>NC_084482.1:22380210-24822430 GCF_030035675.1 Rhineura floridana
AAGGCCATCCATCAGGGTGACCAAGGCTGATTCAGTCCCATAACCAGGCCTGAACCCAGACTGGGATGGGTCAAGATAATTTGTTTCACCCAAGAGTACTTGCAATTGCTGCGCCACAACCCTCTCAATCACCTTTCCTAACATGGGCATGGGCCACAGCTCAATGATAGAGCATACACTTAGCATGCAAAAGGTTGCTGGTTCTGTCTCTGGCATCTCCGGGTAGGGCTGGGAAAACACTCTCTGAAACCATGGAGGGCTGCTGCTAGCCAGTATAGACAATACTAAGCTAGCTTGCTTTATAGCAAGTCAGAACATTGGCTATTTCCCATGGCATTGGCATTGACTCCATGGAAATGACTGACTTACTGAGCTTGCTTTCTGTCATATTGGGAATCCCTTGTTTGGGTAACATGATTTGAAGGCAGAGTGCCAACCCATTTCCCACCAGTCAGTAGTGCAGTTGGCTGAGTGTCAAACTGCTTTTGCGAGTGGCAACATTGGAATAATCCTCTTTTGGGCTTCCTGAAAGGCAATGCTAAAAAAGGAAGTGTTTTGTTTTGTTGATAAGAACGTAAGAAAAACCTTGCTGGGTCAGACCAAGGGCCCATATGGTCCAGCATCCTATTTCCATAGTGACCAACCAGATACCTCTGGGAAACCCATAAGAAGGACATGAGCGCAGCAGCACTGTCCCACCTTGTGATTCCCAGCAATGGGCATTCAGAGGCATAGCGCCTCAAATAGTGGAGTTAGTACACAGCCATAATGGCTAGTAGCCACTGATAGCCTTTGTCCTCCATGAATTTCTCTAATCCCCTTTTAACGTTGTTCAAGTCAGTGGCCATCAGTACCTCTTGCGGGTATGAATTCACTCCCACAAGAGGTACTTTCATAGTTTAACTATGTGCCACCAAACGAAGAAGTGCTTTCTTTTGACTCTCCTGAATCTTCCAATATTCAGCTTCACTGGATGGGCCTGGGTCTTAGTACTATGATGAGAGAAAAACAGCTCCCTATCCACTTTCTATGTATAATTTTATACACTTTTATTGTGTTCCCTACTTGCTTGCCTTTTAAACCCCAAATGTTGTACTCTTTCCTCACAGAGGAGTTGATCCACCTGATCATTTTAGTTGCCCTTTGCTGAACCTTTTTCAGCTGTATAATATCCGTTTTAAGTGCAATTGAACACCATACTCCAAGTGTGGTCACACCAAAAATGTGTATAAATGTATTATGATATTGCCAGTTTTATTTCCAGTCCCTTTCCTATTGATCCCTAACATGGAATTTGCCTTTTTCACAGCTGCCATACACTGGGTCAACATCATCACTGAGTTATCCACAGTGACCCCCTAGGTCTCTTTCCTGGTCAGTCACTGCCAGCTCAGACTCCATTAGTGTATGTCCGATTTTGCCCATCCAGTTTGGAGAGATCATTTTGGAGCTCCTCACAATCCCTTTTTGTTTTAACCACCCTGAACAATGTGATGTCATCGGCAAACTTGGTGTTCTCTCAGGTGGGCAGAGGTTCTTTAAAGGATTCAGATAGACAAAGAAATACCAAGTGTGTTCTTTAACAACTTTTATTCATAGGATGAGAGCTAAAAGAACAAAGCAAAGCAAAAACAGGTAATCTTTCGACCCTTTCAGCTGCTAGAGAATCCCCCTGTGATGATCCTGTATTAGTGTAAATAGGGTAAGTGCTGTTTGTTTAGAAGATACATGGTAAGTGGAGTGAAAGAGGAGGGGGAGTGAATGGGCAGTAGAATGCTGGATGATTGGCTGAATGTTTAAAATGGCTGACAGTATAAAAGGAAGAATGTCAGGTAAATCTAGGTGGATGTGGTGTGGATGTGGTGTGGATGTGGTGTGGACGTGTGTGGACGTTGGTGGACTTGAGAGGGTTGTTTTGGTGGGTTTTGAGAGGAGAGGGTGGAGTTCAGATTAATACTAAGACCAGTACCTCAGGAATAGATGTAACCATATGCTTAAGTGCCTTTTAAAGAAATCTTGTTATCTCTGTTATATAATAAAATACTTAATTTGGTTTACCAGAGGCCTGATCCTTGGCTGGGGTTTCACAGACCAGAAGGGAGGGAGAGGTAAATAACCAAGGCTGAAGGGAAACAAATGGTGGCAGCGGTGAAGAGAATAACACCACAAGCAGTCTGAGTAAATCAAAGGGATTGGGACAGCTTTAGCACTCAGTCACAGAGGTAACCAGATAGAGAGACTCAGGCAGAGTCTCTGGGACTACTGGTTATAGGACGTGACTGGTGGTGCTGCCTAGCAGGGGGATCTGTTGAGATCTGTGCTAGAGCGGGGAGAGAAACCATATAAAAGGACAGTCCGGACTGGTGGAGTCCCTGGTGGTGCCTAGAGACAGGCAGTAACCACGAGCAGGTAGGAACCTGACAGGGACAGCCAGGGAAGGGCATCACAGGTGGTGCCACAGCGGTGGGATACGAACAACAGAGAATCCAGATGCGAACCAAAGAGAGTCCCAAAGACACGTGGTGACAAAGGAGACTACGTCACAGGTGTTGGCTGTAGCGGTGGTACGGATACTAGAGAATCCCTAACAGTGGTGTGGCAAACAGAAATAACAAAACAAGATTACTTGTGAGAGTGACTGGCAAAGAGTGTGTGGCAAAGAGTGAGTGAACTCAAACACCATGGCTGAATATATAAAAATGAAAAGTGAGGAGCTGGTGGAGAAGTGCATAACATTCAATTTACCTCACGAGGGTAAAGGGGTAGATGAATTGAGGGTAGCACTTATAGGATTTGCAACTGCCCAGCAAAAACAACCTGTCAGGGAAGAGATCCCAGAAGGATACTTAAGCAATCCCGCTTATATAGAGTATTTGAGAGAGAAGTTGAGGAGGGAGACTGAGGAAAAAGACAAGCAGAGGGAGTTGGAAGTTGAGAGATTGAGGAGGGAGGCTGATGAGAAAGAAAAGCAGCGGGTCTTTGAGGCTGAGGAAAAAGATAAACAGCGAGAGTTAGAAGCTGAGAGATTGAGGATGGAAGGTGCAGAGAAGGAAAAACAGAGGAAGTTGGAATTTGAGAGAATGAGAGTGGATGCGGAATTACAGGCAGAAAAGTTAAAATTTGAAAGAGAGAAGTTTCATTCTGATGAGACAAGGAAAGACAGAGATGGAGCAAAAATAAAAATTACTCCAAAGGACTTTGCTGTCTATGAGCCTGGTCAAGATCCTCAAATTTATCTCACAACCTTTGAAAAGGCAGCTCAGTTGTGGGGGCTACCTGAAGATAAATACATGCAGTATTTATCAAACCTGATTAAAGGGGAATTGGCTGAGGTATACCAATATTTCCCCTCAGACAAGCCCGTCACTTATGCTGAGTTTAAAGAGGCAGTCTACAAAAGATTCAGACTGGGACCTGACTATTTTAGGAGGCTTTTCAGAAACTGTCAGATCCAAGCAGGGAGGTCTTTTGTGGAACTGGGAGCAAAATTGATGGATATATTTGGAAAGTGGATGAGTAGTGCCAAAGCTCAGTCAGTGGAAGAGGTGAAAAGCCTCATGATACTGGATCAATTATACCATCAGTTACCACCAGAAATAAGGCTCCTGGTCAAAGACCGTTCCCCTACATCTGTGCAGGAGGCCGCAGAGATGGCGGATCACTTTGCCTCCAATAGAACTGGCTGGGTGGGGAAAACATCAAGAGATTTTAAACCCAGACCATATAATGCTGGCAGAAGGGATGTGATACCACAGCGAGTGAGTCCTCCAGTAAAATCTGAAGGGCACAGGACACCCCAGAGTGGATCTGTGTACCCTAAAAGTGAGGAGAAATTATGCTACAAATGTGGTAGACCGGGGCACCTACGTTTTCAATGTGAGGTTGCCAACCCCATTAGTAATCCTGCTCAGACAAGGGCAGTGAAAACAGAGCCCAAGGCTTTGGAAACAGCGAAAAAGGTTCAGTTTTGCCAGATAAACTGGACAGAAGTAACAGACCTTGATTCAAGTCTGAGAGAGGAAGTGAGTGTACAAGGGGCAAATTATTGGGCATTGCTTGATACTGGTGCCGCTCAGACATTACTGAGGCCAGATTTAATAAAATCTGAGGAAATATTACCTCAGGAAACGGTGAATATCCAAGGAGTGAGGGGTCAGCCAGAAAGCTTGCCTGTGGCCCTGGTGAAAATGGCGTGGAGAGGCCGAGAGGGCAGATATAAAGTAGGCATTAATGCCCAGCAACAAGAACCAGTAATACTGGGAAGAGATGTTATGGGAGCCCAAGGGAAAATATATGTGGTGACCAGACAGCAACTTGGCAGAGAAAAAGAAGCCATGTTAAGGGGGGCTGAAGCAAACAGGGTGGAAACTGTTAGCGAGCCTCAGGTCACCATAGCAACCACTAGCAGGCCTGCTGAAGGAGACAAACTGTATCAGCTGGTCTCTGGGGAAGAGACAGAGCATTTCAGAGAAGAACTGAATAAGGATACCAGTTTGAATCAAATAAAGGAGCAAGCCCTGACCCAACAGATTCCTTTCACTGACAAACTGAGGAATCAAGTTGTGTGTGAAAATGGGATTTTATATAGACTGTGGATGCCTGCTGAGAGAAAGGATGAATGTGAACCAGTGAAGCAATTGATAGTACCTAGCAAATACAGAACCAGATTGCTAGAGGTAGCCCACAATGTCCCATGTGCAGGACATCTGGGAATAAAAAAGACCAAGAGGAGATTGGCGGCACACTATTATTGGCCAAACATCTCCAAAGATGTAAAACAACATTGTCTATCTTGTGGTATCTGCCAAAAGGTGGGAAAAAGTGGAGTAAAGACTAAGGCATCCTTAAAGCCCCTTCCTATAATTGGACAACCCTTTTATAGAGTGGGAATAGATTTGGTGGGCCCTTTTTCCAAACCCACAAGGCATGGCAAGAAAAATCTAGTGGTGGTGGTGGATTTTGCCACCAGGTACCCAGACGCAGAAGCACTAAGATCTGTAGAAGCCCCTGTAGTGGCAGAGGCTTTATTAAAAATCTTTATGAGGCTGGGTTTCCCTCATGAAGTGCTGACGGATCAAGGCAGTGTATTCATGGGAGAAGTGATGCAATGTATGTGGAAATGTTGTGGTCTAAAACATCTAAAGACCACTACTTACCATCCCACCACTAATGGGCTAACTGAGAGATTCAATGGCGTTTTGAAGGGCATGATCAGAAGCTATGTTCAAGATCACCCACAAGACTGGGATGAACGGTTGGGATGCTTCTTATTTGCATACAGAGAAGTCCCTCAAGAGTCAACAGGCTTCTCACCCTTTGAACTCATGTTCACTAGAAAAGTGAGGGGACTTTGGAACTATTAAAAAATTCATGGGAAGGAACCCTGGGAGAGTACAAAACATCTGTAGTAGATTTTGTATTGGAATTCCGCAATAAATTAACATCAATGATGGAGGTGGTGAAAAAGAATTTGAGTCAAACGCAGCAGAAGCAAAGTTACTGGTATGACAGAACAGCCAGGGAACGTGTGTATGATGTGGGAGATATGGTTATGGCGTTCATACCCAGGAAACATGACAAATTACAGGCTAACTGGGAAGGACCATATACCATCAGAGAAAGGCTTGACACAGTGACGTATGTAATCACCACAGACCAATTAAACAAAACCAAAGTGGTTCATGTAAATATGTTAAAGCCTTACCATACCAGGGATGCACAGGTGTTGCAAGTTACCTTATTCCCTGAGGGAAGTGGGCCTGAACTTCCGGATTTGGTACAGGAAAGCAAAGACAAAGGAGGGGTAGATCAAGTGGAATGGTCAGAAGAGGTGCAGGAGGAAGTAAAGGAAGAGATTCTGAGAGTTTTGAAAAACTATGGGAATCTCTTTAGTAATAAACCTGGCCGAACCAGTATAGCCAAACATTCCATTAATACTGGAGATCATGCCCCAATCAGATCTATGCCGTACCGTGTGAATGGGAAAGTTTTGAGTGAGATCAAAAAGGAGGTGGAAGATATGCTGGAATTAGGAGTGATCAGGGAATCCATCAGTCCCTGGGCCTCAAGTATTGTCCTGGTTCCGAAAAAAGATGGAACGACAAGGTTTTGCATTGATTATCGGCTAATCAATAAAATCACGGTCCCAGATGCGTATCCTATGCCCAGGGTAGACACAGTGTTAGAGTTATTGGGGGCAGCAACCATTATCTCTACGTTAGACCTCTGTAAAGGATTTTGGCAAATGGAACTAGACGAGCAATCCAGAGCCAAAACTGCCTTCAGTACACCAGATGGGTTATATGAGTTTGTGACCTTACCCATGGGACTAAGGAACTCACCAAGTTCATTTCAGAGGCTAATCAATACTGTGTTGCATGTCAGATTTTGCAGTGGCCTATATCGATGACGTGGCCATTTTTAGCAAATCGGTGCCTGAGCATGTCCAACACCTGACAACAGTATTAGAGGCCTTAAGAAAAGCAGGCCTCACAATAAAAGCTAAGAAATGCCAGTTTGGGCTAAAGGAAGTAACCTATTTAGGACATAAGGTGGGGAGTGGGAAAATCACCCCCTTATGGAGCAAGGTGGAGGCAATACAAGCGTGGCCGATCCCCTTAACCAAAAAACAAGTAAGGGCATTTCTAGGTGTGGCTGGTTTTTATAGGAAGTTTGTGAGAAATTTTGGGGAAATAGCAACCCCCTTGCATGAATTGACCAAGAAGAAGTGTTCTGAGTGTGTGGTATGGACGGATGAATGTCAGAAGGCTTTTGATCTGCTGAAGCAAGCCTTGTGCCAAGGACCCATATTAATAGCACCAGACTATGAGCAACCATTCATCGTGGCTACAGATGCGTCGGACCTGGCGCTGGGAGTCGTCTTGCTGCAGGAGAGAGAAGGCACCAGACATCCAGTGGCGTATCTGAGTCGCAAGCTGACGCCGAGGGAGAAAAACTATTCGTCGGTCCAGAAGGAGTGTCTAGCGGTCGTGTGGGGACTGAACAAGTTGCGCCCATACGTGTGGGGACGAAGATTCACGGTAACTACGGATCATCGGGCCTTGTTATGGTTGAAGACTATGAAAAACCATAACACTATGCTGCAGAGGTGGTCCTGGGCCCTACAGGACTATCAAGTGGACTTCCAGTTCATAAAAGGCAAGGACAATGTACTGGCCGATGGACTTTCCAGGCAAGTGGCTGGGACTGAAGTGACGTGACCAGACGGAGGAACAAAGAAAGACATTTTCCCCATAGAGACTTGTTATATTGTTAACGCGACGTATAAATCCTGGAACAGGAATACTACTCTGCCGTTGTTTTAAGGGGGGGGGAATGTGATGATCCTGTATTAGTGTAAATAGGGTAAGTGCTGTTTGTTTAGAAGATACATGGTAAGTGGAGTGAAAGAGGAGGGGGAGTGAATGGGCAGTAGAATGCTGGATGATTGGCTGAATGTTTAAAATGGCTGACAGTATAAAAGGAAGAATGTCAGGTAAATCTAGGTGGATGTGGTGTGGATGTGGTGTGGACGTTGGTGGACTTGAGAGGGTTGTTTTGGTGGGTTTTGAGAGGAGAGGGTGGAGTTCGGATTAATACTAAGACCTGTACCTCAGGAATAGATGTAACCATATGCTTAAGTGCCTTTTAAAGAAATCTTGTTATCTCTGTTATATAATAAAATACTTAATTTGGTTTACCAGAGGCCTGATCCTTGGCTGGGGTTTCACAGACCAGAAGGGAGGGTGAGGTAAATAACCAAGGCTGAAGAGTGTCTAATGGTGGCAGCGGGTGAAGGGAAGAATATAACACCACAAGTATTCAGAGCAAACCAGAATTATAAGCAGTCTGAGTAAATCAAAGGGATTGGGACAGCTTAAGCACGCAGTCACAGAGGTAACCTAATTGAGGGAGACTCAGGCAGAGTCTCTAGGAATACTGGTTATAGGACGTGACTGGTGGTGCTGCCTAGCAGGGGGATCTGTTGAGATCTATGCTAGAGCGGAGAGGGAAACCATAAGAAAGGACAGTCCGGACTGGTGGAGTCCCTGGTGGTGCCTAGAGACAGGCAGTAACCACGAGCAGGTAGGAACCTGACAGGGAGAGCCAGGGAAGGGCGTCACACACCCCTCTCTCTGGGCTCATCCATACTTCAGTTTCATCTGTAATGTAAGCCCCTCGTGTCTCCATTAATTCAGCCTCGTCCATATCCAGACATTCCCTGCCAGCCGCTGCCCTCCCTGGTTTTCTTCTAACTAAATCTGGAGTTTCCCTACCCAGAACTATTCCGAGTATTGCTGGGTAGGAAAACTCTGGATTTAGTTAGGAGAAAATCAGGGAGGGTAGCAGTTGTCAGGGAACATCATATGGACGAGGGTGAATTAATGAAGACACAAGGGGCTTACATTACAGATTAAACGGGAGGATGGATGAGCCCTCTGTTTGAAGCAACGATGCTGAACTCCTGGCAGCCAAAAACGCATCCTCCTCCACTGGATTCCAGCAGGCCTCCCTCCTCAAGGCATGTGGTGGGTTCTCCCTGAGCAGGGGACACTATCAATCTTATATACTATTGTACCATGCTACGGAAGCTGAGTTGCCGTTATTTACATTCCATTCTCCTGGTCTTTGATAGTATTCTTGCCAGGCCATAGGCTAACTTCACTTCCAAGGGGTGGCCACTAGCTAATAAAGATGTGCTAGTCTCATGGACATAGGCTGCTTGGCAACTGAACTGCAGTCCCCAGCCCCCCCCCCTGTACCCTCTCTCTCTCTGTGTGTGGCTTCTGGCAGCCCACAGCCCCTCCTGCTGTGTCTCCTGACATTCTGCATTCCTACACAGCCTTAAAGAACACAGCCTAAAAGGGTGGGGGCTAAAATTGCAGTGATGCATATTATTAAGCAGAGGCCCCTACATAGGTCTCCGATGGGGCATTAAAGGGGCAATTGCTGGACTCCACCTATCTCCTCAAAATACAATATTCTTTCGTGTATTTTCCAATACAGTTGGCTACCTCACTGTTCACCCCTCCTTGGTGGAACCCCCCCCTTTTACACCCCTCCATTGTGAGAACTATCCATTTACTCTTACTCTCTGCTTCCTGTTCTTTAACTGATCCATAAGAGGCCCTGTCCTGTTATCCCATGAGTCTTCAAAGCTTTTAAAAAGTCTAAGTACACAATGTCAACAGCATCACCCCATCTATATGCTTACTGACACTCTCAAACTCTAAAAAGTTAGTGAGGCAGAACTTACCCTTCTGGAAGCCATGCTGGTTCTGCTTCAGAAAGACTTGCTTGGTAATTCTGCATGCTTGGTAATTCCATCTTTAATATTACTTTCCACCAGTTTTCCTGGAACAGAAGTCAAGCTAACCAGTCTGTAATTTCCTGGATCCCCTCTGGATTCATTTTAAAACAATTGTAGACCCTTTTACTAAACATCTTGGAACCATGATAGATTGAGAAGAACCCCCAATAGTAGTTTTTTGCTGATGGCTGGCAATTTGTAGTTTTTAAAAAATGTTACAGTAATCTGATTCCTTGCTGACATTTGTGACTTTCATTTCTCTATTAAGCAAATTGCTATACTGATCCTTTTGCTGAAGAAGTCGCAAGTATAGACATTTTCTGCCTCGAGTTTCTCCTTGTCTCACAATCAAAATCTATATTCAAACTGTTGCAGTGAAATAAATGCATAATGAAGGCTTGAGTCAGACAGAAATTCTGAGGTGCAGTCGATTTTCAGGAGAAGAAACACATGTACAGCCCCAGTCTATGCATTTTTACTCAGAAGGAAGTCCTATTTGTGCAATCGGGTTTATTCCTAGGAAAATACATATAGGATTGCAGCCTTAATTCCCCAGAGAATTACAAACCGGCAACAGCCCTTCCACCATAATACGTTCTGCTGAAACGTATTTGGAACTTTCAAATATATATATATATATCCCAGACGTTCTCCAAAGCATTTTTCAGGCCAGGGAAAATTAAATCTGTCTGTAAATGATTTGACTTTGGGGACGGGGCTTCGACATAACAACACGCACCTTGGCATTCTTCAGTTTTGGATGACTTTTCCTCTTTATTTTTGCAACGAAAAAGAAACAGAGACCCACCTACTAGCGCCACTTTGGACGTTGTGGGTGGGGAAATGGGGCGGGGGCTCGGCAGCCGACTGGAAAGGGCCGGGGAGGGGAGGAGGCTGTTTCTACTCCCCCTAGTGGCCTCCTCCGGGCTCTGCAGGATGCGGCAAAGGCCTTTGCATAAATTATGTTCATGACGCAGCAGCTAAAAAACCCCGAGTACCAAAATCTACCCCCTCGTTCTCCCCCTAGGCGGGGCAGGGGCTTGGGTGGCTGCAAGTAGGGGGGATGTCTGGTGAAAAACCTCGGGGGCTGTGGTTGCAGGAGGGCTTGAACCCGGCTGGGCCCCGGGGGGCGCTGCCTCCCCGACCTCCCCCCAGCTTTTGTGTGTGTAGCAACCTTCGCTCCTGCTGCTGTGAGATGAATTTTTAATTATTCCCCGGGAAAAAAAAAAGAAAAAGAAAAAAGATCGGCTCGGAGGAGCCCCGGCCCGGGCAGGGGGCGAGCGGGTCCCTCCCGGCTGCGCAGCGGTGAGTGGGGGTGCGGTGGGGCCGGTGTGGCGTGGACCGGGGGGGCGGGGGGGACCCGGTTCGGTGAATATGCAATGGTCTTAATTAGCATAATTTATATATTTATGATAAAGAGAGAGAGAAACGGGGGCCGGAGCGCTTGGGAACGGGGGAGACGGGGCTGAGGCAGCCCTGGACGGGCAGAGGAGGGTGTAGGGTGCAAAAACATTGGGGGAATCCGATCCGCTGTTGGGGACCGTCGATTGAAAGCCATAGAGGGATCTTTGGGGGGGCTGCGTGAGGAGGGGGAAGGAGGGGGAGAAAACTGGATCGAGTGGCTAGGAAATTTGCAGGATGGCAAGGGGAATTGGTATTAGAGAAGGTCCTGAGGGGATTAAAAATAATAAGTAAGGGTCTTGTTTGGATAGGGGATTTCCAGACGATTGGAATTCGGAGCCAAGCTAGGCAGAAGCCGGCGGCGGGATGCGAAGGGAATCGTGCTGGGAAATAGGTTAGAGCTGGCTGGGAAGGCAGGGGAATGGAAAGAGGGGTAGCCCCCAGGGCTAGAGGCGGGTTGCAGGAGCAAAGGAATGAGAGGCCCGGAGATGATATGATGGGGGAGCCTCGTGAGAAAGGGCATCGCTTCAGGGAACGGGACTGGGACATGGGGAAGAAAGCAAACCTTTGGGAGAGGGACCCACTCTGACGGGTGGGGTGCGCAACTCCCTGCGATAGCGTAGAGTTCTACCAGGGAGAGGAAAACGCCCGGGGGGGCAATAAAATGACCTGAGTTGAGGGGAGCAAGCCGAGGCTTTTAGAACAGCCTGGCAAGGAGCTGAGGATGCTAAAGAATATATCGGCTGTCGGGCAATGTCTCTGGAGCTGGAGAGTTGGCCATGGGGAAGGGAGCCTGCGGTGTGGGTGGGATGGAGGTTGGCGGGTGCAAACTGAGGTAGGTGTTTGGGAAGGACTGCGCGGCAAGAAGCTCACGGGGAAAATCCAGGCACGTCGCGGAGAGACAAACCCAAAGTGGGTCAGAAATAGGAGGTGTTTAAATTAGGATTGGAAATGCGAAGACATTCGAGGGGACCTTCAGCGAGAGACCAAACCGCCCCTGGGGGCTGATGGAGATTTGGAAGGCTACATTTGGGACAGTGGCCGGGTGGGAGGCTGAGCTACAGCGGATAGCGTCGAAGAGAGGGCAGCTGCGGGGTGAGCGGGAAAAGAAACTTGGGGGCGGCAGCTGCAGCGAGATACCTGAGCAGAGGCAGCTTTGCCTCAGCGCCGAATGAAGAAACTGGGCAAGGCTTCATTGGAGTCAGAGCTGAGCCTTGGAGCCTCTTCAGTGCTGGAGCTCAGCTCCAAATACATAAGTAATGGGAGAATTCCAGAAGGGTAGCGGTCTTTAGTCTGCTGTAGCAAAACCGGCTAACTCTTATACCTCTGGCAATAAGCTTTCCCAAGACTAAGAGCCCACTTCTCCAGATGCACGAAATGTTATCCTCAGTCGGTAGGTGTCTAAGTGGGTATTATATCAGACAGACATGGTGGGGGGAGTTTTAAATTGTGTGAGGCCAAAATATTCCGAAGTGCAAAGGGCAACAGTAGATCTGTCACTTCTTTGTGTAGTCAATAAAGAAGAGTTCCTTCCTTGCTATTGTGTGGGCCAAGAGAATTCTACAGTGTGATGCAAGAGATCTGCAATGAAGTCTCCCAATTGATTTGTTAGACTTAAAAAGAGCAGAGGGATGGATTGGATCTCCTGTACTCTTTCCATACCGTGCTGTTTGCTAGCTGCAGTGAGGAGAAAAAACAGGTATCCATATAGAACCTCTCTTTGCCCTCCCCCCTCCCTTTCATGGCTAATACTGTAGTCACTTCAGTGTAAGTGTAACTATTGAAATTGGAGAAATGGCATTGCAGAAAAGCTGAGATCTCAACCCTCTCCCAACACTGTGGTTGCCTTTCAGTTTGGCCCCTTCTCCGTGGCTGCTTTTAAGCCCTTTAAAAGCAACAACAATGAGGTCTGATCATGGATCTCACATCACATCTAGCTTGGCCTTCAAAACACCTCATTTCAGGGATTAAGGATTCAAGGTAAGAGGACATTAATTCCAGGACAGCTTATCCTTTTGGTACTTCCTCTCTGTCTCCTCCCTCTCTTTAAAAAAAAAATCAGCTGCAGATTGAATGGAAGAACCTTTGGAAGAGCTTTGCTGGATCAAACCAAAGGTCTATCTAGACCAGTATTCTGTTTCTACAGTGGTCAACCAGATGCCTATGGGAAGCCCACAAGCAGGACTGGCCAAACCAAGTCCTAGCTCTCACTGAGATTATAAAGGTGTCTCTGGGCTGTACCATTTCACACTACAGGTGGGGGCTGTCATGAATGAATGTTTCTTCGTACTTAAAAAAAAATCCAGTCCCTCCATGTAGAAAACTAGGTGCTGGAAAAGAAGGTTCTACTAGTTCTTGTGTGAACCTCTACTTGCAGTTGAAGTGGTACCACCCAGTCACAGCTTCACCACCTCAGATAGTCTCGAAGACTGATAGGACAGAAGGCACCTCGTGAGGGCCTTTAGGTAGGAAAATGCCATTATCCTGGTTGAGTGATGGGGCTGAATTTCCCTCAGGGCTAATAAGTGGTTGAGTGGAACAATCACTACTCTGGGTCTTTTTGTGTAAGGATTGGTTCATATCTGGTGCAGATATACCTTCCATGAAGACAAAGATGTGTGCCTTGTTAGAGACAGTGTGCAGGCCAAGTGATGATATTTGGTTGATATTGTTTTGGTCATATGAATTTGGAAAGGACTTGCTGGATGAGCACATACTTTGAATGTATGTATTATGATTCAGGTTCAGCCCCCTAACACTGCTGGGATTTAGCTCAAGACATTGTACATAGATGGAAAATGATGTTGAGTAATAAAGCTGGGAACTGCCTGTCCGTGAGACCTTGGTGAATCATTTATTTATTATTTATTTATTAGATTTATATCCTGCCCTTTCTCCCAGTTGGAGGCCAGGGCGGCATTGCCCGCTCAGTGTATTTGTAAACTATTCTATTCTTCCTCCAAGGAGATCAGGGAGCATACGTAGTCCCCTTACCTCGCAAAATATTGTGAGGTAAGTGTAGGTTAAAAATTCAGGAAACTGACCCTGGGAAGTTTCATGGCTGAGTAGGGGTTTTAAAACTGAGAGTCCTCATTACAATTATCTACAGACATTACTGAGCTAAATGGATCAATAGCCTGACCCAGTTTAAACCAGAATCTATATGGTACTTATAAACAGCACAAAGTCTGGTTTGTATATGAAACAGACACTGAGAGGTGACCAAACATTGGTGAGCAAAAATGGTTGTCATTGATGGGCAGGTATATATGTGTATGTGTGTGGAGGTTTAATACATTCTTTGTAGCCTTTTAGTTGCATGAGCCACAGTTGCTTTAGCTTCATTTGGCACTTTTATGGTGGTGTAGTAAATCTGAAATAGACACAAGGTGCCTTCTTCAGTGGATACCAAAATCTGCTTGAATCTGCTCAGTCTCTATTCTCTTACGCTGTGTTGATTGTGTGATTAGAGCTTTTTGAATGGAGGTGATGGGAAATGATTGCTCCCTGTCCCTCAACATGGTACTGGTGTTGTGGTGCTGGTGGCAAAATGCCAGTGTAGTGTAGTGATTAGTAGCATATCAAAAAAGAGGGCAGGAGAAACCTGAATTTAAATCCCTACAACCATGAAACTCACTGGTGACCTTGGGCCAATCATTCTTAGGCTAACTTACCTCACACGATAGTTGTGAGTATAAAATGGAGGGGGGGATGTTTATTACCTTAAGCTCCCTGGAGGAAAGACAGGATCTAAATGAAATAAATGAATTTCCACTTACAGTTTGGGGAGGCTCTTCGGTGGATAGCATATCAGAACATTGCCTGCCCCCTGTTGTTGTGGTGTTGTTGTTTTTGACCTGCCCAGTTCTGCTGTCTTCCCTTCCACTAGTAGCAGCAGAAGCTCAAAAGCAAACTCTTGAATCTTTTAAAATATGTAAATAACGGAAGGAAAAGGAGAAGTTGGGAAGGAAAAAGAGAAAAGTTGTGGGGGTGAGAGAGGTGTCCCTTCTGCTTCTTTTGCCTTCCATGATGTACTATAACTCCGTATTTGGTACTGTGCTTAGGCTGGCCTGCAGTGGGATGTCATTCTCTCTTGAGCTAGGTCAGGATTGGTTGCTACTTACCTCTTTTACTGAAAGAGGGGGGCAAGATTATGTCATGCTTATATTTTATTCCCTTTGGGTCAGATTGCCTTCTAAAAATCAACTCCTGTCCTGTGTCACTAGGGTTAACTTTTAATAGCTAGTTGGTTGATACATACTGCTGAGAGTCAGTGTAGCCATTCTCTGATCGATGTGTCTTTCTGAAGGAGAGGCCCTGGAGCCCTATGAGCAGTTTGTCCGCCTTTGGAAAAATACATATTCAAAAGACTATTAAATGCAAGAAGATTTCACTTCAGAAACATTTGGATCAGCCCCCTCATTTACATGGGAGGAAATGAAAGTTACAGCAGATTTGCATACTGACATTCAAAACCTTTAAATCATTAATCACACACTATAGTCGTAAGACTCCACCTCTCTTCTGTAGCCTGGAATGTGAATACGTTACCCTCTTTTAATTTTATGATGTATTAACATGTTGTCTTCCATTCTGTGCTGGAAGCATTCCCCCACTCTCCCCTCCCACATGCCTTGTCTTCAGAGATCAAGAAATAGCTTTATCTCTTTCATTCTGATTATTTCAAGCATGATGATGACACAATTATATTAGTCCACTTTGCAGCAAAACAGATTCATTTTCATAAAATTACCATTACAGATGTGTCCAATTCTACTCTTATAACCACTAGAGTTGGTGTCTGAAGTAAGAAAAGCCAATAAAGGCTCTTGAGATTTTATTCCAATGCTGTCTGTCTTGCCGAAAGACAGAAGCATGATTAAAAAAACTTCTTTTTGCTTCCCCCACCCCACTTTTATTTTGATTTATAACAGAAATAATAGAATCTTGCTTTCTACTAAACAATAATTACAGTAGGGATGGGCAACAGGTAGCCCTCCGGATGTTGTTCAACTCCCAACTCCCATCAGCTCCAGCCGATATGACCATCAGTCAGGGATAACAGGAGTTATAGTAGAGGATTATTTAAACTCCCTTATTATTTAAATCTCCTCCTCCAGTTTCAGAGTAGTTAACAACATATTACAGTGCAATACAGCTGCCAGTCCCAGTTCAAGGGAACTTAATTTCACATAATGTCTTGGAGAGCTGTGCCCAGTCTCATGACACGCTGAGCACTGCCAACACGTAGTCCAGTTCTGAAGTTTATGTAATCTAAATAGACAAGACAAAGGTGAGAAACATGAGGATGAACTCTACTGACCTCCTGAGAAAACTACAATTTATTGACAGTCTCCCACAGAACATCATCCTGGCCAACATGAATATTGAGACCTGCCTTACTAACATCCCCCACAAAAATTGGACTACAGCACAAATGGCTACCAAAGTGTGCCACTTTGCACTTGCCCACAATCACTTCCACTTTAGGGAGAACATGTATCTTCAGATCCATGGTGCTGCCATAGACACCTGCATGGCTGCACAGTATGTCAACATCTTTATTGCTCACTTAGAACAATGCTTTCTCAGTTCCTGTTCCCCAAAACCTTTACTCTGCCTGAGATATACTGATGGCATATTTATCATATGGACTCATGGACCACGGCTTTACCACCAGGGTTTCAATAACTTGTAGTCCACCATAAACCTTGGACCATAAACCTAGACCAATCTATGTAAGAAGTTCACTTTTTGGACACTACTGTATAACTATACAGTGGGCACATTAGCACCACCTTATATAGGAAACCCACTGATAGCTACACATACCTGCTTCCACCCAGAACACACCATGAAATCCATTGTCTACACCCAAAGCCGTATCATACAATTGCATTTGGTCAGACTCATCAGACAGAAAGCCACAACTTAAGAATTTCATTAGGCATTCCTTACACTACAAAATGAAGTGAAATAACTCATCAACTACAGGACAGACTTAGAAGAGAAAATGGGATCATCACTTGTCTCTTATATTTCTCAGCTGAAATCACTTGAACACTGATTTACAGCCCATCCTGGGCAACTACATTTCATTCATGCAGGTCTTGAGGAAGCAGGCGTGTATTTGCCTACAAATAGCCCCCCAACCTAAACCAGCTACTCCCCATCAACAACCACATAACAGAGACATGGACATGGGGACCAGATCCTGTGGCAAATCCAAATGCCAACTCTGCCCCCATGTCCATTCTGGCAACACTATAACAGGGCTTAATAATGTCAACCACAACATCCGGGGTCCATTCACTTGCTCATCTTCCAATGTGATTTATGTTGTGATCTGTCAACAATGCTGTTCTACATTCTACACAGTGATGTGAGGTTTCTGGGAAAAACTTCCTATGCAAATTAGGGAACTTGCATTGGAAAATGTTCAGTTTGCATGAGATTTTTTTCTGATGACCTAGAGAGTGATCTAATTTAGCATGTTTTACTTGTATTTAGCAAACTTTGAAATTGCCAAGCTTGCCTAATACTTTTTTGCAAATAGTATTCATTCAGTGTTATTAATGATCTTATGAAACAGAAAAATTTCAATGGAAAAATAAAGCACTGGAAAATATTCTGCCCGTGTTACTGATTCTGCATAGGTCGGACAGGTCAGTCTGTACGTAAAAGAATAAGCAGAAAAATCCATAAACCATTTCAACCTCGCAGGACACTCTGTAACTGACCTAAAGGTGATCATTCTGAAACAACGGAACTTCAGAAGAAGAATACAACATGAAACAGCAGATTTGCAATTCATAAAAAAAGTTCAATGCCATCATTTGTGGGTTAAATCAAGACAAAGGATTTTTATCACACTGCATATGTTAATTAGCTTACTAGTGCCAGAATACTTTTGCTGTCTGACTATTTCTTGTGAATGGTTCTGTACATCACTACAGGTGTTAATATAATCCTCTCAGCGATTCTCACCAGTCTGCTGCTGTAGAAGATAAAAGGCATGCCTGTTTAGGATATATTTAAAGTCTAATTATCACTGTCTGTAATTTTTGCATTTCATTGTCATTCAGCTCCCACCTTACAGTTTTCTCTTTTTTTGGACCTGCCAACTAAAATTTCCCTTCAAACATCTGATGAAGTGGACTCGAAGCCACAAAAGCTGAAGCCATAATAAATTTGTTAGTCTTTAAGGTGCCAGTGTGGTGTAGTGGTTAGAGTGTTGGACTATGACCTGGGAGACCAGGGTTTGAATTCCCACACAGCCATGAAGCTCACTGGGTGACCTTGGGCCAGTCACTGCCTCTCAGCCTCAGAGGAAGGCAATGGTAAACCCCCTCTGAATACCACTTATCATGAAAACTCTATTCATAGGGTCACCAAAAATCAGAATCGACTTGAAGGCAGTCCATTTTCAAGGTGCCACAAGATTCTGCTTGTTTTTGCTGCAAGAAACAGATATGGCTATCCCACTGTAACTTTTCATTAATGTGCTGGCACTAACATGAAATGGAAATAAGCAGAAACAACAAAGTCTTGTGACACCTTAAAAACTAACAAATCTGTGATAACATAAGCTTTTATGGAACATAGTGTAGTTTATCAGATGAGTGATTTCAGAGGGAAATGAAATTGTAAAAGAACAGGCAGTTCCAATTACCTGAAAGCAAAATACCACAGTGATCAATTTACAAAGCAGTGTTGGTAGTAACAGACATCTTGTCATTGGTAAGCTAATTAACACATATAGTGAGATTTTTTTAAAAAACTCATGGCTAACTTGTTGAGAAATATTGGCTGCATTTGGACAATTATATCTCAGCTTAATAAGCCAAGATATGAATGAGCCTTGTGGCTGCTCACTTTCACGAAAGGGTTGCATACACAAACAAGCTAGGAAGTCTTCATTTAACTATAGTTTGAACCAAGAAACTATGGTTAACAGCTTTGGAACAAGGTAGGATATTAAGCCAACTTCAAACCATGGCTTCATATCTTGGCTTGTCCTGAAGTCACTAACTATAGATTCCTGGTTTGGATGAAATGGGATGGTATAGTTAACTGAAGATTTCCTGGCTCATTTGTTAGCTTACACGAAGGGAGGAGTGAAGGGGCTGCTACCCATAGTTTAGTTTCCACTGCAGAATCTGGAATGCTAAAAGTTTAATCCAGGTGTATTTCTAGCATAACAGCCCCTCTGTAAAGGTGTCCTCACCTCATTCAAATTTGAGCTCAGACCTAAACTTGTTTGTTCAGTAGTAAGTCTCACTGAGTTATTTGGGTTGCTTCCTTATTGCTGCTGATGTGATAAGCGATGGAAACATTCTGGGTAGAATGGGAAACAATTCTGTCGAAACAGATACGGAATTTTTTTTAAAAAAGCAACTTAGAACCCAAAGCCAGGAAGATTTGTGAATTAATAAGTGGTGCTTTCTTCTAGCTCCATCATAGAGCTGCACGTAGGACTATTGCCAACAATGATCTTTTCTTAGCAAAACTTTCATTTTTGTTGTAAACCTGGAATATTGCTCCTGTGGCTAATGCTCAGCTCCAAGGCAAGTGAAGCCAGAACTTGGAAAAGTTACTTTTTTAAAACTATAACACCCATCAGCTCCAGCCAGCATGGCCACTGGATTGGGCTGATGGGAGTTGTAGTTCAAAAAAGTAACTTTTCCAAGCTCTGAGTGAAGCATTCCAATTTCTTTTTTCCTACTTCCCATATATAGTGGGAAGTTTTCCTACTTCCCATATATAGTGGGGTTCAGAGCACAGCTATTAGCCATTCTGTTTTGTTTTGGGAGACGCCTAATAGTCAGCCAAATAGCTACATTTGATGACAGCTTACTTTTATAGCTTTGGGCTGCGTTTCCCCCCCCACCTCAAAAACCAAAAACAGCTTTTAGCAAATGCTGTGGTGTCTATCCGTATGTTTTGTAAATGTGTTTTCAGAGAATTAGCCAACAAAGGCCTTTGTTAGCTGGCCCATCCTGGCACAGACTTTCCAGGAATGAGGATGACTCATCTAGAATAAGATTAGAAACAGAATATTGGGGGGTAGCCAGATATGATCGAAAGACTGCAGTGGGAGAACTCACCAGGTTTCCCATCTGTTCTGGTTATTTTTACAGCCAGCCATAACAGTTCTACCTTGAGCTCCCCTGCCACATTCTGGACTCTAAACATGCTGTTTCAGTACTGCATCAGGGCACCAATGATACATACAGTACAACTTTACAATAACCTCTCCCCCCTTCTGTAAGCCTACTCACAAATAGCTGCCAATATTTTAAAATCCAGAGTTTGGAGCACTTGCAGATGGAGAGTTTTAGAAACTGGCAGGTGTGTCCTTTGGTCTCAGTCTCTCTGATTAAAAGTTAAATCCCCTGATCAACTGAAACCAGTCAAATTGATTAAAGTTGCCAACTATACGACAAATAATTTTCCAGAAACATTGACATAGGAATTCTTCTTTTATCCAGGAGAAGCAAATGGCTCCTAAGGGTTTAGGAGGCCCTAAGATAAGATGGCCTCAGGAGGCCTCCCTCTTCTTCAGTCACATGACTGCTGCCTGCTTGCCTTCTGCTTTCCCTCTGAGGGATGTTGTGCAAGTGAAGGATGCTGCTCCATCTCTTCAGTTTGCAATTGCCAGATCACCCAGAAAGGGCAGGCAAACACACAGCAACAGCAAGGAGAAGAAATAGGTGGGCCAGGAGGCTCTGTGGAGCAGCAGTTAGACCACTGCAAGAATGTGGGCTGCTCGGAGATGCTGCTGATGCCAGCCTTTGGGAGAGGACAGGGTGACGAGGTGGGAATAAAATGAGTTATAAAGAGAGTTGAAATTAAATTTGACTTACATTTTATAACAAAGTTTAGTATGCCAATTTATGGGGTTTTTATCTTTTTTTCAAAAATTAACTTTGAGGGATGCTTTAAAAGGCAAATCTTAAGACTTACTGTGAAATTTTAAAGTCAGTTGAATACTTGTCAATAGAAACTTGTGAAATTCAGTACTTTTGTGCTGTTTTCTCTTCCTCCACCAGTCCACTAAGTCCTACAGTGGGTGCTTTCACGCTGCACTTTATTCCGTTATTCTGATGATTTATTTCCTGTTAATTTGCGCATTAAATTTGAGCTTTCACATGACATAACGGGTAGCTTCGGAATTCTGGTAGAATGTAGTGGAAGTTTAGCGCTAATTTCCACAATAAATGATACTCATGTGACAGCCATCCCAGCATGCAGTGCGTTCCCGCCCTTACCAACAGCCCTTCCAGCATGCAGCCTTCGCTCAGCCTGTGCTGCTGCTGCTTGTGCTCAACCAGAGCCTCTGCTGCTGCGCTGCCACGCCTCTCAACTGATCGTGATCGCGCCTCTTTCAACCCCCCCACGCACCAAAAGAACAGGCCTCAAACCAGATCATCCAGTGTCGCGTGAGGCCGAATGAAGGGGGGGGGAGAAAAACTGTGCTCTGTGTGTGAAAGACTGTTGTGCAAAATGCCGGTATAACAGGTACTGCAGTGTGAAAAGAATTTTTGAAATCCGGAACAAAGTGCTACCTTTTTAATCCGTTAAACTAGGGCTATTAGCCCCATGTGTGAAAACAGCCAGTGTCTATCAAAGGAAAAGTATATTAACATTCAAATTGAGAGAATATGAAATGGAAGTTTTGCAACCTCAGGTAGAAAAATTTCCTTGAGACCTCTCCTCTGAAATTTGTTTCAGTCAGTTCAGGCAGTCCTGCCTTATAGCTTTACAAAGTATCATGTTTCTTCCTCATCAAGCATCTCTTAAGTTCCAATAAAGTTATAACAACAAAACTAGGAGCATGACATAGAAATAGCAGGTGCAGATGGCAACAAAGGGCTACAGCCTACTGTCTTGCCTCCTTCTCCTTTCAAAATATATGTATTACCTTTCTAAAGAGAACTCAAGGTAGCTCATAGCAAAAATAGGAATACAGAAACATAGAATAGCAATTACAAAACAAAAAAACCCACAATGGCCTGAAACAAGTTCAAAACAGACTAAAAAGGTGTTAGCAGCTAGACATATGCTTGGGGGTTCCCTAACTATGATGTTGATATCTCCTGATCTGAAGATAGCATCTTGTTTCTCCAGGTTAGGGAGATGTTTTAAAGTTTTACCTGTTCATCTTCCAGCAGCCTTACTTCCCATCCACAGCACTAAACAGAAGTGTACTCTTTGGATAGGAAAGGACAGTGGGTGGCTTACTGGCCGACCCACTGCAACACTTCTGGTGGTGGGGAAACTTGTAACCTCCTTTAAGTAAGAACTAGGGACCTCTGCCTTCAAGATTGCAACACCCAGGCCGATGCAGCTGTAGTCAAAGTACTGAAGTCTCCTGCCATGTTGGAAGTCAAGAAGGGGCAAGGATCTGGGAGCAAGAGAGAGGCAAGTTGTTGCTCAAGTTAAAGTGAGCGTACCCAGGAAACGTATAAGGATGAAGTCTTATCACATGAACCTAATTGGCTTACTCATTGCTGGCCTGGCTGGTGATTCCATAGTTCTTTTGACCAGAGCTCGGTAGTGATGCATGGGCTGAACCTTCATCTAAAATCAGGAAGTAAATGCTTGAATCCTGACAATCAGTTGCTGTGGGATATTGCATCTATATGCTATCAACTAAGAATAGCTTCTCATGTTACACAGAAAGGACACAAAACAAAGGACAAGCAACATCCACTTTATGCATTCCAATGTAACATGCAAAGAGAGAACATTTTCATCTCTGATAAGCAAGGGAAGTTTTTCCAAATGTGGAGTTTTTTTTCTTTTCTCCACACACCAGAACCTCAGAAGCACAAGCATAAGTCATTTGCACTTCCAATGTGTATCATTCACCCTTTTTTCCCTTCTGCTAAGTACATAATTTGCAATAAATGTGACCTTTGTCTGGAGGTAAGCAATATATTTTTGCTCAGAGAGTTGAAGGAGGTTTGAAAGAGGAATTGCTATTTGTGGTCCTACTTTCACCTCTGATAAACAACCTTCACAGGTTTATGTGTTGTTTCCAAAACCTGTTTGACCAGGGACAAAAACAATGCATGTGTATCTGATGGAGAATTTTCTCCTTTGAGATCTTTTACTGGGGGTCCTTGAAGAAATTTGAAGGCACAGGCTTAAAGCAGAAAGGTAGGCCTTTGTTCTTTACAAGCATATGCAGGGTCAGCCTCCCAGAAACATCCAGGAGAGACTGCACTGAGGCACTGTATGCAAGCTCTTTTAAGCAGTACAGATGCAGCATGTGACATTAGTTCACCAATCCCACAAGTCCCTTCTCACATAACATCACAGTTCCTCCTGTCTGCAATCTTTCCAAACCAATCAAAAAGCATTAGGTAATATACTTCTTATTCCAATTTTCTGTCTGTCTTACTAATATCACCATTGTTCTGCTGTCCACCTTGACTAATGGTCTTCCAGGCCAGTTGAAACCAGTTACTACTGTGAATGTGCCTTCAAGCAAACCCGGTACACCCATTGTTCTTGATCGGCCAGCCTAATATGTTCCTTAACGATGCCAGGTTGGGTTTGGCTTAGGATGCCTGAATGTTTATGAGCACCTACAGCTGTATTTGTTGCTACAGGTTTCTTATCCCTTATACTTTCTCAGAAATCCCATTTCCTTACTATAAAAATACATGGCTATAAAGGAAGGGTTAGGATTAAGGTACTGTACTGTGCCTGGAGACCATACATTTAAGACAAGGCACTGGGTAATTCTGAATCAGCCCCTGCCTCTCAGCCTCAGAGGAATAGAAAAGGCAAACCATCTCAAAATACCTTTTCACCATGAATACCCACCTACCAAGTTGCATTCTATTTATTAAAAGTGAGAAAACACACCAAATTATTTTTAAAATCATTATTAAACCTCACCGTTTCTCTCATTTCTAACTCTGATACTTGTTACAAAGTTTTTCCCCTAGTCGGCATTATCACTCTATACAAGAATCAGATATTTCTACTTATTTCCCAGGATCAAGCAGTAAAATATATCAATCACAGCTTACACAGGTTATATGCCCCTTGGGTTTAAACAATACATTAATTAATAAATGTCAGTCACGCACCGGCCGATTTCTGGCAAGAAAACAAGAGTTCAAACTGAGTTTACTTTGCCTGCTTCCATAGGCCCTTACAGGTCTGATTCTGAGGCCTATGGATTTTTAGGGTTCTCTGTGAGACTGGATCTTAGGGTCTCAACAGGCCTGCAGGCCCATGCTTAATTCCTTGTGATTTTAAAACATATACCTTCTAATATCTATGATTATATGTGTGGATATATAAAATTCCTCATTATGTCAGTCATAGGAACCTATGCCTTTCTCAAACCACTTCCAGTGGTCTCTAGTTTAAGAAGCATTCCTGCACAAGGACAGGCGCAGGCCTACAGTCTGCTTACAGAAGTTGGCCAGTTCACTTGGGATTTAAACTAGAGATCTGAGACGCCGGTTAAATCCTGACAGTTTTCTGATGATAAGTAAGGGCAACACTGCAGGCATTGTGCTTTTTACGTGTGGCATGCTCAGGATACGATTCCCTCTGGAATGTTATCTGGGACAGTTATATTTCTGATTCATCAGCACTTGTAATTAAACTTGGTAATTATATTCACTGTGAGGCATGGAGTGTTGCAAATCATCCTCTCCCTTTTCTTTTTTTAATTTTGTGCATTTCACTTCTTTGTCACCATCTGCTGTAAAATGGCTGTTTCTCTTACACTGTGCACTTTACATTCCCATCTGGGCAAAATTATTTGTCCCATTAATTGCAAAAATGTGTGAAGAAGCAAAACAAAAATGCTACTACAAGCCGGTGGAATGTATGCTAAATGAGATCCAGCCCACTCACGAGCTGCAGAACTTGCACAGAGCTTGACATTATGAAATGTCTATTTTAATAGCCTCTCTTGCTAATTGGTCTCTGCACAGCATCGAAAAATAGCTCTCCACTTGACTCTCAAAAGATCTGAATCTCTTCTCACATTATAAATAAGATTTATAATGAAGAAAACCATAGTATGATAACGTTTATATTAAGATATCATACTATGGTTTTCTTCAGGCTCCCACAATCACTTCCATGTTCAGGAATTTGAGATTCTGAAAGTAACTCTCTGATTGCCTTTGTTACCACAACCCTGTGTAGAGATAAACCTCCTTGTAAGGGGGTAGGTGTATCTTTGTATCAAACCCTCCCCCCAGGCATATCTATAGCCATTCCCTCTCCCAAGGGAACCCTGGGAGCTGTAGTTCTGTGCAGGATTACAGATTGCTAACAAAATTCTCAGCACCCTTGTCAAACTACAGTTCCCAGTGCTGTGTCTTACCCAGATGAAACCTGTGAAGTGAGGCAAGTAGGAGGCAACAGGTAGTGGTAAGTAAATAGTTCCGTGCTAGAGTTGGCAGAGAAAGCAAGCAGTAAAGCCAGACAAGACATGGCAGTCAGCCTGATAAAAGGTCTGCAGGAGTTGGACAGCTCCCAGGCAAAAGTTGTTCCAACAACCTTGTAAAACAGTAATAAACATGTAGTGGTGAAGGCCTTGAAGACTGTCTCAAGCTCAACCACCTCAGTGAAGACTAGATTTCTGTAAGATTTCCACAACCTGGTGCCCTCCAAATGTAGGACTTTAACTTCCATCTATGCAGAGGCCTGTAGCCACTTGAGCAGGCCGAGAAGCTATCCATCTACTTTCTGAATAAGCCAGGTTCATGCTAGTGAAATCCTCTATAAACCTCTGTACAGGGGCATATAAACATCTGCAACCCCTGCATCAGATGCATAAGAAAGTGATGTGTGAAGGGGCGCAAGTTGATATAATGATATGTACGCTTTGCAATAATATATGGGAAGAGTGTGCGCACATGCACACATAAATACATAATAGATGAGTTATGTCAGTTATCTAATTAATTAAAATAAAATAAGACTATTGTTCTGAGTCACCTATGATGAAGTGAATTTTCTTTCCTATAAAGCAGGGAACTTTATGAATTTCATCCTTTTGCTACTTTTGTAACACTCTATACCACCATTATGGTAGTTCGTCCTTTGGTGTAATGGGGTGGGAAAGGTTTTGTGGGGGGGAGTGTTCAGTTTGCTTTTTAATAAACATTATTCAGTAAAAAAATAATAAAGGAGAGGTGGGAAGCCTATGGCCCTCCAGATATTGTTGGACTACATCTCCCATCATCCCTCACCATTGGACATGCTGGCTGGGGCTGATGGGAGTTGGAGTCCAACAACAATATCTGGAGGGCTTGCAAGCTCCCCACCCCATTATAAAGTATAGTAGTTATGGGGTATGTATTGCTGTGTGCTAATACTCTCCTACTCCCTTTCTCTTAATCCTAAGCTATTTAGGTCAATTAAGGCATATTTTTCTACTTCCCCATTCCAACATATGTGGATATCTTTTATGTAAGAAATTGAAGGTGAACCAGATAAAGAGCACATTATTAATCACTTGCCTCAAGCAGTTGAAGGTTGAACTAAGTGAGCCTTGAGGAACATTGCAGTTGTAGAGATTCAGACTATGTAAAGCTGCACATTTATAGGTTGGGGTTCTCACAACTAGGAATAAGGTGGGAAACCTGTTTCTGCATTAGACTCCTTCAAACTGCAGCTGGGGTGCTTACATGATGGAATGCACCTCCACAATTCCCCTGCACACAGAAAAACTAGCATGCCTGGGGGATGACTAGGTTGGAGATACCTTGTCTCTGACATCCCATTTACGATGGAGGAACATTCTGTCATTTATGCCCTCGCCTGCAGTCTGAAATGTTGCAGTCCAGATCAAGTTTTGTTTACCACCTCATTTGCCATTTGTGAGAACTAGGCTTAGGAACAAAGAATTTTAGGCATACACACAAGAAAGTGTGTCCTGGGAATAGTACTCAGAGCATCATAGTTGACAAAGAGTGTCTGATCTTGAAATGCCAGAGCAGAAGTGGACAATGTGGACAGAAAAAATAGGACCTATTGGGAGAACAATATGGCATCATGACAAGACATCTAGGCTTTGGGGAAACTTTTTAAGAAAATGCTCATTGACTCCATTTCAGTTTGGAAGTCAGAAGAAATGCCAGACCTTAGTGATGACTAGCTCTGCCTTTAGGAACTGCTAAGTAAACCACTCAGAGGTTCTATTTACAAACAAGTGATATATAATTTTTGTTAAATAAATAAAAATAAAAGTGTCTTCAGTGTTTTGATTTTCTCAGATCTAAGCTAACAACTTATGACAAGTTCAGTGGCTGGAACTTGTGGCCTCCTGTGTGGCTGCATAAATGAGAATGCCTTCCCAATGCATCAAGTAGATTTGAATGTCATCCAGGCAAGTGCATCATAGAGACACTCCATATAAAAAATGCATAAGACTCTTATAAAGGCAATTACCTTTCCATAAGGCGTTAAAGGAACGGTATATGACCCAATGAGCTAATGAAAAACTTTTATAGAGGAATGCTGTTTTGTCCTGTCAACAAGTACACCAGAAGTGATTCTCCCTCCATCCATGCAAAAGTAGTAATAAAATCAATCGACTAATTGAGCCTGTCAAGGAAACATAATCCAAAATAGGGAACTTCAAAAAGAAATATGGATGATAGCAAAGGGAGTCACTGCTTTGTGGGCCCCAAGTGTTAAGACTTCTTTAAAGATCTGAGAATTTTGAAGAAAGTTTTGCAGATCAGTTTACATGATTACATGATTATGGGGTAATGAGCCAATGTCACATGATCACCTTGCCTTTTCTGGTGAAACCCATAACCCTGGCTGCTTGACAAACAGCTGTCGCTCATGTTAGTGGAATATCATCATTTATTATATTGCCTAGATTTTCCAGGAAAATATTGCATAGGATAAACTTCTAGTTCATCAGTATCCAAATTTTGTACCAATGAGCTTCCCCAGGCTCAGAAGAAAAATATTTTTGAGACTTCTTGAATGTAGTAAACACCCCAGTTGCATGGTGCAAGCATCCAATCCCTGCTGGGCCATTTGCTAGACAAACCTCTTTGGAAATGTGCTTTTTAGGTGATCTGTCATGACTTCCCTAGAACTGTTGGCACTAAAAAGGCCCTTAAAGACCTCATTGAATAAATGCATTACCACTACCTTCTGCCCCTACATTCTTCCGACCTTGGGCATCTTTGTAACATAGCAGCTGTCACCAGTGATCAGGCTAGGTCCAGCCAGTAGTGCAGTGGTGCCTGTATGATCATAGGATCAGGAAAAGAGGTTCCAATGACCTGGTTACATCTAAACTAGTTTACTGTATTGTACTTTACATGGAGCGGCAATTCAAGATGGTTTGGAAACTTTCATTGGCACAGGATGCAAATGCCCAAATGTTTGTAGGGGCTAAGCATTTGGACCGCATTACATCTGTTCAGTACAATTTTACTTCCAGGCCCAGTTTTAAAGTGCCAGCATTGATCTTTAAAGCTCTAAATGTTTTGGAACTGGGTTTTGCATTTTGGCATATAAAAAGCAAACAAATACCAAATGCGCAGGTATAGGACACCTCACTTGTACATGTGAAAAGGATCTCTGCATTGTTCTTGAACGTCAGGATAATGCAGCTGCTGTGCAATTTTAGGTTGCATTGGCATTTTCAAGTCCTATTTTCCAAGTCATAGCCCCACTTTGTTCCACTCTAGACAGACCTCATCTGGAGTATTGAATCCAGTTCTTGGTGCTGCACTTTTCAGAAGGATGTAGACAAACTGGAACAGGCTCAAATGAGAGAAACAGAGATGAGGTCAGAGGTATGGAAAACAAGTCCTGTGAGGAGCTGGGTATGTTAACCAGGAGAAGACAAGACATGGGGATAATATGATAGCATTGTTCAAATACCTGAAGAGCTGTCACACAGTCTCAGATGAGAGCAAAAGCCTGCGCTCTGCTGCCTCAGAGGGCAGAACTAGATCTAATGGGCTTAAGTTACAGGAGGATGGGGAACTTGACTGAACATTAAGTGAAACTTATCGAGTTGTATTCAATGTTCATCCTCCTCAGAGTAGATCCATTAAAATTAATGAACCTCAGTTACTCCGGCCTATTAACTTCAGTGGGTCTACTTTTGAGTAAGACAAACATTGAATACCACCCCTTAACAGTAACAGCTATTTGATAATGGAACCAATTACTCAGAGGGAGGGATGATGGACACTCTCTCTTCAGAGATCTTCAGTAAGAGGCTGGACAGCCATCTGTTATTACTACTACTACGGCTAACATTTATTACCCACCCTTCACCCAAAGGTCTCAGAGTGGGTTACAACAATTTTAAAATACAGCATTAAAAACAATTAAAACAATGTAGAATCACAGGGTGGGTCCTTTAAAATATATGTCTTGGGTGTCAAAGGCCATGGTAAAGAGATGCGTCTTCAGCCTTTGCCAAAAACTCCAGGATGCTTTAGCTCTGGATTTCCTGCATTGAGCAGGAGTGGCGTGTGTGTGTTAGACTATGTGGCCTACAAGGCCCTCTCTAACTCTGTGGTTCTCTGAGGCTTTTTGCATTGGCCTAGATCCCAAACAGTCCACTTCCTTATGTACCTGCTATTTATTTTATGCCATTTATCCTTTCCTTTTCAATACAATCAGCAAGGAATGCTCTTTCAAGAGTTGCACCCCACACATCCCATTCACCTCAGCTACTCAAACCATAGGTGGTACATAGACATCAACAGCTGAGGTGTATAAGGGGAGAATTTTGGCTGGGCCTCCATTGCTGACTGCCCTGGGGATGAAAGAGCCATTGTCTGCATCTCAGAAAGAGTTTTAAGGGGCAGAACAAGGGAAGGATTCTACCAAAGTCACCAGGAAGGAATGGATTGAAGAACCCCTTGTATTTTGAGTTCAAGAGGGATAAATTCAGTGAGTAGAATAAATGTTGCTGGCAGTTCAGTTCAGAAATACAGCTCCAGTTTTTAAAATGCTTGTTTATCTTATTTATGTCCAACTTTCCTCCCAAGGACTTTCCTCCAAGGTGCCATACATGGCTCTCCCCCTCTCCATGTTTCCCTCACAACAATCCTGTGAGGTGGGTTAGACTGAGAATTGGTAACTGGTCCAAAGTCACTAAGTGGGCTTCATGGCTGAATGGGGATTTGAACCCTGGTCTCCCACGTCCTAGCCC
Source organism: Rhineura floridana (assembly GCF_030035675.1). Classification (NCBI taxonomy): domain Eukaryota; kingdom Metazoa; phylum Chordata; class Lepidosauria; order Squamata; family Rhineuridae; genus Rhineura; species Rhineura floridana. The sequence continues at coordinate 22,410,108 of NC_084482.1, forward strand.
AACACTCTAGCCATTACACCACACTAGCACCACCACAAATTGACAAGCGGGCTAGTGAGCCAACTTATAGGATTGGCGTTTAAGTAGAATTTAAGCCCCTTCCCTCAGGTATTTCTTTCAGAGAGGAAGTGGGGCCACAGCTACTTCTCAAATCATATGTAAGTTTTGCCTGCTAGCCTGCCTTTAATAGGCTCTTTTCCCTGGTGAATGTATGGTTAGTTATTTTGTGCCACATTACTCAGCATTTATTTAGTACTAGGTACGTTCTAGGAGGTGCTGTAAAGAAGCATGACACAAAGAGCTTGCAGTCCGCAACAGATGGAGAAGATGAGGTATGGGCAGAGCTTGGAAAAGTTACTTTTTTGAACTACAACTGCCATCAGCCCAATCCAGTGGCCATGCTGGCTGGGGCTGATGGGAGTTGTAGTTCAAAAAAGTAACATTTCCAAGCTCTGGATGGGGAAGGGAGGCCTGGGATTCAGACAGACAAGGCCGCCACCTGGGAACAGTCGAGGGATGCCCACCGTACTGGCAGCAGCGTGAGAGCCAGGGTTCTCTGTGTGAACTGGGTGTTTGTCTCAGAATCCTCTGTGATTATGCAGGGACTGGGAGACAGTTCTTGCAGAGATGCCCCCTTTGAGCTATCCTGCAGAGATTGAAATATAAATGGGAGAGTTGGGTTAGGGTTAGGGGAGAGGCATCTGACAGTGGAGGAACCAGGTGGATTAAGAAAGGTTTCTGTCGTCTTGAGGAACTATGGTGCATAGAATTAAATATAATAAACTAGATGCTGCTGTTGGAAGAACTGCAGCTTAGTGGCAGAGTATCTGCTTTGCATGCAGAGCATCCCAGATTCAATCCACGGTATCTCTAGGGTAGGAATGTCCCCTGTCTGAAACCATGGAAGCCACTACCAGTCAGTGTAGACAATACTGATCTAGAGGGATCAGTGGGCTGAATCAGTAAAAAGGTTGCTATGTAGCTTCCCATCTTGCCAACAGGGACCAATGAATGTTCCCAATTTACTAGTCCCTACCCCTGTAACCTTTGTGTTTCTTGCTTGTGCAGTATGTGACCTATCCGAGGCTGCCACCGTCTCTTCCAGCCTTCAGTCATGGACACTGACGCCGTGCCCCCACAAGAAGCCTCATTGACAGTTAATGAGCAGGTATGTGCCTCTCCCACACCCCTTTGTCACAGGGATACTGTGGAGGGGGAGTGAAGAGTTACAGGTGGCACAGTGGAGCCTTGGGCAAGGGTTTGAAAAGGCCACCGCCAGAGACTTTTGATGTGGCCATTGAAGCATCAGTCTGCTCCACTGAGGACCAAGCTATACATTATACAAGAGATCTGTGATTGTTCTTCTGATATATGAGGGACTGAAGGTAGAGCCTGACACTGATTTTATGCCTTCTACGTTAAATTTTGCCCTTGTAGTCCCCTTTAGCACCACTCCCTATATATATGTGTGTGTGTGTGCGTACATATATTGTATTTTAATTGTATTTTATGTGTTGTAATTTATTTTAATGTTTTTGTGATTTTATTGTTTACAGCTCTATTATGTACGTGTCAGGTTTTATTTTTGTAAGCTGCCCTGAGTGCCCTATTATAGGGTAGAAGGGCAGGATATAAATATTTTAAATAATAAATAAATATATCCCACCCTTCTTAGAATGTAGCTGTAGGAAGTCTACCAGTTTGGTCAGAGCTGGGGAGGGTGGGGTGTTCCATTTTCCTATCAAAATCATACATACCTCAAGCTCATTTCCTCCTGAACTTTAGATGATATGATTGTGCTGTGGCTGCACCTACGGCCAACATACATGATCAGTGACCACAGCTAAACACCCACTTGAGAAACAGTGGTCTTGATCACCATAGTTGCTTCTCCTTGCTTATTATGTTGAAGATTTATGTAGCATTCTTAGCTCCATATACATGATTTCATGTATTGTACACTTAGCTTAAGTATAGCCGTATTGGGTTATATTTATATTGTACACTTAGCTTAAGTATAGCCATATTGGGTTATATTTAACTATGTCGTTCTCGGAGTAGACCCATTGAAATCAGTAAGCTGAAGTTACTTGTTCATTGATTTCAATGAATCTGCATATGACATAGTTGGATATCAGCCATCGGTTCCTGCAACATCCTGTATGAACATGTATATGTGTGTGACAGTTCACCCAGAGAACATGTTGACACTGAGCATTGATGAAAAAACACCAGCTGTTCTTAGGAAAGTACGGAGGCCCATCCCCTCACGAAACAAAAAAATGAAACTCTTCCCTGTTGTGGACAGAATCATATTAAGAATGTGTCAATGCTTGGAGCAGAGACCATTGGCATTTGCTGATACATTTGTAGAGGACTTGAGCACCCCTCCAAGAGATGTGTCAGTCAAGAAGGAAAGCTCTCTGAAAAGAAAAAAAATATGCAGGAATGTTTAAAGCTGAAGCATGCTTGGGAAATTCAGCTTTACAATTCTCTCTGTCTCTGTCTGTCTCTCTCAGAATGGCTGCTGTGAGATGGGAAATATGCGCTTTTAAAATTGTACCAATAGCATGTAGGAGAAATGGTAATCTTATATAAAAGGAAAACTACTTTCCTAGCAGGGATAGGGAACCTTTTTCAGCTCAGGGGTTGCGTTTTCTTCAGAGCAACCTTCTGGGGGCCATATGCCATTGGTGGGCAGGGCCAGAGACAAAAGAGAGCAGAGCAGCGAATGTGGAGCCTTTATACCTTTGTACTCTAGGCAAGTTTCTACACACCCTCACACATCCCTCTCTGTCCTTCATCCAGGCAAGCAAGAAACATTATCAGAATTCAAAGCAGGCCACATTCCAGCCAGGCATAAACAGTCAAGGAACGTGCAAAGCTGGGCCGATGAATGATACGGCCTGGGGAGTCCTGAGGGCCGACAGAGGCCTTGATGGATATATTTGGACCCCGAACCTGAGGTTCCTCATCTCTGCCCTATAGGCATAATGAAAGAGATACTGAGCCAGCTCATGCCCTGGGCATGTTTGCTGGGAAATGTGCTGTGCATGTGTGCAATATTGTGCTGGCTATGAGGCAGAGATAGTACTTCTGTTGTGGATGAAAAATCATGAATTTTCTTTTTAGTATTATATGTGTTTATTGTGTAAGTCACCTTGAGCAGTCTATGCCCCCAAAGGTAGCCTTTAAACTAGAAATCATCAAAGTTTAAAAAAAACCCCAAAAACGGTCTATGCTAAAATGGCAATAGCATAAAAATCAAGGAAAACTAAGGGTGGGTGGGAAATGAAAAGTGTACAGTTAAGAGAATCATTGTTGGGATTCCTGGCTATCTGCTCTTAAGTGTTCCTGGGGGAAAGGTTCCTACATCCAGGTACAACATTATTTGATGAAGTCTACAGAGCACTGTTATTTGTGATAAAATCTTAGAACAGGGAAAGCTAGCAGTAGGGTTTAAAGGAAAGGGGGTAAACAGGTGATTTGGCTTATGTTGGAGAAAGATAGACTGCTGACAAATTATGCACTTTGTTAATGAGACAGTGGGGGAAATGGCAGCAAAAATCGAATCAACCAAAGGCCAAAGATAAGCATGATTATGGGAGAGTAGGGCTGCAATCTAATACATGTCTACTCAGAATTAAGCTCCATTGGGTTCAATGGGACTTATTCCCAGGTAAGTGGGTATTGGATTGCAGCCTAAATCTGTACAGAAGCAATAAGATGACGTTGAAGGCAGGTGCTACAAAGAGGTACAAATGCTTTTCAGGTGTCATTCAGGGAATAAAGATGACAGAGAAAGAGAAGTGTTGGGAATTTTTGAATAGTGAACACTGAAATATTGTAGGAAGGCAGACAGGTTAGGAAAAGATGGAGTTGCTTACCTGTGGTTTTGTATTCTGGTTTAAGTTGGGCTTTTATTATTTGGTTTGTGTCTCTCTAAAATAAGGGAAAGGTGGTTTGCTGGCTTGAGGAAAGGAGTCACTCCATTATCACTCCCTTGTTCCTCCCTTTGCAATTTTATATCTGGGGCGGGGAGGAGGAAAGAAGGAAGGAAGGAAGGAAACTCGCACCTGGGTGGGTGGGTATTTGGATTTGGATGTTTATATAGTATTTGGATTTGTAAGAAAAACTCCAAGTAATTGGCCTCTTTTGTGGTGAAGGTGTAAATATTCAGCAAATGGTTAGGTAAGTAAATTGTTTTATGAATTAGTCCCTTACTATAGAAAAGTGTGACTGCATCCTGGAAGGGACCATATGAAAACTGGAAAAATTTAAAGATTGGAATTAGATCAGCTATGCCTCTAAGGCCATCTGAAAATATAAACTGGAAAGGGTTTAAATGACTTTATATTGTATTGCTGTAAGTAATCTAAACACAGGGCTCTCAGACTAATTTTGTTGTGTATAGAGGAAGAATTAGTCATTATTCATGCAAAGATTTAAATCTGCAGCTGACACCCCCTAATATCTGTACATGTCCCGTTCAGAGCCGAAAGAATGAGGCTGGAGTGTGTGTGCAAGTAAATCTCGTTTTATTAGAGTAATGGATACATCAAAGGCATTGCGCTTCATAGGAAACCCTGCCCTAACTCACTAAAGTCCCTAACTATACTCTAGACATGCTCTGCAGCATGTGAAGGAAGTTGACTCAACGACTCCCCACTGGGAGTGGCAGGCTTATATAGTAAATGTTTTTGAACGTAATCTCTGACTCCTTTGTAATTCCTGTCTTTGCCCTGTCGCGGCGACGGGAACGTGGAGACAACTCATCGGAAGACACCTGCTCCCGAGTAACAGGCTCGAGGTCAGGGGGTTGTGCCACGCTGGAATCCTCCTGGGAACTGCTTGGAAAAGGAGGAGCTGGCACTGACTCTGAAGCTTCCTCCCCCAAGTCCTCTGCATCAACTGGGGGCGGTGCGCTTGGCTCCTCGGAAAGGACGTTACTCGTGGGAAATGGCTGAAGAGCAGGCTGCCCCCCTCTTGCACGATCCTGCTCAGACACAACAATTCCCAACTCGGCTTCTTCTGGCTGTGGAGGTGCCTGAAACTCATGCCTCCCCCCTTCCTGTCCCTTCTGAGTTGGCTGCAGCGCAACAGTACAGATATTTCTCATTTAATATTTGGAGGGGGGAGAAGAAGGGGAAAACGAAGTGCCTCTGAGCATATACAGAGTGGAACTGTTCTTCATTGTTACAAAAAACTGTTCCTGGATAAACCCTGGGGTAGAAAAAGGGATTTTGAAACTAGTACTGGCAAGCTTAATGCTTTTTAAAGACAGTTGTCGGGCTTTTACTCCAAAATGATTTCTTTTAAAAAGAAGAAACTTTTAATATTTTGTTTTAATGACTCTAAGGAAGTTTGAGTTTCCCTTCCTTTTTCTGCCGAGAGATAAAAACCTGGACAAAAATAATTGCTGAACATTTTGAATTTTTGCTACTATCATAAATTGGTATTCCAGACAGATACTTTACTGGCATCGCAGTCTCACGGATTCTCCTGTGTTTAGTGGGATGTGCATTCTGGAGAATATGTTCAGGAATTGATGCATAGAACCATTTTCATGAAAGGGGCAGGGGAATCACAGGAGGGAGGCCAGGAGAATAAGGGGGCAGAGCAAAGCCAGAAAGCAGTGGATGATTAATCCAAGAGCTTCTCAACCTGCTGCTCGCACAGCCTGCCTTTGAAGCCATTGCTCTGCAAAATAAACATTGCAGAATAAACATTACATTGGGAATGTGGCAAAGAATTGATATAACAGTGTACTGCATTTTAAAAGTGGTGATACAACTGAAACACAAGAAAAAGTAAAGATGGAGCCCAACCTGCAAAACCAAAAAGAAAACTGCTAGAGCAGAGCTTGACATTTTAAAAGAAATGACTTTGCAGCTCTGAAAGGACCTTACTGAAAGATGGACACTGGCAATAAAACCCTTTGAAAACAAAATAAATGATGTAACCATAAAATTGGAATAAATAACTGTAACCGCCAATAAAGCATTGGAAATGCATGAAGAAAAATGCAGAATTTGAAACAAAAACATTTGGAAATAAAATTGGAAGTTGTGGAGAACAGAAGTAGACACTAACATGTGAATACGTGGGGTTTCAGAACTTGAGGAAGGAGACAGTACAATTGGATTTCTTGTTTTGTGGATAAAGAAGCTGGTTCCAGAAGCAAAACTCATCAAGTCAGACATAGAAGGAACATACCATACACTAACCCTAAGGCTGAAGTGAGATTCCAAACGGTTCTGATGTTATAGTTTGCTTTGCAAGATTTTCAGTTAAAGAACAGTTACTTAAACAAATCTGGAGCATTAGAAGTGCAGATATAATGAAACTTGGGTTATGTTATTGCCAGACTTGTCTCCAGAAACGCTGAGAAGGAGAAGGGCGTTGTGCACATGTACAGAAAAACTGCAGTAGGCAAAAGTTAGATTTCTGTTCTGCCTAATGATCACAATGGATGGAAGAACCCACTCAGTAGCATAACACAAAGATGCTGTGCACCTACTTACCTTGCTAAATATAGACTTGCCTTTAGAAGAAGACAGTGACAAGATAGGACAAGAAGAGGAGTAGGAGGTCTCTCAAAGTACTGAGAAATGGATAATCCAAAGGAAGAGGAAAAAACCCAATGGCATCATCAGGAAAACAGAACAAAGATTTGGAGACAATGGAAGCATTCTTGGATCCTCCAGGTTTACTAGGTAATCTTGATTTAAATGAAAGCACCCAATTTGAAAGAAGATAAAAGACTAATAGGACAATCCAAACCCCCAGTTATACCGGGCTGAACTGCCTTCAGTTCACCATTCCTATGGTCTGCCCCCTTTAAGTGAACTAGTCTCTCAAAGGACCAAGCTTCTGGCCTGAAGATGGGCCCTTCTCCGGCACTCTGTGGCCTCCTACCTGCTGTACTTCCTGTGCTTTTGGACTGGCATAGTGTGGGAAGGTTCCCATGAGGGTTTTGGTTCTGATTCCAGAGGTCCTCTTCTTGTAGGATCTGACTCAGTGGGCTCCTGTCTGTGAGCATACAGTGGTCACTTGATTAGCAGCATCAGGCTGAGAGCCATGAACCTGCTGGACTCGGGGGTCCTGGCATATAAAGGCATCTAGAAGAATAGTGGTAGTTATAATTTATTATAGTTATAATAATGTACTGAACAGGAGAAAATTTAACAGAGATGCCTCTCTGGCATATATAAGGGGCTCTTAGAGGAAGATAATGTAGCAATTTTAATTTCACGTGTATCTGATTTTATAAACATTGGTTAAGTGCAGTCATATTGTTTCTTGTTAGAATCTGGATAAATGTCTATGTACATAACTGTTCACTCAAAAGAACATGCTGACATGGAGCATTGATGAAAAAACCCAAAATATACGATTGTTACCCAAAACATGCTATTGGCTGAAGATTAGCAAGTCCATAACTTGCCTTACACCACAGGCCAAGGACATCCATGAAGAGAGGGCCTGTGGATAATAGAAACAGCATCTAAAACAAGAAGGCATGGGTCCAAAAGGTGGGTGTGGACAAAAGGAGAAGAGGGTAAAAGCAGCACTCAACATCTGAATTAGTGGTGCTCTCCCTTTTACACCAGTTTCTGTATGTGACCCAGCTGCACATCCTGTCCGCTGTGGGTGGCCACTGGTAGTAGGAAAGCAGCAAATTGCATTAACAATAAGAAAGGATTAAGAGCGAATGGAAGTGCATGTCTGTTTTGAATCAAGTGCTTATTACAATATACTAATCAATGCAGCTTGTTGCTTTCCCCCTCTGTATGGTCTTCAATTGGTCATTATAACTATCCACTACATTTGAGCCCACTCATGTCCCTCTTATTCTCTGCTTTCTCTTTTCAGGTGATTGTGATGTCGGGTCATGAGACCATTAGGGTGCTAGAGGTGGGGGTGGATGCTCCACTCCCTGTGGAGAACAAAGGGAAAACTCAGAAAGCAACAACAGTGGCTGGAGAGGCTCCTGTGAGCTGCGCTCCAGAGTCCAGTGAAACAAGAAGGGAAGAGCTAGAGCAAAACCCAGAGAAAGCGTCTGGAGAGTCAGGTGGTAAGAGGCACTTCGTTCATTCATTCTTCCCATTCACCCTGTTGTCCCAAGAGGCTATGTCATAAAATAAAATGTAGAAGAAATAGATCAGGGAATGACCTGGGCGCCTCTTTTGTGTAAGGTATATCATGCATTAGGAAGTTTGACTTTTGTTAGTTTGCTGAAAGATTAAGGACACTGAGGTCTTCATCAGAGGCCTTTCTCCATGTCCTCACCTGAGGCAAGTGCAGAGGATAGCTACACAAGAATGGGCCTTTTCATTGGTGGCCTCCCGTTTGTGGAATGCTTTCCCCAAAGAAACGCGCATCATCATTGTCAGTTTTTAGGCATGAGACCACAACGTTTTTATTTACCCAGGCCTTAGGTAGTTAAGTTAGCCTCTGCTGTGGTGCTCATCTTTTAGTGAGGTGGGATAGGACTTTTTCTTCTTATTGTGTTGTTGGATGAGCATTTTAGGAGTTTTGTATTGTACATTTGCTTTTAAATTTTCTGGTTTTTAATTTGATTTTATCTATTCTATTTTGTAAAGTTGCTTTGAGCCTTTTTTTGAACAAAGATACTAACAAATGTAGATGATGATGATGATGATAGCAGCAAGCAATGCTTCCCTACCTGATGAGGGAAGATAGAACATATGAAAACCTAAGAAGGCTTGCCCAGGAACTCTTGAAAGGTGTGGAAACCAAGTTATTAATTCCCGGCTTCCAGAAGTTAGGACAAAGGATGAATAGTTTCACCAGCCAAAGCCACCTGCTAATGAGCTTGCCTATTGCCAGGTGCTCCTTCCCTGGGACTGGGCCCATTACCAGGCTATGGCAACAGTGGAATGGGGAGGGGTCAGGTAGCAGAGATGGTTGGAGACAAATCACTGCAAAGTCTACAGGCAGGAAGGATGTCAAAGCCTTCATACGCGAAGGGGCAAGGCAGGATTTGGGAAAGCAGAACAAGGACTTACTAACTTGGTTCAACATTCTTTGGATAAAATCTGAACAGGTAAACAAAACGGCATTTCCTTTTTCTCAAGGTGAAGTAAAGGCATTACCTGAAATAACCCCTGTGCCTGCCCCAGGAGTCATCCCCTTCAGCCAAGTGACAAGCCAGCAAACACAAACTCTAACTCCCGTCACAGTGCAAGCTGCACCACAGGTAACTTACCCTACAGTTCTGTGTCAGGCATGTGGGAGGTAGCCTTTTGGCCACTGAACAGAGGAAACAGTGCATTCAATTTCTGCAGTGGGGCAGGAGTTTCCAGCTGTGGCTTAGAGCAGCCAGATGGGGACACCCAACTTATGTAGAGGCAGAGGGCTTTTGAGGGTTTCAGAAGGAATTCCAAAACTGTCTGGCATGTTGGTATTTGGTCTGTGTAAAGCACTCTGAGCTCTGGTGTTCTGGGATTGAGGATACTTCATTATGTTCAATGGGGTTTTGATGCTGTGGAATTCGTTCCCATCAAGCAAGACTTTGTAGAAATCAAATGCACTTTTCCAGTGTTTGTTGGCAGGTATCTATTTCTTAGCTTGTGTGTAGTGCTGTGGGGCATATGCAGTGCAACTGTGCCAGCCCTTGTTAGGATATAAAACAGCATGGATATTCTTGGTCCTGCTCTGTTCAGGGCCTTACACAGCAAAGCACTCACCGTTGCTAAGGAGAAATTTCTCCTTGTCCTGGGTTCTAAAGCACATTTGCATTCTGTTCACTGCAAGCTTATATGGAGTGATAGTTTTTGTGAGATATTGTTCTAAGAATAATTGCTTCTCCCAGCCTCCGACCATAAACAAGGGGCTGTCCACTTCTGAGCCAGAGGAAGCTAAAGGAGATGCCAAGGGCCTTTCCACACAATCAGTTTTTAAATGGGCATTTGTTACTAATTCTGATGTACATGGTCTGACCTCAAGGTTGCACTTTTGTTGTGGGCTTATCAACATTTCCCCAGCATTTAACCTGCAGTATTTTGTACCTGAGGGGAAAATGTGGTTGCACAAGAATCAGCTGTTAGGCATTCTGTGATGTTATTAGTGACACAATTCCTTCTACCACCATGGAACATATTTTGTGAACTTCTATCTTGAAAAAAAAAAATTAAGAAAAATCTTAATTCCTCCACGTAGTTGTCTGCTCCCTTGCAGTGCAATGCAAAACATGCACTCAAGACTACAGTCTCTTTTCCCCAGGCCACTTTGTGAACTTTAATTTGGTGATTAAAATATTATTGGAAACAGGTGATACTTTGGTCATATGGGTCCCTGTGCACCTCACAGTTTAGAAATGAGAGTTTGCAGCAACCTACACTGCAAATATCCAGAGGTGCTATAGAATACTAGTTTTATTCTCAGAAATGGCCCTATGCATTAAAAGAGCATTTTTGTTTCCAGGGAAAGTAGATTTTCCCCCCTTGTGTCTCGCCAGGAAAATAAAAATATCCTTGGGGAAAAAATGGCAAAAATTCAAAATATGTTGGGCCTTCTTTAAAAGAATAAAACTGGCTTTCTACCTCATCTTTTCATTTTTTCTTGTGGTTTTGTACAACATCACACACACATGTAGCAAGGCAAGGCAATTTTCCCATCTATAATAGTTGAATGAGATTTCATACTATCTGCATTGGGGCTCGGGGAACTATCACACACATGATGAAATGCAATTGGATCATGCTTCATTTGACTGTGTGGAAAGGCCCTTAGTGCTGATGTCAGCTTGGGAGACTATGTTGATGCTCAGTCATCCTGTTCCTTGCTCTGGGCATTTGCTGATTACAGCAATGTCCCAGTCATTGCACATTTCGGGGGTGCTGGGATGTTAACGGAGGGGCTAAAGAACTGAGGCAGAGGTACTGGCGTTGAGATGCTTTGCCAACCAGGTGATGTAGCTTTGTATTGAGGTGTGTTTACACCACCCAGTTCTTTTCCACGATGAGGACAGAGAAGGTTTCCTTCCTTGTTCCTCACCTCTTTAGAACCCTCCACAGTGCAGTTTGCAACTGCAAAGAGAAGCAGAATTTTTTTCCACTTTTCAAGTAAGCTTATCAGCCTGCTGTAAAGCAGCAAGCTGGAGTACTTACATGATTAACAGATCCACTGATGAAGAGGGCTCCTGACAGCAGATCTGCTGCATGAGGAGTAAATCCACTATTGCTTGCAGTGAATATTTCTGTGTGGAACATTGCAGGAAATGTCCTTTAAGGAAGAACTCTTTCCCCCTCAATCACACCTGTAGGTGGAACAGTGATCGATGACTCCAGCAAGGATGTGGAACAAGAAATAATCTTGTGCCAACACAGCCTTAAAACAGCTAGGCTTTACTGTGATTTGCTACATGGCATCATACTTTGGAAAAAAAAGGGTTTTGTAAAAAGATACAGCCTAGAGCGATTCATGAGGGCTGTAAAAAAAAATGCCCCAGTCTACTTTATTGTTGACTTTGCAAACAGCCCCCATTTGGATGTCACAGAGCTGGATCTGCCCCAGCTGCTGGCATGGGGCACAAAGCCACACACAGCACAACTCAGGCAGGCATCTCCTGGCTGGGCTGGGCTTCCCGTGGGCTTGTTAACGTGGCTGCTGCACTGATGCTGTCTGCAGTGGCGTTGATTTCTTTTTTCCCTTTTCTTTTTTAAATCTTGTTTACTTTTGCAGGTCTTGACTCAGGAAAACTTAGCAACAGTTGTGACAGGCGTAATGGTTCCAGCAGGGGCAGTTACTCAACCTCTTCTTATCCCCATCAGTATTGCAGGTCAAGTGGCAAGTCAGCAGGGGCTGGCTGTGTGGACATTTCCTGCAGCAACGGTCGCTGCCCTCCCAGGACTGACGGCTGCCTCTCCTACTGGGGGAATTTTCAAATCACCAATAGCCAATTTGCAAGGTAATCACAGCTTCTTAGAGGACCCTGTCATTGTCACAATGGCCCATTGCTTGTGCAGAACCAGAAACCCTCCTCTGCTGGGAAGGTCCAGAAATACTCTGTGTTATTTAAGGAATGCAGTATCATCTTCAGAGTATGCATGGAAAAAGGGGGGCTGAGGTAATTTAAAAGAGCCATTGGCAACGTTTGTGTCTTCCTTATCTGAGATGGGAGAGAGTGCAGCATGTTTTACAGCAGGGGCAGCCAATGTGATGCCCTCCAGATACTGCTGGACTATAGCTCCCAACATCCTTGGCCACTGCCCATGCTGGCTAGGGCTGATGGGAGTTGTAGTCCAACAGCATCTGGAGAGAACCGCATTGGCTACTGCTGTTTTACTGTGTATTAATGACCATTGCTGTGATCCAGAGCCTGGAGCATCCTGTAATTGGACTCATCTATTAGCTTTAGTAGAGGGATCCAATCCACTGGCACTGTATAACACCCCATCTGCTACCTCTGCTGAAATAAATTACTCTTCTGTGAGCAGAGGACTTCCATGCATACACCGGAGCTCAGCAAATTCAGTTGCAGTCTGTTAGTATGTTCAGTAGATTGCAGTGCATTTCTCTGCTCTGTTTCACAGCAGCAGATTCCATGCTTGTCAGTTTCACTGGGGCATCATTTAGGAGAGGCTGTTGTTTCCGTCAGTAATATATGAGAATAACTTTTATTTAGAAGAGGCTATTAAGGCAGGGACGCTTAATCAAGGAAATACAGCCAGGACAGTACTAATTCTGCAGACGTGGTTTGTCACTAGTGGCCACTTCACACAGGAGCCTGTGATGTGAAACCTCCTGGTGGCTGTAAAAGCTGTCGATCCTGACTGCTGCTACAGCAGCTACAGAGCTTCCAGCGACCCCTGGCTGTGTGTTGCAGGGAAGAACAAGGAAGATGCAGAGAGATACAGATTTCTGTGTGACACACAAGTTTCCACATTCTTAACACCAATGTAATTTGGTGTAATAAAATATACCACTTTATGTATTATATATCTTTATTCTCAGCCCTGTGCAGCAACAACTGTCTGGGTATGAAGCATCTGTTCCTGTACTGTAGCCTTTTGGCTTGCTTCCCTGCTTGCTAGCTGCCTAACAGTATAATCCTATACATGCCTAGTCAGAAGTAAACCCCATTGCGTTCAGTGGGACTTACTCCCAGGTAAGTGTGTATAGGACTGCGGCCTTCGATGCACAGGTGTAACTTTTCCCACTGTTTACACGTGGATCAAAACAAGGAGCGAACTTACAGGGCAGGAGAAAGAGCGGTGTAGCATCATGGCAATATTTAGCGTGCCTCTCTTTTTTGTCTTGCTCCTACAGCTGCTGCGGTGCTGAACACAGCAATACAAGCCCCTTTGCAGCCAGCCCAGCCTATCCAGGCACAGCAAACGGTCCAGCCACGGCCACCAGTCCAAACACAGACTGTGTTCCAGCCTCAAACACAGCCAGCCATTTTGCCGCAGCCTGCCACAGCATCCACACCACCTGTCGCCAAGCCCTTGGAAACTCAAACCCAGATAACAGTTCAGCCAGCAGGATTTGCCTTTAACCCTGGAATAGTAAGGAGGAGCTGAAAACATTACTGAAGAGCTAGCTCAAAAATTTGGGGGTGGGATGGACAAGCTTTTCATTGGGTGTACTTCTTTCTGACATCTGAGATTTCCTGTGGGAGGTCACGTGTAGGCTGTGCGTCTTCTGATCTTTCCAGAGGCAAAGTTCTTCAATAGGTTTTCATTATAAATAGGAGCAACAACTTTGAGGTGTTTTTTTACCTACAGAATAAATATCATCGGGTTGTGTCTCGTGGCAGCTTTGTGTTAGCAGAAAACACTTACTATCTTGCAAGTTACTGAAACCATCCCCACCCCGAGTTGCTCCTGAGGGTTGGCGGAGCCTCTGGAACAATATGGGATATAGTACAGAGGGCAGCAATGGGAATAGTGGTGGCAAAAACTGGATGCTTTGCACTTCCCACAAGTGCAAGCCACCACTGGATACAACCCATGAATCTATACTAATAATGAAGAATGTTCATGTATTTATTACATTTATACTCCACCTTGCTTTCATCAAGGAGCTCAAGGTGGCATACATGTGGTTGCCAAGTCATCTCCCATCCAGGCACTGACCAGACCCAGACCTGATTAGCTCTTAGCAAGGCGGTGGCCTCGTGTGCTTTCAGACCATATCCTGGGACCATTTATCTGATACAGTTTTACTGACTATGGCATGAGAACATAAGAAATGCCCGTGCTGGATCAGACCAAGGGCCCACCATAGCTGGATCGGGATAACTTGGTTACTGTAGGCCATGCATTGGTAGCTTCAAAACTGGATTACTGCAATGCGCTGAATGTTGGGCTGCCCTCTGCCCTGGTCCGAAAGCTCCAGCTGGTGCAGAATGCACCGGCTAGGCTGCTGATGGGGGCAGACTGACAACAGCATGTGACACCTTTGCTAAAACATCTGGACTGGCTGCCTATATCCTACTGGCCCTGGTTCAAGGCTCTTGCATAGATATACAAAGCCCTGGACAACTTGGCCCTTGTATCCCAGCACCAATCACTGAGGTCTGCTTAGAGGTTTTGTTTCAATCAAGCAGTATATAAATGTGTGAAATAACTCAGAAAGAAAGAAAATAAACTTCTGTATTCTCAAGAGCTACTCTTCTCAGACAATAGACCAGGGGCTGCTTACAACATAAACTGACCTTCTCATGAATGGGCAGAATGCTCTATAAGGGCTTCATATTTAACATATAAACTGGGGCATTATATACAAATCCAAAAAAGGTATAACAGTAAACTAGTGAGAGGAAGTGTGGTGTAGTGGTTAGAGTGTCACACTAGGACCTGGGAGACCAAGCTTCAAATCCCCACTCAGCCATGAAGCTCACTGGATAAGCTTGGGCCAGTCACCGTATCTCGGCCTAACCTACCTCACAAGATTGTTGTGAGGATGAAATGGGGAGGGGGAGAACCCTATGCACCACCTTGAGCTCTTTGAAGGAAAGGTGGAATATAAATGTAATCATCATCATCAATGGTATATATTTCCTAAAAACATTTTAGATTTTTTCTCTTTTGAATAAACAGTATGCAATTTTTTTACCATGGCTTGATGAAAATTTGGTCGGGCTGCCCGGTGTCATATTAAAATTTCTCCAGGGTGTTGGATATCATTGGTAGGCTGTCCCTGGCACTCCTTGTTTTAAAGTGTTCAAAATACTTAAGTTACATTATCTCAGTAATCCTTAGAACAGCCTTGTAAGGTATGCTAGTATTTTCCCCATACTGGAGAAAGGAAGGGAGGCAGCTGGGGCAGAGAAATAAATCCCACCGTGAAGGAGAAGGCAGAGTAATTTGATCCTTGGCTTCTCTTTTCTCCTGCAGATCAGTGCAGCTTCTCTTGGAGCACAAACCCAGCTCCTCAGCTCCTTGGCTGCAACACCAGTGATCGCAAACACCATTCCCAGTGTACAAGGGATAACCGGGCAGATCCTGACCAATGCCCAGGGACAAGTAAGTGCCACGAGACTCCAGAACTCAGTCAAAGCCACCATAGGGCTGGCTCTCTTCCTCTGCTAAAGGGCATGAGAATGAGTTTTAAGCAGACTGCTTTTTAAAGAAAAAGGGGTTGCATCTATCGTAGTGATAAGTCAAGGTTCCATCAGCACAAGGATTATCACTAGCACAATGGGACTTCCCCCTCTCCTCCACCTGTGCACCCCCAAATCTGTTCTAGGTGCTCCCCTAACCTTCTGGAACAGATTTGGGAAGGGTGAACATGGGGGGGAGGAGGGGAGTCCCATTGCACTAGCAGTGATCCTTGCGCTGACGAGACACGTTAGCAGAATATCACCCAAGGGTATTTTTCTCAAGTATTTTATTTAACATAAGAAGAGCCCTGCTGGATCAGGCCAGTGGCCCGTCTAGTCCAGCATCCTGTTCTCACAGTGGCCAACCAGATGCCCACAGGAAGCCAGCAAGCAGGACCTGTGTGCAAGAACACTCTCCCCTCCTGCAGTTTCCAGCAACTGGTATTCAGAAGCAGACTGCCTCCTACTATGGGGGCCAAGCATAGCCATCATGTCTAGCAGCCATTTATAGCTTTATCCTCCTCGAATCTGTCTGCTCCTCTTTTAAAAACATCCAAGTTGGTGGCTATCACTGCCTTTTGCGGGAGTATCATTTTATGTAATTTTTGGTCCCGCCATGTTTGAACTAACATCAATGCAGCTTACAAGCAGTGAAAAAGACATGGTAGTTAAAAGCATGCTGGGCTGGATTTTTCATTGTCGGCATTCACTATTTTACATCATGTTATTAATGTCTTTTATTTGAACTGCTAAGTTGGGCGAGGGCATGCTTTATGCTGTTGTTTATATAAAACAACACAATATGTTTATGTAAAACAACGCAGCATTTATACAAAACAACGCAAACATTTGAAATATCAGTTTTAAAATGGTTAATTTATTATGAGCTGCCTTGAGAAGGCTTTTGCTCTGAAAAGCAGTATAGGAATGTTTAAATAATTTACAAAAGGATGAGTACCGTGAATTATAAATTAAGAATTTTGGGGTACTATTGACTTTAACTGAAGTCATTGTTTAATTCTTCCATTGAAACCAATGGGACTTAAATATCTTAACTTTGGCTGGATCATGCTGAATAATAGCCATTAAAAACAGAGGAAATGGCGCTTCTGGACTGCCATTACTTTTGACCAAGATTTAATTACATCCCAGCAAATTTAGGTTATGCAATTAAAGCTGATTTACAGCTCTTGCAAAACCAGCCTAATTCCCCAGAAGATCGGACTTCTTTGCAGTAAGGAAAGTGATAGGAAAGTGTACTGGAAAGTGTGGAATATCATTTGCTCGAAGTGTCATCTAATCTCCCCTCAAACAAATCAGTATGAAAGCTCATTAAACAGGCCATCTGAACGAGTCCTTAAGGTAAATTTATCTATCATTCCAATGTTGGATGCTGGTAACGACAAAACTCAGAGAGCCAGGTTCAGTTTTAGATTATTAATCCAATCTATAATAAAATATCACTACAACATAATTTGTACTACAATTCTGTAAAGGAGGTATAAGAGGCAATACCTCTGTAAGCGCCTTGTAGCCCCTTTTGAGAAGTAAACAAATATAATATAATATAATACTTGGGAGAACTAAATAATAATAATAGTAATAATGATAATAAAAAAAACAGTTTCCTTCCTACTTAGCATGCTCCAATTAATGTTTAAAGGCAGACTGGTTTTTGCAGAAACAATCCAAAACCAAAAATCTTTTTGCTATAGAAATCCTAAAGAGAAGTCCCTTTCAGAATTACATTTTTCATCTCCTACTTTGGCTTTCTTTAATAAGATAACAGAAATGTAATACGTTGTGAAATGTTTTACTCACAGGCTAGGTATATTTTTCTATATTTTAAAAAAGCAAAACTCTGTATCAAGTTCACCCAAATTCTGTACAAAAAACAGCTGACGTCAGAAATGTGTAAATGGAGTGAATGTGTTTATGTTTACTTATTTTACATAATTCTGCTTCTGCTACTCAACAGCCTCTTTCAAGGCCATTATTTGCAGCCATTGGGTCTAAAAACTCACTTTACAGCCAACAAAGCTGGAATTATCGGGATGGTGATTTCTGCACACAGTACCAGTTTCTGTGCTTGTGTGGCAGAGTCTGATATGGAATTGCGCAGTACAGACACTTCTTCTCTTACGCTGCTCGTGTTCACATGGCCCTTGCCTTGTGAACGAACAGCAGTCTTCAAACCTCTTTCAAGAACAGGAAAAATATGACAGTGTGAATCTGCACAAGTTTGACATAGCCCATATGTAGTGGGGTTCGGGGAGTAGGTCATATTAAGCATATGGTTACAAAGATGGACATCTCCATGTTCTGCAGCCTCTTCCTATCCTTTCTTCCTGTTAGCATGCTCACTTTAGTCCCACTCTGTCCTCCTGCTTCCCACATTGCTGTTGAGATGGAGGGGGGCTGAGTTTTAAGAAGAAAAATGTTCTACATCCCAGTTACATCTGCCCTGGTCCTCTCTTTCAGGTCATTGGGACTCTTCCATGGGTGGTGAACCCAGCTGGAATTGCCACAGCAAATGCCACCCCTGCCACATTGCCGGCACAGAATCTTCAGCTGCAGGCAGTGACGCCGCAGCTGCTTTTGAATGCTCAAGGCCAGGTTATAGCCACCTTGGCTAGCAGCACCATCCAGACAGCAGCAGCTGTTAGAAAGCCCAGCACACCAGAATCTCCAGCAAAGAGTGAGGTGAGCTTCAACTAGCAAGGACTGCTGAGTCTTAGGGGAAATCACCAGTGAATTCTGCAGCAGAAGCATAGCCAGTGTACATGCATGGGGCACTCTTATACAGAGGGGAGATATATACATTTGGCTGGATCTTCAGAACCACTTGCAGAAGAAAGTTAGAGGAAAGGAACGTTCCCACCCTCTTCTTCCCCTGGTG
This sequence comes from Rhineura floridana, assembly GCF_030035675.1. Lineage (NCBI taxonomy): Eukaryota > Metazoa > Chordata > Lepidosauria > Squamata > Rhineuridae > Rhineura > Rhineura floridana. Next base: position 22,428,581 of record NC_084482.1, read on the forward strand.
CCCCCTGAAGAACTTCTCCTGAGGGTTGGAGGACCCTCCTGAATGAGGTGGGCTAAGGTGTTGGCATTGTTGGAAAAGGAGAGGATTGCACCCAGTTATGGGCAATCCTCTCCTTACCCAGCAGCCCCCTGTGTCACAGACCACCTCATTCAGGAGAGTCTTTGTGTGGGAGGCGGGGGGGCATAGCAGAGATACCCCCCCTCCTTCTGCAATTGGTTTTAGGATCCAACCCATCTTTTCTATTCCAGCAATCTCTTTGTTTATAGTGTCTTCCAAATAGGGAATCCAGAAGAAGAGAAAAAATTGGGGCTGGATAGTGCCTACATATGCAAGGCAAATCCATGCATGGTTTTTAAAAGGACTAAGAGGTCCCTATTACAGGTAGCCCTCAACTAGATTGTATGGTAGGAGGTAGATTGGATGCCGCTGAGTGAATTTGGGATAGTGAGGTAAGGGGAGGGGGAAGCTTGTCGGTGGAGAGCCCTACTGGATCAGGCCAAAGGTCCGTCTCCTCCAGTATCCTGTTCTCACAGTGGCCAGCCAGATGCTTATGGGGAGCCCACAGTCAGAACCTGAGTGCAAAAGCACTCTCCCCTTCTGTGGTTTTCAGCAACTGTTATGCAGAAGGATACTCCCTACTTACTGGTGAAAATGAAAAGACAGCAGTGGTACAGTTCTGAATAGGGGTGTGTGGCTCTTTCTGGGGAGGGGGGGAATGGAAGAAGGCGTGGCCAAGGGGGCACAGCTGAACCAAGCCTCAGGCTTTTGGTTGTCTGTAGCCAACCTTGCATTTACAAAAGAGCTAAGTTGTATGCGGAGCTTGTAAGTGTGCTTGATTGGGGTGGTAGTTATGGATTCTGTCTAGGTAACAAATTCTGTACTCAAGAATGCCAGTAACCTCATCCGAGGAAGAAAGGGGAACCAAACAGGCATTAGGGGCTACACCGTGCCCACCTCACGCTAACCCCCGCCAAGGCTGTGAGAGCAGTTACTCCTCTCCAGTCCTGGCTGGGCAACCTTCCCATTCACCCCGGGGCCAGCAGCCTCCACCTCCCTCCCAGCCAACACCCTCAAGGCCTCAGCTGAGCAGCTGGAATGCCAGCGAGAATGGGTTCTACAGGCAGGACTCGCCCCTGCAGTGGGAGGCCGGCATGCTGGTGCTGCCGGAGGGGCTCGACACCCATCAATGCCTGCAACCCTGTCACCAACTTCAGTGTCCTGGCTGCCGCCACCGCTGCAGGTATGCCTTGGCTTGCTCTCATTGAGCAGGGGGCGGGTGGCTGGACCTTCTCCGAGAAGATCAATGCGGCCGCCAAGTGGGGGGCCACCGCTGTCATTTACAACTACGGCAGCGGGATGGGGAACGACATCCAGGCCATGACCCACCCTGCTTCTGCGGGACTGGCTGCTGCTGGGGAAAGCTTACTCGTATTTTGCCACCAGCGAAGCTGATTAGAAGTTCAGTTGAAGGTGTTGGGCTTGCAAGTATAGAAAGAAAGAGAGAGAACCAACCCACAGCTTTGTTGGGGTAGCCCGAGATGTTTCTGCCACTCCAGGCGCCTCCACCACACTGTATTTTCATTGGAAGTTTTGTAATCGCTGTTTTTTAATAGTTATTTGTTATTTAATTTTGTAAATTGTATTGTTTTATGGATGTGTTCCTGTATTTGTGTTTTTCTTATAAGCCGCCTTGAGGGCCTTTTGGCCATAAGGCAGGGTGTGTGTGGGTGTGGGTGTGGGTGTGGGTGTGGGTGTGGAGGGAGGGAGGATGGATGGATGGATGGATGGATGGATGTGGATGGATGGATGTGGATGGGGAGGGAGGGAGGATGGATGGATGGATGGATGGATGGATGGATGGATGGATGGATGGATGGATGACAGACATGCCATGTTTAGAGCCACAGGGTCACTGGCAACACCCGCATTGCACTTGATCAGAATGCACCTTTTCTTTCCAATGTCCAACTCTGCTAGTTTTGCAGCTGAAGCCGGCTATGCATAGCTGGTGCCTGTGTTGTCACCAAGAAACCCCATATACACTCTCTCTCTCTCACACACACACACACTCATGCGCACACTCACAGCAAAGTCCCTTGAACAGATTTTTAGTTTTAAAAGGATGGTGTGTTTTTTTAAATAAAGAATAACACAGTTGGGAAAGAACACTTTAAAAAAATATAGGTATCCCTCTGGAAGCATAAGGAAAGAGGCAAGACTGATGGCTGAAGTCATGTTTTGATTTGCACATCTGCCATTTCAGTTGTGAAGTGGCAGGATGCCGGTTTCATCCAACAGCTTGGAGACCTGCTGTGGTATTTCTTTATGTTATACATGTCTTCATTCTTATTTGTATCGGGGACAGAGCTTCCAGGTGGAAGAATATAGCTTTTGTTCAAGCAGTATAACCTGGGCAAAATGAGCAAATATGGGTATATTTGTTTAATGTGCATGGTTCCGATTGTGTAATTGGATCTTCCTTGAATCACTTGGACTGCACATAGCCTTGTTAATTAGGTTTGTTCATCAAACTACGACCCACAGTTGAAGAATACCCAGTTTCAGATAAAAATGTTAGCTTAACATCACTCTCTTTTGCTGCATTGTCAGGTCCAGCCAATTCAACCTGCCCCAACTCTATCACAGCCAGCTGTAGTCATTGCAAGCCCTCCCCCTGCAGCCAAACTAGCTTCTGCTCCTGTCCCTATCACCTGCTCGGAGACCCCGACTGTCAGCCAGCTGGTTTCCAGTAAGCATCTCTGCAATTACTTTTGCTTTCAAGGCAGGTAGAGGGGTGGCTGATCTGTGGGTAGTAATAGGAAGTTGTTCACTGCCCTATCTTACAGCAAGTTGTGGTGGGTGTGCAAGCTGCAATTTGTTCTAGAAATTAGGAAATGCCTGATTTGTCTGGTGAGAAACCATTGCAACCCACACATTGGTCCCAGGGTATGGTCTGAAGAAGGCAGATAAGGCCACCACCTTGCTGAAGCTAAGCAAGCCTGAGTCTGGTCGGTGCCTGGTTGGGAACCACATGTACGCCAAGCTTGGGTTCTATGACAGAAGAAACGGAGGATATAAATGTAAGAAAATAAAATAAAAATAATACAACCCTCTACACACGCCTCCTCAGGCTGGTGAGGCCATTTGTTAATGCCAATGGAGGCCAGTTACAGGCAGTGCTATAGGCACTACAACACAGCATCAGCACCACACTTTCCAGGCTCTTCTCCTGGGTTCCTGCTTAGTGATAGTAGACCAGGTATGGGGAACCTTTGGCCTTCCAGATATTGCTGAACTACAACTCTCAGCATCTCTGCCCATTGCCCATGGTTGCTAGGACTAGGGTTGCCAGGCTCAGGGCCTGAGAATGATTCTGTATCTTTAAGGGAAGAGAAAATTCAGCCAAGTGCAGGTTTTCTTGCAACACTGTAATGGGAAAAACCACAAGGTGGAATTCTCCCTTCCCCCTGCACAACTTTTTCTTCTGTATCTTTAAAAGTTGTGCAGGGGGAAGGGAGAATTCCACCTTGTGGTTTTTCCCATTACAGTGTTGCAAGAAAACCAGTGCTTGGCTGAATTTTCTCTTCCCTTAAAGATACAGAATCATTCTCAGGCCCTGAGCCTGGCAACCCTAGCTAGGACTGATGAGAGTTGTAGTTCAGGAACATCTGAAGGGCCAAAGATCCTCCACACCTGTACTAGATGGTTAAGTGTGCACTCCACAACTCCCCCAACTGTAGTGGCCAGAATTTGTTGTATGCTTGGCTGCAGGAGCCACAACTGCATAGGATCAGCAGTTCCTGTGTAATTTAGCTAGAGGCTGCAACAGGGAACAAACCGCATTGTGTAATTGGTTCGTTTTTACTTCCTCTCTCACATTAGAGCCTCAGCCTCCAAACAGTGGAAACGATGAAGATGGAATTAATCTGGAGGAGATTAGAGAGTTTGCCAAGAACTTTAAGATTCGACGCCTGTCTCTGGGTCTAACACAGACACAGGTGGGGCAAGCATTGACTGCTACTGAAGGACCCGCATACAGCCAGTCTGCTATATGCAGGTAAGACAGATGTTGAGGTACAACTAGGACTCCTTCACCCATTATGGTTTTTCTTCTTCTTAGAACTGTCGATAGAGTCTGTGTGATTGGCATGCATGCATAGAATCTAGCATTGGGTATTTTAAATGAATGCTGTGCCTGCCTGTCTGCTAGTCTCTTTAGATATCCCCTTAGAAATACAATAACGAGATCTCATGGTAATCCATTTGTAATCTACCAAATTCTGTCTGTCACCAGGCAGCCATCACAATCTTCTTTTTAAAAATGAAATATATCCATTGTGAGTTGAAGGATTGGTACCCAATAGTTGAGGGGGAACATATCTGCACCAGGCTAACCAGGTATATGGAAAGCTACCTTATACTGAGTCAAACATTTTGGTCCATCTATCTCAATATTGTCTACATTGACTAGCAGTAGCTTTCCAGGGTTTCAGACGGGATATTCCCAGCTCTGCTTAGAGATGCCAGGGATTGAATCTGGGACCATTTGCATGCAAACCATGTGCTCTACCACTGAGATTTAGTAGGAACTGGATGTCCTCTCAGTACTCCTCAATGGTCACTGCTGACTTTCCAGGTTTGAAAAATTGGACATCACTCCCAAAAGCGCCCAGAAGCTAAAGCCTGTGCTGGAGAAGTGGTTGAGTGAGGCTGAGCTGCGGAACCAGGAGGGCCAGCAGAACCTGATGGAGTTTGTGGGTGGTGAGCCCTCCAAGAAGCGCAAGCGACGCACGTCTTTCACACCACAGGCCATTGAAGCCCTCAATGCCTACTTTGAGAAGAACGCCCTGCCCACGGGTCAGGAGATCACAGAGATCGCCAAGGAGCTCAATTATGATCGTGAGGTGGTCCGGGTCTGGTTCTGCAACCGGCGACAGACACTCAAAAACACCAGCAAACTCAATGTCTTTCAGATCCCTTGAAGGCCAGGGCTAGCCTCATGCCTCTCGCTGCTGTGAGCACTTTGTGGTGAATATTTCCCTGCACCTGCTGACCCTTTTAACAGTGACAACCGGAGTGGAAGGAGTGAGATATGGGATTTCCTCTTGTTTTGATGTGTCCCAGCCTTTGTTTCCTCACATGACCCAGTCGTGTACATGTCAGCCGTGTCCTTCCTTCCTTCCTTCCTGAGTATTGTGCTGGAGCTGTGAAGGGTTTTAGGAATACATACACTTTTAGCTTCTTCCTGTGTCAGGCAAAACATTGTCAGGGTTTTATTTTGTTTTTTGAAGGACTTCCTGTGGTGTTTTTTTTAAGGTAGCATTAGCACCAATGCCAGAATAGTGTCCACAAGAAATTCCTGTTTCATTTCAAGAAGAATTGTATGAGACCCTATTTCATTCCAACCTCTTTTCATGGACACTTTTATCTCTACATACCTGGTAACAGGCCCAGTTTAAAATATCTAATCAGAGTAGTGGCATAACTTATATCTCCTTTTTCTTGTGATTTATTATTATTATTATTATTATTATTATTATTATTATTATTATTATTATTATTATTAAGAGCACTATTAAACTAAAATAATTTTTATTCATCAAAGAAAAAATATTTTTTATCCACTAAGACCCTTGGGCTTGCCACAGTTCTATGTTGTTGCCATTGTTCTTTTAAAAGTGACAGTTTTGGCTATTACAGACCATAGATTTGCTGAACAGAATAACCTATCCCCCCTCCAGAGGCGTGCTGGGAAGGGAGAGAGAGGGAGGCACCACACCCCGTTCTCGTGTTCCTTGGGAACCAAATATCAACACTGTGGTGTGGCATTTGCAAATCCTGAGCATCCTCAAGCACAGGAGCCTTTTGGAACCTCAAGGAGACTTTAGGCGAGTGGCAAACAAAAGCAGGACTTTGTAGTGCAGGGGTTTTGAAATGGGACACGTCTCAGCCCAGCAGGTTCTGGAGCCATAAACCTTATCTTACTCCAATATCCTCATCAGAGGAGCTGCTATCAGAGCAGTGGTGGCTGGTGCCCATTGGGACTGGCAGGGCGGAACGCAAGGAGCCCAAACAGGTGGTGGAGACAGAGCCAACGACAGGCAGAGCCAACAAGTTCCAGTTCTTGCCCCATCCTCCTCTCACCTGTGTTCTACAAAGGTAGCCGGTGCCATTGCTTGGACTGGTTGTAAGTAAGAAGGCAGGCAGGTAGAGGCTGGCTGGGGGCAGGCAGACTGAGTTTGGTGGGCAGAGCCCCATTTGCCCTACTGGGCCAGCTTCCACTGTGTCAGAGGGATCTGGGGAGAAGGACCGGCTGAGGACTCTTGCAGCTGCCTTGCCTTCCTCCAGCCCCACAAGCAGAACAGTAGAGACGGTGTAAAAAGCAAGGGATGTGCATGGAGGTTTGTTTGGTGAGCACAGTGAACTACAAAGTGTGGTGCTGAGTGCCATCTTCCACAAAGAAGCGGTAATGGTTAAGGAGGGAGTACAGCTTGAATCCCCGAAATGGGATTTGGCACACATGAGAACAAAAAATAATAATCAAAATTTGGATACAAAGTCGGTCCTCCCTTGCTGGATCCCCAAGTCTTATTTCTTCTTCCCACCTCCCCCTGTGCCAGGATTTTTTCAGACAGCCCACCTATACTCACCTTTCCTCTTTTAGAAGGCTTCAGCTGCACAGTAAAAGAAAGGGATCATTTCTTAGAAAGAAATTGGGCCCGGGTCTTTCTGTTTTTCTCTCTCTCTCTCTCTTATATGCAACCGTGACCACAAAGGGCCAGCTCACAGGATGAGACCCTGCAACTACCATCACATACACGGTCAAATCTGCACAGTGCTGCCCGTGCAAACGTTTGTGTTTTGATCACTTGCCAACACATGCATGACAATCAATCTGCATGTGGCAGCTGTACATGGCTGGCAGGAAGTTGACATATACAGGCACATCTATCAAATGGCTGCCCCGGGCCCAATGCTCATGTGAATTGACTGTTGAGACAGACACTGGGTTGGAGGTATGCTTTCAAATGTGCCTCATTCTTTCTATATCTCAGCTCAAGCGGAAGCAAGGCATTATTCAGTCATGTCTCCTGGAACTGAACCTGTAAGCTGTGGAGTGTATAATAACAATAATAATAAAATTTTATTTAGCAGACGCCCATCTGTCCGACTGAACGGACACGCTGGGCGACGTACAATATAAAATACAATCTGCTCATATACATAATCATCACATTATTAATATCATAACATCTCATCTGAAGACCATCTTACATTAATACAGTGTAAAACCTAACCCACCCCAGAGATCCCATAGGCCTGCCTGAAGAGCCAGGTCTTCAAGGCTCGGCGAAAAGTCAACAGGGAGGGAGCATGCCGAAGATCAAAGGGAAGTAAGTTCCAGAGGGTGGGGGCCACGATCGAAAAAGCCCTCTCCCTGGTCCGCACCAACCTAGCTGTCTTAGTCGGTGGGACCGAGAGAAGGTCCTGTGAGGCTGATCTTGTTTGGCGGCATATTTGGTGATACTGGAGGCGCTCCTTCAGATAAACTGGGCTGGAACCGTATAGAGTTTTAAAGGTTAAAACCGACACCTTGAATTGGGCCCGGTATACAACTGGCAACCAGTGTAATTCAATCAACACTGGGGTGATATGATCACGGCGGCGGGTCTGCTTTATTAAGCGTGCCGCCGCGTTTTGTACCAGCTGGAGTTTCCGGACCGTCTTCAAGGGTAACCCCACGTAGAGCGCATTACAGTAGTCTAATCGAGAGGAGATCAGGGCATGTATCACTCGTGGGAGCAGATGTATGGGAAGATAGGGTCGCAGCCTCTGTACTAGATGAAGTTGGTACCAAGCTGCCCGGCTCACTGCAGAAACCTGAGCCTCCATAGACAGCTGGGAGTCCAAGATGACCCTGAGACTGCGGACCTGGTCCTTCAGGGGCAAACTCACCCCATTAAGTATCAGGTCAAAATCACCCAACCTTCCCTTGTCCCCCACTAGTAATACCTCAGTCTTATCGGGGTTCAGCTTCAGCCTGTTCTTTCCCATCCATCCACTAATAATGCAATATTAGCACTCAGTAGCGATCAGCAAAGTGGCACAGGCAGGGTGCCATCGCTCACCTGCCTTCCCAACAGCAAGCATCGTTGCCAGTTCCTGAGAGGGGGGAGGTGCGCAGCATGGTGTGGGCAGATTGGCAACTTTGGCACCCCATCAACTGCTGCTGCCAGGGCTGCAGCTTTTAGTCAGTCGTTTGGTTTAATTAATCAGTTTAAACCCTTTTGATTATCTAGGAAGGTACCCCCTTTAACCACACAAACTCTTGTTTTTTAAAAATTAACCCCACTGCAAAGGAGCTGGAATCATCTAAAAACAAATTTTCTTCATGTGCAAATAGAATTGCTTAGACTAATCTGTTTTTTTGAAAAAAAATTGGGTCACAGCCCTTATATATAATAATTATTCATAGTAATAATAAAGAGCCCAATCCATTCTCTCCCATGTTCCCCACATGAGATTCCCCATAGGGTAGGGGGAGCCAATGTGAGCCCTCCAGATATTTTGGACTATAACTCCCATTTCAACCCCAAGGAAAAAAACGGGTATAAAAATGTTGCTTTTGGCAAGCTGCTATTTATCATTACTGTCTTAAAACGCATCATAATTTGGTTCAGTTGTTAAAAGTGTCAGTTGCAATTAAACCAAATTTCAAAAGTGCAATTTGAGAATGTTAACAATTCAGAGATAGGGCCACATTTTTACTTTCTATAAAATTTTATTTCAACTCTAGTTTCTACTGATCAAGTTTCAGAACTCCATTTAATGCAAAATGGCCTCATAAATTTCTGATTGACATGTTAAGCCAGTGGGATAAATTTTGACCCAAATGCTGTGGACTATTTTCAGTTCAGCTTGGGGAGAGAAGGGTGTGTATTTGGTTTGCAAAAGTAGCATCCATCCCTTCCACTAATATCTGCATGTGTTCTGTGTATGTTTGACATGACAAAAAATGCAGGTTTTGTTAATACTAATTTATATACTTGCACAGATACATTCTTATATATATTGGTTCTGTCTTTACAGATTAGCTTTCCAAGCCTTTAGCTTTGAATTGCACAGCTGGTATAGCACAGTGGGGAGGAGAGCCTGGCTGGGAGTCCAGAGTCTGTGAGTTCAAATCCCCACTCGTGTCTCCTGGGTGTCAAGGGCCAGCTAAAGATCACCCCCACAGTGAGTGGCTCCGGAGTTAGGTGCCCTGCCACCTGTGCAGCCATGGGCAAGCTGCACAGTCTCAAGGAGCCCAGTTGCCCCCCAGCTGGCAGTTGCGGAAAAGGAAGGGGCTGGCTTGTGCAGCTGTGGCAAGCTGAGCAGGCCCTAGCCAGCTGGGGAGGACTAGCCTCAGAGGGAGGCAATGGTAAACCCCCTCTGAATACTGCTTACCATGAAATCCCTGTTCATAGGATAGCCATCAGTTGGGATCGATTTGAGGGCAGTCCATTTTCCATTTAGCTTGGAATTTCTTGGTATGAATACAGGTCTTTGCTTTGCATTTTAAAACTATTAGCACTAATATTACATGCTAAAACTGTTACACCTTTCATTAAGTTAGTTCTGGGGTGATTTGGGACCAGCTTGGACTGGGCAGTCCTTACTGGTAGTTCCCTGCTTTCAGCACAGAATGTCCCAGAGGATTCATCGTAACTAATGTTAAGCTCACGTTTGGTTGGTTTTGCATACCCTGAAGATGAGACACAAGCTGATCCTTTTACATGTTTAGTCATATGTAAATCACACTGAATGCATTGGAATTTCTTTCCAATTTAAGTGTGCATAGGACTGCAGCCTTAGCTTCCCAATTGGTGTGCGTAATTCTTTTATTAATGGTAAGGAATCCTAGCTCCTGTCCTACAGAACAGGAGCTGCCATAGATCCATCTTCACTGACTTACTTTCATGCACTCTCAATTCTGCATAAGAGCATTCATATCAACATTCCTAATTTAACTTCTCTTATTGAGTCATTTTTTGCACATTTCCATGCGCATGGACATCCCCTTCCAAAATGGCACATGTGGGATTTAGAAAAAAAAGTTTTTAAAATACTGGATTTCCATAAATTTACTAATACATTGATTAGATAATGATGGTGAACCTTTGGGGAGAGGAAGTGAAGGGCACTCTAATTTTTAAGGAAAATAGGTTCAGGAATTGTTCAGGAAAAGCCACTGTGTGAGATTGTATCTGAAGAAATCACACTTGCACATCTCTAAGGAGATTCTTTATTTTGTACCACATATCCAGGAAATGTAGTATGACCAGCATGTGGGGAGACTATGCCCCTTCTTTGGGTGATGAGTCAATGGAAGATGGCACAAAATATCTTTATTGAACAAAACTGACAAACTCAAATAGGCATTTGTTAACAGTTAAGTGAGAATTCAAGACCAAACAACCTACTTTGTGTTTTACTGAGCTCTGTTGCAGTGTATAACACTGCTCACGTACAGGAATTACTTTTTTGTATATTTTTCACAAGTATTCACTGAAACATTATTGAACAAAACTGACAAACTCAAACAAGCATTTGTTAACAGTTAAGTGAGAATTCAAGACCAAACAGCCTACTTTGTTTGCATTTTACTGAGCTCTGTTGCAGTGTATAACACTGTTCATGCACAGGTTATTCACCGAATACTTCCAACATATGTATGTTTATACGTAAAGTTCCAGAAACTGAGAGGCTGTTCATTTCTGCTGGCCTTTTGAAAGTAGTCTTCTAAAAAGGAGGGTTGTGGTTCTGATTCATGGATCATATAGTGGACCCAGCCATCTTTGCTGAACACCAAGTCTTTGCCATTCATCTTCAGTCATTAAATGAGTTTTTGGTATTTGCTTTGAGAGCTCTCTCGGTAACATCACATGCCAGTACTTGTAGTTCCCGTCGAAGTATTTGAGTAGTAGATCTGGGCCATTATGGAGATGATGATTGTGGCGACCACAGATGCCTCTACCCCATTGAAGCCACCCTCCACTGCAACAGCCAAAGTCTACTTAACAGAAACAATAGTTCTTGGAGGCTTCACTTCTTTTTTTTAAATTATTATTATTATTATTATTAATTACATTTGTATACCGCCCCATAGCCGAAGCTTTCTGGGCGGTTTACAGCAATTAAAAACATTAAAAACAAATATACAAATTTAAAAACACTTTTTAAAAAAGCAATTTAAAAACACAAGCTAAAATGCCTGGGAGAAGAGGAAAGTCTTGACCTGGTGCCGAAAAGATAACAGTGTTGGCGCCAGGCACACCTCGTCAGGAAGATCATTCCATAATTTGGGGGCCACCACTGAGAAAGCCCTCTCCCTTGCTGCCATCCTCCCAGCTTCCCTCAGAGTAGGCACCCGGAGGAGGGCCCTGGATGTTGAGCGTAGTGTATGGGTGAGTTGGTGTCGGGAGAGGCGTTCCATCAGGTATTGTGGTCCCAAGCCATCTAAGGCTTTATAGGTTAAAACCAGCACTTTGAATCAAGCTCGGAAACATACCGGCAGCCAATGCAAGCGAGCCAGAATTAGTTTCATATGTTCGAACTGTCTGGCCCCTGTTACCAATCTGGCCGATGCATTTTGCACAAGATGCAGTTTCCGAACGGTCTTCAAAGGCAGCCCCACATAGAGCGCATTGCAGTAATCTAACTTGGAGGTTACCAGAGCATGGACAACTGAAGCCAGGTTATCCCTGTCCAGATAGGGGTGTAGCTGGGCCACCAACCAAAGTTGGTAGAAGGCGTTCTGTGCCACCAAGGCTACCTGAGCCTCAAGTGACAGAGATGGTTCTAGGAAAACCCCTAAGCTATGAACCTGCTCCTTCAGGGGGAGTGCAACCCCATCCAGGACATCTTTAACACTGATTCCTTTTATTAACTGACAAACTTTGTTTGCAACAAACTAAACTCTGGTTCTACAAACTGTAAGGAAAAGCAAATAAAAAGGTGGGGAAACCCAGTTGCCTTCACTTCTCATAATACTCAATGGGAGTAAAAAGATGTCCCTTTAGGCCTCTCCCTCTGTTACACCCAAAGCATTCCCCTCCCTCCATCTCAGCAACAGCGTAAAGTGACGTGCCTCCATGAAAATCATTGATGCAAACAAGCCCTGAAGGTGTGTTCTTGTCATGTTTTATTTCTCTTTTGGGCTCACCTACTCTGGACATACCTTTGACTATTACATTTATGTACATCCTTCCTCATCCCAGAACTGCAGGCGCAGTTTTTTATGGCGAATTTGTGTTCCTGCATCCGTGTGCCCAGACATTGTTAAAATTTTGATAGCTTGCAAAAGGTGGGAGTGGGTCTTGAAACAGGAATATGAAGTTGCCAGCCATTAGATTTGTGAAATGCTTGGATTTAGTGCAATGATGCACATTCACCATTACATTTTTACAAAGATCATACAGAAATATGAGGATAGGATAATGTGTGTATCAGTCAGAGAAGGCCATGCAAAATAAATAAATAAATGCTGAACTGAACCAACCCAAAGGCTGTGTTCTACAATATGAAAGAAAAGAGAAAGATGAGCATGCCAGATGGCATTTGGGTTGACAATTCCGAAGGGGGCAAGGGGAAAGATTGTATCCAGTGTGTGTCCATCCTCAGAGATGCATCTGTGCTTTCCATTGCAGCTTGGTTCCCTGCCAATGTGAATCATGCATTCTCTCCTAGCCAGGAGTAGCATTATAACCATGGCGGAGGGGTATTATTGTGTGGCTACTCATTCGGTCAGCTTTCCCTGGTTCTGCTTTAGTTCACAATTGCTGAATAAAGAATGCAGAAAGTTGCTGTTTGCCCTATTCGTGAGAATGGTTGCATGTCAGTAATGGGGGGGGTACTCATTTCTTTTACTGCCAGAAGCTATACAAAACTTTAGCAGCTATACAAAACTTTAGCTTTTGTTGAATGCGCCTCTTCCAAGAGTGGGCCTCTATCAAAACACACCAGGAACCTCTTGATAACAGTTCTGAGAACATTTGAACTTGCTGTCTCTGCTCTCCTCTCCAGTAATTAGATCTGATCTTACAATTTGTGTGGGTGGATTTGTTTTAAGTACACAACTTTCTAGCACTTGACATTATGAGTTCTCTACACATTTGCTTATGTGGCTTTTTCTTGTTTTCGTACATTTATATCCCACTTTTCTTGCATCATGGAAATCCAAGATAGCATTGATGCAGTTCCTAAGAGGTCATCCATCCAGGCACTGTCTAGAGACCTTGCTAGCTTTAGCCTGGTGTTATCCTTGTATGCTATGGGACAAATAAGTAGGGAACAGGTCTATAAATGTCTGTTAACTATGGTAGCTGTACAGAGATTACATTTACACAGCAGGTATACACCTGAATACAGGATGCTGGATTTAAGATCAACAATCAAAAAACAAAGATATTGGTGAAAAAATTAACTTTAGGGGAACAGAAAGAGTTAATGGACAAGACAGATTTTACAATAGAGAAAAAGTTGAAATATTTAGGTATCATTATGACAAATAAAAATTCAAAGTTGTTTCATAATAATTATGAAAAATTATGGACAGAGATTAAGAAAGATTTGCTAAAATGGGATAAACTACAATTGTCATTAATGGGTAGAATATCTGTGATAAAAATGAATGTATTACCGAGAATGATGTTTTTGTTTCAAACAATACCTGTAATATCCTCTGATTTACCTTTTAAACAATGGCAAAAAGATATCTCTAAATTTGTATGGCAAGGAAAAAAACCAAGAGTTAAATTTAAACTACTACAAGATGCCAAAGAAAGAGGAGGACTGGGATTACCAAATCTGAGACTTTATTTTGCTGCCTGCTGTCTAGTCTGGATAAAGGAATGGATCTTATTGAGGAATAAAAGACTATTGGATTTGGAGGGCCATAATTTGAAGTGGGGATGGCATGGATATCTATGGTATGACAAAGTAAAAGTAAATGTAGACTTTAACAATCATTTTATAAGACGTCCTCTGTTGAAAATATGGAATAGATATAAACCAAGGTTTTATTCGAAAATACCATTATGTGTCTCAAGTCAAGAAGCGTTTTACAGAAGAGAAATGGCTGGAAAAGAGAAATGGTTAACTTATCAAAAACTATTAGAAAATGTACATGGAGAATATATAATGAAAGAGAGAGAACAACTGACAAAGGAAGGATATAGTTTTCAATGGTTTGCCTATTTACAATTGTTAGAAAGATATAAAATGGACAAGAAAATGTATGGGTTTGAAATAAGTAAATCTGATTTTGAAATAGGATTGTGTACAAATGATGAAAATATAATTGCGAAAATGTATAAACTCTTACTGAAAATGGATATGGAGAAAGAACAAGTAAAAGGTATGGTAAAGTGGGCAAAAAATTTTGGTTATAACATACAAATGGATCAATGGGAAAATATGTGGAAAAAAGGCTTGAGATTTACACTATGCTATAATCTTAAAGAAAATTTCTATAAAATGATGTACCGTTGGTACATGACTCCAGAAAAGTTGTCAAAAATGTATAGTAATGTTTCTAATGTTTGTTGGAAATGTAAACAACAAGAAGGATCATTTTATCATATGTGGTGGCTGTGTAAAAAGGCAAAATCATTTTGGGCACAGATAGGTAGGAAGATGCAAAAAATTCTAAAGATAAATATTCAGTCAAAACCAGAATTTTTTTTATTGGGTTTTATGGATAAACAAATAGAAAAGAAATATGGAAGAATAATATTATATATGATTACGGCAGCAAGATTATTATATGCACAAAAGTGGAAAATGAAATCAACACCAACAACGGAAGAATGGCTATTGAAATTAATGGACTTAGTAGAAATGGATAAATTGACATGTCTACTTAGAGAAAAATCGACAGATACATTTCTTAAGGAATGGAAGCCTCTCTTAGACTTTTTGTTGAAAGATCAAAATAAAATGATGATATTGGGATTTGACGATTAACTAAGACAGCCTATGGAGAAAAGTGATCCTGTATGTATACATTAAGGGACAGGTTTGATGTATATTATATACTTATAGCTGATCTGCGACAAATCGGAAGTCAACTATTTTATTTTTATTTTTTTGTTGTATTGTTATGTTTTTTGACTTTGTTTTGTTTGTCTTTTGAAAAATTTGAATAAAAATTATTAAAAAAAAAAAAGAATACAGGATGCTGGAGACGCAGGACAGATGAGAATCATCACCCCCATACCTTGCTTGTGGTCTTCTCAGAGGCATAGGGCTGTCCACTGTTGGAAACAGGATTCAATGGTCTGATCTAGCAAAGCAGTTGTTGAATGTTATTGTTCTTAAACAGTGAAGGAAGGAATGCAATATATGCTAGGTTACATAAGGAGGCACTACCAAACTTAGTTCTGGAAGACAAAAGTAGTTTAATTTTATTTATGTATTTAAAATATTTTTATGCTGCCATTGCAAGAAGGTCTTTAGCGCTCCGTCCAATTCCCTGAATGTCTGAGAACTTGCTGTAATGGAAGGAGAAGAGGCCCTATTCCAAGGTATGAAGAGAGCTTTGCTCACCCTTATTTTGACGGGGCTGGTGGGCCACTGGAAGTGGCATTGGCCCATAGGCCTCACATTTGCCAACCCTCTGTTGAAGCTTCAGTGGGAGCTTTCCCCTATGCAAGTAGCAGTCATGATCCAGATCGGAACTGCAGCGGGGCACAAAGGTTTAAAGTTCCCTACCTCCCTATTTGCTAAAGCAGCTATCACCAACCTGATGCCCTCCAGATGTTTTGGACTACAGCTCCAATCAGAGGGGCTGACAGCAGGTGTAGTCCAAAATTACCTTAAGGCCACTGAAGGGCCATCCATGCGATTAACGTAACATGTAACTGACCCATTACTCCCATCATACCATGGAACTTGCTTCCAGTTTGTTCTTCATGCTCCCTCCAGTCTGCTTTGTCTTCTAAAGCATGCTTAGTTTGTGCCCTGTACTCTTTCCATCTAGAACCTGCCAACCCAGGTAGTTGGTGGGCAGAAGCAAAACCAACTGTATCAGCTGCAGAAGGTAAATTGAGAGTGAAGGCAGGTGTCATGTTCCCTGAGCAGTGGGACTGCTTTGGAGGCACTTGGGTCCAAACACACTTATTCCTCCTCTCCAGAGTTGAGCTGGGACAGGAATGGGAAGCTGGGGTAATAGTTCTGCAACACTCATGCAGAAACCAGCTGTGGACAGTGCTGATCAACTGCTCTCATAGTCACTAAAAACTTCCATCAACAGTTTTGCACAACTCCCATCAGCAGCATCCAGCCTGGCCATTTATTTATTTATTACATTTATATACTGCCCCATAGCCGAAGCTCTCTGGGCGGTTCACAACAATTGTTGTTGCTATGTGCCTCCAAGTTGACTGTGACTTATGGTGACCCTATGAATCGGCGACCTCCAAGAGCATCTGTCATGAACCACCCTGTTCAGATCTTGTAAGTTCAGGTCTGTGGCTTCCTTTATGGAATCAATCCATCTCTTGTTTGGCCTTCCTCTTTTTCTACTCCTTTCTGTTTTTCCAAGCATTATGGTCTTTTCTAGTAGGTCTTCTCAGTATGTGTCCAAAGTATGATAGCCTCAGCTTCTAGTGACAGTTCTGGTTTAATTTGTTCTAACACCCAATTATTGGTCTTTTTCGCAGACCATGGTACGGGCAACACTTAAAACAATTAAAAACATTAAAAACAACAATTAAAAATATTAAAAACAAATATACAAATTTAAAAACACATTTTTTAAAAAAAACAATTTAAAAACCTTTGGCCTTGGAGCTACAATTCAAACAATCTGAAGGACTGGCCCTGCTGCAATAGGATGTGGACAGACAGCATCTATCTGTGGATGTCCATTCTGATGTGCGTCTTTATTAAAGCCCATGGTTCTTAATTCAACAAGTGATGTGTTTGTAGATTTCTTCTGCTGGGCTGAGGTGACAGGATCATCCAGTGCAGCTTCAGAACCTGGTTTGGATGCCATTAGTTACCCACCCCCTGATCCAGTGGGGCTTAGTGTCCTGTTAAGGCAGTGAGAGGAACAATGTTGCTCAAAGGGTCTGTGTGTTTTCCATATTAGCACCATAAAGTTAGGCAATGCACTTGATGAAGCTGTGAGCATTTCCCCCCCTTTCCTTTTATTTTCAACTCTTGCTTGTTTATTTCCTCCCCTGAAGGAGAGGAAGGGGGGGAGTAATTCAGGAAGGGTGCCCACTGTGTGTACCTTCCCCAAGAGCCTTCCAAAATCTGGAGCAGGCACTGCTTCTGAATAGCAGCTGCTGTAGGCATACAGGCGGGAAAACGTGTCACTAACATTCCTAGCTTGCAAACTTCCCAGAGACTTCTGGTAGGCCTGAATGCTGACTCTTTGGTCTGATGGAGCAAGGGAGTTCTTATGCTATATGTTCTGCTTTACTGTTGCCATGACTGTATTAGGCCACATTTACACCAGACATTTATTCCACTATTATTCCACTCTAAACAGTCATGGCTTCACCCAAATGATCCTGGGAAAGGTAGTTGTGAAGGGTGCTGAGAGTTGTTAGGAGATTCCTATTCTCTTCACAGAGCTACAACTGCCAGAGTGGTTTAACAATCAATCCCTCTTCCCAGAGAACTCTGACAATGGTAGTTCTGTGTAGGAAATAGAGGTCTCCTAAAAACTCTTACTACCCTTCACAAACTACCCTTCCCAGGATTCTTTAGGGGAAACCATGACTGTTTAAAGGGGAATAACAGTGGAATAAATGTCTGGTGTGAATATGGTCTTAGATCTGGCATGTCCAGGGGCTTGCATACATCTGATGTAGAACTTAATAGCTATGCTCTACATAGGGTGAGGGATGGGGCATGATCACGTCTTTGCAAAGCACAATGTTGTCCTTGTAACTGAAGAAACGCTGAGGAACATGAGTGCTACATTTTTACCACTCTTGAATCAGTGCTTTTGGAAACTTCAGCTGAATCTCAGTATTTAATGAATTTGTCCTTCTTAACACATTGTAGTTTTTTTTGACCTTGTCATCCAATGTGGAACATGAAGCGAAAGTAACTACAGTCAGTAGGTGGCAGCATTGTGCAATAATCGATACTGGCGTACTCTACCCCTTATGCAAATCATGGCCTTCACATACTGTCTAGTTTAGCCTCAGTTCATCACCCAGTGCAGACCATGGTTTACTGTCTCATCTGTTCTTTGTGAGAATGAAGTGTCAATGGGAGCTTGTTTTCAGTTAATACACTTCTAAAGAACAGCGAGTAAATTCCAAATCTTGTAGGGAGGTAGTTATTTAAAGAAATAACATTCTTTATTGTATGTCATACATCTGTAGCTTAACATATATCTCCTGTACTCTCTGCAAACATAAAAGAGACAGACAAACTTTTTATTATTATTTTAGGATAAAATGCATTATGGAGGGAAGCCAGTTTTAATTAAATTGCAATGGACATGCATAAGAAAAGCAAAGTAGTTAATGCCAAGGTTACCAAAAGAGCAGGAGCAGACACAAGGATATGATTGTAGAAGGAGTTAAAAGTATCCATAGAGTTCCAACGTTCTGCTCAGTGTCAGATTTGCAATGCAGGATGCAACTACAGCATCCCTGACATATGGATGCCCAGCCTCAAATACCTCCAGTGAAGGAGAGGGACATAGGATGCTGGCTTCTACTGAGTCTGTTCCATCGGGCTCACTATTGTCTACACTGAGTGGCAGCAGCTCTCCAGGGTTTCAGGCAAGAGTCTGTCCCAGGCAAACCTGGAGATGCCATTAGGGATTGAACCCGGGACCTTCTGTATGCAAGGCAGATGCTTTATCATTGACCCTTCCCCAAGAAACTCCTTCCAGGGGGCTCCTGCACATGTGCATTAATCAGTCACCGTCCATCTACAGCATCAACACTCATGTGAATATAGGAAACTCCCTTATATTGAGTTGGATCATCAGCGCAACTAGTCAAGTATGGGTGGGGAAACTGTGGCTTTCCAGATGTTGTTGGACTCCAGTTCCCATCAGCATTAGCCAGTGGGGTCAATGGGTAGCCCAATGATATCCAAACCAAAACTGCCAAAGACACTTGAAGATAGACATTGTATACAAGTGTTTATACGCTAATGCTAGAAGCCTCTGAGCTAAGATGGGAGAACTGGAGTGCTTGGCCTTAGAGGACAACACTGATATAGTGAGCATAACAGAAACATGGTGAAATGGAGAAAACCAGTGGGACACAGTTATCCTTGGATATAAACTATATCGGAAGAACAAGGAAGCACATATTGGAGGTGGTGTTGCTCTCTAGGTAAAAAAGGGCATTGAATACAGCAAGCTAGAAACCCCAAAAGAGGCAGACTCTCTTCCACAGAATGGGTGACTTCAACTACCCTGACATGGACTGGCTACATATGTGCTCCAGTCATGACAAAGAGACAACATTTCTAGCTACCCTGAATGACTGTGCCCTAGAACGGTCATCGAACCGACCAGAGAGGAGGCGACCCAGTTTGGGAGCAGTGACCATAGTGCTATTAAATTAAACATACATGTAAATGGCCAATTGCCAAGAAAATCCAACACGGTCACATTTGACTTCAAAAGAGGAAACTTCCGAAAAATAAGGGAATTGGTAAAAAGAAAGTTGAAAGGCAAAGTCCAGAGGGTTAAATCACTCCAAAATTCTTGAGAGATGTTTAAAAACACAACATTAAATGCTCAATGGCAGCCTACACCACAAATCAGGAAAGATACCACCAGGGCTAAGAGGATGCCGGTGTGGTTAGTGAGCAGAGTCAAAGAAGCTATTAGAGGCAAGAAGGCTTTCTTCAAAAAATGGAAGTCTTGACAGAGTAAAGGGAATAAAAAGGAACATACAGTCTGGCAAAAGAAATGCAAGAAGACAATAAGGGATGCTAAAAAGAATTTTAAATTTTAAATATGTTCAGAGCAGGAGACTGTCTAGGGAAGCGGTTAGACCCTTGGATGATAAGGGAATCAAAGGTGTGAGTCCATAAAGGAAACCACAGACCTGAACTTACAAGATCTGAACAGGGTGGTTCACAACAGATGCTATTGGAGGTCGCTGATTCATAGGGTCGCCATAAGTCGTGATTGACTTGAAGGCAAATAACAACAAAAAGCAGGATAAGGAGACTGCAAAGAAGCTAAATGAATTCTTTGCATTAGTCTTCACAGTGGAGGATATAAGGGAGATCCCTGTGCCTGAGCTAACTTTTGCAGGGAGTTTGAGGAACTGAGGCAAATAGTGGTGACGAGAGATAAAGTTCTAGGCTTAATAGATAAAATAAAAACTGACAAATCACCGGGTCCAGATGGCATCCACCCAAGAGTTCTCAAAGAACTCAAATGTGAAATTACTGATCTTCTGACAAAAATATGTAACTTGTCCCTCAAATCCGCCTCCATACCTGATGACAGGAGTGGCCCCTTTAAAAAGAGATCCAGGGGAGGATCCTGGAAATTACAGGCCAGTAAGCTTAAAGCCTGTAGTAGAACTTATCTCAGAACTAGTAGAAAGTGTTGTTAAAGATAAAATATCCCAGCATGGCTTCTGCTTCTGCAAGGGTAAGTCCTGTCTCACTAACCTATTAAGAGTTCTTTGAGAGTGTCAACAAGCATAGTTATAATGGTGATCTGGTGGACAAGGCATACTTGGACTTTCAAAAAGCTTTTGACAAGGTACCTCACCAAAGACTCCTGAGTAAGCTTAGCAATCATGGAATAAGAGAGATCCTCTTGTTGATCAGGAACTGTCTATGAAACAGAAAGCAGAGAGTAGGTATAAATGGACAGTTCTCCCAATGGAGGGCTGTAAAAAGTGGAGTCCCCCAAGGATTGGTATTGGGACCTGTACTTTTTAACTTGTTCACAAATAATCTAGAGTTAGGGGTGAGCAATGAGGTGGCCATGTTTGCTGATGATAGTAAATTGTTCAGGGTTGTTAAAGCAAAAAGGGATTGCGAAGAGCTCCCAAAGGACCGCTCCCCACTGAGCGAATGGGTCACAAAATGGCGAATACAGTTCAATGTAAACAAGTGTAAAGTTTTGCATATTGGAGCAAAACATTTTTAATTTCATATATACACCCATGGAATCTGAACTGGCAATGATTGAGCAGGAACAAGACCTTGAAGATGGTCAATGAAGATGTCGACCCAGTGTTGGGGTGGCTGGGAAAAAGGCAGATTCCATGATGGGGATCATTAGGAAATGTATTGGAAATAAAAATGCCAATATCCTAATACCTTTATACTTATCTATGGTGCAGCTGCATTTGGAATGCTGTGTACAGTTCTGGTCGCCTCACCTCAGAAAGGATGTTGTACAGCTGGAAAAGATTCAGAAAAGGGCAACCAAAATGTTCAAGGGGATAGACCAACTTGCAGTATCTGGGGCTTTATAGTTTAGAGAAAAGGCGAGTCAGAGGCATCATGATAGAAGTGTATAAAATTATTCATGGCATGGAGAAAGTGGGCAGAGAAAAGTATTTCTCCCTCTTTCCTAACACTAGAACTCGTGGACATCCAATGAAGCTGAATGATGGAAGACTGAGGACAGACAAAAGAAAAGTGATTCTTCACACAGAGTAAAGTTAAAGTATGGAATTCACTCCCAAATGGGGCAGTAATAGCCATCAACTTGGCTGCCTTTAAAAGAGGATTAGACACATTCATGGAAGATAGGGTTATCAGTGACTACCGGCCATGGTGGCTATGTTCTGCCTCCATAGTTGGAGGTGATACTGCTTCCAAATAACAGTTGCTGGAAACCGCAGGAGGGGAGAGTGCCCTTGCACTCAGGTCCTGCTTGTGGATGGCCACTGTGAGAAGAGAATGCTGGACTACATGGGCCATTGGCCTGATCCAGCAGGCTCCTCTTATGTTCTTAACAATGAATTTGTGAACAAACAGACCAACTTTTTTGACCACTCTTACTAAGAAGCTGTGGTGTTGGCGATTTCAATGGGACTTGAGTTAGGGTGCCTTCAGTATAAGGCTGGAATCAGTTGGTCTTACTTTTGAGTAATAATGCATATGCTCATCTGTTTGTAAATGATGTACACGCACTCCCCAAATAGTTTAACAAGGCATTTCTGACTAGGTCTACACAGAGGTAAATCCCATTGAATTTAATGGAGCTTACTCTCATATAAGTGGGATTCGGATTATGGTTTACCTGGGAGTAAATTCCCACTGAACACTTTGGGGATTTCTTCTGAGCAAGCCTGCCTAGATTTGGCCAGTACACATCCCCATCACTCTACATCGGTCACTACAAGTTTGGGCTTCACGGAGTTCCCCTATTACTGCTGCAGCGTTAAAAAGCGGTGCGAACAAGAGTTGCGCCGGTGCGGATTTAACACACCTTTGCGAACAACCTAAAATAAACCGAACTTTACCCACGCTTTTGCGCCAGCCGCCAACAATCCCCTTAAGGCTCCGCCCCTTTCGTTTACCCCGCCCCGCAGTCTCAGCCTCAGCCTGTGGTGCAAAGGATGATGCTCCATTCTCGCAATCCAATTGGTCGAGTGGAAGAGTGGGCTGGAAAGAGAGCCTCGATTGGCTCTGAGGACCAGGGGTACGGGTGGGGCGCTTGCCCGACCCGGCTGCTGCTGCATGAAACAGAGTTCTCTCTTTCTCTCTCGCTTTTTCGCGTTTGCCGCCTCCATGTTGAGCAGGCCTCGGGGCTGGGAGGGCGAGGGTGTCTAGTGTACTTGGCGCTCCCGGGTCTCCGAAGAGCGTGGCCTGGCAGACTCTGCCTTAGTGGCTGGGAGGGAGTGTTGAATGCGTGCATAGGGACCTGAGGGGCGGGTGAGCAGTTGTGGCCGCTGCTGCCGCTGGTAAAGCGTGGGTGGTTCGGCTCGACTCTGCCTGGGGCTGAGGAGAGCCTCCGTTCCGGAGCCTCTGCTGATTGGTGGCTCTAGTTGCCGAGGTAGCTGCGGGGTGTGCAGCCTTGGCTTTTCACCCTCCGGAGGCGGATTGCCTGCCTAGGCATTGGGAGGAGGGCGTGTTGGCCCCACGTGTGGGATTCTCCGTGGAAGAGCCGCAGTCCTCGGCTGGTGGCTCTTTTGAGGGGGACTGTTGTGAGGACAGTAGAAGAAGAAAGAGGGTGGTTTTGCCCCACCACAGCGAGGGTGGTTGGGGAAAACTCAGTCGGTTTGGGTTGCTTTGGGGCTTTTGGGGGTGCTCACAGTCCCCTGTTAGGGTTGGGTCCCTGCGGAGGTTGAGTTGGGTCCGAAGGTCTCGTCTCCCCATTCACACATGCACTCGCTGAAGGCTGTCTGGGTCCCTGAGAAAAATTCCTTGCAGTCCCTTTGCCAGAAGAGGCACAGGGTGTGCAGGAGGAGGGTTGTCTGAAGTGGCAGGCTTTTGTTTACAAATGTGGTGGGGTGCCTAAGAAGGCTGCACCCGCTGGAAGAGGATGGGTACTTGGCATTTGTGGTTTTCCTCCACGTGGCCAGTGTTGCTTTAAAGGGGTGGCTCTGGGATAGGCATGGTGTCTGAAAACCTGCCAGGGGCATCTTAGTGTGCATTTGAACGGTCTGGAGAAGTTATCTCTCTGCCTGCAGCTAGTAAGCTCCTGAGGTGCAGTACAAACATGGCTTGGGCTCTGAAGCTACCTCTAGCGGATGAAGTCATCGAGTCGGGCCTGGTTCAGGATTTCGATGCCAGCCTCTCGGGTATTGGCCAAGAGCTGGGCGCTGGAGCCTATAGCATGAGGTAAGGAAGGAGGATTGTTCTGTCCAGTTGGTTTTAGAAGGATATCTTAATTGATGGAGTTCCTTGAAGGGCTGAATAGCTAAATTCAGAAATATTTAGTTGGGAATGTTGAACTCCTGTGTGTCACTTTCATCTTGGTGTATGCTGCCTTGGGTGCAGTTGCATCAAATGACATTGTATTTTATGTTTGGTCCCATAGTCTGTCTTTAGTAGGAGACCATTGCCACCTAGAAGTTGTTTGCTATTTGTACTATCTGCTGCCCTTTTGTAAGAATATATTAGTTGAAAAGATGTTGTGTTCCTTTAAAAGGGGGGGCTGTCATCTGGTGTGTCATGAAAGCCCTCCCTCCTCCCAAAGAACTTGCTTGAGCTTGCTGAATGGAACTGGAATGAACCACAGGGAAGTACCATTTTTACCAAGTTGTAAAATGGATAAATTCATAAATAAGACTACCTTTATAAGCTGTGTACACGTCTGTCTAACTGTAAGCTAAAATGTGGGCTCATCATACTCTATCTTGATTTAATCTCTAATGTGTTGCTCCTGCATTAGTCAATAATAATTCAAGCTTGGTAACAAACTCAAACTTGCTCTTTATGTAAAGTGATTATCTTGCACAACTTTGCTCAGGATTTTACACTCTTTATAGCAGCAGGCTTCTTTACCTTTAAAACAGTGCTTAAAAAAAAAAAAAACACGGCATGGTCCCCAGAGTAATGGTTCACAGCAATGTGATAGATCAGAAAGAATCTTTCCTGCTTTCACTAGATAATGTGTTGTTGCACACTTGGTTAGATTTCAGAAGCTTCTTAAATACATCTTATTATATTTATGCCAAACTTTCTGAATCTGACTTTCTTTTTCATCTTTTGCTTACATTGCAAAACTACCAACTTGAATAGATGGTTGCATAAAAGGAAGGATAGGGCAAATCGCATGTTTTGGTGATGGCTACCTGCTGCTGTTTGATAATGGACAGAGCAAGCAGGCATAAGAAGAATCCTGCTGGATGGGAGAAAGGCCTGTCTGGTCCAGCATTATGTGCTCACAGTGGCGAAGTACAGAGGCATCACATGAGGGAAATGGTATTCTCTCACTTGTCATCACCAGCCTCTGGTACTCAAGGCAAATGGCCTCTGATACTGGAGCTAAATAACTGTAATGACTAGTAAATACTGATGGTCTTATCCTTCATGAATTTGTCTAATCTCCTTTTAAATCTCTCCAAGGTGATGGCCATCACTACATCTTGTGGTAGCAAATTCCACAGTTTAAACTAGGTGCTGTGAGAATAAATCTGCCCTTTTGTCTGTCCTGTAACTGGGTGGACTTAAGTTATTATTTATTTATACCCCGCCTTATGGCCAAAAGGCCCTCAAGGCAGCTTACAAGAAAAACACAAATACAGGAATACATCCATAAAACAATACAATTTACAATATAAATAACAAATAACATTATTAAAAAACAGCGATTACAAAACTTCCAATGTGGTGCAGGTGCCTGGAGTGGTAGAAACATCTCAGGCTACCCCAACAAAGCTGTGGGTTGGTTCTCTCTCTTTCCTTCTATACTTGCAAGCCTGACACCTTCAATTGAACTTCTAATCAGCTTCTCTGATGGTAAAATACGAGTAAGCTTTCCCCAGCACCAGCCAATCCCGCAGAAGCAAGGTGGGTCATGGCCTGGATGTCGTTCCCCATCCCGCCGCCGTGGTTGTAAATGGTGGCGGCAGCCACGTTGATCTTCTCGGAGAAGGTGCAGCCGCCGCCCCGCTGGATGTGGCCGAGCCACGGTGTACTGGTGGCGGCGACGGCCGGGACACTGAAGTTGGTGAGGGGGTTGCAGGGGTTGACAAAATTGGGCCTCTCTGGCAGCACCAGCACACTGGCCTCCCTCTGCAGGGGCGAGTTCTGCCCGTAGACGCAGTTGTAGTATTATGAGAAAAAAATCCTCTATCCATTTTCTCCACACCATGCATAATTTTATACGCCTCTATCGTATCTCCCAACCCCCACCCACCTTTTTTCCCTAAGCTTAACAAGATCCAGAAGTTATAACCTTTCCTCCATAGGGGAGTTTCTGCATCTCCTTGATGATTTTTGTTTTCTGCATCTTTTCCAGCTCTATCTAATAGTGCCTCTGGCCTGCTGTTTGGTAAAAAGGAATCCCAAGCACCTTTTATGTGGTGTAGAGACCCAGAAGTGTTGAAGCCTTAAGCTTGTATTCAAGAAGTACATCTGTATGGGTGAGAAGGGGTAATCAGGTAGAGCCATCAGATACAATGGCAGCTGCCCCCGTACTGAACACACATGTGCCTTTCCCAAAGTGTTTACTTGCCCTTAAACCAGCATTTCCCAACTAGAGGGCCACCAGATGTTGTTGGACCACAATTCTCATCTTTCCTGACCATTGGCAATGCTGGCTGAGGCTGATGGGAGTTGTGGTCCAACAACATCTGGTGGCCCACTAGTTGGGAAAGGCTGCCTTAAACCACGTGTGGAGAACCTTTGGTTCTCCAGTTGTTGCTGAACTACAACTACCATAATCCGTGGCCATTGGACATGCATGTTGGGGCTAATGGGTGCTGTAGTTCAGTAACATCTGAAGAATCAAAGGTTGCCCACATCTTTCTTAAACAGTTAAATCCCACCCTATATGCTGGGTTCATTTGTGTGCCAAAATCATCTAAAGCAGAAGTGCAAAACCTCCAGCTTCCAGCCCCCTCCCCCACAGGAGTCCAATTTGGCCCGTGAGTTCATTTCCCCAAAACCACGCCCACCAGATCAGCTGATGGGCAGGAGGAGGTCACGGTTTAATCCTGCCTTGGCTGTGTGATCCTGTTCCTAGCAGGGAACAAGATCACGCAACCAAGGCAGCAGGATCTAATCCCTGTTCACCTGTTGAATGGAGATTAAAACCCTGTGAAAAAGTGCCATTTGAAGAAGCACATGTGCACTACTTCAAAGAGGCTTCCACAAAGGCTGTAAGACAGCTCCTGCCCTCCTATTTGCTCAAGAGTGTTGAGGTTGCCTTAAAATCTCCACGAATGGCGAGTTAAGAGGGGACTTGCAAAAGTGTTTTCCAAGTCTCCCTGCATTTCCCTTTAATTCTCTGCAGTCTGGGACTTAAAAAGGGAGGAGGGGAAACTTGAAGCAGGCTTTTCCAAGTCTTCTCCTCCCCTTTTAAGTCCCTGCTCGTGGAGACTTAAGGGAAGTGAACAGGATTGTGACAGGTGGTACCTGCACCTGCCTGCCAATCAAGTGATGACATGTAATTGACAAAGGGCAACCTGCCCAGCTGTCAGATTTGGCCTGCAAGGCAGGTCTGGATAAGGATCTGGCCGGTGGAGCCAAAAAGGTTCCCCATCCCTGATCTAAAGAATTGAATCTCCTGTGAATCTAAAGATACTTGTTCATGGTGAATGCTGCTTGTTGCATCTCTGCATGATTCACTGTTTCCTGATTCCCCTGGAGCTGGTTAACTCTTCCCCTGTGTCTGCATTATGCGATTTGATCATTCAGTCACTATAGTTGCAGAATTACCTGTCCTCAGTCAAGCATACTCTGAGTAGTTACTCATGTAGAAACATAGCTAGTGGGCTTCAGAATATGGATCTGAAAATCAATAGCAGCATAAACTTTAGAATGGTGTCCTGTATGCCCATTTCATTTCACAAACAAGGCAGCTTCAGATATTGCCCAAAAGGCTTTAAAAGGGGCTGTGCCAAGTGACTGGTGCAAACTTCTGCCACCATGTAATTGTCTGTGAAACCACCTCCAGGAATCTCTGTTGATGGCAGGCTTTGTATGAGCTCAGTTTCTAATAAATGTTTGTGTGTGTGCTGACCTTCAGACAAATGGCTACAAAGAAAAAGGCTTAACTTTATCAGCTACAGAATCTGGCTGATCACTACAGTATGGGTTATACCTCCACAGTGCATATAAATGAAGCCCTCTCCCCCATCTCCTCTTCTCCTACAGACTTGTTTCTTTGCAGTCTGCTGTGATGAATTTCATCCCAAAGGAGAAAGAAACATTGGGTTATATTCAACTAGGTCCTACCATTGAAATGAATGAACCTAAGTTAGGCATGGAGAGCCAGTGTGGTGTAGTGGTTAAGGTGTTGGACTACGACCTGGGAGACCAGGGTTCAAATCCCCACATAGCCATGAAACTCAATGGGTGACCTTGGGCCAGTCACTGCCTCTCAGCCTTAGAGGGAGGCGATTGTAAACCCCCTCTGAATACCGCTTACCATGAAAACCCCATTCATAGGGTTGCCATAAGTCGGGATCGACTTGAAGGCAGTCCATTTCCATTTTCCAAGTTAGGCATGCGTATTAACTCTGAGCAGCACTGCTTAACAGTCATTGTAGAAAGAATGAAAAAATAGCACTGAGTACTAATTTCCAGGTAATGTCTTTATGGGGATAAATACATGTGATATTTCCTCTTACTGATGCTGATACAATCATATAATTCAGCAGCACAACTTTAATTGTGTTGCCATACCTGCTAACAATCTCAGGCGGGGCTGAGCCTTGGAGAACTTGGAATTTCACCTACAGCACAGTTACAGTTTCTAGAAAGACATTGGCAAGCTGTGTGATTGATTATTCCATTCACCACTGGATAATCATTCAAGTAAGGCATTTCTGAGTCAAATTTTCATTAACTGAGTTTTGTCTGCAAATTTGTTAATGGTAATAAGAGAAGACATGCAAACACAGACTAGTTTTCCATAACTTTGCACCTGTGAAATCTGCTAGTGACCCTTGAGTTGTTACAAGTGCTACTTGAGGCAGTAATATTAAAATGTGTATGGATATACACATGAGTACTATGCATGGGGCCCCCCTGAAACTACTCCAACTGCTTTATATCAAAGCTGCTTTTCTTCTCTTGACATTGGTAGCATATAAATACTTCTGCCCCTGACTTGCAAAATGACCTTGTGAAATGACTCTCTCTGTACCTCTGGGAGCCTGGCTGTTCAGTTGATAAAAGCAGAGAATAAGGGGGCTGAATATTAGGTTGAACTGCGTTCCGCTCAAGAAATAGTTACACTGAGAGTGAGTAGTGAGTCCCTTGAAGTTCTGCATGCTGGGAACAATGGAAGGCAGAACTGTATTTCTAAAATGCTACCTCTTCAAAAGTACTAGACTCAACTGCTTCCATGATGTATGCTATTTTATCAGTTTGTGTGCAGTCTGCTGTGTTTGTTAGGAAAAAGTGTTCCTTATTACTTTTAAAGGCTGTTAGTAGTTTGCACAATACTTGTGCAGGCTGCTTTTTTAAAATACCCAGCCATTAGTTCTCTTGATCACTGTATGGTGGCTCAGACTGGGGCGCTTGACACAAATTGGGTTTTTGTTGTTTATATGAAGAGTGCATAAGTTGGGTTTTCTTCAACACACATATGTCGCTAACAGGTTTGCGTGAGCAGGTGATAGTTCTAACATTTGGGCAGGTAAACCTCACTGGGTATATTTGCAAGACATTGTGTACCTGTATGCATTGTTTTTTATTTCAAGTTCTTATAAAGGAAGTAATCCATTAGGTATTTGTGTGTTCTGTGCTATTGAACTGGTTAATCTAGGTGGCCTAAGTCTTAAAAGGGACAGCAGGAGTCCTTGAACATGTATGCACTGGCATCTTCATGGTAGACACCTGCGCACTCTCCAGTTTGTATACATTTTGTTGAACATTCTGGGATAACATTGTGTCACATTTAATGACAATCTCTTCATGTAAGAACATAAAAACTTTGCTAGATACTCATCTTTAACCACACCCAAGTTGTGAAATGCTCTGCCTGGCACCCTCTTCAATTATCTTTCATTGTTTCTTAAACTCATCTTTTCCTGCAACCATTTGCTAAGCACCAAAACATAACCAGATAGATCATCTGCTGTTCTGTCAGCTGTTAGAGGTGTATAGTTGCTGTCTTATTTTCCTTAGTCTTTAGGTCCTACAACAAAATGTTGCAGTGTGGGTTGATTCTTTTTAGTGTTCCAGCCACTTCATTCCATCACACCTCCCACCCATTTGTCAGTTTTTCCCTTCTAATTAATCACTAACTGGTTGGGTGGTTCTGAGTTTCTCCCCATACCATTTTGGGGGTATCTGCAAACCTTAGGGTTATACTGAATGTGTTTATCTCTCTTGTGCATCAGTGGTGCTGTTTTGGCTCCAGCTCAAAGATTACTGGAAGACAACCAGTACTAGACTATAAGATATTGTTAGCTGTCTTAGGAAAGGTAGGGTATCGAGTCCATGTAATCCAGCATCCTGTTTTCCACAGGAGCCAGCCATTTACTTCATACCCTTTTCGTGGTCTTCTCAGAAACAACAGCCCCAAACTTTGCTGCTGCAGCAGCAGCTCCCATGTGGGTAACCATAACAAAAGAAGTGGAGAAATCTGATGTGTGGACGGAGCTGTGGCAAGGAGTACACCAGAGGTCATACTATTGCAAATGCTGAAGTGTGGGCAGGACTTCATATTGGAGATTTGCCTCAGTGTTGCTCCATGTACTCCTGATGATACTTGCATGAATTTATGTGCGTATTTGAGCTTTTTACTCTGGGGTTCTCATCTGCTTTCCGAATGTGACATGCTGTGAGTCTGCATGTAGGTTGATCTTTAGGACAGGGCTGCACAATCTCAAGCCAAACATGGTTCTCTAGGCCTCCCAGGCCACACACCTCATCAGCCCTGCTCTTCACCCTCTTCAAAATCCTTTTTCATGACTTGAAATGTGTCAGACTGTAATAATGCCTTTTGCTTGACTAGATAGAGGGGTGAAACATCTGACTTTTGAATGGCTGGAATGTAACTTCCTGTACGAAGGTGAGTCCCCATCTATTGCTCCACCTACTGCCTGTTCCTGGCCACACCCACCATTGGCATGCAGCCCCCCCCCCAAAGGTTGCTCACAAAGAATGTGGCCTTGGGCTGAGATAAATTCACCCCTTCTGCTCTAGAGGACAGATGTGACGGTCTTGCTTTGCCTCTTGGTCCCCTCCTACTGTGTTTTTAAATTTTGTATATTTAACTTGGAAGGAGGTACCGGTAGTTGTATGGTGGTAGAAGATGAGATGTGGCCATGGTTGTGGTGATTGTGAGCGGAAAAGAGATGTGACTGGATACTGTGATAATGAAGGGGCAGGTTGCTATACAAAGTGTATAAGCTCATTAGTCTCAAAAACAAAACTTTGCCTTGTGCTGGTGTTTGAAAAAATGTGGAGTTATGAGAGTTTAAAAACAAGGTGTTTTCTTCAAAAGTTGACCTGAGAATCTGAAGTCCTGTATTTTATATCAGACCCTGAGCAAAGTTGTATATGCATTATTTCTGTAAAAGATTCAGAAAAGCATACTATTGCTGAGTGTTGCTAAACCTGATATGAGGACAGGCACAGTCCCAGTGTGAAGAAATGAGGGATTCAGTACTGCAGCCTAAATAAGGTTGGAGATAACTTTGGTAGAATCGAAGGCTTTAAGAAGTCATTAAGAATTTCCACTGAGGATGCTCCTTCTGGGTGGTGGGTTTGTTTGCTTTTTTGAGCTACGTAGTGTGGCTTCCTTTATCATAATCTTCCCTACAAATGGTTAACGTTTTTTATTGCCCATGAGTGACATGGGAAGTTGACCTCCTTATGGGAATTGCATAGCACTGAACTACTGTGGTAATGAGAACTTAAAACTGCTTTATTTCTCAGGTTAGGTGCTCTTATCACAGTTCTTCTGTTTAAAAAACAAGCCCCACTAACTTTGTTGAGAGTCTTTTTGATGACTCGTCATATC
Organism: Rhineura floridana; assembly: GCF_030035675.1. Classification (NCBI taxonomy): domain Eukaryota; kingdom Metazoa; phylum Chordata; class Lepidosauria; order Squamata; family Rhineuridae; genus Rhineura; species Rhineura floridana. Next base: position 22,460,178 of record NC_084482.1, read on the forward strand.
TGCATTGAATTACTGGCATTCGTAATTATCATTGCCATTTTTGTTACCTGAAGGCAGATTTGCACATGAACATATAAAGGTTACTAGTGCATCTGAAGGGGGGGCAGGGAACGCAGCTAGTTTTTTTCCAATTTACAGGAGCATTCTTGTGTGCTTCCCTGGAGGCCATTCTTACCATAGGTGACCAATTTAGTGACTGTCTGAGGGTGTGTGCGCATGTGTGCGCATGCAAAAGCTACTGGTTTTAAGAGTGTTGAAGGATGGCAGTCAAGTGCTAGATCCACCCTTTGAGACACTTTGATTGGGTTCACTGGCAACTCTGAGGAATGCCTAAAGGGGCTTCTAATACCTCTTCTAGGAGTCCGTGTTTCATTAAAGAACCTCTCTCTATGAACATAAGAAGCTGCCTTTTGCTGAGTCAAATCTTTGGTCCATCTAGCTCAGTATTATCTACAATGACTGGCTGCTGCTCTCTGGGGTTTCAGAAGAGGGACGTTCCCAGTCCTACCTGGAGATGCCACTGGGGATGGAACCTGGGACCTTCTGCATGCAAAGCAGATGCTCTACCACTGAGCTATGGCTTGTTCCCCAATGTGAAGATTGAGATCATCAAAATGCCATGCCTGGCTCTCCCATTTGTGGGGAGGGGAGTTGGAGGCTGTAGAGGTCGGTCAAGGAGGGAAACATGGGAATCTCTGCACAGAAGCATTGCAGAGGGATGGCAGCCAATTGTGAAAGGGCTGGAGGTTGTAGGGAGAGAGCGTGGATGTACACATATTAGGGGGAGTATGTTGGAGGGATGTTGAGATGTGCAATTTTGGAATAATAAATAAAGCCAACGAGCAGAACCTTTTGTCTGCAGCTGGATTAGCATGTCACAAATCTGATTAAGTTCCTGTGCTGCTACAGCTTCTAGACAGGGCTGGAAACAATAACGTTTTATCCAGCAATTTGAAATACTGCACTTTATCTATAGACTTGGGATTCTAAATTTTATTAGTAGCACCTAGGAACTGGGCCTACTAAAACATTATTATGTTTGGAAATAGCAGTCGTACTCTGTCCTTGGATAACATGGTTAACTATAACAACAACAAACATTTCTAGACCTTCCTTCAGCTGAAGTTTATTTTATGTTATTTATTTATTAGATTTATATCCCACCCTTTCTCCCAGTAGGGGTTCCCAGCAAGTAGAATAGAAATAATCCTTACACAATCCAAATGGACCAATTTCTGTCTGCTTTGGAGAATACAGGATCAGTTGTCATATCTTTATTAGAGCCAACTTAGAATTGTAGAAAGCTGTCTTATACAGAGTCAGATCACTGGTACATCTAGCTCAGTACTGGCAGTGACTCTGCAGGGTGTCACACAGGAATCTTTCCCAGGGCTTCCTAGAGATGCAGAGCATTGAACCTGGGACCTTTCGTGTGCAAAGCAAGTACTCTACCACTGAGCCTTGCTGCAACTAATTGCATAGCAGCAAGTTAGTATTTCAATTTCACAGAGTGTTTTGAGAAACCAAAAAGCTGGTCCACTGCTTTGTGACTTTTAAGTGACCCTAATAAAGGTGTAATAGCAACTGTTCTTGTATGCTCCAAAGCTGATAGAAATTGGAGGTAGCTATGTTAGTCCAGGTAGATAGTTTTCAGAAGAAATCCCAGGTTTGCCATTGAGTTGAGCATTGTGGTATGCTGTCTTTGAACTGGTTGTGCTGTGACTCGGGGAGAGGGGCTACACCGGATGCCAGTTTTCCAGACATCATCTAAAAAACCCAGAAATTCAGTCTTCTGCCAACTGAATTTGCAAGCCTCTGATACCATAGCCTTTTCCATTCCCAATTCTGTGCCTGATAGACATGCTGATTTTCTGGAACAGAGCCTCAACCAGATGATGAATTTGAATTGTTATGTAAGTCCCAGACAAGGCTGCTGCTAGTTGTCTATTCATTGTTGGTGTATTGGAGCTGCCTTTATCCAAAGAGTGTTCTTAAGGCACAGAAAAAATGAACTATAAAGGAAACAAAGTGGGCATTGCTATTGTTAAGATTTTAGTCTAGTGTACAGCCAGTGTTCCTTCATGAGTGACTTGCAGATCAACATTTTTTTCCCAAAGACTGTCTTATGTGTGTTCCAGAGTATTTTCTCTCCCAGCCCCCAGGCTAATTTTGCCAGACGTACCTCGGGTGTCGTGACCTCTGCATTTGTGCAAGCATATTTTTAAGGCTAATGTTCAGGTCATACTTTGGACGTATTGTAAGCAGGGATAGAGGTAGGTTGTTCCTACTTGGGGCCCACCCTCTCCTACCTTGAAAATAGTTCTCTATTGGCTTTGTCCCCACCTGTGCCCTACTGTGCTGCCCAGGTTTTAGTAGTATTCATCCTTTCTTTTGGTGAACTTCAGAGAGAGCAGAAGAAACACTAACGCCAGTGCTGTGGTGACTGCCTATGCATGTTCTGTCCTGGCCTTAAAGGGTGTGGAAGATAAGAGCACTCTGTCCCTTTAAAGCCCTGAGGGGCAGCAATTAAGTGTTCTGGTTACTGCACATGCTGTTTGTCCTGCAATAAGGTGATGCACCTCCAGACTACTTCTGGGTCAAGTAGGAGCCCATGTGTGTCAAGCTCCCCAGAGCCTAGTATTTCTCTCAAACCACTTGATTGCAAAACCATTATTTGATCTGTGTTTTGGCAAGCAAGTTTATGGATAGGAGGGTTGGTTCTTAGCCTCTGTTTAAGGGAACAAGTATACAGAGTTTCACCACGTAACAGAGGCATCAGAACTGCAGCACAAGTCATTCAGAGATCTTTAAAGCATCAGGTTTGCAAGTACATATTCAAAACATGCATGGTTAACTTGAGAAATTAGTGAAGGGAAAAATTGAAAATGAAGGGGACAATGTCCCAGCATTCCATTATAAACTTTATGCAAGTTACAATATAACCCTATCCACACTTACCTTGGAGTAAATTACTTTTGAATTCTGTGTAGCTCACTTCCGCATAAACATAAGTCAGTTTCCTGAAGGACAGCTAATTTGGGTGATAGACTCAGGCAGTCAAGTAGTTTTGATGACCTGAGACCTGATAGAGATAAAACACCACCTCTAACTTCCCACCAAGGAAAGAATTGAACTGTAGAGGTGCTTACGCTGAACTCTTATTTATTTTTTATTAGATTTATATCCCACTCTTCCTCCCAGTAGGATCCCAGGGTGGCATGAAGCTTTGTTCTAAGGAGCGTCGTTGCCTTGGAGATCACCCCAACACATTTCGGAGTTGTTTCTGTTCTAGAGTATGTTGGGGTACTTTATTATTTAGGGCATTTATCTGCTGCCCTTCATAACATTTATCCCAGGGTGATTTCTTTACTTAGCCATATCCAGGGCTCTGCATGAGTTGTGTTAATATATAGAGGAAAATCGAAATGCTGTTAGGATTGAAAATCAGAATCTTCTGCCAGGAAAAGCTCTGTTATGTGATCTCAGTAAATGATGGGAATGAAACAGATTTGCACAACCCTTTTACAGAATGGTAAGCGGCGGTAACGCAGCCGAAGCTCTGCTCACGGCCAGAGTTCGATTCCAACGGAAGGAGGAAGTCGAATCTCTGGTAAAAGGGGTTGAGGTCCACTCAGCCTTCCATCCATCCGTGGTTGGTAAAATGAGTACCCGGCATATGCTGGGGGGTAAAGAAAGGCCGGGGAAGGAACTGGCAATCCCACCCCATATATACAGTCTGCCTAGTAAACATCGCAAGACGTCACCCTAAGAGTCGGAAACGACTCGCACTATAAATGCGGGGACACCTTTACCTTTACATAAGTTATTCTGCTTTAAAACAAGGCTAGGGAAGCTGTGATCCTTCAGTTGCTGGACTGCATCTTCCAGCAGCTGCAGCCAACAAGGCCACTGGTCAAGGATGATGGGAAGTGTAGTGCAACTTCTGGAGGGCCACAGGTTCCTCCATCCCTGCTTTAAAATATCATCTTGTCTAATCTTGAAACTGGCTTACAAAAACAAAATCTGAGAGCCTTAAATTCTGTGAGCAATAACAATTTTGCAGCTTCTCTACTCCTGTTCAATTGCAGTTAAGGAATGAGGACTGGTTTGCAGATTGTGTACTTTTTTCATTTTCAAGCATGACTATGCACACACAATCTTAACCATAGTTCAGCTAATAAGATTCTTTTCGTTCCTTATCCAGGTATGAAACCAGCATTTGAAGCTAGCCACAAATCTGGGTTAGTAACAAGACATCCAGGGCTGGCCTTGCCATTAGGCAGAGTTAGGCAGCCACCTCAGAAAGCAGATAGAGCAGTGGCAAGGTGTTGGAAAACAGAGGTATGTGTGCCATGTAGTCTGCTCTAGGATCCAAGATGCTAGAAAAGTGGAAATTTATTGTTTGTAAAAACGCAACGTGTTTCAGCCTCTTGATTTTCAAGCCTTCGTCAGGGGATCATAGGCTGGCGAGAAATTCAAATGAGCAGACCGCTTCCAACATTGAATTTCTCGCCAGCCTATGATCCCCTGATGAAGGCCTGAAAATCAAGAGGCTGAAACGCGTTGGGGTTTTACAAACAATAAATTTCCACTTTTCTAGCATCTTGGTTTCTACCCTCCTTTTTTCCTGGTTTGGATGCTAGCCACTTTTAGTTGTCACTGCTCTAGGATCCATTAGCTAGCCTTCTGCCCTCAGGAGCAATGGAGGATGCTGATCTGTTACCAGTGTTAAAGTAAGATTCAACTGCCATTCTGGTTGGCTTCTGTGTGCAGAATGGGAGGGAAGGGTGCCATCTTGTCCTTTGCCTCAAGCAACAAAATATATTTGGCTAACCCTGAAACCATTGTTAAAAATGAGTGGAGGAGGTCAGAGTTCTAGTTATAGAAACTTCTTCTTGAAGACTGTTGGGTTTCAAAAGTTTGCAAAGTTGGCAGCTGTGCCACTGTGGTAGTTTGAGAGAAGCTTTTTCTGTGTTTGCATGTATGTGTTCTATGGAATTAACACAGCTGCAACACCTCTATCTTGTGTTTGGCAATTTTCTGGTCCTCTGGCTAACTTGATTGTCACAAAAATCTGTAGGGAAAAAAGACAGTTCTGTGTTCGGGCTGATGCCATCCAATATCAATTCAGCTTCATCCAGTAATAAGCATCATGCTGTTTACTAGATCTCCTTCATTACTCGACGGCTCTCAGATTGTGTGTGTTGGATTTATCAGCTCATTCTTCTAAGAGTCAATATTGCATTTCAAAACAGTGTTCCTGCAAGAGCTGATGGAGCTCCCTGTTTTACAAGGGGTTGGGATGGGGTGTAGCCTGCAGCCAGGGTTCAATCTGCCAAGAACTGCATGAGTAGTGCACAATCAACTATGGGATGCCAGAGATGCTGGAAAAGAGGTGTGGCTCCCTTTCATGAGGAATTAGAAAGGAGAATCTGCTGGTCTAGTTGTGATCTGTAGGAGTGAGTGAGTCTCGGGTGGTGGTCAGACTTTAAACCAGGTTCAAGATAATGGAAATAGTGATCTGCATTGGGACTTCATACAAAACAACTCTTATTCCTACAGGAAGCAATCAAATTATTATAATCTAATTTAGTTCCTTCTAATGATAAATTAAAGCAGCCTTTATACCCTTCTGTCCTTCACCTCTTCAGAAATTTGTGTTGTATGGGACCTGGCCCTCTTGCAGAGCCTAAATTCAGGGGAAGGAAGGAAAACGTGAAATGGGAAGAGCACCAGTGGATCTATCCCACACTACTTACTTTATTTTCATATGGCTATTGGAAGATATGAACCCTAATTCTAACCGCATTGACCTTTTCCCCCTTTTCATTCAGCCCTCTTCAAATCTCCCAGTGGTGTGAACAGTTCTGGTAGTGCAACTTGTGCTTGGATGTTGGCTCCCTCTTTCTTCCTGGGTGTTGGCTTTGTAGGCTTGAGAGAGAAATGGGAATATTGCTCTGGCACTATTTCCCCAGAAGTCTGTGCTTTACGCTAAAGACAGTCTGCACTTACTTTTTTGCCAGTTTCCTGTATTGGTGAGTCGTGTAACTTGAGTGCTCATGTAATGTGTCTTGAGTGAAAATTCTCTTATCAGTGTGTATACAAAATGGAATTTGTGAACTTAATCTTCATGGAGGAGGGCAGTGCTTCCTGGAGCCTTTTTCAAGATGGGAGGTGGAATTGTTGCTAGTCCTCTGAATGTAACAATGTTCCAATTTTCTTTGGTTGAACAAATAGTGTTTTGCTAGGATTCTGAGGCAGTTGCTCAACCTGAGAAAAGCAAATGTCATAGTGCCATTCTGGAAAACATGGCAGATATTTTTCCCCCTGTGCTTCTTTTATGGATTTGTGGCAGGAGAGTATTCAAAGTATGTTCTGAACAAAGACGTAAACAACTATAGTTACCATGGTAGACATTTCTGGTGTGTTAATGAATTCCTAGTAATCTTAACTAATCTTCTTGATGGAAGGAAGGATTTAAATCCCCTCTTCCTGGCAGCATCAGCATTACAGCACCAATCTTTAGATAACATATCATGCCTGAGATATCTAGTGGGCATAGATATGGCTCTTCTCAGCCCCTCTCCCTCCAGGGAATTATTGTTCATTGAGACTGGTGAGGGATCTTTGGCCCCTCACCCCAGAGCTGCAGTCCCCAGAGAAAGAAAATGACACAACTATAATCAATCTGGCTTTATTAGATATACCTAGGAGAGTACCTTGTGAAGTTAACATTTCTGTCCAGACCTTTCTAGTTCATAGTCTAGACTTCATAGTAGGGATATTTCCAGGCCATACCACTTTTAAGTGTATTTGGTCATAAGTCTGCTCCAGAAATAAGTCTGTTTCTGTGTTAATCTGTGATTTTTTTAAAAAAAGCATGAACATTCACATTTAAGCGGAGTGGGTGGCATGGAGGGGGGCTGTGCCACTGCCTCCCCTAACAGTCGTTTATTGGGATTGTGAGGGCAGGACGGCACCGAGGTTGGGGGCTGTGCAGGCCCACAAGTGGGATCACTAGATCAGCTGTGCCAAAGTGCCCAGGCAATCCCAACCTTGCTGCCACCCTGCAATTCTAGCAAACAGCAACAGCACTGTCAGGAAGGTGGCTATACCCTGGCTGCTGCTCCTCCAGTCTCCTCTGCAGCCAAGCTGTTGAGTGGAGCACTTGGACATGCACATATTACACCTGTGCTGAGGGAACTGCACTGGCTACTGATCAGCTACCAGACCATATTTAAGATCTTGTTGTTAGCATATAATGCCATGAACAGCTCAGGACCAGGTTACCTGGAAGACTACCTGCCCCTGTCTAGACCTGTAAGATCACTTGGATCAGCTGGGGAAAATCTAGTAGTGGCACTGCACCCTACAGAATATAATAGGGCAGTGATTCCAAAATGGGCCTTTTCTGTTGTTGCCCTTACCTTTCCCTCTGCCATATGTGAAGCTGCAATCTTCAGTTGTGTCTTGCAAATTTTCCTTTTGCCCAGACTTTTGCTGACCCATAAGATTGGACCCTGATTTATGTGTAAGAAACCTCTGAATCTGTTACTTGCTTTTTATGTTTTTATATTTTTTTATTGGTTTTAGGTTGTATTTTTTTAAGGATATTGTTTTTATATTGTAGTATAGGGTATACTACTTAAGATTTTTAAAATATTAAGCAGTTTAGAAAGGCTCTTAAATCTAAATACTTTTTTACATTTTCTTTCAAAATAAACATCTCTGCATGCATTTCCATATTTTTTGAGTGCAAAAACATATTGCAAAATCCAGAGAACTACATTCTGATCCACATGTTAGTCCAGGAGTTGTAGATTGGGGTCAATTCATATTGGGATTTGCAAAGGTTGAATTCCTAAAGTATCCCATCTTCACAGGGTTCAGGATTTAAGTGTCCCCCCCCCCTTTTTTTAAAGTTCTGCACAGATTTATTCAAAGACTGATCCCTGCTTTAAATATTTATTTTGGAATAAAGCTGAGTAGTCAGTCTCCCTGCTGGCTCCCTTTTTGTTATAACATATCATGGCTGGCTCTTAATTTGATTAGTTTCATGGAGCTTCCAGCAAAGGCCAAATTCAGCTTGGGCATACTCCATACAGACACTTTGGTCAGCTCTCTTTATCTTGCTATCATGAGGTATTATACATTTCTGTGTCAGTTGTTTTTTGATTACTTACCCAGAATAAGAGCATGGTTGTTTGATGCGGGATATGGTCACTACAGCATTTAAATGGCATGCAATTTAAGTAAATGGATTAGCTGTGGATGTCTCGCTAATAAGATTGTTCTGAGGAGGCTTTTGGTGCCAAACTAATTACAAATTCAAATCCTGGATGGGGCGAATGGGTCTTTCCCTGATTATCTTCTCGCCATCCACAGTCATAGATCTTATACATCCGTGTACTGAGACAGTTGTTAGTTAAGTTAGCCTTCACTGAGCAGAGAGTGGCCTAGAGCTTGTGTAAGTGATGTGTGATGACTCAGACCCCTGTCTCCCAGAGTGGCATCCCTTTGAGCCATGTGATTCTGTGCAGATCTTTTTCCAGAAAGGGACTGCCCAGTCAGGAAAAGAGAATCAGCTTTTGAGGTGTAACCAGTAAAGTGCTATTGCTTCAGATTAGTAGCTGAATGAGGAGTGCACTTCTCGATTTATAGAAGTGCTTACCCAAACTTTGAAGAGGACATTCACCCTTTGGGGTCACAAGCAATGGACTGGTTGACCACCTGCTAAGATGGCAACTAGTTTCTCTCTTTAGACATATAGAGTTACTGTTCAGTGATTATTTTTTTTTACCTTCCTTTAAATCCAAACTGCTGTTACGGCAGGAGCTGTGGGTGAAAGCAGAACAATTCTTTTTAATTTAAACCCATATGGCAGACATCCCCAACCTGGTACACTCTGGATGTTGTTGGACTCCACCTCCCATAAGCCCCAGCCAGCATGGCCAATGGTTGGGATGATGGGAGTTGTAATCCAGCATTATCTGCAGAGTACCAGGTTGATGATACCTGCCATATGGCATGGACAGATACCTCCCATAGAGATTGCAGGCGGAAAGTTATTTCTGTTAGGCTGAGGATGAGATATGAGGAGCATGTACTCATATACATTCTCTCTCTCTCGCTCCTTCAGATCCTGGAAATAAATTCTGGTTCTAATGCCTTGAGGTGTTGTATGGATCTGCTCAGTTGCCAAATATGGATAATCATGGTAACTCTTAATAAAAATGAGTAAGACTAACTAAAACCATTTTCTCATAGTGATGTCCTTGCCCTGCCCATCTTTAAGCAAGAAGAATCCAGTTTGCCTCCTGACAATGAGAACAAAATCCTACCTTTTCAGTATGTGTTATGTGCTGCTACTTCCCCTGCTGTGAAACTGCATGATGAAACTCTCACCTATCTCAATCAAGGTGAGCCACATTTCTGTTGCCAGAACACCAGGAGGGGAGAAGGTGTTTTTCCAGTCTTGGTGCACATGTTTTTTATTTATTTAATTAATTTATTAAATTTATGTTGCTTCCCTGTTGTATGTCTCTTCCAGCTCACTTCCCAGAGAGCATATTCAAGGTCACAACAGAAATTATGTTTTCGTTTTTAATCTACCAGTTCTGATCTCAGTGGCAGTAGTGAATGGCTTCCATCTAAACTCCTTGTGGGAAGTCTGTGCTAGTGACTGGAAGTCTGAAACCTCAGGTAGAGAAGAAGTCCAGATTATTTATGTAACTGAAATACTTGTATTCCACCTTTTGGTAAAACTTCCAGGACATCTTACCGCAAAGTATTAAAACAAAAACAAAAAGCATGGAATACAAACATTTCAGTATTGTGCATGTGTTGGATAAAATCCATAGACTAGGAATCATATGATGGAATAAGCTTGGTCAATTTAACATATCACAAAGGGCATGAGCAAATTTTAATCCAATGAGTAATTCATTGGATTAAAAACAGCTAAAAAGGATGATAAAATTCTACCTCCCTAACTAATTTAGTCCTTGTTTCTTCCAGGAGAGACTAACCTTTTTAAAATTGTAATTTCTATAACACCTTTGATGTTCAATTTTCATCTGTAAAATGCAAATGAGACTGTACATATTTTTTTCCGGAGCAATGCAACTTGCCCATTTAAGATTACTCTGGCACTAGCCCTTGTGCAGCACTGGCATCTTGGTAACTCTATAAATGTAACTGTGGAAGCAGAGCTTGTTGATCTGTTTGTTTCTGCTGATTAGGGAGCAGTTCAGAGGAGTGATGCAACAGACTAGATCAGATTGAAAGTGGTTTTTGGTTTAATCAATTTCACTAGTAAAGAAAAATGTGCTGTTTGGGGTGGTTACATCAGGCTGCCCTTGAGGTTGGTCCGGAAGCTGCAGCTGGTGCAAAATGTGGCGGTGAGACTGCTCACTGGAGTAGGGTATCGCCAACATGTCACCCCGCTGCTGAGAGAATTGCACTGGCCGCCCATTTGCTACCGGGCCAGGTTCAAGGTTCTAGTTTTAGCGTACAAAGCCCTATACAGCTCGGGACCAGGATATCTGAAAGACTGTCTTACCCCTTATATGCCCAGTTGATCACTGCGCTCTGCAGGTGAGGGCCCTCCTGCAGGTACCATCTTATCAGGAGGTCTCTTCTGCACAACATAGGAAACGGACCTTTAGTGTGGCGGCACCTACCCTGTGGAATTCCCTCCCCTTAAATATTAGGCGGGCGCCATCTCTGCTATCTTTTCAGCGCCTTTTGAAGACTTTCCTCTTTCAACAAGCCTTTTCAGTTGAGATCTATCCCAGTCTGCATCTGTGTCAGAATTGTTTAGTATGTTTTTTAATAATGTTTTTAACCCTTTTAAAAAGTTTTTTTTAAATGTTTTTAATGCTGTTTTGTTTTAATGTATTTTCAGATCTGTTTTTATGATGTTTTAAAGTGTTTTAGTGCTTTGTTTGCCGCCCTGGGCTCCTGCTGGGAGGAAGGGTGGGATACAAATTGAATAAATAAACAATAATAAATAATATGTAGACAAGCGCACATCCTTTCACCCTAAAAGTCCCCCTTTTTTAAACACCTCCCAAAAGTGTTCCTGGCATGGATAGAGGTATGTGTGCAAGTTGCCATGAATGCTGGCTGCATTTCTTTTTAGTCAGACTTGTCATACTGATGGAGTTTGTGTGATAACCATACAAATCTTTTCTTCCTCAGGTCAGTCTTATGAAATCAGAATGCTGGACAACAGGAAAATGGGGGAATTGCCTGAGCTAAATGGGAAACTTGTAAAGGTGAGCGTCCGTAACAATCTATCCTCTCCTAAAAGCTCTGAGTGGGTGATAAAGTTAAACATACATGCTTTGTCAGGTAACCAGAGACGTCGATAAATGTAATTCCATAAATTTCTAAAGTCAGCAAGATGGTAGAGCCATTCTCTCCACCCTAGCAGACTCCAGTAGTATTGGCAATGGCAACCTAGTGAGGAAAAGGCAACAGGAAGAAGTAGAAGGACATGACAGATTACATGGTTAGACCCAAAGTGAGTAAGAGGTCCATACCTTGGATAGGAAGAACTGCTGTGACAGCATAAATAACACAGGGCTCAAGCTGTAAGATGCCTCTGAAAGATAGCAGTGCAGTGGCAAACAAACAAAATGCTTGGCTGCCAAACCCAGCCACGACTTGTAGACCTCTGAGTTCAAATTGGATAAAATATCTAATTACCACCCTAATACTTTCACTTAAAGACAGGGATGGGGAATGTTTGGCCTTCCAGACTCCTATACTCATCATCTCCAGTCAGCATAACCAATGGTCAGGGACCTATGGGAGTTCTGACCTTCCCAGTGTTGTTGGAGTACAGGTTTCCCATCTCTACAAGCATCCCAGCATGTGGGAGTCTACCCATTGCAAATTCCTTCTGCTTTAGATTGAGCTTCTGCCAGCTGAACACACACGGCTTTGCAGCTCAACTAATTTCAGTCTGGTGCAGACATTCTGCAACTTCTCTTTTTAGTCTCTCTTGGACTAAATAAATGGTGCTGCTTTCTGTATAGGGATCAGAGTATGGAAGACATCTGAATTGTTTCAGTGTGCCTTTTTAAAAAACCTCTTGAGACAAAGGTGGATTTGCCTTTGAAGTTGCATAGTTAGCTGTCTTTTGCCCTCTGGCTATAATTTCTACTTGAATATTAATTAGCTTATTAATGCAAAGTCTTTTGTCTTCCTGCAACAATTCTGCAGTGTTGGTCTAAAACTCTGGGGGCATTTAACAACAGTATTTACTGTGGAGTCAATCGTTCAAAAGCAGGGTGGTATTTAGCAACTACCTGTGTGAGCAGAACAGTGGTCAGTAGTTGTGGGGACTATTACACAGAACTCAATTAGTGTTCTCTCCCACTGCCGGAGCAAGCAAAATATTCTGTGTGTGTGCTGTCTCCAGACAACAGACTCCTCTGTTAGGGTTGTTTAGTCTAGAGATACCAGCTAGGTTTCCCTCTTCCTCCTCCCACATTGCATGTTTTAAACTGCTGAGAATCTGCTTTTTTCTTTGCACACTCTGCAAAGCCCACTCTGGAATCTGGTGTAGAATGTGGCTACAATATGCTTGCTCCCCTTGAATATAAAGGGATTGTGTTAGTTTCTATTTATTTGGGTTGAGGTGTGTTAAAGTATAGAAGTATTTGAGGACTAAGAGTGGCTTCAGATGTGAAATGTGGTTGGTGCTCAGTCCTATAGAAAGACCAATGTGTGTGCTTCAAAGAATTTTCAGTAAACTCAGAAATGGCTCACATGTGTGTTAGTTCCTTGATTATTACAACATTATTTGAAATTGTGGAAGAGTATTGCAGTTCAATTGCCATGTGTACAAATTTCAAATAACTTCAGAGCAAGACTTTTCAGTGGAATCTGCTCACACATGTCAGCTATTGGGCATGTGGTGAGGAACCTTCAGTCCCCAGGCCTAATTAGGCCCACCAAGCCCTTCCATTTGGCTGACAATATGATTTGGACCTAACCAAGCCCACCCCAGCTCTCAATCACCTGATGTTTTATGACATCATATGTGGGACAGGTAAAGCCATGGTGCCATATTCAAAAGAAAGAATAAGGAGTGCACTCCTAACTGAATTATTTGTTAATTCAAGCCATGGTTGCAAAGGAATATTTTTGCTTTTTGATGCTCGAGCTGGGGCTGCAAAAGAAGAATCAAGAGTGCACTTAGAGTGCACTCCTAGCTCTTCCTTGAAGTTTAAATTGCCTGACTTCATGTAACACCATGTGATTTACAGGGAGGCGGCCCCACCTACCAGCCAAAGGGGTCTGCAGAGGGTTGGATCGAGTGATATACAAGCATATATGAATTAGCACTGGAACTTGGGAGACTGTTCCTAAGTTGCTCCTCAGGAATCTAGGTTTAAAGATGTGAAGGCCCATGAAAAAAGAAAAAATCACGACAGCCTATTTCTCTCTCCCTCTTCCTAACCCTTCCTCAACTTCTTTCAAAAGCTGAAGACTGGAAAACTCCTGTAGAGCACTTTCTCTTTTGGAACAAATGAAATGGTTTTTCAAAACAAGATTTTATTCATTCAGAATGTACAGTATGAAGATTTTTATGTATGACAATCTACAGCATTCTGTGTATACTGCAGACATATTCAACATTCAAATCCAAGATGCGTTAAGAGGGTGCTGCCATCTTCATGAGAGAAGCATACAGGGCTTTGATTTTCTTGTGACTTTCTGCCTGCCTTTTCTTGGTGATCTTTTATCTAGTTTGGAGGTACAAAAGCAAGTATCTTGGACCTGCTCACCTCTTTCCTCAAATGACTGATACAGAGACTACAACATTAAGAGCACAATCCTTTGCATGACTGCATAGAATCAAATCTGTTTGGGCTGAATGGGTCTTATTCTCAGGTGTATATGTGTGTAGGATTGCAGCCTAAGGCATATATACTTTTGAGGCTACAGTTCTGTGTGTGCTTACCTAGGAATAAGCTCTACTAAGCAAAGTGGGTATTTCTGTGTAAACGTGAACAGGATTGCTCTGTAAATTCATAGATATGCCAAATATGTATGTGCTAAGTTTGTAAATGATGCACTTCATGTTAAAGTATTCAAATAAGTTTTGGTTGGATAAAGTAAGTATTGCATATATTTCAGTTTCCCCCAAATGTCCATTTTCCCCTTTAAAAAAATCCAGAAATTTTGTATCTCTATGTAGGTTTACATGCAGTGGTGTATGGGAATGCATTTTGGGCTTGTGTTCTAGCTGTGAGATAAACTTTGAATGTGAGAGCAGTCCTTTGGAAGACAAAAATGTTGTCTTCTCCTCCCTCCCACCAACGCTGATTTGTCTAAGGTGAACTAAATGATCAAAGTTCCAGCACGTACTCAATAGGAAAATCTCACTATTACCTAGAGTATATTTAGAGTGGTGTTCCATGATCGGCGGCTTCAATATACAGAGCATCAACAGCTGGAAGGCTGGAGGTGGAACCGGCCAGGCGATAGGATACTGGATATTGGTGAGTGGCTTCTGCGAATCTGGAAAAATTTGATATTGTAGCTTTTGGTAGAGCACACCTTGGATGGCATAGGAAACTACCACTGCTAGAGGTATGGTGTTCTTAATTTATTGCCTATGGGATGGTTACATCCATGCTCAGGATGTAATCTCTTGCCATCCCTGCAAGTATGGAAAATGGGCGTGCTGAGTCTCATCTACCTCTCATTTCTTTTTTTAAAAAGTTTACTGTTCTTTATAGCTGCAGATATAATCTTAAAGGTATAAAAGAAGGTAGCATATACTGGGTAACACTTTCAGTGCTCAAGACAAGGGGCTTTAGTAACCTGACTTGCTCCTTTTCATATTCTCATGACTAAGCAAAATGAAAAAATGATTTTTTCTTAATTTATATAGGTCTCGGAATTCTGCTTTTTTGGCGCATAATCTTGTTTCTTTATGCAAAGTACACACAGACCTGTATTTTGTAAATTCCAAAATCTTCCTGAAATGGGTCTGCAAGGCTCTCTCTAGCTTGCATTGTGTCAGCTTCATGTCTGTATTCTAACAAGCCTGCTGATGCCTAGATTTTTGCCTTAATTATTTTATTTATATTCTGCCTTCCATCATGGAACTCAAAGCCACGTGCATAGGATTCCCAGGTGGTCTCCATCCAGAGACTGACCAGGCCTAAACTTTCCTGGCTCCACAACATTGTTGAATGATGTGCCTTCAGACCATGCCCTAAGTTATCCAGACCTTAAACTCTTGATGTGTTTATCATTTCAGTGGATGTGCCAAGCCTCTTCCAGCCTTGTTCTAAAGTGTGTGTGGCTTTTGTCTTCTGCAGATATTCCGATGTCTGTGGGTATAATTGATCCCAGGGCAAACCCCACACAACTGAATACTGTTGAGTTTCTGTGGGATCCTTCAAAGAGGACTTCTGTATTTATTCAGGTAAATCAAGAGTACATGGGAGGTGTTCTTAATTTTCTCTCTCTGTGGTAGGGTAGTGGCCATCAGATTTACTCTTGTAAATTCATGCCTTGTTGTATTCCCATAAGAATGGCCTGTTCTGGAACTGTGCATATAATAATAAATGCAGCTGGCCATGTACATAGAACAGGAGTTGTCTGCCAGCTTAAAGTGGTGGTGCTTTGAGTGTGAAGCATGCTAGCTTAGAAAAGTTCTTATTTATTTTGTTTTTTATATTTATAAACTGCTCTTTCATGTAAAATATCACAAGGTGGCATACAGACTAAAAACACAGCTTTACAATAAAAACATCAAACACATCAGTAAGAACCGGTTGCCGAAGAATCTCACATTTGAAAAGCCTGTCTCAATAATAGTTTTTAGAAGGCGTCTAAAAACAAGCAGGGATGACTCCTGCCAAACCTCTATTGGCCAGGAGTTCCATAGGACAGGGCCAGCCACACAAAAGGCTCAGCCCGTTGTAAAGACCAGCTGAACCTCAGGGGCATGTGGGACTGCCAACAGTGCCCCATCAGAAGACCTCAGTGACTGCGATGGAGCATAGGGAATCAGACAGTTCTTAAGGTACTTTGGGCCCACGTTATTTAAGGCTTTGTGAAGTAATCAAAGAGCCCCAATGGAGCAGGTGTTCTCTTCCCTGATCCCTCCCGACGTATACCTGATCACATCGCCATGTTGCCCCAACAAATCCACATATCAGAGGAATAAAGCAACAGACCTCTTTTTTTTCCCTTCTGGGTGTTCTTCTGAAGTGTACTTGTGTTTCCCTGTGGTCTCCATCCTTCCCTCTTACTTAGATTTGCTTGCTCTGAGACAGTGAGCCACTGAGTACCATTTCAAATTCTTAGCTGCCAGGCTCAGATTTCAATTGGCATTTTTTGAAGTGTCAACACTGTGCAGCAGGAACAGTAAAAAAAGTCAGTTCTTGGGTACCTGGGATTCTTTCAGCTCCTCTAAATGCTGATGAGAGGCATCCAGGCTTTCTGTCTTAGTTACAATTGAGACAGCTTGACAAGTTGTAATCTCTACTTGGGAGTCTCACTATAATGAACTTTGAGAACCCTTGAACCTAAAGAGCAATGCTAATTGCCCTTGACAAAACAGAATGGAAATTTTGACTGCCAAAACTGCCTGGAAAAACTGCCATTCATTTCAATGCTGTGAGAATGCTGAATATGTTGTTTGATGTGCTAGGGAAGGATTCTGAACATTAGTTTTAATTTCACCCTGTTTGTGGTGGGGGCAGGACAAATGCTGGCAAAGACAAAAGGAAGCAGATCCCTTCAGGAGAGTAGAAGTATCCCATCTAGGCAGATGAGTTACCAAGCATCAGGCCACACATTTGAGGCTTATTCATAGGGATTATTGGTTTGATCTCTTGTCTGTAGTGGTTAAAGTGTTCGACTATGACCTGGGAGACCAGGGTTCGAATCCCCACACAGCCACGAAGCTCACTGGGTGACCTTGGGCCAGTCACTGCCTCTCAGCCTCAGAGGGAGGCAATGGTAACCCCCTCTGAATACCACTTACCATGAAAACCCTATTCATACGGTCGCCATAAATCGGAATCTGACTTGAAGCCAGTCCAGCTTAGCTTAGTTTACTATTTTACTAATCCTGGCAGTTTGTTGAGATGGTGAATTGCTGAAAGTCACATTGAAAGTCCATGGGTGAGTTGGGGAAACTGAATTTCCTCTTAAATGATGTACATTCAGGACTACAATGCCTTTTTGATCTAAAAAATGTTTGCTATTTTCCCTCTTAATTTTAATCTAGGGGTAGAGAGTGTGGCGCACCCTCCAGAAGTTGTTGGTCTCCAATTCCCATCTTCCTTGGCCATTAGCCATTCTGACTGGGGCTGATGGGAGTTGGCATCCAACAGCATATGGAGGGTACCATGGTGGCTACTTCTGAGTTAATCCATAGTTTCTCCTTTATAAGGCTTTCGGTCGTACTGAGTAGAAGATTACCTGTCCAAGTATTAAGTGCATCTAAACAAAGCAAAATAATCCAGTCTATTTCCCTTGGACCCAAACATGCTCCTTTCAACTCTTTGGTTAAGATATTGGACTTGGTGGTCTTCCATTCTTCAACTCAAATTCTCTTCCCTTTTCATTGTAGACTATGGTTAACAGCTAGCTTCATACTATAGTTAGTGTTCAACTTGGTGCAGATACTTAAACTAACCACAGTTGGTACTCAAAAGGGCAAAAAAGAGCGTAATCCCAGGGGACAGGAGGGAGAGGTGCACATGAGTCTGTCATGTGCTCCCAGTCTAAGAGATCAGGAAATGTTACATCTTACCCAGCCCTAAGTAGGAAACACCTGCTTGATGTGATTTGAATGGAGGCCTAGCCTGCCTTGAGCGATCACCTGAACCCATTTCAAAGGAGTTGGCATCAGGTTAGCAGGCTCTCCGTTACCCTTAGAGTTCTTGCTGAGAGATAACTAGGAGTGAGAAACTTTGGGATAGAATTTGAAAAACAAGTGGTAACTTCGGTTTTCTCTGCATCCTGGGGTTCCACAGACTCAATCATGATCCTAATTCTCCTCTGTTAGCACTTTTTATTGACAAAGTTCCTCTTCTTTGGATGCATGCTTCCACAGAGAAACTATATATTTCAGTGAATTGCAGAACACACTTGTGTTGCTTATTCTGGTCAGGCTGCTGCTATTCTATTTGCAGTCGATCACTGTGCTCTGCAGGTGAGGGCCTCCTGCAGATACCATCTTATAAGGAGGTCCGTTCCACACAACATAGGAAACGGACCTTTAGTGTGGTGGCACCTACCCTGTAGAATTCCCCCCCCCTTAAATATTAGAGAGGCTTCATCTCTGTTATCTTTTTGGCACCTATTGAAGACCTTCCTCTTTCAACAAGCATTTTAAGTTGAGACCTATCCCAGTCTTTGTCTGTGTTGGAGTTGCTTTTTAATATGTTTTTAAACTTTTTTTAAAAAAAAAAACTATGTTTTTAACCTTTTTTTAAAAGGTTTTTTGAAAGCTTTTAAAAAATGTTTTTAAAGATGTTTTGTTTTAATGTATTTTAATGTCTTTTTATGATGTTTTAAAGTGTTTTTAGTGCTTTTGTTTGCCACCCTGGGCTCCTGCTGGGAGGAGGGGTGGGATATAAATCAAACAATAAATAAATAAATAAATCTTTTTAACTTGGACTAAAAAGCCAATTTCCTTTGTCTTGTGACAGAACAGCCATTCTGTTCTGTCCTATACTGGCAACGCTAGTGCAGAGAGCAGGAACTACTCTTTTCCGTGCTTGAGATCTCTGGTTTGCTATGGTAAATGGTGTCCCTAGACTAGCTTGTATCCTGTGCTATAACTTGCCTAGAGTAATGGTCAATCTATTCATGCACATCTTCAACATATCAGCAGCAAGTCTGAAGCTTGGAGCATCTTTGTGCCTGCTTTTCTTTACAGGTGCACTGCATCAGTACAGAGTTCACTATGAGGAAGCATGGTGGAGAGAAGGGTGTGCCATTCCGAGTCCAGATTGACACCTTTAAGGAGAATGAGAATGGGGAATACACAGAACACTTGCATTCTGCCAGCTGCCAGATCAAAGTCTTCAAGGTATATGTGCCCTTTAGTATATCCAATGCATTACTGGACAGCCAGAGAAGCAAAACCAAAATGCTGTTTGTTCAAATTGTGAACTAAAAACCTAACTTTCTTAGAACCGTAATGTTGGATGTGCCTATGATAATGTGCCTATGCCTCTGTGGCATCTAAGCTGTCAGTGATATACATCACTTGTAATAATGCGTTTACCCTAGGCAAACCCCAAGGGCAGAGGAGGGACAGGTGTTTGTTTTTACAGCAGAACTTTTATGTGCTGTTAAGGGAATTTCTGGAGGGGATTATTCAGGAATAAAAAGATATTGAAGAAGTAGGGGGGTGTTTTGGGAGGTTAAAACCACAGTTTGTGCCTACAGAAGCTGAACATTGGGAATAACTGCGATCTTAAAACTGTTCGTTGCACTGCTCTTCCTTAGAGTGTGTGAAACCTCTCTAGACAGCCTTAGAACTAATATTAATGTGTGTTGGGTATCTGGCTGGGGAGTTGCTTACATGGATATTTTTGGCCCAGTTGGCTGGGCACGTCAGCCTGTAGAAAGCTATTTACTCCAGGAGAAGCTGAGCCAAAAATCACCGTAGAGGCAGCAGAACTTTTGCCAACATCAACCTTTATCTCCTCTCTCAAAAAGTCCCATTGACCTGTGATAGAAGAGTTCTGAACTACAGATAATAAATGTGTTAAATTAAGCTAAAACATGTGTGCAGTATGAGATTATTTCCTGCTAGAAAAGGTAGTCTTGATTGTATGAGAAACTATAGAATGGGTAAGTGATGGCTTCATTTCAGTTTGGAATGCCAATCTTCTGAACATGACTTCTGAGGGGCAAACTAGATGTGAAAATGGCAGGGGCATTTTTTAAAAACATCATAAATCTCTCACAGTTGCACACAGACAGGTGTGGGGGGAACAGGTTTTTTAGAGCAGAGCCTTTATGTGTAGGTTAGGGAAGGTGAACCCCACATCATGTCCGTTACTCTTTGTAGCCTCTACCCTTGCACCTCCTACTGCTTTTCTGTGTCATGTTCACTTCTAATACTGGAGCTTAGCTGAAGATAAAATTTCCTCAGCGTGGCCTGCCCCTTTTCTGCTAAAAATCAGACCCCTTTTTTCAATACGTGACCGGACAGACCCAACAATGCGTCTGCTACTATTACATCTATTGTTGTTGTTGTTTATACCCTGCCTTTCGGCCAAAGGCCTTCAAGGTGGCTTACAAAGAAAAATAAACACAGGTATAAAAATACAATAAAAATACAATAAAAACAATACAATTTACAAAAATTAAATTAAATAACAAATAACATTATCATAATATTGTTAAGTAAAAACACGGGAGAGCCCAGGGTTCCAGTCTGAAGAAGTCTGACCCATCTAGTCTGGCCCAGAGTTTCTTGGCACAGTACAACTGACTGTGGGGATACGGCAAAGCTGGGCTTTTGTACGTAATTCCTGCCCAAGGTGAGCACTTCTAATTGCTGCTGCGTATAGGTATTCAGACAGATTCCATAGTGCTTTACTAAGATAAAAATCTACAGGGCTTCAGCAAGAGAATTCAAACTGCAAGAGGGGCAGTACAACAGGTTTTTCAGGTTTACATTAACTTTCAGAATGAACTTTTAAACTCCTGCAGGGAAAATGAATATCACCCCCAGCTCATCTGTCGTCTTAGGGGTCTGGTGCCAGTATAGTGCACTTGCCAGAACCCCTGGGGAATGTTTCATTTATATACATAAATATATTTATTTTTATGTGCGTGCATATTACACATTCACACATACACCCAGTGCTATCCTTGTCAGCTGAGAAGAGCTTTTGCCTGGTGCTTCCATTCCCTAGATCTCATGCACCGGTTTAATTAACATGTTGGTTTGCAGCCCAAAGGAGCTGACAGGAAGCAAAAGACAGACCGAGAGAAAATGGAGAAGCGAACTCCTCATGAGAAGGAAAAGTACCAACCTTCATATGAGACTACCATACTTACAGAGGTAAGACGATCTTTGTTTTTGAACAAAAAGCCACTTAAAAGATTGTGGGACTGGGGGGCTTGCCTGCAGATAATATGCTCATGATATTTCACTAGGAACTAAAGTGTTACAGCGTTTGCCCTAAGGTATGAGCCATGGAAAAGGTATGATGGATTAGAGCTGTCTGGTCAAAGTAAAGGGCACTTGTTCAGAGTCAATGTTGTCCAGCAAGCAGGATATTTGACTTGGGCCTACTGCCAAATGACACAAAGAATACATTCTTATATATTGGAATAACTACTATCCCTGATCCTGTACCTTCAGGCGTGGTGTAAGCATGACCCTGGGTATATTTGTTGAAACAGCAACAAAATGCAATGCCTTAACTAAGCAGATTTCCATGTGGTCGGTGTCACCTTTAAATAAGTTGCTGGCAGCTGTGTATGCAGTGTTGATACACAGCTGTAACATGCTCGCAGGCCATGAATCCCTGGTGTGTAGATGTTGCATGTATAAATGCCAGCAACCCACTTTAAACCTGACAAGTAGATGTAAGGTTCTTGTTACATACCCGGCCTCATGGTTTAAATCAAGCCCAAGTCACTAATGGGTAAGAATCTATACCCCCATGTGTAAGGGTGAGTTGAAAGTGTGTTGGGAAAAATCCTTTCTTTCATCCTTCTTTGTCATCCCAACTGACATGCGACTGTAGCTGCAAAGGTTGTCCTCCCAGTATTGTAGCTTCAAATGTAACATCTTTATAAAAACAAAACCATCCAGTTTGATTGTTGGACTGATTTTCAGGGGAAAAAACTTGTTTCCTGCAACAGTAAAGAAATGATCATTTTAGTTGGGGCTGTGTGTATTTTATGGCTTCAGCCTAGAATAAACACGGATGCTTTAAGTGAACACAGTTTTGCTCAGAGAAATGAGGTGTGCTTTTCTGCTTATCAAGGACTGCTTTGTTTGACATGCAGGGGCAAGGGAGAAGGATAGAGCTCCATAAATCCCTGCCCATCCACTACTGGAAGATTTACTCCATCCTTACCCTGTCTGTGAGCGGTTTCTCCCAGATTTCCTACGTTTCCAAATGTTTCTCCACAAGCATGGAGACTAAAGTCCCTGAAATGTGTGGGAAATGCATGGAATGTATGTTCCCTTCCCCTGGAAGCAGCTTTGAGGTTCAGAAGCACTGTGATTTATTCTCAGTCTCTCACAATTAGATTTTCTCTTTCAGTGTTCTCCATGGCCTGAGATCACTTATGTCAATAATGTGCCATCCCCTGGCTTTAGCAGCTCCCACAGCAGTTTCTCCATCAGTGAAGGGTAAGTCCAGGCAGTGGGAGTTTTTCCAGCTTTTGTCCGTTCACTTCCCCAAGTTATTTAGTCACTTAATCTACATCTTTAGCCTGATGGGTTGCAAAGTCATCAAAGAAATTATTTACATTTTTTAATATTGTGCCTTTTTAAGGAAAAAGTAGCAAAGCTGGCTTCCTACAAAGTGGTCAGAAGAAAGGGAAAGTGCTTATTCTCTCTCATTTGCTCTACTCCCTTGTGGGAAGACAAATAGCTTCAGCCTCTCTGCTGCACACCCTTGCGTTTCTTCTCCCTCTTGAGTACAAATTGCACCTTCCTTTTCTCCCTTGGCTGAAGGTCTTCAGGTAGTGGCTGGACAGCCATATGTTGAGGATGCTCTAGGTCAGTGGTTCCCAAGCCTCTCCCCCATGGACCACTTGAAAACAGCGGAGAGGCTTGGTGGACCTCTTAATGATTATTCTGCCTGCTGTAGCAATTGTAATGTGCTGTGGTAAGAGTTTTAGCTGTATTCTGAGTGACACACCATGGACCACTTGAATGAAGCTTGCAGACCACTGGTGCTCCATGGGCCACAGCTAGGGAACTCCTGCTCTGGCTATAGATTTTCTGCATCGAGCAGGGATGTTGGATGACCTGCAAGTCCCCTTCCCAAATCCCTGGAAAAAAACAAGAGCAAACAACCATGATTTAAAGGTTGCATCACCATCACCTTTAATTGTTAACAACATTCATCTTAATAATGGATCAGGATTAAGGTTAGTGCCACCATAACCACTGTTAAGGCCAGTGGGAAAACTGGTGCTCAAAGGAAGAGCTGGGGAAGAAGCTGATCTCTTGGCCTGTCCCCCTATCCCTTAACCTGATTAAAGGATGGGCTTATTCTGAGTCTGCACCAGCCCTTTGACTAAATAGGCAAGAGGTACATTCAAATTGCAGATCAAGAAACATTTGGTGACAAGCAGAGAAAAGCAACCACCAACTTCCTTCTTTGTTTCTGTTTCTAAAACTAGAAATGGGTCTCCAAACCACCAGCCTGAACCTCCTGCTCCAATTACGGATGTAAGTCTCATTTCGTATTTTAGTGTTTCATTCCTCATCCATTCCCCTAATTTCAGATGTTAAACTTGGGTAGAGTTGATTCTGAGCTAGCTAAAATTCAGGGCACTGAATATGTTGCTTGCTGTGAGAAGTTTTGTTTTTTAATCTGCAGTTTTGTGTATTTGCACTTTAGTTTGTTTTATTTTATTCTCTTTGTCTTAATGTTCACTGCCCAGAGAGCTGTTGCTAGTCGGGCGGTATATAAGCTTAATTAAATAAAAATAAATAAAAAATTAAGAAATGGAGGTTTTATTGTAAGCTGGCTTGGGATCATGAAACTCTTGAAAGGCAGTCTGGAAACTGAATTAATAAATAATAGTGAACTTCTCCTCTGGATGACCTGCCGTGGGTGCATAAAACTGTAACAGATAATGCAGCAAGTCTTATAAGTGGTCTGTGTCCTGCATGTAAAGAAACAAGCAATTCTTTCCTTCCCACCCCATCATAGAACCTCCTGCCAACATCCACACCTCAGGAAGCTCAGCAGTGGCTGCACCGGAATCGCTTCTCAGCTTTCTCACGGCTTTTCACAAATTTCTCAGGTAATAGCAAAAACACTTGTTCCTGCTCTGCAACATCACAAGGGGGATTTGGCATTTGGATTCCTCAGCTTTCTTGTCAACTCCTCTAACAATTTATTCTCCCCATCCCTTAAAAAAAATTCTTAGAAATATATTTTAAGCTTCATGAGTGTTTCTGCCTCTGTACCCTGAGGAATATCCTACTCTCTGCCCATTTCCCCCTGCCACAATGATATAGGAAGATCTTTGTAGTTTATGAAGACTGCTATCTTCATCCTAACCTCTGTAAAGTCCCATAATAGTGTTTAAATTATGGAAGGTGGGGCTTAATGAAATCCAGCAGCCCCATCTCATAAACACCACTTGGTTTATTTAAATCATGCACCTCCTGCATCCTTCTAAAAACAATAGGGAAGTGGGCTGTCCATTAGAAAAGGTAAAAGGGCTGGGTCTCTTTTCTCCCCTGGTAATAGGAATCCTGCTTGAAAGCAGCCGTGGGAAGTATTCATGAGCTGGCTTCTGCAGAGCTGACACCCTAGATGCATCTCTGAATTTGAAACTCAGATATGTCTTTCATTAGGCAGTATTTATGTAGAAGGAATTATGTGAAATATGAAGTCTTGCACGTTAAAGCAAATGTTCATTGTCTCTCCCCACCTCTCCCCTCCCCTTTATTTTTTTTCAATCCTAGGGGCAGATTTACTGAAATTAACCAGGGAAGATGTCATCCAGATATGTGGCCCTGCAGATGGCATCAGACTCTTCAATGCATTAAAGGGACGGTGTGTATCAGCCAGACTGGCTTTAAATAGTTTGGGCTTTTATGTGCTGGTCAGTAATGAAGGCCGGGTTTGCTTCCCTAGTTTAAGATTTATTTTATATTTTATTGCTGGCACCTGAAAATCTGCTGACATATGCAACTAGTGCAGCCCTGTAAATAAGCCCACAAACGTTATTGGCAAAAAAATTACTAGGCTTCTGGGAGCTGGCAGGGGAAGGACAGAGCTCCATCCTTCCTGCAGCAGTCTGTTTCATTTCTATGCTGGGCACAGAACATAAGAGTTCAGCTGGACTGGATCAAAGGTCCATCTAGTCCAGCATCCTGTTTCCCACAGTGGCCAACCAGATACCTTTGGGGCAGCCCACAAGCTGGACACTGGGGCAACAGCTCATTCCCAGTGTTTCCTAGTGAATGGTATTCAGAGTTATGGTGCCTTTGATCTTGGTGGTAATTATACAGCCACGAGAGTGGCTGTATACTATAGCCAACATGGATTTTTTGCATTCCACAAAGTTGAATTTAAAATACCCCCATGCCATTCTGATGCTTCCCATAAGTTCATTTCAAAACAAAACATTACAAAACTTATAGTCCTGAACTCAGAAACGCTTGCTTAACAACCCTCTCAGTTTTCATGGTGATACACAAAACAGTCAGAGAGAATAAAGAGTTCAAAGTGTAAAAAGAGAAAGAGAGAGAGAAAACAGTCCCGTTTTGGACTGTTTTCTGTCAGAGTTCTCATAATCTGTTGAAATTAATTAAAAACAGCCATGTTCACAGAGTATCTGTAATCCTATTACTGGCCTTGCCCCATACTCTGACCTTCATCTTCTGCAGTTTAAAATGCCCGGCTGATTTTTAATTAATTTAAGAAATTTTGCCTTGAACTCAATGATAGGGCCAGACATGCTCAGTAAGAACCAACTGTCAGTGTTCTAAAAGCCAGACTCAGAGCTGCTGGACTTGGCTAATCGGGGGCAGACCCACACCAGACTTTGATTTCACATGAGACAGTCATGGCTTCCCCCCGAAGAATCCTGGTAAGTGTAGTTTGTGAAAGGTGCTGAGAGGAGACTCCTATTCCCCTGACAGAGCTCCAGTGGCCAGAGTGGTTTAACAGTCAACTACTTTGATTGAAGCTCTGTGAGGGGTACAGGGCATTTCCTAGCAACTCTCAGCACCCTTCACTAACTACCCTTCTCAGGATTTTTTGGAACAAACCATGACTGTCTAAAGTGAAGTAAAGGTCTGGTGTGGATGTGGCCAGGGACAGCTTTGGTTTAAATTTGGGTGGGAGGCTACATGTGCCTGCTGTAGGTGGGGGACATGCTGAAAAGCAATGATACTGTTCACAATGTTTTCCTTTTGGAAAGAAAAGGGGCTTCCCCACTGCTCACTGCCCACCTATCCAATCTTCTCTCCTCCCACTCCCATTCCTGTTACCAAATTATTCCAAGCTACACAGGAAGTGGATTGGACTGTGAAAGACCAACCCAAATTGTGTTTGCATTTTTACAAATTTGTAGGGCAGTACAATATCTCAGAGAGGAGGTCAGGTCTCCTGCTCCCTTGGTGCATTCACTATAGCTGCCCAATTTCCCTGCTTTTTAAAGTTTAATAGAAATATCTGTTGGCTATAGGTAATTTCTTAAAACTGCAATTTTTTCCTATTAGTGAATATACAGTTATCATCGCTAGTAGCTGTAGAAAGCCTTATCCTCCATGAATTTGTCTAATCCTCCTTTAAAGCTATCTAAACCAGTGGCCGCTGCCATATCTTGTGGTAGCTAATTCTATAGTTTAACTATGCACTATGAAAAATTGTTCCTTTTGTCTGTCCTGAATCTCTCACCCTTCAGCTTTATTGGATTACTCCAGGTTCTAGCATTATATGGCAGGAAGAAAAACTTCTCTCTGTGCACACCATGCATATCATGCACCCCCTCACCTTTTTTCTAAATAAGCCCCAAATGTTACATTTCCTGTAGGGGGGTTGCTCAAGACCCCTGATCATTTTGGTTGGCCTTACCTGCACTCTCCCTTCTGTGGCAGCCTGTGCTGGACTCAGAGGAGGGGACAGGCACCATATTCCGTTCCTCCTCCAACCCAGTCTCTCTCATGCCTGCAGTTTCTTGCTGCCTGTGGTTGTCAAATACAAGGCTGAACTAATGCCTCAGTGAGATGGATGAGGATGGACCTGATACTCCAGAAGTATCCTATAATACAATATGGATGCATTATGGAAGGACAGGCAAAAGACTGATGCGTCGTTTCTTGGGCACATAGTACAAGACTAGAATTTCACTAAAAATGTTTTTGCTTCCCTTCAAGGTGGTTTGAATATGGATGGATGAGTGTGCTTCATCATTAAATAAATCTAGCTTAATTGTTTCCCTTCAGTGAAACACATCCACAATGGTTCTGATTGCCCACCCACCCAATACACACCCTTTGAGCTGGAGAGGACTTTGTATGTTCTACTGTTTCTTGAGTAGTTATTAACTGGTCCCAATTAAAGAAAGCAAATACTGACTGGCTCCCAAATCAACGAGTTAGGCTTCTGGTAAGGGTCAGCTGAGCTAATACCAAACCATACCACAGAGTTAATGGACCAATTCTGATTGTTCAGATAGTGGTGTTTGGGGGTGGGATGCAGTGGACTCACTTAAAAGAAGAGAGCAAAAAGGAAAAAGGAGCAGTGCTTTCTTCCCTCTGCCCCCAAGGGTTGATAAAATATTTACTTCCACCCCAGTATGTTAAAAGTGTGGGCTGTTCAGGGAATGTAGGTGCATAAGAAGGGGCAGCAAATTACAAGGGACTGAAAGGGGGCAATAAGAGAATATGATGAGAAAGTAAGAGGATTTAAGGGTACAGTCACAAATAAGAGATTAAAGGCTGGGGTAATATTAGGAGTTTGGTCTGAGGAGGGTAGGGCACTTAACAGGTCGCCCTCTTACCGCTACTGTGGTAAGAAATGGGGAGGAGGACCTGACTGGGGAAGGGATGTCACTTGGGCCCTTGACAGCAGGCAAGTCTCAGGGCATGTTACTGGACACTGGCGCTGATAATGAAGCTCCTTCCCACTCTTTCCCCCAGCATGTCACAACCTCCTATTAATCCTGCATCACGACCTCCAAAGGGACCGAGTACTGCTCTGTCTCTGTGTTTGATGATGATGCTAACATCTTGTTTGAGTTGAGTAAATTTGGGGTGGGATTGCAGGTGAAAGCTCTGAAAACAATTTGGGAAGCAATGATGTGCTGCTGCTTGATTTGGATAGGCGGTTGGAAAAGCCACCTGAAGAAGGCACAACAGTGCCTTCAAGTGAGAGTGGGGAGAGAGCTGTGTTTTGAGGATTATTTTAAATCTGATTGTAAGCACTGGAATCGACCACGGATAGAGTCTACTTTGCACGTGTCAAGTTGAAAGCTTAATCTAGATCATCTCCAGTTAATGAATCTTGGGTGACAGAGCAGAGAGAGAACCCTGCCTGAGACCTTGGAAGAGCTGCTGCCAGTCAAAATAGATAGCACTGGGCTAGATGGGTCAGTGGTAGGATGCCCCTCTGCCTCCAGTTGTTGAATGGAAATTAGTGACCTACCTTGGAGCACAAACAAAAGCTTACCAAGCAAATTGATAACATATTAGTAGCAGGCATTTGTTTCCCTGGGTTACAAGAATGGAGTGCTGTTCAGTCATTTGGCAAAAGCATGTGGCACAGGCCTCCAAGGATCGCAGCACTTCAGAATGCAGGTTGCAGGGTTTTGGTTTTGTTTATTTTTAAAAAAGTTTATGAACACTTCTTGCAGACATCTGCACTACTGAGCAACATAAATAATACATAATATTACACTCTACAAATTCAGCCATCTTGGCAGTACTAAAAGAGTGCACTTAGAGAGACCATCTTACTAATAGTACCTAGAGCACAACTGAAATAACTTTTGAGGACCACTTTCATTTAACTTCTGTTAATAGCAGAAAAGCATTTTTTCAACCGTTCTGTGTCTTTTTAAAAATGTATTCTGACTCCCCTTTCTCTCTCTACCCTGTAGCATGCTCTACACTACCACACATCTTTTTACTTTTTCTATCCCCTCTGGTTCATGTACTCTTCCCTGTTCACCACCGTGGGTCATCACCCCCACCTTTTTATTACCCCATCTCCACCCATTTCTTTCTCTTTTTTGACCCAATTGAAGAGTTCTATCTGCACCACCACAGGAGTCTCTGCACCCTGCAGTTCAGTGTCCTCCCCACCCCCCTCTGCAACAGCACATACGGCTTTCACTCTTCCAGCAAAACTCAGGCAAATTATGCAGTCTGGCTGGAGAAAATGGTGACAACTCTGATTTCCGGGAGGTGAGGAGCAAGGTAGAATCATGATGAAGTCATTCTCTTCCTCCTCCCTCCCCACCTTGGATGGGATTTTGTACAGTCCTGTGCTTCTTGACTGGAGAGGAGTATTCAGACATACAGTCCTCCACCAACCCTCTGAAGCTCTCCCTAGGAGGTCTGCACCATGTCCTTTTTCTGGATGTCCAAATTGGCCAAGCACAGTTGTGAAGCATTTTGCCACCATGTAAATGCTATTAAAGTGCTGCTTAATCAAGTTATCCTTCTCTTTCCTCCTGTCCCTGGCCCTACCCTTAAAATAATCCCTGTTAACTCTGGAGTGCTCACATCTTCCTTTGCCCACAGGATGGTACGGCCAAGGCTGACCATCTATGTCTGCCAAGAGTCACAGCAACTAAGGGACCAGCAGAAGCATGAAGATGGAGATGCAGCCAACAATACTTTCTTTGGTAAGGGCTTTAGGAAAGTAGAGTCGGTGTCTCCTTTCGCTAATAGAGCCAAAGGCGCTTGTTATGGAATGACATCTCTGCAAGGCATTGTTACATGGTGGGTGGGTCAGCGGTACTTTGAAACCAGGAGATGTCTCATTCTTGGTTTTGTTGTTACCATGGTGGTCATGACCTGCATTTTTATCTTCATGCACTTAGCTTAATGCAGAAAATGAAATGGCACTTCTGTTCCAGTAAAAGCTCTGGTGTCTCCAAATTAGTAGGGGTACAATGTTCAGTCCAGCCTTCCCCAACCTGGTGCCCTTTTGATGATGAACTATAACTCCCCTCAGCCTCAGCCAGCATGGCTATGTTAAGGGACAATGGGAGCTGTCATCCAAAATATCTAGAGGGCTTTAGGCTGTGAAAGGGTGATTTAGACTATTTAGTCTAAGAATATTGTAATCAATTTTTAAAATCAATTAAAGGTATACTGTTATTGATTGGGCAACAGTATATATGTGGGTGTATGTAATATATAAAATTTTGATGGACCTACTTGTCAACCATCACCCGTGGATTTCTGTCTTAGAAGAGCCATTCCTTCTCCTTGTACAGGAATGTGTGTTGTGAGATGGTACCTACTTTGAAAGAGGCATGCCCAATATACATTTCTTTTGAGCTATTATTTTAGTCACATATGAACTAATGCCTATTTAAAGAATTGAATTGATCAAAACTCATATGATCAGCTACGATTTCTTAAATGCAGGACAGCCCTGTGAATAAGAAGTGTTCTTTAGAGGTGGTGTTCATTAGGCACATGCAAGGATTACTACTAGCATAATGGGACCTTCCCTCCTTCACCACCACCCCATGTGCACCCCATGCTATCCCCAGATCTTCTTCAGAGGCTTGGGAGAACCCCCAGAACAGATTTAGGGGGTGCGGGGGGGGAGGAGAGGGAGAGAACTTTATGTTGTGTTGTGCAAGGAGAAATCCTTGTGCTGACAGAACATTCACATTAGCACTATATTAAATACAACCCTAGGCAACTTGTAGGCGTCATGGAAATGCCCATGACCTGTGTATCTTCAAGACTGCAGTATCTACTGGAAGTGAATAATAAGACTTATTCAAGCAAGCTTTTAGTGGCTGAAGAAGTGTGTGCATTTATTTTTAATCTTACAGAGAATACTCTGTAGCTATATCTGTTGTTGATTGCCTCAGTCTATGGAGGATGAGGTAGATTAAGATAAATATGGGGAATATAGCACTACTCTAAATATAGCAATTTGCCATGTTGAGGGTTTTTTAGTGTTTTCTGTTCAGCTTTCTACATCCTCTCCTTTGTGCTTCCCCTTCTATCCTTCTGGCCATCCTGAATGTGCTCCTTGCTTAACTCCTTTTGCTTGTGCAGTTTACCATGCTATCTACTTAGAAGAACTGACTGCTGTGGAGCTGACAGAGAAAATTGCCCAACTCTTCAGCATTTCCTCTCAACAAATCAGTCAGATCTACAAACAAGGTCCTACAGGGATACATGTCCTCATCAGTGATGAGGTAAGAGTACCCCCAAAGTCTACAGAAGCATTGGGAATAGAGTTGGGAGCTTAAAGCCCTGTTGCAGGCTAGCACTGCTTCCAGTGCCTCTACTGCATCTTTGAGGTAGATATCCTTTCTCACCATCTTACAATGCGGGGTCTGCCCCTCTGTAGTTTTAGAGTAGACTCAACAAACAAGATGATGCAGTTTTTTACCCTCCTGTGCTTAAATTGTGCATTCACTCGCTGAAAACCCCCCAGCAAACAGCATGCTTAAACAGGGAAAACAAATCCACTGCAAGTGGTACTCTGTTTGTGTGTATGAGAGAGAAATACCTTTAAACCAAAGTATGTGGATTTGAGCTGCTCTTGCGGGAGACTTGGTTTGAATGAGAATGGAGCACCAAGTATATTGGCAGTTTAGTAGTAATCAGGTCTTCTCGGGAGAATTCAGGACAGCGGAAACTAAGTTGTGGATAGACTCCATAAAGTGATGGAGAGCGGATGGAAAACTCCTTGGAAGTTTACAAATTCCTATAGAAGGGCAAGCATAGCTTTTTTTTATTTTAAAAAAGACTATTCTCAGTCCCTGGTCATTGGGGTTGATGTTGGTAGTAACCGAGAAGCATACCAAGGAAGTGAGGCATCCACGATTTTCTCAAGGTGAGCCTGTTACTAAAAGGAAAGGGGGAATCTTTAGATGGGCACTCTGCTTGAACTGTTTGCATATCTAAAATGTTGTAGTTCTCTTTTGAATAATGCCTAGATCTCAAAAAACTATTTTTTCATTTCTGTTTTAGATGATACAGAACTTTCAAGATGAATCATGTTTTGTCTTGGATACAATGAAAGGTAAGCATTTGTTTAAGTGCACAATGATGTATGTTATCCCATTCCCCATGTCTGTTTTTCTTTTTCTTTGGAAAACCTAAGAACTCCATTCCTTCCCACCATAGAGTATCAAATCCAGCATGCAGTAAGAGCCATACAATATACATCACCTTCCATTAATTGCAATGAAGTGTGGGGTGCTGGCCAAGGGGATTGTACTCATTGCGTTCAGCCAGTCTCATGGTGCTCTGCTTTCTTTACAGCTGAAACCAATGATAGTTACCACATCATCTTAAAATAGATGAGGACTTGAATTTGCTGCATCTTCTCTCATGCACACAGCTTCATTTGCCTGTTTTGGCACATGGACACTAACAGAGACCCACAAAAGCAACTGGAATTCATCTTGCTTCCATAGCATGTTGCCTTCTGTTAGGTGAACAACCTGTACCATTGCTGGCATGCTGTAGACGTCCTTTGTAAGCCCACAGCTGCTTGTTGGGAGTTCCATGACATGGCTACACCCACTTGCCTGTTAAAACTGCCACACTGACCAGTGATGGATTTGCAATTATATATAATGGGGGTAAGGGGGACATTTGCCTGCAAAGTGCAACTGCTACATTTTTTATAGGTGACGCTAGGTGGTTGTGATAGATGCTCTGGGCACCCCTAAAGAAGTGAGCATCCATTCTAAGGAACCTCTTGATAGTCTACCCAGCTGTTCAACCCCCTGGGGTATGTATATGGCTAATACAGCCTAGGAGGTTTTCAAGGTTTTTTGGCCAATGTGAGGTAGAGACTTCGTTCCTATTCTGATTTTCAGACCTTGTTTTAGGTAGGGGTGTATGTGTGCACACACCTGCCCAAGTGTGACTGATATGTAGCTGTATTCTCTGCTAGTATAAGTTAGAAGATCTCATGTCTTGTGAAATCTAGCATCCATCAGGCTGCCTGTGACTACTCTGCACTCCAATTGAAGAGACTGCACATGCAAAATAATAAAATTGCTATCCTGAGCTGTTAAGTAACACAACTCACTAAGACAGAGGGGAAAAGGTGCATGTTAAACAACAACCTTGTGGAATGCTTATTTGGAATATGTAGAATTGATGTAGGTCTTTGAATGAAATCCCACCGGAGACCAGTTACATTATCCAAGAAACAACTCATCTAGCTATAGTCTATAGCACTTACAGAAAAGCCTGTGAAAGCTCCCTGGGTGACAAAAGTGCCTACTTGTCCATTTCTAACAACCAGTCTCTTAGGTAAAGGCTTCTGAAATGGATGCCAAAATGTATTTTTAGAGCCTTGGAGAAAACCATGGGGATCTGTTAACAGCTTTAGCGATGATACTCTTAAAGTCACAGGAGGACAACTTGTCTGAGGGGGAAAAGCCCACGTACTTCTAGCCTTCCAGCCCCTCCACCCCCCAAGCAAAGAGACAAATCTCTGGATGAAGCTGCAAACTCATATGTCACAGTGTGCAATGCACAATTAAGTCTTCATAGATATTGCAGTGGCCATAGAGCTGGAAGCTGATGCAGGCTGTGCTCAACCTAAGCTGGAGAGGTGGGAAAAATAACTTTCATTTTATTAAATTAAAAGCTAGTTAATATTTTTCTCAGTACTAGATTATTTGAGGGTTTTGCAAATCATTTTTACTTGGTATTTTTACCAGAATGTAATGAACTTTTATTTAAATAAATTAGGTTTAGTATGTTGTCTCGCAAGGAGGCAGGAAACTGGGTCAGGTCAAGTGAAATAAAGTCAATGAAGAAAAACAAACTCTAGCAGTTGTGTCTCTACAGCTTTTAAGCAGAAATGAAAATGTTAAATCTTGTCATATATATGCCAATAAAAATCACGTTGTCAGTCAATCAGTTGCCTTTGGTGCTGGGAGTGTACAGCTATGACATAGCCTCCCTCCAGAATGGAAACCAGCCAAAGTTGGGATTCCTTGTTTAAAGGAATACCAAGGCTCTGCAATCAACAATTTGTACTCTTCAGCAGAATGCTCGGTCAGACTTGAAATAGTGATGGAGCCACTATTTGAAATGGCCCAGAGGAGTTCACATTTTAGTGGTCCCTGTTTTGAACAAAGCCAAATTTACTCATCTCAGCTCCTGGTAATGACCATATGACTGGTTGGTATGCAGAAACATATGCTTACTCTTTCTGCTACAGTTAGGCTAAGCAGTTAACTGAAAGAGATCCACCCCCAATTGAACCCTAGAGCTGTAAATTGGCCTCTGCCTAGCAATAATCAAAGATGGGTGCAGGCCAAATGACAGAGCTTACACTCTGGTGGTTCTGTTGTATCTGTTGAGACAATAGTGACCTACTTCTGCCACTATGATCTCAGTCCAATAAAGCATGATTTATTGGATCAGAGAGGAACTGTGTGCCCATACACTTGTCCCTTTCCTTTCCCTGAAGAAATCCTGGTGTCTTAAGCTACAGTTTCTTGTTACTTTTTGAACTTGGAAACTAGTTTAAAGGGCGCCATTCCAACTTGGATATGAAACTAGATCAGTCCGAGACCATGACTTCCGAACTGGCTATTGTCATCCGCTCTCTGTCTAGTCTTCTCAGCAGGATGTAACTTTCAGTGCATAGTGGCAGCATAATTTTTTACTTTCCTGCTCCCCAAACCTATGTTTCAAGAACACCTGGATGGTGTGTGGGTGTGTGTTTTCCTGCAAGCATCAGTGAAGGTAGCTCATAAGTTTGCCATTCTTTCTGGTGTAATGGTTTGTGTTATGTATATTTGTTTTTTGCTAAACTATAAACTACAACATGGCTGTGGTTCACTTTTTTTATTCTGTTCTGGGTCCTTGCATAATATGGGAGTTACTGGCCATCACAGACAATGCAGCATTCATTCATTCATTGGCGGTCACTCGTGGCCAAGTAAGATTGTCTTCCAGGGTAAGGTCTTTAACAATGGGTCCATAAGTGACTGTGGAGGCCAATTCTGGATCCACACAGCCTCCCACAGTGAGGACATAGGTTTCCAGATGGAAGATGGTCACGATGAGGATTTGCTTAGCTCGTTTGTCCCTTTCACCCTGTACCTGTGCTTCTTCAAAGCCCATAGCACCTTTGATAATGGCTGACTGCCAATTGGGACGCTCGTGGGCCAAGCCTTCCCAGATCTCAATGTTCATGTTACATTTTTTTAGATTAGTTTTGAGAACATCTTTAAACCTCTTTTGCTGTCCACCGATACTCCGTTTTTTATCCTTAAGTTGGGAGTAAAGTAGCTGCTTTGGAAGACGGTGATCAGGCATTCAAACAACATGGCCCATCCAACGAAGTTGATGTTGGAGGATCATTGTTTCAACACTGGTAGTCTTTGCTTCTTCCAATACGTTAACATTAGTCCGCCTATCTTCCCAAGTAATTTGCAGAATTTTCCGGAGGCAGCATTGGTGGAATCTTAAAAGAAGTTGGGAGTGGCGTTTATAGATGGTCCATGTTTCACAGGCATACAGTAAGGTCAGTAGTTCAATGGCTTTGTAAATAAGCATTTTGGTTTCCCTGCGAATATCCCGATCCTCAAACACTCTACATTTCATTCGGGAGAATGCGGCACTCACAGAGCTCAGACAATGCCGAATTTCAGCGTCGATGTCAGCTTTCACAGAGAGATGGCTGCCAAGATAAGAAAAGTGGTTGACATTCTCCAGCGTCGCACCATTAAGCTGAACTGATGACGCCACAGAGGGATTGGTTCGCACTTGCTGATGAAGCACTTTGGTTTTTTTGATAAGTGAGAGGCCAAGCTTTTCATATGCTTCTGCAAAGACATTTAGGATAGTTTGAAGATCTTCCTCTGAATGTGCAGAGACTACATTATCATCGGCATATTGAAGTTCTACGACAGAGGTTGTAATTACCTTACTTTTTGCTTTCAGCCTACTGAGATTAAAAAGCTTTCCATCTGTTTGATATGTGATTTCCATGCCAGTGGGAAGTTTCCCCTCAACAAGGTGTCGAATCATGGTGATGAAAATAGCAAATAAGGTCGGAGCAATGACGCATCCCTGTTTGACGCCTGATCCTACTTTGAATGGATCACTTTGAGAGCCATTGTTATCCAAAATTGCTGCTGTCATGTTTTCATGGAGGAGTTGCAAAATATTCACAAATTGCCATCACAGAAAATGCAGCATCACTTAGTGATGCTGTACAACATGTGAATTGGATCTCATCCTTGGGACCTTGTTTGCTGCAAAAGAATCTCTGCATCAAGAAACTGAGAAGGATGTCAACTGTACATAGAGAGGTGCCAAATGTTGGGCCAGGTGTGTTTGTGTGTGTGTGTGTGTGTGGTTTTGTGTGTGTGTGTGTGTGGTTTTGTGTGTGTGTGTGTGTGCCTTTAGAGGGCATGGCCTTTTTTTAAAAAAAAAGTCATACCAGAGTAGTTCCCTAGATGTTAAAAAGTGTTTAATGAACCTGTTATGTGCCTTCAAGTCAACCACGACTCATGGCAACCCTATGAATCAGTCATCTCCAAGAGCATCTGTCATGAACTACCCTGTTAAGATCTTGTAAGTTCAGGTCTGTGGATTCCTTTATGGAATCAATCCATCTCTTGTTTGGCCTTCCTCTTTTTCTACTTCCTTCTGTTTTTCCCAGCATTATGGTCTTTTCTAGGGAATCATGTCTTCTCATGATGTGTCCAAAGTATGATAACCCGATTCTCATAATCAAGCTGATGAGCTTAAGTCAGTTTCAGCTACATAATTAAGTGTTGCCTTCAAATCATTACTGGTTTCTGCTAATAATATGGTATCATCTGCATATCTTAAGTTATTGATATTTCTCCCTCCAATTTTCACACCTCCTTCATCTTGGTCCAATCCCACTTTCCATATGGTATGTTCTGCGTATAGATTAAACAAATAGGGTGATAAAATACACCCGTCTCACACTTTTTCCAATTGGGAACCAATTGGTTTCTCCATATTCTGTCCTTACAGTAGCCTCTTGTCCAGAGTATAGGTTGCGCATCAGGACAATCAGATGCTGTGGCACCCCCATTTCTTTTAAAGCATTCCATAGTTTTTCATGATTTGCACAGTCAAAGGCTTTGCTATAATCTATAAAGCACAGGGTGATTTCCTTCTGAAATTCCTTGGTCCATTCCATTATATAGTAAGTGAAAGTGAGTGGTTAGTTGAATGGCATAAGCATTAACTCTATGGATTGTGGATTGAAGGGTGCACTGTACCTCCAGGAACTACCCCATGATTTGTGGCTGTTGTTATGTGCCTTCAAGTCGATTACGACTTATGGCGACCCTATGAATCAGCGACCTCCAATAGCATCTGTCATGGACCACCCTGTTCAGATCTTGTAAGTTCAGGTCTGGCTTCTTTTATGGAATCAATCCATCTCTTGTTTGGTCTTCCTCTTTTTCTACTCCCTTCTGTTTTTCCCAGCATTGTCTTTTCTAGTGAATCCTGTCTTCTCATTATGTGTCCAAAGTATGATAACCCGATTCTCATAATCAAGCTGATGAGCTTAAGTCAGTTTCAGCTACATAATTAAGTGTTGCCTTCTGGCCTTTTTTAATGCTTGCAGCTGTTTTGTATCTATTAAATGAAGATACATTTTGCTGCTTCAAGGCTTTCCTAATCTTTTGTCTAGACAGTCTCACCCCTGAAATTCAATTTCTGTCCACTTCATCTCTCCTCCCCC
The DNA here is from genome assembly GCF_030035675.1 of Rhineura floridana. Taxonomy (NCBI): domain Eukaryota; kingdom Metazoa; phylum Chordata; class Lepidosauria; order Squamata; family Rhineuridae; genus Rhineura; species Rhineura floridana. Next base: position 22,497,815 of record NC_084482.1, read on the forward strand.
TCCCCACCCTTCCTGGTGGGATTCTTAATTTATCCCAACCTCAGTGCTTGATATGCCATTGATATATTTAAGTAATAACTTCCAAAGGTTTAAGATTTCTTATTTATCCCATTGAATCATTCTGCCCTTGTTTCCTTCACCCTTTTGAATTTCAAATAATATAAAAGGATAATTACTCCTGACATTAAAAAAGCCTAGCCAACCACTATCCCTTGGCTTGGTTCCAGTCAGTGGCACTATGAATTCTTAACTGAAGTGTTGTGGAAAAAAATCTGTCCAGTTTCACTTGCAACTTTGAAAAAACCCCTTACCAGCAGTTGTACAAGTTTTAATCATTCATGCTGTCTTTGGATTTTTCATGTTCATTTCATTTTTACAGACAATGTCCTGTGTTGGGCCTAAGTGCTCCATAACTGTGAAGATCTTATTGCTAGATGGCACCAACTTCATTCTAGACTCTGGCTATGCATGAAGTGGTCAGTTAGTGTGGCAAAATTAGCTTTAGGACCAGACACCATTGCATCAACAACAGTGACTCCTGTTTCAGTTTTAACCTCATGTCCATGTGAATTAGGCTAAACTTAGCATCTGTTCAGTGTGTGTGCCAATAGCTCTGGTTTCCCTAAATTTTCTTCCTCTGCCACTGGACAGCCAAAAAAAGTACTACTGTTCATGTGTTTAATGAAAGCGTAATGGCCTTTACTCAAGGATGTAATGGGTAGCCTGGCTTGCACATAATGCTAAGCCATGGTTTATGGTTTGTGTTATATGCAAACAGTGCTTAGTGGCTTAACTGTGTTTTCTGGGGGCGCCTTCCTGTCAAAAAACCCCTGGATCTGGAGGTTTAGTATACTTGCAAATTTCCCTTCATTGGGCAAGAAGATTGAGAGTGGTGGTTAGCCAATTGTAGGTGTACCTGAATGAAATGGATTATCTAGATTGATTTCACTCTGACTTCAGACCTGGGTACAACACTGAAACAGCCTTGGGGAACACAAGGAATCTTTAATTCTATAATGATATTAAGCTCGCAGCCCAAAATCTCTGAACCTTTTTGCACATCCACCACATGTGGCAGAACATGCCAGGGAGATCCCATCCAATATTTAGGGCATGCCTGTGGGTTTATCTTATTACATGTATACAGGGTAAGATGTCATCTGTGGAAGACTTTCAGTTTCCCCTTATTTTAGTTGAAACAGATTGGAAAAGTTGTCTAGACCAGGTAACTCTACCAGGTCGCTGGTTCAGTCTGTCATCCATTCCATGCTTGTAGCAGCACCTCGTGTGACTAACTAGTCCGTTCCTCACACAAAATCTCATACATTGAGGAGAGACAATTGATGTAGACAGAATGGTCAAGGATAGAGTTTTGAATGCTGTGCGGGGTCTAGTTGCTGGACTCCATACTGTGGAATTTGATGTCAAGTGGACCACTTGATGAATCCTCAGCCAAATGGATTCTGCTTTTCTTCAGTTTTTACTTCAACTGGGTCTTTTATGTCCCTAACTCAGAGCAAACCAACACACACTCTTCCCTTAAAGCAAATCAGTTTGTCCTGTTGGAAGAACAGTGGATGACAACCAGAAGTAGGGGGAAGAGTGTGCGGTGGCACTAGCCTTGTGGCCCAGTGTTCTAGACCTATAAGTTTGCCCTTGCAAAGGGCTTAAAGATGCCCTCCCAAAATCTTTGGTAGGTGAGTCAAGAAGGGTACAGCCTACAATTTGTCTCTGTTATGTGGGTTATATTCCATGTGTCTCCAGGGACATTGCACCAATTCCTGAATGGCTATCCACATGCTCATTAAGTGTGCAGTATCGTGGTACCACTTAATAGTCAGGAAACACACCTCCCTGACTCAACCTCTCAGACAACACAGTAGTTCTTAAGCAGGACCGCTTGCCTTGTGCGTTAAGCTATTTAACATTTTCTGCCCCCTGGGCAGTGATTTGGTAGGAATCTGGGGAGTACTTGAAAAAGACAAGAGAATTTTGGAAGGGTAGTCATTTTTACTGCTGCTGCTCTGTCCATTCATGAAAAGCCATTTTTGGGGTATCTCTGTCAGTCCTTTAGAAGTGTAATTTAGTTTCCTGAGTTGGTTCTAGCACTTTGGCATTATTACCCCCAAACACTTTCATGAGCTGGGTCATGGCTTAAATCCCATGACTTCACTTTAATGATTTTCAGGTTAGAGGGCTTGTTGAAACAAAGCATCTTGGGATTTCTTGGGATTCATTTCCAGCCCAGCCACTTTGCCACATCTGGAGATGACCTGCAAAAGCTCTGGAATTGATATGTTAGAGTTTTAAAGCTGTAATGCCACATAACCCACAGGTTGGCCACATGGGGCACCCCATTCACCGTGACCCCTGTTATTGGGAGTGTACCTAATGGGATAGCAAAAAACGGGTGATAAAAGGCATCCCTGCTTTGTGCCTCTCCCCATGTTATACCCCACTGAATCTATGCCATCGACCATATCAAAGCTTGACTGGCTTAGTATAGGTTGAAGTGTATTGTAACACATTTTGCCCAAAAATGCATGTGGCAAAGTTGTCAAAATAGGAAATCTCAGCCATGCGTGTCAATAGCTTCACTTGTGTCAAGGGGCACAATCGCCACCAGTTTTCCTGTTTCTTTTGCTATAAGATTGCATTAAGGAAATGGCATGTGGGATTCACAGCGTGTTAATAATAAAGCCAATCTAGTGCCTCTTGACCAGAGATGGAGTTATGGATGCCGTTGTGCTGGTGAAGAACTTGGCATCCTGATAAATCAATAATATTTGATGATAAGATCCTTGCTCAGTTTGAGTAGAACAATGATTCTAATAAACCTCAGTTTCTGAGACACTTGGTCACCTTCCAAAATACTATTGAAAAGTTTTACCATATGAGGGACAAGAGTGTCCCCAAACATCCTATATAATTGGCCTGTGAACGCATCCAAGTCCAGGACTTTGAAATATTGGATCTTTTTGAAAATCTGGCTTAATTCATTGCCAAATGTAGGACAATTGAGGAGACCCTGCTGATCGTCCAATAGTCCCTCCTGGGCCATCACTTCCAGGTAAGTTGCAGTTTGTGTGGGTTGGGGCATCAAGATTTGGGAGGAAGGGTGGAATATAAGTTATTATAAAACAAGTACATCAATAAGATTTGTATAAATTTTTCTCCTATAAGTAATAGGTCATAAATCCCCCCCCCAATTTGTTCTTATGGAACAAGATTTTTGGTTAGCTTTTTCTTTATCCTGATAGCCAGCATTCTGGAACTCTTGTCACAATACTTGAGATGTTTTAGGCTAAGAAATTGCAAAGTGCCAACTATCTAACTATTTAGTTGCTGTAAACTGCCCAGAGAGCTTCCGCTATGGGGTGGTATACAAATACAATAAATAAATAAATAACCTACCAACCTCAAGGCTGTCTAGCTCTGTGCGCTTCCTGGTGAGCTCCTTATACACCTGATTGCTGCCAGTCCTTTTGTGCTTAATCTCCAGAATTGCTATTTTTCTTGAGCTGGGTTCAAGTGTGTTCACACTCTTAATGTGACTACACTCACTGATGAGTTTTCTCTCCTACCACCACTTTCACCTTCATAGCTTGCTAGGTGAGGATAGTCCATGTTCTAATGACCTCTTGTTTGGACTACTGCGATGTGTTCTATGTAGGGCTACCCTTGAAGACTGTCCAGACGCTGCAGCCAATTCAAAGTGCTGCAGCCAGGCTATTTTGCAGAGCACTGAAAAGGAATCATATTTTATATCAGTTTTTAAAACACTGCACTGGCTGCCTGTTAGCCACCAGGTCCAATACAAAGTGTTGGTACCGGTTTACAAAGCCCCATTTGACTTGGGGCCCAAATACTTAAAGAAGCACCTTTCCCAGTACCTGACAGCCTGTGCTTTTTAAGATTGGCAGGGGAGACTTTGCTTGTGGCGATTACTATAGTTTGTTTGCTTATCTTTGGGACATCTAACGGTTAACTCATGCTTCAACAAACCATGGCTTAACATTATGTGTAACAAGCTACTGTAAGAGGTGGCTGGATACAGATAAAGGATTGTATTCAAAGTAGCACTAAGTCGCTGGTTCCCTCAGAATTTCTTTTTGTGCACCAGAATGTTCTCCATTTCCTCCTCTCTATGCCCCTTAAATTGGTTCTGGGTTTTCCCCAAGCCTCTGGAGCAGATTTGGGGATCCTGCAGAGTGAGCATGGAATGGGGGGAGGGGGAGTCCCATTGCACTAGTGCCAAACCTTGCACTGGTACAATTACTTAGTTGAATTATGGGAATAGGAATATTCTCTCGAACAAGCATATTTTTTCCAATTGGAAGAGCAGCATATATATATAAGGTTCTCGGGCACTAACCAGACCCAGGCTTGCTTAGCTCCAGCAAAATGGGTGCACTTACACTCACTCAGATAATCCTATGTATGCCTGTTGAGAAATAAGGCTGCAATCCTATACCCAGTTTTACATAGGTTATATGTATAGGATTGCACTACTAAGTCCTTTTGAGATCCATGGGCCTTACCTGGGAGTGAAGTGCATACAGGAATTGTAGCCTTACTTTATTTCAAGTGCAATCAGAGTAGGTGACTACAGCACTGAGGTTCATGTGGCTGGCCTTCTCAAGTCTCAATAGGATTTGGGGTGAGGATTCTGCTCAAAGAGGTCCCTGTTTGAGACATGTAACATTAAACCACTAACGTGTGGCCTCTGTTAAAATGTTAAAAGTTTGCACCTAAATTTAGAGATGTACACATTCAAATAGCAAAACTACTTGGGTGTGTGGCAAGACATTTTTGTTTTGGGTCTGAGCTAAAATGTAGTGAGTCTCCTCTCTTCTCTTTCCTAGTTTGCTGTGTTACACCAATTACACTTGCATTAATTGAAAACAAAAATGAAGTGGTTGCATGTACTATATACATTATATAGGATTAGGCTGCATAGTTGAAATCTTGAAACACAGATTTGGCTTCTGCTCACAGTGTGAGAAAGTTCAGTGCTCTTCCCGGTTCTGGATTTGTCGAGTTTACCTAAATAGCAAAGGGAAGTACTTAATAGTGACTGTAGTATTCCCCTTGTTTCGAATTCGTTCTGTCATCTGGGGTACTCTGACACCGTGGAGAATGTCAAATGCAAGGTTGGCTATGTATTTCTTCTGTATACAATATGGAAAGCTAGCAGAAGGAGATGTAATGGCTTTCTACATAACAGTACGCTTTGGGTGAAGGAGGTGGCGAAAACCATGAAGAGCTGCGTTGTACCTAACTCTAGCGGCCGCTGGATGGAGTGTCTGGAACAGCAAGCCTGCTTTTCATCTCTTCTGAAGCTTCCAGTTTCTACCTCCTTTTCATGACTCCATTTCCCAGTGTGCAAAGCGCTCTTTCCATCTTCACTTGGGATGATGCCGTTTTACCTGAACCAGCTCTTTCCCCTGCGTTTCCCCTTCAGCGGAGACAGCGCAGCCTTCTGGAAGCGACTACATTTCCCATACTACCCCGCGCCTCCCCCACGCGTTTATGAGGGAGGGAACCGAGGGAGCGAGTCACGTGGTGCGCGCTATATAAACGGAGATGCTGCGCCGGCAGCCCTATTGTTATCGCCGAGAGGAGCCAGGGGGTGGGTGGTATATCTTGCCGGGGCTGTCGCCTCCCAAAGCCGCCACCGCCGTCGGTTTCCCGCTCCCTCCCCTCCCGAAGCACGGAGCTGCTAGTTGAGTATCATCCCCTCTCTTGGGGATCTCGGGCTTCGCCCTGCAGCCCCGGCCTGTGCAGAGGGAGGGGAGGAGGCACCGGCGGGCGGGAGGAGCCCCTGCCCGGTGAGTAGCTGGGCTGGGTTTGAAAGGGAGGGCGTGTCTTCCAAGGGGCGGGGCTAAGGGGCTTTTTTTGGCGCGGGGGTGCTGAAGGAAAGACAAGGAGAGGGAGTGAATGAACTTTTGTATATAAAAGGTTTGAAGGCAATATGTTTCCTTTTCTTCTTATACTGGCCACTGAGAATATTCTGTAATCTAGATTGTGCTTTAAGATTTTTTAAAAGCGGGGGAGGGAGTCCCCTCCCCCCTCTTCAATCCATCATTGAAGCGAAAAGCTACTTCATGAAAAACTGATTGTTATTGTCCCTAGCCCGTTTTTACGTTACAGGGCTGAGGCCCTTCCCATTTATGGTATGTTTGTTGGCAGCCTACCTTACTTTGGGGAGGGGTATGTCCTTACAGTTCTTATCTAGCTTGCTTGAAATCTGCCCTATGCCTGAGCACTATGTCCCCGCATAATGCAGCAGGTTGCCCCCCTTCCTCTGTCTCTCCTCTTCCCTTCCCCCCATCTCAAACTATATCTTTAACTTAAGGAGAAGCAAACGATGTATTTGGGTGTGAAAAGCTCTCGTTTGTAATCCTGAGATAAATTAATGTTACATGCCTTGAAGTCGATTGCGACTTATGGCGACCCTATGCATCTTTTTTGGATGTATTCATAGGGTTTTCGTGGTAAGAGGTATTCAAAGGTGGTTTACCATTGCCTTTCTCTAAGCCTACGGCACCCGGTATTCCTAGGCAGTCTCCCATCCAAGTACTAACCAGGCCTGACCCTGCTTAGCTTCCGAAATCAGACGAGATCGGGCGTGTTCAGGGTAGTATGGCCGTAAATTAATATTAGACTTGGTTAAAATTGCCACGAGTTCAACCTACTCAAAAGGTTGGTTGAAGTTAACTTCAGTAGCCCTGTGCTATCTCCCTCCCTTCTTTATGAGGTGTTGTACCTGTAGTTACTGCCTTTGGCAATAATTGGCTCTTGGTACAGCAGCTACACTAATGCATGCCCAAGCTGGCTTGATTGAAGAGAGGATATGTCCTTTTTTTAAAAAGTGTTGGTTCTTGCATAGACTTCTTGAGTATGGAGATCAGGGCTTTTGTTGAGTGGGGCAAGGATTTATCTCTAATGTACTGCATTGCTGGGGCTGGAATGTCCATTAATGATGTGCACTAAAGAATTTGTGGGGCTCTGAACTCTCAATTTGTGATGATTGTTACAGATGTCTGGTAGAGTGCCTTCATGGCTACACAATCAAAGACAGATGTATATGCAGTTCTTCATTTTCTGCCCTAGAACTGGGGAATTTTGCATGGGGTTACTTGGTAAGATAAAAATATAGTATTTATGGGGCAATCTTTCCACTTTGATGATGAGGTTCAGAGTGATTCACTAGAAGTAATGTTTTTGACACATCAGGTTAGCAATTTTTTTCCTGGAGATTACATTGGAAGTGGTTTGTCAGGGCAGAGATGGACTGTCATGCTTTTAGAACACCAATAGTAAGAATAGTACCTTGAGTATTTGGCCTTGAAAATAGAATTTAAAAAACTTCTAATGTCAGATTCAGGCTAGGGAAGACCTTAAGAGAATTTATATGACTTTGTTCGTGGTATTTGAAGCCTCTTGTATGCCTGGTATGCATTTTTAGAAGGTTCTGGAAAATCTCTCTGCTTTATTCTAGATCATCCACCTCCCCATTACCAAGCTATGGGGTCAGATGGGAGATACCCTCTTTGTTATTTATAGCAAGAGTGAAGGTCATGAGAGATGGCATGGCATTGTCTTACTGAGTTGTTGACACTTCCTGAGTTGAGATGCTTCCTCCCCCTTTTTCACTGTGATACATTAAAGGTCAGCTGGCCCCTTTCACTGGGATGCTGTGCTGGATAGTTTCTTCTGTGAGTATTGATGAGGCATGAAATCTTCCTTTTAAAACAGAGCTGGTAGGGGATGGGGTGGAAGGAAACAGGAAAACTTCAATATATTGAAGAATAGCTATGTTAAGTCTGGCAAAGTATAATGGCTCATTCCCAGTTCCCTGGGAAGAGGGATTAATTGTTAAACCACTCTGGGTATTGTAGCTCGGGGTGTGTGTGTCTCCTAACCACTCTCAGCACCCTTAACAAACTACACTTCCCAGGATTCTTTGGGGAAAGCCATGACTGTTTAAAGTGGTATCATAGTGCTTTAAATGTATAGTGCAGATGGTACCTCAGTGTGTCTGTTGCATATGTTGGAGCAAAGTGAAGAGAGCTGGAAAGGTAAATTGTAACATACTCATGATTGAGGTACACCAAAGGAAAAGCCAGGTTAAGAAGGCTGAAACTAAAATTAATTGTGATACAGAATACAGTTCGCTCACTAGAATGTCATGCATAACATGATATATTCAGCCAAAAGGGTAGACTCTCATTCTAGGTTCCACAAAGTGGTGGGCCTTAGTCGCCAGCCATTGTTTATAGCTGTTCCAGACATCTTCCCTTCCCCAAGTCCTTTGGCACGTGCAGTGGACTCTGGAGAGGATCAGGTCACCCTCTTGCTTTTATCTTGGGTTTGGAGATGGCCAGAAGTGGTGAGAATCTATCTGTAAGCATCCTGACGCACTAAAACCCAGTACAGGATGACTAAATTTCATTTATTTATTATTACATTTATATCCCACCTAAATCATTCAGTTCACGCTGGGCTTCAGGAGTCCATAGCTTCTGAATATTCCAATTTCCAGCCCAAAGTGAAAGAACCAGTCCTCAAACTGAGGATGGGGGGGGCACTCACCTCATGCACTGCTTTGGAGGCTTTTGAAAGCAACCAGAGAGAGTCTTACTGTTTGAATATTGCTCAGCCCAGCATGAAGTGAGGGAGAACTTGAGGGAGTGGCAGTGGTGGTGTGTCTTATACATGGTATTAAGTAAGAGAATCCACTATGTCAAGAGTATTTGGTGGTGGATAGAGAACTCTGGGAGGGTTCTTCTGTCATGTTTTGGCGTAAATATCAGGCACATGATTTCCTGATTGCCAATGACAACAGCAGGTTAAACCACCTTGCTGTAATGCAACCTTTACCAATTTGGTGCCCTCCAGGTGTTGGGGTTCCAAGTCTCATCAGCTTCAGGCAGCATAGGCGGTCAGGAATGATGGGAGTTATGGTCCAACAACATCTGGAGGGCCTCAGGTTAGGGAAGGCTGGTATGATAGCTCAAGCTTCTGCCTTCAAATCCTCATTTTTAAGCCTTGAAAAAGGAGTCAAACTTACTACTGATTTTGAATTTGTAAAATATTCAGTGTGACTTTTCAAGGTGTCATGTTCATACTGACTGCAAGTTTAGAGTACATAGATCCAGAAGGATCTTTTTGTGCTCCTGCTTTTTAGAGTCTGATACATGCCCATTCTACTATGTAAGGTTGATGATAGTGTAGACAACATTAATAAGAGGATACAAATGAATGATACTGGTAAACTTGTCATGAAGTAGATGAAGGAACAGCTTGCTTTGATTTAACCAGTGGTTTCTCAACCTTCTGCCAGGACCAGTGATGTCATAATGACTTTTTTAGAAGGTTGTCTTTCAAAGTCTTTCTGATCTATGAAAAGTCTGTATAATGGTGAGAACCTATAAGATGACACGAAGATACATGGCTTTTGTGCTAGAATACTTCTGTAATAATTTAATAAGGTGTTTTTTCACACTTAATAAAAACAAAAACCCATACAGTGTATGTGCACTTGAGAAAAGTCAGACCTAGTTTTTTCCACCCATTGGTATCAACTGCAGAAGCCACTTTTTACATGGTTGAGATAATTTGTTCCATGCTTATTCCACAGCATATTCCACTGGTGGAGAACGAAGCGTTTGAATTATCTGTCATCTCTTATAAATTCTACAAGTATCCATTTCGCTCCATTACAGAACTATCGCAGTCTGCATCTATGTTGGAATTGTTTTTAAGACATTTTTAAATATTTTTTTTTAAAGTTGTGTTGTCTTGTTTTATAGATGTTTTTAGCATTTTGTTATTTGTTTGCAGCCCTGGGCTCCTTTGGGAGGAAGTGTGGGATATAAATTTAATAAATAATAACAGGGTTGGTGCCAGAGGGCAGCCAGGTTGGGCCCTGGCCAAGGGCCCTCCTTAGGATGGGAGGATGGCGCTCCCATTACACAATCTGCAGCAGCATCGAGTCCTGCAACTTGACCCTGCTGTGGATCACAGAGAGGGAGCTCCCAGGCACCCCCCCCATACAGACAGTGCGGGCTTCAATAAGCCCAGATACCTGCCCCACCTACCTCTCTCATCAGTGTGAATGCCATGTGCACTTGCCTGCCGTCACCGAAGATGGTGGCGGGGGCTTCCCTAAGGGGCTGCCACTCCTGCTTGGTTTCTGGCAGGCATGTGCACTATGCATGCACGTCATGCGCACAATACAAGAGTTAGGTGTGGTGGGCTTATGAAGCCCATGCTGTCCGTATGGGGGGGGCTGGGAGCTCCCTCTCCACAATCTGCCGCAGGGTTAGCCCCATGCCGCCTGTGTGCGTGGGGGAGTTGGGCTACGGTACCGCAGCTTAGGGCAGGCTGGTGCTGGCCCTGGATAATAATAATAGCTAAGTTTTTGTGCTAGTTTCAAGGAGTGCAAAAAGGGCTGAAGACATATTAACCCTATAAAAAATCTGTCTGGCCTTGGGATCTCCTGAAATAGAGGATGCTGACAGACATGGATCTCTGACACAATTTGAAATGATATGTAGAAAATTGTATAGATCTATTTAATCTGAAAAACTTACATAATAAAAAATAATCAATAGAACACACACAGTGTCAAGATTCATATCTTGCCTTTCCTCCATAGCTCTCAAGAAGGTGACCATAGTTCTCCCCTGAGAGATAACGACTGGCCTATGGTCACCCAGTGAGCATCATGGCTGTGTGAGGTTTTGAGTGCTGTTCTCCCAAGCCCATGTCCAACTTGTTTTCTAAGCAATGTGTGCTTTTAAAGTGATTGCAAGGACATTGCAGTCTTGAATGTCCTATGATCTCATTCATGGGTCCAGTATAAACATTTTCTCTTGTATGTGACTAATCTGTATGGTGAAAACAGCGGTCTGATGAAAGAAGTTGTCATTTAGAAGCTGTGTCCTGTTATCTGACACAGCAGAACACATTGATTGGGTTCAGACAATCATATGTCAGCCAAGAGATAAACAAGCTTTGTACCTATACATGCATCCCCTTGTCTCCTAAGTCTTCAATTAACCATAGCTTTCTTTTTCATCTGAACTGGAAAAGCATGGTTACCAGCTTTGGAACAAACCAGGATCTTAAACCATGGTTTGAAGTTGGTTTAAGATCCTAGGTTATTCCAAAGCCCACAAGCCTGCTCAGTTCAGATAGAAGAGTAAGCTATGAGACTTCTTCCTTTCATTCAAGCTGTGTGTACAGGCACAATGCTCTCAGCTGCTTCAACCAATGTATGTGACCATCTGAACCCAGCTGCATTGGGGTATGCTTGCCGTTGCATGCCATTCTGATACTCCCTCCTAGTTTTCTATTGTGAATATGTGTGGAGTTTGTTATATATTGCTCCTGTTTCACTACCCAAAATGTGTCTGCATCCTTCTTGTGAAACTCTTGAGAAGTTGGTTGCAAATCCTAGCTTACACATTTGAAATAGGAATTCTTTGGTTGGCAGCACCCTTGGTAAAAGGAATGGTTGTGTGTGGTCCATTTGGTATATTAAGTGTTGGTACTGGATCTGGAGAAGCTGTCTTTTGGATCCCACCCATAGACAACTGGATAGATCCTTACTTAAAGCAACCTGACTGGAGCTCACTCATATATAAAATGGGAACAGTAATTTCTGATCTCAAAGGAATGTTATGACAACTGAAGTAAGGATTGTGAAGCACTTAGGATGAGGCGTTGTGTTAATTATAAAATAGCATCAAAGGATTTTATTTCACTTTGGCTGTACTCTGTTGGGCCTGCAAACTGTCCTGTGGAATTTCATCCTAAAACTCCTTGGGCTTGGGTTCAGGGTAGAACTGTACTCATGCTGTCATAACCATGAGCACCATAGAAATTGCTGGTGGGTTAACTGCTTTATTGTCAAGCAAGATGGCCACTTGTTTAAACTCTGTCTTTTGGATTATGTCTTCTTCTTACTTGTGGACTGTAAAATTATTCTACAATCAACTTAGGTCCATCTGCATGAAAAACATAATATTCCAAAATGATTGCTGCTCTTTTTGAGTCCTCCTGATACTAATCTACACAGTTGATACATTGCATGTGGAAACGTATTGCAGATCTTACCATCAAAAACACTTGCTTTTTATATTTGTTTCATAGTTTATTGATGTTACTCTCAGTATTGAATTGTATTGTATTGAGCGTGACCAGCATTACTGACTCAATAATAGTTTGCAATAGGAGCATTATAGTGTGTATTGCTTTGGGGTATTCCCCCTTTTTGTTTTTACTAGCAGGAGAATGGTGGGTATGGAGCACTTGCAGAGCCTCTGTTTCTCTGTGTTCATCTGATTACATCACCTTATACTAGTGCAGTTTGCTTCTCTGCAGTGATGGTGCCATGTCATTCTGGGCAGCATAATTTCTGCTGCATATATGTAGTAAATTTGTGAAATTAGACACTTAGGGAATCCTTGATGAGGTTATTCTATCACAGAGGGGTATGAAATCACGAAGGGCAAGGGGCCCAGCCTCAAATAGCCTGAGTTCCCTCCCTCTGGAATGCCATTGACTCCTCTTATAGCTGTTGGAAAGCACTTGAAGAAGAAGATATGCATGCTGCCCTATATCAAAGGCCCAGGTCAGCTTTCAGTGATAATTGACAGGATTTTTTAAAAAATATATATTTGATTTACTTCTGTGGAGTTCCAACTTGGCTTGTGCCTTTTGCCAGCAATACAGATGGAGTTTGTGCTAGAGGGAGTCTCTGGGTAGTGGGTGGGGCCATAGTGTCTCGGCCCTGGCCCCTCCCCTCACTAATGGGCTTTTTTTAATGGGCAAAGGCTCTCAGCAGGTATTGTTCCCCTGTTCCAGACTAAGGCTGTGGTCCTCAGTGTGCATGTAAGTATCACAGCACTCTGACACCCCTCCTTAGCACCACCAAAAGCCCCTAGCTCCTCCCAACATTTTTTAATGTAGCTTTTTCGGGGCTTTTTAATATTGTTTGATGGGGGGTTGCCTATTTTGGAGGTATTGATTATTTCCCCCCCAGTTTTTATTTGTTTTAGGATGTGTATAGATGTATTGCCTGTTTTTTGGGGGGGGGATTCTGAGCATTGCTGCTTTTTCTTCTGTGAAATGGGTATTTTATGGTGCCCATGCCCATTGTAGATTTCCAGTTGTGGCTCCAGGCTCAAAAAGGTTGGGGATCCTTGGGCTAGGGTGTTCTGCAGCTTGCTCCTTGCATAACCCTAGAGCACTCTTGATTTCTTCAAGCTGATGTGGGATCTTAGTCTAGTTCTGTTGTATCCATATGCTCTTCAAATGTGCAAACTTTAAGAGATGTTCCTCTTTCTGAATATCGGGTTAAATAAGGATACCTGATCTCCACCTCTGGCCTGGGACAGTAATGTCATCAGTCTGTGGATTCTATCTCTAGTTACTATTGTGTTTATATCCTGCTTTTCCTCAATAGAACTCAAAGAGGCATACATGGTAGGTTAGGCTGGGGGGTGGTAACTGTCCAAAGGTCACCCAGTGAGTTCCATGGCTGAGCGGGATTTTGAACTTGGATCTCCACAGTCCTAGTTATTGCACTCTAACCACTACACCATACTGTGATTAGCCACTTCTTTATCTACGCTTCCTTGAACAAGTATAGAGATCAAAGGAAGAATGGGCCTTGGGAAACCTACTGGCAGCCTGAGCCTATGGATCAAGTTTAACTATCTCGCCACATTCTGGCATTTGTGTTGTGGTAACTAAGGCAGCATTCTGGGTGTGGCTTTCCTTAGCAGGTGGGCTGACAGTTGAGCAGCTCTGTCCCGCTTCCCATAAAACTCTGCATCATTGCAAATAAATAATAGTGCAGAATCTCGCTGCTGGTTTCAGCTTTGAGGCCAACAAACAGCTACTTTATTAAAGAATTGTCACCTCCTAGCCCAGAAAAAGGCCCTGGTATAGTACTGCTGTGATACACAGAGGAAAGAGGGCATATTTGCAGCAATGCGATGGCTGCAGTGCCAGCAGTGGGCTCAGGGTTGGGCTTGGCTTGGCACACGGTGGCACGTGCCTCTTTCTGAACTAAAAATGAAGGTGCATTTCACTGCCACACCTGAAAAGGCTTACATCAGAGCCTTTCATCTGAAAGCTAGAGCAATGTCTGAGGGAGAGATGCAATAGGCAGCCTCCTTGGAGTGATGGATAAGTCCATCACGTAATTTGGGACATAATTTCCTCTTCGTTGGGCAAGGCTACACTGAGTCATGCAGAGACACAGCAGGCAGCCTCCCTTGTGGATGAGAGTTTGGGGCTCCCACAAGTCTTTATTTCTCTCTTGGCATGATAGTGTGCTCTGGCATACAGTTTGGGAGTTACAGGCTTAGAGAACTGGACAATAACCTTGTATTGGAGGCCTTATTTTTGCATATTGTCATCTCTTGGGAGTGAAAATGTTTCCTTTTTAAAATTACTCCTCCTCCTCCTCTCTCTCCGTCTTTCACTCTTTACTAAAGAGATTACCAATAGGTTAGTCTGTATCGCTTCATCTCTCAGTCTTCTGTGATAATGTACTATGAATGGGTGGTGGCCCAGGAGAGGGCATTGTCTGTGGCAGCACTTAAGTCATGGAACTCTCTCCCCGCCCCACTATACAGCTTTAGGCGAATGCTGAAGACCCACCTCTTTACTCTCGCCTTTGACACTTGAGACATATATTTTTAGGACCCACCCTATCTTGTGATTCTGATTGTTTTTAACACTGTATTTTAGGGTTGTTGTAACCCGCCCTGGGACCTGTAGGTGAAGGGCGAGCAATAAATGCTGCTGCTGCTGATGACAAAGATGATGATGATAAAGGTAAAGATAGATAGCACAATCATTTCAATGCTTCCTATGGTCAGTGTTTGCAAGAATTGCTCTTCCAGTGAAATTAAGGTCATGACAGGAACCTTTTTCCGTAGCTGTTTCAGGCTGCCTGCAAACTCTGGAAGACAATGCAGCATCACATTAAGTGGGGGGCTTTGTTCTCACAAGCTTCCTTCTAAAAGGAGCTTCCTCTTTTAAACTGAATCCTGGCATTGCAAAAAAGAATTGGGCTGTAATATGCCAATCACATAAATATATCTAGCAGTGTCCTGTTTTATGTCCCTGGCTTAGACAGAGGATTTTAGTGTAGGAGTTATTTTTAAATGGCGATCATCTTATCTTGACAAAATGATTTTTAAAATCTGTCTCAGTGTTTGCAGGATGATAGCAGGTTCACTGTAATGCAAGTCTTGACACTGCTCGCTCCAGCTCATGAAACCTGTCTCAAGGGAGAGGAGGAAGGAACCAACCTCCTCCCGATAAAAATAAACGTATGTTTTTAAGGATTGGGGAAACATAAATACCGGACCTCCTATACACAGGACTATACACAGGACTTGCAGACACACACACCCTCCCCAGCCATCCTTACATCTGTACCAGTGTGTTTGCTAACAGCAAAGTTATGGCCAAGCCATGATAAGAAGCAGGTTTGCGTACTGCTTTTAACCATAGTTCCAAAACTCTGAGAGGGAAGGGAGAAATGAAGGTGGAGGAAGAGCACTGGTGGTATGTGAACCTGCTGAGGGTGCTCCTAATCTCTTTCACTGTAGCTTTGAGACCGGTTAGAGCTGCATCTGTGCCAAGCCTCGAGATGACGAACCCTGAAAAATCAGGCGCTAAACTGAGACCGAGTCAGTTTAGCTACAGAAGACAGAGTAGGCTTTGAATATGGTGTGGCCTCAAGATTTTGCTGTGTGTGGACTTTCTGGAAGAGCACACCTTTTTTGTTTGTGTAGTCTAGCATTACATATCAGGGTGGTTTTTAAAAACTTGCTTGTATTTTTGGGAAGTTAAGCAGTGAGGAATTTGCAGATGTTCGGAAAGGGACACTGGCATGGAAGAGAACTGATAATAAAATGGGGAAAGTAGCAAAAAAAACAATACAAACAGGAGAAACCAATCAGCATTAAAATAAAAAAAAAGAAAATTATTATGTTTTCTGAAAATTATTATGTCTCCACAGTGTCAAGCAGACATAAGGCATTCAATTCCATAGAAAGAGCTGAGAAACAGTGCGGGGGACCGAGACTCAATGAATACTATATGAAATTTAATCAATCTCATTTTCTGAGCTATCACTTCTGCATCTTCATATTTGTCAGCATATTTACCGTGGACTTTGAAAAACTGAAGGTTGCTGGGTTGACAAAGGCTTTTATATGTCATAAGCCATTTTTTTTCTTTTTTGGGGGGGGGAGAAAAAAAAGGCTTTGGGGAAAAATGAGAAAACTTTTTTTTCCAGGCCTTCATATGTCCAACAATCCTTGGAGCAGAGGAATAAAGGGAGAGAAAAGACTCTTAAATGTAATTACAAAAAAGTCATAGAGTCGTTAACGTATCAAGCTCGACTTAGGCAAAAGCAAAGACAAGGCTGAACCAACAAGAAACTCTCTCTCCCCCCCCCCCCCCGTTCTGATATCAGTGAACTAAACGGGAAGGATGAAATTTATGTACCTCTTTCAGAGGGACAAAATGTGTGTCAGTTAAAATGAAATCCTATCACAGTGCCTTTCTGAGGACTTGGCAGAGGTCAGAGATGGCAATTTTTCCCAATACACTAATGCCTCTAGGCCTCGCTGGGTTCCTACTGGGAGGAAGGGCGGGATGTAAACTTTATTTATTTATTTATTTATTTATTTATTGCACTTGTATACCGCCCCATAGCCGAAGCTCTCTGGGCGGTTTACAGCAATCAAAAACATTAAAACAAATATACAATTTAAAACACATATTTAAAAAAAAATTAAAACACAATTTTAAAATTTAATAAATAAGCATGGTTTATGTGGAAAAACAGCCATCACAGATATCAAGTTATTTTAGATTTACAAGAAATCATCCCTGAAGTTATCTGAGGTTTACTTTCTCTTGATAGTTCTGGCTTCCTGACCGTGGCAAGGGTGTTTGATAGATCTGTGTGTGGAGAGGAGTATTTTCTGCTTCTCTGGAAAGTAGGTGAAGTGTGTGTCCTAGGGCAGCTGTGCTGGCTGGGGCAGATGGTAGTTGCAGTCCCAAGCATCTGAAGGGCACCAGGTTGGCAAAAGGCTGCCCTAGAGGGTATAAAAGCAGGTAATTGCTCCCTCCCAGTAACACCACACTGTGTCCAGGTAGGTAGCAGTTCTTGTATTTGGGTGGATAGGTTCAGTAATTAAAAGTCTGTGAAGAGAAATATTGCCTTCCCTGCAAGCTTCCCTCTTCCTTTTTAACTGTATTTAGGCAGTGGTTTACACTTTTTGATTGCTTCAGTTACAGGATATGGCTACTCCCACATGGATTCACTAATAGGCAAAAAACCTTGCGGTTTAAGAACGTACCTATAGCCCACTGAGAGTTGCTAGGAGATGCCCTGTTCCCCTCACATACCTTCAATCAGAGTGGCTAACTGTTAAACCAGTCTGGCTGCTGGAGCTTTGTCAGTCCTCAGCACCATTCACAAACTACACTTCCCAGGATTCTTTGGGGGAAGCCATGACTGTCTCAAGTGATATAAAAGTCTGGTGTGGATGTGGCCCCCTGATTAGCCAAGCAGCTGTGAGTCTGGATTTTAGAACATTGATGGTTGGCTCTTACTGAGCATGCCCAACATTATCATTCAGTTCAATGCAAGATTTCTGAAATTAATTAAAAATCAGCCAGGCATTTTTTAACTTTTAAACTGCAGAAGGTGAAGGTCAGCATATGGGACAAGGTCAGTAACAGGATTACAGGTACTCTGTGAACATGGCTGATTTGTAATGAATTTCAACATATTATGAGAACGCTGAGAGAAAAAAGTCCAAAAAGGCTCTGGGTTTTTTCCCTCTCTTTAGACTTTGAACTCTCGATTCTGTCTGACTGTTTTATCGCCATGAAAATTGAGAGGGTTGTTAAGCAAGCTTTTCTGAGTTCAGGACTATAAGTTTGGTAAGGTTTTGTTTTGAAATGAGCTTATGGGAAGAATCAGAATGGCATGGGGGGTATTTTCAATTTAACATTGCGGAATGTGAAAAATCCATGCTGACTATAGTATACAGCCATTCTCGTGGCTGTATAATTTCTAGGATAACTCTGCCACCACTTTACCATGGGCCACTTAACTACTTGAATCTTTTTCTTGTCTGCTGCTTTATGTATCAGATGACAGAGGAATTGGAAATCTGGTTTCTTACATGCTTTTGCAACCAAAATTACGGGGTAGCGGGAGGATCTCAACATTTCTTGCTTGTTTTGTTTAATGCTATATGTTACTTAGAGCCCTTTTGTGGAGAATGCAGTTGAAATACACTGATACAAAAAATAAATTCAGGGCTGTGGAGGAGTCTTCCATCAGTCAGGTATGCTGATTGCAGTGTGATGGTGTGTTGTCCACTTGTGTAAGCTGATATGCAGAGGGTTTGGTGGGTGAAGGAACAGCCCAGTTTTTGGGGAGAGGGTTGTTTTTATGTGAGATGGCTTTTTAGTCCTTTTGTTTCTTTCTGATTTTTCTGGTCAGGTTCTTGTATGCTGGGTTATCGCTTAATTTCTGTACACCTGATGTCTTGCAGCTGAATTTGTGAGCTGACTGAATTGAAAAAGTGTATTTGATGCAAGGTTATGTCAGTTAATAACTTCAAAATCAGCCCAGCATGTTTATTTTTAGTGGTACTTTAATCTAAGAAGACAAGGAGCATCTTGGCTGTTCATTACAACCTGATCATAGATTTGTCTGTCTTGTAGATTTTCTTCTGTGAATGGGTTTAGTAGTCCAGACAGAAAAAATAATGTTTTAAAAACTAGCCTAGAGTGAGGTCCCCCCCCTTGTAACTTACATGTTCAGAGGTCAAGAGTTCTGCTGACCTTGAGAAGTGTTCCATTCTTCTCTGGCAAGAACAGAGAGCCCAGCCTTCCTCCTGACTTTGACGCTGGAGAGTCTCATCACCACAGTTGGCTGTGTTTCTCAGGTAACTCCAAGCACAATGAGAGGAGAGCTGGTGTCATGCTTCACTTCTGGTGAACCCCAAGTACTGCACTGAGGGAGCAATCCCTCCCTCCCAAACGCCATGGTTATAAAGAGGGCCAGAGCCAAGCATCATTTGGGGGGCGGACCCAGTACAAACTTGCGATATTGGTCCTTTTCGCACACAATCCAGAACTCTCCTGACTTTGCTGACATGACACCCCATCACTGTCCTGGTGAGCAGCAGCTACCCCAGAAGGACACCACTGCTCTCACATGCTGCCGCTCCATTCATCCCCAAAATATATTGCTGCCAGCTGTAGCATATGGATCTAGCAAGCAAGCCCTCTCCTATTTTTCCCTCTTCTTCCCAGGGCATGAGTGAGAACTTGATTGGCCACTGATGAACTGCTGCAGTACCATTGTTAGGATTTGGACCTGGGTTCACATTACTTTAACTCTGAAAGGCCATAATGTCTGCCCATTAGCTACTGGGCCAAGTTCAAGGTTCTGGGTTTGGTTTCCCTATGCAGCCTGGGACTAGGATACCTGAAAGATTGTCTTACCCCTTATATACCCAGACAATCACTAAGCTCTGCAGGTGCTTATCAGGAGGTCCACTCCACACGACATAGGAAGTGGACCTTTAGTGTTGTGGCACCTACCCTTTGGAATTCCCTCCCTTTAAATGTTAGACAGGCGCCATCTCTGTTATCTTTTTGGCGCCTATTGAAGACCTTCCTCTTTCAACAAGCCTTTTAAGTTGAACCTTATCCCAGTCTGCATTGGAATTGCTTTTTAAGATGTTTTGTTTTAATATGTTTAAAAGTGCTTTTGATGTTTTTGTTTGCTTCTCTGGGCTCCTTCTGGAAGGGCAAGATAGAAATTTAATAAATAATAAAATAAATCAAATAATGGGTCATAGCCAACACTGTGCATGTGCAGTTCCAGTTGTGCAATGGGACTGCCCTCTTCTCTCCCTATGCACCATCAAAATCTGCCCCAGAGGATCCTCTAACCCTCTGGAGGTGATTTTGAGGCTGGTGGGGGTTGCAGAGGGGAGAAGGAGAAAGTTCTATTGCACAAGTGGAAATCTGGTGTGCTAGCAGAACAGCATCACTGGATACAACCCAATGTTTCTATTTTGCATCTGAAGAAGGATGTGATTTGCACAAGGCTAATCAGATAGTGTTGCTATGAGGATAATTGTGGGGGAGTATTATATAAAGCCTAGGATAAGTATATTTATAGAATTGGGAGCGCCTCAAAGGTCATCTAGTGTATCCTCCTGCTGATGGCAGAAAACCCACTCCTACAGCATCCCTTGACAGGAGGCCATTCATTTTCTGCTTAAAAAACCTCCAAGGAAGGAGAGTAGATCACTGTCCCAGGCAAATCTATTCCGCTGCCAAACAACTTGTACCATCAGGAAGTTCTTCATAATTTTAAGTCAAAATCCCCTTTCTCACAATTTGAAGCCTCTAGCAACAGAAAACAAGTTTGTTCTGTCGTCTGTGTGACAGCCCTTCAAATATTTGAAGATGGATATTATATCATCTCTTAATTGTCTCTTCAGGCTAAAAATACCCAAGTACTTCAATCTTTCCTTATAGGACTTGGTGTCCAGCCCCCCCCTCCCCCCATAATTCTCTGGACATATTCCAGTGCTCTGTAAATGATTGCAATTCATTTATATAGCAATCCCAGATATATAAGAAGGCCTTCTGCAGCCAGCAGTAACCATATAACTTGAGTCTAGTCTAGTGAATGGATGAAACTGGTTTCTCTGTATCCCTGTGCTGAATGGTGACGAGGGACAGTTCCACCTTCCCTACAGACCGGGAGGAGAGCAAACTGGCTTTAAAGTTCATTTTGGGTTTAGAGCAATTGGTCAACATTGTCTTTTGAAGTTGCCTTCCCCTCTTTGACCCCTGCTTCTCAAATTCCTCTCTACTCCCTCCTCTCTAACCAAATTAACTTCCCTGAAGGATTCTTTCTCTCCTCACTCCCACCTGGCATAACTCATTTTTCTTGCCTCCTTTGTTTATGACCTGCTAATGTCTTTCACCAGAGGACTCCCGTAGTTCACTTCTGTCCCTTCCATCAGTACTTCCCAAACACCCTTAAAATGTTTGGAATTCCTTTTCATAATGAGAAGCAGCTGATGCTCCTCCTGCTCCTTGAAACATTTCTTACTTACGTGCAACACCTTAAGGGTGCAGAGCTTGGAAAAGTTACTTTTTTGAACTACAATTCCCATCAGCCCCAGCCAGCATGGCCACTGGATTGGGCTGATGGGAGTTGTAGTTCAAAAAAGTAACTTTTCCAAGCTCTGCTTAAGGGTTTCACTCCGCTGCTCTCGGGTGGTTCAGGGGACAGGTCATGCAGGAGAGGCTCCTGGAGTCTGCAATGTTCGGTAGCTCGAAATTCTAAATGTTAAGTCCTCTGTGTGTGTGCTTGCCACAAACATCACAAAGTGGAATGGCAATCAGTAATAGCCAAGAAGCAGGCTAGTTTGCATGTCATGGTAAGCCAGATGTTCTGGTTAGGTCAGCGCAGGACAGCAGCTAAGCCGAGGTTTGGCTTAGAGCAGCCTTTCCCAACCAGTGTGCCTCCAGATGTTGTTGGACCACAACTCCCATCAGCCTCAGCCAGCATTGCCAATGGGTGAGGCTGATGGGAGTTGTGGTCCAACAACATCTGGAGGCACACCGGTTGGGAAAGGCTGGCTTAGAGTATCGTCCAAACGCAGAATCATGCTTAAGATCTCACCTCCTTAACTACAACCTGTAGCCATAGGACCAACACTACAAATCATGGTTACGGAGGAGAGACTTTTACCACAATCTAGGGTTCAGATGGCACACTGACCTAAAAAGCCCAGGGAGGAGCAAAGGACTGTGATCTCCTTCGGAGCCAGGGCATTTGTGCTTGGACATGTTCACCTATCATGCTAATCTCAAGAAGCTTGGTAGGAAAAAAAATCCTTTGTAGGATAATCTACAGTGTAATAGATTCTTCCTTAGAAGAGGGAAAGTTACAATCCACTGAACATAATTTGACATTGCTGAGTAGAACTAACCCAAAAGCCAAAGGAGGCCTTTCCACATATTTGATATTTTAAAACTTGTGGCTTTCTCTGGAAGTAGTAACATGGATTCACATAAACTTCCTTAAATGCTTTTATGGATAGCTGGATGGCTAGAAAAGATGATTCTACAAGATCACAGCAGCACTCTTCCCGCTTGTGATTCCCAGCAACTGGTATTCAAAGGCATACTGCTTTTGACAGTATAGGTAGAACATAGCGATTATGGCTAATAGCCATTGATGGCCCTATCCTCCATGAATTTGTCTAATCCTCTGACTTGCATTTTTGATTATTAGGGTATCAGACTAGACTGCCATAATGGTCCTTCCAGGCCTTGAAAGAAAGCCACAGCAATTTCTTCCCCATGCATAACAATATGTAGAAAATCTCCAAAGGGACAAATGTATCACTCTGTCCCAAATTGTTTTCATACCACAAATAATGTAAGTTGTATGTACCAAAGAAGGTTGCCCGCAGAGGGAGAAGGCAAGAGTTGAGTGAGACCGTATTTGTCTTCATTTTTTCAATTAATAAGACTGTTACGCTGGCTGGATACTCATAGCTAAGTAGCTTCCATGAAGCTTGTAACTGCTTTCTGTGTGTGTTGTCTTCCTTCCTACGTGTTAATTGCATGTGTGACGGTAGAGGAAAAATATTTCGGGCAAGGAATAGCAAACTGTGTGTGAGAGAGGGAGACAGATAAGCAACGTCAGAATTGTTGAAACTGGTGAAAGGTCATCCCATGACGCGTAGCATAGAAGAGGGAGTGATGGCTGCCATCTTGGGTGGCTTTTAAAAAGGATTGGACAAATTCATGGAGGATAAAGCAATTAGTGGCTACTAGCCATGTTGGCTATGTTCTATCTCCATAGTCAGAGGCGGTATACTTCCAAATACCAGTTGCTGAAAACCACAGGAGGGGAGAGTGCTTTTGCAATCACGTCCTGCTTGCAGGCTTCCATGGTGGCATCTGGTTGGCCACTGTGAGAACAGGATGCTGGCCTAGGTGGGCCCCGGCATGATCTGGCAGGGCTGTTCTTATGTTCTTAGAAATCACATGTTCCGCTTTTGAACCAAAACCCTGTTTCAGTGGAAGAAACAATTAGAAGTTGAAGTTGCAAATCCATTGACTCCTCCCCCCCCCAAAATCCGACAACATCTTTAAAGCCCATTTATGTTGCTTGTGCAAAGCAGAAATGTGCAGAAATACCCCAGCCCATTTCTGGATCCAGTGATGGGAGAATCCAGCTCAATAGAAGCAGGCAGGTCAAGAACCCTTTTTCCTTACCTATAGGCTTGCAGCTAACACCCAAGCAACCCGTAAACAGCTTGTCATCTGGCCGGGCTGGCACCGCATATGCATGTAGAGCTAGTTCCTGCCAAAAATGAAAGCTGCCTTAGTTCTTTTGCATATACTGTAAAACTAGAGTGGTGAGCTACCCAAGGGTGGGGAAGGCAGTAACAAGTAATTAGTGGTTTGCAAAGTGATACTCTATGTTTGGCTTCTTTCTCTGCCTTGACTGGCTTGGATCAGTCTCTGGATCATTATTTCCTCTCGCTTTTTGGAAATGTTAAGAGGTGCAGGGGGCTAAATCATTGATTGTGAAAGCAGCCAAAGACTTTGATGTTGGGATTGGGGCATTGCGTGAGTGTGAGAGAGAATATGACTCTCCACTCCTGTTTTGTTAGGAGGGTGAGGAACTCTTAGCTCCCTGAGAAGCTGAGCCACGCAGTCAGGGATCTTCTTGCCGCCGTCTGCCACAGCTGGCTGGCATGTTTCTTTCAAGCCCATTTGTTCGGCTTTGTTGCTATGGGAACAGTTGCTAGGATGTTGAAGGGAACCGACAAGTGCAGGGGAGAAGCGGGCAGGGCTGATCTGGTCTGGGGGGTGGTTATAGTGGGCTTGCATCAACAAGCAGAAGCATAGGCCTACTCTGTGGGAGGGGCAGCATGTGTACATGTGCACGCTGTGTGTAAAGGAAGATGCAGGGGTTTTTTTCTGAACAAACTGTAATGCAGGGGTTCTTGTGTTCTATTTTGGGAAACTGGCATGGGGAGGGAGAGAGAAGTGTTGAGTGACACTTTCCATAAACTCAGCTGTGACTTCTGAGGATGATGTTTCAGCTTTTGGAAAAGCTTTTCTTTGTCTTCAGGGCTGCTTCCCCATCAGATTTCATCTGTGAAGGTTGAGAACTCCTGATACTTGCCTGTGCGTTTATTACAAAGCCTAACAATTCCTCTGACCATCCACCCTTCGTGCTCCCCTTCAACATGTGCCTGTCTTCGCGTGTCATTTAAAGATGGCAGGCTGCCTTTAACTCTTCTCCTCACCTCCAGCATTTGCATTTCTTGAGGAGAAAAGGCAAGGTTTTTTAAAAAATGTTGTTTCTCTCTTCGAAATGCAGGGCCCATGATTTCCAGCCATCAGGCACAACAACAACATAAACGACAAGCCCGTGCTCAGGCTAATCTTCTGTCTCCCAGCGGAGTAAAGGCCATTGTTTTATAATGAATGTCTTGCTGCATGAAAGTGGAGATAGGAAAAGAAACTGTCAGTGTGATTCAGGCTTTCCCCTCCTTTATGAGAGTTTTTTTTAAAGCGGTGTAAAAGTGCTAGATGTTTTGGTACTGGGGGCACTAAGCTGCTATAGAACGGGTTCTGTGAAGGTTTAGCTATAATGGGTCATCTGTGTATTTTTGTTTTTATATTACTGCTATCCTGAGCCTTTCCAGATGATGCAGGCTAAACATTTCAGTTGGGGTGGGTGGGGGTATGTAACAGGGTTAATTTGATCTAAATCACTTCTCTGAAGGACTCAATGTTAATGATTTAAATCAGTTTAAATCACTAGTGAGGAAGATTCTATTTAATCATCATTTTTAGTAGATTGTTGTTTAATATAACCTTAATACATATTCAGAGATGTAGATTTCATTAGAAAGTAGGTACGCACTAAGGAATTATTCGGAATTGTTTCAGTTTAATTTTCATTAAAAAATTGGATGATAATTTGGTAATTTTAGTACTAAAGCAAAACAAACTTAACTGTTTAATTAATCATGATGTTTTTGTCATGATGTGCCAGAATCAGCACCACCACATTGCACTAATGTTTATTCTTCTGGTTAGTTTTCTTCTTCAACAAACAACATTAACAAAACGTGGACATGAATCTTTGAATGGTTAACTATTTCAGTGTTTTAGATAAATGTAAAATTCTTTGAAAAATAGAATTTAGGCAATTTCAACCTTCACCTTTGTCTTCATTGTCTGGAAAAGAAATGCAAGCTTTCCTGCTTTTTCAGTTTCCAACTTATTTCTCAGAATGAATTAGTCTAAAAGGAAGAAAAAATTCTCTCTACCCTTGCAGAAGAGGCTACTGATGTTAACTGCTGGATTACCTCTTCAGTGGTCTCCTCCTTGTTCAGAACTACTCTGTCTCCCCAAATTCTCTATTCATTGGCCTCTATCTTTGCACTTAGAGAGAGTCAAAGCCTTGAAAGAGAGCGAGAGCGCGCGCATTCATTTCATGTACATCACCTGCACAATAGAACTGATTGGGTTATCTCCCCTCTCCATGAACTGCTGTTAACATATTCTTAGAACATAATTAGAATCTGCATAACTAGTATTGATGATGATATATTTGACCTAGGCTCTTTTTTTACTAATTGTTTTAAGAAAAAATTGAAATCTGATTTAAATTTTAAAAATCCAAGTTTCTGATTTTTTTAAAAAAAAGATCAATTATTTTTATCAACTCTGGAATGTAAAGAAGATGCTCTGAAACATAGCACCGCCCCAAAAAACAAATATGAAAATTAGAGGCAAAATGCATTTTGTGTGTGTCTGTTTTCTGGGGTAGAGATAGGCAGAGACAGCAACACAAGAACTGCAGTATTTGGAGGATGCTTCTGCTTTGTCCTTCAGCTTTGAAGTGCAGTTATATTTCTCCTTTCTCTTCTCTCCCTCTCCTGCCACTGAAATTGTGGTCTTCCCTGCCCCTGCCGGCTGGGGCCGATGGGAGCTGGAGTCCAACAGGTTCCCCACCCCTGAGCTAAGGTGGATGGATGGTGTGCTTTGTCTTAGGTTCTACAGGAAGGCAGGGCCAAGGACTTCTAATTAATTTATTTCCTCCTCCTTGCTTTCAAACAGTACCTGTGCCAGCTGAGGATCAGAAGCTAATCTCGAAGGAGAGGGGCTCTCATCCGTGCCAGCTGTTGGCTATTACCCTGGCAAGAGCAGACTTTGGTGTGAAGGGTGATATGCCTAGGGGAAAAAGAGCCTCCTGGCATCCCCTGCCTCCTTTCTGTTCTGTAATGTAACCCAGATGCCCTCCAAGCTCAAAGGCTGCCTGATCTTTAGCCTAAAGGGTCTCATTGTCTTGCCTCTGGCTGCTGCTAGCTTCTTCCTTCTGGGGAAAGGCAGTGCATGGCCCACAGAGTCCCATTCTGCATAAAGCCAGGATGCAGAGAAAAGAAGGGCAGTGCTTCGTTTTTGAGAGCCAGTGTGGCGTAGTGGTTTTTGTTTTAAATAGCATGTATTGCTAAATCAGAACTTGGATCTTGTGTTCATAGCACAGAAAGCCTGCTTAATGCCGTAGATCAGTGCAGGGACAAGAGGTCTGCCAGAGGGGCATTTTGACCTGCCTGCTTTTTTTTGTTACAGTGCAAGCAGTTCATGGGATGGTTAAGAGGGGACAGGCCTGTGTTGGAGGGCACAAGTCTGAGTCTCTCTGTAATAAGGAGTACTTGGTCCACCCATCTCTTATTAGTCAAGTGGCTTCTCTAGTAAGGGCTCTAGTTATTCAGGACTGAAAACACAAGGAGGAAAGTTCTTTAATGTCCATGTAAAAAGAGGCCTTGGAGGGTGTGCATCCTTCTGCCAAAGTGGAACTACTAGTCTGTCCTTTTCTGCCTTTGTGTGTTTTTAATAAACAAATTGGATGAAATCTCAGAAGCTCTTGGGATGTTAAATGAAACCTTAGGAAAGCTGGAAGGTGAGAGAATTGGAAAGTCACCTAAAATTCTAGCAAGAACATGCCTCTCTTAGGAGATGTGCTTAGCATTTGTGTCAGAGAAGGTTGCATTTAAATATTGGAGGAAAGAGTTTGGCATTAGAAAGAACTGTCAGTTCCCTGTATTGACAATGTGCATTGCACACAACTGTCTTAGCTGTCTGCTGGGGTGGATACATTTTTATCTCAAACTGTATATGACCATTGCGTCTTCTATGTGTCGTTTGAGGGTTCTTTAAAATTTAGGGGATCACAGATTTGAACACAAAGTAAACCTCATCCTTGTGGTTTATTGCACTTTAACAAGGGTTCTGAAAAGCAGTCTGCTACGCCGTTTACTGAGGGACTTTTGAATACTTAAGAAGAGCAATTGCTGGCTGCTTGTGCAAGAGTGGGGCATCACAAGCAAAATGTGTGTACGTTTGTGTGGGAAAGTAATAGCAGAGGTTGCAGCATAGCAGGTAGAGTCTTGTGCCTCAAGTCTGACCAAAAATTGACAGGGCTGTGAATGCTTCCATTGGGGTTCTGTTGGGGTTTGTTGTAGTACTCACATTTCATTCAGACATAAGGATGATCAACCCCTGGCACAACATTTGGCAACGTCTCCTAGGAAGTTTTGCTTGAGCTCAAGGAGGAGGTACCACTCCTATCTCAAAATGTTCCCCAAGGGTGAACACGTTCACCACAAGGGTGGGAAGCAGAGATGCTGCATGCTGCTTCACTGAACTGTGTCACAAGCAAAATGTGTACATTTGTGGGGGAAGGTAATAGCAGAGGTTGCAGTATAGCAGGTATAGATCTTTTTTTGGCTTTTTGAATACTAAACTTTAATTTTCCCTCCTCTTGTCTTGTTACATGTATGGGATGACGAATGGGTTTTAGGACAATTGCTGGATCATGATTTCTCATACAGAACCCTTGTACACCATCCCATTGGCATTTACTGAACAGCAGCCATGTTCTTGTATCTCTTTGCTTTCTTCTTACTAAATCAGAGAGCTTGAATTAAGTCACTGGGTCTGCTGTGCCCACTTACATCTCGTAGAGCAAGTCACAGTATTCCTTCAAAAAGGCTTAGCCTGGTCTCTTTGCTGTTGGAGGTTAGGATCTGACTGTCTTGGGGATAAGATTATCCTATTCCTGCCTAATTCTGGGCTTCTGATGCATCTTCCTCTGAAACATCTGTTGCCGTCCCTGATTTGAGGCAGATGCCAGACGACTCCGAAATGGGTCTGACCCAAGGTCATACATCTTACAGATATTCAGTGATGACATTAAAAAGTTATTTGTGTAGATATTTATATGGTGTAATAGCTGGGCAGCCTTCCTCTGTGAATAATTGGCATAAACAAGTATATTCCTAGGTGCATTACGTGGTAAAATAATTGTAATCTTCTGATTGGTTTGTCTAGTGCTGAAGCCAAACTTAGTTTGTTAGGGATTCCTGTCTGCCTTCTCTAGGAATGTGTGTGCACGCAGGACTCTTGCTCCATTGGTGTCTGCTGAATGCATAAAAGACAAGAGCAGATTTAACCACTTAGAGTCAGCTGCATGCATACCACACATGTTTGACTTGTAAACATGATCAGGAATGGGAAAGCAGCTGGTATCTTCAGAACCCTCACTTGCTTCAGTATGCCATAGAATGCATAGCTGTGTGTGTGGTTAAAACACATACAACCAACAACCAAAATAGCAAGGATTCCATAAAGACAGCTTCTAGTCCAGCTGTGTTCCTCTGTCTAAGAATGTTAGGTGCAGGGAATGTAGAATTGTACTCTTAAATAGCAGCAGGGGAGCAGAACTCTGAAATTCAGCACTCAGAACAATGCAAATGAAACATGTATTCTGTGTGTGTGTATCGATACAAAATTTGTGTGTGTACAGTTAAATAGATACACATGTACACAAACGGCCTTGGGTTTTTCTACAAACTTTCTGGAATCTGTAACATTCCACATTTCTTTGAAATGCGAAAAGAAGAGTTGGACCTGTGTTTATTATTTTATTTATTAAGTTGATATCCCACCCTTCCTCTTGAAGGAGCCCAGAGTGGCAAACATAATAAGACAATTTAACAACAACAAAAAGAAGAATGTTCTGAACAGTTAAAAACATACTGAAACCCAGTTAAAGTTCAAAAACATTATTCCATCCATTGATCTCCAGGTTGCCAAGAACAATCCCCTTCAGCCATCAAATGCCTGGATAAACAGGATTTTTTTTAAAAAAAAATTATTAGAACAATTTTTTAAAAAAGGAAAAGATTTTTGGAAAGGGGGCGAACCAACTTCCTCTTGAAAATCAATAGTGATAGAAACAGATGCCCCTCAGTGAGGAGGGAATTCCACAAGCAGGAAGCCACCACTGAAAAGACACTGTCACAGGTCAGTGCTGCCAGGCAACCCCCAGTGGCAGCACTCCCAACCCTTGGTGGCGGCATTACCAACAAGGTTTACCTGCCAACTGTAGGGTCCGAGATGGCTGATGCTAGTTGATGGTTTACTGTATGATGCTGGAGTGATATGCATTATCAGATAGAACCTCAGATGTATGAAGTTAAGCTTAGAAGGCTGAAGATGGGTCTGACTGTCAGAATCACTGTGGACTTCTATACACCAGGAGTGGCTAACTTTTCTCAGAGTGGGGGCCACTTGGCAACATGACTGTGGCCAAGGTGGGAAGCTGGGTGTGGCCAAAGCATAAAATTAATACCTTTTTAAATACCTGTGAGTGTTTTGTTGCATCTAAGCAGGACATGCTGGGGTGAAATGAGTATTTAATAAGCTGGACAGTGACTAGTCCTGCTGAATTCCCTGTAGGGGAGGGATGGAAAACTTGGAGCTCTCCAAATGTTGTTGGACTCCCAATTCCCACCTGCCCGAGCTAGCATGACCAATGGTCAGGGATGATGGGAGTTGTCATCTAGCAACATCTGGAGGGCCACACATTCCCCTGCTATAGAGCTCATGAAAACAATACAGGTGTGCAGAGCAATTGTTTTGGTCATGTGAGTAAGCCCATTTTGCACATTGGTGCACATCTGCATAAAAAAGTATTTATTGCTGGTTGTGAATAGTGTACCAGTCAGGGCAGTGGAGTTGGTACGCCAAACCTTCGACTCCGACTCCTCTTATTTTTCTACTGTCCGACTCTGACTACACCCAAAATTGCTTCTTGTCAATCAAAATTTATTTGGAAGTCGGAGTCGGTACATTTCTTCCGACTCCGACTCCTCCCAAAATTGCTCCCGACTCTGACTCCACTGCCCTGGTACCAGTAGATAGAAGTGTGTAACTTATTGTTTTGTTGGCACCTGGCATTGGTGTATTGATGTACATATTGGTGTGTGTAGAATAAGCTAACACACACACATAGAAGGGAGGGGGAAGCAACCTGGGCAAGCACAGACCACATCCCTGCAGATGATGTTGTTGTTGAGTTTTGATAGTACAGAGAAAATGTTTATCATGGCAGAGGGGAGGAGAATTTTCAGTACAGCAACCTGAGCTGGGAAGAGACAGAGAGCCACAGTCAGTCTGCCTAAGACTTGCCCTATACCAGTCTGCTTACAGGGGGACTGGGGCTATATGAGGAAGCTATGCAAGCTGAGGCTGCAGAGCTAAATGGGGGCTTCATACCTTCCTTCCCAGCACATCAGCTGCCTAGAGGAATGACCAGCGGAGGTAACAGGCAGTTTGGGGTGGGTGATCTACTTGAAGCAGCTGAATGGAAAGTGGGCTTGAGATGCATACTTGGGAGCTAGTATGATGTAAGACAGCTCATTATAGAAGCTGTTTAGAGTTCAGCACAGGGAAACTAATGGGAAACAGGAGGTGAGCAGAGCCTGAGGAATTTATGGTACTCGTATGAGTTTAACTGCTGTGTGCATTTCAGTTGCATAATGTGAGCGAGTTGCTGGTTCCCACCATCACCTCCCTCCCCTCTTTATTATCTATTATCAGGTACCCGGTAAACCCCACTGATTGGCCTGGAGATCTTCAGTTGACACTAGTCTCCTTTCTGTTCTTTGGTTCTCCATGCGAGCCAGAGACAAATGGATGCAATAGCAAGTGCTGGCCTCAAGAGGAAGTTTGATGATGTGGATGTGGGCTCGCCCATCTCCAACTCTGATGATGAGATCTCTAACAGCGACAGTGCGGACAGCTGTGACAGCGTCAATCCTCCCAGCTCCACTGGCTTTATTCGTAAGTGTTTGGGCTATAGAGGCCTGTCATTCTTCAGAACGTGTGGCACCCCCTGCACAGAGGTTTAGTTTCAAGAGGCAGTATTTTGAGAATAATTTGCTTGTCTTTAATACAACCGCTTGCCATAGAAGTCTTGCTTTGTCAGCAGCGCCTTGGTGTTTGCATCAAATGTAATTGCTTTACCGTGAGCATCCCAAGGTGAACCAGGAGGGTGCTGGGTTTGGAGCTCTGAGCAGCTGCCTCTCTTTTCAGCCGCAAAATCCTTTTCAAAAGCAGCATTCTCCAAGTGCCCTTGTAAACTGTGCTCTTTGGCACAGAGTGGCATTACTCAAGCAAGTCATAGCTCCTAAACGCTCATCAGCTTGTTTACCTAACCAGATGAAACCTGCAGTCTTCAGCTATGCTGGTTGAGTCTTGAGATTGTTGGTTTCAGTAACGCTCGGGAATGTATAATAGGTTTCTCGTATGTATGTATCCAGGGCACTGCCTGCTTTTTCCACATGGGGCCTGGTACAAATGAATTGTGTAAAGAGTTGCTATTTATTGTAGGATACACCTGTGTAAGAGCTGTACAGCCTACAATATCCTGACTGACATTTGCCTTCTCTTGCCCTTTCATAGAATGTTGGTATTGTAAAGAACCCATCACTGATTCTGTAGTCTTGCATCCCAGAACTTAAGTCCTTACATATTTGTCCCTTGGACCGGGCAGTGGTAGGAGTAACTCTGTTTTAGATTACCTGCCAATGGGGTAAAATTCTGTCCTTGCTTCCCTGCTCTGATAGGTTCGCATACCTTTTTCTTAATTTCACTGTTGCTGGTGTGTGGTGTATTTGTAGGGAGGCAGATTCTAGAACTGGCCCATCACGGAAGGAGTTGGAGCTTAAGGGTTGATGCAGGAGGCGTGTATAAGAACAAGAATTGGGAACCGGCAACCATTGGGAGGTGGGTGGGGAAGAGAGAATTGGCGGTTGCCTGAATAAAGAAATCCCATCCTGACTATTTCTCCATTTTCTGTTTTAAAGGTGTTTTAAAACTTTCACATTTATTTATTTGTTTGTTTATTTATTTGTTTATTTGTTTCATTTCTACCCCGCCTTTCTTTTCATGATCGAAACCCAAGGCGGCTTACATAGGGTTCCCAGGCGGTCTCCCATCCAGGCACTGACCAGACCTGACCCTTTTTAGCTTCAGCAGGGAGCTGCCCTTATGTGCCTTCAGACCATAGCTCCACTTTATGAAACTAAACTAAACTGTATTCTTTGGATTTGGCAGAATCAGTTGTGATCGTGCAGTGGTTTGGGGGAACTCAGGGGTTTCTTGGAAGCTTATCAGGGATTTCTCAGTGAAACGATCCCTGAATGACAGCTTGTGCACCACTACTGGTATTTCTCTGCAGTTCACCGCCACGGGAGACCGGATATGTTGTTGGTTACACTCTTGGTTTGCCCAGATCAGTGAGACAACCCAGTAAGCCTGCCCAGTACCTTGATTCTTCATGGGCTGTGTGCAGTCCCTAAGGCAGTCTTCTTTAACCTGGTTGCACTCCAGATGTTGCTGAACTACCATTCCCATCATCCCTGAACGCCAACCATGTATACTGGTGCCAATGAAAGTTTCGAAAAGCACTGGAGTAAAGGACATAGTGTGTGAACAGTAGCATAGTTGTAGCTTTTCAGACCTTTGGGTACCTTCAGATCTTTCAGAGAATGGGGGGAAAGATTACCTGAGTGATGCAAAGGTTGTCACAGCACTTGCAGTATCTGTTTTCTTCTTTCTCTCGTCTCAGCAACCTCCATCTTGAAAAGACAGAAACAGTTACGCAGGAAGAACGTGCGCTTTGACCAGGTGACAGTGTACTATTTTGCAAGGCGTCAGGGATTTACCAGTGTGCCCAGCCAAGGAGGCAGCTCCTTGGGCATGGCCCAGCGCCATAACTCCGTCCGCCGGTACACTCTTGGTGAATTTGCCCAGGAGCAAGAAGTGAATCATCGTGAGATCCTCCGAGAGCACCTGAAGGAGGAGAAGCTCCATGCCAAGAAAATGAAGGTACCATTTTGGTGGGCATGAAAGCCTACCGCTCTCTCCCATTGACTTCCAGAGGGTTTGGGGGGGGGGCTGTAGCTCTGTGTGTACTTTGGGACTTATCGAGGGCAATCTAACACTGTGGCCATGGGGAATTCACTTTGTATGCCTGAGCCATTTTTTCCCCCTCTGTAACATTAGCCATGGTGATTGATCTCTCCTCCCAAGTGCTTAGAGACCTACCTGTGAGAGGTGGTAAAGACCAAGATGACCTCTTATACTCCTTTCCACATATGCAGAACTCTTACTGTTCTGTTAACGTAACGTAGAATGGTTTGCCAAATTTGCTTCTCCAGTTAATTTTTTTGTTTGAACCAAATAATGCTACCTCCCCCAACCAAATTCCCCACACACCCAGTTTTGCACGGAATGCACACAGCCCTTCACGTATGTCTGAACACAATCAGACACAGCTGCTAATGCAAAAATGGGGACATATCTTAATTTTTTTTTCCTGAAGCAAAAGAGCCTAAGCTTGCCAAGGGCTTTCCCAGTGAGGGCTTGTTGAGAGAAGGTCGCTTCAGCACAAATTGGCTTGCTGGTGGAAGAAGTAGAGGGATTTCCCTGCTTCCTGCAATGGAGGCATCTTAGCAGCACAGAGAGGAGGGATCTAGCCAGTTCTCATCTAGTGACCTGGCACCAGCTTTTGCACAGGCATTCTGTTTTCTGTAAAGCTGATTCACGAGGAGGCTCAGGAGCTGCAGTGAAAGACTCTGGGTCTTAGCCTACCCCCTAGAAGCAGGCTTCTTGTTCCAGCCTTCTCTGTATCATGCTTCCTGGCTGTCTGGCCTGTGTGTCCCTTGGGTTGCTTAGCAACTGGGTTTCCCTTACCAGACTGGATGCTTCTGTCTACAAACGTAGAATTTCCAATCAGTCTCTTGATGCCATGACAACCAGCTTAGCCACAGAGACAGATACCCTTTCTACTCCTTTCTACTCCTTCTACTGATTCCTTCGCTGTGGTGTACTTCTCAAAGAGGATTGGGAAGTAAACCTGTTTCTAGACAGTACTGTTTTTTCAGGGTGCAGGTGGGGGCTTGTATGATCAAATGCTCGTCCATGCTGCTGCTACCGCTAATCCTTGAATGTAGAAAACGCACACCTCAGGGAAGAAAAGAGCTAGCCTAGATGCCCTGCCATGTTAGTTTTTCAAGGGGTGTGGAAATAGTTATTGAACTGTATGGAGGACCACTCAGTTACATGAGCCCCCAACTGCAGCAGTACATTCCAGAAATAGACTTACCTTCTTATCTGTGAAAACTGGGTATGTGCTGTGGGTCCTCCAGCCCCTGTGGTTCTGAAACTAAAAAGTGCTTTGTTAGAACCAATCGTTATGGGTAGTGCCAAGACAGTTGATAAATGGGTGTAATTATCGAAAGCAAAGGCAAATAAAATAGAAGTCCTAGAAAAACAGATGCGAGTGTCTGTATGTGCTTTAATCATGATACCATTCTGTGCTTTCTGAATTCTGGGGGAAACATGCTATTTGAGGTACACCCTTCCCCACTAGGACTGCACCTGTATGTGCCATGCATAATTCAGCATTCTGAAGGTCTTGGTTTTTCCTTCACATGTTTCACTGGCAGCTGAGAGAGGCTTAGAAATCTAAGGGCTATATTTGAAAACTTACATTGTGGGGTGGGAGTTAACAAGGGATTTCTCATGGCCAGAGAACTGGATTTATATGCTACTTTCTTGCCAGCTTCCATGGTAATTATTCCTTGATCTGACACTCCAGTCCTCCCACTCCCCACCCAAAACACACACATATATATTCCTTGTCATCTAACCCAGATACCTTGCCTTTCCCCGTGTCTGCCAAATCTGTGCCAACCCCTCCTCAAAGCTCATAATTTCAGAAGCAGGATAACTGCTTTACCAAACACACAACTCATTTCTCGGTGCAGGTACAGCCCCAACATGCCACATCTGCTTGAACCCTGCCTTATGCAGAGGCTCTGACTGCCGGAAGCAGGAGCCGGTAGAGTGGTAGGTAGCGTGTGTGTGTGTGTCGCCCATTTTGTTACTTGCATCTCCCACTTCCTCCAAGAAGCACAGAGTTACGGGTGCATTTTAGTCTGTCACCAACCTTGTGACGAAACCCAGTTTTTAGCATGCTTAACAGGGACACCGGGCTTCCCAAAACCGAGAGTTTTGCCTGTACACCACACTTGCTCTCGCTGCTTTCCATTGAAAAATGTGAGCAGTTCACTCAGGTAATGTTGCTCTGACCTCAGTCACTCCTGAGGATGAGGCTGTGTTTCATCATGTCTCTGGGGAATGGTCCTTCTGTAACCCTCTGGCTAGTCTGATGAAATATCTCAAACTTGCTTTGTTTATGCTGTCAGCTCTCTTTGCCGTGGGTGATACCGTTGGCTGTGAAAATGTACACAGAACTGGGATATTTTTGAGGGGTGGGGAGTGAGGAAAGAACAAGGTCTGCTTGGTTCCATACAGCTGAGAGGGAAGGGCAGCTGTCCTCCGTGGAACTTCCTGACTGAACTGATTTTTCTGGCTGTGGATGTTCTGTCAGTAGTTAAGCTTGTGTGTGCATTCTCCTCCTCGAAACCAAAGACTACTTTAGCATAGAATTGTAGAAGTTGCTCTTTAAAGCCGTGTGTGAGTATTCCAGGTTGCTTTGTCTCTAGCAACTCCACTGCTTGGATATGGATGCATTTCCCGAGGAAGTTCTTAGAATACAGTGCCTTGCAAAAGTAATTAGACCTCTGACTGATGTTCTCATATTACTGAATTACAAATGGTACATTGTAATTTCGTTCTGTATGATGTTTTATTTTGAAACACTGACACTCAAAATTAATTATTGTAAGGTGGCATTGGTTTTATGTTGGGAAATGTTTGTAAGAAACAAAAACTGAAACATGTTAGTTTCATAAGTATTCAACCCACACACGTTAATGTTTGGTAGAGCCACCTTTCGCTGCAACAACAGCTGTAAGTCTTTTGGGGTAGGTACGTACCAGCTTTGCACACAGAGGGATTTTGGCCCATTCTTCTTGGCAGATTCGCTTCAGGTTGGTTGGACGTCTCTTGTGGACCGCAGTTTTCAGAGCGCCACAGATTCTCAATGGGATTCAGATCAGAACTTTGACTGGGCCACTGTAGGACATTCACCTTTTTGTTCTTGAGCCACTCCAATGTTGCTTTTGCCTTGTGCTTGGGATCATTGTCCTGCTGAAAACTGAATTTACTCCCAAGCTTCAGTTTTTCAGTGGACTGAAGCAGGTTCTCTTGCAGTATTTCCCTGTATTTTGCTCCATCCATTCTTCCTTCGATTTTAACAAGATGCCCAGTCCCTGCTGATGAGAAGCATCCCCACAGCATGATGTTGCCACCACCATAATTCACCATAGGGATGGTGTGTCTTGAGGCATGGGCAGTGTCAGGTTTGCACCACACATTGTGCTTTGAGTTTTGACCAAAAAGCTCTATCTTGGTCTCATATGACCACAAGATCTTTTCCTGCATTGCAGCTGGGGCACTCTTGTGCATTCTGGCAAACTCCAGACATGCTTTCAGATGGTACTTTTTGAGTAACGGCTTCTTTCTTGCCACCCTCCCACACAGGCCAGTTTTATGCAAAGCGCTTGATGTGGTTGACTGGTGCTCCATTGCCATCCACTGAACTCTGTAGCTCCTTCAAAGTGATCGTTGGCCTCTCTGTGGCTTCTCTCACAAATCTTCTTGTTCAAGCGCTTAGTTTTGAGAGACGGCCTTTTCTTGGCAGTGCCTGGCTGGTGTGATGCAGCTTCCACTTCCTGATTATTGATCCAACTGTGCTCACTGGGATATCCAAACCCTTGGATGATATTTTGTACCCTTTTCGTAATCTATGCATTTGTATTACATTATCTCTCACTTCTCCAGAATGCTCTTTGGTCTTCATTTTCCTTCAGATCCACGGCCTGACCAATGATCATTCAACAGTGAGGTTCTTATCCTGACAGTGTGACAGCATCTTTAATGGTTCACAGGTGGAGGCCAATGGTAAGATAATTGTGTCCTCGATAGGGCAGTTTCTTTCATCTGTGTAAACTGGGAGCTTCCACAGCACAGGGGTTGAATACTTATGCCAGCAACATGTTTCAGTTTTTTATGTTTCTTACAAACATTTCCCAAAATTAAACTAATGTCACTTTACAGTAATTGATTTTGAGTTTCAATTTTTCAGAACAAAATTACTATGTCCCATTTGTAATTCAGTTATACGAGAGCATTGGTCAGGGGTCTGATTACTTTTGCAAGGCACTGTAAAATGGCAAGAATAATCTTGCCTTGTCCCATTCTAAGGACAACTGCCTTCTTTCTGTCCCCTCTTCCCCCCCCCATCTCTGATTATGACATTGATGTAGACAATGTGAAGGTGGATGGCTTTCTTCTTGGTATGCTATACCTGTTACGTTTGTGCTGGAAAAAGATGAATTATATGGTGGAAGGTCTGATCGTAAATGCATCTGGAGAAAAGTGGGATCTCCTTGTTTGTTTATTATTTAATTTACATCCCGCTCTTCCTCCCAGCAGGAGCCCAGGGCAGCAAACAGAAGCACTAAAAAAACTTTAAAACATCATAAAAAGACCTTAAAACACATTAAAACAAAACAACATTAAAAACATTTTTTTAAAAAAAAAAAGCTTTTAAAACATCTTTTTAGAAAAGGGTTAAAAACATTTTTAAAAAACATTAACAAGCAATTCTAACACAGACACAGACTGGGATAGGTCTCAACTTAAAAGGCTTGTTGAAAGAGGAAAGTCTTCAAAAGGCGCTGAAAAGATAACAGAGATGGAGCCTGCCTAATATTCAAGGGGAGGGAATTCCACAGGGTAGGTGCCACCATGCTAAAGGTCTGTTTCCTATATTGTGCAGAACGAACCTCCTGATAAGATGAAATCTGCAGGAGGCCCTCACCTGCAGAGCGCAGTGATCGACTGGGTATACAAGGGGTAAGACGGTCTTTCAGGTATCCTGGTCCTCAGCTGTTATAGGGCTTTGTACGCCAAAACTAGAACCTTGAACTTGGCCCGGTAGCAAATGGGCAGCCAGTGCAATTCTTTCAGCAGAGGGGTGACATGCTGGCGATGCCCTGCCCCAGTGAGCAGTCTTGCCGCCGCATTTTGCACCAGCTGCAGCTTCCGGACCAACCTCAAGGGCAGCCCCACATAGAGCAGTAATCCATCCTAGAGGTTACCAGTGCATGGACAACAGTGGCCAGGCTATCCCGGTCCAGAAACGGCCGCAGCTGTCTTACCAGCCGAAGCTGATAAAAGGCACTCCTAGCCACGGAGGTCGCCTCTAGCGACAAAGATGGATCCAGGAGCACCCCCAGACTACGGACCTGCTCTTTCAGAGGGAGTACGACCCCATCCAAAGCAGGCAACTGAACAATTATTCAAACTCGGGAACCACCAACCCACAGCACCTCCGTCTTGCTAGGATTCAGACTCAGTTTATTGGCCCTCATCCAGCACACTGCCGAGTCCAGGCAGCGGTACAGGACTGGGATAAATAGAGTGGAAAAAAGAGATGTGGCACATCAGGCAGCGCTGAACTCAAAGGAAAGAAAATGGAGCACAAAATGAAGTGTGCTACCCTTCCCTAATCGGTTTGGTTAAATCATTTTTTTAAACATGTGGCCTTGCATACATGAAGGCTAGAAACATTCTCAAATCCCTCAGGATTCTTCTGTGGAATTTAACACGCTTTGTGCAACTCTATCCCTATTTTTAACCTTCTTTTATTCTCTTGAAAGATCCAAGAACCTGTTTGTATGTTGCTCCTGATGTGGATGCCTTCTGCCTCCCATCTAAAGAATAGATTGTAAGCTCCTCTAGGCAGGGACTTCCTGCCTTTGTTTATATCACTCTGCAAAGTGCATTGTATGTTCACAGCACATAAATAACATAAAGCTGAAAGGCTGACGTGCACTGATAAGTCAAGGTGCAATGGTAAACATACCCGCTTCTTGTTCTTTTGGAGGAAAACTTATAACACCCCCACTTCTCTGGCCTTTAGAAGAATGCAGGCTGTTTCATGTATTAAGCTCTTTTCAAAGGCAAACCTAAAACATTCATATATACATACATATGACAAGGATGTAGGAAGCTACTCAGTTATCCCAATGGCCCCGTGTTGCCTCTAGTATGTAACAGCAGCTTTCCATGGTTTCAAACAGAAGTCTTTCCCATCCTTGGAAGTGTTGGGGACAGAACCTGGGATCTTTTGCATGCCAAGTGTATGCTCTGCCACTGAGCTGTGACCACTCCCTACAGGGTGTGCTTGTAATCAAGTATATCGTACAGTTAATATGGAGCTGGAATTGGCTGTGGCTCCCTGTCAAAGGGGTACACTTGGCAAGCCCTGGTTGGTTTAACAATCCTGAGGCTCAACAGTGTCTTCTCCCTTAATTATTTTTCTACATTAACTTGAGTTGGTCTTTTTGACCTGCATAGGAAAGAGTAATTTCCAAAGAAAATATCCTTCAGGTCTTGGGAGTGCTGGGATCTAGCATCAAGGCTGTGGGGATATAATTCTTGCAGCCTGTGCTGCAAAAAGCCTGCCATCTTATTTTCTGAGTAACCCTAAATTATGCAATCTTAAGTGCATTTATCTTGCATATCAAATTACACTTTGAATGTACAGATTTTCAAAGCATTTGAGATATCTAAGGAGCAAGGCTATCAGTGGCTACTATTTATTATTTATTTATTTAAAATATTTCTATCCCACCCTTCTACCCTGTAATAGGGCACTCATATATATATATATATATATATATATACACACACACACACACACACACACACACATGGAGTGGTGCTAAAGGGGACTACAAGGGTAAAATTTAACGTAGAAGGCATAAAATCATACAATCAGTGTCAGGTTCTACTTTCAGTCCCTCCCAAAGGCTCTCCAGAACAAGATCGTTTTCAGAAGTCTCCGGAAAACCAACAGGGAGGGAGCAGAACGGACTACTTGGGTGCCACAGCTGAAAAAGCTCTCTCCCGCGTGCCTGTCAGTCTAACGTCTTTCACTCCAGGCACGCAGAGGAGACCAGAGGCAGATGATCTTAAATCCCGGGCAGATACATATGGACATAAGCGGTCCCTCAGGTACATTGCTCCAAGGCCGTTTAGGGCCTTAAAGGTCAGAACCAGCACTTTGAATTGGGCCCGGAAGTAAATTGGGAGCCAATGGAGTCAATAAAGCACAGGGGTAATATGCTCCCTGTGCCATGCTCCAGTTAACATTCTGGCTGCTACTAGCCACAATGGCTGTGTTCTCCTTCCACTGAGTACCAGTTGCTGGAAATCGCAAGTGGAGAGAATGTTTCTTGTAGCACTCAGTCGTGGGCTTCCCATAGGGGCATCTGATTGGCTGCTGTGAGAGGAGAAGGCTGGACTAGATGGGCTTATCTAGCAGGGCTGGTGTTATGTTCTTAAGAAGCCGTTGGGGGTGGGGACAAAAAGAAGGCAGGCCATGGAGATGAGAAGTAAGTGGGCCATAGGGCCTAGTGAATAGTTGTCCTGGAAGAGGCATGAAGGACTAAGCTGGAGACTGAAGCCCTGTCCTAGGTTTCCCAACTTCACTCTGTTTTGAAAGCTGGAGAAATTAATTTTTTTAAGCCTAAAATTCTCAGGACATTTGCATTTTATGCCATATACCAGATTTTGCTCTCGTGCAGCAAACGCAAAGGTTAATGGAATAAATGCAGCTCCGGCACATTATCCGTGGTCTCTGTACGGCCGTATAGAGGAAGCAGGTGGATCCGTTAGTGGGATAGGTGACTGTTGCTGCAAATTTCAAGGAAATCACTTGTCTCTTTGCAGATTTCAAAGCTGGATGCGACTTAAGAGTGTTGAAGATTAATTTTGCTGGTGTGTCTTCTCTCTTCTCCCCCACCCTACCCCATCCCACCCAAAGCTGACAAAGAACGGCACCGTGGAGTCTGAGGAGGCGGATGGCTTGACCCTCGAGGATGTCTCCGATGACGACATCGATGTAGAGAATGTGGAGGTGGATGACTATTTCTTCTTGCAGCCACTGCCTACCAAGAGGCGCCGTGCCCTCCTTCGAGCCTCTGGTGTCCATCGCATCGATGCAGAGGAGAAACAAGAACTCCGGGCCATCCGCCTCTCACGGGAGGAATGCGGCTGTGACTGCCGTCTGTATTGTGACCCTGAGGCCTGTGCCTGTAGCCAGGCTGGAATTAAATGCCAGGTCAGTGGGGAAACCGCTAGGCTTTGGCCTGAACTATGCTATGTAGTCTGTGTCTGTCTGTCTTGTCCCTTTGGTGTCGGTGTGTTTGTTTCACGAGCTTGTAAGGTGATGCTTGGAGGGACAGTAGTGCCCTGGTAAGTAGCTGGCATCTGCTGCTCTGCCTGCCTATCTAGGTTTACATGCTGAAAGGTCTTGTTGGTATAATTTCAGGTTCTGATTGGGTTTGGGGGGAGAAGAGGGATGGGGACCGCAAGGTGAGATGAATCTTTGTAGTGGGGAACTAGAAGGGGTCGTTCTATGATAAGCAGCTCTGGTGGTGGTGGTGGTTGTAGTTGGGTAATAGCAGTGCCCTTCCAGGGCCTGTGTGGTGTCTTAATAGTTGCTGTGCATGTGAAATGTGCTGTTCCTCTGCTCCCCTCTGCTGGCTGCCTTCTGAAATGAGCAGATTAAAAAAAAAAACCTGCCCCGTGAATTCTGAAGCATTTGTGCAATGCTAAGCACATGTTCATTTTCCCCCCCTTTATTCTGCTTCTCCTAGTCATGAGGGAGTGTCAAGGGACTATTAGAATCTGCCATCCCTGACCATTGGAAATCTTAGCTCTGTGTCTAAACCCGTCACCCTGCATCCTGAGCCTCTAACATTGCCCAGACTGTAACACACTGTTCACATCCATAAGGGCTAGAAGCCTGTTTTTTATTTATTTATTTACTCACTCACTCACTCAGATATAAAGCTAAAAAGAAAGCTGATATTCTCGGGATGCTGAATTATTAATCCATTACCAGATTCCATGCTTGCACTGTGTAGAATCGTTCTTCCCTGTAGCCTTCCTAACACTTTGACTGTACGCATGGGCACACCTTTAGTCGTATCCTTAATTCCCCACCCCTTCCACACAAGCACTTTCTTCAGCCGCTGGCTCCTTTGTACCTGATAAACGTGCTGTTCTGATGGGGAACTTCCGATGTTTTCCCCTCAGTGAAGTGCTTCCATTGCAAGGTTATTTGTTTCACAAGGACTAAAAATACAATATGGGATCACTTGGGAAATGCAATATTGTCCCAGCTGGTGCAGCTTTTTCCTCCCCTTGTTATCAGTGGCATCAGGCAGATATCCCCGGTCATTGTGTACTTCTCTGGGTTCTCCTTGGAATGTGAGACTGATAAGTAGGTTAGCTGGAGACCATCCACAGAGTTTGGTGGGGAGACCATGGGTGTGCATGCAGGCCCGGTATCCCGTTGCTTGCTAATTACAGCCTGCATGGATTTTGCATGTTCCTTCTGACCAGGACCTTTGCATCTGTTCCTTCTTCCCCACCTTGGCTGAGTTTGCATCATCCCAGTTGCTTCCGCAGTGCTCTGTTTGTTGGGCACAGTTTCACTGTCCCTCGCTTCCCCCCCCCCACCCAGGTGGACCGAATGTCCTTCCCGTGTGGCTGTTCCAGAGATGGCTGTGGGAACATGGCTGGGCGAATTGAATTCAATCCCATCCGGGTGCGAACTCATTACCTCCACACCATTATGAAACTGGAGCTAGAGAATAAACGGCAGGTGAGCCGTCCCCAGACTCTGGAGGAAGAGACCACTCCCAGCTCTGGCAGCGACTGGCTGGGAACCCAGTCCCCCGAGACACAGGACTTCCAGGCGTTTATGGCAGAGAATGAGACGGCAGTCATGCACCTTCAGACGGCCGAGGAGCTGGAGCGGTTGAAGGCTGAGGAAGACTCTAGCAGTGGCTCCAGTGTGGAAGGCCTTGGCGTGTGCATTTTGGAAGAGCCCCTAACAGTCCCAGAGGGGATGTGCCCGAGCCTGGCCACGCCCATCCTCATTCAAGCCCAGCTGCCTCCAGGCTCTTCTGTTCTGTGCTTTACGGACAGCTCTGAGCAAGCGAGCTCAGCCGAAGGCGACCAGTCCTACTTGAACAATGGGCCTGTTGTGTACTATCAGGTTGACCAAAGGTCGGTGCTAGGGGTGAAGGGGGAGAGTTGCGCAGAGGAGTCTGAGATTCCCCCTCGTTACACAGATGAGAAGGAGCTGAGTGTCTACTCTGTCCCTGTGACCTCACTGGTGCCTTGTGGCAGAGCTGTGGCCTCTGGCAGGGCAGAAACAGGAAAAGCTGCGGTGTCCCCGGAGCCCCTTCCTTCTGAAAGCTGTCATTCTGAAGTTCCTCCGCCAAGCCTGCCGTTTCACACGCATGTGCCACAGGACAGTTTGCGGCCCCAGAGCATGGGGCAGCCTCCAGAGAGAGCCTGCGAGCTGCCCTCCTCCTCAGAGGAATGCTCCCTGGGACCTGCTCTGGCTGTGTGACACATCCCAATCCACTGTAGCTCTTCTCTTGGATGT
The DNA here is from genome assembly GCF_030035675.1 of Rhineura floridana. Classification (NCBI taxonomy): domain Eukaryota; kingdom Metazoa; phylum Chordata; class Lepidosauria; order Squamata; family Rhineuridae; genus Rhineura; species Rhineura floridana. The sequence continues at coordinate 22,541,808 of NC_084482.1, forward strand.
CTATTTATTGACAGAGATTTCATCTGATGGCCACAGCCACCGGGGAATTATTTAACATGGGGTGGGGTTGGGGGTTGAAAGGGAGACCGCTTTGTACAGGCTCACTCTCAGATGAACTAAACCAAGCGCTTATGACTGTCTCCAGGCAAGCGGTTTCTTCCACCAGTTGGGTGGCCTCTTAACACTGAAGCGTCTGGACCAGAGACAAGGGACAGTCTGAACAGAGCTGCTGTGGGGCAGGCACATTACCCCTACCCTACGAGGACCAAACATGAATGTGTATCATGGAAGCAACAGAGAGAAGCTGCCTTTTCTTCTCTAAAGCGCTTGACGGGTTTTTCGGGAGGGGAGGTGGCAGAAGAAGACAGGGTTACTGCTATAAGACATCAAAAATACCTACGTGTGGTGGAATCGCTCTCACTCTTTCTCTCCATCCAGTTTCTCTTCCCAGGTGAAACTGCCGCCATCCGTACCATTCTGTCATCTTCAGTGCTGTGTCTTCTTGGTAACTGTGACCTCTTAATCTGCTTGAATTGCTCCGGCCAGTTGCACACAGTTTAGGCTCTTACAAACTCTTTATTTATGTGACATTTTTGCTGCCCTTTTTTCCCTCGAAGAACTGTTGTTTTTAATTCAGTATGGATTAACTCTTGCCATAACTGGCTACATCTGCAGTTTGGCATGCAACTGACATGCCAAGCCTCCTTCCCTCTGCCAGTAGCTTCATCCAGATGGGCTCACTCACCATTTTGCTGGCCCTTAATGGGAACTGGTGAGATCAATCAGTTAAAATGTGGTGAATGTTTACTGGGACATGACCTGTAGTAGACAACACTCCAATGTCCATTCTGAGCTGGGGTTTGCTGCCTTTGTGATTTTAATCCCTTCTGGAATCTGATTCTTTGAATATTTACTGCACCATGGTGGGTTGATCTTCTCAGTGAAGGTATAATCTTATGTAAAGAAATGTTGGGCAGGCAGGGAGGTATACAAAGTAATTATCCTTTTGCCCAGTCATTTTATGAATTTTCTCCTTCCCTTCAGCTGTTTCAAGATGTTCCATTTTAGTTGCACAAGAGTTTGGAGATGGCTTTGAAAGCTTTATACTCCCCTGCTACTTGCTGGCTACGTGGCGTCCTGGGTGAATCTGAATTTGCAATGGAACTGTGTAGCCTGCTGGGTTGCGAGCACAAGGGGTCAGCAAATGTGCAATAAAAAGGGTGGGGAAGACTCCCATGTTGGATGCATCTGCTGAGATCTCCATTGCAAGGAGGTGTGCAATTAGCTGTACTAATTAGTCCTGGAATGAAAGGGAGGAGTATGGGATGTCCTTAGTGCTACCACACTCCTCTTCTCTTACTGACGGTTTTCCTCCCTGGAGGGTAACACGAGCACTTTTCTCATCCAGACTCCTTAGCATCCTCCCCTTTCTTTTTGTAGTAAGCAACAGATTATTGCCTTCTGCAGGTAATAATTCTAACATGAGCTGGGCTAGAACAATCAAAAGTGACTTCTCTGTGGCCTTCCAGATGTTGCTGGACACCAACTCCCATCATCCCTGACCATTGGCTAAGATGTCTGGGATGATGTAGTCTAAAAACATCTGGGGATCCAAGGTTGAAGAACACTGCTCTAAATAGACAAGAGCTTGGTTCAATACCAGCACTGAATTTTTCCCAGTTACTTTTAGATATTTAATTTCCTGTTACTCATTGCAGCCTTCCCAAATCTGGTGTCTTCTGTATGTTTTGGACTACAACTCCCATCATTGCTAACCATTGGCCAAGCTGGGTAGGGCTGATGGGAGTTGTAGTCTCATCTGAAGGACACCAGTTTGGGGAAGGCTGCCTGAAGGGTTCTGTATACAGTACAAGGCTGCTGCACTTACATTTATTCAGAAGGGGGGGCAGAATCTAAGCATTCTTCCTTCATCACTTACTTCCAGTTGGGAACTAACACATGCATACTGTTAACTTATATGAAGTGTGTGTCATCTTTTCAGAAGGCAGTCTCTTCCTAATCAGGCACAGTGAATTACAGTAGGGCCCCGCTTTTCGGTGTTCCGCTAATATGATAGTTATCAGTTAAGAGTAAGGCCCCACTCATAGAGCACTTGTTCCGCTTTTACAGTGTTTTTTGAGCATTGGGCATCATTTTATTGACGGTTCCGCTTTTAGGCGGGGGTCTGGAACGTAACCCACCGTATGAGTGGGGCCCCACTGTACCTGAAATTGACCTTTCTTGGATCTGGGTCTGTTCTGGAAATTTTGAAGCTATAGGAAAAAAACTGGCTCCTTCACATGTGTTTTTTTCCCCAGGGGAAAAAAATGGAATTTGGGGAGGGGTGGATTTGAAATATATGCAATGCAATACTTATCAAACCTATACTTCTTTTACTGCTTAACAACATAAAATGCATCATTTATAACTTAGCATATGCAATTGTACTCTGAAAATTTCAGGGCAATTCTATGCGTGTTTACATGTGAAATGATACCCGTTCTGTTACAGATAAGTGCACATAGGATTGCAGCCTGAAAAGTATAACTTCCTTAGACTGCAATCCTATACCCATATACTTGGGAGTCAGTCCCATTGAACCCAATGAGACAATTCTGAGTCATGCAAAGGATTGTGCTGTGTTGTAGCAGGGTGTCTCTCTCATAGTTATTTGAGGGGAGAGGTGGAAATGTTGACCACAAGAGAGCAGTCAAAAAGGCATGTACAGAATCCTTGCTTCTAGTGTCTCCAAACTAGAACAAGGGTCACCAGAAGGCAAGCAGCAATTCACAAGAAAAAGGCCCTGTGTTCTTTTTTGTATGAAGATGGGAGCAACTTCTAGATCAGGAGTAACCAACATGGTGCTGCCCAGATGCTGTTGCACTGCAAATCCCACCAGCCCCTGCCAGCATAGCCAATGCAACCGACATCTGGAGGTCACCACTCTGACTACCCGTTCTAGGTCAAAGGTGGCGAGCCTGTGGCCCTCCAGATGTTGTTGGATTCCACAATCCCTTGACTATTGGCCAAGGTGAAGGGTTGATGGGAGCTAGAGTCCATCTGGAGGGCACCAGGTTCCCCATCCCTGCTCTAGGTGCAGAAATAACTTGGTTTGAGTTGCATATGTCCATAATTGGCACAGGAATTATCCTTCTATAATGTCGTAGATTGTCTTAACATTAAAACCTACATACTACATATTTTGTATGAGTAAAACCTTGCCTTAAAGCATTCCAAAAGAGAAAATGTTCCCCTGGAGTTCTTTCAGTGTTCTCCCACATTTCCAGTTTTTCCACCAGAAAAATGGATTTCAGTCCTCAGGGCAGGAAAAAAATGTGTTTTTCTGAATTTTTCTGTTTTTTTTTTCTTTTTCTGGACCTTCACATCTCTAGTAACTAAGTACCTTTGCCAACCTATTTGGAAAAGCCTAACCTTCTGAAATAAGCACTAGTTCCCAGGGAGGTAAGGTGAACGGAAGGAATGCTATCGTGAAAATGATAGCAGCAGGGAGATTCCCCCCCCGGAACAGCTTCTGACCCACAATGCTTTTGCAGCCCATGAAAGCCTCACATTGCTGCGTTGACAGGACTTAGGAACGGATGGTGAGTATTTAACCATAAAAAGGCTTCAGTACTTTAACTCCTCTGATTTATTTTATTCCCAAGCTTTCCTTGTCCTGTTCAGTGCATACCGTATACCTGAGCCTCCTGTGCTTTGATCTCATTAATAAGTGTTTAATTTCTGTCTCTCCACCTGTTGCAGTGAACGGTTTAGAAATGGCACCAGTGTACGCAGGAGTCAGTCTTCTCCTTTGTGCAATGACTTTTAAAATGGGGTGAGGATGGGAGAAGAGGTCCTCAAGCATTTGAATGAGAATAGCCTTAAAATGTCTATCATAGTCCCATTTACTGCCTTGCAAAGCACGATGTTACTGCGTGACACCCACCTGGCCTCACTGCTGTGACTTCTGCTGGTAATGTTTGGGTTTTTCCTTCCATGCTTCTCTGCCCACAGGGTACTGTTGGGCTTGAAAGGGGCACTGGTGACATTACTAGGTATCCTTCTCCAGTTTACAAAATAAAAGGTGCTATAAAAAGCTGGCTTTGTTTTCAAAGGCAGCCAATTCCAGATGTGACCACCTCAGTAAGAAGCATCTGCGTATGGTGTCCTTGGAGTTCAGGCAGTGTGACAAGGGGTGGGCTACCTCTGGGAAGTTGCACGGGCTCTCCTCCTAGGCCGAAGGTGCAAATGGTTGATCTCTGGCTCAAATGACATAGGGTTGAAATTGTAAAATTCTCCTAAGATCTTCTAAGAGCACTGTCGCCCTTACTGTGCATGTCCAGTCCCCACCGTTCCCTACCCTGGCGCACAACGGACACCCACAGGGTGAGCAGAGGCTGCGCTGTTTGCACGGCTAGCTTCCTGCTGATGCTGTGAGGTGAAAAAGCACTTTCTCCCTGGAACACTTCAATGCTTCCAGCTGGCCACTGCAGCACAACTAGGAGCCATGGGCAACTGTGGTATAGATGCACCCTAAAGGAGTGATTAAAAAGCCTGACCACGAGCCCCTTATTTTTGTAGCTTTTCACTCCGTGGTGAATATTCCTCTCTTTAAGGATTGGTTGCAATCGGCTCTAAAAAGATGTTTAGATGGGATGCACCTCAGCTGTTGCAAATTCGTACAAGAACTTCTGAGTGTTTTTTTGCTGAATCCCTTGGCCCCATCCCAATAATGACAGATGGTCTGTTCTGCAAATGGAAACAACTTCACAGTTAAGTATCTGAACTTTTTGAAACAGAAAAAGGAATTCTTATGACTAACATTCCAAGATGCAAAGGATGTTGAAATAGGTTGAAGGAAACCTAACTGGATAAAACTTGTATTGAACATATACCCAGAGATACATGTTCCTCTGGCCGCATCTGAGTTGCTAATAACTCTTATCCTAGCCCTATGTCATAATTGTGTCCATGAGCCAGCAAGGCCTATCTGCTGACCTTTTGCGCCTGTGACTTTGGGAAAAAATAAAGCATTGCTTAACCTTAATGGAATGACAAAGTAAATGGCTTTTTGCTGGGTGAGTTGGTTGCAGGTGAAATTGGCTAAAAATTATGAATCGTGAACTCTTAAATCTTGCTAGGAAGCAGTGATGGAAGTGTATTTTCCTCCACCTTTTTTTTTCTAAGCTGCAGTGCTAATGTTGGTACTACATACCCATAACAAAATGATGTAATGATGTCGTAAAGCAATCACATGCTCCCCCTTCTCTCACCCTGCCCCACTTTTTGGTGCTACTGAATTGTTTACATGGGAGCAGCCCTTTTACTACCTGTTTGGAAGAGACTAATTAACTAGACCCTGGTCTCAGATATTTGTTACTACCCTGCCCCCTTCATCAGTTGTGACTCAGATAACTTTCTCCTCTCCTGCGTTACATGGTATACAGGTGGCATTTTCAATGTGAATCCAAAGCTTGTCAGATCCTCTACATTTTGTTTTGCCTTTTATGTTCTTTTCGTTGTGATAATGCTGTATTTAAAGAGGATATTTAAGTGTAAAAATAAAGAAATGCTTGACCTTGTATCAAATGGCTTCTGTCATTATGAAGCCTTTCTGATCTCCTAATCCTGGTTAAAGCTGAGAGCACTACCATTTGTACCAGACCACTGAATAGTGGTACACTCTAAGGCAGTTTTTGCAACTTGAAGAACTGGCTTGACCTTTTTTTGTAGCAAGTGGGGTGTATCTATCTTCGTGGTGAAACATCAGTGGGGGAAAGCCTGCTGCTACAGTTAAAGCCTGCTGCTACAGTGTTGAAATTAGTTGCAGAAGCACAAGCTGTGTCTGCTGCAGCTAAAGGAAACTCATTCCTGGCAGGCAGCAGCATCTGCATCCTTTCTTGGCAGGGGAATTCTTAAGTCCTAGTTACAAAGAACTGAGGTATAGTGCGTGCTGACCATGGCCCTTACCTGTATGCTACGTAAGCTACCCCATGATTGGGAAAGGAAAATTTCAGTAGCTTTCATGATCCCAGCAGCATGGCTGTCAGTTTAAGATCCATAATTTCAATCCTGTTACGTTGCTGTGCAAGTACAATGACTCCTGCAACCAAGCCATGAGACGGGTCAAACAACATTTTGAAGATTCCAGGTAAATTGTGAGATTGTCCTTTATTAGCCATCTTTAATAGAATATTTACATATCAGGTACAGTATCGATAGACATTCATTTACTTCTAAGGATTTCTCATGCATTTACAATAACTGATTCAACCTGTAGTATACCACACACACACACACACAATTTATACTTTTCTGGCCAGAATTTCAGCTTCTGGAGTGCAAGACCTGGCTTTTTTCTTTTCTTTCTTTTTTTCACTTGCTTTTAAGTATCGTGGTTGTAGAACTTAAGACTTAGAGGCACAGACAGAGATTTAAGTGCTTTTGGTACAGATAATTAAATTAACTTGCTTTGTATAAATGTGTAACTATCACAACTATCCTGCTGAATTCCACATCTACCAATATGAAATGCATGTTTCATAATGCCCATGTGATGAGAGCATTGCTGGTTTTTTCCAGCACAAGCTCAATCACTAGTAGTATTTCAAACAAAGTTGCAGTTCTGAAAATAATTGAGATCTCATTCTTACAATGCACTATGAAAGTCCAGCAAAAAGTTACTGAGCTCTCCAGTCAGCATTGTAAAATTAAAAATATCCTTTAATGAAGGAAACTCATGGCAGATTTGTTACCGGATGCCTTTCACAATATCAGGAAAATACCAGCTACAGCCAGTACCTTCTTTAGCAGATATTTTTGCGAACGTCTAAGGCTGCAATCCAATACATGTCCACTCAGAAGTAAGCTCCATTGGGTTCAATGGGACTTACTTCCAGGTAAGTGTGTACTGGATTATAATATAAGTATTGAAAATAAGCATGGAATCATGCTGGGCCTATGAAGTTGTTACTGAGCCACATTTAAACAAATCTTGTGGACATGCTGGCATTTTCCCTAGTGCCATATTGGCAATTCTCCTGTATCTCTCTAGAGCAGGAGGAGGAATATTCATAGTAATGCATTGTTTCCTCTCACGGCTAAAACTTTGGTTGGAGAGAGATCTCCTACTGGACTCTTGGTTATTATATATTAGTGTAAGCAAAAATCCATTCCCCCTTCTGCTTCAACTAAGAGTCACTGTCACAATCTCTCTTCAGAAGTGGTGCACCAGGAAGGGCTGCCCTCAGTCAGCCCTTGGAGGAAGAGGGGAAGTTGGTAGAAAGTAAGACCATGCCATGTGCCAAGAGTGAAGCTTCAGAATCTGAAAAGAGAAGAGCATCTATTTGAGCTTCATATCCACCCCTTTACTACAAACTGTCACAGGAAGAGTCACAACAAACATCATCCATAAAAATAATCCCGTCATTCCAAACAGAACCAAAGCAGGTTAAAAACTAATACAAGTGTTCCCTACATCTATCATAGAAGTTTTTAAAGGCCTGAAGAAGAAAAGATTTTGCCTGGTACCAAAAGGTCATCAATGTCAGAACCCAGCCTAATCTCGGGCAGAATGTTCCAGAGTCAGGATGCTGCCACTGAGAAGGCCCTATGCAGAGTTGCATCCTCCCAAACTTCATGAGGAGATGGTATGGCAAAAAGAATTTCCATGGTTACTGGGTTCCAAGCTGTTTAAGGCCTTATAAACCAAAGCCTTGGATCAGGGACATGAATAAGCACCCAATGCACATCTTTCAAGACTAGTATTGTATGGTTTCATGCCACTGCACCAATCCAGTCTTCAAGGGCAGCCCTACATATAATATGTTACAGTAGTCAAGTCTGGAGATTACTGGGGTCAGACTGTCCCGGAACAACCATAGCTGGACACTGGGACTCTTGCCTCAAGTGACAGTGTGGAACTGAGAACCCTCAGCTTATTAACATGATCCTTTGGGGGCAGTGCAACCCCATCCAGAAAATGCCAATCACCTAGCTGTTGGCCACAGAAAGCATCAATGCACAACCCTGTCTTTGTAGGGATTCACTGTCAGTTTACCGGCCCTCACTCAGACCATTACCAATCCCAGCCACTGATTAAGCACCTGTATAGCTTCACATGATTATTTATTATTTTATTTGTACCTCACCCTTCCTTCCAGCAGGAGCCCAGGGCGGCAAACAGAAACACTAAAAACACTTTAAAACATCATAAAAAGACCTTAAAATACATTAAAACAAAACAACGTTAAAAACATTAAAAAAAAACCTTTAAAAACATCTTTTTTAAAAAAGGGTTAAAGATATTAAAAGATATATTAAACGCAATTCTAACAGACGTAGACTGGGATAGGTCTCAACTTAAAAGGCTTGTTGAAAGAGGAAAGTCTTCAAAAGGCGCCGAAAAGATAGCAGAGATGGCGCCTGCCTAATATTCAAGGGGAGGGAATTCCACAGGGTAGGTGCCGCCACACTAAAGGTCCGTTTCCTATATTGTACAGAACGAACCTCCTGATAAGATGGTATCTGCAGGAGGGCCTCACCTGCAGAGCGCAGTGATTGACTGGGTATATAAGGGGTAATACGGTCTTTTAGGTATCTTCGTCCCAAGCTGTATAGGGCTTTGTACACCAAAACCAGAACCTTGAACTTGGCCCGGTATTATAATGGAAAGGACAGAAGAGTGCTGAGTGTCAGGATATTTGATGAAGGCTCATGGAGTAAAATTGAAGATGCATCTCCAAATGCCCTGATGATCACTCCAAACACCTTCATATAAACATTAAGTAAGTAAAATTTTATTTCTGAGTCGCCTATCTGGCCGAAGTAATGGCCACTCTAGGCGACGTACATTAAAAAGATAAAATACACATATAACAATCACTAATAATCTAAAACTACCCATATTTCATACCAAAATAAACTAGTCCGCCCCAGAGATCCTGTAGGCTCGCCTGAATAGCCAGGTCTTTAAAGCCCGGCGGAAGCCTACCAGGGAGGGAACATGGCGAAGATCATAAGGCAGGGAGTTCCAGAGGGTGGGGGCCACAATTGAAAATGCCCACTCTCTGGTCTGCACCAGCCTAGCTGTTTTAACTGGTGGGACCGAGAGAAGGTCTTGAGTGGCTGATCTCGTCAGGCGGCATATTTGGTGATGCTGGAGGTGCTCCTTCAGATAAACTGGGCCGAAACCGTTTAGGGCTTTAAAGGTTAACACCAACACCTTGAATTGGGCTTGGTAAACAACTGGTAGCCAGTGTAGATCTTCTAACACCGGAGTGATATGATCACGGCGACGGCTGTTCTTAATCAGACATGCCGCCGCATTCTGCACCAGCTGTAATTTCCATTAAATAACATGGGGGGACAAGATGGATCCGGCAACAGAAATACCACACAGCTAAGCAAACGTCCACTAAAGGTACTCTGGAATCAGGCGTGGAGGTAGGAATGGAACAGCTACAATTTTTATTCAGAATGACAGCTGTAGTTTTTAGAATTGCAGTTTGTGCACTTCTATTAACCTAACAGTACAGCATACACAAACCCAGTCAAAGGGCTTGTTAAGAGCAGCATATAGGAAGTCCCCTAACCAGACAGCAGTGTTACATAACCACTGTTATTTGTAATACTAACTATTATTTAAGGGTCCCCACTTCAGTCTAGAGACGTGTGGTAGTTATGGAGTTTGACTTTGCCATGGGTACCCTTTCTTAGCACCTCATTAATGTTAAGTTTCATAACCTTTAGCAGTCTTCACTTTATACACATCCTCTTTATATGGCATGGGGAACAGGTCTCACAATGCCAAATAATGTGCATATGAACAGGGGAATCAAGACGAACAGATTCTACATGTTAACATCAGCAAAATTAAGGTGGGACAGATCAGGAGAATCCAACTGCTTCTAGGCTACTTGCATGTGACAGAGATCCAAGAAGAGTTCTAAGAGAAGCCTCACTTGGCAGAATTCAGCCAGTGTTACCTTTCAGTGAGCAGGAAAGTGTTAGCCATTGGGTCAGCCACAGCCGGCACAGCAATGGGCTGAGGTGAACAGAATTCAAGCCACGGATGTAACAAGCCTGTAGGAGGGAATGGAAGTAAATTTTAATTTTTAAATTGTGTTTTAAATTGTTTTTAAAAGATGTGTATTTAAATTTGTATATTTGTTTTAATGTTTTTAGTTACTGTAAACCGCCCAGAGAGCTTCGGCTATGGGGCGGTATATAAGTACAATAAATAAATAAATATTCTGTTGGATCAAAGAGGCTTTTGCTTCAAAACGAAAGGAGCTGTGTTGTTTAAGTCGTTCATACTGTCCTCATTCAACAGAGGATATTCTACATGACCGGAGAAAGTGACATGAATGTTACTTACGCAGGATTTCTAGAAAGGGCAGCAATGGCATTCTGCAGTAGCACAATTTGTGGACTGAGTCACAAAAGCTTTTGTGCCATAATAGATGCGTTTAGTCTTTAAGGTTACAGTTGGAGCATGCGAGAACTAACTTAGGCATAGCCAGTTCCTAACTAGCCGTGAAAATACTTCAGCTTACTACGCTGTGTTACAGTTTCACCTCACCGCTTGCGCTTCCTCATCGCTTAGTTCTCCCACTCCTAGTTTCAGCATTGCCTGGTCCAGGTGGTGCAGCTCTGACAAGTGGTTCTGCAAGCGGTATCTCAGGAACAGAGATGGCAAGCGAGGGGTTAGGAACAAAACACGACTCAGAACTTTCTGAAGAGGAAGAAGAGACAAGCATGGAATTAAAGTGCATGAGGCAGTCCGTAAAGCTTTCAGAGCTTGCCCAGCTCTCCAGATCAAAATGTGGAATAAAGGCAGGTTATGTTCCTCCCTCTCGAAAAAAAATAAAAAGGCAGCCTGGATCAACAGGTCAACAAATGCAGCAGTTTCCAAAAAAACTACTTGCTCTTATCTGTGCCACCTTAAGATTTATAGTTGGGAAGATGCATAGTCTCAGTTTTCTAAGCCTCTCAGTCAAAACATGGGGAGTCAGTTAGCAGTCACGGATTTGGCCAGGCCATTGCTATAATCCCATTTAATTTCTGGAATTGCACTTACCACCTGCTGTACCCTGAGTCGCTGGATGCCAAAGGGATGTCCCACAAATAAGGTCCTCGCAGCTTTAAGGTCTTTTATGTCTGGGTGAAAGCCTTCCTGCACCTTGAAAATCAAGATATATACCATTGGTAATAGAAAAGCACCATACTGCTTTCCAAGAATAAAGGAGGATGTGAGCATGTAAAATCCTGAACCAAACCAGTCCTGCTAACTGATCTCTGATCATATTTTATCAGAGCAACAAATGAGAAGTCCCTGCTTGCTGTCATCACCGGCTGTAATCATTACACCCTTCCTCAATGTTCTGCTTCACCATTACCAAAGACTGTTTTTCTGCCAGCTGGGACTAGTTGGTAATTAGATACCTTTTTGCAGAGATCTAGCATCTGTTTCCGAAGTTGTTGATCAGCTAGGGAGTGAGATAGTTGCATTAGACCATCAACCACTTCAGTGTATGCCTCCTTTCTCATATTGTGGTAGGTGTCCAGAAACTCGGCTTGCTGTTTGGAAGTCCAGAAGTGGCGTATCAAGAGTTGTCTTGGGAACAGATACCTTGGAAAGGAGAGATTGTCCAGAAGAAGGTATACATTTCCAAAACATGGAACAGCAATGACAGCTTGAGGGCCGTATGTATTACGCATTAAAGAACACCCAAACCTTGGCCATGGGAAGCTGATCTGCCTTTTGCAGCTTCTATCAATTTTGCAATTTCTCCCCATTTCATACAATTTTGACTGCTTCTGCTGGTCAAGGGCAAGAGCTAAAATCTCAGCCCTTAACAAAAAAGTCCTGGTGAACTTTGCTTCTGGAAATTTAACCAGACCTTGCCCACACACTTTCAAGTTATCTTCACTGTGAGAAGTGCAAAGAACATGCATGCTTTTATTTTTTATAAACTGAAAGCTGAAATTTTAAGGATAGCCAATAGACCATTTTCTCCCTTACGAAATTTACCTGGAAATTTGAAATCTTTCAATGCAATTCCCCATGCCTTCAAGAAGTCAGGCAACTGAGAGCTTTTCCTGTCTGCAGAAAGGAAAAAAATCTCCAGGGAGATTTTACCTGATACCACCATTCTCATCAAACCTATTTACCCAGGTTTTTCATTAACATCAAATGCATTTACTAGATTCAGCCCACTTGTGGCTCTTTTAGGTTATGTATATGAGATGGCTCTTCCAAAATATTTCTATCAAGAAACTTAATTGTAGCTAAATGAAATTTAGCAATGAAGAGGGAGGGGATAGGAAAATTCAAAGCAATCTACATTAGAAACTGGACCATTTTTATATTATCAGGCTTCCCACAGTTGCTATTAAACATACGTGCATGTTAATTGCATTTGTTTGAATGATATATGATGTTTGAAGGAAAAGGATTAAAATTAACATTGAGCATATAAGAAAAGGGTCAATTTCAGAATCCATTTGTGGAATTTTGGAACCAGTTGCTGCCTTGGATATAGTCTTAAATTTTGTCTAAGTAATCCTAGTTTCTTATAATGAACTGTACATACCAAGCAGTGTAGGCTTTTAGAGAGCCGTTTTGTTAGTTGTAGTATAATCTGCTTCTTGTTAAATTCTGCATTAAAATACTGTATTGCTAAGTCCATGTGGCATGCTAGGGCTGTGATCTAGGGCCTTTAGGAGCAAGCACCATACAGAAGTAAATTTTTCCTTAACTTGTTTTTAACTCCCAAGTTGAAAAGCCGGTTTTGGAACAGAGAAGGGGTAAGAAGCCGTTTAAAGGTGAGCACAGCAGCACTCACGCATATAAGTGTTCCTTTAAGTAACTCTCTCCCAAAGCCCCCCAACAGTTAAAAAAACCTCTGGGATTTTAAAGGACTTCAGCAGTTCTGTTGAGGAAAAACAACAGAGAGGGCAAACTTTCAGAGAAATCTGGGTGGGTACATTGTGGGTGCATCGTTGCTATACTCTGGATTGCCATCCAGACGTTCCACAGAGAAAACAGCAAAAGAAAAAATCCTTTAGAGCCTAGGCAGGAGCAACAGATGATTCAAGAACATGGAACTATGACTAGTGAAGCACAGACTCAGAAAATTCAGTGCTTGATTTTTTTTTCTCTGCTAAGATATGAATGGTCTTTCGCTGTCTATTTTTGTAGCTGCTAAAACACACAGCTGTACTGCAACAATCTCTTCAACAAAGAGTCGGGAACAGCACGTGTAAGTGAGGAGAGGAAAAGAGATTAAAAACACCACTCCTATTGACTGACGTTACTAAGGTCTCCAGTCAAGCATTTACACATTCACAGAAGTGCAACGACCCTTCCTCTGAACAGGCACAAGGATGTACTTACATGAGCAAAAGAACCAGGTAGTTGGCAAAGGGTGGAAGAGAGAGAATCCCAACTGGAATGGCCTTGATCACATCTCTGCGAAACTTCAAAAATGCTTAGTTAGTAGAGCCGCCATGCACAGACCTAAAGCTACAGTAACTGTGAGGAAAGGTCAAGTAAAGGGATTGATAGAGCAGTGACATGCAAGGCATCACTGCCTCAAAGCATTGAAAGTGACAATTCTGTTTTTCTCCTTCACAGGCTTAGTGATCATGGATGCTATAGCATCCTATTTGGAAGCTAATTATTAAAATGGCAGTATTTTCTTCTTGCAACACAACTCACTGCATTGGACAAAAGGGGGCCAAGCTGCCCTACTTCAACTTTCCTTTGTTTTTAAAAAAATGTTTGGACAGAAATCTTTCAAGAATAAGAACCCTGTTTTTATCCATTCTTCTCTACAGAGAAATTGTACTCAAATTCAACCCATCTATAGGAGAAATGATAATTTAGGGACTTTTGTCTGCCTAGAGGAACTTTTATTTATTTATAAAAAGTGTTTATATATACCAGCCGCTCACAAAACATCAGGGTGGTGTACAGCCACATAAAAAACCTTTAAAAGTGATACAAAACAATCATTACAATGGTTGGCTACTCAAGAAATGATTAAACCGTTCCATAGGCTTGTCGGCACAAAAAATTCTTCAAGAGATGCCTAAAAGTCAAAAGCAAGGATGACCTGCTGAGTCTCTGCTGGAAGAGCGTTCCACAGCATGGGATTGACGACACTGAATGCCTGACTTCTGGTTGAGGCCAGCTGGGCCTCTGTAACCGGGGAGACAACTAACAGTGCTCCTCTGGATGATCTCAGTGATCAGGGTGAGGTATAAGGACTCATATGATCCTTAAGATATCCTAGACCCAAGCTGTTCTTTCTAATGCTGTTGGTACTGGTGATGAGGCCCTTGGCCCTGACAGGTTTCTGAAATGTGCAAACTTGGACAATTTAGCCTAATGCCAGGATTTTTTACTGCTCACAGAAGAAATGATTTACAATTTACAAGTATCCTCTGAAGTATACAGAAAAAATATTTATTACAAATCTGAACTGGCAATGTTGAAGGTATCACTGAACGTTAGAAAAGCTATAAATTCACTCAAGCTGATGCCTGATCAGTGGCCATATCTCGCAACTTGAAAGGCAAAAGCTGGCTAATGTCTAAGCTTATAAAAGATCTGCTCATTTGGAACAGCTGTTAGCTTTTGTTAGTGGGAAGAATAGCAGTGATCAAAATAACATTGCTTCCCTTTTTTATTTATTTCAGGTTTTGGCTATAGAAATTTGAATCAAACAGTTGCATTCCTGGCAAAATACATTAGACAAGCCAATTTATTTATTTATATGATTACATTTATATCCCACTGTTCCTCCAAGGTGGCATACAAACATGATTCTTCCCCTCCTGACTATCTTTGCAACAACCCTGTGAGGTAGGTTAGGCTGAGAGAGAGAAACTGGCCCAAGGTCACCCAATAAGCTTCGTGGCCGAATGGGCATTTGGTAAAATAGAAAGGATTAAATAAACAGTCTTTACTAAAACAGACAAGATGATCTTGTAGTTACAGACTTGTCACTGTATCATTACAGCAGCTCAATTGAGATACCTTATTAATTAGATTACAATTGCAGAGAATGAATACTGAGTCCAAGAGAAGGAGGTGGGGAGGATTCTTTATTCCGGTTCTTTATTCCTCAAAGATATTGGTGGCCGTTTTATCTGTCAAGGTCCAGAACTTTCCAGCACAATATGTTCATGTATTTGAAGTTAAGGTGTTGAAAGAGTAATTGGCTCTCTAAACTTCTGATTCAGTCTTTGGTAGAGGCAGCATGCTTTTATGGTAACTAGATGCAAGGAAAGTTATTTGAGTTTAAAAGACATCCTGGAAAATGGCTAACTTCTCGTGGTATAGCGAAATTAGGGGATATCCACTGGTTTCAGCATTTACAGATTTGGCATCTATTGACTCACATGGTTGTAAGTATACTCTCTCAGTTCAGCTTGAACCTTTACTCGAAGCCCACTCCAAGAAGGGGTCTTTCTTGGGAGTTATATAATTTCTTGTTCCAAGTCAGTATGATACCTTTGCCAACATATACTCAGGCCTGTAGCAAAGACCTGGAAAAGCCTGCAGGAGGCTTGGGGGGCATTGGAAAAGAAGGCCCAGCAATGACTGTTATTGAAAAACCTCAGAGAGAAGTCCCTTAATATTTTAACTTGCTACTATTTTGACCACTGGGGGTGGGGGGAAATACACTGCAGGCTCAGGTGTGTACTAGAAGGAAACATGAC
Source organism: Rhineura floridana (assembly GCF_030035675.1). Lineage (NCBI taxonomy): Eukaryota > Metazoa > Chordata > Lepidosauria > Squamata > Rhineuridae > Rhineura > Rhineura floridana. The sequence continues at coordinate 22,557,540 of NC_084482.1, forward strand.
AGTTTTGTCCTAAAGTTTCAAATTTGGAAGAGGAAATTTAAAGCAAAGATTAAGTTCTTAGGAACATAAGAAGTAGGTTCTTAGAAATCCTGAGTTATTTTTACATGTAACAGGTAGGAAGGCTCTCTGTGCTATTCATAAATACCTGGTTCTCCATAGAACTGAATGGTGGGCATGAAAGCAAAAGCTCGTCATTCAAGTCTGACTGTCAGATGTTGTATGGTAAGTTCTGGCAATGAAGAAAATTATAAAATCGGATCAGAAAGTCAAGCAGACCTGCCAGACTTTGTACTGGTTTATTTGCCTTTGTTGAAGCACAGAGATTTCTTTCTTAATCTTAGATTCAGTAAATATTAGCCTGCATATTTGTATTAGTATAGTTGATTGTCAGACAAGTTATGCATGATCCATGGTTTCCAATTCAGACTCTCAATGAGAGCCAGCATAGTGTAGTGGGGCAGGGTAGAAGTTTGCTGGGTGATCTTGGGGAGTCTCTCTACACACATACACATGCATCCTAATCTGCCTTATGTAACTGTGTTGATACAAAGAGAGAGGGACCATGTACACCGTCAATACTCCTTGAAGGGAAGTCTGGTTAAAAATAAAAGAAATAAATCCCAGTTGGGAGATTAGGAGAAGGAAGGTAAGGATTGGCTACTCTGATGCAGTGGATTTCTTTATTTCTGTGTTCCTCTTCTATTAAAAACAGCAGTTCCGTCCATGAAGTTATCTCTTTGATCTGTATATATTCAGGAGGAGTGTCCTCCCACATTAAAAAGGTAAAGGTAAAGGTTTCCCCGCACTTGAAGTGCGAGTCGTTTCCGACTCTTAGGGTGACGTCTTGCGACGTTTACTAGGCAGACCGTATATATGGGGTGGGATTGAATGAAACCAACTTCAGCAAATCAACATCATATCCAACAGAAGGAAACATGCTTCCAATGCGTGAATGTCCCAGAGTTGAACATTTTTTTCCTCTCGGTTGGATTATCTTGTGAAGCTCTTCAATGTGCAAGCTAGGAGGGCTGTTAGACCGCTAGAACATTTTAGGATAAGTCCTCATGTAGGAAGAAGGACCGCTGCACAACTGTGGGAACCACAAAGTTTTGCCCAAAATCAATTTGATTTGTTAACTCCAAAACACAGTGCAGTTCAAATACTGCACATTCTTATGAATTAAACAAGAAATAGAAAGCCCAAAATAAAAGCCTACCTGTCTTAGCCTCTCCATCTCCCTGTATGGAAGTTGATGAAACTTGATGTTTTTACGTGACATGTTTCCCTTTATTCTTCTTATTTCTTTTGCTTCTGAAAAGAATATCTTAAATCCTGTGCAAAATAATAGAAATATTTTCATATATGTTTCAAAACTCTGTTCTCCATGAACTCTCAACCCCATGCCAAAGTCCTTCCCAAGTTTTTTACCCTTTCATCTGAGAACAGAGCACTGCTGGGGAATCTTTGGCCTGCCGGATGTTGCTGAACATTCCTAACTCTTTCTATATGAGACAGTGTTTCAATCCGTTGCCTTGACTGACCTCTCTATGGTCTATTTTGGTTCTTCTGCCTCTTCTTGTTCCTGTCCTCTTTTTGTAAGACTCTGGCAAGTAAATCATTTTCTGCACTTTCGTAGGGTCAGGACATGTGGAAAGCCAAACTCCTTGGCACTTCCATGGTTTTTCACAGCCTAACCTATATCGGAGTTGTTACAAGGATAACACAGCCATTGTACACCATCCAGGACTTCTCATAAGAAGTGAGAGATAATGGGATAAAGTCTCCTAACCTCTAATAATAATAATAATAATAAATTTAATTTCTTCGTCGCCTATCTGGCCAATGGCCACTCTAGGCGACTTACAAAATTATTAAAATACAATTAATAAAATACAGTAATACAATAAAAACAATAGATCTACAACAACAATATTAAAACTGGGTAGGAGGCATTACAATTATATTGATTAACCCTCCCCGGATACCCCGAAGGCCTGCTGAAAAAGCCAGGTCTTTAAGGCTTTCCGAAATAAATTTAGGGAAGAGGCATGCCGGAGATCTTGTGGGAGGGAGTTCCAAAGAGTGGGGGCCGCCACTGAGAATGCCCTCTCTCTAGTACCCGCCAATCTGGCTGTTTTTGTTGGCGGGATTGAGAGAAGGCCCTGTGTGGCCGATCTTGTCGGGCGGCATAATTGGTGGCGTTGAAGGCGCTCCGTGAGATAAACTGGGCCGAAACCGTATAGGGATTTAAAGGTCAATACCAACACCTTGAATTGGGCTCGGAAAACAACTGGAAGCCAGTGTAGGTCGAACAACACTGGTGTGATGTGATCTCTCTTGCTATGCCTCTTACTCATGGACCTTCCAGCACATTACTACTCCCTTCTCTCCAATCACCCTGCAGGACCCACTGCCTTTGTCCACAAAGGTTCACTTTAAGTCTTCTCACTCCAGCCTTTCCCTACTACAATTATAGTTTAGTTAGATGTACACAGAATTGCCTTCACCCAGAACCTTAACATGTTATTTTCCCCTCCCAATCAAAATTACACTGTGGACTGGTTCAGACACAGTGGGGAAATGATGTTTTCTCACTATAGGAACAAGCTACAGTGAGCCTCAAGCTTACAATTCTCTCCCCTCTTATTTTGAGCTCTTTTGTTCCAAATTTTAAACAAATACAATTCCTTGTAATTCCAAACTTAAGGAATTCTGCTTTGCTAGACTAGATGTGAGAACAGATCAGGATAAAACCATGGGTTCAGATTCTGGCTTGTTCCCACAAATCACAGCTTTTTTACAAACAACAACACAGTTCTCTAAAATTGGACCAAACCACAATTTGTTTAAAATAAAAAATGGACACTTTCAACCTCTTCCTTACAGGCAGAAAAAAATAAGACGACATGAGGTGTGTGAGGATGCATGGCTGAGGCTTCCTGTGGCTCATTCTCATAGCATGGAGCTATGGTTTCCCATTACAGCCGAACTGGGCCTACGTGTACACAGACAACTGTACAAACTCCATCAGTTATTACTACAAGAACTTGTTTTCCCCCCATATAGTCTCACTGTAGTGAAAGCCTTAGCTATTCCTGTCCTTACACTTGAAACAGCACCCAGAAGATAAGCAAGGTGATAAGGAGCCTCCATCTAGGGACAGCTTAGAAATGAAGAAACTACTTTAAAATCAATATTTATAAAAGTGATTCGTTCTTACGGTATCACATTGCTGCTGGAATTATGAAACATGCACAAAGGTTTTATGAGCTGCCCTTATTTCTTCCAGTGAAAACCCACCTTTCAAAAAAGATGAATACAGCTGATAGAAACGTGGGAATGTTCTTTCCAAATACTTTTTATACTTCTCGTTCATGTATTTGACTTTTGAAACCAAAGCAGAGAGCGGTTTCTTGGAATTTGCCTTTGCAGAGAATTGGTACGCTGGTGGTCTGGAACAAAGAGAAGCCCATTCAAGTCTGAGCGCTATTGTCAGAAGTATTTTATGCTCTTTACATCACAAAAAGGAAAGTACAACTACAATAGCTAATAACAGATTTGTGGGGATCAGTTACATCTGATGGATGCATAGTGTAATAGCACAGCATCAAACTAGCTTGTTTGTGCCTGCAATGCAAAAAAAGGAACAAATTTCCATAGGAATTTGGAATAACTGAAGATTAGGTGCTTGTATAACTTTATCCATTTCTAATTCCTACCAAAGCACACATAAACCTATTTGTTTTTAAGCCTATGAATGAGAATCACAATAAATACCTTCTTAAACAGATGCTGTCCTTGATTAACAATATGAGACTATCATTTTAAGTCTGCTGTCAGAAGAATAAAGTTGAGACTTTTGTTTTCTGTAGAGAGACACAGAAATGCAAAGGGGCAAGCATATTTTTATAGTCTTGAGTCCTGGAATTATATTATTACAGGAAAGACTTTCCTTTTAAATTGTACAAATTATTAATACACACAATCACAAAATGGAAGCTATCAAACTGCATACAGTTAATGCAGTCTCGGGCTTATTAAGATTTATCAGTTGGGGCTGTCAAGTGATTAAAGAACTTTGCTTAATTGGTTAATCAATTTAGATAGATTATTGATCAACTGTATTTAAATAAATTTGCATTTAGTTAAAAATCAGAATGCCAAAAGGGCATCTCTCCGTTTTATATCCAGGAGCTTCACTGTATTTTCTTCCTGTTGAGAGAGCTCTTCTCTTAGAAACTGATTGTGGTAAGCAAAAAGGCAAGCTAATGTTTTCTTTCATTCTTTATAGAATCATAGACTAGTAGAGTTGGAAGGGGTCTATAAGGCCACTGCATCCAACCCCTTGTTCAATGCAGGAATCCAACTGTAAGCATACCCAACAGGTGCCTTTCCAGCTGCCTCTTGAACACCTCCAGTGCTAGAGAGCCATCGTCTCCCTAGGTAATTACAGCAATAAACCAGAACAAAGAAAAAGTGTGCCGTTTAGTCTCAGCCCCACCAGTAAAAGCTGCCTACGTGTATTGATCTACTAAAACTTACAATGCTATCTTAACCTTATCCATTCAAAAGTAAATAAATGGGGCTTACTCCCAGTCCTACTCAGAGTAGAACTATTGAAATTAATGAACCTAAGTTAGCCGTGTCTGTTAACTTTAATGGGTCTACTTTGAGTAGGACTAGCGTTGAATACCACCCCAGGTAAGTGGGGGTTAGGATTGCTGCCTTTAGTTGATTGGCCTATCAGTTACAAGTAATTAATGCTCACAGCTCCTCTACTGATACTAACCCAGGATGCTTACATGAGAAACAACGTAATAGTAGCTTATAAATATCTCAGCTAAAACAGAAGATACATCAACTCCAGAATTAGAACAACCTCAGGGGTGCTTATGAGCATGTTGTAAAGGAAACAACCGAGGCAAGAAAATGCCCTTCCACCAAGCTCAGCTAGCCCAATAATACATTGTTATTGGTTGCAGTAGCTGGCTGTCACTTTGGTGTTTGGCAGATCTCCTGCGGTTTTAACGATTTCATGTGGAAAATCAAGCATCCCCAAGGCTCCTGAGTTCATAGCACATGACCCATGCCCCATAAAAGTGGTAGCCCTAGCCAACCCACCTTTCACTAATTTTCAGTCATGAAAGAGGTTACAATCTTAAGCAATCTTGGAAGGAAGAACGGATTTTACCCAGCTCAAGTGTGGCCTTTGAGCTGTTTTACACGTTGTGCAAAATAAAATAGCACCACTTCAAACTGCACTTTGTACAAACTGCACTTGGGAGTACAGTTTTAAAACTAGGGGGAAAGTAGGCTCAGCTACAACCTCCTTGCTGAGGTTTGTTTTAAATGAATGAATGCTGCATTAAAAATGCTATTCCTTCCATCTGCTGTATGAAATAGTACCACCCATTATATTGCTTCAAGATTTGCCTAAAGCCAACCTCATCCAGCAGAATGAAATTGCAGAATCAGGCTGCATTTATTTCAGGGTGTGTGTGTGTGTAAAATCACATTTCTATTGTTTTCCTGCATTAAAAGCAAAATAAATCCAAGCATTTCTGTAAGTAGAATAATGTAGTCAGGAGCCAACTTTGCTTCAGACTTCTGTCTGAAATGGGTGTTGTTTTTAAATCCTGCAGAGAACTTGTGTGCCCTCCAAAAAGTGCAACAACAAAAATGATCAGTGGATGGAGCAGCTTCCCTCCCAGGAAAGGTTATTTTAGGGTTTTTAGTTTAAAGAAAAAGCAAGTAAGAAGCAATATGACAGAAGTGTATAAAATTATATATGGCATGGAGAAAGCGAATACAGAAAAGTTTTTATCCCTCTTTTATGTCCCTAGTGGACATCCAATGAAGCTGAGTTTTGGAAGATTCAGGACAGACAAAAGAAAGTGATTCTTCACACAGCACATAGTTAAATTATGGAATTTGCTTCCACAGGAGGCAGTGATGGCCACTAACCTGAATGTCTTTAAAAGAGGATTAAAGGCCATCAGTGGCTACTAAACCCGAAGGTTGTCTCTTCACTGTGGGAGGCAGTATGTTTCTGAATACCAGTTGCCAAAAATTGCAGGAGTGGAGAATGCTCTTGCATTCAGGTCTTGCTTTCACAGGTATCTCGTTGGCCACTGTAAAAAAAGGATGCTGGACTAGATGGGCCTTACGCGTGATCCATCAGGCTCGTCTTATGCTGTACATGGCAGAGCATTCAAAATTGCACACAATCTGTATGTATGTGGTCCATTCCACCACTTCACTCTGCAGCACCTGTACATCCAGCCTCAGTTTACATACGCATACATAAAATGGTACAACAGATTGTACTTACTTGAGATGGTACAGGATTTTTTTTAATGGTCCCTTGCACAAAACCCACAGACACTTCTCCACAAGTAAGGGAGAAGCAAAGCAAGAAGCAGGCTTGGTTTAGAACCTCTGATATATAATATGCCCTAATAAGGTGACACAATAGTCTTTATTGATTTATTTGCTCCAACATACTAACACGTCTGCCCCTCCGGAAATTAGCATGCTAGGACAGCTGTTTGTGTGCTTGCTTACTAAGGGGTTGGGAACCTGTGGTCCTTCAGACGTTGTCGGCCTTCTAAATCTCGCCATCCCTGACCAATAGCCGTGCTGGCTGGGGCTGATGGGAGTTGAGACTCCACACAACACCCGGAGGGCGCCAGGTCCCGTCCCTGGTTTAGCGCAGGGAATCGTTCCTGTTTTACGTGGGCGGGTTCATGTTCTAAATGTGCTTGCCCCTCCGCCATAGCCTGGAGTGGCAGCCCATTTCAGCCCGCTCCCCCCCGTTCTGCTGCACCTCTAGACCAAGCCGCAATCAGCCTGGGTGAAGCCCGTGCGGATGGGCTTTGAACGTAGGGATCGTGTTCCCCATTCGGGCCAGGAAGAGGGGCGGAGGCGGCCACTGCCGTCCTCGGGGGACTCCCACTTGCGCGGAGCCAATGACTAAAGAGGGGGCGGGGGGGATTGGGGCAGGCGCTACTAAAGGGGAGCGCCTGAAGAGGCGACTCTGCGCGTGTAACTACTCACCTAAGCGCCCAGTGGGGGCGAAGGTCCGGAGGGGGGAAAGCTCCATAGAAGGAAGCGGCGGGGACGGGTGCTCCGCCGGGACCTAATCGCACGCCGGACCGGCAACGCCAGCACAGCAGCAGCAGCGCCATCCTGAAGCAGCGACGCTCGATGGGAAAAGGGCCGAGGCTGCGCTGCTGCTGCCGCCCTTGCCGCGGGGGGCGCTGTCGAGCGAAAGAAGTTTACTCCCGAAGGAGGGGGGAGAATTTGAGCAGAAAGGCCCGAAGAGAGCCGCCTCTCCCCACTCCTCCATAGAAATCCGCTCACGTGACTACTTACTACGGGCGGAAGGAGATACTGCGGATGCAAGAGGGGAAAGCGTGGCGTCTTTGCCTCGCTTCCTGAGCACGTGACCATAGGCGGAACTGGATGGGGAAAATATCTGTGGCCGAAGTATGAACTGCTACCTTCGCTCCTCTCTCCCTGCCTCGGATGTGAATTTTGAGACTCGGGCGTTTATATTTTAATAGAGGGATTACCTGCCTTAGACTGCAGTGCTCACTTATCTGGCTGAGCTTACTTGCTTCTGAGTAGACATGTGAAACGGTGAAGGTTTGGACCTCCAGACTTTGCTGGACCACAGCTCCCATCGTCCCTGGGTATGTGCCTTGTTGCCTGGGGCTGATGGGAGTTGGAGTTCAAGCGCGTTTGGGGAACCACGGGTTTACACTGCACGTCTGCGGGCATGTACATTACACGCTTTTAACTGCGAATAAGCCCTATTGAGCATAGTGAGACTTTCTTATGAGCAGACTTGCAGAGCAGCCATAGTTTGCTGCAACAAAGCCAACCAATAATCCTTTGGCACCCCAAAGACTAACAAATATATTCATGACATTAGCTTGCATGGACTTGAGCCCCCTTCATCAAACGCAGTTCTTTTGGATCACGTGAACATCAGAGATGCATCTAATGAAGCTTACACACCATGGTATACATATACATATATTTAAAAATTACTTATTTAAAAGATTTATAACCTGTCTTTCATCAATACTAATCCCAGGGCAGTGGTATGGCATAAAATAAATTATAAAGTACACTATTTTTTTTTTAAACTAGTTCTTGGAAACCCTGGCAAACAAAGACAACTAAAAGCAGAGGAAGAGGCTAAAACAGGAGGGGAACCTGTGGGCTTCCAGATGTTGCTGGACTACCCTTCCCCTTAACCATTGGCCATGCTGGCTAGAGCTTTTGGAAGTCAAGAGACCCAACAACATCTGAAGGATATCAGGGCAATAACATCCACTTGTTAAAAACCTCAAAAGTCTGAGTAAACAGGTAGGTCTTTAGTTCACACCAAAATAACAACAATGTACCTAACATAAGGGGAGGGCATTCCACAAATAGGACATCACCCTATTTGAATGCTCTATCCTGCATGAATATATTTTAACCTTTTATAAAGTGCCACAGGACTTTTTAGTGGGTTTTTTTTACATATACTTCCATGCACATGAGGGAAGAAAGGAGTGTTACCAATAGGGACTAGAAAGATTATTCCTCCAGAAGAATCAAGTCAAAAGAGAGGCGATTGCTTGTAGAGAAGGGGCCACATGGTATTTATTTATTTAAAACATTTATACCCTGCCTTTCCTCCCTAGACTTCAAGATACCTATGAACAATATGGCTCCCTTGGAAGAGAGTTCCTAAACTTGGGTGCAGCCACTGAGAAGGCCCTTTCCCTGGTCCCAACTAAATCTGAGGACAGTGGAATACACAGGACGGCATCTGTTTTAAGATCACAGCACATGTACAAGTTGGGAGAGAGACCCAGGTAGAGATGAGTGGTAGCAGGGAGGCAGACACACACTCCCAGTAAAGGATTGTTATTTGCTCACAAAATGCTAGAGCTGGCATAGTCAACGTGGTGCCCTCCAGGTGTTGTGGATATCAAGTCACAGCTAGCATGGTCAATGATCAGGGATTATGAGAATTGTACCATGGAGCTGAACAGCTACTGATTGGCTAGGAGCATCCAGTGCAGTCACAGAACACTCCCATCATTCTTTGGAGGAAGTCACATACTTTAAATGTATGGTGTCTACACAGACTCAGCTGCCCCTGACTCTGGAGGCTGAGGAGAACTGATAGTTGGGAAAGCATTGAAAATGGTTCTACCTATGGTGATCCAGGAGAGACAGTAAAGAAGAAGCGAGTTTTGAGGACTGATTGAAAGCAGAGATGGAAGAGACCTGAAAGTGGTGAACGATTAAGAAGGACAGGACACAAATGCAGCCATGAGAGAGGGGAATAAAAAGCAGGGGGTTTAATGGTCATGTAATATCAGTGTGTGCAGAGAAGGAAAGGGGGAGATATATAAGGATCTTCAAAGTGGTGAAAACACTGCAGGGAATTTGAAAAGTGAGATGGCAAGAAATGGCCTTAGGATGGATTCCTTTGGTTTGAAACAAAGCAACCCTATCCAAGCCTCAAAAGTGGATCCAAGAATAACAACTGATCATTGCACACTACAATCTCCGCATATATTTTCTTCCATAGGGTGTAAATAAATTATGTTTTCTTCTACAAGGTGTCCCAGTTTTCTGCTATTCTTTCTCTCTGTGTGACTCTATAAAATAAGAGCCATGTGTAATGGGCAGAGTGTTGGACTTGAACTGGGGAGACCGGAGTCCCATCATCCATCATTTCACTGGGTGCCTTTCAGCCTAGCCTCCCCCAGAAGGTTGTTGTGAGAAAGAAATGGAATCGCCCCGTCTCTTGTACCCCCAAGCTCTTTAGATAAAACACAAGATACAAATGTGGTTAATAGCAGTAATAATTTCTGTATTGCTTCAGCAGATTATCAGAATCCCGTTGCATTCCCCTAAGCAAAGGACACAGTATCATTTATTTTGACCTTTACTCCGGTTGCCAATCCATCACCCTTGTCACGCGTGCATGAGGGTGTAGCACTCTCCTCTGCTGACCCTGCAAGATGTGCTACTGAGTTAAGGAAAGTCTGAAGGACATTCTTATTTGCCTGTTTTAAAACAGTTTCCTTTTCTGATAGTCATTTGGTAACTTCTGTTTTCTTTCCATTCCTACCTTTTATTTATAGAGCTCTATCATTGATTGTATCGACAAAGTGAGTTTAACAACAACAAACCAAACATCACCCTCCCTCATACAGACTGCTTTACAGTAACCCAACCTGGGGGCTAAATATACATGATTGATCTATAGGTCCAAAGCTGGAAAAAAATGGGTACTAAGTTAAACTTTTTAAAAAGACAGACATTTTCTATTTGATTAAGTTGGTCTAAATCACTCCTAAATCCTGTGTAGCGATGAACGGACAAACAGCCTCTCCCTCCAAGCAGGGGTATTGTGACGGTGGCCTGAGTCTTTTGGGACAGCCCTGAGATCTCCTGCCCCCACCTTCTTGAAAACTTTAATTCTTTTTGCTTTGGGTCACATCCACCCCATACATTTAAAGCACTCTTATACCACTTGGATGGATTCCCCGAAAGAGTCCTGGGAAATGTAGCTTGTTAATGGTGCTGAGAGTCATTAGTCCTTCACGGAACTACAAAATACTTCTTTCTGGCCATGTGCTTACAATCACAGGCAATGTGCATCCATATATCCAAAGATTCCCTTGGTGAAGAATCCCTGACAAACTGTTGCCGCAGGGTTCCTCTGAACAGACTTTGAAAACCACTTAACAGAAATTTTTAAAAAAATGTTTTAGTGTATATTATTTCTAATATGAGCTGCTTGAGAACCATTGGTGGGCAAAAACGTGGCACCTCTTTCTCTCTTTCCTTTGCACTGAAGGGTGATCAAGAAGCAGTACTCAGAATGGGATTGTGCAGGTACATGTCCTTGCTCATGTATAAGCACATAAGAAGAGATCAGCAGGATCAGGCCAGTGGCCCATCGAGTCCAGCATCCTGTTCTCAGTGGCCAACCAGATGCTCACAGGAAGCTGGCAAGCAGGACCTGAACACAAGCACACGCTCCCCGCCTGCAGTTTCCAGCAAGTGGCATTCAGAAGCATACTCCCCCATAACTGTGAAGGCAGAGCATAGCCAGCATAGCTAGCAGCCATTGATATCCTTATCCTCCAAGAATTTGTCTAATGCCCTTTAGAAATGCAACTAAATAAAAACCATCCAAGTTGGTGGCCATCACTGCCTTTTATGGGAGCAAATTCCATAATATAACAATGTGCTGTGTGAAGTACTTTTTTTGTCCTGAATCTTCCAAAATTTCACTTCATTGGATGTCACTGGTTCTAGTGTTATGACAAAGGGAGAAAAACTTTTATCTGTCCTCTTCATGCCATGCATAATTTTATATATTTCTGTCATGTCTCTTCTTACTCACCTTTTCTCTGAATTAAATAGCCCCAAATGCTGTAACCTTTTCTCATGCGGGAGTTGCTCCATCCCCTTAAGCCATCTCCGCACCAGAGCTTGGAAAAGTTACTTTTTTTGAACTACAACTCCCATCAGCCCCATCTAGTGGCCATACTGGCTGGGGCTGATGGGAGTTGTAGCTCAAAAAAGTAACTTTTCCAAGCTCTGCTCCCCACACACACGCACATAGACATACAATATCATCATCATCACAGGCATAATACACTTGTTATCTTGGATACAGCAGCTGCAACTGGCAGTTAGGGTGCTTAGTGTACTGGTCCTTTGTAAACTGCCAGGCATCCATATTTGCCTTCTTGAGTCAATGATAGGTCTGCTCTAGTAGATGAGTAGTAGTTCTTGAAGTCTTGAACATTCAGCCCTTTCTTATCAGAAACAAAGCACAGAAGCTAGAAAAGCGTATTGATAGTCTGGAAGACTTTAGGTCAATTGGCTGATAAATTCAGTCTTGATGGAGCATTTGAATGAGGGTTGTTCAGTGATACACTTTGTATTCTATTGATCTACGTAATGAGACTTATATCAGGGCTGCACGTACCCAGTAATGGAAAATGTGCAGTTGTACCAAGTTCTGATCGTAACTGGCAAAAAAGAAACCTATCTCAAAACAAACCTGCCCAGCCCAGTGCAGATTTCCCAATATCTTATGCAAAAATCATTGGAAAGCTTCCTTCATTTTCACCAAATGGCTTCCCCCTCATATCAGCAACATTTGCACAGAATAACCTTGGGACCAAGTCCAGATCTGCCAACTGCACCAGCGAACAGACCCAATATCAAAGTTTCTTGTGTGCCCAATTAATTCTGCATTACTGGTGTGTCATTTGTATCATTATTTTCAGAGCGGTGTGCCCCACTAGACATAATTGGGTGTATGTCTTTAAAAAAAAAAAAGCAAAGGTATAATTGGTTTGGCCAAGTTATTTAAAGCAACCCTGCCCATTACTAGCCTGAGAAAAGCAAGTCTGAAGAGCCCTTATCAATTGGAGACACTTGCATATAATATAGCAAAAGAACTGTGGGAGTTTCTTTGTTGAGAAAACTGCACAGCAAGAAGCTAACATCATTAATGTAGAATGTCTAAAAGACACCTCCCACAGCATAATTGTGAAATGGGTAAGTATTACTGTTCATTATAATATGGGGTGCAAATTGAGATGAAGTACCTGCTCTGCTGGGCAGTTTTGGCTTTCCCTGTAGCATTCAGCTTGGCTCAGTTATAATCCTGTATCTGTTTCCCTGCACTGAGCTCAATGGGATTTACCTCTCAGAAGATGTGTACAGGATTGTGCTGTAACTAGGGATCGGGGAGAAATTTGATTCAGTTTGCATGTAAAGGAGAACTTACCTATTTGGCACTTTTTGAACTAATACGTGGAATGAAACACAGCCATCCTTTAACATTCACACTTCTCTGAATTTTGCAATGCAGCTGTCCAGCCAAGTAACGTGTGCAAAAAAAGGGTAACGTGTACATACAAAATGCATTTTATGAAGGAAAGTTGCCTTGCAAAAAATTGTATGTTAGGCAAAAAGGTGTCTATTAGGATAAAATGCACAAAATTTTTCATGAGGACTTTAAAAAGTATATATTGCAAGCTGATACGGAAATGTGGAGAATTGAAACTAAGGATTGGAAAAGTGAGAAACTGAGAAACCAAAATAGTTGCCCACCCATTGCTGTAACTCAGGTGAGTCTATTTGCTCTGATCGTCCCTTTTTCTGCAGCCTTTGGCAAACTGTGATCTGGATTGCATCTGCTGATCTAATTTGTGGATGGCGCAGCCTCCTGTTGGAGGACTGTAAGTGATGGCCTTTTGGTTTTGCATGGTGATCAGATGCAAAGGAAGAGAATTTTAGCAGATGTTGTTTCATACTTGCATGGCACACTGCACACCCTTAAGTCCCCTCTTCTATACCTTGCTATTAAAGGCATAGGTACCCAACCTGAAACAATGCAGCCTGCTTTCCTCTCCCTCCCTTAAGATGTCTTCCAACCCCCCGTGCACTTATTTCCATTTTTGTGATTAATTTAAAATTTTCAAATACAAATCTATTGTTTTTATAAAAAGTGCATGTGCCCCCCTTGGTCCTTTGTATCTGATCACCACTGCCAGAGGGTCCCTTTGACCTTCTTATTCAAAGAGCCTGCAACCTTAAATATACATGATCAGAACTGTTTACAAATATGTATTTACTTATCTAAAACCTTTCCTAACTGCCCTTTGTCAAGATATTCCAGGTCAGAGTACAAAAGTGTGGATAAAATGAATTTACATGACACGCAAGTTCAGTTTTTAAAACCAACAAAATGCAATGAGACAAAACCAAAGTTAAACCACAGAATGGAACAGAATTCAAAATAATTATACAGCCACGAGAATTATACAGCCAGTGTGGATTTTTCACATTCTGCAATTTTAAATAGAAAATACCCCCATGCCATTCTGAAGCTTCCCATAAGCTCATTTCAAAACAAAACCTTACAAAACTTATAGTTCTGAACTCAGAAACACTTGCTTAACAACCCACTAAATTTTCATGGCGATACACAAAACAGTCAGAGAGAATCGAGAGTTCAAAATGTACAAAGGGAGAAAAAAAAACAGACCTCTTCTGCACTTTTTTCTGTCAGAGTTCTCACAATTTGTTGAAATTAATTAAAAATCAGCCATGTTCACAGAGTACCTGTAATCCTATTTCTGACCGTCATCTTCTGCAGTTTAAAAGTTTAAAAAATGCCTGGTTGATTTTTAATTAATTTAAGAAATTTTACATGGAACTGAATGATAATATCGGGTATGCTCAGTAAGAACCAACTGTCTGGGGTGGATTAGCTTTTAATGCTGCTATTAACTGGAGGGTGGTGTTTAGATTAATTATTGATTGTGGTCCTCATTGGTTTTTATATTGTATTTTACCGTGTTATGTACGTCGCCTAGAGTGGCCGTTAATTCGGCCAGATAGGCGACTCATAAATAAAATTTTATTATTATTATTATCAGTGTTCTAAATGCCAGACTCACCGCTGTTTGGCTTGGCTAATCGGGGCCACACCCACACCAGACTGATTTCACTTGAGATAGTCATGGCTTCCCCCAAAGAATCCTGGGAAGTGTAGTCTGTGAAGGGTGCTGAGAGGAAACTCCTATTCCTCAGAGAGCTCCAGTGGCCAGAGTGGTTTAACAGTCAGTGGCTCTGACTGAATCTCTCTGAGGGGAATCGGGCATCTCCTAGCAACTCTCAGCTCCACTAACTACACTTCCCAGGATTTTTGGGAGAAGCCATGATTGTCTCAAGTGAAATAAAGCTCTGTGGATGTGGCCAGGGACAGCTTTGGTTTAAATTTGGGTGGGAGGCTACATGTGCCTGCTATAGAATAAAAAGGTGGGGGGGGCACTGAAAAGCAATTATACTGTTCACAATGTTTTCCTTTTGGAAAGGAAAGGGGCTTTCCCTCTGCCCAGTGCCCACCTACCCAATCTCCTCCCCCTCCCCCTCCCCAGGTCTGTTTCACCTATCCTAAACATGATTGCACAGAAATAAATCTCAGAGGCACATGTTACCAAATTCTTCCAAGCTACACAGCAAGTGGATTGGACTGTAAAAGACCAACCCAAATTGTATTTGCATTTTTACAAATTTGTAGGGCAGTCCAATATCTCAGAGAGGAGGTCAGGTCTCCTGCTCCCCTGGTGCATTCACTATAGCTGCCCAATTTCCCTGATTTTTAAAGTTTGATAGAAATATCTGCTGGCTATAGGTATGTTCTTAAACCTTAAGGTTTTTTGCCTATTAGTGAATAATAGTAATCTACAATCTAAAATGCCCGGGGGATTCTCTAAATCCTTTGTCGCTGTGGATCCATTAGTCCCAGAGCATGGTCAGCAGGGGTTCCCAAACTGTTCTCTGGACTACCAGTAGACTACAAGGTTCATTCCGGTCATCTGTGGATTTGTGGTTGAAGATGGGAGATGGTGGCACCTCCACTGCATTAAAGATCCATATTGATATTTTGATATCCAATATTTTATTTTATTGCATTACAATTTTAATTCTATATAATTCAAATTGTAATACAATAAAATACAATATATGAGAAATAAAAAAGCAATAAAATGCAATAAAAATCATACAGCATCTAGCATGATGCATTACAATGGCTGCAACAGACAGAAGAATCATTTAGTGGCCCACCAAGATCCTCATCAATTTTCAAGTGGTCTGGGGGGGGGGGAGTTGCGAAGCACTGCTGTATAGGCATGTGACATAATAATGTTGCTAAAGCTAAGCAGATCTGGGCAGTGGCTTCATGGGAGATTGCCTGGAAATGCTACGGATGTTGTCTTGAGCACTATGAAAGAAAGGGGGGATTTCAATGAAATAAAATACAAAAATTCTGCACATAAGGGTGTTTTTTCACCTTTCCTCCAAGCAAGGGTTTTAAATTAGTGTTAAATTGAATGCATTTGTTCTACCCTTATTGATTTTATTTTAAACATAATCTCCTCCAACTATAAAAATCTCCAAACCATATTGTTGTGCGACTCCCCAATCTCCGAGCGGTGAGATTTCCGGGGTCCCTGCACTCATCCAGGTTTTGGTTTCCTTTGGGAAGAAGGTCAGCAGAGACTGAGGTGTCTTTATGAAATATGGTTTATTTATTTACATACATTCCAACCCGAGTTTAGGATGGAGGGGTTCAAGGCATCAGCAGTCCAATATCCAGCTTTTCCATCTGGGTTGCAGGAGGCATCCTAAAGCCATGGTGGAAAGGGATAGCCTCTCTGCCTGCCTCCAGCCCCAGCCATTCTCTAGACACTTCTAAAAACACTCAAAGCACAAACCTCTGCTAGCTGCCAGGAAGGGAGGGGGAGGCTCTCCTGAAGAGTTTCAATGACAAAAGGGTCTTCCTGGCCCATTCACCAGTTGCTGGGCCACTGATAGACCCATTATCCTACCTGGCCACTCTATTAGCTTAACAAAAGGGACTCATCTGACCAGCAGAGCAAGTTCCTCATTCCAAGGCACAGGATTCCAAATCAGAGGTTGGAAGGGGACCCACAGGGATCATCCATTCCAACCCCCATGCTCATAACAATATAATATCTAATGGAATTTCTTTACAATCTGGATTCTGATCTATGTTCTATGCCCCCTTGCTTAGGAGGGTTGCCTGTGCAAGTTATAGAGTCACCCATGCCTTGGAGAATCTAAGGTAAGGTTGGATAGTTTTCCAGCCTGGGATGATTTGGGATTAAGCTAAGCAAATCATAAAACCGAAGGCCCATCTACTCCAGCATTCAGTTCCCACGTTGGCCAACCAGACTCCTGTGAGAATCTCACAAGCAGGACATGAGCACAATAGCACTCTGATTCATGATCCCCAGCAAGTAGGATTTAGAGGCAAGCTGCTTCTGATATTGGAGATAGTATAGGCATCATGACTTATAGCCATTATGACTAACAGCCAGTTATAGTCTTATTTGCCATGAATTTATCTATGCTAGATTTGATGGAGACACCTGCCCCTTCCATATATAAAGTGCTTTATATACAAACAACAAATGTGGCTGTTCCCTTGCTTGGCCCTTAGGTAGTAGTTTCCTTGTCAATTGGACCTGATGATTCCCTGGATCCATTTCCAGTCTGCATTCCTCATTTTCTTTAACTGTACATAATTTGACTAATTGGCTGGAAGAAGAAAACAGACAAAATGTTCCAGTTATTTTTAGAGTTTACTCCTAAAGCTGCAACCTTGCTTGAAAATACATCCCATTGAACTCAGTGGGACTTGCTTCCAAGTAAGCATGAATTGGATTAGGCTGTATGTTTTAAAATAAAATTAAAAAAAACATTAAAACATCAGCGGCTGCAAGTAAAAGCAAAGTGTCTAAGTTATTTTGGTGTGTTTGGGGCAGCACTGTCTTTGGAGGGCAGTGCTGTCACCGAAGAGGAGGGATCACAGCTGAGTGGTAGAGCACCTGTTTTGTATGCAGACAGCTCCAGGTTCAATCCCTGGCAATGCATCTCATGTTAAAAGGATTGGGTGGGTGTCAGGTGGTGGGAAAGATCTCTGGACCTTGGAGAACTACTGCCAATCAATAGCAGACAGTACTGGTTAGATGGAGATATAGGGTGATCTGGAAAGCAGCTCTTTCTCTCAGCTGTAAGAAAAGGCTATATAAATGAAAGCATAAAATCCTTATGGATTTTGATATGGTGATAAGTCACCAGGCCTACAAATCAATGTTGACTACTGGTGTTAGAAAGAAGCTTGCCCTGCTGCAGGACATAAGCATGCATGCAACTCTCTCCTAGTCATGATTAATTCTGAAGTGAGTTCCACCAAGTTCAATGGAACATCCACACCATACAGGATTTAAAGCACATGACTTCCCCCAAAGAATCCTGGGAAATGTACTTTACCCCTTACAGAGCTATAGTTCCCAGCACCCTTAACAAACTACAGTTCCCAGGACTCTTGGGGGGGGGGGAGCACCGTGCTTTAAATGTATGTTGTGGATGCTACTCTCAAGCAAGCGTATATGGGATTGCAATCTTACAGAGCAATCCTATACTTGCTTTATACACTGAATCCACAGGTACGCCTCTGCTACACCAGTGGAACAGCCACCGCATCAATGTGTGTTTAGCCTAGGAGGGGGGAAATGCAAGACTAGAAAATATGAGAGGGAGAATGGCAAACAAACCCCCAGGGTCCCCTCTACCAGTACCCACCAATATAGGACTGTGCTAACAGTGGCAATACTCTCATGCTGGCTACAAACAGAGGTCACATCCACACCACATGGCTCTCTTAAAGGAATCCTGGGAACTTTAGTTTACCTGTCACAGAGCTACAATTCCAAGCATCCTTAACCACAGTTCCCAGTTTTCTTTGCATAAGACAGAAGTATTATCAGACATGGGGAATCCCAAGGTGTGCAAAAACATTTTTTAAAAACGTTTCTGAGGGCTGAGCATGCTCAGGAGCCATGACATTCTAACCGACTGTTGAGGGGGAGAAGAGATGCGATTGGGAAGGAGCTTGGAATTGTTGTTGATCACAAGCTGAATATGAGCCAACAGTGCGATGTGGCTGCAAAAAAGGCAAATGCTATATTAGGCTGCATTAACAGAAGTATAGTTTCCAAATCGCGTGAAGTGTTAGTTCCCCTCTATTCAGCACTGGTTAGGCCTCATCTTGAGTACTGCAGTTCTGGTCTCCACACTTCAAGAAGGATGCAGACAAACTGGAATGGGTTCAGAGGAGGGCAACAAAGATGATCATGGGATTGGAAACAAAGCCCTATGAGCAGGACCGGTGCCAGGCATGACTGGGCCCTTGGGCACCAGCCTGCTCCGGGCATGCGGCTCCTGCCTGTTCCACCTACCTCTCCTGTCTTCACTGCTGTGCGCACTGCATGCACAGGCCTGCCATCAACCAAAATGGTGGCAGAGGCTTCTCTAAGGGGCTTATGCCCCCACCACCATCTTGGTTGATGGCACACATGCGTGGTACGCTATGTGTGTGCACATACCTGCCATCAACGAAGATGGCGGTAGGGCCATTAGCCCTTTAAAGAAGCCTCTGCTGCCATCTTGGTTGATGGCAGCCCTGTGTGCACAGCAGCAAAGACAAGAGAGAGGTACATGGAGCGAGTGAATGGGCAGGTCCCTCCCTGCAATCTGCAGCAGGGTCCCTGCTGTGGATCACGGGAGTGCTACCCTCCCACCCTAATGAGGGGCCCTCAGCCAGGGCCCGACCTGGTTGCCCTTTGGCGCTGGCCCTGCCTATGTGGAGAGCCTTGAGAAGAGAAGACTGAGGGGAGATATGATAGCAAGTACTTAAAGTGTTGCCACACAGAAGAGGTCCAGGATCTCTTCTTGATCATCCCAGAGTGCAGGACACAGAATAATGGGCCAAAATTGCAGGAAGACAGATTTCGACTGAGTATCAGAAAAAACTTCCTGTTAGAGCAGTACAACAATGGAACCAATTACATAAGGAGGTGTTGGGCTCGCCAACACTGGAGACATTCAAGGGGCAGCTGGACAGCCACCTGTTGAATATGCTTTCAGTTGGATTCCTGCATTGAGCAGGGGGCTGGACTTGATGGCCTTATAGGCCCCTTCCAACTCTACACTATACTGTTCTATTATTCTATGAGTATCTGGAAGACAGCCTGGGTGGCAACCTCGCAGGTAGGCTGGCGGGTAGGAAGGAACTCTGCACAGGAGCACTCCACTGTAACATTTTGCTGCTATTCCATCATTACAATGGAGAATAGAATGAAATAACGGGGAAGAGTACTACACCTACACTGCAGGCATTGGACAGCCCAGCCATCGTGACACGTACCCCGTGTCGGGGGGAACAACTCTGCTCCTCCTTTCCTGGGCAGCTACAGTAAGGCTTGCGGGGCTGATGTTTACCTGCGCCGTACGACTAACTTTTCCTTAGCCCTGTAGACGCTGTACAGTGTCCACTCGGCGGAACTGCACCAGGGGGCGCGCCGCCCCTACAGCGGAGTCAGTCTCTCTCTCTCTCTCTCTGTCGCACACGCGCACGCCACACGGCTTGGCAGGGGGCGGGGGCAGGTTTGGGCTCTCGCTAGAACTCAGCCATGGAACGAGAAGGCTGCCGCAGGTGGGGAGGTGACTCTGCTGGTTAAGGTAAGGGGGCGGTATAGTTGGAGGGCACGCTTGCCTATGTATAAAGTATATGAGGCTGAAAGAATTGGGGTTAATTTGAACAGGGCGGAGAGACGTAGGTATCTTTTAGAGGCCTGTAGCTTGTGTGTGTAGATGAATTGTATTATATATATATATATATATCATTCGTTAGCCTAATTATACAGAGCTCGCCAAATGCCTATAGGAGGCTCTGTTTACTGAAAAGAAAAGATCCTAAGCCGGGGGCTTGTTTTCTAAATGAAGGGTGGCAAAAACTAGGATATAAGCAGTACCACAAAACCTGGTTTAAAGGAAAACCAGGGATCGGATCCGTGTGAGGTTTTTAAAGGAAGATAATTAATTCTTGCCTGTGTGTGTCTCCTGCATTTCCTTCCATGTATTCAACTTTCCAATGCCTTTTGAAGTGCTCCACCATCAGGAGCTGCTAGTTGGCCCCTGCAAGGGTTATTGGCGTCACCTTAACATCACGTGATTTATATGTCCTGTGTAGTTTTGTAAAGTAATCTCGAAGGGCTACTCTTTCGTTCCATACTCTCAGTTGCTAAGCGTAAGTGTGCTTCCTTCAAGTCGATTCCTAGTTATGGCGACCCTATGAATAGGGTTTTCATGAGGCTGAGAGGCAGTGACTGTCCCAAGGTCACCCAGTGCTCTTCATGGCTGTGTGGGGATTCGAACCCTGGTCTCCCAGGTCATAGTCCAACACCTTAACCACTATGCCACTTGGCCCCAAAGCAAGCCTTTGAAAAGGGAAGGGGTAGTGCAGAATACTCTGACTTATGCTTTCAACAGTTGCAGGCTCTGGAAGAAACCTGGTATTTATCTGGTGTTTTGCACTGAAATTGGAGTTTTCTTATCCAAACATTCATATGTCTTTTTGGGGAATGGAAACCTGCTGGTAGCATTTTATTTTGGTTGAGCAAACTTGGAAAGTTATTGCAAGTGAAATCAAGGGAGGGAGGAGGAGAACCTCCCCCCAAACAAAGTGACAAATCAGTATGACCTGAGGGAATGGTCCTTCTCTGTTTTAAATGACTGTGATCACTTACCGTTCCTCTCCTTCCCCCAGTGGACTCATTCCATCACCTTAGCTTAGCCAGTATTCTTATATACACCAAGCCTTTACAAGATAGTCCATCCCAGGTTTTATACTATCCTGAAAAGACAAGGGGCACTCTGGGAAAAGCAACTCAGCAGCGGTGACTCTGTTTGCATGTGACTTGAGAAGCTTACAACACATTCTGATGCAGCTTTCTTGGACACAAGGCCCGTTAATTTCAGTGGGGTTTATTTCCAGGTAAGTGTATTTAGGATTGAAGCCTAACTCCTCTCCATCTATTTAAACTATTTTGTAAATTAATGCCATTTTAAACTCTTTAAGCAACAAGATCTAAACAACAATCTCTGACTTATTTCTAAGGCTCTAAGTATTTAGGGCCAGTGTAGTGTAGTGGTTAGAGTGTTGGACTATGAACTAGGAGACCAGGGTTCAAACCCCCACACAGCCATGAAGCCCGCTGGGTGACCTTGGGCCAGTCACCACCTCTCAGCCTCAAAGGAAGGCAGTGATAAACCCCAACTTCGCCATGAAACTCTCTGGGTGGTTTTGAACAAGTAGGCAGTTTGAACTGAAATATCTGCTTGTTATCAGGGCCAGCCCAAGACATTTTGCTGTACAAAAGCCAACCAGATTGACCATTTAAATTTTATTGAGCTTCTCCTGTCACTGGGTCCAACAGAACCAGTAAGGGCTTGAGACCTCAGAGTGGTTTAGTCACCTCCCTGTGCAGAACTCAATAGGAGCCATGTGTGGGTCTCGCTAAAGAAATAGCTTTAAAAATGTCTCTTATAACTCCAAGGATTCTCTGCCTGAAGAGTCTCTATATCTCCTCTTACCCCTCAAAAGACTAGCTCTGCACACAGGACCTAGTAATGCGAGCAAGAAATGAGGTGTGTGTGTGTGAGGGGCTTAGCACAGAATATTGGGAGGGGGCTAAGCACTTTGCTACACTGCACCTGAGTGTAACTGGCTAGTCTGGGGATGCAGGGCAAGTCACATGGCTCTGTCCTCCAGCAATCCACCTCTACTCCCTGCTGCCCAGTGTCTGCCACCTCACTCTGCCTA
The DNA here is from genome assembly GCF_030035675.1 of Rhineura floridana. Classification (NCBI taxonomy): domain Eukaryota; kingdom Metazoa; phylum Chordata; class Lepidosauria; order Squamata; family Rhineuridae; genus Rhineura; species Rhineura floridana. The sequence goes on from NC_084482.1 coordinate 22,579,843, forward strand.
ATAGCTGGGCCAACCCTGCTTGTCACAGAGCAGTTCCTTTTTGGGATTGGTAGATTATTAGAAGTTGCATGAATAGTTAACTTACTACTGGTTCAATATCATTTTGAATGTGCCAAGTGCATCACCTCCATATCGGGACTAGAAATGGGGAGAAAGCTGAGGTGGAGCTGGTGGCATGACTGGAAGATAAGAGAGATGGAGCAAACCACTCCCTTCCCCCCTCCCCCTCAGCCTTCCTGTTCCTCTACAATCAGGGATGGGGACCCTGTGACCCTCCAGATAGTGGTGGGCTACAACTCCCATCATCGCTGACCGCTGAGTGTTTGGAGTGGGAAGATCCTTCCGGCAGGGCAACTGTAATTTAAGCAAATACATGACCCACTTTATTGGGTTGTACCCAGCGCTGTTCATGAGCGTTCAGAGCAGATTTCCAATTGCAGAAACGTCACTTTCCCCTCCTCCTACAGCCTACCATGTATTCCCAGTATCTGCTTCAGACTGTCCCCAAACTCTCTAGAGTTGATTTTGGGGGGCACACAGGAAGCTGCAGAGGGAAGAGAGGGAAGGACAAGGCCTCTTTGTGTGAGTGGAAGTCCACTAAGCAATGTTGAATTCTGCCCATTATTTTTAAATGTCTGCCATAGTTTTAGGTAAAGATCATTCAGTAAGATAATCAGCAACACACACACCCCAACTGGGAGGGACTCTATAACTTATGAAATGCAATTAAAATAGGAAAGAGACCTATGTATAAAATATTTATTTTATTTGCACCCCCCCCAAAAAAAAAACACCTATACTCCCAACATTAAGACAAAGATATTATAGCAGTGAACAGTAGGAAGTAATTAAATTACATCCATAAAACAAGTACAAAATACATCACAAATTAGTAGATCAGCTTAATACAGCAGCATAGCTGGAAAGCCTGAGTGAACAGAGTTCAAAGTACCATAGGTGCCTGCCTGATGTTCACTGGAAGTGAATTCCAAATGGCAAATGCTGCCACACTAGAGGCCATAGTCTCAGTGCACATGACAAGCCGCAAGAGCACATAGTATTGCTAAGTGTCTCTTCCAGGGACTGAAGGACGGTGCACGGATATAGTATGAGGCATTCTCAGAGATAACCTAGCTGGTTGTTCAGGACTTTATAGACCTTACCCTGGAGGACAATCTTACTCAGCCACGAGTGACCGGTAATGAATGAATGAATACCAATAGCAGGACCTTAAAAACAAAACACCCCTCCCCCCCCCACACACACACTATAAAACTACTTTGCCTGCACCTTTTTCTCAGAAGGAGCAAATGACAACAGTCCTGCTTCATTTGATAACCTATAGAAACTTGAAAGGGAGCTTTATATTCAGGGTCAAAAAGCTGAAAGGCATATTGCCTATTGCTGCTATAAAAAGAAAAATTAATCAAGTTTTTTGGGTTTTGATCAATTGGTAAGAATTTTGAGTAGTCACCTTTTATACCCATTGTTCTTAGATTACAGTCACTATAGGGTCAATTCCTTATTCTTTAAAAGCTATTTTTCGCTTCCGTTCTAGGCAGCACTTAAGTCTTCCTCTGAGGATTCTATAAGCAGAAATAGCTTTTCAGGGATAAAGTGCCCTTGGGACTAACTTGCACGTTTGCTTTACCAAGCAGACTATGGCATGGATCCAGGCTTTACTCCCACAGGTGGAGGGGGGCAACATCTGCTGATTCCACCTTGCACCCTCTGAAAATCTACAGTGGAGGGTTCAGAGGCCTTCTAGAACAATGTGGAAAATGGACCTGGGGGCTTCAGGGAGTTCCACCCTCTCCCCACAACCTTGGCTAGTGGTATATCTCTGCTGGACAGAAGAAGTCTTTCAGCTCATAGAGGGCAAAGCCCAGATCCAAGCCTGTCTGATTGTGTCATAGCGGTTTTATTAATCTTAATTTTTTAATTTAAAACATTAGCATTCTTCCTACTGACTAATCAGCAATCCCCCCCCCCAACTGGGAGGGACTTTTAAAAAACAAGCTTTTGTACTACTAAAACAAGATCAAAACACAACCTTTTGATAGTGATCTGAAACACACCTACCAGCAGCAGAGTTGATTAGTCAGCCCTATAAACACAGTTAAGTCTGGGTAAATAACAAAGCTTTTTTTTTTTTTTTTTTTTTTTTTTTCAATAATTTTTATTCAGATTTTCATAAAACATACAAGACAAAATCATAAAACATTCAAAGACAAAAAACAAAATCAAAAATAGTTAAACAAAAAGAAAAAAAGAAAAAAAAAAACAAAAATAAAAAATAAAGAGTAAAATATTGACTTCCCATTTGTCAAAGATCAAATCAGTTATAAGTCTATAATATATAACAATCCTGTCTCTTAAGTCATATTATAAAATCACTTTCCTCCAGTAGTTATCTTACTTAATCATCAAATCTCATAAACATTACTTTATTCTTTCCACAAAAAGTCAAAGAGAGGTTTCAATTCTTTAAGAAATATATCTATCAATTTTTTTTTTCCAGATAAGCATATCGATTAATCCATCTCATTACTAATTATGATAATCTTATTGTCATAACCATAGTCAAAATAAACATTTCAATTAATCCATCACATCAGAATCTGTTAGGTTCAATAATTTCAGTAGCCATTGTTCTATTATCTCTATTAGTTCCATTTTCCATCTTCCATCTTCAGTAGTCTTGTTAAGTCCAGTAATTTCAATATCCAATCTTCCATTATCAGTATTCCATAATAATCTTGCTGTCAAAGCCATAGTCATATAGTAAGAGTCTGATGGGAATTACCTCTATCCCAAATATTTTCTTGCCATCCATTCTGAATAGGTTGCTGAAATACTGCTGTAAAATCATATCTCTGTTCTTTTTTTCAAAATACACTGGGTCATCTCTTAAAAGTTTTTCCATTGTCACATGGCTGCAGTTAATTCCATAGATTTTCTCTATATTGGGCTCCATCACATCATTCCAGTCCAGAAGATTATCCATGCCATTGATAACTTTATCTCTAGAATCTTCATTCATTTCTTCAGAGATAACATTGAGTTCCAAACAATAGATTTTATTTCTAAAGTCCATAGACTCCAAATCTTGTTCCTGTTCCACGTTGGTTCCAATCTCCGGGATCTCCTCTCTCACAGGGACCCCTATTCCAGTCTCCAGGGTCTCCTCTCTCACAGGGACCCCTGTTCCAATCTCCGGGGTCTCCTCTCTCACAGGGACCCCTTCCAGGGTCACCTCTCTCACAGGGACCCTTATATCTTTAATCTCCTGCTTCATTTTACTCAATTCAATTTTCGTTATCTCAATCTCATCCATTATTTTCTGAAACATAGTTATTTCCAGATTTTCAGCCACTTTCTTAATTGCCATTTTAAAAGAAAAATATAGGAAAACCACTTCTTATTTCAGCAACAATTGGGTTAATACTCCAAACTTGGTGACATCACAGTATAAACAGAGCAGACAGCCTTATCTCTCCAATAGTTAAGTAAACAAAATGCAGTTCCCAGGATCGAAACAATTAATGGCAATCGTCAAGAAACAGATTCGTCAAAATAAAATAGACCAAAAAGAGAGTAGTCTCAAAACAGTATAATATTTTTCAAAATAAAAATCTGGAATAGAAATCCCTCTTCTGTGTATATCTTTAGAATGCAAATCCAGGACAGCTTTTTGCAACAAAAACAGAGATAAGCTATTAATTAGTGCGTAGCAGAGAGAAGTTATGGCTCCCCAGTGAGATGTCAAAAACTGATCAATCTGGCAAATCTCTTTTAATCAGCAACAATTTAAGTCAAGTAAACGAAAAATATAGAAAGAAGGGTGCTTGCCTGTTAGTGCGTTCTCTCTTAGAAGATAAGATGAACGTTCGCTTTAACAGATAGAGCTTGCTGTTGAAAATCCGTCCCACCTTCGTCGGCTGGACCTCGTCCCATAAATTAATGAGATCTGGTCGTCCCAACAAAAATAGGCTTTGAGGTTAATCTCTTCGTTTCTCCCTACCCGGGAGAAGTTTAATCAGTCAAAAAAAAAAGAAAAAACTGACTGATATATCTGAATAAGCTTCTTTTGAGGCAGGAGCCCGTCTCAAAAGCAGGCACAGGCTAAGTCACCCTTCCCGGAAGTCGGTAAATAACAAAGCTTTTTATGTGGCATCTGAAAAGTCAAAAGAAGGCACCAGACAAAGGAGTAAGAGGGTGGATGGGGATGGGGGAGTTCCATGTATGTGGCAATACCACAGTATAGGCCAGGTGTGGAGAACGTGGTCCTCCAGATGTTGCTAGACTATAACTCCCATTATCCCTGACCGTTGTCCATAGTGGCTGGAGCTGATGGGAGCTGGAGTCCATCAACATCTGGAGGGCCACAGGCTCCCCATGCCCGTTGTGGGCCTTATCTCCAGTAGCCTCCCATCTTACCATAGACAATGGGAGCGTCCATTGAAACTGAGCTTCCAGTGAAAACCTTAATAGTTGGATAGGTTCATATGGGAGTGGGTGGTCCTTCAGATATCAGAGCTCCAGGCTTTTTAGGGCTTTATAGATTCAAAGCAGCACTTGGAATTGGGCCTAGGGAATATACCAGAAGCCAGTAAGAACTGTCGAGATATGTTTCATCACATTCGGTGATATATGCTGGGTTTTTTGTATAGCCCAATTCAAGGTGTGCTAAAGTGTAGTTGCATTTCGTCAGGAATAATCTGATAGCCGTGAGCCCTTGTTGTAAAAGGGTTGCCTGAGCTTCTGATCCCCAACCCCCTCCCCCCCCTTAATATTTAAGAGTAATAATCCTTCCCTCTTAAGGGCAAGGTGTGGTTTGCCAAGGAAATTCAGTATTCTAAGTTTGTTCATGTTGTGGTTTATTTGCGTCCAAGTTATTTTTTATTTCTGCTACCTTGTCTTACTTTTATATTGCTAAACCTTGTTTTATAATGGTTGAATGATGAGAAGCAAATAAAACAAATCTGATCCTTAAAAAGTAGTGCACGAGGACATAAGATGGGAAAGGCATCGACATCTGTGGTTTGTGTATACACATGCGCTACACTTCTGTGGCAAAACAGGAAGGAGGCACCATGTGACTGGGGTGTATGGATGCCGTTACAGAACCACTGTGGTGTAGTGGTAAGTGTCACACTAGGGCCTAGGAGACCCAAGTTTAATTCCCCGCTCAGCCGGGGAGCTCACAGGGTGTCCTTGGGTCAGTCTCTCTCCCCCCTCCTGTTTCCCCCCTCTCTCTCATCCTAACCCTACCTCATAGGGTTGTTGTAAGGATAAAATCGGGGGGCAGAACCTTGTATACCACCTTCAGCTTCTTAGAGAAAAGGCAGGATATAAATGTGACATTAAATAAAAGTTGCATAGGCAGCTGCATTGGATGTGAGCCACTCTGAGTGGTACTGTTGGGGTTCTACCATAGTTTGTTCTTGTTCATTTCCTTCCTTATTAGCAACCAGCTCTCTTTATTTCTCTGACCCTCTGAGATGTGAGATAACATGGGTGCATCCTGATGTACTTAATTTGATTGCTGAGCCCACTGTGGAATCATGGGATGATATTCAGTGCTAGTCCTACTCAGAGTAGACCCATTGAAGTTCAAGGACATGACTAATTTAGATTTATTAATTTCAATGGGTCTACTCTGGTAGGACTTAATTGAATACAACTCATGCTTGCCATGTTTTGTTCAGCCACACTGTATTCTCTTAAGGGCTAGGCTCCAGCTCTTCCTGATTACAGCCAAGGCCGGCTAGGAGGGCTTTGACCTGAAAGGCAGCATAGAAACATTGAAATAGAAGAGAAATAGAATATCTGTAGTTCCCCCTAGTGCAGCCTTTCCCAACCAGTGTGCCTCCAGATGTTGTTGGACCACAACTCCCATCAGCCTCAGCCAACATTGCCAATGGTCAGGAAGGATGGGAATTGTGGTCCTACAACATCTGGAGGCACACTGGTTGGGAAAGGCTGCCCTAGTGTATAAACTTGAGAGATTTTTTTAAAAAAAATTATGGTTTTTAAAAGCAACATACCTGGGTGTTTCTCTGCATGTGAAGGCCTTGGCCTAATTTAAAAAGTGTGTTTTGTCTGTGGCCCAAACTGCCTGTAATGCTCATTAATGTATATTCCTCATTCCTCCCCCCCCTTCTTTTTTTCTTCATTAAAAGTTCCCACAGAACTGAACCTTGAGTGGAATGTCTGCCAGGAAGGATGGAAGGGGCTGCTTGATCCTTTCATCTCTGGCTGTTTCCCTGCTCAAAACTTCCTCCCTTTCCTGTGAGGTTACAGGCAATTCTGGGGCAGTTTTGAGCAGGAAAATGGCCAGAGGGGGGGGGAAGTTAAAATATCCCCCTTTTTTTCTCCCACTTCCCCAGTCAGTCCTTGACTCAAGCTTGCAACTTCTGTAGTAATATTACGAAAGTATTAATGTGAAGATGGTTTGTCCCTTCAGTTCTGTTAAGTTTCATTCCCGGCTTTGGGGTAGCTATGATGCCCACCCCTTCCCTCTCGTTCTCTGTGTCCCACACAGGCACCCACATCTACAAGTTCTTGCGGCTTTCATAGGATCAAGGTCTTTCCTGTTTCCACTCTCAGCTTGTTAAGATCACTTGTAAGATTACTGAAATTTAATGTGAATATTTCTTCATGTCATGTGTCAATGTTTACATTCCCAGCATACAACAAGGTGCACTGGGGAAGAAGGGAGAGCTGACAAGACAGCTTGAGCCAGCTCTACTCAAGAAGTTTCTCCTAGGAAATAATTGCAGGAAGTGTTGTTCAATAAAAGTTTGTTTTCTAATGTTTAAATGTCCCCCCTTCTGTTTCCCTCCTTGGGAACACATGTGTTTTCTCTCTTGCATGGATACTATATTTTTATTTATTTATCACATTTATATCCCTGCAGAGCCAGTGTGGTGTAGTGGTTAAGGTGCTGGTCTACGACCTGGGAGACCAGGGTTTGAATCCCCACACAGCCACGAAGCTCACTGGGTGACCGTGGGCCAGTCACTGCCTCTCAGCCTCAGAGGGAGGCAATGGTAAACCCCCTTTGAATACCACTCGCCATGAAAACCCTATTCATAGGGTCGCCATAAGTCGGAAACGACCTGAAGGCAGTCCATCTCCATTTTTTCCTCCAGTGAGCTCACAGCAGCATACATGGTTTCTCCCCCAACTTTTATCTTCACAGCAACCCTAAGCAGCAGTAAGTAAGAAGTGGCTAAGAGATGGTGACTGGTCCAAGGTCACCCAGGAATTGAAGCATGGGTCTCCAGTCTTAGTCCAGCACTCTAACCACTACACCAATGATTCCCAACCTGGGGTCCATGACCCCCAGAGGGGCTAGGAAGTCATCCGGGGGGGGCGCAAAGAGCCAAGAGAGGAATTATTAATTTTTTAAACAAAATTTTCAGGACAGCTGAAACAAACTGAGCAAGTGAGAGTGACTTTCATTCCCGGCTCCTCACCCTGCCCCCCAAGGAGACCAACTGCTGATTGCACTTCCTGAGTTCCCAGTTCCTTAACCCCTTATGGAGTAGGGTAGCCCCAGCTTTGCACGCTGCCTGGACCGGTGGCGGCAGCAGCAATAGCAGAAGGAGGAGAGTGCAGACATGGTGGCCACCATGTACTGAGTGGGAGGTGTGTGTGTGTGTGTGTAGAGGAGGGGTCCTCTGGCCTTCTTGCAACCCCTTCCCTCTACCCACCAGACTCCTGCAATGCAAACAACACAAGAAGAGGTACGCTGCAGCAGCAGCACACTATCCCCTCCCCGTGCATTTTCCTGTAGTCCCACACAGGCCATTACTAGGCTAAGTGGTGGTGACTGGGGGGTTGAGAAAAGAAGGGGAGGTTTCAGCCCTTTGCCTCAGAAAGGGCGGGAGAGAAAGAGGCGGCGGATCAGGAGATTTCCATTCTTGCGCACACCATCTGCTTCCCTCTTCTCCCTCCCGCGGGACACCCTCCCTTTGGTGCAAGGGGACAGGAGGTGGGAGGGAGCAAAAGATGAGGAGTGGGACCATGCGTGTTTGTGTTGAGGTCTTGCTGCCACCACAGGCCATTCCGAGGAAGGAAGCACCTAGAATGGACACGCAGCCCATTTTACTCCAGCCCTCCCTGTCCTCCTGTCCCGAATGCCCTCCCACCCACGTGGCTGCTCCTCTTCTCTCTTCCAGCTGCTCTTACTTGCTGCCTTCTTTTGACCTATCGACCCTCTCCCCCATCCATGAGTTGACACAGCTTTCCTCCCTCTAACATGCCCCCTCCCTTTGCATGACTTCTCTCTTTTTCTTCTCTTTCTGTCCTCTTGCACTTACCTGCCCCCACCCCTGGCGCCCAAGTGTGCTCCTATTTTGATTTTGCCTATAGGCTTGTGTGAACCATGGATTTAAATTTATTATATATTGATTGGGCCAGTGTGGTGTAGTGGTTAAGGTGTTGGACTAGGACTGGGGAGACCAGGGTTCGAATCCCCACGCAACCATGAAGCTCACTGGGTGACCTTGGGCCAGTCACTGGCTCTCAGCCTCAGAGGGAGGCAATGGTCAACCACCTCTGAATACCACTTCCCATGAAAACCCTCTTCATAGGGGTGCCCATAAGTCGGGATCGACTTGAAGGCAGTCCATTTACATTACATTTTTAATTTCCTGCCAGGCGGATTTCTCTCTCTCTTCTGCCTCTCTTTCTCCGCCTGCATGCAAATCATGGTGATGGCCAGAGTAGCAGCAGCAGGAAGAGCAATAATTAACATGTGAGGGTCACAAAAATTTTTGAGGTTCCAGAGGGGGTCCCATATTCATAAAGACTGGGAACCACTGCGGTACACCATGCTGGTACACCATAGTATAGACCAGGTGAAGGGAACCTTTAGCCCTCCAGATGTTGCTGGACTTCTGTGAGCCCAAGCCATCATGGCCAATGGGAGTTGTAATTCAGCAACATTTAGAGGGCCAAAGGTTCCCCATACTTTGTATAGACAATGATGCCTTCTGGTCTTTTTAAACCAGAGATACACATTTCTCTCCATGGTGTTGGTAGGTTATTAGAAAATGGGACATATGACTGTTTGTCTGTTCCATGTAAGAAACTGGTTCAGACCAAGTATTTTTCCAAGTAGTGTTTTTTTAACTAATTCTACTTTATATGGACATAATGAGCATTTGGCACAGAATTGTACTGTGTTAGGCTATAAAGAGCACATCATAGTTGTTTGCACTTTGAATATTGCCTTCTCTCACAGGTGAATTCCAACCAGAGTCAGTAGATTTGATTATTGTACGTGGAGTCAAAGAGTTTTGTATTTGTTTTGCTGATCACTAGATTAAGGGAATGTGATTGTTTTAGACAAGAACCAGCTCTTGTGTTTTACATTGTAAATATTGATGTTGACAATGAAGTATTTCTGATTCAATATTAACACTCATTATGTTGTTGACTTAAGCATGTAAGTTTTTTTGTTTTTAATGTGCATGCATTTTTTATGCTTTGGCCTGTTATAGTATGTCCGTGTGTTGATCATTAACGGTCTCTGCATAAAGTTATAGCATGTATTTTATTGTGTTACATAAAAATGTTATTTTAGTTCCACCAAGTTCAATGACACATTCCCTTCTAAATGTGTTTACGATTGCAACCTGAAAGTTTAGGCTGCAGTCCTATAACTACTTACCTGGGAATAAGCGCCACTGAACTCAATAGAGTTTACTTCTGAGTAAACACATTTAGGATTCTACTTTTTGGGTGGGTGAGCCCAATACCAATGTTAATCCTATTAATGGGGGGATGGGGAACCTGTGGCCCTCCAGATGTTGGATTCTGCCTCCCATCATCTCTTCTCGATCGTCCCAGAGTGCAGGACAAGGAATAATGGGCTCAAGTTGCAGGAAGGCAGATTTCGACTGAACATCAGGAAAAACTTCCTGACTATTAGAGCCATACGACATTGGAACCAATTACTTAGAGAGGTAGTGGGCTCTCCAACAGTGGAGGCATTCAAGAGGCAGCTGAACAGCCGTCTGTCGGGAATGCTTTGATTTGGATTCCTGCATTGAGCAGGGGGTTGGACTTGATGGCCTTATAGGCCCCTTCCAACTCTACTGTTCTATGATTCTAACATCTGGAGGGCCACAGGTTCCCCACCTGTGTGTTATAGAGACAGAGAATTGAAGTGAGAATTGCTGACTTGATAAGAGGCCACACAGTGAGTTGTATTCAACTAAGTTATGCTCAGAATAGACCCACTGAAATGAATGGACCTAAGTTGGTCATGCTTCTTAATTTCAGTGGGTTTAATCAGAGTAGGACCAACCTAAAGAGTCCATGACATAGATGAGCCAGAGCCAGTCCATAACATCTCCAGCCTTATGTACTGGATCTGTATACCAGCAGTTGGGGCTTTTTGTGTGTGACAGTACTCACCAGTAAGAGTACCAGCACCCTCTCTCCCACTGGTCCCTTTCTCTCTCTTTTTGCTGCCCATTACCAAGATGCGAGTACTGGCAGCTCATTTTTTTAACATATAAAGCACTACCAGGGGTTATCCAACAAAGTCTGTAACAGAGCTGCTATCCCTCTCCAGGTTATTTGTTATTCTAAACTCACTTTGGGCATGCAATCCAGATGACTCCCATAAAAACTAGTTTCAAGATTGTGAGGCATTTGCAGGCAATTTCCTGCTCCTCTGTTCATTCACCACTCCCCCATAATGTGCATGCTTGTTATTCCTTTCCAGTTGTGGGCATCAGGAAAGGGAGCATAGATCTGCAGCAGAGCCTACGCTTTACCTCCAGAAAGTTTTGACTTCAGCCCTCTAGCATCTTCAATTAAAAGGATTTTGGATAGCGGGGTTGTGAACGACCATCTTGGAGAGCCGTTGCCTCTCAGTCGAGAGTGCTAGACTAGCTGAACTCATAAGTGTGCCTTGGCATAAGACAACTTCACATACTTGCATGCATGTCCAAAGTGGTGACTCCTTGCGCCTGCGTATCTCTCACACGTGCACAAGAGCAACCTCTTGGATGTGCCTCTCTGCACGCCTTGCTGCCGCAACCAAAAGTCAGAAGTACGAAATTTAAATGGCTGTCAACTTTTAGACTGCTTTACTGCCCATAATTTTCCACACTGTGAATTGCATCCAGCTTTATACAAGGATTTTTAAGAGCAGAGAGGCACTTTTGCCAGGAAGATGTGTGAAGTGGCACGTCCCGGAGGGTTCTGCTTGTGTATATGTGTTGCTCAGGCACAAACCAACAATAGTGTAATGCCTTTATACACAACCATGGTGTGGCCATATCTAAACGTTGTGTACAGTTCTGATAGCTCCTATCTCAAAAATAATAGCGTAGGGACAGAAAAGATGCAGGAAAGAGCAAAGAAAATTATCAGGAGGCTGGAGCAACTCCTCTAGGAGGAAAGGTTAGGACTTTTTAGTTTAGAAGGTGGATAAGAGGGGAGTGTGATAGCCAATATGGTGCCCTCCTGATGTTGTTGGACTCTCAACTCCCATCAGCCCCAGCAAGCAGCAGAGATAATGGAAGTTGTCCAACAACATCTGGAAGACATCATGCTTGTTACCTTTGATTTCTACAAATCTCTCCTATAACATTAAAACTCGGAGTCATTGAATGAATTTATTACCAATAGGTTTAGGACACACTAAAGGAAGTCATTCTTATACACAATGTACAGTTAATTTATGGAATTCACTGCCACACGATATGGAAATGGCCACTTGCTTAAATTGGGCACGTTCATGGAGGTGGATTGGACGCATTCTTGGAGAACAGGGTCATCAGCGATTATTAGCCTTGTTGCTGAAAAGCCCAATCCAGCAGGCTGCTCCTACATTCTGAAATGCAGGTATGGCTTGAGGTTTGCTGGGCATCCGTTGTTCCCTATAGTTAGGGACATCTGTTTACTGCAAGCCAAAAGCTTCCACTCTGCCTGGAAGGCAGATACTCCAAGTGGAGCTTGTTGCTTAATTGAGCCAAAGATTTGGTTGAATAAAGACAAATTATGATCTGACTTTGGATGTATGTTGGATCACTGATGCAATAATGTTTTTAAGCTGTTATGGACTATTTTTCATTATAATTGTGCTTTGAAATATCTTAAACTGCTTTTTACAATGTTTTTTTCTTCTTGTTAAATGGTTTTGTTTATGTTTGCCACCCTGGGCCCCTTCGGGAGGAAATGCAGGATATAAATGCCGTTAATGATGATGATGTGCTGGATCTAACCCCCAGAGGGAGTGTTTCCCTACTTCTGAAAGAGTGTGCCCTCTTTGGGGCACTTTTTGGCAGACTCCTTGAGGGGGAAAGGTGGGAATCACCAGCCCAGCGTTTCCTAATCTGGTTAACCTCCAGACTACAACTCCCATCGGCCTCAGCCAGCTGGAGAAGGCTGCACTAGATTCTCCTAGTAACACTTTCTCATCAATTCAGCATGGAATGCCTTTTTCCTTCCCCTTTATGAAAAAGAGAGATGCTAAATTGGAATGTAAAATCTTTGATTTTAATGGAAGAAGATTCAGAAGCAGACTAGACTCCTGTCGGCTTCTGCTTTCAGCCTGCTTGTTAATCCATGTGAATATTTGCCTTCCTGTCTAACATGTTTTTACATGCATTTCTCCTTGAAGCGAAAATATGACTAAAATCGACCTAGTTCTGACTGCTACCACCCACATCTAGTGGTTGGGGGGAGGGGTTGCATGTAAATGAATTCAAAATTAGATTTGCCTTGATTAGTTGCCCTTCTGGATTTCTTTGAGCTTTCTAGGACCGGCTTTCAAAGTAAATATCATGTGTGCTCTTCCTTCCCCCTTGACTGCTCTCTCCTGCCCTTTTACTCTTTAAGTTCCTTGCCCTTCTATCCATTTGTTCCCCTCTTTGAAGACTTGGATCCTGGAGACAGCACAGCTTGTCTTTAAAAAAATTTCCATGTTTTATCTGACCACTGAGTTGGTGTTTGCTTAGAGCAGAAGTTGAAGTCTGTGGGAAGTGGCGCAGGATATTTGTATCAGGGCTGTGGAGTTGGAGTTGTGGAGTCGGAGTCGGGAGCAATTTTGGGTGGAGTCGCAGTCGGAGTCAGGAGCAATTTTGGGTGGAGTCGCAGTCGGTAGAAATGTACCGACTCTGACTTCCAAATAAATTTTGATTGACAAGAAGCAATTTTGGGTGGAGTCGCAGTCGGACAGTAGAAAAATAGAGGAGTCGGACAGTGGAAAAATAGAGGAGTTGGAGTTGAAGGTTTGGCATACCGACTCCACAGCCCTGATTTGTATAAATGCACTTTTCCGTGCTACAGAGCAGTTTTGCAAAACATCCCAGTGCCAGAACTAGCCAGTATAACCTAAAAGAGAAATGGGGAACCTGTGGCCTTCCACATGTTGTTGAGACTCCAGCTCCCCTCAGCCCCAGCCAGCATTTGCAATGGTCAGGGAGGATGGGAATTGCAGTCCAGCAACATACGGAGGGCCAAAGCTTCCCCATCTCCAAAAGAAAAGGAGACAATTGACCTGTAAAGGGGATGAGCTCCCTATAAACCCTCCTTATCTAAAGCATCCTTCTTAGACCCATACTGAGAATAGTAAACTCCTCCTATATCAAAGAACTGGCAGAAGCAACCTCCATCAAGAGCATGCAGAGTTCAGTGTTTGTTAGGAAGAGTTTGTTTGTTCTGGGGAAAGATTAATGAAGAACAAACCATTTTAGGATCATCTTGGAAGAGCTGCCTCTGTTACACAGACTGAATTGCAATTGGACTTTGGTATGACTGAAAGCTGCATTCTTAGCTGTCTGTTTCTATGGGGTGGGAACAAGGAGACATGTCAAACTGGTGGGGTGGAGTGTACACAAACTCTGAAAACTTGCCACCCGCTCATTAGCCCATTTTCAGTAGTATTTTCTTTATATATGTAATTAAGGTGAAGCAAAGAGGCACATTTCTACTAAGATCAGACTTGGCAAAACCAAACTTTCCCACTCTTAAGGAAATATGCCATTTAATTAGCATTAATATTAATTGACATCTTTGCTTCACCTTAATGTGCATATACAAAGAAAATACTACAAACACCCTTTGATTGCAGCCAAATGCTCCCCCCCACCATCCCTCCTGCATGTCTGTTTAGTTCTAGCAGGAGTCAATAATATTGGGAAAGGGATGATACAGGTTAGAAAGTGCAGTATGTAAATGCTAGCAATTCTGGTCGTTTCGATAGAGTTGCTCACTAGATGATCCTTGGCTCCAAACAAATCAAGCAAACAAGCCAAGACAGAAACTATAAATATAAGGCAAATGCTTGCTGAGGAATTATCTGCTCTATGGGCATCTTAATAATGACACCTTCTTTCTGCTTAAATTACATTGTGGGGTGAGTGGGGTCTGTTGTATGACCTTTATTGTCTCTTCAATTCAAATTCAGTGAGCTAGATGTTACATTTCATGGAGTGTCCACTGGCTGGTCTGGTGGGGATGCAGATGTTTCTTCAATGTTTTAGGTCCATGCATCTTGAAATCACCAACATCCTTTCTCTTTTAGACTTCATCAACATCTCCCCAGTGCAGCAGCGTCCTTGGCCATGTGTTTCCATGTCCCTTCCATCCTTCCACCATCTTTCATTTAGTCATCACAGATCTGTGCTTTCCACTACACTTGCATCCCTCAATTCCAGGTTCCCTAGGGGATGGGTTAGAGGATAGAGATGAGAGCCAGTAAAAAGAGCTCCATAATAATTATTTAGAAGAGCCTCATTACTTCAGGATCTCATGCAGTCTCATCCTAATAAATTTTATTTCCTTGTGCTCTCTTCTAGTTAATGTGACCTCTTCTAAAGATCCTGGTTCCACAGAGACAGCTCTCACCATGACACCTGGGAAGGAGCGGGAAGCATTATATGGTAAATTTGTTATTACACTAATTGCCTTTTTAAGGAACTGGATAACTTCTCAGACCCAATTGGCAGAAAATTGTATGAACAGGCAATCTTTAGGTGAATGTGTACTATTTTCTCTGTTTAATATGCTAGTGCTAGGATTAGATCAGTGATTCTCAAACTGTGCGCCCTAAGAGGTGGCTAGGTGTACCTCAAATATTATGAAAGTATATTTTAAAAATGAGAAGAAACCCATTTGTATAGGGTAAGTAATAGTTTTCTATAGTTTAAGTTATTTTTATTAATAGTTTAAAATATATTAATATATTTTTAATTTTGTACACAAAGTGCACCAGAAAATTTTTATATGTTTTACAGTGCGCCGCAAACCAAAAAAGTTTGAGAACCACTGGATTAGATGTTAATTCTGGCATTTATTGGAGATGGTCAACTGTCCCCCCCCCCTCTGGTGTCTCATCACTTGCCTGGCCTGTGGTAGTCTGAAGTGCTTTGTTGTCTGCATATAATAGCATGGGCACCATATGTCAGATGTCCATATGTTGATAGACTCAACCTCCCATCATCCCCAACCACCGTGGACCACCATCATCCCCAACCACCACAGGTGAGGGATGAGGGGAGTTGTAGTCCAATAAGGTCTAGAAGGTCACACGTTCCCCATTCCTGCCCTAAATGTTCTTAGTGTTGGAGGTATGCAGGCTGCAATTTGAAACAAGACCACTTTCACAACAATTGAATACAAAAAAGGATCCAAAAGCAGCCTTGTCTCTCTTCTCTCAACTGAGGAACTGGCCCTCTGCTTTAATTTTAATCTTCATCATTGTCTCTGTGTGAACTTTCTTGATTAGAATAAACATTGGCTACATCCAAAGTCTTTTTGCAATTTATCCAGATTTATGCCAAGAGGAAAGAACCATAGTTCAGTGGTGGAGGTCATGCTTTACATGCAGAAGGTCCCAGATTCATTCCCTGACATCTCCAGTTTAAATAGGATTGCGGAGCAGGTGGTGGGAAAGAGCACTGCCTGACTGCTGCTGCCAGTCGGAACAGACAATACTGGGCCAGATGGACACCTGTCTAGGGTTGCCAGATCAGAAGCATCCCAAACCCTGAGATTTCTGGGGCAGGCCTGAGTGATGTCATGGGGTGGGCCCTAGTGATGTCATTAAGCATGATACATTAAGCATCAACCACAGTTGCTTGGAGCATACAATTCAGACAAAAACATTTCTCTGATTGGAAATTAAGATACAGTAGGGCTCCGCTTATACGGCAGGTTAGGGACCAGGCCCCCGCTGTAAAGCAGAACCCATTGACTTTAATGGGTCGCGTCACGCGAAAATGACGCAAAGCGGCAAAATCGGCTTTAAAACGGAATTTCCCCTGATTGAAAGCCGCTGCATCAGCGGAATGACGGAAAGCGGAACGCCAGAAAGCAGGGCCCTATTGTATAAATCTTAGGTAAAAGATGGAGCCTGGCTAGGGAACATTTAATCCAAACAATGAGCCTCTGGCCAAAAGGGTTCAAGTCCCCTCAGGCCAGGCCAGTCACCAGAAGGTCATTGTAGGAAGAAAAGAGCCTAGTGTTGTGGAAATGTTAAATGGGAGCACTCAGGAGTAAAGATTGAGCCCTTGAAGGCTGGGATTTTAAACACACTTACTAAGGGACTAAGACCCATAGAACTCAATAGGACTTATTTCTGAGTAGATATAGTTTGGATTGTGCTGTTGGTAAGGCTTGACTAGGAATCCTCTGCAAAGATACCGTATCCAAGCAGGGTTGGCATTGCCTGGAATGCCCTGCACCTACCTTTTAACATGGCTGCTCCAAACTTCTTGACAGATTTGACCCTTTACTTCAGAAAGAGGTCCAAGAAATGAGTAAAATTCTCCACCCTTTTCTGTCTACTCTGTGGGCTGCTGTAAACTCACTTTGACAGTCAGCCCAATTCCAGTGAGTAATAATTGACAGAGAGAAAACACACATGGTTTGGTCTGCCTTCACAGGCAGGAGCTTGGGAGCAACAACAGTTACAGCCACACTTCCCAGAATGTGAATTCTCTTTTATCACGATTGGGCAAGAAACAAACCATCATGCAACCAACAAGGTACATCATCAGTGGGTTTAAGGAGGTTGAGCTGAGCACATGGAACCACTTTTGTTGCTTCTATGCATGTAAGAAAGTGAGGTTAAAGGTAAATGAAATACAATCAGAAAAAGAAAAGACAGTAATGATTTGCTAAATGCAATACCGTGCCAACCACAAGATGATTCCTATGAGTAAGATAGAAAACTCTGCATCCCGCAACCAGTGAGGATTCCTAACCAAAAACAAAAACTAAAAAAATCCTGGCAGCCAGTCAGCCAAGATCACAGAAATCTCCATGCAGCACAACCTGACCCTGGGGCTGCAGTTAGTGCAGAATGCTGTGGCATGGTTACTGACATGAGTGAGACCCTTTCAGCACATAATACCTCTGCTCTGAAATCTGCACTGGTTGCTGATTTGCTACCAGGCCAAGTTCAAGGTGTTCCACATAGTACTTGTTCTGCTCTTGTAAGAAATCAGTCCTTTAGTATGGCAGCACCTACGCTTTGGAACTCCCTGCCTATTGACATTAGGCAGACACCTTCATTGTACTCTTTTCAGCACCTGCTAAAAACATTTTTGTTTAGGCAAGCCTACCCAGGTGTGTAGAAGCTATAGTATTTTTTATCTGTTTTTAACTCATTGTTGGTTTTATTATTTTGAATGTTTTTAAATACCTGTCTTTAACTGTTTTTGCCAATAATTTTATTTATCATTTATTTATTATTTAATTTGTATCCCGCCCTTCCTCCCAGCAGGAGCCCAGGGTGGCAAACAAAGCACTAAAAACACTTTAAAACATCATAAAAACAGATGTTAAAATACATTAAAACAAAACAGTGTTAAAAACATTTAAATTTTTAAAATTAATTTTATTGTTTTAATTCCTTATGTAAACTGCTTTGAGATTTTTTTTTTACAATAAAGAGGTATATAAATGTTGTAAATAATATACATAAATCAATTTTGCAGTCACTGTGGCCTTGGGTCTCTTTCCACTTTTAGGAATAAAGGAATCTGCCTTATACCGAGTCAGGCCATTTGGTGCCATCTAGCTACTGATGAAATGGACTAGCATTGGCTCTCCAGGGTTCCAAGCAATAGCCTTTTCCAGCAATTGAATTTTGGACCTTTGCATGCAAAGCATATGCCCTACCATTGAGCTACAACCCTTCCCCTGTTTAAAAAAGTATATTTTAAAATTGTTCTTTTCAATTCACTAATGAATGCGCATCATACCTAGGGCAGATCCTCACCATTCATTTAAAGCATGTTCAACACACATTTGAAGGACATGAATCGCACCACAGAATCATGGGAACTGTAGTTTGTTAAGGGTGGTGGGAGCTATAACTGTGAGGGGGAAACTACTCAGGACTGTTTAGGGGAAGTAATGTGCTGTAAATGCAAGTTGGATGTGCTTTGAATGTATTGTGTGGATCCACTTAATAAACTTTTCCTGCATGTAAATCATTTTAATGATTTTTTTAAAATGGAAAGGAGCTGTACAGTTTACTGGGTGACCATGGGCTACTTACCATCTCTCAGCCTAATCTGCTCCTCAGGATGAAAACAACAGAGGGGAACCATGACCACTCCAAGGAAGAAGGGCACACTTAAAATGTAGAGGAAATAATCATGTACAGCCATAGTGTGTAATCAGATACTTATCAAGACATAGTATGAAGAAATATTTATATAAGCATAACTATCAAAGATGTTTATTATTTACACAATCTGTAAAGGAAAATTTAAACTTGTTTGACTCCTGCACACAAGAGAGAAAAAGACTGAAAGCTATATACTTACTCATTTTATGAGATTTTCAGATAAGCAGGAAAAAACAAGTTTTCTGAGCTTGCAAAGGGATCTAGGCACTGCCTGGAGGTCAACAAATCACAACCTTGTCTTCACTTATTGGCTACAAACCTGAAAGTGTGGGATTAGAGTAGTCTGCTATGAGCTCATTTAACAGAAGTTATGGGGGCAGCAGCTGACGTTTTGGTGTATATCTTGTGAACCAGACCACCTAGAAACTTACTTTTTTGTTTAAATGAAAGCTGGGAATCCGGAGGTTAAGGTGATAGACCCAGAGAGGACTCCAAAAATCAGGAGTCTTCGGGCAGACACGGGAGACCTGGCAACCCTACATCTGTCTGACTTGGTATAAAGCCATTTCCTAAATTCCTAAGGCCAATTAGCCAAGGCATCAAATAGATACTTTGATAAGCCAATATACAAAAGCCCCAGATAATTCAGTACATTGCACTGTACATTTCCCTCTTCTTGACACCTCCTTGCTCTTTACAATGATGGTGATATTTAAATCTGCCCATTCTTATTATTTAATAAAAAAAACCCTGAAAATGTAGTTGATATAACAGCAAACATGTTTATTGGCTGGTAATTACTGAGCTCAGATTTATTGTTTTCTTTCAAATGTGGATACAACAGCAATCACTTCCTAGCCTTTGCGTATCCTTCACCAAAGTGAGTATCTTGGCTAAAATAGTTGAAGACGTGTTAAAACCCTCCAGCCAGAGCCTGCATTCTCCAGGTGCTTGCATATGGTGAAGCTCCAGAATAGTTTTCTTTGTTTGTTGCTTCAGAGGTGGTAACCCTTGGCCACAAGGTTGTCTTAGTTAATTCAAGAAACCTAAGTGTGGATCTTGCGATTTCCTCCCAAATTAAGGACTGGTTCAAAGTGTGTTTCCCACTTTTCTGACATAATCTGAACACCTGTCCTGTATTTTTCCTCCCAGCCTCTCCTGCTGTTTCTGCCACAAATGCCAGATGTTTGTGGCATCTCTTCCACTGCAGCCATATTTCAGATCTATCTGTAACTGTTGTAAACAGGCTACGTTCTTCATAAGCTGTTGGTGTCATTAATTCATTCAACCATTTTGTTCAACTTCCTGAGGATATTAACTGGTCGGGTTTCTCGCTAATCTACATAATTCAGTTAATAACAAAAAAGCCCTTTTGGTTTAATACGTATCAAGGGCTTTCCATGTTCACTCAAGCTCCAAAATGCAGGGGAATCACTGCTGTAATTTAAGCAATATGGATTTAGTATGGTATTCTGTTATGTGATTAGTTCCAGTTTCACCACTGCTTGGAGCTGGATGGTTGTCAGTGGCAGAATGGTGCATCTAGGTCCCTCTAATACTGGAACAGACACGGAGTCTATGCAGGTGAAGCCGCTATTCCACATTACAAGTACCCAACCAACAACTAATGCCATCCGCAAAGAATTGTGGTGTTGGAAGTGACCTTTCAAAAACAAAAAAATTGCGTAGAAGTAAACCTGACTAATTTATCACCTTGTCTGTGGATTGCCTGAGTG
This sequence comes from Rhineura floridana, assembly GCF_030035675.1. Taxonomy (NCBI): domain Eukaryota; kingdom Metazoa; phylum Chordata; class Lepidosauria; order Squamata; family Rhineuridae; genus Rhineura; species Rhineura floridana. The sequence continues at coordinate 22,600,192 of NC_084482.1, forward strand.
AAAGGCTGTCAAGCTTTTCCAAGGAGAGTCCTAGGTTTCTTGCAACCTCTGTATCCCTTATACATAGTCTGGTATTAAAGTCAGCTATCAGTAGTTCAAGGAGGATAGAAAAATATTCAGATCGCCATCTGCATGTTAAGGGTTTCCCAAAGCCTGACATCGTGGAACTTTCTTTTGGAGAGGGGCATATATGCAGTTATACAAATCAACCTAAAGCCCAGTTCCATACATGTTTACTCTGAAGTAAGTTCCATTGAGTTCAATGGGGCTTGTTCCTAGAAAATTGGGTATAGGATTGCAACCTTAACATCTTTTTATCTGGACTATCAAAATCATTGAGAAGAAATGGTTAAAAGCTTTCCAGCTCCTGGATCTTAATATTTAAGACTCTGGTTATGCATCCTGGTTATTCCTTTGCCTTTCTCTTTCTTGTGGACTTCTAGATCAGAGAATAGTAGAATTGGAAGGGGTCTGTACGGCCATCGAGTCCGCCACCCCCTGCTCAATGCAGGAATATAACTTAAAGCATGCCTGACACGTGACTGTCCAGCTGCCTCTTGTTTAGAAAATCAGGGTTTCCCAAACTGTGGCCTGTGAGCTTCATCCAGGTGGTCCATGGCATGTCTGTAAAAATAAAATAAAAAATCATGCAGTATCTAGCACAGTTGCTACAACAGGCAGAAAAATAATTAAGTGGTCCCCCAAGACCTTTAGTACTTTTCAGTGGGATCCATGGGGGGAAATGTTTGGGAATCACTGCCCTAGATGTTGGACTCTCAATTCCCATCAGCCCCAGGAAGCATGACCAGAGATTATTGAAGCTGTAGTCCATCTGTGATCTGGAAGGTTCCAGTTCCCTCCAACCCTCCTCTTAGGACTGGGTAAGAAATGAAAGTAAGACTCTATAGCTGACTGTAAGCAAACTATGTGGAACTGGGAGAGAGATTCCAGAAAATCCTTTATCTGTCAACTTGTTAAACCGCCCAGCAGTGTTCCACGAGATACTTTTTATGGGCTGTACGCACGGGTTATCACCACCTCCCAGTCATTGTAATAAACACTTTTCAGTTTGTCTTGAATTGTGCCTACGGGCCCCTACAGCTAGAAAACATTGCTATATAGGCCATAGGCTTCTCTATCTTCTCAAGGTTTTCTAAAAGTTGGTTTCTCTTTGTGAATTTCAGTTGTGTTAGGAAAGGTCAAACAAGATGAACCTCTGAGATAATTTTATCTTTTGTAAATATAGAATCCTCCTTGCAACTAACACCAGTTTTAGCTTTAAAAGCCCCTGTTATCTGTGATACTGAAATCATTCTAAACAGTCTTTTCCAAAGCGCTCTGTTGCCCCTATCCCTCTGAGAGGGAAATAATTCTACTGAACCTCTTTTTCACAAGATGAGGATGTAATTTAGCACTCTTAGCCTCTTTCCTTAGTAGATATAGACCTGAGATCTTTTTGACTAATCTTAAAAGATCAGTTTAATAGGAACATAAGATACCGCCTTTTCAGATTCAGATGACTGGTCCATCTAGTTCAGTATTGTCTGTTACAGTGTTTTTCAAAGACTCTGCTACACTGACTGGCAGTGACTGTCCAAAGTTTCAGTTAACCAGTTACTTTCAACCTCTGGTAGAATAAGTGAATCCTAGTCTAATGGCTCAGAAAGAGTCAATTTTCTGAACAGAATTTCAGGGATCTAATGTAACTGTCTATACAAAAGGCAGGTATGGAGAGGTTGTTGGACTCTGCCTCCCATCAGCCCCAGCAAGCATGGTCAATGGTTAGGGATGATGGGAATTGTAGTTCAACATCTGGAAGGCCACAAGTTCCCCTTCCCTGACACAGAGAAAGTTGAGTACTGCATGGATAATCCTCCTTTTCTCTTCCTTGCCTTCTTAAAACTATTGTATAAATGATGACTAAATGCCAGTTACAGGAAATGTGCTCTCACAACTATCTGAAACAGGCCAACTTGGAAAACCCTCAATAAGTTTTCAAATTCCTTGTTAGGTGGACCATTATGAAATCGTGCAGTTGGTTTTATGCAGTTTTTTCTCTTCTTTGAACTGCATGTTCTGGATAATGCCAGACTAAAACAAGAAGTGGATCATTAGCTGAATAATGATCAGATCAGGTGAGTCACTGCTTGCATTTTACAGGACTCAAAGGGGATGGTCCTGTTATCTTTCTGGATGACAATCAGCTGGTTTTAGGAGGATATAGGTGGAAATGATTTGGCTGCATTTGGGAAGTCTGCATGAAGCCTGTGGATTTCATTGAAAGGCTCTCTACTTTCTTCCTCTTATGTTGCTTTAAATCTACCCATACCTTGGAGAGTTACAGAAACGTTGAATGCTCCAGATGTTGCTATATTTTCAGCTCCCTTAATCCCTGACTATTGGCCATGCTAGCTAGAGCTAGTGGGAGTTGGAGTCTACAACATCTGGAGGACACTGCATTGGCTGTTCCTGATTTGCTTTGTTAATATATTTGATCCAATTTCATCTTGCGCAGTCATCAAATAGTATTTTTAAAGATTTTATATTTATGTGGTGGTTGCTAAGCTGCCCATACCATCATAGAGCTGGATGATAACTCAAAAAGTCATCTAATCCTGACAATGCAGGCGATTTTGTGCATTGCCAGCAGGTTAGACTGAATGACCTTTCGAGTTATCTTCTGACTCTGTGATGCTGGGAACAGGCAACTACAATACAAATTTGAAAAATACTATGTCACTTGGATAACTTTAGATTTTGATGTGATGGCATTAATATTTTCTAGGGGTGTGGGGTGTTTTTTTTTAAATTGACTAAATATTTGGTTAAACAATGAAACCTGAGGTTCAAAATCTTAGTGTGTGTGATTTCTGCTCTCACCAAAACAAAGCAAAATCTCAATCTTGCCTGTTGACCTGGCCAGGTCATTTATCTCAAGATACTTCATACTTCTTTATTCTTTATGCATTTTGCAGTCTTCTGCATTACAGTTAATTCATTCTTAACTCATTTACATGCATAGAGTCTGCTGGTGGCATGATTCATAAAACATAGCTTGTCTAATGGTCTTCTCTATCTGCCAGTGTTTTTATTGATATTGCACCTTTCTCCTTTTATTAATTTTACAAAAGTTGTGCTGATTATAATAATAGAAAATACATTTTTCTTAAATCTTGGGCAATTTTAATTTGTTGCCATCTTGAGTCTTGGATTTTCAGAGTTTCCAGTTACAGATAAAAGCTTAAAACATGAAGCTTCTGAAGACTCTCAATTTAGTAGGAACTTCTATTGCCCAGAGCGTGGGCATGTATTTCCTTTAGTTCTCCTTTGATTCTCCATTGCCCCAACATCCCACACCACCTTTATCTTCTTTACTATTAAAGTCCTTATTAATTGCATCCAAATTCTGTGAAAAACCTGATCAGTCAGAACCTTGGGAGGGAAAGGGAGGACAGGGAAGGCATTGCACTATTTTGAGTATCTTACTGCTTAGAGCTGGGGTAGGGAACCTGTGGCCCATGAGATGATGTTGGCCCACAACTCCCTTCGGCCCTCACCATTGACCATTCTGGCTAGGGCAGATGGGAGCTGGAGTCCAACAACATCTGGAGGGCCACAGATTCCCCATGCCTGGCCTAGTTACCCACCATTCAAGGGGTGCAGTTTTTGCATCACTGCAACTGTTATTCTGGGAAGCTACACCAGTTGAACATTTACCTCTCATATACTGTAGCTGCCAGAAGCAGGAGTGCTCCCAGCAGGAAAAAGGTGGCAATGCTGTGCACTGATTGAGTCAAAACTATATGCTGCCTTCGTGTCCTAAGAGTTGTCACCTCTTTTCTGGCGAGTCAGCACATTCTTCCAGCCTTTCCTTCTACCTGAGCAAGAGATTGTAGGGTCTCCTGTAATCCCATTGTTATCAGGAGGCAAACATGTGGGTGTAATTATGTAAAGTGTGTTATAAAGGGGTAGTGATGAGGGAGAATAGAAGTTGAGAGGTGTGGTGTGGATGATGCAGGATTCAAGGGTGGCTGCTTTGACCTCAAAGGAAAATGGATGAGATCCAAAATGATTGGAGTATTCTTGTATGGGCAAAGCTGTGTTGGTGGCTTGCTACAGTTGCCAACACAAATGGCCCAACAAGAGGTATTTTGGATGCTTCTGGGTTGGCAGGAGGAGATTCCGGATTGCTGCTTAAATCTTCTACACTGGACTCTGAGGTAAGACCAGGTCTGGAAAAATCCCCGTAATCTATGATGATGATGGTTTAACTTCCCTTCACCCAAAGGTCCCATTGATCCATCTAGTTAAGTATTGTCTACACTAAATGGCAGCGGCTCTCCAAGATTTCAGGCAGAGGTGTCTCCAAGCCCTGGAGATGCTGGGGAATGAACCTGGAACCTTTTGCATGCAAGGCAGATGCTCTACCACTGAGCTATGGCCCTTCCCCTAGGATAGCATATTTTTCCTTGCTGACCTATATTTGCTGTGCAGCCTACACACCTTCTTGCAGCCTACACGCCTTCTAACAAAGGACACTCCAGATTCTTGCTTACTGCCAAAGCCGTGCAATAGCTTACTCTTTTTGTCAAGCAGCCAATTTTTCAGAACGCAACTTCAGAGAAGTTAACAACAGGTTGTTCCTGTGTGCCACATACTGTTCCTTACACTTTCCCATCTTTGTTTAACTAGCTGGGTAAGGTGAGTTCAGCTCTTCTGGGGGTGGAATTCTTCCTGCAGTGGTGGTTTTCGTTGCACAACGTGGCTGTTGCTTTAAAGCCACCCCATATAAACAGATCTGCCAAGTGGCATCTCCTCTCAGTTTGGGAGGCAGGGAAGGTGGAACTGTAGGAGGAGAAACCAGCTTCGTCATTGCAATAGAAAACTGTGCTCCTGTTTCTCAACTATAAATCATTCACTTCTGCCCATCCAAGGAGGCTGGTGTGTAAGTGGGGCTCTGGCTTTTGTGGTCCCTGGAAGCAGATGCAAAATGCCACGTGGAGAATACAGGCTAGAGTACAAGAGTGAGTACAATTGGAGCACTGGAGTCAGCTCTGTGTTTGGGGGCCGGGGACAATGTAGACTGAAGCTTTAGGTCTTGCTGTAAAACTCTTTTCAAGATCTTAGAACTTTTCCGTTTTATGAGGAGTAGGGACTGTTCTTAGGGAAACTCTTGTGGATCTTTGTCTGTGCAACACTGTCTGATGCATTTTTTTGCACAGGGATGGGAGAGTCAGTTGAGTCAGTGACTTTCCCATGGATAAAAACAAGCTGTGCTCTGTACCTGAATCCAGTGTATCTACCACATTTTATCTTAATTGGCCAGGTTGTGGGAGGAATGAAGCTGAAAGATGCAGTAACAGGAAAAGCAGCCCTGATGGACTGAACCAAAGGTCCATCTAATCCAACATCCTGTTTCAGACAGTGACCATCCAGATACCTTTGGGAAGCTCACAAGCAGGGCTGTGGAGTCAGTATGCCAGACCTTCGACTCCAACTCCGACTCCTCTATTTTTCTACTGTCCGACTCCCGATTCCTTCATAAATGGCAAATGTATATTAACTAGTAATAACAAATTTACTGTAGTAAAATGGTAGCACAAGGCATTTCATCACCACCACGTGAATCCAGAGCTTGGAAAAGTTACTTTTTTAAACTACAACTCCCATCAGCCCCAGGGATTGGGGTTCAGGGCCTGATCCTGATCCTCTTATCTTTAGGAGAATGGAAAGTCAGCCAAGTGCAGGTGTTCTTGCAACCAGGGCTGTGGAGAGAGTCATGGAGTTGGGAGCAATTTGGGGTGTACCGTCTCCGGCTTCAAAATAAATTTTGATTGACAGATTTTTTAAAATATAAATTCAAAATGTCAAAGAAGCTTCCCATGAAGTCAGCTGTAGTTGAGCATTTCACCATAACTCAAGATGGAAAACATTTTGTGTGTCAGTGTATGACACAGGACCCAGATGAAGACAAATGCTGTGATGCCAAGATCAGTGCATATTCAGGCAGCGATAAAAATGCTCCTATGAGAGCTTCCAATTTAAAAAGACATTTACAGCCCTTTCCAGGGCTGTGGAGCTGGAAGCAATTTTGGGTGGAGTCGGAGTCAGACAGTAGAAAAATAGAGGAGTCTGAGTTGAAGGTTTAGCATACCGACTCCACAGCCCTGGCTGCAGAACCATGCTTTCAGATGGCAGCATCTGGATTGGAAGAGCCATTATTTGGGGGGCATCTTTCTGTTGTTATTTATATTTTGTTATTATTTATATTTGTTGTATACAGATTCCCAACCAATGCTATAAATTTGCTCTCTTATCTTCCTCATCCCCCCTGCCTTCCCTTCACCATTGCGGTGGGAGGGGATTGTTGAACTTTGTGAAGGGTGTTCTCTTGCATCCCTCTGTTCTGTAGAGTGTGGGGCTTAGCTGGCTTTCTTCTTCAGTACTGACCAGCCACTATTATGAGGGAGGCTTCACATCTTGAGTTTTGAGGGAAACACTTCTTTTAGAACCCGTTTTCAGACTTCTTTCCTGCAGTCGGGGTTTTAGAGAGTTTGTACCAAATGTCAGCTTTTCTGTCTCTTGTGGAAGCACCCTTACAAGTCTGATATACTCCTTTGAAAGAATAAACGTCTTCATGTAAATGGTACATCGGAATGCACCGACACACTCAAACAAATGCATTCAAAATGTGGATGGATTTAAGAATAGTTAATAATGGTTTCATTGTTGAGGGCTAGCTGACCACATGTAGTTCCTAAAATTCTATGTAACCTGACTGATAGTGAGATCATAAACATGTCTACTCAGAAATAAGTCACACTGAATTCAGTGGAGCTTACTGTCAGGTAAGTGGGCATAGAATTGTATCAGTGCTTTTTTAAAAAGAGCCTGTGATAACAAAGATAACGCAATTATAATAAATCACATATATTGCATTCTTAATATACAAAGCACTCTACCATATTTACTTCATTTGTGACCACAGTCATTCTGGGTGGTCATTTTTTGCCGTTACAGATGGGATGTAGGGGGTGAGAAATCCGGTAAGGCCAGGCCTCTGCTGGGATTGAATCCAAGGTCTTGCAGTATAATGCTTTGACCTCCCGTCTGCTACACTAGAGTGAGTGCCACAGTGTAAACTTTATAGTATAAAGCCAAGGTAGCCAATGTGATGGTCTCCACATGTTGCTGGACTACAATTCCCATCAACCTTGGAAGTTGTAGTTGAACGACACCAAAGGTCGACATTTTCATTTATTTACTTGTTTTGGGAGCACAATGTGCTTTTCCTACCCATTGAATCTTCCTCCTTAAACGCCACTCTGCTTATAAAAAAATATGTTGTCATTTTGCAGAAGATTCCTCTGGGGACGGCGTTAGCACCATTTACAACAGCACAGTACCACCACAGCTTTCTGACTCTACTGATGAATTTACCACCTACTTTGATCAGAAAATACCTATACCCGAAGATGAAAAGGTTAGTGCAGTTGGCCACAGTGCCACCTCTAGTTCAGCACGAATGGAGGTGACTTGAGGTCAGCAATTCCCAAATGCTTCATTGGAACACTACTACTTTGCCACGGATTAATGGCTAATAAGGGGAAATAAACACGCCCAGGAGCCCAAAATAACAACTCAAGAAGAAAATTGCTCACTGTATCCCTGAATTATTGGCTATTTTGACCATGCTTCCTCCCAATCAGCGTCTGCTGTGGTGGGCTGTAATTCTGTATAAGGTATCGTTGGATCCTCCGATTGTTCCTGATGCAGGCATACAAAAAACAGAATTAACCCATTCTTCTATGAGGCTGCCCATTGCATCTCTGCATGAGACACTCCTCTGGGCTTCCTTCCTTCAAATTAAAAGCATTATTAAACCCATGCAGAAACACAGAGATGGATGGTTTGGGGGGAAGGTAATTCTTACACGCTCAAAGTAAACTGCTGCGGCTATAAGGATGAAGAACGTCTCCAGTGTTGAACTTGAAAAGGAATCGTGCTTTTGCTATCATTCTGGAAACTCCAGAAATTTCTGGAGTATATGTTTGATATATAATACAATTTGGAGGTGTTTTCAGTGCGAGATTAGTCTCTCTGCTATTATGGGGTGGGGAACCTTTGGTCTTCCAGAGGTTGCTGAACTATAACTCCCATCAGCCTCTGCAATCATGGCCAATGGACAGGGACAGTGGGAGTAGTAGTTCAGCAGCATCTGGAGGGCCAAAGGTTCTCCACACCTATCCTATTACTTCCCAGGGTGGGGGTGGGGGAACAGTAATTTACCTTGCTAGCCTAGCTGTGGTAATGGTCGAATGGAGAGAAACAATAGTTCTCTGTGGCTAGCAGCTACTGACTTTAACTTTTGAAATGACCAGAGGAGTCACTGTTTGTTTTAAAAGGACATCAGAACAGACATAGTTAGCTGCCTGTGGATTACATGTTCAGCTAATGATCGCAAAGACCTTATAACCAAAGGGTTGGACACTGGAATTCAGAATAAGAGTCTGTGACAAGGAGAAATGTTATCCAAAACTAGAACATTTCTCTGAGCTGAGGATTCTCTTTGTTTTTGACTCTGAAGTTACCTATTTTGCACTAAGAATCTACAGAACAAAACATTTTTCCAAATGATGTCGGTTCCCTTCCCCCCCCCCCAATTACAGTAAGTAGAATTTGTTTTTGTTTTGTTTCTACTGGGAGAACAAAAACATGGAGTGTTCATTTGGTCTGATCAAGCATCTAGCTAGAGTTCAACCTTAAGGTTTTTTTTTTTAGAGAAAGATTAGAATTGCTGCTGCTGTTGTTGTTTGGTTTATAACCCGCCCTTCCTCCCAGCAGGAGCCCAGGGCGGCAAACAAAACCACTAAAAACATTAAAACGTCATAAAAACAAACTTTAAAAAACATTAAAACAAAACATCTTCAAAAACGTTACTTTAAAAAAGCTATCAAAACATCTTCTAAGATTAAAAACATTTTTAAAAAGAAAGTTTAAGAACATATTAAAAAGCAGTTCCAACACAGATGCAGATTGGGACAAGGTCTCAATTTAAAAGACTTGTTGAAAGAGGAAAGATAACAGAGATGGTGCCTGTCTAATATTTATTGTTTCGTCAGATGAGATAGTGAGACAGGGTTACACTTCTAGCAGACAAATGTAAGCAGACAAGCTACCTTTTATTTAGATCAGGGCTGGGAAGCTGTGGCCCTCCAGAGGCTGCTGGACTGCAACACCCGTCATCCTTGACTATTAGCCATACTGGCTGAGACTGATGGGAGTTGTAGTTCAACAGTGTCTAGAGGGCCACAGATTTGGCACCACAGATTTAGAGATTCAGAACTGTGATTTTTCAAACTTTCTACCTTCTATGGATGCTTTTCCCCCATCAACTTATTGGCTGATGATGCCCTGTGGCATCTGCCATGGAACCTCTGCACACTGCATTGGATTCTAAGGTATGTTCCAAGGCAGGGTTAGGCAGACTTCGGGCTTATGGGATCTCTTTTTTAGTAGAACCCAGAGCCAGACGCAAAATAGTGTCTCAGGCAAGCAGATATACACTAGCAATTAAGGAACAGGGTGCCTCTGACTACATGCTCAGCTGTGGAATTTGTGATTGCTACCAGAAGCAAGTCCACAAATCCTTTCATGCGGAAATCTGCTTCTGGTTTTCCCCCAGGCATTCACTCTTAGTAGCCTAATTGGGTAAGGAGTAGGGGGTTGTGGGGAGCTTTTTACTTGTTGCTGCTGTTAGACATTTGGGAGTTGGCAAGCCTTGTTGAGCTGCTGGAAATTGCCCAGTGATCTGTCTGAGAATCCCAGTCTAGCTTCTTCCCACCCATATCCTAGGGTACACACAATGCATGCAGGCTACTGGCTGGGCTTATTGGGCTTTATGGTCACCCCACGTCAGTTTATTCATAGACTGATCCTAACGTTTCCTTGCAATGTGAAGTTGGTAGTTTGGGGGCAAGCTATCTTTCAGAGGAGCTTGCCTGCCATCACCGTTCTTCCTCTTCAGCAGCTCCTGTTAAACTTTTAAGGCACCTTGTGGTTTCCCAGGGAGTTTGAAAGACTCTAATCAAGTTATTGTTAAGATAAACTAATCTGACATCACTGTGCCATATGTATTGTATACTTTGTGTAATGCAGTACTCTTGGGTGGGCTTGCTCCTTTCTCCTTGTGGCTCTTGGAATGAAACTGTCAGCTGAAAAGAGCAACAATATAGCAGCTTTCTGTGTGAATTAATCCTTCACATTAATTGTCATGCAAAACACTCTGTCCCTTCTGTGAAAAACAGAGATTTAATCTGTCTCTTAAACCTTGTTTTTTAAAGCATCCATGGTTCAGTTTTCGAAAACTCTGGGCTTTCACTGGGCCAGGTTTTCTCATGAGTATTGCCTACCTGGATCCAGGCAACATAGAGTCGGATCTGCAATCTGGTGCTATTGCAGGCTTTAAGGTAAGTAGCCTCTCGATGAAATCTTTGATCCTGAGAATCTAAAGCCCTTTCCATACAGTTTGAGAGCCATGCACAAAACAGGATTAATTCTAGCCAGCAAATGCTTACCATAAACTGTATTTTAACATGTTTGATGATGGGACTCCACAAACTTAGTTGTGGCAACTTGCCTGGACTTTTAGAGTCTTCCTGACATTTCTCTGTTGTCATATTTCCCATCTGAGAAACACTGAGAATTAATTGCCATGGGACCAGCCCGATCTGACAAGAGTGCTCTTTCTTCCCAACTCACCCAGATGTTGGTGTTTCCCCCTTACCATATATAGGCCAAGAGATAGGAGAAACTGCATCTCATTCAGCCCTTTAAATCAGGGGTTTGATTGCTGCCACTGTTGCCTTGTTTATTTCTCTGTCACAATGGTATCCAGAAGATCTACTGATACTATATTTAATTATTTCTAACGTTTATATCCCACCTTTCCTCCAAGGAGCTCAAGGTGGCGTACATGGTCCTTCCCACCCCATTTTATCCTCACAACAACCTTGTGAGGTAGGTTAGGGTAAGAGACAGTGACTAGCCCAAGGTCACCCTGTGAGTTTCATGGCTGAGTAGGGATTTGAACCTTGGTTTCCCAGGTTATAGTCCAACACCCTAACCTTTACACCACATTGGTTACCATTGGCTCCCCAGTAGGTGATGAAGCCAGCTGTTCTGAATAATCTTAAACCTTAAAGCATATTCACTTTTGAATGTGAAATAGGGAGACCACTGAATTGCTTGGGCAGAAAACAAAAACCATCTCTAGCGTGTTTGCTTTACTACTTTTCCTCCCAAGTAAAATAGGCTTACGCTTGATTGCTTACATTACCAGATAAGGTATATGCAAGTTCCCTTGTTCATAAAGGAACTCAGTTGAAATCTAGTCTTATATTGTATCTGAAGACGAGTTTGTTGTGCAGGCTTAAACCAACAGTCCTGCCACTGCTGCCCACCAGGGCACTTGGGACTTGTAGTTCTTCTGAATAGGTGGGTAAGGATCTCTATTGGAAACTTCTCTACAGTTCCCAGAGTTCTTGGATGGAGGCATGCCAGTCGATGTTTTACGTAGCCTGGATGTATCTGGAATATTCTGCTTCAGCAGTCAATTCTTGATTAAACACGTGCATTGGACAGCTGTATTCTCTTTCTGGTTGTGAGAGAGACTTTAACCTGGAGCTGGACTGAATTCCACTAGAAATGCAGATGCCCTTTAGGCTTGCTGGCTGGCTCCCAGAGTTCTCATATCTTGGCTGCTTTTGACCTTGCTACCCTTTTGTGTCTTTCAGCTGCTCTGGGTTCTTTTGCTAGCCACTGTCATCGGCCTGCTCTTGCAGCGCCTGGCAGCAAGGCTAGGGGTAGTTACAGGACTTCATCTGGCGGAAGTATGCCACCGGCAATATCCCAAGGTGGGTGACTTGAGCGGTACAGCTATTCATTTGGAAACTTGTCTTGAGCTTTAAATGCTTGTTGTGAGCAGAGGGATGTGCCTTGTTGTGGGATCAGATTTCCCAGCGTGATAAACTCCCCACACAGGATCAGGATACAGGTGATAACTGGTAATTAGGAGATGAGCGGAAAGAAGATTCAATAGGCCAGGAGGTTGGGGCCAGGAGATGAGGTAAGTTCAGAGAGACTCGCTAAGGTGCCAGGCAGTCCACAAAGTCTGTGCCAGAGCCAGTAGCCAAAGAGGCACTTCAGTGTAAGGGAACTGCAGGTGGCAGAAGCAGATCCAGAAAGGCAGGTGGGTTGTGCCAAAGAGCAACATGCACTGGAATTAATGAGGCCTTGAAGTGAAGTTGGAGGAATACACCAGTCCCCAGATTTTGTGGCTGTTGCAGTTCTTCCGTAGATAAAGAAAGCACTGGCTTCACAGCCAGGGGAACCTGAGTTGGATGAATCTTAAGTGCGCACTTTGGTTGTGTAATATCATCACTCCCACCACCACCATCTGGAAGAGAGTTTGTTGATTGTGCAGACTCTCCTGTACAGCTCTTATTTGGAACCAGCACCTGTTGCTTTTTTTTTTTTTTGAGTGAATGCTTGAATGTCCTCTGAACATGTGCCGAGAGCACTTCTGTCACCCCTGAGTAATTGCACACATCTGGAATTACGGAGCAGGGTCTGTGATTTCCAGACAGGCTTCCAACCTAGCCCCTTCCTTCCCCCTCTCTTCTGTTACGCTCATGCAGCATTTGCTTGACGTTGTATCTCTGCAATCACTTTAATTACTGGTCTTTGAAGAAACCAGTCTGGTAAAAGGTTGGATTTAAAGAAGCGCATAAGAATATTTTGTTCACTATGGAATTCTTTCTGGGCTTGTTTTGGCAAGACGCAGTCGCCTAGGGATATGGATCTCTGCTATGAAACAATCTTTTTTTCCAGCAGCATTAACTAATCCTGATACTGGGGGGAAATGTCTCTGGGTGGTCGTGTGTGTTTATAACTGTCTTTGGAATAAATGTCCTCCTTGGCACATCTGCTGCTGTCTTCCTCTCTCCTGGGGTTGTGTTAAAACATTCTTAGTAAGTGGGAAGTTTAGTTTCAAGTTGAGTCCCGGATCAAGGTAGGCTAGCTCCAAGTCACTATTTTTCTTTAACTGAACAAGGGAGGAGCTGTGTTCTAAGATTTGTTGGGACTCTAGGATAGTGTGGAAACAGCTCTAGCACAGCTTCTTCCTGCACTGTGAAGGTCACGTCAGACCCCCTGAGCCACATTGGAGAGGCCAATTTCTGGGAGGGCCGATACTCCCAGTATGAGGAGAAGCTACAAATGTGGGCTTCTCATGTTTTTCCCCTTGGTAGCAGCATAGGAAGATAATGCAAAGAAGAGCCTGAAATTACTTTTGCAAGCTAAAATGCTGGGGTAAAGCATTTCCATTCACAGTTGTTCATGGCTTCCTGCTAAAGGGCAAAGGCTTTCTTCAGAAAACGCCTTGAACAGAGGCTCTCAAGTGGAGAATATTTTACTTAAAAGGGTGTGTCTTCAAGCTGATTTTGTTCCTGCTTCATGTTTCCCTTTCAGCTAAAAGTTGGCTTAACAAATCTTGTTGGTGTCTGTTGGTTCGTGATTTGCCAGATTCCAGATGGCATAATCCATGTAGGCAGTTGCTGGTCAGCAGATACTGAATCCCTCATCAAAAGTGTTTGATTTTTAAAAATAGACAGCAGCGACTCTTCTTTTTATGACTCAATGCCTGTGGCAACTGGCTTCCCCCCCCCCCCGCCCGCTTAAATCTGCTTCTGTCACTTTATCTGGTTTCATCAACTGGAATTAGAGCCTAATACAATAGGGCTACACTCATGCAGCAGGTTCCGTTCTGGGCCCCCACTGAAAAGTGAAAACCACCAGAAAGTGGGGCCCTACTCAGCTGTAGCGCGGGAACTCCCCACCCTACAGCTGATCGCGCTTTCCCCTACACTGAACTTTCCTCCCTCAAAGATTCCCTTGATACATTGTTCTTTTATTGATTTTACTCACAGCACAGCAGTACAGGTTTCTGTCTCTCTTTCTCTCTGCCACTCCCCCCCCAATAATCCAAGCTCCAAGCAGAAGGAGCAAGCCAAGTGTCATCCATGTTAAGGACTCGGGCCTTGCCAAGGAGGGGGTGGAGGGCACTGAAAGCTGCTTTTCTCCTTTCCAAAAGGAAAACAGATACTCTCTACTAACTTGCAAACTAACCAGGCTTAGTCACAGCGGATGAGGAGGCGACAAAGCCACTTTCCTTTATCAATATTTTCTTCCCAAATTTTGATATTTCTTTCATTTATTGATATTTTGAAAGAAAATATTGACATTAATATCAGTATTTTGGGGGAGGAAAAAATCGGACTGGTAAAAGCAGTGGATAGCGGACAAAGAACGAACTTGAATTGATACTGCCTATTAGGTCGACGGAATGCTTTTGAAGTGGGACTGGCCAACAAATCCCATCCCTCCCTCTGGCCCGTGGGCTTAATTAGTTTGGACCACAAGGCTGTTTTTGGCAGGGCATGCCTCACTCACCTGATGTCATCTGACATCAAGCACAGGATAGGTAAAGCAGTGGCTGCAAAGGAACAATTAGGAGCCTAAGAGTGTGCTGTTTATGTTTGGCACTGAATGCAGGCTGTGCTGCTGTTGGCCTTTGTTGCCTCTACTGGGGAGCTGCTGATTGGAGGAGGGAGAGAGCTATTTAGAACCGTAACAGTTTTACAGCTTGATAATGTTGGGGCCTAATATTACCCCTACAATGTGAATAAATATGTGTCGCTGCTCCTGTGTCCTTTAGTAGCATGTGTAGAAAACATTGTGCTGGTCTGGTGTTGCTATGCAGAAGGGAAATGGAGACACGGATGGTATCCTTTTCCAGTCTGTCAGGTAACTGTGGACGAAGCTTTCTGTCTTGCACCTCTGTTACTTAAGGTAATTTGATAAATTGGAAAGGGGGAAATTTTTATTTAGTAAATTTATGTCCCACCTTCCTTCCATTTTGGGATCTGAGGTGGCATGCATGTGATTTCCAGGCAGTCTCCCATCCAGGCACTGACCAGATCCAGGCCTTCTTAGTTTCAGCAAGGTGACAGCCTCATGCACCCTCAGACCATCCCCTGGGACCCGTTGAGATTGATGGAGAAAAAGCAGTGTGTTTGGGGAAGAAAGGGATAAAGTTCAGTGAGGAAGAAAGTTATTCTTTGCTCTAATGCTACTATATTGCTACTCTGTTAAGGAAATACTGTTGTTTGTGTGCCATTAGAATATCTTGCAGTAAGAAAATTGTTCATTTTAACAAAATCATAAAACTTTTGCATGTAATGCAAGTTGCTGTTTTAAGTATAGAATGTTCTGAATGCTGATTGTGTGTGTTCATGCTTGGATCCACACTCTCCCCCATTGTCTGTTAGCTTCTAGATTAGTGATTCTGTTTTTGTGTATTAAACAAAATCCTATTTGACACCATGCTTGTGCCTTAGGTCCCTCGGATTATCTTGTGGCTGATGGTAGAGCTGGCCATCATTGGCTCAGATATGCAAGAAGTCATTGGCTCAGCAATTGCCATTCATCTCTTGTCTGCTGGGATGTAAGTTGCCTTTTTGTCTTCTGGGTAGGTTGTGGCTTAAGCATCATCTTAGCATTTCCGGAATATTGTCACCAGCTTGTATTGACAACAAGAAAATAAGTTGCTTTCTAGTAACACCTTGCTCCTGTGCATAAACTGGCACTTCTGAGGGCTGGGCCATATGTTAAGAAATATCATTGTGATATAGCCCTCCCAGAACTGTGAAAACTTCAGAATGCAAATGGGAAGTTCACATATTTGGATGCACCTCCTAGAACGAGAGAAAGAAACCCCCTGCATGTGGAAATCTAGTTCCATCAGAGAGAAACCCAGGCTACAACCATTCATCCTGACTTGCTGATTTTCCATATTCAGGTATGTGCACATGCTCTGGAGTGTGTCATCTTGTTCTTGGACCTTGGAGAACATTCAAGCATAGGATTCCACACATGCATTCTTGAAGTGATTCAGCCCTAGGACAGCCATGTCTACGTGACATTTCTACTAAACATGTATAATTCAGCTCACTGATTGCTGCAGGGAGGAAGCTCTGCCAATAATCTTTAGATATTTTTCAAAACCAAGACGTTTATTCCATAAAGTTGCTCCTGTATTCCAGGTGTGGGGAACCTGCAACGGTACCTCCCATCAGCCCTGACCATTGGCTATCCTGGCTGGGTCTGATAGGAACTAGAATCCCTCCCTTGTGGCCAGAATAGACCTAGCCCACCTCAGATATTGGAGGAGAATATATCAAATGGACGACAATTCCCTCACCAAACTTTGCTGGTCCGAACAGCTGTCGAAGGGGGGGTGGGCCCATACCAACCAGGCACTGCTGGAGCAATATAACCTCCCCACAGGTGAACCTTAGCCCCCAAGCCCTTAGGAATTGGGTATTCAATCATGCAGTGAGGAAAGACCGGGTAGACATTTTAATAGCCCCCTTCTCTATTTGGAACTCAAACTCAATCATGCTAGATCATCGTATTTTGAGATACTCACCCATCCCTCTCTTCGTAAAGCTTTCCTGGAACTTAGGTACCAATTAATGCCCTCGGCCTGCCTGGAAGGGAGGTATAAGGGAATCCATATCGAGGAACAGAAATGTATTTTTGGGTGTAATATTGTGGAGGACATTATCCATTACCTGTTATATTGCCCACAGTACGCCAACCCCAGACAGAAATTTTTGGCCCAATTCATCCATTCTCCTTTAGTTAAATGCCCTAAGGAGCTAGTAGTAGAGCTTCTAAATGATAACTTTAAACACGTGACTATTGCCGTAGCCCACTTTGCCTTGGCAGCTAAAAAGTTACGTGTGATTTATATTCAAAATCAGAAACCCTGAAATTTTAAAATGTTTGATTTCTACTCACCAGGCTCAACATGGGTCTTATGGTGGCTGACTTTATTTTATTTTATCGCATTTTGTGGTATTTGTTGTATTTGTGGTATTTGTGATGTATGTTGTATTTGCAATGGCCTTTGGCTAAATGCAAGATAAATAGATAGATAGATAGATAGAATCCAACAACATCAGGAGAGCTGCAGGTTCCTCATCCCTGCTGTAAACCCTTGTCCTCCCCCTTCACCACTGCCTTGGCCTTCTAGTTTTATTTTACACATTTAGTAAATATATACACTGCAGATATGGGCCGTTAAAAATGAAGTCTGCTCAGTTTTTTGGCGAAGCTTTTGGAAAAACAAACAAGTCTTTATTTTCCAACAGTAACGGAGCAAAGCTGTAGTCTGGCAAGCCTCCCTATGCAACAGAATTGCGCAGCAAGGCCAGGAATCCCCAGGCAACTGAATTCATTTCCCTAGGCAGGGATTTGCATCATCAAACAGAGCCCTGGTTGGCTGGAAAACATAGTTCTGCATAATCCAGCAGGGTACATAAGAAGTATATTTACACAATAATGTCTGTTATGGAGCCATTATGAGTTTCATATTAAACGTTTATATTAATCATTTCTGTTATGATTAGTCTGTATAGGAAAACCTATTAATGAGCTTTGGTCATGTTACAAATGTTTTCCATTAAACCTTTAAAAACAACAACCAAACCTTTCGGCCTTTTCTCTGTATCATTGTTTGAACCCCTTGATGATATTATTTGCCTGTTTTCTGTGCCTTTTTTCTGCTGTAGTTGCCACATCTAAAAAGAAAAAAGGGTCAACAGAACTGTACTATATACTAAAAGGGTTATTATACTGATCTTTGAAAGTTGATCTGAGAGCTATTTTGGCTGAAGAGCAGGGTAAAACTGCTATACACTGAATACAACTGTGCCACTTATTTTGTACAATAGCATTTGGAGGAAGGGCCATAGTTCAGTGGGTAGGCCACATACTCTCCATGCAAAAGGTGCCAGGTTCAATCCCTGGCATCTCTAGGTAAGGCTGGGAAGGATTCCTGCCTGAAACCTGCTAGCCAGTGTAGACAGTACTGATCCAGATGTACCAATGTTCTGGCTCAGCACAAGGTGGCTTTCTGGGTTCCCACAGTGTTATGATGTTTGCCATATTTGTTTCAGTTCCTTTCTGAATATTTCTTACCACTGAATTTCCATGTCATTGTTAAGGATTATTAGGCAAGATTTAATTATCTGAAAAAGTAATGGCTATAGTGGAGAGGAAGACCTGACCCTTGGTTGGAAATAGCACAAGGCATGGTAGTGTCAACCTGTCCCTCTCTCCTTCCCTTCCTGAAAGGGCAGCTAGTTTTCTAAAATGGCTGGAGGGTTCAGACTTTAGCCGGACATAGCCAGTTGTAGCAGGCAGGCCCTCCATTAAATTGCCATTCTCCCGTTTGTTCGTCACTGGAAACATGCAATGTTTCACTCCATAAACTTTCAACAAACTCAGCTTTGTTTCCTTGTGACATTCTCTTATCTCTTTTTTCCCCCTGTAGAATTAAGCTCCCCTGCCTCTCGCCTCTAAATAGGCGACTAGTTTGTCCACCTTTCCACTACTCTTTAAAATGGACTGTGATCTCTGCCCTAAATATAAGTGATGCTTGGCCATACTTTGCTTTTAAGATGATGTACTTAACAGCCTGAAACCCACATACCTGTTTTGTCTTCCTGCAGAATCCCTTTGTGGGGTGGAGTTCTCATCACAATTGCTGACACCTTTGTGTTTCTCTTCCTGGACAAGTACGGTAAGCTGCTTTCTTATATAATCAGTGCTTCTTCTGTCCTAAGTAATCTGAAAAGTGAAGCAAGGGCATTTTCTCAAGTACTGCTGAGAAGGCCCTGTTACTCATTGGGGCATGCTTGCAAAATCCTGGAAGGCTGTGACTTACTATGCAGTGCAGGAAGCTGCTTTTAAAAATAAAGATTTGTACATCAAAGGCCCTATTGAGAGCGAGGGGTAGAGTTTGCATAGTTCTCTGGATTGTGGGTGGAGTGTCCTAAAACACCTTGCAAAACCTGTGCATGCCATTGGTGTGAGATGTTGCATGGGAAATAGCCTCTGATTCAAAACAATCCCTCAACATGTGGCTTTTCTTGTTCCTGTAGCAATTGGCTACCAGGTTTTGGTTACCAATTGCTCTTCCCTGCCTCCCCCTTTGCCACAGAGAACCAGCCTATGTATGTGGCTACCAATGTGCTATCGGGTGGTGGGCCTTGTATCCCTGTGTACACTTTATGTGAAAAGATGGCCCGTTGAGCTTGGTGGGCTTTCCTTCTGAATAAATGTTATGGGATTATTTTTATTATTCATATTTATATTTATGGCCCACCCTTCACCAGTAGGTCCCAGCATGGGTTACAAAATGTAAAATAAAATTTTACTTATTTATTAGATTTATATCCTGCTCTTCCTCCCAGTAGGAGCCCAGGGTGGCAAACAAAAGCACTAAAAACACTCTAAAACATTATAAAAACAGACCTTAAAATATATTAAAACAAAACATCCTTAAAAACGTTTTTTAAATGTTTTAAAAATATCTTTTTTAAAAAAGCTTTAAAAACACATTGAAAAGCAATACCAACACAGACGCAAAATATTAAAACAGAATTCAAACACATTTCAATCACAAGAATAGGGTGGGGTCTGAAAACATACATCTCAGGAGCCAAAGGCCAGGGTAAAGAGGTATGTCTTTAGCATTCGATGAAAACTGTAGAGCGAAGGTGCCAGACATACCTCTGTAGGGAGGGAATTCCATAACTTGGGGCTGCCACAGAGAAAGTCGTCTCCTGGGACACCATCCTCCGAACGTCTGAGGGTGGCAGAACTACTAAGAAGGCCTGCTCTTTTGATCTTAACACCTGAGAGGGTCTGTGGGGAAGGAGGCCACTTCTGAGGTATTTGGGGCCTAAGTCGTTTAGGGCTTTAAACACTAACGTGAGCATCTTAAATTGGGCTCGGAAATGAACTGGCAACCAATTCAACTGTTTTAGAACAGGAGTTGTGAGTTCTAAAAGGAACCCCAGCCAGTAATCTGGCCACTGCATTTTGGACTAGTTGAAGTTTTCAAGTTGTCTTCCACATAGAGCGTGTTGCTATAATCCAATCCTGAAGTTACAAGGGCTGGATTAGGCTGGAAAGGGCTTTCCACATTGCCTTATGTGCGATAAATGTGCATCTGTTACTCAGAATTATGGGATCTTGTCTGTCTAAGAGAGCTGTTTTTTACTTTTATTTATCTGAAGCCATGATATTTTTACTACTACTCTTCCTCCCATGCCCAGCCAAGCCAATATATGTGTTGTGATAAAAAGTTCTGCACTTGGCAAGTGAAAAATCACAGGTCTTTGGCATCACTAGCAATGAATGATGCAGCTCTTCCTACCTTCTTTCCCACCCCATCCCTACCCAATTGCCTGTATCATTTTGAGAACTTTTCTCAGAAGTCTTGAGTTTTGAAATATTTGGCAGGAGGGGGTTGTTCTGGTCTCCATGCTAAAACTGGAGTTTATTTCTGCTACATTCCTGAATCGCCGGAGTGTACATGCAGTCGTTTAGAAATTAAGTCTCAGCATAGCTCTCCTCTTCTTCCCGCAGTACCAGACCACTTTCTGAACCGTTTTGCGTATTTGCAGTTTAGTTTGGTGAAGGCTGTGCACTCCCTCTCTCCAGCATTAGAGTAGCTGTTCACACGTCTGTGTGTGTTTCAGCAGTGAACCACTCTGTCCATAAATTAAGGCTGATTTTACATTCTAGTGAAAGAGTTCAATGGGATGTAGGTGCCCTGGGTGCTGGATCAGGACTCAGAGTATATTTGGACTGCTGATCAAGCCTCTTATTTCCTTGTGTACATTTTACCTAGAAAAAAGTCCCATTGAGCGTGGTGGATTTTCAGAACATTGTTTGACATTATGTCCATTGTGATGACATGAAGAATTTAGGAAATGATTTTACTTTTTTGAATGTATGCTAGCACTCCTGTATCCCAAAGTTGCTTAATGATGCATGTGTGTCTCTTTCAGGCCTGAGGAAATTGGAAGCATTTTTTGGCTTCCTGATTACCATTATGGCCGTTACATTTGGATATGAGGTAACACTGCTCTTTAATATCTTGGGATGTTTACCTTAGAAATTAAAAAGTGACTGCTTTTTCTTTTTTAATATTCTGTAGGATTTTCTATTTTTAATGTAATAAACCATCTTGTAGTGTAGGAAATGCCTTTGCCTGAGAACGTGCATTACTAGAGAAAGTTAGCTTGGACCTTTATAGTATGATATTAGCGTCTACCATGTTCATTCTAGAAGGTATGTTCCTGGCTGCCACAGGAAATTTTTCCTCTCCGTTTAGAGGCTGTTTTAGAACACTCACAGTTCAACATTCTGTCCTGCTCTGAGCTACAGTTCAGACTTCTGGTCATGTCCTTTACTATCTTGACAGATGTTGGTTTAAAAAAAAATGGCACTGAGCAATAGGGCACTTGTGTTGTGTAGTTCCTCGGGAGATCCACTTTGTCCTCTACTTAATTTAATGTCTACACCAGGTGTGGGGAACCACTGAACCTCCAGATGTTTCTGAACTACAACTCCCATCATCCGTGGCCTTTGCCTATGCTTGCTGGGGCTGATGGGAGTTGTAGTTGAACCACATCTGGAGGGCCACAGGTTCTCCACACGTGGTCTACATGGAACCACTAGGGGAGGTTACTTGGAGGGAGGCGTTGGTATGCTGATGATGCCCAGTTTTATTTCCACTTGCCATAATTAGTTAAGAGGTGAAAGTTCTGAGTGGGTTCCTGAAATTGGCAATGGGCTGGATGAGGGCCAATAAAACAAAATAAAAGTTTCAGTCCAGATAAAATGAAAGCACTCTGGCTATGTAGTTTAACTGAACATGGGGGTGATACTCACCTTGTTCTGGATGGTGTAATTTCTTTAAGGTTCACAGCTTAGTGGTGGTGATCAGTCCACCCCTTACTTTATTTTATTTTTGTTTTCTCATATTTATCCTGTCTTCCTCTTGATGAAATCATGAGATGGCTAGCAATACAAAATACCATAATCAATAATAAAATATTAAAACATACAAAAAAAACCCAACAGCCTCAATCAATTCAGCAAACATATCAGTTAAATCCCAAAGGCATGCACAAATTCTCCAAAGTAGTATGTATATTACTGCATCCTTCCTCCAAAGATCTCGGGGTAATATGTAGGGTTTTCCTCCCACTTTAATCACATTATAGTCCTGTAATATAGGTTAGGCTGAGTCAGTGATCAGCCTAAGATACCTGAAAGATAGTCTTGCCCCTTATATATCCAATTGATCACTGCGTTCTGCAGGTGAGGGCCTCCTGCAGATACCATTTTATCAGGAGGTCTGTTCCTCACAACACAAGAAGTGGACCGTTAGTGTAGTGGCACCTACCCTTTGGAATTCCCTCCTCTTAATATTAGACAGGCACCATCTCTGTTATCTCTTCAGCGCCTACTGAAGACCTTCCTCTTTCACAAGCCTTTTAAGTGGAGACCTTATCCAGTTTATATCTGTTTTGGAATTGCTTTTAAAGATGTTTATAAAGCTGTGTTTTTGTTTTTAAATTTGTTTAAAAGATGTTTTGCTTTAATGTTTCAAAGTCTTTTGTTTTTAAGAAGTTTTAGAGTGCTTTTAGTGTTTTTGTTTGCTGCCCTGGGTTCTTCCTGGGAGGAAGGGCAGGATATAAAATAAATAAATAAACAAGTTTTATGCAGGAAATTGCTTGCTGAGCAGGGATTTGAGCCCTCATTTCCCTGGCCCAAATCCAACACTCTAATCTCCACATCACAGTAGCTCTCTGTATCAACATTGCCATGTAAGAACAAACTGAGAAGAGAGATTCCCTACTTCGGCCTTCCTCAACTTGCTGCCCTCCAGGTGTTGTTGGACTCCAACTTCCATCAGCCCCATCTAGCATGGCTAATGGTCAGGGTTGATGGGAGTTGTAGTCCAGCATATCTGCAGGACACCAGGTTGGGGAAGGCCACACTACAAGAAAATGGGGAGGGAAAAGTACTTCATGAAGGCATTGCTGTTTCAGTCTACAATGGGATGTCTTTGATTTGCCAAAGCTAAGGCCAGTTGCTATTCCAGCTGTAACTAATTTCTATTCCCTTATGTGTTCTACAGTACGTTAGGGTAAAGCCAGACCAGGGCCAATTACTGAAAGGAATGTTTATGCCATACTGCAAGGACTGTGGTCCCCCTCAGCTAGAGCAAGCTGTCGGGATTGTGGGTGCTGTCATCATGCCTCACAACATGTACTTGCATTCTGCTTTGGTCAAGGTAAGCTTGAGTTTTCCGCATGGGGCCAATTTTCTCATAAGCCTTCTCACTTTCAGATGCCATGGTAAAGTCACACTCATGAACATTCACACACCTTGTTTCTGAAGTGGTACTGGCGCCATGGTTGCTTCAGTCTTCCACGTGTATGTAAACACACACAGAGGCAGGCAGAGAAAATCCTGTGGTATAGTTAAAATGGCTACCTTAGTGTTAATGTTCACCCAGTGCTAAAATAGTGGGGAGTGGGGGGAAGACAACATTTATTCCCGCAGCATCCCTAGTGGCCCTCTCACCACTCGGAAATCGCAAAACGGGTCTACCAATGATGCCTTCAAATTAGCCCTCTATGAAAAACATCAGTCAACACACAGCAACCGCAGAAGAACTGAGATGATGTCAGAAGTGCCAAGCAGGCTGTAGGAAACAGCCCACGGCCTCTCTCATTTTTGTATTTTGATATTTTGAAAGTTGGTTGTAAGCCTCTTTGGGGACAGCTCACTGTGGAAAGGGGGAATATAAATAAACTCAAATCAGTCATGGCAGAGAGCTGTAGCTCAGTGGTCAGGAAGGAAGCAGCAGCTGTGGTTTGTTAACACTAGCTATGGTTACTTGTGACATTTGCACTGTACCAAAGGGATTGTTGCAACCTGTGATAGGTTTTTAAAATCAATTCACTCTGAATTTTTTTTTGAGAACTGTGAATCAGGTTAAACAGCCCTTTTTGGGGATATTGTCTTTTTAACCTTTTATTCTGTTCAGTTTTGGTGTGTTTTCCCTTTATATTCAAGTTCATGTATAAACTATCTTGTGGTCCCATCTTGAACATAATAAGAGCCTGGTTGGATCGCACTAATAGCTCATCTAGTCCAGCTCTGTGTTCTCATAGTGACCAGCCAGATGCCTATGGGAAGCCCACAAGCAGGACCCGAGCACAAGAGTACTCTCCCCACTCATAATCCACAGCAACTGGTATTTGAGGCTTTGCCATCAGAGGGTAGTACGCTGCCATCAAAGCTAGTAGCCACTGGTAACATTCTATTTCATGAATTTGCTAGAACCCATTTTAAAGCCATTCAAGTTGGGCAGCCATTGACTACACCTTGTCATACCCAATTCCATAGATTACTGATACACTGTATTAAGAAGTATTTCCTTTTGCCTGCACTGAATCGTCCAGCTTTATTGGATACCCCAGGTTCAAGTATTATGCAAGAAGAAGAAACGCTTCCATCTTGGATAGATCAAGGTCGAAATTCCTGTAAATGAATTTTTTGTCGTGAAAGGCTGGCACAGTCACGGGGGTGTTACAGCATGTATCTTTGAGACCTTGGGGCCACAATCTAGCCCCTTTAACGTTGACCTTCGAAAGACAAGTGAATATACAGAATTTAGAGAGGTTGCCACCCTTTGCCTGTATGCTAACTCCTTTGGACGTAGCCTTAAATAACCCTTTTCTTGCAAGCGGTACTAATCTTTCATCTTTCCATCCAGTCTCGACAGGTGAATCGGGCCAACAAGAAGGAAGTCAGCGAGGCCAACAAATACTTCTTCATAGAATCCTGCATTGCCCTCTTCATCTCCTTCATTATCAATGTGTTTGTCGTTTCTGTCTTTGCCCAAGCTTTCTATAGCAAGACAAACAACGATGTGGTGAGTTCTCAGTTTTTCTTCCGGTATGCTTTCTTCCATAATTTTAAAGTGTCATTAGAAGGCAACAAGCAGTACTGCAGGGCCCAAGATAGATAAATACGTCAAAACATTTTTACCACACTCCTCAGCCAAAAACCCTTCCTGAGTGGCTTATAAAGATCATTAATAAGACCCTGTCCTCAGGCTTATAGTCTAAAAGAGATGACACAAAAAGAAATGGGATTGGGAAGGAGGAGGAAAAAAGCAAACTTGGGCTTTCCCATACAAAGTGCCTCTGATGAGGAGTAGCTGGGGTCTCAGTTGAGCTGACGGAGTGGCCCTGCTTCCCAGTGCTCCTTCTACCATCCCAGTGGAATCCCCATCTTCATTTAAGAAATAAAATAAATTTCTAATGTCATGCCATACAAACTATAAAAAGTATTTGCAAAAGGGATGTTCCAGGCTGATAATTCTGTCCATTACTTATTTGAGGAGAATGACTTGCGTTTTTTTTCCTTGTCTGATTGCTGCCATAGTGCTGATTTATATTCCAGAGTTGATCTCCTCTTGTCAATACAGCCTTGTAAACTACCAGTTTTGTGAAGGCTCTCCACTACCACTGACTTGTTGTTGCCGCCTTCTCCTCTGGACTTCCTCTCTAGCGCAGAAAGAGCCCTGTAGGACTATGCTGGCTGCATCCTTGATTGTCACAAAAGGCAGCCAACAATGCCCTGGGGTTCCCTTTCCCGCTTAGGGAAGGTGTAGTGCAGCACTATTGTAGCTGCACTTTTTGAGCTATAGAGGCAGGATAGGAAGGTGGCGGATTGGAAAAGGGGCATGTGCTGACCATGCATCTACTCGTTTGCAGGCAGTTTCTTCTCAACTCAAGTAGTTCAGTCTTCAGACAGATTTGTTTGTTTCAAACCATTGGTCATCACAAAAAATGCAGACAGTATAGAAGCACATTTTAGCAAAGGCGATCCCCAGCACATGGGACCCCATGTTATACAATGAAATTGTGTCTGCTCTGTCGGGCTGCTAAGGCAAACATAAAAAACTTATACGTAGTGAATTTATCCCCATCCATCAACAAATAATAGGGGGGAAATCTGTTATTCAAAAAGGAAACACTTTGGATAATACCTTTTGAGAAATCTATCCTTAGGAGAATTATACAGGGAGCAATACAGGATATAATGAATGGTATTTTCCACCTCTCCCTGGCTGCATACACACATGGCAATTTGCAGGCATTCTGGCATATCTGCAGGTATGTCTACCATCCAAATATGCTGTGGCCGTGCTTAGAAATCTCAAAGCTGTAAATGCCTTCCTCGGTGTATCAACCGGTAATTCAGAAAACTAATCTGGAAACCATAATCAGATTTCACAGAATAATAAAATGGTGAGGAGAACATTTTTTGGGGCAACCTCATATCTGGCATATGTTATAATATTAACCAATACAGAAACAAGGCAGTGTAAGCTCTGAAAAGTATGAACAGCAAACAGCACACAAAAGTTAATATATTGGGGGGGGGAATTCTCCTTGGATTTGTGGTTGACCTTGCAGGCTTTATCCCAAACGAAGCCCATGAAATTGGAGGAGGGGGATTTAATGCCAAAGGAGATGTTCTTCAGGTAAACGGCCCAAGGTTCAGTTAGTCTTGGGCTTCTTCAGACAGGAGGCTCTTGGGTAGCAGGACTCAGAAAGGCCCCTATCTGAGACCTTGGAGAGTTCCTGCCAGATGGAATAGACTGTTATAGTTCCCAAAGAGAGAGATTAAATAATTAAAGGCTCGTATGAACCCAGAGTACTTTAAAGGAGGCTGCCCGCTGCATCTCTGCATGACTTACTTTCTACCCAGGAGACATACTCAGAACAGTGACTTACAAGAGGTAAGGCAGCTCTGTCTATCCTTTAGATAATGTTATGCTTGCCATGCTCAGCATGATGGGCGACAAGCTGCCCTCCCAACTTTGAAGATGCAGAGGTGGGTAGGGATCCTCCCCCCAGCTACATAGCATTCCCCACCCCTTTCCCATCTCCAAAGCTGGGAGAAGGAAACATGATCCCAGCCTCTGTTTCCCATGGAAAAATAGGGCAAGGCAGGGTGCTCCTGGAGCCAGTGCCTGCCCACTCCCTGGCTCTCTTTCTCACAGAACACCGAGACAGAAGGGGTTCCTGCAGCTGCTGCTGGTGGGTCTCTGAGCCCCTTCAAGGAGCATGGGCTTGAAGCTGGGATGCTCTTCTGTCTTTCCCATAGGAATGGTTGTGGGAGATTCTTTGCTGTTGGACAGAGGCACTTGCCCCCTTCTAGTTGGCTGTAAGGAGAAACCTGATGACCACAGGCTTTTGGCTAGGCCAGCAAGGCCCACCTAATCGTAGTCCCTTTTAGAGCAACTTTCCCCAACTAGGTGCCCTCCAGGTGGTATTGGACTCCAGCTCCCATGAGCCCCAGCCAGCATGGCCAGTAGTGAGGGATGATGGGAGTTGTAGCCCAACAACACGAAGGTGGAGGGCATTAGCACCCACCGAACACAAGAAATTATCTATTTGCAACACTAGCTTTGTAGGACCAGTTCTGAGCAGATGTGTGTGCTGCAGCTGCTGTTTCATCTTGACCTTTCTTGCCCTTTTCATGATAAAATGCACTTTTGCTACTTGGGAGGGAGGGAAGTGTAATCTTGTCGTCTTCTCCTTGTATCACTCTGCCCTAAATGCAGTTTCCTCTCCTCATACCTGGGCCTACCTTGTGAAAACCTAGTTTTTGAAATGTGTCAAATTTCTATTTGCAGTACGAGGTCTGTAAAAATGAAAGTTTTGCTCAAGCTTCCTTGTTTAAGCCAAACAATGCGACGCTGGACGTGGATATCTATAAAGGGGTGAGTAAGTCTTTCAGAGGCACTATACATTTTGCCTTAGGACCATCTCTTACCATTTCAAGTGCCCCCTGCCCCCAGCATACCGGGACTTCTCTCCTCTGTGCCCCCAGCATACCGTCAAAATCTGTTCTAGAGGTTTGAGGGGACCCTCTAGAGCGGATGCTGGGGGGAAAGGAGGAGGGGGAGGGAAAATCCCATTGTGCTAGCAGAAATCTGTTCTGCTTGCGCAATGGCAGCATTGGATACAACCTTTAGAAACTTGAAATTTTAGTCCTTGTGGATGCAGAACTTGAAAAATGTAATGGCAAAAAAATGTTATACCAAACACTGTACTATTTAGCTTCTATGGTGCTTAGATTCTTTTCTGCTTAAAGGTGGGGGGGAGGAGAAATGTTTTATCTACTTTTGATATTATTATTTTCAAAACAGCAGTAATAAATACAATTCCAACAAGAATGCTGGCTAAAAGTCCAAATTAAAAACCCTCGTAATCTGTCTCTGAAAAACCCTGATATATATACACTTGTAAAACTTCATTTTGAGGACAACAATGTTTGATGCCTAAAAGCCTTCCTAAAAATAAAGTTTTTTTAAAAAAAAACTAGCTTCCAGAAGGCTGTTAAAGAGGGGCCATCCCAGGTCTTAGGGGACCTAAAGGAGTTCACCCTGACCCCCCCTCCAAAAAAAACCCCCAAACTGGAGATGGGTTCTATTTGGCATTAGGACAACAATCCACATACCATCTGTAAAAATAAAAACAAAATCTGCAACAAAAGTGGCTCCAGATTATCAGCAGCTGTTTTTTCTCTGGATTAAGCCAGGAAGGACAAGAGAGGAAACACTAATACTAGATGAGTTTGGGTGTCCTTGCCACATTATTGGCTGTAATGTTCTGGAAAAGACCACAGGGAGGCTCCTTCATTCCTGCTTCCACCCAAAGGAATCACGCAAGCCCATTGTTCTTGGGGAAGGGAAGGAAAACTTAATAACTTTACTGTCCTTTGGCATTGCTGTATTTATGAAAAAGCATATATGTGTGCCTTGGCTTTCAGGTTCTGTTGAGTCTGATCTAAAATCTATAGTGATTTTACAAAAAATGCCCTCTATCATTAGATCACACACCTGGTAGGTCTAAATTTGGGTCTCGTTTGCCCTTCTCCCACTGAATTTTATTTTATATAACATTGACAGGAATCCTTCTGTATTCTAGGGTGTTATTCTTGGTTGTTACTTTGGTCCTGCTGCTCTCTACATCTGGGCAATTGGGATTCTTGCCGCAGGTCAGAGTTCGACAATGACTGGAACTTACTCTGGACAGTTTGTCATGGAGGTATTTTATCTCTCTTCAACCATGTTTGCTTACACTTGTCAGTGGGCTCCTTTCTCCCTACCGAGTCCATGCAATCCCGGTGAAAGATGTGATAGTGGAGATATCAATTCAAATGGCTCAATGACTTGTGGATATTTTGCTTTCTGGAGTGTGGGAGCAGTGCTGCATCAATGCTCACCTGTAAGAGAAAAACTGCATGCAATAAGGATGCTGTGTAGCATCTTCCAAAAGAAAACAACTGGGTTTGTTTGAGGATGAAAAACAAAACAAACTCCCCAAACACTGTGTTCATAGAAATCTTTAAATACCACTAACTTTTTAAAAAATCAGACTTTATGCATGGCATTTCATTTGTGATTATGTAAATAAAAATGATTTTAGAAAATTAATTACATAAAAAAACATAATAGTGTTGTTCATGAAAATGAAAGGCATACAAAGGTAATCTGGGGTATCCATCAGGCTCCTGAGAGATCCCTGACTTCTGTTACTTAGCTCCCATGCCTGCTTCTCCTTTGCTACTCTTTAACAATCCCAAATCCTAGGGGAAATAATCTGACCTTTGGAGAGTTTAAATGGTTAAATCAGGCACATGCATGTTTTCCGTTAATCTAAATACAGTGATTGTGTATTTTGGTTGGGACAAGTCAGAGGTCCTCTAACATTCCTTATTGGAAGATGAAATCATTGAGTGAACGGTCAAGCTGCAATTTGAGTATCAGTGCAGTGTCAGTGAATCCATCAGATTATTGAATGCCCCAGCTTTCATTTTTAAACAGCAAGGCAGGTTTCTAGCACTCACTTGAAGGAAATCTGTCAAAAGTGAGTCCAATGTTTATACAAAGGGATCTGAGTGTGATTGTCAATGGAGAGAGGGCAGGATTATTTGCTGACTGTCTCCATGAACTCGAGTCTGCCTTTCCCTTGCCCCATATTTATTGCCTATAAAAAAATGAATCTCATCTATTAGTTTGTATTATTTAGCAATTGCATCAGATTACGTAGCCCAGCACAAGTAGTGCATGTAGAATAAATTATTCATTCACCCACATGGTGGGTTAACATCTTAGTCCTGCTCCTGTTCATAGTTATGTGGCAGTAATCACTTCAGGTCAACACATCCTGTTTTAATGTATTTACCAGATTCGTAAGACTCAGGTTTTCAGCTGGATTCAAGGTTTCTTGCAACTAGGGGAATATCACTGCCACATGTGCTCATATCCCACCCTACAAAGTTTGCCACCACTATTTTGTTGCTTGATGATGTTTGAGCAACACTGGATCCCTCATTTTAATTCGCTTCCCCTCCCTGTTTGCTTATTTCAGGGGTTCCTCAATCTGAAGTGGTCACGCTTTGCTCGAGTGGTTTTGACCCGCTCCATAGCCATCACGCCAACGCTTCTGGTAGCCATTTTCCAAGATACGGAACACCTGACTGGCATGAATGACTTTCTCAACGTTCTTATGAGTTTACAGGTGAGGGCCCTGATGAGGCCTAGGATTGTCCTAAAGAATAGTTAAGGGATTGCATTTGCTGGCAAACAATGACATGCGCCCCATCAGAGTTTTGGAAGAAAAGACAGAATCCAAGTAAGCGATCCAATAAAAGGAAGTTCAGCAGCAAGTCTACATATGCTGAGTCAGTTTAACAGTATAGGGTCCATCTGTTTCTTATGCAGAAATGAGGAATGAACAGAGAATAAGACCTGTGAAATGCAACTTCATGTATATGATAAAGGGAACAAGGCATCCTGAGTGGGCACCTCATAGAATCATAGACTAGGTATATGTGGGTGGGTGGGTAGTTCTTGAAGGGCCATCTAATCCCATTTCCTGCTTCATGCAGGAAAGCCAAAGTTAGAATGCCCCCAACAGATGGCAGTCCAGCCTCTGCTTGATAGCAGTGGTGGCTGGTGGCTTCATGTCGATGGTACAGTGGAATCCACTCTGGATTTTAGTCTGAACGTTCAAGGAGCTGTCAAAGGTGTTGAAGCTTGATAAGACCTCCAGCAAGGGAGAGCTCACCACTCCTGCTAGGTAATTTGTGCCATTGTCAAACTACTCTTACCGTTCCTCCTAATGTTCAACCAAAATCTGCTCTCCTGTAAATTAAAGTCCTTTAGATTTTGAGCTTCATGCTGCTGCTTTTTGGCTTTGCTTCTGTTGGAATTCCCCATTGACTTGACCTTCTTGTAGTCAGAACCACACTGTGGCTATAATGCAGGTCTGGGGGAAAACTTTGGCCATTCAGATGTTGCTGAGCTACAACTCCCATCATCGCTGGCCTTGGGCCACACTTGTTGGGGCTGATGGGAGTTGTAGTTCAGCAACATCTGGAGGGCCAGAGGTGCTCTAATTGGTCAAATCACCAGAGTCTGACAGTGTTAAACCTACTGTATAATTAAACAGCAAAGGAATTGGGCTGTGTGTTTTTCCCCACATGGTGCATTGGCCATCCATTATAACCCATTATATCTTGCATTTGTCACCATTTTGTCTGAATTCAGTCATCAGTTTTCTGTGCTTGCAACACTGGCTTCTGTTTCATCTGGTAGAAGATGCTGGATTTAGTCCTGAAAAGCTTTCAGGCAGGGAGAATGTGGGTGTTTAATTAACTTTCAGCCATTGCAAATCCATCATCTTTTCACATAAAACACCAAAGTAAGAGAATCCTTTCTTGAGCATAATCCCTTTTTTCCTTTCTTTCCAGCTTCCTTTTGCTTTAATCCCAGTCCTCACATTCACAAGTTTGCGTCCTGTGATGAATGACTTTGCAAATGGCCTGTAAGTATGAAGAATTGCATACACTTTACATCCTTGAGTGATTTGAGGATGATCAAAATCTGGAATGTATAATATTGCTTCTCAAAACAGTTGTTTCTTGGCCAAACCACGTTAAAGCTCAGCACCTACACACACGCACGCACACATCAATTTCCCATCCCATACAGTGGGTGCAGTTTCATAGCACATCGAGGCTACATTTTATTTCTTTGAAGGCAAGTTCTTCGCATGGCCACGGGGCTGTGTGCATGCACATAATATCGCCCCCTTCTGAAAACAGAAAACAGTTTAAAACAAATTACAGTTACAGGAATAGGGTCACCATTATAGGCATGACTACTGGAACCTATGTATTTGTAGCTATTCTCTGAAAGCCTGGGCCATGTGATCATTTTAGTTTGCAGTGCCCATGGGTAAAGTCTCCCTGCGTGTTTAGCCAGGCTGTTGTGTGCAACTGCTACTGCCACAGGTAAAATTCAGTGTTTGGCTTATCACCATAAATACTCTAAAAAGCAGTACATGCAATAACTTGCCAACTGCTGAACCTTGCACGTTGCAGTAGCATTCATGTGACAGACTGGCCATAGGCTGAAAACTGACACGTGCAGATTTTTTTTTTAATCTTGCACAAATAGACCCTTAGTGTTACTGAAATAGGTGGGAACAAAGCTGTAGTCAGAATGCCATTTCTAGAAACTGGTTTCACACATCTGCATAAATAAATACAGGGAGCTCTGATTTTCAATAATTGATATGCATAACTTCTTATTTGTAAAGTGGAATGTAAGCTATGTTTCAATTTGTTCTTTTAATATATATATATAAAGTAGACCTAAATGAATAAACATAGGGAGCTCCTTGTTACATGAACTTTGCTTGCATTTTGCTAAAATTGTTAGTCTCTCTGTTGTACTTCCTCACCTGAATCTAGGGGTAGTAAGATTCATTAATTGCACCAGTGAATGTGTGGGAAAACCTGCCACCTTGTGCAAGAAAACAATTTTATGTTTCTTATAGTACACATGAAAGCACTTCTGCTCACTTTTCCACAGAAATGTTGCGTCAGTTTCCCACCGCGTGCACTTCAGGGTTTTATCCCGTAGCTTTCTGGGTGGTTGGTTAGATGGTTTCTATAAATGTCGCATGAGTTTATTCTTGTAAGCCTCGAGACGCGTATTACACCTATTGCATTCTACTTCTTAGCCTTTCGGTATAAGTTATTCCCAATCCACTATAATACTGTTTCTTAATTTGGCTTCTAGGGGCTGGAAGATCGCTGGAGGACTTCTCATTCTTATTATCTGTGTTATTAACATGTACTTTGTGGTGATCTATGTAACTGCCCTGAGACAAGTGGTATTGTATGTGATTGCTTCAATTCTCAGCATTGTCTACCTAGCCTTTGTGGCATATTTGGTAAGTTAATGATGGGTTTATATGTCTTTCCTTTTTTTCCTTTTGAAGGAATTCTACCTTATTAGCAAGTGTGACTTTTCTTCTTTTTTTGAGGGGGGGGGAGTTGTTGGGGTTTTTTTGGACTGTGATCTTTAATGGGTCATATTTTTCCATACTTTAGCCAGTTGACTTTTTTCTCCTCTTGCCACTCACCGCACCGTACTTGTCTCATTTTCTCCTAACAAATAATCTTATCTAAAGAAAATCAGATGGAAAGCCCAGTAGGTTAGAAGGGTATTTATCAGGCTGCATGATAATACTCTAACTTATTTAGAAAACAGTGGGTGTATTTCCAGAAACAGCTATTCTTCCTGGTGCAATGCAGTGTCCCCCCTCCTTCACACACAAAAGGCCAGTTTCCCAGCACTCTGTAAAGTGATCAAGAATTAAAAATCAGGATCTGGCTATGGAAAAGAAGAGGGTCTATGCAGATACCGCCAAACTCAGCTTTGACTGGCTCCTGCAAGGTTTTATAAAACATATTTACACTGGTGGCAGTTTTGCAGGGGAGAGAGCCTCCCCTCCTGCCTCAGACACTGGTGTCTCCAATCATAAGGAACAGCTTTAGCCCCCAACTGTTTCAGAATGTACTCCTTTAACTTTCTCCAATATAAGTGAATGGATCCCATTCAGTGTTGTGTGAAAGAAGTAAAATCATGATGCAGGCTGGCTTGGCTCTCATTGGCATGTGCAAAGTGTGTGTTTAAGCACAGCTGGCATTGCATCCCTCGAAGGGCCCTTGCGAATCCAATTCCTCCATTTGCACCTTTTCTCATACAATTTTTGCTACTGACAGCCCTAAAAAGTTTGGACTCAAGGGTGATCTATGTGACGCCCTTCCCCGGCTCTCCCTGTCAGGTTCCTACCTGCTTGTGGCTACTACCTTTCACTAGGCACCACCAGGGACTCCACCAGTCCGGACTGTCCTTTTTATGGTTTCTCTCTCCGCTCTAGCACAGATCTCACTGAATCCCCCTGCTAGGCAGCACCACCAGTCACGTCCTATAACCAGTGTTCCCAGAGACTTTGCCTGAGCCTCTCTCTATCTGGTTACTTTTGTGACTGCGTGCTTATGCTGTTCCCAACCCCTTTGTATCTATATAGATAACTCATATAACTCTGGGTTGCGCTGGATACTTGTAATGTTATTATTCTCCTCTTCACCGCTGCCACCATTCGTTACTGTTTCCCTTCAGCCTTGGTAATTACCTTGCCCTCCCTTCTGGTCTGTGAAAACCCCAGCCAAGGATCAGGCCTTCGGTAAACCAAAATAGTATTTATTAAATATCAGAAATAACAAGATTACTTTTATAATGGTACATAAGCATATGGTTTCATCTATTCCTGTGATACTTGACTTATTATTAACTAGAACTCCAATTCCCTCTTTCTCCACACTCTCCTAACATCCACTACCAAACACCTTCTTTCTCTCACATTCACCAACTAACTTCCACCACCACCACCCAATTCAACTGTCATTCTTCCATTTATACTCTCAGCCATTCAAACGCTCAGCCAATCATCCAGCATTCTGCTGCTCATCTACTCCCCCCTCCTCTTTCACTCCACTTACCATATATCTTCTATACAAACAGCACTTACCATATTTACATTAATAGAGGAACATCACATTTCTCCCCCCCCCTTTAAAAATAACGGCAAAGTATTATTCCTGCTCTAGGATTCATACGTCGCGTTAACAATAAAACCAAGTCTTTATGGGGAAAATGTCCTTTTTTTTTCCTCCGTCTGCGTCATGTCACTGCAGTCCCGACCACCTGCCTTGAAAGTCCATCGGCCAATACATTGTCCTTGCCTTTTATGAACTTGAAGTCCACTTGATAGTCTTGTAGAGCCCAGGACCACCTCTGCAGCATAGTGTTATGATTTTTCATAGTCTGTAACCATAACAAGGCCCAGTGATCCGTCGTCACTGTAAATCTTCGTCCCCACACGTATGGGCGCAACTTGCTCAGTCCCCACACGACCGCTAGGCACTCCTTTTAGACTGACGAATAATTCTTCTCCCTCGATGTCAGCTTGCGACTAAGATACGCCACTGGATGTCTGGTGCCTCCTCTCTCCTGCAGCAAAACGACTCCCAGCGCGAGGTCCGAAGCATCCGTAGCCACGATGAATGGTTGCTCATAATCTGGTGCTATTAATATAGGTCCTTGGCACAAGGCTTGCTTCAGAAGATCAAAAGCCTTTTGACATTCATCCGTCCATACCACACGCTCAGCACACTTTTTCTTTGTCAGCTCATGCAAGGGGGTTGCGATTTCCCCAAAATCTTTCACAAACTTTTGGTAAAAACCAGCCACACCTAAAAATGCCCTAACTTGTTTCTTAGTTAAGGGGATAGGCCACGATTGTATTGCCTCAACTTTGCTCCATAAGGGGGTTATTTTCCCACTCCCCACCTTATGTCCTAAATAGATTACTTCATTCAACCCAAACTGGCATTTTGTAGCTTTTATAGTTAGCCCTGCTTTCCTTAATGCCTCTAATACTGCCATCAGGTGTTGGACATGCTCAGGCACCGACTTGCTGAAAATGGCCACGTCATCGATATAGGCCACTGCAAAATCTGACATGCCTCGCAACACAGTATTAATTAGTCTCTGAAAAGAACTTGGTGAGTTCCTTAGTCCCATGGGTAAAGTCACAAACTCATATAACCCATCTGGTGTACTGAAGGCAGTTTTGGCTCTGGATTGCTCGTCTAGTTCCATCTGCCAAAATCCTTTACAGAGATCTATCGTAGAGATAATGGTTGCTGCCCCCAATAACTCTAACATTGCGTCCACCCTAGGCATAGGATGTTGGGCTGGTGACCAGTAGGCATTACTGTCTCTAGTAGTTTTCCATGAAGCCTGCAAGTGTGAAGACGTAACTGTGGTTAAGGGGGAGTTATGTCTATGATCTGTCTGGGAACGGTCGGCCAGGGCCATTGCTATGGTAGCCATCTGATAACAGCTGGGAAAGTTGTAACAGAGTCTATGTGAGTTGTTGTTCTTCTGAATTATGCCTCTGAGCTGAGAGGCTGTCTTTTGTGTTTATCTATGGAGAGAGATGTACCAGAAGGGGGGGTGACTGAAGAATCTCTACATGTATTTACT
This sequence comes from Rhineura floridana, assembly GCF_030035675.1. Classification (NCBI taxonomy): domain Eukaryota; kingdom Metazoa; phylum Chordata; class Lepidosauria; order Squamata; family Rhineuridae; genus Rhineura; species Rhineura floridana. The sequence goes on from NC_084482.1 coordinate 22,636,685, forward strand.
CTTAAGCCTATGGCCTTAATGTCTTACAATAAAGACTCTTAACATGCTCTGAAGAAGTTTCTTGCTCAACTTAACTCCAACGTAATGTATGCTGTTTAAAACAACAACGCACACAAGCCAACACATCTGGGACAGTAATTTTATTGATTAAACGATAATCAATACAAAATCTTGTGGTTCCATCTTTTTTCGGAACCAGCACAATACTTGAGGCCCAGGGACTGATGGATTCCCTGATCACTCCTAGTTCCAGCATGTCTTCCACCTCCTTTTTAATTTCACTCAAAACTTTCCCATTCACACGGTACGGAACAGATCTGATTGGGGCATGATTTACAGTATCAATGGAATGTCTGGCTATACTGGTTCGGCCAGGTTTATTGCTAAAGAGATCTCCATAATTTTTCAAAACTCTCAGAATCTCTTCCTTTACTTCTTCCTTCACCTCCTCCGACCATTCCAATTGATCTACCCCTCCTTTGGCTTTGCTTTCCTGTACCAAATCTGGAAGTTCAGGCCCACTTCCCTCAGGGAATAAGGTAACTTGCAACACCTTTGCATCTCTGGTATGATAAGGTTTCAACATATTTACATGAACCACTTTGTGTTTTTTTAATTGGTCTGTGGTTATTACATACGTCACTGTGTCAAGCTTTTCCCTTATGGTATATGGTCCCTCCCAGTTGGCCTGTAATTTATCGTGTTTCCTGGGCATGAATGCCATAACCATATCTCCCACATCATACACACGTTCCCTGGCTGTTCTGTCATACCAGTAACTTTGCTTCTGCTGAGCTTGACTCAAATTCTTTTGCACAACTTCCATCATTTGTTTCACTGGTTCACATTCATTCTCTCTCTCAGCAGGCATCCACAGTCTATATAAAATCCCATTCTCACACACAATTTGATTCCTCAGTTTGTCCGTAAAGGGAATCTTTTGTGTAAGGGCTTGGTCCTTCATTTGCTTCAAACTTGTATCCCTATTCAGCTCTTCCCTGAACTGCTCTGCCTCTTCACTAGAGACCATTTGATACAAGTTGTCTCTTTCAGCAGGCCTTCCAGGGGTTGCTATGGCGACCTTAGGGTCGATAACAGGTTCTACCCTGTTTTCCTCAGCCTCTTTTAACATGGCTTCTGTTTCTTTGCCAAGTTGTCATCTGGTCACCACATATATTTTTCCTTGTGCCCCCATTACATCTCTTCCCAGTATCACTGGTTCTTCTTGTTGGGCATTAATACCTACTTTATATTTTTCCTCCCTACTTCTCCACTTTATTCTTATTAGGGCCATGGGTATGCTTTCTGGTTCACCCCTCACTCCTTGGATAGTCACCGTTTCCTGAGGTAATATTTCCTCAGATTTTATTAAATCTGGCCTCAGTAACGGCTGAGCGGCACCAGTATCAACCAGTGCCCAATAATTTGCCCCTTGCACACTCACTTTTTCTCTTAGACTCGAATCAAAGTCTTTTACTTCTGTCCAGTTTATCTGGCAGAACTGAACCTTTTTCGTTTCCAGCTCTTTTGGTTCTGTTTTCACTGCCCTTCCCTGAGCAGGATTACCATTGGGGTTGGCAACCTCACATTGAAAACGTAGGTGCCCCGGTCTACCACATTTATAGCATAATTTCTCATCCATTTTAGGGTACACAGATCCACTCTGGGGTGTCGTGTGCCCTTCAGATTTTATTGGAGGACTCACTCGCTGTGGTACTACATCCTTTCTGCCAGCATTATATGGTCTGGGTTTAAACTCTCTTGATGTTTTCCCCATCCAGCCAGTTCTATTGGAGGCAAAGTGATCCGCCATCTCTGCGGCCTCCTGTACCGATGTAGGGGAACGGTCTTTGACAAGGAGCCTTATTTCTGGTGGTAACTGATGGAATTATTGATCCAGTATCATGAGGCATTTCACCTCTTCCACTGACTGAGCTTTGGCACTACTCATCCACTTTCCAAATATATCCATCAACTTTGCTCCCAGTTCAACAAAAGACCTCCCTGCTTGGATCTGACAGTTTCGGAATAACTTTCTAAAATAGTCAGGTCCCAGTCTGAATCTTTTGTATACTGCCTCTTTAAACTCGGCATATGTGACGGGCCTGTCTGAGGGGAAATATTGGTATACCTCTGCCAATTCCCCTTTGATCAGATTTGATAAATATTGCATATATTTATCCCCTCCGGTAGCCCCCACATCTGAGCTGCCTTTTCGAAGGTGTTGAGGTAAATCTGTGGGTCTTGTCCAGGTTCAAACATCGCAAAATCTTTTGGTGTAACCTTTATTTTGGTTTCATTTCTGTCCTTTCTTGTTTCATCAGAATGAAACTTCTCTCTTTCAAATTTTAACTTTTCCACCTGTATCTCAGCATCCAATGCTCGCTTCTCTCTCTCCTCAAACCCCATTTTCATCCTTTCAGTATCTCAGGGAGCCTTTTTGGCTGAAGAGTGGGGTACAAATACAATAAATAAATAAAATAATAAATAAATAAAATTTCCAATTCCCGCTGTTTTTCCTTCTCTGCACCTTCCATCCTCAATCTCTGTTTCCAACTCCCGCTGTTTTTCTTTCTCATCAGCCTCCCTCCTCACTCTCTCAGTTTCCAACTTTAACTTCTCTCTCAAATACTCTATATAAGCGAGATTGCTTGAGTATCCTTCTGGGGTCTCTTCCCTAACAGGTTGTTTTTGCTGAACAGATGTGAATGCTATCAGTGCTACTCGCAATTCATTTACCCCTTTACCCTCGTGAGGTAAATTGAATGTTATGCGCTTCTCCACCAGCTCCTCTCTTTTCATTTTTATATATTCAGCCATGTTGTTTGAGTTCACTCACTCTTTGCCACACACTCTTTGCCACACACTCTCACAAGTAATCTTTATTTGTTATTTCTTTTTGCCACACCACTTTTAGGGACTCTCTTTTGTTCGTATCCCACCACTACAGCCACCACATGTGACGCCCTTCCCCAGCTCTCCCTGTCAGGTTCCTACCTGCTTGTGGCTACTACCTTTCACTAGGCACCACCAGGGACTCCACCAGTCCGGGCTGTCCTTTTTATGGTTTCTCTCTCCGCTCTAGCACAGATCTCACTAGATCCCCCTGCTAGGCAGCACCACCAGTCACATCCTATAACCAATGTTCCCAGAGACTTTGCCTGAGCCTCTCTCTAGCTGGTTACTTTTGTGACTGCGTGCTTATGCTGTTCCCAACCCCCTTGTATCTATATAGATAACTCATATAACTCTGGGTTGCGCTGGATACTTGTAATGTTATTATTCTCCTCTTCACCGCTGCCACCATTCGTTACTGTTTCCCTTCAGCCTTGGTAATTACCTTGCCTTCCCTTCTGGTCTGTGAAAACCCCAGCCAAGGATCAGGCCTTCGGTAAACCAAAATAGTATTTATTAAATATCAGAAATAACAAGATTACTTTTATAATGGTACATAAGCATATGGTTTCATCTATTCCTGTGATACTTGACTTATTATTAACTAGAACTCCAATTCCCTCTTTCTCCACACTCTCCTAACATCCACTACCAAACACCTTCTTTCTCTCACATTCACCAACTAACTTCCAACACCCACATCTCCCACCTCACGACATCCACCCAGATTCAACTGTCATTCTTCCATTTATACTCTCAGCCATTCAAACACTCAGCCAATCATCCAGCATTCTACTGCTCATCTACTCCCCCCTCCTCTTTCACTCCACTTACCATATATCTTCTATACAAACAGCACTTACCATATTTACATTAATACAGGAACATCACAATCTACTTCTCTGTATTCCTTCTGAAATTGTTATGGGCTGGCTGAGAACAGTTTCTTCACTTTTATTTTAGAACTTTAAAGCAAGATTGGGTGCAAGTGTATTTGTGGGGAGGGGGGACGAACTCTAGTCTGTTGCCTTGGCTGGATCAGCCAATTTACTCTAGCAATTGCATTACATTTCCAGGAAAATTTATTTATTTATTTAATTAATTAATTAAGCTTATATACCGCCCGACTAGCGAGTAATTCAGAGTAAAGAAACAGCTTGGCTGCCATTGTCAGCCTGAGGACACAAGGAAATGGAATGCCCTTCCATGTCAGGGCATGCCTAGCTTCTTCCCTGATTATTATTTTTAAACAGGCCTGAAAGACCGGGATGTTTCAGCCTGCTTTTAATTGATGTTGCTTTTATATTTTATTTCCTTTTTTACTATTAATGACATTTGTATCTTGATTTTGAATGTTATTGTAATGTTTTAGTTGTATTTTAACTGACTTTTGGGAGGAAAGTTGTGGACTCTTTTGGGGAGGAAAGGCAGACATAAATTTAATAACTAAAATAATAAACTGTTTTTTAAACTGCCTTGAGAAGGTTTTTAATTTTAAAGTGGTATAAAATATTTTAATTAAATAATAGTGAGCTGAGCTACAGCCACAAGAGTGGCTGTATACTGTAGCCAGCATGGATGTTTTACATTCCACAATGTTAAATTGAAAATACCTCCCATGTCATTCTGATGTTTCCCATAAGCTCATTTTAAAACAAAACCTTACAAAACATATAGCTCTGAACTCAGAAATGCTTGCTTAACAACCGTCTCAATTTTCGTGGCAATACACAAAGCAGTCAGAGAGAATTGAGAGTTCAAAATGTAAAAAGACAGAGAAAAATACCAGACCCCTTTTGGACTTTTTTCTGTCAGAGTTCTCATAATTTGTTGAAATTAATTAAAAATCAGCCATGGTCACAGAGTACCTGTAATCCTATTACTGACCTTGCCCCATACTCTGACCTTCATCTTCTGCAGTTTAAAAGGTTTTAAAATGCCTAGCTGATTTTTAATTAATTTAAGAAATTTAGCGTTGAAGTCAATGATAAGGCTGGGCATGCTCAGTAAGAACCAGCTGTCAGTGTTTTAAAAGCCAGACTCACAGCTGCTTTACATGCCTAATCAGGGGGCCACACCCAAACCAGACCTTTATTTCACTTTAGACGGTCATGGTTTCCCCCAAAGAATCCTGGGAAGTATCGTTTGTGAAGGACACTGAGAGGAGACTCCTATTCCCCTGACAGAGCTCCAATGGTCAGAGTGGTTTAACGATCAGCCGCTCTGACTGAAGCTGTGTGAGGGGAACAGGGCATCTCCTAGCAACTCTCAGCACCCTTCACTAACTACACTTTCTAGGATTCTTTGGGGGAAGCCATAACTGTCCAAAGTGAAATAATGGTCAGGTGTGGATGTGGCCAGAGACAGCTTAGGTTTAAATTTGGGTTGGAGACTATATGTGCCTGCTCTAAAATAAAAAGGTGGGGGAAACCCTGAAAAAGATACTATTCACAGTATTTTCCTTTTGGAAAGAAAAGGGGCTTTCCCTCTGCCCAGCGCCCACCTACTGAAACTCCTCCTCTCCCCCTCCCTCTTCCTCCCTCCCCCTCCCCTTCCTGCCCGCCTTGTCCCCTCTCTGCCCTCTTCGTCCCCTCCCTGCCCTCTTCGTCCCCTCCCTGCCCTCTTCGTCCCCTCCATGCCCCTCCCACAGGTCAGTTTCACCTATCCTAAGCATGATTGCACGAGTAAATTCCAGTGAACTCAATAAGCATGCAGATAATCAGACCTGCCTTTCCCCTCCTTTCTCTCTACTCTCCCTTCCTCCTTCCTCGTCCCCTGCCCACTCCAGTCCCTCCTCCCTCTTCAACTCCTTCCCCCCCCGGTCAGTTTTACCTATCCTAAGCATGATTGCACAGGAGTAAATCCCACTGAACTCAGTAAGCATGCAAATGATCATACCTGCCCTCCTACTCCCCTTCCTCCCCTCTGCCCTTCCTCCTACTCCCATCCCCATCTCCTGTGGTCAGTTTCACCTATCCTAAGCATGATTGCAGGGGAGTAAATCCCACTTAACTCAACAAGCATGCAAATAATCCATTCTCAGCAAACTTGCACAGGATCCCATTTCTTACCTCCCAGATTAAAAAGCAGAGAAATTCACTAATAGGCAAAAAAACTTGTGATTTAAGAATGTACCTATAGCCAACAGATATTTCTATCAAACTTTAAAAAGCAGGGAAATTAGGCAACTTTAGTGAATGCACCAGGGGAGCAGGGGACCTGACCTCATCTCTGAGATATTGTACTGCCCTACAAATTTGTCTAATTGCAAACACAATTTGGCTTGGTCTTTCACAGTCCAGTCCACTTCCTGTGTAGCTTGGAAGAATTTGGTAACATGTGCCTCTGAGCAACACCTGCAGTCAGCCCAAATAACAGAAACAAGACATGTGCTGTCCTGATCTTGTTTTAGCAGGAAGGACGCAACAATATTAAAACAGTTGATATAGTTCAGATAGTCACTTTAAATATGTTTGATTTACTTTGCAATTTTAGTGAAGTTCCTATAGTAAATTTTCTTTTGCTTCTGCTACTGTGAATATGTGAACTACAGCAACACTGTGCAACACCAAAAAAAACCTCCGAAAACTATTGTGGAATAATGGCACTGACTATTCTGCAGAATAGTTTCCAGTGGATATAGGAGTGTCTCAGTTTGCACAAGATAAAACAGTGGAAAGTGAAATATATTCTAGCAAAATTCTAGGTGTGCTCTATGTTTTTAATTGACCATACCCACCTTTCCTTGAGTGTTTTAAACATAGCAGGCTGAAAACATGCATCTTGAGCAGGCCAAGTTTGTTTTTTCCAACAGCTAAAGTCATTGCTTAAGTAGCAGCATATTGTAATCAGTCTGATTTTACATTAAACTGCAGTTTCAACTGTTAATGCACCCAAAATAGAAATAGAACATAACTTCCAGTTTGAAACACAAAAGGCTGTCTTCACCATCATATGATACTGACCAATAAAAAGGCTTTGGAATTAATAAAAATAAATTTGACACAGATTTCTAGGATGAATAATGAAAGAAATATAATTTTCTAGGTTAGATTCTCTGTAGAAACAGTAGTGACACAGGGAAGAAGAAAAGTAAGAACACCAACAAACATACAAAAATGTAATTCTCCATCTTTGGAGATGGCAGGTGTTGCCACCACTCACCATATGCTCAGAGGCACATGTTACCAAATTCTTCCAAGCTACACAGGAAGTGGATTAGACTGTGAAAAACCAACCTAAATTATGTTTGCATTTTGACAAATTTGTAGGGTAGTCCAGTATCTCAGAGAGGAGGTCAGGCGTCCTGCTCTCCTGGTGCATTCACTATAGCCGCCAAATTTCCCTGTTTTTAAAAGTTTGATAGAAATATCTGTTGGTTATAGGTATATTCTTAAACCACAAGGTTTTTTCTTATTAGTGAATATAATTAAATAGTCTATAAAGAATCTAAAACCATACTCAATACAATTAGTCAGCTTTACTAAGCCATTTTTATTGGGGGGGGGGGTTATTTGTTGTAAGCCTCCCTGAGTGGTGCATGGGACCTTATGGTGAATGGTGGGTAAGAAATTGAATGGATAAACAAATTAATATAACAAGAAAATGATGATAGAAGGTCAGGATAATAATATTTATATAAATAAGATGGGAGCGTCCTAAGAACAGATTGCCTTGCTGGATTGGATGACAAAAGGTCATTCTTATCCAGGGTTCTGATTTTTTTACCATGAGTGGCCAGATCTACCTCAGGGAAGGCCACATACATGGTGTAAAAGCTATAATCATCTCCCATTGCTGCTCCTACAATTAATATTCAACAAATACACATGCAGGATGGAGGTTAACAAGAACAACCACAACAGGAAGCCTCACCGACTCCCTTGGAAGACCTGCCTTCTTCATGAGCCACGATATTAACATTTTTTTTTTTTCAATAATTTTTATTCAGATTTTCATAAAACATACAAGACGAAATCATAAAACATTCAAAGACAAAAAACAAAATCAAAAATAGTTAAACAAAAAGAAAAAAAGAAAAAAAAAACAAAAATAAAAAATAAAGAGTAAAATATTGACTTCCCATTTGTCAAAGATCAAATCAGTTATAAGTCTATAATATATAACAATCCTGTCTCTTAAGTCATATTATAAAATCACTTTCCTCCAGTAGTTATCTTACTTAATCATCAAATCTCATAAACATTACTTTATTCTTTCCACAAAAAGTCAAAGAGAGGTTTCAATTCTTTAAGAAATATATCTATCAATTTTTTTTTTCCAGATAAGCATATCGATTAATCCATCTCATTACTAATTATGATAATCTTATTGTCATAACCATAGTCAAAATAAACATTTCAATTAATCCATCACATCAGAATCTGTTAGGTTCAGTAATTTCAGTAGCCATTGTTCTATTATCCCTATTAGTTCCATTTTCCATCTTCCATCTTCAGTAGTCTTGTTAAGTCCAGTAATTTCAGTATCCAATCTTCCATTATCAGTATTCCATAATAATCTTGCTGTCAAAGCCATAGTCATATAGTAAGAGTCTGATGGGAATTACCTCTATCCCAAATATTTTCTTGCCATCCATTCTGAATAGGTTGCTGAAATACTGCTGTAAAATCATATCTCTGTTCTTTTTTTCAAAATACACTGGGTCATCTCTTGAAAGTTTTTCCATTGTCACATGGCTGCAATTAATTCCATAGATTATCTCTATATTGGGCTCCATCACATCATTCCAGTCCAGAAGATTATCCATGCCATTGATAACTTTATCTCTAGAATCTTCATTAATTTCTTCAGAGATAACATTGAGTTCCAAACAATAGATTTTATTTCTAAAGTCCATAGACTCCAAATCTTGTTCCTGTTCCACGTTTGTTCCAATCTCCGGGATCTCCTCTCTCACAGGGACCCCTGTTCCAGTCTCCAGGGTCTCCTCTCTCACAGGGACCCCTGTTCCAGTCTCCAGGGTCTCCTCTCTCACAAGGACCCCTATGTCTTTAATCTCCTGTGTCTCCAAACAATAGATTTTGTTTCTAAAGTCCATAGACTCCAAATCTTTTTCCTGTTCCACGTTTGTTCCAATCTCCGGGGTCTCCTCTCTCACAGGGACCCCTTCCAGGGTCACCTCTCTCACAGGGACCCCTATATCTTTAATCTCCTGCTTCATTTTACTCAATTCAATTTTCAGCTCCTTACAACCCTGTCGCAGGTTTTGTTTCGTTATCTCAATCTCATCCATTATTTTCTGAAACATAGTTATTTCCAGATTCTCAGCCACTTTCTTAATTGCCATTTTAAAAGAAAAATATAGGAAAACCACTTCTTATTTCAGCAACAATTGGGTTAATACTCCAAACTTGGTGACATCACAGTATAAACAGAGCAGACAGCCTTATCTCTCCATGCTTAAGTAAACAAAATGCAGTTCCCAGGATCGAAACAATTAATGGCGGTCGTCAGGAAACAGATTCGTCAAAATAAAATAGACCAAAAAGAGAGTAGTCTCAGACAATATAATATTCTTCAAAATAAAAATCTGGAATAGAAATCCCTCTTCTGTGTATTAACATTTTTAAGTCAAAGAGTCAAAGATGTTTTTAATGTTTTTATTACTTCGGATGCACACCTTAATGTGGTGAGGGGGTTTGAGTGTGTTGAAGAAGCTGAGAACAAAGCTGTGAGGAGTCTTGACCAAGAGGCCAGACTCCTAGCAGGGGCACCCAAGGTGGAATGGTCAAAGCTGAGACACCAGACTAGGATGCATCCAAACTCAGAGGAAGGCAATGGTAAACCACTTCTGAATATCTCTTGCCATGAAAACCCTATGAGCAGAGGATCCAAAATGCAACACGAGATAGTGCTGGAAGATGAGTCTCCCAGGTCAGAAGGCACTCACCAAGCTACTGGGGAAGAAGAAAGGACAAGTACGACTAGCGCTGTGACTAATGATGCAGCTGGGTCAAAGCCAAAAGGAAGCCCAGAGGCTGATGCGCACAGATGAAAAGGAGAGTCTGGAGTTGTACGATGCATACAGTAGGAACATGGAATGTGAGAAGCATGAACCACGGAAAGTTAGAAATTGTAAAGCTAGAAATGGAACTTATCAACATTACGATACTTGGTGTGAGCGAACTAAAATAGACGGGAATGGGACATTTCCAATCAGGCAACTACAAAATATTTTATGCAGGAAATGAGAAATCAAGAAGAAATGAGGTTGCTTTAATAGTGAGAAGTGATGTAGCAAGAGCAATTAGGAGCTACAACGCAAGGTCTGAATGAGTGATATCAATGAGATTAAATGGGAAACCTATTAACATAACCAGCATCCAAGTCTATGCTCCGACGGCAAACTCAGAAGAAGAGGAATTGGAGAGATTTTACGCAGAAGTACAGGAAGAAATTGATCACACACCAAAACAAGATGTGCTGATAATCATGGGGGACTGGAATGCAAAAGTAGGGAACAGAGAAGAATTAGGAATTGTGGGGAAATGGGGCCTAGGAGACAGAAATGAAGCAGGAGAAAGACTTACTGAATTCAGTAAAGCCAATAATTTGTTTCTTGTGAACACATTTTTTGAACAACTGAAAAGATGACTGTACATGTGGACGTCACCAAATGGTCAATATTGGAAGCAAATTGATTATATAATTAGTAGCAGAAGATGGAGAAGTTCCATACTTTCTGTGAAAACAAGACCAAGAGCAGACTGCGGTACAGATCATGAACTGATCGTATCGAAAATCAGAGTAAAGCTAAAGAAGACCAACAAAGGAATCATAATGCCAAAATACATCTAAATAACATCCCAGAAGCATATAAAGATCAAATAAGGAACAGGTTTGAGGCTTTAAACTTAGTTGACAGAGAACCAGAAGAACTATGGAATGAAGTCAGAGACGTTATCAGAGAAGAATGCAAAAAGACAATACCTCTAGTTAAAAAGAGAGAAAGACCTCAATGGATGACTGAAGAAACTCTTCAAATGGTTAAAGAGAGAAGGAAAGCCGAAGCAAAAGGAGATAGAAACACAGTCAGAACCCTATATGCAACAATACAGTGACTAGTACGTAGGGACAAAGAGAACTATTACAATAGTTACTGTATAGAAATAGAAGAGGACAACAAAAAGGGTAGAACAAGAGCCCTGTTCCAAAAGATTAGAGAAATGAAAGGGAAATTTAAACCACGAGTAGGGATGTTGAATAATCAACAGGGGAACACACTGACTAACCAAGATTAAATAAAAGGAAGATGGAAGCAATACACTGAAGAACTCTATAAAAGAGATGCCAGGATGACAGATTCATTCACGGAGGAACCATATGATGAAGAACCAGAAATTTTAGAATGTGAGGTGAAAGCTGCTCTTAAAATACTGGGAAGAAACAAATCACCAGGAATAGATGGCATACCAATAGAGTTGCTACAAGCTACTGAGACTGGATCAGTCCAAATTTTGACTAAAATCTGTCAAGAAATATGGACAACTAAAGAATGGCCCATAGACTGGAAGCATTCCATATACATCCCAATTCCAAAGAAGGGGGATCCCAGGGAATGCAGTAATTATCAAACTATTGCCTTAATATCCCATGCAAGTAAAGCAATGTTCAAGATTCTACAACAAAGGATCTTGCCATATATGGAGCGAGAAATGCCAGACGTCCAAGCTGGATTTAGAAAGGGAAGAGGTACCAGAGATCATATCGCAAACATACATTGGATAATAGAACGGACCAAGGAATTTCAGAAGAAAATCACCCTGTGCTTTATAGATTACAGCAAAGCCTTTGACTGTGTAGACAGGGCTGGTTCTAAAGGGCGACCAGGTTGGGCACTGGCCCGACGGCCCCTGGAGCTAAAGGGAGCTCCTCAGCCACCCCTCCGCTCCCCTTCCGTGATCCATGCCCCCCCACGTCCCCTCACTTACCTGTCTGCTGTCTTTTACCATTGCCCTTAACGAAGATGGCGGCTGCGGTTTCCCTAGGGTACTGAAGCCTCTGCTGCCATCTTAGTTGATGGCAGAGATGCGTGCGTGTAGCACGCATGCGTGCCATCAACAAAGATGGCGGCGGAGGCTTCATCCCTTTAGGGAAACCGCAGCTGCCATCTTGGTTAATGGCAATAGTAAAAGACCGGAGACAGGTAGGTGGGGGGGCTGCACGCGCAAACGCGCATGTGCTCACACGCCGGGGCCCAGGGCAAGCTGATGCCCAACAGCCCCTGCATTCCTGGAGCCGGCCCTGTGTGTAGATCATGAAAAACTATGGAATGCTTTAAAAGAAATGGGGGTGCCACAGCATCTGATTGTCCTGATGCGCAACCTATACTCTGCACAAGAGGCTATTGTAAGGACAGAATATGGAAAGGGTGTGAGATAGGGGTGTATTTTATCACCCTACTTGTTTAATCTATACGCAGAACATATCATACAGAAAGCAGACAATACCATACTACTAGCAGAAACCAGTAATGATTTGAAACGAATGCTGATGAAAGTTAAAGAGGAAAGCATGAAAGCAGGACTACAGCTGAACATCAAAAAGACTAAAGTAATGACAACAGAAGATTTATAGAACTTTACAGTTGACAATGAGGACATTGAACTTGTCAAGGATTATCAATCTCTTGGCACAATCATTAACCAAAATGGAGACAATAGTCAAGAAAGAAGAAGGCTAGGACTGTGGAGGGCAGCTATGAGAGAAGTAGAAAAGGTCCTCAAATGTAAAGATGTATCACTGAACACTAAAGTCAGGATCATTCAGACCATGGTATTCCCAATCTCTATGTATGACTGTGAAAGTTGGACAGTGAAAAAACTGATAAGAGCAAAATCAACGCATTTGAAATGTGGTGTTGGAGGAGAGCTTTGCGGATACCATGGACTGCTAAAAAGACAAATAATTGGATGTTAGAACAAATTAAACCAGAACTATCACTAGAAGCTAAAATGATGAAACTGAGTTTATCATACTTTGGACACATAATGAGAAGACATGATTCATTAGAAAAGATAATAATGCTGGGCAAAACAGAAGGAAGTAGAAAAAGAGGAAGGCCAAACAAGAGATGGATTGATTCCATAAAGGAAGCCACAGACCTGAACTTACAAGATCTGGACAGGGTGGTTCATGACAGATACTCGTGGAGGTCACTGATTCATAGGGTCGCCATAAGTTGTAGTCGACTTGGAGGCACATAACAACAACAACGTTACGTGTTTGTTGCTCTGGGCTCCCTTTGGGAGGAAGGGTAGAATATAAATTTAATACATAATTAGTCTCCTGGCTAAAAAGTAATCTAAAGTAAGTAGCTTTATAAGGTGATGTGCTTTTGTTGTGGTTACCTGCCTAAACGGCTGATTTAAAAATCTGAATAAACATATGGAATTTGTTCATATGTATAGATTTTTAGGGTTTCAGGGACTTTCTGAGCCTTGAGTTTGAGTTCACTCCTTCCCTGGAGTGAAATTTTAAATTTCTCCATAGCGTAAACATCAGTTGCACCTGTGACATCACTCATTGGCTGAAAACAGGGAAAGGCAGGAACAAGCTCATACCTCACAAAGTGCTTGCTTCAAATCATGCCTGCCCATTGTGCTTCACAGCTTTCATTCTAAAAGGGTGACAGACAGACAGACAGACAGACAGACAGCTTAGAGTCTGGAGCTCCTGCTGGCTCTGGGCCTAGTACAGCAGTAACCCCCTCTCAGCATCCATGACCCCAGGTACGGTATTAGGAGATTCGTTTCCTTCTGTGTGAGAAAGAGGGCAATGCCTCTTCTAAGATGTTGCCTGTCATAACGTGTGCATGCATCATGTAAAAAGGAAGTGTGTGGTGTTCTTCAAGGCTCTTCTACTAACGTAGTGATCCACATTTAAATGCATTAAAACTCATTCAGTTGCTCAGCTAAGATTTATTTTAGTCAGGTAACTAGATCTGCCTCTTGACTTAAAATAACAGCTCTTGCTGAGGAGCACTTCTCTTTTGTCTTGTTCTCATACATTTATTTCTGAGGATGGAATTACACAAGCCCCTTTTTTTAAAAAAACTTTGTGGTGGAAGCGGCTGCTCTTCCTCTGTGGCATTGAGAATGGGAGGTGATTGATTTGTAGGAGGAGAGCAGTGGTCCATCATTATCACCACCCCCTTTTATTTGTTTATCTATTCATAAAGATACATACATACTTTCCTCATACAAAATCTCAGGGCTTTGTACAGCAACATAAAAACCTTGAAAAGCAATACAAACAATCATTCAAATGGCTGGCTGCTAAAAAAACATGTTAAACAGGTGCACTCGCTTGTTGGCACAAAAAAAAGTCTTCAAGAGACACCTGCAAGTCAAAAGCCAGGGTGGCTGCCAAATCTCTGCTGGAAGAGTGTTCCACAGCATGGGACCAGCAACCCTAAATGCCCGACATCTGGTTGAGGCCAGTCAGGCCTCTGTAACACGGGCAGCTCTTTAATAATCTGGGAACAGTGGTCCGTAATTATTCGTTAGCTTCTTAATATGCTTTGTGTTGGACTGCCTTTTTAAATAAACCCACAACTTGATTTAGATTCTTTCTTCCTCCTTTTTCCAGGCTTGGCAGTGCTTAATTGCTCTCGGGATCTCCTTCCTAGCTTGTGGGCACACGGTAAGAGTCACAAGAACTTTGCTTACTGAAGAGCCGCCTTCATCGCCAATTAATTAAATCCTGGGTCTGTCTGTACATGACAGGTAGCCATCAGGGCCAGTGCGTTTCTATGGTTTACTCTGTGAACATATCCAAATGTATGTGCCGTTTTGCACAAAGTAAAGGTTGTGGTAATGATGTAAAAATGATGAATGTACATCATGAGAAATAGTTGGGCTCTTTTTCTTTGCTGTCCCCCTGCAATCACACTCAGAATTTGTTTAATTGCTTCTGTTGTAGTATCAGATTCTCAGTGCGAGAATGTAAACTGCCAACACTAAAATGCTTTCAAATTTAACCAAGGGGCTAATAATATATTCCAATTTGGATTCATCCAATTAATGGGTATCATATCCAAAAAATGTTTAATTGCGTGTGGCACAAAATTAAATTTCATGATTAAACTTTAATGGAATAGGGCCTAATGGGTATTCCTAGTATCAGTAGTTGGAATAAATGTGATTCCTAGTTAAAGGCAAACATTACTCAGTGCTAAGGAGAGCATCTTTGCCCTGGGCTGTATGCCTCAAGCAGCAAGTAAATCCCAATGGGCAGGAACAGGAGAAGAATTTTCCTGCATGTAGGAAAATAGCATAGGAAATGATCTGTTTCCTGTGAAGCTAGTTTTCTATGTGCAGGGAGCTTACCCATAGTTGAGCATTCAAACCTGCCAAAAAAACCCTTCACACTATCTTCAGCCTAAAATGGTGCAATCTGGGTATTAAGCATTCCCAGTGGGTTCTGTTGAATGTAGATGCTGGCAAGCAAATCAAAAAGGCTCCTGTCCAATTAATTAAAGCCAGCTGACCCCTCCTTCTGAGATTAACAGTGTGTGTAAATTCGCTATGCTGAGGCTGCTTCTGGTACCAAACGGCTTCTTTATCAAGGAGAAATATACAGAGCTGAGTAATTCTCTGCAAGAAGCACAAATCACCTCTGACGTACAGGAGTCAGATTACCTTCTGCAGGATTTCTCCCCAAAAGATTATGCAAATAGAGCAGATGCACATTTTGGTTGAGGGATGGGTGGAAAGGATGCTTGGCCAAGTCCAGGGATGGGAAACATCAGGCTTCCAGATGTTGTTGGACTCCCAACTCCTGCCACCCTTGACCACTGGCCATCCTGTCTGGGGATCTGGGAGTCCAACAGCATCTCCAGGGCCACAGGTTGCCCAACCCTGACCCTACTCATTCAATTGTTGTTATTTGCTAGAGAAACCGTTTGCTTGTCAGATCAAGGCTGGATCTAGAGATGTGCACGTGTATCATGTGCACTGGAAGTTTGTTCTGAAGGTTATTCTCTAAAGCAGCTGCCCCTGCCCCAGAACCCCCAAAACACCTTTCTCAGTTCTCTTGGATATAAAAGCAAAATCCGTTCAAGAGAGTGAGAGAGAGCATCCATAATTTGTATGTATCTCTCTCCTTTCTCTGTCTCCAACTGCATTAGAGAATTCTTGTTGAATTCAGTCAAGCTAGTCTTTTCTTAACCAAAAGAATGCCTGCTAAAAATTACATCCAGCCCCATGCATTTTTTAAAAAAGTATTTCTTGTGCTGCTTAGTGTGCAGTTCTGGTGGTCAGCAAAGGGGAAAGAATGTTATGCTCAGTGTTTACAAGTTTTTACCATTTTTTGTGTGATTAATTCTTTTTACAGTGAAGTGTTTTTTCCCCATAGTTCTTTGTGTCAGGAATGCTAGAGTTAAAATGAATAGTTTGGGGTCCACTGAAGAAATCCTCTTCTTCAGCCAGGTGTCTCCAACTACATGTAATACTATTAGGCATGCTAATTTGAAAACACATGCTCATTTAACCTGTTATTTGTTGTAATGCTTTAGAGTTGCTCCTTCTGCCGTCATCGTAAATGGTTTTTCTATAATTTTATTGCTCCACTTCCTGTAACAGTCTTCAGCCTAGTGTTGCAAAATCTTCCCTCTTGCCGTTACAAAGTTGAGATAGACGCCAATCAGAGATAGCATTAAGAACTTTAAAAATTGTGTCCCTAAGCCTTTGAGTGAGGTGTTGGGTATGATGATTAATGATGAGTGCTTTCTTGGAAACAAGTACAGGTTTTTCTACCTGGAATATTGTTCAGAGATGCATTTGTCTGTCATCTGTTAAATAGTTGCAGTGCAGTCTGAAAAGGCCGAATAGAGATACATGAGCCTCAGTGTGGGTTCCCCAAAAATCAGAAACAGTAGCACATTGTTGTGAAATAAGCTCCACAAAATTTCATAGACAGTTCCACCATCTTCATCTTATGTTTTGACTGGAAAATCAATCCCGAGGTGAATGTAAGTTGGATCAGTTTAGAAGGTATCTATATTGTCAACATTTAGAGACCCAAAGAGAGAGTCCTTGCTTGCAAATATTGTCACTGGTCTCAGATGTTACCCTGATCTTGTGAACCTAATAGGAACACTGATTTTGCTGGACTAGAATTTTGGTTAAGGTAGAATTTTTCTTCTTGCACCTATGTGACACTAAGTGACCACCTTGGCTGAAGAGGGACCCAAGATCATTTGAGGGTAGCAATCAGAACTGAAATATAAGGCCATAGTGTCATAACTTGGCTGCTGTCTAATCCACCAAGACACTTGGTATTCACGTACAAAAAATGTGTATGTTTTCTCTTTTAAAAACATTAAAGACAAAGCTTGACTTTAAATGGTCTCTTTCTCTGTATGTATATGTATATGTGTGTGTATATATATATATATATATATATATATATATATATATATATATATATATATATTAGAAGTCTAATTTTTCTACTCTGAATGTATTCAGATTTCATTCTTCCCCCACTTTTCTCGACAGTTTTTAAATGAGGTTGTTATCATTTTCTTCCACTGGGTGTTTGTAGGTTTGATAAGATTTCACAGGTTGAATAGTAACTTTTTATCAGGGTTAGCCTATATTCTGTTTTGGACAAATGTCAAAGGTTGCATTCCAGACCATAAAGTCAAGCATGCTCAAGTTCTGTTAAAACGGGTAGGCCTAAAGGACACTTGGTTCTGTGCTGGGCTAAACCATTAATCCAAGGGAATGAGAATAATATCCTACTGAGCCACAGATGCGGGCGGGGGGGGGACTTTATTGCCTCTTCAAAGTGCAACCTATTTCAAGTGTCGAAAATATAATTAAACCATTTTCAACTTTGTATATGGTAGCTTCTAGAGAGTAGAGTTCAGTTCTGTTCAAGAACTTGGGATGTTTTAGTCTCACATTATACACTTGTGAAAAAATAAATGGCAACTGGAAGTATTTGCCTGGGAGAGGTAAAACTGTGTGCGTTTCAGTGGAATTTAACTAGAATATTTCCTTCCCCCTACAACTCTGTGTAGACTCACAAAGGTGACAAAGTGCATTCTTTCACTCATGGCATGAAGCCAAGAGATAGCTAGCCTTCAACCTCAGGTAGGTAGTTTAAGCATTAATTGGGTAATTACCCCTCAACACTAACACAACCTTTCTTCAACCTGGTGCCCACCTTAACTACAGCTCCCAGCAGCCCCAGCCAGCGCATTCATGCTGGCTACGTCTGCTGGGAGTTGTAGTCCCATACAGCTGGAGGGCACCAAGTTGGGGAAGGCTGCACTAAAGCATTACTTCCCACTTGTTGCGAAGTGTGTGTAGTTTTTCTTAATAAGAGATTCCCTTGCCTCCAGTAGAGAAGGGCCTCCAAAATAACAGAGTTTGAGTTGACCCATACGCTTGGGAGGTGTGATTCTACTTGGCGGTGCTGCTGTTATGCCTCCATTCACTACAAAGGGGCTTGTGCAGGGCTTCACTAACTCCTTCACTTCCCATTATAAGCAAGGTAAAGATTTGCTGCAATAAAGCTGCTCAAGTTTGAATTGCTGTTTTTCTGATCATCTCCATCTTCCAGTTCTATTTGCCGGCTCGTTTTTCTGTATTAAAATAAACTTGTTTAACATTTTCCCCATCTCAAAATAGACATTATTTTAACCTACTCTGAGAACACATCCTGCATTTTCTATGTAGCCTTTGCAGTATGACAGGAAATGCTTTGTACAGTGCATGGATGAATTGTCTTCTGTTGGGTTTTTTGGTAGCAGAATAGTTTACATTGATGCATGTTGGGGATTTTACATTATTCAGTATAGCCAGCATCCTGTCAATTTTTCTTCAGTGCACTTTAATGCTGTAAATTCTCAGAAGGAAGATAGACAAACCTGCCTCTTGGGATGTCAATTTCTGTCTGACACCATTTTGAATATGATACAAGATTCCGAAAATCATAGCTATGTAGCAGTCATGTACTAAAACATCTGTGCTACACAGTTTGGGTTGTAAAAAAACTGTGAAATAAATGTCTATTTTTATCTAGTATAAATCAGTCTGTATGAATGATAATTTAAATTAAAAGAATAGAACATTTTTCAATGTGGGTCTCTTTCTTTTTTTATTTAAATTACCACGTGAGGAATATCTTTATTTGGGTAGTGATAACACACTTTTTTGGGTAACGTGCACCCCAAGTCTGGAATGTGAGCAGTATTCATTCTTCCCTACCCCCACACTCCTGGGTCATCCAGTTAATTTGAGTGTGCAAAAATGCTGTGTACGCAACTGCAAAATAAAACCCCTCTCATTGAAGGGAATGTCCTGCTCTCTCACAAGGAACGCCATCCCTGCATCAAAATGTGTACAAAGCTTTGTATTGCCTCTGCAGGCTGCAATCTGTGAATCCAGCTTCTTTGGAAGGTGAAGCTACAAAGTGGGAAGCCACCGGGAGCTGGCAATAGGAACCATCTGGCCACAACAAATAATGGCAAAGGCTAGGATGGATGGATATAATTAAACTTGAAGAGCATAACAATCTCCTTACAGTTCAGACTGACATTATTATTTTTACAGCAGGGACCAGCCATCTGCTTCTGCAAAGTGTACCATACCTGAATATAAAAGAGGATCCATTTAGCTATCTTGGCTAATAGCCATGGACAGACAAATTCAGGAAGAATAGGACTCATAGTTTTTATGCTCACAACAACCCTGTGGGGTAGCTTAGGTTGAGAGACTGTGACTTTCCCAAAGTTGCCCAGTGAGCTTCGTGGCTGAGTGAGGATTTGAACCCTGGTTTCCCAGGTCCTAGTCTAGCAATCTAATCACTACACCACACTGGCTGTCTATAGGGGCGATCAGCACGCGGTAATTACTTTAGACGCTGAAGATCCAACACTCTTATCAACTCCTTGTGTAACCTGTGACACCAGCTGCCCCATGTGACTGGCACCTATGGCTTTGCCTTAGCTCAACTGCTCAGTCAAATGC
The DNA here is from genome assembly GCF_030035675.1 of Rhineura floridana. Taxonomy (NCBI): domain Eukaryota; kingdom Metazoa; phylum Chordata; class Lepidosauria; order Squamata; family Rhineuridae; genus Rhineura; species Rhineura floridana. The sequence goes on from NC_084482.1 coordinate 22,656,586, forward strand.
AGGCAAAAGAGTCTGCAGCTGAGATAATACAGTGGAAGAGCTAGAGGCGCTGATGCTGTTCATAAAACATAAAGAGCCATTTGCCCATATTTCATCTTAATATGATTAGGAAGAAGCTAAGTTGCTTAATAAAGGGGAGGGGTATTGAGGACCTGACTGAGTCCTCTGCCCACTAGTTGTTGGTATGTTTTAGATAATTTATTGTTGGCATTTCTTGCGTCTCTGTATGTCACAATCCAGAGTGCAAATTTGCTATTAAAAGTGCCTATAGTAGCAGTTTCCTATTAATACAACAAATCCAGTGACAATGGTCCATCCTTCAAATGACTGCTTCCAAGTTGGCAAAATCCCTTCTAGTGCAATATGGGCAAACATTACATGCAGATTAAGGACTTGTCCATATCAGAGTTTACTGTGTGTTTGCAGCTGTTTGTGTTCCCATTTAATTTGCATTGTCCACATGATGTTACCCTCAAACAACACCAGTCTCAATGCTTTTCCCCTGTAAATTCATGTTTGCCTGACTGGGGATAATCTGATAAATTGTGGAAAACTGGGCTCCAAACTGCTTTACTTGGGGTTGCAGATAATTTGTTTTGGTAATTTAGCGTGAGTGGATCAGTCATCTTTTCATCCCCTTTCCACGCCTACCACTTCCTCCATGCTTTCATTTTTTTTCTGGCTATGCTCCTAATTACTTTCAGCACACTCCTGAATGGAGGAGCATACCCTTCTATATATTTTTTCTTTTGATCTCTCAGATTTCCATAGAACTAGAAAACTACACAAACTAATTTACTGTTGCCTGACTGTGCTTTTGTGCACTTTCTGGGCTGAGAAATCTTTTTTAAAACAAAATGCACATGTAGCTATCTGCTCACATGCTCTGTCAGTACCTAATGTCAAACACAACAGGAATACCTACCAGTGTGAACAGAAAAGACAGACATTACTCCACATAGACAAATTCAAATACATGCAGGTGTGGACTAATCCGGTCTAATTCGAATGGGGGGAAAGTGGATTAACAGCTAAATAATGCTTAAATGTGGACAAGACTTAAAACTCTTGTCCCAGTCATCCTCCTTTTACTATAGGTTGTTTCAAGCCATAATTTTGACATGTTATGGGAATTTTCTCTTTCCCCTTTGATTACAAGCTCTCCTTACCACCTTTAAAGGAACTGGAAAGTGTAAGTAATTTTATTTCCCTAAGAAACTTATAACTGTTATGTCCTATAATATTTAAAACATGCACTACATTCTTGTTTTAACTCTTGAGAATCCATTTGGTAAGTTTCAGTCAATTGAAAACAGTCGGTCTGTCAATCCTTCTGATTCATACCGCTACATAAATGGTCCATTTTTAAAAAGTTTAAGTAATTCCCAAACTAATAGAGTTAACAGAATTTGCATGCAGAGATTTTTACAATGCAACTTAACATGAAATGGCTATCAAAAATGGACTTCAAAATCAAATCAGTGTCCCCTTATAAATCTTGTGTAGATCTGGCAACTTAGGTGCACTCCTTGAAGAGTTATTTATCTTAAGCCATGTAAATAATGCCCAACAAGTGACTCATATGTCTGTTTCAGTATCGATACAGTCAAGAAATCTGGATGGCAGTGTTTGGACAATCACATGGCTGTTTAATAAGCTGAGATATTGACATGTCTTTTTCCTGTTCACAAAGCCCCTTTTTGTGCAGTCCATGAAGTTTCTAATTAACTATAGTTTCCTACTTCATCTAACCTAGGAAACTATGGTTACTAGCTTCAAACAAGTCAGAGTTTTCAACCAGGGTCTGAAGGTAGTTTAATAACCTGGCACCTTATAAAACTGGCAACCATACTTTCTCAGTTTGATCAAAACAGGTAACTATGGTTAATTAGAGTTCCTGGTTTAATGGTGGCTTGCAAGAAGGGGCTGCCATACACGTGAAAGGCTTATATCTGAGCATAGTAAGCCCAGATATTATAATTTGAACCAGGTCATTCTTCTCTTTCAAAATTCAAAGCATGATACAGAACTGCCAAGATCCTAAATCATGTTCTCTGGAAGAAATGCTGACAAAGTCTCTGCTGTTATTGCTGTGACTCCAGGAGCGATTCCCAATGAATCCTATATTTCTCTTAACACACAAGTGGTGTTGTGTAGAGACATGTGCCCAAAGAAAATGCATCCGCAGGTCTTACTTTGAAATGAATGTGGAAAGCACTTAACAACTATTCCCATACCAGAACGCTTGAACATGTAGCTCTTCACTGAATTGGTATAATCATAGTACAGGGGAGGGGAGAGATGTTGGAAGAGCAGGCAGTTGTAGAAAGCAAGAGAACAAAAGCATAAGCACCAATCATTCACTCCCCCAAATGGTCCTAATCCTTAAACACACTCTTTATTCACACTCTGAATAAAAGAAGAAAAGATCCCCAAGTGGAGCTCAGCTAAGGAAAGACAGGACCTGTCATTCTGGTATTGGCATGGAGGCACATGCATCAGTGCGAAAGGATACCAGCATATATTAAACAAAGGGTTTAAGGATACCTAAAAGACTTAACACCTGTATTTCAATATAAGCTTTCATGTGTCAGGGTCTACTTTGTCAGATTAATGGAGGTTACCCATGTGGATAAGTATAACACACCCGAAGGACAAAGAACAGGAGGAGGAGTTCTTTTAATGCAAAGCTATGCCAAAAGGCCAAGCAATGGAAGAGGTAGCAGTAGGCATGTCAGAGTAACATGCAGAGCCCTCATTTATGCAAAATGCATTCAGATGAATACATGCGCCAGTTAGTGTGGGTGTAATGACTCCCAGCTAACAGTCCATGGTAATGGGATAGGTATAACCAGCTCAATGATATAAAAAAAATCAATGGTTGCCTTTGAATAGTGCATCCTTGACTGCTGTCTATCGCTACGTGCTTCTTAATGATATCGTCATCATCTGGACCCATGGGAAGGGAGACCCTTGAGAAATCCAACCAAATCTTCAATTTGTATGTTTTAATTGATTTTAGATCTGTGGATTTTTACTTACGTGTTCCTCACACTGAATTATAGGATTTTATTGTATATATTTATATTTTTTTCTGTTGTACACCGCCCAGAGAGCTATGCTAGTCGGGCAGTATAGAAATTTAACAAATAAAATAAATAAATAAATATTTACACCCTGCTATTAACCCAAGTCTGAACCACTCTATGCAACCGGTTCATTTTCTTGGGGGAGGGGACATATAAATAGCAGTGTACCTTATCTCATAAAGCAACTGAGCACCACACACACTGCAGAGTACACTGCCCACACCTTTGCATGCAGCCAAGATTATGGCATAACCACATCTGCTCTCACTTTTTTGAGCAAGGATAAACCCTTGACCAAAATATTTATAGCAGGCATACATTAAGAACTACAATACTCATTTAGGGAAGGGAGAAATAGGTCAGCAAGGCCAGGATAGGTTCCCGGGAGTCACCTGCTAAAGGACAGGCCTAGTGGAGACAGTAATGGAATATCACTTGCCACCTTCAGCTCTGAGCTATAACCTTTCCCGTGGATCATTAAGGATCTACAACTATCACAGATAGTTATCCTTCCCATCCACTGGCCTTGCTTGGAGACAGCCCGTCAATTTAAAGAAGCCACAGAACAGATACGATCCCTGCAACAGAACCCAGTGCCAACAGTCTCCATGTCTACTAGAACAATGCAATCATGCGATTGAACATCAGCCATGCCATCAAGGTTTCAGTCACCTACGTATCTTCTAACATGATCTATGGGATCGTATGCCAGCTATGCCTTTCTACCATTAACATAGGCCAAACAAGTCAGTCTCTACCCTCTCTACCAAGAGAATAATTAGATGAAACACTGACTCAGCAAGCAAATTGGGGGTGCCAGTCTTTCTCTTCCACGGCATTCTGTAGCAAATCTTAAAAGTCATCATATTCCAACTTTTAAAAAAAAAAGTTTCAAAGCTGAATTGCAATACTTTTGAAAATTTGGCACTGTGGGACCTGGTCCCAACAGACACAGGGACTGGTTAGGTCGTTACAGGAAGTAACTGTCCCTGTATAGGTGTGTATTTGCACTTTGTATTTCACTGTGCCAAATTTTCACCAGGAGTTATTAGTCCAGAATGCTAATTAGCTCTTGTGTTCATTTCATTGGACCTTGAATTAACTTCATGTGTTATCTATGTGATTGGCACAGTAATGTGACACACCTATTGCTATCTTTTGCTTTGCTTGATTTTTCAGCCTCTTAGTAAACCATTCCCTCCCCCCCCCTTACTCAGGGTATATATACCTACCCGCTAACCTGATCCACATCTGATGAAGTGAGCTGTAGCCTACAAATACTTACAACACAATAGATCTGTTCGCTTTTAACAAAACCTGGTGGTGGTACTTACAACAGACAATCATGGCTACCCTTCTGGAATTTTGGTTTAATTCATCTAAGGAAGGAACCCTAGACATACATTTCATACATACATTCCAAAAATCAAAAGGGGCATGCCACATTGACCTAAACACTGCCCATAAGCTTTGAACTGGAACCAGGCCCTCCCTTAGCATGTGCGGGGCCCAGGACAAAAGCATAGTTGGGCCCCCCCCACATTCTTTCTCTCTATATATATCCATTCCTCCAGGCAGCAGCAGAGGCTTTGTATTTCGGCTGCTAGGAGCTTGTGGCTGCAGCTCCCTTTTTTGCAGCCTTCGTTGGCGGCGGCGGCTTTGTATTTTTCAGCTGCGGCTCCCTTTTTTGCAGCCTTTGTTGTAGACTCGCTTAGCGTTTCTCGCTGCGAGGTTTTCTCCTTCCCGGCTCACTACCGTGGCCGTCAGGAGACCACCGCTGCACCTCTTCCTCCTGGCTTGTTTCTACGCTCCCCTCAGCTTGCTACTGTGGCCGTGAGGAGGACGTGGCTGCTGCTTTTATATGCAGATCGCCAAGCGTGGGGGCCCCCCAAAGTGCGGGGCCCGGGGCAACTGCCCCGCTTCCTGGTGCCTAGGGGCAGCTCTGACTGGAACACATACATTCCAGAATGGCACTGAAATTGGAATGGGTTAACTGGTGAGCCAGCCTCCTAAAACAAGGAAGGAGCTAGCACAGGGTGGAGAAACCACGTCCTTTGAGATGTTGTTGGAGTCCAATTCTCATCAGCCCTAGCCAGCATGGCCAATGGTCAGAGATGACGGAAGCTGCAGTCCATCATCATTTGGAGAACCTCACCCCTGAGCTAGAACCTTCCCTAGCTAATACGTGCACATCTTTAGAGGTTGGCCTCAGACTTTGAAAACCTTGGAGATCTGATCATAACCTGATTTCAACTGCTTTTTAGTTTCTGCTTCCTAAACTGCATTCTTAATGGTCTTCTTCTTTTCTGCCTTCTCTAGTATCATCTGGGACTTGCTGCTCACCCAGAACTCTTCCTCCTCAACAACGTTGATGCCGACTCAATCATGAACAGATGAATCCCCTCCAAATCAGGACGAATGTGACTTTAAGAAACAAACCAAAAAAGCCCTCCTATGCTGCCCAAAACCAAATTTTGATTGGTTCAGGCGTGCAAGTATGAACATTTGAGAACTGCAAATGGAGTCAGACGTTTATCTCACAAAAGGAGCACAAGAGACTGATGTTATTAAGGATCATCTGGTACACTGGAAAATCGACTTCTTTAGAAGCTGCACCCAAGTTCAACTCGGAAGGCTACAAAAGGGCTACTGACAGCTTGGGTTAAAGCTTTGTGTAAGCATAGCCTATCACACACCTTCAGGCAGTCAAACTATATGCAATAGTGACAGAGACGCATGTCATGAGATGTGGGCCCCCACTAAACACCTGCAAAATGCTGGGTGGGCCGTGACTAGAAATGGAAAAGCTGTTAGTGGAAGGAAGGTGGTGAGCTCTTCCTTCACCGCTGTCTTCCCCCGCCCTCTCTCACCACCCACCCCATAGTGTTTTGCTCCCAGTCGGTCTTATTTCTGGCCTCACAACTCACCTGGGAGAAAAATGTCTGCAGGAGAAGTGTATGTGGGGAACTCCCTTCCCTTCTGCCATTTTCCTATTGAAAACCCTCTCTTGTTTACAAGCATTCACCTGTGAGCCATTCTTGAAATGCAGGCCTGCCACCATCACCTGTAGTTCTCATCTGACTTTGTCTTCTTTTTAGGTTATGGATGTGGGTGTGCATGTGTGCGCGCACGCACACACACACACACACACTAGTTAAAGACTTGTGTAAAGGTGCTGATGATTTTATTTCCACTTGATGCAGATCACTTTCTTTCTATCTAAGGGAGAAATGATGAGGCACCCCTCCAAATTTCTGGAAAAGTGACAAGAGTCTTTCCTAAAAGTTGAGAAATAGCTTTCTTAACATTTGATCCTAAACGCTATCCTGTCGTCAGTAAGTACAGTTCAAAACCAGGTTCACTGTTCCAGATGGAGAATTTGGGATTTTTGTTTGAGTGTCTACCCAGCATGGCTTACATGATCCTTCTTGCTATCAGATTAGGACACTAACACACACTAATCTTCCTCAACAGCTGGAGAAACTTGATCTATGTACAGAGCTGTGACTGCAGGCATTCCAGCACTGAGTCCATGAGACTGAAGTACACCAGCTTTTCTTTTTGAAAAGCAGAACAGCTTTCTAGCGATCATGGTATGAGATTGCTTTAGAAAGATGCAAACCGCATCAGTGAAAAGCTTTTTGATTTGTTAAAACTCTTTTCTATCTGAGACTTTTCCTTATCCCTTCACTTCCAACTCCTCCATTTTCTGACTGTCCCTATGATTGTTCTTATAAAGCACCATCAACGCATATGGTGCCCGAGAGTAACAAGGTTCCCCTTCTTTTCCTTTTACAACTCCTCAAATTTAGGACAGAGTTGCTGAGATGACATGGCTAGCAAGATCTCACATCAACTGGCTGCTTTAACTCACGCAGCACATGCTTTATGACTAATGTGCTGTATCTGATAATAAGTTATATGAAGGGTTATAATGTGCATTGTTTATTCTCCTGCTGGTAAATTTGTGTGTTTTAATTTACAGCAGACTAAGGGTCCTTTTCTCTTTCATTAGTTTGACATTTTAGCCAGTTAATATAATTACACATTCAGTTGCAGCTTGCATTTTAATCCAAAACCAATATAGAAATGACATATGGTTCAGGCCTTGAAGTGCTCTGTCAAGGTTACAGAGGATCCTTGGAATTTGAGTAGAGTTGTTCATTGTGTGTGTGTACAGAAGATGGTACTTACTGATGCTTAATTTTAATTCCTGAAGCTTCCCCCCTGCCAAGGTCAAGTTTCTAGCCCTCGTGCTAATAGAAACAGGCACATACAGCTATGTGTATGCAGTATCTGGAGAAAATGCCAGTATTTATTAATTTTCCAGCTATTTTAGTTTGCAAAGTTGGTCCCATATATTAGGGTTGTCTAGACATGCTGTGTGATATGAGACAACTTGGTACCGGCATAGCTCTTGAAACACTAGAGACACAAGCATACTAATAGCCCCTTTGCTCTACAAGTTGCACTTTTGGGTTGCATAATGGCACTCACCCATTCTGCAACCAACCTAGAGATTTGACTTACTACAAACAGTCTAAGGCTTGAATTCGATGCATATTTAGTAAGCCCCATTGAACTCAGTGGGACTTGTTTCCAAGTAAACATGCCTAGGGTCAGGCTCCAAAGCTGTTGCTGCTGCTTTGCCTTCTACCTTAGACTGGATGGTGTAGGTGCGTCAAGCAGCACACCACACTCACGTGCTCAGACTTGGTCACAAGAAAAGAGCATCTTACTGACCTTAGCCAAAATAGGTGTGTTTGAACTGAACGTGGTGATAATGCTTCCCAGGCAGTCCCACTGCTCTAAAAATGTTGCATATATCTTCAATCCAGGATGCACGAAATGTTTGCAATTGTGTTACAAGACAAAGGGCTGTTTCTGCTGAATGGGGTCAGGTGTTCTGCTGCATGCAATACTGTTACAAAACCATTCTGATGTTCAGACAAGCCCTGCTGTATCAGACCAAAGCCCATCTAGTCCAGCATCCTCTTCTCAGCCAGATGCCTATGGGAAGCCACACAGAGGACCCAAGTTCAACAGCACTTGCCCTGCTTGTGTTTCCCAGCAACTGGCATTTGCAATACTTGTTTTATATTTGGCACTAAATTATTTTCAATGTACTAGTCATTATTTGATTTTCATTTCAATAAAGGTCCAGATTTTCAAATAAATATGTCAACTATGCACTTCTTTTCTGGTTTCTAATCTGGAAAAAGGAATGACTTGAATGCATTAAGTAATTGTATACCTGTGGGCCGCTTAAAGATCCATTCTAATTTCTGTTTTGTGACCATCTATCAACATTATTGGGTGGGGGGAAAGGATGCAATGAGATATTACAGTATGGGTGTGAAGTGGAAGCTAAATAATTCAACTGAAGCTGCTTTATTACCCGCCCTGGGATCTGCTGGCGATGGTGGGTGATGATGGAACAGAATGGAAGCTGCAAATTTGGAACCCTAATTTAAATGCTAGAGTAGGTAATGGGGGAAAACTCTTCCACTCATACAGGTGACCATTTCCCCCCACAAACTCTGCTACATATTTTACCACACCCTATTATCGGATATGCACTGGAATCCTTATCACTTAGCAGGATGGTACAGATGATCAAGCTGCTCCAGGATATTGGGGCAGCTAGAATGAGCTCAGATTGTGTTTAATTGCACCAACGTTACCTGGGTTTGCCATTGTGTATGCAACCAGGATGATCCCAGCTCCTTGAAATGGCCACCTGCATGTTACATGTTTGCCAACAAATATTTGCCCCACTTACTTTACATGTAGATGCGTACGCCCTAAAAATGTGGGGTGGACTTTATTCTGTTTTTGTGTGTGTGTGTGCACCGATCTGGATGTTGGGGAAGGACTCTTAACTCAGTGGCAGAGCATACACAAAGTCCCACGTTCAGTTCCTAATCTTCAAAAAGGACTCGGGTAGCAGAGAGACCACTAACCAAGGCCTTGGAGAGCTGTTGCCAGCATATAGACTAGAAAGATAGACCAACAGTCTGCTTCAAGTACCGGGCAGCTTCTTGAGGGTGGTATTCAGCCAAATAATTGCCCTATCCCAAAGATTAGCACTAGCACAACAGGACTCCCTTCTCTCTCCGCACTATCCCCAAATCTGCTCCAGCAGGCTAGGGGAACCCACAGAACAAAGCAAGGGGAGGAGAACACTCCACTGCACAAGGAGAAATCCTTGTGCTGACAGAAGCACCGACTTAGCACTACACTGAATACAAATTAGCCAGGGTAAGATTCTGTTAATGGGCTTGGCTGCTTGTGTTTCAATAAGCCTGGAAGAACCCTGAACTTTGAGAAGTAATGTTTGGCTAGAAGCATCAAAAAGCTCCCCAGGTGAGTCACACTTGGATACCAAATGCAGATATAAGGCCGATGCTTGGCTTCAGCATATAGCAGCTGTTTTAATAAATAGCAAGGAATCCCAGTGGTATGCTTGGAATACATTCTTCAATACTCATACATAAAAGTTATTCTAAAATAAAGCTGAATCAAATGCTTTGCTCTTCTTTCTCTTTGCTTCTTTGACGCTGATCATTTGTTCGGTCCACTGCGGCTCGAGTGTTTCATATAATCGGTATACATAGAATATAGAACACCTAACAAAAGAAAGCAAGTATGTTTGTTATCAACGGCTGCTTCAGTATCATCCAGAAGGTATTACACTAAGTCACATAGTGCAGGTAAATTGAATTGTTGCCCACTAATGACTTGACAACAAAAAATTAGGACTTTCAATTTTAAAAAGTATAGTGGTGCCTGTCAACCCATTTGGGGGGGGGGTCCTTTTTGGCCCTGCAGTCCAGGCCTTTGTCTCCCCCCAGTGTGGGCCAACTTTGACAGATGCCTAGGGCCATACACCTGTCAATCATTTGACATCTTGACAACCGCAGGGGTGGGAAGAGGTCTGCTTCACCAGCATGCTGCCCTCAGGAATAGGCAAAGTCTTCAGTCTGTACTTGGCAGGGGTTTGCTTCACCACTGGCAAAGCAACAAACAGCATGATTCAACCCTGTCAACTTGATTGACAGGTGGGCATGGTTTGGGGGCTTCACAGACCAAATCGAACCCCTTAGTGAGCCAAGATTGGCCTATGGGATGGAGGTTCCCCACCTCTGTACTACAGGGTGCAAAGAAGCCAGAAGGGGTTTTTGGCAGATTACTTAACAACAGTGTTGTATTTTAAAAGGCCACTGATCACAACACGTTATCTTACCTATTGTTATTGCACCTACAACAAAGCCTTGTGCTGCAACTCTCGTGTGGATGAGGTGGACCGACATTTTTTGAGTCCCTCTATGTTTTAGCTTGTAAAGACCATAACCTACCACAGCAAAGCAGCCTGCCAGCCCTGTACATGAAAAGAGAGGAGTTAGCTTCAGTATCGAACATAGGAATTGTGTGGCTGGATCAGGCCAAGGTTCCATTCTGTTCCAATCAGTGACCAGCCAGATGCCTTTGGAAAGTACGCAAGCAGGACGTAAAGCCAACAGCACCCCCTCCCACTGTTGGTCCCACAACACCTGCTATTGAGAAGTATATTGCCTCTGAACATGGAGCTCCCATTCAGCTAACCTGCCTAACAGCTGTTCATCAGCCTGTTCACCCAGAAAACTCTTTATTTCTCTTTAAAGCCATCTAAAACCGTGGTTGGAGCCACATTTGGGTTTTTACATTATTTTTTAATATTTGGTACCACTAGTGGAGAGCTCCACAGACAGCGGACTGATCAGCATATGGATATTGCTTCCTTCTACTTGACTGACTGACCTGTCAGGATCCAGGACAGAATGTTCTGCCAGAACACACAGGCTAGTGCCCTTTGTACTCACCACCACCATCACATCCGTCTTTCTTGGTAGCTCAAGGCTTGACTCACTTCCTATTATATGCTGTATATGTAAATGTTTTTATAAATGTACTGATGACTGTCCAGTATTTTATTTATTGAGATTAATGTGACTGCATTTGATACTATTGTATTTTATCCCATTTTAATGTACGTCGCCTAGAGTGGCTATCTGCCAGATAGGCGACACACAAATTAGATATTATTATTATTATTATTACTAGTCATCTGGAACTATTTGCTCTACAGATACCTGGTCACAGTGGATTTGCTCTCTGCTTACGGCACTTAGTGGACTGCATTGCACAGACTGACCTGCAGGCGTTCCAACCTTGTCGTCTGGGTTGAACTTGTTGGCCTCTAGATCCTTTCCAGTTCTCACATGCGGAATGATAATGCTGGCCACAGAGCCTCCCAACTCCAAGCTGCAATCCTACACCAGTTTCCTGGGAGTAAGCCCCACTGAACTCAGTAGGACTTGCTTTTGAGTAGACACATATAGGATTGTGCTGTCAGTTTGCCTTCACTAAAAACTTGCGAAGTGTACAAATTTTGAAAATAGACCACTCCCCCTTCTGAATCAAAATGTTGTTTAAAGCAGTAATTGGTAAGCACCAGCTCATTTTGTCTCAACAGGATGTTTCATTTTCTGGGGTGAAGGCTACAGTTTCAACTTCCAGAGCCATTCGCTGTAACCATAACAACTCTCACTGAATCCAAAAAATATCTTGCTCTGAAGTGATATCCAGATGCGTTAAGCTTTCTCTCTCAAACACTTTGCTCCTGGAAGATTAGTCAGGTGGTGGGAAATTGCCTTTCTGTTTCTTCTTGTTTGATGCATAAATTCAATATAACAACATTTCTTTTTTATCTTTTGACTGCAAACATGGTCTGTGGGAGGCAAGCAGTGTCCTTGCAGCCAGCTTAATTGACAACAGTGCATACAAATTAGCCTGTGTTCGTGGGCTTTGCATGTACAAATCACTTTAAATTCTGAAATGGCTCCTGGTCTGATGCAGTTCTGCTGGAACCGATAAATGGGAAGGAAGACTAATGAAGGTTGATGAGTGACACTGTGACAGTTTGCAAGGCTTCTGCTTACCTCTCCCAATGTGGGCACTTAAAAAAAAAAGGAAATCCTAATAGCAAAAAGAAAATGTTATTCACTTGTCTGTTTAAAATATACTGATTTTTCTAAAAAGGTAGCATTATGGGTGGATATGGAAATATAACACATTTCTTGCCTGTATTTTATGCCAGGACTGTCCAATTTCTATACTCTCAAGGATCACTCTGTTCTCCAGATTCCATTCTGAGGAATGCAACAATCTGACCTCCCCATGGATTTATTTATTATAAATTTAGCATCACCTACAAGTAAGGGCTTCAGAGGTATAAAGTTGGGGGGGGGGGTTAGGGGCCAAACAGATTACATCAAGAGGTTGATTAATGATGGCCCTCTGCCTTTCTTGAAAGCACGAGATACTTTATTGTTTCATTGCCTTCTTCACAAAGTATCAAGAGAGAAAGCTATCCAAGATATCACAATTTTGCCTACCATACTTTATAGAGGTACAGAAAATGTGCTATTTTCTTGCAAACATAGATGTGTATGTAAGATACAGAACTGATCTGTTTGCTAAAACTGCTGACAGTCTTAGAAAAAAATATAAGGAGGAAGATAACTGTATGTAATTCTGGTCTTTTAAATGTCTCTCATTTCTGAATGTAAATCTTTGCCCAAGGGAAGTAACAAACCATAATTGATGCAATAAAGTATATGACTGACTGTCATATGAAACAGCAATACAATAAAGTTCATATAAAAAAACCACAGAAAATTGGTTGCTGCTTTTACTTACAAGTAAAACCATGTACAACAATTTTTATGCACATCATGATAGAAATTTGTTAGAGTCATCAGGGTCCACTAGCTTCAGAAGCTGGATCTGGCCCACTGGCAACCAGTTGGCCAGTCCTGGCTTAGGGTACAAACCAGAATTGGTATGTAAAGGAATTGTAGGCTGCAACATAGTTGCCTCATGTTCCAAGTCCTGAATCCTGAGATCCGAGATTTGGAACTTGTGGTTCTCTGGATGCAGTTGGACCACAGTTTCCATAATTCCTGACTGTTAATCATGCTGGCTAGGGCTGACAGGAGCTGAAGTTCAACAATATCTGGAGTTCCACAGGCTAACCTCTCCTGCCTAAGACCAAAGTAAAAGTCCTCCTGCAAAAACACCAGTGTTGAGTCTTTACTTGGCTTGCTTGGCTAGTCAGAGCATTGTAACACAGGAAACAAAGCACAACTACTGTTGTGTGAAATTTCCCAGTGCTTTGCTAACAGTGAACCATAGATCCATATTTATTCAGGGGAGCAGGGTGGGAAAGACAGTGACATGTCATGATTCTAATCAGGGCTGAGGAAACTGTGACTCTCCAGATGTTGTTGGACTACAACTCCCATTGTACCTGACCACTGGTCATGCTTGCTAGGGCTGATGGGAGTCTAACAACGTCTGGAGATGCCAAAGGTTTCCCAGCCTTGTTTTGAATACATGTTACTTTTGAGAAAAGGAATAAAGAAAATTGCTCACTAAATACCGGCCTTGAGTCACAAGCCATTAACGCAGCAGAGAGCTATGCAACCAAAGTGACTGTAAACACACAGTGCTTCACACACAAACCTGGACATCCTTGTGGGGTAATCAATGGGATTCTACCTGTGCCACTCTGTTCTCACATGTGGACTCTTCTCTTGCCTAAGTACAGCAGGCCAGTCTATACATCTGATCCAGCAGAACAGGCAGAAATCCATTTATGCACATTTATTTAAAAACAACAGATCCCACCTTTCCATCAAATGACCCTCAAGACCAGCAAGAATGTCCAAACATAAAGCACTAATACAAAATAACATTGCCAAACACAGCAAGAATTAAAAAGCCAGCAACTCAGCAGATATAGGGACCAGATACAGCATACGGGATTAGTTGTTTGATTGGAGCAACTGTTTCCATGTCACTCTTAGGCACATCATTATTCTTGGCACCACAGCATCTGAAGTCATAGCCCTAAGCCTGACCGCCACTTCTTTTTTATTTATTTCTCAGTTATATCCCCCCACCTTTTCCAAAGAGCTCAGGGTAACATTCGTGAGGTTATTACCCCATTATATCCGTAGAACAAGCCTGTGAAGTAAATTAGGCTGGATCTGTGTGTGATTAGCCCAAATCACCCAGTGAGCCAAAATCCTGAGCGGGAATTCAAACCCAGGTTTACCCAGCAGCAAGTTGAACACTCTCTAGCCGCTGTACCACATTGACTCTTGAGTGCTTAAGGGATCAGCTCACCTATGGGGACAAAGGGAGCATCCCTGGATTTTCTAGCTAGTTTCAATACTTGACTGTCATCTTCTGCTGGAAGCCAGGGCTCATCAGAAGACATTTCTCACGTCTAAAAACTAAAAAGGAAAACAAAAAGCACTGAGAAATAAGAACATATCTTGGGAAAGTAGCACAGATTACCAATTACAAATGTTCTGGTTATGGTTCCTGAAAAGAGACATACTGAAGGGTTGGCTGTGGTCCATCTTCTTTCAGATAAAACTTTTCCTGAGCTATCTACTGTAGTAGCATTTCATTCAGTAGGCAAAAGGGGCTGCGTATTGCTCACAACAACCAGTTTCTCTCCATGCACTCTGACCTGTGCTGGATCCCTGGTGCTATTTTGTTACTGAATTGTTCTCAGACAATGAACTGTTTAACCTATCTGCAAGAGGGCACTGAGATGTGTATTTGGAATGAGGATGTTACTGTTCAGGATGAGGTCATGAGAGGGACACATGGCCCATTTATGCATGCATGTAAGAAATATAAAACCACTTTATTAGCACTTAGAACATATATATCTAGGGAACTGACCATATATTTACTAACACCTGCTCTATCACCTATTAATTATAAATTGAAAAAAGGTTAACCTGCCATCTTCTGAGGATTGATTCTTAAGAACTAGGGATCTGGCTAATAGGGTCAAGCACACCAATATGTAAGAACCGGAGAGGTTAGACAACAAAATTATTTATTTATACAGAGCTTATTCATCCACTACTGGAATGATAAGGTACAGGATGAAATTCAGCTGCATGCTATTTTAGGAAAAATCTGATAATAAACTTTCTGATTATTTCCCCCCTTTCTCTTTTTTCTTCTGTGCCTCTCTTATCTTAACTTATATGAGTGAACTAAATAACCTGTCAGTCACTCTATGTAGGTCTTATTTGGATGTATGTTGGTGCAGAAATTGCATGAATGAATAAGATTGCAACGTGTAATATTTATCAGCACGGATTGTTTTAATATTAGTATCACTAGTTTGTGGATAATTTGGACTATAAAGAATAAACTAAAATTACACACACAAAACAGCAATACACATTATTACATCAACAACCTCTTAAATGTTTTCTACATCTAAATTGGCTCTTAGATTTTTTTTAATGAAAGCCAGTTGATTGACAGCAAAATGGATAATATTTATAAATATGTCATAAATAGTTTATCTGTTCTTTTTGTTACATGTTTATGCTATGCTTCCGCTGAGGAAGTCACAAGACTACCACCATCCCTGGTTATTCTCACAATAATCCTGCAAAATAGATCTGGCTAAGAGAGAGATCCTTGACCACAATCGCCAAGTAACCTTCATCGCTCAGAGGGGATTTGAACCTGGATCTTCCTATGTGGCAACGCTAAACACTACATCTCACTGAATCTCTTCTCGCAACCCACCAGCTAATAATTTTATATACACTGTATACTGACATATGCAACACTCTGTATAACCATACAAAATAGTTGCCCAATCTCCATGTAAAGGCAACCCAACATGATGGCTTTATAGACTCCGCTTGAAAAGCAGTCTCACTAGTTAAACCACCCTTACTGTAAGGTTTGTTCTTAAGACTGAATTAAGCTTTGATTCCCTGCCAGCTCTTTATGCCTTTTCTGCAAGGTGCAAGAGCAACCATTACTCAGAAGCTTTTTCTCAAGTGAGACTTTTCATTATGATCTTTCAGTTTCCATAATCTAAACAAAATACGCTGAGCTCCTTAAGATTTATTTGCCTTTTCCGGGTTCTACTCTATTGCCCTTCTCTGGAGTTATTTTCGTTCCTTTAGTCTCATCTTATCCAAGAGCTGAGGGAAAAGAAGGCATAAAAATATAGAGAAATCTAATGTACTTCAAATCTACATGAAGATATAACACTTCAATAGCTACGCCCTCTATCTTCTTTTTTAAATGAATGCATTATGCAAATAGGACCCAGTTAAACTGGGTGCTCTGAGGACTTCCCATATTTTTAACTTATGCCCTGGATGTCACTCTTTTTACAGCAATCTATCTTGGGTTTTATCAGAAATGTGAAAAATAAAAAAGAATTGAAGTTGTTACCTTTGCTACTGAAGCATTAATTGTCCATCTACTCTGCGGTTTCAGGGAGATGATCTTGTGTAGCCGGCTGAGGCTAATGCCAGTGATGAGAGACAAATACAATTATAGATCATTTGATGGCAACATGTGATAAAACTCTGTTCCAATACAGTTCTTGCCCCCATGTTCTGTAAGATTTATTAATTTCACAATTTTTCCTAGAAACAAGTACAACAGCGGAAAATATCTACTGTCATAGGTTTAATGAACAGAAGTAATCTTTATGCAGGATGTAGATAATCATATTGATTCAAATTATTTCTGGTTTTAATTTTACTATGAGGAAAACATTAGTAACTTTCTCAGATTGCAAGATGCAATGTTTTATCGGAACTGCTTATAACTGAAGCAATGTGTAAGCTTTTAAAGCTTACACACTAATCTTTTTATTATTCTCCAGGTTAAAAATTCTCAGCTAAATAAATAGCACTATAATTTAAAAACACCAGTCAAAACACCTGGAGTCTGGGTAGTCCTGTGCCTTATCAACTTTTTCTGCATATCGTGGAAATTAACAATTTCCCCCAATTTCATTAGTTTTATAATGGTCTCTCTGGCACCATAATCCTTACAATTATTACTATTACAAGATACCACATTCTTACTTTTCTGTTTGTACAATATCATAAACATGCTATGCTGTTACTCTTACAAATCCCACAATCTAATCAAATGAATGAGTTCTTGTGCTTCTGAGCACTTTGAAGTTACTGTCTCCTGTATTGTGATACCAGTGTTTAAGCATCTCTAATTAATGTTCACGGGGGATGAGAATATAGAGGAACAGTCATTCTAAATTAGTAAAATACTTTGCATAAATGAATATGCAAACACAAGAATATTGATCTCAGGACACCTACTTGCCCAAATCATCACTTTTATCCTAGGGTAACGTCTCCATTTTGTTCTTATATGAATGTATACTAAGTAAGATGGTTATTCCAGAAGAAAGACCTTGAGGAAACACTTGTTTGGGAGAAAACTACCCAAGTAATTAACATACCACATGACCACATTCATTGCTATGGTCCCATCCACAAAATGTGGACAGGTATAGCAAACATTATACAGTTGTACACAGAAGACCTCCTCTAGGGTGCACACCTTAAAGTGGTGAGGCGTTTGAGAGTGTTGAAGAAGTTGAGAGCAATACCATCAGGAGTCTAGAGCAAGAGGCTAGACTCCTAGCAGGGGCACCCAAGGCAGAATGGTCAAAGCTGAGACACCAGACCAAGATGCAATGGTAAACCACCTCTGAATACTTCTTACCATGAAAATCCTATGAACAGAGAATCCAAAATGCACCACGAGATAGTGCTGGAAGATGAGACCCCCAGGTAATGGCACTCAGCAAGCTACTGGGGAAGAACAAAGTACAAGTAGCGCTGTGACTAATGACACCACTGGGTCAAAGCCCAAAGGAAGCCCAGAGGCTGATGCGCACAGATGCGAAAGGAGAGTCCAGAGTTGTACGATGTGCACAACAGAACATGGAATGTGAGAAGCATGCACCAGGGAAAGTTAGAAATTGTCAAGAAAGAAATGGAATGCATCAACATTAAAATACTTGGCATGAGTGAATTAAAGTGAATACGAATGGGACATTTTCAATCAGGCAGTTACAAAATATTTTATACAGGAAATGAGAAATTAAGAAGAAACGGGGTTGCTTTAATAGTGCAAAGTGATGTAACGAAAGCAATTAAGAGCTGAGCGAGTCTGAGCGAGTGATATCAATGAGATTAAAAGGTAAGCTGTGATGTTCCTATATTAATGTATATATGGTAAGTGTTGGTTGTTTAGAAGATACATGGTAAGTGGAGTGAAAGAGGAGGGGGAGTGAATGGGCAGTAGAATGCTAGATGATTGGCTGAGTGTTTAAAATGGCTGAACGTATAAAAGGAAGAGAGACAGTGGAATCTGTGTGGTGGTGGTGGATGAGGTGAAACTGAGTGGGTTGCTTGGTGGGGTTTAGAGAGTTGTTTGCCAGGAGAGAGTGGAGAAGGAGGGGGGTGGAGTTCGGATTAGTATTGAGTAAAACCATATGCTTATGTGCCTTAAGAAGAAATCTTGTTAATCTTGTTAGCTTTGTTATCTTTAATAAATACTTAATTTGGTTTACCAAAGGCCTGATCCTTGGCTGGGGTTTCACAGACCAGAAGGGAGGGTAAGGTAATGACCAAGGCTGAAGGGGAACTGTAACAAATGGTGGCAGCGGTGAAGAGAATAACAATACCAGTATTCAGAGTCTCTGGGAATACTAGTATTAGGACGTGACTGGTGGTTGCCTAGCAGGGGGATCTGTTGAGATCTGTGCAAGAGCGGGGAGAGAAACAATAAAAAAGGACAGTCCGGACTGGTGGAGTCCCTGGTGGTGCCTAGTGACAGGCAGTAGCCACGCGCAGGTAGGAACCTGACAGGGAGAGCCAGGGAAGGGCGTCACATAAGCCTATCAATATAACCATCATCCAAGTCTACACTCCAACGGCAAACACAGAAGAAGAGGAATTGGAGAGATCGCAGAAGTACAGGAAGAAATTGATCACACACTAAAACAAGATGTGCTGATAATCATGGGGGTCTGAAATGCAGAAGCAGGGAACAGAGAAGAACTAAAAACTATGGGAAAATGGGCCTTAAAAGATAGAAATGAAGCAGTAGAACAACTTTTTGAGTTCTGAGAAGCCAATAATTTGTTTCTTGCAAACACATTTTTTGAGTAACCGAAAAGACGACTGTACACGTGGACATCACCAAATGGTCAATATAGGAATCAAATTGATTATATAATTGGTAGCAGAAGATGGAGAAGTTCTATACTTTCTGTGAAAACAAGACCAGGAGCAAACTGCGGTACAGATCATGAACTAGTAATATCGAAAATCAGAGTAAAGCTAAAGAAGAAAAAGAAAAGCAATCATAATGCCAGAATATAAAGATCAAATAAGGAACAGATTTTAGGCTTTAAACTTAGTTGATAGAGAACCAGAAGAATTATGGGTTGAAGTCAGAGAGAGATTATCAGGGAAGAAGGCAAAAAGACAATACCTCTAGTTAAAAAGAGAGAAAGACATCAGTGGATGACTGAAGAAACTCTTAAAATGGTTAAAGAGAGAAGGAAAGCAAAAGCAAAAGGAGATAGAAACACAGTCAGAAGGGAAATTTAAACCACGAGTAGGAATGTTGAATAATCAACAGGGGAACACACTGACTAACCAAGATGAAATAAAAGGAAGATGGAAGCAATACACTGAAGAACTCTATAAAGGAGATGCCAGGATGACAGATTCATTCACGGAGGAACCGTATGATGAAGAACCAGAAATTTTAGAATGTGAGGTGAGAGCTGCTCTTAAAATACTTGGAAGAAACAAATCACCAGGCATAGATGGCATATCAATAGAGTTGCTACACGCTACTGAGACTGAATCTGTCCACATTTTGACAAAAATTTGTCAACAAATATGGAAAACGTTCCATATACATCCCAATTCTAAAGAAAGGGGATCCCAGGGAATGCAGTAATTATTGAACTATTGCCTTAATATCCCATGCAAGTAAAGTAATGCTCAAGATTCTACAACAAAGGCTCTTACCATATATGGAGCGAGAAATAGCAGATGTCCAAGCTGGATTTAGAAAGGGAAGAGGTTCAAGAGATCATATCGCAAGCATACGTTGGATAATGAAACGGACCAAGGAATTTCAGAAGAAAATCACCCTGTACTTGATAGATTGCAGCAAAGCCTTTGACTGTGTAGATCATGAAAAACTATGGAATGCTTTGAAAGAAATGGGGGTGCCACAGCATCCAATTGTCCTGATGGGCAACCTATTCTCTGGACTACTGTAAGGCTACTCTAAGGACAGAATATGGAAAAACCGATTGGTTCCCAATTGGAAAGGGTGTGAGATAGGGGTGTATTTTATCACCCTATTTAATCTATTCGCAGTACATATCATACGGAAAGCAGGATTGGACCAAGATGAAGGTGTGAATATTGGAGGGAGAAATATCAATAATTTAAGATATGCAGACGATACCATACTCCTAACAGAAACCAGTAACAATTTGAAATGAATACTGATGAAAGTTCAAGAGGAAAGCACAAAAGCAGGACGTCAAAAAGACTAAAGTAATGACAACAGAATATTTATGTAACTTTAAAGTCCAAAATGGAGACAATAGTCAAGAAATCAGAAGGCGGCTAGGACTAGGGAGGGCAACTGTGAGAGAATTAGAAAAGGTCCTCAAATGTAAAGATGTATCACTGAACACTAAATTCAGGATCATTCAGACCATGGTATTCCCAATCTCTATGTATGGGATGTGAAAGTTGGACAGTGAAAAAGGCAGATAGGAGAAAAATCAACTCATTTCAAATGTGGTGTTGGAGTAGAGCTTTGCAGATACCATGGACTGCAAAAAAGACAAATAATTGGGTGTTAGAACAAATTAAACCAGAACTACCATTAGAAGCTAAAATGATGAAACTGAGGTTATCATACTTCGGACACATAATGAGAAGCCATGATTCACTAGAAAAGACAATAATGCTGGGGAAAACAGAAAGGAGTCAAAAAAGAGGAAGGCCAAAGAAGAGATGGATTGATTCCATAAGGGAAGCCACAGACATGAATTTACAAGATCTGAACAGGGTGGTTCATGACAGATGCTGTTGGAGGTTGCTGATTTATAGGGTCGCCATTAGTCGTATTCGACTTGAAAGCACATACGAACAACAACAATCTCAGGTGTGGAATGAAGAGGAGTAGGACGGATCTCTGTGTATGTTCAGAGACAGTCCATCATCAAATCACACGTCTGAGAGCTATGATACTGCAAACAATTTCTGGGATTAAATCCTAGTGAGCCTTTGTTCACATTAAGTGTAGATCCTACACCCACCACAGGTCATATCCCTCCTCAAATCAACATCCCCAGATCCCTTCCAAAAAATATCTGTGTTCATCATCCTTCACTGCCTTCCTTACCATCTCTCCTACCCTAACTTTTACTCTCCTTCGAGAGATAGTAAACAAACAACTCTACATAGTCTCCAACCCAATTCGCCCAACCGTAATAAAAATGTGGGGTTAAGTCTGCCCCACCCCTTGATTTCCCATCATCCTCTGCTGCTTTTGCCAATCTGCCAGGAGAAGCCAAGTTACGGTGGGAGGGAACTAAATATTCGAACTGCTCCCGCTCCCCCTCCCCGGAAACGTCATGCCTAAACCGCCAATTGGAAAAGGGACTTTTAGCGCGAAAGGTCAGGGCGACGATTATGGTAGAGGGTGGAAAGACCCGGATGTTGTAGGTGGGCTGTGGTCTCCACTCAGTCCCCTCCTCTTCGCTCATTGTCCGGAGGAAAAGGCGGGAATGGTTTCAAGACGGGCTTCCATCTCAGGCTATCATTATGGAAACCGAAACGTGCTTTCTCAGGAGTAAGTCCCAGTGAGCTCAATGGGTTTTACTGCCTAGATGTGCATAGGATTGCAATTGCAACCTTAGTAAGTCACTCCCAGTGAGCTCGATGGGTTTTACGGCTGCCTACTTGATGTGCGTAGGATTGCAATTGCAAGCTTAGTGTATAATAATATTAAGAATAGAATGCTATTAATAACATAACAACAACATAACCATATAATCTGAGCTCTCGGGGCTGAGGAGTTGTCGTATTAAACCTTGTTAGGATATTAAGAGAAATAATATTCCTCATTTGGGGCAACGCTGTGTGTGTGAGAGAGAAGCCTGCTATCCCTCCCCTTTGGGGGGGGGCAGGGTACATTTATCAGTTTTGTGAGAGGCAGAAATTCAGCAGGTGGGGAAGGTGTGAGTCATCCGTTGGAGTTCTGTCTGACACATGCATAGTTTCTGTCCAGGAAAAATTGGGAACTATGACAAGCTTAGAGACAGGAAATTAAAATATCATGACTTCCATTTTAGGATGAGAGAGAACTTAATGGAGTTTGTCAGGTTTTTAAAAAAAACTTTTAAAATGTTTTAGCTGTGGGAGGTGTTAATTCCATATCCTTAAACATCCCTTAACTTTTTGAATTGTATAGATGGGATAAATGCACACATGCTTAACCGCCTACCATACTCCTAACTTTTTTGTAGTGGATATAATAATCATTGTAAAAGATAAAAATAGAGAAAATGAGCATTATGAATGCAAGGTACAGGGCATCTTAGAAACTTACCCCATTTTAAAATGTTAAAAAATGTCTGATCCCTAAATTGGGACAATTAATGTTTTGCAAAATGAGGATATACTCTAAAGAACTGGCATTTTGATATTTTAAAAAGCGTTTCCAAGGTCTTTTGCTTTTCCAGCTATCTAATTTCCTTGGCTCCTATAGAGCACTTCTGGTTCACAGTTTTCCTCATGTTGACAGCATGTAGTGGGGTTTGTTAATTTTATATGAAATAAGATATTTTCTCACTATGGGGCTAATAGCTGGGGGGAGGGAACTGGAGAAGAGAAACAGTCTCTTAATGCCACTGGGTAATTCTTACAGACCCATTTTTCATTTTCATAGACAGTATAGGTAATGTGTTCTATACCATTTTAAAGATAATTTTCCAAAGTTTTGTTAACTGGCAATAGTCTTTCAAAAAGGCATTTTACACATGAGTAAAACAACCAGAAGCATGTCATTCAAGATGACTCAATTTCTCTTACTTTTTCCACCTAATCTTCAGTTAAAGACCTCTCCAAGAAAATGATCTTTCATCGAACTGATAGTTTTGCTTTCTCATTTGGTAAACCGAGAAAAATGTTATGTTAGGAACAAATCATATGAGCTTGGCATAATAAAACCTGTGTTGGTTGAGCATGTTATGTTGGCCACAAAAACACGTACCCCTCTCCCCCCCTCGCTCAACATGAAAAAAACAAAGTTTTAACTTTCTTCTCTTCTTTGAAGTTGTTAGCATCAAGAATAGGTGGAGATATTACCTGAAGTGTGGTTTACATGCAAGAGTTCTTGTGACCAACATGACATCACAATGTGCAACTTACATAGCATAAATGTATTGTCATGTGTGTCATTTAAATCTCTTTTTAGGATTATAATATTTCTTTCCTTGATAATGTAATAACTATCAGGCCTGTTATTTGTACCATACCATCAATGTAGGGCATCTTACATAGTTTTACAAAAAGAGATAAAAATTATTAAATAAAACAAATAAAATAATTCTGGCTCTCCTGTTTCTCATCTGATTAGGCCCTTAGACACCCATGAGTTAAAGTTGCCAACCTTTTTGGACCCTTTGGCACCTTTGCAAACTGGAAAAATGATGTGGGCACCATAACCAAGCACACACTTCAATACTTTAAAGTCCAATTTCAGGCGGAGGGGACCCCATGGTCATCAGAGAAGGCCTCTGTGCCCACAGGTGCCATGTTGGTGCCCCCTGACTTAAAAGCACAGGGGCACTGCTTACTGTGCCTCACTACTTTGTGCTTGGTAACAACTCATCTGTTTTTCCGGTGGCGCTTTAAAACAGTGAGACTTGGAATAATATCACAAGCAGTAAACCTGCCCTTCTGATGGTAGTACAGCAGTGCCTGCCCATTAACACTTGTTGCCTGTTCTTTTGAAATGGACTAGCTCCTCCTCCTGGTTTATTGTTATGATATTCCTTCAAGTCGATTACGACTTATGGCGACCCTATGAATCAGTGACCTCAAATAGCATCTGTTATAAACCACCCTGTTCAGATCTTGTAAGTTCAGGTCTGTGGCTTCGTTTATGGAATCAATCCATCTCTTTTTTTGGTCTTCCTCTTTTTCTACTCTCTTCTGTTTTTCTGTATTGCCTTTTCTAATTAATCATGTCTTCTCATTATGTGTCCAAAATATATGTGTCCAAAGTCAGAGGAAGGCAATGGTAAACCACCTCTGAATACCCCTTACCATGAAAACCCTATGAACAGAGTATCCAAAATGCTGCCACTTTACAGGACTGATTTCTTACAAGAGCAGAACAAGTACTATGTGGCACCCATAACATGGAAAGCACAGCTTAAACTTGGTCTGGTAGCAAATCTGCAACCAATTCAGATTTCAGAGCAGAGGTATTATGCGCTGATAGGATCTCACTCATGGAATGAATTCATATCTTGTTTGGACTTCCTCTTTTTCTACTCCCTTCTGTTGCCAGGCCCAGCCTCCAAGAGGTCTTCTGTATATTTAAAAGTTGTGCAGGGGGAAGGGAGAATTCCACCTTGTGGTTTTTCCCATTACTGTGTTGCAAGCAGGGCTGTGGAGTCGGTAAGCAAGACCTTCAACTCCGACTCCTCTATTTTTCTACTGTCTGACTCCTTCATAAATGGCAAATGTATATTAACTAGTGATAAATTTACTGTAGTAAAATGGTAGCACAAGGCATTTCATCACCCCCATGTGAATCCAGAGCTTGGAAAAGTTACTTTTTTGAACTACAATTCCCACGAGCCCAATCCCTGGGGCTGATGGGAGTTGTAGTTTTAAAAAGTAACTTTTCCAGGCTCTGGATTCACGTGGGGATGATGAAATGCCTTGTGCTACCATTTTACTACAGTAAATTTATTACTAGTTAATATACATTTGCCATTTATGAAGGAGTCGGTACATTTCTACCGACTCTGACTCCACCCAAAATTGCTCCCAACTCCAACTCCACAGCCCTGGTTGCAAGAACACCTGCACTTGGCTGACTTTCCCTTCTCCTTCAGGCCCTGAACCTGGCAACCCTACTTGGGAATTAGGTGGTATAATAAATAATAATAATAGTAGTAGTAGTAGTAGTAGTAATAATAAAAGCATGAAATGACCGGTTGATACATTCTCAGCTACCACCAAAACGTAACATTCAGGCAACTAATGTAGAGATTTCAGCTATGATCTTAGATATTTCTTGATGTCAATTTGGAGTGTGTCATTTAAGAAAGCCTTTCATAGAGTTGCTAAGTCCAGACTTGAGAAGTGCATAGAAGGAGAAAACCCACCATGTGCAGTTTCTCCTATTACTGCAGTATTGTGATGGGGGAAATAACCCCTGGCAAAATTCTCCCTCTTTTGCAACTTTTAAAAGTGTGGGGTCTGCCTTGGTTTCTAGAGCTAAGTTCTTAGATTCAGCTGTACCTAAATGGATCTTTCAAGATTCAAAGAGCTTGGTTTGTTTTGATTTTTTTGCACAGCAAAACAACTTTACTGCATGTTTAATAAAATGTACACATTTTGGGCAACAGCATTTTTCTTTATGGAACTTATTAAAGATAAACATTTTTACCTTCCTTAAACCATAGTACCTTAAAATAATTTATACATAATTAAAAAGTGCTCTTTCACATTCTGATGTCACTATAGTATGCAACAACACCTTTATTCAAATTCTCTCTCGTTGTTTTAATGTGAACCTCTTGTCAGGTTAGATTAGTGGCAGGTCCTTTGGATGGAAATAATTTTTAACATTATGCACTATTTTGTCCAGCAGATGCCGCTATCCTCTCAGAAGTGACATTCTTTAGCCTCTCAAAAGCGTTATTTATACATCTCAATTTTTCTGTTAGATACTTTATATAATTCTCTTTTTGTCCTAATTAACTATATAATCAAAAGATGTCAGTTTCTGATATTCAGGTTCTCACTGAAAGAAAAGGGCTGCAGATTCACTATTTATTTATTAGATTTATATCCCACCCTTCCTCCCAGCAGGAGCCCAGGGTGGCAAAAAAAGCACTAAAAACACTTTAAAACGTCATAAAAACAGACTTTAAGATATATTTAAACAAAACATCTTTAAAAACATTTTTAAAAGCTTTAAAAACATTAAAAAGCAATTCCAACACAGACGAAGAGTGGGATGAGGTCTCTACTTAAAAGGCTTGTTGAAAGAGGAAGGTCTTCAGCAGATGCCAAAAAGATATGGTGCCTGTGTAATATTTAAGGGGAGGGAATTCCAAAGGGTAGGTGCCACTACACTAAACGTATGTTTCCTATGTTGTGCAGAATGGATCTCCTGATAAGATGGTATCTGCAGCAGGCCCTCACCTGCAGAGCGCAGTGATCAACTGAGTATATAAGGGATAAGACGGTTTTTCCTGGTCCCAAGCTGTATAGGGCTTTGTACACCAAAATTAGAACCTTGAACTTAGCCTGGCAGCTACTAGTTAGCCAGTGCAATTCTTTCAGCAGAAGGGTGACATGTGAGCGATATCCTGCCCCAGTGAGCAGTCTCACCGCTGCATTTTGCACCAGCTCTTGCTTCTGGACCAACCTCAAGGGTAGCACAACATAGAGCGCGTTACAGTAATCCAACCTGGAGGTTACCAGTGCGTGGACAACTGTGGTCAGGCTATCCCAGTCCAGAAACGGCCACAGCTGTCTTACCAGCAGAAGCTGATAAAAGGTACTCCTAGCCACTGAGGTCACCTGGCCCACTAGTGACAAAGATGGATCCAGGAGCACCCCCAAACTATGGGCCTGCTCTTTCAGAGGGAGTACAACCCCATCCAAAGCAGGCAACTGACCAATTATCCAAACTCGGGAACCACCAGTCCACAGTCAGACTCAGTTTATTGGCCGTCATCCAGCACACCACCGAGTCCAGGCAGCAGTCAAGGGCTTGCACGGCCTCTTCCAATTCAGATGTTGCAGAGAAACAGAGCTGGGTATTTTCAGTGTACTGCTGACACCTTGCCCCAAATCTCCTGATGATCGTTCCCAAGGGTTTCATATAGATGTTAAACAGCATGGGGGACAAGATGGTATCCTACAGCACCCCACAGCACAACTGCCAGGGGTCAAAAGACAATTACCCAATGTTATCTGAAAATGACCCTGGAGATACGATTGAAACCACTGTAAAACAGTGCCTCCAATACCCATCTCACTAAGTCCGCCCCGAAGGATACCAAGGTCAATGGTATCAAAAGCTCCTGAGAGATCAAGTAAGAATAACAGGGCCGCACTTCCCCTGCTCTTCTCCTGATAAAGGTAAAAATCAACCAAAGCCGATTCAGTCCCCTAACCAGGCCTGAACCCAGACTGGAATGGATCACGATAATCTGTTCCATCCAAGAGTACTTGCAACGGCTGCAACCACAACCCTCCCAATCACCTTCCTTAAGAACGGAGTATTTGTGACCGGGCAGTAGTTGTCACAAACCTATGGGTCCAGGGTGGGCTTTTTCAGGAGCTGTCAGATCACCACCTCTTTCAGCTGGAACCACTCCCGCAAAAATGTGCTGACCAGGGCTGTGGAGTTGGTACATCAAACCTTCGACTCCGACTCCTCTATTTTTCTACTCTCCAACTCCTTCATAAATGGCAAATGTATATTATTTATTTATTTGATTTATTATTTGATTTAAATCCCGCCCTTCCTCCCAACAGGAGCCCAGGGCGGCAAACAGAAACGCTAAAAACACTTTAAGACATCATAAAAAGATCTTATAATACGTTAAAACAAAAAAATTAAATTATTAATTTTATTTTGAAGTTGGAGTCGGTACATTTCTACTGACTCCAACTCCACCCAAAATTGCTTCTGACTCCACGACTCCGACTCCACAGCCCTGGTGCTGACCACACCTTGAATCCACTCGGTCAACCCCCGTTGGTATGCTTTAATAAGCCAAGAATGGCAAGGGTCAAGAGGACATGTTGCTGGCTGCATCGTTGCAAGCACCTTGTCCATGTCATCAGGCCACATCAACTGAAACCATTCCCAAGAATTTGCAGCAGATGTTGCACTGGACAACTCACTGGGGACTACAGTAGATGTGGATGAAGTATCAAGATTGCTACGAAGGCGAGCAACTTTACCCTCAAAGTGCCTTGCAAACCATTCACAGTGGGCCTCCGAAGGGTCTAAAACACCATTTCCTGGAGTTGATGTCACAAGACGCCTGACAATACGGAAAAGCTCAGTTGGACGGCTACTTGAGGATGCGATGATGGCGGAGAAGTGAGCCTTCTTTGCCACCCTCACCGCCACAGAGTAGGCACGGTTATGATGTTTTACTAGTGCCCAATCAGCCTCACAACATGTCTTTCGCCGCTTGCGCTCTAGCCATCATCCAGCCTGTTTCATTGCCCTTAGCTCACTGGTGTACCAAGGTGCAAAGTGGGCTTTACAATGTTGGAGAGGGTGCTCGGGGCACCCATGTCAAGAGCCTGATGCGCCTCACTGTTCCACAGCATGACAAGGGCTTCAACAGGGTCACCTGCTCTATCTACTGGGAACTCCCCCAGGGCATTCAGGAATCCTGTAGATTCCATTAGTCTCCAGGGGCGGACTATCTTAATCTGTCCACCATCCCTGCAGGAGAGGATCGGAGCTGTAAGTCTAAACTTCACCAAGAAGTGGACAATGGGGTGACATCCACCACCCCCATCTCCAGACCACCCCTTCCTCCATTTAGAGCAAAAACCAAGTCGAGGGTGTGCCCTGCCCTATGTATTGGGCCAATGACAACTTGAGACAGCCCCATGGTCGTCATGGAGGCCATGAAATCCCGAGCCGGAACACTACAGGCAGCCTCAGCATGGACATTGAAATCACCCAGGACTATCGTTCTGGGCTCCTCCAATACCACAGCCAAGATGGCCTCCACCAGCTCGGTCAGAAAAGTTGCCAGGCAACAGGGTAGACAGTACACTAGCAGAACCCTAGTTTACTGTCTCCTTGGCCCGACACCAGGTGCAGGTGGTCATTGCGAGCTCCCAAGACAGATTTGTTTCCTAATGTCAGAGATGGAAGTACCATAGAACACAGCAACTCCTCCCCCCGTCTCTGCAGTCTGTGCTGGTGTTACACCAAGTATCTAGGTGGACAAAGCTGGGTCAGATCAACTCCTCCCAGCTCACCCACCCAGGTCTCGGTAACGCATACTACATCAGCACCTTCATCCACAATCAAATCATGGATGAGTGTGGTCTTATTGTGTACCTATCTGGCATTAAACAACAACACACACATTCGCTAGCATGACTAGTCCAGAATCCAAAAATGTCTGGCAACTGCCTGGGCCAGTGGGTAGTGGAAAGGCCAATCAAACCAGTCCCAGCATCATCTCAAATCCCCCTCCTTGCAGCTCTTCCATTGTTCCAGAGAACAGCAGGAAGACAGATTTGGATTATGAATTGCAGAAGTGAATGACTGGTGCTGGGGAAAGGGTTGTTATCCTGCTCAAGAAGAGGGAGCCCACTGAAGATTGCCTGATCTGGTGCTGGCTTTGCTTAGTAGGGACTGGAGTACATTCCACTGAAAGCAGTGGGTCTTCTGAGAAACATATTTGGCGTTGTGCAGGATTTATCAGTCATCAACAAACCATGATCCTGGATTTGGATGTAACACTAAGGCTGTGGGCACACTAGTCACATCAAAAGCAGCGAGAATGGGGTTTTTTTGCTGCATTTTGAAGCAACTCTGCTCTCTCCTTTCCCCACTGCTGAATTTATATCTTTCAGGACCGCCCACAGCAGTGTTTGGCCAATCACTGTCTCTGCCTGAGTCTACAGCAAAGCGTTTCCATTGGACACACCTAGAGGGGCAACAGGTTGATCTACCAGTCATTTATGAAATCTGCCTGAAGCTGAATTTGAAATAATAAAAAAACACTCAAGCTGATCCAATCAGGTTTTAGAGTAAAAAGGGGCGGAGCAGTGTAGTCTGCCCCCGTTTTCAGAAAACAGAGATGGAGAGAGATGCACTGGAACTGGCACAACAGTGTCTCTACCCTCAGTTATCATCTCTGGTTTGTTGACCTGCTTGCACCAGTGGAGGAGCAAAGTGGGACTGAGCAGGCTGCATTCATTAGCATGCAGCTCATGCACAGTATGGTTTATTAAGCTAAGATTCTTGCCTTACCATTATGTGCAAACATAGCCATAGAGGGACACCGTCACCACAGCGATAAGGGGAAGCAATGCATAATCCAAAGTGTTCACACCAGTGCCTGATGGTTTAGAAGCCCTGTTCACCTGATTTCTCTACATCAAAAGAAAGGGTAATTATGCAATCAATCTCCTGGGGATGCCCTGGCAAGCACATCGGTCCCATAAGGTTGAGCAACGGAGCTGTTCCACAAAGGGCACTAGATCCAGATCCAGTGCCGAAGATTACTGGGAATGAGAGCATAACAGGCTCCAAATGGTGACCCTTTGTGTATTTCTTTCTGTTGGAACCTTAACAATTAATTTGCTAAAGCTGGCAGCATCTACAGAGTTGACATCCAGTTTAGAAAGAATGGAAGTTTCACAAGGAAAGAGATTGAGGCAAAGCTTCCTAAATTACATTGCTCTCTGGCTGTTCACAATCCACTGACAAGCCTATTGTTCCCTGGTCTCTGAAATTAAAACATTTTTTTTTATAAGTAGTCTAAATAGAGCTGGGAAGATTTGAGAAAAGGTTGTAAACCTTGCTGTCATATTTAATTACATACCGTTTGCTGCTTTATTATGAGAGAGATGGTTGGAGTAAAATATAAAATGGCGGTATAGAAATGCGACGATGAAAAAAACACCTACAGGTAGATAATACTTGCTATTAATATTACAGTGTAATCCAGAAATCTTCTCCAGTCCTATGAAAAGATGCATAAAAAGAAGAGGTGAAAAATAAATGTTAGATAGAGATGAGACGGGATAGCTAATTTAATTTTACCTTTTGAGCTAAGCACTTATAAAAGTGAGGAACAGAGCTTTTTGTGTGTGTGATGGTGCTAGAGACAGACAGCCCAAGTATTTTAGTGCTTGAGGCAGAAAATTCAAACAGTGTCCTCAGGGAGGTAAAATTATAATAAACCAGAATTGCCAATTCACTGCCATTTAATGGTACTCCAAAATCTGTCACCTAAAGTGGACTGCTTCATTCAGCCGAATGGTTGGGCTGGTCCTGGGTGGCATCCTCTTCATGGAATTCCTTGTCTAAAAATGTTTGTGTGGCCAGTTTTCTGAGTTTATTTAGGAAGCTGATCAAAAGCTCCCCATTTACAGAATCATTTAGCTGATTGGTCTTATTGCTACTTTGGCTTCCTTGTTATTTTGTGCGTGTGACTGGATTGTTTTAAAGTACTGTAGAGGTTGTTAGATGCCCTGAAATCATTTTGTTCACTGGTGGGATATAAAGTATATAACAAATACATTTAAACAATAGTAAACAGACAATCACTGGAGTAGTGGCAGAAAATGGAACTAGGAGGGCTAGAGACTTGCGTTCTTCAAAAACTGATGACAGATTGGCAACTCCTGCATTAGGGCAAATGAGGCACTGCCCCACCAACTTCAGCTAGCTCCCACCTGCATCATCCAGGTAAGCAGCAGCAACAGCAGGATAGCTCTGTGGCAGCACCACACCATGCTGGTCACTCATGGCCACTCATATAATATATTGCATTTCTAAATTTGCATCCGTTCATATAAATCAGCATATGCAAACCAGTATCCTCTTTGGTGTTATTTTTGAAGCATTTCCTCTTTTTTGGTGATGTAGAAGTGTCCATGTAATGTTCACCACAGTGGAATGGTGTGAGGGCTGCCCTAAGGATAGCCCAGGTGATATAGCAGTTAGAACATTATAATAGGAGTCTAGTTGTTGCTGTGTGCAGGTATAGAACCTGAACATTAAATTCTGTATTTGTTGCTATGCCTTGTTTGCATCTTAAGAACATAAGAAGAGCCTGCTGGATCAGGCCAGTGGTCCATCTAGTCCAGCATCCTGCTCTCACATTGGCCAACCAGGTGCCTGGGGGAAGCCCACAAGCAGGACCTGAGTGCAAGAACACTCTTATCTCCTGAGGCTTCCGGCAACTGGTTTTCAGAAGCATACTGCCTCTGACTAGGGTGGCAGAATCTTATTTTTAAGATTCCCAGGCTTTCAGACTACTATGACCACCTGTGCTGTTTTTTTTACTGGTGATCTTCTGGCATAGTGGACTGTGCTCAAACTTACCATCTTGCACCTCAGATTGCTGCCAGCATTGACTTGTTTCTCTGGTTTGACTTGGTTTTGGCATGAGCTGGTCACACATTTTAATTGTTATCCTACAGTTGTGTCTTCCTGGGCCTGATTGAGCAGGGAGGCCTGCACCAAGTCTTGGGACTGATCTTGCCAAACCTTTCTATACTTTACTGCCTTGTGAAAGGGGCTTATCTACAGGGAAAGTATTTCAATATATTTTTGGTGGTGTCATTTAGTGCACATATGAAACACGTAGTCACATACCTGCTGAGCACATTGTACTCAGGGATGGGGGGCACTGTTCTACGGTGGTTCCATTCCTATCTCTCAGGCAGGTACCAACAGGTAGCATTGGGGGATGAGGTTTCAGACCCTTGGCCTCTGACTTGTGGAGTGCCACAGGGTTCTATCCTCTCCCCCATGCTATTTAACATCTATGTGAAGCCGCTGGGAGCCATCATCAGGAGTTTTGGGCTGCAGTGTCACCAATATGCGGATGACACTCAGCTCTATCTCTCATTTAAGTCCTCACCAGAGGTGGCTGTGGAGACCATGTCCAAGTGCCTGGAGTCCGTTAGTGGATGGATGGGCGAGAACAGGCTGAAGCTAAATCCTGATAAGACTGAGGTGTTACTCGTGGGTGATAAGAGAAGGTTGGGAGACATCGACTTGGTGTTTAACGGGGTAAGATTGCCCCTGAAGGATCAGGTCCACAGCCTCGGGGTCATTCTTGACTCCCAGCTGTCCATGGAAGCTCAAGTTTCGGCAATGAGCCAGGCAGCTTGGTATCAATTACATCTGATACAGAGGCTGCGACCCTACCTTCCTGTACAGCTTCTCCCACGAGTGATACATGCCCTGGTCTCCTCTTGCTTAGACTATTGTAATGCGCTCTACGTGGGGTTACCCTTGAAGATGGTCTGGAAACTCCAGCTGGTGCAGAATGCGGCGGCACGATTGATTACGCATAGCTGTCGCCGGGAACACATCACTCCGGTGTTGATAGATCTTCACTGGCTACCAGTGGTTTACCGGGCCCAATTCAAGGTGTTGGTATTGATCTTTAAAACCCTATACGGTTTCGGCCCGGTTTATCTAAAGGACCGCCTACAGTATCACCAATTGAGCCGCCTTACAAGATCAGCCATGCAGGATCTCCTCTCGGTCCCACCGGCCAGAACAGCTCGGCTGGTGCGGACCAGAGAGAGGGCGTTCTCATTAGTGGCTCCCACCCTCTGGAATTCCCTCCCCTACGATCTTCGACATGCCTCCTCCCTGATGAGTTTTCCACGAGCGTTAAAGACCTGGCTCTTCAGGCAGGCCTACAGGAACTTCGAGTTAGATTAATTTGTAATGTTTTAACTGATGTTTTGATGTTTGTTTTAATTGATGAATATGGTTGTATTTATTGTATTGTGTAGTGTATTTATTGTATTGTATATTGTACTTGTTGCTGCTGTAAGTCGCCTAGAGTGTCCAAAAATTGGACAGATAGGGGACTAACAAATTAAAGTTTATTATTATTATTATTTATTACTCAGTTAAGGTCACATAACTAAATAAATTTATATGCTTGTCATGTGGCCATAGCTACAGTCTTCAGACTATTTCTCTCCACCACCACCCCTCAAAAAACCTCACCAAAGCAGTATGTATGGGTTAGGGTTGCTAGGTTCTTGACCTGAGACTGATCCTGTATCTTTAGGAGAAGAGAAAGTCAGCCAAGTGCAGGTGTTCTTGCAACTCTGTAATGGGAAAAACCACAAGGTGGAATTCTCCCTTCCCCCTGCCCAACTTTTAAAGATACAGAAGACCTCTTGGTTGCCAGGCCCGACCTCCAAGAGGTCTTCTGTATCTTTAAAAGTTGTGGAGGGGGGAGGGAGAATTCCACCTTGTGGATTTTCCTATTACAGGGTTGCAAGAACACCTGCACTTGGCTGACTTTCTCTTCTCCTAAAGATACAGGATCAGTCTCAGGCCATGGACCTGGCAACCCTAGTATGGGTATATACTACAGAAACAGAAACACAATTTTTTGATTATTTACATATTTATTTTAAGGTGGATGTTTTAATTTTCAGAAATGCACAGTTCCCAGTTAAAAACAAAAATGATAAAACATCCTTGAATTATTGTAAGATCAGTGAGATGAATCAATACTGCTGTGTGTTTATTAAAGGCCCAGGCAAATTAATCCATTTTAACCCACCTTTGAAAATTAATAGAATAAGTGCAAGAAGAACATCTGTTGTATGTGTCTGCAGGCATTCCACAGAAAACACTCTCCATCTGTTGTCACTGAAAAGGGTATCTGAAGATGATATTAACAACTGCACAGGAAACCAAGTATTTGTTCCATCTTCTCCTTCTACTGACTGGTCCAGGCCTTGAGTTTGGCAGTGAGGAAGGAGCTTCTCAGTGTCCCAGTGGTGAGTATGGTTTGCTGTGATAGGGCCTTCTCTGTCTTGGTGCCTCAACTGTGGAACTCTTACCTCCTGGAGGCACAGATGGCTACAATTTAATTAAGCTTGTGATGCTCGTTGTACTATCTCAGATTACAATAAAATCTATGAACAGGTGATTCTTCAGATTATGAGAAAATCAAATATGAGTCAGAGCCAGAATATTTAGGGACATGTTTTATCACCGTTTAAGCTGCTGTTGTAATTTAGGGACTGCTGCATCCCACATACATTTCTTATATATATATATATAGTTCCACATCTATAGAAGTTTTTTTTAATCATGCCAATGCTTCCCATAGCATAATTACTTGGATTTCTAGTTTCTACTTGCTGAGGTCTGAGATGACAGCTGGGCATCAACTTCACAGGTAAATAGTTTAAAAGGTCCAAACCAGCTCTGGATCAATTCTTAAGAACATAAGAAAAGCCTGCTGGATCAGGCCAGTGGCCCAGCTAGTCCAGCATCCTGTTCAGTATTGGGACCTGTGCTTTTTAACTTGTTCATGAAGGAATGAGCAGTGAGGTGGCCAAGTTTGCTGATGATACGAAATTGTTTAGGGTTGTTAAAACAAAAAGGAATTGCAAAGAGCTCCAAAAGAACCTCTCCAAGTTGAATGAATGGTGGTAAAATGACAAATGCGATTCAATATAAACAAGTGAAAAGTTACGCATATTAGAGCAAAAAATCTTAATTTCCCATATATGCTCATGGGGTCTGAACTGGCAGTGGCTGACAAGCAATGAGGGCTTGGGTTGTAGTGGATAGCTCAATGAAGATGTCGATCCAGTGTGCAGCCGCTGTGAAAAAGGTACATTCCATGCTAAGGGTCATTAGAAAAGATATTGGAAATAAAACTGCAGATATCCTAATAGCATTATACAAATCTATGATGCACCTGCAGTTGAAATACTGTGTACAGTTCTGGTTGCCTCACCTAAAAAAAAGATATTGCAGAGCTGGAAGAGGTGCAGAAAAGGGCAACCAAAATGATGAAGGGGATAGACCAACTCTTCTATGGGGAAAGGTTGCAGCATTTGGGGCTTTGTAGTTTACAGAAAAGGTGAGCAAGAGGTGACATGATAGAAGTGTATAAAATTATGCATTGCTTGGAGAAAGTAGATAGAGAAAAGTTTTTCTCCCTCTCTCATATCTTGTGGACATCTAATGAAGCTGAATGCTGGAAGATTCAAGACAGACCAAAAAAAGTACTTCTTCACATAATTAAACTGTGGAATTCGCTCCCACAAGGGGCAGCAATAGCCACCAACTTGGATGGCTTTAAAAAGGATTAGAGTGGAGGAAAAGGCTATCAATGGCTACTACTACTAACAATGGCTAAGCTCTGCCTCCATACTCATAGGCAGTATGCTTCCAAATACCAGTTGCTGGAAACTGCAGGAGATAAGAGTGTTCTTGCACTCAGGTCCTGCTTGCAGGTTTCCCATTGGCAATTGGTTGGCCACTGTGAGAACAGGATGTTGGACTAGACAGGCCACTGGCCTGATCCAGCAGGCTCTTCTTATATTAACCACTGTAGTCCAAAAATACCCCAGCAAATTTTTTATTTTGTAATTTACACATAAGTAGAACTACAGGATTGTCCTTCTAGGCGACTGTCAACCATATAGTGTTCCCAAAGTTTGCCAGTTACCACTTACAATTTTTCTTCTGGAAACAAAAAGCCACTGGGATCCAAAAAGACCCTGGAAATTGTGATGTCCAACATAACACTGCTCAGAAAAATTCTATCATCTCTGTATAAGTGTTTTTTTGGCTCAGGGTCCTTTGGTATTTCCAAGCTCATGTGCTGACAACACAGACAAAAATGGTCTCTGAGGAACAAAGTTACCCCATCCTTCTATTGGAAATCTCATTGGGGTCTATATATACCCTAAAGTCAGCCAGTGTGATTTTTTGGAAGAGTCTGCATAAACGGTAAACTGTTTCCTATTAAAACTGTTGCCTATGAAGTGAAGTAAGATGTTCAGTCTGCTGTGGTGTATCTATGACAGCTCGTTCATTCTTTGAATTCATCACTTGTTGCAACAGTTATCATCAAATGATGAAAATGAATGATCCAGTCCCATGTCTCCTCAGGAGAAGTTAAATTATCTCTTTGTGCTTCCCTGTTTTACTAAAACTGTTTTATGGGTTTTACTCTGCATAGTTTGCAACACATGGTGACTTTTTTGGGTTGCCAACTGACCAGAAAAAACAGGTTTGCTCTGTTCCAGTATCTACAACAGCAGCTTGACCTGCAGTAATCAGCAGGTGATGCTTTTCACTGCAGGATGAAAAACATCTCATGCCAATGGCAGATCAAGCTGCTGTTAAAAGTACAGGAACAGAGGTTGGTAAAAAAAAAAAAAAAAAAAGGTTAACTCTAGATGGTCTCAGTGCTGATTTTTTTTTAAATTCTCAGGACATAGTGTTTTCCCTGCAGGAAAGAGGGAGGGGAAGGAATATGTCCCACAGCAGTAGGATGATGGAAATTGGGGAAGGGTTCTGTTTGTTACCTAGTTTATTTTTTTTTAAGTAGGAAACAACTCCCAGACAATAATTACAAAGATTTACCCCCTTATCTTTGCATGAAAGTTTTTGCATTACATCTAAGAGCAGTAAAGAATGTGCCTAAGGGCATATCTACACAAAATACTTCCTACAGGAGAACATTCCTTTGTTCAACTGCGTTGGTAGCCATATTTTGGATGACACTATAGACATATTGCTAAGCTTTCTGCATAGCGGTGGCTGAGTACTTCGCCCTACAAACCAGAACAGCAGATACAGCTGCCTTTGCAAGTACTCTTTGCAGACATTCTAATACATCACAGACTGAAAAGAACAGGAAAATGCTGATCCAGTGATTGCTATATCTCTGCCCAGCAAAAGAAAGCAACATAAAGTGTTCTCTATTGATTTCGGTTTTAAAAAATCACAAGAATTGGCACCTTCGTAGTACTTCAGATCGGGTCTCTAATTTGGAAAGACACAAGGAGCGTGTCCCTCGTTTTTCGTTTAAGGGAACTCTGTACCTTTAAATCCCCTGCAAATTGAGAAAAACAAGCTGTGATTTATATAAGCTGGGTAATCATGTGATTTGCAGGAAAGCTCTCTGCCCCCCTCCCAGCTTCTCATCCCCACGCTGGCCTCCGACTGGCATGCAGCGAGAGTTTCAAGAAAGAGGCACCAGCGTTGGGGCCTGATGAGGGGGCGGAAAGGGAGGGCGATTCATTCAGAAAGGGAGAAAAAGCCAAGCAAGCGGCAGCAAGGCGGGAAAAGGCCAACTAGGAGAGGGTGGGGGAAGGGAGAGAGGGGCCTCTGCGTTGTTTTCATGGCTGCAGTTCTCTCCGTCGGCTATCAGGAAAGGCCCGTTTTCTGCTGCTTGGGCGGTTACGGTCATTCCAAGTCCAATTCGGAAGCTGATCCCGAGGGAGGAAGGGAGGCATCATGCGCTGTTGACAGTGTTGTTACACTCGCTCCACTTCTCGGAGCGGTGAGAAGTTCAAGGGTCGTAGCGCTGTCCCCCAGTTTGGGGCAACTTTGCAAGGATATCGTTACCGGAGGCTTATTGTTGCTTTTTAATAGGTAGTGGTGTGTTTAGAAGAATGTATAATCGGCTTAATCAAAGAATCCCTCAGCGGCTAGATAGAACAACTTACAAGTGTTATCAATATAAACAGAAGTCAGCATGGGTGGAGGAAGAGTCTTAAATGCAACACTCGCAGATGGCCAAAATCTACTGCTCCTACATTGGGTTTCCAGCATCCCAAAATATCCGGAACTCAGCTCCCTCTGCCAAGTGGGGCTAGTCTGTTGTTCTTTTCACGTACAAGCACCCATGCCCCTTCCACCTTGCCCTGGCTGAGGGAAGATCAGGGAATCCAGACGCCTGATCCCTTCTGACCATCACCTAGCTGCCATAAATTCCCACAGAGAGAAATCACTGGAACATCAAAGGTTATCGATCCTCTGTTGTCAGATCTAAGACACTAGCCAGGATCTCATCTGTGGCCATGCCAGTTATTGCCTCAAGGGACCTCTTACTGATAGCCTTACTCAGAGAAATCTGTTAGGAAACCCATAACAATATTCTGTTTATTATTGTTTACAGCCAGCTGTCTCTGGGAAGCTTACAAGTGATGATGACATTCCCCTGTTGCTTGCTCCCAGCATCTGGAAATCAGGTACACTCTGCCAGCTAAGTGGATCATCCATGTACAGTCATAGTTCATAGCAATTGATAGATTATGTTCTGTAAGGTTTTTTTAAAAAAACCTAGGTATTAGCACCACCCCTTGTGGTAATAAATTCTATAACTGAATTTATATATTGTGTGAAGAAGTACTATCTAACCTACACCTACTGCTGGTCTGCTTGCTTGCTTGCTTATTTATTTACTTATTATTTGATTTATATCCCACCCTTCCTCCCAGCAGCAGCCCAGGGTGGAGAACAAAAGCACCAAAAACACTTTAATACATCATAAAAACAGACTTTGAAATACATTAAAAAAAAATCTTTAAAAACATTTTTTTAAAAGTTTTTAAGATATCTTAAAAAAAAGGTTAAAAATATATTGTTTTTTTAAAAAGGTTTAAAAACATATTAAAAAGCAATTCCAACACAGACTGGGACACGGACTCAACTTGAAAGGCTTGCTGAAAAAGGAAGGTCTTCAATAGGCACCAAAAAGATAACAGAGAGGCGCCTGTCTAATATTTAAGGGGCGGGAATTCCACAGGGTAGGTGCCGCCACATTAAAAGTCAGTTTCCTATGTTGTGCGGAACGGACCTCCTGAGAAGATGGTATCTGCGGGAGGCCCTCATCTGTAGAGCGTAATGATTGACTGGGTATATAAGGGATAAGATGGTCTTTCAGCTATCCTGGTCCCAAGCTGTATAGGGCGTTGTACACCAAAACTAGAACCTTGAACTTGGCCCGGTAGCAAATCGGCAGCCAGTGCAATTCTTTCAGCAGTGGAGTGGCATGTTGGTGATACCCTGCCCCAGTGAGCAGTCTCGCTGCTGCATTTTGCACCAGCTGCAGCTTTCGGACCAACCTCAAGGGCAGTCCCACATAGAGCGCATTACAGTAATCGAGCCTGGAGGTTACCAGTGCGTGGACAACTGGTCATGCTATCCCGGTCCAGAAATGGCCACAGCTGTCTTACCAGCTGAAGCTGGTAAAAGGCACTCCTAGCCACTGAGGTCACCTGGGGCTCTAGTGACAAAGATGGATCCAGGAGCACCCCCAAACTATAGACCTGCTCTTTCAGAGGGAGTACAACCCCATCCAAAGCAGGCAACTGACCAATTATCCAAACTCGGGAACCACCAACCCACAGCGCCTCCATGTTGCTAGGATTCAGACTCAAGTTTATTGGCCCTCATTCAGCCCACCACCAAGTCCAGGCAGTGGTCCAGGGCTTGCACGGCCTCTCCTGATTCAGATGTTACAGCGAAATAGAGCTGGGTATCATCAGCGTACTGCTGACACCTTGCCCCAAATCTCCTGATGATCGTCCCCAGGGGCTTCATATAGATGTTAACAGCATGGGGGGCCCCACAGCACAACTGCCAGGGGGTCGAAAGACAATCGCCCAATGCTATTCTCTGAAAATGACCTTGGAGATAGGATCAGAACCACTCTAAAACAGTGCCTCGAATACCCAGCTCACCAAGTTGGCCCAGAAGGATACCATGGTCAGTGGTATCAAAAGCCACTGAGAGATCAAGTAAGAGTAACAGGGACTCACTCCCCCTGTCCTTCTCCCTATAAAAGTCATCGTATCAGGGCAACGAAGGCCAATTCAGTCCCATAACCAGGCCTGAACCTGTACTGGAATGGGTCAAGATAATCTGTTTCATCCAGAAGTACTTGCAATTGCTGCACCACAATCCTCTCAATCACCTTCCCTAAGAAGGGGGTATTTGTGACTGGTTGGTAATTGTTGTAGACCAATGGGTCCAGGGTGGGCTTTTTCAGGAGTGGTCGAATCACCGCCTCTTTCAAGGTGGCTGGAACCACTCCCTCCCGCAATGATGCATTGACCACACCCTGGATCCACTCGGTCAAACCCCCACAGCAAGCTTTAATAAGCCTAGAAGGGCAACGGTCAAGAGGACACGTTGCTGGCCGCATCATCGCAAGCACCTTGTCTACATCATCAGGCTGCATCAACTGAAACCATTCTCAAGAACTTGCAGCAGACGTTGCACTGGACACCTCATTGGGGACTACAGTAGATGTGGATGAGGCATCAAGACTGCTACGGAGACAAGCAACTTTACTCTCAAAGTGCCTTGCAAACAATTCACAGTGGGCCTCTGAAAGGTCTAAAACTCCATTTTCTGGAGTTGATGTCAACAGACGCTTGACGATACAGAAAAGCTCCACTGGACGGCTACTTGAGGATGTGATGGAGGCAGAAAAGTGGGCCTTCTTCGCTGCTCTCACCGCCATACAGGAGGCACGGTTATGATGTTTTACTCGTGCCCAATCAGCCACACAGCACGTCTTTTGCCACTTGCACTCTAGCCGTCGTCCAGCTTGACTGAGTTTTCCCTGAATTCTAACATTATGAGATGAGTGGGAGGGTGTCAAGAATAGCTAACTTTGAGTTAAAGTTGGTCAAGCTAATATGGTTCAACCAGAGGGAATTCTGGGAGCTTTGTTGATCCCTGAGATATTCTGCTGGGGAAGTCAAGGCTTTAGTGCCAGACAGGCAATTTGCTAATGTCAAGAAAATGCAACTGATCTTTGTCTGTTATCTCTTATGTGCTTCCTGAGATCAAAGTCAGGAAGAGTTGGTATTGCAGATCAGGACCACTGTGTGGGACTGTTTAGCCCCCCCTTATCTTCAAAGGAGGTGATCATGGAAGGGGCACCTAGGATGGCTAATTGCCCCCCTCCCTGTTGCCAGCTAAACCCCATAAAAATGAAGGGTGATCCTTCAGTTAGTTGTTCCCATTTCCTATTTCTATTTACCTTGACTTACCAATGATGCCGGCAAGCTATTGGGGAACCAGGCATTCAACTTGAAGTAAGTGTAGCTAAGTTAGATCAGGATTGTTGTATTCCTTTTGTCTGCTTGAATCTCACTATTATTATGCCAATGTATCTCTTGTTAGCCTGGTTGAGGACAATTACCTTTAAAGGAATCAGATGCTGCTCTCTTTTTGTATGTACTGTTCTTTTCTTTTAAATAAACTACCCTTTTATTAATGGTGTGTATTGCTTGGAACTTATGACTCTAAAATCTAGTCCTTGATCACTGGTCACTACTGACTACTGTTGGTTAATGTGGGTTAATGCTCTGGAGCAGAAGGAGTAACAATAGGTCTGCTCTAGGATCTCAGTTAGCGCTCTGAGGTTCCCTTTCTCAGAGTAGGGAGCTAATAAAGGGGTGGTGGCAGTTCTACCATGAAACTAATCCTGGAAGAGGGAGAGTTTGCCTGGGAAGCAGTGGCCCAAGAGAATTTTTATTTATTACATTTATATACCGCCCCACACCCGAAGCTCTCTGGGCAGTTTACAGCGCAGAATTGGAACTGTTCTCAAGCAAAGAACCCCCTTGGGGTGCTGAGGTCAAGTGACCCCTGGGGGGGCATCTTTGAGAGAGGGGAGTTATTTATCTTTACACCATTCACAGTTTTGTAAACCTCTGTTGTGTCTGTCCCATCCAGTTACACATACTGTTCTAAGCTAAAAATCTCCCAGTACTTTGGTCCTCATATGGAAAGTAATCTAGCTCCTTGATTATTTTAGTACATCTTTTCTGTGGCTTTTGAAGCTCCAGAATATTCTTTTTGAGATGGCATTGTGCACACAATATTCTAAATGTGCTTGCATCATAGATTTAATTAATGGCAATGATACTTGCAGCTTCGTTTTCAATTGATTTTGCATGCCACGGTTAAGGAATTACTAGGAAAGATCAAAAGTATATATTTACCCTTTTCGTTAGTTTATTTATTTATTTATTTTAAGATGAGCCATAACCCACCAAAATCTTTTTTTGTGGTCTTAACATTCCTGGTTATTTCTTTCATTTTAGGGCCCTGCATTTTCCTTTGCAACTTGACTGAGCCCTCAGGACAAGCTAAACTAAAGACGGTTTCCTCACCACTCCATACTGTTCCAGGACCCTTTCCTCATTTGCCCTTGTGCTTGCTACTGTTGCATATGTTTGCCGTACTTTGCCAGAAGCTGTCCTACCAGTTTGCTTTGTCTTGCCAGAAGTTCCAGTCTTCAGACTGCTCTGTGTGTGCACATGCTTATAAGCAGCAAGGCTGTAGCTCAGCAGGATGGTTTGGGGAGGGGGGGACAGTTATAGGAAACCAGCAGCATAACTCTGTGAGAATATGGCATCATTAGCACATAATAGCTCCCCTCCTGCCCTTCCAACCTTCCTGTACCCGTAGATATGTGTGTGTAGGAGGGTATGCAGATATTCTAGGATGATTCTCCTTTGTTAACCCCAATTCAGAAAGTATTTGGGAGGGCATGGCAATAATGCAAGATGTTAGTGAATGGATTTACTTCTCTCCAGCTTCCACTAAACTGAAAAACCTACAAGAAGGGTACCCTGATCCAACAAGATCCAGCGTAATCCCTTCCAGGACACGTTGCCAATGCATCTTTTGAACACAGTTCTCACCTGAGCTCAGCTGAACTGGTTAGAAGCATCATATGTTCTTCAACTTTGGGTCCCCAGATGTTGTTGGACTACAACTCCCATCATCCCCTGACAGCATGGTCAGTTGCCAGAGATGATGAGAGTTGTAGTCCATCAATATCTGGGGACCCAAGGTTGAAGTACACTGCAAGATTGGAGATTGGCATTCACATCCAGGGTCAGCAGTTGCTATGAGTGGCTGGTTGCTTACTATTACTGCTGGATCTGGGCCAGTAGGTACTAGTCTTTCTTCAAGGCAGATGATCTGTTCTGTATCCTGCCAAACAGTCCCATTGTTACAATTATTATGCATCTTCTATTCTATTCCCCCATTTCTGATTTCCAGTCAACAGCAAAACTGTTGATTGCATCAAAGTATTACTTTTTCTTTTTTTTGAAAATGTACTCAGGTATGTAAATAGCTCTGATAATCTGTGAGCCACATTACACATTATTTAGCTGTACACTGTCAGATGGGCTGTGGCTGCTTTGAGGCGGTGGGAAGGCTGTCGCACTGCAAGCCTTGACACCTCACCTCTCTCCCTCCCAGTAAGCCACAGTGACCTACCTGTGGGGAAGCTAGTGTAGCAGACTCATCCCGCCCGGCAGGGCACTTCTGACTTTATTCGGGATATCTGTTGGAGGAGGACCTCCCAATATAGATACATATTTTAAATAACATGCAGTCCAGGAGGTACAAGAGTTGCCAATTTGATCAGAGCGGCACTGCTGGGGGAGGGGGAGTTTATAATCTTTTCTCTGCAATCTATTAAAATGGCCATCCTCATGCTGATTTTTTATCCTGTACATCTGGGGTGACTCACCTTTGGACCTCCAGATGTTGGACTCTCATAATCTCTTGACTATTGACCATGTAGGCTGGGGCTGATGGGAGCTGGAATCCCAACAATGGAGAGCCAAAGGTGAGTCATCCTGGCTGTAAAAGGGGGAGGAATACTGTATCTTCCCTGGGGGGGTGTGTGAAACAGCAGCTGGGGATATGTGAGAGGAAACTGCAGAGAGAACAAATGAAACACTCCTTTCCC
Organism: Rhineura floridana; assembly: GCF_030035675.1. Taxonomy (NCBI): domain Eukaryota; kingdom Metazoa; phylum Chordata; class Lepidosauria; order Squamata; family Rhineuridae; genus Rhineura; species Rhineura floridana. The sequence goes on from NC_084482.1 coordinate 22,701,199, forward strand.
TCCCTCCCTCCCTCCCTCCCTCTGCCACTGACAAAGGGCTATATGACTGATTTTCATTAAAAATGTTGGGATAGAGGTCGGAAACCTGGCACCCACAGGCACACATTCAACATAGGAAGCCAGATGGGCGACTAAGAAATCCAGTAAATTAAAAAATTAAATTATACAGATTCAGACAATTGGTCCATCAGGCTCAATATTGTCTACACTGACTGGCAGCAGTTCTCCAGGGTTTCAGGCAAGGGTCTCTCCCAACCCTACATGGAGATGCCAAGGATTGAACTTGGGACCTTCTGCATGCAAGGCAGATGCTCTACCACTGAGCTATGGCCCTTCACATGTCAAGATCTCCCCTGATACCACTAAAAGGACCCTCCTCAGCCTGTCCTCACCCCCCAATTAGGCTTGAAAATAGCCACCCATTATCAGGGCCCCTGAGAGTGGGTTCGAGCCCCGGTGAAATTTTTTTCAGGCCCTCCAGCAAGGGTGGACCGGCTAAAATTCTTTACACAGGATTTGTATTGATGTGCACACAAAAAAATGTCCTGCCTGATACAAATGAAACCTGGAATACAAAAAGAAAACATTTATTCTTAAAGAACATATAAAAATAAAAAATTAACATATAAAAAACTTAAATCAAAATCACATAATTCACATTGCAGTAAATACTTGCAAAATGCAAACTCACAAATTGCAACTTTTTGCAAATTGCAATACTCATATAATACAACATATTTAACATTAACTATTCGCAAAATGCAACTGCTTTTTGTTTGTCACTAGAATGGTAAATTATTATAATTTTGACTTCAGATCTTGTTTATTTGAAAACTAAGAAAATACAGTTAGAAATATTTAAAAAGATAAGTTGTATTTTTTTGGTAAAATATATATGTAGGCTATTTAACCTTATGTAATTAAAGAATAACTATATATATATATATATATATATATACACACACACACACACACACTTTATCATAATAAAATAAAATTGTACCCAAAATTCCCAAATTGCAACTTTATTCAATTCTTGTCGGCCCTACCTATTATAGCCAATAGGATTTTTCAAGGCTAATTTCAGTGTGGGAGGGATTTTTCAAGGCTAATTGATGGGGGTGGGTTTTGGGGGGGTGGCAGCAGTGTGGCACCCACAACAGTCACTGAATGTTCCAGATGTACTCATGGGCTCAAAAAGGTTGGTGATCCAAGTACGGATATCTCATATATTGTGTAATTCAACTTTGAGGCATTTTGGGATCACTAGGTAACCATTCAGAAAAGCTTTTGTAACTGGAAAGAGATGGCTACATTTTTAGAATGTTAACATTGCAATCATAACTATGTAAATATAAATGCATGATAGGTCTAACATCACACAAAAAAAGAACGAAAATAAATGTAAAAGGGTGGAAACCAGATTTCTCCAAGGATGAACAAGTAAAGACAGTTTTCAATGAGCGTGACATCCATCTAAGCGTAATGCACATGGTCAATTTCAGCAGTTTCCCCGTTTCATAAGATAATTATAAATACCAGGAATCTTTATGGTTGTCTCACTGATCTCCTGAGGTATTGTTTTTTTAGACTCTTATTCTGCAAATACATACTCCGTTGTCTCTAGTGCTTTAATGGTCGTTTGTTACTTGGTTATTTTTTTAAAAACATTCTAATGAAAAACAAATCATTTTTAAAAAAATTAATACTATGAATGTTTTCAGATTTTTCTCATCCCCCCTTTCAGATCTTCAATGTGCCACAAATGATTGACATAATCGGGTGGGCTAGCAAGTCAGACATTTTTGTGGGCTAGTATCTATAGTGGCTTTATTTGCAAAGCTAAATTAACTGCCTTGTTTTGAACCAATGAAAATTGATTTATGCAATTAAAAGAAACACTATTATAACCTGCAGGGATATTTTTAAAAATGTAACTATAACTCTCTCAACTAATTAGCTCAGGCAAATTGTTTGTTGTGACGATAAATTACCACTCCCTTGGAAAGGAACAGTAACAACTCACCCATGCTGGTGAGAAAACAGCAGGAGGCTATGGCAGAAAATATGCTCTTGGTGGGAGAAAGTGTGGGCTAGGTGGCTCCCTATTCAAGCTGCTCAGCAGGCAAGCTTTGACTGATGGGGGGATTATGAAAACCCCTCCCTCAGTTATACTGGAAGCATACTAGGAATTAGGGGTGGGTGGGATTTCCTTCCAGAGAGGAAACAAAACACAGGCAACCTGAAAGAGGAAGTGTGAAATACAAACTGTTACAAGGCAGAGGTACAGGGATGGGAAACCTGTAGACTACAAGTCCCATCAGCCCTGATTATTGGTCATGTTGACTGGGGCTGATGAGAGCTGGAGTGTTTCCCCATTACAGATCTGCTAATAAAAGAGTCTTGCAGTGATGCTGTGGCTTTGTGGGGACTATTCTGTAGGGCCCTACCTTGCTGGCAGAAATCAAGATATCTTGATCTCGTCAATCCTTTGTAGAAAATGGTCAGTGGTTGGAACACCTTCCCTATCAGGAAAGACTGAAGAATGTTAGGGTTTTTGCTTTAGGAAAGAATTAATTATACAGCCACAAGAGTAGCTGTATACTATCTATAGCCAGCGTGGATTTTTCGCATTCTGCAATGTTAAATTGAAAATACCCCCCATGCCATTCTGATGCTTCCCATAAGCTCATTTCAAAGAAAAACCTTACAAAACTTATAGTCCTGAACTCAGAAATGCTTGCTTAACAACCCTCTCAATTTTTATGGCGATGGACGAAACAGTCAGAATTGAGAGTTCAAAGTGTAAAAAGAGAAAAAACAGCCCTTTTGGACTTTTTTCTGTCAGAGTTCTCATAATCTGTTGAAATTCATTACAAATCAGCCATGTTCACAGAACTTGATTTCACTTGAGACAGTCATGGCTTTCCCCAGAGAATCCTGGGAAGTGTAGTTTGTGAAGGGTGCTTAGAGGAGACTCCTGTTCCACTTATAGAGCTCCAGTGGCCAGACTGTTTTAACAGTCAGCTGCTCTGATTGAAGCTGTGTGAGGGGAACAGGGCATCTCCTAGCAACTCTCAGCACTTTCACTAATTACACTTCCCAGGATTCTTTGAGAGAAGCCATGATTGTCCAAAGTGAAGTAAAGGCCTGGTGTGGATGTGGCCAGGAACAGCTTTGGTTTAAATTTGGGTAGGAGGCTACATGTGCCTGCTGTAATGTAAAAAGGTGGGGGAAACACTGAAAAGCAATGATACTGTTCACAGTGTTTTCCTTTTGGAAAGGAAAGGGGCTTCCCTTCTGTCCAGTGCCCACCCACCCAATTTCCTCCTCTCCACTTCCCCCCTTCCTACCCTCCTCCTTAATCCCGCCCCTTCCCCAGGTCAGTTTCATCTATCCTAAGCATGATTGCACAGGAGTAAATCCCACTGAACTCAAAAAACATGCAAATGATCAAACCTGCCCTCCTTGCCTGCTCCCTCCTATCCCCTCCCTCTTGCACCTTCCCTCACCCTTCCTTCACCCTTCCACATCCCATCCCTCTCTCCCTCCTCCTCCCCCATGGTCAGTTTTACCTATCCTAGGACTATGACCTGGGAGACCAGGGTTCAAATCCACACACAGCCATGAAGCTCACTGGGTGACCTTGGGCCAGTCACTGCCTCTCAGCCTCAAAGGAAGGCAGTGGTAAACCACCTCTGAATACTGCTTACCATGAAAACCCTATTCATAGGGTTGCCATAAGTTGGAATTGACTTGAAGGCAGTCCATTTCATTTTCAAGCATGATTGCAGGGAAGTAAATCCCATTGAACTCAGTAAGCATGCAAATGACCAAACCGGCCCTCCCCTCCTCCTCCCTCCCATCACCTCCCGTTTGCCCCTTCCCTCCCCTTCCAATCCCCTCCTTGCCCCTCCCCCTCCTTCTGCTTCCCTCTCCCCCCTTCTTCCTTCCCTCTACTTTCCCTCCCCCTCCTTCACCCGCTTGGTCAGTTTTACCAATCCTAGCCAAGATTGCACAGGAGTAAATCCCACTGAACTCAGTACAGTAGGGCCCTGCTTTACGGCGCTTCACTTTAAGGCACTTCGCTAATGTGGCAGTCTCAATTAGATGCAATTAGACTAAAACCCCACTCATACGGCACTTGTTCCGCTTTTACGGCAGTTTTGGGGCACCACGCACCATTCTATGCAGTGAGTTCCGCTTTACAGCGGTTTTCACTTTACAGCGGGGGTCCGGAACGTAAGCCGCCATATGAGTGGGGCCCTTCTGTAGTCAGTAACCATGCAAATGATCAGACCTGCCTTTCCCCTCCTTCCCCCTCCTCTTCCTCCCCTCCTGCCCACTCCAGACTTCCCTACCAATGGTCAGCTTTACCTATCCTAAGCATGATTGCAGGGGAGTAAATCCCACTGAACTCAATAAGCATGTAAATGATCAATCGATTCTCAGCAAACTTGCACAGGATCCCATTTCAGAAACGCTTGCTTAACAACCCTCTCAATTTTCAAGGTGATACACAAAACAGTCAGAAAGAATCGAGAGTTCAAAATCTAAAAAGAGAGAGAGAAAAAACCAGAGCCCTTTTGGACTTTTTTCTGCCAGAGTTCGCATAATCTGTTGAAATTCATTAAAAATCAGGTATGATCACAGAGTACCTGTAATCCTAATATTGACCTTGCCCCATACTCTGACCTTCATCTTCTGCAGCTTAAAAGTTTAAAAAATGCCTGCCTGATCTTTAATTAATTTAAGAAATTTTGCATTGAACTCAATGATAGTGTCAGGCATGCTCAGTAAGAACCAACTCTAAGTGGTCTAAAAGCCAGACTCACAGCTGCTTGGCTTGCCTAATCAGGGGGCCACACCCACACCAGACTTTGATTTCACTTAAGACAGTTATGGCTTCCCCCAGAGAATCCTCGGAAGTGTAGTTTGTGAAGGGTGCTGAGAAGACAATTCTGTTCCACTGACAGAGCTCCAGTGGCCAGACTGGTTTAACAGTCAGCCACTCAGATTGAAGGTCTGTGAGAGGAAGAAGGCGTCTCCTAGCAACTCTCAGCACTCTTCACTAACTACACTTCCCAGGATTCTTTGAGGGAAGCCGTGACTGTCCAAAGTGAAATAAAGCCCTGGTGTGGATATGGCCAGGGACAGCTTTGGTTTAAGTTTGGGTGGGAGGCTACATGTTCCTGCTGTAGAATAAAAAGGTGGGGGAAACACTGAAAAGCAATGATACTGTTCACAATGTTTTCCTTTTGGAAAGGAAAGGGGCTTCCCCTCTGTCCAGTGCCGATCCACCCAACCCCCTCTGCTCCCTGTCCCTCCCCCGGGTCAGTGTTGGACTACAACCTGGTCAGAGCTTGGAAAAGTTACTTTTTTGAACTACAGCTCCCATCAGCCCCAGCCAGCATGGCCACTGGATTGGGCTGATGGGAGTTGTAGTTCAAAAAAGTAACTTTTCCAAGCTCTGAACCTGGTAGACCAGGGTTCGAATCCCCACACAGCCATGAAGCTCACTGGGTGACCTTGGGCCAGTCACTGCCTCTCAGCCTCAGAGGAAGGCAATTGTAAAACCACCTCTGAATACTGTTATTCAGAAGACCTCTTGGAGGCCGGGCCTAGCAACCAAGAGGTCATCTGTATCTTTAAAAGTTGTGCAGGGGGAAGGGAGAATTCCACCTTGTGGTTTTTCCCATTACAGAGTTGCAAGAACACCTGCACTTGGCTGACTTTCTCTTCTCCTAAAGATACAGGATCAGTCTCTGGCCAATAACCTGGCAACCCTATGCAAAACTGATGGGAAAAGCTGTCTCCATCCATCAGGCTGCTAACATTTGCTCTTCTGGTCTTGCACACTTCTTGGTGATTTTTTTTAAAGGTGCACACACACAGGTACAAAATTACATCTGTCCATGCCCATAATAGAAAAACATAGTTTGTAGTGGGGGAGGAATACCTGAGGTAGAGACAAAAAGCCTCCCACATCCGGGATACTTTCCGTCAAGCCCTGCCCAGTTATGTGGATGGGAAATAGCAACAGAGTTGTGGAAAAAATGTGTGGCCCCTTGTGTGCCAATTGTCCACACAGAAAAATAAGTTCTGAACAATCCATTGCAACAGAACACCTCAGGGAAGCACCCCTAGTAATTGATCCATTACAAAATATATAATTACAAACTGGACTTGGAGGAGTCCACCCATCAGTAGTCATAGGCCCTCACTGTGTTTGTCTGTGATGTGGTTTGTGATAAGGAACAGTCATCGGTGCTTTCCATTTCCCCATGGCTGCATAATTTTGTGATTTAAAAAAAACCCACTCAAAATCCACACACAAATCAAAACCCAATTTCTTTCTGTTTGGGAAAATGAATGAAAATTAGAAATATACAAACTAGATCATTAACCAACCCAGACACCTTCTGTTAAGCAATTTTATCTTTCTGACATTTATATGGAAGATATTTTAATGCATTGTTCAGTCTCTCCAGTATTGGATATGGATGATAGCGATGAGCTATTTCCGACTCCTAAAAGGATGTCTCAAAACACACAATTTTATTATTCTTGACATCTTATTGTGTAAAATGTTGTCTATTCACAATCCCTAGCAAAGAGATATTCTCACACCATTTGGTACCACACAAACCTTTTATAGCAGTCCTCCTATCCCTTGTGATTTGTGTGATTGTGGCAGCTCAGGAAAAAAAAGCACAGAGCAGATCGTAGCACCACACTACCATGTGGAAGCACCGCTTCATGCAAACAGAACTGCCAGAGCCCTTCCTTCTGGTATGGAGTTATACTTGTGAGGGTGAGTGCTCCCAGCTGGCACAAACCTACCCATGAATTTATTCACTTGAGGGTGTAGGACCACCACCAGTTACACAGACTATCACAGGTTCTGACTAAAATGTCCTCTGTTTTATTCCACAGAGAATATATTCCTTATCAGAGCAATTGGCTGTTATCTGCGCCACATATTATACAGCCACAAGAATGGCTGTATATTATAGTCAGCATAGATTTTTCGCATTCCGCAATGTTAAATTGAAAGTACAACTCCATGCCATTCTGATGCTTCCCATAAGCTCATTTCAAAACAAAACCTTACAGAACTTATAGTCCTGAACTCTGAAATGCCTGCTTAACAACCCTCTCAATTTTTATGGTGATACACAAAACAGTCAGAGAGAATTGAGAGTTCAAAGTGTAAAGAGAGAGAGAGAAAGAGACCAGACCCCTTTTGGACTTTTTTCTGTCAGAGTTCTCATAATCTATTGAAATTCATTACAAATCAGCCATGTTCACAGACCTTGTTTTCACTTGAGACAGTCATGGCTTCCCCCAAAGAATCCTGAGAAGTGTAGTTTGTGAAGGGTGCCGAGAGGAGACTCCTATTCCAGTGACAGAGCTCCAGTGGCCAGACTGTTTTAACAGTCAGCCACTCTGATTGAAGGTCTGTGAGGAGAACAGGGTGTCTCCTAGCAGCTCTCAGCACCCTTCACTAACTAACCTTCCCAGGATTCTTTGGGAGAAGCCATGACTGTCCAAAGTGAAATAAAGCCCTGGTGTGGATGTGGCCAGGGGCAGCTTTGATTTAAATTTGGGTGGGAGGCTACATGTTCCTGCTGTAAAATAAAAAGGTGGGGGGGAAATGCTGAAAAGCAATGATACTGTTCACAATGTTCTCCTTTGGAAAGAAAAGGGGCTTCCCTTCTGCCCATTGCCCACCCACCCAATCTCCTCCTCTCTCCTTCCTCCTTCCTTTCTCCCCCTTCCCTTCCTACCCTCCTCCTTCCTCCCACCCCTTCCCCAGGTCAGCTTCATCTATCCTAAGCATGATTGCACAGGAGTAAATCCCACTAAACTCAAAAAACATGCAAATGATCAAACCTGACCTCCCATCCTCCTCCCTCCTATCCCCTCCCTCTTGCCCCTCCCCTTTCCTTTGCCCCCCTCCAATCCGCTCCTTCCTCCTCCCCCTGGTCAGTTTTACCTATCCTAACCATGGTTGCATAGAAGTAAATCCCATTGAACTCAATAAGCATGCAAATAATCAGACCTGCCCTTCCTCTCTCCTCTCCTCTCCCTTCCTCCTCCCCTCTTCCTTCTTCCTCCTCCCCTGCCCACTCCAGCCCTCCCTCCCATCTCCCCAGTCAGTTTTACATATCGTAAGCATGATTGCGCAGGTGTAAATCCCACTGAACTCAATAAACATGCACATGATCAAACCTGTCCTCTTCCCCTCCCCTTCCTGCCTGCTCCCATCCCCCTTCTCCCCTCTGCCCTTCCTCCCTTTCCTCTTCCTCCTCCCTCCTATCCCCTCCCTCTTGCCCCTTCCTTCCCCCTTCCCTTCCATCTAGGGTTGCCAGGTCCATGGACTGAGACTGATCCTGTATCTTTAGGAGAAGGGAAAGTCAGCCAAGTGCAGGTGTTCTTGCAACACTGTAATGGGAAAAACCACCAGGTGGAATTCTCCCTCCCCCTTCCACAACTTTTAAAGATTCAGAAGACCTCTTGGAGTTTAACAGAGGTTGCAGATGAATCCCTTGTGGTAAAGAGGCCAAGAAGAGGTGCTCCCAGGACAATTCCTAAAGGAAATGCTTGTATTTCACAGAACTCCTGCACTGACCACATTTCCAAAGTAAAAATCCACCCATTCCTTGAAATTACTCATATTACTGATATCTAATGGTGGTTGTAGACAGTGCCCTTAAACTTCTCCTGTTTCTTTAGGGACAGGAAATCAAGTGATTTCTGCTGAATCTTTACAATGATGTGGCCTAAATTTAGATCTGATCTTCCACTAAATTTTGTGCTCTGATCTTAACCTGATCGTCTTAACATAATTGCTTCAGGTAAAGCACAAGTATTTAATAAGCACTCATGTTGCCATGTCCAATATGTATTTTGCCTAGCTTCCCCGCCAAACTGTACAGCATCTGTTGTGTTCAATACTAGGTACGGCCTGTTGGAGCCAGTCCAGGATCATGGGCGGCCACACAAGACACCAGAACTGGTGCTGGTGCTCCCTCAGGTCACACAATGGTGCTGGGAGGCTGAAGCACAGCACACCGAAAATACTGCTCTGTTGACCAGGCAGAAGGGCAAGCTCCCAATATTTGTAACTGGACCTAGCCAATCAAGAGCCTTCATACTGTCTGCCAATCGGAGGCAGCAATGCTGTACAGGCCGAGTCTTCTGTGCTTGATGGATTTCAGTCCTGAGCGCTCACGGTTCCTGGTAGCTCACTAGGCTGCCTCCTAGTGTTAGGACTGGTTCAAGGCTGAGTTCCTGACAGGATCTTCCTTTGGCTGAAGAGACATTTAAAGCATATGACGTGTGCCCCCAAAGAAACCTGGGAACGGTAGTTAAATTATGCCTCACATCTGCACCTTTAACAAACATAAATTCCCAGGCTTCTTTGGGGGAATGTTTCTTCAGCCAGAGCTTTAAATGTGCTTTAAATATGTGGTGCGTACGCAGATTACATACCAGTAAGTTACCCAGTTTAGCCCAACAGCATGTCTTCCCTCCTGCACCCCCACCCCTAACTCCTCTATGATTCTGCAGAAAATTGAGCCAGTTTCCTTGGATTTCTATTGTTTTGTCCCTTGCTCCTTGCCCACTTTGTAGAAATAGAAACAACAGAGAAATTAGGCCCTTTTTGTGAGTCACATGTTGTCTACGTTTTGATCTCTTTGGACGTCTTGCTTGCTCTGTCAGTGCCCAAACTAGCTACATGTTGAAGATTATTATTGCATCTTACCAGGCTATAATTTCTTTGCCCTCCCTGTAGAAATAACTCATAGTTTATATGGTTTTGGAGTGAGTCCCTGGTCTAGGACCACAGTAGAACAAGGGTGCTTCCAGACAGGTATTTACTGAGGGGTAGGTGTTCCTCATGCATGCAAATTTTTCGCAGCACCACATGACATCATTGGCATAAAAATGCCAGGCCATATTTTTTCCTCATTTAATACAGATATACCTTTTCTGGGGGAGAAATCCATTAAGTCATAATATATCTCAACTTCAGTAAAGGTTTTGACAAAGTGCCCCATGATATTCTGATTAGCAAGCTGGCTAAATGTGGGCTGGATGGAACAACTATCAGATGGATCCACAGTTAGCCACAGAATCATACTCAAAGTGTGCTTATCAATGGTTCTCAAAGTAGGGAGAGGTAACGAGCAGGGTACCAGAGGGCTCAGTGTTGGGCCTATTGCTCCTCAACATTTTTATTAATGAGTTGGATAAAGGAGGTGCGGGGAATGTGTATCAAATGTGCAGATGAAACAAAACTGGGAGGGATAGCTAACACCCTGGAAGACAGAAACAAAATTCAAAGGGATCTTGATAGGCTGGAGCATTGGGCTGAAAACCATAGAATGAAATTTCACAGGGATAAGTGCAAAGTTCTACACCTGGGAAAAAGAAAACAAATACACAGTTATAAGATGGGGGATACTTGGCTCAGCAATACTATATGCAAGAAGGATCTTGGGATTCTTGTTGATCACAAGCTGAATATGAGCCAACAGTGTGATGTGGCTGCAAAAAAGACAAATGCTATTTTAGACTGCATGAACAGAAGTATAGTTTCCAAATCGCGTGAAGTATTGGTTCCCCTCTATTCAGCACTGGTTAGGGCACCGCACTTTAAGAAGGATGCAAAAAACTGGAACAGGTTCAGAGGAGGGCAACGAGGATGATCAGGGGACTGGAAACAAAGCCCTATGAGGAGAGACTGAAAGAAGAAGAGAAGACTGAGGGGAGATATGATAGCACTGTTCAAGTACTTGAAAGGTTGCCACACAGAAGAGGGCTAGTATCTCTTCTCAATCGTCCCAGAGTGCAGAACACTGAACAATGGGCTCAAGTTGCAGGAAGCCAGATTTCAACTGAACATCAGGAAAAACCTCCTAAATGTTAGAACAGTATGACAGTGGAACCAATTACTTAGGGAGGTGGTGGGCTGTCCAATACTGGAGGCATTCAAGAGGCAGCTGGACAGGCACTTGTTGGCTATACTTTAATTTGGCTTCCTGCATTGAGCAGGGGGTTGGACTCAATGGTCTTATAGACCCCTTCCAACTCCCGATTCTATGATTATAAGTTTTTTTAAAAAACAAACAACTGTTGCCAATGACCAATTAGCAATACCTGAACGTCCCACTTGCAATATTAAACCTCCATCTGGAAGCACCCCAAGTTGTTTTTAAATATCCATAGGGTTACGGATTGAATCTTAAGATAAGCTATGCAAGAGGCTGTCTGTCTGAACAAAGAGTTTAAGATTTAAAAGCATACATTTTATTAAAGTTGAACATAACAGTAATCTCAGCTTTAGAGTTGCTGCCAATCTATGGAGGAAAAAGGACTGAGGCTAAAAGAACAAGTGAAAGTATGGGTGTACGAGGGCTACGTTGCAATCACAATACGCAAGTCTGTAAAATGTATTTATTAGATTTATATGCCGCCCTTTCTCCCAGTAGGAGCCCAGGGCAGCATTTACTGCTTTCATAGTGTGGAATTTAGCACCAGTGCGTTAACAATAATTTCCATGGGTTTTGCTGCACAAGTGAATTTGTTGTTGTTGCTATGTGACTTCAAGTCGCTTACAACTGATGGCGACTCTGTAAATCAGTGACCTCCAACAGCATCTGTCATGAGCCACCCTGTTCAGATCTTGTAAGTTTAGGTCTGTGGCTTCCTTTATGGAATCAGTGTTTGGCCTTCCTCTTTTTCTACTCCCTTCTGTTTTCCCCAGCATTATTATCTTTTCTAATGAATCATGTCTTGTCATTATGTGTCCAAAGTATGATAACCTCAGTTTCATCATTTTGGCTTCTAGTGACAGTTCTGGTTTAATTTGTTCTAACACCCAATTATTTGTCTTTTTCGCAGTCCATGGTATGTGCAAAGCTCTCCTCCAGCACCACATTTCAAATGAGTTGATTTTTCTCTTACCTGCTTTTTTCACTGCCCAACTTTCACATCCATACATAGAGATCGGGAATACCATGGTCTGAATGATCCTGACTTTACTATTCTGTGATACATCTTTGCATTTGAGGACCTTTTCTAATTCTCTCACAGCTGCCCTCCACAGTCCTAGCCTTCTTCTGATTTCTTGACTATTGTCTCCATTTTGGTTAATGACTGTGCTGAGGTATTGATATTCCTTGACAAGTCCTATGGCCTCATTGTCAACTGTAAAGTTACATAAATCTTCTGTTGTCATTACTTTAGTCTTTTTGACGTTCAGCTGTAGTCCTGCTTTTGTGCTTTCCTCTTTAACTTTCATCAGCATTCTTTTCAAATCATTACTGGTTTCTGCGAGTAGTATGGTATCTTCTGCATATCTTAAATTAATGATATTTCTCCCTCCAGTTTTCACACCTCCTTCATCTTGGTCCAATCCTGCTTTCCGTATGACATGTTCTGCATATAGATTAAACAAATAGGGTGATAAAATACACCCGTCTCACACCCTTTCCGATTGGGAACCAATCTTTTTCTCCATATTCTGTCCTTACAGTAGCCTCTTGTCCAGAGTATAGGTTGCGCATCAGGACAACCAGATGCTGTGGCACCCCCATTTCTTTTAAAGCATCCAATAGTTTTTCATGACCTACGCAGTCAAAGACTTCGCTGTAGTTTGTAAAGCACAGGGTGATTTTCTTCTGAAATTCCTTGGTCTGTTCCATTATCCAGCGTATGTTTGCGATATGATCTCTGGTGCCTCTTCCCTTTCTAAATCCAGCTTGGACATCTGGCATTTCTTGCTCCACACAGTAGGGCCCCACTCATATGGCAGGTTCCGTTCCAGGCACCCGCCGAAAAGCGAAAACTGCTGGAAAGTGGGGCCCTATTCAGCTGTAGCATGGGAGCTCCCCACGCTACAGCTTACAGCGATCAGCTGGACTGCGCGAGCTCCCCATCCTATTGCTGATTGTGCGATCAGCTGGAATGTGGGGAGCTCCAGCCACTGTGCTCCAGCTGACAGGGATCAGCTGGAGTGCGTGAGCTCCCTGCACTACAGCTGGAGAGCGGGGAGCTCGCACGCTACAGCTGATCCCTGTCACCTGGAGCGCATGATCAGCTGGAGCGTGGGGAGCTTGTGTGCTCCAGCTGATTGCTGTCAGCTGGAGCATGGTGGCTGGAGCTCCCCACGCTACAGCTGATTGCCCCGCTAGCGCTGCCGTATTAGCGGAATGCTGAAAAACGGGGTGCTGACTAGCAGGGCCCGACTGTATATGGTAAGTGCCTTTGTTGTAGAATCTTGAGCATTACTTTACTTGCATGGGATATTAAGGCAATAATTCGATAATTACTGCATTCCCTGGGATCCCCTTTCTTTGGAATTGGGATGTATATTGAACGTTTCAAGTCTGTGGGTTATTGTTTAGTTTTCCATATTTCTTGAGAAATGTTTGTCAAAATTTGTACAGATCCAGCACCTCTATTGATATGCCATCTATTCCTGGTGATTTGTTTCTTCCAAGTATTTTAAGAGCAGCTTTCACCTCACATTCTAAAATTTTTGGTTGTTCATCATACAGTTCCTCCATGAATGAATCTGCCATCCTGGCATCTCTTTTATAGAGTTATTCAGTGTATTGCTTCCATCTTCCTTTTGTTTCATCTTGATCAGTCAGTGTGTTCCCCTGTTGATTATTCAACATCCCTACTCTTGGTTTAAATTTCCCTTTAATTTCTCTAATCTTTTGGAATAGGGCTTTTTCTTCCCTTTTTGTTGTCCTCTTCTATTTCTATACAATAACTATTGTAATAGTTCTCTTTGTCCCTACGTACTAGTCACTGTATTGTTGCATTGAGGGTTCTGACTGTGTTTCTATCTCCTCTTGCTTTTGCTTTCCTTCTCTCTTTAACCATTTGAAGAGTTTCTTCAGTCATCCATTGAGGTTTTTCTCTCTTTTTAACTAGAGGTATTGTCTTTTTGCATTCTTCCTTGATAATGTCTCTGACTTCACTCCATAGTTCTTCTGGTTCTCTGTCAACTAAGTAGAAAGCCTCAAACCTGTTCCTCATTTGATCTTTATATTCTTCTGGGATGTTATTTAAATTGTATTTTGGCATTATGATTGCTTTGTTGTTCTTGTTTAGCTTTACTCTGATTTTCCATACGACCAGTTCATGATCTGTACCGCAGTCTGCTCCTGGTCTTGTTTTTGCAGAAAGTATGGAACTTCTCCATCTTCTGCTACCAATTATATAATCAATTTGATTCCTATATTGACCATTTGGTGATGTTCACGTGTACAGTCATCTTTTCGGTTGCTCAAAAAATGTGTTTGCAAGGAACAAATTACTGGCTTCACAGAATTCAATAAGTCTTTCTCCTGCTTCATTTCTGTCTCCTAAGCCCCATTTCCCCACAGTTCCTAGTTCTTCTTTGTTCCCTACTTTTGCATTCCAGTCCCCCATGATTATCAGCACATCTTGTTTTGGTGTGTGATCAATTTCTTCCTGTACTTCTGCATAAAATCTCTCCAATTCCTCTTCTTCTGCATTTGCCATTGGAGCATAGACTTGGATGATGGTTATATTAATAGGTTTCCCATTTAATCTCATTGATATCACTCGCTCAGACCTAACTCCTAATTGCTTTTGCTACATCACTTCTCACTATTAAAGCACCTCATTTCTTCTTAATTTCTCATTTCCTGAATAAAATATTTTGTAGTTGCCTGACTGAAAATGTCCCATTCCCATCCATTTTAATTCACTCACACCAAGTATTGTAATGTTGATACATTCCATTTCTTTCTTGACAATTTCTAACTTTCCCTGATTCATGCTTCTCACATTCCATGTTCCTATTGGGTGCGTCGCACAACTCCAGACTCTCCTTTCGCATCTGTGCTCATCAGCCTCTGGGCTTCCTTTTGGCTTTGACCCAGCTGCGTCATTAGTAACAGCACTACTCGTACTTGTCCTTTGGTCTTCCCCAGTAGCTTGGTGAGTGCCTTCTGACCTGGGGGTCTCATCTTTCAGCACTATCTCATGTTGCATTTTGGCTACTCTGTTCATAGGGTTTTCATGGTAAGAAGCAGAGCCGCCCCTAGGCACTGGGAAGCAGGGCAGTTGCCCTGGGCCCTGTGCTTTGGGGGGGCCCGTGCTTGGCGATCTGCTCACCAGCCGGCTCCTCCCTCCCTGCCTGCTCAACTTCACCATGTCAGGCAGGGTGCAGCGCTCGCTCGCTCTCTTTCTCTCTGCCCGGAACAGGGGCTCACTCGCCCGCCCGCCCGCCATGCCGAAGCCACCGCCGCCACTGCCGCTCCTGCTGTGGTCAGCGAGCAGTAGCCACCCCGGGGACAGCGAGCTGGGCCAGCTGTTCCGGGACTGGTGCCTGCGCACCTACGGTGACTTGGTCAAGACCAAGACGGTGACCCAGAGCAAATGTGGGGAGCCTCCAACTATGCTTTTGCCCAGGGCCCCGCACATGCTAAGGGAGGGCCTGGTAAGAAGTATTCAGAGGTGGTTTACCATTGTCTTCCTCTGAGTTTGGATGCTTCTTAGTCTGGTGTTTCAGCTTTGTCCATTCCGCCTTGGGTGCCCCTGCTAGGAGTCTGGCCTCTTGGTCAAGACTCCCGACGGTATTGCTCTCAACTTCTTCAGCATTCTCAAATCCCCTCACCCTTAAGGTGTGCATCCTAGAATTTGTAACTGCAGTAATTCTCCTCTTAAGTTGAAGGGTTTTTAAAATAAAAATATTAGAATAAATATACAGGTGTTTATACCTTCGTATGATTTCTTTGGAACAAACCCTGTCAGCTACAAGTCTGCTATATTTTATTTATTTATTTATTTATTTATTGCACTTGTATACCGCCCCATAGCCGAAGCTCTCTGGGCGGTTTACAGCAACCAAAAACATTAAAACAAATATACAACTTAAAACACATATTTTAAAAACAATTTAAAACACAATTTAAAAATTTAAAACACATGCTAAAATGCCTGGGAGAAGAGGAAAGTCTTGACCTGGAGCCAAAAAGATAACAGTGTTGGTGCCAGGCTGACTGAAATGGATCCAGATAATCGGTCTCATCCAACAGTGTCTGGAGCTGGCCTGCCACCACTCGTTCAAGGACCTTGCCCAGGAATGGAACATTTGCTACCAGCCTATAGTTATTAAGGTTTTCTGGGTCCAGGGAGGGCCTCTTCAGGAGTGGTCTCACTACTGCCTCTTTCAGGCAGCCAGGGACCACCCCCTCTCGCAGAGAGGCATTAATCACTTCCCTGGCCCAGCCGGCTGTTCCATCCCTGCTAGCTTTTATTAGCCAAGAAGGGCAAGGATCCAGCACAGAAGTGGTTGCACGAACCTGTCCAAGCACCTTGTCAACGTCCTCAAGCTGCACCAACTGAAACTCATCCAAGAAATTGGAACAAGGCTGTGCTCTGGATACCTCGCTTGATTCACCTGCTATAACACTGGAGTCTAAGTCCTGGCGGATGCTAAAGATTTTATCCTGGAAGTGCCTAGCAAATTCATTAGAGTGGGCCTCAGATGGTTCTACCATGTCCCTGGGGCCAGAGTGTAATAGCCCCCGGACAATTCTGAAGAGCTCCATAAAGATCGTAGCTCACTGGTAAAGTGTTTGCCTTATGTCCAGAAGGTCCCAAGTTCAATTCCTGGCATCTCCAGGTTGGAATTTAAAATATTCTTTCTTTCTGGAGAGCTGCTGCCAGGAACGGTCAATCATTAACACTGAGTTAGAGGGGCCAATGGTCTCATTCCATGTAAGGCAGCCTCCTGGGTTCCTATTGTGTGGAATAATTTAAAGAAATTGATGTAGGCCTAAATGTTTGTCCCCTAAGTATTCTACCTTTTTGTGTAGCTATTATGAATAAGAGAATACAGGAATGCCCCGCTTTAACATACGCAGTGGGACCGGAGCGTGTATGTAAAGTGAAAATGTACTTAAAGTGAAGCAATTATCTATGCATGTACTGCACAGCAATCGCCACTAGATGGCAGTGGCGTCATGCCATTAAGTGTCCATTATTGCGAAGCGCGTACGTTAAAGTGGGGTATGGTGGCGTATGGAACATGTACGTTATAGCGAGGCGACGTTAAGCATACTTATTATGGGAAAACAACCATTAGAATGTCTTCATAAATTCACCCATTTTTTTAGTGACCAAAGAAGGAGGGGAGGCAGCTGGAAGTATGTGATACGGCATTTCTTTTCAGCTTGCCTTGTGCCACAAGGATTAATGTGGCAACTAAATGAGAAATCAGCAGAACTGGTCATATTTATTACTGCCTTATGCAATCATGGCAATCCACCACAATGATTAAATTGATTTACTGCATTAGAGTTAGACAGTGATTATCAGTGTCAATGAACTTTTATTTAAAACTGTTCATAATTTCAATGTAGTATATATTGGTAATATGAATCAATTGACATTATTCTCCACAACATCATTTTTGCCATGTAAGACGTTTAATGCATGTGCAGTATTTACTTCGGCGTGGTTATTTACACTGCCACAAGGGGGGGTGTCTTGATTTTCTTCTGAGGCCTTTCTCCAGGTCTCCCTGCCAGGGTGGTGCAGAGAGCGGTGACAAGGGAAAAGGCTTTTTCAGTTGCAGCTCCCCATCTGTGGAATTCTCTCCCAGGTGAAGTCTGTCTGGTGCTTTCTCTGGTATCTTTTTGGTGCCAAAACATAACTTTCCCCTCCAGTCTTTTGATGGACTGAACTGCTTTTGCTGTGCTGTTAATGTGCTGCCAAAGCTTCTTGTGCCTATTTTGAATGTGTGTGTGTGAATTGTAGGTGTTGGTATTGTATGAGAATGTGAATGTTTCATATGGTTTTCTAATGGTATCATGTATGCTTGGAGATACTGGTAACAAGTTACTAATAAAGCTAAATAACAGTCACTACTACTACTACTACAATTGAAGGCCCACTTCTCTGCCTCCATCACATCCTCAAGTAGCTGTCCTGTGGAGCTTTTTAGTATTGTCAGGGATCTGTTGACATCAACTCCAGAAATGGAGTTTTAGACCCTTTGGAGGCACAAAGTGAATTGTTTGCAAGGTAGTTTGAGCATAAAGTTGCTCACCTCTATTGCTGTCTTGATGCCCCATCTACATCTACTGTAGTCCCCGGTGAGATGTCTAGTGCAAAGTTTACCACAACTTCTTGGGATCAGTTTCAGCTGATGTGGCCTGATGACATGGACAAGGTGCTTAACAGTGCAGCCAGCAATGTGGCCTCTTGACCCTTGCCCTTCTTGGCTTATTAAAGCTTGCCAAGGGTATTTGTATGTTGCCCAGAGTGGCTGGAGAACCAGCCAGATGGGCAACTAAGAAATTTAATAAATAAATAAATAAATAAATATGAGCAAATGGATCCAGGGTGTGGTCAATGTGTCATTGCATTGGGAGTGGTCCCAGCTGCAATGAAAGAGGTGGTGATCCGACCACTCCTGAAAAAGCCCACTCTGGACCAATTGATTTGTGACAACTGCCACCCAGTTGCAAACACCACCTTTTTAGGGAAAGTGATCAAGAGGGTTGTGGTGCAGCAATTGCAAGTAGTCTTGGATGAAACATTCCAATCTGGGTTCAGGCTTAGTTATGACTGAATTGGCCTTGGTCGTCGTGATGGATGACCTTTGTCGGGAGAAGGACGGGGGAGTGTGACACTGATTCTTACTTGATCTCTCAGTGGCTTTTGATACCATTGACCATGGTATCATTCTGGGCCAACTTGGTGAGATGGGTATTGGAGGCACTGTTTTACAATGGTTCCGATCCTGTCTCCAGGGTCGTTTTCAGAGAATAGCATTGGACAATTGTCTTTCGGCCCCCTGGCAGCTGTGCTGTGGAGTGCCACAGGATACCATCTTGTCCCTCATGCTGTTTCATGAAACCCTTGGGAGCAGTCCATCAGGAGATTTGGGGTGAGGTGTCAGCAGTACACTGACGATACCCAGCTCTATTTGTCTGTAACATCTGAATCGGGAGAGGCTGTGCAAGCCCTGGACTGCTGCCTGGACTTGGTGGTGTGCTGGATGAGGGCCAATAAACTGAATCCTAGCAAGATGGAGGCGCTGTGGGTTGGTGGTTCCCGAATTTGGATAATTGGTCAGTTGCCTGCTTTGGATGGGGTTGTTTTCCCTCTGAAAGAGCAGGTCTGTAGTCTAGGGGTGCTCCTGGATCCATCTTTGTTGCTAGAGGCCCAGATGACCTCAGTGGCTAAGAGTGCCTTTTACCAGCTTTGGCTGGTAAGACCGCTGTGGCCGTTTCTGGACTGGGATAGCCTAACCACTGTTGTCCATGCACTGGTAACCTTATGCTCAATTACTGTAATGCACTCTATGAGGGGCTACCATTGAGGTTGGTCCGGAAGCAGCATCTGGTGCAAAATGCAGTGGCGAGACTGCTCACTGGGCCAGGGTATCTCCAATATGTTACCCCGCTGCTGAAAGAATTGCACTGGCTACCTATTAGCTGCTGGGCTAAGGTCAAGGTTCTACAGTATACAGCTTGGGACCAGGATACCTGAAAAACTTCCTTATATACAGTCGATCACTGTGCTCTGCAGGTGAGAGCCTCCTGCAGATACCATCTTATCCAGGGGCGTCACTAGGGGGTGCGGGGGGTGCGGACCACACCAGGTGACACCATCAGAGGGGGTGACTCTCAGCTTTAATTTTTAAAAAAATTAAGTTTCTAGGTGGTCCGGTTCTTGAGATATACATAAAAACGTCAGCCACCCCGTTAAATCTTTTTTTAAACTACTGTATAGCACTTTGTAGCTTTAACCCCGCCCGTTTAGGATTGCAGCCAATCAGTGAAGTGTTTGTTTGACCTGTGGCAGTGTCTAGTAAACCTCATTGCAAGGCCAGAATATGGTGGTTCCCCCCCCCCCGTTTATCTGAAAATCGCATAAATTGGGAAAGTATATATATTTCAGTTTTTTCCCCTCTTGTGTGTAGGAGTCAGATCCTGGGCAGTGTTTTCAAAACCTTCCCAATACTTGCTTTTCTGGGGGTAAAAGCATTGCTAATCCCATATCTCCAGAGTAAATCCCATTGAATTCAATAGGATTTACTTTTGAGTAGACAAGGTTGTGATTGTGCTGAAAATCAATGGGACTTTGGAGTGACTGTAAAAAAGAATTTGGTTTGTGTTGTTTTTCTGTCCCCCCCTCCTCCAGTCCTATTTTAAAGCAAGTAGGCAGGGCTTACTTAGGTATTACAGTTTTTATTCTGTAGGAAACGAATACTGATTTTTTAAAAACTAATACTGATTTTTCTGCAATGACCAACTGGTTTGACAATAAACTATTATATGGGGTGTATGTATTTATACACCTGCAGTGTGTGTGTGTAGTCTTTCCAACAACCCTGTGAGGTAGGGTTGGAAACCAAGGCAGCTCACAACAAGAAATAAAGCCATTTAAAATCCAATAACCATAAAGCAAGAATAAACAGTTGGAAAACAGCCTAAAGAGGCATGATTCTGAATTTTGGGTTGGGTGAATGAAGTTTATTTATTTATTATTTGATTTATATCCCGCCCTTCCTCCCGGTAGGAGCCTAGGGTGGCAAACAAAAGCACTAAAAGCACTTTAAAACATCATAAAAACAGGCTTTAAAATATATTAAAACATCTTTGAAAATATTTTTTTAAAGCTTTACAAAGACATTTTTTAAAAAACAAAGAAAAGGCTTTAAAACATATTAAAAAGCAATTCCAACACAGACTCAGACTTGGATATGGTCTCAACTTAAAAGAACAAGTTGAAAGAACAAGTTCCTTATCACTTGAGGCTGTAGTTCTCTGCACACTTCCCAGTTTGAGTAAGCCCCATTGAATACATTGGGACTTGTTTCTGAGTAAACAAACATTGGATTGCACTATAAATATATTTAAAGATTGTGTAATTCATAAACATATTTGATAGTCATGTTTATATAAATATTTCTTCATACTGTGTCCCAATAAGTATTTGATTTCACACTATGGTTGTAGATGATTTTTTCCTCTACATTTTAAGTGTGCCCTTCTTCCTGGGGGTGGTCATGGTTCTCCGTTGTTTTCATCCTGAGGGGAGGATAGGCTGAGAGATGGTGAGTAGCACATTTAAGGTCTTTTCACCTCCCCCCCCCCTTTTTTAAATTTGTATTTATTTTATATTTCTCCAATATCTTCCCCTGGCTGTTTTTATGTATTTTAAATATTTTTAGATTAAATAAATAGGAAATCATAATTGTGAACCTCCCTAAAAGCAATTTAGCTATCCTTATGTTTTGGCAAAGTGATGGTGTGAAGGCATGCTGGTAGAACAAGAGACCATGTTTGAGGCATGTTATAAAGTGTTTGAGGAATTTGTCACACATAACTTTTTGAGACCTGGAGATTCATGTTGGAAAGAACACGTGCACGTATTGAATGGTGGCTTGGGTGCTGTTTTTTCAGTCTATGCTGCATGCGTAGGGAAGGTGATACATCATCTGGCAGCTAGCTTCATAATGTGAGAATGAAAAACATTTGGATCACCATTCACTTGTTTACTTTTCTCACTATTGAGACCACTTCATATATTACTTTTTCATACACAGAAATTTAATCTTTGTATAGGAAAAAGTATTTTGTAAAATGTGAAGGACAGTGGCTGCCCAGTCAGTATAACCACTGTACAAGATCTACTCAGCCACTGTAATTACCTTTTTCTTTTGAGTGCCCTTTTGCCTGGGTCTTGGTTCAGGTGTGTAATCAACTTTGATGTGCTTATGGAAGGGGTGTGCAAGTAGTGCCCCCCCCAAGCGTGGAGGCTTGGACAAACATTGTGTTATGGAAAACCAAAGTCTGTGTGAAAGTACATATTTGGGAATGCCATCAGTGTAATCCTAAACACACTTAATAAATAATGTCGAACTTGCACGTCACAAAATATATTACGGTCATGTCCATAAGCACCAGGAGGGTAGTCGCCCAGGGGACCTTAGTCCCTCTGCTTTTTTGGGAGCAGGGTCCCTATGTCTCCAAGCATCCTACAGTCAGCATGAAAAGGGAGTGTGTTAGTCACTGAGAAGAGTCTTCTAATATGCTTCCTTGCCTTTTCTGCAGATTGGAGCCAAACAGAGTGAAAGGAGGTGAGTCAGCCACTGAGAAGACTCTTCTCAGTTGCTAACACTCTCCACTTTCGTCCTGATTGGCTCCTAGAGATGTTTGTTGTTGTGAGAGAATGCATTAACAAAGATCTCGTTCTTAATCCAGGAGCAAAAAAGGGTGTATGTGGCTGTAACTATCATGAAGGGACCCTGCAGCTCTGAATTTTCTACTAAACAACTGATAAATACCTATGTAACTTTGTGTCTGGAGATTTATTATTAAGAATCACTTTCCATAATTGTAAGGAGGTGTGTCCACACGCATGCATCCCAGGCACCTAAATGAGGGGAGAGAGCAGCATAGGGACATAAGCAGGTGTCTTATTCCGGGGGTTCCCAAACCTTTCTTCTACATAGACCACTTGAAAATTGCTGAGGGTCTGAAAGTATCTGAAAATTTACTATGGGCATATGCAAGATAATTAACTCCCATTAGTAATAAGAGCAAGAATTTGAGCTGTGCGTATGATAATGTAATTTAAAGGTGTAATTTTAATTTTGCTAGTTGTTTATGTCACTACTATTGCCATTACATTCAGTGATATACGGGAATTACGATTTACGAGTAACATTAGTACAAAAAAACATTACTAAGGATTCTGTATGGTCTGATACGGGAGGAGGTCCATGGGGATGACACCACGAGTTACCGCACCGGGTGACACCAAGCCTAGTGACGCCACTGATCTTATCAGCAGGTTCGTTCCACACAACATAGGAAACATACCTTTAGTGTTGTGGCACCTACCCTTTGGAATTCCCTCCCCTTAAATATTAGACAGGTGCCATCTCTGTTATCTTTTTGGTACCTATTGAAGACCTTCCTCTTTCAACAAGCCTTGTAAGTAGAGACCTTATCCCAGTCTGTGTCTGTGCTCAAATTGTTTTTTAAGATGCTTTTAAAGTTGTTTTTCAAAGATGCTTTTAAGAAGTTTTGTTTTAATATGTTTTAAAATCTTTTGTTTTTAAGATGTTATAATACGATTTTAGTGTTTTTCTTTGCCGCTCTGTGCTCCTTCTGGGAGGAAGGGCGGGATATAAATTTAAAAAACAAATTATAAATAAATAACTACTGCTGCTGCTATTGATTCTCCTCTTCCCTCCCAGGTTCAGACCCTCACCACATTGAACACTGTTTTGGATGGTTCCCTGATTCATAGGAGCAGCTTTTCATGGGGCTGCAGGAGGAGGAGGGACATTTCTGTTCTGCAAGCAGAACTCCTCTGTTCATGATTCTTAGGATCCAAGCCCTTGCTTTGTTCTTGGTGTCTAATTTTATATGAACTTGTCATACTTAATGCATGGAGGTGCTGTGGCCTAGTAGATAGAAACTTTTGACCATATCCCTGAAGCCTGGGCCTTGAGCCCATCCAACAAGTGCAAAATCTATGAAAGGACTCACTGAACATCAGTGCTTAGGGGCTTGTACCGTGCGTCATTCCCTTCCCCAGTCCCTTGCCTTACAATCCTTTCCCAGCAAGTTGCAGTAGATAATGAAGTCTGAACACGTATAAAATGCTCTAAATGAGGATCTAGCCTTTGATTTCTTGTACGTTTGGCAAGCTGCCTTTTCCTCCCAATTACCATGTACTGTATTTTTAGTGATTACTCTTTGTACTGAGAAAAGAAAGTACAGGTCTGTGCAAAAGGGGTAGAGCCACAAGGAAAAATTAAGTCACAAAGTATTTTTTTATGTGCATCAGGTTTTGCCTTTGTGAAGATTCTGTCGCTCCATTGGAGAAAAACACAGATGCAAGCCCCATTCACAGCAAAGATGGTTCAAGTGTGCATTGGATATAACTGGGCTGAATAAATAGCCCTGTTCTTCCTCCCCCGCCAGGCTATGTTCACTCTGAAGAATTTTTTTTTTCATATGTTCACAGAGCAGAACCTGATCTGATCTATTTCTGAATCATCAAAGAAAATTCTGAATATACTCCAAAGTATTTGAGATGCTCATGCACGAGGCCTATTTAATTTGCTTGTTGTGCGTGCCAGATTCTTGCCAATGAGAGCTAGTATGGTGTAGCATCTAAAGAGATTGAGCTGTGACCCTGGATGTCCCTGATTAAAATTCTCAGTTCCAGCCATGAACTTGTTAGGCGGCCTTAGCTGTTCTCTCAGCCTTAGCTTCCTATTCTCCTTCTCTGCAATACAGAGATAATACTACTGACCTACCTTACAGGGTTGTAAGAATTGCTGGTATAATAAGCATAATGCTTTGAAACATTACATATTATTCTTAAATGTTAATACATTATTATTAAATATTATTAAATGTTAAGTAAAGTGTCAGCAGCTGGCAAAACTATAGTTTCTGTCTTTGATCACACCTTAACACTCTTGTTGTCTCATATGAATTGGGATAGATAATCATGGCCCATATACTGGCTGATGTTTTTATTGTTGCTGATGTGATTCTTGATTGAGGTTGTTGTTTTGTTAGTGTATTGATGACTGTTGTTTTTAACTCTGTTTTTATTCTGTTTGTAAGTCACCTAATTTTTGTATTAGGTAACTAAATAAATAAATAATAAAATGAGGACACTGTTGTTAAGTGGTGGTCGTGGGCGAAGAGAGAGAAGTAGCTTCATGGAACACTTTTATGGTTATTATTATTAATAACATTTATATACCAAGCGTTTGTTTATTTACTTACTTCATTTGTATACCGCCCAATTAACAGTGTCCTCTGGACAGTTAACAATAAAAGTTAAAACTGTTTTTTAAAAATCCTTAAAAATCAACAGAATAAAACCAACAATAGCAAAACATGCATTCACATGGCACAGCTAAAAACACTGAAGATTTTCAAATGATCGTGAAATGCCTGGAATTTTTCATTGTAAAAACATCTTCACTTGGCACTGAACGTACTGTAATTTAGGTGCCAAGCAAACCTCTCTGGGGAGGGCATTCCACAATGGGGGGGGGGGCAACACCTCCAAAAAGATCTTTTCTCTTTTTAAGCCATATAGCTTATCTCAGGAATCCTGACAATGGCACTGTGTTATTATCCCTATGTTCCAGATGGGAGCCGAGGAGAATTTAGCTTTCCAAAAGCTTCCCAGAGAGTTTGTGGCTGAGATGAGTTTCTGGACTCAAAGCTCACTCTGCCACACCAGTTCTTAGTTTCTCTGTAGCGTAGTGTAGTGTAAAGGGAGCTGGTTATAATAGCTTTACAGAACTACTCAAGTGTTCTTTACTTACTGTCAAAAATGCCATCTCTCTCTGTCAATTTCATTTGGCCAGGCTTTTAACCTGGGAAGCAGGGCTATGGAGTCGGAGTCAGAGTCATGGAGTCAGAGTCAGGAGCAATTTTGGGTGGAGTCAGAGTCGAGAGCAATTTTGGGTGGAGTCGGAGTCAGTAGAAATGTACCAACTCCGACTTCCAAATAAATTTTGATTGACCAGAAGCAATTTTGGGTGGAGTCAAGAGTTGGAGTCAGACAGTAGAAAAATAGAGGAGTTGGAGTCGGAGTCGGAGTCGGACAGTAGAAAAATTGAGGAGTCGGAGTTGGAGTCGGAGTCGGAGGTTTGGCGTACCGACTCCACAGCCCTGCTGGGAAGTGAGCAAAGAGACAGCCAATCCATTTCCATAGTAATATCCCTGAAAGATTTACATTTTTAAAGGAAGAACTTTCCCTTCCTGCAGAGGGTTAGCTTCCAACTGAGAGATGATCTCTCCAGGAGTCACTAAAAAGGTTACAAGCTCCAAACACCTTTGAATAGCTCAGTAAAAACACAAGGACTGTAGATAAAGACAAGCAGTTTCACCTTCATCCTGTCAAGTGATGGACCAATGGCCCAAGCTAATCATTCATTGGCCAAGTAAGATTGTCTTCCAAGATAAGGTCTTTAACAGTGACTGTGGAGGCCAGTTCTGGATCCACACAGGGAGCTAGTTAGCCAGTAGGAGTTGAGACCAACCCAATACAAATAACTTCCAGTGCAAAAAGGAAAGTTCCCCAATACCTTTAACAGATAGGTATATTTTATAGGACCTGCCACAGGATCTACAACTGGAATCTTTGTGAAAGTACCTGTCGCCTGAAGCTGCTCCACAGTCAGTCATCCAAAGCACTTCCTGACTATAATAACCTGGTGGCTTAGGGACTGAGCTACAGATCAAGAAGCAACTTGTTCAACTCTCTCTCTCAACAATACAGGGTTACTACAGCCTACCTTGCATTCCACTATTCCCATATGTGCTCTGGAATTCCCATGAAATCGTCTTGGTATTGTAGTACAGTATTTTTAATTATCACTTTATTTTATCCCTCTCCATTTTTAGCTGCCTTTTCCAACCAACAGGCCTGTTATCTGATCTGCACCAGATGTGTATATACCATACATTTAAAGCACATTACTTCTCCCAAAGAATCCTGCAAACTATAGTTTGTTAAGGATACTGGGAATTGTAGCTTTGTGAGGGGTAAACTACAGTTCCCAGGATTCTTTGGGGAATTAATATACTTTAAATGTGCTTTAAATGTATGGTGTGTATGCAGCCATGTATGCACTGTTAAATTAGGTTAACTTATTCCCCTTTGGTGGTGAAGGGGAAGTAAACAGACGCGTGGCAGTTTGCTATTCACTCTCTTTTTATTTTATTTTTACATAGTCCATCAGGTGTCTACTCCACTGCACATTACATTGTGTGAAGTGAGGGTGGGGGATTAAAAATGCACACTAACCCCATGCTAACAACTTCCAGAGGGGTAGTCATTTTAAGTCTGTTGCAGCCAAAACAACAAAGTGAATTGTGGCACATTAAAAACAAACAGGTTTATTCCAGAGTCAGTTTCATTGAATAAACTTCTGTGTAGATTAAAGCCCACTTCATCAGACATCTGAAGTGTTATCTTCAGTTGGCTTAACCAATACATATGAGAAGACCTAAACAGTGGGGCCAAATGGCCATGGAATACAAAAGGTACAACCTGAGACGGTTCTATGCAAATCTCAAATGCATACAGGACAACCATAGTGACCATTCACCACAGCAGTAATAGGTCCTTAAAAAACAGCAACCTTGAAAACTTAGATCACAGAAGCACAGGTGAGATGCAATCGAGCACACAGCTTTTTCTAAGCGTGCATAAGGAAGCAGTGGAGAATGCAAACTTCAGACAATTAAGTAAAAGAACATTGCAAAACAGTGTGGCATGTTGAAGCAAGTGGTTCAGCATGAAATGGAATGTGGTTGAGTGCAGGAAAGGAGTTGTGCTGGTCTCCATTGTAGATGATGCCCAGAAAATACCAGTGACACTTGCATGATAATCACAGCCTCAGTAATAAAGGCTATGGATCTGCCAGATCAGAGTATTTGTCCATCTAGCCATGAATTGTGTCACTTCTTTGTTAATTTGGCCTCCAGAGTCTCAGAGGAGGTCTTTCACATCATTTGCTATGTAAGAGCCTTTTAAATGGAGATGCCTGGGATTCAACCTAGGACCTTCTACAAGCAAAGCAGGTGTTCTACCAGTAGCACTGAGCTATGATGCCTCCCAAGAATACTCCTCCATGAGAACTGAGCAAAATGTGTGAACTAGGTCACAAATCGGAACAAGTGTTCGCAGATTCCTTCAAACGTGACTATGCCGAGGCCATTCTGAAGGAGCGAATAATTGTGACAGAGATCTAGGTAACAGATGGACTTGATGTTTTTTAAGAAATGGGGCTTTGTTTCTTCATCCCAGAACCCTGGGTGTAACCTGATATCTGCAAACAAGAGACCGATTCAGTCTGTCATTCCCATCTTCAATCTGAGTCTAATGTTCACCACAACATCCAGTCTAATCATTTTACTTTTCTCCCCTCAGCTCCTGCTTTGTGTGAGACATCTCACCTGATGAAGAGTTCTGCAGAACTCAAGAACTTGTGAGCTGTTTTGCATCATTTTGGTTGGTCCTAATAAGGCAGTGCCCAGCTGTGGATTTTGGAAGTCCCCCCCCCTTTTTATGAACCTACATGGCTTAGTTTTTTAAAAAAATCTAAATATAGTGGGGGCTCTGTGCTTTAATATGAATATAATATAATATGAGCATACTTGGAGGAAGTATGATTCTGAATGCCAGCTGCTGGAAACCGCAGGAGCGGAGAGTGCTTTTGTACTCAGGTCCTGCTTGTGGGTTCCCATTGGGGCATCTGCTTTGGCCACTGTGTGAACAGGATGCTGGACTAGATGGGCCATTGGCCTGATCCTGCAGGTCTCTTCTTATGTTCATATAATAAAGTGTGTTGTGTTGTTCTTGCTCTGTAGCCAATGCAAAGCCACCTTATTAGTATACTTTCTCTTCTCACAGGAACCCAGAGTAAAATTGGGAGAGGAGTCAACAGCAATTGTATCTGCTGCCTTAGAAACCAGAAGGATTTGCATATGCTAATTTGATGTGTGGATGCAAAATTATAAATAATTGCTATAATTTAAATAGAAATACACCTCGCCATAATAACCAAGTGACAGGTGTGATTGTTCAATCTGCCGTCAGCTAACTGTTGATGGATAATTTAAAGGCCCCTGCTGTCCTTTCTTAGGGCTCTATCTGTAAATCAGGCTTGAATTAGACAGCCCTTCGAACAGAGGATATCTTCAAAGAGAGGGTTGTCCTCTGACAGCCCTTCAGATAGAGGACTGACCTATGTAAAGTAGGGCATATGACTGCACAAGTTTGTATTGACCAAGAGTGTCAGTGCCAATGTATCCCGTAACCAGTAGCGGATGGCATGGTGGGGCGATGACATCAGGTTGGTTGCATCACTGCTGCTGACAGGGAGGTAGAAGGGAAGGGGCAAGGCGGAGGCAAGGTTGCTGTGGTATAAACATGCAGATGGGCTCGCCAGCACATTTTGCACCATGCTGGCCTTACTGCCTCACCACTCTACCTCCAGATCAGCGGCACCAGTGCAACCAGCTGGAGTTCAGGTGAGCACTGTCACCATGCCATGCTGTCTGCCCTTCTGGAGAGGAGCAGGGCTGAGGGCAGTGGAAGAGCATGTAACCTGGTGTGCTGGATGCAGTTGTTGAGTCCCCTGAGTTACATCAGCAGTGGCCCTTAGTTAAGTAAGAGGAAATCCCAAGTGAAAAAGAAAGTCCTGAATTCACAAAGAACCATGTGCGTTTCATTTATTCCCTGGGGTTATTTGCTGGCCAGTGCCCTGCCCTCACCTCAGCCTGGGAAACTGGTCCCAGTGGTCACTTAAGAACATAAGAAGAGCTCCGCTGGATCAGACCAAAAGCCCACCTTGTTCAATATCCTGTTCTCACTATGTCCAGCCAGTTGCCTCCCTACTTATAGGCAGCCCTTTGTTGTTGTTGTTGTTGTTATGTCCTTGTGTTATTCCATGGCATACCTTTGCTTTGCTCAGACTTGCTGGTATATGCCTAGTCTTGATTCATATTTTAATTCAACTCATCTAATGTTTCCCATATTTCCAATAGACTTTCTGACTTGTCTGCACTAGCTCACCTCAGATGAGACCTGTGTAGGATTGATTTACAGGGCTTGTGCTACTTTTGTGTCTGGCAACTATTTCTTTGTCTGCTGTTAAATTAGAAGTGAGCCCGGTGTTTTTCAGAGCAGTTGATTGTTACTTACCAAAGCCGACCCTCAAGAGGCGTTGTGGTTTTCATATGTGAGTTTTTTTCCTTCTCAGCCATCCTAGTATTGTTTCACAACTCCCCCATGTGCTAGGAAGTTCCAAGGGGCATCTTTGATAGGATTGGCTTCTTTGTGGGGAAAAGAGTACTGAGTACTTCTGATGTTTTTGCAATATCTGTTTGTTTATTTATTTATTTATTATACTTGTATACCGCCCCATAGCCGAAGCTCTCTGGGCGGTTTACAGTAACTAAAAACAAATACAATTTAAAATACATCTTTTAAAAAACAATTTAAAATTTTAAAACAATATAAAACACATGCTAAAATGCCTGGGAGAAGAGGAAAGTCTTGACCTGGCGCCGAAAAGATAACAGTGTTGGCGCCAGGTGCACCTCGTCAGTGAATTCATTCCATAATTTGGGGGCCACCACTGAGAAGGCCCTCTCCCTTGTTGCCACCCTCCAAGCTTCCCTTGGAGTAGGCACCCGGAGGAGGGCCTTTGAGCTTGAACGTAGTGTACGGGTGGGTTCGTATCGGGAGAGGCCTTCCATCAGGTATTGTGGTCCCAAGCCGTGTAAGGCTTTATAGGTCCAAACCAGCACCTTGAATCGAGCTCGGAAACATAAAGGCAGCCAGTGCAAGCGGCCCAGAATCACTTTTATATGTTTGGACCGTCTGGTCCCTGTTACCAATCTGGCCGCTGCATTTTGCACAAGCTGCAGTTTCCGAACCGTCTTCAAAGGCAGCCCCACGTAGAGTGCATTTCAGTAATCTAATTTAGAGGTTACCAGAGCATGGACAACTGAAGCCAGGTTATCCCTGTCCAGATAGCGACGTAGTTGGGCCACCTACCGAAGTTGATAGAAGGCACTCCGTGCCACTGAGGCTACCTGAGCCTCAAGTGACAGAGATGATTCTAGGAGAATCCCCAAGCTAAGAACCTGCTCCTTCAGGGGAAGTGCAACCCCATCCGGTCAGAAGAACCACCCACTAGCAGCATTTCAGTCTTGTCTGGATTGAGCCTCAGTTTATTAGCCCTCATCCAGTCCATTGTGGCAGCCAGGCACCGGTTCAGCACATTGACAGCCTCACCTGAAGAAGATGAAAAGGAGAAATAGAGCTGTGTGTCATCAGCATACTGATGGCAACGCACTCCAAAGCTCCGGATGACCGCACCAAACGGTTTCATGTAGATGTTGAACAGCATGGGCGACAGAACTGACCCCTGCAGAACCCCATACTGGAGAGTCCAGAGCAATGTTCCCCAAGCACCACCTTCTGGAGGCGACCTGCCAAGTAGGAGCGGAAACACCGCAATGCAGTACCTCCCACTCCCAACTCAGCCAGTCTTCCCAGAAGGATACCATGGTCGATGGTATGGAAAGCCGCTGAGAGATCAAGGAGAATCAACAGAGTCACACTCCCGCTGTCTCTCTCCCGACGAAGGTCATCATACAGGGCAACCAAGGCTGTTTCTGTGCCAAAACCAGGCCTGAAACCCGACTGAAATGGATCCAGATAATCGGTCTCATCCAACAGTGTCTGGAGCTGGCCTGCAACCACTCGTTCAAGGACCTTGCCCAGGAATGGAACATTTGCTACCGGCCTATAGTTATTAAGGTTTTCTGGGTCCAGGGAGGGCCTCTTCAGGAGTGGTCTGACTACTGCCTCTTTCAGGCAGCCAGGGACCACCCCCTCTCGCAGAGAGATGTTAATCACCTTCCTGGCCCAGCCGGCTGCTCCATCCCTGCTAGCTTTTATTAGCCAAGAAGGGCAAGGATCCAGCACAGAAGTGGTTGCACAAACCTGTCCAAGCACCTTGTCAACATCCTCAAGCTGCACCAACTGAAACTCATCCAAGAAATCGGGACAAGGCTGTGCTCTGGATACCTCGCTTGATTCACCTGCTATAACACTGGAGTCTAAGTCCTGGCGGATGCTAAAGATTTTATCCTGGAAGTGCCTAGCAAATTCATTACAGCGGACCTCAGATGGTTCTACCATGTCCCTGGGGCCAGAGTGTAATAGCCCCCGGACAATTCTGAAAAGCTCCGCTGGGTGGCAGATTGATGATTTGATAGTGGCAGCACAATATTTTTTTTTGCTGGCCTTACTGCCCCTAAATACAGCTTACCATAGGCACTTACCAATGTATAATTGCATCCACTAGGAGTTCGTCTCCATCTGCACTCAAGCCATCTCCGATATTGTTTCATCTCTGTCAACTCTGGGGTATACCATGGAGCTGTACGAGCTCTACACAGGAGAGGGTGCTCAGGAGCAATCAAGTCAACCGCCTGGGTCATTTTTGTATTCCACAGCTCAACCAGGGTTTCGACAGGAGTGCCAGCCCTATCAGCCGGAAGACTCCCCAGAGCCCTTTGGAAACCATCCGGATCCATTAGTCTCTGGGGGCGGACCAACTTAATAGGTCCCCCACCCTTGCAGAGAGGAAAAGCCACTGTAAGTCTAAACTTCAGCAAGCAGTGATCTGTCCATGACAGAGGGACTGATGTAAGGCCCCCCCACATTCAGATCACCATCTCCATGTCCAGTTGCAAAAACCAAATCTAGAGTATGCCCTGCTACATGTGTTGGGCCAATGGCATATTGGGACAGTCCCATGGTTGTCATAGAGACCATGAAATCCTGAGCGGCCCCCCGATAATAAAAGTGGAGCATGGACAAGCAGCGAAGCACCCAGACAGGCAGTAAAGCAGCAAATGAAATAGGTTTCTGTTCCACTTGCTTATGTTCCAGTTGCAAATCCATTTCTCTGCAGCCACAGGCAGAAGACTTATTTCAGCCCCCAACCTGGTTGGGAAGGGTATTTAATAGCTAGTAGTCATCAGTCATTATATACCATTGAGCATAGCATATTTGGCACTCATTTTGGAAACGTCTTAAGCTGTTAACCTTTTATCTCATCTTTTGTATAATTATCTTCTTGCCTGATGCATTTCTTCTTTTTTAACATTACACTCACATGGTTGATAACTGGCTTTTTTATATACTGTAACTTCAGGGTTAACCAAGAAGCCCATCTATATTGGAAATAAAAGTACCTGACTAGGATTGCCAGCTTTTAACCTGGGAAATCATGGACACTGCAGCTATCGCTGCTGAAATCCACCAATTGTGGAATTAATATTTTTATTGCATAACAAAGGGAAACCTAATACCAAATTACTATTATGAGCAACACAGTATTTTTTCAGAATGGGCATGGTGAAGAAACAACTTATATTTCTACAAAACAACTCCCCTGTTACTAGTTTGTTTTTTCAAGGCATTCCTTTGGTTGCTTCTTACTTTCTCAAAAGGCCTTTTTCCTCAGATGTTTAATTCTGAAGAAACAAATAATATGGACAAACTGCTTCCATAATATATTCTCAAATTATCAGGCTCCTGAAATATGAACTATCCATGCAAATTATGAATGGGGGATTTAAGTACACTTGAAAGTTGAGTAACGAAGATACAAATCTGGTGCGTGGGTGTTTTGTTTCATTTAAATTGTTCGATACAAATAAGAAGGAAGGGAGGAAATGAGAAAAAAGAGGGAGTAGTATAACTGGCTTGTTTCTTTGCTCCAAAAATATTTTTCCAGTAACTATAGGAGAAAGAACATAAACGGACAGCTCTGGACTCAGCATACGAGATCATGTCCTTCCCTATGGTACATTTTGATCTTTAAGATAACCAGAAGTGACTGCTTAAACTTAATACCTGTGGGTGGTTAGGGCTGTCAGGGCGCACATTCCCAACTGGCTGCCCCTACCACCATGGAATTCTTTTCTTTGGGAGACTCGAAAAAGACGTTGCTTAGGCCTGGAACGACGGATTTTCTGGAACACGCAGGATTGCTGCCAAAAACAGCAGTGGTGCTTCTTTCCCTCTCCTCTTCAATATATGTAGTATGATTTGCCTCATGCTGTAACAACAGCACCTAAAACATTCTATACCGTTGACTGTTGCTGGTAGGGAAACATACAGCATTGTGAGTCACAAGCAGCACAAAGTAAGTTGTACTAAATGTTAGAGCAGAGAGGGCAAGAAGGAGACACATAGCTGCTGATGTTTTTTGGCATCTCAGACACGTGTTTTGGGTAATGCATATTGCTGCTAACTTCCAGAAGCTGTGTGAGAAGACTTTTTTAGGTCCTTTAAGATGTAGTTGTTATATAGACATTTAGACGTTGTTTTACAGATTAAAAGTGCCTGTGACATGCTAATGAGATTCCTTCAGGAGCTGCTCCTGAGTATTTTTACTAGCAGTTTTAATACCACTGGATCACTGTATCTTGTAGTGAAGAGTGGCAAGGGGCAAACATAACAGGGTAATGAATGGAAACACCTTTCTTAGCAGCACAAAGGAGGCTTTCAAATGAAGGCTTCATTCTCAAGGCACTCCGAATATTTTCATAAATTCATTGGGGCTCCAGTCACCAAAGCCTACCTTTTAAGGGTTCAAGGCAGGGCCAGTGCCAGGTATGACTGGGCCCTTGGGCACCAGCCTGCCCCGGGCCTGTGGCACCCACCCACACGTCCCACCTACCTCTCCTGTCGCTGTGAATGCCCCTGCCACCATCTTAGTTGATGGCAGCCATGCGCACGCAGCGCATACAACATTCACAGCAACAGAAGAGGTAGGTGGGGCATGTGTGCGGGCTTATTGAAGCCCTTCCTATCTGTATGGGTGTGTGTGTGCCTGGGAGCTCCCTCTCCTCGATCCTCAGCAGGGTTGGAAGCTGCCGTTGCTGCAGATCACAGAACAGAAGCGCCACCCTCCCATGCTAAGGAAGCTGTCCTCTGGCACCAGCCCTCATTCAAGGCCAAGAGATTACGGGCATTTCCAGACTGCTGTTATTTTGCAGGATGGGATTCAATCAAATACTGACAAATTCAGGTTGCACAGGTGGGTTTGGCACCCTTGCACAACAAAACTGCTTCAAAAACAACAACACCATTCCTTTTCATGGTAAGGAAAATGATGGGGAGATGCATTGGAAAGTGTGGGATAAGAATTGCTTGATGGGACGACCTACAGCCTGCCTGCAGACAGATCAGCTCAGTAAACAGCCAATGTAAAACAACCTCCCCACAACTTCATGTGAACATTTCAGGATGAACATTCAATAAAGAGGTTGTCTGGAACTGGAAGTGACCTTTGTCAGCCCAGAATTGTTTAATTTGATGAAGGAATCACTTAAATTCTCCCAAACTATAGATGGGTCGGTAAGCCTGTGTCCAGACTGTACCACTTCATATTGCAGGGGGAGGGGTTTCATGTAACTCAGTACAATACAAAACAATGCAAAAAAGGGGGGTCCCTGCTAATAGAAAATGATATGTCAGGGTGAAGTTTAAATTGGAAACCTTCTCCCTGACATCCAGTGTTATTTTTTTTTAAAATGAATATTCACTAGTGGGAGCTACCACCTGGAACCTGAAGTGGTACAGTCCAGACCCAGGTTTACCAACTCATCTGATGTCTGTGAGCACTAGAGCTAAGGTTTCTGTCCAGAAAGTGGAAGACCATTTCAAAGTGAGATTAAACCTCATGGTATATTCACTCATCCCAGTTTTGCATCTAGTCAAAGGCTTGTGCAAACCAGCACAACCTGTTTAACAGTAGAGTGACAGTGCAACAACAGAAACATGCGAGTATATAATGGGAAGTACAAACTCTCTCAAACCACTTTCAACTTTTAAAAGTTATTATCCACATTTACTCAGGATTTGTACCAGTACCAAACATAATGAAACAGGGTATTTTTATTATAAAACTCATAGCATAATTAAAAGCACACTCTATCCTTTGTTCTCTTTAAAAAACATGATCCATACGTTTATCTAACACTTCTTTGCTGAATTGCTGCAATTTACAGAGCAATCCTAACCCAGCCCAGGCAACTACTGGAGTGGCAGAATGACTGCATCATCCAAAACCCTGCTGAGTGTTGCTCGTCAGGATGGAAGGTAGAGGAGTGGATTTCTGGATTTCTTTCTGCACTGCATCAGCACCTGGATGCAGCAGCAGAAGGGCCCAAATCGGGCTCCTTGCTAGCCTATGGGCCAGCATAGGATCCAGTGGATCCTTGGCAGGCCAAGCTGCACCCCCTCAATGTCCTGTTTTAGGGTCGTACACCAGCTACTGCCAGTGGGAGGAGCACCGGTGTTAATCTCCCATCCATTTGAGTGGTGATTAGACATCTATCACAGCAGAGCAACCCCTCCCCTTCAGTAGCTCTCTACTAGTGGAGGCCAACAGAGAGAGGCCCAAACTTCATCCTATCACCCCCCTAGCGATCAACATTGGGGGGGGGATTGTTCCCTTGCTTGTGAAGCAAGTGATAAAAAGACAAAAAGACATGCATTAATAAATTAATATTTTATATGGTTTTTTTAAAAAATACTCAAAATAAAAGTTAGAATTTAATGGAAGAGGAATTGATTGTCTTCAGACTAAGTTAAAACAGCTACAAATCTGTAGCTCAAAATGTACTAAGAGAAGTTGGATGCTGTTATTTTGTGTGTGCTTTTGGACTTGAGACTGCATCCATTTCTTGGATGTCATCAGTTGAGAAGCCATGATACCAGACTAAGTCAGAGGTTCAGTGTTGGGATTGCATTTGACTTTCTTTTTTTTTTTATATATAGTTTTTATTCAAATTTTTCCAAAAAACAAACAAAACAAAGTAAGAAAAAACATAACAATACTACAACAAAAAATAAAAATAAAATGGTTGACTTCCGATTTGTCACAGATCAGCTATAAGTATATAATATACATCAAACCTGTCCCTTAATATGTACATACAGAATCCCTTTTCTCCATAAGCTGTCTTAATTAATCATCAAATCCCAGTATCATCATTTTATTTTGATCTTTCGACAAAAAGTCTAAGAGAGGGGATTGCATTTGACTTTCAAACAACATCACATCAAGTTCACTTGGCATGAAGGCTTAGACATGGTCACAGCATGACTAGTGGGACGAGAAGGCTTTGATTCTGAAAAAAAATTGCTATTGTTTTTTAAATGGAAAATTTAAACATATACTATCACTTAGAAATATTCACCTGGTAACCAGTTATTCATTCTTTGCTGTGACGGTTCCTTATACAGCTTAATGATATCACTAAAGGACAAAATTACAATCTGACCTAGAGAAATGCAAAGCTGGACCTGCATTTTGCACTTTCCTACTGGAACTTCCTTACATTGAAAGGTTATTGCCAATTAGATTAATAGGAGAGAGGAGATGGGTAGGGTTACTGAGTTGTAATCTTAAGATTTCCCCCTGTACCTTTAAATCTGGTATGGTTCCTGGAAGAGCTGTAAATTCTCTCCTTCTCTGGTCCTTTGAGTCTATCTTCCCACCTATTTTGTGGCTTCTTTGGTGGCCTATCTAGGGAGAGGCAGGGCAGACAAAAGGATGTGAGGTGGAAAATGGGTAGGAGAAGCCATAGCTGCCTCCTCTCTTGATCCTACAGCAGATATAAAGGCACGTGACCAATCTCCAGGTTGGAACCTGGCAGCCTGAAGGGCTCAACTACCAACATTGAAGTGTGTGTCCTGCAACTTCATGCTCAGGGCAGAGAGGGTATTTTTCATCAGAATCTCAGCATGCAGGGAAGGGAGGGTTAACCCTTCCCAGTTGTAAGCCCAGTGGAAAACCCCGCTCCTCCCACATGGCCGTTAGGCTCAAGGAAAACGTTCCCACTGGTGCCAGTAAGGACCTTCTGAGCATCTAGTTTTTTTCTGGAAACTCATGAAACAAGGTTCACACTGCAGCTGACTTCAGCTGAATTTCGGATTAAAGACGAAGCTTTTCTCATCAGGATAGGGTTTAAAGGTTCACACTTCTTATCTTATACGAGCCCTCAAACCGCTTTTTTCCGTTCATACTGAAGGAAAAGGAAAGGGTTGGTCTCGCAGCTTCCTAATGACCAGGCTCTCTTAAGGTCAAAGTATCTCTTCCTCTGCAGCAGGCTTACAGAATAGAGCCAGCAGGAAAAGGTAAACAAAGGGGGGGAGGGAGTCGGCGGGGACTCACCAAAGCTTCAGAGCTAAGCATCTACATGCCCTTAGAGATGCCAAGCACAGACGGTTTTTCCTTCCCTTTTCGGATTTAAAGTGGATTGATTTGCTTCGGATTTAAAGGGGAAAGCAGCTGGACACCTTCCCTTTGCCTCCTACATCATGTGATCGCTGCAAATTTAACAGGTATGCAGGGAGGCTTGATCTCAAACTAAACTGCCTAACCATCAAAGTACTGCTCTTTGAAAAATGTGGCATCGGCACAAGAAAGGTACTGCTTTGAAGGAAGCTGTGTGAAGGATCCTTTGCAACAAATAAGTAAGAACCACTCATTTATTGATAAAATAGCAACACTGTTTGGAAAAGCCCTAAACCGTGCTAAAATATCATGTTTGCATATGTATAGTAATGCCTTCAAATTATCCATCATGCATACAACCTCTTATCAAGTAACATACAAATATACAATACAACCCACAGCACTAACAATTTTTTTTAGGATGGCAAGATAAATACACTTAGGCTACTCTAATGGTGTTTTTTAAAAAATCAAAAAGACAATTTTCTTTCACCAGGCTCTTAAGTTTTTTTTTATTGTAAAAATTTCTACCCCCACCTAATTTCCCAAGGCATGGGAGGTAGCTAACAAATCGGGTAACAAACAGTATTAAAACACACACACAAATAATCATTCCTTTTTTTTTTCTTTTTTTTTTCTCAATAATTTTTATTCAAATTTTCATAAAACATACAAGACGAAATCATAAAACATTCAAAGACAAAAAACAAAATCAAAAATAGTTAAACAAAAAAAAAAAATAAAAATAAAAATAAAAATAAAAAATAAAGAGTAAAATATTGACTTCCCATTTGTCAAAGATCAGATCAGTTATAAATCTATAATATATAACAATCCTGTCTCTTAAGTCATATTATAAAATCACTTTCCTCCAATAGTTATCTTACTTAATCATCAAATCTCATAAACATTACTTTATTCTTTCCACAAAAAGTCAAAGAGAGGTTTCAATTCTTTAAGAAATATATCTATCAATTTTTTTTTTCCAGATAAGCATATCGATTAATCCATCTCATTACTAATTATGATAATCTTATTGTCATAACCATAGTCAAAATAAACATTTCAATTAATCCATCACATCAGAATCTGTTAGGTTCAGTAATTTCAGTAGCCATTGTTCTATTATCCCTATTAGTTCCATTTTCCATCTTCCATCTTCAGTAGTCTTGTTAAGTCCAGTAATTTCAGTATCCAATCTTCCATTATCAGTATTCCATAATAATCTTGCTGTCAAAGCCATAGTCATATAGTAAGAGTCTGATGGGAATTACCTCTATCCCAAATATTTTCTTGCCATCCATTCTGAATAGGTTGCTGAAATACTGCTGTAAAATCATATCTCTGTTCTTTTTTTCAAAATACACTGGGTCATCTCTTGAAAGTTTTTCCATTGTCACATGGCTGCAGTTAATTCCATAGATTTTCTCTATATTGGGCTCCATCACGTCATTCCAGTCCAGAAGATTATCCATGCCATTGATAACTTTATCTCTAGAATCTTCATTAATTTCTTCAGAGATAACATTGAATTCCAAACAATAGATTTTATTTCTAAAGTCCATAGACTCCAAATCTTTTTCCTGTTCCACGTTTGTTCCAATCTCCGGGGTCTCCTCTCTCACAGGGACCCCTGTTCCAGTCTCCAGGGTCTCCTCTCTCACAGGGACCCCTGTTCCAGTCTCCAGGGTCTCCTCTCTCACAAGGACCCCTATGTCTTTAATCTCCTGTGTCTCCAAACAATAGATTTTATTTCTAAAGTCCATAGACTCCAAATCTTTTTCCTGTTCCACGTTTGTTCCAATCTCCGGGGTCTCCTCTCTCACAGGGACCCCTTCCAGGGTCACCTCTCTCACAGGGACCCCTATATCTTTAATCTCCTGCGTCATTTTACTCAATTCAATTTTCAACTCCTTACAACCCTGTCGCAGGTTTTGTTTCGTTATCTCAATCTCATCCATTATTTTCTGAAACATAGTTATTTCCAGATTCTCAGCCACTTTCTTAATTGCCATTTTAAAAGAAAAATATAGGAAAACCACTTCTTATTTCAGCAACAATTGGGTTAATACTCCAAACTTGGTGACATCACAGTATAAACAAAGCAGACAGCCTTATCTCTCCATAGTTAAGTAAACAAAATGCAGTTCCCAGGATCGAAACAATTAATGGCAGTCGTCAGAAAACAGATTCGTCAAAATAAAATAGACCAAAAAGAGAGTAGTCTCAGACAATATAATATTCTTCAAAATAAAAATCTGGAATAGAAATCCCTCTTCTGTGTATATCTTTAGAATGCAAATCCAGGACAGCTTTTTGCAACAAAAACAGAGATAAGCTATTAATTAGTGCGTAGCAGAGAGAAGTTATGGCTCCCCAGTGAGATGTCAAAAACCGATCAATCTGGCAAATCTCTTTTAAACAGCAACAATTTAAGTCAAGTAAAAGAAAAATATAGAAAGAAGGGTGCTTGCCTGTTAGTGCGTTCTCTCTTAGAAGATAAGGTGAACGTTCGCTTTATCAGATAGAGCTTGCTGTTGAAAATCCGTCCCACCTTCGTCGGCTGGACCTCGTCCCATAAATTAATGAGATCTGGTCGTCCCAACAAAAATAGGCTTTGAGGTTAATCTCTTCGTTTCTCCCTACCCGGGAGAAGTTTAATCAGTCAAAAAAAAAAAAGAAAAAACTGACTGATATATCTGAATAAGCTTCTTTTGAGGCAGGAGCCCGTCTCAAAAGCAGGCACAGGCTAAGTCACCCTTCCCGGAAGTCCACAAATAATCATTCCTAAATTAAACCAATCACAAAGCTGAAATATAAACATATAAACTAAAACAAATTTCACAAAATTCCAAAACAGCCGTCAAAAACACTACACTAAACCAGCAGTTATGGATCTGCTTGAGGTGTGTTGGCAGCACGTTGATCTAACTCGTTTGTTTGAAATTAATTTATATTAGTATTTTATAGGATTTTTATGTTACGTGATAAGGTAAAACAACACTTTGAGGGCCCCTTGGAGAGCTGAAAAGCAGAGCACAACAATTAAAAATAAATAAATGGTGTAACAGGAAAGTATAGAATATGACTGACTGAGGGGAAAGAGAAGAGCGACAGCAAAATGAATATAATAGTCTTTTTCCCCCTCTGTGAAGAAAACCTCTCGTGCAACCAATCTGCGAGGCAATGCGGCTCCCACCTTCTCAGGAATTATTGTTATTTAACAAAACAGGACTGCTGCTTTCACCTACCAATCTCTGCCTCTGAAACAGGCATACAGGCAAGTTATATGAGCGGCTTTGAAGCACATATTTATGATGGGGACACTTCCCATAAAGGCATGTTGAAACAAAGACTGCGCCTCTGAATAAAAACGCATATGAGGCTCTTGGCAAGCCTCAGATGAAATGTACTTTCTCAGAGAGGCATTCTATTAGTGTCAACCACTCCTGGAGATAAATACAGCTTTTCGTTAGTGTCTGCTGAGAGGGAACCGAGAGACAGGTGACAAAACATGACTTTTAAACTTTCTCTCTCTCCCCCACCCTTCCCAACAGCTATAAATATAATAATGAGTCATTAGTAAAATAACAGTTTAGAGCAGGAAGAAAGGATACACTTGTGGTATTTTCAGCTGAAGTTGCTCGGAGATTCTGTGCCAAGATTCATGCTACGTGGGATCCTGAGGAGATTCTCAGCCCCAATCATCAATTAAAACTGTATAGGCTCGCTTCATGCAAACACCCACCAAACCCTGCCTTATTGCTGTCAAATTTCAGTTACATATGAGCAGCTCTCCTTCGCTGTACTTCACTGTGGAGATGTGAAGCTGACAACAGGTTTCATCTCTCACCGCGTGTGAAAGTGGCGAGACTCTAATAAGCCTCTGTACTGAGTCTTTGCATAAGGTAGCCAGTAGTTCATAGATGGTCAGAGTCAGGAAAGTACCTTATGGGGTCGGCAACTAGCAGCCCCGTGCCAGATCAGTCCCTCCAGTTGCCAATGCAGAAGCAAGAGATGAATGTGGTGAAAGTGGTGCCTACAAAAATGAGATTTGCTGGCAGGAAAACATTTTTGGGGGGGGGGAAGTTGAAGTCTTGACACTTTTGTCCTCTTTCTCCTAAAAATGACCCTCCAGCAATACAAACTGATGACCAATTTATTCAAGTTAACCAATCTTACTTACCTATTTACACAAATTACTTTTTGCAAATTAATACAAATTATACAAATTTATACAATTATACCATTTATACAAATTAATCAATTTACATTTGAACTTTTCCACTGTAAATCTTGTAGTTGGTGGTGGGGAGCTGAGACAGGAAGTGATAAACCTCTCCTCCCCATATCTTGCAGTCCCTGTCAGAATTTGAACCTCCCCTCCTGTAATTAATTAAAGAAAATCCAACATATAGCTCAGTGGCAGGGAACCTGTGGCCCTCCAGATATTTTTTTAGACTCCATCTCCCATTATTCCTGACCCTTGACTATGCTGTCTGGGTCTGATGGGGGTTGTAGTTCAACAACATCTGGAGGGTCACAGGTTCTCCATTCCTGATGTAGCTGTACGCTATACATTAGGTGTCGTTTGGCCTTCAAGCTGCAAACCTAAATACACCTATAAGTGGTTCCGAATACCAGTCACTAAAAACCGCAGGCGGAGAGACTGCTCTTGTGCTCAGGTCCTGCTTGCAGGCTTCCCACAGGCACCTGACTGGCCACTGAGAACACTCACAATGGACTAGGTGGGCCACTGGCCTGATCCAGTAGGCTCTTCTTATGTTCTTATTAGGGAGTAAGCTCCATTAAACACAGCGGGACTTACTTTTGCGTAAACATGCATAGGATCATCCTTTCAAAAGTCAAGGGGGTGCCCAATTTGGGGCAGTTTCAGCAAGGTCAACAATAT
This sequence comes from Rhineura floridana, assembly GCF_030035675.1. Classification (NCBI taxonomy): domain Eukaryota; kingdom Metazoa; phylum Chordata; class Lepidosauria; order Squamata; family Rhineuridae; genus Rhineura; species Rhineura floridana. The sequence continues at coordinate 22,744,014 of NC_084482.1, forward strand.
ATGCTTTCAGTGTATACTTGTATACATTCAAAGCTGAACTGGAAAAAAACCAATCCCCAGTATATTTTAACAGCCAGCGTTTGTTCTGGTTTTTAATCTTATTGGATGGTAGCCAACTAACTTGTTCCACCCTCCTTTCCTTGTGCACACCCTGGGCCCTCCCCAAATTTGCTCCAGAGGGTTTGGGGAAGCCCCCAAACAGATTTAGGGGGCACATGGAAGGAGGCGGGGGGAGTTCTGTTGGTAAGCAGGAATTGTGCTGATGGAACAAGTGAGTAGGATGCCACCCAATGTTACTCATCATAAGAACCACAACATTGCCATCAGCATAGGTCAGCACTCATACACACACACAGCTTTTATGCCTTTTCCACCTGTTTGCAGTAAATATGCCCATTTAATTCTTAATAATTGCCATGCCAGACAAAGCTAGCCATACCATAGCAGCCATGTGTATTCATTCACATTTACCCTAATTCATGTAAGCTGAAAAGGGAGGAGTTGTGGTGTCTATTTTTTACAGGAAATTTTATTTTAAAAACTAACTTTGATACTGCAAGTGAGCCAAGATGGGGAGAAAGTTATTTCAAGCAGCAGAAGCCAGACTGGGATGTGCAAAGAAGAACATAAGAAGACCCAGAAGATCAGTCCAAAGGCTCATCTGGTCCAGCATCCTGTTCTCACAGTGGCCAGGTAGATGCTTATTGAAAGCCCACAAGCTCCCCCCCCCAAAAAAACCTCCATAACATGTAAAAAATAGAGACCACCCACTTCACCCACTGCTTCATAAATGCCATTGGCTTGCCACAAAAATAAAATATTCATGTGATTGCCTTGCCATGTCTCATTCAGCCCTTAGTGTAGTAAGAGCTGGTCTGAGATACACATATTTGTTTCTGAGGAATAATCACATGAGGTGGGAAACATGGAGAAAGGGAAGGCTGATACCCCACCTTCCACCCACCCTAACTAGTGCCTCTGTTGCTTTTTCCCTCTCACAGAAACCACTGAGATTGCAAAGCACAAAAGGATCTGAGAATAAATGATGGTCCATGAAATCAAAAGCCCACATGGTATAGCCATCAGAGTGTCAAAGGAGACCTGGGGAGACCTGGATTTTAATCCCCACTCAGCTATGAAGTTCACAGGATGACCCTGGGTTCAGGTAGCCTACCTCACAGGGTTGTTGTGAGAATGAAATAGAGTGGAGAGGAAGAACCATATTTCATACACATACACACACTGCATCATACCATTAGTACATCACAATTGACATCTTGTTCCCAGCTGCAGTTGCTGCTTCCTGTTCCAAGGGGAGTTGAAACACCCAAATTACCCTTGGATCAAAGGACACATTGTCATTTTTCTCTTCTACACCTCCATTGGTGGTGGTTGTTCTGCAGTATCGTCCATGGTTGCTGTAACATTAGAGCTTTTACAGGGTCTTGACTGAATATCTTTATAGTAAATGACATCAGCTTCCCTATTCACACATCTTTGATCAAGATTCCAAGCACAAGGCAGATACAAATTTATGGACCACTTGGCATAAACAACTCTTTTGTTTTTCAATTGAATATATATATACATGCATTTTTATGCGCACTTTCCCCTAATATACACATTTTTGTACACATTATTGGGTTGAAGAACTGCATTGCAAAATTCAGAGCAGTGTGAATTTTGAAGGCTACCTTCGTTTGAGTTCATGTGTTGTCCTGGGAAATACACATTAGGCAGGTTCATGTTAAAATGCCACCCTGGGCTCCTAGTGGGAGAAAGGGCAGGATAATAAATAAATAAAATGCAAACCGAATCAAATTTCTCCGCCATCCCTAATCTCAAGCTAAATAAAATAGGACTGTTATGGGGGAGCCCCTAAGGTACAGCAAAGCATTTTTGAGATCTCTGTAATGCCCAGAAAGAAAATACAAAATCCTTCAAGAGCCTTCATGTATGTAGATCTATAGCTAGCAGATGCAGGGGCCTGGATCTCTCAGGCATGTATGTATTTTGTATCCCACTCTTTCTCCCAAAGGAGCTCAAGGCAACAGACATCAAAATCTTAAAACAATACAGCTTAAAACAAAATAAAAATATTTAAAACATTGAGAAACGTGTTTCAATGGTAGGCAATGGGAAAGCGTGTTTCAATGGTAGGCAAGCCGGCTTCCAGACGTAGGGTGTTATTAGTGACACATGGCGGTATCCCAAAGACGGACCTCGGGAACTTGGTTTGTATGGATTCAAAAGAGACTGATTTAGGAAAGACCAGCGCCTGGGAGCTGTAAAGCATTTGAGAGATGACCTTTGCTATGAAGACATGAATAGCGGAGGGGATATATTGACCTCCCTTAGAATAGAAGAATGACAAAAGTGCCTTCGAGTTTCTCCGAGCGATGGTAATGGCGTTCTTTACGTGGAGATGCCATGTTCCCAGGGCATGGAAGGTCACACCCAGGTAGATACACAATTAACATACACAAATTTGAGGCAAATTTGTGCCATGGAACTGTGCCCTGAGTCTTTTAAGTGAGTTTCTAATTGAGTTTTCTGGCAAATAAGTGCAAAAGTACTAGGGTGACTGACAAGTGTTTGGCTCTTTCTTTTAATTTTTTTAATTAAAATTGTATTTTTGCTTTGTTCTTTGATTTTAAACATTTAAGACTAGCTGTATTTAGGTTTTTGCTGTTTTGCGTTTGACTATGAAGCTCCAACCCCTTTGTAATCTTAGGCACGCACACATATACCCAGTTGCAAAATTTCTGGCTATGAGCGTGCATACATGCCTAAAACATACTTTGTATGCTCAATGTTGGGTGCTGCATTTCCCTTCTTCAACAAAGATAGGCACTGAATTTCGAAACAGGGAAAGAAAGAAGGGAAGAAAAGAAGTATGATGAATGCATTAGCAGAATAAATGGCCATGGTGTTCTAAGCAAAAAGATCTGGGAGCCCTATTCACATCTTGGTGTGTGTGTGTATATATATATATATATATACCTCAGAAGGTTCGTCATAGCAGCTGTAGCACACTGCCTAGCACATTTATTCAGTGACTGCCAGAAATAGGGCTGTCAGACCTGAAATATCACTGAATTTCATTAATCCTGAAAATGTATTACCATCCGTGCTCAGATATGGACTTCTAGGCTACGTTCATTGCTTTGAAAATACTGGAAACATACCATGTGGTCCCTCAAAGAGAGGCAGCAGGGAGGGGCTTAACATGCATGTGAAACAAGTCTGCAGTGGTCTCATCTGCTGAAGGAGAGGTTTGCATTGTCTTATTGTACCAGGGAGGGAGAGGATTAACGGACCGAGGGTCAGAAACACAGTGACTAGACTGAGGTGATTTTTCAAGGGCAGGAAGAGGTCACGTAGAGTTTGAGGCTTTTCAGGCACTATGAGCAGATGCTGAATATAAAAACAATGGGCTAAGGCCAATGAATTCAAGGTGCTAGACATTGAAAAGAATACCAGTATGACTCAGGATGGATCAAGTTGCTAAACAGGCTACTTAAAAACAGGTGGATTTTGAATAAATTTAAGATACAGGAAGCAAATAAAAAAAATTATTAAAAGCGGAGGGAAAACGGGAGATTTCACTGTTGATCTTTACTTCTGCTAAGAAAAGTAAGCTAACCATTATCTGCGTGTTTATAATATAATAAACCTGACACACAGTGCCTCCCTGAATTATTCAGTAGGAGCTGTGATCTCAATTACAGGGCATGTCCCAGAGGTACAAAGAGAGAAGAATATTTGGGACCATTCAAACTCTTTGATGCAGTATTTGAAAAGGTTGTGACAGATGGGGACTTGCAACACATGTAATCAACCCAGTTCTTAACAGAGGAGCAGAGCGGATGAACAAGTCCAGCATGCGGCTTGCTGTTCTAACCTGGCTGGTATCACTGCAGTCTGCGTGGCACTTCAGTATGAATGAAGATCTGGAAAGAGGGTGTAGAAAGAAAGGAGTGAGTAACTGTTGGAAGCGGGGCAAGAGCAACTCCTGTTTTGTTCTTTTGTTTGTGCTCCAGAAGGGAGATAGAGCTAGGGTCCTCCAGATGGATAGGCTTGTTTACTTTTACCTGTGATGCTCTGACTGACTTCCTTCTGCTGCTAGACTGTGACGTCTTTAGGGAAGCTTACCTGCCCCTCCTCCTTCCGCCCTTTCCTCTCCTTCCTTCTCCAACTGTCCAGGAGAGAGGAGACATCCTTTGTCTCTGCTCTCTCTCCTAGCATGGGGCTAACTCCCGCACCTGGGCGTTATGCCTCCAACTTAGTTAGTTAGTTAGAACTAGGTATGCCTTTCTATCTACTATGTATTTCTATAAATAAAGTAGCTTTTCTTATTTTACTAAGTCTCAAGTCTCAGTGATCCTGATGCAGGGTAAAAGCCTGCTTTCTTAGGTAAACGCACACACACGCTGGCACACTCACATTTCAACATCTGCTGTTACTCTCTGCTTGCTGTTGTGCTGCTTTAAACGAAATTAAGCACACAATTACACACAGCCAGCAGTAACACCACTCCATATGCTCAACCTGTTTACTTGCCACAATACTGGACTGAACAAGAAAAATAAATATTCTGCCTTTTTCTTGTCTTGACACATCTCCTACATTCCTTTGCCAACTCAAGTCAGATGTATCTATATATTTCAAGAAAGACATATCCAGACTGGCATAGAGTGATCTGTTAGAGAATAACCTTACAGAGGAGTGGCACAATGATCTGCACTGCATTCTGTGATGTGTGATTACAGCCCCAGCTGCATTGCATACATGTGTATAGAGTAGGAATGGGGAACCTGTGGCCCTCCAGATGTTGGACTGCAGCTCTCATAACCCTGACCATTGGCCTGGCTGGCTGGCTGGGGCCGAAGGGAGTTGTAGTCCAACAACTGGAAAGGCACGTCCCCAATAACGGATGACTAGAGTACTGGATTAGGCCTTCTTGTTCATCACTGAAGCTCTCTGAGTGACCTTAGGCTGGGGGCGTCACCAACCCAGTGCCTACAGGCACCCACAAAGGCTGTCATTGGTGCCCCTGGCAGAGGCCCCAGGCTGAGCTTTCATTTTTTAAAAATAGTAAGTCTCTAGCCCTCCTGGAAAGAAAGGTACAAAGCAATATGTGCAGGTATACTTCTAAATGATTTCTGAGCCAGACTTGCTGCTCCTGACTGTCAGTGTTATTAGTCAATGAATGAAGTCAGAGCTGTGATTGGTAAGTGAGTTGTTTGAATGCTAGGCAGTAGGAATCCCTGGGGCCCTAAAAAGCTGCTCTTTGCTCCTCCCTTTTAGTGCACTTTTCCTGCTTCTGTCTTATTTTGTAATAGTCCTTGGAATCTCCAGTTTGCCCTTCCTTGTCACCTAGCAACCAGGATATATCTTTCCTGTGGTAGATTCATCTGAGATAAGGTACCTAGAAGTTGTTTTCTGCAAATGCTACTACATCGTGGATGTTAAAGAATCCCCTCTCCAAATGCAAAATGTTAAATTTTGCCAAGAGGCTTAGACATATCTCCTGCAGTGCAAGAGCTGATGTCCAGATGCTCATTAAGAATTCCGTGTATAACTAATTTACAGAGCAATGGCATTCGAGTCTACTTCAGCAGTAAGTCTCTGTGTTTAATGGGGCTCACTCCCAGGCAAGTGGGTACAGGATGGCAGCCTAGCCTTTGATTTAGGACTGGAACTGGGGAAAGCAGGGCTCTTGTGCCTTTAACAGCTGCATCTCCACAATCAGGACCAGCAGGACATAGCTGACTTCCAATGGAAAACATGAGGTTGGGCAGGGGCAGTGGAGGCCAGTCTACTGGGGCACAGTTCTTTCAAGGAGAATGCCAAGCATTTTTTAAGCCCCCTCATCTCAAAGCCACACACTCTTTCCTGTCCCACAGACATTTTATACTTCTGTGAACTTCCAGAGGTTTGAGGAAGCATTTCTGTCAATCTCCTGTTCTCTGGCTAATCAGGTGTCTGCACCACCCAGCCAGCTCAAATCCAAAAGTATAGCTGTGGCAAACATGTCCCTCCCATGTATCTCTAAGCAGAAAAAACACATGACTTGGCAAGGAATGCCTGTGCTCCAGACCCTGTTCTGAAGGCTTCCACTCCATCTGTTGTTATGAAGGCTATTCAGCAACCTAAATAAAGAACTTAGTAGGGTTGTCTTGAAGTCCACTCTGAGCATGCTCAGAGCTATTTCCTTGAAAGCCACATCCACACAACCTTAACTAGGTCCAAGGACTGTGTTTGCCTTCCCTGTTCATCTGTTTGCTTATCTTTATTTGCTGAAATTTTAATTCACTAAACTGCCTGTTCATATGAATGAGCACCCTTGGACACATTGTAAGTTCAATAAATGTACTTTGTACCTTTTTTTTTTTACTTACACCATTTTTATTTATTGGATGGAAAGGGGGGAATAAATTATTATTTTTAAAAATATGTTTTCTAACCCTGTAGCAGTCCACCCTCATTAAAAGCTGATGGAATAAATAGAATAATTAATTATGCTTGAGAGAGAAGGGGGGAATAGTTTCATTCAAAGGCAGGATGGGATGTGTATTTCTTTTTGGATCCTGTGAGACTGGCAACTTGTTGATGATGGAATCGGTGTTTGTAGCTCCATTTAACCTGAGATTATTTATTATGAAGGTGTGCTGATTGCTGTTGTCAGTTTGGTGTGGGAAGAGTGACTGCAGAACAATAATGTTGTGGTGATTGTGAGATGTGCTCTTTATGTATTTATTTATTTATTTATTCGATTTCTTAGTTGCTCATCTGGCTGGCTACCCAGCCACTCTGAGCGACGTACAAAGCAAAAAACATATAAAACATCAAAAACACAAAGGATGGTGACCAAACCATTGTGTTTAGAACAAACTGGAACATACATTAGGTATGAGAAAAGCCCACCAGAAATCTAATTCTTCAACTGCCTCAGGGCCGACCTGTGAATAATTTGAGTCTGCCTTTTAATTAAGTAAAACTCTGGGGAAAGAGAAAGAAGGAAGTATGGGCTTTGGGGGGCATAACTGCTGAGTCCTGGTTTAGGCCTCTGTTAAACTACAAGAATGGTTCTTTAAGAAAATAAAGTTAATTTGTTCACATCTTCCCTGCGTCGAGTGTGGTATTGGCTCCTGGTTAAAACCAGGCCTGAAGCTGCTCTAGGCTCAAACTGGATTCCCTTAACATTACGGTGATTAGTTTCTGTTGGTGCTATGTAGGGTTGCCAGGTCAGAAGCATCCCAAACCCTAAGATTGCAGGGGCAGGCCTAGTGATGTCATTAAGCATGATACATTAGGCATCAACCACAGTTACTTGGAGCATACAATTCAAACAAAAACATTTCTCTGATTGAAAACTAAGATAGAAAACTTAGCTAAAAGGTGGAGTCTGGGTAGGGAACATTTAATCTAGCCTACTTGCTTCTGGCAAGAACGGTTTAAGTGCCCTCAGGCCAGGCCTGTAATATTTGCAAGATTTTAAATAAACAGCAAATACTGCATAGAAGGAACAAACTTTATTTAACAGTGTGTTGCAGCAGAAGAGCTGTATTCTTTAACACAGACAGAGAGCTCTCAACTCCCTTTCCCTGCTGGTCCACCCCCAACTGATTCCCGCATACAACTATTATATATTTCTAATTCACTTGAGTTCCTATTCACATTACAAGGCCAGTCACCAGAAGGCCATTGTAGGAAGAAAGGAGCCTAGTGTTGTGGAGATGTTAGATGGGAGCACTCAGGAGTAAAGATGGATGCCCTGAAGGCTGCAATTCTAAATATACTTACTAAGGGACTAAGCCCCGTAGAACTCAATAGGACTTACTTCAGAGTAGATATGGTTTGGATTGTGCTTGACTAGGGATCCTCTGCAAAGATATCCATATCCAAGCAGGGTTGGAAACGCCCTGCTTGAAATGCCCTGCTCCTACCTTTTAACATGGCTGCCCCAAACTTATTTACAGATTTGACCCTTCACTTCAGAAAGAGGTCTGAGAAATGAGTAAGAGTATGAAAATGCTCTACTGTTTTCTGCCTAACCTGTGGGCTGCTATAAACTCACTTTGACAGCCAACACAATTCCAGTGAGTAATAATTGACAGAGAGAAAACTCACGTGGTTTGGTGTACCTTCACAGGCAGCAGCTTGGGAACGACAGTTGCAGCCACACTCCCCAGTGTGTGAATGCTTTTTTACCACTATTGGCCAAGAAACAAACCACCACAGCTGTGGTGTTGGAGGAGCCCAGAACAATAGTGCTGGGTGATTTCAATGTCCATGCGGAGGCTGCCTCTAGTGTTCCAGCTTGGGACTTCATGGCCTCCATGACGACCATGGGGCTGTCTCAAGTTGTCAATGGCCCAACACATAGGGCAGGGCACACCCTCAATTTGGTTTTTACTCCAGATGGAGGAAGGGGTGGCCTGGGGATAAGGGGGGGTGGTGGATGTCACCCCATTGTCATGGTCAGATCACTTCTTGGTGAAGTTTAGACTTATGGCTCTGATCCTTTCCTGCAGGGGTGATGGACAGATTAAGATGGTCCGCCCCCGGAGACTAATGGAATCCACAGGATTCCTGAATGCCCTGGTGGAGTTCCCAGTAGATAAAGCAGGTGACCTTATTGAAGCCCTTGTCACGCTGTGGAACAGCAAGGGGCATCGGGGTCTTGACATGGTTGCCCCGAGCACCCTCTCCGGCATTGTGAAGCCCAGTTTGCACCTTGGTACACCAGTGAGCTAACAGCAATGAAACAGGCTGGACGATGGCTAGAGCGCAAGTGGCGAAAGACGTGCTGTGAGGCTGATCGGGCACTAGTAAAACATCATAACCATGCCTACAGTGTGGCAGTGAGGGCAGCGAAGAAGACCCACTTCTCTGCATCACATCCTCAAGTAGCCGCCAGTGGAGCCTTTCCGTATTGTCAGGCGTCTGTTGACATCAACTCCAGGAAATGGAGTTTTAGACCCTTCGGAGGCCCACTGTGAATTGTCGGCAAGGCACTTTAAGAGTAAAGCTGTTCGCCTCCATGGCAGTCTTGATGCCCCATCCACATCTACTGTAGTCCCCAATGAGGTGTCCAATGCAACGTCTGCTGCAACTTCTTGGGAACAGTTTCAGTTGATGCGGCCTGATGATGTAGACAAGGTGCTTGCGATGATGCGGCCAGCAACGTGTCCTCTTGACCGTTGCCCTTCTAGGCTTATTAAAGCTTGCCGAGGGGGGTTGACCAAGTGGATCCAGGGTGTGGTCAATGCATCATTGTGGGAGGGAGTGGTTCCAGCTGCCTTGAAGGAGGCGGTGATCTGACCATTCCTGAAAAAGCCCATCCTGGACCCATTGGTTTGTGACAACTACCAACCGGTTGCAAAAACTCCCTTTTTAGGGAAGATGATTGAGAGGGTTGTGGCGCAGCAGTTGCAAGTACTCTTGGATGAAACAGATTATCTTGACCCATCCCAGTCTGTGTTCAGGCCTGGTTATGGTACTGAATTGGCCTTGGTCGCCCTGATGGACGATCTTTATCGGGAGAAGGACAGGGGGAGTTCAACCCTGTTATTATTACTTGATCTCTCAGTGGCTTTTGATACCATTGACCATGGTATCCTTCTAGGCCAGCTTGGTGAGTTGGGTATTGGAGGCACTGTTTTACAGTGGTTCCGATACTATCTCCAGGGTCACTCTCAGAGAAAAGTGTTGGGTAACTGTCTTTCGGCCCCCTGGCAGTTGTGCTGTGGGGTGCTGCAGGGTACCATCTTGTCCCCCATGTTTTTTAACATCTATATGAAGCCCTTGGAAGTGGTCATCAGGAGATTTGGGGTGAGGTGTCAGCAGTATGCTGATGATACTCAGCTCTATTTCTCTGTAACATCTGAATCAGGAGATGCCATGCAAGCCCTGGACCGCTGCCTGGACTCGGTGGTGTGCTGGATGAGGGCCAATAAACTGAGCCTGAATCCTAGCAAGACGGAGGCGCTGTGGGTTGGTGGTTCCCAAGTTCGGGGGTGCTCCTGGATCCATCTTTGTCGCTAGAGGCCCAGGTGACCTCAGTGGCTAGGAGTGCCTTTTACCAGCTTCAGCAGGTAAGATAGCTGCAGCTGTTTCTGGACCGGGATAGCCTGACCACTGTTGTCCATGCACTGGTAACCTCCAGGTTTGATTACTGTAATGCGCTCTATGTGGGGCTGCCCTTGAGGTTGGTCTGGAAGCTGCAGCTGGTGCAAAATGCAGCGGTGAGACTGGGCCAGGGTATCGCCAACATGTCACCCAGCTACTGAAAGAATTGCACTGGCTGCCATTTGCTATTGGGCCAAGTTCAAGGTTCTAGTTTTGGTGTACAAAGCCCTATATAGCTCGGGACCAGGATACCTGAAAGACCGTCTTACCCCTTATATGTCCAGCCGATCACTGCACTCTGCAGGTGAGGGCCTCCTGCAGATACCATCTTATCAGGAGGTCCGTTCTGCACAACAGGGGAAATTGACCTTTAGTGTGGTGGCACCTGCCCTGTGGAATTCCCTCCCCTTAAATATTAGAGAGGCATCATCTCTGTTATCTTTTCAGCGACTTTTGAAGACTTTCCTCTTTCAACAAGCCTTTTAAGTTGAGACCTATCCCAGTCTGCGTCTGTGCTTTTTAATATGTTTTTTTAAACAATGTGTTTTTAACCCTTTTAAAAAGATGTTTTAAAAGCTTTAAAAAATGTTTTTAAAGTTGTTTTGTTTTGATGTATTTTAGGGTCTGTTTTTATGACGTTTTGATGTGTTTTTAGTCTTCTGTTTGCCCCCCTGGGCTCCTGCTGGGAGGAAGAGCGGGATATAAATCAAATCATAAATAAATAAATAGATAGATAGATAAATAATGCAACCAACAAGGTGCATCATCAGCGGGTTTAAGGGGGTTGAGCTGAGTGCATGGAACCACTGTTGTTGCGTCTATGAATGTAAGGGAGTAAGGTCAGAGGTAAATGCAATGCAAATAGAAAAAGAAAAAGAAAAGACAGTGATGATTTCCTAAGTGCAATACTATACCAACCATGACAAGATTCCTGAGTAAGACAGAAAACTCAGCATCCCACAACCAATCAGGATGCCTAACCAAAAACCAAAACTAAAAAAATCCTGACAGCCTGTCAGCCAAGGTTACAGAATCCCAGTGCAGCACAACCTGACCCGGGGGCTGCAGTTAGTGCAGAATGCTGTGGTGTGATTGCTGACATGAGTGAAACCCTATCAGCACATAATACTTCTGCTCTGAAATCTGCACTGGTTGCTGATCTGCTACCAGGCCAAGTTCAAGGTGTACTTTCCATGTTACTGGTGCCACATAGTACTTGTTCTGCTGTTGTAAGAAATCAGTCCTTCAGTGTGGCAGCACCTACGCTTTGGAACTCCCTGCCTATTGACATTAGGCAGACACCTTCATTGTACTCTTTTCAGCACCTGCTAAAAACATTTTTGTTTAGGCAAGCCTACCCAGGCATGTAGAAGCTATTATCTGTTTTTAGTTGTTTTATTAGTTTGAATGTTTTTAAATACCTGTCTTTAACTTTTTTTTGCCAATAATTTTATTGTTTTAATTCCTAGCATAAACCCCTTTTCAGTTTTTTTTACAATAAAGCGGTATATAAATGTTGTAAATAAAATACGTAAATAAATGTTGGAGTCATTGTGGCCCTTGGGTCTCTTCCCACTTTTAGGAACAAAGGAATCTGCATTATACCAACTCAGGCCATTTGTTACCATCCAGCTCAGTACTGTTGACATGGACTAGCATTGGCTCTCCAGGATTCTAGGCAATAGTCTTTTCCAGAAGTTGAATTTTGGACCTTTGCATGCAAATGATATGCCCTACCACTAAGCTTCAACCTTTTCCCTGTTTTAAAAAAAGTATCTTTTAAAATTGTTATTTTCAATTCTTTTTTTAAAAAGATGTCTTGAAAGCTTTTTAAAAAAATATTTTTAAAGATGTTTTGTTTTAATGTATTAAAGTCTGTTTTTAGGACGTTTTAAAGTATTTTTAGTGCTATTGTTTGCTGCCCTGGGCTTCTACTGGGAGGAAGGGTGGGATATAAATCAAATAATAAAGTAAATAAATAAATTCACTAATGAATGCACATCACACCTAGGGCAGATCCACTCCATTCATTTAAAGCACATTCAACACACATTTGAAGCACACTAATCACACCACAAAATTATGAGAACTGTAGTTTGTTAAGGGTGGTGGGAACTATAACTGTGAGGGGGAAACTACACTTCCCAGTATTCTTTAGGGGAAGTCATGTATTTTAAATGTATTGTGTGGATCTACTTAATAAGTTGCCTGCTTGTAAATCATTTTAATTATATTTTTTAAATGGAAATGAGCTATAAAGTTTACTGGGTGACCATGAGCTACTCACCATCTCTCAGCATAATCTGCCCCTCAAGATGAAAACAACAGAGGGGAATCATGACCATCCCAAGGAAGAAGGGCATGCTTAAAATATAGAGGAAATAATAATGTACAACCATAGTGTGAAATCAGATACTTATCAGGACATGGTATGAAGAAATATTTAGATAAACATGACTGTCAAAGATGTTTATTACTTACACAGTCTGTAAAGATATTTATAGTGCAATCCTATGTTTGTTTACTCAGAAGCCCCAATGTATTCAATGGGGCTTACTCAAACAGGAAAGTGTGCACAGAAGTGCAACCTCAAGTGATAAGGAACTTCACTCACCCAATCCAAAATTCAGAATCGTGACACTTTAAGCTCTTTTGCAACTTATACTTGTTTTGATAGTTATTGGATTTTAAAGGAATTTATTTCTTGTGAGCTGCCTTGGTTTCCAGTTGGCAACCCTACCTCACAGGGTTGGTGGGAAGACTCCACATACACACACACACAGGAGATGTAAAAATACATAGACCCCATATAATAGTTTATTGTCAAAACCAATTGGTCATTGCAGAACATTTTTTTTAAATCAGCATTAGTTTCCTACATAATAAAGCAGTGATATCTATGAGAGCCAGTGTGGTGTAGTGGTTAAGGCAGCCTTTCCCAACCAGTGTGCCTCCAGATGTTGTTGGACCACAATTCCCATCTTTCCTGACCATTGGCAATGCTAGCTGAGGCTGATGGGAGTTGTGGTCCAACAACATCTGGAGGCACACTGGTTGGGAACAGCTGGGTTAAGGTGTTGGACTACGACCTGGGAGACCAGGGTTCGAATCCCCACACAGCCATGAAGCTCACTGGGTGACCTTGGGCCAGTCAATGCCTCTCAGCCTCAGAGGAAGGCAATGGTAAAACTACCTCTGAATACCGCTTACCATGAAAACCCTATTCATCGGGTCGCCCATAAGTCGGAATCTACTTGAAGGCAGTCCATTTCATTTTTTCACCTATGTAAGCCCTGCCTAATTGCTTTAAAAATAGGATTGGAAGGGGAGAGAAAGATTTACAACACAAACAGAATCCTTTGCTATGCTCATTCAAAAGACCCATTAATTTACAGCACAATCCTAACATGTCTACTCAAAAGTAAATCCTATTGAATTAAATGTGGTTTACTCCAGGTATATGGGATTAGCATTGCAGCTTTACTTCCAGAAAAGCAAGTACTGAATTAAAGTTTCATATTGAGAAGGTTTTCAAAACACTGACCTCTTCAACAGCTCAGGAAATTTAAACTTGTTTGACTCCTGAGACAAAGGAGAGAAAAAGAATTTTGCTACTGCTGAAAGCTATATACTTACTCAATTTATGAGATTTTCAGATAAGCAGAAAAAAACAATAGTTTTCTGGCCTTGCAATGGGGTCTAGCTGCTGCCTGGAGGTCAACAAATCCCTTGTCAATCACAAGCCTGACTTCACTAATGGCTACAAACCTGAAAGGGTGGGGTTAGAGTAGCCACCTATGAGCTCATTTAACAGAAGTTGCCAGGGGAGCTGACGTCCTGGTGTGTATCTTGTGAACCAGACCACCTGGAAACTTAATTTCTTTTTTAAATGAAAGCTGAGAGTCCAAAGATTAAGGTGACTCACCTGGAGAGGACCCCAAAAATCCAGAGTATCCAGGTGAAAACCGGAGACCTGGCAACCCTATGCTAGAGCCAGTTGCTTCTGGGTGGGTTTCTTGGCATTTAGTAAAACAATAGCTGTGATTCCATGTATCATGTGGCTGACTAGCAATGAAGAGTTTATATTTCAGGCTAAAGTAACTGTTGTGGACTGACGTTATTGAATACAAATAGAGATTCCACATTGAGAAGGCAGGTGCCAATTAGCCATGTCTAGGGATAGCCATCTAGCCAAGGCTTACAGCAAAAACAATAGTCCAGCAGCACTTTAAAAGTTAGCAAAAGTGTATTGCATACACTTTCATTGATTACCAAGAATCAGAGCTTGGAAAAGTTACTTTTTTAAACTACAACTCCCATCAGCCCCAGCCAGCATGGGCACTGGATTAGGCTGATGGGAGTTGTAGCTCAAAAAAGTAACTTTTCTGAGCTCTGCCAAGAATGGTACATCTGGTGAAGTGGACTCTAGCCCAAGACAGCTTATGCCAGAATAAATTTGTTAATCTTGAAGGTGCTAGTACTATTTTTTCTCATTTTTCTAAAATTACATTATGATCTAGTTTACAGGGTGATTATGAGAATAAAAGACTAAAAAACACTTTGGCCAACCTAAAATGCTATTACAAAAAGTAGGCTGGTGTGCAGAGCCTATATATAGTATAGGAGCATGGATTGCACCCTGCTTGCACACCCCACCCAGGCAAGCCTGTCCCAGTACACAGCTACACACTGGATTTACTGAGGACCTACATGCAAAGTCCAGTGTCCATAGACATGAATATCCTGATTGTGTCCAATATTATTTTTTCTTTGGTTTTTAAGTCTTTTTTCATTATTCCAAACCTGTCCCCTCTCACAGTTCAAAATTGGGGTCAGGCAGGATGGAGAGAGACTTTTTATTTTGATATGGTAAACCCTCTCTGAATACCGCTTACCATGAAAACCCTATTCATAGGGTTGCCATAAGTCAGGATCAACTTGAAGGCAGTCCATTTCCATTTCCATTCCTTATTGATCAGTATTTCATTTATATCTATTCCACCTTTCCTCCAAGGAGACTGAGGTGGGAGTTGTAGTTTAAGCATGCTGAGAGCTGTTAGGAGACCCTCCTCACAAAACTACAATTCCCAGCAACCTTAACAAACTACAGTCCCAGAATTCTTTGGTTGAAATCATGAGTGTTACAGTGGTATAAGAGTACTTTAAATGTATGGTGTGGATGTGATCTAAGGACTTGGGATAGCACTGCCTAATGGCTGGATGTGTAGCTTACATAGTCATTGCATAATCATGCCTTTGTAATAATGTTATTCCCAAGAGGAAGAAAGGAGCCACTCCTACACCAGGAGGAAGATATCCCCCAGAAAGGAGCTTGCACCCCTCAGATCTCCTATACATTTATCTGCTGGGCACTTGCCCCACTCATGCTGGTGAATCACCTATTCAGGAAACATCCAGATTAATTAAAAAACATTAAACACAACCAAAAGTCTTGTAGCACCTTAAAGACTTACTAAATTAATTATGGCATATGTTTCGTGGATCACAGTCCACATCATCAAATACATGGTGTATTCCTAAACTGGCAAATGTAAATACACATGGTTGGGGGTTGGTCTTTAAGGTGTCACAAGAGGTTCTACTTTAATAATAACATTGACATTATTTTTGTCAAATACCATGACTCATTCACAGTGATCAAATCAGTCAAATTCACAATTTGATTTGTGGTGTATTACCAAAAGGTGTTTCAAATAGTCCACCATGAGTTTTACAGGACATAGATGGGGAAGCCAACTTTTTGAATACTAGCTCTAATCCAAAAGTATGTACCGCTGCTTTTTCATATTGCCAATAAACTTGGCTGTTTATATTGTCTTTGGCAGATGGCATGGTCTGCCACTTGGATGGTCATATGGCATCTGTAACTCTTCATCCAGTGATCTGGCAAGTAATGGCAAGTTCCCCGACACACACATTGGGCACGTACACATTAGCAGCTTCAAACACAGCAAGGTCATTTCCCCCCCACACACACTGCATTTCAAGTTGCATTCCTACATTGCTGTACACATCAGAGAGGAGGTGGGGATGTCTTCACCTGGTGCACATTACCTGTTTGGTTTCCCCAGCCCTGCAACCCCTCCAACTCCTATTCCTGAAACAGTCATTTGTGCATGCACATTAATCTGTGCATGCTCAATGGGTAACTCAAATGTACACACCTGGCTTAACTGCAGAGTGAGTGTGGCTCAGGTTTTCCAGTCAGATTGAAGCTGGTTTGAGGAAAAATGCAACAGAAAGGAGTGTTTCTCTTGAACCTGCAGGATCAATACAGATTGTGGCTAAGTGTTGTGTGTATGTGGCTTCAAAAACTAGCAGTAGGAGTGCACTAGCTGCTGAACAAATGGTAATGTGTACACAACTATTGTCACAATTTTTAGCAATATCTGCATTTTAGTCACACAGATCTGTTCTGGCAACCAAGGCCAGCCCTAACATTAGGCAGAGTGAAGCAGTTGCCTCAGGTAGACACTTGGGGGCAGCAGCAGCAAGTGTCCCCCCCGCTGTTCTTCCTGAGCCCCCATCCATTCCCCCCATCCTGCTGAAGATCAGAGCTATGTATGCCATAGTCCCTGTTTTGTACCCCTGGTTTTGTAAACCAGTCTGCTGGTTTTAGGAGCACTTGGAAGATGCTGCCTTTCTGCCAGTGTCAAAGGAAGAGTCAACTGCCAGTCTGGTTGGCTCTGTTGTGCATGGGATGGGGGTGGGAGAGAAATCTTTGTCTCACGCATCAAAATGACTTGTGCTGATCCTGAAAGCAACTTCACACTTACCAACCTTTTCCTGGGTGACAGAAAGTAGCATTCTCGCACATCACCATTGTGAATTTAATTGCCAGGTTTGAGGACTTCTAATCTTCAAGACTTTCATGTAATACTCTTTTAAAATTGCGATTTAAAATTTTTAATTGGGTATTTTTAAAATATTGTAACAGAATTAAGTAAGAGAATGGGTTTGTTATTCAACATAAGCAGTGCAGCATGTTTAAACAAGTAAATCCCTCATTGTTACATGCTCTGATAGTATAGACTGTGTATTATGATTGGATTGTGAATTTCTTAACAGAAAAATATGCTTCTTTAAAGTGGATTGCTTGCCTCACACTGGATAAAGAGATCAGAGAGAAAGGAGAGAGGGAAAAAGCTGAAAAAGTCATGAAAGGGTACTACATGTGAAGGAAAGATTAACAAGTTCCGCTCCCATCATCCTTGACCATTGGGGCCATGCTAGCTGGGGCTGGTGGGAGTTGGGAGTCCCAACAACATCTGGAGGGTCATAGGTTCCCTACTCCTGATTTAAATGCATAAGCCACGTGGAACCTTCACACATGTCCTCCAAACGTGTTTTATTACTACTTCTCATGCAGTACTATTGTCAGCAGAAGACCAAATCTCAGTTAATATCCAGTCCTGCTGAACCACCAGTGCTTTCCCTGCTCCTCAGTAAAGTAGGAACCTCTCTGGTAAAAAAGGGAAGGTGTCTTTATAGGACTGTATTCAACATAACAAAAAGGCTAAGATTCCCTCACCACAAGGATTTCTCCTTGCGTGATGGAACTATCTTTCCCTCTCCTCCCCTGCACACCCCTAAATCTGTTCTGGTCTTTCCCCCAACCCTCCCAGACAGATTTGGGAAAGGTGCAGGACATGCACCGGGGTAGGAGGCGGGGAATCCTGTTTCACTGGCATGAAAAAAACCCATTTTCCCCCACAATCCATCTCCCCCACCCACTCCCCCACAAGTTCTGCTACACTCTTCCATCACACTGTACTGCAGCATCAAGAAATGAAACCCAAGATAAGGATATATAGATGAAGGGGAGGAGCTATGAAAAGGGACCTATTAATTTATTTATTTATTACATTTATATACAGCCCCGTAGCCAAAGCTCTCTGGGCAGTTTACAGCAATTAAAAACAATAAAAACAAATATACAAATTTTAAAAAACAAAAAACCATTTAAAAACACAATTTAAAAAAAATTAAAAACAATTTAAAAGCACATGCTAAAATGCCTGGGAGAAAAGGAAAGTCTTGACCTGGTGCCAAAAAGGTAACACTATTGGCGCCAGGTGCACCTCGTCATTCCATAATTTGGGGGTCACCACTGAAAAGGCTCTCTCCCTTGTTGCCAGACTCCCAGCTTCCCTCGGAGTAGGCACCCGGAGGAAGGCCTTAGATGTTGAGCGTAGTGTACAGGTAGGTTCATGTCGGGAGAGGTGGTCCATCAGGTATTGTGGTCCTAAGCTGTGTAAGGCTTTATAGGTTAAAGCCAGCACCTTGAATCGAGCTCGGAAACATACAGGCAGCCAATGCAAGCAGGCCAGAATCGGTTTTATGTGTTTAAACTGTCTGGTACCTGTTACCAGTCTGACTGCTGCATTTTGCACAAGCTGCAGTTTCCAAACTGTCTTCAAAGGCAGCCCCACGTAGAGCACATTACAGTAATCTACCCTGGAGGTTACCAGAGCATGGACAACTGAAGCCAGGTTATCCTTGTCCAGATAGGGGCGCAGCTGGGCCACCAACCGAAGTTGGTAGAAGGCACTCCGTGTTACCGAGGCTACCTGAGCCTCAAGTGACAGAGATGGTTCTAGGAGAACTCCCAAGCTATGAACCTGCTCCTTCAGGGGAAGTGCAACCCCATCCAGGACAAGTTGGACATCCACCATCCAGTCAGAAGAACCACCCACTAGCAGCATCTCAGTCTTGTCTGGATTGAGCCTCAGTTTATTAGCCCTCATCCAGTCCATCGTGGCAACCAGGCACCGGTTCAGCACATTGACAGCCTCACCTGAAGAAGATGAAGGAGAAATAGAGCTGTGTATCATCAGCATACTGATGGCAACACACTCCAAAGCTCCAGATGACCACACCAAACGGTTTCATGTAGATGTTGAACAGCATGGGGGACAGAACTGACCCCTGCGGAACCCCATACTGGAGAGTCCAGGGTGCCAAGCAATGTTCCCCAAGCACCACCTTCTGGAGGCGACCTGCCAAGTAGGAGCGGAACCACTGCCATGCAGTACCTCCCACTCCCAACTCAGCCAGTCTTCCCAGAAGGATACCATGGTCGATGGTATCAAAAGCCACTGAGAGATTAAGGAGAATCAACAGTGTCACACTCCCCTGTCTCTCTCCTGACGGAGGTCATCATACAGGGCGACCAAGGCTGTTTCTGTGCCAAAACCAGGCCTGAAACCTGACTGAAATGGATCCAGATAATCGGTCTCATCCAACAGTGTCTGGAGCTGGCCTGCCACCACTAGTTCAAGGACCTTGCCCAGGAATGGAACATTTGCTACCAGCCTATAGTTATTAAGGTTTTCTGGGTCCAGGGAGGGCCTCTTCAGGAGTGGTCCTACTACTGCCTCTTTCAGGCAGCCAGGGACCACCCCCTCTCGCAGAGAAGCATTAATCACTTCCCTGGCCCAGCCGGCTGTTCCATCCCTGCTAGCTTTTATTAGCCAAGAAGGGCAAGAATCCAGCACAGAAGTGGTTGCACGAACCTGTCCAAGCACCTTGTCAACATCCTCAGGCTGTACCAACTGAAACTCATCCAAGAAATCGGGACAAGGCTCTGCTCTGGATACCTCGTTTGATTCACCTGCTATAACACTGGAGTCTAAGTCCTGGCACATGCTAAAGATTTTATCCTGGAAGCGCCTAGCAAATTCATTACAGTGGGCCTTAGCTGTTTCTACCATGTCCCTGGGGCCAGAGTGTAATAGCCCCCGGACAATTCTGAAGAGCTCCGCTGGGCAGCAGATTGATGATCTGATAGTGGCAGCAAAATATTGTTGTTTTTGCTGCCCTCACTGCCCCTTAACACAGCTTACCATAGGCACTTATTAGTGTGTAACTGCATCCTCCAGGAGTTTGTCTACATCTGCACTCAAGCAGTGTCCTGTATTGTTTCATCGCTCTCAGCTCTGGGGCATACCATAGAGCCATGGGTTTCAACAGGAGCACCAGCCCTATCAGCCGGAAAACTCCCCAGAGCCTTTTGGAAACCACCCGGATCCATTAGTCTCTGGGGGCAGACCAGCTTAGTTGGTCCCCCACCCTTGCAGAGGGGAAAAGCCGCTGTAAGTCTAAACTTCAGCAAGCAGTGATCTGTCCATGACAGAGGGACTGATGTAAGGCCCCCCACATTCAGATCACCATCTCCATGTCCAGTTGCAAAAACCAGGTCTAGAGTATGACCTGCTACATGTGTTGGGCCAATGGCATGTTGGGACAGTCACATGGTTCTCATGGAGACCATGAAATCCTGAGCCGCCCCACATAAGGTGGCCTCGGCATGGATGTTGACATCCCCCAGAACCAACAGTCTGGGGGATCTCAACAGTACACCCGAGACCACCTCTGTCAGCTCAGCTAGGGAGTCTGTTGGGCAGCGAGGTGGGCGGTACACCAACAGAATCCCCAGTCTGTCCCACTGACCCAGCATAAGGTGCAAACACTCCAGACCAGTAGTCACATGAACAGGGTGCTTGCAGAGGGAGATGGAGCTCCTACAGACCACAGCAAACCCCCCTCCCTGACCCTCAGGTCTACCCTGATGCTGAACCAGGTACCCTGGCAGACATAGCTGGGATAGACTGACTCCCCCCTGCTCACCCACCCAGGTCTCAGTTATACATGCTAGATCGGCTGCCTCATCCACAATTAAATCATGAATGAGGGAGATCTTATTGTGCACCGATCTGGCATTTAGGAGCAGCATCCGGAGGTCTGAGAGCTGGCTGATAGGGCAACCAATGAACTGTTATAGGTGAAAATAACCATAACAGGTTATTCTGCGGGTGTGGGGAGTCATTAACTGCCTGGGCCGTGTTCCCCTTACCTGGCAAGCCCTCCTCACAATACCATATCTCCCTCTACCCATCACTACACTAATTGGGACCCCCCTCAAGTCTCCCCGCTTGGCTCTGAGTCCTCTCTCCCAGGCACATAACTCAAGACCTGCCAGTCCCACAAAAAGCCAGGAAATCTACAGAGCAGGAGCCACCTCAGCCAGCCAGCTTATGTATCCCCTCCAGGGAAGGGACAGGTGGAGGAAATCAGCAACAGCTGGCTGAGTGCCTGGGGGCCTGGTCCTGCAAGGTGTGGCAACCTGCAGCACAGAAGTCCAACAGGGAGAGGACGGTGTTGGTAGCCAAGCAGCAGCAGCAGCAGCAAGCAGGCAGGCAGGCAGGCAGGCAGGCAGACAGCAGCAGCAGCTTGCTCTCCCTCTTCCCTGGGCGATGGTAGTCCTCTTCTTCCTGCAGGCACCGGGTCTCCCAAGCCACCTCAGCCAGCTAGCTTATGTATCCCCTCCAGGGAAGGGGGATACATAAACGTGGCTCAGTTCTATGAGTTCTATGGAAGCGTGCTACAATATGCAGCCTGAAAGTGGGCAAAATCTGACTCTCACCCAAAACACCAGAATCACTAGGGGCAAGAGACAAATCCTATGGTGCCAACCTTATGGTGTCCCCCAATACTAAATCCCTTATATTTCTCCCATATGGCTATTCCATAAGAGAACATAAGAACAGCCTGCTGCGTCAGGCCAATGGCCTGTCTAGTGCAGCATCCTGTTCTCACACTGGCCAACCAGGTGACCATGGGAAACCCACATGTAGAATTTGGGTGCAAAGAGCACTCTCCCCTCCTGCAGTTTCCAGCAACTTGCATTCAGAAAGATACTTCTGCCTAAGGAGGCAGAGCATAGCCATAATAGCTAGTAGCCATGAATAGCCTTTTCCTCCATAAATTTGTCTAATCTTTTAAAGTCATCCAAGTTGGTGGCCATCACTGCCTCCTTTGGGGGCAAATTCCATAGCTTAACTGATTGCTGCGTTTAGAAGTACTTTCTTTTGTCTGTCCTGAATCTTCCAACATTCAGCTTCATTGGATCTCTGCAAGTTCTAGAGTTATGAGGGAGGGGAAAAAATTCTCTATTCACTTTCTCCATGCCATGCAGAATTATATACACTTCTATCATGTCTTACTCGCCTTTTCTCTAAACTAAAAAACCCCAAATGCTGCAAGCATTCCTCATAGGGAAGTCGATCCACCCCTTGATCATTTTGGTTGCCCTTTTCTGAACTTTTTCCAACTCTACAATATCCTTTTTGAGGTAAGGCAACCAGAACTGTACACACTATTCCAAATGTAGCTCACCTTAGATTTATGTAATGGCATTATGATATTGACAGTTTTATTTTCAATACCTTTCCTAATTATCCCTAGTGTGGAATTTGCTTTTTTCACAGCTGCCGCACACTGGGTCGACATCTTCATCAAGCTATCCACTACAACCCCAGGGTCTCATTCCTGGTCAGTCACCACCAGTTCAGACCCCATAAGCGTATATGTGGAATTTTGCTCCAATATGCATAATCACTTGTTCACATTCAACTGCGTTTGCCATTTTACTGCCCATTCACTCAGAGGTTCTTTTGGAACGCTTCACAATCCCTTTTTGTTTTAACAACCCTGAACAATTTACTATC
Source organism: Rhineura floridana (assembly GCF_030035675.1). Classification (NCBI taxonomy): domain Eukaryota; kingdom Metazoa; phylum Chordata; class Lepidosauria; order Squamata; family Rhineuridae; genus Rhineura; species Rhineura floridana. The sequence goes on from NC_084482.1 coordinate 22,766,681, forward strand.
ATCAGCAAACTTGGCCACCTCACTGCTCACCCCTAAATGTAGATCAGTTATGAACAAGTTAAAAAACACAGGTCCCAATACCTATCCTTGGAGGACTCCACTTTCCACATCCCTCCATTGGGAGAACTATCCATTTACTGTGTTCCTCCTCTCTGCTTCCTGCTACTTAACCAATTCCTGATCAACAAGAGGACCTCCCCCCTTATTCTATGAGGAGTCTTTGGTGAGGTACCTTGTTGAAAACATTTGGAAAGTCCAAGTACACTATGTCAACCAGATCACCTCTATCTATATGCTTGTTGACATTCTCAAAGAACTGTAATAGGTCAGTGAGACAGAACTTACCCTTGCAGAAGCCATGCTGGTTTTGCTTCAGCAAGGCTTGCTTTTTTATTTGCTAGGGGTGGGAGGAGAATGCTGTACTTGGGAGCAAAAACTGCCCACTAATTATGATAGTTAATGGCTCAGTGTCCACAACAGGGACCCCATGGTGGTAGTGGGGAGTGCAACATGTCTCTGTGCACAGAGAAGCGTTGTGTATATACACACACACACACACATATATATATATATATATATATACACACACACACACACATTCCAGAGTTCCCTGCAGTATACAGGTTACTCCATATAAACACCACCCACCCTAACAATGGACAATTTGCTACTTTGTAGTAATATAGATGTATGTCTATATTACTTGCCACTTACAGCAGCTAGACTCATCTGTGTATCCAGGACCCTGCTCACATAACATCTGTTTCATGGACAGCTGATTCAGAGCCAATTGCTGGGAATGCTTTACAATCCTGTCCCTCCATACACACAGGTTGCCTCCTCTGAGAGTTTATTCACCAGCTGGGTAGCACTCCTGCATCCTAGAGTGGAACTCCGTGTTCCTAGAAATTCACAGAGGAGAGATCCATTTTTTGCAGCTCCCTCTCTGTTCATTGCAAGCAGAAGCATTGCCATGGATTTAGTGTGTTTCACAGCTGATACAACACAGTGGGGAGGAGAGCCTGCCTGGGAGTCCAGAGTCTGTGAGTCCAAATCCCCGCTTGTGTCTCCTGGGTGTAAAGGGCCAGCTAAAGATCACCCCCACAGTGAGTGGCTCAGGGTTTACGTGCCCTGCCACCTGTGCAGCTGTGGGCAAGCTGCATAGTCCCCAGGAGCCCAGTTGCTCCCCAGCTGGCAGTTGCGGACAAGGAAGGGGCTGGCTTGTGCAGCTGTGGCAAGCTGAGCAGGCTCTAGCCAGCTGGGGAGGACTAGCCTCAGAGGGAGGCAATGGTAAACCCTCTCTGAATACCGCTTACCATGAAAACCCTATTCATAGGGTAGCCATAAGTCGGGATCGACTTGAAGGCAGTCCCTTTCCATTTTTAGATATTGCCTACAAGTAGGGCCGTAACTCAGTGATAGAGAATCTGCCTTGCATGCAGAAGGTGCTGGTTCAATCCCCGACATCTCCAGGTAGGAGCCAGGAGAGACTCCTGTCTGAAATCCTGGAGAGCTCCTGCCAGTCAGTGTAGACAGTGCTGAGCTAGATGGACCAATGGTCTGAATCGGCATAAGGCGGCTTCCTTTGTTCGGTACTAAGTCACAGCATGACTATGAAGATGTTGACGTGTGTGCGTTGTTGCGTGAAACAGCATACATTACATTGGAGTTAAGTTGAGCAAGAAACTTCTTCAGAGCATTAGAGCATGTTAAGAGTCTTTATTAAGACATTATGGCCAAAGGCTTAAGAGTAAATACATGTAGAGTTTCTTCAGTCACCCCCCCTCTGGTACATCTCTCTCCAAAGGTAATCACAGAAGAGAACCTCTCAGTTCAGAGGCAATATACAGAAGACCAGCCTCACAGTTCAGAGGCAATATTCAGAAGACACAACTTACAGACTCTGTTAGAACTTTCCCAGTTGCTATCTCACGTTACCATGACAACCGCTGGCCTTGGATGTCTGCTCACTCTCAGGCCAGGAGATAACAGTTACTTCTCCAAACTTGCAGGCTTTATGGAAAACAACTAGAGACAGTAATGCCTATGGGTCACAGCCCAACAGAAGAGTGGTGCCTGATAGTTTACTTTCAGAGCAGTGTTAGTCCTTCCATCAGATTCTTGAGATAGCCCATTTAATTTAAAAAGAGGAACAGATTTAGAACCCCCTGAGTTGTGGAAATAAGCTTATAAAAATGCAGGCGGTGATACAGTGGTCAGGCAGAGAGACTTCATTCTTCAGAAATGCCGTTCCTCCCCATATAAGCTCCTTGTCTCAAATCCTCTGCTTGTACCTACTTGCCTTCCAGTTTCATGTGCAGTAATGTAGTGGCAAATTCAGAAATGTGGGGTCCCTTCATACTAATCACAGCCATGCCCCCTTCTGAGGTTATGCAACGTTTTATGATTATAAAATGCTCTACCCAGGCTTGAATACTGCTTTCTGCTCCTCTATCATTGTCACCATTTCACTGTTGTTTCTCATTGTCAGAGATATTGCTTGAATTACTGCATTAATTGTCTACATGTTTATCTCATAGGATGCTGGAGACACAGGGACCGTGCTGGGACCTGGCTCCTAAAAAAGTAAGGGGTCTAAGACCCCCTGAGACCCTGGACAATTACACCCCTGGTCATATGTTCCATTCTTCTTCCTCTTCCATTATTGTATCGGTTTGCAATTAAAGTAGGTTTTATAATCCCTTCACACAGGAAAGCAGGCGAATCAGTACTCAGCAGAACCTTTCTTGATGCCTTGCCTACTTGCTTCTTGCACAATTGTACAAATTCACAAAAACACAAGCAGAGCCCTGCTGGATCGTACTGAAGACCTGTCTAGTCCGGGACTGTTTCTCACAGTGGTCAGCCAGATGCCTCTCTGGGAAGTTAAGTAATTTTAGACTCTGGACATAATGGTGTTCCACGGGACCCCCTCTCTAGATAATAACGTGTATTGTTTCTTCACAATGTGGTAAGCAATCCCTGCTGTGCTTGGGGGGCCCCCTGTTCATTCTGCTGAGTGGAGCCCTGGACATCTGCCTCAAAGTTCTCCCCTGATGGCACCACTGATGGGAAACCCACAAGCAGGGCATGAACACAATAGCTGTCTCCCAGTCAAGATCCCCAGAAACTGGCATTCAGAGGCATGTTGCTTATGATACTGGAAGCAGTACAGTATACAGCCATGAAGATGAGAATGATTTATTACCCAGCCTTCACCCTAAGATTGCCACCCTGGGTTCCTGCTGGGAAGAAGGGCAGTATAAACAAACAAACAAATAAGATCCCTGAGTGGATCACAACAATTTAAAATGCAACATTAAAAACAAACAAATTACAACCACAAGAGGAGGGTAGGTCCTAAAAATATACTTCTCAAGTGTCAAAAGCAAGGGTAAAGAGGTGCGCCTTCCGCATACGACAAAAACTGTATAGTGACGGTGCCAGGCACATGACTAGTAGCCAGTGGTAGCCTTGTCCTCCATGAATCTATCTAATTTTCTTTAAGGCCTTCCCTAAGTTGGTGGCCATCACTACATCTTGTGGTAAAGGAGACCATTATGAAGTTACTGATCTAATTTACAGTTCTTGTAGGAATTATTGAATCAGTGTGTGTGGTGTGTTTTAACCCTATAAACACGATAAGGGGCAACCATCTGTTACACTACAGGGATTGGTGTGTCCCTTTTCCCTTGCAAAGTGTCCTGGAGAAGAGACATATGTATCATGCCACCATGTACACAATCATTGTGAAGACAGGCATCTCATTACTTCATATAATGGAAAAGGTAAAAATGGCTATTGTGAGTAAGGTGATTTTATGACCTCACCCTTAGAATGGGATCCGTTCAGTAGGGGGAAGGAGGCTGCTGGTCAGAAAGGATCCTAAGGATTTTTGTAGAATAATATCCCCAGGGGGAATAATGTTTTAATATGGCAGCAATTACTGGCAATGGGGAGATGTTAATCTCCAAGCCAGTTGTAAAAAGACCAGTATGTATTGCTCCAAGCCAGGAGTGAAGAAACTTTAAGAAGCATTTTCTGCTTCTTAAAATCAGGAGATCACATATACATCATCCATAGAACATGCTTAGTTGTCCTTGTCCACTTATGCATAATCCAGGACTTGTTTTGTAAGTGTGCAGTTTCTAATAGATCCTCCCCCCACCCTCTGAAGTAACTGAAATGTCTGTATATTTCACACGGCTCACTTTGTGACCGAATAGCGCAAGTCATTTGCATGGCCCATGCAGCTGTCCTGTGCAGCTGTGAGCTCTTTGTGATAGTGTGTGTGTCCGACACGCTTGCAAATCAATAAGGGGGCGGCAGTTCAATAAGTGAAAAGGAAGAAAGAGGGTGGGACTGGCAGTTTCTGTAGGATACTGATATTTTTTTTTAAAGTAGTTTTTAAAGTTCTGCAACATTGGTTTGCCATTGAGAAACCCTGCACACAGAGGAAGATTCTGGGGTGCATTTTAGGCTGCTCACTCAAGTTCACATTCTGATCTGTTGGGTCTCCTGACCTTTGTCCTGTACAAACTATGGGTGACTCCTACAGCAGATCTACACCACAAATTCATATGCGTCTCTTAAGAGCTCCTTCACTTTTTCCTTCCTGCATGCTTGGTGGGAAGTTGATCCAGATTTAGCACTATCAGGTTTAAGTTCCTTTGGATGAGATTGCAGTGGAGACTTATAGTGGGGTCTATCTGTAATATTTATTTACAATTGTATAAGCAGAGCATAAGTGGAGGCAAAGAAGCATTCTAGCAAGGCAGCACCCTCACATGATCAGATGGCAGAAAGAGGCACTGTACACAAGCTGCCTTCAATCAACACACATCTCTCTCTTCCCCCCCGCCCCCTCATGCTTTCCAAACTCCCAATTGCTGTCTTTCACACTCATAATCTGCAAACACTAAACCACCCAGGCCGTTGCTTATTAAACAAGACCTTAATGGGAATTTAAATTGCTAATTCAAGTAGGGTTGCCATATTCCAGTTCTATAAATCCAGGCAGACTAATTTGCATGTTATGCAAATTATTTGCTAATTATGCAAATTAAGTATATTAATGGTTGTGTTGTCCAGTTATTTTGCTTTTGTGCCTAGTCATTACCATCAAAAACTGGGGGGGATGTGAGGAATTAAAAAAACAACTTACATTTTCAGTCTTAAATGGCCAGACGCTAGTTTCCAACACTGTGGAATATTCATTTATTTATGTAAAGAGGATTTATATCCTCAGTGGGAGAGAACTAAACTGTTGGAGTAGAGGAGTGCACAGCTATGCCTATGACATATCATGTACAGTTCTTTGGGCGTGCTAGAATCAGCATATCAACAATTTTCAGTCCCTTTGTGTTTTTTCTATTATCTTTAAATTTTATATGTCATTTCAATAAAAATAATTTCCACAAGCTTTGAATTTGTTTGAATATAATGTTCTCTCTGATGAGGTGCGCCTGGCGCCGACGCTACTATCTTTTCGGCGCCAGGTGAAAACCTTTTTATACTCCCAGGCATTTTAAAGTGTATTTTAAACAGCATTTCCGTATTTTGGATGTTGTTTGGTTTGTTATTGTTTGTTTGTTTTTTTATTATTATTTATTGTATTTATTGTATTTATATATTGTGCTTGTTTTTATCTTTTTGTACACCGCCCAGAGAGCCTTCGGGCTTAGGGCGGTATATAAATTAAACTAAATTAAATAAATAAATAAATAAAGTCCACTTGATTTAATTTTTTCCTAATGAAATATTTCAGTTCAAATACTTCTGGCTATTGGGACAAACCTCCTCTAGGATGCACGCCTTAACATGGTGAGGGGGTTTGAGAGTATCAAAGAAGCTCAGAGCAAAGACCAAGAGGCTGGACTCCTAGCAGGGTCACCCAAGGCGGAATGGTCAAAGCTGAGACACCAGACTAAGATGCATCCACACTCAGAGGAAGGAAATGGTAAACCACCTCTGAATACCTCTTACCACGAAAACCCTATTAACAGAGTATCCAAAATGCAACACGAGATAGTGCTGGAAGATGAGACCCCAGGAACATGGAATGTGAGAAGCATGAACCAGGGAAAGTTAGAAATTGTCAAGAAAGAAATGGAATGTATCAATATTACAATACTTGGCATGAGTGAATAAAAATGGATGGGAATGGGACACTTTCAATCAGGCAACTACAAAATCTTTTATGCAGCAAATAATAAATTAAGAAGAAATGGCATTGCTCTAACAGTGAGAAGTGATGTAGCAAATGCAATTAGGAGCTATAACGCAAGGTCTGAGTGAGTGATATCAGTGAGACTCAACGGGAAACCTATCAACATAACCATCATCCAAGTCTATGCTCCAACAGCAAATACAGAAGAAGAGGAAACTGAGAGATTTTACACAGAAGTACAGGAAGAAATTGATTACACACCAAAACAGGATGCTTTGATAATCACAGGGGATTGGAATGCAACAGTAAGGAACAGAAAAGAACTAGAAATTGTGGGGAAACGGGGCTTAGGAGATAGAAATGAAACATGAGAGAGACTTACTGAATTTTGTGAAGCCAATGATTTGTTTCTTGCAAACACATTTTTGAGCAACCGAAAAGACGACTGTACACGTGGACATCACCAAATGGTCAATATAAGAATCAAATTGATTATATAATTGGAAGCAGAAGATGGAGAAGTTCCATACTGTCTGTGAAGACCAGGAGCAGACTGCGATACAGATTTTGAACTGGTAATATAAAAAATCAGAGTAAAGCTAAAGAAGAACAACAAAGCAATCGTAATGCCAAAATACCATTTAAATTCAAATGCAAAGATGAACACCATAGTCAGGATCATTCAGACCATGGTATTCCCGATCTCTATGTATGAATGTGAAAGTTGGACAGTGAAAAAAGCTGATAAGAGAAAAATCAACTCATTTGAAATCTGGTGGTGGAGGAGAGCTTTGCACATACCATGGACTGCGAAAAAGACAAATAATTGGGTTTTAGAACAAATTAAACCAGAACTATCACTAGAAGCTAAAATGATGAAACTGAGGTTATCATACTTTGGACACATCATGAGAAAACATGATTCACTAGAAAAGACAATAATGCTGGGAAAAACAGTAGAAAAAGAGGAAGGCCAAACAAGAGATGGATTGATTCCATAAAGGAAGCCACAGACCTGAACTTACAAGATTTGAACAGGGTAGTTCATGACAGATGCTATTGGAGGTCACTGATTCATAGCGTCACCATAAGTCATAATCAACTTGAAGGCACATAACAACAACAATTTAAATACCATCCCAGAAGAATTTAAAGATGAAATAAGGAACAGATTTGAGCAGTGGCATCACTAGCGGGAGTGCGGGGGGATGCGGACCTCTGGGGTGCGCCCCCCCAGGTGCATGGACGGGGGTGGCTGGTCTTGTGTGCCTGCGCGCCCCCACGCACTCCAGGCTGGCAGTGGAAGGCCAGTCCTGGCTTCACCACCAGCGAGTGGGCGCCTGCTTTCGGTCTCACCCGCCCGCCTCCGAGGAGGAGTTGGCTGCACTGACCTGGAGCGCTTCTCAGCTCCTTTGCCAGGCAATGGCGTGGGGCGGGGCAGCTCTGGGTGTCACCCCCCTCAGGGTGTCACCTGGGTGCAGTCCGCACCCACCGCACCCCGGTAGTGACGCCCCTGGATTTGAGTCTTTAAAACTAGCTGATAGAGTACCAGAAGAACCATGGAGTGATGTCAGAGACATTATCAGGGAAGAATGCAGAAAGACAATACCTCTAATAAAAAAGAAAGACCTCAATGGATAACTGACGAAACTCTTAAAATGGTTAAAGATTGCAGTAAAGCAAAAGCAAAAGCAGAGAGAAAAACAGAACCCTAAATGCAACAATAGAGCGAGTAGTACACAGGGACAAAGAGAACTACTGCAATAATTGTTGTACAGAAATAGAAGAGGATAATAAAGAAGATAGAATAAGAGTCCTATTTCAAAAGATTAGAGAAAGGAAAGGGAAATTCAAACCAAGAATAGGGATGTTAAATAATCAACAGGAGAACACACTGACTGACCGAGAGGAAATAAAAGGAAGAAGCAATACACTGAAGAATTATATAAAAGAGATGCAAGGCGGACAGATTCATTCACGGAGGAACCATATGAAGAACCAGAAATTTTAGAATGTGAGCTGCTCTTAGAATACTTGGAAGAAACAAATCACCAGGGATAGATGGCATACCAATAGGGTTGCTACAAGTTACTGAGACGGAATCTGTCCAAATTTTGACAAAAATTTGTCAGCAAATATGGAAAACTAAACAATGGCCCACAGACTGGAGATGTTCAATATACACCCCAATTCCAAAGAAAGGGGATCCCAGGGAATGCAGTAATTATTGAACTATTGCCTTAATATCCCATGCAAGTAAAGTAATGCTCAAGATTCTAAAACAAAGGCTCTTGCCATATATGGAGCAAGAAATGCCAGACGCCCAAGCTGGGTTTAGAAAGGGAAGAGGCACCAGAGATCATATTGCAAACATACGTTGGATAATGGAACGGACCAAGGAATTTCAGAAGAAAATCACCCTGTGTTTTATAGATTACAGCAAAGCCTTTGATTGTGCAGATCACGAAAAACTATGGAATGCATTAAAAGAAATGGGGGTGCCACAGCATCTGATTGTCCTGATGCGCAACCTATACCCTGGACAAGAAGCTACGGTAAGGACAGAATATGGAGAAACTGATTGGTTCCCAATTGGAAAGGGTGTGACAGGGGTGTATTTTATCACCCTGTTTTTTTAATCTATATGGAGAACATCATATGGAAAGTGGGATTGGACCAAGATTAAAGAGGTGTGAAAATTGGAGAAAAATCAATAATTTAAGATATGCAGATGTTACCATACTACTAGCAGAAACCAGTAATGATCTGAAAGAAATGCTGGTAAAAGTTAAAGAGGAAAGCACAAAAGCAGGACTACAGCTGAACGTCAAGAAGACTAAAGTAATGGACTTCCCAGGAGAATCCCTCCGCCTGTGCAGCCTCTGAGATGGGCTTCCGTCTTGGATGAAACTTTTTCAGTTTTAAATCCAGTCAGAAGGGTCTTTTTTGACTGGGGATAATTTCTTCTGGATAAGGAAGAAACGTGAGATTTCCCACACAGCTTTGTTGTGATTGTTGGAGACTGGAAATCGTCAGAATTGTCTGTGAAAGAAGGTCTTCCAGCAGCTCGGACGGAGCGAGGATTTCTAGCTAGCTCAGCTGAATAAGTGACCCATTTTTTTTTTCTTTAAAGAAAAACGGACTAACAGGCAAGCATTCTCCTGTCTACGCTTATTACTTTCTTATCTATACAGCTAAAGAGATTTGTCAAAGAACCAGCAATTAAGAAAACCTGGGTGAGTCAAAACTTTCCTTCTCTTTTACTCACGGAACTAAGGGGGAAGAAAATAAAAATAGCCTATCTTTTTTTTATTGCAAAAAGCTGACATGGAAAATAGCATTATAAAGATTACAACGGATGAGGGGTTTCTGATTGGAAGAGAAAAGAAAAATCTTTTTGATTTATAAGACTTTTGTGTAATATATGTCTGGGACTATTTTTTCTGATCTACTTTTTTTTTTTGACGAATCTGCTCATTCTTTCTGCTACTAGTTATTTGGACGCTGTGAACTAAAGCTGTTTTTGCACTTCTGGGCATATAAGAGATAAGGGCTGTCTAGAGTGTGACGCCAGTTGGTTTGAAAGATTAACTCCTTTGTAACTGGATAAAGAAATAAACTGCTCTTTGCTTGGGACATTGAAAATTGAAGGAGTTTTGTTCCTTTGGCTTTAAGAATGACAATTAAGAAGATCATGGATGTACAAGAAGGGACTTTATCTTTAGACATGTTTCAGAAAATAATGAATGGGATTAAGTCAATAAAACAAGAACTGAGAAATAATAGTCAAGCGTTGAGAATTGAATTTGACGAAATGAGACAGGAGCTGAAAGAAATTCAGGATTCTATGAGAAAGGAGAATAAAGATAGATCTGGAAAACCAAAAAAGGATGAAAGAGAAATTAAAGGCAAGGTTCAAACTATGGAGATTGGATTAAATATGGACATGGAAAAAGATTTGGATTTCCTGGCTGTGATGGATCCTGGAGACAAATATTACGGTTTGGAATTCAGCGCTGTCCCTGAAGGAATTGAAGAGATTGGAGATAAAGATATTATCGGTTCAAAAAAATTCCTGGACTGGAAGGATTTGATGGAACTTGAAATGGAGAAAGTTAACAGAATTAATCCCGGTTTTGTGTCAATGGAAAAATCTTCAAGAGATTTGCTAGTGTATCATGTAAAAAAGAGGAACAGAGATGTGGCTTTGCAACAATACTTCAGTGATACGTTCGGAATTGATGGCAAGAAAATATCTGTGATAAAGGAAATTCCTATCAGACTCTTATTATATGACTATGACAGCAAGATTATTGGGTGCGTAAAGATGGAAGATGGAAGATGGAACCAATACGGATAATGGAAGAAGAGCGATTTGAAATTACTGGACTTAGTAGACTTGATGAGTTGGATTAATTGACATGTTTATCTAGAAAAAAAATTGATGGACATATATCTCAAGGATTGGAAACTTCTCTTTGACTTTTTGTGGAAGAATAAAATGATATGATGTTAATGAGATTTGAAACCAATTAAGATAACCACTGGAGGAAGGTGATTTTATAATCTATTAAGAGACAGGCTTGTTATATATTATAGATTTATAGCTGAACTACGACAAATCGGAAGTCAATATTTTATATATATTTTTCTTTTTTTATTGTATTAGTTATTGATTTGTGTTTTTTCTTTTTGTATTGTTTTGGTTTTGAAAATTTGAATAAAAATTAATTGGAAAAAAAAGAAGAAGACTAAAGTAATGACAGTAATGTAACTTCAACGTTGATAATGAGGACATTGAACTTGCCAAGGTTTATCAATATCTTGGCACAGTTGTTAACCAAAATGGAGACATTAGTCAAGAAATCAGAAGAAAGCTAGGACTGGGGAGGGCAGCTATGAGAGAACTAGAAAAGGTCCTCAAATGCAAAGATGTATCACTGAACACCAAAGTCAGGATCATTCAGACCATGGTATTCCCGATCTCTATGTATGGATGTGAAAGTTGGGCAGTGAAAAAAGCGGATAAGAGAAAAATCAACTCATTTGAAATGTGGTGTTGGAGGAGAGTTTTGCACATACCATGGACTGCGAAAAAGACAGAGAGCTTCGGCTATGGGGTGGTCTATAAGTTTAATGAAATAAATAAATAAATAAATTGGGTGTTAGAACAAATTAAACCAGAACTATCACTAGAAGCTAAAATGATGAAACTGAGGTTATCATACTTTGGATACATAATGAGAAGACATGATTCACTAGAAAAGACAATAATGCTGGGAAAAACAGAAGGGAGTAGAAAAAGAGGAAGACCAAACAAGAGATAGATGGATTGATTCCATAAAGGAAGCCACAAACCTGAACTTACAAGATCTGGGTAGTTTTCAACAGATGCTACTGGAGGTCGCTGATTCATAGGGTCACCATAAGTCATAACTGACTTGAAGACACATAACACACATGTAGTGTATTGGGTCGGTGTTTTTATGACTGTGATTGTTTGAGTATGTCTTTAATCTACTATTCTGCCAGTGATTATTTAGGGCTGCCTGGAAAACACATGCATGCCCTCTGTGGGTTTTTCTTCCTGTCCTTTCTTCTTGTTCTAGAATATTCAGTAAAGAAAATGCTGGCAGAAGAAAACTCTGACTCCGGTTTTTTTTTTGGCTAAAGGGCAGCAGGAGGACTTAACATTGACAATGAGGATAAAAACATTAAAGCTCTAGGCCTAACTTCATCTCTGGGGAGAGAGAGAGAGAGAGAGAGAGAGAGAAAGAGACTTGGTCACAGTGAGTAAAGAAGAAGAAGAAAAACCAAGGCCACAACAGGATGGATGGCTGTATTGGAATGATTGATATCTTTGCTTGTGCAATAGATGACTGGACACTATACACAGAGAGGATTGAACAGTATTTTGAAGCAATTGAGATTGCTTCCGAAAAAAGAGTGCCTGTTTTACTGAGCTTTCTGGGAGGCAAAGCATACTGAGAAGTTTGACTGCTCCACAAAAACTGTGGCTATTCAGCTTTGCAGAATTAGTGAAAATAATGCAGAAGAATTTGGCACCAAAACCATTACTGATTGCAGAGTGTTTCAGATTCCATAAACAAAACCAGAAAGAGGGAGAGTCCATTGCAGCATATTAACTTTATTTATTTATTTATTTATTTATTATTTGATTTATATCCCTCCCTTCCAGCAGGAGCCCAGGGCGGCAAAACAAAAGCACTAAAAACACTTTAAAACATCATAAAAACAGACTTTAAAATACATTAAAACAAAACATCTTTAAAAACATTTTAAAAAAGCTTTCAAGGCATCTTTTTTAAAAAAGGTTAAAAGCATTTTTAAAAAAACAGCTTTAAAAACATCTTAAAAAGCAATTCCAACACAGACCCAGACTGGGATAACATCTCAACTTAAAAGGCTTGTTGAAAGAGGAAGGTCTTCAATAGGTGCTGAAAAGATAACAGATGGCGCCTGTCTAATATTAAAGGGGAGGGGATTCCACAGGGTAGGTGCTGCCACACTAAAGGTCCGTTTCCTATGCATATGCATCTGAATTTAAAAGATTGTCTGAGTATTGCCTATTTGGTGAGGGGCTAAATGATGCATTGAGAGACCGGCTGGTCTGTGGAATTCTGAAAGAAAGCATCCAGAAAAGACTCTTAACAGGGCAGATTTAACATTTAAGAGAGCAATTGAAATTGCTATATCAATGGAAACTGCTGCCAAAGATGCAATAGAGTTGCAGTCAGGAGTGAAAGTAAACGTGAACAAGCTTGCAATAACGTGTAAACAGAGGACAGCAAGTTCAAATGAACTGTGCTATCATTGTGGCAAGGGTTCACACACACCAGCTCAATGCAGATTTAGAAGTGAAATGTGCAGCAACTGCAATAAAATGGGACATATTCAGAGAGTCTATCACTCAGGTAAAAAGCAACCATTTGCTAATGACAGAGACAAAGATAATTGATCGAGCCACCACTTTAAAAAAGGTTAAGAAGTGCATGCTGTAGAGGAAAAACCTGATAAAGGAGGTGAAACAGGGCTAGCTAGCCTGGAAATCTACAAAATAAGGGATGGAATAAGACAAGCAACATGGCTTACACTAGAAGTGAATGGCAAAACAATATCAATGCAGCTGGACACTGGTTCGGCTGTATCAGTTATATCATAGCATGAATTTGAGCAACATTTCAGACATACTAAATTAAAGGCTTCAGAACTACAGTTGCAAACATATACTGGAGAAAAGATAATTCCCATTGGAATGACACCTGTAACCGAGATGTAATAACCAACAAAAGATATTGGACTTATATGTTCTGAAAACAGGTGGACCAGCACTCTGGGGTCATGATTGGCTCAGGAAACTGCAGCTGGATTGGAGTGTCATCAACAGTCTGCACACCACGCTCCCTATGTTGGAGTTGACTGAAAGTTAGCTGAAAAAGGTGTTGGATGCTGCTGCACCTGTGTTCCAAGCTGGCATCGGCACACTAAGGCACATCAAAGGTAAAATAGTGTTATAGGAGGATGCCACACCCAAATTTCACGAGGCCCGTCCAGTTCCATATGCCATACACCAAAAGATGGAAACTGAGCTGACTCGCATGGAAGCCGAGTGAATTCTTTCAAAAGTTGATTGGAGCCCATGGGCTACACCAATGGTTCCTGTAGCAAAGAAGACTGGCACTGTCAGAATTTGAGGTGATTTTAAAGTTACCATTAATCCAGTATTATGCACTGAGCAGTATCCATTGCCCAGAATTGAGGACATTTTAGCTAACCTAGTTGGGGGACAGTGTTTCAGCAACATAGACCTAGCAGAGGCTTATTTACCAATGGAAATGGAAGATGATTCTAAGATGTTTCTCACCATAAATACACACAAATGGCTATATCATTTTAACAGACTTGTTTTTGGAAAAGCATCAGCACCAGCGCTTTGGCATAGAGCCATGGATCAGGTGCTACAAGACTATCCAGGCACTCAGTGCTATTTAGATGACATCATTGTCAACAGAGAGAATGATGAGATGCATCTACAAAACCTCAAGACAGCTCTACAGAGATTGACACTACGAACTCAGAGCACGATGTGACAAATGTGAGTTTTTTAAACCTAGCATTACATATTGTGGTCACACTATTGATGCACACTTGTGTAGGCAAAATCCAAGCAGTTGCAAATGCTCCAAGGCCAAAAAATGTGTCCCAGCTACAATCCTTCTTAGGATTCTTTAATTATTATAACAGATACCTGCCAAACTTAGCTTCCATGCTACACCCCTTGAATACCTTGTTACAAGTGGGGAGAACATGGCAGTGGATGAAACAGTGTGAACAAGCTTTCAAGGAAGTGAATGGTGACATCAGATACTGTGCTCACACACTATAACCGACACCTACCATTGAAACTAGCTTGTGATGCTTCACCATATGGCATTGCTGCAGTTATATCACATGTCATGGAAGATGGCAGTGGACACCCAATAGCTTTTGCATCACGTTCACTCACAGCTTCAGAGATAAATTATGCACAGATAGACAGGGAAGCACTGAGTTTGGTTTGGGAGATGAAATGTTTCAATCAGTACCTATATATGAGAGAGTTTACCCTCATCACTTCAATCCATAAAAAGGGATTCCGCTGACAGCAGCTGCCCAAATACAGCAATGGGCATTGTTTCTGGGAGGACACCAATACAGAATAGAATTTAAGAGGACGCACAGTCATTCAAATGCAGATGGATTGTCTTGTTTACCTCTAGAGGATGAAAAATCTGAGAAATACGCATCAGATGGAGATTCTTTTGACATGTTTTCTTTCACGGAGATTGAGAGTCTTCCCATCACAACTGAGATGATACAAACAGAAACTAGGAGAGACCCTACACTGTCACAAGTCTACACAGCAACCCAAAATGGATGGAATGAGCAGCAGAAATCTCAGTTCATGGATTTCTGTCACCACTGTGAGGAACTTACACTTGACAGTGGTTGTATTCTGTGGGGTCTAAAGGTCATCATTCCATCCAAGCTAAGAGCTCAAGTGTTGGAGGAGTTACATGTTGGACATATAGGAGTAGTAAAGATGAAGGCATTAGCTCGTAGTTTTGTTTGGTGGCCAGGAATAGACCAACAAATCGCACAGCTTGCAATGAATTGTTTGGGTTGTCAGCATGTCCAAAAGATGCCAAAAATAGCCCCACTTCACCCATGGGAATGGCTTGCCTTGCCCTGGCAGAGAATTCACATAGACTTGAAGGACCATTTCTGGGCATAACCTTTTTAATTGTGGTGGATGCATGTTCCAAGTGGCTGGAGGCGTTTCCAATGACTTCAACAATGGCCATGCATAACATAGAGCAGCCTTTCCCAACCGGTGTGCCTCCAGATGTTGTTGGACAACAACTCCCATCAGCCTCAGCCATTGGCAATGCTGGCTGAGGCTGATGGGAGTTGTGGTCCAACAACATCTGGAGGCACACTGGTTGGGAAAGGCTGCCATAGAGGTATTGTGAGACCTCTTTGCAAGAACAGGTGTTCCTGAACATCTGGTGAGTGACAATGGTCCACAATTTGTAGCCGAACAGTTTCAGGCATTCCTGAAAAAGAATGATATTAGACACATAACATCAGCACATAACATCCAGCTACAAACGGATTGGCTGAAGGTTTTGTTCAAAGCTGTAAAAAATGCTTTGCGAGCAATGTCGGGGGGAAACATCACACTAAACCAAAAGCCTGCGAATTTTCTATTTGCATACCGCAATGCTGTACATGCAACAACAAAAAGCACCTGCAGTGTTGTTCTTGGGTTGTACTTTGCGTTCAAGGTTGGATCTTCTCAAGCCCAATTTGAGAAGAAGCGTTCAGGACAAACAACTGAAACAAGTTGAGGAATCTTCTCATAAAGAAGCATGACACTTCTCAATAGGACAACCTGTTCTAGCAAGGGACTACAGAGGAGAACAAAAATGGGTATCTGGGATAATCAAAGAAAGGACTGGACCACTCTCTTATACTGTAGAGATTGCTCCCAACAACATTTGGAGATGACACATTGACCAGTTGAGGAAATTGGGTACAGAACGAAGAGGTAGCACCAGACATGACTGGAGTTCCAACTGCAATTTCTGAGCCACCACCATCAACACTTGCCCTCGAAGAAGACACTCCACCAGTGATTGCTCCACAGTCACTAGTACCACCAGAAACATCAAACGTTTCTCCCTGTGATGACAGGCACTATCCCATTTGAATAACAAAGGCACCACAGCACCTAAATTTGTAGAGATGATATGGGTTAATATTCAGCGGGGAGGAGTGTAGTGTCTTAATCTATTGTTCTGCCAGTGATTATTTAGGGCTGCCTGAAAAACACATTCAGGCATGCCCTCTGTTGTTTTTTCTTCCTGCTTATTTCTTGTTCTAGAATGTTCTAGAATGGTCAGTAAAGAAAAAGCTAGCAGCAGAAAACTCTGACTCCTGTGTCTTTTTAGGCTAAAGGGCAGCAGTAGAACTTAACAACACACACATTGGGACATAAAATTAACCTGGGGTACTTTTTAAGGGTGCAATCCAATTGCTATTTACGCCAGGCTGAGAGGAGTTGGATATGACAGACCCCCGACTGAGCTGGCAGAAGCCCTTCATCCTGAGTCATCTTGGCTGACCCCAGAGAATCCTGAGAATTGTAGTTTGGTGAGGGTACTGAGAATTCTGCTTTCTTTGCTCCATACCACCACCAGCACCAAACTACACTTCCTGGGGTTCTTTGGGAAAGATATCAAACCAGTTTTAAGTTGGTGGTGTAGTAGATGTGCCATTATATTTGTGCACATTGCACATTTGCAGCTGTATATTTCAGAGGACGATTTGTCATGCTGGTCAAACCATATTTTTAAAAGTGTGTTCACCATTGCTGATGTTTTTAATGTAGAAACTGAAGGGTCCCTAGGTGAAGTTTGAAAGCCACTTACTCAGATGATGTTGTATGAAAATAGTAAAACAAATACACTCCATTTAAACAATCCAATGTGATTATGATGCTAGTCTACACTGCAATGGTAAGAATTTTTTTTTTAAATCATGCTATGAAAATAAATTATTCCACTAAGGTGTTGCCAAGTTTGAAATGGGCCTGGTTGAGAGGGTACTGGAATTCGTTTATTTATTTACAAATAGACAGGCTGAGCTGGTAGCAAGCGAGCAAACACACATGCAGTATTACTTAATTGCCCTAAAGCAGCATCTTCTCAGATCCTGAAATGATGCTTTCATCAGCCAGAAATCTCTTGGCAATCGTTCCCAGCCAGATTCAGCGTTCAAACAGTTTTCTGTTTCTCTGACAGTGCAGTCCTCTGCATTGTTTGTTCAGAAGTCTCACTGGGTTCAGTGGAGCTTCTCCCATTGTTTAGGATTGCAGTCTAAATTCAAAAGTGTTGTGTAAATTTGTAATATATATTAGCAGAGAACATCAATGGTCTGAAATGTGTGCGTGCATTTAGCTAAGAAAGCAGGCTTTTACCCAGCACTGAGATCACTGAGACTTAAGACTTAGTAAAATAAGAAAAGCTACTTTATTTATAGAAATACATAGTAGATAGGAAGGCATATCTACTTCTAACTAACTAAGTTGGAGATGCAACGCCCAGGCGTGGGGGTTGCCCTCACGGCTCAGAAGAGAGAGAGCAGAGACAAAGGTGTCTCCTCTCTCTCAGACAGTCAAAGAAGAGAAGAGAGGAAAGGGCGGAAGGAGGAGGAGCAGATAAGCTTCCCTAAGCATATCAGTCTAAGGACGGAAGGAAGTCTGTTAGAGCATCATAGGTAAAGGTAGTCAAGCCTAGCCATCTAGGGAACCCTAACTCTATCTCCCTTCTGGAACACAAACAAAAGAACAAAACAGGAGTTGCTCTTGCCCCACTTCCAACAAAAAGTGCATAAATCATTCCTTTCACCTCCCACTGCCAACTTGGCGGGTGGATGTTACACATTTAAAGAGCTTGGAATAGACATTGGATACTGAAGTCCACTAATCAGGGTCCAACATCCAGTGCTGAGCTAGAGCAGATGGTCTGCAACAGCATCCAGCCAAAACAGTAATCAACAGACACACCCTGGCTTTTGACACCTGAGATGTATATATTTAGCACCCACACATTTTTGTGATTTTTTTTGTGATTGTAAGTTGTTTTAAATTGTTTTTAGAGATATATTTAAAATTGTTGTAACCCGTCCTGGGATCTCATGCTGAGGTGCAGGTAATAAATTAAAATCATCATCTGAGATACACTGTTTTCTTATGGGTAGGCTGTCATTTTGTCCATTACAACTAAGGATGCTTCCAGATTTGTTGGGGGGGGGGACTATGTTGCAAATCGGTCATTCAGATCTGATTCTTCGAGAGGGTTAGCACATTAACTTCCGCACATTCCCATTTTTCTTCAGTCCCAGATATTAGTTGCTATTCCTCTCCTTGCCATCCAGTAGGTGGAGCTTGACAGAATGTATCTGGAAGTGGGGGTTGTCAATCCCCTCAGTCACTCCTCCCCACCCTCTGCTGTCTTTTTCTGTTCTGGTTATACATGCAGGTGTTTCTGTGCCTGTTTTCTCCCCCCAGGAAGAGTGCAAGAACCAGCCTTATCATGTTTAATAATGATCAAAATGGAGGCTCATGGGGTTTTGGGGGGTGATGATGGGGGGGGCAATATCTATTTCCATTTGTATTTGTAAAACTTATTTAATACTTAGGTTTTGTGTAAAATAAATATTTACCTGACTAAGGCTTGCACAACAGTGATAAAGAGGTTTTCTTATGCCAATGCCTCCACATGAAAAAAATAACCAGATTTCTGTGCCGTGATTCTAATCTCTGAGGTAATTCCCAAATGCGGTGTGTGGAGATCTTGAGAGAACAGCATCTCCTAAACAGGTTGTTGAAATTTAAAAGTGTGATTCAAGCCTCGTGCTCAGGTGAGGACCAAACAGGAGTAGAGGCCATTCACCAAAACATAACACAAATGTGACAAACTATCCACTTTAAAAAGAAGACATTTGGTAGTGAGCTTCCACACTATCAGTGACAGCAGGTGTGTAATGGGTTGCTTTTACTTGTTTTTTAAAATCATATATTCAATGTTTTAACAATATTAATATAAAAGAGAAGGGGGGCAATTCAGATTACCATTTGGCACATAGCGGCGGAGCAGGAAGTGCTTGGAAATTCTGTGTAGGCCAGGTCCCTGCCCAAAGCTAACCAGTTTATATAAGACCGTGTGTGTGTGTGTTATTTATTTATTTATTGTACTTATATACCGCCCCATAGCCGAAGCTCTCTGGGCAGTTTACAGTAACTAAAAACATTAAAACAAATATACAAATTTAAAAACACATCTTTTTAAAAACAATTTAAAACACAATTAAAAAATTTAAAACAATTTAAAACACATGCTAAAATGCCTGGGAGAAGAGGAAAGTCTTGACCTAGCGCCGAAAAGATAACAGTGTTGCTTTGGATGATGTATTTGGGTACCTCCCAGCCTATAATTCTGTGTTTGTAGAGATGGAGTTTGTAGTAAACAAATCTGCTGAACTGGTCAGACCTGTTCCTTTGTTAATGAATTTGTCAAGTACCCAATCTACAAGCCTAAAGACTTGGTCAAGAGGAGATGTGTTGCCATAGGAACAACTGGCTGATGATGGTCTTCCAAAGAGGGTAGCCCCACATACCCAATCCTGGGGTCAAGACGCAGCCTGCATATATTATTATGAGTCTGATGTGGGGCTGGGAGATGGAAAGACACAAAGAGGCTTGCTCTCTGTGCTGAATCCAAGGCTGTGGCTTTGGGGTGCCTCCCTGGAAGCCTAATGGGGAAGCAAGATCTGTTGGACTGTTAATGCTGTGAGCCCTTCCATAAAACCATATACAGTAGGGCCCCACTCATACGGCGGGTTACGTTCCGGACCCCCACTGTAAAGCGGAACTCATTGAGTAGAATGGTGCGCGATGCCTGAAAACCACCGTAAAAGCAGAACAAGCGCCGTATGAGTGGGGCTTTAGTCTAATTGCGTCTAATTGAGACCACTGTATTAGCGAATCGCTGTAAAGCGAAGCACCGTAAAGCAAGGCCCTGTTGTATGCTAAAGACAACCCAGTCTCTGCTGTCCTTCGTTCCAAGGAAACTGAACCCTGGGTAAGCACTGGAACCCCTCGAGTGTCTTACCGCTTGGAGATTGGGGTGTGCGCAACCAGGGGTGTGGTCGTCCAGGGTCTCGGGGGGGTCTTAGACCCCTTACATTTTTGGGAGCAGGGTCCCAGCAGGGTCCAGCATCCTACGAGCCAATCAGCATGAAAGGGGAGTGTGTTAGCCACTGAGAAGTGTATTTTAACATGCTTCCTTGTCCTTTCCTGCTGATTGCAGCCAATCAGAATGAAAGGAGGTGAGTCAGCCACTGAGAAGACTCTTTTCAGTAGCCAACACACTCATGCTGATTGGGATCCTAGGGACATTGTGGGAGAAGGCATTAACAAGGATCTCATTCTCAACCCAGCAGCAAAAAAAAGGGGGGTATGGGTGTAACTATCATGAATGGACCCTGAGCTTCTGAATTTGCTACTACAGTACTGCAGGCAACAATATATTTGCAACCAGATTACTCCAGCACATGGTGGCAGCTGCCCAGGACTAGCTATTGCTAGCAAGTGACAAATGTGTGTTAAGTTCGTCAAGTGATTTTCCGTTGGCTACCCCATGCCCCAGTGGGTGTGTGAGTTGCCTTAGTTATGAGTAGGCTACACTCCAAGGGCTACTTCACATATTCACATGATTGTACACCTAAAACGTTTTACATGTATCAACAGGAAGCTACGAATGCCTGTCCTGCCCTATTGAGCATGCCCAGATTTTCCTTTGCATAACACGGGAAACAGATTTGGTAGACTAATAAAGTCAGATTCCTAACAATATCCCTGCCTTGTGGATTATACAGCCACGAGAGTGGCTGTATACCATAGCCAGCGGGGATTTTTCACATTCCGCAATGTTAAATTGAAAATACCCCCCATGCCATTCTGAGGCTTCCTATAAGCTCATTTCAAAACAAAACCTTACAAAACTTATAGTCCTGAACTCAGAAACACTTGCTTAACAACGCTGTCAATTTTCATGGTGATACACAAAACAGTCAGAGAGAATCGAGAGTTCAAAGTGTAAAAAGAGAGAAAAAAACCACAGAGCCCTTTTGGACTTTTTTCTCTGAGAGTTCTCATAATCTGTTGAAATTCATTAAAAATCAGCCATGTTCACAGAGTACCTGTAATCCTAATACTGACGTTGCCCCATACTCTGACCTTCATCTACTGCAGTTTAAAAGTTGAAAAAATGCCTGGCTGATTTTTAATTAATTTAATAAATTTTGGCTGGGGCCCTATGATAACGCGGATCATGCTCAGTAAGGACCAACTGTCAGAATTCTAAAAGCCTTCCAGCTGCTGGGCTTGCCTAATCAGGGGGCTACCAGACTTTGATTTCACTTGAGACAGTTATGGCTTCCCTCAGAGAACCCTGGGAAGTGTAGTTTATGAATGGTGCTGAGAGGAGACTCCTGTTCCACTGAGAGAGCTCCACAGGCCAGACTGGTTTAACAGTCAGCCACTCTGATTGAAGTCTGTGAGGGGAACAGAGCGTCTCCTAGCAACTCCTAGCAGCTCAGAGGCACATGTTACCAAATTCTTCCAAGCTACACAGGAAGTGGATTGGACTGTGAAAGACCAACCCAAATGGTGTTTGCATTTTGACCAATTTGTAGGGCAATACAATATCTCAGAGAGGAGTTCAGGTCTCCTGCTCCCCTGGTGCATTTACTATAGCTGCCCAATTTCCCTGCTTTTTAAAGTTTGATAGAAATAGCTGTGGGCTATAGGTACATTCTGAAACCGCAAGGTTTTTTGCCTATGAGTGAATATAATTTATGGTCACATCCAAGACACAACCATTTAGGCTAGCATTTACCCTGAACTTGAACTTCCTGATTGTTTAAGTTCTTTTTAATCCTTTTGTTATGCTTTGTAAATGGTTTGTAACTATTGTAACTGTGACCTGAGCTGCGCCATTCATGTTGTAAAGCGTCACTCCCATGGACTGCGGTGGTGTACCATTTTCAGAGCAATTTCCGCCTTATTACTACCCCTGATTCTCTAGCTCTAATCCTGATTTAGTAGTTGGCTAACAAGACTAATGTAATGAGAGGGGAAAGGAGTGTTGCTGTGGAGGGTGGGGAGCCTGTTTAAAAATATTTTAAACCCCAAGAGAGTTAACTCTACTGCTGGAACACTCTCTTCTCAGTGGATTTTAGAAAAAGAAAAGAAATATTTTTTAGAATTCTTATTTTTTACATTTTTTACACTGCTTTGATGGCCTAGGCTGTGAAGCAGTTTATAAATCTGTAAAATAAACAAATAATAAATGCTATCCTCATATATTCTCTGGCACTATTACAGGAGCCAATAATGTCAGCCACAAAATCAACTGTTAATTCACTTACTCATCTTTCATCATCTCCCAGCAAAACTCTTCTGGATTCTACATTGGCCTATTTGTCCTCTCCCTATGCAAAACCATTAGTGGCCTCAAATCAGAAATGGCAATAGTCATAAACCAGTAGGAGATTTAAGTCTGCCAGGATGGTCTGCCACATATCTTAAGATGGCTATACCTGAACAAAGGCATTTCAAAGGAAAGCTCCAGCTTGAAACTGGTGAATTACAATTAATCAAGAAATTCCACTCTATTCATATGGGTATGAATACAGACAAGGGTTTCCTTTCTCAGTACAGATGTTAATTAACTCTCATTGCCACATTGATTGTTTTATCACCTATTACTGCTGTTGTAAAAAGAGTCACTGTGATTATTTTGCAGACAGCTGTAATTGAATCGTCACTACCCATACTGGCATTTCTATTCTTTGTGATCCTTTCCATTCTGCTTACAACTCTCCCCTCTCATCCCCACCCCCAATTCAACTGATTACATTACACTTCACAAGCATATAAGAGCCCTGCTGGATATGGCCAGTGGCCCATCTAGTCCACCATCCTGTTCCCACAGTGGCCAACCAGTTGCCCATGGGAAGCCTGCAAGCAGGACCTGAGCACAAGAGCAATCTCCTCCCCTGCAATTTCCAGCAACTGATGTTTAGAAGCATCTGCCTCCAATGGTAGAGGTAGAGCATAGTCATCATAGCTAGTAGCCATTAATAGCCTTGTCCTCCATGAATTTGACTAATCTTTTAAAGCCATTCAAGCTGGTGGCCATTACTCTGGAAGCAAGCTCCATAGCTTAACTATGTACTGTGTGGGAAAGTACTTTCTTTTATCTGCCCTGAATCTTCTAGCATTCACTTTCATTTGATGTCCACTTTGTTGTTGTTATGTGCCTCCAAGTCGACCACAACTAGTTCTAGTCTTATGAGAGAGGGAGAAAAACTTTCTGTCAACTCTCTCCATGTCATGCATAATTTTGTACTCTTCTGTCATGTCGCCTCTTAACTCGCCTTTTTAGTTTAAAAGCCTCAAATGCTACAACCTTTCCTCATAGGAGAGTCACTCCATCCTCTTGGTTGTCCTTTTTTTTATTAATTAACCTTTTAAAACTCTACAGTATCCTTTTGGAGGTGAGGCAACCAGAACTGTACACAGCATTCCAAAATGCATCTGATGAAGCACACTCTAGAACATGAAAGCTTATGCCATAATAAAATGTGTTCGTTTATTTTTAACTAGCCAATAGGAACCCTCAACAGCTGAATACTCACCTATGGGATCAGCATTCTTGAAGAGGGAAACAGGTTTGCCCTGGTTCAATTTCAAGTGCACCCAAAACCAGTTTGACCAGAGCAAACAGGAGACAAGAATTTTAAATATATGTATGTGTGTGCAGTAATAATAGTGCCATCAAAGAGCCCCTCACCATGAAAATGTTACAGCCACAAGCAAGTAGGAAACAGTTCTTAGGCTATAATTCAGTGGATGTTCCTACCTATAATAAGGACTGCTATCGTGCTGTGTCACGAGGGATTCATTTTGTTCATAACTAAAGATGCTACCTCAGTGGGCACTGATGGCTAGAAGCCCACTTGCTTGAATGAGCATTGATTATTTATTTATTTATTTATTTTTAAAACATATACCGCCCGACTAGCAATAGCTCTCTGGGCGGTGAACATAGATACAATAAAATACAATATAATACAAAAACATCAGTCTAAAATCAAATCTCACAATCTAAAAACAGCAAAGGCTAAAATCAAATTACAAACATTACAATCATTAACAAAAAATTAAAATGCCTCAGAGTAGAGAAAGGTTTTAACCTGGCGCCGAAAGGATGATAGTGTCGGTGCCAGGCGAACCTCCTCGGGGAGACTATTCCATAGTTCGGGGGCCACCACTGAGAAGGCCCTTGATCTTGTCACTGCCCACCGGGCCTCCCTATGAGTCGGGACCCAGAGGAGGGCCTTCGTAGCAGACCGTAGTGTACGAGCCGGTTCATAGCGGGAGAGGCATTCCGACAGATATTGAGGTCCCGCGCCATATAAGGCTTTATAGGTTAATACCAACACTTTGAATTTGGCCCGGAAGCGTATTGGAAGCCAGTGCAAGCGGGCCAAAACAGGTGTTATATGGTCAGACCGCTTCGTTCTTGTTAGCAGTCTGGCCGCCGCATTTTGCACCAGCTGTAGCTTCCGAACCGTCTTCAGAGGTAGCCCTACGTAGAGCGCATTACAGTAATCCAAACGTGAGGTTACCAGAGCATGTACTACTGATGTAAGATCCTCCTTACTCAGGTAGGGACGTAGCTGGGCTACCAATTGAAGTTGGTAGAACGCATTCCGTGCCACCGAGGCTACATGAGCCTCAAGTGACAGGGAAGAGTCTAGAACGACTCCCAGACTACGAACCTGTTCCTTTAGGGGGAGTGTAACCCCATCCAGGACAGGATATGTATCCACCATCTGATTGGAAAAACCATCCACCAACAGCATCTCAGTCTTATCAGGATTGAGTCTCAGTTTGTTAGTTCTCATCCAGTCCATTGTCGCGTCCAGGCAACGGTTCAGCACATTGACCGCCTCGCCTGAGGAAGATGAAAAGGAGAAGTAGAGCTGCGTGTCATCAGCGTACTGGTGACAACGCACTCCAAAACTCCTGATGACCGCACCCAACGGCTTCATATAGATGTTAAAAAGCATGGAAGACAAAACCGAACCCTGCGGGACCCCACATTGGAGTACCCACGGTGTCGAGCAATGTTCCCCAAGCACTATCTTCTGGAGACGGCCTGCCAAGTAGGAGCGGAACCACTGCCACGCAGTGCCTCCAACTCCCAACTCCGCAAGCCTCTCCAGAAGGATACCATGGTCGATGGTATCAAAAGCCGCTGAGAGATCAAGGAGAATCAACAGAGTTACACTCCCTCTGTCTCTCTCCCGACATAGATCATCAAACAGGGTGACCAAGTCCGTCTCAGTGCCGAAACCGGGCCTCAAACCCGATTGAAATGGATCTAGATAATCGGTTTCATCCAATAGCGCCTGGAGCTGGTCAGCAACCACTCGTTCCAAGATCTTGCCGAGATATGGAACATTTGCCACTGGTCTGTAGCTGCTGAAATCCTCTGGGTCCAGGGAAGGCTTTTTCAGGAGTGGTCTCACTGCTGCCTCCTTCAGACAGCCAGGGACCACTCCCTCTCGCAAGGAGGCATTTATCACTTCCCTGGCCCAGCCAACTGTTCCCTCCTTGCCAGTTTTTATTAGCCAAGAGGGGCAAGGATCTAGTACCGAAGTGGTTGCACGTACCTGTCCAAGCACCTTGTCCACGTCCTCGAACTGAACCGACTGAAACTCATCCAACAAAACATGATGGCTTTTGATGGTTCCTTATTACTAGCTAACACAACACAGCTGTTTAGGAGAGGGCTGAGCAAAACAGTTTAGTAACTTGGGGCAGAAGTCTTGAGTTTTTGCAGCAGCTGGCAAGAGAAAGCATAGAAGTGGGGCTTTAAGAGTACACTCTTTGCTTTTGGGGGACTGATGGTGCTTTAAAGACTAGCACTATCTGCCTGAATGCTTGCCTGCTTCTTTTGCTCAGTGTGTACATTTGTAATAATTGGAGAAACTCTTCTTCTCCGCCTCTATTGCATCCGCTGAATCTCGCCCGGCGGAATTGTTTCGAGTTGTCAAGGGTCTTTTAAATTCTGACCCTCATGAATATGTTGACCACTCTATAACCTGTTGTCATGAGTTTGCATGTTATTTTGCAAACACTCAGATTCGTTCTGACTTAGACGCCAAGATTAATACAGTCTCTATGGATGTAACTTCGGCTCCTGCTTGCTTAATTAGAATGGATTCTTTTCAGCTTGTTCAACCTGAGGATGTGGACAGAATCCTTGGAGAAGTACGTCCCACCACGTGCATGTTAGATCCTTGCCCTTCCTGGCTTATAAAAACTGCCAGAGAGGGACTGGTTAAGTGGGTCATGGAAGTGATTAATGCCTCTTTGGGACAGGGCAGCATACCGTCCTGTCTAAAGGAGGCAGTAATAAGACCTTTACTGAAAAAACCTTCCTTGGACCCCCTATTATTAGGTAATTACCGCCCAGTATCTAATATTCCTTTTCTTGGCAAGATAATAGAGCGGGTGGTGACTGCTCAGCTCCAGGGATTTTTGGATGAGACGGACTATCTAGATCCAGCTCAGTCTGGTTTCAGGCCAGGTTGTGGAACTGAGACGGCCTTGGTCGCCTTGGTGGATGACCTTCGCAGAGAGCTGGACAGGGGGAGTGTGTCCCTGTTGGTTTTACTGGATCTCTCAGCTGCTTTCGATACCATCGACCATGGTATCCTTCTGGGCCGCCTCGCTGGGATGGGACTTGGAGGCACGGTAATACGGTGGCTCCGGTCCTTCCTGGAGGAACGAACCCAGAAGGTGGTTATGGGGGACTCCTGTTCGGCCACCTGGCCATTGACCTATGGGGTCCCACAGGGTTCAGTTTTGTCCCCCATGTTATTTAATATCTACATGAAACCGCTGGGAGAGGTTATCCGGAGTTTTGGGGTTCGGTGCCACCAATATGCAGATGACACCCAACTCTATCTCTCCTTTCCACCTGATGAAACCAAGGAAGCCGTCCAGGTTCTCAACCGATGCCTGGTATCAGTGATGGACTGGATGGGAGCGAACAAGCTGAAATTAAATCCTGACAAGACAGAGGTGGTCCTCGTCAGTCGGAAGGCGGAGCAGGGAATAGGGATTCAACTTGTGCTGGATGGGGTTACACTCCCCCTGAAATCACAGGTTCGCAGTTTGGGAGTGCTCCTGGACTCGGCTCTGACTCTGGAGGCACAGGTCACCGCTGTGGCTAGGAGTGCTTTCACTCAATTAAGATTGGTGCGCCAACTGCGCCCGTTCCTTGACCAGTCAGACTTGACCACGGTGACACATGCCTTAGTTACATCCCGATTAGACTACTGTAACGCGCTCTATGTGGGGCTGCCCCTGAAGACTGCTCGGAAACTGAAATTGGTACAAAGAGCTGCAGCCAGGATGTTAACTGGGGCGGGATATAGAGAACATACAACCCCGCTGTTGTATCAGCTCCACTGGTTGCCCATTTGTTTCTGGGCACAATTCAAGGTGCTGGTTTTGACCTATAAAGCCTTATACGGCTTAGGTCCAGGCTATCTGTCAGAGCGCCACTCCCTCTATGAACCTGCTCGGACTTTAAGATCCTCCAGCGAGACTCTACTTATTACCCCTTCCTTCCTGCAAGTTCATCTTGCAGAGACACAGAATAGGGCTTTTTCGGTGGCCGCCCCTAGACTGTGGAACTCTCTCCCTATTGAGGTCCGGTTGGCTTCCTCATTATCAAATTTTCGTGCACAGGTGAAGACTGTTCTATTTAGATGGGCTTTTAACCAATGTAGTTAGTTTTAACCTATGTTTATTTAATTCCATTTTAAATTGCTTAAACTGAATATCATATTTATTAATTATTGCTGTTTTAATGTTTTAATGTAAGCCGCCCTGAGTTCCTCGGAAAAAGGGCGGGGTATAAATATTTTAAATAAATAAATAAATAAATATTACAAAAAGCACCAAAGATTTTCAGACCTCTTTGAGCAAAAAGGAACTGACTGTGTAGAAGGCTCCTGGGAGATCCAGCCACTTGCAGAAATGGCAAACGCCTCAGTCATTGTCCCCCAAAGTCTGATAGCCAAAATACACCTTTTTGCCTGGATAAATGTTCACTTTTACACCCTCAAAAAATTATTTTTAGATTGTGTAGGAATGACTCAACTTCAAAAGTGGTCCTCCCTTGTGTATATGAGTCACTGATCTGGACAGACCTTTTCATTGCAAGAAAGGAAGCACAGAGCAGTGACTCATGCAGGCATACTCTTCTGGGGGGGGATGCGCTTCCAAGAGCAGGTAATTCTGTTGCACCTCTGCACTGGGAGTAATTGAGTGATCCATTCATATGGCGATGGAGGCTGATCCATTAGGCATTGCCCCACCAACCTGCTGGCCTTCTTACTCCCATCCACTCCGGGGTGGCACTGCCCCTCAGTTTCTTCCTCAGTCTCAGTATTGCCCTTGCAGAACTGAGCAGGGAGGAGGATGGGGCACAGTTAGAATTAGTTGGCTCTGCCTATCATCATTCCCTCTGGCTCCACCTACTATTGGTCTCTCTTCCTTCTGCCCTACCAGCCCAAAGGGGCACTTATACAAAGGTGCAGCAGACTGACCTGCTCCCAGCAGAGCCTGGCTGGAAGCATTGTGAATCATGCAGAGTAGCAATGGGCACTGCGTTTTGTGGAGAGAGGTTCGTTGGGCTCATGGGATCCTTTCATTATTCATGATATTTCTTGCAACACACTAAAACCCATTTCCTCATAATCCCCCATGTGTTCAGTGAAAGCGTGAGGTGGGACCAATGCATGCTGGCCTCCCATCTTCACCCCCAAACACTGAACATTGAGTGACGTGGCCAGAAGCACACTGGCATTGGGAGGGCATGACCAGCAGGTGAGGTCCTGCTTCGCTCTCATGTGTTCACTGAACATGTGAAGAGGTTACAAGTGAACAGGCCTTAATTAGATCTCTCATGGCCCCCGGCACATCATTGAGGGGCTTGTTCACACCAGAATTTACTGTGTGTTTGCAGCTGTTTGCATTCCCATTTAATTTCAAGCAACACCAGTCTCAATGCTTTCCCCCTGTTAATTCAATAACTTGGGGGAAATCAGGCTGCAAGCCACTCGACTCAGGGCTGCAGATTTGTCTGGGTGTCTTTGGGTGGGTGGATCAATAATCACTTTCTGCTGTTCCTTTTTCCATGCCCATTGCCTGCTCCATGCTTACATTTATTTTCTGGTGCTACTCTTAACTATTTCTAGAGTGCTCCCAAACAGTTTTGTTTTTTTGTCTCTCAGATTTCCACAAAACCAGAAAACTGCACAATACAAATGTCTACACCGCATATATTGGGCTGCAATCTGAAAAGTGTGAGCTGAGATTTTAAAATTGCTTTAATTTCTTTTCCAGCATTGCCTGACTGTGCGCTTTTGTACACTTCTAGGGCGGGGAATTTTTTAAAATAATGGTGGGCAGGTGCAGCTATCTAATGCACTTACCCTGTCAGTACATAATTGGCATAATAGAATCAACAAATTAGAAGCTGGGGTCAAACACGACAGGGATCGCCTGCTAGTATGAAGGGGAAGGATCGAAGTCGCCTTTCATATACAAATCTAAACACATGCAGGTGTGGACTGGTCTGGTCTAATTTGGATAGGGAAAATGTAGATTAACAGCTAAATAATGCTCAAATGTGGACAAGCCCCCTAGTTGCTTGAAATGCACCCCCCATTTCCATTAACTTTCTTATATAAACCTTCTGTAGCAGAAATAAACTGTTATAACTATGATACTTTAACAGCTTCTTCATATACTTTCTGCCCCTCCCCAATACACACATAATTTGTTTGCTTTCTAAATGTGTGTTAGCTGGACAACAGTGGGGGTGGGCGAGTAGCCATTCTAGAGCAGGCAGTTCAGAATAATCAATGAAGCTGTTTCAAGCTTAAGGTACAATCTTAAGTGTAATGGTATTTTTCCACCCTAAACTGAGAAATGTGCTTCAGGCCTGCACACTTAGCAGTCTGCTGCGGCTTCATAACATCTGCCTATGGAGGAAAGTTATTGCTCAACACTCAGGAATGCATAGCCAATGTGACAGCAATAGGAAATAACCTCAGAGATTATAGTGGGGGCCACGAAGGGGCAGTGGATTCAAAACACAGACTGAATGTAAACAACATCTTTAGGCTGCAGGACTCCTTCCTTGAGAGATGTCAGAGCAGCCAGAGCTATGGTTATGAAAGAAACACATCAGGAAAATGCAGCAGCTATTCTGTTAATTTGTTTTTAAAAACATTAAGACTGAATACAAATGTACGGCAACACTGATTAATCAGGCAACACTTTAAGAAAAGTTAATTATTTCAAATATAAAAACAGTGGGCGGTAGGTATTCCTTCTTCTCTCACACGATGGGACAGAGTGGCTGCCTCTTGAGATGATGTCTGGCAGGCCCGGCTCTACCAATAGGCAGTGTGAGGTGGCTGCCTCCGGCATCTGATTTTTGGTGTGAAGAAAGGATTAGCAATTTTTTTATTAAATTCACTTATTATTATTGTGTTTTTACTGCCAGGCAGGGGTGCTGTAGTGGGATTTTCTGCCTCAGGTCACAAAATAACTTGAGCAGCCTTGTGTGTTTTCATTTGGTGGTCGTGGGGCACCATTTAGTACTCCACCTCAGGCAGTAAAATGAGTGGTATTCAGCTAACTCATCCTGTCAGTGCAAAGATTACCGCTAGCACAACACGACTCCCCCCCCCTTGCATGCCCTTTGCCCTTCCCAAGTCTGCTCTGGGGGGTTAAGAAAACCCCTAGAATAGGTTTAGAGGGCTTGCAGGGGGTGGGAAAAGTCCCATTGCACTAGTGGTAATCCTTGTGCTGACAGGCCCCTGACTTAGCCCTATGTTGAATACAGCCCGATGTCTTTGGCCAGCCCTGACACAGACACAACTTAAAACACAAAAGAAACATTATTTTTTTCAAAACTATTTTTTATTCATATGCAGATGTATCAATTGATTAAACCTCCTATGATTAATAAACTAAAATGTCTTTAATCATCAGACAGCACTAATAAATTCAGTGATTGCCCACCACTTCCACTTCCTTTTTCTGAACCATGAAAGATAAGCATTTACAAATAAGCTGCTAATGGGCAATGGCAAAATGTAGATACAGAAGAAAGGTATAGTAACGGGAGTGTGTGTTTCATATGTGCCACCTCATGCATTCAGGAATGTGCAAGGAGGGAGCAGAATCACACCCTCAAGGCAATAGGAGGGCAACCCTGGTTGTCCCTGGATTCCCTTGCATAGAAGAACCCCACAAGTATAGGTCTGCATGTGCATACAGCCTCTTCACAATTGGCCCCATTTGTTAGGGCTTAAGAGTCAATGGGAGGGCGATTGGTCAATCAGGCTTGATGAGGGAGAATGGAGTCAACTTTGGAATAAACAATTGGTGCCCACTTCCTCTCATCAAGTCCGTGAAACCAAGCTGAAGGTGGCGCATAGGTGGTATGCCACCCCTGTGCAAATTTCCAAAGTTACCCACGCAATGTCTCCCAAACATTGGAGGGGTTGTGAGGAATTAGGTACGTACCATCATATGTGGTGGTCATGCACTCCAGCGTAGATGTTCTGGACCCTAATATTTGATGAGATTCAACGAATTACAGGACAAAATATAGAAAAAATGCCACAGTTAGCCATATTAATTTTTTTTACAGATTTAAATAAAGATTTAAATTGTAAGCCATTAATAGGCCACCTTTTGATGGCAGCCCGGCTGCCAAACATTGGCGAGATTTAAAAGGGGCCACCCTGAAATACTGGAGCCAAAAAGTATGGCACATAGCTATTATGGAGAAATTGACCTCCGAATTACGGCAAGCTCAGGACCTCGCACAAGCAAATACCTTTGTAGATATCTGGTATCCATTCATAGTTTATGTTAACTAAGTTCAAGGGGATGTAGCCCCACCGATATATTATACCAATATATGGAATGCCTAAGATTAAACACAGCTATGCCTGGAGGGTGAGTGATAAGGGGGTAATTTTGGGGGGACAGTTTTAATGTTTCGTTGTTTGTTTAATGTAAGGTTTTATCAGGTTAGCCATATGATGTTAGAATATGGACCTGAGTTATTTATAGTCATTTATTGTTTTTTAATTACGACTGATTTACCATAATGGTTTTTGTTTTAAAATTCATATATAACAAAATATGTAAAGAATATTCTGGTTTGGTTTTGTTCGTAAAAAGTTTAAAGTTTCAATGAAAAGTATTAAAAAAACAACCAGTTGGCCCCATTTGAGGAAAAGGACAAAATGACTTTAGCCGTAGGAATTCACAAACTAAGTTGAGATGTGTGTTAATGAGCTGGGGGGGGGAGTCCAAAGAGTAGGCAGCGTAATTGCACTGGGTGATGAACGTGTCCAATCTGCCAGTTCCTCTGGGCGCTGTCAGTGTGCTTGCTCAGCATCTCCAAATCATGTATGGCAATCAATTGCATCACTCCTTTCCAAAACCTGAAGAGCTTTCGCAACAGCTAGTACATGAGTGGGACACTTCTCTGCCCCAGTCCTGTTTGAGCTCCCATTTGGAAAAGCACCCGCCTGTATTTGGGTTTACTGTCAATTGCTCAGACCCAGTTTCATTTACCACTCATTCAGGATGCTCCTGGGCAAGCTTTTTCACGCTCTTTGTTGATGGGCTATTAGAAAGAAATTGAGTTTCTGAGTTCATAGAGGCCTGAGAGGTACTGTATGCAGAAATTCACAGTGGCATCAAGGTATGCCCCCCACTTCCTTGTGGTATTCCATTTCAGTTTGATTTGTCTCTCGGTGTCCCTCATTTGCCCATGTTTGTTCCTGTGTAGCTCTTTTGTGCGTTTGCATACATGCATGCCAGCATCCACACAGGAATGTAAAAGGATAAGGGATGCAACAAGGGACAAATTGTATGCATTCACAAGTGACTTTGCTCCTAGGTCCACACTCCAGCTGGCAAGTGGCCAGCATGAAAGGGACACCTGGGAAAAGTAGTGACTCTTTAAATGTGGTACAGATTTTCCTGAGGCAAAGCCCCAACAGGGAGCTTAATTCAGGGACACTGGCTAGGACTAGGTACATGCTGCCCCAGCTAATCTTGGTATACCCTGGAATGTATCTAGGGGAGGGGGAGACTGGTATGGTCCTAGGAAATGACTGTAGCTCAGTAGCAGAGGATCTGCTTTACATGCAAAAGGTCCCAAATTCAGTCCCCAGCATCTCCAGATACTGTATGGCTGGGGCAAGACTCTTGCCCGAAACAATGAAGAGCTGTTGCCAATCACTGAAGATAATACTGAGCCAGATGGGCCAATGATCCAGCTTGGTAGAAGGCAGTTTGTTTGGTATACCCATAGACAGTATAATCAAATTCTTTCTGCCTAGAAGGTTAAATCAATGCATAGTTCTCACCTTCACTTGCCTGGCTGCTTCCTAGTTTCCTTTATGCTTTGTCACTAGGGCTGGAACACGTTGTCAGCTAGGGCTCCCCCTTGCTCCTAGAGGGGCCACCACTCAGTGACAGAGTGTACTGACCCAGGTTCAATCTCTGGCATCGCCAGTTATAACAGGGATGAGCAGCCTTTTTTCTATCAAGGGTCATGTTCCCTCAGAGGAAATCTGTCAAGGGTGTGGATATGTGCATGTTGACTACCGATGGGCCCAAAGCCCATGGCAGGCAGGACCAGTGCCAAAAAATTAGTGGGGGCACCCCATTTTCTCTCTCCATTTTTCTCCCTGTGCTATAAGCAGCTGGGAGAGGGAACAGATCGCTCCTGCCAGCAGTCTGAACCACTGGTTTGCAGAGGGCTTTTGGAGTTTGGCTGGAGGCTGCATAATATTAAGATTTGGGTCACAAGTTGCCCACCCCAGAGTTAAAAGGATCAGGCAGCAATTGATGTGAATATCAAAACATATGACCATATGATATTGTATTTCATGAGTTGTTTTTGTATATACTGGTTATATTGACTTTATAGCTCATTCAGCTCATTCAGCTATGACAGATGCGTACAAGTTATCCACATGTTTTTAATTTTTTATAAAGCATCCACATCCATATCATAGGCAGTTCTGAGTCAGATTTTGTGGTTCCCAATTCCTTGTTTTTCCAAATTTCAGTTTGTTGGGATATACTTTTTGGTTTGCCTTGGGTTGACTGAATACACATAGTTACCTTGACAGGCATTTGTGATCACACAGAGTCTGGAAATAGGAGAGCATATCTGGCCTAATACCACTTGGGGTGGCAACATTTTAGGGGCAGCAGAGATGCATCAGCATGGTGTGTGAGGTGTGTGTCCCTAGAGCCACATCGCACACCCCATGTTTCATGTGAACACCAAAGATTTTCTAACTGTACACATACAAATGCCATATGGAAATGAGGTAAGTTTATGTTTGGAAACATGTGTATCAAATGGTTGCAGTCGTCCAGAGTGCCAGAATTGACTGCAACTTCCTTTTGAGTACACACACCCAGTGGCATATCCAGATCTTCCACCACACAAGAGGATTGTGCACGTTTCATGTATATACTGTCAACATGTGTAGAGGGTTGAGTGGGATTGTATCCACTCATGTTTGCTCATCCCTGTTCCACTGCTACTGAGTGCATTCAGCATAACTTGCAAAAGAGCTTCCTCCATTTACAAACTGTGCATAAAATTCTGTCCATGCAATCAGGAATAGGGCCAACAGCAGGGTTTGCATGTACTGACCATTCTTGTACAAGTCAAGTTACCTGCGCTACTGGCTTCGTGTTGCCAGCCTGGATGATTCTTCCTTGGTTAAACAGTCCTGGTTGGAGCAACTACGAGCTGGCGGGTGGGCTCAAGAATGCCAGGGGATTCTCGATAAATATAATCTTCCCCATAGTAAATTCCTTGAATTAAGTAAGGTTGCACTACGAAATTGGATTTTCGACCAAGATGCCAATCAAGACCGCGCTACTATAGCGACGGCCCCATTTTCAATCTGGTTTCCACGTATAAAGCCTAACCACTTTCTCTCGGATTATCTGGGTGTTCTATCAAATGCTCCCATTAGGAGAGCGTACTCTGCCCTCAGATTTCAAACAATCCCCTCGGCCTACCTTGAAGGCCGATATTGCGGCATTCCAACTCCTCAACGTCTTTGCATCTATGGCTGTAAGGTTATGGAGGAGATTTTACACTACCTTCTCCACTGTCCATTATATGAAGACCCCAGGCGTAAATTTTTACTCCCTGTTCTAGTCCCCTTTGCATCTCGTCCAACAGATGAACTGGTACTTGAGCTTTTGGCTGATAATTCCAAAGCAGTAACACTAGCGGTTACTAACTTTGCTTTAGCGGCACAAAAATTGAGAGTGAAATTTACCAATGAAATATCCCAGTAGGGCTGTTCCCCTTAGTCTCTTCTAGATCCTCAGATTTTAATGAATTTTTAATGGTATATGTTCGCTTATGTTTGCTGTATTTATTTTGTTTGCACATGGCCTATGGCTAAGATTGCAATAAAATTTATTACTTACTTACAAGTCAGCAAGTGTGATCCTGCTCCCGTCTGTATGAACTGAGTGTGCACACATGAAATGTACAATTGGCTGTACAGACTTGAAAGGTATGTGGAATGGCCCTAGAAAGTTCCCCGTGAAGTGGCAGAAGATGCTGCAACAAGCCTTGTTTCATGAATTGTTGTGCATAATCTGAGATGTGCAGCTCAGAATCCTCTACCACATTGCAAGGGATCTTGAACAGGGGTGTAGTTGTCCAGGGACCCAGGGGAGCTTAGACCCCTTACGTTTTTGAAAGCAGGGTCCCTATGTCTCCAGCTTCCTTTCCAGCAGATTGAAGCCAATCAGAGTGAAAGGAGGCAAGTCAGCCACTCACTACCTAACACTCCCCTCTCATACTGATTGGCTCCTAGGGACATCTGTTGTTGTGGGAGAAGGCATGCGCAGAAAGGACTGAGGAGGGTTGAGATGATGATGGGGAGCAAGCAACGGAAACTCAGCTAAGGAAATTTCTTTGGTTATGGCATCTTAGTACATTTGCCCATGTATGTAAACAGAAAATAATAGACCTAGCTGAAAGGCAACACATGGAGATCTGCACTGACTGTTGCAGTGCATTATTAAAGGAAAGTATTCCAAAGTAAGAGACTAAAAGCTGATTGTATTATTGTAAAAGGTTGTATAATCTTAGGAGAGGTGTGTCGTGACTATCAAGAAAGGATCCTACACTTCCGAATTTGCCACCATGTTACTGTATTGAAGTGGATCTTGTTGGACATCCATGTGGGACTAGCAAACTGCTATGGTTGGCATATTCCATGTATGAGAACATTTTACATTGCTTCTGTATACTTCAACTATTAAGATGCCAGTCTCCCAGAGCTATTGATGCTCACCTAAGAATCATCATAAAGTGTACTCTTTCAGGCATCTGAATGAGATTTGCCCTTCCTTGTATCAAGCATATTCATATTTAGTTATGAACGACAGCATCCCATCAAAAGTGAATTGGCATGATGGAATGCCACTTTGTTCAACCACAGTCTTGTCAGAACATTTGAAAGCACTGACCTTGCCAGGTGTCTTTCCTTTTCCTTCCCTTTAAACCTATTCTTAGGATCATAACAGGTCATCAAGGTTTGCATATGAGGCAGAGCTGCTGGTCTAGACGTTGTTTACAACCAATCAGCTATAAAAAGGCAGTGTCCTTGGATAGATTACTTTGTTAGGGATATACAACAGAGGACTAACAATCATGAAAAGGCAAAGAATTAACAAAAACATGTCAAACCAAGCAATTACTGTATTTATCTAATTGTTTATTAAATGTTACAAATTCCAGATCCCTCCCAACACATTTAATTAATTTAGCTTTCATTTAGGACAGTGGTTCTCAAACTTTTTTGGTTTGCGGCGCACTGTAAAACATATAAAAATTTTCTGGCGCACTTCGTGTACAAAATTAAAAATATATTAATATATTTTAAACTATGAATAAAAATAACATAAACTATAGAAAACTATTACTTACCCTATACAAATGGGTTTCTTCTCATTTTAAAAATATACTTTCATAATATTTGAGGCACACCTAGCCACCTCTTAGGGCGCACCAGTGTGCCTGGGCACACCGTTTGAGAAACACTGATTTAGGAGAATACATAGGCTGATTAAAAACGTGTTGATGGAGAGAGCTTTTAATATATTTTGTTTTATATGTTTTGGTTTGGCTTTTGTGATTTTTTTTTAAAGCTCAAATAGTTTTACTATTGCACGTGTTAGCTGTCCAAAAATAGCATATTCAAGGTGAGTTCTAATACTAATATACAAAAATACAATAAAACCAGTGAAATATACACAACGGGTGATATTAAATTATAGTCCTACCCATTGAAGTTAATAGAGTAACTTAGGTTCATTAATTTTAATGAGTCTACTCAGAGTAGGACTTGGTTGAATATAAACCTGCGGTGTAAGTTCTAGTTGCAGGTTGCTACAACAGAAAAGGTACTATCCTAGGTCATCCCCACCTCACCACAGACAGGGCAGAGACCTGCAGAAGGGCATTTCAGGATCTTAATATATAGGCAGGTTCTCTCTTTTTTAAAACAAAATTTATATTCTGCTTAATTGTAAATAGAACTTCTAAGCCAGATGTGGGGAACCTTTGGCACTCCACTTTCGCCCTCCAGATGTTGCTGTACTACAGCTCCCATCATCCCTGGCCACTGGTCATGCTTACTGGGTCTAATGGGAGTTGCAGTTCCATCTGATAGGAGTTGTAGTTCCATTAGAGCTGGTATGGGACCAAAGGTTCCCCATATCTCCTCTAACCAGTTCATGAAGAAAGAGGCCGTCCTTCACCAGCACCTTGAATTGGGCCTGGAAATGGACCCGGAGTGACCGAAGCTGCTTCAAGTTTGGCAAGCTATATTCAGTTTACTCAGTCCCAATTGGTAACCTAACTGCTGTATTCTGTATTAACCAGACTTTCTAGACCATCTGCAAGGGCAGCACCATATACAATGCATTGCAATAATCTACATCAGTCGTTTTTGCATGCCCACCATCTTGGCAGCCAGTTATACCACTGAATAAATATGGTTTGTTTATATAAGACAGTTTTGTAATTATCTGATCCAGAAACACATACAAAATTCAAAATCCTTTGTACAATTACTTTTTTTTGTAGGGCTACATAGAGGATCCTAGACTAGATGGAGGAAAAGCTGGGAGAAAACAGGAGGGTGTTTACCTATTGGCAGAAGGGAAGTAGAGAAGTTTCTTCAGGGATCTCCTTGGGCAAGACATGAATGGCTCTGCTCCAGCTCTACTGTGCTACATTCTACATCTGCCAGTACTGAAAATGTGAACCAAATGAAACAGCAGAGTCAATCCATAGCAAACAGACCATCACACTATATTTAACACAATTCAAAAATATGAAATCAAAACATTATACATAGGAAGAATGTATGAAAAAGCTGCAAGCTTCCAGGAGTGCAATAACGGCATAAAGAGGCAAATGCAGTGGCACTCCAAGACCTGAATGAAATTGTGAGAAAATGGTCCAGTCAAATATCCTTCCTAATTCTAGCAGGTGGCTGGCTGACTGACAGGTTTAAAAGCAAATTCATCCTCGTGAAGACTATATTTTATATGCAGTAACTGAATGTCCACATTATATGGCCCCACGTAAGTTCATGATATAAACTTTTTAATACTAAAGAAAAGCCTTTTCATCAGATTTGAGTTTCTTTAAAGGCTCTGTCAGGCGTGTACACCTTTCTGTTTCTTTGGTCCACACTGTCACAAGAGTCACAAATAGCACAAAATAACAAATAGCAAAATGTTGGGTGGGGAAAGACAAATCCAGTTTCTTGAAATTTATTTATTTATTTATATATCTCGCCCTTCCTGCCAGTAGGAGCCCAGGACATCCTTAGTGTACAGAAGGAAGATGTACAAGCTGCTTGCTGAATAATGACCTGGCTGTATTGTAAACTACTCAAAGAAGGCAAGACAAGCAGTATATGGAAAAATAATAATAGATACTGAACAGATGAATAATATTTGGGATTTAGGTGGGGCTGTGTGTGTCCTGCAGTTGTAAGGTACACAGGTGGAACTTGGTACTGGGCTCAGAACTCAGCATCCTATAAATTCCCATCAAATTCTAGTTAAAACAGATGGGATCAGATTCTTAAGCATCAGATTTGTATGCAACCAGCCCCCTTGGATTTCTCCAGCTGTGTATATGTATCATAGTCACAGACAGACAGACACACCTGCAATCTGAGGCAGGCCTATCCTACCAATGTGGGAAAGATCTACCTACCTTCAAATGTTAAGTATCTATCTCAAGAGCAAAGAGCAGATTCTTTCTTAGTTAAAATTCATGCACAGCAGTTTGGTTGTTATAATTTCATGCATTTTCAGGCACAAATGTGACTCCTAAGGGGAACACCTGTAGCTTTCGAAATTAGAAGTATCCTGTGGGGTGTGTTTGACAATGGAGCCTTGTTTTTATGTCATTAACTCGACGCAATAGTGACTCACTAAAGAGTTGAAAAACAATGCTTCCCCAACCTGGTGCCTGCCAGATGTTGTTGGACTCCAACTTCCATCATCCCCAGTCAGAGTCAATGGGAGTTGTAGTTCAACAACATCTCATGGGCACCAGATTAGGGAAGGATGCCTTAGAAGGCTTAGAACAACATGGGATGTCTGTGGCATCAGCAAGTGAAGTACAGTGAGAAAGCTTCAGGATTGCATGGGAACATAGGAAGCTGCCTTATACTGAGTCAGACCATTGGTCCATCTAGCTCAGTATTGTCTACACTGACTGGCAGCAATTCTCCAGGGTTCCAGACTGGGTTCTCTCCCAGCCCTGCCTGGAGATGCTGAGGATTGAACCTGGGACCTTCTGCATGCAAGGCAGATATTCTACCACTGAGCTATGGCCCTTCCCCAAACGGTTGCTCCCTGAGGTCCTACACTGACCAACTGATGGGGAAACAGATGGCACACAGCCTGTACAAAAGCTGCACAGGTTGAGCTGGCAAGTTGTTGGGACTGCTATACTGGTGTCAGATGCTGTTAGGGTGAGGACCAGGCACCTCCAGTTCTGAGTGAGGCTGCCCCATGTGGTGAGCTGTCAGAACTGCATCTTGGAATATCTTGCAGTCATTCTCCCAGGGTCTGAAAAGGTCCTGCCTATCCAGGTTGGCCTTTGAGCCTTCCAAAAGAGAAAATGTAAATGTACTGCCTTCAAGTTGATTCCGACT
The DNA here is from genome assembly GCF_030035675.1 of Rhineura floridana. Classification (NCBI taxonomy): domain Eukaryota; kingdom Metazoa; phylum Chordata; class Lepidosauria; order Squamata; family Rhineuridae; genus Rhineura; species Rhineura floridana. Next base: position 22,807,404 of record NC_084482.1, read on the forward strand.
TATGGCAACCCTATGAATAGGGTTTTCATGAGGCTGAGAGGCAGTGACTGGCCCAAGGTCACCCAGTGAGCTTCATGGCTATGTGGGGTTTCAAACCCTGGTCTCCCAGGTCGTAGTCCAGCACCTTAACCGCTACACCACACTGGCTCTCAAAAAGCTTCCTGTTTGGGCAGAGATCTTGTCTGAGTAAAAAAGCCTTCCTGGCTCATTTTCTGTCCTTGTCTGGCCACTAAAGCAGTATCTTCTGTCTGTACCTGGTGCACTTCAACTATCCACCCAGGAATCTAGCTCCAAAAATTACCAACAGGTGCCCTGGGTTGGACAACACTCCCTCCCATGGGTCAGGCAGCAGGCTGGTAAGGAAAATATTAGATGCAATATAAAAAGAACATTCACAGGGGTTGCCACAATGCTCTGCAAGCGTGGCTTCCTCCTAGCTTTGCAGTTAAATGATAGATGTTCATACCAGATTGTTGAATGATGATTTGCCCACAAGTCCTGTGAATGCCCTTCTCCCCAGTCCCCTCCATGATTCAGGTAGTCTTGGATGTGGCGTGGTGATCTCACAAGATGCGCCTGCCAGTCCGTACTTCCTCAGCCAGCTTTAAGCATGCTGGGGTGTTTTTAGATCCTGGTTCTAAATAGGAAAGTCACTTTTGTATTGAGGCATTTCCAAGTCAGCCATATTGCCGTAACCCCCCCCCCAAAAAAAAAGTTATAGCATCTGTCTTCACCCTACAGTTCTGTTTTCCTGGCAGTCCTAGTTGGGGCAGGAAACACGCAAAACGTATTAATGGAAGTCATGACTGGAAGATAGCCTGGATGTGTGGCCTGGGGCTGACGTGCAAGCAAGTCTTCTGTGCCTCCTTGAGACCAGCTGTGGTGAAAAGGCTACTGGAGAAAGAGGATTAATCATGGGGAATGCTGTCAGAATCAAAATAATTTATATACTGTATGTGGGGCATATGTAATAGTAGTGGACACAGTTAAATCCCAGTGGTGGAAAAAGGTGCATGTCCAATTTAAAGTGCTGGTTTTTACTCTTTAAAGCCTTAAACAATATGAACTTAAGCTATTTGAAGGCCCACTTGCATCCATATCAACCTGCCTGTTTGTTAAGACCGTCAACAGTGACCCTCATTTTCCCAGCATTTAGATAGCTGAGGTTGGTGGGCATAAGGAAAGGGGTTTCTCTGTGATGGCCCCTTGGCTCTGGAATTCTTTGCCAATGAATCTCCTGAAGGCTACCTATCTGTTTTAGGTGGTCTATACAGGAACAACTTTTTTGGGCTGGGATGTTAACTTTTGTTTTTAATTGCTGGTACTGCAGTAACTATGCATTATGAGTGGATTGTGTTTTACTGCTGATTTATTAATTCACGGGGGAGATTGTAGTAGTTTTATTGCTGATGTCTTAATTGTATTACATAAGCAGCCCTGAAAGAGTCATACTCAGAAGGGTGGCCTATAATTAATTAAAAATAAATTAAAAATTAGAAAGTGCTGCTTCCTCATTTTCTCCTTTCACCAAGCTGCAAGAATATAATGGTTTAACAAAATAATAACAACAAAATTGCAAAACCAGTTCTCAGTCTCTAGCAGTTAATATGGAGAGGAAGTGTGAGACAAAACAAATATTTTGCCTTGTCCTAAGGGCGGAATCTTTTCCAAATGGTGCTTGGGACAGAAACAGCAGCAACATCCTTCTTCTACTTCCCAGTGGTTATGACAGGACATTTGCCATTTGCTTCTTGAACAAAGGCAGAAGCCATACTCAGTCCCCATCATCAGATGTGCTAATGGCTAACTCACTGAATTCTATGATAATTCACATGCAGTCCATAAAGACCAGCTGCCCAGGCATTTGACATGGAAGCCAAAGTTTTGAATGGCTTGTGTGTGAGAATGAGAGTGAGAATGCTTGCCAACATTCTATTCAGCCCTAGTCATTTTCATTCACAAGAGAGAAAGGCTCCGGGTCAACCCAGGAGAGGCCCAGTGCAAAAGGCTATGCAGTTCTGCTAATACCTTGCGTATTGTTGCAGACTGTAAATGCATGTCTTATACATATAAAACAGGGATAGGGAAGCTGTAGCCCTGCAGCTATTGTTGGACTACAGCTTCCATCATCCCTAACCATTGGCTGTGTTGGCAGGGACTGATGGGAGCTGGAGTCTTAACAACATGGGGGGGGTCAAGTTCCCCATTCCTTATATATATAAAAAACAGTTGTTAAATCCAGAGGCAACTCTTGTATTGCTCCTGGATTCCTTTTTACAGAAATCAGGCAGTATTCTAAGGCTGCAGTCCCATGCTGTTGCTTGGGAGTAAATCCACTGAAAGTTGAACTTACTTCTGAGTAAACATGCTTAGAGATCGCACTACACATATGTAAGGAAGCTTTGCACTTCAGGGAAAAGCACATAAGTTGATCAAACATAAGTGAATGTTTATGTTTTGCAGATAATAGCTCATCTCTTCCTGATTGCCAGTGCTCCCAACCTGGTAGTCATGTAATCTAACACAATAGCTGTACTGTATTTTCCTTTGGTTCTGTGAATCCATCCTGCAGTTTAGTGGCTCATTAGCCTTTGTCTACTTCTCCAATGCAGAAGTGGGAACGATGTTAGCAAGCTTCTTTCTCTTTCTTTTCTAGGAAAAATTATAAAAGACAGCAGATCTGGGAAGCGATCATCCAGTTTTTGGAGTGCCAGAACAAGTTCAGCGCAGACAGTTGCCTTGCTTGTGGGAGTCAATCAGTTGATTTCTTGATTACTGGATGCTTAATGATTGGCAGCCAATTGTTCAAACCTACTTCGTTACAAAGCATTTTGTTTAGCAAAATGCAAGATACTACCAAAGTTGTATCTTTTAGGTTAGGTCTGTTCACACATGCAAGTAATTAAGTGAAGTAGGCATGTGTGAACCGTTCAGTCTTGGGCACCTTTCAGAATTCTTTCTGTGTTTCCCCATGTGCAAACCAAAGAACACTACTCACTTGCCAGAAACATCAGCACTGCCTAATAAACAGTAACATTGTGATGAGAAAAATGGGAGTGAGTAGCCAGGTTTTCTTCTTCAGATTGCTGCACTTTGAATGCAGCTCAGTCAGTCTCCTGAATGTATTGGAGATGTGCAAATCTGATCCTACAGGGGATGTGTAGAGTCCTCCTGCATCCCATGGGGTGTGGGGTGGGGAACTTGCATATCAAAGCAGCTGTTTTTAGGGAATGCAGAGATCTGTAGGGCTGACAGCTGTACTTCTTGGGAACAGCCGGGAACAGTTCTGCTGACAGAACTATTTTGAGTTGATTGCAGATCTTGTGTTCTGATGTGCTGAAACGTCCAACTTTTGTTTCCTTGCCTCATCCTCCAAGACATGTCAAACACTCTTCTTTCTAGCCATGAGCATCACTTGACATGAAATGGTGTACATCTGCCAGCTACTGTCAGGGAATAAATTTGCTCCCCCACTCCACCCTCCCACCCGAGGCAGGGACAGTTCAAAGTCTAGCCCAGCCTATGAAGATGGTGGGGTGGTGGGGTTCAGATGACTTCTCCCCTGTGTTCAAGAAACATGGAATGGGGACGGGCATAGAGTTGCACAGGCTAGTGAATAAATGAAGAATGCAATTATGGTGTCTGATATTAATCATTTCTTACCCTTGTCAAACAGCCAGGGCCCAGGGTACCCTAAAAAACTGTGGACGCTTCTATCCATATGAGTTTCCCCGTGCATTAAGACTTCCTGGTGTTGTTCCACTTTGGGAGCCTCCTTTATCTACACTAGGACCAAACACTAGGACCAAAGCCTTACCAATTGTGGCCCCTTACTTATGCTCTCCCTTACAAGGTCTATTGGGGCTAGCTCACTTTCAGCGTTCAGGCACAAACTTAAAAAAAAAATCCATCTAGTCTTCAGAGGGTAGATTTCTGCCACTGTACAGATTCTTCAGAAACTATGTTTTAGCATATTTATCCTGGGATCTGTTTTTTTGTTGTTGTTGTTGTTATTGTATTGTGTTTAGAGATGTCATTGTGAGAAGCTCCCTTTGTGGGCCTAACACATAAATCAATTAAAAACTACACTTCCTCTACCTTTCTCCCTCTCCACTACTTTTATTACCATATTTCAGACTGTAATAACTTCCACAGGGCAGGGAGTGGGTATGTATGCTACCTCTCTAAGGCACCATGCAATCTGTAATAATACAAAGTAAAACGACCTTCGCTGGCAAAGTCGACTGATGGGAGTTGGAGTCCAGCAACACCTGGGGACCCTCAGCTTCTCTTCCCCAATCTCCCCCTTTGAACCAATATCTTTTTTTTCTTTTTGCAAGAAATCCAATGTCTCTGGAGGTCGATGGTGCAGTCGTCATTTGGTTTGACTCAAACTGAAAAAAGGGAAAATAAAAACCCAAACAACGTCAAACATGCATTTTATTATTATTATTTTTATTATTATTAATAGTTTGCCCCCCTTTGGTTGAACTGTATTCCCCTCCCCACATCTCGAAAATTCAGTCTCATTAATAACAAAGTGGTTTTAAAAAGAAAAACCAGGACAGGCAGATTAAAAAAAAAATTATAGGGTTTAGACACATCAGAACCTAGGCTAGAACGAGAGCGTGGTGCATAACTGAAAGCCGCATCCAGCGCAGGCCTCTCGGATAAGGATCCATTCTCCTGAGAAAGCAAGTTGCATAACAATGATGCTGAACTGGAAGCCTATGCAAACAAGTCCTTTGGTGAACCGAGGGGGGGGGATAACGAGCAACAGCTGCTTCATCCTGCCTCCCCCACACCACCTACCTCCCACTCTCTGTCTCCACCAAAATCCTTATTTTGACGCAGATTCAAAACAAAAGATGGAGTCCAAGATGCTTCATGACATCTCCAAATAGACATACACTTTTTTTTTTTTTTGGATCCGCAAACTCTGGGGAAGGAAAAGGAGGCAGAAGGGAGGGGAGGGGCCGCAATTCTTTCTGAGTCCTGGCGCTTTCTCTCCAGGCTCCAGGGACAAAAAGAAAAAGATGCTGGCCTTAAATGACCCTTTGAATTTCATAATGGTGGCAAAAATAACGATTTTGCACAAAGCAAAGCCAAAGTGTACAAGGAACGAGATTCGAGTGAGATTGGCAGTTGTTCTCACCCCAGCGTTGTATGCTGAAAACACACACAGAGGAATGTTTTCTGCTGTTCTAAATGTGGCCTTTACCACAGGAATCAGTTGAACCACACTAACCCACAGGTCAAGTTGGCTGCGACTCCTCCAGAACAAAGAACTCCTCTGTTGAGGAGGAATTAAACTGCACTCTGGAGCAAATTCCACCGGAAAAGAAACTGCCCACACGGACAGGCTTCTCTGGAACAGCCAGCCCTCACAGCCTTAGGCACCCAGGTACCCATGCAAGAGCTGCCTACATTACAGTGCTGCTCCAGAGACCAAATGCTGGGTAGATTATTTCCCCTGTGACATACCTGAGGGCTATTGTGGCATGGTGGCTGAGATTCAGTTACAAACCAGGAAGCCCCTGGTGCTAATTTAACCTCAGCTATGAAGTTGCTCAGTGATCTCAGGCAAGCCCCTCCCCCCCCAGCTTCAACCTTCCATCTGCAATGTTGGGATAATAACAGTGGCATACTTTAAAGAGTTGTTGTAAGGACTGCTGAGTGAAACAATGTACATGAAGCATTTTGTATATACTTGAAAAGCACTATATAACTCCTAATGCTCACCCAGATTGTCATCACCCCAGAAAAATGCTGTGGTTCCTAGTAAAAACATTGCTTCCGACTTGAAGTCTGGTTGTTAACTGGGAACTCTTAGAGGTAAAACACATGATCAGCTAGTATTTCCTGGGCTGCACCATGTGGACTGCAGGTGAGGGAATCACGTTTGAATCCTACTCTATATCAAAAGAGTTCGACATGTACAAAGTAAATATGCCTGGAGAAAAGGTACCCTGGAACTCTTCCCCGTTACATGGTATTTTTGAATGTTCCAGGAGCATCTCAAAAAGGATATTATAGAGTTGGAAAAGGTTCAGAAGAGGGCAACCAGAATGATCAAGGGGATGGAGAGACTCCCGTATGAGGAAAGGTTGCACCATTTGGGGCTTTTTAGTTTAGAGAAAAGGCGGGTCAGAGGAGACATGATAGAAGTGTATCAAATTATGCATGGCATTGAGAAAGTGGACAGAGAAACGTTTTTCTCCCTCTCTCATAATACTAGAACTCATGGACATTCAAAGAAGCTGAATGTTGGAAGATTCAGGACAGACAAAAGGAAGGACTTCTTTACTCAGCGCATAGTTAAACTATGGAATTTGCTCCCACAAGATGCAGTAATGGCCACCAGCTTGGATGGCTTTAAAAGAAGATTAGACAAATTCATGGAGGACAGGGCTATCAATGACTACTAGCCATGATGGCTGTGCTCTGCCACCCTAGTCAGAGGCAGTATGCTTCTGAAAACCAGTTGCCGGAAGCCTCAGGAGGGGAGAGTGTTCTTGCACTCAGGTCCTGCTTGCGGGCTTCCCCCAGGCACCTGGTTGGCCACTGTGAGAACAGGATGCTGGACTAGATGGGCCACTGGCCTGATCCAGCAGGCTCTTCTTGTGTTCTTATGTTCTTAGCACAAGATCAGCAGAAGAAAGAGGGGCTTGTATATTTCAAATTGGCAAATTAGTTCACTTCCAGATGACCTGTTTAATGGAACATTCATCCTGATTTGTTTGCAGGGAAGTTAAACGCTATCAGCTATTTATTGAGCACCCATTTGGATTTGTTTGTAGGACAGTTAAGATGATGCTGCATCAAGCAAATGTTATCCTTCACTTTCCATTTTTCCATCACTTTCCTTATTGGAAAAAGGGGGGGTAGGGCGGAAGTGGGTTTGTTATACAAGAACTCCAAATCAACTTTAATTGTGCAACCAGAATTTGCTGATATGTGATTGAATCCCACCCAAATATAGCAACAGTCTGGAAGTGCCCTTCATTTTCTCAGTGGGCCACTTTGAGTGGGTGGTGGAAGATTCACAAGCATCCTCTCTCCCAAGTGGCCTGGCTTCCTGGCAAATCTGACCAGGATTCCCCCATTCTCCTTCACTCTCATCGAGGGAGGACACCAACAGGGCTCTGGTGCCTTTAAGAGCTGTGCAACATACAGAATGCAACAGGTACCACTTTCCTCAGCAGTGAGATGCAGTGATTGGGGAAAAGTGTCCTCTGTTCATTCACCTTTTCCCTGTCACATAGTTGTTACAAATACAGGACTGTGTGGTTGTGTACACAGCACACAACATTTTATTCTAGAATCAATGGAGACTGAATACTCCCCCCCCCTCCACACACAATCTAGATCTATGGCATATTTTCCCCCCTGAAAAGTGCTTCTTGAGAAAGCTCAGTGTAGATTGATTCTGTGTTACCCTGCAGTGTGTCCATTTCAAAATGGATGAAAACAGATGTAGGCTGTCCAGGAAATGGGGGGGGGTGTATCCACACCTGCCCAATGTCATTGTGGATGGGCATTTACCTTGATCGCAATCACCACTTCCTTCTTCATTCACCTGGAGCATATGCAGGGAGGAAAATGTGTGAATGACAGTGAAAAAAGCTGATAAGAGAAAAATCAACTCATTTGAAATGTGGTGTTGGAGGAGAGCTTTGCGCATACCATGGACTGCGAAAAAGACAAATAATTGGGTGTTAGAACAAATTAAACCAGAACTATCACTAGAAGCTAAAATGATGAAACTGAGGTTATCATACTTTGGACACATAATGAGAAGACATGATTCACTAGAAAAGACAATAATGCTGGGGAAAACAGAAGGGAGTAGAGAAAGAGGAAGACGAAACAAGAGATGGATTGATTCCATAAAGGAAGCCACAGACCTGAACTTACAAGATCTGAACAGGGTGGTTCATGACAGATGCTCTTGGAGGTCGCTGATTCATGGGGTCACCATAAGTCGTAGTCGACTTGAAGGCACATAACAACAACAACAAACTTAATCCAGGGGAGGGTTTTCAAATGTATATCAAATAACCACACCAACCCTTGTGGATAGCAGGATGTAGCATCAGTCTAGATCTAGATTGAAAGCAACATGTTGAGGATGAGCGCAGGGGTGTAGCCATCACAGGTCATGGGGGCTTATAGGAGGGGGCACCTTTGCAGCTGACAAAAACTTTGACTAGAAGGAGCCTCCCCCCTCCTTTCAGCTTGTCACAAATAAAAAATGAAATGCTATCCACTACACCCTTAATACAACTCAAAGAAGAGAGACACTCTGTGAAACGAACAGACAGAAATGAAAGTTCCTCACTCACGCACACACCACAGGGTTACGTTCTGGGACTCATTTTGCTCTGTGATATTGTGAAGACCAATAGCCAGCTCTGTTCAAAGAATATTAGGCAAATTTCTGGAAGTCAGGAGCATCTGTGGCTGTTAGTCAAGGTTTTATCAGGGGATGGAGCCTGATGGAGGGGATGCCAAAAATAGATGGAACAAGGAAGTCAGCGAACCATCATGTCTCTGCTTCCTGTTCACTTCCTTTCTGAGCATCTGGTACTGACCACCGATTAGGAAGGACACTTTTAGGTTTGACTGATTCCAGAAGTCTGACTTATTTTGAAGTTCCTATGTTTGAGGTTAATGCCCAAACTGCTGGATAACCTTTCTTCCTCATGGGCCTTGAAAACAGCGTAATTAAAGGCCATCCTGCCAAGAGATAACAGTTTCACAATCCTAAATCTCTCTCTTAGTAACTGATTAAACTGCCTGTTTAATCAGCACTAAAGCAATGCTGGCGGATCAGGTTGCCAGGTTGCAACCTGGAGATGGATGTTATTTTTCCAAATTCCCCCATGAAATGGGAAACTGAGTGGCCACATTTTCTGCCCTCTCCTCGGAGCCCTTCCATCTGCCTCCTCCTCTGCTTCTGCTGCTGTGTGGCCCACCTGGAATCCTGCTAGCAGGGGACAAACAAAAGGACAGAGGGGCAAGAAGAACAGACAGAGTCTGCGATAGTTGGGTCTCTTCCTGCCTTATCTGTCATTATAAAGCAGAGGTGGCTAACCTGTGGCTCTCCAGATGTAGCTGGACTCCCATCTCCCATCAGCCCCAGTCAGCATAGCTAATAGTCGAGGATGATGGGAGCTGTAGTCAAGCATCACCTGGAAGGCCAATCAAGTTAGCCACCTCTGCTTTAAAGGGGCAGAATGAATCTGTGGGTTGCAGCCCAGCAATCTTATTGGTAAGAGTAATACAATATGTCTCAGAAGCAGAGCTTGGAAAAGTTACTTTTTTGAACTACAACTCCCATCAGCCCCAGCCAGCATGTCCACTGGATTGGGCTGATGGGAGTTGTAGTTCAAAAAAGTAACTTTTCTAAGCTCTGCTCAGAAGTTGCCACCTCTTACCATAGTCAGGTACCTTTTAAATCTCCCCAATACAGCAGCAGATCAGGCAAGCATGCCCATCTGTTCACTCACACCCATTCACTCCTTTCCCTCTTGGTGGAAATTTATAACTTGCCCCTTGAGTTGTAACCTCTTCCCTTCTCCTCTCCCAATCAAGTTTCTTTAAATCTCCAAATACAGTGTTTGGGGGTAGGAAGAGAAGGCATCTGGGGCTCCTCATCTGACTTGGGCCCTTTGGGTCCTGATCCTTAACCCTACACCCAATGGATCACAAGGTAAGAGGAGTTAAATGGGTGTCTGCTTGCCCAGCTTCACTGCTGGGACTAAGCCTACTCTGCTGAATAGCCCCATGAATCATAAGCTACCATCACCTATTGCAGGGATGGGAAACATGTGGTCCTCCGGATGTTGTTGGACTCCAGCTCCCATCAGCCCCAGCCAACACAGCTAACGGCCAGAAATGATGGGAGGTGTAGTCCAACAATGTTTATTTATTCCACAGTATTTATATACCACTTGATTGTAATAAAACCTCTCAGCGTTTAAAAACAAAATGAAATCATCAATTAAAAGATAGTTAAAAACACTCAAAAGATTATTAAAGTCAATAAGCAAAAAGTTATTAAAATGCATGTCAGCATTCTACATGCCTGGATAAGCTTGCCTAAAGAAAATTGTTTTCAGCAGGTGCCAGGAAGAGCACAGAAAAGGCACCAGCTTCATGTCAATAGGCAGGGAGTTCCAAAGTATACGTCCCACTACACTAAGGGAACAAGTATTATGTGGCACCTGTAACAGTGCCAGTTCTGCAGATCAAAGTGCTTGAGTGGACATATATTGGGTAAGGCAACAGCTGGAGCGCCACAGGTTCACTGACGGGACAATTCTATTTGGGATACTGAGTTACAACTCTGTTAGCCAGGGTCCAGTCTCTGCCCACCCAGGTCCTCTAGAATTAAATCTTTATAGAACTTTGCCTGTGCAATTGGTGTAATGTCACAACCAGTTTTAGGTTATTGAGTGGGGCAAAATGAATGTTACCCACTCAAATGTATCATCATGTACTTTTGTTGCTTAGGAAGGAAAGGGTATAAACGTGAAACAAAGATTCAAAAATATCTAAACAGTTTTACAATTTAACCTGCTGCATCTCAGCACTTGATGAGACAAAGATGGGGAGACTAGAGCCCAGTCATTTTCTGGTGTGTGTGTGTCTGGGAACAGAGTCCAACAGAAAAGCTGTATAGTCTTCAAAACTGGGAGGAAAGAGGGGTATTCCCCTTCCTTTTCTGGCCCCTGGCCCAAAAGCAAACATACCAGACAGACCAGGATTTTTCTGAGCAATTGGTAACACTTATTGCAGCCTGGCGGTTTGTTCTTGTCCATTTAAGTGAGAGATGCAACAGCTATGGCTTCTCCTGTCAGTCTTCCCCTGACCCTTTATGTCTTTCCCCCACTGCTGTGCCACACATCTGGGGGCCTGCTTGCTACAGCAGCTGTGGGAGGACCAGGTTCCAGGAAAGGACCTGGATAAAAACCAGATGAGGGAAGCCACACTTGCTACATCTGCTCTGTAACTAGTAGTTGTAAAGAACAAAGTAAATCACGAGGTCATGACCTGAAAAAATCACTTTGGCTGAAGCATCATGGGGCTATTGTGTAAGGACTATGCAAGTTTTAACCCTCCTCTTGGGGCCAAACTAGATGGGGAGATGGCAGAGATCTGTCATCAACTCTCTTTAAAGCAGGAATGCCCCCCCCCAGGTGTTGTTTGACTCCAACTCCTATCATCCAGTATGGCACAATGGCCAGGGATGATAGGAGTTGTCGCACAACTCTTCGTAGAGCAGCACACTGGCTATTCCCACTTTAAAGAGATGAGAGATCCGATTTCGGCAAACGCCAGCTGAGGATGGGGATCCGGGATTGGGACTGCCACATTGGGGCAGAGAAAGTTTAACCCTTTTCCCCAGTATCATTTTTCCTGATAAATATTTCACTCTCCCACCCTAGCTGCCATTTTCCCTGTGAGCAAAAAGTTGCATGTTCAGCCTGTGTACACACAGGAGTGCCCTAATGGGTAAAAACACACACACAAACACATACACCCCAGCTTCAGGAAAGCAATCTTAATGAGAAATGATGCTGGGGGAAAGTGTCAACCTTGGTCCCAGCACTTTGGTCCCAATCTAAATCCTCCCCTCTGGCAGCCAGCATTTTAAGGTCACATCCACAGTGTAAATTTAATTTATACCACTTAAGCGGCATCTCTAGGTAGAGCTGGGGAAACATTTCTTGACACTAATAGTCAGTGTACAGAGTTAGGTCACATCCACACTACACATTTAAAGCACTCTTATACCACTTTAACAGTCATGGATTCCCCCAAATAATCATGGGAACTGTAGTCTGTTAAGGGTGCTGGGAACAGTAGTTCTGTAAGGGGTCGCTTAACATCTCTCAGCACCTTTAACACACGACCGTTTCTAGGATTCTTTGGGAGAAGCCATGACTGTTAGTGGCATAAGAGTACTTTAAATGCATGATGTGTAAATCTTAAAAGAGTTAGAACCATTTTACAGAGATCTCAGTCTTGATGACAATCTTGCCTAGTTGGATCCAGTCACAGAGATCTCTGTCATCTTGTCTAGTTAGGCCCTCAATCAACAAAACAGAACTCAAGTTAAGTAGCCATCTATTCCCCCGTTCATAAGAAGTGAGTTTATAAAATGACTTGCATAAAGCCACATAACGAGGTCAAACCTTGGAGTGAGGAATATTCAGGAGCACTTGCCAACCTCTTTCCTAGCCAATAGCCTACTGTGACTATCAAAGCGGAGCATAAACACCAGGGGGCTGTCAGTCCAGGGCCACTGCTCATTTCTTGCATTTTCTGGTTCATGCTGGCCTTGTCAGGGCAAAGACATTTTTTGGAATCTCATGTTTCCAGAAAAGGAAAGGGAAAGAAAGAAATGAAGCAGTTCCTAGAAAAAGTTTTGTTTTTTAGATCTTCCTTTTTGCAATAAGAAAAGTGATGGACTGGAAAATGTCTCAATTGTCCCATCAAATTGGGATCAAATGAGATGATGCAGCAGCATCTAACCAACCTGCAAACAAATCAGAATGAATGCTCAATAAATAGGCCGTCTTGAAGCACCCTAAATTACATTCTTATGAGCAGTGTTATGGTACATTGGTTCTGGCACCAATGCTAGAGCTGGGCAAGGAAAATTCCTAGTCCTCTTGATGTTGTTGGCCTCCAACTACCATGAGCCCCAGCCAGCACAGCCATTGATCAGGGACTATGGGAGCTGTAGTCCAGCAATGTTGGATGACAGAGGTATGTGTGCCACACACTGCCTGCCCTGCACTCCCTAAGATAGCCTGCTGCCCCATCACTGGGGGGGGGGGATCATCTGGTCAGATTTTTACATAGAATGGAGGATGCCATCTTGTCCTTCACCTCTGCTCACCTCTAGACTGTCAGTATTTTGTGGGACAGAATGCATACCAGGTTCTGCAAATAAAATGGATTAAAGTGCTTTGTTGCCGTAATGCAACAATTCATATATATGGCTAGGAAAGTGAGGTGGGGGTGGGGGGAGAGATGCACTGAAAAGTGTGGGATGAATGAATGATTACCAGGAAGACAGATAAACACCCTATAAGCAAATCAGGATTAATGCTCACTGTCATATAACTTCCCCATGAACAAATCAGACTAGACAATGAAGGCTGGATATAGGCTAACCTCCGCATAAGTTTTGTGCAAGCAAATAAGGATGAACGCTCAATTTGCAGGTCATCTGGAAGAGCTCTCAAGCACCAAAATGTCTTGGACCAGCTCTAGTGGAGGGCTTACTTGTGAGCAGCCCTAGGGTGGCAGGAGACAGTACTCCAAGGCAGCTGCCTTCAGGCTTGTAGCCTATTGCCTGATTAGTATAGCAGCAGTAAGGGCCGGTGGTGTAGTGATAGATTCTGATATGCTGGCACTCTTCAGGACAACTCTTATAGCCACACCCCTTCAAAATTTATACACCAAAAAAATGACCAATGCAATACCAACTCAGCATTTGTCTTGCCCATCCCTCCTGCTTGCTTAATATCCAGCGTGATGAAGAATTCTGTTAGACACAAAAGCTTGCTTGCTAGTTTGCGACATTTTGGTTGATCACAATAAAAGGACTTGGGAATTTTTCAAAAACCAAAGCGCCTGCTTAACCCTTAGCCATGCATGCTAATGTAACCTCCCTCTTCCTCTGCTTAGCTTCCTTGATGGCTCTCTCTTGAGAAAGATTATTTAATTGGCATGCATTTGGCAAATAGCACCCCAGGAGATGCCATCATTGCCCCAGCTGTGAAATAAGTGGCGACACTTTGTCCCTGCCCATCCCTGCCTGACTTCACCACTGGTAAGGACCCAGTTGCAGCTGCAATGTATGGCAAAAATCTTTCTTACAATTTGATGGGACAACGGAGACAACAGTTACGTGCATAGTGAAAAGATGCTGCTTAAGAAATGGCTGCTTATCTCTATACAGTTGTCTGTTCCAGATTGCACAATATGTTCTATGTACATGGGAACAGTCCCAGAGATTTTCAGTCCTGTCTAGCAGCATTGTCTATGGTAACAACAGAACTTTTCTCAATCAGTGTAGCCATAGCTCATTGGAAAATCCCCTGCTTTGCATGCAGAAGGTCCCTAGTTCAGTCCCTGGTGACTCCAGGAAGGGCTTGGAATGTCCCCTGCCTGAAACCCTGGACAGCTACTGCCAGTCAGTGTAGACAGTACTGAACTAGATGAACTAATGGTGTGAGGCAGTATAAGGCAGCTTGCTGTGTTCCTCTGGGAATCAAGATAGACTGTATATGTGACCTCCATATTACATTTCTAGACATGAATAGAGGGGTCAGAGTGGCTCTTAGAGATATGAAGGCTTTGAAAAAAATTTGGAAAAATGGGGAGAGAGGTGGGTTTTTCCTTCAAATTTCCCCCAAATTTTCCTGTTGTTTTTTTAACATTGGGGAAAAAACAAAAGGAAAAAATGGGTTTTTCACAGATTTTTCTGGGGTTTTTTCTAGGCCTTCACATCTCTAACGGCTCATGTATGCAAGAAAGCTGTGAAGGGCCAAATGTCTCTTTCCAAATACAGTTGCACCCAATAGGAGGCATGGCCAGTCCAAGCTCCCGACACACATACTTGTGTTTGCCAAAGTTACGTTTGTCACGCATGTAAAACATTTTATTCTGTTATAAATTAGGAATCGTTACAACCTTACACACTTCAGATTTTTTTTCATGTGTGTATGTAAAGTGTTTCATGGGCACACTTCAAAAACTTCACATGTTAAGCTGCTGCAATAATATAATCTAGAGACGCTCCCTTTTACAGCCTTGTGCTAGGGGAAACAGAGATAGCAACATGAGCCATTACTGGAATCTGAAAGCAGCTGAGCCAGCCATAGTGGCGGAAATTCTCTTTTTGTTAAAGTTATGCATTCTTATGAACTTATAGTGGTTCTTATCTAAACCCACAATTGCGACAAGGGAGGCTGTTGGGAAACAGGAAAAGGGGAATGCCTATAATAAGGATGGGGTGCCTTTTTGCCCTCAAGGGCCACATGCAGTGGTTACTGGGTGTATGAGGGACGCATGCCGCTGGGCATGACTGGAGCCAGCAGTGAGTGGCGCCAATCACACAATTGCTCATTCACACACACACACACATATTCTCTCTCTCTCTCTCTCTCTCTCTCTGTCTCACACACACCACACTCATCATTCACACATACAGATTAAGGATATATAATCTGGTTGATACAACAGGCAGACACAGTGAGGCATTTCTGAGAAAGGGAAACTGTTCCCTCCCTGTCTCTCCCTCTGTCCTCCTTAACAGCTGGATTCAGAGTCCCCAGACTCTGCTGTGTCAGTTATCACGATGAAAAGCCTGCTCATCAAGCTGACTTGGCAAAGGTGAGAGCAAAGCGGCCACTCCACGGGAGAAGCCTGATGAGAGTTTAGTGCTGCTTAATGCCCTGCTGAAGTGCCCCATAAACACAGTGCAGGATGAAACACAATCTGCCCGCGCACTGCTTCCCTATTTAGGAGAATACGCTGGTGTTTGCTGCTAAATTAACTCTTGACTCCTGGGGTATGATGTCACATGACCTTTATGGTATAAGGTTACCATTCATTCCAGAAATGTGTCCAATGGGAAGGCAGGCATCTGATCTCATTCCTGCCTACCTTTCCTTATTTATTTCTGTTTATGCTGATCTCTAAATAACAGCCAAGCTATAATTTCCCACATGACATTCTACTGTAAATCGGGGGGGGGGGGGAGAGAGAGAGACCCACACTGGTTCCCTTCCCCACTTCACTCCCTTTTGCTGCTTTGCTTGTGATGCACATGAATGCAGGTGCATATAAATGACTATAGGAGGATGTTCAGAACCTTGATGTGCATGGCCCTGTACAATGCATTACATATTCAAACTGTATTCTTTGGGTGATCCTGGGGCTTCTTGGATGCTTATCAAGGGTTCCTCAATTAGAAGATCAGACTTATTTATTCACTACATTCTTATATATCTTACCCTTCCTCCAGGGAGCACAGGATGGCATATGTGTTTTCCCCTCACAACAACTCTGTGAGGTAGGTTAGTCTGACAAGTAGTGACTCACCCACACAGTAAGTTTCATGTCAGGATAATGGTTTGAACCTGGGTTTCCCAGTCCAAGTCCAACATTCTAATCACCACATCACACTGGCTCATTAAAGATAGAAATGCTTCCCTCTAAGACAGCTTGTCTAGTCTACTTCTGCAGATTCTCACCTGCACTGAACTGGCACAGAAGTGGATTAAGTGTGTTCTTGAAGGGATGCTGAAGGTCTGTCCTGATCTATCCTGAAGGTCTGTCCCAGTCTGCATATTGCTTTTGGCATTGCCAGGTCCTCTTACAAAACTGAAAATCATCCCAAAATCCCCTGTAAATTGCAGGGGGAGGGGCAGGTTCCAAGGTGCATCCTCAGTCTGTGTGGCAACACATTTGCCTTCCTGCTGCCCCAGTGACATTCAGCATCCATTTGCACATGAGCAGCACTTTTGGATGCAATCACACATGCACACACAAAGCTGCTGTGGAGGGGATCCAGCACTTAAGGATGCACATGCAATGCACCATTTTTGCATGCACGCACTGTGCAGATACTACTGCCAAACAGATGGTCAGTGCTGTGAAATGGCAGTACCAACAGGGAATAACTTATCTGACAGTGGAAAGATTGATTCCAGTCACTCCTGCCTCCCACCCCTTTCATCGAGTGATCAGCATTGTCAAAAGCTGACAGAATCAGCTATCTGTTCAGTGAGGAAGATGCGTGTAACACAATTGATGCATATGTGGCCCTTTAGATGATCATCTGAGCCTTTGTACATATTTTCAAGTTGCCAGTTTCTCCCAGTCTTAGTTATAGCCTTTCAAGATGATTTAAACATGGTTTCTGAAAGGTAACTCACATGAAACCACTGGAATCCTGCCTTTCTTTTCTTTTCTGAAAAAGTAGTTTCCTAGTCCTCATGATTTCACTCTGAACTTGAAACTGAAATGTATTTAAAGATCAAAGCAGACAAGAAAATACATTTAAAACATAAAATTATATTACTCATAACTCACTTAAAGAACAACACACCCCAGTCTTATCATTTGAGGTTGATGCTTGACTTTTTACATGTAAATTTGGCACCTCAGTCGTAATATAGAAATGTCATAATTCCATCTGTCTAAAAACTACACACTTCATTACATCCTTTTCTGCTCTTCTCTCTCTCTCTCTCTCTCTCCCACCCCTTGTATTGGAAGTGTTTAATCCTTCTCTGGATGACTTTTAGCCCATCTGATGTACTCTGTTGGGTTCTTTGCTGCCTGTAGAGTACACAAAGTCCCTGTAATGAGTAGGTGCTGTGAAATAATAGAGCACAGTTGCTGAGGGAAAGTGGCTGATATGTTGAAACAGTTGTCCTTGAGCAGAGGATTACTGAAGTGCCTGTGTGCATAATATTGCTTAAGGGTGCTCAAGCCTTCTAAAAGATACTTTGAATTATAGGGGGTCCAGTGATTTCCAGATGACCCATATGCCCTGCCTGTGAGTTGCCCAGAAGGATCTGGCTGGCGTTCTATTGGAACCAGAATGCTGGGCTGGAAGGATTTTCAAGTCACATCCGCAGTCCACACCATACGTTTAAAGAGCATTTAAAGCACAGGGCTTCCCCCAAAGAATCCTGGAAACCGTAACATGTTAAGGATGCTGGGAAATGTAGTTCTGTGAGGAGAAACTACAGTTCCCATGATTCTTTGGGGAAAGCCCTGTGCTTTAAATGTATGGTGTATATATAACAAGAGTGTGACCCAGGACTGACCCTACCATTTGGCAGAGTGAGGTAGCTTCTTCAGGTGCAAGACGTTGGAGGGTAGAGAGGAGCAGTGAGATATTGGAGGGCAAAGCTGTATGTGCCACATAGCCTGCCCTGAGCCTCCTGAGCTAGCCTGCTGCCAGCAGGTATGGAAGAGGATGCTGTCCCGTCACCACTAGCATAGTGCAGTCAGCTTCAATACATGGAAAGAGGTGAGTGGAGGAGCGCACCATCTTGCCTTTCTCCTCAGGCAGAAAAACGTTTTGGGCTGGGCCTGTCTGACACTGAGACCCTTGCATTCATTATTCCTCGTTTCCCCAGAACGAGTCTTGTAGCACAAAAATAAGTTTTTGATTTGTTTGTTTGTTTTGCTGCAACAGACTAACACGGCTATTCTTCTTCCAGACAGTGAAAAAACAAAAAGCATGCTTGAATAACACATACTTTTTCACACTTCTGCTATAACGGAAGATGGGGAGGAAGAGATGCATTAGCAACCCTCTCATGTAGCATGCACACACAGAGACACAGAGGAAGCTGCCTTATACTGTGTCAGACCATTGGTACATCTAGCTCAGTATTGTCTACACTGACTGGCAGGGGCTCTCCAGGGTTTCAGACAAAGGTCTCTCCTAGCCCTACTGGGAAATGCTGGGGATTGAACCTAGGGTCTTCTGCATGTAAAGAGAATGCTCTACCACTGAGCCACGGCCCTTCTCCACGAGGGTGACACATGTATCCCCCCTTTGACATAATAGCAGAAGTGCATAAAAGCACAACCTATGATTGTTTCACATGTGAAGGTGCTTTGTTTGATTTTTTCTTTTTGCTTGATGCCTTTGGCTGAATGTGTGAAGTACTCAGATAAAAGGGAAAGTGTTTAGTAGTGCAAGTCCTCACTTGATGGTGAAGTCGGTGGAGGCTGGTCCATTAAGGCAAATGGGGCACTGCCCCACCAGACTCAGACTGCTCTCAGTTAGGCCCCATCTCCCTGCCTTCTTACTTACATCCAGTCCAGAAGGTAGCCCTGGCAATCAGCTTACTCTCCCTTAGTCTGCCCTTGTAGAATTCAACACTGAAGTAGATGGCGACAAAACTAAAAGTTAGTTGGCACTGCCTATAATTGGCTGTGGTTGTGCCTGTCATTGGCTCTAGCTCCATGTGCTGCTGGCCTCCTGCCTTACGCCCTGCTAGTTCCAATGGGAGTCAGCCACCACTGGGTGCAGTTACCAGATAATGAATGTGTATATGAACCAACCCTCCCTGGCACTTTCTGTTTCGGTTCTTGTAACGCTTGGCTAAAGCAGCTGTGGCTCTGAATCTCTCTTGTTCACACACACATACACACACACACATATATGTGCATTATTCTTTATTCCCTATAATGCAGGCATTGCTTATATATTTGCTGTATCTTTCATCAGATGAATTGTGAGAAGCTGATTTAGGCTGCTATTTCTGGAGGCTTAAAAAAAGGATTATTGCTGGAGCCCACCAACACTGAAGAGAGAGAGACTCATATACTCACAAGAATGAGCTACAGACATTTCTCCTACCAGTACTAGCAAGGAAATGCTTCTATGGAAGGGGGAAGGTTGAAAAATCTGTAGCAGAGGAACCTTCCAAACATCTCTTTCCCATCTTCAAGGAGCTAAAAGTGGGAGCTCAAGGTGGTGGCATGGTTCTCCAACCCTATTTTATTCTCACAACAATGCTGTGAGGTAGATTAAGCTAAAGGAGATGCTGACCAGCCCACGGTCACCCAATGAGCTTTGTAACTAAATGGGGATTTGAGCCTAGGTTGCCCCACTTCCAGTGTGTCTCCACAGGGCCGGTTCCAGGCATGCAGGGGCCCTTGGGCATCAGCTTGCCCTGGCCCCCCAGTGTGTGTGTGTGTGTGCGCACGTCCGTGGCCCCCCACAGCCCCCATGGCCCCCCTACCAGTCTAGTCTTTACCATTGCCCTTAATGAAGATGGTGGGCTCAGTTTCCCTAAGGGGAATGAAGCCTCTGCCACCATCTTTGTTGATGGTACACATGCGTGCTATGTGTGCACATCTCTGCCATCAACTAAGATGGCGGCAGCGGCTTCAGTACCTTAGGGAAGCTGCAGCCGACATCTTCTTTAAGGGTAATGCTAAAAAGCCAGCTGACAGGTAAGTGGGGGACATGGAGGGGGTGCGGATCGTGGAAGGGTAGTGGAGGGCCCCTCAGGGGCTCCTGTAGCTCCGGGGCCCTTGGGCCAGTGCCCAACCTGGCCACCCTTTAGAACCAGCCCTGTGTCTCCACCTCTCTTCTCTGAAAATGGGGGCACACAATGGTAGTCAAACCCTACCCCTTTTTACTGTAAAAGCTGGTCGGATCAGCTCGAGTAGTTTGTATTTTTAATTCGCTTCTGACAGATTTTGCAGCTGATTGGCAGATCAACCCATTGCCCCACCAGTTGTGGCTAATGGAAACATTTTGTTGTAGGCTCCGGCAGAGACAGTGATTGGCCTAATGCTTTGCTATGGATGGTCCTGAAAGGCCTGAAGTGAGCAGTTCAGAAGCCAGAAAAACCATTCTCACTGCTCCTAAAGCGACTAGCGTGCCCACAGCCTAATAAATAACTGCACTCTCCTACCATATTCCAGGCCATTGAGAGCAGTACTCCCTACAGAGTATAGACAAACTAGATTTAGATCAGAGCTGCAAAACAGATCAAGGGGCCCAAGGTTTGAGGCAAGACTTGGCCTGTACTAATTGGAGATGAACAAGGAGTGGGAAGAGATAAAAGATTTCTGCTTCCATACTATCCTCTGGGGATGCTAGGACTGCACTAACCAGGTTGCATCATCTGCCCTAACTTCTCACAATCATAGCGGAAAGGTTTTCTAAGGTTTCACTTTGTATTAAGTATCAATCAGTTCAAGCATTAGAGCACCTGAGCTGGCCTGTGTTGCAGTGCAACTTGTGTTCCCTCTGCATCCCCAGGGCATCCTGGTTTATTAGGCCCTTGGAATTCAGGAGCATTTGTCAAAGTTTTGCAAGAGCCAAGTGAGAGCAGAGAATGCAATAGTGAGAAAAGAGCATCAGGCAGTATATCTCAAATGGGGTGGGCAGACATACACACACACCCCCTCCCAGGAGGATATGGGGCACAGGCCCCATTTGCACTATAAATTTAAAGCACTATCATACACTTTAAACAGTCAGGCTTCCCCCAAAGAATCCTGGGAACTGTAATTTGTAAAGGGTGCTGAGAGTTGTTAGGAGACCCCTATTCACCTTCACAGAGTGATAGAGCTGCAATTGCCAGAGTTCTCTGGAAAAAGGTATTGATGGTTAAGTAATTCTGAGACTTGCAGCTGTGTGAGGGGAACAACTCTTAGCACCCTTAACCGCTACAGTTCCCAGGATTCTTTGGGGAAAGCCATGGCTGTTGAAAGTGGTATGCTACTGCTTTAAATATATAGTGCAGATGGGACCACAATAGAGGAGGCTCATGGATACCATCATGAGAACAAATCATTATGAATGAACAATAAAAAGGATGTTTGGAAGGGCCATAACTGTTCCAAAGACATCCTAACCTCGAAAGAAATATTCCATCTATCAGCACAGCTGGCAGCCTTAATAGGATATTAACTTCTTGATCCCCACCACCACATACCCTAAATATTTGTCTCTTACTGCTGCTTCACCTCAGGGACACAAGTAAAGTTTCCTTCTTCGAGAGGTACTGATTAAGTCTCCCTGGCCCACCCAAGCTGGTCTGTGGAAGTAGTGCTCTGATGCTTGCCCAGGAGAGCTTGCTGTAATTCACACATTAGAAGTAGGTGTGACATCAAAGGGTCGCTGCCGATCCCAATTAGTTAAGTGTACAGTATGATAGCCGTTGGGCATGGATGCGCCTGGATTCTGGAACTAAGTTTACACATTTAAGTGTTGTTTTGTTAATTCCAAAGCAACAGCTAATTGACCCTTGCACTGTATTCCCACATCATTATTTTGGTATGTGAAGCCCTGTGTTGAGACGATTTTATAATGTGTGAAATGAATAATCGTCTTCCCAACATTCCACCCCACTCTCCCAATGTTTCATAACTCTCTAGTATAACTAAGAGATGAACAGGGACAGCTCAAGACATTTGGCTGCCTGAGTCGAAGACAAATGGCACATACTCCACATATAGAAGCTGGACAGACTGGCAGTTAAATCCTACTTCAACACTGGTGGCAGCAGGACAGGGTCCTCCCTGGCACATGAGAGAGCAGCAGGCTGGCTTAGAGAATGTAGGCCAGGCAACAGGACAAACAAAGCTCTGTCCTACAGCATCTCACCACTGTTTTGCATCCCTCAGCATCTGCCGACTAAAACAGCTGCCTCACTATGCCCAAGGGTAGGGCGGGCCCTGGAGACAGAATCCAATAAGTGGTCTGCAGTCCGGGACACAGTCAAGAGGGGACAAAATGCACCTCTGACTCCAGCCACTTGGACAACACTAGAGCAGGGGTGGGAAACTGTGGCCCTCCAGATGTTGCTACTACAACTCTCATTAGCTCTGGCAAGCATGGACAATGACCAGAGATTATGGGAGTTGTAGTTTAGCAACATCTGGAGGGCCAAAGGTTCCTCACACCTGCACTAAAGTCAGGGAAAGCCCTCACCCAGAGAGTTTTCTTAAGTGCATGTTTTTCCTTACAATAAAGTGCTACACTTGCCCACAACCCTTGACCGTCACCTTGACCCGTAATGGTGCTGAAGTTCATATGGGTTCTAAGCTTAAGGCCTGCATGCACCATTGTCCATTGCCACTGACAAGCATGGGAACTGTATTTTCCATGCTTCCTGGCATCCATGGGTATTGCTGCAAGTATTGATCCTAGATACATCTTCTCATGCTTGCCTGTGCCAATGATGCTGCTGTGCATACTCATGGAAGCAACCAGATCTTAATTCTGAGGCCTAGAGTCGACCAGAGGCCGAAAGTCTGCCTTGGTTCCTAAGCAACCCCTTTGCCAAGTTAAGTTTGGTGAAGGGGGGCACAGCAGGGAAGGCTGGGTTGGTGGCAGGTATATGACAGAGTTTGATTCACACTAGGCCCAAGCTTAATTGAAAAATGGAAAGGGACTGCCTTCAAATTGATCCCGACTTATGGCGACCCTATGAATAGGGTGTTCATGGTAAGCAGTATTCAGAGGGGGTTTAACATTGCCTCCCTCTGAGGCTAGTCCTCCCCAGCTGGCTAGGGCCTGCTCAGCTGCACAAGCCAGCCCCTTCCTTGTCAGCAACTGCCAGCTGGGGGGCAACTGGGCTCCTTGGGACTATGCAGCTTGCCCACGGCTGCACAGGTGGCAGGGCACGTAACCCCTGAGCCACTCACTGTGGGAGTGATCTTTAGCTGGCCCTTTACGCCAAGGAGACACGAGTGGGGATTTGAACTCACAGACTATGGACTCTCAGCCAGACTCTCCTCCCCACTGTGCTATACCAGCTTGCAAGCTTAATTAGGGCCTGGTTAAAATTGAACCCAGTTAATTCATATGAGCTATGCTAATTCTGAATTGGGTGGAGGTGATCTTGCCTGTCTCTGTCCTGCCACAGTAGGTGACCTGGACTCCCTGACAGAGGATACAATGGGCATTTTGCTAGTTGATAATGCTAAAATGCTTACGGGACTTGTGGAGAGTCATTTATCACACAAGTTTTCCTTATGTTAACTCCCAAGGAGCTGAGCCTGTTCATCAGAAGCTCCCTTAGTTCCACCAACAAGAAAAAGTTATGGAAAGGGGAAAGATCCTGCTTCTTTTTAAAAAGAGCATGTC
Organism: Rhineura floridana; assembly: GCF_030035675.1. NCBI lineage: Eukaryota > Metazoa > Chordata > Lepidosauria > Squamata > Rhineuridae > Rhineura > Rhineura floridana. The sequence continues at coordinate 22,831,069 of NC_084482.1, forward strand.
AAAAAGAAGAGATAAGGAGAAAGAAAGCTGCACCATAACAGACATGTTTACAAGACACAGTGCATCATCATCATCATCATCATCATCATCATCATCATCATCATTATTATTCATAGTAGGCTTAAATAAGTGTTTAAATGGCAGTAGCAATATCTCCTCCCATGTCTCAACTGAACAGAAGGGGAGATTATGCTTTTCCAAGCCAGATGCAACATGTCCCACCGTACAGCTGCAGCCTATGGCAAATGACTAACCCCATGGGGACCATGATTGTATTTGAGCTTAAACGATATGTTCTCAGCACTGTTCAAGATTATACGACTCACAAAAGGGTAATTAATTCAACCTAATTTATCATCTGCAATTACAAGTTCATTATTTACCCTTCATTTCTCAATTGCCATTTACAATCCAGTGTTTATTATGCATTGTTTGCATTAGAACTTTCTCCAGTCAGTCTAATTGGCGTATAATGATGAATATTCCTGGTTTGCATTAAGACATTTGAACAACCCAATAAAACTAATAAGAGAAATGAAATTTTAAACAATTATTTTGGCTTTCCCCAAATTCTTTATTTTACAATTTGTAAAATGGAAGTATTTTCATTGTTTGAAAAAAGTCAACTCTTTTCAAACAATTAAAAAATATCTATCACAGAAAAGAACTCTTGGGCTGCAATTCTATACTCACTTATCTAGGAATAAATCCCACTGAATTGCACTCTGAGGAGACATACAGGAGACTGCTGTTAGTCCATGTTAATTGTTTGCCAACAACAGGATTTGGCTTAGGAAATATGTCTGGACGGGACCTCCGCCAGAGACGGCCTACGCTGCAGAGAGCTCTATTAAGTGTGCCTGAGGGGTTGGGTGTGCCAATCAGAACGTTTGACTTAATTTTTATAAACATACAAAAATACAAAAGAGATAGAAAAAGCAATATACCAATGTTAAAAATATATAAATATGTGAAACCCAGATTGGACATAAAACCTGGGGTTGGGAACCATTTGATTTAAACAAACCCCACACACCAGGAACATTGGCTCCCTCCTCATCCATGTCACATCAACAATGGCTTTTGAAATTCCCCTAAGGATGTGTATGGGCATAAATAACTTAAGTGCTAAGCCCTTTGGGAAAGAAGAGCCACCACATTTTGTACAGCCATGCAGGCTTTTCTCTATAATAAACTGATTCTTCTCTTACCATTTCTTCTTGTTTTCTGCAGAATCCAGCCATGCACAGCTCTGAGTGATGTCACACCAAGGTCACTTCCCCCTTCTTTCCCATAATAGTTTCCCTATATTTTTAAAAAATAAAAATGAGCCAAAGCAACGTTCAAGTGAAAATATGTAGGGTTATTATTATTATTATTATTATTATTTATTGCTTGCTTGCTTGTTTGTTTGTTTGTTTGTTTATTTTGCATCCCACCCTTCCTCCCAGCAGGAGCCCAGGGTGGCAAACAAGGCACTAAAAACACTTTAAAACGTCATAAAAACAAATCTTAAAATACATTAAGACAAAACAGCATTAAAAACATTTTTAAAACTTTTTAAAAGGGTTAAAAACATTATTAAAAAACATATTAAGCAATTCTGACACAGACACAGACTGGGATAGCTGTCCACTTAAAAGGCTTGTTGAAAAAGAAAAGTCTTCAAAAGGCGCCGAAAAGATAGCAGAGATGGCACCTGCCTAGGGTCGTGTCCAACACTGTACAAGCGGAGCTTCAATTGCACAACAGAACTTCTGTGTCCTCTTCTCCCCCTGTGTGACCTCCAAATCTGTTCCGGAGGGTTCCTCAAGCTGAGCTGATTTTGAGGGTGCACCGGGAAGGGGGTTGGAGTGGAAGAGGAAGTTCCATTGCATGCACAGAAGTCTGTTGCCTCAGTGGCTCTGCAGTGTTGGATACAATTAAGTGTTTTATAAATTTCATTTTTGTACACTTCAGGGTGGAATTCAAAGCTAGTCTTACTCAGAGTAGACCCATTGAAGTTAATAGAGGTGACTAACTTGGGGTCATGAATTTCAATGTGAGAGAGACTTTACTGAATACAACTCTTCCATTCCACCTTTCTTCAGTTTTATAATATTGTTTGTATCATTAAACACTTTTTATTGAAGGCTTTTGGCTGAAATATAAATATATTTATGTAAAGTATACTGTAAATAAAACAACATGGGAAGTTGCCTTATACTGAGTCAAACCATCTGTCTATCTAGTTCAGTATTGTCTACACTGACAGGCAGCACCTCTCCAGGGTTTCAGGCAGGGGTCTCTCCCAGCCCTACCTGGAGATGCCATTGGGTACTGAACCTGGGACCTTCTGCACACCAGGCAGGTGCTCTACCACTGAGCTACATGAGAAGGGGCTATAGATATATCCTCATGCTGCATACTCCATCATCTGACTTATGGGGTTGTTGTCAGACTCAGGAATCTATATAATGGAGTGAGTTTGCTGTGATTGGGTAAGGAAAGAAGCTGTCTTCACTTAATCCAATGAAGGAGCTCAATGCAATTAAAGGGGTAGGGAAGCTGCTAGCCTGACCCCTGGGGTTATGTGGCTCCCCAGCCCCCCCCCGATGTCCAGGCATTGCAAGTGAAAGTCTATATGTTAAGAGTCTTCCATGGATCTGGAATCAATATAGGGGTTTCAGTAGCAGGCGGCACAGCGCCATCCAACCTCAGGTGCGGGGCCAACAGTGTGACCCTGCTACCCCTTAAATTTTACAGAGTATCTTCACACAATTAAATGTATGGTGTGCATGTGGCCTTAGACAAGTTAAACAGACTTACTTTAAATTAGACCTAAAATTGTACTGTTCATCAATCAATTAAAAAGTAGAGGATCCGTCGAGTAAATATTCCTTAATCAGTTATCAGCCCCTACAGACAAATATTTGTTCTTTGAACCCAGTGAAGATTTATTAGGTAAAATGATACAATTATTTAATTTATTATTACATTTCTGTAACAACAAATAGATATGTGGCATTTCACAATATATGATTTACAAGCTGACTTTTAAGGTTGTTTATTTCAGAACACTCAGGCTTCACAAATCAATACTGTAGAGCTGTTTAGACATTTAACAATAGCTGCGTGTTGAGGATTGTGCTTCTATGTGTGTGTATTACCTACCCCTCAAATCACTCATAATTGTGAGTTTGAGTAGAAAACGGGCCTGATTCCCTCAGGCATAGTGATGATGAGTTCCTGTTAGTGATCAAAGTTCAACTGACCCCCTCTATTATCTTGCTAAAATATTTTATTTTTCTGCCATTTCTTACTCCCCACAACCTGAGCAAATGAAATGCGGTTTTCAGATTTCTCCTATTCATGAGGGAGTGGATGTTTGTTGTGGTGAAAGGCTTTTCAGCTGTCAAAAGTGACAGGTCTCCTGATGAAGCCAGTTCTAAATCCAGAGTCTTCTTCACATCTTGAACTTTCTCTCCTTATTCCTTCAGATGCCACTGGAGACCAGAGCTCCTGAGGCTGAAGATATCACTACTTGTCATTCATCTCCTTCTAGCAGTCTCTGCATTCCACTAGCAACAAAAACAAGCCAATCCTCCCAGTTCCTTTGGCTACATTCCCCAAGGCTTCCTGCAAGAATCCTGGGAGAGAACTCCAAATGATTAATGAGTGTGCCATTACCTAAAGGCATTTTGCAGGTCCCAGTCACCTCTGAGCTCACCTGCCCTTGTGCCATAAAGAAGCCGGCAGAGTAATAATGGTAAGGTAAGAGTCTACAGCTGCTGGAGGATTAGTGGGTGGGATGGGCTCCTGAGGCGGCTCAATTTTATAGCCTATGTGCTTGGAAAAGACAATATGTCAGTTGAACATAATGCCATGGGTAGGTCTGTATATTCCCTTTACTGTATGTGCTCCAAAGTTCTGCACCATATTTTGCAGCAGAATTTCAAGCAATTTTATACAGATCTGCTGATTCTGATTCTGCTAATTGGAAGGACAAAGAACTGTACATGGCATTGAAGCCACTAGGAATACTGCTCAGCCCCACCACCACTGTTGCTGCCACCTTTGACTCCTGAAATTTCATCAGGCATTGCATTCAGAGACTCCAGCTCCCATCAGCTCCAGCCAGCAAGGATAGTGGTCAGGGATGATGGAAACTGGAGTGCAGCAACCTCTGGAGGCACAGGTTCCCCATCCCTGATGTATCTGAAACACTTAGGCTGCGTACACACCATACATTTAAAGCAGATTACTTCCTCCTGGGAACTGTAGTTTGTAAAGGGTGCTGGGAACTGTAGTTGTGTGAGGGGCCTCCTAACAATTCTCAGCCACCTTAATAAACTACATGTGCTTTAAATATATCATTCATCATTTCATCATTGGTGATCACTCATGGCCGAGTAAGATTGTCTTCCAAGATAAGGTCTTTAACAGTGGGTCCATAAGTGACTGTGGAGGCCAATTCTGGATCTACACAGCCTCCCACAGTGAGGACATAGGTTTCCAGGTGGAAGATGGTCGCGATGAGGATTTGTTTGACATGCCTTCCGCTTAGCTCGTTTGTCCCGTTCACCCTGTATTCATGCTTCTTCAAAGTCCACAGCACCTTTGATAATAACCGACCTCCATTTGGGACGTTCATGGGCCAAGACTTCCCAGTTGTCAATGTTCATGTTACATTTTTTTAGATTCGCTTTGAGAACATCTTTAAACCTCTTTTGCTGTCCACCAATATTCCGTTTTCCATCCTTAAGTTGGGAGTAAAGTAGCTGCTTTGGAAGACGGTGATCAGGCATTCAAACAACACGGCTGGTCCAGCAATGTTGATGTTGAAAGATAATTGTTTCAACACTGGTAGTCTTTGCTTCTTCCAAAACGCTAGCATTAGTCCATCTGTCTTCCCAAGTAATTTGCAGAATTTTCCGGAGGCAGCGTTGGTGGAATCTTTCAAGAAGTTGGGAGTGGCGTTTATAAATGGTCCATGTTTCACAGGCATACAGTAAGGTCGGTAGTACAATGGCTTTGTAAATAAGGATTTTGGTCTCCCTGCGAATATCCCGATCCTTGAACGCTCTACTCTTCATTCGGAAGAATGCGGCACTCGCAGAGCTCAGACGATGTTGAATTTCAGCATCGATGTCAGCTTTTACAGAGAGATGGCTGCCGAGATAGGGGAAGTGATCAACGTTCTCCAATGTCACACCATTATGCTGGATTGATGGTGCTACAGAGGGACTAGTTCGCACCTGTTGATGAAGCACTTCGGGTTTTTTAATATTGAGAGCCCAAGCTTTCCATATGCTTCTGTGAATATATTTAGGATAGTTTGAAGATCTTTCTCTGAATGTGCAGAGTACATTATCATCGGGATATTTAAGTTCTACGACAGAGGTTGACATTACCTTACTTTTTGCTTTCAGCCTACTGAGATTAAAAAGCTTTCCATCTGTTCGATATATGATTTCCACACCAGTAGGAAGTTTCCTCTCAATAAGGTGTAGAATCATAGCAATGAAGATAGCAAATAAGGTAAGAGCAATGACGCATCCCTGTTTTACGCCTGATCCAACTCTGAATGGATCGCTCTGAAAGCCATTGTTGTCCAAAATTGTTGCTGTCATGTTGTCATGAAGAAGTCACAAAATATTCACAAATTTATCAGGGCATCCAATTTTCAGAAGGATGGTCCAGAGAGCGGTTTGATTCACAGTGTCAAAGGCCTTAGTCAGATCAATAAATGCCATATATAAAGGTCGATTCTGCTCCCAACATTTTTCTTGAAGCTGTCGTGCAGTGAAAATCACGTCCACTGTCCCCCTGGAAGGGTGGAAACCATTTTGAGATTCGGGGAGGACATCCTCTGAGATTGGCAGGAGGCGATTTGTGAGGATCCTTGCAAGGATTTTACCTGTGGTAGCAAGAAGAGAGATACCTCGATAGTTCTCGCAATCTGTTCTATCACCCTTCTTAAAAAGGGTGATAATTATGGTGTCCCTAAAGGCTTCCAGGATCTCCTCCCTCATCCAGATTTTTTCGATGAGCTTATGAAGTTGTTGTGTAAGTTCGGGCCCACCTTCTTTAAAGACTTCAGCAGGAATCCCATCAGGTCCACTAGCTTTATTGTTCTTCATTTGATTGAAGGCTTTACTGACTTCATCCAAATTAAGGGATACTGCAAGCTCATCTCTAATTTGTTGTTGTGGGATTTGCAAGAAGACCTCATCAGCCACAATAGAGTTATGATTAAGGAGGTCGTGGTAATGCTCTTTCCAGCACAGTGCAATGAACTCTTTATCCTTAAGAAGTTTGCTACCATCCATTGAACATAAGGGATTTGTACTGTAATTTGTTGGTCCATAGATGGCCTTTGTGGCATTAAAAAAGCCCCGTGCATCATGAGCATCTACAAAGTGCTGGATTTCTTGAGCTTTCTTTATCCACCAGGCGTTCTTAAGTTCTCTAGTTCTCCTTTGGACCCCAGCCTTTGCACTGGCATAGATTTTTTTTTCTTAGCAGCACAGTTAATGTCTTTCTGCCATATCTGGAAGGCTTTCCTTTTCTTGTCAATGATATGTTCAATCTCACTATCATTCTCATCAAACCAATCCTGATGTTTCTTAGTTTGGTATCCAATAGTTTATTCACATGCTGCAATCATGGATGTCTTCAGTTTAATCCAGTGTTCCTTGACATTTTCAGTGAGTTCCGTCGGTAGATGTTTCTTGAGAGTTGTTTAAAAGCAGGTTTGCTTAATAGGATCTTGAAGGCATGGATGTTCATTTTTCTTCCTTGGAGCCTATGTTGAGGAACAATATTAATGGCCATAGTGGATCAAATTAATCGGTGATCTGTCCAGCAGTCATCAGCACTTGTCATGGCCCTAGTGAGGAGTACATCATGATGATCTCTGGCACGGACAATGACATAATCCAGGAGATGCCAGTGTTTTGACTGAGGGTGCTTCCATTATGTTTTAAATTTATTTTTCTGACGAAAGAGTGTGTTTGTAATAACAAGATTATGCTCTGCACATTTAGTCAGAAGTAGAATGCCATTCTGGTTGCTATTGCCAACTCCTTCTTTCCCAATGGTTTCTGGCCATAAATCGAAATCACACCCAACTCTTGCATTGAAATCACCCAGGAGGATAATTTTATCCTCCTTAGGTATCTCTGATAAGATGGTGTCCAGCTGGTTATAAACAATTTCCTTGATGTCTTCATCAGCATCTAATGTTGGTGCATAAGCACTTAGAATAGTTGCCTGCTGGTTTTTGGCAAGTTTTAACTGGTGAGTTGAGAGTTGTTCATTAATGCCAAAAGGAACTTCTGACAAGAGCCTCACAAGATTATTTTTAATAGCAAAGCCTACTCCATGTATTTGTCGTTCTTGTTCAGGCAGTCCTTTCCAGAAGAAGGTATAAACCTCCTTTTTTTCCGTTCAGTTGTCCTTCTCCTGCTCTTCGAGTTTCTTGGAGTGCTGCTATGTCAATGTTAAAACGTCTCAACTCTCTCGCAATGATGGCAGTCCTGCGTTCAGGACGTTCACTATCTGTATTGTCCAGCAATGTCCATATATTCCACGTTCCAAAATTCAATTGTCTTCTGCAACCGCTAAATGGTGACCCCACTGGATGCGGTAATCGAGTCAGGGAGAGAGATGAGGCAGACTATGTTTAGGGCACCTTTTCTAGCCCCCTCCCCATACAGGGTGAGCAGAGTGGATCCTGAATAGGACTGCTCAGTCGTGGAGATAGCTGCCGAACTACTCAAGTGCCTCGGTCCTTGAGCCAGGACGACTGAGTCTGTATCCACTGCCTATGTGCCAGTCCACGATTAGGGGCTTCCGGGTTTCACAGTCCTGCCCCCGTCGCCATTCGCTGATTGCCATGGGACTTTTGGTTTGGTTTGGTTTGCTTGGAAGATGCCTGTGCGTGAATTTGTTTTATGTGGGGAGATCAGCGCACAACGATCAACAGACAATCTTGACAGAAAATATATGGTACATATACAGCACAAGTATGTGCAATCTAGATTCACATTCCTGATGATGATGATAATGATGTTGTCTTCCTCCTTTGTGGTAATACTATGAATACATCATCCTTTTTTTCTTTTCTTAATTCACTCACTAAACTTGATGGAAAGAAAGGGTTTCTGTAAAAGGAATACGCACACTACGTTCAAAATTCTGGCCACAGAGCCACATGGTGGATTTTGATGGATCCTAGTGGATCCCCACAAGTAGCAATGAATCCAAGTAGGGTGATGGTGAAGTGAGAGGATGCTAATGCAATGAGACCATGTTATATACATGTGTGTTTTTCAACTGCATGTTACCAGGGAGAAGCAGATTGGTGGCATCCACATATCTCCCTGTAACTTGTAGTTTGGGCCTCCTGGTTCTAAAGTTCACAGCTCATTAGTCACAGCTCATTATTGGCCTCAGGGATTGCTGCTGATTGATGGGAGACATTTCGACCCCCTGCCCCAAGGGAGGAGAAGCATTACAGCCTCCACCCGGCTGCTTGAAGGAAAGAAGGACGGATGGATGGAAAATCTCTCTTTCCCCTCAAAAGAGAGTCCCAACATAAGGAGTGCATTCCTGTGTTGTCCAGCAATTACTCTTTGCTTGTGCTTTCTACATTGAACTGCTTGAGACCCTGGGCATTCAGGGTGAAAAAGTGGAGGCCTTCTGCATATGATCCTCCGTGGCGCAGAATGGTAAGCGGTGGTAACGCAGCCAAAAGCTCTGCTCACAGCCGGAGTTCGATTCCAACAGAAGGAGGAAAGTCGAATCTCCGGTAAAAGGGGTCAAGGTCCACTCAGCCTTCCATCCATCCGTGGTCGATAAAATGTGTACCCGGCATATGCTGGGGGGTAAAGAAAGGCCGGGGAGGGAACTGGCAATCCCACCCCATATATACGGTCTGCCTAGTAAACATCGCAAGATGTCACCCTAAGAGTCGGAAACAACTCGCACTACAAGTGCAGGGACACCTTTACCTTTACTCTGCATATGAGGAAAAATGGAACAAAGGCTGTATGAGAGGATGATGACGTGAGGATGATACACAATGCTGTCACAGAGCCCAGGTTTTGGAGGGCCCGTGGGCAAGTTGCCCTACTAATGGGCTTCCTCCTCCTCTCCTAGGCACTGCAGCCTGCTCACTTGTCCTCTCCCTCTGGGCCCAGGTCACACCCATACCATACATTTAAAGCACTCTTATACCACTGTAACAGTTATGGCTTTCCCTCAAAGAATCCTGGGAATGGTCATTTGTTAAGGGTGCTGGGAATTGTAGCTCTGTGAAGGGCCTCCTAAGCAGCCTTAATAAGCTACAAATCCTAGGGGGGGGGGAGTGAGCAATGGTATGAGTGATATAAACATATGGTGTGGATGTGACCCCAGACCACACAACAAGGGAATGGAGGATACTGCTTCATCTCCTTGCTATTGTCTTTGCTTGGAGAGGGCAGATAATGCCAAGGAGGAAGGACCAGGAAAGTCAAGAGGGTTGGTATTGGCCCATTTCAGGGTATGGGTTTGGGCCTACCCTTGTCATTGGTGCATGCAGTGCCTATTATTTGAGAAGCAGAGTCTGGCTATTTGGATGCCTTAAATGGGTCCTGCTTATCCTCCATCTGGGATCCAGCTTTTCCTCCAACTCATGCCAGTCCCCTCATATTATTTATACCCATTTTTCAACTGGGGTGAGGATTAGGCTCTGAAATATAAACTTGCCAAAGGCCACCTAGTGAGTTCAGGGCAGAGACAAAGCTTGTACTGGAGATTTTCTGGTGTATTACAACTTAAGACCGGACGTGACAGATACGTTGGGTATGTTACTGAAGGCAGCAGCAATCCCAGTGTCTTTTCCTCATCTATCTCCAATAACATCTAAAACTAAAAATGGTATGGAACATAAGAACATCAAAAAATCCATGCTGGATCAGACAAAATAACTATTTATTCCAGCATTTTGCTCTCACAGCGGCCACCCGGATGCCTATAGGAAGCCCACAAGTAGGACATGAGCACGAAAGCACCCTCCTGCACATTGTCCCTGGCATTCAGAGGCATGCTGCCTCCTATGCTGTCGGTAATACTGGAGAGGCGACATGATGCCAGTGTGTTGCAAGCTTCCGTTTCCTGCACAAGCAGCAGCTAGTTGCATGGAGTTACATGGCAATACGATGGTGTCACACACAAGCAAAAATAGTACTGGTTGTTATGGGAGCAAGAAGACATGGGGCTTCTGCTTTTGGCAGCAAACACACGGCCTCCATAATGTCTACATAAGAACATAAGCGCCTAAGAAGTTCCTTGCTGGACCAAACCTAAGGCCCACCATAGTCCAGCATCCTATTCTCACAGTCACCATTCAGATGCCCATGGGAAACTCTGGAGCAGGACATAAGCACAACATCGTGGCCACTTTGGGTCTCTGTCTTTGAGCTACCACACTACAGAATCTCTCCATTGTGATACATAGGTTTATACATTCTTTTGTATTTGCTTAAGAAGGTTACAGATGAATTGGAACAGGTTTAGAGGAGGACAATTGTCAGAAGGAATGGAAAGGTTGAAGAACTGGGTACATTTAGCCTGAATGAGAGAAGACTTGGGTGGGGAATACTAGCATTCTTCAAATGCCTGAAAGGCTATTACAGAGAAGACAGCAAAGACTTGGGCTGCATACACATCATACATTTAAAGCACATGGCTTCCCCCAAAGAATCCTGGGAACTGTTGTTTATCCCTCACTGAGCTACCATTTCCAGCACCCTTAACAAATTACAGTTCCCAGGATTCCTAGGGAGAAGCCATGTACTTTAAATGTATGGCATGGCATTGGTCTCTGTAGTGCTGCCCCAGAGGGCAGGACTAGATCTATAATTAGGTGGGACTTTAAGAGGAACTTCTGAAACCAATTAGGGGTGAGGAGTAAGCTTTTCAAGGCAGCCATCTTTTTGGGGAGCTCTAGCTCTGTATTTCCTGTACTAAGTAGAGAGTTGGACTACAAGACAAGCTCCAACTCTATGATTCTGTGGGCCACAGCTCAGTGGTGAGCACATGCTTTACATGCTGAATGTCCCAAGTTCAATCCTGGCATCTCTACTGAAAAGTTCAGGTAGCAGCTAGCAGGTGATGGGCAAGATGTTTGCTCTAGTGCTTGGAAAACCAATTAAGAAGACCAGTGCTGGGCTGTTTGGCCCCAGTAATCTTGGCCTTTCAGGTTATTTGTTGTCTGTAAATGTCAAATTCTTTCACTTCTCTCATGGCTGGGGCAAGATATTTCACTACAAATCAGAGGCTTTAATTCTCACTCTTGCCATAAGCTCACTAAATCAAGGTTGGGCAGAAAATTGATTGGGATTTACTTACTGGTAGTTCTGGGTGATTTGCAGGATTTGCAGGTATTGTTTCCACAGTTCAAGAGGTGGATTGAAGTAATGTGCACACAGCAGAACTTGCTCTTGTCAGTCTTCTGGCAGACTGCCCTCTTCTTTATTTTCTAAAATCCATGCTGTGGTAACTTCCCAGCTGGATTAATGTAATGCATTATATGTGGGGCTGCCCTTAAACGCACACCAGAAACTTCAGTTAGTACAAAACTTGGCTGCCAGAATGTTGAAAGGTGCAGGCAGAGTTGCTCATGTTGGACCTGTTTTTCAAATCACCCCATTAGCTTCCTTGTTGAGAGGGGAATTTGAACTCAGGTCTCCTGAGTCCTATCTACACAACTCTGGCTCTCAAATAAATAGTCGGGAGAATGGGAACATGGGGGAGTGTTCCCTCTACCAGTCTGAGGGCTCCAGCAAATACAGTACTTAACTGTGCTACCCTGTGGAGCTTGACCTTAACCCCCCATCCTGAGCCTGGACTCAATGCACAGAAAAGGAAATGTTGCACTCTTAAATGGCTTAACTAACACACCTCTTCAAATTAAGCCACTTTTGTTTGTTTGGTCTGGTTAAGTAGTGAGAATCTCTCTGTGTGTGTGGTGTGTGTGTGTGTGTGTGTATGTGTGTGTGTGAGAGAGAGAGAGAGAGACAGAGAGAGAGAACTCCCTTAGCTGTGCCACTAAACAACTGTAATACTGTAATATTTGTCTTTTTTGACCCTGCAACATTACCCAGGAGTTGGAGAACTGTAAGCTCCAAGATATAGATATAAATATCTACAAAAACAGTTTTTTCTCTAGGAGATAGGTGAATAGAATCAGATGTCCTCTACAATTGGTTTCACTTTTGTTTTAAGTGCTTATTTAGTCATTACTAACATCCTGCCCATCATTAGATGTGTGAGTGCATGGGGAGGGCAGGCTTGCATTTGCAAGGGTCTAATGTGTGTACTCACAAAAACATTGCATGCTCACATGATGCATGCACATACACACACACCAATTATGGTTGTCATTGGTGGCCAAGCTAGCTAATGTCAGGGCTGGAGGGAAAGATTTTCCTTCGCCACTTACAGCACTTTTCCTTGGTGCAGCACATTACTTCTTCCCCGTAGGAGTGAACAGCAGCCACTCACTTTTATGCAAGAAAGTGTACTCAAGAGATACCACAGGAATGGAGACTAAACTTGCTTCCTGTACCTGCTGACCCCACCCCCTGGCTCCTTCATCTACACAGGCCCATTTCTGATTCTGTTTCTTGGTCACATTAGATTGTGATGGAATGTTGGGAGAGAAGGATGGAATTTTTGGAACTGGCTTTTATATGTATAGTTCTGTAAAGCTATATCTTTGAGAACATACCAGTCAGGAAGCTAGACAAGAACTTTATTGTCTCTCTCCCAAAAAGAACAGAACAGACACAGGAAATGTCTAAATTAATCAAGATACAACTAAATCCAGTGCCACCAAGTGAGCACATGCAACAAACAATCAATATAAGGATTATACTTTCAACATCTCAGAGAGTGATGTTGTTTAAAGGGATTTTGTTTAAAGGGAAATGATTTTAAAAAATCAGTAGTGTTGAAACATTTGGCTATTCTGGTGTTTAGTCACTCATCTCTGTATCTCAAAGGGTTTCCCAGAGTGAGTGATAATCTGAGTAGTAACATTGCTGCCAGTCTTACAAGAGGGCTTTAGTAGAAGAACTTGGGTGTTTGGGCATTACTTGGGAATTGGTGGTCGCAACTTCTCAGAAACAGGAAGATGTTGTTGGTTTCTGTCAAATGTTCCACAGGATATGACCTCTATATTTATTTATTTTTCTTTATTCAGTAGCTCTGCCTTTCGCAACCTGATGGCTATGCTAGCTAGAATTGATGCAAACTGTAGTTCAAAGCACCTGGAGGGCACCAGGTTGGGGAAAGCTACAATAGTTGGATTGTCTTTTCTCCATCTCCGGGCTCTAAATATGGGTAGTTCTTGCACTGAATCACACTGGTGACAGAATCATTCACAACCTCTTTTATCTTGGTAGTCTGAAGAGGCAACTGTTTCTAGGCTAGACCACTTTGGAGGGAGATTTTTTTTTTCTTGATTTGGAATGGATATCTTCCCATTTTGCTGGTCCAGATCCAGTAGCTTCCTGTGGTGTTAACCTGTACCTTAGAAAAGCAATATGTGGGTTATGCTGTCACAAGATTTCCTTTCTAGTCTGTACCGTTCTCTCTGCCTCCCTATTTGTTTGAGGTGGCAACATTCTAAAAAGTGAATAAAATGGCATGGTTATAGAGGGGACCAATTCTCTTTTCTTCTCTACTTGTGATGTCACAGGCTCTGTCCAATTAGTGCCTGTGATTAGGAACAAAGGAAGCTGCCTTATAAGGTGCCAGACCATTGGTCTTTCTAGCTCAGTACTGTCTTCACCGACTGGCAGCAGTTCTCCAGGGTTTTGGGCAGACAATATTCACAACCCTACCTGGGGATGGTGTGGAGTGAAACTGGGACCTTCTGCATGCAAAGAGATGCTCTCTCCCTCAACTACAGCTGATTCTCATGCAAGTATGATGTTTCCACACAACACACACTATCAAAAATAGGAGCACTAGGCTGGGGCAGGAACAGATTTTTCCAGTGACAAACCATTGCAAATTCCAGCACTGGGAAAATCTCATTGTCCCTGCAAGAGAATCAGTGCCTTAAGAAATATCCTCCACAACATATGAATCACAACAGTGTTGTGATTGTTGATCTAAACAAGGTGTAAGGTGGGGCTCAGGCTGTGCTATAGGTACTGATGTTGCTCCAGCAACCATCAAATTGAGACTGACCCCTATATGGTAGTAGCAGCAGCTGCACCTTACCCACACTGGAAGATAGTTAAAGGGCCCCAGCCCACTGTACTTCAACAAAGCAAGGGAGATTTTGGTCTCATTGACGCCTCTGCATCACAGTCCTCCGAGTCCAGGGACAGCAACGCTACCTCCTCAGGCCAGAGAGGCATCGGCACTGAAGGCTCATCTGGTGGAAGCACTTCTGGGGCTGGCCTTGTGGGCCCTTCCCATTCTGCTTGTGTCCTTGCCCTCATCCCTCAAAGAAGAGGACTCCTGACTCCAGGATCATGACAAATAATGCATTAATAGTGTTAATAGAGATCAGGTTGCTCCCCATGTTATGTTAAGACCTATGTGTTCCAGCAACAACTGTTTTGAACATAACAGCAGTGGCATCATATGTACACTGTAATGCTGACTGTAACATTGTATCGTTGTATATAGTATTTTGCATCTAATTTTGTTTTAATGGTGCATTTTTATTGTTAGCCACCCTGGGCTCTCATGAGAGGAAAGGCAAAACAGGATGATGATGGTGATTACAATTCAGTGGAATGACATGATGAAACATACAAATATATTTACAGGGTGCTAGATCTTGTCAGTACAAGTGTAGCAGAAGTGTACCACTAGGTCTATTTCTCTGTGATCTTGGGGGATGAAAGAGTGGATAATGAGAAGACATGATTCACTAGAAAAGACAATAATGCTGGGAAAATCAGAAGGGAGTAGAAGAGGAAGGCCAAACAAGAGATGGACTGATTCCATAAAGGAACCCACAGACCAGAACTTACAAGAACTGAAGAGGGTGGTTCATGACAGATGCTCTTGCAGGTCACAGATTCATAGGGTCGCCATAAGTCAAAATCAACTTGAAGGCACATAACAAGAAGAAATGACTTTTCAAGAGTCCACAGAAAAGAGCATCTGAGCAGCTATCAGGAACGATGTGCAGTTCCGCTCTACTTCAGTTTCTGCTTTGGTATCTAAACCAATTTTTCACTTATCATACAAGATTTTACAATTCATTATCCCACCAAACGTTCTGTGAAACTTTCCCAATCCCATAAAAGAAGCAAAGAGGGGTTACAGGAAGAACTGTTGATGTAAACTTCACAGTTCATGCTAAAGTTCAGTGGGGAGAAAGTGAACATTTAGAAGGAAGGAGGATGCCAAGTCTTCAATGAAATCAGAAGTGCATTTGCAAGTTCCTTGTTTTTCTCTAGATGAATGAACCTGGAACATAATCCCTATTTTTTTGTATCTGCAGATGCGGCTTAGAATCACCTCTTTGTGTGAAAATAAGCACTGTTTTGTGAAAACAAAGCAGTGGTTGCAAAGTATGTCTAAGGGGTTCGGTTCCTATTGTGCCCCTTTTCACGTCAATGAAGAAAATATATACACATATACACACGTTAGCTGCTAGCCAGCTAAAACCCTTCTATGGACCCCTGGGGAGAAAAAACTATGTCAGTTGTTGCTCTCTGGACAAAAGTGCAAGGGTAAACCGTACTCTTTTGCAACTGGATAAAGTGGGACAGAAGGATCTAGGCAGAAAGAGGAGTGGGAGTACTTCAGGGGTCAAGGAGGCAGAGGAGAGGGGGAGGGGGAGGAGGTACAGAAATGATCCCTTTGGCTCCATACTGTGCTTCATTCTTCTCCAGATGGCTGGGACAAGCCCATCTGTGTCCCTAGGGGTCAGGCAAGCCAGTTCCTTCGCTCTAGCTATGTAACTGTTATTGACAAAAGGGTCAAAGGGCATAGGGAAATAGGAGCTGTTGCCAAACTGGAAAAGCCCATTGTGTAATTTAGCCTAGTGGCAGATCTCAAACAATAGCAGCACCAGATGCACTAGCTAGAGAAAGGTGCAAAAATGACAGGTAAAGATGATAATCTACTTTCATACCCTCCCCCCAACAAAAGATTGAGTTTCATTTCAGAACAAATGGGAGGTGCTTTTTAAAAAAGCAATATTGTCATAATTGATCTTTAAAAAACCCAACCTAATAATGAATTCATAGAACTACATAGCATTATAATCTTTGGTACCTCAGTTTCAATATTTTTATTTTTTCACCCTCTTTATTTTCTGCTTCTAACAACACACTTCCTTCACAGAAACATTTAACAGATTTGATTGGCAATACAAGCCTAAGTATGTATGCTTAGAAGTAAATCTCACTGACTTCAATGTAATTTCCTCCCAGTAAGTGTGTATAGGAGCTCATCCTTAAGGTTATTTCCTTTCCTATTTTTTTCATAGTTGTACCCTGGGATTCTGGCCCTTAGCAACAGTAGTTTGTTAAGGATTATGGGAATTGTAGTTCTCTGAACAATGAACTACAGTTCCCAGGATTCTTTTCTGGGGGTATGTGCTTTAAATATATGGTGTGTACACAGCCTCAGACCTCATTATGGGCCTCTTTTGATGTAAAGATCCCAGCTTATGAAACCCACGTGTCTCCCTTTGCTTCTTCCCTTAATATACTAGCTTTGGTGCACTGATGGATTGACTTGGTATTCCTATGTCTATAACAACATTCAAACAATGGTTTAAGATGAGTAAACTGCCATGTAAACCATAGTTCCCTAGTTCAGATGTAGAGATTTTTGAAATATTAAGTGGTATATACAAGCTTTAAAAT
This sequence comes from Rhineura floridana, assembly GCF_030035675.1. Taxonomy (NCBI): domain Eukaryota; kingdom Metazoa; phylum Chordata; class Lepidosauria; order Squamata; family Rhineuridae; genus Rhineura; species Rhineura floridana. Next base: position 22,847,946 of record NC_084482.1, read on the forward strand.
AAACAAAAAATAAATCATGATCTGGATCTATAGTTTAAACTGACTAGGTTCAGCACATAAAATCCAGCACACACAAAGAGAGGAGATTGTGGGGGGGGGGGTATGGGCCTGGCACTCATTTCCACTTTGCTGAATTACTATTTAGCAAGTCAGGAAAAGCTACCATGTGTGAACAGGCCATAGACGGCTGCTACATTCTCCTTATCCCAGGTCCTGTTGTTTCCAGGATCCAGTAGGACATCCTTATTTACTCTATGGGTTGGGAGAACTCATGACTAGAGGAGCACATGTCTTCTATGTGGGTTCAATCCCTGGCATCTCCAGATTAATAAGATTATTAGGTAGCCAAAGTGGCCAAGATCCTGGAGTCACTGCAAAAATAGGCAAATAGCTGCTCTGTTATAAGGCATTTTCCTATGTTCCCTATCCAGTACCAACAAGGCCTCCCACCAATATTGTTCCCATATCATCTGGGACCCACCTCCCAAGCCAAAAGAGTTATGAGCCCTGAGAAAATATTTATCTGGCAATTTCTCACCCACTGCCATTCCCTGAAACAGAGAAATATGCAAGATGCACCCAGTGGAAGAGCCAGTCTTGCCGCAGTTTAAGACCTGATTAGCACAGAATGTTCCAAGGCTGGTGCTTCTGGAAGAAGCAGATGGAAGGCAAGCATTGGCTGAGTAGGTGGTGTTTGTGGAAGGGTCTTCAGTTATAACTGGCATGATGGGCCTAAGGTAAATCAGTGAGAGAGACTTCAGCTATGAAGGTCCATGAAGCAGCTGGTGGATGTTGTCCATTCTAGGAAAGGTTGCTAGGTTTGCAACCCAGAGGTAGCCATTTTACTCTTAGCAATGCAAAAGTGGCAGGAGAGGTTGTAGCAGTGGCTGTTCCTCAGACCCTGTTCCTTACTCTTCTTTCCTGTCTGCTGATGCAAGCAGAACTTCCCTCCATAGCTCATGGGGGAGGCAGATCAGATATGGGACTCAGGAAAGAGTGGAAGTTGTAATAGAGATAACATTCTGCATTGCAAACAACATAGTGGCAGATCTGAAATAACTGGAATGATCAGACAGCAAACTGAGTCATAATCTTTGCAAAGACACTCCTTTGTATACCTGTGTAACAGGGCCTGCAAGAATGTACAGGAGTAATTTTTGGAAAACATTAGCATTTCAATTGGTGGATGCAATTCAGTTTTGCAGCACAATCCTTTACATGTCTGCTCAGAAGTAAATTCCACTGATGTCTCAATATGTCTTATTCCTAGGTAAGGGTGTATAGAATTAGGAATAAGGGTGTATAGAATTGCAGCCACAACTGAATTTCTTGGTACAAATATCAATTTGGGTATTTGCTGGGAACCCATGTTTTAATATCCAAGTCATAAGGTTTCATCTCACTGGTGACTAAATGCTAAAATCCATGCTGGCTGTTGGTGGTTGTGGTGGTGATTTTTGCAATTATGTAAACAGGTGTCAGAGGAAGGAGGAGATTAGTCTGATTGACTGCTGGATTCCAAACATGCATATACAGGGGACCTTGCTATGCTTTTCCCCAGTGGGTTTCCAAGGGGAAAGGAGGCTTGGTTTCTTGCTTCCCCATCTTTTGCAGTTTTCCCAGTGATGTATTTTCCATTTGGTCTGGGGAAAGAATTTCAGAGAAGCCTGAAGCAGAGACAGATGGCTACAAATTTACATACATAGGTGATGATGTCATGTTGGCAATGCAGAAAGAAGCACCAGGGAAATATTTAGAATTGGAATTGAAAGACTGTAAGAACTAGACTCCATTGAAAATAACGAGATCTGTAACTAGAGCTGGATCTAGGTTCTTACCTGAGGGCATCCATTGGAAGTCGCAGGCCTTGCTTGGAAATAAATGTACTTCCTCTGGGCCCCTCCAAACAAAATCCTTTCCTAGGAAAGTTCTGCTTGTTATGCCAGGTCTAAATTGATCTTAGTAAGGGATTTTCATTTGGACTGAGGAGGGAGCTTAATGGTACAGAAAGACTTCCCATTTATTTAATAGTCTCCTATTTACTTACCGGACGGAGCCACTTTTCCCTATTCATTTTATAGAAGATTAGTTTTTCAACTTTTATTATTGTTATTTAAACTTTGGGTAGGGTCACGATCATTCAGCTTTCAGAACTACTTGGAGGGCAGTCATCAAAGGCGACGTTTGCTTGTTTGCTTATTTCTTTTTAAAAACCCATCACTTACTGACGACAGGAAAGAATTTGGTTACCTTTCATTGGTTTTACGACCGATTAATATATGCATTGATTTCCTATCTCCCTAGAGCTCCGTAGGCTTCTTGCTCTAATGTTTATTTTGTTTTATTTGGGGTTGGGGGCGGCCCGAGGTTATGAACGGCAGGCTCCTCTCTGTCTTGGCCAGCGATGCCGCCTAGCCGGGAGAAGGCAGCCGCCCTTGCGAGTAAGCCAGCCCCTAGAAAAGGCGTGGCTGCTCCTGCCCTTCTCTTCCCTTCGGCAGCTGGAATGTTGGTTAGGTAAACACCGCATAGTAGAGTTTTTAACCACGCCCATCCCCCTCGCGCCGGGCCAATCAGAACGCCGGAGCGGTTTCAAGGCTCCTCTCTGTGTGAAGAGCCCCTGGACTGGCAACAAAATAACAAAAGCATCGAACGTTGCAACTGTGACGGGGCTCCCCCCACCTCTGCCTCTCTCTCTGTGTTGCCCGCTGCACTCTCGAGCGCCCATTTTACCCGATTCCGGGGAACTGTCAGGCGGGAGCAGGGTGCAGAAGGGATCCGAGGCCGGTGGTTTATCTGGAGGAAGGAGGAGGCGGGGGGACTGGAAACCGCCTGTGTCCCATTTCCTCTCGTGTGTGAGTGAGTGAGTGTGGTGTCTTCCCCCCCCTCCCTCGCTCCAGCTCTGGATTCTCCATGTTGGACCCGATCTGAGGAGCATCTACGTTGCTGCCTTTGCATGCAGCTTACTCTAGGCCGGGCTTTGCAACTGAAGGAGGGAGTGGACGACGTCTTTCTCCATTGCACTCTCTTTCCCCCACCCCGTTCCTCCTCCTCCCTGGACATTTCCCTCCCCCCTTCCTCCTCCTCCTCCCAACCAAAGGATCTCCAGGGTCTGTGGGATTGTTAGATGGAAAGCCGGTCCATCATCACCCAAGTGCAGAGGGACGAAGCCTTGGTGCTTTCAAAACAAGGTAAGGGGACAGTAGAAGTTGGAAACTTTGTTGATTTTTTTCTTTTCTTTCTGAAGTAAGACAAAAACAGCCGGCGAGTATGTGTGTGCGCGCGCGCGCTTGTGTATTTGCTCGCGCGCGTGCTTCCCCGTCTTACTCTCGATCTGTGCAGACAAGAAGAGAAGGGGATCCCTTGAACCCCGGCACTGAGGATGAGGAAAAAGAGAAGGGGAAGTGTGCATGCGCTTAAAACACTCCCCACCACCACCTCGCCCCAATTCCTGGGGTAGCTTCGCTTCTTGTTCAACGCTATCCGGGTTCTTCGCTCACTGTCATCTTCCCATTTTTTTATATATCTATATATATCTATATATATATATATCTATATATATAGGCAGTAACGTCGTTTTTTCGAAATTAGATATCTTTAGATTAGATATTAGATAAATTAGATATCTTTTTCTCCCCCAGCCCGCCCTTCCTCTCTAAGTCTTAAAAAAAATTGGATGGGTGTGTATTTTTCTTCTGGCGCTGAGTCGCCCCCTGCCCGTCTCACCCAACTCCCTTTCCCCCGGCCTGCTCTCGAGATGCTGGGATTTGGGGAATTTTTCATAAGCATCTCAGTTATGTGGTAAGAAAGGAGGCCGTCCAGCGTTGGTTTTTCAGGCGACCTCCTCCAGCTCCCCTCCCCCTCCCGTCACTGCCAGTCGTTTTTGCGCGCCTGCGTGAAGACACCAACGCACGCACCGATTCCCTCATTTTGCTCCTGAAGCGATCAGGACGTGCAGCGTGTCTTATTTCTCTCTCTCCTCCTGAAGTCCGAAATGTTAAATGTCACGTCTATACAGAATTCTTGACGACCTGTCGGACATTATTATCGTAACTACTTTTTGGATTTGTTAGTCGCTTGTTACCCGCCCTTTTAGTCTGAAATGAAAGCAAATACTTAACCAACCAACCCTCCTCTCCTCCCCCCCCCACTTTAAAAAAAAATCCTGGCGATGTCGATGATGGACGCAGTTCTGCTGACGGATATTCCGCGCACTTTTTCCCAACCAGGCTTCGAGTTGCCGTGTTTAGCATAAGGGCGTTTGAGGTTGGCAGTTGTGGGTTTTTCTGTGTCAAGGAAATTGGGCTGCTGTTTGCAGTTTTTCCCCAGAGTAGTTTAACTCCACCTTTTGATCAAGTTCGCCTTGGTATTTTCCTCAGTGGTGAAGAAAATCTTCTTGTTTTAATGATGGCTTGTTTGGTGTATGTGTGTGTTTTAAAACCACTTTCCTCCTTGGAGGTACTTCCCAAGACTTGACTGGAATCGCTGGGCATTTTTCCTTTGCCACCAACCTCCCTCTTCTCTCCCCCCCCTTTATTTGTCCCTGTGTTTATTCAGCTGATGTTTGCTCTCCAGTCTTTCCTTCTTCGCTATTGGCCAGGAACTTCCCCTCCCCTTTATGTTCTTGACAGAGAGGGTCTCTAGAATCCAGATGCAAAGGCTAAGTAAGCATCACAGGGTGCAGTGGGAGGGAGTGCTGTAGGCAACATCTTTGTTGGGTAACCCTGATTGCCCTGTTGATGGTGGGCAGCCCAGATCTTACACATAGTTACTTGGAAGCAAATCCCATTGAGTTAAATGGGACTTATTCCCAAGGCAGTGTGTATATAGGATTAACAGTCTTACTGCTGGACTGAGTCAGTTCCCCTGCCTCTTCATAGTCTTAGGCTGCAGGTTTGTTTGTAGCTAAATAGGAAAGAGTTGTCCTGAATGCTCTCAGAAAGTGGGTATGTCTGCTTTCAAAATAATAATAATGGTGTCTCCAATGAACAGCTGCTGTGAGACCAGATTCTCCCCCCCCCTTTGAGTCTTGATAATGCAGGGATACAGACATGCACACACATGATTTTCTGCAAGAGACTGTGGAATGCCATTGCCATGATATTTGGTCATTTACTGCTTTTTTTAAAAAAAATTGTGCTGGTCATTGGTGTGTGTGTGAAAACCCTGTAAAGTGCCAGGCACATAGATGCATAGATGCCACTATATTTTCAATACTAATAAAGAAAAGTGCTCTCTTATTATGCCCCTGGTAGCAACAGAGATTTGGTAGATCAAAATTTCAGCAACCTGGAATGTTGCAGAGGTTGCTGCATGCCTGTTTTGTAATGTATTGTAGAGTTAATGAGGGGCATCCATGAAGTTTGGTGGAGTGTGCTGATAAGGAATGAAGGGATCGGGCATGTTTGGTAAGCTTTATGTCCTCCTCTCAACCACTTCAGAGTTTAGCATTCAGCTTGTGAATTATTCTACTCACCACCTGTTTGGAGAAGCGAAAGTGGCTGGTTTTGAGGATTGAAGCTGCTATAATCCTGTGGCTGTATATTTGGGAGCAAATCCCACTAAACTCAGTACGTCTTGAGTAAACATCTCTAGGGTGTGTAAGAGAGGTGACAGCAGCCGTTGTTTTGAAAAGCTTTCCCCCCCCTCCCTTGCAGCGTGTCTTTGCTGTTTGTATTATCCAGCTTTAATTGATGCTCAGCGTGGTTTGCCTGAAAAGCAACATATAAATATCCCAAATAAAAATATGTATGTATGTGTGATATAGTGCATAATGTTGAACTGTCAAGTAAAGAAAAATGTTGAGAAAAATCTAAGTTTTTGGTTCTCTCTTTCTCTGTCTACCTTTCCCTTTTGCGCTTACTTGTTGGTGCCTGGAAAGGGTTCACTTGCGCTTCCACCATATAGTATGGCCCCCTTTCCTAAGCTTTCTGACTTGTCCCTTTTCAGGAAAATGGAGGCTGTGGTGGCAGCCGCCCAGCGGAAGACTAACTTGGATACGGACTCCTCTTGCGGACAAACAAGAGGCAAAACAAGCAAGGGCCCAGCCGGGTCTGTGCATTAGGCGCACAAGTGAGCCAGCTGGTGAAAAGATTCCTAGTGACTCCCACTTTCGCACTGTGCCAAAGGTTACTGTTGTAAAATTAATAACCCAAACTAGAGGCATTTAGTGGCCCTGGTTTCTGTTCTTTTTATAGTCAAGGCATTTAAATGGAGGCTATGGATTATGAGGTGCCCAGGGTTCTGTGTGTGTGTGTAGTCTTTGTGGGTGGCACAACAGAGAGAATGTAACTTTTACTGGCTTGATCAGCAAACAGACAAGGATTTCGAGTGGTTCACTGTAATCTCCTGCCTCTGGAATGTGCCCCTGTTTGGTTTTGGCTCATCACCAACACTGTTCAGAAAAACCAGGAGCTGCTCTTCTCAGTGCTGCCTTGGATTTAATGGCTACAGAAAGGCCCAACAGAAAGCTGAGTTTGGTATTCCTAGAGCAGGGGAATAATTCAGAAAAAATCACTTTCTAAGAGGTGGCAGTATCTAGTAGCTATCCTGAATGACCTGGGGGTGGGGGATGATAAAGGAAGGGTAATGTTGACAGTTCTCAGCTATTTTAAAAAGGATGTCCAGGGAGATAAGAGGGGGAAGGAATTCATAGATCATTGTTCTGCAGTCCCTGCAGCTCAATTGAGGAACTCCCTTCCCTTGGAGGTCTAGCAAAGGTCAGCCCAGAATGCTTTCTTGGCTCGACTTAGTTTAAAATGGCTGGGTTAGAGATCAAACAGGTTTAACTTCTATATTACATTCAGAAATTGGGTAAGCTGGTTCCCTCCTGAAATTCCTTTTTAGAAACGGATTATGTTGTAAACTGCCTTGAATTTTAGGAAGAGGCAGGGTGGAAGGAGGGGCAGAATTAAAATACATACATGATTTTGAGTGTGAGAAGCACATGGGTGCAAAAAGCAGATACAGCATAGGCAGTATGAAAGACCTTCCCCCTGTATCCTTAAGAGTTCAGCAATGGCAGTCAGGTTTATTAATACGCAGGCCAGTGGTCCATGGAGTTTCAAAAAGGGGAGGGCAGAACATACAACATGTATGTAATAAAATACCTAGACCAGGGATGGGGAGCCTGCACCCCCACACACACACACACATGTTGCTGGACTGCATTTCCCATCATCCCTGATCATTGGCCATACTGGCTGTGGCTGGTGGGAGTTGGGGAAGGTTGCCTGAGAGTGGGGGGTGATATTGAACTGAGCGTCCTCAGCAAGATCTATTCTAGCTCTTCTGTTTGTCAAGGCAAACCTGACTCTTCCTTTCCTCTGCTGAGCCTACACTATGGAGCAGTACCCTGATCTCTCATTCTCTCCCCTTATCAAACCCAGACACTGGAGATGAAGCTCTCCAAATCACAAATTTCTAATGATCGCTGTTATTGGAGCAAAGCAAGCTTTATAGCTTGTGTTTCTGGCTTCGTATGGCGGAATGAATTCCCATTGGCTAAAGTGGATCTTTCTTTGCCTCCCCATATCCTTGATAAAATATAGGTAACACAATCTTGTAGTATTTATTTTTTAATGAGCAGGGTCTGCTGTTGGGGCCTTTGCAGTTTGTTACTGGCTCTTTGGACAGGCCTTTAGGATTTCCGGGGAGGGCTAACTTTTTTGGGATACTTATTATCTATTGATTGCCCTAACTGATCTCATGCTGCTGTGATTAATGACTTCATTGTATTTTATCTGCATTGTATTGTATTTTACTGAATTTTAGTTTGTACGTCGCCTAGAGTGGCTTCGGCCAGATAGGCGACACAAAAATCAAATTTTATTATTATTATTATTATTACTGAGCATAGGATCTGAGTGTGAGATTCCCCACCACCTCCAGTATTTTGTCCTTTCTGTTGTACTGTTTAGGGAAAAAAATAAGTTTAATCTGGTGGTTCTCAAGCTCTAGGGTACAAGGCATGGGGGTGGGGAGGAGCAGAGTATGAAGTTGCAGCAAGGCAGATGATCCTGCAGCAGATGGTGCCAAAGAGGTTTTCCTCCCAAGAGCAGAGGATTAGCTTTGCAGCCACCCACACTGTGATGCTTTCCTGAACCTGGTGCCCTCTGTATCGTGTTGAACTCCCTAATTCCATCAGCATCAGCCAGCATGACCAATGGTCAGGGATGGTAAGAGTTGTAGTTCAACAAACAAGCAGATGGCATCAGGTTGGGGAAGTGTGTTATGTTAACCATGGGAGTTGTGGAGGGGCAGGGAACATAAAGGTCAGGGGGAGCTCTGCTCACAGCATCTCTTACCTCTCCCCCTAGTTAGCTGGTTTTAAGTGAGAGTTTCAAGATGCCTTGTTTTAGTACTTTTGCAATACTGGGGTTGGATTAGTGTCCCATTCTAAAGATCCATAACAAATACTGCAGAACAGTTTAAACATGTAGATAGGATTCTGTGTGCTCACCTGTTAAAGAGATGGATGCTGTTGGGCTGCAAGGGGTGTGTCTGTCTGGCCCAAAAAGGTAGAGTAAGCTTGATTTCGGTGGGGTGGGGGAGGCATTCAACAAGTTTAAAAAACACTGGTTTAATTCATATAGCAATGTTTGGATGAAATTCTATTTAAGACATGCCATATAGCTTGTAAAAAAAAGCACAGATGTTTGGATTTATACGAGTATAAACAAGGATTTTAACCTTGAACATAGATGCACTTCTTGCAACTTCTCTCAAAATCCAAGGGAGTGTGCTCTTGCATAACTGAATGCAAGAGTCCAGCTGCGTTTATTTTTGAGGAAGAAACAAAATCCTCCTCCATAGTTTCCTACATTGTGTGATAGATTGAGGCTGCTGATCTGAATATAGTTACAGATCTCATGAAGTTTAAGCATAAAGGCAGGTTAAGGGATAAGGTTGAATATCTATATTATACAGCCACAAGAGTGGCTGTATACTATAGTCAGCATGGATTTTTTGCATTCCGCAATGTTAAATTGAAAATACCCCCCATGCCATTCTGATGCTTCCCATAAGCTCATTTCAAAACAAAACCTTGCCAGACTTATAGTCCTGAACTCTGAAACTCTTGCTTAACAACCCTTTAAATTTTCATGGTGATACACAAAACAGTCAGAGAGAATCGGGAGTTCAAAGTGTAAAAAGAGAGAAAAGAACCAGACCCCTTTTGGACTTTTTTTCTGTCAGAGTTCTCATAATCTGTTGAAATTAATTACAGTACAAATCAGCCATGTTCACAGAGTACCTGTAATCCTCTTACTGACCTTGCCCCATACTCTGACCATCTTCTACACTTTAAAAGTTAAAAAAAATGCCTGGCTGATTTTTTAATTAATTTAAGAAATTTTGCCTTGAACTCAATGATAATGTCGGGCATGCTCAGTAAGGATCAACTGTCAGTGTTCTAAAAGCCAGACTCACAGCTGCCTGGCTTGCCTAATCAGGGGGCCACGGCCACACCAGACTTTGATTTCACTTGAGACAGTCATGGCTTCCCTCAGAGAATCCTGGGAAGTGTAGTTTGTGAAGGGTGCTGAGAGGAGACTTCTATTCCCCGACAGAGCTCCAGTGGCCAGACTGGTTTAACAGTCAGCTGCTCTGACTGAATTGTGAGGGGAACAGGGCATCTCCCAGCAACTCTTAGCACCCTTCACTAACTACACTTCCTGGGATTTTTTGGGAGAAGCTATGACTGTCCAAAGTGAAATAAAGGCCTGGTGTGGATGTGGCCAGGGACAGCTTTGGTTTAAATTCGGTTGGGAGGCTACATGTCCCTGCTGTTGAATAACAAGGTGTGGGAAACCCTGAAAAAGAATGATAGTGTTCACAATGTTTTCCTTTTGGAAAGGAAAGGGGCTTCCCCTCTGCCCTGTGCCCACCCACCCAATCTCCTCCCCTCTCCCTTCCCCTCTCTGTCCTCTTCCTTCCCCCCTCCCCTCCCCCAGGTCAGTTTTACCTATCCTAAGCATGATTGCACAGGAGTAAATCCCACTGAAGTGAAAAAGCATGCAAATGATCAAACCTGCCCTCCTCCCTCCCTCCTATCCCCTCCTTCCCCCTCCTCCTCCTTCCCCTCCCCTGCGCCCTCGCCCTCCTCCCCCATGGTCAGTTTTACCTATCCTAGGACTATGACCTGAGAAACCAGGGTTCAAATCCCCACACAGCCCTGAATCTCACTGGGTGACCTTGGGCCAGTCACTGCCTCTCAGCCTCAGAGGAAGGCAATGGTAAAACCACCTCTGAATACCACTTACCATGAAAACCCTATTCATAGAATCACCATAAATCGGAATCTACTTGAAGGCAGTCCATTTCATTTTCAAGCATGATTGCACAGGAGTAAATTCCATTGAACTGAATAAGCATGCAAATGGTCAAACCTGCCCTTCTCCTCCCTCCCATGACTTCTCTTTTGCCCCTTCCCTCCCCCTTCCTTCACCGCTCCCCTTTCAATCCCCTCCTTCCCCTTCTTCCTTCCCTCTCCTCTCCCCCTCCTCCCCTATGGTCAGTTTTACCTATCCTAGCCATGATTGCACAGGAGTAGATCCCATTGAACTCAATAAGCATGCAAATGATCAGACCTGCGTTTTCCCCTCTCCCTTCCTCCTCTCCTCTTCCTCTCCTCCCCTCTTCCTTCTTCCTCCTCCCCTGCCCACTCCAGGCTTCTCTCCCCATGGTCAGTTTTATCTCTCTCAAGCATGATTGCAGGGGAGTAAATCCCACTGAACTCAATAAACATGCTAATGATCAAACCTGCTGTCTGCTCCCATCCCCCTTCTCCCCTCTGCCCTTCCTCCCCTCCCTCTTCTTCCTCCCCCCATCCCCATCTCCTGTGGTCAGTTTTACCTATCCTAAGCATGATTTCAGGGGAGTTAATCCCACTGAACTCATTAAGCATGCAAATACTCAATCCATTCTCAGCAAACTTGCACAGGATCCCATTTCTTATCTCCCAGATTAAAAAGCAGAGAAATTCACTAGTAGGCAAAAAACCTTGCGGTTTAAGAATGTACCTATAGCCAACAGACATTTCTAGCAAACTTTAAAAAGCAGAGAAATTGGGCAGCTATAGTGAATGCACCAGGGGAGCAGGAGACCTGACCTCCTCTGTGAGATATTGTACTGCCCTACAAATTTGTCAAAATGCAAACACAATTTGGGTTTTTCATTCACAATCGAATCCACTTGCTGTGTAGCTTGGAAGAATTTGGTAACATGTGCCTCTGAGCATATGGTGAGTGGTGGCAACACCTGCAATCAGCCCAAATAACAGAAAGAAGACCGTGCTGTGCTGATCTTGTTTTAGCAGGGAGGAAGCAACTATATTAAAACAATTGATATCGTTCAGATAATCACTTTAAGTTTGATTTACTTTGCAATATTAGTGAAGTTTCCTATAGTAAATCATTCTAATAAACTAATCATTCAAATAAACTAATAATAATAATAATATGTGAAGTACAGCAACACTTTGCAACGCTAAAAAAAAAGCTCCAAAAACAATTGTGGAATAATGGCACTGACTGTTCTGCAGAATAGTTTCCAGTGGACATGAGGAGTGTCTCAGTTTGCACAAGATAAAACAGTGGGAGGTGAAATATATTCTAGCAAAATTCTAGGTGTGCTCTATGTTTTTAATTGACCATGCCCACCTTTCCTTATGTGGAGTAGTTTAAGCACCGCAGGCTGAAAACATGCATCTTGGGCAGGCCAAGTTTCTTTTTTCCAAGAGCTAGAGTCATTGCTTAAGTAGCAACACATTGTAATCTGCTTGGGTGGGAATGTCAAGAAAGACCTTCCCTAAAATCTGCCTACGGTCCTTAGAGAGAGGGAGCCCAGGGATTGGGCTCATGGGAGTTGTAGTTCAAAAAAGTAACATTTCCAAGCTCTGGATTCACGTGGTGGTGATGAAATGCCTTGTGCTACCATTTTACTACAGTAAATTTGTTATTACTAGTTAACATACATTTGCCATTTATGAAGGAGTCGAAGTCGGAGTCGGACAGTAGAAAAATAGAGGAGTCAGAGTTGAAGGTCTGGCGTACCGACTCCACAGCCCTGGGTGCCAGGTTCTTGTAAATTTATTTTATTTATTTCATTTCTAGACCGCCCATAGCTAATAAATCATCCCAGTGCCTTTGTACTCTTTGGCTAAAGCACTTGGAGGCAGGAATAGGGTTCATTTCTTACTGAGCAACTCGGTAAACACTTTCTGCACGCTTTTTTCTTGCATTCCCATGAGTAAAGAGGCTAGAACAGGTGTGGGGAAGCCTAGGCCCCCGTATATGGCCCTCAGAACTTTCCCCAGGTTGCACCCTGAGTGGTTTTGCCTGGCTGGAATGTGGAAGGGAATTTATTTATTTTGAAATATATACCTACTTTTCACCATCTAGGTCTTACATCAGCTTACAACGATAAAAATAACCAATATATAAAAATTTAAAGCATAAACCAAACCTCAAAAATTTAAAACCGTAGACATTTAAAATCTCAACAAAGCAAAACAAGAACATTAGGAAATATAAAACATCAGAGAAGCATTCATGGTGCAAACTCATCTCATGAATGCAAGTAAAACTGTTTGAAGCAAGGTGTCTGTTTTAACCAGGGGTGGTGCCTGTCTAACTTCTCGTGGGAGGGAGTTCCACAGCGCTGGACGCACAACACTGAAGGCATGACTCCTCATTGACATGAGTCATGCTTCTGGCCCATAGGAACCACTAATTGTGCTCTCCCAAACGGTCTCTGTGAATGGCTTGGAAATGTGGCCCTTGCCTGAAAAAACTTCCCCATCCTTGGGCTTGAGGATTTATTTCAAACGAATGCACCACAAATGCCCCTGAAGAGGTCAACCTGTCACATGTGACACCCCATCCCCACCACAGTGGTTGCAGCTCTAATTTAGAATTACACTTGTGTTGTGTGTTACACAGTAGTGAGCGTGCCCTGCACCTAGGATGTCTTCTCTAGCATTAAACTCCGAATACCAAGAAGGCCACACCATATCTCGTATTCATTTAAGCTTTATGTAGAATTGTCACATACTGTATGTCTTGCAGTTTATGGCCATTTGGGATACCTGTGGGTGTATATCTATATGCTGTGGAACACTCTTCCGGCAAAGATTCAGCAGGCACCCTTGGTTTTGATTTTCAGGCGTCTCTTCAAAACTTTTTAGATAGACAGGCTGATGTGACTGTCTAAGTTTTGATCAGCCAGTATGATAATTTTGTCTTTTTTAAAAATGGTGTTTTATATTTTATTGTATATATTGCTGTACACTGCTTTGTTCTATTGTGTGAATTGGTAGTATACTTTTTATAAATATAACATACACACCTGCTAAATGAGGGTAGTGCTTCATGCACTGAATGAGGAGGACTCTAGTCCATCATGAAAGCTTATGCCATACTCTGTTAGCCTTTAAGGTGCCACTAGATTTATTTATTTATTTATTTCTCTAACAGACTGACGCAGCGAACCCTTGGGAAGTTATTACTGTAGGTCAGTGCTCTGTAGAAGCTTGGATGTCACTATTTGCATTTTAAAGGTTTCCACTAATTCATCTGCAGAGTCAAGTTTCGCTATAATAGATTTTTCTAGAAAAGAATGAAAATTCTGATCTTCCAGTAGGGCTTCTGCCTTATGCTGCTATAGTGTGTGTGTGTGTATGTGTGTGTGTGTTCCTTAATGTGCAAGCAGATCTGTATTCTCGTAATTTAATGCAACATTAGTGGACAAATGGGAACCATGGTCTGAAGCTTGCAAAATAGGTGCACAATAGTTTGATTCCCTAAAAATATCTTGCTGTGCCTAAGCATTTGAAAAATGTGTGCATCTTTGATGGGTGGGCTTCTACACATTTGCTGCTGGCTTGTTTGCTCCCCCCCCCCAGCTCTGCTTATGGTGACGTAAGTAGTCATTTCTGTGCCTATAGCAAATTCCCAGTGTGCACAGAAATCCAATAGTACATTCAGAATGGTGGTGAGCTTTTAAAGCTAGTCTTGCTAAAATTCTACATTCTCACTGCTCAGAAGCTGTTGCACCAAGGCATAAAAAAGCCCTCCTGCTGTCTAGTCTTGCATGTCCATGATACTAAAAGTATTCACTAGCCTAATGTGCTGTGTTGTGTTAGGGTGCAGGTGCAAGGCAAATGAGACGCTGCGAGGGTGCCACTCTGGCTATCCCCACTAAGCCTCTGAATGATCCAACTTCTGGTTTTTCATTCACTATCCTGAAAATGTGCCTAATTATTTTATACTGAAAGGAAACCCATTATGAAGTTAGCATTATTTTAATGGCTACTAATATACTGCATAAGAACAGAAGAGGTTCAAAGCAAAGGCCCATCTAGTCCAGCACCCTGTTCTTATAGCAGCCAACCAGATGCTTATGGGAAGTCCACAAGCGCAATAGCACTCTCCTCACTTGTGATTCCCAAGCATGAACATTTGATTTGGCACGGTAAAAGAATAGCATATATTTCATTTAAAGAATCCGTACATTCAAGGCTAAGATAGTTTAAGAATGCAATCATACTAAAAATATACTACAGAAATATCCCCATATCCATCCCTTACAACTAAAAGCATGTCTAACGTTAAAAAAAAAAAAGTCTTGCATGGCTTCTGAAATATGCCCAGGTTCTGACTTTGGCAGACCTCCAAGTTCTCTTCCTAGGAAACTAGCAATGGGTGTTAGGCTGAGATGACTGAAGGAAAAAGATTGATGGCTTGCCAGAGATTGGGGGAGGCTGCATATGGTCCAAGGAGAACCAGTTGGACCTTTAAAAAGATTAGCAGGATCCACCTGACAACCTTGCTGGTTTTCAGCCAGCGAAACAAAGCCAATCATTTTCTGCCACCTCAACAGAGTGATGCCCTGTTTAGAGCTTTGGCACTGGGACTGGAATAAAATCACCCAGTGAAGCATTAAGAAAACGGTAACAATCCCTTGAAAGGCTGCTTGTTAACGCTGCAGCTGTCTGTTGCTTAATAAAGCACAGCCGGGTGGTTGTGAAAAGATTATGGAGAATTTCCCTTTTCCATTATTACGAAATATGGAGGTTATAAAGAATTTGCTTCCCTAAAGCGTGTAGAAAAAAACTTGGAGCTGCCTTAGTAGCTTAGAGTGACCATAATTAGCCACTTTTGGCTGTTTTTAAGACAATAAATATATGGGCAATAAATTTTTTTTAAAGGAAGTGAGGTGTTGGATGCATTTCTGAATGCTGCCTGTCTTGGTTAGTTCTGTCTCTGTTTTCTGCCTTTGCTGTGATGTTGGAAAGATTCAGATGTCCTGATTCAGACGATTATATCTTGGCTTACAAACAAGCCTGTGGCCTGTGCACACGGCCCTTTGGCTTCCTCCATTTGCAGCATGCCTGAATGCAGCACAGAAACCTGTAATTAACCATCGCTTCATGTTTCGGGATGCTAGCCTGTTCCAAAGCGGTAACCATGGTTTCCCAGTTCAGATGAAACAGGAAACTAGAGATAATTAGAGGCATCCTGGGTTAAGTACAGCTCACACAGAGGGGCTACTCACAGGGGCAGAAGACTCATTCGTATCTCATTATTAAGCTGATATTTGATTGTCCAAACACAGCCATTCTGTAATATACTTACCATTATAATCACAGGCAAGGCTGCTATTCCTTTGAATGAATGGGCAACTGAAGGGCTCTGCCTCCGAAGTCAGTTAATTCTTCTTGAGGCAGTGGAACATGCATGCATGGATCTGGCAACCACTCCCATCAGCCCCAGCCAGCGTGCCCAGTGCTCAGGAATGATGGGAGCTGTAGTCCATCGACATCTGGAGGGCCACAGGTTCTCAATTTCTGCTTAGTTCTCCTAATAGGGATGCTGATTTGGGGAGGGGAATATAGGGTGAGTGTTGGGGAAATGTGGAATTCCTGCAACAGAACTGCTTCCTTGACTTTGTATCCCATGCAACACATGATGATTTTACAGGGGTTAAGAATACGTTACAAAGTTTAGATCTCTGAGGTCTGGTGACCAAGCTTATGCCAGTATGGACTAATGTAGTGTTATGTGAAATACTGTTATGCAGCCTGAGGCCCTCTGGGTTGGTGCACCCAGTGATCAGGAAGAATACAAAGAAGACCTATTCTTGCAACATTCACGTGCACAAACAGAAGTTAGGGCCAGGGTCACACATACATGTTCATCTGTTGATGGCAGCAGCAGCATCAAATTATGGCTTGTACATGTGAAATGAATAGGCCAGGAGTAGCCTGATGCCCTTCAGATGTTGTTGGGCTCCAGCTCCCATGAACCCCAGTCAGCATGGCCAGTGTTCAAGGATCCTGGGAGTTGTAGTCCAACAACATCTGGAGGGCACCCACATTGGCTATCCCTTCAATAAGTCATCACAGATGCACAGTTTTCATTTCCCATTGCACTGGCCAAACCCAGACCTGATGAGCTTCAGTAGCAGGGCTGTGGAGTCGGAGTCGGAAGCAATTTTGGGTGGTCAGAGTTGGTAGAAATGTACCGACTCCGGCTTCAAAATAAATTTTGATTGACAAATTTTTAAAAATATAAATTCAAAATGTCAAAGAAGCTTCCCATGAAGTCAGCTGTAGTTGAGCATTTCACCATAACTCAAGATGGAAAACATTTTGTGTGTCAGTGTATGACACAGGACCCAGATGAAGACAAATGCTGTGATGCCAAGATCAGTGCATATTCAGGCAGCGATAAAAATGCTCCTATGAGAGCTTCCAATTTAAAAAGACATTTACAGCCCTTTTCCAGGGCTGTGGAATCGGAAGCAATTTTGGGTGGAGTCGGAGATGGAGTGGGAGTCAGACAGTAGAAAAATAGAGGATTCAGAGTCGGAGTGGAAGGTTTGGTGTACCGACTCCACAGCCCTGTTCAGTAGGGTGGTGACTCAGTGTGCCATACCCTGGGACATGCACAGACTTTAATTCACTGCCTGCAGAATGCTTTACAGAAGAGAGTTGTGTTGCAGCTGCATGTACAACTGGAGTTACATAATCTGTTTTAAGGGATCTGGCGTTATTTATTTATTTATTTATTTATACATACCTCGCCTTCCGGACCAAGGCCCTCAAGGCCGCTTACAAAAAACACAAATATAAAAATACAATATAAAATACATCAATAAAATAATACAATTTACAAAAGTTGAATAACTGCCCTTAGGCTAACAATGTAAGATGCACGACACATAAGGGAAAAGGGACAGGGAAGAACAAGGAGAAAAGCATGCTCAGGCACCTGTTCTTAAATTACAGTTCTTATCATGACCATCTGGAATGGAAGTAAGTAGCCTGATAATATGGTGGCTACTGGGGAGGGCAAGGACAGCTAGTCGCTCAGCAGAGGCAATGAAACAGCTCACGGATGGATCAGCTTTGGCATGGAAACAAACACATCTTTGCTGCTGAAGCCACTAGACATCCTGGCGAGCACATTGCACGGTGCCCCCCATCCCTGTGCTCTGCCCCTCTCGTTCGCCTCTCGCTTGGGTTCCTTATGGAGACGCTGGATATGCTCGGGGTCAGTGGGGGGCCGGCCGGCTCGACTCCGGGTACATGTCCTGGAAGAGTGGTTCTGTGCCCAGGGGTCCCTCGCTGATGGCCCAGCTTTGTGAGACCTGGGAGTAGGCCCTCTGCTGAATGAGACTGAAATGGAAATGGACTGCCTTCAAGTTGATTCTGACTTATAGCGACCCTATGAGTAGGGTTTTCATGGTAAGCGGTATTCAGAGGTGGTTTGCCATGCCAGGCTGAGAGGCAGTGACTGGCCCAAGGTCACCCAGTGAGCTTCATGGTTGCGTGGGGATTCGAACCCTAGTCTCCCAGGTCATAGTCCAGCACCTTAACCTATACTGCTCTTAATTCACTTTGTCATCTCCTGGGACTGTTTTCACCAGTGTGGGTGTGATATTTCACACATCTGCTAGATGACATGTGAATGGATCCATGTTCAAATAGTAACATTCTTGCAAAGTCTCCCAATTGCAGTTCATTTTGATTGGCACTTCCTCCTTCCAGCTGAATGCAGCCATTTGGGATCACCAAGGCTCACCCTCTTAGTGACACAGCAGTAGTGATCCTTCCTGCTTTTCTCCGTTACATTCCTGGCCCCCACATGTGGTGACTTTCAAATATGATGGGAGATGTGGGGCACATGACCTTATAACCTTTTCCCCCTTATCTGGGTTCTCGCCCCGTAGTATCTTTTCTTGTGTGTATTAAAGGTTCAAAAATGCTCTGTGTGCCTGTGTGCTGTATTTAAGTTTGGAACTGCAGATATAAATATGTGTGTGTGTCTTTTACATCTGAGAGAAGTACGGAGGTTTTGCATTCCTGGTGTTTTTAGGTTTAAAAGGTTCTCTCTCTCTCTCTCTCTTTCTCTCTCTGTGGGGGGGTGGGGGTGGGGGTGGTTGGCTACTGTGAGAATAGGATGCTGGATTAATGGGCCTTTGACCTGATCCAGCAGCCTCTTCCTGTGATGATTATAAGATACACTGTTTATATACAAAGTAAACCTGTTGTGGAATCACCTTATCAAATACAAACAGAGGTTCCTTGTTATTGAGGCAGGTGCACTCTGTGCATGCTCATGGCATTTATTTCTGAGGCTTATGGTTCCTAACATCATGTCTCTTCTGCTCTGCACATTTTTCTTCTCAGTAAGCCAATTGGAAAGAACCTCCTTGTCTTTAAGCCTTTAAAAAACAAGCACACCAGACGATCTGGAGACTTAACATAATAATCTGCCTATCTGTCATTGGCATTGAGTACATTACTCTGGTATCCTTTCAACCAAAGGGGTAGGCAACTAGCCATCACAGGTACTAGCCATGGCTTACAGAAACAAAAATGCGAACAATGAAAAATACAATAAAATGTCCAACAGTATTGTTTTTTAAAAGGCTAGATTTTGACTACAGTTTCCTGAAATATGTAATAAGAGAAAAAATGAAATGAAATAATTTGTAAAAAAAAAAAACCCACCAAATTCTGACCATGTTTGACATCCACTAGATTTCCCAATGGCCACTGGCCAGGAAAATTTGCCACCAGATGCACCCCTAAAACACTAGATCTAGAGGGAAAAATCACTAAATTGGGAATAGTGGTTAAAAGAGAGGGTTCCTTTTCAGCAGGAATGGGAAATCTATGGCCCTCCCAGGTGTTGCTGGTATTTAGCTCCCTTTGTCCCTGGCAACTGGCCATGTTGGCTGCGACTGATCAGAACTGGAGTCCAACAACATCTAGAAGACTGCAGTTTCCCCACTCTTGCTTTACAGGTGTAGGCCATTATGCTAAATACAGTGACTGCGATTTAGACCCTGTTGAGCCCAGCAGTGCGTAAGTGTACATAACCGCATAGGACTGTGTCCGAAGCCCTTTGTGACACGTTGGTCTGGATTGTCTGGACTGATTTGGGGCGTGGTGTCCTGCATTCTGTCCCAGAGCCAGTAATTGTATGACACTTGTGGGACCTGGGGG
This sequence comes from Rhineura floridana, assembly GCF_030035675.1. Classification (NCBI taxonomy): domain Eukaryota; kingdom Metazoa; phylum Chordata; class Lepidosauria; order Squamata; family Rhineuridae; genus Rhineura; species Rhineura floridana. Next base: position 22,867,462 of record NC_084482.1, read on the forward strand.
TGCATTGAGGGAGGAGAAGAAATCATCAGTCAGTGCAGAAGAATAAAAGCTTAAAACACAATGCTTCTATAATGCATTGAAAGTCATGGTATGCAATCTATTAAATAACTGTTAATAAATTGCCAGGTGCTTGTAAATCTCGGCTCAGTCTGACCATGAAGCTCACTGGGGGAACTTGGGTCAATCACTATCTGTCACCTTGCCCCTAGGGGTGGGGAACCTTCAGCCTCTAGGCCAATCATGCCCCCTGTCTAATTTGGCCCCTGAGGCCACTCATCCACCAGCTGATGTCACTACTGAGGGTATGTATTTGAAGACACATTCCCAGCATGGGCAGATCAGAAATACATTTAGGTCCGGGGCTTCGAAGGAATGTATCCCCTGACATCACTATGACCCTCCCACCTGTCAGCTTTGGCTCGCCATGGGTTCCTCACCTCTGCCCTAACCTCTAGTTTGGAGGACAAAATCGTGGTGCAAATGGTGGTGAAAAGAACCCCCCAGTTTCTTCTTGTCTTCTTGGAGATGTTATTGGGATAGGAATATAATAAATCTTAAATCATCATAGTGCCTTTGCACTGTTTGACAAGAACACCCAGAACAGGTTTACCTTGCTAGGCAATTAAGTTGAATAGGGCCTGCCTGCCTGTTTTCCCTCCTGTCTGGTAAAGAGTCTGGAAAATTTGGCTGAAACTAACTACAAATGTAGACTTAATTATTCTTTCCTTTGATATGCTCTTTTTAAAAAAAACAAACTAAAAATCAAAATCCAAAAGCTGCCTGGGGCAGGAGGTATGTCAGTTGTAGGAAGGATGTAGGGAAAGAGGTTGATTAATCCTTTCTTAGATTTTCAGCTCAAAAACACAAGCTCCTCCCCACCACCACCAGTAGGGCTAAAGATACAGGATTCCCAATACCTTTCTCAACCCCCACTACGACCACCAATCCCTGCAGGTGAAAATTCAGCTGGAGGGGGGATTATTTTTATTTTATTTTGTTCTTAGCTGGGAAACTGCAGCAGGGGAAAGAGACCCACCATGATGGTGGTGCTCGATCCATTTGTTCCAACCCAGATTTGTCCCAATCCCATATAAAGCGGGACACGTGGGGGACATTTTTAAGAGTTAAATGGAAGTAAGGGGAAGGGGAACTTCCACTGCCCATGTTCCAGTCAAGCAGATATATGAATATATAATTAAGCCAGAGCTTGGAAAAGTTACTTTTTTGAACTACAACTCCCATCAGCCCAATCCAGTGGCCAATGCTGGCTGGGGCTGATGGGAGTTGTAGTTCAAAAAAGTAACTTTTACAAGCTCTGAATTAAGCAATACATAGGCTGCAAAGGAAAGCCTTAAAAATAAAACTATATACCTATAATAAAGCCAAGTAATTTCAGTCCCTGACTTTGGCTTTGTAGTTTCACTTTAATTACCATTAAAGTTATTTAGAGCCATATAGGGTTATTTAATGTTGGTTCACAGCTTTCTTGACATTTTGCTTCAGCAGGCAGTGGTTGCTGATGGCTCCATGTCAGCGTGGCACCTTGGACAACTGCTTGAAAGTTCGGACCCAAACCCAGAGCTGATTCTACTGCCCCACTGACATAGAGCCACCAGCTGCCACTGTCTGAATGGTGGTTGTGTTTGTATGTGTGCGTGTTTGTGTGTTGTGTGTTTTTTGCTGCTACTCTTTTACTGGGCCTGTTCTATGAATTTTTGTATAGTTTCATTGTAATATATTGGGGGGGGTTCTTCTGATATTATGCTTTATGTTTTTAAAGTTTTGTAAGTCAGTTAGAGACTTTTATGTAGGAAGTATTTCATCAAAGTATTTCCATTTGGCCATGTCATAAAATATCAAGGTGGTGTACAAAGCTGAAACATAAAACACCATTTAAAAATACAAACACAGATAATGATTAATTAAGATGACTGGATCATCAAAAATAAAAATTAAACAGCTGCAAAGGCCTTTTGGCATAAAAAGTTCTGCAAGATGTGCCTGGAAGTCAAAAGCGAGGGTGCTTGGCAAGACAAATCTCTGCTCGAAAAGTGTTCCACAGCATGAGACTGGCGACACTAAATGTCTAATTTCTAGTTGAGGCCGATCAGACCTCTGTAACATAGTGAATAACAGCACTCCTCCAGATGATCTCACTGACTGAGCTGTGATATAAGGGCTCAGGTAGTCCTAAATAATAAATAATAGGTTTGGGTTTACTAGATGCTGACTTTGAATTTATCTGTGTGTGCGCGCGTGTGGTGCATGGAGACAGTGAATGGACCTGGCCATAACTCAGTGGTAGAGGATTAGTTTTGCAGGTAAAGAATACCAGGTCCAGTCTCTTGGCTTCACTGATTAAATGATCAATGGAAAGAACCTTAAGAAAGGTTTCTAAAGACCTGGAAGCCGATTTTAAGAATAATAGGCCAAGTATTTATTTAAAACTATAATGCTTTTCTTTTGGAAATATCCAAAGTAGCTTATAGTAACATATAATTGAGTTAACAGAATAAGAATGCACAAATAAAATCTATGTAAGCAGCCTCCACAATTAGGAAATAATTAGGAATGAAATAAAAGCAATGGATGCACAAACCACTTATTTTAAACCCTAAGAGAATTTAAAAGGCCTTAACGTTCTCTGAGGGGTATTCCAATATTAGTGCCTTCACAAAACTGACTTGTGTGAGGAAGCATTCAGTAAGCAGGGACACATCCTCTGAAAAGGCTCTACTCAGTTGCCACAGATCTAGTGGGTAGGCTGGGAATTCCTAAAGTTTTCAGAGTGGCACTCTGAGAGAACTAAATAGGGGAATGCAATTAAAGGCTCCTGTGAGCCCCAAACACCTATCCACGCTAGGTGGATTGTTGTACGGGTGAGCGATTCTGGTATATCCCTCTGTGTTGAGGGTGATTCAACTTTACTGTACAACAGAATTGCCTGCCCTACAAGAGGTTTCCTGTTGTGTCCCTGCATGAGTCACTGTGCTGAGTCAGTACTGAGGCAGGCTTTGAAAATCAACTCATCCAGAACATAGCAGTAGGGTTACTCTGAGGGCAGCCAATTTATTTATTATTTATTTATTTGTTACATTTATATACCGCCCCATAGCTGAAGCTCTCTGGGACGTTTACAACAATTAAAAACATTAAAAACAAATATACAAATTTAAAAACACATTTTTAAAAAAACAATTTAAAATTGTTTTTACTCATTTACCCTGTGAACCTTCTCAGGCATAAGAAGGTGTCCAGTAATAGTTTGGGGTTGGGCAGCAGAGGGGAACAGTGTCTGCTATCAGAAGTTTGGGGAACACTGAGCTTGGACATTGGTCTCCATGCCTGCATAAAGGAACTGCTTATGAACTTGAGTAACTTCTCTTTTTGATATCTGTCAGGCACCTCTGCTAACCTTAGGGAGAGCGATGCTAGCAGCCTTACTCTTGGGATGCAGTTTAGGAGCAATTATTCCTTGTTAAGGGCACTGTTGCCTGGCGTCACCATGTATTTTCCTTTGCTCTTGTTAAAAATAGGCTCCAAAGGAAACAATCAGTTTGGACACAGTTTGAATGGCCAAGAAGGAAACGTATGGAATGTTTGCAGCTGCTATTTCTTTCTTTCATATTTTTTTTCTCTGAGGAAGGCTGGGACAATATCTAATGACATCATCCAACAGGATTTTTGCTTTTTTCAAAAGGTAGCATTCCTTTGGCTGGGATGGTAGATTCAATTTTAGCACTTTCCCCCCCCTAATACAGCAAAATGCTATAATGCAGTTATGGCATAGTTAGTAACAATTCTCTATAATACAAAGCACACATTCTGTAAGGTCTTTGGAGAAAATTCTGTAGTTCATGCTGAGTTTTTGCCCATCTCTTTGTTTCCTTAGGGAGATGATTTTTATAATTATGAAAGTTAAAGAGGAAAGCACAAAAGCAGGACTACAGCTGAACGTCAAAAAGACTAAAGTAATGACAACAGAAGATTTATGTAACTTTACAGTTGACAATGAGGCCATAGGACTTGTCAAGGAATATCAATACCTTGGCACAGTCATTAACCAAAATGGAGACAATAGTGAAGAAATCAGAAGAAGGCTAGGACTGGGGGGGGGCTGCTATGAGAGAACTAGAAAAGGTCCTCAAATGCAAAGATGTATCACTGAACACTAAAGTCAGGATCATTCAGACCATGGTATTCCCGATCTCTATGTATGGATGTGAAAGTTGGACAGTGAAAAAAGCAGACAAGAGAAAAATCAACTCATTTGAAATGTGGTGTTGGAGGAGAGCTTTGTGGATACCATGGACTGCGAAAAAGACAAATAATTGGGTTTTAAAACAAATTAAACCAGAACTATCACTAGAAGCTAAAATGATGAAACTGATGTTATCATACTTTGGACACATCATGAGAAGACATGATTCATTAGAAAATAAAATAATGCTGGGGAAAACAGAAGGGAGTAGAAAAGGAGGAAGACCAAACAAGAGATGGATTGATTCCATAAAGGAAGCCAGAGCTGAACTTACAAGATCTGAACAGGGTGGTTCATGACAAATGCTACTGGAGGTCGCTGATTCACAGGGTCACCATAAGTCATAGTCAACTTGGAGGCACATAACAACAACAATGGAAAGCAGTAAGCTTCAGCTTAAACTTGGATTTGGAGGCAGAACTCTTGTGTATTCTGCAATTTCACTGTGTGGAGGCTGGTATTCAGTGTTAAATTCAGAATCTTTGAATGCATTTCAAAAGCAAACCAAACAAGCTGGTAGTCACTAAGATTGTAAAGATAGGATTGAAAACAGTTGGGTGATGTCTGGCGAAACTTCAGCAGCCACTGTAGGAGCTTAATAGTATTTCAAGATTCATGCCGCCTTGCTCTGGCAGGCAACAAAAAAAACCTAGGAGGCTTAACCTCCTGGCCAGGTTAATATATTCAGCTTGTGGCCTGTGTTTAACTTAGTGGGTCACAACTTGTTCAGGCCTGATCGGTCTAGTGTTTTCACACTTAGAGCTGCATGCAGGCTCAGTAATGCATATTGGCATGCTGAAATCCTTACTCGGATACTGGATCTTTCAGGTACAGTGTACCCAACACATGCCTGGATGTTGCACTGAAAACGTATACTGACTTTCATTCCCCTAGGTATACGATCCATCAGTCCACTGCTTCCCCTGACATGCTTCAGACACTTCAGGGGGAACATTCCTGTAAACGTGCTGTCATTTAATGTGTCACAGAAGCATGGTAATAAATAAAGAACTGCAAATTAACGATGCCTGAACTTGCTGATCCTGGAATAGGAAAGCAGCCCTTCAAAACAGTGAAAGTTCAAAAGGATGCAGAGCCCCCCCCCTTTTAAAGAATAGCTATAGCTTAGCTCACAATGCGCACATAAAGTCTTACCTATTCAGTTGAGGGTAAAGTAGCTGTTGTGCCTCTTGATGTATTGGCTGCTGGCATGTACCCTATTGATATTTTGCTACTATAGTTCAAGATCTGAAAGGCCTCCTGTTTTTAAAATGTGTGGTTTTGGGGAACGGCATTTAATTTTATTCCACCTATACTAGTGATCCAATGATGTAAATTCTACCCATTTCTGCCTGCTCAAGAACTTCAGAGCCATCCAGAGGTCTCACGGTGGAGTTTGCCATTAATATTCACAATGTCACTAAAAACTGGAATATCTAGCCATGATGCACTGCTTCCCCACTGGCACACTGTGACCCAGGTGAAACATTACAGCAGCTGTGGACAAAGTATTTCCCCATGTAAGTGTTTCAGGTAGCTTGCATCTCATTTTCTTGGAAGACCTTTTTTTTCCTGAGAAAATATGAGATGTTTCTTTTCCTCAGCAGCTGTGGACAAAGTATTTCCCCATGTAAGTGTTTCAGGTAGCTTGCATCTCATTTTCTTGGAAGACCTTTTTTTTCCTGAGAAAATATGAGATGTTTCTTTTCCTCAGCCTCTTACAAAAAGGAAGCCACTTTGGAGAATTTTTGTTGAATTTTCTCCATTTTTTGACAGTCACCATTCCCCCTCCCTCCACAATACCCCAGTGACCAACACTAGGTCTGGGAAGTTGTAGAGAATGCAAAATGGGGGCCAGGCTGCCAACATAGTTACTGCTGCCACCACTTGCGATAGCACCACCAAAAAAACCCACCCAAAAACAACCAACCTTAGGGGGAGGGGAAGAAGCTGTGCTACTTCCACTGTTAAGGTTTGTCTATAACTTTGTTATCAGGGGTGTAGTTGTCCAGGGACTCCGGGGGGTCTTAGACCCCTTACTTTTTTGGGAGCAGGGTCCCAACATGTCCCTGTATGTTGCAGTATGTCTCCACCATCCTATGAGCCAATCATCATGAAAGGGGAGTGTGGTAGCCACTGGGAAGTATCTTCTCACATGCGTCCTTGTCCTTTCCTGCTGATTAGAGCAAATCAGAGTGAAAGGAAGTGAGTCAGCCACTGAGAAGACTCTTCTTAGTAGCTAACACTCTTCCCTTTCATGCTGATTGCCTCCTAGGTATGTCTGTTGTTGTGGGGAAAGAATTACAAGGATCTAATTTTCAACCCAGCAGCAAAAAAAGAGGGGTGATGGGAGGGTGTGTGGCAGCAGCAAAAAAAGGGGGGTGATGGGAGGGTGTGTGGCTGTAACTATTATTAAGGGCCCCTGCACTTCTGAATTGCCACTACACTACTGTTTGTTATAAAGCCTCACTCTTGCTATCTCATACCCGCTGTCCCTGAGAGAAGGTGCATGCACACCCTTAATTGTTATGCTTGATGGTTGTATGAGAGTCAGCCAGAGCTCTTCTGAAAAATGGTATACGTTGATAGAGATGGTGGGAGAGTTGGGAGGGAGGCTGCCAGTGGGGACAGAATTTCGCCTTCTGCAACTCATGGCCCAGTTTAGCAAATCTGTTTACGTGGATGTGTGAGGAGGAATGGAGATGAAGGTTCATAAATATGGGCTTGATTTACTAGCCAGCTATTATCCATAGCATGCAGAGTGGGTTTGAGAGGAGAGGCGGGTAGTCTTCTCTCATTTGCACTAGCGCAGGGGTTCCCACTGGTTTGTGGATCCACAAGCTTCATTCAGGTGGTCCACGGCATGTTCACACTGAATAGACATTCTTTTTAATCGTATTGTTATGGCACTTTTAATCTCTTATGTTGTATTTTATTGTATTGCAGTTTGAATTCTGTGGAATGCAAACTGCAATACATTAAAATACCATAGAAGAAATGAGAGGAGCAATAAAAATGAAGTTAAAAATCATACAGCATCTAGCATTACAACTGCCACAACTAATTAAGTGGTCCACCAAGATCCTGAGCAGTTTTCAAGTGATCTGTGGGAAAAGAGGTGTGGGAACCACCACACTAGTGCACGGAGAAGGTAAGGGGCAACAACTTCGTTGCTGTTCTTGGGTGTATATATGAGTAGATAGTAGTTCTTGGGCTCAGCATATTTTCCCAAACATTTTGAAAAGGGAATACCATCCATAAAGTGCTTACATTTCATTGGATATGAATATACTTCCAGAGGAAAGGAAATCGGAGTGTGCAGGAATTCAACTTGATAAACAGGAATGCAATCACAACGGGCTGTATGCTGCCAATGAAAATCAGAGATGGTGGTGGACACAAGTTAATGCCAACAATAGCATAGTATTTGGATGTATGCACAATGGAACTCGTCCCTCACCAAGAGTTGGCATGTAATGGTCCCACCAGGTGCTAGGCTGTAAAGCAAACAAAAGACAATTGCATTACATGGTTGTGCTGGGCACACACTCCAAGCTGGGACTAATGCTTGCAGGATTCTAACCAGGGAGGTGCATATGATGGAAGTGCAGCATCGTGTACAAAATGTGATACTTGGGAAGAACGCAGCATCCTCAAAAATGCAGCTTTCCAACATCAAACAAGTTTCTACCCTTCAGGGCTGTAAAGGGCTATGCGGTACCCTGCATAGCTCTTTGATCCTTCCATGACTGACAGAAGCAGAAAACAAGCGTGCATATATATATTGTGGAATGTGGCTACAGTGGAGGAAATATTCAAGCACATGAGGTTCTAAGCAGACAATGGGCTGGCGGGGTTCCAAGAGCAGAGGTTCCAATCCCTCAGCTCTGTACAGCTGGCAGTTCTGTAGGTACAGCAATACTGTATTAATCAGAACACCTGGGATAGTAAAAGTGTAATATAAGGTTGTGGAAGATGTGGGGTTTGTGGTGGGTTTTTGGTTTTGTTTTGGTAAGGGAGTGTCTATACCTGCAGGAAGTGGCCTAGTTGGATTGCTTGCCTTTTGTTCTGCTTGCATTTCTCTGAAGAGAGCCTGCTGGCTGCTTCTGGTGAAGGTTGATGTGCGAGAGGGTGGCACAGGCAGCCTGTCCATCGTTTGAGGAGGAAGTTAAGCTCAATTATTATTGTTTTGTATCCTTCAACTCCGTCTTTCTACAAAGCAAGTGACTGGATCGTCCCACTTTTCAGACTTCTTTAAGAAACAAAGTATCTTAGACTGAAAGTGCAACAAGTATCAGCTTTGTGGGTGGTATGAAAGTATTTTATTTATTTATTTATTTATTTATTTATTATTTATTAAATTTATATACCGCCCGACTTGCAATAGCTCTCTGGGCGGTGAACATAAAATAGCATAAAAATACAATGAATAACAAAATAATACTAAAATACAATCATCAATCCAATACAATAAACATTTTAAAAAGTAAATCAGTGTAACTTAAAATGCTTCAGAGAATAGGAAGGTTTTGACCTGGCGCCGGAAGGAGAGCAGAGTCGGCGCCAGGCGTACTTCCTCGGGGAGACTGTTCCATAGTTCGGGGGCCACCACTGAGAAGGCCCTAGATCTTGTCCATCACCCTCCGGGCCTCCCTGTGAGTTGGAACCCGGAGGAGGGCCTTCGTAGCAGAACGTAGTGCACGGGCCGGTTCATATCGGAAGAGGCGTTCCGCAAGGTATCGTGGTCCCGCACCGTATAAGGCTTTATAGGTTAATACCAACACTTTGAATCTAGCCCGGAAACATATTGGCAACCAGTGCAAGCTGGCCAGAACAGGTGTTATATGCTCGGACCGCTTGGTCCTTGTCAGCAATCTGGCCACCGCATTTTGCACTAGTTGTAGCTTCCGAACTGTCTTCAAAGGTAGCCCTACGTAAAGCGCATTACAGTAATCCAATTTTACCAGTTGGGGGGATATTTCATGTCCCATTTTTCTGAGGGATGCATGCCCTCCTTTTCAGAGAGAATAATATTATATATATATAAAAATCAGAGCATCTTGTGCTATGATTGCACCAAATTTTAGCTTTCCAAGCCATTTGGAAGTATTTATTTATTGTTACATTCATATCCCACTTTTCCTCCGAAGTGCTTCCATCCTCCCACTTTATCCTCTTAACAACCTTTTGAGGGAGGTTAGACTGACAGAAGGTGTGACTAGCACAAGGTCACCCAGTGAGCTTCATTTATTTATTTATTTCATATATAAACCGCCCATAGCTAGTAGCTCTCTAGGCAGTGTACAAAACAGAATTAAAATACAATATTACAATAAAATCAGTAACAAATAGCAGCAAGTTAAACTAAAAACGTTAAACATGAAACATTGAACATTAAAATGCCTGGGAGTATAGCCAGGTCTTAACCTGGCGCCTAAAAGAAAGTACTGTAGGCGTCAGGCGTATCTCCTCAGGTAGGCTGTTCCACAGTTCGGGGGCCACCACAGAAAAGGCCCTAGATCTAATAACAATCCTCCGGGCATCTTGATAAGTTGGTACCCGGAGGAGGGCCTTAGATACTGAACGAAGTGAACGGGTAGGTTCATAGCGGGAGAGGCGTTCCACAAGGTATTGTGATCCCACACCGTGTAAGGCTTTATAGGTCAAAACCAGCACCTTGAATCTGGCTCGGAAACAAATAGGTAGCCAGTGCAAACGGGCCAGGACAGGTGTTATATGCGCGGACCGATGGGTCCTCGTCAACAACCTGGCTGCCGCGTTTTGCACTAGCTGAAGTTTCAGAACAGTCTTCAAGGGCAGCCCTACGTAGAGCGCATTACAGTAATCCAATCTAGAAGTTACCAGAGCGTGAACAACTGAGGCGAGATCGTCATTGTCCAGATAGGGGCGTAATGGGCTACTAGGCGAAGATGGTAAAACGCATTCCGTGCCACCGAGGCCACTTGAGCCTCAAGCGACAAGGAAGGGTCAAAAAGGACCCCCAAACTACGAACCTGTTCCTTCAAGGGGAGTGTAACCCCATCTAGAACAGGATTAATATCCACCATCTGGGCAGGTAAAGAGCTCACCAACAGTGCCTCAGTCTTGTCTGGATTGAGTTTCAGTTTATTAGCTCTCATCCAGTCCATTATCGCGGTCAGGCAACGGTTCAGCACATCAACAGCCTCACCTGAAGAAGGTGAAAAGGAGAAGTAGAGCTGCGTGTCATCAGCGTACTGATGGCAATGCACTCCAAAACTCCTGATGACCACACCCAGAGGCTGCGTGTAGATGTTAAAGAGCATGGGGGACAGAACCGACCCCTGAGGGACTCCACAATGGAGAGTCCAGGGTGTCGACCAATGTTCCCCAAGCACTACCTTCTGGCAACGATCCGCTAAGTAGGAGCAGAGCCACTGCCAAGCAGTGCCCCCAACTCCCAACTCCGCAAGCCTCCCCAGAAGGATACCATGGTCGATGGTACCAAACGCCGCTGAGAGATCAAGGAGAATCAACAGAGTCACACTCCCCCTGTCCCTCTCCCGACAGAGGTCATCATATAGGGTGACCAAGGCTGTTTCAGTGCCAAAACCAGACCTAAAACCGGATTGAAACGGATCCAGATAATCGGTTTCATCCAAGGCCAGCGACCACCCGCTCCAAGACGTTGCCCAAAAAAGGGACATTCGCCACCGGTCTATAGTTGTTCAAAACATCTGGGTTCATGACTGAGTGGAGATTCAAACCTGAGTACTTCCCAGTCCTAGGCTGTGAAGCGTTTCCATTAGCCACACCTAGAGGGGCAATGGGTTGATCTGTCGATCAGTTGCGAAATCTGTCTGAAGCAAATTTTAAAAAATGCACTCAAGCTGATCCAACCAGGTTTTAAGTAAAAAGGGGCGGAGTTAGTCCAGAAATCTGAGCACTTCATTACACTGGCTATCTAGATAACAAATACCCTAACAACTTTGATATGGACTCATTCATTCGTAGGGGGTAATGCCCAACTGTGTGTGTGTTATATATAGAAATACAAACCAATTAGGACTGTCTACTCTGACTAGGCAGATGTTTTCCCAAACGTTACTACCAGAGTCCTTAAAAAAAAAAAAAGAGAGATCATGATTATATTTAGCAATTTATGCCACTGAGTTGTGGCCTCACCCTACTGAGGTCATGTCTGCACTTGAGCGAGGGCTGTGAAAACACCTCTGGTTTCCCTGGTCTGCACATGCTCACCCGACCCATGTGTCCTAGGTGACGAACATGTGAGAACTGATGCCAGCAGATTGTAAAAGTGATACCAGTTTCAAGATTAAAGTGATACCAATTTCCTTTCCAGCTAGGGTTGGGCCTGCATCCCTGCATTGGCACTGCAGGCAGCAGAGTGAGCAGCTGAGATATATAAATGGTTGCCATTAAAATCAGTGGTGGCCATGGAATGACCCAGCATTGACACACCGCTCGGAAACCACAACAATGATGGAAGATGGATCAAGCCAGTCTGCTATGTGAATCTCTGTCTGGAGCGTCTGTTCTAAACAGATCCAGGCTCTGTGTTCAAATAGCATTCATGGCTTTAACTGCTAGTGATTTTTGTTTGGCATGTTATTTTAATGCTGTCTTTCTTCATAGTGTTACATTGTTCCACATGTTTATTTTGCAAGCTGCCTTAAGAAGTTTTTTTTTTAACTCTTTTAAAGGTGGTATAAAAATAACTTTAAATAAACAAATTATCGGGCATCCTACTACAAAGGCTATTGCTGCTGCTCTCTACACAAAAATTCCATCTGGAATTTAGTCACATTCACACTGTAGATTTATTCCACAATTATTCTACTTTAAACCATCAGAACTTCCCCCAAAGAATACTGGGAAGTGTAGTTTGAAATAGTTAACTATTCAAAAATCCATGTTTTGTTAATGTTGTTATTAGTTGAAGAAGAAGATTAACCAGAAGAATAAACAAACTTATTAATACAATTTAAAAGCCTATTTCGTGGTGGTGATTCTGGCACAACATGACAAAAATATGATTAATTGTTGGAGCTGGTTCAGCTCCTGAATGACTTCACAAGTTCATTCTGCCTTAGTACTGCCTTATCATCCCAATTTTTTTTCATGAAAATTAATCTGAAAACAATTCAGAATTGCTTAGTGTGTACCTACCTTCTAATGAAACTTACAACTCTGAATATGTACTACGTTTATATTAAACAATAATGTTCTACTAAAAATGATGATTAAATGGAATCTTCCTCACTAGTGATTTACACTGTGATTTAAATCATTAACCCTGGTCTTGTATGTTCACTGCTTGAAGAAGTTATGCTCTGCATGTATGAATGAGCAATCACAGATCCTAGACTGACCTTTCATATCATCTGCTCAGACCCCATGCGTTTCACTGGCATCAACCTACACATTCAGCTGCAAGAAACGAAGCAATGTGCATGCGTGTGGGGTGAAACTGCCCTCTGACATGAAAGATTCCAACCTTCATAGTTGGGTTGAATACATTTGACAAATAAGCAGCTCTGCAAAGTGATGGGGGAATTCTGTATTCTGCATGTGTATCTCTCTCCCCCTCACTCATAGCCATCTGCCTATCCTGTTATCCATACCTTTCCTGTCACCTCTCTTCCCATTTTTCTTCTTTCAGATTCTATAACAACGAAAATATATGTTCAGAATAAAGTATGAAAAAGGAACAGTGTTGTACAAAATCCAGTTAGCACACTGTATATTTTTACTTAGCTTATTTTGAGCACAGAACCTGGATTTTATAGAACAGACCTGCCAAAGACATTCTGCCCCCTCCAGTGCCCCAGTTCACAAGTCATGGTAAACTATAGGTAATAGATCACAGTGAGCACACCTTTCTGGGGTGTTTGTCTCCTTCGTGGTAGTACATGGATGAAGCAAACCATGATTCCTTGCGTAGGGTGGCATCCAAACTAGGGCCCATGGTTTGATTCAGTACCAGTCAAACTACAATCAGTAAGCCAAGAACAAGCTTTGGCTGTAGATCCTGATTTGTCAGGTGTGAAAGAAACCACAATCTCTTGTTGGGATGTAATGCTTTGCAAGGCATTGTGGTTGCATTGGAGGAAACAAAGTGGCCAAGATTGGCACATTCACTGTAAACCATGGTTTTGGTAAACCATAAGCCGTGGTTTACTGTGACATGAGAGCAAAGTCTAGTTTTTTATTTGTCCCATGCTCTGAAAACTCAGTTGCCATGATGAAAATGTTGCTATATTTGGAACTTTCCTATCTCTTGCCCAGTATCTCGCTTAGTGCTTATGTGAACATGTGTGCACACTTGTGCGTGTGTTCTGCCAGCTGCTGAACTTCGTGAATGAGCCCTTTACCTTTGCTTTAGTGTTCACAGAAAGATCTGAAACACTCCAAATCACCCCCTTCCAGCAGTGAGAGAGGTCCTTTTATAGGTAGGAACCATTTTGCAATTAGTCCCTGAGTTGCCCCTGGCTTTGCTTTGATGATACCTGATGGCATTTGCATCAGGGAGGCAACTCAGCCTCCCATCCCTGAAGGCAGGGAAGATTGTGTGTATGAGTTTGCAAAATGTTCTGCTTTTCGCTCTCACATGCATAAACAGTAAGCTTGTGGTGAAGTCTTACTTGAACAGGAAAAAAAAAACCCTGCAGATAAACAATGCCCCGGCGCCTTGGCAGAAGGCAGATTCCTATAGGACTAAACTAAGACTGTGGCTTCCTATCTGTACAACCGGAGGGAAGTGAGCATGATGAAAATCTGGTTTGGGACTTGGGCTTCACATTTACATGTACATAACTGGATGCCCGGCAGCAATCAGGTCATGGGAGGCACGGCAGGAAGAGAGTGAAAGCTAAGGGTAGGGAACAGTCAAACAGACCAGGCAGGTTTTGCAGAAAACCAGTGCAGTTTGCCAAGGAGCTTCTGACCATAAGCTGTTGACCAGCTGGCCAGCAGCCTCTTCCAGATTCCTTGTACAGCCAGGGGGTAGCCAGTGTAGTGCCTTTCTGATGTTGTTGGACTACAACTCCCATCACCCCTGACTATTTGCAGGCAGGGGATGATAGACGTTGTAGTCCAGCAACATCTGGGTGGAAGCATGTTGGCCGCCCCAGTTTTTATAGGGTCTGCTAAGAAGATGGAGGCAAAGAAAGCAGGGAGGTGGCATCCGGTGAGCTTGCATTCATTCCAAGGTAGGGCAAGCTGGAGGAACGATTCCTCTCAACTGGCATTACCCTAGTTGCAAGCAGCTCGGCTATGGAATTAACGCCACTGAAAAGCATTGTGCCTGTATGGTGAAATGAAGTTATCTGCTGTATTAACCCATTCATAAGTGTAACTATTTTAAACCAAATCAGTGCATGCAGGCCCTCACTGGATGTTCTAGTCCACTAAGTGAAGAAATGCACTTGTGAACCTGCCCTTTGAACAGCAGTTCTGCAAGTGCTAGCCAGGATGGAGCAGCTGTGTCTTGGCCAGTCCTTTTAGACAAGTAAAGACGCTGCCTTTGTAACATGAACCCGTTATCCCAGCCAGTCCTGAGCCTGTTGGAAAGGCTAATCCACAGGAGGGTGATGTGGTGATCTTGGTGGCATCTCATGGATTATTTTCTTTGGATGGGAGTCACTTTGCATGCTACCATATCCCCACATGAATTACTGTTATTATGCATGTCACAGGGGGTGTGGTGGTGGAGAAAATTGAAGGGAAGCAACTTCATTGTAGTCTTCCAGCTAAAAAACAGTATTTGGAATCAACACACACACACACCCCAAATTATGAGATCCGCAACATCCAGATAGACTAAGTCCTCGTGGGTACAAGAATATTCACTGAACGGAAGGATGGAAAACATGCTGCAGGTTAGGGCAATATCTGTTTTCAAGAGCTGATGCAAGATGAGACCACACACATACTGGTCAGTCATCATTTGAAAACAATAAGAGTCTTAAAAAAGACAAGATGCCTGCCGTCACCAGCTTGGTCATCTTCCAAGTTCATTAAAATATGTTAATTACACGCAAGTAAAAACCCGAAGTCTGGCCCTTCATCCCCTTTACTGTCTTTTCAAGGCGGCTACCAGCACTGAACAGATTGCTCGCCCCAAAGCAACATTTAAACACAATTTATGACTGCTCCATCTCACAGTTGCAACTGCTGTCTTTTCTTAAGCCAGTTGCTAGCCATTCATGAATTGAGCTAGGCACCTCACCCCCACTCCACCCCCAGCTGCCTTACTGAGCGCCTTTATCCTGCTTGGCTTCCGAGCAATGCAAATTCAGAATTTCATGGACAGATTCTAGATGTGCTTTGAGCTGCTTCTGCTGTGAGCTGGCTTTTGTGAAGAAGCCTCCATCTCTGAAAATAGAAACGGACCACCGTGTAAGGCGCTCTGTGTCTGTGTGTCTGTCTGTGTACATACATGTATATGTCTGTAGTGTGTGTGTGTGTGTGCATGCACGTGACACACACAAAAATACATATATTAAAATATTTTTTTCCCTGGGAACTGTTCTCTGGCTGTTAAATGTTTCCTGCTTTCATATACTTGATTTTAGATCCCCTGTTTTGATTTCATTCCTAATTATGCCATCTTTTATTATTGATGTGTTGCGAGCTGCCCAAAGGGCTCTGTGGATTCATATGGCAGCGTAAATATCCCCCAAGCAAGCAATTTAGATAAAATAAATAACGCAATAAAATAGCATACTATTTGTGTTCTGTCTTTGGATCTAAAGCTGTCTCCCTCCCTGAGGTAACTCAGGATGTCAAAAAAAATTAAAAATGAAAGGTGATTTAGAGGTATGCAAAGCAACTCTATTGAGTCTAGTAAGAAGGCCCATTGAGCTCAATGGAACTTAACTACCAGGTAAGAGAGTATAGGGACCAGAGAGTGACAGCTAAAATCTAGAAGCAATAAAAAGACCAAAGCTTTTCTTTAAAAGAAATATTCTTACCTAAAAAATAAAAAAGCTATCAGGGAGGAAGCTTGGCAGATTTTCCTGGAGAGGAAATTTCCATGACGAAGGTGCCACCATGCTGCTGGAAAGACATTTAGTGGTTTTTCTAACCCCAGTGACCTAAGGCAGAGATGGGGGGGAACCTGCTGGGCAGCTACTCCCATTGGCCACACTGGCTGGGGCTGATGGGAGTCCAACAGCATCTGGAAGGTCAAAGGCTCCTCGTCCCTGACCCTGAATCCAAGCCTCCTTTGAAGGACAAAGTGAATTGGGCTTTACAAATGGGCAAAGACGCTCTCTTAACCCCAGAATTCACTCTGAGAGTAGTACAGTGCAGGACTCGTCCCTAGGAAAAATAGGTTCCTCCTTTATTTCTGCAGCCCCAGCCGCTAGAATCCCAACTTCTACTCTGCATACAGTTGCCCCATCCATGCAGACAGACAGTGGACCAGCTCTGGCACTAGAGGAATGTGTAGTGGGAGCACACCTTTGGTAGCCTTGCAAATACTTGCCCCTTCCCTCCCTCTTCTCTTCACCACCTGTATCCCTCCTATTCCCTATTTTCTCTGCTCCCCCCCACCTCCTACTGCTGTGAACTCTAATCTGTCTGGAAGCAGCAGAAGCAGTGCCTGACTCAAAGGCCTGGTTATTCAACCATGGTTTAGCATCATGTGAACCCTGCCCAGAAGCTTGACTATGGTTTGTTTATAGCCACCAAACCACGATCTGAAGGAATGGTTTGCTGTTGGTGTACAAATCTTGGTTTATTTTAACTATGGCTTGTCACTGTGTGTGAACCCAGAATTTTTAATTAACCATGGTTGGTTTGACCATCCCACTTCAGCCACTCGTCAAACCACAAAGACATGAGATAAGAGCAGTTGAAAAACAAAGCAAGCTTTGGAGAAACAAGTTGTGGTTTCTTTGATCATCTGTGGGACAACTTGTGGGTTTGTTAAACAAACCCTGGCTTAGTGTTACAGTAGGGCCCCGCTTTACGGCGCTTCGCTAATGCGGTGGTCTCAGTTAGACACAATTAGACTAAAGCCCCACTCATACGGCGCTTGTTCCACTTTTACGGCTGTTTTGGGGCATCGAGCACCATTCTATTCAATGAGTTCTGCTTTTCAGCGGGGGTCCGGAACGTAACCTGCCGTATGAGAGGGGCCCTGCTGTATATGCAAACCAGGCCAAAGGTTCCCAGTTCAGGCTGACTGGCGCTTCCTGTTGCCCGCTGGAACACAGCCATTTGGGTGGTGACCAATGCAAGAAGCTCTTCTTCCACAAAAAAACTTCTCTGTCTGTGGCACGTCCCTCCTATGAGGCCAGGCATCCAGGATAGTTTTGTGCAGCTCTTTCTGTAAGGGCTCAGGAAACATTACTGTTTGGTATTTACCCCAGGTTGAGTGGCAAATTGCCTCTCTGTTCTCTGGATCCCCTTGGACTGAGTTCTAGGTGTAGGGTTGTAAATCCGCTGAAGCATCTTTCAGGCCGAAGATTCTCAGAGTGCAGCATTATTACGAGGCATTTTTTAGGGGGTGTTTTTGGCGTGGGTGTTTTGACCCTGTTTCTTTTTGGGCTTGCTGAAATTATTTTTTGAAGCTTTTTAAACTTGGGGGTGATTTAAACTTCCCTTTCCTCCTCCCCTGCCCTTTTCCAAAAGTCAACGTTGCTCAGGGCCTTTCTAAGTGAACCTTCTTACGATGCAGTAAAAACACACTGTTCTCAGTTGAGATGGGGAAAATGCAGACACCTTTCCCTGGTTTGTGGATCTAAGCCGCCTCGGTGTGTGTGCTGAACGTGGAAGCAATGCAATGGCGTTGCAACAAACCCTGGAATTTGATTGCTGAGGGTGGGATGTAATTCTCCTCTTTCCCCCAAGCAAGTGTC
The DNA here is from genome assembly GCF_030035675.1 of Rhineura floridana. Classification (NCBI taxonomy): domain Eukaryota; kingdom Metazoa; phylum Chordata; class Lepidosauria; order Squamata; family Rhineuridae; genus Rhineura; species Rhineura floridana. Next base: position 22,885,591 of record NC_084482.1, read on the forward strand.
CTTGTTGTGCTAAGGAGTGCTGTGTCAAATGTGTCTGCACAGATGTCTTGGGCACTTGTTGGCTGGCAGTCCTGAAATCCTGAACCCTGATGACTGAGAAAACTGGTGGCTGTGTATATAAGCGCAAAAATGGGTGGGCAGTACAAAATCTCAGAAGCAATGCAGCATTCCCAGCAGGAGAGTGGGGTTTATAGTTCAAAACAAACTAATCTTTGAAGACATGGAGAATTTGTATTCTTTTTTTGCGGTGGGGGGGAGCAAAACCTGGGTTGCCTTAATGCAGAATTTTTGTTTGTTTTTCTAAGCTCACGCAGATCCCAACTTTTGATCATTTTGAAGCAGCTTCAGGGAAGGGGAAGGGGTCTGGAGTTTGTGGAGCAGCAGCTCTGGTGGAAATGGGTGTTTAACTGTCCCCCGTGCAGTTTCCCCTATCTAAATTGCTTCCTGAAGCTGCTACTTAATCCTGCAAGGTTTGGGGGGTGAGTGGGGACGGGATCGTGCATATGCTTCTTCCTCTCCCCTGCCCTGAATCTAATAGCAGCTTCTGAGAAAGGGGGCAGTGGTTGATTTAGACTGAGAAAAAAGAATGGGATGGGGGGCAGCACATGGTTAAACCTTCCGCTTTCTTCATGCTGCTGATCAATGTATTTTTTTTTTAAGTGAGTGTTTGTTAGCGGCTTGGAAATAAAACTCAGGAAAAAGTGAGTAGATGGACCAGAGGCTCACGATAGCCCCTATTTATGACTTACTTGTGTGCAGAACATAATCCATGTTGGTAGTGGGGAGCAAGGCCACACTTTTAGGCCTACCCCTGCTTTTGAGTTCGGCCTACCCCTGCTTTTGAGTGGTCTTCCTGCAACAGTAGTGTGTTGAGCATGGTTGTTTGTGGATAAGTTCAAATGCACAAGCACCTCCCTGCAGGCAGTGGGCTCCACATGATCGGGACACTCAGGTTTTGCAGGTTGTGTGATTTGTTGCAGAAAGAAGACCTGGGGTAGGGTGAAAAGCACGGACCTGCTCCGCTGTCAGTGTGGATATGCACAAGTAATGTGTGAATGAGGGGAGTGCAATTTGGGGGTCTTGGTGATGGAAGCTAGCAAACCAGGGTTGTCCTCATGTATTTGATCTAGACGTTTGCTAGATGACAACAGCCATAGTCCCTGACCATTCACTGGCCGTGCTGTTTGGGGCTGATGGGAGTCAGAGTCCAACAATATCTGGAGGGCCCACAGGTTCCCCATTGCTGATCTAATATCAGTACCGACATTAACTGCAAGGGAGAAATGCATGCCATTCTCTTCTGACAGGATGGGGATATGGAGCTGTGTACTTCCTGAGTCAGTGGAGATGGAAACGTGGGAATGGTTAAGAAGGCTGGTCTCCCCGGCAACTTTCTGCTCCTTTTAGAGAGGTTTCTTATTCTCCCGTTGAGAACTAATGTTCTGCTGCCTCAGGTTGGTGCCACAGGAGTAGCAGGGAGGAGTCTCTCTGCCTTGAATACTTATCATGGAACAGCCAGTGAGAAAAACTACCGACCTTATATTTTCACTGAAAACACTATAGATGTAGAGGCAAAGTGTCTTCTGCAAGGTCTTTGTAAATGTCAAAGAAAGCACAGATAAAATGTCCTGCGTTAGACATAGCATTAAGCTTCCTGAGAATCTTTCTTTTCTTTTTAAAAAAGAGGCAAGTTTCTAGCTCTTATGGATAAATAGCCCTTATTCCTTGTTAAGTCTCAGATGTAGCTGGCCAATTAACATTATTTATTTACTTATTTTAAATTCCTTCATGAGATTGTGGCTGTGCATATCATCATTCCCCGACCTGGTGTCTGAGATGATGCTGGATTCCCAGCTCCCAACAATCCCAGCCAGCATGGCCAATGCTCAGGGATGATGGGAGGTGTAGTCCAGGAGCATCTCGAGAAGTACCCACGTAATGGATGTGCACTGTTCTCTTCCCCCCCGCTTGCAACCACCTGCTTTGTCCTCCAACAACCCTCTGAGGTGGGTTACATTTATTATATTTATTATTATTATTTATTAATTAAGCTTATAAACCGCCCGACTAGCAATAGCTCTCTGGGTGGTGAACAAAGTACAGTAAAATCATAATACAATACCACAGGACATAAAAACAATCAAAAATCAATTACAACAATTTGTATAAATTTAAGTTAAACTAAATTAAAATGCTTCGGTGAAAAGAAAGGTTTTCACTTGGCGCCGAAAAGAAAACAGCGTCGGTGCCAAGCGCACCTCCACGGGGAGACTGTTCCACAATTTGGGGGCCACCACCGAGAAGGCCCTAGATCTTGTCACCCTCCCCAAGCACTACCCTCTGGAGACAGTCCGCCAAGTGGGAGTGAAACCACTGCCAAGCAGTACCTCCGACTCCCAGCTCCGCGAGCCTCCCCAGAAGGATACCATGGTCGATGGTATCAAAAGCCGCTGAGAGATCAAGGAGAATCAACAGAGTCACACTCCCTCTGTCTCTCTCCCGACATAGGTCATCATACAGGGCGACCAAGGCTGTCTCAGTACCAAAACCGGGCCTGAAACCCGACTGAAATGGATCTAGATAATCGGTTTCATCCAATAACGCCTGGAGCTGGTCAGCAACCACTCGTTCCAGGATCTTGCCCAGGAATGGGACATTCGCCACTGGCCTATAGCTGTTAAAATTTTCTGGGTCCAAGGAGGGCTTTTTCAGAAGTGGTCTCACCACTGCCTCTTTTAGACAGCTAGGGACCACTCCCTCTCGTAAGGAGGCATTTATCACTTCCTTGGCCCAACCAGCTGTTCCGTTCCTGCTAGAGATGGCGATAAGGCTAAGGTCATCCAGTGAGCTGCATAGATGAGTGGGAATTTGAACCAGTGTCTCCCTGGCCCCAGTATGACACTCTGTAAGTGCTGCACCACACTAATTTCAGAGTGATCTGTATCATGCATAACTCTTTGCCTTGCCCTATGGCAGATTGAAGATGAACAACTGCAAAAATGGCCCACCTATGTCCTTGATCTATACAGATTTCGGTATTCGGATATTTTTTGCAGAGTACATATGCACCAGATCCCTGGTCGGGTATGGTTACAGACGCTGAGCGCCCTTGCTCGAGTAAGGTTCTGAGCAAATTTTTGCCAGTGATGAATGGCCTGTTGCCATGTGTGCCAAGTGTGGCTTCCCATTCTGCTCTGATTGTACAGTGATCCCAACAGCAGGCGCTGGGTTTCCTTCCTCCACCCACTTCCAAATACAGCAAGAGCCTGTCTCAAGCAGAGCGGTGGGGGGGGGGGTTCTGCGTGGGGCCAGCCTGTCTGGGCACCCTCACCTTCAGCTCTGAGCTTGGCTTGGAGGTTACTCATTGCTGCTAGCTGTGATATCTCCAGCAGATGTGTCTCAGCTGTTCCTGACAACTGGCAGAGAGATGCAGGGGTATGGAGTGGGGTAACTGAGCAGGAAACGGGTGAAGGGAGCAAAGGCATTCTTTCCATACTTCCAGCTCTAATTCGGCTCCAGCTGTTGTGAAACCAAGCCTTTCCTTTTAAACTCTAGGGAGAAGAATTACTGAAAGGAAGAAAAATTAAGATGAAATTGTGGCGAGGAAAAAGCTTCATTTTTTTCACAAATCTCAGTATACCTCTGCCTCCATTTCATTTTCAATTTGTATGCTGCCTTTCTACATTAGGAAGATGGGAATCTGCCTTGTACAGAATCAGACCATTGGGTCCATCCAGCTTAGTACCGGCTACACTGACCGGCAGCAGCTGTCCCGGATTTCATGCAGGAATCTCTCCAAGCCGTACCTGGAGATGCCATCAGAGCTTGAACCAGGGACCTTCTGCATACAAGGCATGTGCTCTACCGCTAAGGCCTAGGGTCCTCAGATGTTGTTGGATTACAACTCCCCTCATCCTTGACCATTGGCTAAGCTGGTTGGGGTTGATGGGAATTGTAGTCCAACAACATTTGAGGACCCTAGGTTGAAGAACAGTGAGCTACGGCTCTTCCCCAATTACTGTAGTCTAGGCAATTTACAACCCACAGAAATGTCAAAACATACCATTTAAATGATAACTAAAAACAATAAAATTCAAGAGTCCCATTTCCCACATAGTGTTACAAAATGATAACAAAATATCAGCAAACAGTAAAACAGAATTTAAACCATTACAGACAGCCAAGATAACATCAGCAAAAATGTGATAACACAAAATGCCAGAGACCATGGTTGTCTGAAGCCTTGTATGAATATAATAAGCTAACTAAAACTAAGGGAAGCTGTGGGGAGGATTTGGCCTGCGAGGTCGTTTCAGCGAAGCCATTCCCACCTGATGCGGCTCAGGTAAAGATGCAGTTCCCTGCAGGGCAAAGGAAAATAGGTCACCTCATGTCATTGTGATGTCGGGTGATTGACTGCCCACGTGTCAGCGTTGACCTGCAGGGGGTGAGGGTCCAGTCCAGTTTCTCACATCTCAACTAAATGATCAGGAATCAGAGCAAAGTTCATTTCCATTCTTGGCAAAAATCCCAACTAGCCAATAGTGGTCCTGTTGCTTTCTTAAGTTCTTTAACGCCAGTGGTATTTTTTTGAAGAAAGCAAGTTTCTAGTGCTCATGATTCTACAGGTTGGCTTTTCCAGTTCTTCTTTACCATGCTCTGGACTTTTGTTTCTACAGCCAACCCCCCAACCCCCAATCAGAATCCAGAATCTCATCTCTCATCTCTCCTGCTTCTCCCCCTCCCCTGGGGGGCTTCTTCTCCCTCAGTGCAAGGATCTTTGGATTCTTGACAGAGCAAACGAAAGGTTTATCATTAACAAAACTCAGAGCTGGAGGGGCAGCATTTCCCCTTAAATGGCCAGGATGAGGTCCAGTTGCTGCTGCTGCTGCTGTATATGTATATTGTCTGTGTGCCTGAATATTGCACAATGACCTTGTGAAGCTGGGGCATGGACCTATGCATAAGGTGTTCTGGTTCTGAGTAAGTGTAGTGCTGGGGTGCATATGAGCGGGTGTAAGAGAGCAAGACGATTCTGGGGGAGATTTCTTTTTTTTAATCTCAATAGTAAGGAGCCTTGCACACAATTATGGTGCACCAGTTTGACATCTCCAGTTAACTCATTTGAGGTCTACTGCAACCTTTCTGGGACTGTGAATATCTGTTACAAGTCAGGGGTCACAGTATTGGGCCAGTTTGGATCATAGACTTAAGGAAAGGCGATATGAGGTAAGCACGTGGATCCTTGACCTTCACTCCTAGACTCTTCACTTTCCCCCCTCCCTGCCCCTGTTGGTGTTGGCCGATGCACAGATGGGTCTTGTTACTTGCCTCCAAACGACCATTCCGTGTTTTGCAAAATAAGTATGATCAGGTCCTGTTGCTTTCTCAAAAAACATTGAGAATCCCGCCTTTAATTTTCTGAAAAGACAGGAAGTTTCCAGTGCTCATGGTGGTAGAGAATTGTGCTATTGTTTAACATCGCTTTCACCAACGTGGTGCCCTCCAGGTATTTTGGACTACACTTCCCATCAGCCCCAGCCTACATGGCCAGAGCTCAAGGATGATGGGAGCTACAGTCTAAAGCATCTGGTGGGCACCATGCTGGGGAAGGACTGAGCATTCCTCTAGCTGTTCAGAGTGCTCAAAGCTCTTCACGCATTGCAGATTAAGAGGGATTACGGCAAAGATAATGTGGCTTGCCTAAAGCCACCAATTTAAGGTTGGGTTTACTCATGCAGCCAAATTAGGTGGGAATAAAGTAATGCTGAGGTGACAGAAAAGACTGCACCATGTCAGGCGGCAAGTAGGAAACATCGCTTTTGATTGTGTTCCCACCTTAAGCAACAACAGCCTTCCCCCATAGGAAACAAGCAAACCAGAGAAAAAAGTTCAAACTCACTCTTTTGCCTGGCGTGCTTCTCCTCTCGCCCTCCCCCACATTTGCAGGGAGTTATTCAACATGCTAGAGCATTCAAACTGTGATAATATCTGTCAGGGGTTGCCAACCTTTTTGGACCCATGGACATATTCGCAAACTGGAGAAACTGTTGTGGGCATACACACACAAGCCTAGTCTATCGGCTCCCTCAAGTTTACACAGATTATTTGTTCTGACGAAACATGTCTGCATGTGGGCGCACACTGCAAGTCTCATTGGATTGAGGGAACAGATATAACCAAGGTTGGCCTGTGGAAATGCAGATGCTGCAGGGTGCAGCATGCAGCTGTTGGGGCCTGGGGCACATCTTGCTGCATTGCAATCCCTTGTTTTTTAATGGTTCATAAATCTCAGTTCTTGAGCAGCAGATAATTGGGGGGGAAATCCAAGTTCTACAGATCTACCCAGGGAGCTGGGGTGGAGGGTGAATGGGAAGTTTGGCCACGATTCATTTTTAAAAGATTGCAAACTAACCCCATTGGAGAAATCTAACTCTGGTGGCTGACTTCCGGATATCTGATGCAGAATTTTAGAACCCTTTTGAAAGGATTCCTTTCCATCGTGCTGCTAGCAAAGGCAAACAAGAAAGAGACCCATAGCAACAACACAGAGGAATGTGACTGGTGAAGCCAATGTTGTTGCATTCCCTTTCCGTACTCCATTTCAGGAGGGACTGAGTCTCCAAGCTTGACTAAGACGTTAGAAGAGAATGCAAATCTGTGTCCATTTTAAGCTGCTATATAGTTTCTCCCCAAATATATTTCAAAACTTGTTGAGAATCTGCTATATTTTCACCTACTCGGCTTTACCTATTGCAGTTCTCAATCATTCCTCAAACAAGTAGAGGGGGCCGGGTACAGTGTATTGGCTAGGAGGATCCCTGGCTTAAATCTAATTTCATAGAACAGTAAAATCAGAAGGGACCTATAAGGCCATCAAATCCAACCCCCTGCTCAATGTAGGAATCCAGCTTCAAGCATACCCGACAGGTGGCTGTCCAGCTGCCTTTTGAGTGCTGGGGAGCCCACCACTGCATTTAATTGGTTCCACTATAGTACAACTCTAAAAGTTAGGAAGTTTTTGTTCAGCTGAAATCTGGCTTTCTGCAACTTGAGCCCATTATTCCGTGTCCTGCACTCTGGAAAGATCGAGAAGAGATCCTGGCCCTCCTCTGTGTGGCAACTTTTGAAGTACTTGAAGTGTGCTTGCCATGAAATTGCTAAGTGGCATTTGGCAAGCTGATTTTTTTCTTCTGCAACCTTCAGCTTTGTACCTGCAATCTGAGGGCACTCATATAGGCCCATTTTACAAAGCAGTTGTAAAGGTTCCTTACAGAATGAGTGTAAAACACTTTTAAAAAAAGCTGTGTAAGTGCCATATACTATCATTCACTTGTCTTTGTGTTGGGTAGGAAGGTGGATGCCTTCTTTTCTCAGAATAGGTGATAGCAGATATAAGCATATTTCTGGCATGGTTAACTTTGCAAGAGAGCCAGTGTGATGTAGTGGTTAGAGTGTTGGACTACGACCTGGGAGACCAGGGTTTGAATCCCCACACAGTCATGAAACTCACTGGGTGACCTTGGGCCAGTCACTGCCTGTCAGCCTCAGAAGGAGGCAATGGTAAACCCCCTCTGAATACCACTTACCATGAAAACCTTATTCATAGGGTCGCCGTAAGTCGGAATTGACTTGAAGGCAGTCCGTTTCCATTTTAACTTTGCAAACCACTTTGTTTGTAACTTACAGTTAAGTTTGTAACTTATTTGTGAAATAAATAAACTGTCTTGTTTCTGGGCCCCATATTTAGCACCAGAAAGGCCATTAGGCTTATGACAAGGCTTCTCATGAATTAATCTAATTAATTTCTGTAATGTGGAGAGGACCCATCATGGTAGGACACACACAAAAGTTACTAGCCTGCAAAATGTTCCCTGCTTCGCAACCAGCATGGAAGTGCAGAGCTAGTAAAAAACTGCCTTCTGTCAAGTGGACTAGTTGAGAAGGGACAGAGGGAGCCATTACCTCCGCTCGCCTGCTTGGTTTCCAAGCTGGTTACCCACAATTCGCATGGAAGCCGAATGGACTGGCAGAGCAGGGCCAGACTGCAGGAGTAGCCAGTGTGGTGGGGCTCTGCTGCGCCACTGCCCTCCCAAAAGAGACATTGCTGCTGCTGATCTGCAAGGGCAGGGAGGTGAAGAGATCAGGGCTGTGAGGGCACATCGGCAGAGCCAGTCGGGCGCTTCTGCACCCACAGGGTCATGATCTTTCTGCCATCCTGCATCATCCTGGCAACACCGCAGCACCCCATTGTGCTGGCCACTCCTGGGAGAGAGACAACCTTCCCTTGTCCATCAGCCCCACTCACTCATGGAATTCCCTCTCTCTTTTTTAAAAAAGGAAGAAATTAAAAGTGGGGTAGAACAGTGATAAGATGACCCCTCACGGCACCCATGCACATACCCTCTTGACCTCCTCCTAGAGGATGAGGAATTTTGTGTTTTGGGGCCATTTTACTGTGGAGGCCGGGCCTGGCAACCAAGAGGTCTTCTGTATCTTTAAAAGTTGTGCAGGGGGGAAGGGAGAATTCCACCTTGTGGTTTTTCCCATTACAGTGTTCCAAGAACACCTGCACTTGGCTGACTTTCTCTTCTCCTAAAGATACAGGATCAGTCTCAGGCCCTGAGCCTGGCAACCCTAATTGACAATACAGAGAGCTACTCTCTCTCTTCCCCCCCTCTTCTCTTTGCATTTCTCATCTCTAGCCATCCTTGGTCCATCCTTGAGGGCAACAGCATACCCACGGGAGAAGTTCCAGCCTGTCACTTCACTTGCATTCCCAGTCCTCTGTCTGAGTTTGCCACCATCTCTTGGCTTGTTCCCTGATTTGTGTAATGTTGTACCCCTTTGACTGTTGTCATTCCAGAGTTTCCCTTTAGAGCTAGGGGTCTCCATTTCCAGAAGGGCAGCCATATCGGTCTGTAAGAGTCTTGTGGCACGTTAAAAGATTTAACAATTTTATTATGGCACAAGCTAATCTGAGGCCTTCCAAAGGTTTGGACTACAACTCCCATCATCCCTGGGTGGATGGGAGCTGGGAGTGTCTGATGGGTGCCGTGTTGATCTCCCCTGGCATAAGCTGTCATCAGATGCATGAAGTGCAACCCTGACTTGGCAGGCATAGATTGATATTGTGGGGTGAGGAGAAATGTAGAGTTCAGAGAGAAATGAAATGCAAAAAGAAGAGACAGCCTTCTTGTTTGTGAGCAGTGCCCTGGAATAAACTTTTTTGAGGGGTGGGAGGGCTTCCAAACCACATTTACCTGCCTGCCAAGGACTTCCTGCATGATTGTTGAGGATCCTCTGTTTGCTGCAGAGGATTCTGGGAGGGAGGGATTCTGTCCTAAGAGGATTCTGTCCTCAGAGGAAGTACAGTACACGGTTAAAGCAGGCTGCTGCCCCAGGCCAGTTTGGGTTTCACCTTCACCCCAGGATGACCTCATTATAGAACACACTTGACAGCCCCCTGCACAATGTGTGTGTCAGGAGATGTTTGGTCACACAATATTTATTTTATTTATTCAAAGTGGCGGGCAGGGAAGCTTGCCCACTATTACTAATATTTTCATTTAGGACCCCCAATAAGCTCTCGAGGAATGCAGACTTCCCTGTAAAACGGTTGTTCTTAACAAAAAAAATCAAAAGGGGAGTGCTCTTGTGAAATGCTGTGGACAGATGGCAAAATTCCTTTTGAGTAAATGCTGCAAAACTGTAGCATGTGCTAAGCCCTGTTGGGAAGGTTAGGGAACCTCTGTTTTTTGGGTGGGCTTCATATTGGCCCCTTGAAATTCTCCAGCTTCCTCCCCATTAAGCCCTTGCAGTTTCCTGCCTCCTGTTTCTTGTTTATCCTATCTGGGTATTCTGGCTGCAGTGAAATTAAATAGGTTGCAGCGGCTGCAGCCCAAATGCATGTCAAATCTGTGCACCCCCTTTCTTGGCACCCCTCACCCCAATCTTCCTCACTTACACTTAGAAGGGGTGTGTGTGTGTGTATATATAAGGTACTTCTTGGGTCCTTCTGACCTTTCCTTGTAATGATGGTAGTAGCAGCACAGCAATGGCACTAGTATAATTTGTGGGTCTGCAGTGCCATCTGCTGTTGACTCCTCAGCATTGTGGCACATGGACACAGAATTTTCCCCAATCGCTTGTTATCTGAACAGGCTGCTGGTTTCACACTAACAAAAGGAGGTGCTTTCCACACACGGTGCATGGTTAACTTATGGAATGCATTGCAATAATAAAGCAAAAAAAGGATTAGACACATTTCACAGATGATGGATCTGTTGATGGAGGGAGGGTAGAGTGTGTTATTATCCCAGGGCTATTCTATGCACTTATGTGCAGAGTACGATACAGAACCTGAAAAAGATGATTTTCTGGATACCAAAGCTTTCATTAAAAATAAATAAACAACATGGTTGCAGAAGTTGTGTTTCTTTTTTAAGTGCAAGCCGAGGTTGCTTGAAGTTTCAGAAACTAAAGCAGGCCTTGAGTAAAGTTGCCTGTTGCAAAGATATAATTGGACGTCTACACTTGCATGATCATACACGACTCCAGATTGTTCCCAACCTGGGGCTTCCACAACCCTAATTGTAGGAGTCAGGGCTTGTTCCTTGAAGTAAACAGAGAGGGGACATGCAAAAGCAGCTCAGGCTGGGGCACCAGGCCAGAATAGTTAGATTTATAGCACCAGGTAGAGTTCTCATGGCCACTTTATGTCACCTGATCCCTGCCGAGTGGGTAGGTGCAGTGCCATCATCTGTCCATCCCATCTGTAGTGGTGGCCCGAAATCTCAACAGTTAACAGGCTGGCAGCTCTCCTCTTCTAGCCAAGTACCCTGGTAGGTTGAAGAGGAAGGTCCCTGCTTCCTGTTCTTAGAGCAGCACATGCTTTGAGTCAACTGGTGCCTCACAAAAACACAGGCTGTATACAGTTTTTTTTACTGATTGTTAGTAATGGTTTGCTTTTGTCAATGTCAAGGCTGCCTTGGTTTTTAAAGAAATCTTATTAAACAGCTTTTAACTTGGTGATGAAGTGCTTTTCCAATACCCTATTTTAATTTTTGTTTTTGTTTTTGTACCTTGCCTCTCTACCAAATCTAGATCTTGAGCAGAGCGGTCTAAAAGAGGATAGAGGAAGGAGCAACCATTTACTCTTCCCAGAGCTTGGAAAAGTTACTTTTTTGAACTACAACTCCCATCAGCCTGATCCAGTGGCCATGCTGGCTGGGGCTGATGGGAGTTGTAGTTTAAAAAAAGTAACTTTTCCAAGCTCTGCTCTTTCCCCCCTTCCGGTCTGGTTTGTATGTGAAATGTATACAGTAGGGCCCTGCTTCTCAGTGCCCCGCTTTTTGGCGTTCCGCTAATATGGCGCCAGCAGGGCAATCAGCTGGAGGGGAGGCTGGAGCTCCCCAGGCTCCTGCTGATCTTGCCGGAGGAGGGGAAGATTAGCTGTAGAGAGCTACAACTGTTCTCCTCCTCCGGCGAGATCAGACTCTCACGCTCGAGCTGCCAGAGGAGGGGGAGATCAGCTGTAGATCTCCTCCTCCAGTGCGATCAGCCAGTTAGGTTCCAGACCCCCGAGCTATAGCTGATCTGCTTTTCAGTGGGGGTCTGGAACCTAACCTGCCATATGAGTGGGTCCCTACTGTACTGTAGCTCTGTTATGGAGGAATGGGAAGGCCTTGGATGCTTCTGATTCAAGGCTTTCCCTGGTCTGCCCCTTGCAGTGCCCTGTTTTAGTCTCTACTGCTGTTGGAGCTCTAATATCAGTAAAGTAAGGGTCATGGAGGTTTCTGCTGTGGCTGGGAAGGGGCCATTCGAGGTTGAGCGTTTCTCTGTACCCTTGGAGGAGGCAATCCAAAACCTCCTATGGCCCCTGGGACGCTCTCCCAGAACGCAGAGGATGGCAGCCTGAGGCAGCCAACAAAACATAATAATAAAATTGTGTATTACAATAAAATGAGAAACTAATAATAAAGATCCAGCAGCCACTGACAACAAAAACAAGCAACATAATTACAAAAAAAACCCAAATTGGGCAAAGACCGAATGATTTAATTTGGCACTGTTGAATGTAGCTGAAGGGGGGATTCCAAAGTTTGGGGATGCCATAGCAGGAAGTGTTCCCAGCAGCCACCCAGCTCATCTCTTAAGGCGGGAACAGCTGGAGCAAGGTCCTTGGCAATGGAATTTAAGATGATTTGCCTTTAAACAAGCAATTGCTGCTTTTATATATAAATCCTTGACTAGTGAAACCTTTTGTCAATGGTCTCTCAGGATGGATGCACCAGTCAGGGCAAGCAGAGAGGTGAAACTGACAAGGCCTTTGAAACCAGTTCCCTTGAGGCTTGATATGTGTCTCACATTTGGAGCCATCTGTGTTAATATTCTCTCTTCCTCCTCCCTCCTCACCTCCCATTTTAGCAATTTCTCTTGCTATCCTGCAGTAAACATTCTCTGCAACCTTTGGCCCTGTGACACTTAGTATTGCTTATTGCCAGGTGTCATACTGAACCTGGTCTCCTTAGTATAATTCGCAGCCTGATAGTAAAATAGGTGTTAATGGGAGTTCATGCCCCTGTTCTCTGATGGCTACCCTAATCAGAATAAATTATGTGAATTAGCCATCATTGACCAATAAACTATGCAAAATAAGAGCAAGCACGTTAGCTGCATCTACAACACACACACACACACTATCCAGAATTTGACTCTTTATCTTGGCACTGGATTTTAATATTTTTTTAGCATGGAGAACATACATCTCTGGGTTGCACTGATGCAACAGTAGCCTTTTGTAGGCACCAACAGGGAAAGACAAAGATGGTTCAGCTGGGGCCACTTCATTCAGAGCAAGCAGAACAAAAGATAACAAGGCCCCATAAAATATGATAAGTTGCTCTGGAGGGAGATTCCCCCAGGAAAGCAAAAAAGATGGGGGGGGAGAGCCCCATAGGTTGGTAGCGCAACACATAGGTTGCATGTACTAGAAGCAATCTTTGGGATCTTTGCTTAAAATGATCACTAGCTATGGGGTTTTGGAAGTGGCAGGGTCAGATGGACACATTTTCACAAATATGTAGTTAAACTATGGAATTAAGATGTAGTGAAGGCCTCCAACTTAAATGGCTTTAGAAGAGGATTAGACAAATTCATGGAAGAAAGGACTATCAACAACTACTTAGCCTCAATGGCTGTGTTTTACCTCCTCTGAATACCAGTTGCTGGGAATCACAAGTGGGGAGGACACTTCTTGCACTCCGGTCTTGCTAGTGGGGCATGTGGTTGTCCACTGTGAGAACAGAATGCTGGATTAGATGGGCTCTTGGCCTGATCCAGCAGGGTGCTTCTTATATTCTTATGATGGCTATGCCCAAAGGCTGGCAGATGATATTCTCCAGCTCAGGGTTCCCGAGGGCAGTTGCTAGAACAATTCTAGAGGCTTCATGTTGCCTGCCAATTGCTTGGGGGCAATCCTGAGCATCCTGTTTTGTACCGCGGCCAGACTGTAATGAAGTGTTCTGTGAGAATGGGTTCTGGGAGAATTACAGCAATGAACTAGGGCAGCAGCCATTTTGAGTTCAGCCATTGTAGCAAGAGTAGCAGAGTGTTAAATAAAGGCTATTGGTTTTGTTCTGCAGCTCCTCTTTCGGAGCTGCAATTGTTTTATTGCAGTAGCAAATGTCGCCCTCACAGCTCTGGAGCGGTGACTTGGATAGGTTCCATTTGTAAGCCATGAGATTCCCAGTTCAGTCCCCCAGCATGCTGACAGGGAAAGACGCTGACTAGCAGCCCTCCACTGTTTCAGGCAGAGTAAATGGTATTTCTAGGCCCAATGTACTGACTTGGTATAAGGCAGCTCCTTATAAAACTCTGGGATTGCCAACCCGATCGTACTTTTAAAATCAGGGTTTTTAGTGTAGTCAGGGGTTAACACTGGGAGCGGGTTATGAATGGATAGGGTGGGACTTGATGGGTTTTGGCAAGTTGAAAGGCAAACACTGGTGAGATCATGGTGAGAGGACCAGGAGGGGGGAAATATAACCTCCCTGGCTCAAAATGTCTTTGCCAGCTTAGAACACATTTATTCACTCAGGCATTTATAGGATGCTAGTTGTTAATTTATTCTGAAGGATGAAGCTGCTCTGTAGTTTTAAGACTGCTGTTATCTGTTGTTTTCCCTGCTGGTATTTATAAACTGGACTGGAATTTTGTGGTTTTTTAAAAATGTTGAGTAGTGCGACATTGCGTGTACCCTGATTGTGATGAAGGATTGATCAGAAATAGTTTAAGTAAAAATGAAATAAAATATCTGTTTTATTCAACAAAATACCTAATACCAAACCGGAGGCAAAAATACCACATGGGTAAGTAAAATACCCAACGGCTTAGCAGCTGTACTTAGGAACATAGAATTTGAATTGTACTTCCATAGGGTCATAGGAAGCTGCCTTATAATGGAATCAGACCGTTGGTCCATCTAGCTCAGTACTGTCTATGCTGACTGGCTGCAGCTCTCCAAGGGCTCAGGCAGGAAGGCTCTCTCAGTTGTACTTGATACCAAGGATTGAACGTGGGACCTTTTGTATGCAAGACAGGTGCTCTGCCACTGAGCTATGGCCCTTTCCCTAACTAATTCTTGTTCACTGACAGTTGGAACTCAAGCAGCTCTGGTTTGGAGAACTTGCATGCTGCTCCCAGGGTCAATCAAAATATGCCCCAGCAGGGATCACTGAAGAAGCTTGCCTCCTCCATAGACAACCATCTGAGGAAAGCCTGACTGAGTCCACTGAGAATCCCTACCTTAACCAAACCTGCCAGAGACCTAGCTCACAATCCCATACTCAGGCTGAAAATTTGCCCGCTCTTATGATTTGGTCCAGTGCTAGTGTCATGAGATCTTACTAAATTCTTGTTGCCATTGCCTTTTCAGTCTTGGTGTCCAAATCCTCCCCAAAGAAGCCTCGTGGCCGGAACATCTTCAAGGCTCTCTTCTGTTGCCTTCGTGCACAGAATGTCGGGCAGTCAGGCTGTGGTGGAGAGCATGGCCCACAGAAGGAGGAGACCAGCACCATTGCCAAGGTAAGCAAAGGCTGATGCAGTGATCACTGAGTACACCCAGAGACTTTAACAGGCAGAACTAGTGGAATCAGAGCTGCTTTTCTGCAGCTCCGTTCTCTGTTCTGGCTATCCAGATTTAGGGTGTGCCCCACAGGATATAAACCCTGTCCTAGTTCTCCAGCCACCAAAATCCTGAAATTATCTCTATCTGTATGCCTGTATGTGTGTAAATTATTCTCTTACTTGTGCCCTTTCCTGTCCCCCCCACCTACCTCTTTAACATGAAGCAAGCACTCTGCTGACTGACCAGAGTTGACAATAAACCTTTGTTAGTCTCTGTTTACATCTAGCTGGCTCTCTCACAATCAATTAAAAATTGCTTTCAGCAGGGAGAAGTTGCTTTGGATTGGAAGTAACTGCTTCTACGGCCGCTTGACACACTACAGCACTACCATGTAGGAATTGCTTCAAAACCCATGTGTAGTACATTAACCCATGATGATTGTGCATATAGGTATTTCACTGCTTGCTAATGAGCTGGGAAGCTATGGCAAATCATGGTGTGAAGGCATATGGTGAAATGTAGGCATGTACGATCTGTAAGTGGGCTTCAGCCTATTTTTTATCCAGTTGTGTAAGTAGTGGGGGGGACTCTTGTACATAGTGTTGGTCCATCCCTCCTTTCAACATATACGTCTGGCCACATTGCTTCCCATCTGTGGACATGACCCTCCCCCTTTTAAAAAAATAAATATAAAGACTATAATAAAGAAAAGTACTTCTGATCATGGACAGAGCATTGTTCCCCTCATCACTGAATTTCTACAGCCTGTCTCCACACACTTAGAATTAAGGAGCAAGACTTCCTTCTAGGGCAAATAGCAGGGCTTCCACTCAGAGCTCAGTCAGGGGAACCTCTCTTTTTAAGACTCCAGCACTGTCTCCATCTCCCACAACAGTATTCTAAACCATAGCTTGTTGGGACTCCAACTCCCATCATCCTTGACCATTGGCATTGCTGACTGGGCTTGATGGGAGTTGGAGTCTCCCAACAGTATTCTAAACCGTAGCTTTTGAAGTACATAGTACCACCTGCACCAACCTGCACCTTATGCAGCCACTCTGTACCTGGCCATACTCGTTTGCTCCCACCTCTGTTCCTGTGCTGAAGACTCTCCTGGGTAGGAAATGCAGTAATGCGTGAAGCAGCCTTTAAAGTTCTGCTCTTTAACACTTAGTGGTAAATCCAGAGGCTGGCTGAGATCCCTGATGGTAGTGTTTTCACTGTCTCATTTTTTTCATGATACCTACATCTCTACTCTCCTCTCTTTTCCCCCCCTTTTAGTCTGATCTGTTGCAGTGTCTTCAATACCAATTTTACCAGGTACGTTTTAGTTCAAAAGCGAGGGAGATCTGTTGTCTCCTCTTCAGCCAGGACTGTGTTTACCTTGTGTGTAAGCATGTGTAAAGTTAAGTTCCAATTCTGCCATCAGAATAAATGCAAGCAAATTTGCTCATTATTTGGTCACTTTGCATATCTTTTCCAGCTAGCTATGGAAAATGAACAAGAGATTCAAAACCCCACATTCTGGTTGCTGGAAGTTCTGCCCTTCATACTCTGACCCTTGTCTGTGGTTTCTGAGACTTTAGAGCAGGCACTGTTGCCTGGGGGCCACTGGGGCTGGTACGGTGGATGGCAGGGAGACTTAACAGTAGGTGGAGCTATAGCCAATGATGGGTAAAGCCCCACCCCCTGATTGGCTATAATAAGTAAGGGCAGTCTGACTTTGGTAGGGCAGTGTCCCATTTGCCCTCATGGACCAAGCTCCACTGAGAACAGACATTGTTGGACTCCCAACTACCTCCTGCCCCAGTCAGATGGGCAATGTTCAGAGATGGTGGGAGCTGTAGACCAGCAACATCTGAAGGACCACAGACTCCCCCACCCCCTGCTGTTAGTAGCCTTTGTCCATGTTCACTCTGATCCACATTAGTTTTGTCCATGTTCGATCCACATTAGTTGTGATAAAGTCCTGTTGAAACCAATGGAACAAGTTTTGTCACAACTAATTCACATCCCACTGCTTTTGATCTTCCAGTGTTGTTAGTGAGACTTAATCACAGCTAACTTAATCTCAGTGGTGCCAGTCCAGATAATTTCTGCAGTAACAAGGGCTAGAAATGTTGTTAGGTGAAAGAAGGAAAGAGAAAGAGACCTGACATTCTCAGTATGCCAAATTGTGCACTAGATACCAAATTCCATGCTTGCATGGCATAATGATGGGCACACAGCGTGTGCACAGTCCTGCCTACATAGATGTATGTGCATGTGTGTGCCCGTGTGTATTTGTGTTTGTAAGTGTGAGCATAAGAGAAAACAAACCTTCACTTGCTAAGCAAATTTCTCCTCCTGCCCTGCTGAAATGAGATTCTCCTTTGCTCTGCTGTGTAGAGTGAGTGAGTGAGAGAGGGAGATCAGTCGCTAGCCTCATTCATACAGCAGGTGATTTGGTAAAATTGTTCCTGGGCTGCTTCACTTCCAAGTGCGGGTGAATGATCACATGGTTGAATGTTTTGCCATGTGTGGGGGTGGGGATTTCTTCACATTCAAAACTAGCATATCTGGGAGAAGGCTAGCCTGCAACCCTTCTGGATGTCTGCTTTTCACTTGCAATTGGAAATGACACAATCCAGGAACAGCTCATCTGCTACACAGAGGCGAGCTAAGTTGGGCTACTGCAGGCTCAATGGCAGTGCCATTTCCCACAAACAAACAGTTTTGGGAGTTGCAGTACCTGCTCCTGAATACGAACTCCTGCCGCCTCCTCACTGTGACGTTTTTCTCAGGGCGGGTGCCTGCCAAACATCAGCCATGTGGAGACTGCTGTAAATAGTTTCCTCTGGTGGATGCCTCTACATGGAAAGATCTTCACACATGGCAATCTGCCATACAGACTAGACCATTTTCCTCATGGCATCAATAACGTCCCAAGGGCAATTTAAAAAAAATGCAGCAGGGTAGAGAATATCTGCCTGGTGCGCTTTTGCAAGTGAAAATCAACCCTAGCCTCCTGGTAGTAATTTTTATTTATTTGTTTGTTTTTAGAATTTGTAACATATCTTTCTGTCCTTCAGAGTGGTTTTCCTGTGACTATAGACCCGATGCCTGCATTTCCAAGATGCTAAAGTCCTTACGTTAGTGGGGTTGTTTTTAAATCACTCTTCCCTATCAGAAAAGGCTGTTCAGAAGAAAAGATTGTCCTGCAGTGTTAATGTACAGCAGGGAGAGGAAACATGTGGCCCTCTAGAGGTTGGTGGGACTCCAACTCCCATAACCCTTGACCATTGGCCATGCTGGCTGGGCCTGATGGAAGTTGGAGTCCCACAACATCTGGAGGGCTACAGGTTCATGACCACTGAAAAATGCTTCCCGGTCAGAAATTGAGGCGATGAAGCCACAGCATGAGGACTTTGCTACCTCAGTGAGAACAAAAGAGGAGACTGTGTTGAGGTTTTTGTTAAATTGCGCAATGAAAGTGCAAACTTTCCAGACAACAAGAACGCACACACACCACTTTTTAATATGTAGACTCAGTGCTGGATTTAGGAACAAACCAAGTAAGCCATGGTTTAGGGCCTCACATTAGGAGGGGCCTCTACAAACGTTGGAGATAATGAAGAAGATTTATTATCACTGAAATAACTTTGGCTTAAATAACCATTCATATAAAATCCACCACCACAATTCTGAACCCTGACCTCCCCATCCCAATCCACGCTCAGTCCCATCAGCTTCCCTTCCATGGCTGCTGGGCTATTTGCATCATCCACAGGTTATCCAACCTCCACTCATACCTCGAGAGGAGCTAGCCTACCAACACATTCTAAAGTTCCGTTCCACACCAGGCATCATTTCCGCTAATCCCCTCCTCGCCACTCTCCCACCACTTTTTTTCTCTTTATATTTTATGGTATGGGGCCTCTGAATTTTGACATGGCTTAAGGCCTCAGCATGTCTTAATCTGGCCCTGTGTGGGCTAATGGGCCTTAAACTGGATGTAGCTACTCTGGAAAGAAATATTTGGATCACTGTTCAAAGATTGTTAAATTTGTCAGCTGGTTGCGCTTCCACGTGGATATTTATTGTAGGATTGGTTCTCTTTATGCATGTAATGTTTTTACATAACCCACATAACATCATTGGCATCAGAATGCCAGTCCATACACCTCCGCCCCCAATTTAATACAGATTTACCCTTTGTAGGGAAAATTCAGTAAGTTTAAAAAAACAAAACTGTTGCCAACGACCCATTTGCAATATATCTGTGACCTGTTTGTAAATTAAGTCTTCATCTGGAAGCACCTTCAGTGTGCCAGTTCATTGATTAGGAATGGGAACTATCATAATGTTGTTTTGTGAATCTGAGGTGCATCTTTATTTATAAAGACATATGGTGCCGTTTGACCTACATTTTAAAAAGGTCACATAATGGTCTGAAGAGAATATAGAAAGCAGAAGGTAAACATACTAGGATAATTGTGCAAATACTATTTCTAAATATGGTGCAAGCATGGGGGAAAATACAGGTTATCTTTTTCTAATTAAACTGCTAGTTTTTGATATCATAAAGCTGATAGACTGTTTAGAAAAAGTCTTGAGAATTTCCTGCCACCAGGATCTTGTAGTGGCTACTAGCCCAAGTGACTTTTAATAACAACCTTCTTCACTTGGGATCACAGCTGATCAGTTCCATTAGAGCAGCCTTTCCCAACCAGTGTGCCTCCAGATGTTGTTGGACCACAACTCCCATCTTTCCTGACCATTGGCAATGCTGACTGAGGCTGATGGGAGTTGTGGTCCAACAACATCTGGAGGCACACTGGGTGGGAAAGGCTGTGTTAGAGCATAAGCCGCTTGTGTCTTTAATTGTTGCATAGAAAGTGAAATATTCTGAAATCCCCTCGGTTAAAGAGGCACAAAAGCCTAATTCTCTATTACATCTGGTCAGCCTAAAAGGGGTGCGCAACACACACACACACACACACACACAAATAACACTTCCCTTCTCTTGACTTGGAAAGGGGAATATAAGAGTAAGATATCTGGGATCTATGCTTTAAAGCCCTGGAATCATTGCAGTCTTAAAATATCATCTCTATATAGTTGTAGCTCTGCTCGGTAAACAGTCGTGCTTTAGGTTGGAATCCTGCATTCAGCAGGGGGCTGGACTTAGTGGCCTTATAGGACCCTTCCAACACTACTATTCTATGACTCTGTGATTATTGGTAATAAAAATGGGTATTTCACAGTCACTTTAATAAAAAAAACCCTACATTGTGGCTAATTGGGGTCTGACACCAACTTTGGATTAATAAAAGGTAGCTTTCCCTGTGAAAGGTGAACAACTGTTGTGCAACTTTTAAAGGTACAGGAAGCCTCTCAAGATCCAGCTCAGTGAGCCCCACTGCAAAGGGAAAGATTTACGAGGACCAGAGCCTTAGTTTATTTTCAAGTTTTTTTGTACAGTTTCTAATCCTAGTCATTATGCCTATGGCATCCTTTGCACACAAGATGGGATACGTTGCTAAAACTAAGCAGTTTCAAAGGACTTATATCATGTTTCGCCAGTATTTGAAGCTTATTAAATACACCTCTAACAAGGTGGTTCGCAGTGCCAATGGTGGCTAAATTTGCCTCTCTTTTTCTAGATTCCTGGGGCATGTCTTCTCCCTGAGGTGACTCAGCAAGACCAGGGCCGAATCTGTGTGGTGATTGATCTGGACGAGACCTTAGTGCACAGCTCTTTCAAGGTGAAGTTCTAGAGAGGCTCCTTCCTTTCTGGGATGGTGGATGGTGGAGGCAAAAAGCACACTAACAGTGAGAGCACAGAGGGCCATGACAGGAAAGGCAATGCTGTGCTTCAAAGGAATGGCCTAGTGGCCCCTCCAGATGTTATTACAACGCCCACAGTCCCTAACCATTGGCCGTGCTAGTTGCAGATGGAGTCCAACAACCCAGGCCTTTGAAACAAAAGAACTGAGAATCTTTGCTCTGGCCTTTGAAAACTGAACAATTCAATTCTGGTTTCTTCCCTGTAGGGTGTAGTATGAATTATTGATTTTGGGGTTATGGATAGAATTTTTTCCCTCCACCCAGACCTTCTGGGGAAGGGTGGGTAAAAATACAATAAATCGTAATAACACAACATCTGGAGAGCTGCAGCTTCCCTATCTTTGGTCTAGTGCAGCCTTTTCCAACCTTTGGGTTCCCAGATGTTGCTGCACCACAGCTCCCATCAGCTCCAGCAAGCATGGCTAATAGTCGGGATTTATAGGAACTGTAGTCTGGGGATCCAAAGGTTGGGAAAGGCTGGTCTAGTGCCATGGAACAAACTTTCCATTACAACAATTCTAGGCTGTGTGACAGGTCCTCACTGTTGTTGGAAATGGAGCCTTAAATGGTGTCAGATGCTGGATCAGAACTTTTGAGATGATAAGAGCAGGCCACCTTCCCAGGGACCCTCCCTGCCTCCCCCTTTATCTCAGCAAGGATAGAAGGCAAGGATGGGGAAAACCTGTGGCCATCCAGATGTTGCTGGACAGCAACTCTCACCACCCCTGAACATTGGGGATCTGATTGGGGCTGATGGGAGGTGTCGTTCAGCAACGTCTGGAGGGCCACAGGTTCTCCATGTCTGATATAAAGACTGCAGGAAAGGACTGGCTTGATGTATGTCGACTTTCTGATTATGAAGGGGTAAGAGCTTTCTGGGGAATAACTATGTTGAAGGGTAGGATTGGAGCTTTGAGAGTTAAAGAGAAGGGCCTCAACTACATTGTTTCCCCAGTTAGAAGTTTTCTAAACTCAGAGGATTGTATTCAATGCTGTCCGTGCATGAACAGAGTGAACTTCTGCGCATGCAACAGAACTTCACCTCCCTCTATGCTGCAGCAGCCTCCCCACCGCCCATCCCAGCACCCTCAAAATCTGTTCCAGATGGCTGGGGAATTCTCTGGTGCAGATTGGGGGGGATGGCTGCAAGGGGAAAGAGAGCAAAGTTAAATCCTGTTGCAGGAGGGGAAATCCACTGACACAGTGCTGGAGCCAGCATTTAGATTCCGGTGTATTGGTTTAGTTGGAGAATGACTATTAGAAGCTGGGGTGCTTTGAAAAATCTCTCATTATTTGAATAAACTACCTCAGCATTGATAACCAGCTACTACATACCAGACACACGATGCTATTTTTCCTGGGAATAGAGAGGGAGGCCAGTTTGTTTGTGGCTGTTTCTGTTTCTGTTCTCACATCTGATTTCTGTACTTGGGAGATGGCTTTGAGCCCTTCACAGCCCCATCTCTGGAGGAAGAAATTGTGTGTATAAATGGATTTTTGTCATTGAATCTGATCAGCAAATTCTGATAGCTATAAGAGGGCTGAATGTGAAATGGGAGTAGGAATGACTAAATGATTACTTCCCTGACCCATCAGTGGCTAAGGGCCACATTTCACATTGATAGGAGTGGGCAACTCTCCAAGGGCCAACTGTCAGTGGTGGGCAGGGCCAAAGGGGGTGGGAGGAGCAATGGACGTGACTCTTACCTTCTGTATAGTAGACGACATGCCAGGCACACAAACAAAAGTCAAGCATCCTTACATCGTCCCTCAGACAAACAAGACACATGATCACAGTTCAGGGACACATTACAGCCACAAAAAAGCACTTGAGGAGGGCACAGAGCAGGACCAGTAAGTGGTGTGGTCTGGGGAGAGGCCTGAGGGCTGGATTAAAGGGCTTGGGGGACTGCATTTGGCACATGGGCCTGATGTTCCCCATTACTGGCTTAAGTGGACATGACTGCCATTTTAAAAGTGTGTGGTCCTGCACTAGTACCAGAAGCAAAACCCAACAAATCACAGCAATGTCATTTTTTAAAACAACAACACAGATTTGGGAAGCAAGTTTTGTAATTAGCGTGCAGAGAGTGGGGTGGCAAATGGACAGAGTGAGGGAGAATTGTAGAGAGCTGGCTTCCGAAATTAACATGCACTTTTAAAAACCTTTCTCAGCCAATCAACAATGCTGACTTCATAGTGCCTGTTGAAATAGAGGGGACAACCCATCAGGTAAGCCAGCTGCTTTCACTGGGGGAGGGTTTTTCCCCCCTCCGCACAACAGCTTTGGGGTCTTATTGGCATCTGTTCTATACTGGGGTGTATGTATCAAATCTTGTGAGCCAAGAAGAAGACCCTCTTCCACTCAGGTGCTGTCAAGAAGAAGAGGAAGACTGTTCTATGAAGGCTTTGGCCTGGTTCAAGTAATCCAGGATAGGCTGTTACCAGGCAGCACGGCCTATTCTTGATTACTTGTTTCAGGAGGCAGCCACTTGTGACGTAGGTGTCAGAAGGAGTGGCGTGGATCGACTGCATGGCACCAGGAGCTCTTGGGAGAAAGAAGTGCGACCAGCTGAAAGATGGTGGGGATTCCCTGAGAACTGTTGATGTGCTTTGTAGCATTTATGTTTCTTTCTGTGTTTTGTTCACTACAATGCCTATGGCAGCTCACATTTACTTAAAATGCATTCAGATTAGTTGAACCATGCTGAAGGGCCATCGACAAGGGGAGGCATTCTTTTACTTGGTCAAGGTTAAAACAAAATGACAGGCATGGTGGAATGTCATGTGAAAAAGCAGAGCAATAGGAGTGGGGTTGTGTTCCACACTTAATGATAAAGTGTTCATGATGAAGGGGATAAAACATGCAAGCTAGTTCTCAGAGTGGGCACCTACTGGGAATGGGAAATTGAAGACTGACTGCAGTACCTGTTATACCGGCATTTTGTGCAACGGTCTTTCACACAGGTCTTCACCTACCGGTTTGAGGCCTGTTCTTTCGGTGCTTGGGGGGTTTTTGAAGGAGGCGCGATCGCGATCAGCTGAGAGGCGCAGCAGTGCAGCCTCAGAGGCTCTGGTTAAGCAGCAGCAGCATAGGCTGCTCTCCAGGAGCAGCTGGGATCGGCTGGAAGGCGCGGCGGTGGCAGTTGGTAAGGGCGGGAATGCACTGCATGCTGGGATGGCTGTCACGTGAGCAGCGGCAGTAGCGCAAAACTCCCGCAATCTTCCAGGTTCCCAGCCTGCTATCGGAATTTTTCAGGTATCATTTATTGCAGAATTTAGCGCTAACCTTCCACTACATTCCACCAGAATTCCGGAGCTACCCATTATGTCGTGTGAAAGCTCAAATTTTATGCGCAAATTAACAGGAAATAAATCGTCAGAATAACGGAATAAAGTGCAGTGTGAAAGCACCCACAGTCCAACAAGACCAAGGTTCAAGGAGGCCTGGTGACTTATCTCTCCTTTGCCCCTTTTTAAGAGTCTTCTTCTTAGATCATATACATCAGATTATGAAGTAATTCTTTGTGATCCCTATAGTGCAGGTGTGGGGAAACTTCAGCCCTAATTAGGCCTGGTATGGGTCTCATTTTGGCCTGCAAGGCCCTTTTCCCCAAACCACACCCACCTGCTCCTCACCTGATTTCATATATGTGTTGTCAGTTGTGGAGCAGGTAAGGGCATGGCTACAAAGGAACAATCAGAGGCTGAAAGTGAGCTCCTGATTGTCCCTTTGCTCATGGAACTTGCTGACAGCGAGGCCTCCTGGGATTGTCTGCACTGAGAAGTTCCCCATTGGGAACTCCCTAGTGCAGCCAAGGGGATTTGCTGTCAGTGCCAGTCATCAGTTTAGCACTGTCAGCATACCCTCCTTTGTCCATTTACAGTTACAGTTTGAATTCAAACCACACCTGCAAAGGGACTTCAAAGGGGTGTGCTGAAAGTTGGCCCATGGGGCAAGCTCCGGTTCCCCACAAAGTTGGCCTGCCGGATTCAGTTCCCCATCTCTGCTGTAGCACCAAGTCTGCTCAGCGAATAGAGTAGTATTTTCCCAAGTTTACATATTTCTGTCTGTATTAGAATGTATTTATTATATTGATACCCTGCGTTTCCTCAGAGTGGGGATGGGTGAGGGAAGAAGGTGGCTGTTGGTAGGGGAAAAGGTTGTGGGAGAAAAGCAGTGGGCGGGGGAAGGGTTAAGCATCCTCTTCCCATCCACCCCACTTCTTCCCTACAAATGTTCTCTGTAGTTGCTGAACTAAAATCATGTTTCACTCCAGCCGTCAAGTAGGTTATAGGTATAAGTAAGTAATCTCTCTGTGCCAGTTCCTCACCTCTGCCTGCTAACCTCTAGGTGTATGTGCTGAAGAGGCCCTTTGTAGATGAATTCCTGAGGCGGATGGGAGAGCTGTTTGAGTGTGTGCTCTTCACTGCCAGCCTGGCTAAGGTGAGAGGGATGAGGAGGGCCTACCCTGAACTTGGGTTTGGAGAGTTGTCTGATGCTTTCAGTTAGCTGAAGCAAAGATAAAAAAAAAAGGGAGGGTCATGTCACTTCTAACCCCTAAGATGAACAGGGTTGATATATTTTAGTTTTGCTTGGTGGCGGCTTTGACCTGGGTTAAAGGTGAGGTATTGCTGGATCTTCCTGCAGCAACACTCCAGGGTTTCAGGCAGGAATCTTTTCCAGCCCTAAATGGACACACTGGGAATTGAACCTGGGACCTTTTGTACACAAAGCAGATGCTCTAACATTGAGCTATGGCCCTTCCGCACTAACTATTGCTACTTGATTAAATTATGCAAAGTGGCATGTTTACAGAGTTATTTTTTGCTCCTCCTAGCCATGGAAAAGGGTGAGGAACCATGCAGAGTTCTAAGTCCCCACCACCAAGTAACCTCTGGAAGTTCTGCTCAGACCCTTGCTGGCTTCTCAGATTGTATTGGGCATCATTGACAAGTTTTCAACTTGATCTCCAAATCCGTGAAGACTTGCAATTTAAAAAAAACAAAATCCATGCCCAATTACACATTTGCATGATGTGGTCAAAGAGGGATGGAATTCACAGGGCCCTGCGTGGTCTCCTGATTCCTACTGTGGATTCATTGCTTCTATATGCTGATTCCTAGCCTAACGCACTCCCATTATCACTCTGTGCAGTATGCTGATCCAGTAACTGACCTGCTAGACAAGTGTGGAGTCTTCAGAGCCCGCCTCTTCCGAGAATCATGTGTGTTCCACCAGGGCTGCTATGTTAAGGACCTCAGCCGGCTGGGTCGTGATCTACGCAAAACCCTGATCTTGGACAATTCTCCTGCCTCCTACATCTTCCATCCAGAGAATGCGGTGAGCGTTCCTTTGGGGGTCTCCCATAAGTGGTTGTTGGTATGAGAATGGAGATGAAGTAGTATTTGGGCTTATCTTTTCACTTACCCTGACAGGAAAGTGGCAAAGGCTGTAACTCATAGGTAGGACGTCAGCCTTTGATAGGTTGATTGGTTAGAAGCCTGCTATAGTTAAAAAGAAAAAAAATGCCCACAGGAGGTGGCAGAAGCCCTCTTAAAAGAGGCATTTCCCTTTTGTTTCTCACCCTTGTCTTTGAAGGTGGTGCTCACTGGGATACTTGGTGTGCATCATCATGCAGCACATGACGAGTCACTTCAGAAAGAGACTCTTCCTCCCACGTGGCAGAGAAGTGGGAGTGCTTCTTCCAAGATGGCACTTGCTGGGAGTGTGTAACAATGCAGAGCCAGGTGTCTGCATCTTCCTTGCTTTGTTGTCATTGCAAGGGTTGACTCTGGTGGAATCCAAGCCCCACACAGGTGTCCTGCTCAATATCTCCTCCGCCACTCTCCCGAGCTAGATCCCTACTTCCTGATGTGCTAGTTTACCACAATGCCAGAGTGGTAAATGTGATGTTTGATTCAAACATGTGCTGACACCCCTCCTTCATTCTGAAGTGGTATAGTCCCAGGAAGACAAATAATTGTAATAGCGAGTGTTTTGTTAATACAGTAGGGCCCTGCTTTTCAGCATTCCGCTAATACGGCGGCACCAGCAGGGCGATCAGCTGTAGCACGGAGAGCTCCAGGTGCCACGCTCTAGCCAACAGCGATCAGCTGGAGTGCGCGAGCTCCCCGCGCTACAGCTAATCGCTGTCAGCTGGAGCACAGCAGCTGTAGCTCCGCGCGCTACAGCTGATCACGCACCACAGCTGTTTGCTGTCAGTTGAAGCGTGGTGGCTGGAATACAGTAGGGCCCCACTTTCTGGTGGTTTTCACTTTTCAGCAGGGGCCTGGAACGTAACTTGCCATATGAGTGTGGCCCTACTGTATAGCATGGCTAGTTTTGTCTCCAACTATAACATTTTGTGTGATCTGTTTAAAAATTAAGTCTTTGGATATTTACCTGAATGCATACCTTTTCCCAGCTCTGTCTCTTAAAAACTTGAGTTTCTTTCTATATGTCTGATGTTAGGGCAAATCTATATCTTTGTATTATCTCTGAATACAGCTAAGAGTCAAGTAAATTACTACAACATTTCAATTCTGCTCCCAAGTTCCTAGCTCTTTCTCATTAAAAAAAAAAAAAAAAGTCCCTATTTTGGGTCTCCGTGCAAAGCAATGCTGCTGGCTGACTTCTTTGTCCTTTTGATTTCCCCCTTAGGTGCCAGTCCAGTCTTGGTTTGATGACGTGGCGGACACTGAACTGCTGAACCTGATCCCTATCTTTGAGGAGCTGAGTGAAGCAGAGGATGTTTATACCAGCCTTGGCCAGCTGAGGGCACCCTAAGGTCTTCATAGCGCTATGCCTACAGAGGAACTTTTTCACTCAGTGCCTTTGGTATTGGCCAGGAGGGAAGGGGAACTCTGCAATTGTCCCCCACAACCCTACCACAAGGCAGATGCAAGCACTTTGGAGGCAATAAGCTGCATGGCCAGTCATGGAGTAGTGCCAGAGCAGTTTCCTTACCAGGGTATGGCTGGATGCCAGAGCCTCTGGCCTTTCCACCCAAAGCAGGGACATCCAAGATGGACACCCCAACGCCTATAGCACTCATATCTATGCACTGCGAGGACACAGGGAGCATCAAGAGGATGCACTGTTTTCCCAGAGCTCTCCTGCCTCCCTCCCATTTGCTGCAGGATGGTTAGTTCTGGGTGTGGTTTGTGCAGTGTAGACTGCCTACTCCCCCTCACTTTCCTCTTTGCAACTGAAAGCAATGCCAAATTATGTGGCTGACTTTCTTTAAAAGAGCATAAATGCCTCCCCACTCTCTTTTGGATGCTTCTGCGAGTGTTGTTTTCCCAGGTCCTGAGACATAGCCATCGGGCCTAGCATTTTTGCCGTCTGATCATCTCCCAGGCATGGCATAGAGATGGCTGTCCTTGGCTCTCAAATACTTATGTCCTAACCAGGGGTCTTTGGGTGGGATCCTGACCTTCAGCTGCTCCGGCCACTGGATCTCTTGGAGAAGAGGCTTTCCTTGCCTTTGATCGCTGGTTAGTGGGGGGAGGGGGAAACCCCTTTCTTTAGCTCTTTTTTGTTGTTCTCGTCCCTTCCAGCGTTTCCCCTTCAGAGCTGTAGTGAAACCCACAATTTCAGGGGTCTTGGTCCCTCGTTATCCTGTTGGCTTTTGGGAAGCCTTTCACGTGTTTTTTTATACCATGTGATTTGGGTTCAGCCTGGAGGTGAAAGGCGAAGGCCCAAAGGGAGACAAACCCTTGCAGAAACCCTCTAGTATTTCAAAACAAAAGAAAACATTGGCATAAGCATAGAAAAGGCTCATTCCCAAAACCCAAACTCCTTATTGGTTTAGGACCTACACTGTGGAGATTCCCATGCACCTGCACTCTGGCCAGTGGCGGCTGGTGGCTCCATGTCAGTGGGGCAGTGGAATCCACTCAGGGTTTTGGTCCAAACTTTCAAGGAGGTGAAGCACGTTCAGACTAAAACCTGGAGCGGATTCCACTGCCTCACTCGCATGGAGCCACCAGCCGCCACTTACTGTGGCCTAGTGCTGCTTTTGGGGGACGACGGCCAGGCAACAGCTTTACCTTAAACTTGCCTCAGCACCGTCAGCTCTTCTACCCTCTTTCAGTGAGAATTGCTAGGTTGAAGGATAGAAGGATGTTGCCTTTTTTGCCTGCAGATGGCTTACCTCCCTCTGAGGGTGCCCGGGCATACCCTGCCTTTCCCACTCAGGTCTCGTTCTAGCCGCTGTCATAACTTGAAAAACCCGGCCCCTTGGGTGGCCTCAGGGAATCATGAACTAGTGTATGAGAAGCTGGCCTGGGGTGTGGTGTGGTGGACACACAGCATTTTCACGCATGTGTCCACGGCCTGCTCCATGTTGATTGCCTTGTTGCGTTCACTGGGAGAGCAAGAGGGAAACTTCGCTACTGCCTTCACATGTCTGTGCCCTGCAGCAAGTGACCATGTCTGTTTCCTGTCAGGCTTTCTTGGGTAAAGAGCCCCCAATTAGGTGTCTGGGCCTTCCCATGCCTTCAGCATTTTCAGGGTGGCATCAGCTCTGAGAAACTAAATGTAGACAGGGGCTTTGTTAATGTTTCTATTACCTGAAGCTGCCACGCCTACCCTTTCTGCCTTTTCCCTTCCTGCCGATGTGGTACACTGCCCTTCTTAGTCATGTCTAACACACTGTGAACAAGGGCTCTTCAAGTGCCATTGGTGGCAACCAAATACATAAAGTTAAGCCAGCTTGCTTCTCTCCCATAAGCAATACAGTGCAAGTGAATCCATGTTTTGCCATTATGGGTAGGGTTGGACCATTCAGGGCTCTTTTTGTTTATTTCTGGTGCTGCCTCGTTGGCTTGGAAGCAGGAGGGTGGGTTATAGGTCATCTTTTCACCTGGGTGGGAAGATCAAACGTGGGGATAGGGAACCTGTGGCCATCCAGATGTTGCTAGGCTACAGTCCCCATCAATCATTCCTGACCATTGGCCACACTGGCTGGGGAGTCTGGGGTCCAGCAACATTTGGAGGGCTTCATTCCTGCTCAAAAGGACCAAAGCTTCAAGCCTTGCTATTGGCTGAGTGAGCAGGCACCTTTGCACCTGGCCAAAGAGCTACTTGACATTTTCATCACCTTTTATTTTAAGTGTGCTGACTGGCTACTCGTTGACCTGTGCACTTGGGTGTGGGTGTGGATGTGGATGTGTGTGGGCTCGGCCTCCAATGGTGCTTGAGAGGAGTTCGCTGCTACTTCTCGTTCCCTCCCCCTGCTGGCCTCACATCCAGTATGAGGTGTTACCCTCTTTTTGCCTCAGCTGCTGATGGCCCAATATCCCCATCTGTGTGTTTGTGTGTGTGTGTGTGTGTGTGTGTGCACGCATGGGGAGGAAGACACAGGTCTCCAACTTTCTTGAGGGAAGAGTTTCTTCTCGTAGTTTTATCAGCTGCTTTTTCCTCCAGGACACACAACACTGAGAGAACTTTAAACGCTGCGAAGTTAATGAGTGTTGGAAAGAACAAAAACCCTTTGTTTCTTTTATCCTGGTTGAGCCCATGCTCACAGTTTTGTCTTTGTCTTTTGTCAGCTGAGGAGAACTCGCCTCCATTCCCCTCCCCCCTCCTCCTGCACTCTGCCAGCAGCTGTCCTGGCCCTTTCTTCAATGTGAAACTGGCTCCTGCTTCCTTCACTCAGCTAAGCTTCAAAACACCTCCACCTGATGGGAAAATGGTACACTAGGAATGACACTCCAGTTTTCTACACTCCGCCTAGCCTGGCAAAATATGTACTCTTACTCCAGAATGGCTTGTTTCTCCTCAGTCCTAAACATCAGACTAAGATTACATTGAGGCAAACCGGTGGAAATTTTTGTCAGTCACGGTGTGGTGGAAGCTCCCAAAGTCGTAACAAGTGGTGAACACGTGTTTGCTGAAAGTAATGTGGAACTGGAGTCTGTCGCACAATAGATCCCATCAGGAAAAAAAACCTTGGCTGTGTGAATTCCCTCGGGGAGGGGACGAATCTGCCACCCTTCCCCCCTAATGCACATTCCCACTCTGAGAGTCCAGCTTGTTTATCTTGTTTCATAGCCATAATGATAACCTGGGTCCAATTGCCAATGTTGGGATTGTGCCTTGATCAAACCCAGCTGGTGATGAGGGTAAAGCACCAGCCAAGAGGCAGCCCTAACACTTAACCAGGGGGTGTTCCTTTTAGGGGTCCCCCACATTCTCCCATCCACTAAAGCCACCAATACACACACACACACACTGTCACTCATTGACCTTTGCATTCCCCCCCCCCATTTCATGCAAGGAGCAATAGTTGGTGGCTTTTGAGTAACAGAGTCCAGGGCTTTCCCCTTCTCTCCCCACCTCCTAGAAGTGTAAAAACATCCGTTGCCTTAGTCACCTGTCCTCACTTGCTGGGTTGTTTTGTTTTTCTTTTGTTTTAATGTTCTTTTAATTGGAAAAAAATATCCCAAAACTTGAAGCCGGCACTGCTGCCGTTCCGATCTCTTTCTATTTTTGGAATCTTTGTATTAACTGCAATTAAAGAAATAATAAAAAGAGAGAGAGCAAGTTTATGTCCTATCTTTTTCTTAAGTCTCTGAGTAAAATGGGCTCTGGAGGCAGAAGAACATAATAACCTTTTGAAACTGAGCAGGTTATTTTGTGAAGTAAAAGTTTCTTCCCTTGCTGTAGAAAGAAGCAAGCACCACAAATACTGCATGTTCACGCATGGCGACTGCATGACAAGTTGATGACTTGCATCGGTAAATAAGTTACCACAAAGAGAGCTTTGAACATCACCCAGGAGCACCTCGATGCAATTCTTGTCATCGGACTCAGTTTGCACATTCACTGCCAGTTACAATGTGGTGAGAAATCAAGTGATGCAGGTGTATTTCAGCTCTTGAAGGTACCATCTGGGGGAAAAACATGTGCAATTACATTTCACTGAAGTCAAAGGGATTTGAGCCAATGGTTAAAAGTTCTTGAGTGCTATTGATTTCTTTTCAGTAGAATATAGGTGCACTTCTGGTTCTCATCCAAGTGTTTTCAAATCATGGATACAGACTATCCTGGGGCAAGTGGGAGACGCAGACGGCATTTTGTTTTTTAGAATTTGGAGATGGGATAGGTGATGTGAGATGGATCTATCAGCAATGATCATGAACTGTGAAGGCTTGTCCTCGCCCAGATTCATCCCTCCATGTTGCAGTTACCAAATGATGTGCAAACTGGTTCTGTAAGGCACCTGCAGGAATTGGTTGTCTGGGTATCAACACAAGGGTGTCTGTTACAGAATTGTTGGGATGTGTGTGCTAGAAAGGGGAAGGCGCAGGCAATATAGCCACCCTTAACCTTGGGAGCAAGATGGGACATGTGCAACCCCAATCACTCCCTCCGTCAGCTTCCTGGGTGTTCTAACAAGAATGCTGAGCCAGTGGGCTCTCTTGGCTTCCTTGAGGCCCCAGCAAATGCCTGACCTCACCACTCTCTGGAGTCAGCCTTGCATGGGGAAGCTTGTTTGATGCCTGAAAGACGTAAAACACTTGAAATCCTATGCACCGTTTAAATATTTGCTGGAGACCTTGGAAGTCTCATGACCATCTCTGGCTGGCTGGCAACTCTTTTCTCTGAAGGGCGCAAAGCCATTGAAGCTTCCTTTCCTCCTTAGTTCCGAGCAAGCCACTCTAATGTGGTTAGCTCCACATCCCCTGCTGGCCCCCATTTCTTTGAATTATTGATGCAGCGATGCACTTTAGAAAAATCAATTGGAAATGGGGTGTGGCGGACATCGATGGGGATGCGGGGGGGAGGGAGAAAACAGACTTGGGAGTCTGTCCTTTCAACAGAAACAAATGAGATGTTTTCCCTATACTAATCCAGGCTGTTTGGGCTACGCCAGCACTGATTGGCCCAGGCAGCTCATATGTAGGCAAGATGCAAATGCAGGCAAATCCTAGTGAAGGAGTCTGGATCCTTCTTCTGGACCAATTGTACTTCTTGGAGCTGGAGCAGGCCATTTGCTCTTGCCTTACCGCTTGTGCCCCTCAGCCCTAAGCCTGGAGTGCAGGAGTCAGCAGCTAACCCAGGTGAGTGCTGCTTTATTTATGGGTGGTCAAAGCAAGAGGAGGGAGGAGAGGGAGGCCCCTCCAGGCAGGACTTGAAATAAGGGGCGGATGTCAAGATGACCTGATGGATCTAGTTTTTCTGGAGGAGCCATGGAAGAAAAATCAAATTCTGCTAGCGAGAAGGGAACAAGAAGGGAAGGTCCCTGAAACATAGTTGCTGAACTTTTCAGCACATTTCTGTACATGTCTACTCAGAAGCAAGCCCCACTGAGTTCAACAAGACTTAAGTCCCAGATCAGTGTGTACAGGATTTCAGCCCTTAATTTGTGAACATTCTTTGGGCTCTTAAGTAAATGGCTGAGTTTAAGAGAATTTTATTGCTATCTTGGCCTTCCTCCAAGGAGCTTAGGGTGGTACAGAAAGAGTGCCCATTTTATCCTCAGAAGAGCCCTGTGAGGGAGGTTGGGCACAGAGCAATTGGCTTGCTCAAAGCAACCCACTGAGCTTTCTGACTGAAAGATTTTAAAACATGTACTTTTACCTACCAGGTCTCCCAGACAGGTGTGGATGAGCTGGGAATGATAAACAAAAGGCACTCTGTATGTGCCTGGAAGCCCTCTCTCTCTGCTTCCACCTACTGGGAGGAAGGGCAGGATAGAAATCTAATAAATAAATAAATAAAATGTATTCCAGGGCTGAAGCCTGACAATGAAGTCATGTTCCCCAGGCAGAGCTTGCCCTCCTGTTTGGTGTCCTTGTCTGGGTACCTGGTATGAGTCAGTGCCTCTGGGCATCCATTAGGTGACATCATAGGCAAACTAATCTAACTTAAGTCAATTAGTAGCTCTCAGAAATGCATTGGTGGTGATGCATTTCGGAATAAAGTGTATGGGGCTGAATGTACCCAGTTGAGGGCTGGCTGGGCTGCGGTTGAAAAAGCATTACATTTTTTTAAAATGCCAAGGAAACTCATATTCTGCATTTGCTTGATATTTATTCTGATTACAGTATTGACGTTTTGCAGATAGCAGAATATTTAAGCAAGGGTGTTAGAAAACAAGGAATGAAGAGCTGGCTTGGAAGCAGTGAAGAGTTAGGAGCTACAGCACTGGACACTGAAGCCCCCTGACATGAGTGTCCTCTGGAATTTTTCTAGGTGGTGGTGAGGAGAAGGAAAAAACTGAAAGGAGGGAGCAGGCTAGTTTCTCACCAAAAATAAAGAAGAAATGTGTCTGTACATTTTGCCTTATATCTCAGGTTCTACAAACGACAGAAACCTGCTCTGATTTTAAAATGAAAGCTAGGGATCTGGAGATTTTAGTTCACCTGTTGTTGGAGCAACTGCCCTCCTTGCCTCCCCTGATGGATGTCCATGCCCCCTGATCTCCAGATGCCACACCTAGGGCTCCATTTGGCTTCTTAACATTTTTAAGAAACTTTTCTCTGGAATGACAACAAAAAACTTGCTTTGAAAAAGAAAGCTGAGACTCTAAAGAAGCCCAGATTAGTGTCTGTCTGTCTGTATATCTATTTTTATTATATGCTGTGTTCTTCCTTTCTGAAAGGCCCAAATAGCTCCCTGCCCCTTTATCATAGTTGGTAATAGCATTTCTAGAGCTTTAGAAAGCTCATGGCTTCCTCCACAAAGAATCCTGGATGTTTGTGGCTTGTTGCAATGCTAGGGCTGAAAATTCTCTGCTGGCAGGGTCAGCATCGGGATAGGCACTGTTGGGCAGGTGCTAAGGCCCATGACCTCACTTTTCAGCTTCCTGTCCTTGTCCCTCCTCCTTGCTGTTGCTGCTTGTTCATCTGTTCTCTCTGAACATGCAAGCAATGAGGAGGAGGGGATGGAGCAGCACTTTTAACTTCCCTCCTCCTCTCCTCCTAGGAGATTGTGTGGACTGGGTCTGGAGGGAGAGGGCATGCAAATAGGCAGTGGTGCCTTGGAGAGAGAGATGGGGCCCCATTGAGGGCACCTTGCTCATAAGACCCTCCCCCTAGCCCAGGGGGAACGGGCTAATGGGCATCCTTCCCTCCTTCAAACCTCAGCTCCCAGGGATCCCCAAAGAACGGGCAGGATTATTATCTGTGATTATGTCCATACATTCTATGCCACGTAAAAGCATTCCATATCCCTTCTATTCCTCTTTGATACGCATCTACAGATGTAAACTGAAGAATGACTAGCTAGCATATGCAGAAAGTAGGTCTGCTTCAGAGACATGTAGGTAGCTTAAGGCAGTAGTGCACCTAGGATTTCTCCTCTGTGCTTAAATTCAACCTCCGAGAGCAGCAGATGAAATGTGTATGTGTGGGGGTGAGGCAGTGGCAAAACAGGTCCCATGCCAGCAAGGGTATGCTGTGTCCCACTGGAGCTGATCGCTTGTTTTACAGTCAGGGCACCCGACCAGGAATTTGCATAGTTACAGATGCTCATTTTATTATTTTATTATTTTTACTTTAAAATATATATTGCCCTTTTCTATAACAAAATGGTGTGTTTTCCCCACCCCCAAGCAGAAGCAAGTCCCATTTTAGTCCTGTAGTCATGAGGGAGCTATAGTTTAAATGAGTTTAAAATGCTCAAGTGCACATGCTCAGAGTATCTTTTTTTTTTAAAGTTAGGGATGATAATGTTTGTTGCTCTAATATATCAGGAATGTAGAAGCAGTTGTAAAGCATGGAATGGCAAGGGGGAAGAAGAGGAATGTTCGTTGGGTCCCTCACAACTGAAGCAATACACATGGTCATCTAAAGTGGGGGGGAGCTTTAAGACAGGAATGGCCCAGGGGTCAAATGAGCCTTCCAGGATTCTCTGTCTGGCCTTTGGGACTCCCCACCACCAGGCCACACCCCTTGCTAGCCCTACGTTGCACTCTCCTTGATTTTTTTTTGCCTGGCTGGAATGGGTCCTTGAACTCTGATTATGCCTCATGCTTGCCTGATGGAGGACAAAGAAAGGTGTGTGTAAAGCTAGCCTACTGTGTAAAAGTAAAATTTACAATCATTACTCCACCTGCTTTTGCCTCTGGCCCCACCCACCATTGGCACATGGCCCTCAGAAGCTTGCCGAGAAGGGAATATGGCCCTCAGGCTGAAAATGGTTCCCCACCCCTTCTGTAAAACCATTAAGTCCAATGTCTAAAATTACCAAACTGGAGCATTAGGATGTGTTGTAATAGATTAATATCAATGCTGTTTATTAAAAATTGCTGTTGACAGAGGAATATTTTTAACAAATTAGAGGCATTTGAACCCAGAACATGATTCTTATTTGCATTATAAGATCTGAGTAAGAGTGTACACTCCCATCCACATTACAATGCAGGAAGGTATGTGCATCCTCCAGCCAGGCCCCGGCACCAGTGGAGCCAGGTTGGACGCTGGCCGATGGCCCCTGCAGAAGAGAGGGGCCCTGCTGCATGTGCCCTGTGACCCGATGCTGGCACAGATCGCACATTGGGAGCCACCAAGGCAACACCCCACCATTGCAGTGGTGTGGGCTGGCCGCACCTCTTCCTTTGTAGCTGCATCAGTGTGCTGTATGTGCATGCTTACCATCACCCAAGAAGATGGTGACGGGCATTGGCAGAGGCTGATGCGGCCAGGCCTATTTAAGCCCCAGTAGCAGCGGTAGTGCTGTTGCATTGCCGCTGCAGCCTTCGAGACCATGCTGCAGTGTGGTGCCTAAGGGCCCACTGCAGTCTGGTGCGGCCCTGCCTACACCACAATTGTCTTGGATTGCATGTGCATTATTGCACTGTCCGTATCTGGATGGGGTCATTATGTGACTATTGCCATATCCTATGGACAGAGTCTATAACCTTGCTGCACCATTAGAAAATATGGGATCCTATGACTCATATCACTGAGGTGCTATCATCTCTGTAGTCACAACCTGTGTGTGATGGTCACTTGAACATTGTAGTATCAATTGGTGATAGTATGGCAGGAAAAGGTGGCAATGTAGAAGGCTATAGAGTGGCTCAGTATTGGACAAATCTAACCAGGAAATGGGGTTGGAAGCTTAACCGGATCAGTGCTGCCCTGGAAAAAAATACTTAGGATGCATACAGACTATACATTCAAAGCACATGGCTTCCCCCCAAAATCCTGGGAACTGTGGTTTCCTCCTCACAGAACCACAATTCCCAGCACCTTTACCAAACTATAGTTTCCAGGATTCTTTGGGGGAAGCCATGTGCTTTAAATTATGGTGTGTATGCAGTTCTAGGCTCCAGTCTAGCTCTGTGGGTGGTAATCACAGCTAATGGCTACTTGAGTGGATACTTATATCCCCATCCATATCAGCAGATGAATCCATAATATTTGATGGGGCCCAGAATGAATATCCCAATACAGATGTAACAGCTGTGCATGTAGCTCTCTCTTTCTGGATTGCAACATTAAAGTGAGAGAGTTAATTCTGACATGAGATTATATTTCTGTATTGAGTGCACTGGGATGATTGCACCAGAACATTTTTTTTAAAAAGTTGTTATGTAAGAATGAAAATCCCACAAAGATTCTGCAGGAATTATCCACAAACGGGAAGCAAGGAGATTCCAGTGTCCTACTTGAGTATCTTTTCTGCAAAATCCACATGGATGATTTCACATTCTCGTGTAACATTTTTCATGTGTGTTCCCCTATAGGAATCATTCCAGAGCTCGTCCAGGGAGGGAAAGGTTTTCAGAGGAGATATCCCAAATTCTATGTTGGTCCCCTCTAGTTTTTACAAAGTGAAGGCAAATTTTCTCAGTTTTCAGAAGGGGTGGGAGGCTCGGACCACAGGTCTCGAGGTCTGTACCCCTTCCCTTGCCAAAAGGAGGAAAGAGCTGGGCAATTCTTTCCAAAGCAGAGTCCAAGCAGCTGCCTCCTTCTCTGGAACTGAGCAGGCTCGGTTCTGCACGTTGCTGGTTAATCAATCCCAGCCTTTGGGATGCCTCCAAGGCTTGAACGAGAGTCTACTGGACTGGACTACTCCCCTCATTAAATCCTACCATCTGGCTTCAATGACTGAGCAATTGGGGGGTTATACAGAGGGGGAGGGTATAGGGATGCTGTTATGGGTTAGGCTGCTCTGAGCCTACCCGCCCTTGCGGCTCCCAGAATGCTTGACTCATCTTTGTAAGTGTGTGCCTCTCCCTGTTGCATTAAGGAGAAACTGCCAGGGAGTAGCTACTGCTTCACAGGGATTGGTAAGTACCTGCATGCCATCCTCCCATGCTCTGTGTGTTGTGTCTTGAGCCCCAGTTGTAAAAATAAGCAAAGAGGCTCTGTCTAACACCTGGGCAGTGAGGCTTACATGTGCCCCATGGAGGACAGGGTGCATCCTGGGGCTTTATTAAAAAGAATTGGGGAAGGTGCATGCATGCCTGTCTGGAAGATCCTGGCTTTCATCTGAAGCTCCACTCCTCAGCTGTCATTTAGCTGGGTTGGCTGTGATTGCACAGGGACGAGGGAAAGGAAGGGACATGCTCAGCAGTGCTGTATTATTGCTTCGCATCCTGTGTCAGGGATTGGGAACCTTCTGTCCTCCAAATGTTTTATTGGACTCCAACTCCCATCATCCTCCCTTCCCCACCACCACAACCAATGGGTAGGGAAGATGGGAACTGTAGTCCAACAACATCGGGAGGGCCACAGGTTCCCTACCCTTGTTCTAGGGCAAACCCTAGACATTAAAAGCCATCCCTGGGGCCAATCCTGGCTATAGCACAAAGCAGGGAAAGAGAAAATCAGTTC
The DNA here is from genome assembly GCF_030035675.1 of Rhineura floridana. Taxonomy (NCBI): domain Eukaryota; kingdom Metazoa; phylum Chordata; class Lepidosauria; order Squamata; family Rhineuridae; genus Rhineura; species Rhineura floridana. The sequence continues at coordinate 22,924,349 of NC_084482.1, forward strand.
ATACATTAGACAGTCTTAAAATGAGGTATGGTGCACAATGGTGTTGACACCATTCCAAGGGCACAGAAGTGCCAGTGCTCTAGCAACCATGCTTGCCTCTATTTTGAGAAGCCATGCCAACTGGCAGTCTCCCTCCATACCCGAAAGAGAAGGCTAAAGTCAGAAGGGATGCTCAGTGGCAGAGCTTTGCATGCAGAAAGTCCCACTTTCAGCTCCTGACATCTCCAGGTAGGACCGGGAATGTCCACTGTCTGAAACCCTGGAGCAGCCTTTCCCAACCAGTGTGCCTCCAGATGTTGCTGGACTACAGTTCCCATCTTTCCTGACCATTGGCAATGCTGGCTGAGGCTGATGGGAGTTGTGGTCCAACAACATCTGGAGGCACACTGGTTGGGAAAGGCTGCCCTGGAGAGTCACTGCTAGTCAGTGTAGATAGTACTGAGCCAAATGGATCAACGATCTAACTTGGTATGGTTGAAGCAGCTTCCTGTGTTCCTAACAATGGCCACTATGGAAAAGGAGGCAGCAGTGAGTTCAACATTTGTTCCTGCTGCTATTGCAGTTCCAAGAGCTAGGTATTAAAAAAACCCCTAATGAAATATTATAGTAAAACATATGCACCCCCAGGTGAAGATTTGTAATGCAACTCTGGCAATGTGGTTTTGTTTGTAGTCTGCATGTAAAACAAAATGGCTACTGCTTACATAACTTCCAAGGCCCTGGTTTTCTAACTATGGATCCCCCCAGGGGAATGTGAGACACAAGGGAAGGCAATGCTCTAGGGAGGGAGAGGTTCCTGCAGCAAGGAGTCCCAGAGGGAAATGACTGAAAAGTCATTACTCTTCCCAAAGCAGGTGTGTTTTGATTTCAATAAAAATGGTTACTGAAAAAGCCATGTAGGCCCAGCCACTGAGTTGTTTTTCAACAGCAAAGGTTTGCAGTAACCCTTTTCATTCCGGCCATTGAAAATAGCTCTTACACTCATAACTCTTGGGAGTGATGTTGTATCAACTCTTGTGGAAAACATGCATAGAGTGAACATGCCTGCACCATCTTGGATGTGCCCATTAGAAGAGAATAGAGCTGGTGAGATTCATTCCCAAGACTGGCATATTTACTTATTTATTATATTTATATTCTGCCTTCCCTGCAAAGAGCTCAAGCCAGCATACATGGTGACCCCATCCCATCCCCTCATTTTATCCTCATCTTGTGAAATAAGTCAGTCTGAGAAAGTGTGATTGGCCCAAGATTGCCCAGTGAGCTTTGTGGCTAAGTGTGGATTTGAACCTGGGTTTTCCTCAAACTTAGTCCAAGATTCTAAGCGTTACATTATGCTGGCTTCAAAATTTATTACTCATGAATTGCATCCCAAATTCTCCCCTTGGTAATCTGTTGAACCTTTGGTCTTATTTGGCAGGTGTCATTGAATATTCCAAAAACTGGAAGCCATCATGGCTCTGACCAGTGCCTTCACGACTGTTACCAACACCCCTGGACTGATCGTCTGGAGAATTGAGGTGAGGTAATTAAATTTTCTCTATGCTAAGCTGAAAGTTTCTCTCGTCTCCCAAGCTACATAAGGACCTGACTGGATTTATTTATTTATTTATTATTTTATTTATTAGATTTATATCCCACCCTTCCTCCCAGTAGGAGCACAGGGTGGCAAACAAAAGCACCAAAACACTCTAAAACATTATAAAAACAGACTTTATATTACAACAAAACATCCTTAAAAATATTAAAACAAAACATCTTTAAAAACATATATTTTAAAAAAATATTAAAAACATTTTTTAAAAGCTTTAAAAACATATTAAAAAGCAATTCCAACACAGATGCAGACTGAATGATCAACACATTTTTACTTTGCCATTTTGAGTACAGTCTACCATCTAGTCTACCATCACTCTTATTAGCTAGGTAAGAACATAAGAAGAACCTGCTTGATCAGGCCAGTGGCCACCTAGTATCCTATTCACACAGTGGCCAACTGGAGGCCTGTGGGAAGGCCGTAAGCAGGACCTGAGAGCAAGAGCACTCTCCCCTCCTGTGGCTACCGGCAGCTGGTTTTCAGAAGCATTCTGCCACCTACTGGTGAAGCAGAGCAGAGCCATTGGGGATGGGTGAGAGTGTCAATTCAGTTCACATTTCAAGCAGAATTTATCAAATTCTCACTTTCCAAATCAGTGTGAGAACCAAAACTCAGCCATCCTTACAAATTTGCTTCTATTAGAATTTTGTGATGCCGTTTGCCAACTAAATGATATTGCATATATTAGGGGAAAGTGTGCTTAAAAATGAATATATGAGTAAAAATAACGTACAAATGCAGGATATGATGGGAAAGGGCTTACAAAAATGTGTACCTTTGTCAAAACTGCCTACAAATATGTCTTTATTAGGAGAAATTTGCACAAAAATGCTGGAGAATTTTCATCAGGGTTTTTTTAAAAAAAATTGCAACTTGCTGCAGAAATGGGGAGAACTGAATTTAAGATTGGAAAAATGAGAAACTGAGGGAAGTGAAATTGACAAGATTGTTCTATCCCTAATAGCCATCATGGCTAGCCACTGATAGCTTTATCCTCCATGTATTTGTCTAATCCTCTTTTAAAGCTATCCAGGTTGGTGGCTATCACTGCCTCTTGTTGGAGCGAATTCCATAGTTTAACTATGCACTGTGGGAAGAAGTACTTCCTTTTGTCTGTCCTGAATCTTCCAACGTTCAGCTTCATTAGATGTCCATGAGTTCTAGTGTTATGAGGGAGAAAAATGTTTCTCTATCCACTTTCTCCATGCCATGCATAATTTTATACACTTCTATCATATCACCTCTTATTTACATTTTCTCTAAACCAAAAAGCCCCAAATGCTGCAACCTTTCCTCATAGGTGAGTCACTCCATCTCTTTGATCATTTTGGTCGCCCTTTTTGAAACTTTTTCAGCTCTACAGTATCCTTTTTGAGGTGAGGTGACCAGAACTGTACACAGTGTTCCAAATGCAGCCACACCACAGATTTATATTCACTAACAGGCAAAAAACCTTGTGGTTTAAGAATGTACCTATAGTCAACAGACATTTCTATCAAACTTTAAAAAGCAGGGAAACTGGGCAGCTATAGTGAATGCACCAAGGGAGCAGGAGACCTGACCTCCTCTCTGGGATATTGTACCGCCCTACAAATTTGCAAAAATGTCTTAGGTCTGAGATATTTGAGGGAGCCTTTTGTGGATGGAGGAGGGAGAGGTCGAGTTGAGGGAGAGGGAGTAGTTCAATTAATTATTTAGCCCTAAGCACTTACTCATTTAAGTCTGAAATGTCAAAGAGTTTTACATTCGTTTTGAATTGGAAATGTAGATTGGAAGTATTTAATTAGGAAAAAACATGATTCTAAAATTGTCAGGGCCATGAAAGGTGTCCCCCCCCTCTACGTTTGAAACTAGCATTTAACCAACATTTTATTTTAAAAAATTGAACTGAACTGTAGATTGGAAGTGTTTTAATTCAGAATGACCAACGTTTGTATCCAAATGCTGCTGTTCAGCTCACACAGCAGACCTCAGCTTGTGCAACAGAACTTCCTCCACTTCTTCCCTACAGCCCCCTGTGCAACCTCAAAACCTGCCCCAGAGGGTTGGGGAGAGGAGAAGAGGAAATCCTGTTGTGCGAGTAGAACTTTGTTTACGCAGTGTTGGATGTAACCCCATGTTGCTAAAGTAGCAGTGATCAGAACGATCTATGTTGTTGTTGTAAATTTAACATTATACTTTCACAGTGCAATTTTTAAGCAGCATTTCACTAATACTTTATTTTTTTAAAAAAATAGATAAAAAAAGTGTTTTAGTATTATTAGTTGGGGGGGATTATAAAATGATACCCATCTCAAAAGTTAAACTGAATGTGTGGTAGGTTCACCTTTAAAACAACACTACTCATGTCAAAAACACCCCTCTCTAAAATGTTGGAAGAATAACACTAAGTGGAGATTGTACCACTCGTCCATCCCTCTAAAAAAAAAAAAGGCCAGAATTTTCTACGGTAAAAAAAGAGAAAGAAGGTCAGGGAAAACATAGGAGGATTACAAACAGATGTGGGCTCTGTGTGGACCTCCTGTAAAATGCAAGTGAGCAAGGCATGGCAATTCCACACTAGTGTGGAAGCAGCCCAAGTCACATTGAATTAATTGACACTCATTTATTTATTTATTTGTATTATTTGATTTATATTCTGCCCTTCCTCCCAGCAGGAGCCCAGGGTGGCAAACAAAAGTACTAAAAAAACTTTAAAACACCATAAAAACAGACTTTAAAATACATTAAAACAAAACAACTTTAAAAAAAAAATTTTTTAAAGCTTTGAAGACATCTCTAAAGATGTCTTTATGATTAAATCTTTATGATTAAACTTGCATAAGGGTTGTGCTGTAAGATCATATTCACACATCTATTTTAGCATCTTGTGAGACTTTTTGATGTGTTTAATATTTTTTGTTTAATGGTATTGGAATATGCACACCAATCATGCAATTGCACTGACACTGAGCACATCCAAACTGGCAGTGTGTTGTAGGCTTAATGCTACTCACATAGTTTGTACAACAGCTGCATGATGTCACCCTCCTCAAAATGCCATCCTGTATTATTTCTGCCCCATTTAATCTGCATTTACTGTTTCTGCAAAAAATCTGGTAAATTTTTTTTAAACAACCTGTTAAAATGGTAAATCCGGATTAACTGGGCAATAAAAATAAGGGATAGCATTTTGATGACATCATGTATATGCTGCAAAAAACATTGCAGCACAGAGTTCACGATAAACTACTGGTGTGGAAGTGCAATCGCATGATTGGTGTGCCAAATATCCCAAGTATTTCTGTCTGCATCACCAGCACATGCCTGAGGGACTGGACATTGTAACTGCTGCCACTAAGTTTACTTTGTGGACCGTTTCATGCATTGTGTTTCTCCTTCCCAGAAAATGGATCTGGTGTTGGTGCCACTGAACGCTCATGGAAGCTTCTATGAAGGTGATTGCTATGTTCTCCTCTCGGTAAGTGCTGCAAAGGCTGAAGTGCAAGAGGTCCCTGCTTACTGATGTTCTAGCAGCTTTATAAAGTTGAAAAGGTGCTTTGAAAAAAGAAATCCATAAAATATGTCAGCATAAACATTTGATTAGGTTATTCTAACTTGAAGCAATGTGTCAAATATCAGGGGTGGGGAACCTGATGCTCTTTACGTGTTGTTGGACTACAACTCCCATCAGCCCCAGCCAGCATGGCCAATGGTCAGGGATGACAGGAGTTGTAGTTCCACAATTATCTGGAGGGCCACAGGTTCCCCACATCGTCATCGTCATCATAATTCAGCCCAAGATTCCCAGGACGGTACATAACACTATTATAATACACAAATCAATACAAAAGCCTCAAAAGTCAAGAATGTGTAAAACAGTTATCAAAAAAGCAAAGCATAAAACATCAGAGGCCTGAAATATTAGTGTGTCTTTCTTGCGGATACTGTTAGAGGCACTGAAGAGGTGAAGCACGCTTGGTCATTTCTGTATGGCAGTTTATTGTGGACTTGGTGCTGCCCATGCATGCAAGTTTTGTGAAACATCTACATGATATTGTCCTCATCAGAACACTGTCCCATATTATTTTCCCCATTTAATCTGGATTTACTGTTTCTGCAGAAAATCCAATCAGGAGAAATCCCCATGAAAATGGCTACTCACCGTGATGGCTACGCTCTCCCTCCAGGGTTGCACGTGGTGTGCTTCTGAATACCAGTTGCTGGAAACTGCAGGAGAGGAGAGTGCTCTTGTGCTCAGTTCCTGCTTGCAGGTTCCTCAGAGGCATCTGGTGGACACTGTGAGATCAGGATGCTGGACTAGAAAGGCCACTGGCCTGATCCAGCAGGGCTCTTCCTATGTAAATCTGGATTAAAGAGGGTGGGGATGTAGTGGGCTCTGTTAAAAAGCTGCGTGCATGAGCCTCAATCAAGTGCCATGTGGAAGTGCCCATTATATCATAGTTATAAGGCAGATAAATTGAGTTTTGATCGCCCTGACCAGCTCCAGTTGAGCTGCAAGACTACTTTGAGAAGGGCAAGAGGGTTCAAATTCCACCAAAGAGCCTGCTGCCAAGTCCCACACCCCTCTCTTGCCTCTGGGGGAGACAGCTGGGAAGTCCAAATGGCACCCCTCAGAGACTTGGCTTTGTTCTGGCTGACCACTGTAAGAACAAGATGCTGGACTAGATGGGCCACTGGCCAGATCCAGCAGGCTCTGCTTATGTCCTTATGTTCAGGGGCTGCCAGTTGCTGACCCCTAGTTTAGAATGAAGGTAAACTGGCCACACAATCTACCAGAAAAGCCTTGCCCACTTTGGCTGCTTCCAGTTGCTTCAGACCTTAAAAAAGACATCTGTATCCATCCACTGCAAGAACCCCAAGCACGCAAAAGCAACGTTTGCATTTGTAGTCCAAAAGCCCAAACCCAACTCATGTTGGCAGAGGCAAGTGCTTTATACCCAGTCAGACTCTGTGTCCACCACCCAGCCCAGTATTGTCTACTTCAGGGATAGGGAATCTGTGGCCCTTGTGAAATTATTGGGCTACAGCTCCCATCACCCCTAACCATCGGCTGTGCTGCCTAGGGCTGATGGGAACTGGAGTCCAACAACTTCTGGAAGGCCACAGCTTCCCCATCCCTGTTCTGCTTTGGCTAGCATGGTCTTCAGCAAAAGCCTTTTCCATCACCTACTACTATACAACATAGTCTTTTGCTGGAGGTGCCCCGGACATAGCTTGACACCTTCTGCATGCAAACCTTGTGCTCTCTCACTGAACCCCCCTCCTACATGGGCAAAACATGCAAAGCTTTTCCTGTTGCCCATATTGGGGGGGGGGACAGGCTCATAATGTGTGCGTGGGACTAGAAATGGAATGGCTAATGGTGGTGCTCTATAGGCTCACAGTGACATCTGCTGGAGACAGTGATTAATACAATTACACTCCACATAACTTTGTCCGCACAGGGTCATGGAAGGCAGGATCCTGGTCCTTCTTAACCAGGCGATCACTGTCTTCTGCAGGGGAGGGCCTCCTGCAAATACCATCTCATCAGGAGGTCTGTTCCACTACTTCCACACAACATAGGAAGTTGACCTTTAGTGTTATGGCGCTTACACTTTTGAATACACTCTTCTTAACTATTAGACAGGTGCCGCCTCCATTGTCTTTTTGGCGCCTGCTGACAACCTTCCTCTTTCAACAAGTAGAGACCTTTTCCCAGTTTTCCTCTGTATTGGAGCTGTATTTTTTTAATGTTTTTAGTTTTTTAAAATATGTTTTTAGTGGTTTAAAAGATGTTTTTAAAAATGTTTTACAGATGTTTTGTTTTGAGATTTTTTAGTGTCTTATCATTTGTTGTTTGCCACCCTGGGCTCCTTATGGGAGGAAGGGCCGCATATAGATTTAATAAGTAAATAGATAAAAAAACAAACCCCTCATAAAGGCTTGCTTCACCTATGCATATCCTTTCTTTCCCCCAATTACTTTTGTAGACCCGTAAATCAGGCAGCACCCTGTCCTATGACATCCACTACTGGATTGGGAAAAGTTCCTCACAAGATGAGCAGGGCTGTGCTGCTATCTATACCACCCAGCTAGATGACTACCTTGGTGGGATTCCCGTGCAGCATCGTGAAGTGCAGAGTTACGAGTCCGAGCTGTTCAAGGGCTACTTCAAACAAGGTGTCATGTGAGTAGGAGGTCATCACGGGAACAACTGACACATCTCAGCATGCAGCCCTTTTCCCGATGGGGCAATCTGTGCATGATGGCCAATCCAAGACATTTTGCTGCCTGAGGTGGAGCAGTAAATGGCACTCCCGACGCCTCCAGGTAGGGATGGCTGAATCTATCCATTTCAGCTTCTCTTAGTTTCCCAGTCTTGAACTCAGTTCATCACATTTCTGCATTCATTTGCATTTTTTTTTAAAAAGTGTCTCAGGAAAGTTAACATTTTAGTGCACATTTCTCCTTACACATTTTTGTATGCAATTTTGCCTAATATTCATATTTTTGCAAGCGGTTTCCCCTACTATATATTATTTATATCTGCAATTTTCACAAATAAATCAATTTGATTGCACACTTCCCCCTAACTTAGTGCATTTTTGAATAATTTGTTTTAATTGAACTGCACTACAAAATTCAGAGAAGTGCAATTTTAGAACTACATTAACTGCATTTCAGTTAATATTCTGTTTCAGAAAGTATGAACTGAAATTTCTTCCCCAACCCTACTTGCAAGTCAGAGCAATACTACCCAAGGCTGGTCAAGTTGTTTTGGCACTTCAGGCAGAAAATCCCACAAACTCCTCTTCCTGGCACCAAAAACATAATAATAAACCAAACAAGTAAAAATTTGCTGCTCTTTCAGGATAACCCAAATCGCTAATATCGGGGACGCTATTTCAGATTCTGGTGGTGGGAATTCTTGAAAAGCTTTTAACTTTAAATGCCAACTGTTTGGGTCTATCAAGAATACACTGCAACAAAGCAGTACATATTAAGATTTTTTTTGTGGTTACTTTTTAATACATCATAATGCAAGATTATCAGCACAAGTCTTTCTATCCTTCTTATAGACGTATGCCTTTTGACATGTGTAGGCTTACTACTTAATGGTGTAAAACTGTGTTTTTAAAATGGCAGGAAGTCATTGGGAGTTCCTCAGTGAGAAGATCAGTAATGGCAGACAGGTCCCTGGCCCATCACTGCTAACCTTCCCGTGGACTTAATAGCTTCAGTTTCTGGACATGTTTTAGAGGATGTCCTCAGTTCATGCAGGGCAACAGCGAGGAGGACCCACTCACCTCTGTGCCCCATCATGTGAACTGATGCTAGAACATATCCCAGAATTCTCTGGGAGTTTTAACAGACAGGTCAATCTGGAAATAGTTCCTTCAATGGAGAAAGTATGAAAACTGCTGTTTCTGAACAATCCTTATTCTATGTGTCAAGCTGTGTGTTGAGTCTGCCAAAAATAAAAGTGTACCCCAAGGAATGACCATGCAGTCTGAAGCCTGGGAGAGAGTGGCACAAGCCTTCAGGCTTCCCTTAATAGGGCACTTGGGAGTAAGAGCCTTCTCTTTTGTCCTCTTGCCAAATCATTCCTCAAGTTGGAGAAAGTGGCCACCTCTCACACGCAAAGCTTTAAAAACAAAGATGCTTTATATTTGCAGCCAATCATATCTACAAATGATATTGTTAAATTTGCATTTCTGAATAAAGTGAACCCAGAAAGTAGATAAGGAAGATAGCTGTTTCCTATTAGGTAACAAACATAAACATCACCATGTTGTTTGTTTAGGCCAGCCTTTCCCAACCAGTGTGCCTCCAGATGTTGTTGGACCACAACTCCCATCAGCCTCAGCCAGCATTGCCAATGGTCAGGAAAGATGGGAATTGTGGTCCAACAACATCTGGAGGCACACTGGTTGGGAAAGGCTGGTTTAGGCAAATGCACCTATAAATCATCTTAGCATTCTGTCTTCTGGTGGTGGTCAGCCACATGCCACAGGGATGTTCATAAGTAAGGAGTGGTGTTGGTGATCTCCACCTCCTGATGATAGTTGTTCCCAGAATCTGGTTATATCTGATTCTAAGGAGCCTCCTAATGGGAATGTTGGCCCGCCAGTGACTATTCTATGTGGAAGAGGTGATCTGAAAGACTCTTTTGCTTTTGACAAGTTGCAGAAGTGTGTTGGATGCAGAGCCCATTCTAACAACCATCTCTGTCATGGCTGATTTCAGCTACAGATGGCCATGTACTAAACTGGTTGTTTGAAAGCTGATTTTTTTTTACTGCTTTATAGAGAGCTTTACAGGAGGACTTCACAAAGCAGCTTACATAAAATTATCAAAATGATAATAAGCATCAGTTAAAGCTGAAGAGTCCATACGTGCTTCTTCTCTGCTCCTCTTGGGGCAAGATGGTTCTTCAGAAGCTCTTCTGGTAGCATTTGGCCACCATCATCACTAGGAGCTAGATGGTTTAAAGTCCACCATATGATAGGCTGCTTCAGGAAAACTAGTGCCATATTGATCACATGACTGCTAAACTTACAAGTAGTCACTGCAGGGTGACTGTGATTCTTATATTCTCCCACTTGCCCTGTCCACCAGGGACAGTATCTTTTTCTTAGTGATGCACTCAGGACAGGACTTTGAGACAGAAGTTCAGGGCTCTATTCAGCAGACTGAGCAGGAGGACCTGGGTTATCACATTTTGGATGGCTTTAAAAGAGGATTAGACAAATTAATGGATGATCAGGCAACTGAAGGCTACTAGCTATGATGGCTGTGCTCTGTCTTCATGGTTAGAGGAAGTATGCTTCAGAATGTCACTTGCTGGAAATCGCAGGAGGGAAGAGTGCTCTTGAACACAGGTCCTGCTTGTGGGCTTCCCATGGGCATCCAGTTGGCTTCTGTGAGAACAGAATGCTGGATTACATGGGCCTCTGGCCTGATCCAGCAGGCTGATCTTACGTTCTTATGTTAAGTGAAGTAATACACATTACCCCATATAGACAGCACCACCTCCCTGCAAAACTATTACGTTCAGACTCTAAGATTACCTAATTGCATCACTGCAGTCCTCTTGTGCCTATCACTCATAAATTGCTCTCTGTATTTTGGCCCTATATTTATTATTTATTTATATATATTTAACAAAATGCTGCTTGGTTGTAATAACACCTCAAAGCGGTTTACAAAAAAAATCAATAAAGTTAAAAACAAGTATTTAAAAACATTCAAAACTTAATTAAAATCAACAATAAGCTAAAAGTAGATTAAAACTCACATAACTAACTTCTGTATGTCTGGTTAGGTTAGGCTTGCCTAAACAAAAATGTTTTAAGCAGGCACCAGAAAGAGTACAATGAAGGTGCCTGCCTGATGTTAATAGGCAGGGAGTTCCAGTGTGTAGGTGGTGCCACACTAAAAGTTTAATTTCTTACAACTGTGGAACAAGTATAATGTGGTGGCATCTGTAACAGTACTAGTTCCACAGGTCAAGGTGGTTGAGCGGGCATATATGGGGTAAGGTGATCCCACAAGTAAACTGGTCCCAAGGCATTAAGGGCTTTATATACTAACAGTAACACCTTGAACTTGGCCCTGGAGCAAATAGGCAACCAGGGCAGATCTCTGAGCAGAGGTGTAATATGTAATAATCTCACTCTTGTCAACAGCTGCGCTGCAGCATTCTGTACTAAATGCAGTGTTCAGATCAAGTGCAAGGGAAACCCCACATAGAGAGCACTGCAGTAATCTAATTTTGAAGGCACTAAGGCCTGAACTACTTTGGTCAAGCTGTTGTACCAGTTGCAGCTGATAAAAGGTACTTCTAGCCACAGAGGCTACCTGTGCCTCCAATGACAAAGCGAGATCCAGAAGCACCCCCAGACTGCATACCTGCTCCTTTGGGGGGTGCAACCCCATCCAGGGCAGGCAACTGACCAATTCCTCAGAGACGGAAACCACTTACCCACAGTGCCTCCATTTTGCCAGGATTCTTGCCAGCTTATTTTCCCTCATCCATCTCCTGTGCTGTTCTCATGCCCTTCTTTCCCCCCCTTAACCCAAACAGCTACAAGAAAGGGGGTGTCGCATCTGGGCTGAACCACGTGGAGACCAATTTCTACAGTGTCAAGCGGCTATTACATGTCAAGGGCAAGAGGAGTGTCACGGCTACAGAGGTGAGTTTGAATCCAGCTATGTCCTGGGCCCTGAGTCTGAAGGTGTCTTGTCTTCTGCTTTGCTCTGCTCTAACACACTGCTTCTCTCTTTTCTGCCTACGTTTGCTCTCATTACTTCAACACCTGCAGGTGGAGATGAGTTGGGACAGCTTTAATGTCGGCGATGTGTTCCTGCTGGATCTCGGCAAAGTCATCATACAATGGAATGGGCCAGAGAGCAACAAGCAAGAGCGCATGAAGGTGTGGGCTCTATCACAGATCAAAAGAATGGGCTCTCTCGGGTTCCTATACTTATTTGTTTATTTATTTATTATTTGATTTATATCCCAGTCTTTCTCCCAGCAGGAGCCCAGGGCAGCCTTCCTTGCGGTTATGCGGGAGCCAGTGGAGACTGGTGGTTCCAATGTCCATGGGGCAGGGAATCCACTCCAGGTTTTAGTCTGAACTTCCAAGGAGCTGACCAAGGTGTTTTGAGCACCTTGGTCAGCTCCTTGAAAGCTTGGACTAAAATCCGGAGCAGATTCACTGCTCTACTGACACTGAAGCCACCAGTCTCCACTAGTGGATGCTCTGGGACTGGCATTCCCAGTGTAATTTGTAGAGTTCCTAATATAACTTTTGAACAGGTCTAAACTTTTCATCCTGTGCCACACCCCGGTTCATATTCCCCACCACCATCAAGCTGCCATTACTCATAAAGGAAAAACCTCCAGGCTTGCATTTTTAATTCTTAAGAGTTTCTTCACTGAAGGGAGAGAAGACTTGTAGCATTTGTTTGTTGCCAACTCAGCTTGAATATTAATAGTAATTATGTGCTTCTACTACTAGATGATTATAATATAACTCCATTCTACTGCATGTGTAGGTTAGATCCTATAAAGTCTACAGTGTAGAGAAGGCCAAGCCTCAGAGGGTTTCACACTTCTGAAACTAGTAGACATAAATGCATATTCTAGCACATGGGCAGTGTAGAGGGGCCATAGCTCAGAGCACATGCTTTGCATTCAGAAGGTCCCAGGTTCAATCCCTGGCCTCTTCAGGTAGGGCTGGGAAACGACTCCCTAGATGAAACCCTGGAGAGCCATAGCCAACCCATGCAGAATTTACTGAGCTCAATGGACCAAAAGTTCTGACTTGGTAACAGGCGGTTTCCTGTGTTCCTCATGTCTTCCTTAGGCTATGCTTCTTGCCAAAGATATCCGTGACCGAGAGCGTGGGGGCCGGGCTGAGATCGGGGTGGTGGAGGGTGATGAGGAAGAAGCCAGTCCAGACTTGATGAAGGTGCTGGAGAGTGAGCTTGGGGAGAGGTCTCAGGACATCAAACCTGCCATTCCTGATGCAGTGGTGAATCAGCAACAGAAGAGCAACGTCTCGCTCTATCGGTGTGTTGATCAGACTTTCCTTCTGTGCACAAGACTTTTCGTTGTAGTTGTCACTGATGCAGCAATGCCATGGATAGGATGGTGCAGTATTAGTGTTTGTAGAATGGGACAGGAGGAAAAAAGTAAGGTGGCCCCTTTTGCTTTCAAAAATGCTGCATGCCCGGCTGGCAGAGCTAGGAGAAGGGGAAGTTTGAAAGCTGGCACATCAGGCACAGAGGAAGGGGCGGGGAATAGAGGGGCAGCACCCAAAAAAACCCATCAAAGGAAGCAAAGCCACAAAATGTTACTGAAAGACCAGTCTTTATTATTTATTGGTCTCAGTGGAAACCAGTGTGTTTTGGTTGATAACGACCTTCCACAGGGACAGAAGATTAAGTTTCTACTATCAAGGCTATATCTCCCAGGAAGACTGATCTTTAAGCACCACTTTGAGGCTTTGCCTGTGTTTTGTGTCAAGCACAGAGCCTGGCAGGATCTGATGGATCAAGGACAGAGCTAGGATGGAATACGGTACATTAGTAGGGGTGGACTCAGAGAGGAACAAGCAGGTTATGGGTGGAACTAATGTGCAATGTGGTGGGGCCTTGGTGGAACCCGGCAGGTCATAGACAAAGCTAGGGTCACATACTCAGATAAGACCCATTGAATTAGTAGACTTAAATTAGACATGACTAATTTAAGTCACTTGATTTCAATGGGCCCTCTCTGTGGATGCCTTAGTTGGATCAAACCACTAGTGTGGAACGTGAGTAGGTTAGGGGTGGAGCCAGGATAGAACCAACCAGGTCTTGGGCAGAACCAGAGTAGACTCTGGTGATTCATGGGTAGAGCTTGGTAGAATCTAGTTGGGCAAAGTATGGCCAGTCCATGGATGGCTTCAATAACAGGACAAAAGGTTTGTTGGGCCACCTCCAAAGGTGATATAAGATTTTCTTTCATTGATGACAGTTACTTGATAGGATGTAGTTTTATTGGTCCGATCAATAAAATAATGGACAATTGGGAGCCCTAATCCAAACATTGTCCTTCCTCAACCTGGTGTCCTCCAAATGTTAGCCAGCATGGCCAATGGCCAAGGATGATTGGAGTCCAAAACACGTGGAGGGCAGTCAACCGGAAAGGCTGGTCTAGTCCAATTTTCTTCTGTAAGGCAGTACTATACATTAACAGGCCCTCCAGAGATCAGCCCACACAATCCAGACAAGTACCACCTACCCCAGCTGTAGCAGTTGAGGGGCTGGCAGATAAAAGCAGGACTCCTGCGGGGGCGGGTCTGCCGCCAGCAGGGTTGCCCCCAAAGGGGGCGACATCAAAGAGGGGGCAACACAGGGATCCACTTTGGGGAAAGGGCTTGTTCTGCTGCCCAGAAGAGGGGAGGAGGGTGCAGAACCACAGAGGAGTGGGGGCCTGGTCAATAAGTAATGATTTTAAATTAATTGTTGGTGGGGGAAAGGTTTTGTGGGGTTTTTTGTCGGGTTTTGGGGTTGTTGTTTGGTGGTTTTAAGGGTGGGTGGTCTGCCTGAGTTGTGGAAGCCAGTGTCAGCGGCATGTGTCAATCGGAGGGGAGTGATGGGGGGAGGGGGGAGGCCAATATATAATGAGGCTGGGAGGCAGATGCTGGTGGAGTGCTAGGGGCAGGCCACGTCAGGTAAGAGGAACTAAGGAGAGATGCATAATATCTGTCCCCTGTTCCGGGCCTGTCCAGAGCCGAAAGATAGCTGGGGGATGCTTGACTCCATACTCTGGCCTTCGATTGCTGCTGCGCAATGCCAGGTCTGTTGCCCAAAAACATCTCTCATCCATGATATGATATTGGATGACGGCATGGACCTGGCATGTATTATGGAAACCTGGCTGGATGAGGCCGCTGCTCCTATCCTCGCAGCCATGTGTCCAGCTGGGTTCTTGTATGCACAGCAGCCGAGGGTCGGTAGTCGGGGAGGGGGAGTGGTGGTTATTTACTGAAGGTCCCTGGTTCTCACCAGGCCTCCTCTCTGTGAGACTAAGGTTGTTGACTGCATGTACTGGAAGTTGGGCCCAAAGGGTAGTCTAGGGATTCTGCTCTTGTACCATCCACCCCACTGCACGACAGACTCCCTGGCCGAGGTGCTGGAGGTGGTCTCGGATGTGCGTGCACAGTCCCCAAACTTGTTAGTATTGGGAGACTTTAATGTACATTCTGAGGCCGTCCTCACAGGGGCGCCTCGGGACTTCATGGAAACCATGGCTTCCTGGGAGCTGCAGCTTATTCCAACGGGGCCCACCCATGTAGCTGGTCATGCACTCGACCTTGTGTTTGTCTCGGGAGAGGAGAGGAGTGATCTGAAATTGGGGGTACATCCATCACCCCCTTGTCATGGTCAGATCACTACTTGGTGAGGGTGGACTTCTTGGTGCCACAAACCCTCCGTGGGGGTGGAGGACCCATTAGGATGGTCCGCCCCAGACGTCTGATGGATCCAGATGGATTCCTGAATGCGCTTGGGGATTCTTTGGAGCAGGCACACGGGCACTCGGTTGAGACCCTGGTGGAGGGGTGGAATGCTGCAATCGCCGGGGCATTAGACCAAGTGGCTATGAAATGCCCTCTCCCCCTGAATAGAGCTCAGACGGCACCATGGTATACTCCATGGTTGCGAACTCTGAGGTGGGAGGTGAGACGGCTAGAGCACCGGTGGCGGAAATCTCGCTCTGATGACGATTGGACACGGGTTAGTACGGCTGTGGCAGCCTACCATGTGGCGATGAGGGCAGCAAAAAAGGATTTTTATGCTGCCTCTATTGCGTCCACAGAGTGCTGTCCCAGGAGGCTGTTCCAAGTGGTCCGGAGGCTGGTGGGTCCAGTTGCCCCGGAACCAATGGAACATGCTAAGGCCTCCTGTGATGAGTTTGCAAAGCACTTTATGGAGAAAATTGATCGTATTAAGAGTGCTATTCCGTGCGCTGTGGACACAGTGAGCTAGCCAGAGGCAGCCAGTGGTGCTCCAGTGGTGTGGGATCGGTTCCAGCTTCTTCCCTCTGATGAAGTGGACAAGGTGCTTTCATCCTTAAAGCCAACCACTTGCTTACTCGACCCTTGCCCGTTGTGGCTCATTATGAGCTGCAAGGACAGACTGGGCAAGGGGATCAAGGCGGTGGTAAATACATCCCTGGAAGAGGGAGTAATGCCATCAGCTCTCAAGGAGGCAGTAATAAAACCAATTCTAAAGAAGCCTTCCTTGGATCCCCAAGATCTGAACAACTCTCGCCCAGTCTCATATCTGCCATTCCTGGGCAAGGCGGTTGAGTGGGTGGCAGCGAAGCAGTTGCAAGTGCATTTGGAGGAAGCGGATTATCTGGATCCATTTCAATCAGGCTTCAGGCCTGGACATGGGACTGAAACGGACTTGGTCGCCTTGGTGGATGATATGAGGAGGGCGTTGGATAGGGGTGAATGCACCTTCCTCGTCCTCCTGGATCTCTCAGCGGCTTTTAATACCGTTGACCACGGTATCCTTCTGGACTGCCTGAAGAGGTTAGGCATAGGGGGCACTGTATTGCAGTGGTTCCATTCCTTCCTCTCTGGTAGGTACCAGAGAGTGGCATTGGGGGATGAGGTTTCAGATCCTTGGCCTCTCACTTGTGGGGTGCCACAGGGCTCCATCCTCTTCCCGATGCTGTTTAACAACTATATAAAGCCGCTGGGGGCAATCATCAGAAGATTTGGGCTGCAGTGTCACCAGTATGCTGATGACATGCAGCTCTATCTCTCATTCAAATCTTCACCGAGGTTGGCTGTAGAAACCCTATCCAAGTGCCTGGAGTCAGTGAGTGGCTGGATGGGAAGGAATAAGCTGAAGCTGAACCCTGACAAAACCAAGGTACTGTTTGTGGGAGACAAGGGAAGGTTGGGGGATGTTGACCTGGTGCTCAATGGGGTATAATTGCCCCTGAAAGACAGGTCTGCAGCCTGGGGGTCATTCTTGACTCCCAGCTGTCTATGGAGGCTCAGGTCTCGGCTGTGAGCCGGGCGGCGCTGTATCAACTCCATCTGATATGGAGGCTGCGCCCCTATCTTCCCAACCATCTGCTCCCATCTGTGGTACATGCCCTGGTCTCCTCTTGCCTAGACTACTGTAATGCGCTCTACGTGGGGTTACCCTTGAAAACGGTCCGGAAGCTGCAACTGGTACAGAATGCGGCGGCTCGCCTGATTAAAGGCAGCCGCTGGCGAGATCACATCACTCCAGTGCTGAAGGAGTTGCACTGGTTACTGGTTGTTTTCCGGGCCCAATTCAAGGTGTTGGTTCTGACCTTTAAAACCCTATACGGTTTCGGCCCAGTCTATCTGAAGGAGCACCTCCAACATCATCAGGGATGCCGCACAACAAGATCAGCCTCAAAAGGCCTTCTCTCTATCCCAACAGTTAAAACAGCTAGACTGGTGAGAACTAGGGAGAGGGCTTTTTCAATTGTGCCCCCACTTTGTGGAATTCCCTCCTAAATGATCTCCACCGTGCCCCCTCTATGATGAGCTTCCGCCAGGCCTTGAAGACCTGGCTCTTCAGGCAGGCTTTTGGGGTGGGTTAGGTTTTATTATTGTTGTTGAGATTTTTAATGTTTTAATGTATTGTATGATTTTATTTTGTAAGTCGCCCAGAGTGGCTGGACAGCCAGCCAGATGGGTGACTAATAAATTTAATAAATAAATAAATAGTGTATCATGTTTAAAATGGTGGCAACACAGCAAATAGCTTTTAGATGGCTCCTCCTGGGTGCTGGTGAGTCTTTGGGTAGATTCACACAAGCATGTACATCATTCAACAACTTGATCGCTCCATGATTCATAGCTGAATGTGTGAACTGCCTCCAATGAAAAGCATTGTGATGTGAGATGCTATGAAAGCTTGGGGTGGGCGTGGTATTTGATGTGTGATGGCTGTTTCACACATACATGTCATCACTTGTTATTACAGCCATTAAGCAATGAATGTGAATTCACTTAACGATGGGCAGGGACTTGAGAGAGAAAGAGGGCATATCCATATGGGAGCGTTACTTTGTACTAGATGTTTTTACCTCCATGTTCTATTTGCACCACCCAAACCAGCTGCAAACCAGAGGTGTAGTCATCCGGAGACTTGGGGGGCCTTAGACTGATTGATTGAGTTTATTTATATGCCATCTTTCCACAGCAAGCTGTGCCCAAAGTGGCTTACAAGAAAGAGAAATCAGTTTACAAAACAATAAATTCAAGTAGGACAAAACCCAACAATGTAAAAACATAAAATAAATTCTATATTATTTTATAGACCCTATATTATTTTATAGACCCTTTATTTTTTTGGGAGCAGTGTCTTAGCAGGGTCCCTCTGTCTCCAGCATCCTATGAGCTAATCAGCATGAAAGGGGAGCATATTAGCCACACAGAAGAGTCTTCTAACTTGCTTTCTTGTCCCTTTCTGCTGCTTGGAGCTAATCAAAGAGAAAGGAGGTGAGTCAGCCACTAAGACTTTTCTCAGTAGCTAACACTCTCCCCTTTCATGCTGACTGGCTCTTAGGGATGTTTGTTGTTGTGGACGAAGGCCTTAACAAGGATCTCATTCTCAACTCAGCAGGAGAAAAAAAAGGATGGGAGGGGGCTTGCTGTTACTATCATGAAGGGACCTGCACTTCTGAATTTGCCACTACACTACTGCTGCAAACATGGTGTTTTCTATTCACGCTGAGGGGAAGGATCAATCACACATTTTCCTAATGACCACATCCTCTAATTTAACATTTCCATTCCCTCCGGTTGCTTGGCAACCAAGCATGTTCAGTTTGTTCAACCAGCTGCGGTAGGTGCCATTTAAAAAAAAAATCCTGCAAGTGTGATTATGTATATTTTCACTGGTGCGATACAGCTGAAATACAAATTTTTGTTTGAGCAGTGTTATGGTTTTGCACACAAGTTGGGGGGAAAGAAAAATAACAGCATCATTGCAGCAACATAAAAAAGGCCAGCTGAATGGTGGAGAGGAACCGGAAAGTGCTTGCCTACAGGAAATGAAATGAAAGAAGGGAGGAGGAGGGAGTGGGCATGGAGAGAGGAACGATTGATAGACCCACCTAAAAGCATTGGAGCAAAGCGTCTGCAAGCACTAGCGATACATAGTGAAGATTTTTTTCTTCCCTTTTCATATTATCAGCGGATTGAGTTTTACTGAGATTTACAGGGGGGAAACTGCAGGATAGCTTCTATTTTCTGGTAACGTCATGTGAACCATGCAAACTAAAAGGAGATGTGAGTAGCACCAAACACATAGTAAACCACCATAGCCCTGAGTAAAAATTTCTAGATAAAATTCAGGGGACTCCACCAATTTGTCAGTCTCAGAAATGAAAAAACAAACCAAAGTCTCTCTCTCATCTCCCCACCCCCACCCCCATTTCCCTCTCTTCTAGTGTCTCGGACTCTGGAGGGAAAATGCAGGTCACAGAAGAAGGCAAACGACCCATCATACAGGATATGCTTAGCCATGATGTAAGCCCCAGATACATCTTCTTTAAGGGCCTCCTTCATGCTGCTTAAAAAACACAACAAAACAACCCAGTAGCTGCATGCTATCCACAAGCCATTTACACTGAGATCATCTTAATTCATGCTATGGAAATTAGCACCCTTCATAAACTACACTTCCCAGAATTCTTTGGGGGAAGCCATGATTGTTAAAGTGATATCATAGTGCTTTCAATGTATAGTGCAGATGTATTAGCTGCTGACCATTGCCATGAGCATAAGATTACCCCTCCCATCAATTGTTTTATCTCATCTCAAGTCTCTTCCTCCAGCTCAGGTTTTGCCTCCCTCTTGTCAGTATAGGCATGTGATGGGTAGGGAATTGAGGATTTATAGTTCCCATGGAACCAAATGCTGGGGTGCCAATTGGGATTATGGGAGGTTGCTCCTAGAATGCTCATAACAATCTTCTTTGTGCCTTAGGATTGCTACATTCTGGATCACAGTGGGATGAAAATCTACGTATGGAAGGGGAAAGGGGCCACTAAGGCAGAGAAGCAAACAGCCATGTCTAAGGCCTTGGTATGGCATGAGAGTTCAGCTGAGCCGCGCCTTTCCCCAATTCCCTCTTTTGAATTTGTCTTTTAAAGGGAGTTTTAATGTGATCTATTCTATTTTTTAATAATTTCATCTGTTCCACTGTACTAGGAACCATCTCTGTTTTCTAGTATTTGTCCCTGGTAAGTCACTGTCCCTATTTTGGAGAAAATGTGGAAGATGCCTTTAAAAATGCCTTGTTAGGGTGTGCACATGAGTATTAGGGTGCACTAACATCCATTCCATTCCATCTCTCCCCCTCCTGCCACCACTAATTGCTTACCATAGTTGTGAAATGGCCAGGAAAAACATGGGATGCTGACTGTAGCTGTTGTTGCTTCTTTGGGGCTTGTTGGCAGAAACGGAAGGGGGCAAGGCCAGGATTATTTTCCCCCCTCAGTATTGTTTAAATAGCTGTATAGCCAAGCCTAGGCCAACACATTTTGCTGCTTAGTGGGCAAGCCTAGTGCCCACCCCTGCCCCCATTCCACGTACAGAAGCCAATGGGATGGGCACTTAAATATTACTTCAACAGTGGTGATGATGGGACAGTGTCCTCTACTGCACCTGAGGGCAGCAGGCTCGTTTAGAGGGTGTAGGATAGACTGTGTGGCACATCACAGCACTCTCCTCTGACATTTATTTCCCACCTTTCCTCTAAGGAACTCAAGGTGGCATATGAGTTTCCCCTGCTCCCCATTTCATCCTCACATCAAACCGGTGAGATGGATTAGGCTGAGAGACTGTGACTTGCCAAAGGTCACCCTCTGAGCTTTTTGAACCTTGGTCTCTAGGAGCAGCAACCTACCTAGGCTGCACAGGAAACCTATAGCAGAGGCAGGAAGGGTGCTGGAGCACAACCTGCTTTACTTGCTTGTTCCCTACAGGAATTCGTTAATATGAAAGGCTACCCTTGCAGCACCAACTTGGAGACTGTGCATGACGGGGCAGAGTCAGCTATGTTCAAGCAGCTGTTTCAGAAATGGACAGTCCAGGACCAGACAATGGGGCTAGGAAAAACCTACAATGTTGGCAAAATTGGTAAGGAAGATCCTATTCCTGGATATGATGATGCACACCTCAAGAGAAACTCACTGTTAAGACCCTGCCTTGTCAATCTAAAAAGAATGATCCACACTCCTGGACTGAGGGTTTCCTACTGTTGCGTGCTGCCCTGTGACTTGACCACAAGCAAGGCTTTGCATATTCTGCAATTCTGTAGATGGTTGTTGTTGTTGATGATGATAATAACAATAACAATAATAATAATAAAACTTTCAGATACAATTCCTGACCATTTATAATCACACAATAAAAACAACTAAAATAGGTTGTACACAGTACAAAAACCAACTAAAGATAGGTTTACAAACCCCAAAGGCAGAGACCTAAAACTGTATTTTTCATCCAGCTGGAAAAGCTTGCTGAAACAAAAGCATCTTCTGTGGTTTCCAGAAACTACAAATAGTGGGCACCTGTCATATATCAACAAGGTTGCTGTTCCACAAAACAGGCAGCTGCACTGAAAGTCCTGCTCTGAGTTGCTGTGGAGCAGGCATCTCATATTTCAGGAACTTCAAAGAGAAGCTCACCTGCAGAACGCTGTGACGTACTGGGTATATAAGGAGTAAGATGGGGCTGGTCCTAGGATAAATAACACCCTAGATGAGGACCGCCTTCTGTGCCCCCCCCCAGGGTCACGCTAAAGCTCAAAAAGCCCCATTCTGAGCAATGACAGTGCACAATGCAATACAGCAGAACTATTACAGGTTTTACTTTAAATATTTTTTGTTTTGCAGCAGTTCCTAAGCGTTCTTTATTTTAGAATACCCATTATTTTTGTCTTTAAAAATAATAACAGTTATAAATAAAAAAGTATGCAGCTGACCTCTTACAGCTTATGGCTTTAGTTTAGTATTATTTATACAGAGTTTACTGAAGTGCTCAATAACGTTGCCTCAAAATGAAGCTGTGTTTCTCTGGGGGTTTTTACCTAGCACAAATGACATCAAAGCTAAAACTGGGGGGGGGGATACTTTAAAGCTAATTGAAGGAAGATCCTTTTTTTACTTAATACCCAAACAACCTGTAAAACCTTGAAAAATAGGTCACAGACCCTTTTTTTTGCCACCCTAGCTCACTGCAGAGAACACATTAAAAAAAAACAGCCACTGACCTCAGCTTGGCACTCTGGGCAACTGCCCAGCTCGCCCACTACTAAGGCTGGCCCTGCTCTTAAGTAACTTAATCCTGAGCTGTAGGTTCACTTACAATAGGTTCATTCTATCAGATCAGAATTTCTGGCACAGCATTCAGAATCCTGAGAAACTCAGCTTTCTTCTTTTTAAGGAAGTTATTAGTCCTCTTGGCTGCACAGCAAAAATTGTCATCCCTTTATACTTAGCAACTCCCCCTTATTAATTTTTTTAAAAGCCTTGTTTTTTAAATTTTGCATAATTATAGAATTTTGCTTTCCCAACTGCAGAACTGTATTTTATTACTTGCACACACACTTCCCTAAGTAGTGAGAACTTCTGAGCCAAGCTACCAGGCTTAGGTTGCAATAGTATACATACTTATCTTGGAGTAAACACCACTGAAGTCAATGGGTCTTACTTCTGAGTAGAAGATAGGATTGCACTGTTAGTTTTGTTTGGATAAGAGAACACTGGAGACTTAACAGTGTCCTTGTAATTGACAAATATGTGAGAGAGCATATTGGAAGCAAATAGGGACTCCTATAGCAGACAACGCAGCCACTAATCCTGCATCAGATCTGCAGAGAAAGCCACTCCATCCCAAGAATAGAGCAAACTCACAGCGCATTCTCTCTCTCAAAACAGCAAATTGCTTCACAGTATTTCATTAACTCCCATTAATGCAACATTGACCAGTCCCCCTAGGTGATTAGTGAGCTATCAGAAGAACAAGGATAGTTAGCATCCATAACACTTCTTAATCTGTGGGTTCCTAAACTTCATGTTGCCTTCAAATATTTAAACCAATGATGGGGAACCTCTGCCCCTCAAGATATAGTTGGACTACAACTACCACTATCCTTGCCTATTGGTCATGCTGATTGGGGCTGATGCGAGTTGGAGTCCAATCCACAGTGGTTGGTAGCATGGCAAAGGCAAGGCGGCATTGAGTACTTGACTTCCAGACACTAAGCATTGCTGCCGCCCTCTGGGAGGACTGAGATATGAGGAGTGAGGTGTGGAGCAGGTGTGGCAGCAAGGACATCAGACTGGCTCTGCCACTGCACCTGCACTGCCCCCTGCCTCCTCATATCTCATCCCTCTCCCTTTCAGTAAGTGGTAGCTATGCTCAGTGTCCAGAAGCTGTCCCATTAATTGCTACTGAGTCCAATAACATCTGGAAGGCCTTGGTGTTTAAACCTGCTGTGTGACTTTCTTGCCTCATCCTATCACCATGCCATGCAGTACATTCTCTCCTCACCTGGCTCAGGACAATTCTGATCTACATTCTGTCATTCTAAGTTGTCATGGTGTCTGTAGCATCTTTATGTTTTGGCCAAGAAACTATAATTTCCTCCCAGTCTTTTTGTGACCCTTGCATCTGCCTTCAGGCCAAAGATTGATGCACCCCACTTTGTAAAACCTTGATCTAACATATGTCAGCTGCTCCATTCCTTTGACACCTGTTTCCTTTCCAGCTAAGGTCAGCCAGGAGAAATTTGATGCCACCCTCTTGCACGCCCAGCCAGAGTTGGCAGCCCAGGAAAGGATGGTAGATAACGGGGAAGGGAAAGTCGAGGTAAGAGCTACACACCCCAATCCCAGGATGGAAGCTGGATCTCCTGTTGGCTTTCTAGTGAGTGCAGGTCCTCATGTTTGCATATGATATCCTTGTGTGAATAGTATTCTTTTGTAATGTTTCTACCATATTGCTTGTACACTTTTACCCCATGTTTCTACAAAATATATTATTTTAAAATAATTGACATTTCGTAGCAGTTTTGCAGGCAGAGGTATGTAGAGTAGAAAAGTTCACATTATTGTCTTAAGTGGCACCATATATTTTACATACAGAATTTGAGTGTGTGGCTCTTAGGAGCTGACATTTCTTGGGATTTATTTTGCACAGAATTCACAGGAGCTTACGCATTTGAAGTGTGAAATGTATCCTTGCTTGAAGGGATCTCTATATGCAGAACTAGATGAAATGAGGGAAACACAAGGATCCCAAGTCTGTGCTTACATTGTAATGCCAGTTCAAAGACTGGGGGCCTTTTCAAGGGATAATTGGTGGGGAGGAGGAATGATTATCCTTTTCCCCACCTGCTGATTCTCCCTTGTAAATGCCCCCAACAGGTATTTTTTAATATCGCCCCCACACACCATATTAGGCTGTGAAACTAGGAGTGAGCTTGGCTGAGAGAAAAAAACAGCCCTGGAGATGTTCTCAAGGGGGAATCAGTGGATGCCAGAGGAACCTGCAGGCACCAGAGAGATTATGTGCTCCTTTCACCTGCTCATCTACCAGTCCAGCTCTGCAAATACTCCCTTGTCCTCATTTCTTGTTATGTGCCTTCAAGTCAACTACGACTTATGGCGACCCTATGAATCAGCGACCTCCAAGAGCATCTGTCATGAACCACCCTGTTCAGATCTTGTAAGTTCAGGTCTGTGGCTTCCTTGATGAAATCAATCCACCTCTTGTTTGGCCTTCCTCTTTTTCTACTCCCTTCCGTTTTTCCCAGCATTATTGTCTTTTCTAATGAGTTATGTCTTCTCATGATGTGTCCAAAGTATGATAACCTCAGTTTCATCATTTCAGCTTCTAGTGATAGTTCTGGTTTAATTTGTTCTAGCACCCAATTATTTGCCTTTTTCGCGGTCCATGGTATGTGAAAAGGTCTCCTCCAACACCACATTTCAAATTATTTTTCTCTTATCCACTTTTTTCACTGTCCACCTTTCACATCCATACATAGAGATCAGGAATACCATGATCTGAATTATCCTGACTTTAGTGTTCAGTGATACATCTTTGCATCTGAGGACCTTTTCTAGTTCTGTCATAGTTGCCCTCCCCAGTCCTAGCCTTCTTCTGATTTCTTGACTATTGTCTCCATTTTGGTTAATGACTGTGCCGAGGTATTGATAATCCTTGACAAATTCAACCTAATTTCTTAATCTCAGCAAATATGGGATACTTGATGAATTCAAATTCTGTGAATTCTGAGGCAAAACATACCAGTTCCGCATCTCCTGGATTAACTGTGCAAATCAGAACATAATTATCTTTCAGATTTTACACTTCTCTGAATTTTGAGATGCAGTTTTTAGCTCAAAAAATCCCACCAAACTGTGTGTGTGGTTCAGATGAAATACATGTAGAAATGCCCATACTGAGATAAAATATGTATTTAAATATGTCATTTTTGATCAAATACGTATTGAAATAGGAGTTTTCATGGAGATTTTTTTTTTAATTAGCAGATTAAGGCAGAAATGGAATGGCAATGAACACATGCATGGGCCAGAAAGAGACTGAGTCATCCATCCCTAGGTTAGGACTATGCATTTGCTGAGATAACATCTAGTTCCATCTTCTGTTTTGTTGTCTCTAGGTGTGGAGGGTTGAGAACCTGGAGCTGGTGCCAGTGGATCATCGATGGTATGGATTCTTCTATGGTGGAGATTGCTACTTAATCCTGTACACTTATGAGCTGAACCGGAAGCCCCATTACATTTTATACATCTGGCAGGTAAGTGAAGAGTGGGGATGGGGTAGAAATTTGGTTCAATTCACATTTAAAGGGGAATCTATCAAACTCGCACTTTCCAAAATAATATGAGAATTGAACACAGCCTTCCTACAAAATTCACACTTATCTGACTTTTGCGATGCAGTTTTCTAACCAACCAAGGTTACAAAAATGCATATATTAGGAGAAACCATGCATGAAAATAATTTTATTTATTTATATCCCGCCCTTGCTGCCAGTAATATTAGTAATTTTACACAAAAACGCATTCTATTGGGCGGGAAACTTCTTGCAAAAAATGTGAACACTAGTCAAAACTGCATACAAAAATGTGTTTATTGGGAAATTTGTACCAAAATGCTGATGAATTTTCATAAGGTTTTAAAAAACCCACACAAACTGCAGCAGAAGCCTGCAAATGAATTTAACTGAACTAAACAGAACTGAATTTAAGATTGGAAAATATGAACAGAAATTGACAGATCCTTCCATCTCTAGTGAAGAGTCTCACATATGGAAGACTCAGTTTCTGTTGACTTCCTACAGGGACTTTGCTCAATAGTCTTGTGTGCTGCTACCAAATGTTCCTCTTAATTGTCCATGGTTTGCATGTAATGATGGCCATAAACCATGGTTAGCTGATGCACAAATTGTATGCTGGTGTAAATAAGCAATCCTTGCTCTGCTGCTCCCTAGAGCAGGGAAACAAAACATGGAGCAGTTGGTTTAATGTTAATGAGTAAACCAGTACTTTCTTGGTTTGTTCCTCTCCAAACAAATGATAATTGGAAGCCAAGGCTTGCTCTTCGCTTCCTGCTTGTAGTATGATTGGGAGAAACAAACTGTGCTGGATCAAGCTTAATACTAAGGCAGCAGTTCCATGGTGTGCTTCCTCATTCTAGGAAGGAAATTGGTGGAATTGGTGAAAATCAACTCCTTCCTTGTTCCACCACTAGAAGCTTCCACTGGATCAAGTGCCTTCTTGTCATCAGAGGAACACCATTGGATACAACTCTGTTAGCTCTGAATCTAACCTTTCCTCCATATAGCTTAGGACGACATCTGTGGGTTTTACTTGCATTATCCCCATGACAACCCTGTTAGGTAGATTAGACTGAGAGATATTGACTGGCTCAGAGTCACCCAGTGACCTTCAAGGGTGCATGAAGGTTTGTATTTGGGAGGTCTCAAGTCCAACACAGTTGAGAGACTACACTGGAGGCCCTCACCCCATGAAGTTATAACATGCAGCTAAATTCACCATCCAGAGCAGCAGGCTAGATCTCTTGGTGCTTTCTCTGTGCCTCAGGGACGTCATGCCACGGTGGATGAACTGGCAGCTTCCGCCTACCATGCAGTGGAGCTGGATCAGCAGTTCAATGGGGAGCCTGTGCAGGTCCGAGTGAACATGGGCAAGGAACCGCACCACTTCTTGGCCATCTTCAAAGGCAAGCTTGTCATCTTTGAGGTATGGAGGAGGATTAAGTAGCAGATGGGTTGATTAGTGTGCTATAGTCAGAGCTTGGAAAAGTTACTTTTTAAAGCTACAACTCCCATCAGCCCCAGCCAGCATGGCCACTGGATTGGGCTGATGGGAGTTGTAGTTCAACAAAGTAACTTTTCCAAGCTTTGGCTATAGTTCAGGGAAGTGGAGAACAGCTGGAGGGTCACAAGTTCCCCATCCTTGCTGTAGCTGCTCAGGGTTATTGCAAGTCACAGCCAGATTCTCTCTGAACATGAACAAATCACACTCATTGCCTATCTTGTATATTCTGAGGGGGCAAAAAGTGAGTAGCAGAGACAACCAGAAACCGGATCCCCTGAAATCTCAGCTGAACATGCTATCCTTGGATCTTGTTCTTGTCACTTTCAGAATCCAGGTTAGGAAGGACATGAAGTGACATCACAGTTCATTCCATGGTAGACCTTCCTTTCTTTGGATAAATAAGGATGGATGTTAGAGACAATGAAAGCTTGCCTTTGTCACCCAGATCATCCCTGCTGTACATAGCAGAAGGAGTGGGGGAGTGAAAGGTATTCCAGGAACCCACTTTACAATACAAAATTAGGCACCAAATTTGGCTGCTTGTGTTTTTCAAGGTTTCTCTGTCTAAAACAAAAATGGAATTCTAGCAACTTCTGAAAGATGAAAAACTAAAGGAAACCATGGATCTGGCTTTCAGTAGCAAGGGAACACGGATTCCTATTATCTCTTCTCACAGTTTTTAGAGTCCTGCCTCTCTTGTTCCTTACTCTTTCAGCTTGCCAAAATAGTCCAAATTCTAATATCACAGTAAGTTTGGGCAACCAATATATTTTTTACTCTGTTCTGGGTGATATTTTTAAAAGTGTGTACGCACATGAATAAGGGTAAGCTAACCATCTTTTGCAGTTGGCACCTTTTGGGGTAGCTGCTCTCTTGTAAGCGCAACATGATCCGGAAGTTCATTTAACAAGTACCCAGGGCTGAGCTTTTAGTGTGGTAGCTTTGGGATACACTCCCCCTGGAAATTAAAATAGCACCAACAATATGTTCTTGTAGGTACCTCCTTAAAAAAAAAAATTCAGCCAGGCATTTTCAGGGTTGCACAACTGAACATTGTTCCTGTTGGTTTTACAGATGGATTTAATATATTCTTATTGTTTTAACTTTCTATTTCCTATGCTGTTTTTATTTGTACACCGCCATGAGATTTTCCAGTAGTAGGCAGCTTATACATTCCTTAAATAAATATTTTTGACAAAACAAAAAAGGATTCTTGGGATTCTGAGAGACTGTACAGCTGACTGGAGCTCATGTGCATCTTTTTAGTTCTTCCACATAGGTTTCCCCAAGCCCCCTTTCAAACCCCCACTCCTTTGCATTAAAGCAACATTAATGTATTTTCCTGGTGGGAGGAAGTTTTTTTTATGAGTGTTAAGAGTTTCTGAAAACTCTAAGTAAAACAAAGAAGCGCTTAAAAAAAGGAAAGTATATTTTGAAAAAAAAGAACAAGAGGAAATTCAGGCATATAAGAAAAAGTATAAAATAATGTTCTGATTATTGTATTGCCCACTAAAAGATGATTTTTAAAAAACACTTTACAATCAGAAAGATTCTATAGTTACTCAACCATGGGTTAGAAAGATATTTAATTTCCTTCACAAACTGGGAATTAGGACCAAATATGTCACCAGCTGGTATCTGTAGAAGCAATGACGCATCCCATTGATACGGATGAAATATGTTCATCCAGGCAAATGCTAGACTTACTGGGGATGTGGCAAATGATAAAACACTTCTTTGAGGTTTCCCTCTTGATAATTAATTTTATCAATAGGGCATAAAGGGTAGTGAAGCACAGCTGAAATAAGATTATTCCAGTTAGTCTGTCTCCATTTTTCCACACCTGTTTTATAGGGTGGAATACAATGGGAAAGAGGAAGTGTTTCAATAGGTGTCCATCAGCTATTAATCTCGGGGGGGGGGGAGAAATTCTGTCTTTGCCATAAATGTTTAAGTTCTAGCTGGGAGCTTGCTCCTGAACATGCATATCCCACGGTTGAGAAGAGAGAGTCTCCATACCTTTTCCTCTCCAGCTTCTTTCCCACTGAATGAACATTTTGTGAAATTTCATCTACATAGTCACTAGCCAGCGGCACTATCAGGAAAGCACTTTGGAGCCCCACTCAGCAGAATGACCAGGAGGGCTCTCAAAGGCAGCAGGGCTGGCTTACCACATAGTGAAGTAATAAACATTGCCATCTAAAGAGCAGCAGGGGTCCAGCATTTTCAGATTACCCAGCTGCATTGCACCACTGTACACAGCATCAGCTAAACATTTTCTCCCCAGTTGCATTGTTAGGTGTGCAGTGACGTTGGTTTGTTGTTCTGCCCTTGCTCTTTAGGGTGGGACATCGAGGAAAGGCAGCCATGAAGTGGAACCACCGGTGAGGCTCTTCCAGATCCGTGGAACAGACAGCTCCAACACTAAGGCGGTAGAAGTGCCAGCTTTTGCTGCCTTTCTCAATTCCAATGACGTCTTCTTGCTAAAGACCCAGACAGACCATTACTTGTGGTATGGCAAGGTGAGGGTAGGAAACATGGCTGGGCGCAAGGATGAGGGCAAAGTCACGCTGGGGGAATCTACATGTGTTATTGGGAGGCAAACTCAAGCAAACTGTGGTTAATCTTAATTATGGTTTGTTGAAACCAGTCACGCCAAGAGAGAGGGAAGCATGTGATTCCAAAGCTTGCTGCAGCTCGCTCTTGTAATGGTAAACCAGGGTTTAGGGTTATGTAAAAACACAGCCTGTGCATCCTTTTAAAATATGAAGCAGGGGAGAGGTGCTCAAAAACCGACTTTTAGCTCTAAGTGCAGAAATGCCTAAGGCCTATACTGCTCAGATTCGTCAGGGGGGAAATGTTTGATTTGTCAAGACATGACTGCAGGTGTCACCTAACACCAAAATCTTCTTGAGAGCTGAAACCCAATTTGGTAGCAACCCTTAGATGTGTGTGGCAGCAACCTGTGATTCTCTCTCCGTTTTACCACTGTGGTTTTTATGCTAGGGTTCTAGTGGTGATGAGCGGGAAATGGCCAAGCAGCTAGCCGCAACCATCTGTGATGGGCTTCAGGAGACTGTAGCGGAAGGGCAAGAGCCAACCGAGTTTTGGGAGCTACTTGGAGGCAAAGCTCTGTACGCAAGTGAGAAAAGGTGCCTGCATCCTATTCCTAAACTCTAGTGCCTGTGTATCTGGGCACTTACAGACAGGGGGCTTAAATATTTGGTATTCAGCTATCACAAATGGGTTGGGGTTTTGGGGGTGTAGTGGTTAAGGTGTTGGACTACAACCTGGGAGATCAGGGTTCGAATCCCCACATATCCATGAAGCTCACTGGGTGACCTTGGGACAGTCATTGCCTCACAGCTTCATGAAAACCCTATTCATAGGGTCGCCATAAGTTGGAATCAACTTGAAGGCAGTACAGTACAGTACAGTACAGTAGGGGGGCTTAAATATTTGGTGTTCAGATATCACAAATGGGTTGGGTTTTTTTGTAAACGTATCATTTTTTTCTCGGGAAGTCTAAATCCAGATTAAATGGGGAGGGGAGGAGAGGAGAATGATATCTTGTGAATGCTGTAAAATACTTGCATGCATGAAAAGCATTGATCACATGATAAACACCTACTTGGAAGCACCCTCTGCCCCCAACAGAAAGGGATGGAATTGTCTCTTTAGGTTGGCTCATCTGATACCTACTTCCAACAGCTTTTCAACATGCCAAATCTTTTATTATTATTATTATTTTCCTAGGCTTTTAATAATTAGGTTGTGATTTTTACTGCTGCTAGTTTTTAACTGCTGTGTTAAATGCTTTTGTGTCTTAATGTTTTATGCATTGGTTGTTGAGGTCACCTTGGGAATATTTTATATTGAAGGGCAACATAGAAATGAATAAAATAATAAAAAAAGAGATGAATGACAGGGGCAGCAGATGGGCCCCATCTACACAACCTTGTTAGCACTTTGGAAATGAGACCTCAAAGGACTTTCTCAAACAACCACTGTCTTACAGGCTGCAGCAGGAGATCCCGGATCATCCTCCCCGGCTCTTTGAATGCTCCAACAAAACTGGACGCTTTGTAGTCATCGAGATAACAGACTTTACCCAGGATGATCTCAGTGAAAGTGACGTGATGCTGCTGGATACCTGGGACCAGGTGTGGCTGAGGCAGGAGAGTTGGAAACGCTCTCCTGAATTTCTAAGCTTCTCGTCCACGAGTTGTGGCGTGATTTACATCTCTGGTTATTTCCTGCTTTTCTTTCATTCCCTTTGAATGTTAAGGAGTTCAAGACAGGCTCTTGAATGTCTAATTACCTTGGAGGGGCTGGGTGGAACGAAGCATTGGAGGCTTGTGGTATCATTTAAAATACCCTTTAGAAAGATTTGTGGCCTGAGTAGAAAAGGCTCAGCAGAAGGCAAAGGTGGTAAGAATAATTTTAAAACAGAAGAACGATAAGCTCAAAAATCTCCTCAGAGTATACCGGCTACTTCTCCCAGTACTGTGTTAAGCTTTTAGGACTAGCAAAAGTAGTTCTAGAAAAGTAAGAATAGTTTCATGAAGGATGCCTCCCAACAGTTATAAGCTATAGTAGCCAGGACTGGTACTTTTGCCTTGGGCCACAGAATCTGGAGGCAAATAACAGCCCCTGCAGCCCCTGACCATCACCGATTTGCATTGCTTCCCTCCTGCAGCATCTAGCTGCCCCTCTTAGGAGGAGTGCTGAGCTTGAAGGGACTTTTGGCCTGCCACAATGTGTGGATAATGTCATATGGTTTAGTCACTGAACCTACTTGTACCAGGGTGGCATCAAGAATTTTCTCTGTATTATTTTCCTGTTTAAGAGAAGTCATTAAATTCTTCTCTAGCTTCTTAACTGGCGTATCCTAAGCCTTCTGTGATGCCTTGGAATATCTTTACAGTCAAAGGTAGTTTTCACCTACACTCAGCGTAGCTTTCAAAAAATACAGAGGACCCCCACGTGCTTAGAGCAACAGGTGACCATGGCTCAAATCTAGACCTCTAGAAAGAAATGGAGATGGACTGCCTTCAAGTCGATCGGACTTATGGCGACCCTACGAATAGGTGTTTCATGGTAAGTGGTAAAATGGGTGAGGAGAATTCAGTCCCTGCACATTCCTTTTAACTTATTTACGTATGAACAGGGTTACATGTGAAGGAAACATGTCCTCCTCCCTGGTTACATTTACCTTTAGTCTGGTTTCAGGAAAGCTCCCTAGTTCTGACATCAGG
Organism: Rhineura floridana; assembly: GCF_030035675.1. Taxonomy (NCBI): domain Eukaryota; kingdom Metazoa; phylum Chordata; class Lepidosauria; order Squamata; family Rhineuridae; genus Rhineura; species Rhineura floridana. Next base: position 22,957,125 of record NC_084482.1, read on the forward strand.
GACTTGTGGCCTTCCAGATGTTGCCGGACTTCAACTCCCATCAGCCCCAGCCAGCATGGCTAGTATTTATTTATTTATTAATTACATTTATACCCCGCCTTTCTTTTCATGATCGAAACCCAAGGCAGCTTACATATGGTTCCCAGGCGGTCTCCCATCCAGGCACTGACCAGACCTGACCCTGCTTAGCTTCAGCAGGGAGTCGGCCTTATGTGCCTTCAGACCATAGCCTGGGACTATAGTGACGAATAAAAGCTGTAGTCCAGCATCATCTGCTCTAACCTTTTCCTTCCATGCCAGAATGATTCCCATTGCTCAAATGAGCAACTGAAAAGTGATTGCACTTCTCTTTCCAGATTTTCTTATGGATTGGCAAAGAAGCCAATGAGACAGAGAAGAAGAAGGCGCTGATGATGGCTCAAGAGTACCTACAGACTCACCCTAGCGGGAGGGACACTGACACCCCCATCCTGATAATCAAGCAAGGTTTTGAGCCACCCAACTTTACAGGCTGGTTCCTGGCTTGGGACCCATACCTGTGGAATGTAAGTGGAAGCCCTCCTGAAATCAAATCCCTTTGTTTTCTAAAGAACTGAGGGTGGTTATACCATGCGTCAAAATGACAGAGAACGGCATATCGCTATTTAAAATAAATAAAAATGTATATTATTTGCTGAAACAAGTATTTGCTGAAACAAATATTTGAAACCTGCCAATTCTGCCATTCAGGATATGAATGTGGAATTTCTCATTTAAATTTTGACTGTGGAATTTTACCATAACATTCAAAATTCAACTGCCTTAGACTACTTTTGGGGATCATTTTATTGTTTTGATTTTGGCAGGCATCAAATTTTATACACTGTCAGCTATCAAATACTGTTGACTATCAAATACCACTACATCCTAATCATTGCACTAGTGCATGCTAAGCATCATGAATAACATCACGAGTTCCTTTGAGGAAATGCAGGCTTTAAATGTGAATGATAAATGCATTAAGAATGCAATCCTAATCATACTTACTCAGAAGTAATCCCTACTGAATTCTGGTCTTCTGCAGAAGGGTCTTCTTAGTTCTCCATTTTTCCAAAACCTGGCCCTGACCCGATTGAAAACAGATCCCAGGGCAAAATGTTTGGGAGTATAATCCTGTTCCCAGCACCCTAACGCGTGATGGTGCATTAACCCTACAGATAAATGGCCTCTTTTTTTTGTACCTTTGCAGGAAGGGAAGACATATGAGCAGCTGAAGAAGGAACTGGGAGATGCCAATAACATTGTCAGAATCACAGCTGTAAGTTGAAGGTTTTGTTTCCCTAGTGAAAAACACGACTGATGGCTAAATAGTTGGCTAGAAGTCAAATCTAAGTACATAAGAACCAAGGAAACTGCCAGGTCACACCGTTGGTCCAATCTAGTCCAGTATTATCTATGCCATGGTAAGGAATCATCTTCAGCCCGAGAGACATATTCCTTCATGGGCAACCTTCCAGGGGTTGCATGCCAGTGGCAGGCAGAGGCAAAAGTGGGCAGCGCAACAGACACAACTCTTACTTTTGTCTGGTAGGCAGCGTTCCAGCTGTGTAAAAGTCAGAGGTTTCTACACACCCATCCTCCATCTAGGCATGCAAGAAGCATTATGAGGGTTCAATGACACATTCTAGCCAGGCAAAGGCCCTCAAGGAGGGCATGCAGCAGGGCTGGGGCGGGGTGGGACTGTCCTCCAACAGAGGTGGGCGAGAAATTAGATTCAGTTCGCATTTAAAGGCAAACCGACCAAAGTCACACTTTCCAAAAGAACACGCAAACCAAAACACAGCCATCTCTCCGTGCTTCTCAGAATTTCGCAATGCCTCTCTCTAGCCAGTAATGAGCACAAAAAATGCATGCACAGAAATGTAGTCAGTGAAAATAACACGCAAAAACGTGTTACCTTAGGGGAAGTTGCTTTACAAAAATTAGGCAAAACTGTATACACAATGTATGTACACTTGCACTAAAACACTGGCAAATCTTTGTGATAACTTACTTTTTTTAAAAATTGCAAACTGATGCGGAGAACTGAATTTAAGATTGGAGAAGTGAGAAAGTGAAATTGACCGATTTGCCCATTCCTAGCTGAGGGCCAGATGGACAGACCGTGAGGGCTGCATTTGACCTCCAAGCCTGAGGTTCCCTGAGATGCTGGCAGCAATGGCTCTCCAGAGTCTCGGGAAGAGAGTATTTCACATCTAGCTAAGAACTTCTTCACTTGATATGCCAAAAATGTGTATGTAGGGCTTTCTTCATGCAAAGCATGTGCTCAGCCGCCACCGAGTTATAGTCCTTCCACTATCTCTTAACCGTTGGGCATCCTGTCCTACAGCCAAAGAGGTTTGTGCAGTTGCAACCCTGGTTTGTGCTACTGCATCTCCAGTGGCATCCTGGCTGAGGCAAGGAAAGCCCATCACTGCTGCCTTTGTCAGCTGCAATAAGCCAGTATGCCCTGTCCTGCAGGTTTCTCAACTAGTGCGCTGTGTGGATAAGTTCATTAAATAACTGAAGGCTCCCCTGAGCTCAAAATGCTGCCTGCTGTGTGTGTCTGCATGTTTTACTGTTTCTTCCAAACAGCATCTGCTGGGGAGACATAATTTTGTCTCACGTCTGCATTGGTTACTTCTGGATCATTCAATTGTACTCAATGCAAACAGAAACAGCAGAGTTACTCATCCTCACTCACACACAGAACAGTGACTCACACAGAAACACAAGGACTTTTCTGAGGTAAAATAGTGCTTCCAGTTTTGCTCTATAATAAAAAGTGAGCCTTGGATATGAGAAGTCGGTATTTAGGAACCTGCCTTTTCTGCTCAGGGTCTGAATGGTGCATCCCGAGCCCCAAGGCCTGGGACCATGAATAGCAGCAACTGCCCAATATACCCTCTAGAAGTTCTGCTGTCCAGCCAGGATGAACTCCCTGAAGACGTGGATCCTGCTAAGAAAGAGGTGAGAAATGTATTTTCTTTCATTTATATCCCAACTTTGTTCCATCATGGAACCCAAGGTGGTGTTCAAGTGGGTTTGAGGCCATCACCCATCTACCAGCTGGCCAGACCCAAACTTGCTTAGCTTCAGCAAGGCAGGTAGTCTCATTTGCCTTCAGACCATGACCTGGGATGAATCTCCCAAGCATTTATTGCCCTACTTAGGCAATAAGGCTTAATTTAGCACCTTCAAAATATGGTCTAACAATTATACATGATGGTTTTGTGATCTCCAACAGTACAGGCATTCAAGAGGCAGCTGGACAGGCACCTGTTGCATATGGTTTAATTTAGATTCCAGCATTGAGCAGGGGATTTGATTTGATTGCCTTCTACGCTCCTTCCAACTCTACAATTCTATCATCTTTTTTCTGTTCTTGCTTTTGACTGTAATTGTATTGTTTTTGCCTTTTTGTGCTATAACCCACCCTGGGATAATTAATAGTTTAAAGGCAGGCTAGAATTTTAAATAAATATTGTTAGGCCTGTCAATTATTGCACCACACAAATATGTGGTTTGGAATTGGGGGGTAGAATTAATCATCTGAGGATTTCAGTTTTAAAAGCAAGTTCCTAGCCTTCTTGGCTGTAAAGGCAGGCTCCAAAGGATGCGGGTTATACTTGGTGAAATCACAGAAGGCTTGTAACACTCCCAGGCTCGTGTAGCTAAAGTAAGACCTACTGTCATAAGCAGCAGCAGCAGCTTCTCAAATGTACCACTTCAGACTGCTGATTGAATGTACCTCCATACTAAATAATATATCCCTTCACAAAGAAAACTAGCCCGTCAGGGAGGACCCATAGCCTTCTCCCTTCTGGGCTATTCTCTCATACCGTACTGTAACTCAGCCTGTAAACTAAGCCTAAGCATGTGCGACTGAAACAACTGCATATGGCTATCCTGTTTACCCCTGCTTCCACTTCCCTCTCCTTCCGGTTTCCTGTGTTTACTTTTAGATTGGAATCTTGTCAGGACAGGGACCTGTCCTCTTGTACTCAGCCTGTTTTGTGATATTTTGTGGTGGTGGTATAGTTTTTTTTATTAGTATTATGTTCTGAATTGATATTATATGGTTTTGTTCTTGCTATGGAAGCCGCTTTGAGGTCACCTGGTGATGAAAAGCGGCATACAGATATACTAAATAAATAATAAAATAATGGCCAATGTGCAAACATAGCACTGTCTCTAAATAAATAGTAACAAAATTCTATGTGCAGGAATTTATTTATAGAGGAGCATTCAGGCTAGTAAGTCCCCCCCCCATCTGCCATTGTACATTTAGAAGGTTTGCCACTCAGCTGATGTTTGTGAGGCCCAGAAAGGGAGGAAAACCATCCAAAGCAGTTAATTTCCAAGGATCCCCTTGGATTCTGTGGAACTTACAAACTTTACCTAGAGCGTGGGACCCCACTGTGCCCGCTTGCTGCTCAAGCCCCATCCTATACTCATCCAATTACTGTGGCTTTCCTTCCTTAACAGAACTTCCTGTCAGCACAAGACTTCCTGCAAGTCTTTGGGATCCCCAGGGACAAGTTTGCTGCTCTGCCCACTTGGAAGCAACTCCACATGAAGAAAGAAAGGGGGCTTTTCTGAAGAATAAGAATACAGCGTTTCTCAAGGTGGAGGAGATAACTTCTGCACTCGATGCCTATTGATTTGGGGCAGGCCCCATATCCACTAGCAGCTCCACCTAGGATGGGAGCTGTATATTCTCACTTTCAATCGTATATATATATCACATTTGTGCCTAATTGCGCTTTGAAGGTTGGTGTCGTATCTTTTACTCAAGGCTGCTGTGGTCCAGGAGGGTTTTTCGGAGGGAAATTCTCCACATTTGTAGGTCTACATTGGTGAGAAAACTAACTCAAATGAAGGAGACAAAACTGAAGACCAGAAGACACATTGCTGACTGCTGTCTACACTCTTGGCTAAAGGCTGCACTTGATGATACAAATAAGTAGCCATGCCATGGCTGTGAAAAATTCAAGCCACATAACGGCTGCTTGTTTGTGAGAATTGGGCCTCAGAGTATATACTGATATTACAAGCATTATAAGTGGCTTTACTGTTATCATTAATACCTTATTTCAGGGGTTCCCAAACTGTGGTCCGTGTACCACCAATAGTCTGTGAACTTCATTCAGGTGGTCCACGGCATGTCTGTAAAAATACAAAATCATACATCTAGCACGATGCATTACAATTGCTGCAACAGACAGAAAAATCATTAAATGGTCTGCCAAGACCCTCAGCAATTTTTAAGTGGTCTGTGGGGTGGAAAGGTTAAGAACATAAGAAGAGCCTGCTGGATCAGACCAGTGGCCCATCTAGTCCAGCATCCTGTTCTCACAGTGACTTATGCGCCCTCTGCTATCTCCTTTGGGTCATATTCTAGATATAAAAAGGGCAAGGGTCTTGTTTTCCCATTCTTTGTAAACAGTATGTACATGGGTGGCATTATATTATCATCCTCATCAAAATAAGAATAATCACAATAATCCTAATCCTTTGGTAGTCTTGCATGTTCTTCCAAGCAGAAACCAACATTTATCCCCAGGCCCCAGCCTGTGCTGTGGTTTTCAAAGCAGAGTGGTTAAGAACATAAGAAGAGCCTGCTGGATCAGGCCAGTGGCCCATCTAGTCCAGCATCCTGTTCTCACAGTGGCCAACCAGGTGCCTGGGGGAAGCCCGCAAGCAGGACCTGAGTGCAAGAACACTCTCCCCTCCTGAGGCTTCCGGCAACTGGTTTTCAGAAGCATACTGCCTCTGACTAGGGTGGCAGAGCACGGCCATCACGGCTAGTAGCCATTGATAGCCCTGTCCTCCATGAATTTGTCTAATCTTCTTTTAAAGCCATCCAAGCTGGTGGGCATTACTGCATCCTGTGGGAGCAAATTCCATAGTTTAACTATGCGCTGAGTAAAGAAGTACTTCCTTTTGTCTGTCCTGAATCTTCCAACATTCAGCTTCTTTGAATGTCCATGAGTTCTAGTATTATGAGAGAGGGAGAAGAACTTTTCTCTATCCACTTTCTCAATGCCATGCATAATTTTATACACTTCTATCATGTCTCCTCTGACCCGCCTTTTCTCTAAACTAAAAAGCCCCAAATGCTGCAACCTTTCCTCGTAAGGGAGTCGCTCCATCCCCTTGATCATTCTGGTTGCCCTCTTCTGAACCTTTTCCAACTCTATAATATAATATAATAATATAATAAGGTTTGGGAACCACTGCCTTATTTCACCCCACCTATGGCTACCCAAGGTGTGCTGGGAAGTAATGCTGTAAAGGAACAAATGATTGTTTAAAAGCTCTAGTGTTGAGGATCAGGGGGTGGGCATTCAGCGCTAGTCAGTGGTGGCTCCATGTCAGTGGGGCAGTGGAATCCATTCTGGGTTTTAGTCCAAACTTTCAAGGAGCAGCACCCAGCATTGGCACATGGCCCTCAGTCTGAAAAAGGTTTCCTTCCTCTGTTTTTAAAACATGTAAACAATCCATTCTAAGGGAATTGGGGGGCTGGGTAAGCAGAATCTTCCATGGTCAAAACGTAGTTTCAGTGTTTTGCTACCCCCCCATCCCCTTGATTTGCAGAAGTATAATTTATGGTATGTATGTAATGCAAACCTGTAAAAGGCACAGAATTTGGGGTACCTTAGTACTTAGCACCACACTTCATTGGGTGCTTTATGCCGCTTGCAAATCTGTACTGTATCCTATAAGCATCTGAGCAGACAGACCATAATTGATCACAGCAGATCTGTATAGTGTGGACTTGCTGCATAACAGAGGCTACCAGAACACACAGTAGGGAACAATATACGCAACTTACTCCCAAGGAAAGTGAAGGGAACACTACCTTAAACCTGAAATGTTAAGGATGACATAATAAACCGTACGAAGATGGGTATGTGCATGAAAGGAAGTGGACTGCCTGGCAACTCAAATGGGAAGCTGAGGACACCCTTGTTATATTTAGCAACCATACTCCAGCAGTCAACTTGGTTTCAACGAGTGCTGCAGAACACAGAGCCTTGCTCATCTACTTGCTCAGTATGTTCACACTGGAACCGCAGTAGCCACTTGTACCACTCATGACCAGCCATGCATAGCAGGCTACAGCAGGAGGAGCACGGAATGTTCTAAGCTGGACAGGGGAGGCTGCTTGCAGGCAGATCAGATGTCATTCTGGCTTGACCATCTCCTACCCCCCCCCTCTGCTATTAAAATGTGGGTGGTTAGGTAACACAGAGAAAGAAGCAGATGTCTCTAGAAATAATTGCCACAGACCTTTGTTTCCTAAATGGTGATAACTGTACCGTGCATCTCAGCATTTGACTTTTACTGCAGTTTAAAAAACATGCAGAGGTGCTGTTTCCGTAAGAAAAAACCCACCCAAGTTTTCTAGTCTTATAATTCAAACACTTAAAAGGAGACAGTGACTGCTCACTTCTCCAAATGAGGGAGAGGGGCTTCAGTGGCTTTCTAACAGCCACCAAAGAGTCTCAACACTCTTTAAGAGATGTCCAGTTACCACATCATAGACCTAGCCCCACCTTTTTTCTTGCCATTGCTATTTAGGCAAAATCCACCCCTCCTTCCACTTTACTGCACCATCTACTCTCATATTTTGCTGTAAGGAAACAAAAGCTAAACTCACCATGGATAGCATTAACTCAAATAAAAATGTACTACTTTTACTGAAATGCACTTCTGATTAACAGAGTTACAAATTCTATATTGGGTATTCTGCACCTGTGGTTAAATGTTTTAATAATATGTAATTTGCATGTGTGATCTTCTAACAGCAAGTTTTTAGAAATTTTGTTTTTACTTTCCATTTACAGTAAGCCAAGATCCTTAGCGATCATTTTAGAAAGACAATTCAAAGATGCATTTAACTTGACTCAGTAGAGACACAGTTCCCCTCCTCGCTACCACCATTACTCCAGCATGAGTTCAGCTAATTTTATTTGTTATATCCACATCTGTTTACCACACCTTAGCAAGTCATATATTACAGAGTCATTTCAGAGCTTTGCAACAAGATTCCATGTTTAGTATTTGACTTCTGTGGCCCACACTACACAGGTCATTACCAGTCAAGACTGTTAATGATGCCATGGCCCAAGTGAGAATAGGGAACAGTTAACTTCCCCCTGCCCCATCAGTAAAAAGCTATTGCCTACTCTGAGGTTGACAATTCTGTATCTTCTCCACATTCGAACCGCACAAAGTCCAGCACAGATACACCTGTGGGTTGAACATACTGTCCCAAGGAAATAGTGGGATCCAGGAGGAAGGGCTGCGCAAGCATCTTTGTTTCGCAGTCTCCGCCAGGTTCATCTTCCAGAGAGCCTATGGACAGGGGGGCCATGCCCACCACATGCTGGCCCAGTCTCCAGCCTAGTTCAGCAAAGTCTGACTTTTCAGATTGCTCAGAGGGGCTGCAGATCACCAAGGCCCCGTATTTGCCAAACAACATGTTAGAAAGCGCTGGATTTCCTTCTGGGAGTGCCCCGTGCACATAAGAACCAATGAAGAACTTCTCTGGCACCAACACCCACACTGCTCTTTTAAGAACCATGTTCTCCCCCAGCTTGCCTTTATTAAAAAAAATAGAAAGGGGGGGGGAAGAAGAGCATTGACTATTAGAAGTACAGAGGATGTTTTAAGGACAGAGGTACACATCATGCTAGTTGTGTGGCAAACAGCTCTGTTTCAAAAAGAAGATGGTGGCTTTGAGTTCCCTGCAGTAACCATTGTAAACTTGACAAGAGAATCCCCCTGCCACCCACTAATAAGAGATTGAGGATTCAGACAGAAAGCAGCTGCTAGCTCAGTGGCACAGCACCGGCTGTGCATGCAGAAGGTTGCAGAAGGTGCAATCCACAGCATTTCCAGGTAGGAGATCTTGGAGAGCCGCTGCCAGTCAGTACAGACAATACTGAGCTAAATGGACCACTGGTAGTCCCTGCTTTCCTGGTCATATTTATTTAATACTAATATTTCTATACCGCTTCAACTAGAACTATCAAAGCAATTTACAACAGTAACATATATATTAAAACAATTTTAAAACAGAGAAACCAAATCACAGATAATTGCTTTCTAGTGCTAGAACACTCACCAGTAGCCAGAGCCAGCTGGTCCATAAGCAAGGATCCATCACATCCCGTCCTGAGCTGAGAAAGCTCACTAGATGTTAAGAAACACTACAAAATAAATATGTTATATAGTATAGATCTACAGATTAACTATAGTAAGCACTTCTCTTTATATGCACAGCCAGATTTATAACTTTCACAGTTATTTAGAAAAGCTGACCAGGCAATAGCTAAAATGGGGCTGGGGAGAAGGGGGACAGGGAGGACGAAGAAGAGTGAGGCCTGATCTACAAATGCAGTAATAACTCCTTGTTTGCCACTTGAAAGGACATTCATCGTGGAGCCTCAAACCAAGCCTGCCTTCCCAATATGTGTTGATGTATGATACATGCGTTTGCAAACACAAATTTCTCCCCAAGTGTTATTTAGACTTTATTTTCATCTAAAAAAATGTGCGCACACATGAAAATCAGCTCTAGGTGAACATACAGGAACAGCAACTCGCAGCCCTCTTGCAGGGCAGCAGATGACAAGCCCCAAATGACCCCTTTCCCCAAAGTCTCCCCTAGAAGAACAATACCTCTAGGTGGAAAAACACCAACACCCTGGCACAGTTGCAAAGGGTGGGAAGGAACCGTTTCCTGAGGATGAACAGGCCGTTTCATTTTATTTATTTTTTAAAGGAAAGGAGCAGTAGCAGCAGGGCCACTAGCAATCAATTATAAAGCAATGTAGGACTGAGCCAAAACGACGTACAGTTTTGGCGGTGTTAAAAAAACACTTCTACTTTTCAGTGATTTTTCAACACCCTTGGCAAAACTGTATGCCCATAAACATTAACTAAGGTAGCTGAACTTGATATTAATGGGACCCAAGTACAACTAACTTACATTTGGATCCAACTATTTGCTCTCATTCTCAGCTGAATTAGCTTGTGTACGGCAATGTCACATTATTTGTTTATTTATATAGTCCATTCTGCAGGGTGAAGTGACCTACTTCCGAGGGTACTGGGTGGTGGATGGGGAGAGAGAGAAGAGAATGATAAAAGCAGGAACATTGGTCTGAATGGTACAGCAAGACCCTGAAAATGTTGGTCCTAATCTTTGCTGGAGGAGGAGAGGCAGCCAGGCTCCACTTCAAGCAGCAATGTGTCTTCAGCTGGCACTGCAAATCTGACTGGCTACATAACATGGTGACATCATCCCTTTCACTGTGCAATCTCTTAACTGCCTGGGATTATCCATATAACTAGCCCAGGAAGAAGCAGCGCAGCAGCTGCAACTAACAGAAAGTGGGCGGCAGACTGCAAAACCAGCAGCAATGGTAAACAGTTGCCGCAAAGGCCTGGTCTGAATGTCACATTAAACCATAGTTTAAAAAAAAAACCAGATTCTGATGTTAGGGTCAAAAATGTGTGATTTTGCTGGGGTAGAAATAACACTCGGGCCTGCTTTGGTCATCATGTTAAACCACAGATAAAAACAAACACTGGTTCAACACAAATGATCAGCATGCTGGTGCACATTGCTCAAAAGTTCCTGCTTTGCTCCTCAGGACAGCACACCCAGGGAGGAAACAAACCAGGGGTTGGCTTTGTGTTGCATGCGAAGCAGCCCATCTGGTTTGATCCTCTCCAAACAAACCATGAGAAGGAAGCCAGGAACAAACCTTAGCTTCTGCTCGTGGCTTGTTTGGAGAGATACAAACCACTAGTGGTGGTGCATATGCCACACCAAATCAGCCTCTAATTTATTTCCTCCCTGGTATGACAGCAGCAGGAGTGGGGGAGAAGCAAAGCAGCAGCTTTTGAGCAACTTTGCACCACCACACTGCTCACTCACATTAAACCAGTGTTTGTTTTTACCTATGGTTTAATGTGAAGTGCAAAGCAGGCCAAAGTATTTTTAATTTACCTACAAAACAGCAGGTTTTCAATCCAGACACTGAAATGCGGATATTTGGTGTACTGTTATAGCAAAGTGAAAGGCAAAGTTAGGTAGCTTCAGAGATTGGCTGCCACTGTCAGTTCCAAGACAGGAATACAGAAGGAAGACATTTCCTCATAGCCTAATTTCAGATGGAGATGGTGTTCCAAATACAGACACAAGGAGGTGCTGTATACCAACTACAAGCAAAAGGCAAAAACCAAATAGTGCCAACCCTGAGAGACAGCAATCTGTAGGGCTTTAAAAGACTTGCTACCATGATTTCTTTTTAAATGCATTGCACATTGGTCATACCTGCAAAACAGGTGCCCTACCAAATCCCTCTCCTAACTCCCAACATCTAACCACAAAAATGAGAAAGAAGCTGATTATGGGGTAGACTGGAGACTTTTCACCAGACTATCTGAAATTGTAACCACTGAGCAAATGGAGTTTGATCAAAACTGATAGCAGTAGGAGATAATAGTAGCAATATTTCCTTGGAAAAGGTTGCAAGAAAGCCTAGAATACAAAGCTTTATCTTATTATATTCTCTCTTTTTTTTGCTAGCCTTTGCCAACACATAAATTCAAGGACCTAGTCTCTCTTCCTCCTCCCCTCTCCCCAAGAGGATGTGCATGTTTATCATGTGGGATGTAAACAGATGCAAATCTGCATTTACAGGCCAAGAAGAAATTTACTCCAGCTCAGTTAGGTTAATTATCCTGTTCCCTCACTTCCTGCCTGAAGAAAACAGAGGATAGGTCAAGTTGTGTTTTGAGTTGTGCATCTACCTCTGACACAGGGCATCTTTTTTGTTGCATACAACAGCCGAGATGACGCAGAGCAACGCGAGTTAATGCTGAAAGAATCCTGATTTAGAGCAGGGTCAAAATCAGGGACATCCAATTACCTGAACCAAAGGCAGGGTAATCTTCTTCAGAGCCCAATTATTCAGGGGTCAGTTCACAGAAAGGGTGAGCATATACAAACAGAGAGCATGCCTTAGAGACTTTTGCACTTCCACAGAAGCCTCTAGGGAGTGTTCGTTGTGTATGGATCGAACGTCCAAGTCTGGCCAGAAGCAGTATACAAGTCTCCCTTGCTGCTTCAATCTGGCAGACACACTCTGTGCAGCAGTTACATGCTCCTGAGCCGGCTCTGCCCTCTCTGATGGCCCCAAAGCCAGATTTCTGTTCAAGATGAGGACAGGATTCAGATCCTGCCTGTCAGCTGCCCAGCCCTGCTGTAAAGATTACCTCGACACCCCTTCAGCTCCACAGTTCTGAGTCCTCCCAGCTCCGCCTTTGTTGCTCGTTAAGAACCATTCTGCAGACAGACATGCTGTGCACTTGATACACGACTTTGACATGTTCAAATATGAGTTATTAAAATGTGCCAGGAGTTTCAAGCTTATGAAGCCTTCTGAGTTACTCTTACCTTGGCATATGTGCTTAACTGGTTTCTGGTCCCCCGGTAATGTAGCATCGTTCCAATCGCTACCTGCTGAACCAGATGTTGAAACTTGACATTTCTGGCCACAAAGTCAGTCTCACAGTTCACCTGGCAAAGAAGCGTAACTTTGAATTATCCAGTCACTTGCTTCTATAGCGCTCAAGAGACGGGAATAAAGTTACAAGGGGCTACCAGAGGATAAGATTTTTTTCCCCAAAGACATTGTCGGGGGAGACAAGGCATCCAACTTTTTCACCCAGCCTTTCCCTCGGGGGTGAGCCAGTTATGCTGATGTATTAATCTGATCTATTGATTTGTGATGCATTGTTGTTTTTTTACTGTAATTTTATTGTTAATTTTATGCTGTTCGCTGCTATGATATTTTTTTTCGTGTTGGCGTTTTTTGCAAATAAATAACACTTTCCAGCAAGATGGCTACAGCCTTGGCCCTGTTCCACCCAGCACCCCTCCCCGCATGGGTCCATTTAGCATCAAAATGCAAGCATAATAAGACCATTGGATTTTGCCATCGGAGAATGAAAAGATCCCTTCAAGCCTCTCAAGCACCCATATCTGCTTCTGTTGATCCATTTAATAAAGCATCAGATTACTGATGAACACATGACCATTGCCATAGCATTCTTTAAGGCTAGCATTTCCAACACAGCCACTACTTACTTTCTCAAAATGGGTATGAAGCAAAAGGAAAAAAACCCAGCAACTTAAAACACTTCTGTAATGGGCGCAAATGGTACAGAAATAAATACTTCCCTGCTGTTCGAATGTGGGAGAGTATTACTGCAGGGGCTCCTATCTTTATTCCCCATTTAAGGCAGCTCGCTGCATTACTCTGGGAGACACAAAAGCAAGCACCTGTGTTTCCAGATCTGTGCCAGTCCAACCTGGAAAATCTAATGAATAAGCCTTTTCTCAGATCTACTGAGGAGCCATGATCACTCTTAGAAACAATGTGAAGCCATCAGGTCTTTAAAAACAGATGTGCATGTAACTATGTCTTCTATAGAGTCAAGTGGGAAATGCATCAAAGTGGTTCAAATATCTTGTAATATCAAGTTTTCTTGAAAGAGGAAAATGCTCACCTCTACCATCACTGCTGAGTTTCCTTCCTGCAGCAGCCCAATAAGCCCTTCTTGTGTCTTCCGCCCTCGCAGTTTGGAAGCTTTGCTCCATCCTTCCTTTTGGGCTTGTTCATGTAGCCAGACTTCGGCCTTGAAAGACAAATCCAAACCCAAAGACTGAATTGATTTGTTCTGTTGTCGTGCCTCAAACACCAAATAAAAGCAAATGTGCTCTCCCGCTGCTACACCATTGCAGAATACAATGGGGGCATGTTCAAATATGTCCCCTGTAAATGGAAAGCTGGAATTATCAGGGAAACTGCAGGCAGAAAGCTAGGTCATCAGGGAGAACACCAATTCATCAAATGGCCTAGTAAGCAGTGTAAGTATGTAACTTTGTGCATGTTGGAAAATATGTATAATAATAATTATTAGGCATGGAAGACTATACAGATAAAATTTATACATAGCAACAGAGACCCTAATCCAGGTATGGAGAACTTTTGGCCCTGCAGATGTTGCTGAACTATAACTTCCAACACTCCTGGCCATTGGCCATGCTTGCTGGGGCTGATGGGAGTTGTAGTTCAGCAACAACTGGAGGCTCAAAGGTTCCCCACACCTGCCCTAATCAAACACTTAAAATGAATATAAATATATAAATCTTTGGTCAATTGTCATCCGTGCATGTAAATATACACTTCAGATCAACTGAGAAGTTTGCTGATCTGATCTGCTGTAGATTCTGGAAAATACAGAATCCATGTCCACTTCCAATAGGAAGCTGAACTAATAACCTGTTTTGTATTCTCCTCTTGTGAAATTACTTATCTGGTGGCTATTTGCATACAATTCATGGAGGTTTCTGTCTATTCACAGTTAGGAGCGGGCTGTTTATTTGATACCAATTCGTACTGACCAAAATACATTTTGTAATGTGCTATTTATATAAATCACAATTTGTCTTGTTTTTCCGTTTCCTGGTTGAACTTTTGGTTTCCTTGTTTTCTTCACTGAGTTTTCCTTCACAATAACGGACACAGCATGGGAGTGTCTCCTGGTCTTCTGGGGATGGGGTGGAGTGGGAAGAGCAACTCACAAGTGTCCTTTGCCCAAACTGAATGCAGACACACATTCCCCAGGATAAAACATTCTTGCCTCTATCCTCACTTGCAGCCAGATCCTAGCCTCGTTTATTCAGAAATAAATCCCTCTGAGTTCAATGGGACTTACTCCCTTGTCAGTATGATCAGACTGCAGCCTTAAATTAAGATTTTTGTAAAAGTGCTTGAAACACCATTCTCTTTCCTAAAGTAGTTTAAACACTCAGACAAAATAAATAAATAAATATCAAACATTAAACTTGTGTTATGTGTCATCCAAACGTTTGTTCTTACCTCTTTGACATCATCAAATTTCTCTAAGGCTTTCTTACAGTTCACAAATGAGTAGCCAGTTTTCTTCCTGAGCTTCACCAGAGCTTCTTTTCCTGCTAGTACCGGAAAGCCAGCATGAAGAAAACGAGCCAGATACAAGCCAAATAACTTCAAGGGTAAAAGAAAGAAAAAGGAAGTGAAAGGGTGTGAGAGACTCCACTGCTGACAGCAAAATGGAAAGGAAGATTTACAAAGCAATCCCATGCACACTTAAATGGGAGCAAGTCCCATGGATCTCACTAGAAGCTTTCTCTGAAGAAACATGCACAGAATCACCATAAATTCTGACACAACTACCTCTTCGGATCAGTATCTGCTGGGGAAGCAGTATTCCCAAGGATCCACAATACATTTGCCAGCTCAGCACTGACAAGTACGTCTTTTGTTCTGGTGACCACAAAAAAATCAAGTGAACCTCTACTCTACTACTGTAGCAGGAAAAATGTGAGGACTCTATGATGGCAGGCTGACTGCAGAAGGACTGTAGAAATGCAAGAGTTTCCCCTAACCCTGCACTGAAAGAGCCAGGAAACCTTTCTGAGTGTCTGAGGTGGAAGCATCCAACCCTCTTCTCAGCTGTGGAAACTGGCAGGGGCTCACTGGCCACAGTTGTGTTGGGTCTTGAGCTCAGCCATAATGTTAAATGACCTCCCCTCCTGCTTGAAGGAGTGGGATATGGTCATAGTGAGAAGAAAGTTTGGCTGGCTAGCTACCAAGGTGAGCCAAGAACTATTGAGCTCTGATTATTTCTACTTTACTATATAAGTATTATTATTTGTCACTGTGCTATGAGGGAATAGAACTGGAAGGTGCCCCATGGAGCCAGCTAGTTCTATGAAGCAAAGCCAGTTATGTGTTTGCCTAAGCTATTTTTAAAGACTTTTCCACAGCAGAGATTTCTGAACTCCCAAAGAGACAACATGCTAGAAATGTTGGCAACATTTAAATAGCAACTGAAAATAAAAGGAGATCAAAATCCCAAGGGGAAATGAAATTAAAAGTTAATCCTAAGTGGCTATTGTAGGATTTCAAAAAAGAAACACGTAAGAACACAGCATAGTGCACAAGGGAAACATATGCCAGATGCTAGAAGCAAATGGCGTAAGAAACATCATCTGGCTCACCAGAGCTTCAACAGATTGTCAAGAGCGTAATGGGAAAGGAGGAAGCTTACCTGAAGGGAGAATGATGGCAAAGCCAACATGGCACTAGTTGGCAAGAGCAGATGCCCATACTTAGCTCTTTTATGAAACATGTATGGAGAGAGAGTACATCACTCCAATATAGCACTTCAGGTTTTATTTAGAGGCCCACCATAACCATTCTTTACCCCACTCATTTTCAATACACACTTTCTT
Organism: Rhineura floridana; assembly: GCF_030035675.1. NCBI lineage: Eukaryota > Metazoa > Chordata > Lepidosauria > Squamata > Rhineuridae > Rhineura > Rhineura floridana. Next base: position 22,973,512 of record NC_084482.1, read on the forward strand.
TATTTGAAACAGAGAAGCTTATCTTGGTCTGCTACAATAGCAGTATGTGTTTTCATGTTTGTTCCAAACCTTCCTTATTGGAATACTGGTGTAACACACTGGAAAAAAGTATGGTATTTAGAATTCAAATCCCTACACAGCCATGGACTCAACAGTTAAACTGTATTTATGTATACAAGGAGCAGCAAAGTAAGAAGAGCTTGAGCCTTAGCGATGGGCTACACATCTGAATTAGTCACATTGTGACAGCATATGCACTTCATTGATCAACATGCCTGCATGCGGCAGTTTGACCAAGACTAATTGGAAAGAAAAGTGCCTTCCCCAAGACCCATCCACTGAGTTTCATTACAAAGAAAGAAGTTAGACCTAGATCTTGAATATAAAAACTAAACATGCCATCCACCATACCCCACTAGCCTTATAATAGGGCCCCAAAACAGAAACAAGAATATAAGTGATTGTCAAATGAACTCATCTAATGAAGAATCCCTGCATGGTGTAGATAATACCAAGTTGTGTTCTGTATTACACATTCAGTTCACGAAGGCTCCGGGCTAGGCTTTAGTGCGGCCATCCAGATGAACTGAGAATGTTTTCCAGAATTCTCCTAACATGGTGTAGGAGGAGAATACCAAGAATGGGCAAGCTATCTTTTAGGCAAGGCTTTTCTACCCCACCATTACAAGCATTGTTACAAAGGAAGAGCAGGCTAAGTTTTTCAGGGGCCCCAAACTTTCCAAAACAATGGATGAAAGCCACTAGCTTAGTCAGAGTATAGGATTTTGAAAGTTAGAGACATTTTATAAATATTATATAATAGCTGAACCACAGGCAGAAGCCAATAGGTGAAGCCTTTCCCATCAGGAAGTTGATAAAACCTGCCTGAAATCCTACTGTTTTAAAGGCACAAAGGCATCTGCCCATAGCAAAAAAATGTAGTGTCCTGTGTTATATCTAGCCAGGGACAGGCAGAAGATAGATGGGGATTACTAGTGGATCTCTAGCTCATCTGCACTACATAAATAACAATTAGGAGTCAAAAATCCTAGGTTAAGGATAGCAACTACTCTCCCCCCTCCCCAATTAAGCAGAAAAAATAGAGAGGAGGGAAAGGAAATTAGCGATAGATTTTTGCTTGAGAAGACAGCAGGTTCAGTTCTGATACTGAAAACTGATTCCCCGCCTCAGAGGTATCCTGTTCGTTAACCCTACGTGCATGTGTCCAGCCCCTTTCTTAACCACTGTTTTACGCTTCACTCCAGCTAGCACACTTCGGAGTTCTGGGGGGAGGCAAACTTGAACCCTGCCATCCACTGTACTATAGACGATAGTGATGGATCTAATTAGGGAGAAGCAAAGCAAGCTCCAGGTAGGGGGAACGAGCTGGCAGGAGAAGAATCCCATCGCTCACAGAGAGAAAGCCAAGGCGCTGTGATTTCGGGAAGCTCAAGCATCTACGCCCAACAAAAGGCCCGTCACCTTTGCCCTCACCTGCCCGGCTAGAGCGCCTCTTTCCCGAGAGATCAATGCCCTTCCCAGCACAGTCATCCGCAGCATCTTTGGGACACGTGCATTATACGTCACCAAATATGCGACAAGGGACTCCTGCAACCTTTGGCTGAAGCCCGGCTCGTGGAACAACGCGCCTTTCCCTGAAGCCGATTGGTTCTATTTTGCCGAGATGCTTCATTGGTCGCAGGAGTGGAGACAGGGGCGGGATTGAGGTTTCACCGTAGAGATTGAAAGGGTAGAGTAACGCTCAAGTCCCAGATTTCGGGTTGGTTTTAGATCTCTATTTTAAAAGGAATTAAAGCATAGGGCGCAAGTGCGCAAAGGAACTGTGCAAAACGGGGGGGGGGGAACCTTCCAGCGCAATCCCAACCGTGTCTACTCAGGAGTAAGTCCTGTTGAATTCAGCGAGGTTTACTTCCAGGTAAACATGGTTAGGATTGCAGGCTTATTCTTGGTGAAGCTTGAGGTATTTTCCAGTCGTGTAGTGGCAAATTCAGCAGTGCAGGGTCCCCTCATAATAGTCACAGCCAGGCTCCCTCCTCCTCTTTGCTGCTGGGTTGAGAATGAGAAACTTGTCAATACCTTCACCCGCCACTAACGCCCTTATTTTAGGAGCCAACAAGCCTGAAAGGGGAGAGAAGAGGCTGACTCTGATTGGCTCCAATCTGCAGGAAAGGACAAGGAAGCATGTTAGAAGACTTCTCTCAGTGGCTAACGCACTCCCTTTTCACACTGATTGGCTCGAAGGATGCTGGAGACATAGGAGTCCTGTGTGACGATCCCACCTTTGACTCCCCGTCAGGTTCCCACCTGCCTGTGGCTACAGCCTTTCACTAGGCACCACCAGGGACACCACCAGTCAGGACAGTCCTTTATATGGTTTCTCACTCCGCTCTAGCACAGATCTCACTAGATCCCACTGCTAGGCAGCACCACCAGTCACTTTCTGTAACCCAAACTCCGAGACTTTGCCTAAGTCTCTCTATAGCTTGTTACTTTGTGACTGTGTGCCTATGCTGTTCCCAACCCCCTTGTATCTTTATATTTAAAGCATACAACTCTGAGTTGCTCTAGATACTTGATTTGTTACAATCTCTCCCTTCACCGCTGCCACCATTAGATACAGTTTCTGTTCAGCCTTGGTAATTACCTTGCCCTCCCTTCTGGTCTGTATATTCCCCAGCCAAGGATCAGGCCTTTGGTAAACCAAATAAGTATTTATTAAATATCAGAAATAACAAGATTACTTAAGGAATGTTTCACAAGCGTATGGTTTCATCTATATTCTGCTAGGTACTTGACTTTTTGCTAATTGCCTCAGAACTCCGACTCACTCTCAACACCACCACCTCCAACCTCTCTCTCAACCTCTCAGTTCACCACCTCCCAGATTCAACTGTCATTCTTCCATTTATACTCCCAGCCATTCAAACACTCAGCCAATCATCCAACATTCTACTGCTTATGTACTCCCCCCTCCTCTTTCACTCCACGTACCATATGTCTTCTATATAAACAGCACTTACCATATTTACAATATAAGCAGGAACGTCACACCCTGCTCTTTAAAAAGTAAGCGGTCTAATGCCCCACCACCACGGAGGACCAGATCCCTGGTGATCACAACAGAAAGCAATCTGATATGTGCATATCTGCTCACCTAACTTCCAAGCAGCACACTTAAGGGCCATTTAACAGCCTCAGCTGTTGTACAAGAGGGACTACACTGCATTATTTATCCCTAATAACACTGGTTTTTAAAAAAATTATTCCATTTGTATCCCATCTTTCCCCCAAGGAGCTCAAGGTAGCATACAAACATGGTTGTCTCCCTAGACGATTTTATCCTCACAACAACCCTATGAGATAGGTTAGGCTATGAGACAGTGACTGGCCAAAGGTCACTCAGTGAGCTTCATGACCAAATGGGGATTTGTACCCTGGTCTCCCAGCTCCTTGTCTGATGCTCTAAGGATCGTGAAAAACCGCTCTTTCTTGTCCTGGGCAGCAGGGCAAGGCCACCATTTAGTGGATGAGCATCTGCATTGTATGCAGAAGGTCCCAAGTTCAATCCCTGGTATTTCCAAGTAAGGCTGGGAATGTCCCATCTGAAACCCTGGAGAGCTGCTGCCAGTCATTGTAGACAATACTGTTAGGTGTTCCAATGGTCTGACTAGGATAAAGCAGCTTCCTATGTTAATGGTGCACCCTCCTCCGCCCTTTGCAGTTTGGGAAGGATACTTACTATATTGCTGGGCTATAATAAACCATTTCCTCTCTGGCACAGGCTGCTTCCCCTGCCTTACAATACAGGGACAGTAACGATGGACTCTTTGTATACAGAAGACTTGCTTTTGAAAGACCACACACTTTTCTCTTTATTTCGAAGGGGGAGAGGAGAGAGATTGATGACACTCTGCCGTCCAGTCACAGCTATGAGAAAAACTTTAAAAGATTTCTCCCCGCATTCCATGAGTAGCTGTCACTTTCACCCTAAGGGTAAGGGGTGGGCAGAGAAAGCTAAAGTAACCAATAGGATTCATTTCCATACAAAAGGACTGTCAGTGTTTCACCTTGAGGCTTTCCCATCAATACCCTCCTTAATCCTTCTTCTCTTATGGCTGCAAACCTATGCACATTTGCCTGGGAGTAAATCCTACTGAACTCCATGGGGCTTACTTCTGAGGAGGCAAGTACAGGATTGTACTGCAAGTCTCTTTTTTCACAAAACCACAACACCCCTCCATTAGACATTTTGGTGGCTGTTCCCTTTAACAGCAGCTTTGCAGGCAGAAATGAAGCAGGTAAAGCTTTTTCCATGCCAGGACAACATTTCAATGCTAGTTCTTTGCTGTATCGTGTTTCTGCTTTGCTAGATCGCACATAAACCCCATCTAGCTCTCTGATCGAGAGTAGCTGCATTAGCTCTTGGCACATATTTTAGTTTGTATTCTTTTCCAGTCATTAAACATTATCTATCTTGCAGGCTTATCAATATTAGTACTACTAATAATGATACCAACTCGCTCATTTGCCCTACAAAGGAATCTATGCCCAAACTTTTGGTAGGGCTGCAGGGCAGACCTAGCTCATATCTAGCCATCCCTGACCCAGGAGGTCACATTCACACCAAAATTTAAAGCACTCTTATATCACTTTAATAATCATTTATTTATTTATTTATTTTATTAGTTACCCATCTGGCTGGCTGTCCAGCCACTCTGGGCGACATACAAAATAAAAACATACAAATACATTAAAACATTAAAAATCTCACAATATACCCACCCCAAAAGTCTGCCTGAAGAGCCATATCTTCAAGGCCCGGCGGAAGCTCATCATATAATATCCTATATAATATATATCATGGCTTCCCTCACAGAATGCAGGGAAATGTCATTTGTTAAGAGTGCTGGGACTTGCACCTCTGTGAGGCGTCTCCTAACAACTCTCAGGACCCTTAACAAACTACTGTTCCCAGGATTCTTTGGAGGAAACCATGATTGTTAAAGTGGTATAAGAGTGCTCTAAATATATGGTGCGTATGTTACTCAAGAGTGGCTCTGCAGTAAGGCACGGTTGCTCATGACAGTTAGTCAAGAGTGGGAATTGCTACAAAATAATCTGTAAAATATTAACATTATGTGGAAGAAATATTAAGCAAGCTTTTGAAGCCGTGATTATTGGAGATAGTTCATTCCACAACTACTGTTTCATATGTCTTTCTCCCTACTATTTCTGGACTTCAGCAGCATCACACCCAAGGCAACTGAGCAACGCTACAGTTCCCATATCTGGGGTTAAGAACACAGGCTAGGAAGCCTCTAGATCCAGTTCTCAGCTTAACTATGAACTTACTGGGTGGCCTGAGACACTCAGTGTCCCTAAACTCTTTCCTCCCCCCAGCCCACCGCAACACAAGATGAGGATCAACCTACTCTCTACTGGGTTGTTGCAAAGACTAATAACATACTACGAGGGGCTTTTGCCCCTGTGCACTTCACATGCCAACCCCAGCACCGAACCCCAGGAACACCAATCCCCCCAACCCTTACCAAACTCTCCAAGCCTCCCCTCTTTAGACCTTCTCCCATGCGGAGGAGGGAAGCAGAGGAGGAAGGCGGCTGGTTAAGGCCAGCTGCACAGAACAGCTGCCCTGCTCTGTCCTGACTGTTCCTCTGGGTTTGCCCAGCCACCTCCTCAGTCACTCGCCTGCTGCCAGCCATGGTCCCACATCACCACCACCCCTGCTGTCCCTGCTTGCCCATGCATGCTCTCTCCTCCCGCTGTGCCTAGCCCACCTGCTGCCGTGGATGGCTGTCGTCATGCATGATGGCAACCTAAGGAAAATATAGATATGGGAAGATACGCAGAGGTCTCTGAGAACTTAAAAATAACTACATTAACTGCTTAGTAATACAAGCAATTAAACAGCTGGTCATTGACAAAGTATAGGCACTGATAAGGAGAAAACCAAGTACCATGCAGGAACTTTCCCTCAGCTAATCATCTGTTTGAGATGCATAATTTTTATATTTTCATGGATGTTGGGATATCTTTACTTGCAATGCAGTTATGAGACTGGGGGGGGGGGAGATCAGACAGAGAAATTTACTTTAAACAGTTTCTGTAATTAATATATTGAATGAAATCTTGCCCAAAGCATTCACATGCATAGCTTTTTTATGTCAATATACATACTGAACTAAAGAAGGGTCCCTAAAGAAAAGGCTATCTATAAATAATTTAGATAAGAAAATTAAGAATGGAATGGTACATTATTGCAAAGTAGAAATACATAGTGCATAGTCATGTATAATTTAATGTTAAGCCCTCTTTTTAAATAATAGTATCCTAGCAGAAACATTATATCCATCTTTTTATGAAATCACAAAGTTTTTATGAAAACACGTATCTCAAAATGAGAAAAGGCATCATGGTATCTTTTAATGCACTGTGGTAATACTTCAGTTCACTTGCCCTGGTGTCACTCAACATATTTTTCTTTTTTGAGCAAGGACCAATATTAGAGGTTTAAAAAGTGTTTTCTACAAATTCCACTTAGCAAGAAAGTCAAAATGCCATATGCATTAGAGCTGGGAGCTCATCCTAGAACCCATGTTTCTCTTTGGTGCTACAGATGAACAGTTCTAAAATGCTTCCCCAGGAGGAAAAATGCAAGCAGTCCCTGCCAGCTAGACCACACCCTGGAAAATCTGCACTCCTGTGGACACAACATCAGATTTATATCTGCATTTACCCAGGACATTTTAAAGAATGGCCCTGTTTGCATGTCATGGCAAGCCCTAAACCATAAACAAGTAGCATTTGTGCATACCACCGAGTTGCTCCCATTTTCATTCCACCATCCCTGGAGCAACAAACTATGAGGCGCAGTTCCCAATTGGGATTTATTTGGGAGAATATATGTTGGTAAGGCTCATGGTTGATTGCTCCAGGGATGACAGAACAAAACAGGTCTCATTCCGCTGCATTCACTAGTATGTTGTTGTTCACACTAAGCTATGGTTTATGGATTTCCATTACATGTGAACATGATCAATGAAGCCTATTGAAGGCCCTGAGAATCATCGCAATGGGAGTGGCACTGCTTGACATGGCTAAGATGTATGGTAGAAATGCAGGTCATAAGAACATGAGCCCTGCTGTATCATCAAGTCTAGAATTCTGTTCTCACAGTGGCCAACCAGATGCCTTTGGGAAGCCCACAAGCAGGACATGAGGGCAACAGCCGTCCTCCAAAACAGTACCTTTTTCGGACGTGGCCTCTCTTAGAGAGACTGGAATTTGCTGTACTGCAACAGTCAAATGAAGAGAAGTTATAGGAAATATCACTAACTGATGGGTAAAGAACCCCAGATAACAGCTACCACGTACTGATGATTCACACCTCTAAGGCTTCTGGATTAATAAACCTCCATTTAAAAAATATATAGGTAAAGGCAGTTTTGCCACACTCTTTGGTAAACCAAGCAACTCACTGTCCAGTGTCACTTTTGCTGGTCACTTTGTAGATGTTAATATTCTCGACCTCATCCCTAAAGGCTAGTTTTGAGGTAAAGTACATAGGGAGCAGAGTCTCAAAGAACAAACTTGTACTATGTTCCTGACGCATTTTGGAAGACAGATAGATAGTAGACTGAGCACCACACAGATGCTGGAAAGTCCTGATCAACAAGGGGTAAGTGTCCTTGAGATAGACAATATCGGCACCCAGGATGAAGTCATATGTTGAGGGAAACCCCTTATGGTCCAGACCCCATGACAGAGCACAAACTCTGGTTCGAGCCATGCACTCCACAGGCAAGTTCCGGTGGACATTCTCCTCTATCTGCTTCAGGGCCATAGGAAGATCTGTGATGGTCACATCGCCTCCTGGAGGAAAGGAGAAAAGACTTTGAGTGATGGCCCGTTAGAAATAAATTCAGTTTATAGCATATGTGCTACCTACGAACAATCACATTTTTTTAGGCATTGTATTTTTGTTTAACTCTTTTATGCTCCGAGAACAGAATAATGGGACACAGCAGCTCTCCCTCCCCAATCCTGACCTTGATTTTCTTGAATAACATAGCAAAAATGCAAATAGCTAGCCATGTTTGTACGTGCTCCAAGCTTCATTTGAAGCTGATATGGAAGCTTCTATCCAATGCAGCACTAAGTTCACTGTCCCATCAGAGTAAGGATTTGTGCTTGTGCAATGGGACTCTTCCAGCGTGTGCCCACACCCTCCCCAGATCTGCTCCAGAGAGTTGGAGAACCTTCCAAACAGATTTAGGGGTGCACAGGGGGAGGAGAAAGTCCCACTGCATAAGTATAAGTCCTTGCACTGATGGGATAGTTACTTAGCACTACATTGGATACAAGCCTGAGTTCTTGCAGAGTTGGAGATTTCTTCACAGGTAGCAATGCAATGGATGCGTAAGTAATGGGGGAAGATGTGTGCACAAATAAAAGCCTTATTCAGAAGGTATTCTCATGAGTATGGACACCACAGGTGGTGGCTATGTGCCACAGCGCATTGTGTAAACAGCTGTGCAGACAAAGGCTCCCTGAAGACATTTGTGCTGTACGCACAGACACAGGAGGCGTGACTAGTTGGCCTGTGAGACTTTGGAGGTGTGGCTACTCAGCCCAACCCTACCTCATGTTCACACCTACTGGTTTTACATGGAACTTCTGTACAGGTGGGCCCCGCTTATACAGCAGGTTCTGTTCCGGACCCCAGCCGTAAAGCGGAAATCGCCGTAAAGCGGAACCCCATTGAGTATAATGGGGCGCATCGCGCAAAAATGCCACAAAATCAGCTTTTAAAAAAGGGAATGAAAGCCGCCGCATTAGCAGAACACCGGGAAGCAAAGCGCTGGTAGGCGGGGCCCTACTGTATAGGGCTACAGGCCTTCAGGAATGCAATGCTTTGTACTGGGTACCCCTTTTCATGGAAACAAACCTGAATAAATAGTTCAGACACCTAGACATCAGCATAATGTTTTAGGATTCATCAAACAGATTAATGATATTTTTACCAAAAAAAAGTTATTGTTATTTCTTACATTCTGCCCTTCCTCTTGAAGGAGCCCAGGCAGATTATCATTACACATAAAGCACAGAGCAATCGTCCAGTCAGGTTATCAGAGCATGGATCACTGCAACCAGGATATTCCAGTCCAGGAACAGCTGTAGCTGGCAAACTAAACCATAACTGGGCATAGACACTCCTCACTACTGAGGTCACTTTAGCCTCAAGTGACAGCATGAAATCAAAGAATACCCCCAGACTTCAGATCTGTCCCTTCAGGTAGGGTGCAACCTCATCCAAATCAGGCCACACAATTCCTGGACTCAGGAACCACCCATCCACAATGCCTCCACCTTATCAGGATTCACCTTACGTTTATTGACCCTCATCCAGCCCACCACTGCCTCCAGACACCATCCAGGACTCACAGCCTCTCCCAATTCAGATGGAACAGTGAGACAGACCTGGGTCTCATCCACGTACTGGTGATACTACATTCCAAAAATCCCAGATGACACCTCCCAGTTATTTCATATGGAAGTTTAAATAGCATGGGAAACATGATAGCACTACGAAGCCAAGCAGAAGTCCCCTAACACTACTCTTTGGTAGTGCCTCTAAAAGGGAGTAGATGCCATAGTTTATGGTACAGAAAACAGCTGGGAGGCTGAGGAAAATCAACAGGACAGCACTTCCTTCTATCCCTTGATAAAGGGTATCCATCAGGGTAACGAAGGCTGTTTCAGAACTGTAGCCAGGCCAGAAGCCAGACCAAAATGAGTCTAGGTATTCCACTTCATCCAGGACTGTCTGCAGCAGGCCAGCCACTACCCTCTCATGCACCTTACTCAAAAAGGGATATTCACGACTGGGGGTCGATGTGTAAAACATCAGGGCTCAAGAAAGGTCATACTGCTGATTTCTTCAAACTGGCAAACATCACCCTGTGCCATAGTGGGGCATTTACCACTCCTTGAATCCAATCAGCCACTCCCTGTTAGATCTCACAAACCACGATGGGTAAGGATTGAGAGGTAGGTTGTCCGCCTAACCCCCGTAAGTGTCCTGTCTGTATTCTCAGGCTACAATAACTGAAACTGATTCCATAAATCATGACAAGATAGTGCTCTAAGCATCTTCACAGGGGTTGGCTGAAAAGGTGGCATCCAGTTCAGCACAGATACAAGTGACTTTGCCCTCAAAATGTTTTACAGCACACCTCTAAGTGATCAGTTGTTCCCAGCTCTTTGCTGGGCAGGCAAAGATAGATATGGCCTGCACACCATACATCACAGCAGATGACTGAACATCTGTACACTGCAGGAGCATGGACCTGATTATTATTTTTGCACAGGTCTGTATTTCAGAGTCTGTGCAACAGCCAGTGTTGCTGGGCTGCTGAATTTAATAATGATCATGATCATGAAATAGAAAAACCCAAGACTAAATGCTGGTTAATGCTTCCAAGTACCTCCAGCATTAGAGATTTTCACAACTTATGCTTCCCATTCCTTTGGCACAAGCGATTCCACATACCAAGGAGGGCAGCAAGGATGCCCACCACGCCTGTCCCAGCACCCAGCTCTATAACCTTCTTGCCCCAGAAGTTCAGCTTCTGTGCCTCAAAATATTCACAAAGTGTTAGAGCCTTAAAAATAGAGGAGAGCGAGAATTAGGTATTAGAATAAATTAAAGTTCCAAATGATACATTCAGTATGCCAGCAAACATGCACAGGTTATGCAGTCCTTCACATTTCACAGTGGGGTGATTTTATAATGGCCTACAATGTGTGGAGGGGGGAAGGGGAGAAGGCTAATTGTTCCCATGAAGCATTTGACATCTGCTTAGGGCTGCCAGGTTCAATCCCTGAGACTGATCCTGTAATCTTTAGGAGAAAAGAAAGTCAGCCAAGTGCAAGTGTTCTTGCAATCCTGTAATGGGAAAAATAACCAGGTGGAATTCTCCCTTCCCCCTGCACAACTTTTAAAGATACAGAAGACCTCTTGGAGGCTGGGCCTGGCAACCGAGAGATCTTTTGTATCTTTAAAAGTTGTGCAGAGGGAAGGGAGAATTCTACCTTGTGGTTTTTCCCATTACAGTGTTGCAAGAACACCTGCACTTGGCTGACTTTCTCTTCCCCCAAAGATACAGGATCAGTCTCAGGGATTGAACCTGGCAACCCTACATCTGCTGCTCTCTGTAATCTGTTTTAATATGTTGTTCACCACTTTGGGGGCCTTTTGGCCAAAAAGTGGTATATAAATAAAATACACTATAAACTAAACTCTCACAATAGGGGCAAAACTGCTGTAGTCAGGTAACAGCCTGCATAGACACCTTTTCTAAAGTGCCAGCCCCTTTGAGAAGAACTAAGCAAGGCTTCCCCACTGTTTACTGAAACACTAGCTTCCATAGCGACCTTCAGCACAGACTACCTCCCCCACTTCACATCTTTTAAGCACCTTTCAAAACAGGCATATCGGGATAGGCTTGGGCAAGATGCATTAAAAGGTTCATGTAAAACATCGAGCTGAACATCTGGATAAAAGATATGAAATAAACTCAAAGATAATCTCTTAGAAAATTTGAAGATCTAACATTGAGATTTCCACTCACTTTAGGAAGGCTTCCGCACAGTACACACATGCAAAGATCTACCTGAACCAATCCTACACGCAATGACCTAGAAGCAAACCTCATTGAATTCAATGAAGCTTACTTCCAAGTAAACACGCTTAGGGTTGCTGTTAAGCGCCTGATGATCTGAAGCCAGGCGTGTTCTACCTTCTCTTCGGATTCCCGCCTTGCCTCAACTCTCCTCCAAACCTCAGGCCAGGACCCAATTCCACCCAGACTCACCGCCTCCCAAACCGGGGCAGCTACACCCAATCGGGCCCCGTAATACTGGGCAATGCTCAGTTCGCGGCCGCAGAACCGGTAACGGGTCTCTACCGGAAAAGCGTCAGCAAACAGCCCGAGCTCTTGGGGGAACACCGACTCCAGTCCCACTTCCACGTCGTCTGCACTCGTGGGCACCGCCATCTTGCGGAAAAGCCACCTTTTCAAGGGGCGGGATGGAGCTAGCAGAGAGGATTCCCTTTCCTAATTCGATTGCAGAGCGGAGCTAGCGCCTCTAAAGGCCATTGTGGATAGTTAGGCAGCCGCTGGGCAAGCGAGGAAGCTTAGTCCTACTCACTATATAACTCTCCACGTGGGTAGATTTGTTGGTGCGGCTGCCTTGATGATTCCGAACAGGGAGCTTTATACGGAGACCACATCCTTTTACTGCAGATTGCTCGGTCTCGAATAACTAGCACTACTTAGGCTGCAGTCTTAGCTGTACTTACCTTTAAATCCAGTAGGATTTACTTCTGCGTCGACTTGCTTAGGCTTGTGCTCTTAGTTATGTAATTATAACCGCTGGTAAGAATTATACTCCCAACTCTCCACACCATCCGTAAGAGTAATCGAAAGAGTTAAAAAATAATAATCCCCACACTAACTCCCATTGAAACAGATTCGTCAGGACCGGGGCCAGCGCCAGGTTTCTTGGGGCCCGTAGGCACAGGATATCAGAGGGCCCTTTGGCTGCATCCTTTTCTTCTGAAACCACACTCCTCCATCTTGGCTCCTTCCTTTTAAACTAAACCAAAGTTTGACCGTCGGGACAATCACTTATTGTCAAAGAAAAACAACACAAACTTTAGTAAGGCTCCATCAGATGCCTTTTTAATTGTTTTGTCAACTGTAGAACTTGGAGATATAAATTTAATTTGCAATCCTATGCACGCTTACTCGCTGCTCTGGGCTCTTTTGGGAGGAAGGGTGCAATATAAACGGAATAAATAAAATAAACAGGTTCATAGGGACTTCTGTACGAGAAGACATTTACGTAGGATTGCACTGTCAGATTCAGGGATACAGAATGTGAGCCCTATGACTAATGTTTGATTCTATGCATACGTACCTGTGCTTACATTCCATTTGACTCAATGAGACTTACTTCTGAGCAGACACATACATAGGATTATGCTGAGTTTAGTTCCATTGCTTCCTGTGGAATTTACAGTACATAGTTTACTTTTAAAGCACAATGAAAGCATCATACACAGAGTTACAGTTGCTGGCACTAGAGTTGCCAGGTTCCTGGCCTGGGACTGATCCTGTATCTTTAGGAGAAGAGAAAGTCAGCCAAGTGCAGGTGTTCTTGGAACACTGTAATGAGAAAAACCACAAGGTGGAATTCTCCCACCCCGCTCCATAACTATTAAAGATACAGAAGACCTCTTGGAGGCCGGGCCTGGCAACCAAGAGGTCTTCTGTATTTTTAAAAGTTGTGCAGGGGGAAGGGAGAATTCCACCTTGTGGTTTTTCTCATTACAGTGTTGCAAGAACACCTGCACTTGGCTGACTTTCTCTTCTCCTAAAGATACAGGATCAGTCTCAGGCCCTGAACCTGGCAACCCTAATAAATTTTGATACTTACAAATTATACAAGTACTTATAAAAATGACAGATGAAAAGCATCATCTTAGCAATTGAATCTGGGGCAAATCTACTTAAATGTAAGCTTCAATCAGATAGGAACACATGATGCTGCCTTTCACTGAATCAGTCCATTGGTCCATTTGGCTCGGTATTGTTGACACTGACTGGCAGCAGTTCTCCAGTTTTGGAAAGGGATCTTATCAGCCCACCTGAAGATACCAGGAATTAAACAGAGACCTTTCCATGCAAAAGCACATCCTCTACCACTAAGCTACAGCTCTTCCCCAAAAAGCAGCTTGAGTTCAATGGGGTTTATTCTCAGGTAATTGTGTAAGTATTGCAGCATACAAGAGGCCTCCTCCATGTTCCCTCCCCACAGGAAGGAATGCCTCTCTCTTTTAACATGGTGCTTTTATGCACATATAATCTCAAAACTAAGAAAATACATTTTCCCTTCAAAATTATTGTTTTCCCTCATGTGCCAATTTATGCTACTTTAATAGAGTCACACATCACCCTACTTAACTCATAGTACTAGGCAAGCTGTATTCAAGCTCTGGCTGTTCTACCCACACAAACAGACACACATCATTAGCATCCCTCCCATCATTACCTTTTTGGCTATGGACCTGCCTGAGGTTCCCTGCAACTTGCAGCCCCTCTCCCCTCTATCGTCATTGCATACATTTGACTAGTAAAATAATAACATGGCTGCTTGCTGATTTATGACCCGTTTTGCTAAAGCATCTGAAGGCCACTCACTGCTCCCTGAAGCATTTCTACTTACTGCACAAGACTAGGGCTTTTAGCGCACAGAAAGGAAGTTAGTTATTCCCACATTCATTGAGGGAGCCAAAAGTCACCTGCTTACTACTGTCTGCTGAGCTTTGTGGATTGAGGCCATCCCTTGACGCACAATACAGTTAAATGTTAGCTTGGTATGAGTTCCAAACAAAGAAGGCATCACTTGTTTGGGTGATCTAGTTAGAGCAGTAAACCGAAGCCAGCCTAGAGTTAAAGATTAAAAGGCCCATCAAATTCCTGTTTTGTCTTGGGGTGTTTTTTTCTTTAATTTCTCAGTGGTTTCATTGTATTTGAATCAGCAACCTCCAATAGCATTTGTTATAAACCACCCTGTTCAGACCTTGTAAGTTCAGGTCTGTGGCTTTCTTTATGGTATCCATCCATCTCTTATTTGGTCTTCCTCTTTTTCTACTTCCTTCTGTTTTTCCCAGCATTATTGTCATTTCTAGTGAATCATGTCTTCTCATTATGTGTCCAAAGCATGATAACCTCAGTTTCATCATTTTAGCTTCTAGTGATAATTCTGGTTTAATTTATTCTAACATCCAATTATTTGTCTTTTTTGAGGTCCATGGTACTTGCAAAGCTCTCCACAAAGGAAATGGAATCAACTAATTATGTAATGAGAGGGCAATTCATCAGTGTTTCATCTCTTATGCTGGGAGTGGAATTAACTATGCAATTAAATTACAGGCCGGTCAGTCTGACTTTAATACCGGGAAAGATATTAAAACAGATAATAAAAGAGTCCATTGGCAACTATCTATTTTTTTTTTTTTCAATAATTTTTATTCAAATTTTCATAAAACATACAAGACGAAATCATAAAACATTCAAAGACAAAAAACAAAATCAAAAATAGTTAAACAAAAAAAAAATAAAAATAAAAATAAAAATAAAAATAAAAAATAAAGAGTAAAATATTGACTTCCCATTTGTCAAAGATCAGATCAGTTATAAGTCTATAATATATAACAATCCTGTCTCTTAAGTCATATTATAAAATCACTTTCCTCCAATAGTTATCTTACTTAATCATCAAATCTCATACACATTACTTTATTCTTTCCACAAAAAGTCAAAGAGAGGTTTCAATTCTTTAAGAAATATATCTATCAATTTTTTTTTCCAGATAAGCATATCGATTAATCCATCTCATTACTAATTATGATAATCTTATTGTCATAACCATAGTCAAAATAAACATTTCAATTAATCCATCACATCAGAATCTGTTAGGTTCAGTAATTTCAGTAGCCATTGTTCTATTATCCCTATTAGTTCCATTTTCCATCTTCCATCTTCAGTAGTCTTGTTAAGTCCAGTAATTTCAGTATCCAATCTTCCATTATCAGTATTCCATAATAATCTTGCTGTCAAAGCCATAGTCATATAGTAAGAGTCTGATGGGAATTACCTCTATCCCAAATATTTTCTTGCCATCCATTCTAAATAGGTTGCTGAAATACTGCTGTAAAATCATATCTCTGTTCTTTTTTTCAAAATACACTGGGTCATCTCTTGAAAGTTTTTCCATTGTCACATGGCTGCAGTTAATTCCATAGATTTTCTCTATATTGGGCTCCATCACGTCATTCCAGTCCAGAAGATTATCCATGCCATTGATAACTTTATCTCTAGAATCTTCATTAATTTCTTCAGAGATAACATTGAGTTCCAAACAATAGATTTTATTTCTAAAGTCCATAGACTCCAAATCTTTTTCCTGTTCCACGTTTGTTCCAATCTCCGGGGTCTCCTCTCTCACAGGGACCCCTATTCCAGTCTCCAGGGTCTCCTCTCTCACAGGGACCCCTGTTCCAGTCTCCAGGGTCTCCTCTCTCACAAGGACCCCTATGTCTTTAATCTCCTGTGTCTCCAAACAATAGATTTTATTTCTAAAGTCCATAGACTCCAAATCTTTTTCCTGTTCCACGTTTGTTCCAATCTCCGGGGTCTCCTCTCTCACAGGGACCCCTTCCAGGGTCACCTCTCTCACAGGGACCCCTATATCTTTAATCTCCTGCGTCATTTTACTCAATTCAATTTTCAACTCCTTACAACCCTGTCGCAGGTTTTGTTTCGTTATCTCAATCTCGTCCATTATTTTCTGAAACATAGTTATTTCCAGATTCTCAGCCACTTTCTTAATTGCCATTTTAAAAGAAAAATATAGGAAAACCACTTCTTATTTCAGCAACAATTGGGTTAATACTCCAAACTTGGTGACATCACAGTATAAACAGAGCAGACAGCCTTATCTCTCCATAGTTAAGTAAACAAAATGCAGTTCCCAGGATCGAAACAATTAATGGCAGTCGTCAGAAAACAGATTCGTCAAAATAAAATAGACCAAAAAGAGAGTAGTCTCAGACAATATAATATTCTTCAAAATAAAAATCTGGAATAGAAATCCCTCTTCTGTGTATATCTTTAGAATGCAAATCCAGGACAGCTTTTTGCAACAAAAACAGAGATAAGCTATTAATTAGTGCGTAGCAGAGAGAAGTTATGGCTCCCCAGTGAGATGTCAAAAACCGATCAATCTGGCAAATCTCTTTTAAACAGCAACAATTTAAGTCAAGTAAAAGAAAAATATAGAAAGAAGGGTGCTTGCCTGTTAGTGCGTTCTCTCTTAGAAGATAAGGTGAACGTTCGCTTTATCAGATAGAGCTTGCTGTTGAAAATCCGTCCCACCTTCGTCGGCTGGACCTCGTCCCATAAATTAATGAGATCTGGTCGCCCCAACAAAAATAGGCTTTGAGGTTAATCTCTTCGTTTCTCCCTACCCGGGAGAAGTTTAATCAGTCAAAAAAAAAGAAAAAACTGACTGATATATCTGAATAAGCTTCTTTTGAGGCAGGAGCCCGTCTCAAAAGCAGGCACAGGCTAAGTCACCCTTCCCGGAAGTCCATTGGCAACTATCTAGATGACAATGCTGTGATTAGTAGGAGCCAGCATGGGTTTGTCAAGAAAAAATCCTGTCAAACTAATCTCATCTCTTTTTTTGATTGGGTCACTAGCTTAGTAGATGATGGAAATGCTGTAGATGTCATCTATCTAGATTTCAGCAAAGCGTTTGACAAACTCCCCCACAACCTTTTGATTAGCAAACTGGTCAAATGCGGACTAGATGGAAATACTGTCAGGTGGATTCACAACTGGTTGGAAAACCGTACTCAAAGAGTGGTTGTCGGTGGCTCTGCTTCGGACTGGAAGGAGGTTTTGAGTGGAGTGCCACAGGGTTCTGTCCTGGGGCCGATACTCTTCAACATTTTTATCAATGACTTAGATGATGGGGTGGAGGGAAGCCTTATGAAGTTTGCGGATGATACAAAACTGGGAGGGATAGCTAACACAATGGAAGACAGGAATAAAATCCAAAGGAACCTGGATAGACTAGAAAATTGGGCTGAAATTAATAAAATGAAATTCAATAAAGACAAATGCAGGATTCTGCATTTAGGCCACAAAAACAAAATGCATGGGTACAGGATGGGAAATACCCGGCTTAGCAGTAGTGCATGTGAGAAGGACATTGGAATTGTAGTGGATCGCAAGTTGAACATGACCCAGCAGTGTGATGCTGCGGCAAAAAAGGCAAACGCAGTTTTGGGCTGCATAAATAGAGCTATAGTTTCCAGGTCGAGGGAAGTAATAGTCCCACTATATTCTGCATTAGTCAGGCCTCATCTGGAATACTGCGTTCAGTTCTGGGCACCTTATTTTAAGAAAGATATAGACAAGTTAGAGCGGGTTCAGAAGAGGGCAACGAGGATGATAGCTGGTATGGAGAACAAGTCTTATGAGGAAAGGTTGAAGGAACTTGGCATGTTCAGTCTGGTGAAGAGAAGGCTGAGGGGTGACATAATTGCACTCTTTAAGTACCTGAAGGGCTGTCACATAGAGGAGGGTACAGATTTGTTCTCTGCTGCTCCAGAGGGTAGGACTAGGTCTAATGGTTTTAAGTTGCAGGAGCGTAGATTCAGATTGGACATTACAAGAAACTTCTTGACAGTAAGGGCAGTTCGGCAATGGAACCGACTGCCGAGGGAGGTGGTGGGATCCCCTTTGCTGGATGTCTTCAAGCAGAGGCTGGACAGCTATCTGCGGGAGATGCTCTAGCTGTGGATTTCCTACTGTCAGCAGGGGGTTGGACTCGATGGCCTATAAGGCCCCTTCCAACTCTATGATTCTATGAAAGGCAGAAGCTGAAGGGAGGAAGCTTCTAATTGAAGATGCAGCAAAGTTGAAGGGAACTTATTATTGAACAAATTTTCTAGAAGGAACTTGGCCATCAGGATGGGCATTGCCAGATATTATAACATTATGTTATGTAAAACCACTGTTTTAATTCTGCTTCTAACTGTTTAGGAATCAAGATTTCAGCAGCGCTGAA
The DNA here is from genome assembly GCF_030035675.1 of Rhineura floridana. NCBI lineage: Eukaryota > Metazoa > Chordata > Lepidosauria > Squamata > Rhineuridae > Rhineura > Rhineura floridana. Next base: position 22,992,259 of record NC_084482.1, read on the forward strand.
GGACCCTAGTGCGGAAGCAAAACTGTGTCTGAATCTAATGAATCTCACACGGCTGTTGAGAAGCTAAACTATAGTTTCATTCACTCAACCAGTCAAAACAGTTCTTTTCATGTCAAATTTCAACAATGAATTTTGAGGTCAAATTTGTCAATATCTGAATAGTGAATTTTGAAAATTTGCTGAATGTCAAAATTTTGCAACATGTAATTTTAGCTCTGCAAATTCCTATGTGCCTATGTGCTTGGGTAAGGCTCAATAAATATTTAGGTCATTTCTTCATACAATACTTGTCATGGCCTTACTATATGATGCAGCTAACATGCAGATGGATTAGCAGCAAAGGGCAATTCAGCTGATATTTTCCCTCATTTGAGGAGGGAAAAAGGAGCACCAATATCCCAGTGTCTGTCAAAGCAAGGTCCTCTGTGTTTATTCATCCACATTCTTTCACGTGCAAGAGGCTGTCAGTTGTACTATTACTCATTAACTACTGTCCTTTCAGTTTCCTGTTGGAGTAGCCAAACCTTGCATTCATTTTTGTCAATGTGCGTCAAAGCCAGATCACTGCAGTGTTCTGAAGCAGGTCTTTGGCACAACCCTCTGAAGATGATTTCCCAAAGCTAATACTTTAGACTGTGGAGTTAACCGGAGCCTCTGAACAGGATAACTGAGATGGTGCTATTGAGCATTCAGTGGAACAGAGGTCTACAAATGGTTAGCATACAGTAGCTTTGCAAACATGGCAGATATAAATTCATTGGAATTTACCAAAAACAAAGTCTTTTATTTTAATTTCAAGATTTATATTTTATTTATTTATTATAGTTATATACCAACTAAAGAAGACCAACAAAGCAATCATAATGCCAAAATACAATTTAAATAACATCCCAGAAGCATATAAAGATCAAATAAGGAACAGGTTTGAGGCTTTAAACTTAGTTGACAGAGAACCAGAAGAACTATGGAATGAAGTCAGAGACGTTATCAGAGAAGAATGCAAAAAGACAATACCTCTAGTTAAAAAAAGAGAAAGATCTCAATGGATGACTGAAGAAACTCTTCAAATGGTTAAAGAGAGAAGGAAAGCAAAAGCAAAAGGAGATAGAAACACAGTCAGAACCCTAAATGCAACCATACAGCGACTAGTACGTAGGGACAAAAAGAACTATTACAATAGTTACTGTATAGAATAGAAGAGGACAACAAAAAGGGTATAACAAGAGCCCTGTTCCAAAAGATTAGAGAAATGAAAGGGAAATTTAAACCAAGAGTAGGGATGTTGAATAATCAACAGGGGAACACACTGACTGACCAAGATGAAATAAAAGATCAAAGATGGAAGCAATACACTGAAGAACTCTATAAAAGAGATGCAAGGATGACAGATTCATTCACGAAGGAACCATATGATGAAGAACCAGACATTTTAGAATGTGAGGTGAAAGCTGCTCTTAAAATACTTGGAAGAAACAAATCACCAGGAATAGATGGCATACCAATAGAGTTGCTACAAGCTACTGAGACTGAATCAGTCCAAATTTTGACTAAAATCTGTCACGAAATATGGAAAACTAAACAATGGCCCACAGACTGGAAGCGTTCCATATACATCCCAATTCCAAAGAAAGGGGATCCCAGAGAATGCAGTAATTATCGAACTATTGCCTTAATATCCCATGCAAGTCAGGTAATGCTCAAGATTCTACAACAAAGGCTCTTACCATATATGGGGCAAGAAATGCCAGACATCCAAGCTGGATTCAGAAAGGGAAGAGGCACCAGAGATCATATCGCAAACATACATTGGATAATGGAACGGAGCAAGGAATTTCAGAAGAAAATTACCCTGTGCTTTATAGATTACAGCAAAGCCTTTGACTGTGTAGATCATGAAAGACTATGGAATGCTTTAAAAGAAATGGGGGTGCCACAGCATCTGATTGTCCTGATGTGCAACCTATACTCTGCACAAGAGACTACTGTACGGACAGAATATGGAGAAACCGATTGGTTCCCCATCGGAAAGGGTGTGAGACAGGTGTATTTTATCACCCTATTTATTTAATCTATACGCAGAACATATCATACGGAAAGCAAGATTGGACCAAGAAGAAGGAGGTGTGAAAATTGGAGGGAGAAATATCAATAATTTAAGATATACAGACGATACCATACTACTAGCAGAAACCAGTAATGATTTGAAAAGAATGCTGATGAAAGTTAAACAGGAAAGCACAAAAGCAGGACTACAGCTGAACGTCAAAAAGACTAAAGTAATGACAACAGAAGATTTATGCAACTTTACAGTGGACAATGAGGACATTGAACTTGTTAAGGATGATCAATACCTTGGCACAATATTTAACCAAAATGGAGACAATAGTCAAGAAATCAGAAGAAGGCTAGGACTGGGGAGGGCAGCTGTGAGAGAAGTAGAAAAGGTCCTCAAATGTAAAGATGTATCACTGAACACTAAAGTCAGGATCATTCAGACCATGGTATTTCCGATCTCTATGTATGGATGTGAAAGTTGGACAGTGAAAAAAGCTGATAAGAGAAAAATGAACGCATTTGAAATGTGGTGTTGGAGGAGAGCTTTGCGGATACCATGGACTGCAAAAAAAGAAAAATAATTGGGTGTTAGAACAAATTAAACCAGAACTATCACTAGAAGCTAAAATGATGAAACTGAGGTTATTATACTTTGGACACATCATGAGAAGACCTGATTCACTAGAAAAGATAATAATGCTGGGAAAAACAGCAGGGAGTAGAAAAAGAGGAAGGCCAAACAAGAGATGGATTGATTCCATAAAGGAAGCCACAGACCTGAACTTACAAGATCTGAACAGGGTGGTTCATGACAGATGCTCTTGGAGATCACTGATTCATAGGGTCGCCATAAGTTGTAGTCGACTTGGAGGCACATAACAACATTTATATACCGCCCCATAGCCTAAGCTCTCTGGGCGGTTTACAGTACCTAAAAACATTAAAAATACATATACAAATTTAAAACATCTTTTAAAAACAATTTAAAACACAATTTAAACATTTAAAACAATTTAAAAACACATGTTAAAAGCCTGGGAGAAAAGGAAAGTCTTTTTTAATAATTTTTATTCAAATTTTTCAAAAGACAAACAAAACAAAGTCAAAAAACATAACAATACAACAAAAAAATAAAAATAAAATAGTTGACTTCCGATTTGTCGCAGATCAGCTATGAGTATATAATATACATCAAACCTGTCCCTTAATATATACATACAGGATCACTTTTCTCCATAGGCTATCTTAGTTAATCGTCAAATCCCAATATCATCATTTTATTTTGATCTTTCAACAAAAAGTCTAAGAGAGGCTTCCATTCCTTAAGAAATGTGTCTGTCGATTTTTCTCTAAGTAGACATGTCAATTTATCCATCTCTACTAAGTCCATTAATTTCAATAGCCATTCTTCCGTTGTTGGTGTTGATTCCATTTTCCACTTTTGTGCATATAATAATCTTGCTGCCGTAATCATATATAATATTATTCTTCCATATTGGAGAAAAGGAAAGTCTTGACCTGACGCCGAAAAGACAACAGTGATGGATGGTTCCAGGCGCACCTCGTCAGAAAAATCATTCCATAATTTGAATGTTTAAGCTTCCCACCCATCCAAGCCTATAGCCAGGGGAGGGGGAGAAATGGGGGCACTGTCCCCCTAGAGCTGTGCTTTCCCCCCATTTTTGGGGGAAATTGTCTTTTTTAATTTGTGACATGACAGATAATGACAACCTCCATTTAAAGAATGACAGCTTGTTTTAAGAACAGGAGCAATTTAAGAATAGGACCCTCTGAAAAATTCAGTGAATAAGGCAGGGTGAGAATACAACAAAAGCCCCCCTAAGCAGGGCTGGTTCTAAAGGGTGGCCAGGTGGGGCACTGGCCCGACAGCCCCTGGAGCTACAGGGGCCCCCTCAGCTGCCCCTCCGATCCCCTTCCGCGATCCACACCCCCCACACCCCCACACCTACCTGTCTGCTGTCTTTTACCATTGCCCTTAACGAAGATGGCGGCCGCAGTTTCCCTAAGGTACTGAAGCCCCTGCCACCATCTTAGTTGATGGTAGAGATGCACATGTGTAGCATGCACGCGTGCCATCAACAAAGATGGCGGCGGAGGCGTCATCCCCTTAGGGAAACCGCAGCCGCCATCTTCATTGAGGGCAATGGTAAAAGACAGCAGACAGGTAGGTGGGGGGCTGTGTGCATGCGTGTGTGTGTGCACACACACACACACTGGGGGCCAGGGCAAGCTGATGCCCAAGGGCCCCAGCATTCCTGGAGCCGGCCCTGCCCCTAAGTATGCTCACTCAAGACTTTTCCTGACTGAGAATGGCTTTTTTGTGATCGCAATCACCCTATAATTACTTGGGTTATCCTGAAGAAACAGTCTATATAGCAACATGACCCCTGAAGAGTTAAATATTAGAACTTTGTATTATGGGCTAGAGTTTGACTCCACTCCTTTGACTTTCCTTTGCTTGGATGCTTCCTCAATTTCATATCTCATCTCAAATGGTTCAAATAGTAAAACCTTGGTTCCACTTGCAAAAATGAGGGGGGTGCAGCCCTGTAGCCAGCCTTCTTTGTTAGGTGGGGCAGCCACATTTCTAGGTGGGGCATTGGGGGGGGAGAGGTTCATAGTGCCAGCCAACATCCCCCCCACACACACACACCAGTGAAGAGGATGTCGGGGCCAGGCCAGGGAAAGTGAAAGGCAGTGACTCCTATTCCATCCAGAGTATGTGTTAACTTACATGAATAAAGTTTAATTTGTTGAATTGTCTCACACTTTTCTGAGAGATCCCCAGGAATACCAGACTCAAAAGCTTGACTTTGCCTATAGGCACAATCTCCTTTCACCTGTGGTCTGTCCCTGTGGTCTGATTCTTCATGAACTGAACTACTCTGGTAAAGACAGTGAGCTCCTGATCTTGGCTTTCATGCTGCACTAGGTATCTCAATTTTAGATTCCACCTGAAAAGCAAACTTGGCCATACTACAAGTTTAGGGAAGGGCAGAGAGAAATACTATAGGATGTATTTGTTAATTGTTCCTTGAGAGTTGCTCCTTCTACTCTTGTTTCTGGCCTTTAGATTTTCTTTCCTGTTGGACAATCAAGGGAAAACTTTTTAACTGGCTGCTATATAAAGGATGAACTAAGCAATCGGAAAGTAATTGTGAAAAGGAATTCAATTTTTTTTACTGCTTGCTGTGTTGATTTTTTTCTGTCCAGAAACCCTGAAAAGGCCTCATGCCGAGCTGCACTCATTGGGAAAACCAGAAATTAGGTCTGAGTTACAGCGTAGGTGTCCAGCCATCCAGCTAGCTAACTGTAGTGTACACGGCAATATTTCTATTCCTCCAGGGCTGTTTTCATCCTTTGCCATCAAGTAATCAAGAAAAAGAAGAAAATAGCCACTATGGTTGAGAGTATAGTGAGTGCTTTAAAAGAGTAAAGAGGAGACATTTTTTCAGATCACTTTAAGTTATTTCTTTATATCACCCTTTAGCAATAAGCACCCAATCCTGCTCTACATGTTATAATAACTGCAGAATAAACAAACTCTTACTTCGTACTGCAGGCAAACAATCATGCTTCTTTATTGCTTGCTGGGTAGAAAGCACAACTGAAAATGAAAATTAAAAGCAGAACGATAAGGAGATTGCAGAGAAGCTAAATGAATTCTTTGCATCGGTCTTCACAGTGGAAGATATAGGGCAGATCCCTGAACCTGAACTAACATTTGCAGGAAGGGATTCTGAGGAACTGAGACAAATAGTGGTAACGAGAGAGGAAGTTCTAGGCTTAATGGGCAATATAAAAACTGACAAATCACCAGGCCCGGATGGCATCCACCCGAGAGTTCTCAAAGAACTCAAATGTGAAATTGCTGATCTGCTAACTAAAATATGTAACTTGTCCCTCGGGTCCTCCTCCATGCCTGAGGACTGTAAAGTGGCAAATGTAACGCCAATATTCAAAAAGGAATCCAGAGGGGATCCCGGAAATTACAGGCCAGTTAGCTTAACTTCTGTCCCTGGAAAACTGGTAGAAAGTATTATTAAAGCTAGATTAACTAAGCACATAGAAGAACAAGCCTTGCTGAAGCAGAGCCAGCATGGCTTCTGCAAGGGAAAGTCCTGTCTCAGTAACCTATTAGAATTCTTTGAGAGTGTCAACAAGCATATAGACAGAGGTGATCCAGTGGACATAGTGTACTTAGACTTTCAAAAAGCGTTTGACAAGGTACCTCACCAAAGACTTCTGAGGAAGCTTAGCAGTCATGGAATAAGAGGAGAGGTCCTCTTGTGGATAAGAAATTGGTTAAGAAGCAGAAAGCAGAGAGTAGGAATCAACGGACAGTTCTCCCAATGGAGGGCTGTAGAAAGTGGAGTCCCTCAAGGATCGGTATTGGGACCTGTACTTTTCAACTTGTTCATTAATGACCTAGAATTAGGAGTGAGCAGTGAAGTGGCCAAGTTTGCTGACGACACTAAATTGTTCAGGGTTGTTAAAACAAAAAGGGATTGCGAAGAGCTCCAAAAAGACCTCTCCAAACTGAGTGAATGGGCGGAAAAATGGCAAATGCAATTCAATATAAATAAGTGTAAAATTATGCATATTGGAGCAAAAAATCTGAATTTCACATATACGCTCATGGGGTCTGAACTGGCGGTGACCGACCAGGAGAGAGACCTCGGGGTTGTAGTGGACAGCATGATGAAAATGTCGACCCAGTGTGCGGCAGCTGTGAAAAAGGCAAATTCCATGCTAGCGATAATTAGGAAAGGTATTGAAAATAAAACAGCCGATATAATGCCATAGTATAAATCTATGGTGCAGCCGCATTTGGAATACTGTGTACAGTTCTGGTCGCCTCATCTCAAAAAGGATATTATAGAGTTGGAAAAGGTTCAGAAGAGGGCAACCAGAATGATCAAGGGGATGGAGCGACTCCCTTACGAGGAAAGGTTGCAGCATTTGGGGCTTTTTAGTTTAGAGAAAAGGCGGGTCAGAGGAGACATGATAGAAGTGTATAAAATTATGCATGGCATTGAGAAAGTGGATAGAGAAAAGTTCTTCTCCCTCTCTCATAATACTAGAACTCGTGGACATTCAAAGAAGCTGAATGTTGGAAGATTCAGGACAGACAAAAGGAAGGACTTCTTTACTCAGCGCATAGTTAAACTATGGAATTTGCTCCCACAGGATGCAGTAATGCCCACCAGCTTGGATGGCTTTAAAAGAAGATTAGACAAATTCATGGAGGACAGGGCTATCAATGGCTACTAGCCATGATGGCTGTGCTCTGCCACCCTAGTCAGAGGCAGCATGCTTCTGAAAACCAGTTGCCGGAAGCCTCAGGAGGGGAGAGTGTTCTTGCACTCGGGTCCTGCTTGCGGGCTTCCCCCAGGCACCTGGTTGGCCACTGTGAGAACAGGATGCTGGACTAGATGGGCCACTGGCCTGATCCAGCAGGCTCTTCTTATGTTCTTAACCACTCTGCTTTGAAAACCACAGCACAGGCTGGGGCCTGGGGATAAATGTTGGTTTCTGCTTGGAAGAACATGCAAGACTACCAAAGGATTAGGATTATTGTGATTATTCTTATTTTGATGAGGATGATAATATAATGCCACCCATGTACATACTGTTTACAAAGAATGGGAAAACAAGACCCTTGCCCTTTTTATATCTAGAATATGACCCAAAGGAGATAGCAGAGGGCGCATAAGTCAGAATTGACTTGAAGGCTGTCCATTGAGTTGAGAATGCAGTTGCACATGCTGTGGCATACAGATGGGTTGTGGTTGTTCATTTGTTAATTTATATACCACTTCATTGGCATATATCCACACTATACATTTAAAGCACTCATATACTACTTTAACAGTAATGAAAATGGAAATGGACTGTCTTCAAGTTGATCCCAACTTATGGCGACCCTATGAATAGGGTTTTCATGGTAAGCAGTATTCAGAGGTGGTTTACCATTGTCTTCCTCTGAGGCTGAGAGGCAGTGACTAGCCCAAGGTCACCCAGTGAGCTTCATGGCTTTGTGGGGATTTGAACCCTGGTCTCCCAGGTCATAGTCCAACACCTTAACCACTACACCACACTGGTTGTCTTAACAGTAATAGCTTCCCCCAAAGAACTCTGGAAACTATAGTTTGTTAAGGGTGCTGAGAGCTGTTAGGAGACTCCTCAAAAAGCTATAATTTTCAGTACCCTTAACAAACTACAGTTCCCAGGATTCACTGGGGGAATACATCTAAATTGCATATTTAATTTGGTATAAGAGGGTTTTTGAGAGCCAGTGTGGTGTAGTGGTTAAGATGTTGGACTATGACCTGGGAGACCAAGGTTCGAATCCCCACACAGCCATGAAACTCACTGGGTGACCTTGGGCCAGTCACTGCCTCTCAGCCTCAGAGGAAGGCAATGGTAAAAACCCCTCTGAATACCACTTCCCATGAAAACCCTATTCATAGGGTCGCCATAAGTCGGAATTGACTTGAAGGCAGTCCATTTCAAGAGTGCTTTAAATGTATGGCATGGAAGATGCGACCCAAGTGGTTTACTAGTAGAAAACCAATTCCAAAAAATAACACACATAATTAAAATATATAATAAAACAATTTCATCAAAACATTAAAACAAATATTCACAATTAAAATGTGCAAAAACAAGCCCATTAAAACAGCACAGCTATTAAAATAATTAGAACAGTTATGGGACCACTTAATTTCATACAGGCCGTTAGGTCTCTCTTCTGAGTAGGCATGTATAGGATTGCACTGTAAGATTTGTAAAATTCCATTCTGTGGTGCAGTTCACATTTTAAGTTCCTTGCAATATTGATCCTGAGAAATAAGTTGAAAAGATGAATAACAAGAACACGGAAGAACCTCTATGAACCTGTGCAAAGCAAGCCAAATTTTATTTGTTTTGCAAATAAAGATTATCATTATAATTCTCAGCCAATTTCTTGGTTTCTGAAGAAGCCCAATTTTACAGAACTGTGTATTGTGCAAGAGGTGGTTCCCACATGACTCTGTTTCAAGCCTCTGATGTAACAGCAGTTACTCCAAATACTACATGTTGTAGATCTTATGCAGCCTATTGTTCTGCTGACTTCTACATTAATTGATAAGAAGTTGATCTATGCTTCCCATCCTGAAGACTATATGAGTCACATAAATGGCAAAGCCCTGAGCAAAATATGGGTGTTATTACTATTTAGCTGTTACACAACTCGCCATTACTGGTAGAGCTCAGTCACCAACAACACAAAGAGGAAGGAGCCTTCTAAGAACAACCCAAGCTCCTTTTTTTACAAGGAAAAGCAAGCAGAAGCAGAAGTTTGACCACAAGACACAAAGCATGTACAGTACACAATGTAAGAGAATGAATGGGCACAAATTGCCCATTAAAGATGGGAACACACAGAAGCCACACTTCAGTCTTTTCGGACACTCCATTCAGAAGAGGCCCCATGATTAGACAAGGCCAGGTTGTCATTTTAGGCAGTGGATTTTGGGTGCCCTTAAAGCAGGGGTGAGGAACCTCAGCCCCGGGTGCCAAATGCGGCTCTCCAGCCCTCTCTATCTGGCCCTCAGGACTGTCCCCATTCCACACCCCTTACCAGGCCACACCTCCTGTTGGCCCTGCTTTACACCTCCTTTGAGAGTTTTCAAATAATCATAGAGTTGGAAGGAGCCTATAAGGCCATTGGGTCCAACCCCCTGCTCAATGCAGGAATCCAAATCAAAGCATTCCCAACAGGTGGCTGTCCAGCTGCCTCTTGAAGGCCTCCAGTGTTGGAGAACCCACCACCTCCCTAGGTAATTGGTTCCACTGTCGTACTGCTCTAACAGTTAGGAAGTGTTTCTAATGTTCCATTGAAATCTGTCTTCCTGTAACTTGAACTCATTAGTCCATGTCCTGCACTCTGGCCCTCCTCTATGTGACAACCTTTCATATACCTGAACAGTGTTATCGCATCTCCCCTCAGTCTCCTCTTCTTCTTTCAGTCTCTCCTCATTGGACTTTGTTTCCAGTCCCCTGATCATCCTTGCTGCCCTCCTCTGAACCTGTTCCAGTTTGTCTGCATCTTTCTTAAAGTGCAGTGTCCAGAACTGGACACAGTACTCAAGATGAGGCCTAACCAGTGCCGAATAAAGGGCACTTTTTTTGCCTGACTGGAATGTGTCTTTGATAATGCCTCTTGCTTCATTGGATGGAGGGGTGTGGGAGTGAGCATAGAAACCAGCCTACTATACAAAGATTCATTGCTCCATCCACTTTGCCTCTGGCCTTGCCCACCACTGGCATGTGGCCCCCAGAAGGGAATGTGACCCTTTGGCTAAAAAAAGTTTCCCACGGCAGAGGTTGAGGAATGAGACTAATCTTACTATTGGACACCCTCACTTTGGAAGCAGAGATGCTGGGGAGAATTCCCTTTCTGTTCATTTCAATACAAACAGAAACAGGTCGCTTCTAGCTACTCTGTTTATGGAGCAGACATCCTGATTTGTTTGCCTGACATTTACAGGGAGGTTATACAAAGTCCACTGTTGATTGAGCATTTGTTCTTATTTGTTTACAAGGAGGTTATATAATGTTGCATCAAGCAATTGTCATTCAACAGTTTCCAGTTCATTTTCTCATGGGTAGGTTTTGTGTAGTTGTTGTTTTTAATGTAGGTTTGTTGTGCAAGAGTACTAATGTAGGTTTGTTGTGCAAAATGCGGCGGCCAGATTGTTAACAAGGACCAAGCGGTCCGAGCACATGTTCTGGCTCGCCTGCACTGGCTACCAATATGCTTCCGGGCCAGATTCAAAGTGTGGGTATTAACCTATAAAGCCTTATACGGCGCGGGACCACGATACCTGTCGGAATGCCTCTCCCGATACGAACCGACCCGTACACTACGGTCTACTACGAAGGCCCTCCTCCGGGTTCCGACTCATAGGGAGGCCCGGAGGGTGGTGACAAGATCTAGGGCCTTCTCAGTGGTGGCCCCCGAACTGTGGAATAGTCTCCCCGAGGAGGTGCGCTTGGCGTCGACATTGTTATCCTTTCGGCGCCAAGTTAAAACCTTCCTCTTTTCCGAGGCATTTTAATTTAAGTTAACTTAATTTTTAAAATTTGTTGTAACTGATTTTAGATTGTTTTATTTTTATATGTTTTGTTGTATTATATTGTGTGATTTTATTGTATTTCTTGTGTTCACCGCCCAGAGAGCTATTGCTAGTCGGGCAGTATAAAAGTCTAATAAATAAATACATAAAATAAATAAATAAATCCACTTTAATTTTGCAGCCTAAATTTGCTGGTATGCAATCGCATCGTACCTGAAAGTCTGGAAGTGGCCCTAATCCACCACTCGCAGACTAATGCACAGATCAGAATGTACTTGTCTGTTGAATTTCACAGTTCTTCAAATTTTGTAATACATTTTTCAGCTCAAAACCATCCCAAAATGAGTTCAAAATATGTATGTTTGGATAAGTATATTTATCAGTGTGGACATTAAGATAAAATATGTATTTAAACAAGAATTTGCATGCAGATTTTAAAAAAGAAAATTTATTGATTAATGTGGAAATGGGACGGAATAGACTTGTAAATGAACACATGCAAAATTTATACCGGAAACAGACTGATTTCTCCATGCCTGCTTGAAAATTCTCCTACATAATGAAATTAATGGGAGCTGTACAGAGAGAAGTTCCTGTCTGATTGTCTTCCATATAAAGTTTCTGTTGAAGCATCATTCGGGTGTTTCATCTCAAACACCTAAATGTCTGGGATTCCCCCTGGCCCAAATTCTGACCGTTATAGAGCAGCTTCATAGTGGCACAGCAAAAGGCTTCCACTTCGATCAGACACCACCCAGAGAGAGTAAAACGCACTTAAGTCCAATATAAAATATAAATCAATGGGACCTTAGCACACAATTTATTTCAATGTGACTTTGATTTCTATAGGATTTGGAGGATTTAACACAGAAAGTACTTCCATATAGAATTAAGTATGAAGCCCACATTAAGAACCTGGTGAAATTGGCAGTAGAATCAGGACAAAGAAAATACTTCTTCACACAACAACACATAATTAATATATGGAATTTGCTGTCACAAGAAGCACTGATGGTCTGGCCACTAGTTTAGATAGGGGATTAGACAAAAAGGGATTAGGCAGATTAATGGGAAATAGGTCTATTGCTACTAGCCACAATGACTATATGGAAGGTTCAGGTTCAGAGGCTAGTATGCCTTTGAGTACCAGTTACTGGGAATCACAAGTGAGAACTGTTACACTCAAGTCCTGGTTGTGGGCTTCCCAGAAGCATCTGGACTGGCCACTGTGGAAAATAGGATGCTGGAGAAGACGGGCCTCTTCAGACTGTTATAACATAGCTGTTCTTATATTCTAAGATCATTACATTTGACCATCTGGAAATGCCTTTTATCTAGTATATGTTTTGGAAAGTTATTTGCCATGCATTTGAACACTTCTTAAGATATTATAACTAAATTTTGCACAATAGTTCTTGAAATGAAATATCAGGTTTTCATCTATGCTTGGATTCAATTGGACACCATTTTGAATCAAAATCGGAGAATGAACCTTTCAAAACTGCTTTGATTTTAACCACATTTTGCATGATGGTGCCTGAGATCAAGCAGCAGGTTTTCATCTATGCTTGGATACAACTGGGTGCCATTTTGAATCAAGATAGTAGACTGAACCTTTCAAAACTGCATTAATTTTTTGGTTTCTAAGAATTCCTAACCAATGCCGGGTTCAGTGCTGGCTGCTAATATTTGTTATATTTTCTTATTCAGATGTGACATTGACGTGCCTAATTTTCTCCAGATCGCTCTTTTTCCTGCCCTATCTCCTACTATTGTTGTTGTTGATATTTATTTATATACTGCTTTTCAGCTCAAAGCCCCTGAAAGCATATTAATAATCCGATAAATATATATTCAAAAATAAATCCCACTGAGTTCAGCAGAGCTTACTCAACTCCAGGTAAGTAGATATAGCAGCTGGGGTCAGCTGTCAATTAAAACAATGTAATACAGCAAAATCACAACGTAAGACGACAAATATAAAGATAGTCTTCCCAAGCTAAAGAATTAAGGGTGCCTTCACCAACCCTTAACAATGTTGCCTTTAACAACTTTGTAATGACAAGCAGGAATTCAGAAGGTGCATTTTTTATCCAGCATAGAGATATAATGATATGAAACATACCAGTGATATGTTGACTTTCTAGCTATCATGAAGCAGTTAAAGCCATAGGAACCCTGTTGCAAAGCTTAATTCCACCCACTAATTTTCATCAAGGGTTAGAAATATCACTCGCACTACTCACTTGATGAAAACTAAATTCTTAAAAGTTATTTCTGCCCTCATGTAATTATTTTCAAATGCATGCAACAGATATTCAGTAAGTTTGATCTACAGAAATTTATCTAACAATTCTTTGTATAAAGGTTACTGACAGCTATAAGATGATTGTATATTTTCAGGTACGTACCCTGACAACTTTTCACTATGTATCCTAATGTGAAGGTCTGTTTACTAGACAGGAAAACGTCTGGAGATGCTGTACTCAGTTTCCCATCATATTTAATACTCATAAGATACGCTGCAAAAGTCCTGTGTGATAATTATCTGTGAGTGTCTTAGGGAAGGGTCTTTCACACCCTTATCTGAAAACCTGGAGAACATTTCCAATCTAGAAGGACTGAGAAGGCTTAAGTCATCTTCCTAAGTTTCTTTTGGGGAGGGGACTATTGCAGGTTAAGGGCTACATTCCTTCATGAACAACTGACCAGGTTCTGCATTTCAGGGGTAGGTGGGACCAGAGGCAATGGATGTGTCACATGACTCTTACCTTTGTACAATAGGCTACATTCCAGTAACGCAAAAGTCAGAGATTTTTCCACCACCCTCATATATCTCCATCCTCCACCCAGACAAGGAAGAGGTATTATCACAGCTGAAGGACACATTCCAGCCAGGCCAAGGCAGTCAAGGAGGATGTCGGGCAGGGCAGGTGAGGGGGGTGAGGCCTAGGAGAGTCCCAAGGTCTGGACTCTGGACAGAGGTCTAGAGGATATTTGGTCCCTAGTCCTGCCCCCCCCATTATAATCATTCCTGTAAACTCAATGTGGGATTTTCCTTGTTTGCTTATGGTAATGATTTGACTGCACACAATTACTGTATGTTTAAAGGGCTGGAAAAAATATGACTTTCTATTAATAGTAACCACAAACTTTACTTCTTAATTCCACAATGTTTCTGCAAAATGATTCGAGGGCAGGATGTTTAGTCACAAATGGATTCTGGAACTGCAGCCAGCAACTGAACATCCTTTGGAGATCTTAGCATTTGAGGACCTTTTCTAGTTCTGTCATAGCGGCCCTCCCCAGTCCTAGCCTTCTTCTGATTTCTTGACTATTATCTCCATTTTGGTTAATGATTGTGCCAAGGTATTGATAGTCCTTAACAAGTTCAATGTCCTCATTGTCAACTTTAAAGTTACATAAATCTTCTGTTGTCATTACTTTAGTCTTCTTGATGTTCGGCTGTAGTCCAGCTTTTGTGCTTTCCTCTTCAACTTTCATCAGCATTCGCTTCAAATCATTACTGGTTTCTGCTAAGAGTATGATATCATCTGCATATCTTAAATTGATACTTCTCCCTCCAGTTTTCACACCTCCTTCATCTTTGTCCAATCCTGCTTTCTGTATATGTTCTGCATATAGATTAAACAAATAAGGTGATAAAATACATCCATCTCACAACCTTTCCGATTGGGAACCAATCAGTTTCTCCATATTCTGTCCTTACAGTAGCCTCTTGTCCAGAGTATAGGTTGCACATCAGGACAGTCAGATGCTGTGGCACCCCCATTTCTTTTAAAGCATTCCATAGTTTTTCATGATCTACACAATCAAACACTTTGCTGTCATCTATAAAGCAAAGGGTGATTTCTTTCTGAAATTCCTTGGTGTGTTCCATTATCCAATGTATGTTTGCAATATGATCTCTGGTACCTCTTCCCTTTCTAAATCCAGCTTGGACGTCTGGGATTTCTTGCTCCATATATGGTAAGAGCCTTTGTTGTAGAATCTTGAGCATTACTTTACTTGCATGGGAAGTTAAGGCAATAGTTCGATAATTATTGCATTTCCTGGGATCCCCTTTCTTTGGAATTGGGATGTATATGGAAGGCTTCCAGTCTGTGGGCCGTTGTTTAGTTTTCCATATTTCTTGACAGATTTTTGTCAAAATTTGGACAGATTCAGTCTCAGTAGCTTGTAGCAACTCTATTGGTATGCCATCTATTCCTGGTGATTTGTTTCTTCCAAGTATTTTAAGAGCAACTCTCACCTTACATTCTAAAATGTCTGGTTCTTCATCATATGGTTCCTCTGTGAATGAATCTGTCATCCTTGCATCTCTTTTATAGAGTTCTTCAGTGTGTTGCTTCCATCTTTGATCTTTATATTCTTCTGGGATGTTATTTAAATTGTATTTAAGCATTACGATTGCTTTGTTGTTCTTCTTTAGCTTTACTCCGATTTTCGATGTGACCAGTTCATTATCTGTACCACAGTCTGCTCCTGGTCTTGTTTTTGCAGAAAGTATGGAACTTCTCCATCTTCTGCTACCAATTATATAATCAATTTGATTCCTATATTGACCATTTGGTGATGTCCATATGTACAGTCGTCTTTTCGGTTGCTCAAAAAATGTATTTGCGAGAAACAAATTATTGGCTTCACAGAATTCAATAAGTTTTTCTCCTGCTTCATTTCTATCCCCTAAGCCCCATTTTCCCACAATTCCTAGTTCTTCTGTTCCTTACTTTTGCATTCCAGTCCCCCATGATTATCAGCACATCTTGTTTTGGTATGTGATCAATTTCTTCCTGTACTTCTGCGTAAAATCTCTCCAATTCCTCTTCTTCTGCATTTGCCATTGGAGCGTAGACTTGGATGACAGTTATGTTAGTTTCCCATTAAGTCTCATTGATATAACTTGCTCAGACATTGCATTATAGCTCTTAATTGTTTTTGCTACATCACTTCTCACTATTAAAACAGCCCCATTTCTTCTTAATGTCTCATTTCCTGCATAAAGTATTTTGTAGTTGCCTGATTGAAAATGTCCCAGTCCTGTCCATTTTAATTCATTCACACCAAGTATTGTAATGTTGATACGTTCCATTTCTTGCTTGACAGTTTCTAACTTTCCCTGGTTCATGCTTCTCACATTCCATGTTCCTATTGTGTGCGTTATACAACTCTGGACTCTCCTTTTGCATCCATGTGCATCAGCCTCTGGGCTTCCTTTCGGCTTTGACCCAGCTAACTCATTAGTCACAGAGCTACTCGTACTTGTCCTTTCTTCTTCCCCAGTAGTTCGGTGAGTGCCTTCTGACCTGGGGGTCTCATCTTCCAGCACTATCTCGTGTTGCATTTTGGATACTCTGTTTATAGGGTTTTCGTGGTGAGAGGTATTCAGAGGTGGTTTATCATTGCCTTCCTCTGAGTTTGGATGCCTCTTAGTCTGGTGTCTCAGCTTTGACCATTCCGCTTTGGGTGCCCCTGCTAGGAGTCTAGCCTCTTGGTCTAGACTCCTGACGGCATTGCTCTCAGCTTATTCAACACTCTCAAATCCCCTCACCATGTTAAGGTGTGCATTCTAATGAGGGGAAAAGATTTGTAACACACACACAAAAAGTAAAGGCTGCGTGAGAACCAGGGAGTGTTTGGGGATGAGCATTAAAACAGGCAGGTTGAACCAACAGATTTGAGAGATACAGAAAGCTATGCACTTGTCAAGCATTTGCATAGGAAAAAAAGGATAGAGCTATATGTTGCTTTGCATACTTCAGTTACCCCTTCGTTCAACAGCCCAGGAAGGAAGATTGGATAAACTGGTGTTGTGCACACCACACTTCTCAGAGCAGTGAGAAGTTCCAGGATCACGCACCTCTAACCTCCCTAATGCTGATAGATTGGGCAGAATGACCAACGTTCCTAAGAACCAGAAAAAGTGTGTCTGTGATTCTAATGAGGAGGAAGATCCCTCGCATATTTTGCTTTACTGCCCTATCTATCAGAGTCTCAGGTTGCACCTTCTGCAGAATTGGCTGGATACAGATGGGATGTTATCGGATGCTGATAAAATAGTCTTCTTAATGTCAGACAAAAATTTTCAAATAACTTCTAAGTTAGCTTTATTTGCACTAGCAGCTCAGAAATTGAGAATAAAATTTATTTTAGGATCAGTTTCTAAGTAAAATAAATAAATCATTACATGATTTTATGAAAAAGTGATCTTTATTAATACACATGCTTGCTGTACTTGAATAATTTTAAAGATGTTACTGTAGATAATATATGTTCTTCTTTTTCTTTCTTTTTAAACATTGTATACCTGTGTTGGCCTATGGCCCTGCAATAAAGGTTTGTTGTTGTTGTTGTTGTTACCTCTAACCATACCTTTGGAAGGTCACTGGAGGCTTATTGGTGTTTTGTAATATTTGCATGTATTGGTTAATATTTTCTGTTATTTGCATTTATTTTGTGCAGGTTGAACATCGATGGAGGCACAGCTTGAACATACCAACGACAGACAGACAAAATCCATTTTTCCCACATCAGGTCTCCAAGGAGACAGTAGCACCCCAAAACACTGTGTCACCCAGTTCAAGAACTCAGCTTCCTGTAGCCCCATTCAAGTATTACATGCATGAAGAGGCAATGTGAGAACAAAGGGAGCCATGGGGCATATCTTTAGCTCTGTAGAAGTGCAAACTTCTACACTGAGAAGCCTTTTCTATTCCTGTGGTAGGTTCCCCGACTGAATTAAGTACATAAGAAAAGGCTTGCTGCATCAGGCCAGTGGCCCATCTCCTCCAGCATCCTATTCTCATATTAGAAACCTGACCTTCGACTGATAGCTGTGCTCACAGAAATCTTATCGGAAACCCAAACCCTTGGGGAAGGGCCATAGCTCAGCGGCAGAGCATCTGCCTTGCATGCAGATGGTGCCAAGCACAATCCCCGGCACCTCCATAGGGCTGGGGGAGACTCGTGCTTGAAACCTTGCGGAGCTGCTGCCAGTCAGTGTAGACAACACTGAGCTCGATGGACCAAGGGTCTGGCAGCTTCCTACGTTTCCACAGCTCTCATTGCTCTATGGCCCACCCACCCAACTCTCATTTGGATCCACAACAACTGTCTGCTCTCAGCAGAGGGTCCAATACTAAATTCTGACTTGAAACAAAATTCCCAGCATCCTCACTCCTTCATGCTGAACTTTTTTTTCAGGGAGGGAGGAAGGAACCTGTCAGCAGTGATGGCTCGGAATATATCCCTTCTGGGAAGCAGCAGTTGACATCACCCAGATAACTGGGTTTTGTGATCTGTGGGGGAAGGGCTTCTTATTGGGGTCTGCTGGCTCTTCTGCAGCTCCTGGGCTGCTCAGAAGGGTACTGGTAGCAGCAGAGGCACAAGGAAGCACTGGGGCAGATGCTTCAAGCCCCTCCCTCCAGTCCTCCGGCGTTGCTATCACTGCACTCTACTGGCATAGTTCCTTTGCTTCTTGTCAGCCCTGTTGCAGCCTCTTGAAATAACCCCCATCCTCACATATGCCGTAATTCCTGTAAAGTCTGTAGATTTCTGGAAATGTGTTTCCAATCATCCAGAAAATACCTCCATATGTCTACAAACTGTTGCCAAGCAGTTTTTGTTTCCTTCCCAGCTATAAACAATTGTCACAGCTTTGCATATAAACATAAAGTGACAAATTACTTTGAAGATAATGTCTGTTTGTGGAACGCTAAATTTATATAGAGGTTTGTGTTCTCACCTTTGTTGTAAATAAGCACACAACCAGCCATACCTCTGTTCTGTTTTTTTAATATGAACTGTGTTCAAGATAAGAATTCTTTGGGATCCCAAGTACGTCTAGTAAGCCTGTGTCAGATGATGCAAGGTTCACTAAAGCAACACAGTTTATTCCAAAGGAAAAACTCTTAGAGGACATCATCCAGATAAGGATCAGTTCATCCACATATTTGCTTTTATTGTCTACCATTTGATTATGATGATGCATGGGCCAGCAAGTCCTTCAAGATTATCAGCCCTAAACCTTGCTTCTCAGAATCAGATAGTGACTGTTGGCAGCCAGTTATAGTGACACTGTGGCTACATAAAGCCAAACATGAGAAATGAGATCCAGAATCAGGAAGCAGAAAGAAAAAGTGTAAAGTAACTGGTGAGCCTTTTGGTTTTATCCCATGTGTGGTGATGTTCCAATGGGTTGTCCTTCTTCAATTTGTTCCTCACCCAAACATAGGTGAGCGGCCCCCAACACCAAATGGAATACACCGATTTCTACCGATTGCTGCATGCTGAAGACACATCTAGTTCCGAGGTGCTATTCTCTCCACACAGTAATTGGGGATTACCTCAGAGACCAATTACAGTACACCCATCGGGCTTTTTACATCTTATTTTTAATATGGAGGTTTTGCACAAGAGGGATGGGATATCCTGTCAAGCTCTGCAACTGGTATGGAGGGCAAGCAGCAGGACAGCAATGAATATCCATGAATGAAAAATAATAGAAATGTTTAGAAGCTTATGGGTCAAAAGCATGCACACAGAAAAACGGGATCTTTGCGATTCTTTTGCAGTTTAAGGCCCCTGTCTGGAAGAAGTACTCAGAATAAATGGTGAGAGGGAAGAGGTTGAGCCCTGAAGAGTGAGCTCCTACCATTTTTTACCATTTACAGACAGGTGGTGTCTTCAATACAAGTTGGAATCCCTTATAAAATTATGGCCACCAGCTTGGATGGCTTTAAAAGAAGATTAGACAAATTCATGGCGGACAGGGCTATCAATGGCTACTAGCCATGATGGCTGCGCTCTGCCACCCTAGTCAGAGGCAGTATGTTTCTGAAAACCAGTTGCCGGAAGCCTCAGGAGGGGAGGGTGTTCTTGCACTCAGGTCCTGCTTGCGGGCTTCCCCCAGGCACCTGGTTGGCCACTGTGAGAACAGGATGCTGGACTAGATGGGCCACTGGGCTGATCCAGCAGGCTCTTCTTATGTTCTTCTTATTATTTTTATTTAATATTTGACTCTCTTGACTTGAGCTCCCCCCATATTGAAAACACTTGACGGGGACCCTGGCTTTCTAATGAGAACAAAACATGTCATACTATGCCGCTGTGAAATATTTGTTGATATAGCTAACTGCTCTGCTAATTAGAAACAGACATTTAGCAACTGTATGTGTCATTATCAGTTTCATATCAAAAATTCCCCATATGGATGTTTCCAGGAAAGAAGAGCCGCAACTATCCCAATCCCACGTCAACCAAAAGGAAAAGCAGAAGGTAGTTCAGGGAAGGTGGTTTTACACACCACTTTGCTATGACATCCCTCTTTAGTTAGCTCTTCCCATCTCTTTTTCATTCATATCCTTCCTCTTGTCCTATCCACTATGGTGAGATCACTGTATACGTAGTATTCATATGTTTGACCAAGGTAGTCCCAAAGTTTCTCTTGTGTTTACCTTACCTTTGTTGCAACTTGTTTTGTTGCTCTTCCTGAGAAACTTCAAGGAGCATCCTATTGGTATGGCTAGAATTTTCTTGATGTCCTGGATGAGAGATGACTTGGGTAAGCACCCTCTCCCACTAGCATGAGCTCATTCCGATCTCTGGTTTCCCAGGAACCTGAGGGCGATAATGAAGCAGATGGGATGATGGATGAAATGCAGCTGGCGGAAAACACAGAGCAAGTGGAGTAATCAAGGCAGCAAAGAACCAAAAACTCTCCCCCACTGCATTCTTGTAGGCTGTGTACACACAACAGTTTAAAGTGGATTTGATACATCCTCATGTGTTCTTTATTTTATTTTTTTGCATAGCATTTATGCATTGCATACATACAGGTTTTCTGATATATCAGTCTTGCCCAAAACGGTGGATTAATTTGCCTCTTTGCAAGAGGAGGTGGTCCCAAATGCCTTGGAATAGGCAATTGTGAGACACCTGCTAAAAAGAACTTTGCAGAATATACCATTTCTTTTCAAGTATGTCATGGTGGCCATGCAGCTCCAGATACTCTTGGGTGACACTGATGATCTAGATGCATTTCAGTCTGGTTTCCTGGGTTTGACATCCATCTCTGAAGGAATGGCTTTGCAAGGAGAAAAACAGAATAGTACAAACCAGCTGGTTCTCCTGGGCCACCCAGTGGTCTTCAATAGTATTCTACTGGGATGGTTGCTTGAGGTGCGGACTGGGTGTCTGTGTTGAAGTGGTTCCTACTTGGATGGGAGTTTCCAAAAAGGCGTGCTGGAGGACTGTTGCTCTACCCCATTGCAGTTATGCTATGGTACTCCGCAGAGCTTCATTTTGTCCTCCAGTCTGTTTAGCATCTACATGAAGTTCTTCAGTGAGATCATCTGGGGATTTGGAATGCCGTGTCATCGATATGAGGATGACACCCAACTCTCGTTTTTCCTTTTCACCCAATTCAGGATGAAATGGGGGGGGGGTGCTCAACCAATGCCTGGAAATGGTAATGAGTTTCCAGGGGAGATCAACAAATTGAACTTCAATCTAAAGAAGACAGAAGTAGAGAAGAGCTTCTTCTGTGAGCTGAAGATCAACCTGTTCTGTTCTGAAGGGGACTGTAGTCTGCATAAAGTATCCGGTTTGCATGCTGGTGATGTTATGTCCAGCCTTGTCTTTGGAGACCCACATGGCTTCTGTGGTATAAAAATCCTTTCACAGCTATGGCTGGTGCACCAGTTGTGACCTCTTCTGGAAAATGATAGCCTGGCAACTGGCCACACGGTTTGAGTAACATCCCATTTAGATTACTATAATGCCTTTGAAGTCTGTTCAGAAACTGCAACTGGTCCAAACTATAGCAGCTAGGCCAGGTGAATGGAACATAACATACCAGTTTTCAAACAGCGCCACTAAGTCCAGTCTATTTTGAGGCACATGTCAAAGTGCTGGTATGACTTTTAAAATCCCAATTGGCCTGGGACCCAGGTACCTCAGAGGCTGCCTGCACCAACATGAGCTTGCCCATGCATTAAGATCTGTCCTGGAAGTCCTTCCCTGGGTCCTACTGCTGTTTGGTGTGAAGCACTGAAGAGCAGGATATTAAAGATCTAAATAAAGTAAGTAAACTCCAACTCACTTTGTTGAAACCCAACCAATTTCCTTTGTGTGGGCTTTTGCCCATCAAACTGCTTCTACTATGTTTGGCATTTCCTTGCAGCCTTATTCTGTGGCTCCCAGTGACATGATACAAGCCAGTATGACAAGCTACACCTGCTGAAATTCCCTCTTCTTGGTTTTGGTCAGGAAGCAGAGGGCTAACTTACAACACACCATCCATCATGCCATGCCATGCAGAAGGGTGGATAACCTGTCCTGTTCATATCAGTATAAAAGGTTTAACTCATTTGCTTGTTTTAATGAAATCCATTAACTTTCTTAAAGAACTATTTTTCCCAACCTGATACCTTCCAGATGTTTTGGACTACAGCTGCTGTCATCCCTGGTCATAACGCTGGGGCTGATTGGAATCGGGAGTCCAGCTACATCTGGAAGATGATAAACTCCTCATCCCTGAAGTGGGCCCTTGTGTGGTCGGTCCTTTAGATTAAAGACAGTGAGTGCTTCCATTTAAAGTATTGTTTTCTCAGTACCCAGATGCTTGCTATGTTTGCAGTACAGATCCATTAGTTTTCTTTCTGGCATATGCATTATAATACCATGGATAGTAAGTGAGGATCTCTGTTCAGTTACTCCTGGAACATGACTCCTCCAGGTTTCGTAGAATAGTTTAAAAGTGAAGAGCATGAATGGTGAGAAAAAACTGAGCTATGAAACAAGAAGTTCCTAATATTCAAATCTTGTCTCTGCCAGGAATTCACTAGTGGTCTTAGGCAAGCCCTCTCTCTCAGCCTTGGTCCCCCCATCTGCAATAGGGGAGATAATAATACTGACACCTTACAGGGTAGTTATGAGCATTACAATTAGACAAGGCATGTACAAAGTGCTTTGAACTCTTGAAAGGGCTGCACAAATATTAAGTATTATGATTAACTGAAGTTTTTTAATTACAATTTTTTTTGAACGATATAAATAAAGTAACATATCAAAATTAAAAAGGGAGAATTAAAACAGGGAAGAAGGAAATGGATTAAGGAGTTTTCACCATGTAAACTGGAAATACAAATATACTGGATTGTCAGCTACAATGCAAAAGTCTCCAAGAAAATCTGATGAAATGTTCTCACATTTCTCTTCTTTGCACTCTTGTTGATATATTGCCAGTTCAAATAGGGACAAGGAAGGCAAATCATTAATCCATTGCAATATGGAAGGAGCTGATTTCTCCTTCCGATGATGAAGCACCATGTCTTTGGCTGATGCTGGTAAACACATGACCCATGCGCTGGTGGTAAATTCCAAATAGTGGGAATGTAATTCAGTAAAACATGCAAATCTTTGAAATATAGTGAGGTTTCCAGGGCCAACATACAATGCCTTGCAAAAGTAATCAGACCCTGACCAGTGCTCTCATATTACTGAATTACAAATGGTACATTGTAATTTTGTTCTGTATGATATTTTATTTTGAAACACTGACACTCAAAATCAATTATTGTAAGGTGATATTGGTTTTATGTTGGGAAATGTTTATAAGAAACATAAAAAACTGAAACATGTTGCTTGCATAAGTATTCAACCCCTGTGCTGTGGAAGCTCCCAGTTTACACAGATGAAAGGAATTGCCCTATCGATGACACAGTTACCCTACCATTGGCCTCCACCTGTGAACCATTAAAGATGCTGTCACACTGTCAGGATAAAAACCCCACTGTTGAAGGATCATTGGTCAGGCCGTGGATCTGAAGGAAAATGAAGACCAAAGAGCATTCTGCAGAAATGAGAGATAATGTAATACAAATGCATAGATTAGGAAAAGGGTACAAAATAATATCCAAGTGTTTGGATATCCCAGTGAGCACAGTTGGATCAATAATCAGGAAGTGGAAGCTGCATCACTTCACCCAAGCCTGCCAAGAAAAGGCCATCTCTCAAAACTCAGTGCTTGAACAAGAAGGAGACTTGTGAGAGAAGCCACAGAGAGGCCAACAATCATGTTGAAGGAGCTACCGAGTTCAGTGGCTGGGAGTGGAGTAATGGTGCACCAGTCAACCATATCAAAAGCTCTGCATAACACTGACCTGTATGGGGGGGGTGGCAAGAAAGAAGCCATTACTCAAAAAGTACCATCTGCAAGCACATCTGGAGTTTGCCAGAAAGCATGAGAGTCCCCCAGCTGCAATGTGGGAAAAGGTTTTGTTGTCAGATGAGACCAAGATAGAGCTTTTTGGCCAAAACTCAAAAGTGCTATGTGTGGCGCAAACCAAACACTGCCGATCCCTGAGGACACACCATCCCTACGCTGAAGTATGGTGGTGGCGGCATCATGCTGTGGGGATGCTTCTCATCAGCAGGGACTGGGCATCTTGTTAAAACTGAAGGAAGAATGGATGGAACAAAATACAGGGAAATACTGCAAGAGAACCTGCTTCAGTCCACTAAAAAACTGAAGCTTGGGAGGAAATTCACTTTTCAGCAGGACAATGATCCCAGCACAAGGCCAAAGCAACATTGGAGTGGCTCAAGAACAAAAAAGTGAATGTCCTACAGTGGCCCAGTCAAAGTCCTGATCTCAATCCCATTGAGAATCTGTGGTGCTCTTTGAAAATTGTGGTCCACAAGCGATGTCCAACCAACCTAAACGACCTGGAGCGAATCTGCCAAGAAGAATGGGCCAAAATCCCTCTGACACTGTGTGCAAAGCTGGTACATACGTACCGCAAAAGACTTAAGCTGTTATTGCAGCGAAAGGTGGTTCTACCAAATATTAATGTGTGTGAGTTGAATACTTATGCAAGCAACATTTTTGTTTTTTATGTTTCTTACAAACATTTCCCAACATAAAACCAGTGTCACCTTACAATAATTTATTTTGAGTTTCAGTGTTTCAAAATAAAATATCATACAGAACGAAATTACAATGTACCATTTGTAATTCAGTAATATGAGAGCATTGGTCAGGGGTCTGATTGCTTTTGCAAGACACTGTAAATTATTACCAAAACATCACTCCAAAAGGTGCTGATAACTGGGCAGCTCCATATCATCTGGATAAGGGATACAATTTTTGCTAACACTGGTGGAGCCTCTCTGATGTCTAGTAAGTCTGGAACATTAGTTTTTGTTGGATGAGACCATAATGCATCCTCAGGTCAAGGGAGGGCCTTTTGGTCATATGGACCACTGCTTAGATTGAATGACCATTCCAACATCCTGTTTCCCTTGTTAATTAGTTAGTTAGCTATTATGAGTTGGTGGAGAGAGGGGTGGCAGGCTTAGCCAACCCTTTCTATCTCAGCCTCATGCATAAACATCACAAAAAGCATTACCGTACAGGTTGTTGCAAAGATTACTATGACAATACATTTGAATAATTTTCAGCATGCAAGAAAAGTGTTATATACATAATCAATATTATTATTACTCCTAGTAGTTTAAAAAACTTGTTTTCCTTAAATTGGGCAAGGTCACATAGGCAGCAGCATTATACTGGGTCAGACCTAGGGTAGAACAATCTTGTCAATTTCAGTTCTTTCAGTTTCTCATTTTTCCAATCTTAAATTCAGTTCTCCCCATTTCTGCAGCAATTTGCAATTTAAAAAAATCCTAATGAAAATTCTCCAGCATGTTAGTGCAAATTTCTCCTAACAAACACATTTCTGTAGGATGTTTTGACAAAGGTGCACACTTTTGTAAGCCCTTTTCCGTCATATAATGCATTTTTGCATACAATTTTCACTCATATATTCATTTTTAAGCGCACTTTCCTCTAATGTATGCATTTTTGTAAATATTGTTTAGTTGGCAAACTGCATCCCAGAATTCTAACAAATGCAAATTTCTAAGCATGGCTGTGTTTCGGTTCTCATACTGATTTGGAAAGTGCAGATTTGATAAATTCTGCTTAAAATGCGAACTGAATCAAAATTCTCACCCTTCCCTAGTCAGACCATTGGTCCACCTAACTCAGTATTGTCTACACTGACTGGCAGCGGCTCCCACGGTTTCAGGCACAGCTCTGTCCAGCCCTACCTGGAGGTGCTGTGTGGGGATTGAAGCTGAGACCTTCTGTATGCAAAAGAAATGCTCTTCCACTGAGCTACGGCCCTTCCCACAAAGTTCGAGAATGTTTCATTTAACGCATAGCACAGAGCCTACATTTTTTTAACGGGCCTGACTCGTATGTGTTTTAATAACTACAGAGTAGCTAGATATGTATTCATTAGATAGAAATTTTCCCACCATAGAAAGAAGCGATGGGAAAAACTTGCTAAATTTCGGCTTGTCTTGCAGCTACTAAAGACACCAAAGGTATGCCAGAAAAAAGAAAGATAGCAGCCTTAACGATATGAAAATAAATAAAAACAGGTGAATCCAAGATTTGAGCACTTTTAAGACACAGATGCCGCTGGCCCTTTAAGGCGGGTGCTTGACAAATTCCCCATCGGAGCGTACTTGCACGTCGAAATGACGTGTATTCTCTGCGACTCTTGCTAGATTCTCCACGTGGTTTCTGGAGCTGTGGGGTTTGTGAGTACTCCGATCATGGAGGGGGTTATGTCGGCAACGGCGCCGCCGCAGAAGCGCTTCTACCGGCAGCGTGCGCACTCCAACCCGCTGGCTGATCACACCCTGCGCTAGTGAGTGTGGGCGGGATTTGAACCCCTGCGATCACCCCGCTTTCGGTGTGATCCCATCTGCCAGTTCCGTGGCCCCTAATAGTTTTCCCAGGGACTCATAGACCCACACTTGCAGGGTGGGCAGTTTTCACCTCTTGTAGTTGCTGTTGGTGTCTTATCTGTATGAGTTCTTATCTTCACGGTCGTTGTTCCCCCACCCCGCTTTGCTGGGGGCAGCCCCATCCCATTAACAGTTATCCTGTTGACAGTCCAGTTAAATTCAGTGAGACTTCTGAGTAAGTCATAGTGTCGGGTTTCACACAACTTTCTTCCCTTTACTCTGTGGATCTGAAGCTGTCTTATAGTGAGTCAGACCCATTGGTCTGTTCAGCCCGGTGTTACCTGTTTTAATTGACAATAGCTTTCCAAGGTAATGGTGGCTTTTCCAGTTTGCAGCTTGAATCTCTTTTAACTGGGGATGATAGGGAGCCTGCGACTTTCTGCATGAAAAACATTGCTTGACTACTGACCTATGGCCTGCTCTCTAGCTATGCATTTTCTGAATCTCTCTATAGTCTCTAGACGAGCACTGGTGGGACATCTGGCCCTCCAGATGTTGTTGGATTACCATCAGCCCCAGCCAGCATGCCCAGTGGTTTGAGGTGATGAGAGTTGCAGTTCAGCAATATCTAGAGGTCCTCAAGTTCCCTATCACTGGTCTAGATGTGTAGTCATCGGAGGCAGAGGGTCTTGGAGCATCTCACTAAATGATAAACGGTGAGAAAAGGGCAATGCAATCCTATGTTTACTCAAAAGTAAGTCCCAATGAGTTAAACTGTAATAGTATGATCCTAACTCTGCTTATAAATAAGTGTCATTGACATTAGTGGTCTGAGTGGTGCAAAATACTAAGCTATTGTTTGTTAAACAAACAAACTACAACTTGTCCCACAGACGATCAAACAAATTATGGCTTTTTTTGCCTCATCTCTGCAGTCTGATGAGCAACTGGGATGGTGTGGTCAAACAAACCATGGCTAAGGAAGAGTGCAGGTTCATATATAACCCCAAACTATCATGAAAATATAGCTAAGGTTTGTACGCTAACATCAAACCATGGCTTCAGATTTTGGTTTGTTGGCAGCAAACAAACCATAGTTAAGTTGCTGGGCAGGATTTGCAAATGACCCTAAGCCATGATTTAATAAACTACAGTTTAATAAACCATGGTTTAGTGTTATGTGTGACCCAGACCAATGGGACTTACTTCCAAGGCCTTTGATACTGTGAATCGAACCGCTTTCTGGACCATCCTTCTGAAAACTGGATGCCCTGATAAATTTGTGAATATTTTGCGACTCCTTCATGACAACGACAGTTTTGGATAACAATGGCTTTCAGAGTGATCCATTCAGAGTCGGTTCAGGCATAAACCAGGGATGCATCTTTGCTCCTACCTTATTTGCTATCTTCATTGCTGTGATTCTACACCTTATTGAGAGGAAACTTCCTACTGGTGTGAAAATCATATATCGAACAGATGGAAAGCTTTTTAGTCTTAGTAGGCTGAAAGCAAAAAGTAAGGTAATGTCAACCTCTGACGTGGAACTTCAATATGCCAATGATAATGTGGTCTCCGCACATTCAGAGAAAGATCTTCAAACTATCCTAAATGTCTTTGCAGAAGCATATGGAAAGCTTGGGCTCTCACTTAATATTAAAAAACCAAAGTGCTTCATCAACAGGTCTAGTCCCTCTGTAGCACCATCAATCCAGCTTAATGGTGTGACGCTGGAGAACTTTGATCACTTCCCCTATCTCGGCAGCCATCTCTCTGTAAAACCTGACATCAGTGCTGAAATTCAACATCGTCTGAGCTCTCCCGAATGAAGTGTAGAGTGTTTGAGGATCGGGATATTCACAGGGAGACCAAAATGCTTATTTACAAAGCCATTGTACTATTGGCCTTACTGTATGCCTGTGAAACATGGAGCATTTGTAAACTCCACTCCCAGCTTCTTGAAAGATTCCACCAACACTGCCTCCGGAAAATTCTGTAAATTACTTGGGAAGACAGATGGACTAATGTTAGCGTTTTGGAAGAAGCAAAGACCACCAGAGTTGAAACAATGATCCTTCAACATCAACTTCGCTGGACTCGCCATGTTGTTCGAATGCCTGATCACCATCTTCCAAAGCAGCTACTTTACTCCCAACTTAAGGATGGAAAACGGAATATCGGTGGACAGCAAAAAAAGTTTAAAGATGTTCTTAAAGCGAATCTAAAAAAATGTAACATGAACATTGAGAACTGGGAAGTCTTGGCCCATGAACGTCCCAAATGGAGGTCGGCTATTATCAAAGGTGCTGTGGACTTCGAAGAAGCACGAATGTAGAGCGAATGGGACAAATGAGCCAAGCGGAAGGCACATCAAACAAATCCTCATCGCGACCATCTTCCACCTGGAAACCTATGTTCTCATTGTGGGAGGCTGTGTGGATCCAGAATTGGCCTCTACTGTCACGGACCCACCGTTAAAGACCTTATCTTGGAAGACAGTCTTACTCAGCCACAAATGATCACCAATGAATGACTTCCAAGTAAGCATGCTTAAAGCTGAAATCTCATGCACACTGGTTTGGGCATGTTGACTGTTCAATGAAATGGAACTCCTTTCAGTGTAAATGTGCATAGAATTGGGCAACATATATTGCAGCCCTGAAGCTTAGCTGCATGCTTACTTGAAGTTAAGCCTCATTGCATTTAATGGGGCTTGCTCACATGTTATAAGTGCCCCTTAATAGAACTGATGTGAAAAGTAATTTCCCCTGACAGTAATTTCCGTTGACATCAATGGAATTTGCTTCCAAATAATTGTGGTTAGATTTGGGCTGTATTGTCTTGTCTGGGACTTTTCCCCCTCTTTTTCTGTGTGCCAGATGGACAAATTACCATTTTATTTGCCTGCAACACAAGTCTTAGGAATGTCTCTAGAGATGTGAGTCATTAGAATATTTCTGGGTGTCAAAATTATATGACTTTTACCAGCCCTGACTCCTCTTTTAATTTATTAAGAAAACCATAATAGAAAACTGCAAATGTTGCTGCACAGTCTAAAACACTGTTGCCACTTGAAAAAACAGCTATTCCTTCTTCATCAAAGAATCGTAGGTGTATAACCTGGTAATTGTAGCACCTAGCAGAGACTTGGTGTACAGTCTCCATCTTTGAATTGAGTCTTACAACTGACCTTATGGCTACAACATTCAGCCTAATGTTTGTGTCCCCTCCCTCATTCCCCCCCCCCCGGTGCTTTGTGTAATATCTTGCTTGATGCAGAGTTCTGGAAAACTCTTAACATTGGCGTGTCTCTATTTTGAGACATGTTGGCTGGGCTTAATAAAGGCATTGCTCAACTTTGATTTTTTTCCTTACCTTTGGATTTTTTTATGGTCGATGTATAGTTATTGTTCTTTGCTATTGATCCATGAAGCTCTCTGGTTTCTTTCCTGATAGTCCTGCCAAGCCTGAAGAGATGGACTGGTCAAAGCTCTACCCAGCATTTTTTGCCCCTTTAGCCAAAGACAATCAACACGATGATCTGAAGGATGTGCAAGAGAGAGCCAAGCCTGAATCTCAAGTAGAGTTTGCTGATATTGGCTGCGGTTATGGGGGATTGCTGGGTAATTTTTTCCCAATGATAGTTAACTGGTGGTTAAGCCTTCTCTGTGGGATTTGTGTCCAGGGGAACAGGCTTGTTAAATATCATGAAAATTCCCTTTCAAATGTTTTCCTTCTCTCCCTTTTGGAACTAACTTCTGTGCACAGTTTCATGTGGTAACTTGGAATGACAGCTGAGGATATGGGTGGTATCTGTAGTTGTTGTCTCTGTGCACTGATCTGTATGTTCATCAAAGTTTAGGACTTGGGTTCCCAAACTGTGGTCTGCGAACTTAATTAAAGTGGTCCGCAGCATGTTTGCGGATTTGTGATTGAAGACGGAAGATGACACTACATCAGATTAAATAGTCATAGTGATTTTTCGTTGTGTTTTAATTGCCTCCTTTTTTCTTAGATTGCATTTTATTGTATTGCAATTTGAATTCTATGGAATACAATAGAATACAATGTTTAAGAAATAAAAGAAGGAATAAAAATACAATTAAAAATCATGCAGCATCTAGCACAGCACATTACAATTGCTACAACAGGTGGAAAAATCATTAATTGGTTTGCCAAGACCCTCAGCAATTTTCAAGTGGTCCATGGGGGGGGGGAGTTTAGGAACCACTGTTTTAGCATATTAAAAAAAAGGTGGCTACCCATTAACAACACTAATGACTATGGTATTCTTGTACGAAGAGATCTTCATTGTAGCAGGGACAGGTAGAGCATGAAAGGGTTGAGGCTTGAATTGTACAAATTCAAATTTCAAGTGAAGTCCTCCTTCTCTGGGACCTCTCTACCTTGCAACCTTAAACTAGATTCTAACCTGTTTAACTGTCATAGGGTTGTATGCAATGCCAGTCCTACTCAGAGTAGACCCATTGAAATTAGATTTTAGTCATGTTTATTAATTTCAATGGGTCTACTCTGTGTAGGGCTAGCATTGGCCACAACCCATAGTTCTCAAGCAAGAGGCCTGGTAGCTGTTGTGCTATATGTATTTATTTAATAAATACAGTTGCTGGCGCAGGGTGCTTTCAGCTTTGGATCTGTTGGATCCAAAGTCCACAGAACCAGATACTCAGTTCCTTGGAGTTGATGTACTGAAAAAGTAAGAATACGCCACCCTCCTGCTCTGGTTGGTGCAAGTTGGCAGGCCTTGGGATGTGGCTGTGGATCGTCTATTCCTCCCCAACAACCCTGGTCACCATTACTCTGTACAGCTGTCCAAAACTAGCACGAAAGATTTGAAACCAGGAAGGAACTAGGATTTGTGTCTAATGTTAGTCGTACTCGGACCCATTTAAAACACATGACTTTCCCCAAAGAATTCTGGGAGCTGTGGTTTTCCCCTCACAGAACTACAACTTTTCAGCTCCCTTAACAAATTACAATTCCGATGATTCTCTGGTGGAAGTCATGTGCTTCAAATGTGCATTGGATGTGTTTTAAATGTATGGTGTGGATCTGCCCTAAGATATAGTCCTAGCGGTTCTTAATAAGCAATTCAAAGCACTCTCATGAAACTGCAATTCCTAGTTATTCTTTTGAATTGCAATTCCTAGTTATACTTTTGAATTGCAGGTATATGTTTCAGAGAGAAACTGCATGTTAAGACAGTTGGTTGTAGTCAGAGCTTCTGTTCATGCTGGAGGAAGGAAGGCAAAAGGGAAGGATGCTGGTTGCATATTGCACATTTGTAATTGGAGTATATGAGCACGCCATGCAGTATCTAGTGCAGAATTCAGCAAACTGAGAATTGTCAGCTGTCATTTGAAAAAGCAAGTTTGTAGTCCTCATGGATATGAGGATAAGCATGAAAAGGTGTGAGCTGCAGCTCATGAAATCTCAGAAACCAGAGGTTCTAGTGGTCATGGGCAAATAGCTCTTTTTATCCTTCCTCATAAGTAAGCAGTAGAAACAGAACAAATTATGGAGATACAGACACATCTGCTTCATCTGGCAAACAGATCCTAGCTGTAGAATTTGGCTTTTCCCAATGGGAAATGTGTCATTGGATTTCTAGTATGCATGTACCCACTGGCATTAAGAATATGTCCATATTCTTAGAATGGAAGCTTGCTGACTCAAGAGTGATCCAAAGGCTATGGACTGATTTCCACTGAGGTGATTTCCACATGATGATGGCAGCTATCATGTGAATGATTAAAATAGCCACAATGTGCTGGTTATCCCGCATAATGAAATTTCCTTTTCTGAGGAAAAGCTTTTTCATGTGATAAATTTTCACTCCTTCATTGTCATGTGATTCCACTACTATTCTACAGGCTTGATGACACCAGTGTTAGTGGGAGGTAAACAACTTGTTAAATGTTTCTGATGCTGAAGTTGTACCACCTTGAGGAAACATCCCAGAGAATAAAAGCTTAACTCCTTGCACAACAGTCTGAATTGAAAATGAGTACCACTTAATTCAGGGAAATTACAGCTCAGTCCTGTGCATGGACGTAATGAGTTCAATGCAGTCTTATTTTGTAGCCCAGAAAGTTTGTCTAGCATTGAGCCTTCCTTCTCAGCCCTAAGTCAGCCTTTCCTATCCTTGTATCCTCCAGATGTTTTTGAACTACAACTCCCGTCAACCCCAGGCAGCACAGCCAATGGAAGATGTCGTCCAAAACAGCTGGAGGGCATCAGGTTGGGGGAGGCTGCCCTCATGAAGTTAATGCACATTTCCCTGGGAGGAAGCCCTGCAGAACACAGCTGGACTTAACTTCCAAGTCAGCCTGCATAAAATAGGATTATGCAATCCTATGCGCACTTCCTTGTGCATTAAGTCCTATTGAAATTGGTGGGATTTACTTCCAAGGAAGTATGCATAGGATTGAGCTGCAAGTCTAAACAGATGTTACTGCCTTTGCTCACATTCATTCCTTGTTCTTCTTGTCTTTCTGATTCCTCCTTCCTGCCCCCTCCCATTGTCCCCTCTGTGCCGAAATCTAAATTGTAAGCTACTTGGGACCAGGGACTATCCCTATCATCA
Source organism: Rhineura floridana (assembly GCF_030035675.1). Taxonomy (NCBI): domain Eukaryota; kingdom Metazoa; phylum Chordata; class Lepidosauria; order Squamata; family Rhineuridae; genus Rhineura; species Rhineura floridana. The sequence continues at coordinate 23,025,850 of NC_084482.1, forward strand.
TCTTTATCACGTTTTGTAAAACACAATACCTAGTGATGGTGCTATGTATATGATAACAATAAAGGAAAACCCTGAGAATTTTGAGTGTTTGGTACATGGGGGAACAAAAAGTGGACCATGGCCAATTTTGAGTAGACCCCTCCCCCCAGATTTTGCAAAGAATGCTAAACTAGATGGACCCTGCTCTACTGCAGCAAGACATTCTTATGTTCTTAAGCAAGAGGGCATAGCTAGGATCATGCCTGGGTTAGTTATGCTATTATCTATTAAGAGATTCTCAAGTTATATGTCATTTGCTTTGTAAATTTCTTTTTTTTCCATTAATTTTTATTCAAATTTTCAAAGACAAAAAAACAAAACAAAAATAATTAAACAATAAAATAAAATGTGACTTCCAATTTGTCATAGATCAGTCATAAGTCTACAATATATAACAATCCTGTCTCTAAAATTATATTATAAAATCACTTTCCTCCAGTAGTTATCTTAATTAATCATCAAATCTCATAAACATTACTTTACTCTTTCCACAAAAAGTCAAAGAGAGGTTTCAATTCCTTGAGAGATACATCTTTCAGTTTTTCTCCAAATAAACATGTCGATTAATCCATCTCATTCAAATCTGTTAGGTCCAATAATTTCAATAGCCATTCTTCCATTATCAATATTTATTCCATCTTCCATCTTCAATAATCCTGTTAAGTCCAGTAATTTCAGTAGCCATTCTTCCATTATCAGTATCCCATAATAATCTTGTTGTCATAGCCATAGTCCAAATAAACATATCGATTAATCCATCTCATCAAATCTGTTAGGTCCAATAATTTCAATAGCCATTCTTCCATTATCAATATTAATTCCATCTTCCATCTTCAATAGTCCTGTTAAGTCCAGTAGTTTCAGTATCCATTCTTCCATTATCAGTATCCCATGATAATCTTGCTATCATAGCCATAGTCATATAGTAAGAGTCTAATGGGGATTTCCTTTATCAGAAATATTTCCTTGCCATCAATTCTGAATATGTTGCTGAAATATTGTTGTAAAGTCATATCTCTGTTCTTCTTTTTTACAAAATGCACTGGCTCATCTCTTGAGAATTTTTCCATTGTCACACATCTGTAGTTAATTCCATAATTTTTTTCTATGTCAAGCTCCATCACATCATTCCAGTCCAGAAAATTATCCAAGACATTGATAACTTTATCACTAATATCTTCATTAATTTCTTCAGAGACAACGTTGAATTCCAAACAGTAAACTTTATTTCTAATATCCATAAACTCCAGATCTTTTTCCAATTCCACATTTGCTTTGTAAATTTCATCAACTGTAGGAACTCTAGTAACATTTTGGTCAAATAAAGGAACTCTGGTAAAGAAATAATGAGTAAGCCATGCAAGTCAGCATTAGTCAGTATTAAGAGTCGTAGCCTGAAAGATGGAGATATGCATTGAAGAAAAAAAAAGGGGGCCTAATTTCAACTCAGATTTGCATAGTTTATACATTTTGGGGAATATTCTGTTTCTTGATGCAGCATCTTTAAAGCAGAACCAACAGGGCTTGTGCTTTTTAAAAATAGAATAAATCAGCAACATATAATGCACAGTTGTATATTTTTTGCATCTATCTGCCATCTGCACATAGGGAGGTGCAAGGTGTTCTACTGGGCACTGAAACCCCACCCCATGAGCAGGAGTGCAGTGACAAATTCAGAAGAGCAGGGTCCCTTCATGTTAGTCACAGCCATGCCACACCCTTTTTTTTGCTGCTAGGTTGAGAAAGCGTTCCTTGTTAATGCCTTCTCTCACAACAACAGATGTCCCTAGGAGCCAATAAGCATGAAATAAGAGAGTGTTAGCTACTGAGAAGAGTCTTCTCAGTGGCTGCCTCACATCCTTTCATTCTGTTTGGATCCAATCAGCAGGAAAGGACGAGGTAGCATGTTAGAAGACTCTTCTCAGTGGCTAACACACTCCCCTTTCATGCTGATTGGCTTGTAGGATGCTGGAGACATAGGGGCCCTGTTCCCAAAAAGGGGACTAAGACCCTTGAGACCCTGGAAGACTACACCCCTGCCCATGAGCTTTCCAATTCCATTCGGCCACCATCCTGCCTTCTGAGATGCCACCAAATATTTGCTCACATACTTTTAAGTGTTCTTAGTCACTCTAACCCAGGTGTTAGGAACATTCGGCCCTCAAGATGTTGCTAAGCTACAATTCCCATCATCCCTGGCCATTGGCCATGCTTGCTGGGGCTGATGGGAGTTGTAGGTCAGCAACATCTGGAGGGCTAAAGGGTCCCCATTCCTGCCCTAACCACTAGAAACTTGGTTTTTTAAAAAAAGTGTGTGTATTGGAGTGGGGGGGGGAGAGATGTGAGCTGCCCAGAGAACTCTTGTTACGGGCCAGGTATGTAAATGTAAGAAACAAATTTTGCAACTGCCGTGCTTGATTCATGGAGGAAAATGCTAGCAGTGGCTACTAGCCCTGATGGCTATGCTCTGCCTTCACAGGCAAGGCAGTATGGTTTCAAATACCAGTTGCTGGAAACCACAGGAGGGGAGACTTCTCACATGCTCAGGTCCTGCTTGTGGGCTTCCCATGGGCATTTGGTTGGCCACTGTGAGAATAAGATGCTGGACTGTGATGGGCCCCTGGCCTGACGCAGCAGGTGCTTCTTATGCTCTTATGCTGTATGTAATGTTGTAGGGAGCGAATGGGAACAGAGGAAGCTGCCTTATACCAAGTCAGACCAGTGGTCCATCTAGCTCAGTATTGTCTACACTGACTGGCAGCGGCTCTCCAGGGTTTCAGACCAGGGACCTTCCCAGACTTACCTGGAGACACCCAGGATTAAAGTGGGGATCATCTATATGCAAAGCAGATGCTCTGCCACTGAGCTGCAGGCCTTTCCTTTGCAGGCAGTGGCTCTGGGGCCAACCCATCTTTACTCTAGAAAGTTCTGTTTAATTCAATGGACTTCTAAGGAAGCGCTTCTGCCTCAAAGAGAGGAATGATGCAAATATAGCGTGAGAAGAGAAAGATACGTCTAGTGGAGGTATTGGAACTTGAAATGTGAGGTTAAAGGGAGGGGGAAAGAAATGACATCTTTGCCACATGCAGGCCTTGTGGCCACCTTACAGTTGCTTTATTGAACAAAATGTATATACCATTTCATCAGCAAAAACCTCTTGACCATTCTCTTTGGCAGTTGCACTGTCTCCCTTGTTCCCCAACACTTTAATGCTGGGTTTGGAAATCCGAGTGAAGGTCTCAGATTATGTGCGGGACAGGATCCAGTCCCTGAGAGCCTCTCATCCTGGGCAGTTCCAGAACATCGCCTGCATCCGCAGTAACGCCATGAAACACCTGCCCAACTTTTTCCGCAAGGGGCAGGTGAGTTTCTGAAGAATGTTGCTTGGCAGCTCTGCAGACGGCAAAACAATCTCTAACAATTCTGAAAAGTATTTGCATGCACACTTGTTAAAAGTTTTGCTTTTAATCAATGCGACAAGGAAGAAACCTCTTGCTACAACAAATAATATTAGAAGCATGCACCCTTTTCAGGACACCTGTGTCACCCCCACTCTGCACACTTGAGATCCTCGCTGTTTCCTCCAAGAGAGAAACTTCGTTCATTCTGATACAGCTTTTTCATGGATCTTTAGGGGTGACTCTCAAGGGTACATCCTTTCGTTTTTTAAAAAAATGCCCCAAGCAACGCATATTATAGGGATGGGGAATCTGCAGCCCTCCAGGTGATGCTGGATTTCACCTCTCATCAGCCCCAGCCACCATGGCCAGTGGTCAAGGATGATAGGAGTTGTAGTCAAACAACCAGTCTCCTGATCCCTGCTCTATTCTAACTGTTCCCCTGGGCTTCAGGCAGAGGTCCTTCCCAGCTTTGCTGAGATGTTTTTAGGTGATGGTGCATCCAGGGTTTGAATCAAGCTTTTAACATGCAAAACATGTGCTCTGCCACTGAGCCACAGCCTCATCCCTTTGACGACCCAGGAGTTACGAATGCTTCTTTAGCCCCGGTGATTTCATAGTCGAGCCAAATGCTGATAGGGGGTTGTGTTTAAATTGCAGATTGTTGACACACATTACTACTTCCATTCCCTTTATTTTCTTATTTATACAGCTGTGCAAAATGTTCTTCCTCTTCCCCGATCCTCATTTCAAGAAGACGAAGCACAAGTGGCGGATTATTAGCACCACTTTGCTGGCAGAATATGCCTATGTACTGCGTGAGCAGGTAAGTGAATGGATTGCTCCTCCTAGCTGTCCTCAACAGGAAGGCACTAAGTCTGTCTTGCCAGTGCTGCAAGAGCCACGCAGAGTAGTTACTAGCCTACAAAATATTCTTACTGCCCCCCCCACGTCTCCAGTTAAAAGCATCTAAAAACAATCACATAAATTTAAGATGCACTCAAATCATGCATCTGGAGAGGCTGACGAAAACAAAAAACTTTCCAGCAGGCATCTAAAAGAGCCAAGGATGGTGCCTGCCTATTGTTAAGTGTGAAATTATCTTCAGACTTTGGATTTATCTTGCCCAGTATTGTCATTTCTGACTGGCAGCAGCTCTTCAAGATCTCAGGTAGAAGTTGTTCCCAGTGCTGCTACGTATGGTGTTTTATCACAGGAATGGTTATGCTGTGGACCTAAGGTTATTGGACTCCAACTCCCATCATCCCTGACCATTGGGCATGCTGGCCGGGGCTGATGGCAGTTGGAGTCCCACAACATCAGCAAGCATAATGTAGGCTACTCCTGTCTTACACCAACTCTTCTTGAATAACGCACAGCTATGAAATGGGACATTGAACTTGTCAAGGATTATCAATACCTTGGCATAGTCATTAACCAAAATGGAGAAAATAGTCAAGAAATCAGAAGAAGGCTAGGACTGGGGAGGGCAGCTGTGAGAGAACTAGAAAACGTTCTCAAATGCAAAGATGTATCACTGAACACTAAAGTCAGGATCATTCAGAACATGGTATTCCTGATCTCTATGTATGGATTAGACAGTTGGACAGTGAAAAAAGCAGATAAGAGAAAAATGAACTCATTTGAAATGTGGTGTTGGAGGAGAGCTTTGCACAAACCATGGACTGCGAAAAAGACAAATAATTGGGTGCTTTGTTGTTATGTGCCTCCAAGTCGACTACGACTTATGGCAACCCTATGAATCAGTGACCTCCAAGAGCATGTGTCATGAACCACCCAGTTCAGATCTTGTAAGTTCAGGTCTGTGGCTTCCCTTATGGAATCAACCCATCTCTTGTTTGGCCTTCCTCTTTTCCCACTCCCTGCTGTTTTCCCCAGCAGTATTATCTTTTTAATGAATCATGTCTTCTCATTATGTGTCCAAAGTATGATAACCTCAGTTTCTAGTGATAGTTCTGGTTTAATTTGTTCTAACACCCAATTATTTGTCTTTTTTGCAGTCCACGGTATCTGCAAAGCTCTTCTCCAACACCACATTTCAAATGAGTTGATTTTTCTCTTATCAGCTTTTTTCACTGTCCAACAACATGAAATGGGAGAGGTCAGCAGTGGCATCTCCTCTTTGGTTCACTCAGTGGCCTGAGTGATGTTTTTCGGTCTCTGGGTCTCCTTGAAAGCTGATCAGGGTTTCCTTAACGAGATGGCTAGCAGCAATGCATGCCCCTAAAAGACAGCTTGACCACTGTTACTGATCTTGCCCAAGAACGTGCCGCTGCAAAGGAGTGTTCTGTGACATATCATCAGTCAAATGACATGGGATGACTGGGAGAGACCACAGCTGAGAGGTAGATCATGTGTTTTGCATATAGAAGATACCAAAATCAATATTTTTAACATCTTCAGTTATAAAGATGTGGTTGCAGATGATGGGGAGGGGGCAGGGAATCTCTGCCTGAAACCATGGTGAGTTCCTACCAGTCAGAGTAGACAATATTGAATCATAGAATAGTAGAGTTGGAAGGGGCCTACAAGGCCATCGAATCCAACCCCCTGCTCAATGCAGGCATCCAAATCAAAGCATTCCCGACAGATGGCTGTCCAGCTGCCTCTTGAATGCCTCCAGTGTCGGAGAGCCCACTACCTCTCTAGGTAATTGATTCCATTGTCGTATGGCTCTAACAGTTAGGAAGTTTTTCCTGATGTCCAGTCAAAATCTGGCTTTCTGCAACTTGAGCCCATTATTCCATGTCCTGTACTCTGGGACAATCGAGAAGAGATCCAGGCCCTCTTCTATGTGACAACCTTTCATGTACTTGAAGAGTGCTATCATATCTCCCCTCAGTCTTCTCTTCTCAAGGCTAAACATGCCCAGTTCTTTCAGTCTCTCCTCATAGGGCTTTGTTTCCAGTCCCCTGATAATCTTTGTTGCCCTCCTCTGAACCCATTCCAGTTTGTCTGCATCCTTCCTGAAGTGTGGAGACCAGAACTGGACACAGTGTTCAAGATGAGGCCTAACCAGTGCTGAATAGAGGGGAACTAAAGCTTCACGCGATTTGGAAACTATACTTCTGTTAATGCAGCCTAATATAGCATTCAATTTTTTGCAGCCACATCACACTGTTGGCTCATATTCAGCTTGTGATCAACGATAATTGCAAGATCCTTCTGACATGTCATACTGCTGAGCCAAGTATCCCCCATCTTATAACTGTGGATTTGGTTTCTTTTTCCTAAGTGTAGAACTTTGCATTTATCCCTGTTGAATTTCATTCTGTTGTTTTCAGCCCAATGCTCCAGCCTATCAAGGTCCCGTTGAATTTTGTTTCTGTCTTCCACGGTATTAGCTACGCCCCCCAATTTTGAATCATCTGCAAATTTGATAAGCTTGCTCTGTACCTCCTCATCCAAGCCATTAATAAAAATGTTGAAGAGCACTGGGCCCAGGACGGAGCCCTGTGGTACCCAACTTGTTACTTCCGCCCAGTTTGAGAAGGAACCATTGATAAGCACTCTTTGAGTACGATTCTGGAGCCAACTGTAGATCCATCTAATAGTTGTTCCATCCAGCCCACATTTAGCTAGCTTGCTAATCAGAATATCATGGGGCACTTTGTCAAAAGCTTTGCTGAAGTCGAGATATATTATGTCCACAGCATTCCCACAGTCTACAAGGGAGGTTACCTGATCAAAAAACGAGATAAGATTAGTCTGGCAGCATTTGTTCTTCATAAATCCATGTTGGCTCCTAGCAATCACTGCATTGCTTTCAAGGTACTTACAGATTGACTGCTTTATAATCTGCTCCAGAGTTTTTCCAGGGATTGATGTTAGGCAGACTGGTCTGTAGTTCCCCGGTTCCTCCTTTTTGCCTTTTTTGAAGATAGGGACAACATTAGCTCTCCTCCAGTCATCCGGCACTTCACCAGTCCTCCATGATTTCGCAAAGATAATAGAGAGCGGTTCTGAGAGTTCTTCAGCCAGTTCCTTCAATACTTTAGGATGCAGTTTATCGGGCCCTGCCTATTTGAACTCATTCAAAGTGATTAGGTATTCCGGACCTTGACCATTTGTCTATCAATCTCAAGTTCCAATCCTGACCCTTCTACTTCATGTTTCCCGGGAGGGTCATAGGCCCTTTTTTGGGAGAAGACTGAGCCAAAGTAGGAATTGACCACTTCTGATTGAGCTCGATGGACAAAGAGTCTGACCTGATACAAAGAAGCTTGCTAGGATTGGGCCAACACTCCATGCGTTCTAGAACCATTTCCCCAATTCCCCAGGTATTGGGTCCCTAGGAGTTGCAGGACTACAACTCCCATCAGCCCCAGCCAGCATGGCAAATGGTCAGGAATTATGGGAACTGTAGTCCAGCAACAGGTAGGGACCCATAGGTTGGGAAAGGCTGCTAGTCTAATAAAATAAGGCAGCAGATGCACGGGGGTTCTACAGCAGCTGAAGGTGAGGGATGGGTGCCATGAAGGTAAAGAGTTTGAAAGCTGCTAGTCCAGTGCTTTGGGCTGGGCTTGAAGGGGGCAGTGCAGGTTTGGGGTGGGATGGGGGTTGTCTTGTGCCCGTTCGAGCACAGAGATGCCAGTCTAGACATTCTTTTCTCCTCCTCGACATTCCGAGAGGCTGCACAGATGAAGGGATGAGTCTTCACTCCTGCTTAGATACCCTGCTGTGCCAATTCCTCTGACCCTGAGCGCTTCCTGAGGGTAGGTCTTCACCGAGGAAACGACGCCACTCTCAAATCACAGAAATAATTAATCTCTTACCAAAAATCCAGGTGCGTCATCGTACCTTACAGCCTAGGGAAAAACAAGACACACTTGATCACTTGGGAATTTCAGACCCAAGGACAAGGGAAGGGTGCTAATTCTAATTACTGCTGGAAAGCAAAGGATGATCTTTCCCCTACATCTAGCAGGAGGCTTGTGCTGGCAAAGGTCCTTGGAAGGCAGAGCGTTGCATCAGTGCCAATCCCTGGCTTCCTCCCAGCAGCTTCCTCCCAGGGCACTCTGGCTGACTCTGCTTTCACCTGCCACAGAAAAGGATAGAGAGCACCCCCTTTTTTTTCTTATGTCGTCACTTTTGGGGTTGGAAACAAAGAGATCTAATCTTTGTGATGAATCAGCATCAGGCCTCACCCAGAGCTGGCGTGAGTCACCCCCAACTCTGCCAGTATCTCCCCCAAGGCGATCACTGGGGAGGAAGAGACTGGCACGGAGCAGTGCCAGGACTCGTGACGCTTCCTGTGAGAGGTGATGGCGGCGGCGGTGGCAGCACTGGCGCCCTCCTTAATGATCACAAAGATTGCAATTGCTGAACCCTGGGCTGCAAGGAAGCGAGGGCCTTTAAAACACTCAAGAATTACTCCTGTTTGGAAATGGGCCTGAGATCCATCTTCATACAGGGAGCTTCCAGTGTTTGGGATGAACCTTTTCTGCTAGAAGCCCAAGCTTTTGTGTGTGCCTCACCGTTTTTTTGCCCCCCACCCCCGAAATGGCAACCTGGTATCTGACCCGTGGGGAGGGGACCCTTTGCATGTTCTGTGTTCTTCTCCTTGTAACCCTCTCCGTCCCTCTCCCCAGGGCCTGGTTTACACCATCACAGATGTGGAAGAGGTGCACAAGTGGATGGTAAAGCATTTCCAAGAACATCCACTTTTTGAGCAAGTGCCATTGAAAGAACTGGTAAGAGTGAGTGAGAGAGAGGGCACTTGTGCCTGTGTAATTTCGGCTGTAATGATCTTTACAGTTCTGGACATGGCTCTTGGAGCATGATGTGTGAAAATGTTTCATAATGCACTCAGCCCATTCTTTGACTTAGATCACTGGATCATGAAATTCCTGGTAGTGGCTACAACTCATGAGTCTGTCTCTGAGCAAGCTGCCCCAGTGGCCCAGTGGCACAAGCACTGGTAATTTTACAATACTAAAAGAGGAACCTTGTTAAATGTATACAGACATAAAGTGCAATGTTAAGACACTTTATAAATAAAAAGCCCACGAAGTTACAACATATTTAATAATTAAAGGAGAGATAACAACTGAACAGATTTTATTTTATTTTATTTATTTATTACATTTATACCCCCCTTTCTTTTCATGCTAGAAACCCAAGGCAGCTTACATAGGGTTCCCAGGCGGTCTCCCATCCAGGCACTGACCAGACCTGACCCTGCTTAGCTCCAGCAGGGAGCTGGCCTTATGTGGAATATATGTACCTATCATTCCCAGAAACACACAAGTGGTTTGCACTCTTTTCCAAAAGGATTGCTGGGCTGAATTCGGCACACACCCCTCTCCCTGTAGGCATGGGAGTTTCATAAATTCCTGATGTAGCTATCTCAGGATTTTATGTCTCTCTCAGTAAAGCACAATCAGGAGAAGCCATGATGAAGAGGAACAGAACATATGAAGAATTATGTTAATTTGGATACATCATGCTGTTCCACAGAGCATAAGGTGGATAGAATATACACACATATATACACGTGCTCGCTTGCGCGCACGCGTACACACACACACATGTAATTAATCACACTGTAAATCATATGCATGTATAAGTTCAGGGATTGCACCCTCAGACACACATGCATAAAACAGGCTGGCAAGTAAAATTCCATCAAGTTATTAACCCACAAAAGTCTTAATATTCTCCTAGCCATGTTTATTAATTTGTTGGGAAAATGAAGGGGGATGCCTGCCCCCCATCTTCACCCTGGGCCAACTTTTTATCATTACATTTATCAGTCACCCAATAGCCAGAGTCCTCTGATGAACCAAATAAAACAGATTAAAATTGCAGTTCTAATCAAACGTCAGTCAACAGCAGCACAAAAAATCCCTATAACAAAGCAACAGTATTGATATATGCAATTCCAGCCGTAATTGAGAGAACTCCAAAAGCCAGCAATGTAGGGCTGAAAAGCCACATTGAAATGCAGAAGACTGAAGCAGCCTATATAATTTTAAATTATTTTAAAAGACCTGACAAAATAATGTCTTTTTAGTGCCCTACAAAATCCTTTTTAGGTAAGCAGCAGGTGAGCCTCTCTTGGGGAGGGCATTCACCAATTGAAGGGCGCCACCATTGACAAGGCCTTCTCCCTTGTAGCCGTCCTCTATCTTAGTTTGTGGGGGCACTTGAAGAAGGGCTTCAGCCAATGATCTCAGGGGTGCCTGGATAAGTTAACTCTTTTCAACCTGAGGGAGCCGTTCAAGGTTGGCCAACCCTGTGAAGGCTGCATGCCAGGCGTTATTTATTTATTTTATTTATTTATTTATTAGACTTTTATACCGCCCGACTAGCTATAGCTCTCTGGGCGGTGAACACAAGATACAATAAAATCACACAATATAATACAGCAAAAACATATAAAAATAAGAACAATCTGAAATCAATTACAACAACATTTAAAAATTAAGTTAACTTAAATTAAAATGCCTCGGAAAAGAGGAAGGTTTTAACTTGGCGCCGAAAGGAAAGCAACGTCGGCGCCAAGCGCACCTCGGGGAGACTGTTCCACAGTTCGGGGGCCACCACTGAGAAGACCCTAGATCTTGTCACCACCCTCCGGGCTTCTCTATGAGTCAGAAGCCGGAGGAGGGCCTTCGTAGTAGAGCGTAGTGTTCGGGCCGGTTCGTATCGGAAGAGGCGTTCCAACAGGTATTGTCGTCCCGCGCCGTATAAGGCTTTATAGGTTAATACCAACACTTTGAATCTAGCCCGGAAGTATATTGGCAGCCAGTGCAAGCGAGCCAGAACAGGTGTTATATGCTTGGACCGCTTGGTCCTTGTTAACAATCTGGCCGCTGCATTTTGCACTAGCTGAAGCTTCCGAACTGTCTTCAAAGGCAGCCCTACGTAGAGCGCATTGCAGTAATCCAAACGCGAGGTTACCAGAGCATGTACGACTGATGTAAGGTCCTCCTAGCTCAAATAGGGACGTAGCTGGGCTACCAACCGAAGTTGGTAGAACGCATTCTGTGCCACCGAGGCTACTTGAGCCTCAAGTGAGAGGTGATTGTGGCCGATGAATGTACCCCTTACCACACATGCAGACCACACACACATGGAAGCATACAACTTGTGTCAGACACTCACATTCTTTCTCACACACACTGACTCATAGAATCATACAACAGGAGGGGGCTTATAAGGCCATTGAGTCCAACCCCCTACTAAGTGCAAGAATCCAACTTGAATTTGTCCAGGTGCCTCTTGAATGCCTCCAGTGCTGGAGAGCCCACCACCTCCCTTAGTTATTGGTTCCATTGTTGTACCACTCTAATATTTAGGAAGGTTTTCCTGATGTTCAGTGGAAATCTGGCTTCCTGTAACTTGAACATATTATTCCATGCCCTGCACTCTGGGATGACTGAGAAGAGATCCTGGCCCTGGTCTCCCCTTCTGCAGGCTAAACTTGCCTAGTTCTTTCAGTCTCTCTTCATAGGGCTTTGTTTCCAGTCCCCTAATCATCCTCATTGCCCTTCTTTGAACCCATTCCAGTTTCTCTGCATCCTTCTTAAAGTGCAGTGTCCAGAACTGGACACAGTACTCAAGATGAGGCCTAGCCAGTGCCACATAGAGGGGAACTAATACTTTACATGATTTGGAAGCTATACTTCCGTTAATGGAAATGGAAATGGACTGCCTTCAAGTTGATCCTGACTTATGGCTACCCTATGAATAGGGTTTTCATGGTAAGCGGTATTCAGAGGGGGTTTACCACATAGCACTGTTAGCTCATATTCAGCTTGTGATCAACAATCCCAAGATCCTTCTTGCATGTAGTATTGCTGAGCCAAATATTCCCCATCTTATAACTGTGTCTTTGGTTTCTTTTTCCTAGGTGTAGAACTTTGCACTTATCCTTGTGAAATTTCATTCTGTTGTTTTCAGACCAATGCTCCAGCCTATCAAGATCCCTTTGAATTTTGTTTGTCTTCCAGGGTATTAGTTATCCCTCCCAATTTTGTATTATGTGCAGATTTGATAAGCATTCCCTGCACCTCCTCGTCCAAGTCATTAATAAAAATGTTGAAGAGCTCTGGGCCCAGGACCAAGCCCTGCGATACCCTGCTCATTACCGCCCCCCAGTTTGAGAGGGAACCATTGATAAGCACTCTTTGAGTATGATTCTATAGCCAACTGTGGATCCACCAGATAGTTGTTCCATCCAGCCCACATTTAATCAGAATATCGTGGGGTACTTTGTCAAAAGCTTTGCTGAAGTTAAGATATTTTATGTCCACATCTTTTCCACAGTTTACCAGGAAGGTTACCCGATCAAAAAATGAGATAAGATTATTCTGGTGGGATTTGTTCTTGACAAATCTATGTTGGCTTCTAGTAAATACTGCATTGTTTTCAAGGTGCTTGCAGATTGACTCACATCATAGTGCACGGCTGACAGGAGAGATTTAAATCTCTTAGCACAGCACTGCAGTGGTACAATTTTCCCTCATATTGGTCGGCTGAGGGGACAAAAAGGCTGACGTGAAGATAAAGCAACTTTCCTTCCCTCCACCCCCCACAGACCCTCAGAGTAACAGGATCTGTGCTGGCAATAGTTAGTTTCCTCCCCACCCGCTGTTTCTTTCTCTGCCCCCCACTGCAGGTTAACCCTAAGAGCAATAATTCAACTTGCACTGGGGGGGGAGGGGGGGAGATTCTCCAAGTGCTGTAAGGAGGAGGGCGATGGGTGCTGATAGGCCACTTCAAACATCTTTTCAGGCCAGCCCCCCTCCTGCTGTCATAATGGCTTGGAAGATGCAGAGGACTCTTTGGGGAGCAATATCTGTTTGTGATAGGATGTAAGAAGGGTTGTGACTAGAAACTGATGTGTATGGGGGGGTGTTGAGACCTCCCTTTTTAATAAACACCCACATGGGAGCCAATGTGGCAAAGTGGTTAGTGTGTTGGGCTATGACCTAGGTGACCAGGGTTCAAATCCCCACTCAGGCATGACGTTCCCTAGGTAACTTTGGGCTAGGTACTGCCTCTCAGCCTAGCCTACCTCACTGGGTTGTTGTGAGGATAAAATGGAGAGGGGGAGAAACATGTATACCACCTTGAGCTCCTTGGAGAAAGGGCGGGATATAAATGCAGTAATAAATACATCTGTTCCTCCCAAAGGCCAGTGACCCTGTTGTTGATCTCCTGGGGACTTCAACTGAGGAAGGGAAGAAAGTTCAGAGAAATGGAGGCAAGACCTTCCCAGCTGTCTTCCGGCGTGTCATGGACACTGGACAGGAACAGGAAGTGTCAGGATCATGACTGGGGGATTTCCTGAGGCCTGAGAAGATTCACGTTGTCCATGTCTGTGCTGAACGAGAGGGTTTGGGGGCGTGGATTGCATCAAGAATGGGATGGACTCACCGCTTCTGGTCACACTAGAGTCAACCTTCTATTAATACAACCGGGGAATCCCCTTCTGGAGAAACACACTGTTGAACTATTGAGTAAAGGATTGCTTGGTTTGTTTGTTCCTGACTTTGCCCATAGAATGATCAGGGTGGATTGTTTTGGCCTTACTGATGAGCATGTCAGAGACAACCAGCAGGACCAATGATTGTAGGAGGCGTCTCCAAAGCTAAAGTACCATTTATCACTCTATTTTAGTGAATGAATAATAAACTGAAAGACTCAACAAAGTTGCTTTGAGTTACTAAATCCAACCAACCCGCAATTGCATAGTGCCAGCAAAAGCCTACCTTTGCAGCTCGGTGTGCATTTGTTCTCAGTCTGAGCTGCTACTATTCCATCACTTTCCGCCACTTCCCACAAAGGAAGGACCATAGCTTGCTGGTAGCGTGTCTGCTTTGTATGCAGAAGGTCCTCGGTTCAGTCCTCGGCATCTTCAAGAAGGGCTGGGGAAGACCCTAGTCTGAACCCCTGGAGAGCTTCTGCCAGTCAGTGTAGACAGTACTGAGCTAGATAGACGAATGGTCTGACTCAGTACAAGGCAGCTTCCCATGATCACTTCCTAACCTCACTTCACTCAGGGATTCTGCAAGAAGGCGATGGCGATTCAGGCCACCTGCAGTCTTTCGACTTCACCCTCTTCTCCAGATCTGTGCCAGTTCTAGACCCCTGGATCTTTATTTATTTATTATTTGATTAATATCCCACCCTTCCTCCCGGCAGGAGCCCAGGGTGGCATCTTTGAGGGGGCAAGAGTCCTGCCACAATCAGAACAAGTACTTAGGCTTTCCTTTGTTCAAGCAGGAATGGAGAACACGTTCTCCACCTTGCCCTAGATGTTGCTGGAGTACAGCTCCCACCATCTCTGACCATTGGGCCATGCTTGCTGGTGCTCCTGGGAGTTGGAATCCAACAGCATCTGGAGGGCCACAGGTTCCCCACCACTGTCCTAAAGATATCATGGGCTAAGGCAATATGTGTGGAATCCATAAGATTTTTTGGGGGGGGGATGCTTCTATGGTTAAGATTCTGAAACTTTCAATCATCTCTTTGAGTACCTTGCCTTCTTGCAAAAGAATCATCTCTCTAGTAGCCTAAACTGAGGAGAAGCTGCTTAGTCATCTTCCTTGGTGGCCTCATCTGATTCTGCACGGTCAACCTAGATCCTTTGCTGCAGCCACTGGATGCTTCTCTCTCTCTCTCTCTCTCTCTCTCTCTCTCTCTCTCTCTCTCTCTCTCTCTCTCTCTTTCTCTCTCTCTCTCATGCTAAAACGTTTCAGGAACTCGTAGCCACTTTGGTGGGGTAAGAACCATGGGTCTAACTGTAGGCTAGTCTTTTCTACGGTGGTTGGCCCTGGAGTGACAATGTTCGCAACAGCTGGAGATCTGATGGTCTCTTGAGTGTGGGGATGGGGAAACTTTCAGCCCGAGGTCCGCGTTCCCTTCTGGGCAACCTTCCTGGGGGCTACATGCCGGTGTTGGGTGGGGCCAGGGGCAAACGTGGGCAAAACAAGGAATGCAATTTTTGCCCTAGTACAGTTGGATAGTTTCTGCACACACAGCCCTCTCTATCCTCTGGTCAGACAAGAACCATAAGGATGCTTTCCATCCAAGCAAAAGCACTCAAGCAAGGGTAGTAAGGGGTGTGGCTGGGGAGGGTCCCAAGGGCCAGATAGAGAGGCTTGGAGGGCCGCATTTGGTCCCTTGGCCTGAGGTTCACCACCCCTGCTTTTTGCTGTTATAAATTCATTTGACCAAAGCGATGTTGAATTCTGTGGCCTATAAACTTGGCAAACTTTGTTTGCATCATTTATTCAGCTTTTGTTAGTGAAGGGGCAGGAGCTCTGTAGGGCACTGAAACCCACCCCCCACTATCACCACCATCACCACCTCTGGAAGTTCTAAACAGCTCCCTGCAGATTTTTTCAAACCAAAATTGATGACACAGTTTCAAGCCTACCTTTGTATCCATAAGGGCCGGAAACCTGTGTTTAAAATAATCAAAACCTGAGATGACCAAGGTATTGAACTTTCCCACCATAGCACTGGACAACATACAGGGATATATCTTTTCCCAAGTGTCATATCAATGGGGAAATACCTAGTTTCCCAAGGTGCATAATTACCTAATCTGGAGACTTAAACATGGAATGATAATGCCCTTGTCATTCACGGAGATGAGTCATTGCCAAAGAGTAACGCACAGTGATAGGCTGTGCACATGCGTGCCTTTGCAGAGCACTCCTAAGGCTAGTAAATTTCGTGAGCTCAGCCTGAGTCACTTTTTTACTTATTCCTCAGCTTGCCAATGGCACTGTAACAACCTGTTGTGTATGCCCAAAGGATGGTCTGCCTCCTTAATGGGTGGAGGGCTGAAGACTGGGGTGTGTGTGAATTCTGTCGTTATCAAGTGCCTGGTGTGGCAAGCTGGGTAATTCCTTGTGCACAGAGGAACTTGGCAGTCTCGGGATGAGTACTCATCTGGATTGGGATGTGCATCCATCTCCCCACTCCCACTTCTGCTCCAGACATGAGAATGTATATACATCAGGCTGATTAAGACAGAACCCAAGATGATGTTGCCTGACCTGGGTTTTTAAGGAAAACCCCCTTCCAATTTATACAGCTGGGCCTCTTTTACAGATACTGTCCCTGCAGAGGTATTTGGCTCAGTGAGCTGAAGCTACTAACATAAGGATTGTTTTGCTGGTTGACATCCATGCAATCTCATATTTTTTTTCTCCAACACATGGGAGGGAGGGAGTGCTTGCAAGAAGGGTATGAAGACAGGACAGCTTTCCCATCTTTTATCTCCAGCCAAGGCTGGCTGTGTCATATAAACACACCAGGCAACTGCCCACAGGAGCTTGGTTTGTGGGATAGCTGCCTGCCATGCAAGAAGTAAGGATGCTTGAAGAATTAGATTTCTCTGGATTCTGATTTGAGCTGACCTGATTTCATACCACCTGGAACTATGAACGTGCTGGATCAGAATTGTCATTGTCCTACACATTCATTTCTCCAGATTTTACGATACCATTTCTCAACAGCAGGAAAAAAAAAGTACCAATATGCATAAAATAAATTGTGCAGTTTAGGATATATATATATGTGTGGACTTTTTTAAAAAAATTGCAGATAAATATGGTAGCAGAATGGAACAGACTTGTGAAAGGAATGACTGTGAAATTGACATGCTCTGCAAATGGAGTGATCCCTCCATCTCTAGCTGGAAGTGGCAGGTGTGAGGCTAGGAGGGCTTGCTAGCTTGCTTTTAAGAGGGCTGGCTCCTTTTGCAAAATGAGAACTGACTGTGACATCAGCGGTGAATGTACATATCTGGAATACACTCAATTTGCCAAGGGATGCCCTCATCCTTCATTATCCCTGGCACTGTCCCATACATACCATGTGGAGATCTATTATTTACTTTTGTAAAACATTTATATTCTGCTTTTCCATAAAAAGTCCATAAAGTGGCCAACTAACTAAAGTCCAACATGTTGGGGCTAAAGACCCGACTAGATCTCACAATAATCATGCAGCTGACAGTTGTGTGGTTATTTTTTGCAGACATGGGGGAGCAGTCTGATTCAGGAATGAAGTATAGGGATCCAGATTTGCTATCTCTTTAGAACATCAAAGAAGCAAAAGACAGTGGTGCTCTTAAATCCACACCAGGCAGCCAAAAGGGGCAACCCAGTGTGGAACCTACTACTTTTTTCTTTGTTCAGTCCTTCAATGACATGCACTGCAATCCTATAAAAGTCTATACAGAAATAAGCCTCAATAGGATTTACTTCCTTGGAATTAAGAACAGAACTGCAGCCTTAAGTCTCCTGTTTTGGAGTTGTACTACTTTAGATTTCAGATGGGGGCTTACATGAATTAATGCTCCTCTGTATGCAATTTGGGTGAGGGAGATTTATTTAAAGGCAATGCTATTTAGAAAGGGAACAGTTAAAGTGATAGAGCTGATTTCTGTAGAGGAGATACAAATATATCATCTCCTTGCATACACAGAAAACTGGTATGTGAGTAAAAGGTGTTCAGCTCCCTGACATGTTAATTTTCTGTGTGAAGGGAAATGTTTGTACAGAGAAGTGTTCACTCATGTCTGGAGTGATATGGCTCAGAGGTTTAAAGCCTCAGTGAGAACAAGGCATATTATGAACTGCAAGGAAACTTTAAATATCAGCGAAAAAGAGAGGGGGGAGTTTCATGTATTCTCCTGTGGGGGGGGGATGTATTGTTAGATACAAAAATGTAACTAAGATTTCTAGTTACAAGAAATTAAGAAAAGTACAGTCCCATTAATTTACCCATTCATAGGGTAAACGGATGTTGAATACAAAATGCATGACATTGCACTGAAGGGGAAAATCAGTACATGACTATAATAATAGCCTGTGAAGAATAATTTCAATGTCAGTAACAATGCTGGTCTAATGCCTGTTTTGGAAAAAGCCTTATTTATTAACATAATTAATTAGTAGGTCTCATCCCCCCAAAACAACCCATCAACTTACTGCAGAGCCAATGGCCATTACAAAATCCATTAAAAACAATATTAAAATACTATAACAAATGAGACAGGAACTTTGTGAATTATTATGTTTTATTTTTCTACGTAACAGATCAAAGCAGTGTGTGAAAACTACAGTTTTAAAAGCTCTTTATTGCCTTAGCAGTCAAAACCAATTACCAGTTTTCTAACAAATGCTGAACTATGTCTCTAGAACTAAAGAATTTCACAGAGGTGGGGATGAAAACATACGTAGTCATAGGTTCCTCTAATCACCATGAGAAAATAATCAAAAGATGCTTTTAAGTAAGCAATTACCAAATATTCCTGTGGTCAGGAATGCTTACACTTAAAGGTGAATACCAAATATCTCTGGGCGCTGGAGCACCTTTCTCCTGGAGAACGATTAGCCCACAATTGTCATTTCCTGTTACATATGAGCCCCTAGTCATTGTTTATGCTAAAGGGGAGCGGGAAAGAGAGAGGTTTCTTGGAAATGTTAAATCACTGCCTGCAGTTTGTCCAGTTTTAGGATGGCTGAGGAAGAAACAGGATGGAGCTGCGGAGAGAGCAGTGATGCCATCATGGCAGGACTTTGGGACAGAAGTCCAGGGGCCCCCTTAGCTGAATGATTAGGAGGGGCCCCAAACACAGCAGTGCTGCTGCTTACCAAATCTGAAGTCAGTGGAAGGAACAGAAGAACACACATTTACCTCTAAAGCTGGTGTGTGGTGGCAGAGGATCAGAGCTTGGAAAAGTTACTTTTTTTGAACTACAACTCCCATCAGCCCAATCCAGTGGCCATGCTGGCTGGGGCTGATGGGAGTTGTAGTTCAAAAACGTACCTTTTCCAAGCTCTGCAGAGGATTATTAAGTCCAGAGTCTAAAATTACTTAACTGCACTGCTAGCATATAGAAATCAGGTGTCATTCTCCGTTACTGAGGTCATATAGCGTAGGGAGAAGTTAAGGTTCCACCCTAGCAGTGTCCTCAAGGGTACCTTTTCAAGTGCAGTTTCAATTCAGTCTTACAGGGAAAAGCAAAGTGCTGTATTTTAGGGCATCATCATGGTTGAGAGCAAAACTTCCCACCTAGTGGCCTGGGCCAGTCCCTTCTGGTAGAGGTTTAGGCTCAAGTTCCCTCTGCAGCTGCAAATTTCATGGAGTGGCTTTGGACAGTTTGCCATTTCAGTCTTCATAGCTGACCTTGCAAGATCATTGATATGGTAGAAGGAGATCAAAAATAGCAAAAGGGCTTCCTCTTACGCTGAAAAGTGTCCTAGTCTGCAATCCCCATGCACACTTGCCTGGGAGTAAATCCCATTTAATTAAATGGGGTTTACTTCTGAATCAGGGCTGGATTTATGTACAAGCTAAGCAAGCTACAGCTTAGGGCAGCCTTTCCCAACCAGTGTGCCTCCAGATGTTGTTGGACCACAATTCCCATCTTTCCTGACCATTGGCAATGCTGGCTGAGGCTGATGGGAGTTGTAGTCCAATAACATCTGGAGGCACGCTGGTTGGTAAAGGCTGGCTTAGGGCCTCACATTATGAGGGGCCTCATGTTACAAAGAAAGAAAGGGGGGAACATTTACAACATTGCCACCAGGAAACGATAAACATCATACAAAATGAAGATAATTTTTGCTACGTATTGAATATCATTGTTGCGACTCGCTTGCTGACAACAGTAAACAATTCTATAGAACATTGTACACATGCGGCCTGTGGGATTCTTGCAGAAAACAGCCCGCGTGTCAGCATCGACTGCGCTAACCCTATAAGTAATGCACATACTTGTTGAAGAAGGAAGGGCCTCACTCATGTTATAGCTTAGGGTCACAAGTTTAAATCCGGCCCTGTTCTGAATAGACAGGTATGGGCTCACAGTACTACTAGATAATCTAGCTAAAAAGTGGCTAGCTGTGTTGATTCATTAGAAATTTAAACATCCAAACAAAGATAGTAAAACAATACCAGTATTGGGAATAATCACAATGTGATGTGTACGTTTTTCAGAGCTCTTCCCCCAGGCAAAATCAAAAGGTGGGGAGATGAGGAGGAAGATATTTCTAGGAAACTGCCTGATGTTAAGCCCTGGTGGAATAATGATTGAAGCGGCTATTGCAGATTAACTAGGTAGGAACTGAGCCTTGTGCAAAAGATCCCTGCAGAAGGCATCAGCTGATGCCAGTGTTAGAGCGCATGCTGTTCATACATACAGAATGTCCCACATTCAATTCCTTTGTGATTCAAAGCATTGCGGGTAGCTAACAGATGAGTGTGAGACCTGTCTCTGTGGACAGGTGCTGCCAGTCAAAACAGACAATACTGAGCTAGATGGACAGATTAAGACAAGCACTTTCAAATATTGGAGGTCGATAAAGATTGGTCTGATCAGTATGCAGCTTGCAGGCTGTGGAAAATGAGCAGGACTATGATCCTGTGGGAGTGTAGAGAAAGTACAGAATGTGGCAATTTGCAGAGAATTCTGCTTCTGGAGCACTTCTGTCTCTTAAAAAGCTTTTAGAAGTTATTGCTGCCACTACAAAGAGATGCATTTTCCAAACAGTGGGTCCGAAAAGTCATGAAATGGAAGTGTCCAGCTATAGTTGACCCCACTTTACTATGCTATCCCCCAATCTATGTCTATATGTATGTATTTAGTCTCTGGAAATTATTTCTTACTTTATTCCCAAATATCTCAAGGTGATTAATAATATAAATAAGGTAAAATCAGAACGACTGCATCTGTGTTGGAATTGTTTTTTAATATGTTTGTCAGCCTTTTTCTTAAGATATTTTTAAAGCTTTTAAAAACGGGTTTTAAAAATGTTTTAATATATTTTAAAGTCTGTTTTTATGAGATTTTTAAATGTTTTTAGTGCTTTAGTTTGCTGCCCTGGGCTCCTACTGGGAGGAAGGGCGGGATATAAATCATATAATAAATAAATAAATAAATGACTAATTCTCAGTTTAAATGAAGGCATTAATTGATTATTAATCAACTTTAAAGTTGACAACGAGGACATTGAATTTGTCAAGGATTATCAATGCCTTGGCACGGTCATTAACCAAAAAGGAGACAATAGTCAAGAAATCAGAAGAAGGCTAGGACTGGGGGGGGGGGGGGGGCTGCTATGAGAGAACTAGAAAAGGTCCTCAAATGCAAAGATGTATCACTGAACACTAAAGTCAGGATCATTCAGACCATGGTATTCCCGATCTCTATGTATGGATGTGAAAGTTGGACAGTGAAAAAAGTGGATAAGAGAAAAATAAACTCATTTGAAATGTGGTGCTGGAGGAGAGCTTTGCAGATACCATGGACCGCAAAAAAGACAAATAATTGGGTGTTAGAAAAAATTAAACTAGAACTATCATTAGAAGCTAAAATGATACTTTGAGGTTATCATACTTCGGACACATAATGAGAAGACATAATTCACTAGAAAAGACAATAATGCTTGGAAAAACAGAAGGGAGTAGAAAAAGAGGAAGACCAAACAAGAGATGGATTATTCCCTAAAGGAAGCCACAGACCTGAATGTATAAGATCTGCACAGGGTGGTTTATAACAGATGCTATTGGAGGTTGTTGATTCATAGGGTCACCATAAGTCAAAATCAACTTGAAGGAATATAACAACAAGAAAAACAGCCCACCAGTGCAATATTCAGACTTTAGGGGATGGGTCATCAAGAATGATGGATACTAATAATTAAATATCACTTACACATTTTTTTTTACTTCTTATAGCAAAGGAATTACTTTGGAATCGCCAAGCAAACGAGATAGTATGATTAACTTGAGTTTTAATCTTTTCCAAGTATTATTATTATTACCAATTAGATAGTGTATCTGACCATTAGGAGCAAAAAAAACCCCTCATCAGTGAGTCAGAAATGATGAGTTGTAGTCAACTAAGTTCTAAGAGAAGGCCTATGTAAATTAACGGACTGAAGTTCGTCATGGCCTTTAATTTCAAAGGCTTTATGCAGAGTATGACCAACATGGAATGCATCCAGGTCTCTCCTTTATAACAATACTTTTTAAAAGCTTCAGCGTGTGAGGAAATTACAGAATGATTTCACTGTATTATGTAATCACACCCAGCTAGTATCCAGCTGTATGGAGTCCATCATGATTCTGTTTATCTTGTGAGGTCTCTCCAAAACAAAATTATAAAAGATAGCATTGGAATAAAAGGGTTGTGGCCAACGTAGCACCAAGCAGATTGTTTTGTCAGTGCGAGTATTTCTGCTTGCCCAATGGAACAATCTACCCTCTCCCCCCCCTCACCATGCACTGTTCTGGGGTTCTCCTGGCCCTTCAAAGCAGACTTGGGGAGGGCGCAGGGGCACCGGGGAGAGGGGAGGGGGCCAAAGTCCCATTGCGCTGACAGGAGTCCTTGCACTGGCATGGGTGCCACAGCGCTGCTCTGTCAGTTGTGCTCTTTGACAGCTGCTGGTGCCACAACAGTGTTGGAATTTGGAGAAATGGCCACAAATCAGGTTATGAGAGGGTGACAGAAAAAACAGCGGAATGCAATGGTGTGGTTGGGACATTGGTTTGATTTCTCTGGAACATTTAGGTGAGCAAATGACGTCAGTTCTGAAGAAAGTGCCTAGTACTGGCACACCCAAACATCCCTATATGAACCAATTCTGCATTCAGTCTTACATATCCCTTATGGATTCTCCAGAAATGGAAGCCCTTGGAGGATTGTTCCATGAGCTCTGCAGGAAAAGATCATGGAAGGCCTTTCAATTGGTGCAATTAGGTAGTTTGAGAGTCTGAGTTTTGTTCCCCACCACCACCCTCCATGCCCTTTAGGTGGTCATGTTGTCTTACTTTACTTTGAAATGTGGTGTAAGCAATCCCTCATTGCAATGCATTTGGGGGACCTTGTGCTCCTTTGGCTGGGTAGGGTCCCTGATCTCTGCCCCACAGCATCACTGTTTCCTCCCCATTGAAATTTGACTGTAAACTCACCAGGGTAGGGAGTTTATTTTTGTTACAGTATTTTCTTTATGTATTATAGGCTCCCCTATAATTGAAGTTCTCTGGGCGGTTTATAGGGATTAAAACAAACTAAATTGCCACCAATCAAAAAATGACAAACAAGGCAGCACCATTACATCAGCTATCATTTTTCTGCAGCAAATCCGTTTACAAAGCGAGGGCAAAGGAATTTCCTTTTTTTACTAATCCAGGCACGCTGGGACTGGGTTATAATCATCCTCTTCATAAATTATGATGGGACTGAAAGGCGGGATTCAAACGCTGTAAAGAATTATATCATGATTCACTGCTATTGTTAATACAGCATTTTATTATTTATTACCAATTTATTATCAGGACTTTCCACTTGGTCATTATCATTGTTAAGTAATTTTTGACTTCAATAGATATTTCTCTTGCTCAGTGGCTCTCTTAACTTAATTTGAACCCCAAGGCAGCCTGATCCTTTGCACGTTTTTTGCGGATTTCAAAGGGGTTTACTACCAAACAAGGGTAGGGGCGTGCATCGGATTGCACCTTTACAAAACCTGGGTTTTGCACTCTCAAATTGCAGTGTTTAAAGAGCAGCAAACATTTTCTGGATATTCCCACAGTTGTTCAGTGCGCGTTTATGGCTGACGTTTCTGCTCCGTATGACGTGGGAAACGGGATTACTCGCTATCTGGATTAAATTAATCCGGAGTGAGTGGATGGTTGCGATTTTGTGCATCTGATGCGGTAGAATTTATGAGCAAGCGCTCAGTGTGGTTCCTCTTTTCTCTCGAACAAGGGTTCCAGGAATACTGAAAACCTGTATGATTAAAAGCAGTCCATTCAGCTCGGGAGAACGGAAACCAAACCATTTATTCTGCAACAACTAGCTCAGACGCGCCCCCTCCAGTTGCCGCGCGCTTGCTCGGGTCCTGCAAAACTGCACGAGACGAAGGGGCACTCCCATGCGCTCTGATTGGACAAACTGGGCAACTGTATTTGCCTAACAGAATGGGCATAAAAGTGGGCGGAGGACCATGAATGAGCCATGGAGTGGGGCGTGGCCTACCTGCTCCCATGCGTTTTCCAAAAATAAAAGGCGGTCAAAGATGCTGCTCCAACAGAACTTCGCGATCCTCATTCAGCTGTCGAAGTATTTGGACTTTCGAGAGCCAAGATGCCTCAGATGCTCAAGATGGCCAGCAGGGCATCCTTGGTCGCAAAATGCTTTCCTGAGATTTGGGCTGAATCTGCCCTCAAATCTCAGGCGAGGGTTATTAAAACCCACAAGACCCTGGAGGACATGCCAGGGCCCAACGCGCTGAGCTTCTTCACGGATCTGTTCTGTAAAAAGGGGCTATCAAGATTACATGAACTCCAGGTAAGTTTTTCTTAACGTAAAGGTTAAGAAGGGTGCACTCTAGACAATCCTCTCTCCTCCCCGCTCCCTGTAACTATCTGATTTACAAGGGCTAATATAATGTTTAGGATAGGAAAGGAATCTTTAAAAAAATCACAACAGTTCTGTCTCTTGGTGGTTTAAGGCTTGTCTAATTCACATCGGTTTAAATTTAGCGATTGACTCTGTTTTGGTCTGAAAGGGTGGGAGTAGGGTTTTTCTTTTTCTTTCGTTTTAAGTGTACCTTGAATCTAGGCTTCTGTAAGCTTTTGAGTTTCACAAAACTCTTCCTCTGGTACAGTTCTATGGAACTGAAAAACCTTGTATGCTAGCTCTGGTTCAATTAAAAACAACAACACACAACACCTTTCCTGAGGTGAATATTCTTCATCTCTTAGAGATGAATGAGATGAGGCCCAGAAGTGATGGACAGTGCAGCATCCAGAAAGCTTCTTTTGCAAGAGGAATTCGCATTCCTCTCCTGACCTCTTCTGCAGAACTTCATGCTGCTGACCCAGAGGGTCTGTTGACTTGCCAGAGGATGAAAGAGGATTCAAAAAGAGGCAGCAGTGGGGAAGGAGGAGGCAGGGAAGTCCTCTTGTACAAGCAGAGCTCTCTTCATGGTTCTCTGCTATCTATGCCCAATGACATTCCATGCCCAATGATTACCCTGTGAATCATAACACTTTTTACTCACTGGATGGTATGGTACCCAATTTCCCTTTTCTAATTTCCCTTTTCCTTATTGCCTCTGCCACACCAAAACGTTTGTGTGCCTGAATGTGGAGAGGTAATCAGGTACATCAAAGTTAAGGTCAATTCCTTAGAAGATACCAGGACATTCCCATAAAGAAACAATACATAATTGGTTTAAAATCCTGACTGCTTAAAGAGAGAGAGAGAGAGAGATCCTCTAGGAGAGTTCGGTGGTCGAACATTTCTTTCCAAAAGTGATAAGATTAGAATCAGGAACTGCAGACATAAAAAAGTTTCCCAGAGCCATTCTGTATGGTAACATACTTTGATTTACTCTGTGTATGCAATTTAAACATGTGCCCGGCTAGGAGTATAATATGAGGAACAAGGATCCTCCCTCAGGTGTCGTTAACATTTGTGATGTACACCACATATCTCCAACCAGGCTTGTAAAAAGCTATTGAAATAATGTAGACTAAGCGCTGTATCCCTTGTCCATGCAGCCCGTGGAAGCTTACCAGTAGCACAGGTTGGCACAACTCTAGCGTGTGTGTTTTTTTGCTTTGCAGTGTAAACTTCCAGTTAAATACTGTTTGTCTGTTTTTAAAGTCCACACTTCTGAGGGGACGTGTATAAATGGGGGCAGTTTAACCTACAATGCTTCCTTCAACAGCTTGTGTTGAAAAAGCATGACAAGTGGTGTGCAATTTAGTTATCTTAACAAAAATGTAATTTTTTTTAAAAAAAGTAATAAATAATATTAATGGTAGTCACAGTGGGAAACAAATTGCTTAAACTTTAAGTTTAAGCAATTTGCTCAGGCATGTCCTAAAAGTTAGAGCACTGCTTGAAGTTGAAGATGCACCTAATTGACCAGTTCACTTATCTGGTGGAAATGTCAGCGCCTTGCACTTCCAAAACTTGCTTGCCTTCCAATATTTGTGTTCTCCTTCTCTCTGCCTTTATTAATAGTTTTATATAGCACATTCAACATGAAAAGTAATGTATAGTCCTTATTCATTCTTGCAAAAGCCCTTGGGGAGAACTGAGGCTGGGAGAGAGTAACTTGCAATCCTATGGACATGCAGTCCTAGACTCTGCAATCTTAGACATGTTTGTGTGGGAATCAGCATACACCACTGAGCATAGTTGGATTTTCTTTTGAACAAACCTGTCACAGGCTTCAGCTTCACACCATCTATTCTAGTAAATGTATAGCCAGACCATAATTTGAATCCGTCTTCTTGGTCCTAGTCTAATACTCTGGCCTTTGAACTCTATTTTATTATTAAATAAAATATCACATAAATGGATACTATCATAATGGACTTTTGATCACTCATCAAAATTCTTGATCCTAGGGGTTAATATTTAATGGTGCCAACTTAAGGTTTTTGTGTTTTTTCAATTTGACTTATGTGACTAGCAGGATTTAGAATGAAACATCTTACAGGGCCGTTACTGAATTGTTTCCTTCTGTCTCTGAAGATCATATTTTGGTCACTGTAAAACACCAGAGAATACTGGTGCAAATATGTTTGAATGTGCTATATAGAACCAGAGTATATTCTAAAATATAGGAAGTACTGATCCTCCCCTATCTAACAACTAAAAAACCAGTGTGGTTCCACAGATGCAGAATTAGAAAGGAACCAGAATACAAATCCTGCCCATCTTGGGTGTGATGAATGGCCTTTGTTAGCCAAGACATTTCTCAGTCATAGTTCTCAGTCCGTAAAACTTGACAATGGCTTTGGACATGATCCAGCCCACTTGCACAGCCTGAGCCTATGCATGTTTACTCAGAAGTAAGTCCCATCTTACTTGATTCCAAGTAAAGGTGAAGTTTTATGCACACAAATCCCATCAATTACAATTAAAGCATGTGCTTAAGATTGCAATCCTATATTTTCTTAGCTAGGGGTAAGCCCCATTGAACTCAGCGGGACTTACTTTACAATAGACATGTATGTGATTGCTCTGTAAGTTTCTCCCATTTATATTAATAGGACTTTAAACTGCTGAGCTTCAACTAGATTGTGTTCTGTTGCGAAGAGGGGCATGAGCTTGGAAAAGTTACTTTTTTGAACTACAACTCCCATCAGCCCAATCCGGTGGCCATGCTGGCTGGGGCTGATGGGAGTTGTAGTTCAAAAAAGTAACTTTTCCAAGCTCTGAACCAGCTCATTAGGCGCCATTTGCATGTGAAAGTACTACATAAATTAATGGAATGTTTTTGTTTTGTTGCTGAAACATAACTCAGCAAAAATAAAAAAAATTAGAAATCCCCCTTTGGGCTATATCAGGTGTAATTGTTTGAATTGTGAGTAAGATGACAGCTTCTGTCTGAAAGAAACCCCATGCAAGCTTCATGAAAGTAATGGTTCACTCATTAAGCCTGACTTCAGCATGCGAGTAATGTATGTTGAACCTTTATGTAAAAGAGACTGATTTAGTACATAGTATAGCTTGTGATGCCCCAAAGCTATCCTAGTGGTTTAAGGAGGATGCAGCTGCTTTAAGAGACTGGGGCTCTAGAATCGATGGACACTAAGTACTTGCTTTTTTCTATGTAAACCACACACAGTCTAGATCTATCACACATTTTTTGCCCCTGAAAAGTGCTTCTTGAGAAATTGGTTTCACTCCGAAAAATAAAAGCTCATTGCAGATTGATTCTGCAGTTCCCCCCAGTGTGTCCATTTGAAAACGGATGTAGGCAGTCCCAGCAATGGTGGTGGTGGGTATATTCACACCTGCCCAATGATGTTGTGGGTGGGTGTGTACCAAGTTGCAACCACTTCCTTCTGCGTTCCCCTGGGGCATGTGCAGGGAAGAAAGGGCATGGATAATCAAGGGGAGGGTTTTCAAATGTGTATCAAGTAACCACATTCACCTTTGTAGATAGCAGGATGTAGGATCAATCTAGGCTGAAAGCGTTGAGGATGAGCATGAACAATTCTGGATTTTAAAAATCTACATTTTTGGGCTGCCTTTGGGTTAGTGTGTGTACACAGCCTCTGATACAGTTCAGCAGAAGAACCATGGCGGGGGGGATTAGTAACCTTGCTCGCAATCTCCTTTCTTATTTAGAAATGCCTTCCGTTACTCGTAGATTAGAAGGAATCCAGCAAGTGAGATTATAAGCGATGATAAGCAGGGAAGGGACTATACCCCTCCTCCTCCTAGTATGAAACCATCTCTGACATTCTGTAGCATCTAATAAGTTGTTTTCCCACTTCTGTCCTAGACTGAAGGCAAAGCCAAGTATGGCCCAGTGTGGAAGGCCAGCTTTGGGCCCATCCTCACAGTCTACGTCGCAGATCCCAGCCTGATTGAGCAGGTGTTAAGGCAGGAAGGCAAACACCCCATCCGCTCCGACCTCTCCTCCTGGAAGGATTATAGGGTGTGCCGTGGCCACGCATACGGGCTCCTTACTGCGTGAGTACTTGCTGTTCTTTTTTGCCTTTCTCCACACATGGAGGCTGATGGGGGCTGATGTTGCAGGAGAGAGGGTTCCATCAAAAGATCTGCCAATCCAGAATCTTTTTTATATCCTACTATGGCCCAAGGAATCATTTTTCCAAGCTCGCTCACTCTGCTATCTTGAAAGATTATCTAAGTCAGATAGGATCATGTGATACAGACGGAGTCCATTTTGGGAGATATCCCAAGAGCCAGCTGTTTCCCTTAAAGTTGGCAGGCGGGCCCTGGCAAGCTGCTGGGTGGATGTCAGAACATAGAGAAGCGTGTGGAATGACATTATTTTCAGTTCCTGTGACATGAAAATTTATGCAAGTCCCCAGAGATGGTAGGCACTTACATAATCTACCACCTACACACAATGTGTAAGCAGCTTGACTTAAAGAGCATTGCAGGTTGTGTCTGTTTCCTGCCCTTCCCTTGCTATATTTGGCACTCCCCCTTGAAGAATGAAGTAGCAAACCACCTGATTCCTGTACAACAGGGGTAAGGACTCCAGACATTGTTGGGACTACAACTCCCATCAGCCCCAGCCAGCATGGGCAATGGTCAGGGATGATGGGAGCTGGAGTGCAGCAGCATCTGGAGGGCCAGAGCTTTCACAGCTGTGCTTTACAACATGGAGGTGGGTAACCTGCAGGAGAGACCTGTGGTAGACCTGAACTGGAGCATCAAAGGCTTCAGGCCCGACTGTGACGTACAGGCTGAGAGTCCTATTTGGGATAGCCAGGTCTCCTGTGGGGGAGAGGCCAAAGGAGCTGGCAAATAGGACCTAAGAGTATCTGACAGGATAGAGTGGCACTGTATCATAGTCTGGGCATGTGGTGTGCTTGCCACAATAGTTGTCCACCACTGTGGTAAAGAGCCTGGGCTCAGGAGGCAGACAGATGGACAAACAGACCAGAGTTTTGGTGCTTCATTATCACTACTGAGCTGTGATGGGGAAAGATCTTGAAGAATCACCCTCCAAAATACCACCTCCCAAGGAAAGAGCTGCAAAGTTTGCAGGTTGTTCTGAGCAGCAATCCTAGGCCAGTTCCTGTCTTTAAAGTTTTATAGAAGTCCCTTCCGTGAATGTTTTGCTTAGGCTTTATGCCTCTCTCTCACTTTCTGAGCTTGCTTCTCCTACTAGAGAGCCTCACTGGGGTGAATGGGAAGAAGGGATCCCCTCTACCCCAACACGCACACACTTACCTTCCACCCTAGTTTCGGCAAGTCTGCTTGCTGAAGTTTCCTGTTCCTCCCTCTCACAGTCCATTTCCCGGAAATGGCGTCACGCAGGAACTGCAGGCTCTTTCCTGGGCTCGTGCAAAAGTATCAGCTGGGAGGCAGAAATTCTTTCAAGGCATTAAGCAACTTTATGACTCAGGGCTTACTTGCTGGGAATTTTCTCATCAGCTAGGCTGGTGCTTCTGCTGCACAGGCACAGGATGTGAGTAAGAAGAAGAGGAGGAGCAAATCAAGTGGCAGATTTCCTACAGGCACTCTTTCTAAGCACAGCTCAAGCCATCCTGGTTGCTCTTTAAGATTTGCCTGTGAATTATAGCAGGACTTATCCTGCCCTGCACAGGGCAATGGCACAGATCCCAAAGGTGATGACTTGGGCTGAGGCATGCCCCTATACTGTGAAGCACCTAGCTGTCCCCATGCATGGGTGTGGGCATGTGTCTTGCCCAGGAAGCTAATGGAGACCTCTCTCTTCTGCTCAGGGAAGGCGAGGAGTGGCAGAAAATCCGCAGCATCCTAGGAAAGCATATGTTAAAGCCCAAAGAGGTGGAGGCCTACACCAGCATGCTTAATGATGTGGTTAGCGATCTCATCCATCGGCTGGAGCACCAGCAGAGTTCCCACAATCAGCATGTGGTGAAGAATGTGGCTGATGAGTTCTACAAGTTTGGATTAGAAGGTATGCATTTTTATTTATTTACAGTATTTATATGCTACCCAGTAAACCATTCGTCTCAGAGGTGTATTGGTTAACGATGCAGAAAGCTGGGATAGATCTCTGTTCTTGCTGCTGCAGCTAACATGGTCATTTTGAGGTGGGGCTGGGTTAGATTTGTCTAGAAATCTTGTTTTAAATAAGGTGATGATTCAGTGAGATTAAGTAATCTCCCATCCCCTGCAGTGCCTCCTTCCACTCTGCTCCTGCAAAGCCATGTTGCCAATTCACACAATTCCTTAGTGACTCTCCTTTTCTTCCTACTTCCAAACTACTCTCTTGACATAAACTGGAACAAGTTTCTAGCCCTTATAGCTGTAAAGATGGACCTGGAAGCAGATGGGCAATTTCTGTTGAAATCTCAGAAGCCAAAGCGTGAGGTTTTGTGTAACAGGGTTGAGACTACAGTGCCTTGCACAGTTCTTTGTTCTTCCTCTGGTCTAGTGAAAGCAGTTATGCAATAAAAAATGCCTTTGCTTAATTTACATCAGTTGCAAAATCTGGATCTTCTTGGCATAGAACTCTGAGATTTTTTTTATTGATTGGAGAGCTGTGCCATCTACACATTAATAGGGTTTAGCTGTTCTGGCACTGATATGTTAAAAGAGTTTTTCCCACCTTTCATTTGTTGTCTTTATTTTGGATATATTGAACTATTCTGTGTGAATGCTCCATATCCCGGTTTGACCCAAATTGCTTAAGTTTTTTCAGGGCACAGCAAACTGTAATTTGGCATGTCTGAACAACTTGTTCATCATGCTCAAATCCAATTTTTTTACAGCCATATGAACCAACCTAAGTAGTCAACCTTAGCACTGTAGCACAGAGTTGGGGAACCTGTGGCCCTCTAGATGTTGCTGGACTACAGCTCCTATCATTCCTGGCTATTGACCATAATGGCTGGGGCTGATGGGAGCTGGAGCCCAGCAACATCGGGAGGGCCCCAGGTTCCCCATCTGCTGAATCAGATGCTCATTAGAGTAAGTTGTTGCTCACTTTCCCCCTGAAAGTCATATCCACATGGTTGGGCAAAGGACAAAAAGGAGCCAGGACAGATAGCATCTGCTCTTGTGACTTAACTGACCCGGATTTGTTCTCTTTTTGACTTGGTTGTTCTAGGCATCTCTTCGGTCCTCTTTGAATCCCGCATCGGTTGCTTGGAGCCCAAAGTCCCAGAGGAAACGGAGAATTTCATTCGCTCCATCAATACCATGTTCATCATGACTCTGTTCACTATGGCGATGCCCAAGTTCTTGCACCAAATCTTTCCTAAGCCATGGCAGAAGTTCTGTGAATCCTGGGACTATATGTTTGAATTCGGTGAGTGTTGCTGCCTGAGCTTGTCAGTGCCGTGTGGACAATGGGCTACCTGGTTTATTTGGAAAAAAGCTGTTGTAGCGTCTTTCAGAATCTTTTTTGCTCACTAAGCACATATGACATCACAATATTTAATTGTTGCATTTCATTCTCTCTGCAATTGTGTGTGTATGTTTGGGTTATTTCTCCCTCCCCCAAGAACTGGCACCTTTTTTTTCTCATTACAGTATTAAATGTATCCTCTGCTTGATCCCATATGTCTCTGAAGAGTGGTTTACAACCAATACAACCTTTCAATACTGGAAACAAAAAATAATTAATCAACATAGGTTTTAATAGTGAGACCAAGAAAACCATCAGCAACATTTGCTACTAGTTATATGGCAGAGAAGGCCTTCATAAAAATAATGTTTTTACAAGGCTTTCTAGATATTGATAGACTCCAGTTTAAATTAATAACCTTTTGCTAGAAATGCCACAGTGCTGAAGCTACTAGCAATCCCACACACACCAAATACATCATCCAGATCACCTCTTAAGCCATTATGAGATAAGTGCCAATTTTAAAAAAGCTGTCTTCATGTGGTCTAGAAACTTTCAATTCTTTCTTTTTTTCAAAAGCTGAGATATTCAGAATGTTGATGGCTTTGTTTGTGGTTTGACCATGCCTATTCAGTTATTTAGCCTCCTTGCTGTTAGGACACAAATAAGTCATGCAGCAACTGTTCCAAATAGCACACCCTTGTCTAGATAACGATGCCCTAAAAATTTGACTGAAGGACAGTATATAAGTCTCTGAAATGAAGAAATGTCTGCTACATATGCTCCAGCTGCCTTCTGCAAGCAGGAGAAATTGGATTTAAGTAAAAAGCCGTTGGCCCAGGCTGACATGTCTGTGATGGGTGACTAAAGGTGGTGCTTGATGACTCTCCCTGTAGAAGTAGCACTCATCACTTGTTGATTCCTTTCCAGCCAAAGGACACATTGACAAGCGGATGGCTGAAGTTTCAGAAAAAGTCTCGCAAGGGGAGAAGGTGGAAGGAAAATACCTGACTTACTACCTGGCGCAGGAGAAACTGTCCATGAAATCCATCTATGGAAATGTGACTGAGCTTCTGCTGGCTGGTGTGGACACGGTAAGCCCTTTGGAATACGCTGGGGCTAAGTGCTGCTTACATGAGTGTATACCTTCAGGGTTGTTTTGGATTACCAGAGATGAAATGCAGACAAGAGGTTTGCTTATAAAGAGTTAAAATTTATTGAGTAACTTACAGCATTCAGCCAAGTATTCCCAATAAAAGTGGATCAGTCCCACCGCTCTGCAGTAGCGGACGTCAGAGACTGAACACCCATACCGGGCACAGATCAGGTTTATATAGCATAAATCTTGGCATATCTCATTGGCATACACATGCAGTTACATATATGATTGATGAGAGTATACACTTTGAAGTAACATATGTTGCATATAATTGGCAGTTCTGACCTTTTCACAGAACACCTTCAAAGCAGACTAATTGCTAAAAAACTATAATATCTTTCTTGGAGCACCTTGACATCTTCTTTTGGCAAACTATATGGCTACCATCTTTATCTTCATCTTTACTAACAAGCAAAGTTCTCTTTGACCGTTACTTGACTCGTGTCATTGACCGTCCTTCGACCCATCCATTGAATCTATGCCTATCAGGACTCTCTGAAGTCTAACAAGGTGCTTTCCAACACCATACTAGGCAAGCCAACTATAAGCTGCCTACTGATAAACATATACTTAAACATATGCCTAATTAAACTCCTTTGATATTTCTCTAACTAACAAGGTACATTCCCTACACCTAGATTAAACTGCAGGTGGCTATGAGGTGATCTGACATACCCAAAGATGCTGGGGCCTGAAAGGGGAATACAAGCCTCCAGGCTTTGCTAACAAATACATGTTGAATATATATTGATTAACTTAAGGCTATAACAGCTTGCTTAAAATCATTAGCTGGCACAGGGTATACAATGAGCAAGACTTCTTTTTCTGCTAGTGGAAGCCTTGTGCGATTGGACACAGGCTGAAGTTGGTTTCTGAGACAGAAAAATACCTGCAGACTGCAGTCGGGGTTGGGGTGGGGGTCCTGCAACGCTTTCCTATGGGTGGTGTAGACAGGGCTGTGGCTTCTGATAACCTTTTCTGGTTATCTGTGTCAAGTCATGGATGTCCATATCCTGACCTCTTTCCTAGGGGTTCCTCTCTGGCCTTTGCCTCCTTCTCATCCCTGGCCACCCTTGCAGGAGGGCAACTGGACAGCTATTAAGTGGGGGCTTAATTTGAGCCTAGAGCTTATTTTCTCTGCCAAAGCTTAGCCCTAGAATTTGAAATAGCTGTGTCTTTTTTTTTTGTTTTTTAATGAGTGTTTCTGTGCAAGTACAAAGTACCTTTCTGATCCTGGGGCACAAGATCCTGCACCGCCTCTCTTCTTCTTTTTTAGCATTTAAATACTGGACTGAATGGCAGATACACTCCCTTTCTCCTAATTGCTAAGATGCAATTGGAGTACAATACGCTTGGCTGTTCTGTGTAATCTGATTGGCAGAACAAGACTTCTGTACCCACTTACCCAGGAGTAAGCCCTGTTGAATTCAATAGGACCTTACTTCTGAGTAGACATGTATAGGATGGCACTGTTAATATTTACTCTTCTGCCATGCAGGAGAGGAATTACTTGTATTCTGTCTGCAACGGCACAATCCGCTACTTTACAGTAAAAAAACCCAGTCTGACTGAAGCCCTACTCCCTATAGCCCAGTGTTAATCTAGCCCTGTCTCTATCCCTGCAGATCTCAAGCACCTTGTCCTGGAGCCTATATGAACTGTCCCGTCACCCAGAGGTGCAAACAGCCCTTCACAAGGAAATTGCTGGAGTGATGAAGGACAACCCCATCCCAACAGCAGCTGAAGTAGCTCAGATGCCCCTGCTGAAGGCGGTGGTGAAGGAGGCACTGAGGTGAGCACTGTTTTGGGAATAGATGGGAGGGGGGAATCCATGGGGGTGTCCCTCATTGATGTTGCTGGGGCAAGCATAAAACATGATCAGGTCTGTACATGCTCAGAGGACTACTAGGCTCACTTCACAGGCAAAAGGCAAGTAGCAGCATGTTAGCCTCATCAGTTAGTTTGTATCAGTGATGATCATAAGGGCTCTGTCTTAAGAACAGCCTTCTGTTGCCTGCCCACAGTATTTTGAAGAGAGAGAGAGACTGCCTCTGCATATGGAGGTTCCTTTTTTCCCCCCTATCCTGGCTAAGTGCTGTTGTTAAACTTTAATTAATGGAAGATATTTGTCTAATTCAGTGTTCTTCAACCTTGGCTTCCCAGACATTGTTGGCCTACAACTCTCATCATCCCCAACCAGCTTAACCAAGGGTCAGAGATGGTGGGATTTGTAGTCTAGCAACATCTGGGAACTCAAGGTTGAAGAACACTGGTCTTATTTATCTAAACTCATGCTATTGCCACATAATTGCGGTGGTGAATCCCATAAGTTCTTGATGCTTTGTGTGACAAAGTACTTCTTTGTCTTGAACATACTGCTAGTTGGTTTCATGGGGGGACCTCAAGGATTTCTCACATTTCTTTGAAATTCGGATGCATGTAAGTTTTCATGGCAATCTCACTAATCATGCTAATTGAGACATCTGGGAGTGAAGGTGGCACTGGTATGATACTCTCTAGTGCCTAGTCCAGACCAGCCTTCCCTAACCTAGTGCCCTCCAGATGTTGCTGGACTACAACTCCCATCATCCTTGACCATTGGTCATGCTGGCTGGAATGGTTGGAAGTTGTACTCCTGGCAACATCTGGAGGGCACAAGTTTGGGGAAGGCCTGTCTAGACATCAATCCTTTTAAAGTTGCATTAAAGCTGACATTCAGGTGAGGGCCTATCAAGGATGGCGCCTTCAGCAGCTTCTGGGAACATGGAGCAAAATGTCCAGTGCTTTGGCCACTAACGTTATTCCTGGTGATCCTCAAAGCCAAACTTTTCTGCTTTCCTTTTCAAATTATGTATGCCTAAATAGGAAAACCGAATGCATCCTTTGGCTCTCAACCGCTGTAACAACGTGATCCCTTAGCCAGATGGTTAATTTGAATCCATGCGCATTGCATCCAGATACCAAGCTTAGGGAGCTGAGCAAACTTTGCAACTAGGAGGGGGAATCAATTCCTTTAGATTCAATGTGGCTATTCTGTTTCTCCCTGCAGGTTATATCCAGTGATTCCTGGCAATGCCCGTGTCATCTCGGACAGGGACATCCAAGTGGGAGACTATCTCATCCCCAAAAAAGTGAGTGTGGCACAAAATCGGATGCAAATGGGGGAAGGGGGTAGAGGTGTACAGGTAGAAGGGGAGGGTTGCCTCATCTGGACAGGCCACCAACCATTAGGCACATCTGAGTGCAGCCAGTTAATCAAGAACAGAGTGATATCTGTCTTTCTCTGGATGGACAACACCAGTTCAGTGGTATGGATGGCTCCTGAAGGATTATTATAGCTCAGTGGTAGGGCACATGCTTTGTATGCAGAAAATCCAGGTTCAGTCCCTCACACATCCAAGTAGAGCTGGCAAAAGCTCCTATCTGAAACCCTGCAGAGTCACTGCCAGTCAGTGCAGATACGACTGAGCTAAAAGGATCCAATGGGACGACTTAGTATAAGGCAGCTGCCTGTGCTCCTAAAGGAAACAGGCAGAGGAGGTGTAGCTTGGCTACTTTGCTTAAGTCATCTACAGCAGTTTGGCTCTGCGGTGCACCTACTCTCTCTGCTTTTGGCACACTGCGGTCTTGACTGCATAGGTTGGTGGTGAGCAGATGGTCCTGGCAGGGTGGATTGCATGATCTTCTGTGCCATCCAATGCAACATGTCTATGGCTTTTGATGTGCAACTGCTGCTTTAGGTCAACAATATGCCAGGCATTGTTGGATCATAGAAGTGCTGCTACTCCTTCCTAGAGTAGATCAACAATAGCTGGATAAGAAGTGTGTGTGTTTGTCAGGGGGTCATTGCTTGGGAGGGTTAGGTACACACTCAATTTGTGCAGGGCACCGGAGAGGTCGTAAAAGCAAGCCTGGGAATTAACCCAAGTGAACGGCACATGCCCTTTTTTACAAAATGCATCTCAGCGTCCTCTTATAACGTGTCAGGCACGCAGGCATCTTCAGCAGACTGATGCATTTGGGAAAGGTTCCTTGAAGGAAGGAAATAGTAGTGCAAGGGAAAGACTAGACGCAGTGGATATGCAGGCAAAATGAGACTAAGCTGCCTGACTGAAGGCTTTGCTGACCAATTGGGGACCGAGGAAGCACTTAAAGGAGGACCAGGAAGTGGCCTGACATGATGAAGCTACAAAGATATGCTTCTACAGGATGGGTCTTGTGGCACAATTGTATCCAGTGGGCTGTGTTTATTCACATGTGTCCTCAGAACCTGGTTTTCCGGGCTGCTTTTCCTTTTTTTTTTTTTTACAATAATTTTTATTCAAATTTTCATAACATACAAAACAAAATCATAAAACATTCAAAGACAAAAAACAAAACAAAACAAAAATGATTAAACAAAAAAATAAAATGTTGACTTCCCATTTGTCGCAGATCAAATCAGTTATAGGTCTACAATATATAACAATCCTGTCTCTTAAATTATATTATAAAATCACTTTCCTCCAGTAGTTATCTTAATTAATCATCAAATCTCATAAACATTACTTTATTCTTTCCACAAAAAGTCAAAGAGAGGTTTCAATTCTTTAAGAAATATATCTATCAATTTTTCTCCTAATAAACATGTCGATTAATCCATCTCGTTAATAATAATAATAATCTTATTGTCATAACCATAGTCCAAATAAACATATCGATTAATCCATCTCATCAAAATCTGTTAGGTCCAATAATTTCAATAGCCCTTATTCCATTATCCATATTAATTCCATCTTCCATCTTCAATAGTCCTGTTAAGTCCAGTAATTTCAGTGTCCAATCTTCCATTATCAGTATTCCATAATAATCTTGCTGTCATAGCCATAGTCATATAATAAGAGTCTGATGGGAATTTCCTCTATCCCAAATATTTTCTTGCCATCAATTCTGAATAAGTTGCTGAAATATTGTTGTAAAGTCATATCTCTGTTCTTCTTTTTTACAAAATGCACTGGCTCATCTCTTGAGAGTTTTTCCATTGTCACATGGCTGCAGTTAATTCCATAGATTTTCTCTATATCTGGATATCGCTCCATCACGTCATTCCAGTCCAGAAGATTATCCAAGCCATTGATAACTTTATCTCTAATATCTTCATTAATTTCTTCAGAGATAACGTTAAATTCCAAACAGTAGATTTTATTTCTAATATCCATAAACTCCAGATCTTTTTCCAATTCCACATTTGTTCCAATCTCCAGGGCTTGTATCTTCCCTTTATTTTTTCTTTTCTCATCTCTGATCTCATTCTCCTCTCTCACAGGATCCCCTATTTCTTTAAGCTCCTGCGTCATTTTGCTCAGTTCAATTTTCAGCTCCTTACTGCCCTGTCGCAGGGTTTGTTTCGTTATCTCAATCTCATCCATTATTTTCTGAAACATAATTACTTCCAGATTCTCAGCCACTTTCTTGATTGCCATTTTTAAAACCACGAAAACAAAACAAAACAAAAATAAAGAAGAGCCACTTCTTATTTCAGCAACAATTGGGTTAATATTCCAGGCTTGATGACATCACAGTATAAACAGAGCAGCCTGCCTTATCTCTCTATGTTCAAGAATACAAAACAAATTTAGTTCCCAGCATCAAAACAGTTAGTGGCGTCGTGAAGAAGCAGATTCGTCAAAATAAAATAGACCAAAAAGAGAATAGTCCCAGACAATATAATGTTCCTCGGAATAGAAATCCCTCTTCTGTTTATATCTTTAGAATGCACTTCCAGGACAGCTTTTTGCAATAGAAACAGAGATAAGCTGTTAATTTCGTGAATAACAGAGAAGAGTTATAGCTCACCCAGAAGTTCTTTAAAGCTGATTCATTTGACAAATCTCTTTTTGCTGCAACAATTTAAACCAAGTAAAAAAAATAATAGAAAGAAGGGTGCTTACCTGTTAGTCCGTTTTCTCTTTGAAGAAAAGATAAACGTATCGCATTAATCAGATAGAGCTTGTTCGGAAGTCCGTCCGGCACTGCTGGCTGGACCTTTTCTCATAAATTAATGAAA
This sequence comes from Rhineura floridana, assembly GCF_030035675.1. Classification (NCBI taxonomy): domain Eukaryota; kingdom Metazoa; phylum Chordata; class Lepidosauria; order Squamata; family Rhineuridae; genus Rhineura; species Rhineura floridana. The sequence continues at coordinate 23,065,342 of NC_084482.1, forward strand.
TCCAGTCCTCCCAACAAAAACAGGCTTTTGAGGTTGATCTCTACGTTTCTCCCTGCCCGGGAGAAATTTCATCAGTCAAAAAAAAAATGTTCTGACTGATTTATATCTGAATAAGCTTCTTTTGAGGCGGGAGCCCGTCTCAAAAGCAGGCACAAGCGAAGTCACCCTTCCCGGAAGTCCGTTTTCCGGGCTGCTTTTCTCACGATGCCTTTCCTTCTTGTACTCTCTTAGACCTTGATCACCCTCTGTCATTACGCTACCTCACGCGATGAGAAATACTTCTCCAATGCCGAGTCATTCCAGCCGGAGCGATGGCTGCACAAGGACGAAGCACATCACCCATATGCCTCCATCCCCTTTGGCTTCGGCAAGCGCAGCTGCATAGGCCGCCGCATTGCAGAGCTTGAAGTGTATCTAGCCCTGTCTAGGGTGAGTTTGGAGAAACTTTCTCCAAGTTTCGCTTAGAGGAAATGTGACCTTTTTCCCCCCTCTGAGATGCGGTGGGTTGGTTTTCCCCAAGGCGGGGACAAGAGGTTACATTCACCTTCTGCTGCCTCTTGCCAAATCCCTTTTATGAACCGGAATGTACAGTTGTCCATGGTATGTCACTCCACTGTCCCACTTGCTGATCCTGAATTGCTTGCCCTGGCTCTCTTCCTGGTCTTTCTTAAAGGGAGCAGCACAATCAGGTGGCTGGTTAATGGGAGCCAAATCTAGGGGGCCTGGAATCCTTCCGAGACTTCCTGGGGCCGGGGGTGAATCACAACAGAAAGTGAATGTGTTCAGCACAGTCAGATCTTGTTTGGCTTCCTCCAAGCATCTCTGGGTAGCTCCAGGAGAATCTTGTCTATTTCCCTCCTGGCCCCTTTGGCCCTCTACCAAGTTGACATCTTCACTGTACCACATGTTGTTCCTCCCCCAAATAAATGTCTGGCTTCCTTTAAAAAGAAAAGAAAAGGCTTTGTCCCCAGCATTGTCTTAAATGGTGCTAACAAGGCATCTCCCATCTTTCCTTTTCTTACAGATCCTGATGCGTTTTGAAGTGAAGCCAGAACAAGAAGGTCACACTGTGAGACCCATGACTCGCACCCTGCTGGTCCCGGAGAAGGAGATCAATCTGCAGTTTCTGAGCCGCTGATTGGGACAAAGCAGAACCATCCATTTCGGGCCTCGCATCAAAGCACACAAGACCTCGAGGTGAGACATCCTTAGCAGCCTGGAGTGACGAAGCTAATCCTCTGGATTCTTTGGAGTCTGCTTGAAGAGTCCACGATGTGGCTGTAGAACAACAACGCTGAGCGAGGTCTGCTAAAGCGGCCACCGAGTGCTACCTCTCAAGTAGTGCATTTCTTATTCTCAGTGGTCCAGTTGTGGGACCTAGATTGCTAAAAATGACTTTTCCGGCCCAGAGTTTCCCAGTCCAGAATGTAGAGCACCAAGAGGCATTTGAAATAAGAGAACTGTAGGAAGAGGAGCTTGCTCTGAAACACACTTGCTTTCTTATTCTGTTTGATAGCTCCCAGAACTTTCTGAAACTGGGTGGAGAGACAGGAATCCAATAGCCAATGGCAGTTGTGAGCATTTTGCATACTGAACAGCAGAGCTGGAAATGCTTTATCTATGGGACTGTGAGGTCACGCATGCATACTCAACACTCCATGGCAGTAGCGTCAAGGAAAGTCATTGCAAAACAAGCGACGTGGATGGAGCTTTTGTATCCTCTCAAACCCATAATGTTGTACAATGGGTGCAATTGGCAAATGACGTTTATGCATGTGTGAACCATCCATATCTGACATAATATTAGATCAATATCAGATCACTGCCAGTGTGCAATCACCCAGGTTATCTCTCACTAGTATCTTGCAAATGATATGTGGTTTTCTTTCCCATGGCAAAGAACTGGCTTTAGACTTTAGGCTTTAGAAATGCTGTAGATGTCATCTATCTAGATTTCAGCAAGGCGTTTGACAAACTCCCCCACGACCTTTTGATTAGCAAACAAGTCAAATGCGGACTACATGGAAATACTGTCAGGTGGATTCACAACTGATTGGAAAACCGTACTCAAAGAGTGGTCATCGGTGGCTCTGCTTCGGACTGGAAGGAGGTCTCGAGTGGAGTGCCACAGGGTTCTGTCCTGGGGCTGATACTCTTCAACATTTTTATCAATGACTTAGATGACGGGGTGGAGGGAAGCCTTATGAAGTTTGCAGATGATACGAAACTGGGAGGGATAGCTAACACAATGGAAGACAGGAATAAAATCCAAAGGGACCTGGATAGACTAGAAAATTGGGCTGAAATTAATAAAATGAAATTCAATAAAGACAAATGCAGGATTCTGCATTTAGGCCACAAAAACAAAATGCATGGGTACAGGATGGGAAATACCCGGCTTACCAGTAGTGCGTGTGAGAAGGACCTTGGAATTGTAGTGGATCGCAAGTTGAACATGACCCAGCAGTGTGATGCTGCGGCAAAAAAGGCAAATGCAGTTTTGGGCTGCATAAACAGAGCTATAGTTTCCAGGTCGAGGGAAGTAATAGTCCCACTATATTCTGCATTAGTCAGGCCTCATCTGGAATACTGCGTTCAGTTCTGGGCGCCTCATTTTAAGAAAGATATAGACAAATTAGAGCGGGTTCAGAAGAGGGCGACGAGGATGATAGCCGGTATGGAGAACAAGTCTTATGAGGAAAGGTTGAAGGAACTTGGCATGTTCAGTATGGTGAAGAGAAGGCTGAGGGGTGACATGATTGCACTCCTTAAGTACCTGAAGGGCTGTCACATAGAGGAGGGTACAGATTTGTTCTCTGCTGCCCCAGAGGGTAGGACTAGGTCTAATGGTTTTAAGTTGCAGGAGCGTAGATTCAGATTGGACATTAGAAGGAACTTCTTGACAGTAAGGGCAGTTCGGCAATGGAACCGACTGCCTAGGGAGGTGGTGGGATCCCCTTCGCTGGATGTCTTCAAGCAGAGGCTGGACAGCTATCTGCGGGAGATGCTCTAGCTGTGGATTTCCTGCTGTGAGCAGGGGGTTGGACTCGATGACCTACAAGGCCCCTTCCAACTCTATGATTCTATGATTCTATAACAAAAGCAAGCTAAACTCCACATCAGATGATGTGCTTTATAAGACACACACATACATGTATAATTTTACTGACTGGAAAAAGGGAAAGGGTTTGCTTGATTTACTCTTGGATTGACAAGAGGGTCAGTGAGAAAGTTTTGTAGATATGCCCTGTTTGGAGCTGTTGGAATGGACAACAGTGATGTATTTAAGTGCTTTAGTAATATTAATTATTATTATCGGGCTCATCTTTTGTATTTTAAATATAATAATTTATATTTAATGCCCTTCCCCAACCTATTTATATTTTTCTAGCCTATAAATTATGTGCATAAGTGTTCTGTATTTTAAAAACAGCTGCAATGGAACAGTTTATAGAACCAAAACTGTGCATCTTAAAGACTGTTTCCTTGGTGCTATATTTAAATGTTATTTATTATCTTTGGACATTAAACATGAATGACTAAAAAAGGAAATCTGACTTGTTTGTATAGGAATCCAGTATTTCTTCCCTAGCTTGCTGACTGTTCCTTCCAGTCCTTTATAGTGGCTACTGGCTGGAAGAGGCTGTTCGTGAGAGCTAGCAGCTCAGCACCCAAACATGCCCATACTAGAACCTTGTGTTACTGTAACAAAGTCTCCCACTTGTACTTGCCTTTTATCCCACAAAGAGATGGCTGACCTTGCAATGAAAATCCAAACTATGGAGCAGAGAGGTAATGGGTGTGTGTGTGTGTGTGTATCTGTCCTCCAAACTTGCTTTTAGCAACTTCTCCTCATGGAACCATGAGAACTGGTGTGTGTGCACATGTGTTGGGGGTCACTGACAGTTAACTCCCGTCACCTATCAGACTGTAACGCTCAAGCTGCCATACTTAAACTGAAGTAGTAGATGTCACTCTAAAAATGTTGCAGTCATGCAAAATAACTCTCAGCTTCAGCTTACAACTCATTCTCTCCTACAGCTTATCATTGGCCAGTTTGTTAAAAGGTTTTTTCCTCCTAATGAGTGCCACGGAGCAGCCAATCACAATCCCAAATCCATCTTTATCTGTACTATAGTTATACCAAGTCACGCTGGGGTAGTGCACCTGCCAATCCTAGCTGATTTTTAATCGCCAAGGTAATACAGAAAATGGATTGCCTGGAAGGGCTGGCATCGCCACCTACCATACTTGGGCAGCTGCTACAGCCCCAGTGACCAGGCAGGGTCCACTGCTGACATTTGCCCTTAGCCACCAGGTGGCTGGCTCTAACGAACACTTAGTATGCAACATTATTATTAATTAACATCCCTCCCTTCCTTCCAAAAGGAACCCAAGGTTTAGCACAAGGGAATTTCCCTCCTCTCCTCCCCATGCGCAGTCCACAAATCTGCTCTGGAGAGTTGGGGGGCAAATCCAGAGCAGATTTAGGGGGCACCCGGGAGGGGGAGATCAGTCCATCGTCCAAGGAGAAATCCGTGCGCTGATGGCACCATCTGCTTAGCACTGCATTGAATGCAACCCTTAAACTTTCCCCAGCGCCACCCAATGTAGTTTCACTCTGGGGCAATGCGAATGGCAGCTAGGCCCAGCGACCTAGTCCTGATTGGAGCATTGCTGCTGGCCACCACCTTCACATAAGCCAAACGTGGAGCCAGCCCTGTGCTCACCCCTCTCTGGCAAGGCTCTACAGTACAACGTAGACAGAAAAAGAGACTTGCATGTAGGAAAATAGTATCACATGAAGTGGAGTGTTAATTGAGACTAGGGCATGGGGATGAAGTGTGCTGTCCAAGCTACTCTGATTCAAATTACACCGGTGGTAAGTGGTACAGACGTCCCTTCAGCTGGGCCAAGCTGAGACATGATTCACTGGCATTTGACTGGTATAGGAATCCAGTATTTCTTCCCTTGCCTGCTGGCTGTTCCTTCCGGTCTTTTGTAGTGGCTACTTGCTGGAAGAGGCTGTTCGTGAAAATCAGCAGCTCAACACCCAAACATGCCCGTACTAGAACCTTGTGTTACTGTAACAAAGCCTCCCACTTGTACTTACCTTTTATCCCACAAAGAGATGGCTCCTATTTACTCCCCTTCTTTGAGCACTGGGCATCTCCCTGGTAAGCCGCAATGATAGAGCGCATGCATGTGCAAAGTAAGAGAGATTCTCTTTAATGTTGCTGGCTTTGAGGTGAGATGTAGGATCTCCACTGAGAACATTTAGCAGTTTTGCAGTTTTGAACACACACACAAAATGCACAAATAAAGATGAGACATTAGATGATTTGTGGCCTGGAAAGCAAATCTCAAAGAGCAGTGAATCACCATTTCTGGAAACGGAGTGAATAAGGTTTTGAAAGGTAGCATGTCGCTTGGGGAGCTGGTGTACAACAATGAACCCTCAGATACACCCTCTGGCAGTGTTTTCTTGTGCAGCCTTGCGATTGTTCCTTCCCTCCTCTTTCAGCTTTTAACATAGCGCTCCTCGGAGCGACAAAAGCTGGTATCTGTTTAGAAGGCAGTAGGGCTTAATTTTAACTGTTCCGGTCTTCATAGAAACTTAACTGGTGGTGGTGGTGAGAGGAACGGAAGAGCCCACATAAGTTCCACATACCTTTAGGGATGAATGAACCTGTCAGTTTTGTAAGTCCAATTTATCCAATTTCCACATCAGTTTGCAAAGTTTAAAAGAAAACGCTGCATGAAAATGTGTATGCATTTTTGCATGCATTTGTCCTAATACATTCATTTTTGTATGCAGTCTTGCCCTGGGTGCACATTTTTTGCAAGCCATTCCCCAATCTAATGCATTTCTGAACATTATTTTCACAATTATGTAGGCATTTTTGCACATGCACTTTCCCCTAATATGCACGTTTTTGTACAATTTGTATTGCCGTTGGAGAACTGCATCACATGTTAATTTTGTAGGATTGATGCCTTTCAGTTTGGGAAGTGAGAATTACGTAAGTTAAATAAGTTGCCCTGATGGATGACCCTTATCAGGAGAAGGACAAGGAAGTGTGACCCTGTTACTCTTCCTTGATCTCTCAGCAGCTTTTGTAACCATTGACCATGGTATCGTTCTGGGATGACTTGATGAGATGAGTATTGGAGGCATTGTTTTACAGTGCTTCCGATCCTATCTCCGATATCATTTTCAGAGAATAGCACTTGGTGATTGTGTTTTGGCCCCCTGGCAGTTTGCTGTGGGGTGCTTCAGGGTACCAGCTTGTCCACCATGCTGTTTAACATCTATATGAAGCCCTTGGGAGCAGTCATCAGGAGATGTGGGGCGAGGTGTCAGCAGTACACTGACAATACCCAGCTCTATTTCTTTGTAACATCTGAATCAGGAGAGGCCATACAAGCCCTGGACTGCTGCCTGGACTCAGTGGTGGGCTGGATGAGGGCCAATAAACTGAGTCTGAATCCTAGCAAGATGGAGATGCTATGGGTTGGTGGTTTCTGAGTTCAGATAATTGGTCAGTTGCCTGCTTTGGATGGGGTTGTACGCCCTCTGAAAGAGCAGGTCCGTAGTCTGGGGGTGCTCCTGGATCCACCTTTGTCGCTAGACGCCCAGGTGATCTCAGTGGCTAGGAGTGCTTTTTACTAGCTTCGGCTGGTGAGACAGCTGCAGCCGTTTCTGGACTGGGATAACCTGACCACTGCTGTCCATGCACTGGTAACCTCCAGGCTGGATTACTATAATGTGCTCTATGTGGGGCTACCCTTGAGGTCGGTCCAGAAGCTGCAGCTGGTGCAAAATGTGGGGGTGAGACTGCTTACTGTGGCAGGGTATCACCAACATGTTACCCTGCTGCTGAAATAATTGCACTGGCTACCTATTAGCTACCGGGCTACGTTCAAGGTGCTGCTTTTGGTGTACAGAGCCTTATACAGCTCAGGACCCGGATACCTGAAAGACCATCTTATCCCTTATATATCCAGTCGATCACTGTGCTCTGCAGGTGAGGGCCTCCTGCAGATACCATATTATCAGGAGGCCCATTCTGTACAACATAGGAAATGGATCTGTAGTGTGGCGGCACCTACTCTGTGGAATTCCATGCCCTTAAATATTAGACAGGCACCATCTCTATTATCTTTTTGGTGCCTATTGAAGACCTTCCTCTTTCAACAAGTCTTTTAAGTTGAGACCTTATCCCAGTCTGCATCTGTGTTGGAATTGCTTTTTAATATGTTTTTAAATCTTCTTAAAAAAAAAATAGATGTTTTAAAACTTCTTTAAAAAATATGTTTTTAAAGCTTTTTTTAAAATTAATTTTTTTACAAAATACATATTTTAAAGTCTATTTTTATGATAAAGTGTTTTTAGTGCTTTTGTTTGCTGTCCTGGGCTCCTACTGGGAGGAAGGGCAGCATTTAAATCAATCAATCAGTCAATCAATCAATACAAATAAGTTTGCAATCTCTCCAGAAGGCAAGAGAGGTCCAGTAGGAAGGTAGATCCAAGTATAGGTAGGGCCATGATATGAGTTCTCCACCTAGCCACTGCAGAAGGGGTTCCATCAGCAATTTTCAAGTGGTCTGTGGGAAAGAAAGCTTGGGAGCCAGTCACTGCACTATAGAACAAAACTAGGTGTAAAATCCCTTTAGTAGTCTGCCATGTAGGCAAACAGGGTTCTGTGTGTGCTGCAATTCTATGTATAAGGCCTAACCTACATGTGACCCAACAGATGCTTTATGTACCCAGAAAGCTGCAGTGGTTGCTATTTTTTTTAAAAAAACTTTCATCTCACCTTTCCTGTAAGGAACTCAAGGGACAGGCATCCATGTTTGTCCCCCTCCCTTCCATTTATCCTCACAACTCTGTGAGGCCGGTCAGTCTGAGTGTGCATGTGTGCGAGAGAGAGAAAGAGAGGCTTGTTTACAGAGTGAAAAAAATCCGCAGTGAGGCTGGACGTATATGAACCGTCTAAATCAATCCCGCTGCAAAAAGAAGCATTTATAATGTCGATCCTGGGCCCCATGTAAACAGGGCCAGAGAGAGAATGGGTGACCCTGCCCAAGATCACCAAGTGAGCTATGCGGATGAGTATAGTACTATAGTGCAAATCTCTGGAAAGTAATCTGACAATTCTGTTTCTGGGGTACACTCTCACTCTGCACAGGATGAAACCTCGCCAAGGAGGAAGCAGCACCCAGTCGCTGAGCCATTGGGATCACTGTAGGGCAGCTACCTCTGTGCGATTCATGGCCCCAGAGACTGCTGAGATACTAGCCACGGTCATTCATTGTTGCCGTGCAACAACAACACCCAACTCCTGTAATATAGTCAGGATTAGGAGGATTACCCTGCTGGGGGGTAAAGAAAGGCCGGGGAAGGAACTGGCAAACCCACCCCATATATACAGTCTGCCTAGTAAACGTCGCAAGACGTCACCCTAAGAATCAGAAATGACTCGCACTATAAGTGCGGGGACACCTTTACCTTCAGGAGTAAACATGGTGTAGTGAGGCACGTATTCATATTATTTATTTTATTTATTGCATTATATCCCGCCTTTCCTCTGAGGAGCTCAAGGTGATACACATGGTTCTCCCTCTCCTCATTTAATCCCCACAACAACCCTGTGAGGTAGGTTAGGCTGAGAGACAGTGACTGGCCCAAGGTCACCCAGTGAGCTTCATGGCTGAGTGGCGATTTGAACCCTGGTCTCCCAGGTCCTAGTCCAACACTCTAACCACTACACCACACTGGCTCTCATCTACTTATGTGCACAACATTTAACTTCATCAGATGGAACCCTCCACAGCACAATGTCTATAGACAGGCTCCGTTTCATAACTGTGGAATGTTGTGCCCACACAGTAGCACTGTTCTGTTTAACCAATATAGCGGGCAATAGGTAGCCCGAGAACCACATGTAGTCTTTGACGTTATTTCATGAGCTCTTTGGCCTAATTCCATCCAGGTGGCAGGAAAGGGAGAGGAGGAAGGAGGAAAAGGGGTGGCAGAGAGAGAGAGAGAGAGAGAGAGAGAGAGAGAGAGAGAGAGAGAAATGATGGTGGTGCTCACCCCCTTTTGGCCCTGCCCTGCCCCACTATTGGCATGCAGCCCCTGACAGATAACCCTCAAGGGAACATAGCTCTTGACACATAAAAGGTTGCCAGCCCTGCCATAGAAGCTAGGAGACCTGCTGATGCTGAGTAATGAGGAATCAGCTCACAAATGAGACAGATGTGTTCTGAGCAGCTGGCAACAATTGTCATCACAAGCCCTTGCTAATATGAGTGTGTTATGGGAAAGTGCTGAGTCATCCTTCAAACATTCCCTGACATTCCTTGGTGCTACCAGAAAGGGCAAAAATCACGATGAAGCCAGAGTCGTTATAACTTGCCGAGTCATAGGTCTTCTGGTAAAATGCTGGTGCCTACGTCTGAAAGGTGTGCCTGATGTTCCAGCAATGGAAATAAAATGGATGTTGATTAATATAGAGATTTTTCAGGTGGCAACTGTCCTGAATAATGAGGTGAAGTTAAAGCTGACCTTAGTTATCCTACCACATGGATCACAATAAAATGGTGTGCCCTTTCCTCTTCCCAAGTACAGGTTCCTTGGTCATATATGCCATTGTGGACTGATGCATACACAGTCATACAGATTGCATTTGCAATTTTTACACTGGGATTTTTTTATACTGCTAATTGTTATTTTAGGATATTGTGTTTTGAATTGCATTGTATCGTTTTATGTTGTCATCTTCCCAGAGAACAATGTTATTGTGTGGCTTTATGTAAATATACCAAATAAATAAATAAAGCAAACTATGCAACATTGATAGAACTGGTGAAGGTGCTTTACAGGCATCCTAGCTTGGAATGCCCCAGGCAGCCACCACCTTCATTAGTGCCACACCTCATAGGAAGTGATTGATTGCTACACACAGCCCTGGAGGATAACAGCGGGTCTCTACATGGAAGAGCTGGGAATTTGCAGTTTATGTGCAAACTGAAATCCCATGCCTGCTGTGGCCAGAATGATTTCCTCTGCTCCACATATTCTCCCCATCGCCCCCCTTTCCCCTCAAAAGAATGCCCCCAATGCTTGTTCCTTTTGTTGTTGAATGTGGGTTATCATTTGTTTCTTGGTTTAGTTCTTGAATTATGAGATTTCCTTGAAGGGCCAGAGACACAAGACTTATATATGTACCAACCCCACTCTAAAATAGTGTGTACGTTTATGCTGCTTAGTTGCTGAAAATTGCATTTAAAAAGGAACGGAGAGCTACGTGAAGGGTCCCTCCAGATGTCCAGTTATATGGGATCTTGTTTTCAATATCCTTTGTGCTTGCAAAAGTTTGGAGGTGATCATACTGCTTTGTTACCAGTAATTGCATGTCCCATAGCTTCCTGCTCAAAGTCTGTAATAAATATTCTGGGTGTTTTTTTTCCTGGTTTTGTTGTGCTATAGTGCAGTGGTTCCCAACCTTTATGAGCACGGGACCCCCATTATAAGCTGATTTTTTTTGGTGACCCCCTCCCCCCAGGGAGGCAGGCTGGCTGCCAGGAAGGAAGAGGGAAAGCAGCCTTTCTTTGCAGGCTTGCTTTTTGCTTCACAAAAAACCCTCTCCTCTCATTCTAAGTAAGGGTGTTGCCAGTACCAGCAGTGCAAGAAGACGGGAATCAGTGATAGTAATCCCCTCTTCTTCCTGGTAGCCCCACCCTCAGCCTCCTTTGGCATCTGCCATGTATTTTATAGGCAGATGCCTGCCCTTAGTGTGCCTGAAAGACGCTCTGGTGCTTCAGCAAAAGGCCTCCCCTCTGGAGCAAGGGGGAGGTGTCATCTGCAACAGCAGTGGAAAGCAGACAGTGTAGAAGGAGTGATGACTTTTTTAAAAAATTAATAAATAATTCATTTCTTTACTGTTCACGGCCCCCTCTGGATTACTTTGTGGCCCCCCTGGGGGTCCCGGCCCCCAGGTTGAGAACCACTGCTACAGTGCAAGACTGCCCCTCCAGATGGCAATAATGCAGCAACATTTGGGAAGCATCTGATAAAGTGGAATGCTCTGTGGATGGTCCAGTATAAATCCACCTCTAATACACTATTATTGCATTAATGACCTGTTGCAGTATACATCAGGAAAAAAAGCACTACTCAGGAGGGGCCCTAGCCTTGTAATATGTGAAGAGCATTTAAAATAATTTTCACATATAAATGTTTTCACTTCAGGTATCTATGTAACTAGTCAAAATCATATCAAACATCACATTTTTTGCACAATTCATGATATTTCCTATAATGTTGGCTTGTTTGCACACTGATTTGATAGGCAGAATGGTGTAATGGTTAGAGTATTGGACTAGGACCTGGGAGACCAGGGTTCAAATCCCCAAGCAGTCATGAAGCACACTGGGTGAACTTGGGTCACAGACTGTCCGTAAGTGTAATCTACCTCATAGGGCTGTTGTAAAACTGGGAGGGGAGAAGTATATATGCCACCTTGAGCTCCTTGGAGAAAAGGCGGGATATAAATGTAATTACATATATATAACTTTCTAACTCCAGAGTAGTACTATTCACAACCAATAATGCTTCCTCCTTTTAAAAAACTGACTTTTAATCTTTAGAAGAGGGGTGGATAAGAGGTAGATTGGAATCTACTGGTAGATCTCTGGGTGATTTAAAGTAGATCAGGAAGGATTTCTGATTTCCTTCTCTTAAAAATGGCAAGAATAAAATGACTCTCCCTCTTCCCAAATTATAGCTGAAATGAAGAAATTTGGCAGTGGAGGTTTAACTAGGAGTGGATTTTTGTGTGCAAGGATTGTGAGCAATAATCTGATACCGAAAACAAATTATCAGAATTCTTTTAAGGGTATCTATTTTGCACCTGGCTCCAGTGGGTGGATCACAAGATTCCAGTAAATAACAAAGTCAGTCCCGCAAGCCTGAAGTCTGCTCACCCCTGCTTAGAGTAAACTAACACTGCTATCAGAAGTAAAGCATGAAAGGTTGTGTTGTGTTTTATGAATTCATGTTTGTAATACTTTGTGATTTAAAATGTTGTGAGTCACTTCGGAAGAATTAATCTGGAAGGCAGGTTATAAATATTGAAATTTTATTTATTTATTTAAAAAGCCAAAAAATAATTCTTGGCATCACCATTGTGAAATTGTCAGGCTTTCATACTGGGCCTTATTGACAACAGGTAGCAACATGCTTACCCAATTATGGGAATGCTTGACTTCTGCCCCATAGCTCAGCCTGCCTTCATGAGACTGGAAGGCATTTTAAACAGGAGGAAGAGCAGAGCGAAATTCTGCTCTCTTTGGCTGCAACATTTAACTATGCATTTAGAGAGGATGTTGTTTCCTGCAGTTCCTAGAAAGGTGTGGCATTTGGGGGCTTCTTCCAAAGGCAACAGGTCAGTGCTTCCAAAAACACAACCTATTACCTTCATGTTTTTCTCAGTGTTCAGACTGTCTCTCTCCAGCCCATACCAGTAGTAGCCAGTTTAGAGAAAATGAGAGGGACTAAAAGAAAGAGGTGAGAGCTTGCAGGGGTCTGGGACATTGCTATAAATATGGTGTGTTATCATGCTGGCCCAATATATATTTGCTACCTTAAGCAGGGCCCAATCTCACCACCAGCACCCTGGCTAGGGGCACCACTTTAAAAAGCTTTGCTGTACCATTCAGACATCAATTGGATGGCTTTAAAAGAGGATAACTCACCATACATTAAAACACATCCAATTAGGGTTGCCAGCTCTCCAGTTTTTACCTGGAGATTCCAGATTGTTGGGCTCCTCTCTGGGTCTCCAGACTTTCTGGACTCTCACCTTTCATTTTTTTTAAAATTAAGTTCCTAGGTGGTCTGGTTCAAGAAATATACACCAAAACGTCAGCCCCCCTCCGCAACTTCTGTAAAATGAGCTTGTGGCTGGCTGCTCAGGGTTTGTGATGCTTCTGACCTGGCAACCCTACATCCAATACACATTTAAAGCAGAGAATTCTGGGAACTGTTGTTTGTTAAGAGTGCTGGAAATTTGCACCTCTGTGATGGGGAAGCCACAGTTCCCAGCATTCTTTAGAAGTTATGTGCTTTAAATGTGTGTTGGATGTGCTTTAAAAAGGTATGGCGTGGATATGCTCATGGAGGATAAAGCTATCAATGGCTTCTAGCCACTATGGCTATATTTTACCTCCACCATCAGTATGCCTGCAAGAGGAGAGAATGCTGTTGCATTCGGGCAGAGCTTGGAAAAGTTACTTTTTTTGAACTACAACTCCCATCAGCCCCAGCCAGCATGGCCACTGGATTGAGCTGATGGGAGTTGTAGTTCAAAAAAGTAACTTTTCCAAGCTCTGCATTCGGGCCCCACTTTTGGGCTTCCCATAGACCTCTGGTTGGCTGCCATGAGAACATAACGTTGGATGAGATGGGCCATTGGCCTGATCTAGCAGAGCTCTTCTCATGTTCTTAGATTCTTAATTCTTTCTTCATCTGTGCACACACACCTTCCATGGTGCTGCATGAAGCAGATTGCTTCACCCTACTGTGTGTCAGGTCCAACATGAATGTTTTATGTTTATAAAGGTTTTAATGTTTGTTGCTTCTTCCAAGTCTTTTCAGAGTTTGAATGCAACCAATTACTTTTATAAATAAAATACATGTACTGGCTCTGCACCTGTTAATGAGGCTGAAGAAGAGAGTTCCTCTGAGCATGTGGAGTGAGCCTTCTTACCAATAAGTCATCTAATAACTCCCCATCAGGGGTTGGAAGAAATAGCTTCCTGAGCAGGGAGGCATGGTTTCTGTACAGACCTGAAGACTAATATTGATAACAGTGATTGTGGTCACAGCTACATCATATATTTAAAGCACACTAATACCACTTTAATGGTCATGGCTTCCCCCAAATAATTCTGGGAATGGTAGTTTGTTAAGGGTGCCAAGAGGTGTTAGGAGACACCTCACAGAGCTACAATTCCTAGCGGCAGCATTAACAAACTACAGTTCCCAGGATTCTTTGGGGGAGACCATGACTGTTAAAGCGAAACAAGAGTGCTTTAAATGTATAGTGTGGGACACTGAATGGGAATTAACATTAGAAGGATGTTGTTGCTTCAGCTACAGCTGTACCTTCAGCGACTTGGAAAGGGCCCTGCCATTTCCCAGTGATAGGTAACAAGCTCTACAATTCCCTTTCGCAGCAAATCAATTGTAGTGAGACCTTGCAAGCACAGGCTTGGTGTTTTCTTCTGGGAAAAGGCATGGGCTGGGCTGGCTTTTAATGCAACTGGAGTTTGGCTGCCAAAGAAGAACCCCACTGTTTGTGAAGCACTTTTGATGGGTCAGACCAGCATTTTCCTTGAGGCTCTCCCTCCCATCTTCTAGAGCAGAGCCAGAAAAGATTGTGATCGGTACCTTTTTCTGCAACTGAGGTACCTTTTCTTCATGGGTTGAGGCCTACCCCTCCCTCAGGCAGCCTCAACTCCTGCAATGTCCTTTGGGCATGGGTGGCCATTTATTTACACATCCTCCGCTCAAGAAAAGATGACAAATGAGGACACATTTACCTAAAATTTGCACATGCTAATTGGTATCTATAGATGCTGATTAAGAAAGTTTGTTAAGGGTGATGACAGTTGCCAGGAGACCCTCCCACACACACTCACAGAGCTACAATTCCCAGCACCCTTAACAAACTACAGTTTCCCAGATTCTTTGGAGGAAGCCACAACTGTTCAGGTGGCATAAGAGTACTTTATGTGTGTGCTGTGGATGTGACCATACTCCTTTGTGCACTCCTTTGTCCATTTCAAGGGGGTCTTCCACAGTAGAATAAACACTTGGCTTTAGTATTGTTTTTAAATGTTTTTATGTTGCTGTACACTGCCCTGATGTTTTGCAAGAGGGTGGTATATAAAAATATTATAAATTAAATGAATGAATAAATAAATACTGAGTCCAAGGAAAGCAATTTACTCAGGGCTAGGTGAACTACAGAAGTGGAAGGGATGAAGGTCAGCATACCTTATCAGGGCCCTGAATACCGTAAAAACTACTTTTGCCACCATAAGCCCCTCTTTGTGTGCTGAAGGCTTTAGGGGAAGCTTTTCTTCATGTTTTCCCACTTTCTGAAATTAGATGGTTGCTGGAGGAAGCGGAGCCTTTTCTGTTGCTGCACCCTCCTTACAGACCTCTCCCCTTGCGATCTTGGTATATGCCCACCCACAACATCTTTGAGCAGGTGTGGATACACCCCCCTGTTGCTGGAACTGCCTACATCAGTTTTCAAATGGTCACACTGAGAGACAATACAGAATCATTTTGCAATGAGCTTTTTATTTCAGGGGCACCCCCCCCCCCATAGATTGTGTGTGGACTAGTCAGTAGAAAAAACAATAACTTAATCTCCATTGATTCTAGAATAAAATGTTATGTGTTTGCAGCCCTAACGTTCTGGTATGCACCTGAATCTCTCCTGCAAAATACTGACAAGTCTGGAGGCATCTTTAGTTGCCATTTTCTATGGTAGGGTGGGGAACCCCTGGCCTCCAGGCCCATCATGGCCCTCCAAAGAGTCCAGTTTGGCCCATGAGTCCATTTTCCCCACACCACGCCCACCAGGTCAGCTGATGGGCAGGAAGAGGACAGGGTTTACTCCTGTCTTGGGAGGGAACAAGATCGCACAGCCAAAGCAGCAGGATTTAACCCCTGCTCACCAGTTGAGCAGAGAATTGGATTAATGCCCTGTGCAAAAGGGCCGTTTGAAGCAGGTAGTGCTCGCGAGGTACTTCAAAGCGGCTTTTGCAAAGGCTTTCATGCAGGGGTACCTTACAAGTCTTTTCCAAGTCTACCTGCACTATCTATCCTTAAGTCTCAGCGATTGGGGAATTAAAGGGGGAGCAGGGGAGAGTTGCAAAAGCATTTCCCAAGTCTCCCCACACTTCCCTTTTAAGTCCTGGATCACGGAGAATTAAAAGAGAAGCACAGAGAGACATGGGAAACTCTTTTGCAAGTCTCTCCCCCCTCCCTCTAACCCCCCAGTTGTGGAGACTTCAGACTAGCACATGGGATTTTGACAATGTCACAATGATGCAATGTAATTGATTTGGTTTGTGAGGCAGATCCTGATAAGGATCTGGCCCATGAGCCAGAATGGTTCCCACCGCTGTAGCATTTCTAGCTCAGTGATATCATGCACTGGCCCTTATAATACATTTGACTCCTCGGATCTTGTACGAGTTTCCCACCTATGGTCCAAAGTAAAAAGAGATGTCATCAGTAACAGAGTGCCACAATGACAGCATGGTTAATAAATCCGCAGTGAATCTCTCCCCCCCCCATTTTTCTCTGACACATTCTGCCTCTTGCTGCAGCTGCTGATGCTGCAAAGTTTAGGGGGAAAGACAACAGGGAAGAAATCTGCCTGGGGTCACTTCTGGAAAGGTAAAAGAAGGGCCATTGCAAATGATGCACATAGTTCTTGTGCCAGAGGGCTGTTTGATGCCAGGATTCTGTGCTCAGGGATGAGCAGGAGGGAGGGAGGAAGCTTGTGAAACACTGCAACCTGTGCTGAATGTAAACCAAACACGCCTGCTTGGATTCACTGAAGCCATTCTGAAAGGCCTGATGATCAAGAATGTACTGGGAGGTAGAAAGCTGACTTCAGGGTGATTTCGGCTTACAGAATGCCCCTAATTTATGTTGCATGTAGGGTTGCTAATTAACCAGAGCGGGGGGCGGTGGCAGGGGTACCCTGGCCTGATCTGCTCCTGTATGTTCTCACAGCAGCTGTGAGATGCTTTTTGCAGCACAGCAGCATTTTTGCCTGCTAGCGTCTGGAGACAAAAGGGCAGTAGCTCAGTGACAGGGCACATGCTTTGCATGCAAAAGGCCCCAGGTTTAGTCCCTGGTATTTCCAGGCAGTGCTGGGAACAATTCCTGCCTGAAAGCCTGCAGAGCTGCTGCTTGCAGACAAGGCTGAGCTAGGTGGCCAATGGTCCGACTCAGTATAAGGTAGCTCCTTATGTTCCTCCTAAGCTGCTTCATAAAGGCTAATAAAAAAATTGACAATTCTAGACATAGGACATCTTGGAACACTTGTACAATTCGGTTAAATCAAGATGGCGAACTAAGTCTGTATAGGTGATTAACAAAGAATTAGTTAGCACAGGATCTCATCAAGGCCACCAGACTGGTGTCCTCAGTGTGGTTCCATATTATTTATTTATTTATATCCCACCCTTCCTCCTGACAGCAGCCCAGGTCGGCAAACAAAAGCACTAAAAACTTTAAAACATCATAAAAACAAACTTTAAAACACATTAAAACAAAATATATTAAAAAACCTTTCTAAAAAAAAGCTTTTAAAAACATTTTTAAAAGAAGGTTTAAGAACATCTTAAAAAGCAATTCCAATACAGACGCAGACTGGGATAAGTCCCTACTTAAAAGGCTTGTTGAAAGAGGAATGTCTTCAGCAGGTGCCAAAAAGATAACAGAGATGGCGCCTGTCTAATATTTAAGGGGAGGGAATTCCACAGGGTAGGTTCTGCCACACCAAAGGTCCATTTCTTATGTTGTGCGGAATGAACCTCCTGAAAAGATGGTATCTGCAGGAGGCCCTAACCTGCAGAGGTCAGTGATCGATCTTTCAGGTATCCTGGTCCCAAGCTGTATAGCCATGCCCCTTCTATGATGAGTTCCCACCGAGCCTTGAAGACCTGGCTCTTTAAGCAGGCTTTTGGGGTGGGCTAGGTTTTACTATTATTGCTTCAGATTTTATTGTTTAATGTATTTGTACGTTTTATTTTGTACGTCACCCAGAGTGGCTGGATAACAAGCCAGATGGGCGACTAATAAATTTAATAATAATAATAATAATAATAATAATAATAATATAGGGCTTTGTACACCAAAACTAGAACCTTGAACTTAGCCCGGTAGCAAATGGGCAGCCAGTGCAATTCTTTCAGCGGCAGGGTGACATGTTGACAGTACCCTGCCCCAGTGAGCAGTCTCGCTGCCGCATTTTGCACCAGTGCAACCTCAAGGGGTTCCCCACATGGTAAAAGTCACTCTTAGCTACTGAGGTCACCTGGGCCTCTAGCGACAAAGATGGATCCAGGAGCACCGCGAGACTATGAACCTGCTCTTTCAGAGGGAGTACGTCCCCATCCAAAGCAGGCAACAGACCATTTATCTGACTCCATGCAAACTAACTATATTCGCCATGCAACCACCCCAACAATATGGTCAGTAAATCCATAACTACCACACAGTGTTGTGAAAGGAAACACAGAGGCAGATATCAACTGCACTGTTCAAGCGAATGTTTGTTGGGAGATACATACAGTAAATGGCTTGTAGAAAAGGCTGGGCAAATTCATGGAAGCAAGGTTTGCTAGTAATGGGTATCGTTGCTTCTGCTTCCAATGATCAGAAGTGAGTGGCAATGCTTATATACAGTGGCGAATGTACAGGGTCTTTGGGGTGCACAAGGGCCCACAGGCTATAGGGCTGTGTGGGGAGCCTTTGGCCTTCCACATGTTGCTGAACTACAATTCCCATCATCCCTGGCCTTTGGCTATGCTTGCTGGGGCTGACCTGAGTTGTAGTTCAGCAACTTCTGGAGGGCCAAAGGTTCCCCATGCCTGCTGTAGGGAATTCACCAAATGCAGAAATCCTCTTAAACGATCATATATGATAATTGAGTTCTATGCAGCATATATTATATTACATATAAAGATGCATCTATAAATTTTATACATTCTGAAGGTATGTATTTCATTACATTTCTTCTTATAATATTTCATATCTGATCCTATGGTATATAATTGGATACCGGTGTATAATCAGACTAAATTGGGAGGTTCGCCCCCCATGTGTTTCATACAAGGGCCCACAATAAAATATGGCTTATGTAACCGCTGCTTGTGTAAGCAAAATGGCACCTTCCATCCATTATCCATGCACAAATAGATGCGTTACTGAACATACAATAAACACCTACTGAAAACATATTTATTTGTTCAGGCATTTCCTAACTGCTAATTTTTAGATCATGCTGCTCAGTATTTTGGTTCAGTATTCTGATTCTGGATTTATTGTGATATTGACTGTATATATTTTGTTTTATTTGTATTGTATTTGTGGGCTTGTGGTTCTTACTTTGTAACAGCTTAGATATTTTTTAAGCAGTCTATACATTGGTTGAATGAATGAAAGAACAAACAAACTGAAAGTTTTCAGGAGTATAAAAAATTACTAGGGAAAAAACCAGGGGTGTAGCAATGGCGGCATTGCCCCCCAAATGATAATTCTGCCCCCCCCAAAATGAATTTTTCCTTCAGTCTCCACATTTCTAGCATTGCAGCAACTTAAAACTTCAGTTGAGCTTTTCGGAATACAGTTTAGGCATCCAAAGAGAGGGGCAGGGCAAAGTTACCGAGGGAATGTGAACACAGCAAATATAAGAGCTAAAAGTGTGAATGAAGTGAACACAAGTCTTGATGGATGTGGAGAGAATTGGCAAACCTAAGAGTTTGCTATTACAGGAAGAAAAGGTGGGAAGGCCAGTATTGTTATGCACTGCAGAGCTGCATCTTCCCCTCCCCTGTAATGCTCAACCAGCCTCTGGAGGTGGTGGATGTTGTTAGTGCATCTGGTGGGTAGGGTTGCCAGGCTCAGGGCCTGAGAATGATTCTGTATCTTTAAGAGAAGAGAAAATTCAGCCAAGTGCAGGTTTTCTTGCAACACTGTAATGGGAAAAACCACAAGGTGGAATTCTCCCTTCCCTCTGCACAACTTTTAAAGATACAGAAGATTTCTTGGTTGCCAGTCCCGGCCTCCAAGAGGTCTTCTGTATCTTTGGTACATCTATACCTGTGCGTGAAAATTCATTCTCAACTTTGACACATGTGTCGATACCATACAGGTGTTCAGTTGTTCATCAGAGAAAAACAAGCTTCATAGAATCAGAATAGTAGAGCTGAAAGGGGCCTATAAGGCCATCGAGTCTACCCCCCTGCTCAATGCAGGAATCCAACTGAAAGCATACCTGACAGTTGGCTGTCCAGCTGCCTCTTGAATGCCTCCAGTGTTAGAGAGTCCACCACCTCCTTAACTAATTGGTTCCATTGTTGTACTGCTCTAACAGTTAGGAAGTTTTTCCTGATGTTCAATTGAAATCTGGCTTCCTGTAACTTGAGCCTATTATTCCATGTCCTGTGCCTTTGCTTTCTTTCTCCTAGGTGTAGAACTTTGCACTGATCCCTGTGAAATTTAATTCTGTTGTTTTCAGCCCAATGCTCCAGCCTATCAAGATCTCTTTGAATTTTGTTTCTGTCTTCCAGGGTATTATCTATCCCTCCCAATTTTGTATCATCTGCAAATTTGGTAAGTGTTCCCTGCACCTCCTCATCCAAGTCATTAATAAAAATGTTAAAGAGCACTGGGTTACCCTGCTCGTTACTGCCCCCCAGTTTGAGAAGGAACCACTGATAAGCACTCTTTGAGTATGATTCTGTAGTCGTGGTTCCACCTGATAGTTGTTCCATCCAGCCCACATTTGTTTAGCTTGCTAATCAGGATATCATGGGGCACTTTGTCTACAGCTTTGCTGAAGTCGAGATATATTATGTCCACAACATTTCCACAGTCTACCAGGGAGGTTACCTGATCAAAAAACGAGATAAGATTAGTTTGGCAGGATTTGTTTGTGATAAATCCATGTTGGCTTTTAGTAATTACTGTATTGTTTTCAAAATGCTTACAGACTGACTGCTTTATAATCCACTCCAGAATTTCCCCAGGGATTGATGTCAGGTGGACTGGTGTGTAGTTCCCAGATTCTTTTTGCCCTTTTTGAAGATAGGAACAATATTAGCCCTTCTCTAGTCATCTAGCACTTTAACTTTCCTCCACAATTTTGCAAAGATAATAGACAGTGGTTTCAAGAGTTCTTCAGCCAGTACCTTCAATACTCCAGGATTAGGGTTGCCAGGTCAGAAACATCCCAAACCCTGAGATTTCAGGAGCAGGCCCTAGTGATGTCACAGGGACAAGTTGTAGTGATGTCATGGGGTTGGGCTGTAGTGATGTCATAGGGGCAGGGCCAAGTGATGTCACAGTGGAAGGCCCTAGTGATGTCATTAAACATGATACATTTACATCAACCACAGTTGCTTGGAGCATACAATTCAAACAAAAACATTTCTCTGATTAAAAATTAAGATAGAAATCTTAGCTAAAAGATACAGCCTGGGTAGGGAACATTTACTCTCTAGCCTACTTGCTTCTGGCAAGAAGGGTTTAAGTGCCCTCAGGCCAGACCAGTCACCAGAAGGTCACTGTAGGAAGAAAGGAGCCTAGTGTTGTGGAGATGTTAGATAGGAGCACTCAGGAGTAAAGATGGATGCCCCTGAAGGCTGCAATTCTAAACACACATACTAAACCCCATAGAATTAAATAGAATTTACTTCTGAGTAGATACGGTTTGGATTGTGCTGTTGGTAAGGCTTGACTATGGATGCTCTGCAAAGACATCCATGTCCAAGCAGGGTGGGTAACCCCCTGCCTGGAATGCCCTGCCTGCACCTTTTAACATGGCTGCTCCAAACTTCTTGACAGATATGACCCTTCACTTCACAAAGAGGTTTGAGAAATGAGTAAGAGTAAGAAGATTCTCTACCCTTTTCTGTCTACCTTGTGGGCTGCTATAAACCCACTTTGACAGCCAACCCAATTCCAGTGAATAATAATTGACAGAGAGAAAACACACATGGTTTGATCTACTTTCGCAGACAGCAGCTTGGGAACAACAACAATTGCAGCCACACTTCCCAGTATGTGAATTCTCTTTTACCACTATTGGGCAAGAAACAAACTGTCATGCAACCAACAAGGTGCATCATCAGTGGGCTTAAGGAGATTGAGCTGAGTGCATGGAACCACTGTTGTGGCATGGATGTAAGGGAGTGAGGTTAAAGGTAAATGAAATGCAAACAGAAAAAGAAAAACGAAAGACAGTGATGATTTCCTAAATGCAGGACCATACCAACCACAACAAAATTCCTATGAGTAGGGCAGAAAACTCAGCATCCCACAATCAGTCAGGATGCCTAACCAAAAACCAAAACTAAAAAAATCCTGGCAGCCAATCAGTCAAGATCACAGAAATCCCGGTGCAGCACAACATGACTTGGGGGCTGCGGTTAGTGCAGAATGCTGTGGCACAATTGCTGACATGAGTGAGACCCTTTCAGCACATAATACTTCTGCACTGGTTGCTGATTTGCTACCAGGCCAAATTCAAGGTGTGCTTTCCATGTTACAGGTGCTGCCACATAGTACTTGTTCTGCTCTTGTAAGAAATCAGTCCTTTAGTGTGGCAGTTTGGAACTCCCTGCCTGTTGACATTAGGCAGACACTTTCATTGTACTCTTTTGAGCACCTGCTAAAAACATTTTTGTTTCGTCAAGCCTACCCAGGCAGGTAGAAGCTATTCTGTTTTTTATCTGTTTTTAATTCATTGTTGGTTTTATTATTTTGAATGTTTTTAAATACCTGTCTTTAACTGTTTTTGCCAATAATTTCAATGTTTTAATTCCTTCTGTAAACTGCTTTGAGATTTTTTACAATAAAGCAATATATAAATGTTGTAAATAAAATACATAAATACATTTTGGAGTCACTGTGGCCCTTGGGTCTCTTTCCATTTTTAGGAACAAAGGAATCTGCCTTATACCAACTCAGGCCATTTGATACCATCTAGCTCAGTACTGATCACATGGACTAGATTGGCGCTCCAGGATTCCAAGCAATAGTCTTTTCCAGAAGTTGAATTTTGGACCTTTCCATGCAAAGCATATGTCCTGCCACTGAGCTACAGCTGTTTCCCTGTTTAAAAAAGTATCTCTTAAAATTGTTGTTTTCAGTTCACTAATGAATGCACAGCATACCTAGAGCAGATCCATATCATTCATTTAAAGCACATTCAACACCCATTTGAAGCACATAAATCCCACCACAGAATCATGGGAACTGTAGTTTGTTAAGGGTAGTGGGAACAATAACTGTGAGGGAGAAGCTATACTTTCCAGGATTCTTTAGGGGAAGTAATACACTGTAAATGCGAGTTGGATGTGCTTTTAATGTACTTAATAAACTTTGCCTGCATGTAAATGGTTTTAATTATTATTTTTTAAATGGAAATGAGCTATAAAGTTTACTGTGTGACCATGGGCTACTCACCATCTCTCAGCCTAATCTGCCCCTCAGGATGAAAACAACAGAGGGGAACCATGACCACCAAAGGAAGAAGGGCACACTTAAAATGTAGAGGAAGTAATAATGTACAACCATAGTGTGAAATCAAATACTTGGGACATAGTATGAAGGAATATTTATATAATCATGACTGTCAAAGATGTTTATTATTTATACAACCTGTAAAGATATTTGTAGTGCAATCCTATGATTGTTTACTCAGAAGCAAGTTCCAATGTATTCAATGGGACTTACTCAAACAGGGAAGCGTGCACAGAACTGCAGCCTCAAATGATAAGGAACACTCACCCAACCCAAAATTCATAATCATGCCACTTTAAGCTGTTTTTCAACTGTTTATACTTTTTATGGTTATTGGATTTTAAAGGGATTTATTTGTTGTTGTGAGCTGCCTTGGTTTCCAGTTGGCAATCCTACCTCACAGGGTTGTTGGGAAGACTCCATACACACACTGGAGATGTAAAAATACATAGACCCCATATAATAATTTATTGTCAAAACCAGTTGGTCATTGCAGAACATTTTTTAAAATTAAAATAAAAATCTCAGCATTAGTTTCCTACATAATAAAAGCAGTGATATCTATGTGA
The DNA here is from genome assembly GCF_030035675.1 of Rhineura floridana. Classification (NCBI taxonomy): domain Eukaryota; kingdom Metazoa; phylum Chordata; class Lepidosauria; order Squamata; family Rhineuridae; genus Rhineura; species Rhineura floridana. The sequence continues at coordinate 23,089,261 of NC_084482.1, forward strand.
GCCCTGCCTAATTGCTTTAAAAATAGGATTGGAGGGGGAGAGAAAGATTTATAGCACAAGCACAATCCTTTGCTCTGTTCACTCCAAAGGCCCATTAATTTACAGCACAATCCTGTCTACTCAAAAGTAAGTCCTATTGAATTAAATGGGGTTTACTCCAGGTATGTGGGATCAGCATTGCAGCTTTACTCCCAGAAAAGCAAATACTGGATTAAGGGACTGGCTTTTCTGGATAGATGCTAGAAGGGACTTACAGTTAATTAAGATCTCCAGATTTTCACCATGGTTCTCTTCTGTGAAAACTGAACATTTTAGAGCCAGTTATTTGACAGAATTAATGCCAGTTTCCCTAAGAAATGCTTTTATGGAACTACATTTCCAAGTCATGCCAACTGCTGTACTGGATGGACACTACAAAAAGGTGCCATTTGAAAATAGATTGTGTATTTGTGACCAAGGTCAGGTGGAGGCCATTGATCATAATATATTAATTTGTCCTTTATAAGGGAACCCAAGAGAGAGATTCTTGAAACCTCTGTTGTTGTCTCAGGGAAGTGGGAATGCCCTTGTAGAATCAGTACAATTCCTCCTGAGCGATAATAATGGTTACGTGACATACAAAGTGGCTCTTTTTGCGCTTGCTGCGAAAAAGATTAGAAAGAAAGAACTAGATAAAATTGCTACAAATTGTTTGGGAGATTCAGAGTCTTAAACTGAGCTCGCTGATGGTAACTCTGAAATTCTTTCATATTGTTGGTTGCAACAGCAATTTGTTCTCTGTATACTTCTACATACCTCTGTATGTTTTTATGTTTTTAATGTATTTGTCATGGCCTTTGGCTAGTACAGTACATTGAGTTGATTGATTGGATTAAAGTTCATATGGGGAAGGTTTTCCAAAGATTGCCCTCTTGAACAGCCAAGGAAAATTTAAACTGGTTTGACTCCTGCACACAAGAGAAAAAAAAGACTCTTGCTACTGCTGAAAGCTATATACTTACATACTCAATTTATGAGATTTTCAGATAAGCAGGAAAAAATAACAGTTTTCTACCTTTGCAATGCAGTCTAGGTGCTGTCTGGAGGCCCAGAAATCCCTTGTCAATCACAACCCTGACTTCACTTATTGGCTACAAACCTGAAAGGGCAGGGTTAGATCAGCCAAGTGAAGAGGTCATTTCACACAAGTTGTGTGGGGGCGGACGGCTGATGTTTTGGTGTATATCTCGTGAATCAGACCACCCAGAAACTTGTTGTTTAAATGAAAGCTGAGAGCCTGGAAATTAAGCTGACTCACCCAGAGACCTGTCAAGGACCCCAAAAATCCAGAGTCTCTGGGTGAAAACCAGACACCTGGCAACCCTATCCAGGATGCAGTTCATTGGGTGTGCAAATTTGAACTCATTCAAAGTGATTAGGCATTCCTTGACCATTTGTCTATCAATCTCAAGCTGCAAACCTGCCTTTTCAACTTCACATTTGCCAGGAGGGTCATAGACCCACTTTGGGGAGAAGACTGTCATCTGTTATCATTTTGCCATCCTTTTTTAGTAGATGTACCACCATTTCTTTTTTGGTGTGTTTTTCTATGGATGTACCTGAAGAAAGCTTTTTTTATTGCTTTTAGCATCTCTTGCTAACCTCAGCTCATTATCAGCTTTACCCTTCCTGATGCCATTCCTGCAATTCCATGCTACCTGTCTGTACTTTTCCTTTGTGGCCTGGTCTTCCTTCCACTTCCTGCATGTGTCCTTTTTTGTTTTCAGGTCATCTCTAATGTTTTTGTGAAGCCACATTGGCTTTTTCTGCTGTCTTTGGATAGCAAACTTACTAATCTTGGCTTTTGAAAGTATCATATTTGACGGAATTTCAAGTGAGCAGTTCCTCTGCAACTTTGCAGAGAAATCATGGCGCATTAGATTTTATTAACAGTTCAGAGCATTATGGTAGGATGATTTGCACAATATACATTTATTTCACGATGCTGAAGTTGGTTCTTAGTTCCTAGTTCCCACTTCCTTATTTGCTTGAAAGTTCAAAACACTAGAGAAGAAGAGTTGACAGCTACAGCAACTTCAAGCCAAAGTTAACATGTCTCTGAACCCCAAAATATATGTTGGGGTACCCCATATATCACTGTGATTGGGGGACTCTCCCCATCAAGAAAACAATAAATGTATTCAGTCAAAATCATCAGGCTTCTGAAATGGTCATAAATGCATAATGATGTCATAAAATCATAAAAAATAAGTAACTGAGGATGCCCACTACAAAATCTGCTCTGGACCAGGACAAATCATACACCCCAGGAAAGGGGAGGGTGTCCTCTACAAGATGCCACTGCTTCCCATCTAGCCCAGAGCTTCTGCTGGGCACAGGACATGGATAAGGGCATCTTAACAAAACCAAAATAGAAAAAAGCATGCAGAAAAAAATAAGTAACTGGGGGTGCCCACCCACAATCTGCTCTGGGCCAGGAGAAATCATACACCCCAGGAAAGGGGAGGGTATCCTCTATGAGATGCCAGTGCGTCCCGCCTGGCCCAGAGCTTCTGCTGGGTGCAGGGCATGGATAAGGGCATATATGCAAAACCAAAATAGACAAAAACACACAGGAAAAAAATAAGTAACTGGGGGTGCCCACCCCACAATCTGCTCAGGGCAAAGACAAATCATACACCCCAGGAAAGGGGAGGGGATCCTCTATAACATGCCAGTGCGTCCCACCTGGTTTTGCATAGATGCCCTTATCCATGCCATGCGCCCAGCAGAAGCTCTGGGCCAGATGCGAAGCAGTGTCATCTTGTAGAGGACACCCTCCCCTTTTCTGGGGTGTATGATTTGTCCTGGCCCAGGGCAGATTTTGGGGTGGGCACCTCAGTTACTTATTTTTTATGACATCATTATGCATTTATGTCCATTTCAGAACCTGATGATTTTGATTGAATAAATGTATGGTTATTCTTGATGGGGAGAGTCCCCTGATCACAGCGATATATCATTCTGGGTACCCCAACATATATGTTGGGATTCAGACATGTTAGCTTTGGCTTGAAGTTGCTGTAGCTGTCAACTTTTCTTTTTTAGTGTTTTGAACTTTCAAGCAAATAAGGAACTGGGAACTGTTACTCAGTTTACCATAACTATTTTGCATGTGGAAAATATTGTAGTTTAATTTGATTTGCTTTTTTGTAAAGTTCACAAATCATGCCTAAATGTCTTAATTGGAGTTAATTTTTTGACATTACCTAAGAAAACTCCCCCCCTGAAGCCTCTTTTGTAGTAACTGATGCCCCAACCCTTCTGCATCCCCAATTTTTGTCTCTGCCCACCCAATGAAAATTGTCTCGCTATACTCCTGGAAAAAACCCTGATTGTGGATAGGGTGTGGGAGAGCCCCAAACAGCCCAATTTGGCCAGAGCATGTTCAGTGGCCATGGCATGCTGACTGGATGTTTGTGGGAAAAATGGAAAACTAAGAGGGAGGGGGAATCAAATGGAATATCCCAAAGAGGTGCATTCCACACTGCAACATTTGGTTGCAAGTCCCACTTGTTAGCCAGAATAGGGAAGGTTGGGCCTGTTAACTGGCAGTACTCCTGTGGTTTCCAGATGATGGGGGCAAGCGACAGAGGATGGCTGTCTCCATCAGCCCTTACTTACTAGCTTCCTAGGGATTATTATGGCTATAGCTAAGCTTCAATAAATATTTCATTTGAGTGTCCCTTTTTCCTAGGAGGGCTCCTGTGTCTTCAGCAGCTGCACGAGAGGCTCAAGTGCAAAAGTTGTTTCCTACCCTTGCATTTCCCATGCTAGCAAAGAGCTGCACCTGTTGAATAGCTGCATCGCAGTGCTGCAAGGATGGGAATATCTGGGTGACATGATGAACTACAGTAGTTGTATTCTGTCAACCTGCAATGTAGCTGACTTCTTATGTTCAGCTAAGGGTTAGGATTTTACTTACAGGAAATGCTGAGTAGAGGGGAGATGGGCTTTGAGAGGTATCTCCAGGGCAGAGTAGCAGTGACCTTCTCCACACATGATTGAATGGGTATCAGAGGGACCTTGCTGTGTCACAGGCCCGGCATGTTTAGAGTCCAGAGTCCCAGACAATTGACGTCAGCTACTCAGCTATTGCTCGCTTCCCCCCCCTTCCCCGTCACACATCCATAAGGACCATGGTGTGGCATTAACAGGCTCAGAAGGGCAGCTGGGGAAATGTCAAGAAACATCCTTTAGGCAAGCTTGGCTGATTAACCATTACGAGGAGCATTTTTCCAACCTCATCAAGGCTTTCCGATGACTTGCCATATGAGAGCTCTTCAGTACCAATAGTGAAAAGATGAATGTAGACATTCAGTCCCCATTTGAGTGTTCTGCTCAAGACAGACACGAGGTCCTTAATTAATTTCTGAATAAATAATTGGAGGTGAAAGTAATATAACCATCTTAAGAGCAGTCACTGCAGGTTCTTCATCTACACCATGGGTAGGGACTTTTTTTCAGCCTGAGGGCCAGATTCCTATCTGGACAACTTTCCAGGGGCCACATGCCAATGGTGGGAGTGGCCAGAAGCAAACGTGGACGGAGCATTGAATGTGAATTTTACCAGTGTGCAGTGGGCTAGTTTCTACCCACACTCATACACCCCACTCTGTCCTCCCTCCAGGCAAGGAAGCCAGACAGGAGGGTGCAAAGCAGGACTAGTGAAGGGCATGCCCTGGGGTGTGGCTGAGAAAGTCCTGAGGGCCAGAGAGTGCATACCAGAACTTTAGGTCTGTACAATTAAAGTGAATTAAAGTGCTCTGTTGCTCTAGTGCAAGGGGGGGAAACCTTTTTGGCGCTGCAGGACAGATCTTTGTTCTCCATGCACCACTATTGGCTAACTTTTGACAGCTGGATGGGCCCACCCACCTGTCAAAACTGACCTGCGGGAGTGAGGGGAGATAGTAACCGGTAAAGCAATGTTGCTCAGGAGTGAACTCTGATTGAACAGCTGATGAGTGGACAGTTCAGCTGAGCTCTCTTGCACCTGTAGGAGGGATACCTGTGTGTGCAGTGAAACTGAGCAGGATTTAACCCTCTGTTTATCAGCTGACATCACCCACCCATCAGAGCGATGTCAGCTGATTGATAAGTGGACACGGTTTTGGAAAAATTGCTTTGCAGGCCAAGTTGTACCCCCTGGCGGACCATAGACCAGAGGTTCCCCACCCCAGTCCTAGTGCAACAAAAAAAACCCACATAGTTTTTGCAGTTAGGAAAATGATGAAGAAATGCATTGAAAGGATAAATGCTCATTGTTGTATAACCTTCCCGCCAACAAATCAAAACAAATGCTCAATAAAGACAAGACGTAGTCTAACCTCTGCACAAGCTTTGTGCAGTGAAATCAGGATGAATGCTCAATAAACTGGCTGTCTGTGACAAATTGTGCATGTTCTCCAATTCTGGGATTCACCGTTCACTGAAATTCTAGAAAGAATGGAGCACAAAACAGAAAAACAATACTGGAATGGGTCTGGGGAGATCTTATTTTCTGTACGCATGAGTAGCTGCAGTGTTTGTTCTGTGCCAGAGCTGTGCCATGGACCACGTGAAAATTGCTGAGGATCTTGGCAGACCACTTAATGATTTGTCTGCCTGTTGTAGCAATTGTAATATGCAGTGCCAGAGATCTTTAATTGCATTTGTGTTGCTCCTTTTCTTTCTTGCATTGTATTTTACTCGAATGAAGCTTGCTGGCCACTGGCTACTGGCCACTGGTCCATGGACCACTGTTTGGGAAGCCCTGGTCTTTGGCAGCTTGCTATTACTGACACAGGAGTTTTGTTACAAAAGTAAAATGAGATGACCCCCATGTATACTCTCTAGATCTCTTTGCTGGAAGGTTAGGATACATATGAGATATGTAAATACTGCAATGCCTGCTCAACCTGTATATTTGCAAATAAGCATTATGACAGGGACATGTGAGTCTCCAATGCCCAGGTCTCCAAAGAAATCCTGTGAAGGATTGCCCTGGATTTCTCACTGTTTCCAGGAATAGTCACATGAAATAATGCTTTGAAAATCCTGGGACTCATCATTGGGTCCTTTCTCCCCTCCCCTCCACTGCTTGTTGTGATTCTACAAATAACACTTCATTATAATGCTCCTTCAAGCGCTGCTCTTCATTCTTTTCAAGTGGTTCTCCCTGATTTCCATTTGTACAACACAGGTTGTCAATCTGTTGTGGACTCCTAGAATAAGGAAGTGTGTCTGCAAAGAAAAAAGCTGACATAGCTCTCTCCCCCTCCCTCCCTCCCTCCCTCTCCTGAGAAATATGATTTAACTGAACAGCTTTGGACAAAAACAGATGCATAGCTCCAAAGGAAGGTTGGAATCTCCTTCAGCCAAAGCATCCTCCCCCCCCCCCGAACCAGTCTGCACATTGCTGAAATGTATTTCTCCTCTACTCCTCTTGGTTCGGGATGGGGAAGGGCTCTGTAACCAGATTCCTCTTTTAGATTTGCCACACTTTTTTTCTCCATAAATTCCTGGCAGATCAGACGCACATTACTTTGGCAACTAGGCTTCAAAAATGCTAAGACACTTTCCCCAAAAAACTAGTTGCTCAAGGAGAGAGAGGGTGTGCCTGTGCGCTGCATGCTGTACGTGTGCATGTGAGTACTGCATGTATGTGTTCATGCGTGAGGGAAGCTGCACCCACTTTTGTCTTGGCCATGTCCACAACTGTCACGCTGTCCCTTGGAGGATTAGCCAAGAGAGAATGCACCCCTTGGGCCAAAAAACGTTCCCCACTCTTGCCACCGAATATAGAGTTGGGAGGGACCTTGAAAGTTGTCCAGTCCAACCCCCTGCCAATGCAGAAAATCTGTTGCTACAGCATCCCTGCTAAGTGGCAGTCTGTTCCGCTATCGTACAGCTTTGACCATTAGGAAGGTCTTCCTAATGTTTAGTCAAAATCCTTTTTATTGTGATTTGAACCTGTCGGTTTGGGTCCTACCCTCTGGAGCAACTGGAAACCAAATTAGTTCACTCTCTTATGATCTGCAGACATTAGCTGCTCTATTTCCATGTTTATTTCCATGCAGCAAAAAGCTTCTCTTGATTTCTGCAGATCAGACGATCAGTTATCAGTTAAAGGTACGAGAGTAGGCAAGGCTGGTATTTTTCTAGGGATCTGGAAGCTCTTCCCTCCTGCAAGACCAGACATTGTCTAAGCTACTAGCCATGATGGCTAGGTTCTACCCCCACTGTTGGAGGCAGTATCCCTCTGGATTTCAGTTGCTGGGAAATCACAAGTGGGGAGAGCACTGTTGGGCTCAGGTCCTGCTTGCAGGTTTCCCATAGGCATCTGATTGGGGACTGTGAAAACAGGACGCTGGACTAGACTGATCCAGCAGGGCTCTTCTTATGTTCTTAATACAATTAAAACAGATCCCATTTGAGCCTTCCTACCCCTCTGACTTTAAAGAGCGTTCCTTTTTATACGTTGAACATCAGTCTAGGGATAAAGTGTCACATTTTTATTTTTGCTTTTGAACACCTGTCCTTGAAGAAGATATCTGAGTAACTAAAAAGCTTGCTCAAAAGGATGTAAAAGGTGATAGCTTTCCTTGCTCATAATAATAATAATAATAATAATCCAACCAATAAAAAGAATCACTATATCCTATTTTTTCATTTCTGTAGGACCAGCACATGGCTACAAATAACTTGTTCAAATGGAAAAAAGAAAAGCAATGGCTCTTTCCCTCTCTCTCTGCGAGAGTGTACAGTGTGTGTATAAGGTTAATTTTGCTGGTGTTTGCTGTCTTATTTTTTAAAGAGCTATATCTGCACACGTCTGCTTCAGCAATGTAGCAGAGAACAGTTCAACTTTTAAAGCATTCTTTTGTTACAAAAAATGATAAAAACAAAATGACAAAGACAAGTAATTGTAAGGAAGGACTAGTGTTGCTCATTGCTAGGGATATTCAGGCATGGTTGATAGAGCATTAAACAACGAACTGATGTGCAGTGTGTGGGGAAATATCATTTTGTCATTGACAAAATATTGTGGTTGGAGAGTGCTAGAAAAAACGATATCCCCTTTAAAGGGAGGCTGGATGTCTGGCCTGCTCTATGTGTGCATTGCACTGACTGAAGGGGGACTGATTCCCTGCACTCTGCTGCCACCTTTGAGACACTATGCTCAATTACAGTCATACTCCAGTTTGTATCTCTAGAGGGGTTATGCCCCTCCCATATTCTTGGACTACAATTCTCATCACCTCTGACAATTGTCTGGGGCTGATGGGAACTGTGATTCAAACCACCCCCAGGGCACTAGGGTTGGAGAAGGCTGCCTACAGCAGGGGTGAGGATCCAGTGGTTCTCCAAATGTTGCTGGCATACAACTCCCATCAGCCCCAGTTAATGGTCAGGGATGATGGCATTTGTAGGAAGCTAACAGTGTGATCCTATAAATCTGTATGTGTGTAATCTGTCAGCCCCTCTAGATGCAATAGGGCTTACTCCCAGGTAAGTGGGTATTGGGACTGCAGCCTCAAGGAGCAGAAGCCAAGGCCCTTTGTGAGCGAGACCAGGCACTTGGTTGCCCTTGTGCTGTGCAAACCTAGACCTCCACAAGTAGGGCTGCGGATCAAGGGGGGGAGAGGGAATTCAAGTGTGCAGATCGATTAGCTGCTACACTACTAGGTAGAATTTGCAAAACCTATATAAAATAATAGCATCAAGAGCTAGAAGGAACCTTAGAAGTCATCTAGTGCCAGGTCTGCAATGCAGGAAGCAACTACTGCATCCTTGACAGGTGGCCATCTAACCTTTAATTAAAAACCACCAGCAAAGGAGAGCTCCACACCTCCCAGGGCAGTCTCTTCCGCTGTCAAGCAGCTCTTGCCATTAGCAAGTTTCTTCTAATGTGTAGCCAAAATCATCTTCTCTGCAATTTCCACTATTTGGTTCAGTGTTTCCCTTTGGAGCAACAGGGACAAGTTTGCTCCACCTTCTGGATGATGGGATTTCAGATATTTTGCTTTCAAAATGCAGGTGAGGAGGGGAACTTCCATCGGGCCTTGAAGACCTGGCTTTTTAGGCAGGCCTTTGGGGAGGATTAGGTTTTTATTATTATTGGTTGAGATTTTACTGTTTTAATGTATTTGTATGCTTTTTCTGTACATCTCTCAGAGTGACTGGACAACCAGCCAGATGGGCGACTAACAAATCTAATAAATAAATAAATCCACGCTGGAAAACCATTTTGTCTCATCTGAGGACTGGGTGTACACTGCCACAACTTCACTACAATTGTTGGCTTTTTTCTTGCACTCACACTGCATCATGGCTTTTATGAGCATTCGATGCTGCCTTCTGCTGAGTCAGACTTTTGGTTCAGACTATCCCAGTGTTGCCTGCTTTGTTTGGCAGCCAGTGCCATAACTAGGCAGGTGCAACAGGTGCACAGGCCCAGGGCCCAGGACGAAGGGGCCCCTGAAATGGAACTGACAAAAAAAATTGTCAAATATAATAATATTTTCAAATTTTAAATTTCGCCGCCGTGCTCTGCTGTGCGGTTCAGATGTCGGTGAACCGAGTGTGTCGAGTGGGCCCAGGCAGCCCACTGCGTTGTTTAGCGGTTTAGCGATTGGTCATTGCGTCGCTCAGTCCCTGGACGCCCTGGATGCCCTCTGCTCACCAACATCTGAATGACTGAATCGCAGGACTGATCGACGCATCACACGCGCGACGGGAGCGAATGTTTATGTTTACGTCGTGGTTTATGCCGCTTTTTACCCAACGACCCCAGCTGAAAATATTGTTGACGCTGTTTGTTAACTAGTCTGACTTTGACTTGTGATTCGATAACGAACGAATTACTTTGTTTTCGCATTTATGTGTTATTGTGAAAACAGGTAGGTAAGCTTTATTAAATAATAAAAATCTCAAAAATATGTTCGTATATTTTAAGGTTAAGGTGGTGAATCATCTATTTGAATTTAGCGATATTACATTATTTTGCTACACTTCTATACCGGGGTAGATATTTTCAGGTATTAAATTTATATTGTACATAAATTAAATTAAATTAAATTAAAAATTAAATACGTATGTGATTGTGAAATGTAATTTATAAGGCATACAAAAACTTAGCTCATAATTATCGTTATTATTAAAGTAAAGATAATGTCAAATGCAAATAATTATAAATATAGGAACATATTTATATAAAAGATTATCATTGTAATACTTAAGCTCTTAAATTTTCAGAAGATTTGATGATTTTAAATTTTTTGAGATTTTTTATCGATTTAATTTTTTAAATATTTTTACCAATACTCATGCAGTGTGATAAATAGTATTTTTGTTTTTTTCTAGTCCAAAAATGTCCAAGCAACTGTCGGGTTCACAAAAGAGAAAAATAAACAAGCGGAAATTAGAAGAATGCAAATCAATGTCGCAGCAATTTGTTAAATGGCTGAGAAAAGAAACACCAGAAGGCTGGCAAATACAAGGGAGTAAGAGCAAGTATTTTGGAAATTAATAATTTGGCTCTATTTGCACCTTGTGCAGCTCATAATCTAAATTTAGCTGGTGTCTACGCTGCATCTACAACGCCAGAAATTATCACTTTTTTTGGTACTGTGCAGAGATTATTTAATTTTTTCTCATCCTCAACAACACAATGGGAAATTTTAATGAAGTCTTTAAAATTGTCACTTAAAAGTTTTTCTGATACGAGGTGGTCATCAAAGGCCAATGCAATAAAGTCGCTATGTTTACAATTATCCGAAGTAAAGAAAGGATTGGAAACTATTGCAAATGATTTATCAAATCTGGAAGCTGTATCAAATGCAAAAAGTTTGCTGTTACAAATTAATTATAGATTTATCTGTACTCTTTCTGTGTGGAATAAAATTCTACAATGCATTGAACGAACAAATAAAGCATTACAACGAAAAGATGTATCAATAGACCATGCAACAAAATTAATTGATGGACTACGTGGTACTTTACAAGGACTACGAGAAACAGGTTTCGAACAAAATTTCCTGGAAGCAAAAAATTTGGCTGAAACAATGGATAAAGAGATTGGATTTCCTAATAAACGGAAGAGAAGAGTTAAGAAAATGGAAATAGATGAAGCACCGGATGAAGGAAGTAGCATGACACCCGAAGAATTATTTAAAATGCAAATTTACAGTGTTTTTGACACTCTATTGTCTCAAATAGATTGGCGTTATGAGCAACTGAGAACTATCTGTGACGATTTTTGCTTTCTCTATGGCTCATCTTTAGAATCGATGAGCGTTGCTGATTTACAGCAGGTCTCAAGGGGAGATCCTTTGGGCTGAAATTCTAGGACTCAGAACTGGGACCTTCTGGATGGAAAGCCTGCACTCTGCTCTACTACTCAGCTATGTTCTTTCCCTGTGGTCTTAAGATGTGCTTAAGTGAACAGATGTTCTCATGTGTGCATGATAAGTTTAAAACATTAAAAACAATAAAAACCCTGGAATGCTATCTAGACGGGAAAAAAACATGCAGTTGCTTTCATGGAAAACTGGGGTTCGGGAAGGTCTGACAACGGTTTTAAAATAACCAGCATGGAGCTCAAAGTGTGGTGCAAATGTAAAACTAAATAAATAAAACACATTTTGTGGTTAGCTGGATTCTCTGGCAACAATATTCAAATAGCAAAGCACCTTTTTAATGATGTATTTCAGGGGAAGCCAACATGATGCCCTGTAGATGTTGATGGACTCCCAACCCTGTCAGCCTCAGCCAGCATGGCTAAGGGTCAAGGATGATGGGAACTGCAGTCCAGGAACATCTGGAGGGCACCACATTGGTTACTGCCTGATTTAGTTTTATTGCCCTAGTTATGTTCTTTGTGGATGAGACAGATCTATGATATTTTGAGAGGGAAAAGGGATGACTTGGTCACTCAGATTATATTTACAATGATGTAGCAAGAACTGCAAAAGCAGAAAAGTTTTGCGTGGCCTTCCTCAGGCTCCCGCAGAATGGAGCAGGCATGGCTCTCTCAAGGCAAGATCAGGGTCTTTATTTAGAGTTTGCTTCTAAGATTGCTACCTTTTTCCTGGCCAGGCAACTGTGTTTCCTTATTAGCTGTATTATGGTCTACAGCTATGATCAGAGAGCACATGGATGGTGTGGCAACCTCACTGCTAAAGCGAAGCAGGTTTGGGCCTGTGCGATGCCTGCATGGGAGACCACCTTGAGATCCAAGATGGAAGGTGGCATATATTTAATTAAATAAAAAACAGTCAGCAGAAATTGTGCTGCTAACGCATTCACTTAGTTTCAATTGGGGAAATCTACACTAGTTGCATTTTTGAAGAAGCTGGATAGGGTATTGGAGCCCTGCCAGGAAAAATAGGAGAGCTTTATTTGAGCCACAGAATCATCGCCATTCATCAAACCCACCCTTGAGCAAATGGAGTCTGGGGGAAAACAGCACAACACAGTGTCCTGTCTTCTCAATTTTTGTTTTCTTCGTTCCAGTATCAGCTTTCTCCTTATAGCTTGCTGATGCAAGGTTAGTCCAAATGAAGATATAGCTTTCTTGGTTGGTTCTTAGGATGCTGGAACAGAAAGTGCCTTTTATTTCATTTTTTATCTCAGGATATCGCTCTGGGCCTGCTTTTCATCATTCTCAAACAAAAGAGGATCCCACTGGGCTCCACTAGATGGAGCCACCTTCTCAGTAGAATAGACATAGCAGAGCTTGGAAAAGTTACTTTTTTGAACTATAACTCCCATCAACCCAATCCAGTGGCCATGCTGGCTGGGGCTGATGGGAGTTGTAGTTCAAAAAAGTAACTTTTCCAAGCTCTGCTAGTAGGGCATCATCCTAACGGACACCGTTATTCTACGGTACGTTCGCCTGACACAAGGAACTTGCTGTGGACTTTACCTGGTGTTGCAATGCTGGGCCATGAGGTAGCCTAAAGAACCAGCACAATGGGAAGCAGGAAGAATGGTTAGTCTATTTATAGCATTTGCAGATCAGTGTTAGCTGGCGCCATTGGGACTGGTGGGGCGGAAAGCAGGGAGACCAACAGTAGGTGGAGCCAGAGCCAATGACGGGTAGAGCAACCCCCTGACTGATTGCAAGAAAGAAGGCAAGCAGGTGGGGACTGACTGAGGGCAGATAGAGGTTGGTGGGGCAGTATCCCATTCGCCCTAATGGACCAGTCTCCAATGTTAGGGGTTTAATTTCTACTACTACTTTATCTAACAGAGACCTCAGTCTTTAGGCATGAGTCTATTGGCACATCTCATGTCCCAAATGTGGGATGGGAGGCTTGCTCTGCCAGTCCAATGGCACAGTTGCCAGACATTCCGTATGTTTAAAAGACACCTCATCAATGAATCCTCGCTTGAACAGAAGCCATTTTGCTGAGCCTTAAAGGGATGCAACAAATCTTTCCAGCCCTTCGTTCTGCAAAGCAAGGCACTGTTAGGTCCAAACCCAACACGCAAGTCGCCCTGTCAACCCCAACTCGCTTATTACACCCGGGAAGAGTGCGGAGTTGAGTGCAAATGAACCCACTATCAGAGATCAAGTAACACGAGACAAAAACCTTTGCAAAGGGGACCCAATACTTACAAGCCGAAGCAGGTCAGCATGGGAACCTCGTTTATTGGTGTTCTAGGGTTTATATAGGCTTACCCCGAAGTTTACAATATCGGGCTCACGTCATAAAATACAAAAGAAGCAAATGCTAAACATTATAGCTTTGGGGTATATGCAAGGAGGTGAAGGGGTACAGGGGGAAGGACAAAAGTGGAAACATCAAGACTATCTCTCAGACTCTGTGTCTACATACTTCGCAAGTTCTTGAGATAAGCGCTTTGCATGAACCGACAAAGAGAAGAGTAAAGGGGTGGCCGGCTGCAACCGGGCGCCCCATGAGTAGGAGACAGACATGAAAATTACTACGCTTGCATATCAAAGGGTTTCACAAGTGAAGGTCTGTGGGGCAGCGGAACAACTTATAACACTTCTATGCAAGGCACATTTATAACAATAAACAAGGTCGTAGGCATGGATGTGATATAAGAAACACATAATAGTGAAGTTTCCAGCTCAAACCGGCTTTTATTATTCGAGCCACTGGAATGTAGGTAAGGGTCAGGTCACCAGGAAATAAACCTTTTTTGATATCAAAAGTCAGTCAGGGGTCACTTTGAATCTAATCTGGGCACTGTTCACATTTATATGGACAGGGTATAAAGCAAACTATAATGTTTAAGGCAATTCCTAAATTTTAACCCAACAGTCCCCCCTTTCAGCCCTGAGAGAATAACTGTTCACTCAGGTAGCTGCATTTTCCGTGTTTTGCTTCCCACAGTGGTCTCAGTGCCATTTCCATTAGATTAGATTGAGGCTTTCGGGAAAGTGAAGAAATCAGCCTATGCAGGCAGGCGGAAGCAAGCTGGATTAAATTTGGGATGCATTGTATACAGCAACAAACAGCTATTAATAATACTATAACTATTACAACATAAAACACAATCTTGCGTCCATCTGCTCAACTCCCTTTTCAGTACATCGACCAAGGAACTGTCAAGTATGACTGGACCTTTTGATACTACTAGAATGGCCCATTTGCTTGGTTTTGGTCCCTAAAACTAAACTCAGAGACCTATAGACATTAACTGAATAACATTAGAAATACATTGCAAGTAACAACATCCAGTAATAATAATAAAAACTATTACTATAATCACATAAAACAATATCTTCTGCCAGCTAGACCAAAATTCACAGAGCCACCAAGGGCCAGCAGGCATTTGGCGACCCGTTAAGCCCAATAGGAAAAGAACAAGTCAGTGACCAAAGGAAAATCAAATGCAACAAATGCTACCATCTCAACAGTAATATTACCTTACCCACTGTTTTATGTCCCATTCTTCAAAGTCCAATTGCCATTTTCAAGTGGGTATATCACATGTATTGGTCACACAGACCTCACCTCTTACTAAACCGCTTATCACCCAGCCCTCCTCTACCTCCTTTAAGCTGTAGCAGGAAGCAAAGGAGACTGTACTCCTTAAATAACAAAGGGGACTCCCACTTATCCATGTGGTGAAGTGTGTGTTCCTTGTTTTGGTTGTCCCTGTCTCCTGTAAAGTCCAGGCCAGTGGGAGGGTCTCAATATAAGAAGACCCCCTATGTCTGTATATATTTTCCGATATGTGTGCTTCTAGTCAAGAAAAAAAGGAAAACTAATGCTATTTCTAACGAGCAATGGGATTCCCTGTGGATGGGGGTGTATCCGCCAAGGATTAAGATAACATTTATGCGACAGCGTTTAACTCTGCCCTTGTTTTTCTATGCACAAAACCTCTGGAACGCATTACCAGCCGTGGGGGTATGTGTGAGTTGGGGTGGAAGTTATAGCTCTTGGCTTTTGCACCTCCTAGATTCCACTTGAACCAAAACGGGGTTAGCCAAGCCGTACCACTCCCTCCTTTTATGTGAAAGGCAGATGTACACAGATGACCTTTCACATATTAGCAAGCACCGTTCTGCCCCCTGGCTCCAATACTGATTTCCAGGGTGTGACTGTGCCATATGAGATGGATACACATTACAAGGGCTAATTAGACAAAGATCAGAATTCAAAATCACCACAATGGGGTGCATTATAAGGGTTAAACCTTCTTTGGCATCCTTACCCCAGCCAAACAGGGAATTCCAAATACATCCATGTTCCTATATCTGTGAGTGCTTATCTATAATGTAAATGACTGTATGGCAATCATGTGCTATCTAGAGTGTACTTGCTCCCCCATTTGTTTAACTGCTTCTAATTGTTTCTGTGCATAGGATGAGAAAGTAGTGTCTGAAGATCAGCTAGGTCATAACCTAATGTGATGGGTTTGAGGTGTTGAAACAAATCTGGATTGACTAATATTCTCTGGATGATCCATACAGGGACTTTAAATGGAAAATCACATCCTACATTTCCTTAATACCACAAAGGCATCTATTGAAATGTTAGCATAGGTTGTGTATAGTACTTATCAATATCATCATAATCACAAAATGTTCTAAGGCACATGCAACCATGTCCAGAATATACAATAATTGAACTTAATTCATTTCTTAGCATGAAAAAGCCATAAGATACATTAATCATTTTGAGAGAAAAGCAATCTTGATGGAATTCCAAACTATCATCTTCCTAGATTCTTACGGTGTGGACATCCATTCACATTTATTGTTACCTATTTCTAGCCATTGTAATGACAGAGTGAGAAAATAAACAAATGGGTCAAAACTTCACATTGATGAACCTCACATCTGAAGTAGCCAAATTCAGTAAACCCCTATTACAGAATCACTCAGAAGGATTTGAAAAGTAAAAACATCTAAAGAACAAAACAGCCATAACATATAAATTATGAAGGGAAAACAATGACAACAACACATTCTTAAAGGACAATGCATAAACAGTTACATTCAATATTACAATGGAAATATTACAAAGAAAACAAGTAAATAAAACAAATAAACACACTGTGGGATGGCTTGCACAAAGTTCATCCTGTTCCTGTTCATGTTCAGTTACAGCTTCCACTGAACATGTGTGTCTTTTGCTGATGCTAGGCAGAGAAACTGGAATAATGAAAGAATCTTCATTGCCCCCCCCCGAGTATCGTGTTCTGGTCCTGGAGCAATTCAAAGATGGAGTCCAAAATGTCTCAAAATAAAAATCTTCTGTGATACACACGCAAAAGGAAAATGTTCCTTGGGGAGAAAACACTTCAGTCCAGGAAAGAAAATATAAAAATAAAACATCCATGGCCACAGATGAGACTTCTGATCAAAGTGGACAAAACCAAAATATTGTTTTTGCAACAGACAGACAAAACACACAACAGTACAACATATTCTAAACTTCTGAGTTTCCCCATCCTCTGGCTATGTAGAGCCTTGCTCATGAAAAGTAGCCACGGAAAGCAGAGAAAAAGGATTTATACCTCTTGCTATGAATGCAAAACAAAGAGATGTTAGTGGCACAAATTGATTAAGTTCTGTTCCAAATCAGCAGGGAGTTCCAATGGTGCTCATCCTGTATGTAGAGCGGTTGCTCTAAGTGCCTGTCAAGGAATAAATGCACTAACATGCGTTAGAATTGTGAACATCATTTTAAAAGAAAAAAGTTCATTAGTAATAGTGTGATTTATATGCACAAGGTATGACAATGAGGAAAGCATTTTCCTGTTGAAAGTCCTGGTCCATCTTCAGTCAAAGAGCAACTGGGGATGAGTTTCTGTTTTGGAAGCAAAGTAATATTGATTCCCAATGTGAATTCTAATATGAGGTAGACAATTACTGTGATTTTGGTCCCCTTTTGATAATGAATTTACCTAGTCACAAGAGGGCATCACATTAGGTTTAAACAGCAAGGTGGCCTCAGTTTTGCCTATCTAGTAAATGGGCAAATCATACATTTCACAGACAAATTTAAAACAATTACCTGGGATCGAGTACCTCAAGAAGAGGTTTTATTTTCCTTATGGAAGAAAGAACTTTCAAGAAGTTTTGTTGTTGACTTCCAAATATATATATATATATTTTACCCAAGTTCAAAAGTTTAAACAGGTATAGGTTCTAATCCACAATCTAGCAACAATGATGAAGAAGAGAGAGAAAAACCCCACATACAACATTTTGTTATTTCCTGTCATTTTTCCCTTTTCCTGTCATTTTTCCCTTTTCTTATTACCATCAATAAATATTTCTCAAACTATCCTTCCTCTACCATCAAAATAACTTATTTCCTAGAATCCTTCATTTTACTTACAACCTTTCTAATTCATGGGTATCTTTTCCCTGTCAAAGTGTATGGGGGGAGGAAAACATTTCTACCCACAAGGCACTACATACAAATTTAGTTGGCACTTACAATTGCCTCCCTTTATATACAGGTAAATGGGTAGAGTAGTTTCAAAAGTAATTTTGTTATTTTTGCCCCTTTGGCCACTGACAGAAAAACTAACTGTGCCAGGCTTTTATCTACAAGCAACAGCCAAAGGTTCAGGTCTAATCTAAACAAAAGGAACTCTAGTATCTTCTCCTGATTTCAAGATGTATGCTTAATACGTTTGTGCTAGATCTAGAGAACAAGGGGGGGGAAACCAATCTCTTTCCCTTTTCTGTAATTCTGGCTCAACATGCAGTAACAAAACAAACAAACAAACAAAAAACAGAACCACGTCAAAAGAAACGTAACATTTACAAGATAAGAAATAACTGACAAATAATGAAAAGCAAAACTTATTCTAGACAAATATCCCCCCCTCTGTGAACATCTGCTATTGGGATTAATGTCAAACGGCAAGGGCTGAAATAAGAAATTATATTTAATAAGTTACAATCACATAACAGACAGCACAATAATTAGGAAAACACAGCCAATCCGTCTTTATATAAAACATAGTAAACCATAGGGATCACGTTAGACTTAAAGCATAAAACTGCTGCAAAAAAAACAATCATCCCACTGTTTAAACAAACTGGAGAAAACAATTTTAAGAAACTTGAAAAGGAAGGGAGCTCCAAAGAAATAAAACGTTCCTCAATGGCAAGGACTGAGATAAGGAGGATATAAAACATTACATCAGGAAGGAAGATGCACACAAGTAATTTGTAGCAAGCAAGACAGACAAACACACAAAAAAACCTTAATAATCTAAATTCATATCAAATAAGGAGGAAGGGAAGAAGGAGTTAACCCAGTACAGGAACAAAAGAAAAAGAAACCCCGACATTCTAAAAGGAATCGCTTAGTTCAAATCCTATACTTTCTTTTTTTTAAAAATGCTAAGAACTACTAAGGGAACAGGTGGGCAGCGCAGCTGATCCAAGCAATTAAAAGAGGAAAAGGTAAAATCAGCATGATTTATGAACGACAGTAATGGAAGGAAAGTTCCCTTGAAAGCAAACCCACAGAAAAACTTTCATACATAAACTCAAAAAAAGCTATACGCATACACCCTCTCACTTGGGTACCCAACTCATACACATTTCTTTTATGCAAATCCTTCCTATTACCATTCTTACGTTCTTACTTCCCGGGAAAACACAAGCCTTACACACCTAGGAGTTTGACCCGTCCCTGGGCGTCCAGGTACGGCTGGTCTCGCACAATCAATGGCGTTTCCTTAGTCAATAACCATTTCTCTTTTTCTCTTTTTCTCCTTTTTCGCAAGCACGTAACCGTTCCCCCCTGAGGGCCCCTCTCCTGGATCCTTCTCTTCCATCTCAGCACTTGAATCGGAAGAGACTTGTTTCCGCGCCGGCCGAGGAGCCCCGCCTTCGGGGCTGGAAGGCGACGCTGGCGCGGAAAGCATAATAGAACGACTTAAAATCATTCTTCTATCTGAGTCATCCTCAGAAAAATAACTTGGAGGGGGGGCCTCACCCGGTCAAAGATCTGTCTTTCAGCATTGTAAAAACCCTTTAATCTCTGCACTCCCATCTGCCATAGGAGCCAGAAATGCAATTAATCTGAATGTTTTACCTCAATCTGCTCCCCTACTCCTCTTAAAGGAACGGGTTTAAAGGAGCCACTCTTTGGCTACCGTTCACCCGGTGCCAATACTGCAGTTACCCGCGGTCTCGCTACCGCACAGAGCTCAATCATCTTTCTCTTTTTCAGGCCTCTCTTACACACAGGCAAGTCCTCCTCTTGCCACAGCATACACATTATTCCCAAAGGGCTGTCCTTTACCGGCACACTCCCTTTATTTCCCATGACGTCTGATAGCGGGTTTTCCTCAACTGTGCTTTATCCCCAAAGTGTCAAAGCCGCCCGCTTTTATTGATAACCGAGAAAATTCTCTCGTGGCGCCTGTTATCAAATTAAGGGGTGCAATGGCAAAAAGGGGGTCCGCACAAGGGATCCCGGGACGAGCCCCCAATTGTTAGGTCCAAACCCAACACGCAAGTCGCCCTGTCAACCCCAACTCGCTTATTACACCCGGGAAGAGTGCGGAGTTGAGTGCAAATGAACCCACTATCAGAGATCAAGTAACACGAGACAAAAACCTTTGCAAAGGGGACCCAATACTTACAAGCCGAAGCAGGTCAGCATGGGAACCTTGTTTATTGGTGTTCTAGTTTTTATATAGGTTTACCCCGAAGTTTACAATATCGGGCTCACGTCATAAAATACAAAAGAAGCAAATGCTAAACATTATAGCTTTGGGGTATATGCAAGGAGGTGAAGGGGTACAGGGGGAAGGACAAAAGTGGAAACATCAAGACTATCTCTCAGACTCTGTGTCTACATACTTCGCAAGTTCTTGAGATAAGCGCTTTGCATGAACCGACAAAGAGAAGAGTAAAGGGGTGGCCGGCTGCAACCGGGCGCCCCATGAGTAGGAGACAGACATGAAAATTACTACGCTTGCATATCAAAGGGTTTCACAAGTGAAGGTCTGTGGGGCAGCGGAACAACTTATAACACTTCTATGCAAGGCACATTTATAACAATAAACAAGGTCATAGGCATGGATGTGATATAAGAAACACATAATAGTGAAGTTTCCAGCTCAAACCGGCTTTTATTATTCGAGCCACTGGAATGTAGGTAAGGGTCAGGTCACCAGGAAATAAACCTTTCTTGATATCAAAAGTCAGTCAGGGGTCACTTTGAATCTAATCTGGGCACTGTTCACATTTATATGGACAGGGTATAAAGCAAACTATAATGTTTAAGGCAATTCTTAAATTTTAACCCAACAGCACTCAAGCTTGAAACCACTGCTTTTGATCAAGCTACATAAATATACATATTTGTAGCATCTGTCACCCGTCTGTTCAGCAAACTTACTCGGATTGTTGAAATAATGGAATTTCCTTCCAAGTGAGTCTTTGAAAAAGGACTAAGGAAGTGGACACAACTATACAAGACATCTATGGGCTCTCTTCTGAGCCTCGGCTCTGTGGCCCATTGAATCTGCTCTCCTTTCACTCATATATCACATGGACCAAGAGCCCAGCACATGTGCAAATGGTTGCCAGCTTACCAGCTGGGCTCTGCAGCTGTGCTTTTAACAGCAGCTTGATGTCCAGACACTAGCAGCTGTTAACATTTGTTTTCATGCTGCGGACTGGCAAACCTTTGTGCTCTGATTTCTGCTCACCAATCTGCATTTAGAGGTACAGTACCAGGGTTTTGTTTCTGGTCATTTGGCATTGAGGCATTCTTAATCAAAAGCCCCACTGTGCAATGAAAAGGAGGATCTGTGCACACTGAGTGAGGTGGGACACAGATCACAGTTGTGTCAGTTGCAACACTGGCCCATCTCTCACCTGCCCTGTCATTGAGTATGAACTGGTGGAGCCTGATAGTTAGGACCTCCAAATTAGATTGCTGCAATGCACTCTATGTGGGGCTGCCTTTGAAGACAGTTCGGAAAATGCAGCTTGTGCAAAATTCAGCGGCCAGATTGGTAACAGGGACCAGACGGTCCAAACATATAAAACCGATTCTGGCCCGCTTGCATTGGCTGCCTGTAAGTTTCCGAGCTCAATTCAAGGTGCTGGTTTTGACCTATAAAGCCTTACACGGCTTGGGACCACAATACTTGATGGAACGCCTCTCCCGATATGAAGCCACCCGTACACTACATACAAGATCAAAGGCCCTCCTCCGGGTGCCTACTCCAAGGGAAGCTTGGAGGATGGCAACAAGGGAGAGGGCCTTCTCAGTGGTGGCCCCCAAATTATGGAATGATCTCCCTGACGAGGTGAGCCTGGTGCCAACACTGTTATCTTTTCGGCGCCAGGTCAAGACTTTCCTCTTCTCCCAGGCATTTTAGCATGTGTTTGAAATTGTTTTTATATTGTTTTAAATTTTAAAATTGTGTTTTAAATTGTTTTTAAAATATGTGTTTTAAATTGTATATTTGTTTTAATGTTTTTGATTGCTGTAAACCGCCCAGACAGCTTCGGCTATGGGGCGGTATACAAGTGCAATAAATAAATAAATAAATAAATAAATTGCTCTGAAGTTGTCCACATGCGATCTTGGCATTGTCTCTTTCCAAGAATTTCCACAACCAGAGATGTTTTCTTGGTGATGACTGCAAGGCACTTGGAATATGCTCAGAAGAGGGCTGCTTCTTTCTTATGAATTCACATGTTCTGGGGTTGAACCATAGCACTGACAATAGATGCTGGAGCTAAGAGCCAGGGAACTTTCAGGGTTGCCAGCTTTTCTTTTTCTTCCTAAGAGAGTGCCTGTGGTTTTATGAAGTGCATGACATGCAAGCATCCAGCGGATTGAAGCTTCCTGTATCATCGCTATACCTGCATGGTGGGAAAAGCTTCACTACCTGAATTTGTGCTTTTCACACAGGTCCTGCCAGAAGATAAAGCTGGTAGGCCTGTGAATCCACATGGTGGAGAGACTTAACAAATGCTCAGATGGGTAAGACCTTCCATATGATATCAGAGCCTGTGAAGCATTGTGATAAACACACGGGAGATAAACCCCATCAATGCCCAGAGTGTGCAAATATGCTGGTTTTCAATTTTTCGTTGTTGGTTGTATTGACACTCTTTTAATGCATATTTTGATGCTACTTGCCTGCATGTTTGAATTTTTATTGATTCATAATTTTGGTAAGCTGCCAGGACCTATAAAAATGTCACAAGTAATTCAATGTATAGTTCTGCTTGGAGATCAAGCCAGCCTTGTTCATTATCCCCCTTGCATCAGTACAGGGAAGACAGCCTCACACTTTATTGTAAATTCCAGCGGTATAATTACGGCCATTTTAGACTGTGCCTCACTGGAGCAAAACATGGTAAGTTAGCTGTACTGCATTTGGAGGCCCTCTGCTCATTTTGCTGAGTGGGGACCTGGACTTCTGCCCGAAAGTC
This sequence comes from Rhineura floridana, assembly GCF_030035675.1. Lineage (NCBI taxonomy): Eukaryota > Metazoa > Chordata > Lepidosauria > Squamata > Rhineuridae > Rhineura > Rhineura floridana. Next base: position 23,112,203 of record NC_084482.1, read on the forward strand.
CTGTCTTGATGACACTTGTATGAAACCCTGGCCCTAGGTATCACAGTATAGTAGAGTTGGAAGGGGTCTATAAGGCCATCAAGTCCAACTCCCTGGCTCAATGCAGGAATCCAAATCAAAGCATTCCCAACAGATGGCTGTCCAGCTGCCTCTTGAATGCCTCCAGTGTTGGAGAGCCCACTACCTCTCTAGGTAATTGGTTCCATTGTTGTATGGCTCTAACAGTTAAGAGGTTTTTCCTGACATTCAGTCGAAATCTGGCTTTCTGCAACTTGAGCCCATTATTCCGTGTCCTGCATTTTGGGACGATCGAGAAGAGATCCTGGCCCTCCTCTATGTGACAACCTTTCATGTACTTGAAGAGTGCTATCATCTCTCCCCTAAGTCTTCTCCAGGCTAAACATGCCCAGTTCTTTCAGTCTCTCCTCACAGGGCTTTGGTTCCAGTCCCCTGATCATCCTTGTTGCCCTCCTCTGAACCTGTTTCAGTTTGTCTGCATCCTTCTTGAAGTGCAGAGACCAGAACTGGACGCAGTATTCAAGATGAGGCCTAACCAGTGCTGAATAGAGGGGAACTAATACTTCACGCAATTTGGAAACTATACTTCTGTTAATGCATCACACTGTTGGCTCATATTCAGCTTGTGATCAACGACAATTCCAAGATCCTTCTCACATGTCGTACTGCTGAGCCAAGTATCCCCCATCTTATAACTGTGCATTTGGTTTCTTTTTCCTAAGTGTAGAACTTTGCATTTATCCCTGTTGAATTTCATTTTGTTGTTTTCAGCCCAATGCTCCAGCCTATCACGGTCCCGTTGAATTTTGTTTCTGTCTTCCACGGTATTAGCTGTGCCCCCCAATTTTGTATCATCTGCAAATTTGATAAGCATGCTCTGTACCTCTTCATCCAAGTCATTAATAAAAATGTTGAAGAGCACTAGGCCCAGGACCAAGCCCTGTGGTACCCCACTCGTTACTTCCGACCAGTTTGAGAAGGAACCATTCATAAGAACTCTTTGAATACAATTCTGGAGCCAACTGTGGATCCACCTGATGGTTGTTCCATCCAGCCCACATTTAGCTATCTTACTAATCAGAATATCATGGGGCACTTTGTCAAAAGCTTTGCTGAAGTTGAGATATATTATGTCCACAGCATTCCCTCAGTCTACAAGGGAGGTTACCTGATCAAAAAATGAGATAAGATTAGTCTGGCAGGATTTGTTCTTCATAAATCCATGTTGGCTCCTAGTAATCACTGCATTGCTTTCAAGGTGCTTACAGATTGACTGCTTTATAATCTGCTCCAGAGTTTTTCTAGGGATTGATGTTAGGCTGACTGGTCTGTAGTTCCCCAGTTCCTCCTTCTTGCCCTTTAGGGACAACATTAGCTCGCCTCCAGTCATCTGGCACTTCACCAGTCCTCCATGATTTCACAAAGATAATAGACAGCGGTTCTGAGAGTTCTTCAGCCAGTTCCTTCAATACTCTAGGATGCAGTTTATCAGGCCCTGCCGATTTGAACTCGTTCAAAGTGATTAGGTATTCCTCTACCATTTGTCTATCAATCGCAAGCTGCAATCCTGCCCCTTCTACTTCATGTTTCCTGGGAGGGTCATAGACTCTTTTTTGAGAGAAGATTGAGCCAAAGTAGGAGTTGAGCACTTCTGCCTTTTCTTTGCCATCTGTTGTCATTTTGCCATCCTCATTGAGTAGCTGTGCCACCATTTCTTTCTCTGTCTTTTACTATGGACGTACCTGAAGAAAGTTTTGTTGCTTTTAACATCCCTCGCTAGCCTCAGCTCATTCTCAGCTTTAGCCTTCCTGACACCATCCCAACAATTCTGTGATACCTGCCTGTACTCTATCTTTGTGGCCTGGCCTTCTTTCCACTTCCTGTATCTGTCCTTTTTTGTTCAGGTCATCTCTAAGCTTTTTGTGAAGCCACATTGGCTTCTCCTGCTGTTTCCCCTCTTTTTTCCTTGTTGGAATTGCTTGCCATTGTCCTTTTAGAATTTCCTTTTTTAGAAACTCCCACCCCTCTTGGACTCCTTTTCTCATTAGGGTTGCTTACCATGGAACTGTACTTACAATTGTTCTGAGTTTATTAAAATCAGCTTTCCTGAAGTCCAGGGTGCACATATGGCTACTCCCAGCTTTTAATTCTGTTAAAACCAATAATTCAAGTATGTTGCTGTCACTTTCCCCCAGAGTTCCCATAACTGCCACTTCATCCACCAAATCATCTCTATTGGTTAGAATCAAGTCCAGGATAGCTGATCCTCTGGTTGCTTCCTCTACTTTCTGTAGGAGAAAGTTATCTCCAACACAAGTCAGAAATTTCTGGAGGGGCCGTGTTTGGCAGAATTTGTCTCCCAACAGATATCGGGATAATTGAAGTCCCCCATTACTACTACATCATGCCTCCTTGAAACATTGGCAATTTGCTTTTCAAAAGTTACATTCTCGTCTTCTCCTTGATTGGTTGGTCGGTAGTAGACTCCAAGCACCACATTCCTTTTATTCCTTGCCCCATTGATTTTAATCCAGATACCCTCAGTGGAGCTACCAAGCTCATCTTCCTGTACTTCTGTGCAGGAATATATATTTTTAACATATAGCGCGACTCCACCACTCTTTTTATTCCTTCTGTTCTTTTTGAACAAGTTATATCCTTCAATTGCTGTATTCCAGTCATGGGAGTCATCCCACCAAGTTTCAGTTATACCTATCAAGTCGTAATTACCCTCCTGTATTAAGAGTTCAAATTCGTCCTACTTGCTTCCCCTGCCCTGCACATTAATATACAGACATCGGACCATGTGATTTATGGCTTGGCTTCCTTACTACATGTTTCTGAGGGCTGTTACTGGGACCTATTACAGCTGATCTCTCTGTTTCCGTTACTGTGCACAAGCCTTCATCAGTCGTTACTACCAAGTTTCCGTCTCCCTCCCCCTTAGGATTCAGTTTAAAGCCCTTCTGATGAACTTCTCCATGCTGTGGCCAAACACATTCTTCCCAGTCCTTGTGAGATGCAACCCATCACTTGCCAGCAGTCTTATCTTCCAGGAGGCATAGCCTGTGGTCCCAGAATCCAAATCTCTCACGTCGGCACCACCTTCGTAGCCATTCATTCACACAGATTATTTTTCTTTCCCTTTCTACTCCTCTTCTAAGTACTGGAAGGATGGATGAAACTATCTGGTCCCCAAAGTCCTTGAGTTTCCTTCCTAGAGCTTCAGATGTGATTTCTTCATAGCTCCATTTGGCAGTATCATTTGTTCCCACATTGATGAGGAGAAAGGGATACCTGTCAGTGGGCTTGATGAATGATGGCAACCCTTTCGTCACATCTCTAATCTGTCCTCCTGGTAGGCAGCATACTTGGTGAGTCCACGGATCTTCTTGACATACTTGAGTTTCAATCCCACGCAGTAGGGAGTCTCCCACTACTTGTACTGTTCTTGTTGTGGGGCGTGGTTTCATTGCCCCTGCTTGATTAAGCTTCAGCCTCTTGCTCGTTGTTGCACAGGGTCTCCTGTAATTCTTCCACCACAGGCTGTCCTCCAGTCTCATCCTCGAGTGGTTGAAAGCGGTCCCATAGTTCCACTGGTGAAGGGTGTCTTCTAGCTCTTCTGCTCCTGTCACCCTTTCCCACGGAGTTTCCTCCACTTCGTTGTTCCTCTCCTCTTCTGTTACCATATGCTGTTGTTCTTCCACCTCCACGTCTCTTTGCTGCTGTTCCAGCGTTCTGTCTAGGAACTCTTCATATTCTCTTATAGTCCTCAGTGGGGCCACCCGGCGTTCCAGGCCTCTCACTTTTTTTTCCAACAGTGCCATGAGCTTGCGCTTTCTCAGGCAAGAAAACAAACATGGCACACACTTTGCAGGTCACAACCACTGGAGTATCCTTCCCTTTCATACTCTTCTACCTTTTGTTTCTTTCTAACTACTTGTTTTGGAGTGGCCTGTGCTTTGTCCTGTCCTACTTTACCCTGAACTTGAGAGTCCCACTGGTATGCGGTGCACTGTACAAGGAGAATTAGTAATTTTTAAAATACATATATATTTTTATTTTTTTTAGGGACCTCCCCTGTTGAACTCCTTTGTCAAACTCCTGTTTGCTCTCTCTGTTCGCTCTCTCTGTTTGCTCGCTTTCTGAAAGCTGGCTTGCTTTTATCTCCTCTCCTGTGGACCAGCTGAGATAGCTCCATCTGCTCTGCTCAGTTAGGACGGAAACAGAATTAAAGTCCCAGCACACACAGCTGCTGCTTGTTGCCCTCAGCAGTTCTCAGGCCACGTCCTTAAGCCAATAGCTATCAGGCCACACCCCTTCCAATCAAGCTGCTATGGAGTCCTTCAGAGCACACAGCTTAGAGCACACGGCTTCAGAGCCCTCTTGGCCTTTTTCTTTTCCTCGCTACAGCTCCTTTGTCAAACTCCTGTTTGCTCTCCCTGTTCGCTCTCTCTCTCTCTGAAAGCTGGCTTGCTTGTATCTCCTCTCCTGTGGAACAGCTGAGACAGCTCCCTCTGCTCTGCTCAGTTAGGAGTCCGAAAACAGAATTAAGTATGGTTGTATGTGCTAGTCAATTAGGGATAGATTAATCTGTCAATTTTGGTTTTTCTCATTTTCTTATTTTTCCAATCTTAAATTTAGTTCTCAACAATTCTGCAGCAAGTTGTGAATCCTCATGAAAATTCACCAGTATTTTAGTGCAAATTTATTGTGATATACACCATTTTGTATGCAGTTTTGATTAACACACACATTTTTGCAGTTTTCCCTACTAGAGTGCATTTTTGTACGTCATGTTCATCCATATATGCATTTTATGCACACCTTCCCCTAATTTATGGATTTCTGTAAACATTTTCTGGTTGGAGAACTTCATCTCAAAATTCAGAGGTGTGAATTTCAAAGGATAGCAGTGTTTTGGTTGGCAAGGCATATTGATTCAAAAAGTGCCAAACAGATAGGTTCTCATTAAAATGCAAACAAAACTGAATTTCTCCCCTGATCCTCTCATCAACAGAGAATGGGGATGGAATGAAACTCAATGTCCATCCATCCTAGCATTGGCCCAGCATACAGGCCATAACGAGTGCATCCCAAAAATTAAAAAGGAAGCAATCACCCCATCCTGTGCACTGGCAGCCTTTCTCTCCCTCCCCCCCATGCCTCAGCCTATGGATCAAGGGACCTCTTGTGCAATCTCGTCATATGTAAGATAATTGGATTTTAGCAAAAGGAAAAAAGCATTAGAGACGCATCAGGGAGACAGTGCCCCTGGCGCTGAACCTGCTTGTGCTGCCCGGATGGGTAGCAAATTATCCACTGCCCAGAGGACCCCACTCTATTCTCTCTCTCTCTGAATCAGGGAGTCCATTAGGTTGAGTCCTTTTCTGTCTCTTCAGTTTCCAGGCAGGGAGGTTAGATGAGGGAGAGATAATAGCATAGTAATTTAATTGTCTCCCCAACCCCTCCTCCACAACCCACCCCAACCTCAGCTTGTGGCATCAAGAAATGAGAAGCTAACAACATCACAGGGAAGGAGACAGTGATCCAGATCCAGATGGCATTCACTTTAACCCATCTAATATGGAGTGAAGCTGATTCCCCTTCAGAAGCAGCAACAGTCATGAGTGGGAGGCATGTGGCAGGCCCCAAGAGTCTCCCTGTGAAATGGTTCATGCATGGCTCTTGACTTCTTTCCACTCGATGCACTCCTGTGAACCGACTCCCCTGAAGAGCACTGCAGTCAGTGCCAGCCTAAGACATTGGGCTGCCTGAAGCGGAGCCCAGTCTCGCTACACCATTCCAATGCCAGTTCCTGCTTTTTCCCATCCCCTGCCCACCCCGATTGACCTGATTGCTGAAACAGTGGTGATGTCAAGGCAAGTCTTTCGGGGCAGAAATCCAATGACCCAACGCAGGAGGAGCAGGTGGCCCCTAAACACAGAAGGGCTGGCTTACCTCTGAGTACCAGTGGCTTGGAATCAGCAGTGGGGAGAGTGCTGTTGGTGCCAGGTCATTTGGACTGCCCAGAGGCATCTGGTTGGCCAATGTAAGAGCAGGATGCTCAGCTAGATGGGCCTTTGGTCTGATCCAGCAAGGCTCTTCTTGTGAAATAAAGTAATACACATTGACATCTAAAGGGAGGGCCCCTGTAAGACCATTAAGTCCAGAGGGCAACTGCACCACAGCTTTGCTGCACAGCAGAGTAATCCATGATTGAATCTTCAGGTGACATCAGAGGATACTGTCAGTTCTGCCTGTGGTGTTCTTTCTGTGGTGGTCTATTCACATGTGTGACTCATTGGTGCTGTAATGAATATGCCCTACACCAGCTTTCCCATCGGCCCCTAGTCAGCATGGGAGTTGTAGTCCAAAACATCTGGAGGACACCAGACTGGGGTAGGCTTCCCTAATGGAAGGCCCAGTCCTGAATCTGCAACCAGTCTTGAGCTTAGGAGAGAGAGAGAGAGTGTGTCAATTTTGGTTCTCTGGGTTTCTCATTTTTCCAGTCTTAAATTCGGTTCTCCAAATTTCTGCAGCAATGTGTGTTTTCCCCCCCTCTATCACTTTAGTGTGAATTTCTCCTAATGAACACAATTTGTAGTCAGCTTTGATTAAAGTACACATTTTTGCAATCAATTTCTCTTGCCTCTGAAGGGGTTGTTTCAGAAAGGGCAACAGCTGAACAAAGGCAGGCTGCTGTTTCACCATCCACATTTCCTTGTTACAAAGTAAGAAAGAGAGAAGAGAAAGAAAGGAGTAGAGTTGCCAATGTGTGCTTTTAAAAATACCTGGTTGCTGGGGGCGGGGTCAGGGGCAACCAGGGCAAGTTTTGATTGGTCAGGGGGTTAGTAGAGCCAAGCAAGTTTTTGACAGGTGTGTGGGTGTGGGAATCTGATGGCTTTGGTTAGTTCAGGAGTGGGGCCTTGTGGATTCTGATGAACCAGGGTGAGACTTGAGGGATGCATCAGGGCTTAGTGAATTAGTGGGTGGAGTCAATGGGGGGATGTACCTTACCCAGTTCAAAATACTTAGCTTTTCCAACAAATTGCCTGATGCTTGACGCAAATATACAGAATGAAAAGGTAAAATACCTGAGAGGCGGCAACCCTTGTATGCTTTCTCAAGCAGTGCTGGAGATTGCTAAAAGGGAACCTTTGAGAAAGCAGCCTTAAGTCACGACTCTGGAGTCTAGAGCCAGTTTACACTTGTGATTGTGTGACCCAGCCAAAGTTAAGGAGAAATCCCACTGAATTTCAGTGAAAGAGATTTAAGCACATGCCTAACTCTCCCATTCAAATCCATTGTCCTTAAAAATGTTTCCACTAGCTGGATGATGCCCCTCGCTGGATCGTCACCTTGTAGTGGTGAGTGGGCTTGCGTGTTCCAGTGAACCCTATGAGTGATGCCGTCGGTATGTACTCCCAGCAGGGTCACCCATGCGGTAAGGTCAAGGGAGACGAACCAGACAAAGAACAATCCAAGAATGTCCTCATGGCAGAACAGGCGGAGGATAACAATGTGTACGTTACAACGGCTGTGAAGGCAGATGAAGGCTGCAGCAGATAAAAGACTTCCAATCGTCGTGGTATCCATGCCATTGGATCAAAGCCTTTTTCTGTCAAGATTGTGTGTTGATTGTTGTGTGCTGATCTCCGCACATAAAACAAATTCATGCACAGGCGTCTTCCAACCAAACCAAACCAAAAGTCCCATGGTGATCAGCGAATGGTGATGGGGGCAGGACTGTGACATCCGGAAGCCCCTAGTCATGGACCGACACATGGGTGGTGGATAAAACCTCATCTTGGAAGACAATTTTACTCGCCCACGAGTGATCGCCAGTGCAGAAAATGCTGATACCTTTTACTTCCAAAGTTTGTGTAAAAAAAATTACCAGAGTTTAAGTGGTAAACACACATGGCATCTGTAGTTGTGAATAACACACACATGACACAACACAATACAACCAGTGGCAATGGGGAGAGGATGCAGTCTACACTTCTCTATTTATCACATGGAAATCTAGCCATTTAAGTGTATGTGCTGCATTCACAATTGACAGCACTGGACTGTCATTTAAACTCACAGAATGTTTGTCCCTGTACTTAAATAGTGAATATATTTAGCCATTAAAAACCCGCAGGGAGGCAGCCTAGGAGGGAATGAGCAGCAGAGATGGTCTAGGACAGGTTTCTTCATCTTTGGTTCCCCAGATGTTGTTGGACTACAACTCCCATCATCCTTGACAAAGCTGACTAGGGATGATGGGAGCTGTAGTCCAACAACATCTGAGGTCCCAAGGTTGGAGAACGACCTAGGATATGGGTACTTCTCATTCATGCCACTAAGCAAAGAGCAAAAGGGTGTGTGTGCTTGTAAGTGTAAGAAAGACACCAACTGGAAAATCAAATAGAGGTCATGAGCAGAGACACTGGCATTTTGCCATTCCGTGTGAACACAGTTCCCCATGGAGGCTGATGTCTGCTGCAGAACTTTCATTCCTGAGAATCTCAGCTTCATTAAAAATAAGCATATAGCTTTCAAGCTTATGGAGTGCATAAGCAATATCTGAAAAGGCGGCCACTTGAGCCTGTATGTGGGGTGGTTATTGTTTTAGTTTTCTTTTCTTTTAGGTATGATATATTATTTTGGCTATTAATTATGTTGTAAGTTGCTTAGAGACTTTCAGGTAGCGAGCAATTAATAAATTGAATGAATAACAACTACAACATCAATAACGATCACAAGTAAAGGAAGTGAGGAACATGAAAGTGCTTCAAGATTCCGGGATCTTCCATGCCCAGCATGTCTACCTCTTCACCCTTCCTTAGCTCATGCCTTTCATTCAGAACACCATGCCCCTTCTCTCTTCTGACCACACACCTCCAGCTGATCACCCTCATGCAAGATACTCAAACTCCCACATCCATTTCATTGATGAACTGAACTCTTTTTGAATACAGCTTCTTTTTTCCGTTGGTGGGGGGGAAAAGGAAAGGAAAAAAAGAGGTGGGGTCTTTTTGGCAGTGCAGAGTATGAATCACTCTGGTGGATCATCACCTTGTAGTGGTGAGTGGGCTTGTATGTTCCAATGAACCCTGTGAGCAATGTGAGCGATGCCGTCGGGAGTCATGTACTCCCAGCAGGGTCACCCATGGCGGTAAGGTCAAGGGAGAGGAACCAGACAAAGAATGGTCCAAGAAAGTCCTCAATGGCAGAACAGGCGGAGGAAAGCATGTATGTTACAATGGCTGTGAAGGCAGATGAAGGATGCAGCAGATAAAGGACTTCCAATCGTTGTGGAACCCATGCTATTGGATCAAAGCCTTTTTCTGTCAAGATTGTGGGTTGATCATGGTGCACCGATCTCCCCACATAAAACAAATTCATGCACAGGCGTCTTCCATAACAAAAGTCTCATGGCAATCAGCAAATGATGACAGGGTCAGGACTGTGAAATCCAGAAACCCCTAGTCATGAACTGGTACATCGGCGGTGGATACAGATTCAGACGGATCCTTTGCTAAAAACTTTATTTTGGAAGACAATCTTACTCGGTCACGAGTGATCGCCAAGAAGAGGAGGAGGTGGTGGAGGGCAGAAAGAAAAGGTCCAACTGTTCGTCCAATGGACAGGTGAGATATATCTGCCAGAGCCTATATCTCCAGGGGGCACCAAGCTGCTAGGTAGCCACTGTTGCTGTTTGTGCCACCTGTGTTTCCCTGTCTGTTGACTACTTCATCAGTAAAGTATATTGCAGTTGCCTAGCAACTGCAGGTCATACTCCTCTTCACACCTCCAGCCCTGAGAATGTGGCATCCTGATGGCAGATCCTTAAGGAGAAAAAAGAGTTCACAGGGTGCACGGTTCTGTAGTCACGCTGGGGTCGTTTGTTAGGATGTGCTTTCATAATCAGTGTGTGACTGGCTACTTAGGATCTGCAAGGAATTTTTCCTTCAGATCAGCTTAAATGTGACCTTGTCATCCAAGCCATCCTCTTCGCCATACAGCTTGGCTTGCTTGCACGAGGTGTCTACTGCAGGGGGTGGGCAAACTTCATACTTATGGAACTACTTTTTTACCCCTAGACCCCTGAGATCCACCCAATGGGGCCAAGTGCAAAATTGTGTCATAGGCCATAGGCACTACACATTTAAAGCACTGTTATACCACTTTAACAGTCATGGCTTCCTGCAAAGAATCCTGGAAACTATAGTGTGTTAAGAGTGCTGAGAGTGGTTAGAAGACCCCTATTCCCCTCAGAGCTACAATTCCCAGAGTTCCCTGGGAAGAGGGATTGTTTGTGAAAGCACTATGAGAAAGGCATGATTTTCAAGTGGTATCATAGTGCTTACAATGCAGATGTGGCCTTATAGGGAAGAATGAAATTAACAAACAAGGTGCCTCTGATCACATGCTCAGCCAACAAATTTGTTTTCCGTACCAGAACTGAGCTCATACTCCTGTCACACAGCAATCCACTTCTGGTTCCCCCTGCCCCCGCTCAAGCTTTCTTCATCTCAGCAGCTAGTTTGGGGGGGGGCAAGCCTTTTTGCTTCTTCTACGTATATGCTTAAGAACAGGAATTCTCAGGATTTGAGTCATGTCAGCGCTGAGACTTTATGGGGCTGACTCACTTAATGCATCACCTGTCCTTGCCATGCATGCAGCAGTGTTTTCTGGGTGCCATCACGTGCGATGCAAAGATGTGAATAAACATTCAGTGGGCCATGTGTCATAGTTTCCTGACACATGGCCCCTTGCATACTCCTGAGTACTCTTGGGAGTCTACTGCTTCCAAAGATGGTACTCTGCCTCCCTGCCTACTGAAAGATGGCGGTATCACTTTGGACTATAAAGGTGAGGAGGAATCACATGCTTGAATACCCCCCAATAAAAGCTCTCAATATAAAACTAGCACATCAAGAAAAGCTGTTCCGAAATTTCCCTACATGTTTCCCTTCTACATGCTGTGAGAGGTTTTTGTGTGGGTGTGCGTTTCAATGTGTGTGGGGTGTCTATTTAAACATATGAGGTTGTAGCCACTGTTGGTCTTACTCTTAGACCCACTGAAATCAGCGTACCCAAATTAGTCATGTCCATCCATTTCAATGGGTCTACTCCAAGTAGGGCTAACAACCCATGATTCCCCCAGCTAGTCTGAAGTGGTAAATTAGGAAGGCTCCTGCTACGTATTTCTCAAGCATGGCCAGCCAGCCAGTCAGGGACCTAACTAGAGCAGCCATTCCCAATAGCTATGTCTTGTCACCAGGAGGGGAGCTATCCTTACTCTTTTAAGAATTACACTGATTTAAATATTTAAAACACAGAATCCATTATTCATTTTCAAAACTCCAAGCTACTGGTCCTGCTTAGAAGCCTTGCCTTGGCCAGCCACATACATAGATACAAGGGTGTGGCTCTTTATTTTTGAAGGCACTCTGTGCATACTCAGAAGCACTCTTATTGCTTTGAATGTTCCACGTATTGACATTTCAAAGGACTCCCAGTACTGTAGAATCCTCACTCCAATGAGAATCCGCCACCGCCAACTCCTCCCCCCTTATTAAGGCCTTCTGTAGCTTCAGACTTCAGGGGGCAATACCCATAATAACCTGGCTCTGTCCTTTTGAAGAATAATACATTTCCTTCTAGGCTCAGCCTCAGCACCTGCCTTTGTAGGGACTTGAGGTTGGTAGATAGATGAGCCACCCGTCTGTTTCTAATGAGACTGTCTGGCCTCGCTTCATTCAACCACCTGCTTCCTCCCACATCAGCCGAGTCCTGCTTCTCAGCTACTAGGTGACTCCATCCTACGCTGCTGGCACTCCCCCCAGCATTACATCAGTCTTTGGATGCAAACGCCTGTGGGCCTCTTGTTGCTACATGAGGCTGGGATGCTAAAGGCCAGGCAGAGTACAAGAGTGGTGCCTAGAAAGGGGCATCCGCTTTGCAAGCATAAATGAAGCTGGGGATTGTAGTTTTGCAAGGGTGCTGAGGATGATGTCTGGGAGCCCCAGGCTTCTTGCGCAGAGCTACAGGTGCCAGAATTAATGGCAGGGGAAGCCCTGCAAGTTGTATCAGCTGTAACCATTCAACAGACTTGAGTCTGCACTGCAGCTAAACTCGCTTTCTGTTTTGCATGGTGTTGGCTCCTCACATTAGGCTTGCGTGTCTTTTAAGATGGCAGCACATTCGATTATTTCCTGTGTCTACCCAGAGCCACCCTAGGAACTGCAAGTGTTCTGGTTTGTAAATGTATGGGCTGGAACTGGAACCTGGAGGATCATTGTAGAAATCTCTGTGTAAGATCCACATAATATTCTGCAAACCACACAGAGAGCTTCGGCTATGGGTCGGTATATAAATGTAATACATAAATAAATAATAGGCAATATTCAGCTGTCACGTTGTGGCAGTGCAAGTATTTCTGCTTGTGCAATGGGATGTTCCCGTCTCTCCTCACGTGTGCCCCCCACCCTCTCTCCAAATCTGCTTCAGAGGGTTGGGGGAACCTCTAGGGGGGGTGTAGGGGGAGGAAGGGCCGTAGCTCAGTGGCAGAGCATCTGCTTTGTGTGCAGACAGTCCCAGGTTAAATAACCAACATCTCCAGGTAGGGCTAGGAAAGATCCCTACCTGAAATCCTGGAGAGCGCTGCCTGTCAGTGCAGACAATATTGAGCTAGATGGACCAATGGTCTGACCTAGCATAAGGCAGCATTCTAGGAGGAGAGGGGGAGAACTTTCCTTTGTGCAAGGAGAAATCCTCACACTGACGGAACAAGAGACTTAGCACAATGCTGAATTCCACCCATTAAAGCCTGTTTGGTTTGTTTAAAGCAGTGGAGTGGTTTGTTATTATGCTGCTGGCTTTTATTACTCTCATTTGCTATATACGTATGTATGCACACACAGAGTTTCCGTTTTCATTTAAAAGAAATTGTTTTAGCTTGCAAGCCATCTTAATGGTCTGCAATTGATTTACAAGTAGTGTATAAATCTATTAATTATCTATTTGACTGAATGAAATGAAATTGGGGTAGGGAATGTGTATTCTTTTTCAGCACCATCTAATAAAGTAGGCAACGTATGACCCTCGTCCATACATTACAACTTCCAATGCTGTAAAAAAGCACTACTTTTGAAATGATATAGAGGGATAGCATCTTACAGTCAACTCAAGTTGGCAGTGACCTATGCCAAATAAGTATATTTTCACTGTTTATTCCCTTCCAGTAGGTGTTTCCAGTCAGTAGCGACACGAGGGTGGGGGGAGGGAAACTGAGGGGAAGGGGAAGTACAGAAGGGAAGTGCATTTCCGGAGGGGGGAGAGGTTTGTACCACATATTAGATTTCTGAAAGAGAGATAATGGCATATTTCACATTACTGCTCCCATCCTTCCTCTAAAGCAAGTTTTATTGATTTGTTGGAGAACTTCCATGTCGGCATGTTTACGACTGCAGCCTTAATTTCCAGTTTATGATTCAGTTATTTTTGTATGGGGAAAGTAAACATAAGAACCTGTTGGATCAGGCCAAGTGCCCATCTAGTCCAGCATTCTGTTCTCATAGTGGCCAACCAGATGCCCACAGGAAGCCAGCAAGCAGGCCCTGTGTGCAAGAGCACTCTCCCCTTCTGCAGTTTCCAGTAACTGATATTCGGAAGCAGACTGCCTCCGACTATGGAGGCAGAGCATAGCCATAATGACTAGTAGCCCCTGATAGCCTTAGCCTCCGTGAATGTGTCAAATCCTCTTTTAAAGCCATCTAAGTTGGTGGCCATCACTGCCTCCTGTGGGCGTGAATTCCATAGTTTCATTATAAGGTGTGTGAAGAAGCACTTTCTTTTGTCTGCCCTGAAAGTTCTGGCATTCACCTTCATTGGATGTCCACAGGTTCAAGGGTTATGAAGGATAAAAACCTCTATCCTCTTTCATCATGCCATGCATAATTTTATATACTTCTATCATGTTGCCTCTAATTCGCCTTTTCTCTAAACTAAAAAGCCCTAAATGCTGTTTTCCTCATAGGGGAGTTGTTCCATCCCCTTGATCATTTTGGTTGTCCTTTTCTGAACCTTTTCCAGCTCTGCAATATACTTTTTAAGGTGAGGCGACCAGCACTGTACACAGTATTCCAAATATGGCCACACCAAAGATTTGTATAATGACATTGCAACATCAGCACTTTTATTTTCAATTCCTTTCCTAATGATCCCCGGCATAGAATTTACCTTTTTCACAGCTGCTGCACACTGGGTCTTCATCTTCATCTAGTTATATATTATGACCCCAAGATCCCATTCCTGATCAGTAACTGCCAGTTCAGACCCCATGAGCTTATATGCGAAATTAAGATTTTCTGCCCCAACACAATCACTTTACACTGTGTACAATGAATTGCATTATGACCCATTAGCTCCATTTGGAGAGGTCCTTTTAGAGCTCTTTGTAATCCTTTTTTGTTTTAATGACCCTCAACAATTTAGTATCATCAGCAAACTTGGCCACCTCACTGCTCACCCCTAACTCTAGATCATTTATGAACAAATTAAAAAGCACAGGTCCCAATACCTATCCTTCAGGGACTCCATTTTCTACATCCCTCCACTGGGAGAAGTATTCATTGATTCCTACTTTCTGCTTCCAGGTACTTAATCAGTTCCTGACCCACAAGAAGACATATCCTCTTATTCCATGACTGCTAAGCTTAGTACCTTTTCTTCAAGTAACCACAGGGGTCCCACCATGGAAAACCAGGGAGAGGACAAACTACTTATTTGTGGGTACATGGATGGTGTTTCCCTCCACTTGCTCCCTCTGTTGCCATCTATGCTTCCAGTTTGGAAACGTGTGTTTTAAGGTGCCAGGCATCCTGATTCAGAGCCCCTTGAAGCCTTCAGGCCAAACATCTCTGTAGTCCAAATAGCAGATCATAGGAAGTTGAATGAGAGACAGTTGCACTACTCTGGGACCCTGCTAGGTATCCCTCTTTTCTGCATCCTGCTTTCAACACTCTCCAATACACAGTTAGGCATACTTCATTAATTACTGCTCTTCTTGGTAAAATGCCTATTACAAGGCAGTGTGGAGGAGTTAACACCAATGGGTTTAAGATTACTGGGCTGGATTGTGGTTTTCTAATTCATTATTACAATCCAGACCTGGCTGTAAGGGATGCCACCATCTGGATATAGTTGATCGGAGCTGGTGCGCAGAGAAACGTGTGCAAACATGTGTAACACCGGTATCATTATCTCACTGTAGTTCCAAAGCTTGGCTCTTAAGGATGTATCTCCCCAACCAACCACCTTACTACCCCCATACCCAAGGGAAGAAACACTCGCACAGAAAGACTTGTATTTTGCCCAAGAGCCAGTTAACCTGTTTTCTTCCCATGCTCCCAGATGCTATTTCAGCACCATGGACAGAGCAGATAATTCAGCCAGGCGCCTCAATCCCTGTTGACATTGTTTATTTATTTATTAAATTTATTCGTCGCCCATCTGGCTGGTTGTCCAGCCACTCTGGGCGACGCACAACATAAAACATGCAATTCCCCTTAGAACCTTAAAATTCCAACAACACTAAAATCTAACCCACCCCAAAGGCCTGCCTGAAGAGCCAGGTTTTCAGGGTCCGACGGAAGCTCATCATGTAGGGGGCATGGCGGATGTCATTTGGGAGGGAATTCCACAGAGTGGGTGCCAAGATTGAAAAAGCTCTCTCCCTAGTTCTCACCAGTCTAGCTGTTTTAACTGGTGGGACGGAGAGAAGGTCTTTTGAGGCTGATCTTGTTGGGTGGCAACATTGATGATGCTGGAGACGCTCTTTCAGATAGACTGGGCCGAAACTATACAGGGTTTTAAAGGTCAAAACCAACACCTTGAACTGGGCTTGGAAAGCAACTGGTAACCAGTGCAACTCCTTCAGCACTGGAGTAATGTGGTCTCGCTGGTGGCTACCCTTAATCAGGTGTGCCACCACATTCTGTACCAGTTGCAGCTTCCGGACCTTTTTCAAGGGTAACCCCACGTAGAGCGCATTACAGTAGTCTAGGTGAGAGGAGACCAGGGCATGTACCACCAATGGCCGCAGATGGTTTGGAAGATAGGGGTGCAGCCTTCGTATCAAATGGAGCTGATACAACGCCGCCCGGCTCACAGCCGAGACCTGAGCCTCCATGGACAGCTAGGAGTCAAGAATGACCCCCAGGCTGCGGACTTGCTCTTTCAGGGGCAATTGTACCCCATTAAGCACCAAGTTAACATCCCCCAATCTTCTCTTGTCTCCCACAAAGAGTACCTCGGTTTTGTAAGAGTTCAGCTTCAGCTTATTCCCATCCAGCCACTCACCGACTCCAGGCACTTGGACAGGGTTTCCACAGCCAACTCTGGTGAAGATTTGAACGAGATATAGAGCTGTGTGTCATCCGCATACTGATGACATTGCAGCCCACATCTCCTGATGATAGCTCCCAGCGGCTTTATATAGATGTTAAACAGCATCGGGGAGAGGATGGAACCCTGTGGTACCTCACAGGTGAGAGGCCATGGGTCCAAGACCTCATCCCCCAGTGCCACCCTCTGGTACCTATCAGAGAGGAAATAATGGAACCACTGCATTACAGTGCCCCCTATGCCCAGCCTCTCCAGGCGGTCCAGGAGGATACTGTGGTGAACGGTATAAAAGCCACCGAGAGATCCAGGAAGACGAGGAAGGTGCATTTGCCCCTATCCAACCTCATATCATCCACCAAGGAGACCAAGTCCGTTTCAGTCCCATGTCCAGGCCTGAAGCCGGATTGAAATGGATCAAGGTAATCTGCTTCCTCCAAGTGCGCTTGCAACTGCTTTGCCACCACCCGCTCCACCACCTTGCCCAGAAATGGTAGATTCGAGACTGGGCAAAAGTTGTTCAAATCTTGGGGATCCAAGGAGGGGTTCTTTAGAATTGGTTTTATTATTGCCTCCTTGAGGGCTGATGGCATTATTCCCTCTTCCAGGGATGTGTTTACCACCGCCTTGATCCCCGTAACATTGGTTACGGGCCCAATGGGTAAAGAATGCACATTGTCCAAATACGTTTTTACACTGAAGTCTTGAATGGCCTCAAAGCAGCTTCATGCATCTCTGAATGGAAGCATTCTGAAGCTTGGGACCTATTCTTCTGATTTTTTCAGGGATTTGCAAAAACACAAAGAGAAATAAATCTGCAGGGCAGGAGTGAAGAGGGTAATAAAGCGACCCTCGGGCCTTAGATATTAAAAGCCACATGAAATGCAGAAATCCCATGACTTATGAGGCTAAGATGAAAGGGAGGAAATTAGAAGTTGCAAGACCCGATCTACTCAATGGGCCATTCAGCCCTTGCCTTTTGCTTCTCCAAATATTTTTGGGCACTTACTCTCTTCAGTCTATCCCACCAACCAGTGGCTTAGCTAGGAACTGGCTCACCAAGACACATGCTGCCAAAATGCACACGCGTTGCTCACTGCAAGTCATAAACAAAAAAAAATAGTCATGAGGAAAGCAGCAGAATTCATTGTGAACAGTGTGGCGGGGGGGCAGGGAGAGAGGAAAATGACACAAATTAGAGCACCACTCTTTGCTAATTAGTCAGCTACTGGTCTGCAACATATTTAAAGCAAGTGGCTCTGCCTGGACAAAGAGACACATGGTTAAATGGCAGCATGATGGCCCTTCCATGCTACATCAACAGACTCCTGTGCTATGTCATTTAAGCCAGTGGCTCTTAAACTTTGCTGCAATCGGGACAACTCTGGCATGGTTGTGTGCTTTGAGACTACCATATAGTCCTAACCTCATGACTATTATTTTTATCTTATTTATTATTTGATTTATATCCCACCCTTCCTCCCAGTAGGAGCCCAGGGTGACTATGAAAATGCTTAGGCTCCTGAACGCAGCCTTGCAAATAAATCCAACCCATTCTTGTAGGCCAGCTGCTTTTAGGCTGGAATCAATAGCTAAAAAGCGAGGGGGTGGGGAACCAACGTTTGACAAGCTTCTACACCAAGGGATTATTTCTACTCCCCATAAGTGACTAGGCAAACAGCTGCTTACAAGCTTCCACTATTGGGTTGAAACAGATCACACTTTCTCTGTGCATAGATAAAAGGCTAAATTGGTATTACTTACAAACTGGATGCCTGAAGAATAATTGCAGTTTGGGGCAGCACCAAGGGTTTCATGCTGGGAAATGGCCCCAATGTGTCATTCCCTCATACACATCTTCCAACTGCTCAAGTGCTCTCTCTATATCCAGCAAAGCACCGTGTCTCTCTGCTGTCTCTATTCAGCCAATGGCCTTTCAGTTGCCACAGCATGCCAAGTCCTATCGCAACCTGGAGAATATTGTTGGACTACAATTCCCATCATTCCTGATCACTGGCCCTGCTGAAGTCCAACCATGTCTGGAGGTGCAAAGATTCTCTATCCCTATAACTATAGCATAGGAATTAGTGATAGGGAAGTTCTCAGCTCAGTTCATGATTGGCTTCATATTGACAAGCTTTCTCTGTGACCCTGTGGAAAAGGCTCCTGTTTCTGACCATTCTCTCCTACCTCATAATGTGTGCTGATGTTGCTGTACATATGCACATTATCATATTCCCCTCCATACCTCCCCTCTACCTACTTCCTAGCACCAGCCAGGGCTGTGAACCACCTGGAAATGTCATCATCTGCCTCAACCAATCACACCCAGGAACAAGAGAGGGTTTTAGCTCCAGATGGAAGAAGGCAATCACCACTTGGGATAGGGAAACCTGTGGTTCTCCAGTTGTTGGACTCCAGCTCCCATCAGTCCCAGCCAGCATGGTCAATGGTCAGGGATGATGGGAGTTGTAATCCAGCAATATCTGGAAGGTCACAGGTTCCACATCTGTGGCCTGAAATGTTTGCACAAAACAAAATGAAAAGAACTGATTGGCCAACGCACAGAAAGGTTAATGCGGTGTAGTAATTAAACTATCAGGTTATGGCTGGAGAAATCCAGGTTCAAATCTCTGCTCAGGCATGCAGCTCACGGAGTGACCTTAGGCCAGTCTCTGTCTCTGTCACACACACACACTCACTCATCCACCCTTCAGCTCCCTGGAGGAAATGTAACATACAAATGTAAAAAATAAATACTCTCTAAAGAAAAGGTAGATCAGGGATGTAGCTGCTATGGCCCTCCAGACACTGTTGGACTCCCAGCTCCCATGAGCTTCAGCCAGCATGGCCAAAGGTCAGGGATGATGTAACCCAGCAACATTTGTTGGGCCAAAGGTTACCATCCTCTGTGGCAGGTGATCTGGTCATATAGTTCACAGCAAGCCATGGAAGTTTCACTAAGAGTGAGGGGTTGATATTAAGGAAGCTTTGCACATACAACAGATGAAACTGCTGGCTTTGGGTGTTGAATACAGGCCGCTCTCCACACGTGCTCAGAATCTTATTTGACCATCTGAATTGGAGAAACACTTCTCAATGAGGTGCTGTCTGATATGAAATACATTATCCAGCATTAGAGACTGGACAGATTGATATAATGGGTCAGCTTAGCTCTGAACTTGTGGCAACATCACTAACAGGAAGTTCCAGTCCATGCACGAAAAGACAGATTCACTCTGCTGTAATAGGAGCAGAGTCCTATTATGAAACTAGCCCCAGAGGTGCTGAGAACAAGTAAGGCCCACACCAGATAGCTGGTGAGGAAAGAAGAAAAAGTCAGGTTGTTTTCTTCATCTCCCCCCCCCCCCGCTTTCCTCTGCTATATAAATACTGCCTCAGCGTTTTCAGGCATTCTTGTCCCTAGTGGGAATATTGCCCATTTGCTCCAAGCTGACTGAGAATTGTGACTGGTCTCCACAGCCCTCTCCCACACACAATGCCTATCTTGTAGAGCTGCATCACATCATTATAAGCAGTTTGCAGGGTTTTATGGACATTCCCATAAAGAGCAACATTGATTCCAACAGGGTCAACCTTTTTTTAAATCCTCTTGCCTCTCCCTCTCAGAAGATCACAGTGCAGACACGGAGAATGTTCAGGCGCGAAGGATTCCGAATGGTCATGTAACAAAGGAAGAGTGACAGGGGCACCTCCCCTAAGTGTCCTAAAACAAGGGCACAAAACAGACCTCCAAAGGGCCAAGCAAGGTATAAACCACCATTAAAATTATGTTCACTCATGCCATGCTTTCCTTCCAGTTTGGAAGTGTGCAGGCTTCCCACTGGCATCTTGTTGGCCACTGTGCTGGACTAGGTGGGTGTTTTGCCTGATCCGGCAGAGCTCTTCTTAACCATTAGATGTGTTTTCAAGATAGATGAAAAGCCAGACATCAGCTTGCTCATGTTTGATGAAGGCAGCACACCAGGCATAGCAGCACAGAGGCACCACTGACACCTATCATTGGCTCTGTGCTGCCAGCCTAACACAGTACAGCACATTCAGCTACTGCTTGCTGTGGGCAGAAGAGGAAAAATATCAGCCACGAGTGTGACTAATTGCTGATTAGAGAGCAGTGGCTTTGTTTTTATTCTGCACGATAGCTTCTGAGGATGGGGCATCTATCTAAGCAACAGGAACTTGGAATTTCAGCAGCAGCAGCAGCCTTAGAAGCTGACAACTATCAATCACTCCTCACGGGGCCATTTCAGGTAGTTACTTTTTTGAACTACAACTCCCATCAGCCCAATCCAGTGGCCATGCTGGCTGGGGCTGATGGGAGTTGTAGTTCAAAAAAGTAACTTTTCCAAGCTCTGATCAGTTCTGGCTTGGAGTAAGCCCTTAGCAAAATGCTCTCTAGAGAACCCCCTTCCTATGTCAGGGGGGTCTCCTTGGCACCTTCAGCTTACCAGCAGTACCACAGTAAAAGGCAGAGGTGCTCTGGTGAAGCTGCTATTTTAATTTCCCACAATGTCCTGGAGTGACGCTACATCAGAGGCAAATGGAAGTTAAAATGGCCGCTCCCAAGACCTAGCACCTTGGCACTTATCAGGGTGGAGAATTGGCTTAAAGAAGTGCCTCTGGCAGGATGGTGGGGGAGGGACTGCCCAAGGATACCAAATGTTGGCCCCAGGCCTGAGTCAGGTGTAACTCTGTAATTTTGTTTACCTACGGCATGTAATTCCCCTAATTTTAAAAAATGTGCATGCTGCTGGGTCTCATGATGGGGATTTAGATTTGGAAGCTGACCCCAGGCCTAGAAAGGACTAGTTACACAACTAGTTCAATAAAGGGGTCATCTGGTTTCTCATCAGACCACATCCCAGGAGGATTGATTTTACCTAAACCATCCCCCACAGGTATTGATCTATCCTACTTTTTAAAACTTCCAGTGATGGGTTTTTTGCAAGATCCCTTGCTGCTTTGTTTCACTATGTTTTTTTCCCCTTTTGTCGTAAGAATGAGAATGTTTTCCCTGGTATTCTTAAAAGTGAACCTGCGCTTTGGAAGCTCCTGCCTGGGGCTATATAGACTCAACTGTTCTGTGAATAAAGATTTGCATTTGTTGCTACATAAAAGAGTCAAAATTTCAGAAGTTTTTTTTTATAGATACAGACTTCCTGAAGAAACCTGTCAACAGGTATAGGATAGTTAAGGATTAGTATCAACGGTCATCTCTAGCTGTGATTGCTGCATTGGCCCAATAAAATATATGTTACCTATTTTGGATCTCAGATTGGAGGACAAGGTGTGCAAATTACAGAGACTGTCTTCAGAGCTAAGCAAGATTCATGTCATACACACACATATTCATACTGGGAAGATCTGTATTTCTGGCCATTTTGTGGCTGCTTTCAACAGACCTCCTCAAGCCTGACAGGTTTCATAGCAAAAGTACAAGGCAAACTCCCATTCCATTCTTCCACTGCTTCAGAGTTTCTGTTGCACTGACAACCCCCAACCTAATCTTCTATTCAGGAAAAAAAATCCATATTCCACACAACCAAATACTGCCATCCTAACAATGTCACAAAAATATTTGCACTATGTGCTTAATTTGCGTAAATGCATTCTGTTTGCAGAATCTGGCTCTCGGTGAATATTCCTCCAGCCATATAAATAGGTCTGGATGTGTAAACTGCTTTTAATATCCATGCACTGTGCGCCAATGCAACTCAAAATGAAGTATGCAAAGAATGTACATGGTATAATGTAAATAATTCACTTTGTATAATGGCTACTAAGTTTCATAACCTGAAGCAATTGAGAGATTCAGAAACTACTACAATAGAGCACTCTTCGGACTGTGCAACTTCAGAAAACAGGATGTTCCTGCATGTAAAATGTATGAATGTATCTGCACATTAAAAAAGGAACCCTCCCTGTATGGAAAAAATATAGCATATCAGGGAGGTTAGGCTGGAATCCCTCACTAACACGTTAGCTTTCCACAAGCAGAGACTTTTTGACATGGAATGCTCCTCCATCATGCAACCCCACCACCTGCATTCTGATGTGGTATTTATACCCAGAGGATTGTAGTACATGTTTTTTTACTGAATATGTAGATTGCCCCATTTTGAAAAATGCAGAGGTGAGATCTACAAAGGATAGTTACAGTGAAAGGAGAGGATATTGGAAACTTGGTTGGAAAGGATGGCAGAGGTGCTGAGCCAAACTAGTTGACCACTATCTTCACAGCATGCAGCAATGTAACCAGTTTTTTTTTCTTACTGAATTACAGACACCAGGGGATGGGGGAGAGGAAGGCAACAAATGGGGAGGCTTATCTCTTTTCTCCACAGTGTGACTGGAATGACGCTCCACCCACATGCACATGTAGGGCTAGCAGCCTTAGGAAAAGAAGTCCTCATTATCAGCAGTGTGGACTTCCCACCTCAAGGCTCCTAGCCATGCATGCAAGGGGAGCAGGGAGTCAATCCAATTGTAGGGGGGAGGGAATAGATAAGCCTCCCCTCCCCATTTGTCTCCCCATGTCTGCAATTGAGTAAAAAAAAAAACCTAGATAAGTAGCTGAATGATATGTATCTAGCGAACATCTAGTTTGGCCCTGATTGCTGTCGCAGAACTAGTCAGGGCACCGAACTTCCACTCCTCTTAACAGCGCTCTCCAAATCGCCATTGGGTTTCCACATAATCAGGACAGCAACAATTCCCTCCATAACCACATGGGCTAAAAACAACAACAAAAACCCAACACAAGTATTTTTTAAAAGTACAAAGCTGAAAATATCTAGATGCCAGGTTCAATACCAGACCCCACCTTTGCCCAGTGAATCCATGGAACACAAGCATCTCTGTATGCAGAGCTGAAATCCAAACATTTGGAAGTCTCTGGGAATTCTCACAATGGGTCATTTCAAGTTTCCGGAGAATTCCGCTCTAATGCAACAGGGGCAAGAAAGAGACGAGAGCTAGATGCCTGTGGCTGTCAAAGCCCCATCCTAGGTGACAGTAATGGCCGGTGTGGTGGGGCAGAGCATGGAGCCACCCGCACGACACCAGCATTGCTACATCTTAACTGGATGGGGCTGAAGTGGGGCAGAGGAGTGGCAAGGTCAGGCTGCATGGATGCACCACCAGAGCCAATCCAGCACTCCCACTGGTGTGTCCGCACAATTCAGACCTTGCCTGTTCTGCCCCCACCCCAGCCCATGTAGTTCAGCTGAGGTGACATCGGTCAACTCCGTGTCTCGGTCCCACCACACTGGCACTAGGCACATTTCCTTAGGAGTCAGCCACTGAACTTAGAGGAGGACTTCCAAGTCAACGAGCAGAGGATCAGGCTACAAATGTGTCTGAGTCCTTAAAACCAAGGTCACAGTTACCATAATTAAGGCTTTAGTTTTTTTCTTCCCAGAACAGGCCCTAAAGCCAGGGGTGGGGAACTTCGAATCCAACAATATCTGGAGGGCCACAACTCCCATCAGCCGGAGCCAGCACGGCAAAGGGTCAGGGATGATGAGTACTGTAGTCCAGCAACATCTGTCTGGAGGGCCACAGGTTCCCCATTTCTGGTCCTAAAGATTAACACAGGAGATCCCTTTGCTGCAGGAACTCCAACTGGAACCCCTAATCTCTACATGCCCACCAGATAGCACATTGCACAAACTCCAACCTGACTAGGACAGTTTTTTTTTAAAAAAAGGAAAGCGCACAAGGCAACTGGAAGACACCTATTTGTATATAAACAATTCTTTATCCTTCCATGGCCAGAGAGAAGGAAAAGTGCGGGAAGGTAGGGAGGAAGAGAGATTTTCATGCATTAAACAAAAGATGAAATGTACAAGTAATTATCTTATTGCGAGAGATCCCGTTTTGCTTTAAGAAACATGTTTATTGCACCATTTTTCATTTTTTTATTTTGGATGGGTAAAAGTTCAGAACCTCTCTGCTTGGTGTCTCCTGGTCAGAGAGACCAATGGGATGGGTTGGAAAGGCAGGATGGGTCTTCTGGCAGGATTTTCCTTTGAAAGATGAGGTAAAAATGTTTTCAAATATCTGGATTGGTTGGCGCCAAGACGCATTCAGAAGGAACCAGGCAGGGGGCTGTTATTGTTGGTTTTTTGTTTTTTAAAAAAAGAAAATTAAATAAATAAAAAAACCCACCATACTTCCAAAGAGTTTAGTCATAACAAAGGAAAAGTGGGTGGGTGGGGTCTCTCTTTTCACCACAAGCCTGGATGGAGAGAGAAAAAAAATTTCACATTGATGGGAGGGTAGGAAGGTGCAACTAAGTTGAGGCACTCCCCACGCACAACAAGGAAGAGGCGGGTGGGGTCTGTGGCAACGCCATGGGACCAGGTACCTCCTGTGTCAGAGAGTACACAGCGTGCGCCCTACCCCGTAGGGGCTCAGAATGGAGCCTGTGCGGAAGCAAAGGCATCGGCTTCTTCCTCCCATGGGAACAACTGTGGAGCCTCTCCCTCTTGGCAAAGGCTCCGTAGGCTGTTATTATACAGTCGTCACCCTCATGACAACCTCACGGCTTGAACTGGAGCCCCCACGATGTTCATTAGGCCGCAGGTGGCTGAGAATGTGCAGAATTGTATAACCACAGTGATGGTTCAAAATAGTCCTAACCCGCTGGCCCCGCTGGGAGGTCCTCTCACTCCCTGAGGAGGGGTTCGTCCGTGAATTACGCCCTCCAGGCTTTGTGCTCCCGCCAACTGGCTCCCCCAGGTCCTTGGCCTTGTCATAGTTCAGCACCTTCCACTGCTGGTTCACCGCTTGCCAACGCTTGAATATTCGATACACCGAGGAGCCCTCGTGGATAATCAGACCTGGGGAAAGGAGGAAGGAAAGATGAGATTGTTACCTGGGCTCAGGCATGAGACAGAACTACCAGCTGAAAGCGGCATGACCACAGCATGGTTTTGCATGTATAGGGCTTTGCCCAGGATGGGGTTTTTGCAGTAGAAAAGGATTTAGTGACCAGCAGGCATAGCTATGAACACTTTGGAGATAGGGTTCCTGAAGGTATCTCGGTTTTAACATCTCAGAATGTTGGCTTATCTTTGACTCCCCACTGTCCTTTGCTCCCTGTATTCAGCCATGTTGGTTCTCTCTTTACAATGTTGCAAAAATACAGCCCTTTCTACTTGCTCCCTTCAGCAAAAACTCAGCTCCACACTCTGGGAGTCATCTTCACCCACCTGGGCAACTGCATCCTTCTCCTCTCCACTCTTCTGTGGTCTTACCGTGATCCCTTCACTTTTATCCAGCACACTCTGCCAAAGCCATTCGCCTTTCTCCTTGCTCTGGCTGGCCACACAATGCCTCTCCCCAAATCCCTCCATTGGCTTCCAGCCTGCCCCCAGATCCAGCACAAGCTCTTTGCCCTTACTTTTAAAGGCCTCCATGGCTTTGCGTCCTCTGATCTCTCTGTTCTCATATCCTGGCACATCCCTGCCTAAGTCCTTTGCTTGCCCATCCAATGGTCTCCTGCTGCATCAGGCAACGCCAGTCTTTCTCCTTTGCTGCCCCATGGGCTTGGAGCTGCCTCCCAGCACACTTGTGAGGGATGCCACCCCTCTCACCTCCTTCAAATCCTTCCTCAAAACTCACCTTTATCAGATGCAGCCTTTGGCAAAACCCTTAAAGCTCCCTTGAACAAATGAATGAATGTGAGAGGCGATGCATCTGGACTGAACTTCTGTGCATTTCTGCCTCCAGCTTAGCCTGAATTCATCACTTTGCCAGAAAGCACTCATATTGCCAGAATGTCATCTCCTGCAATTCTGTGTGTGCTCATGCGATTTCCACAGAGAGCCAATGCATATGTGTTTGGATGTGGGAGATCCAGGTTCCAGTCTCTGGTCAGCCACAAAGCTTACTGGATAGCTCTGGGCAAGTCACTATTACTCAGCCCTAAGCCATTTCACAGGCTGTTGTACAATGCTAAAGTGATAATACATGCAGAAGTAATTCTATTTGTAGCTAGTCCTCATGACTGTGAAGGAACATCTGAAAAGGATCCACAGGGCACAGAGCCTTGCCTTACAAGATTGCCACCGGGCTATTTCTTCTGGCCTCTAGTTGTTAGTGTGTTTCTACTCTCATACCCCAAGCACTTACCTTCCTTTCCTTCTGTTTTAATCCTATTCTTTGCCCCAAATATTTCTCAACCTGAAACAACCCAAATATTTGGGCTCAAAATCAACCATGCATATTGAGCAGTGTATATGCCCATTAAGCATATTTGTGTAACATTATATGGATTTGCATAAATCTATTTTTGAGCATGGAATATTGGGCTTTGTCGGCATAAAAACTGGGTTCCTTGGGTAGAATTTGGATTAAATTGTGTGCCATGTTTCTCCTATTCCATGCCTGGGGCAGAGGGGGCAGGCACATACACACACATACCATTTTCCATTTTCGTGGAATGGCTATCCAGACCAAGAATCAGCTTGAGTCTGGCAGTCATAAACTGAAACACAGCTCAAGAAGATGTAACTGTACTGTGCATATTCCGCCAATGTTATCGTCCCCCCTCTTGCCTCCTTCCTTTCCACTGTCTCCCACGTACTGAAATTTAGATGGTAAGACCCTCGGGGCAGGGACTTGTCTTTTGTTTATATCACTCTGCACCATGTACAATGATGGTGACAGCGAAATAATAGCAAAGATTGTTCCGTGTAAAAATAATGGTTTCCTCTCCTATGGTAACGCACAGAACAGATTATGGTAACAAAAGAATGTAAACAACTTGTTTTTTATTATATGGAAACTTCCTTTACATATCCTACAGACTCAGCAATGTGAACAAACACCTAGAAATGTTGGGTTTTGTGACTAAGCAAATATGAAATATATTTGGTGGGACTGTGAAAGAATTTAAACCTTTAGAAATAGGTAAATTTAATTTTTTTCTACCATAATAAGGTATGACCTATCTGTCTCCACATTAATCTGTTATTTGGGCCTGTTAAAATATTGTGTTAACGTTATGCTTAGGGAATGGGTATAAAACAATTCGGCAAGATTAAATATTGCAGGGAAATAGCTATAGTAAAAAAACACCAACTGGCTAAATTAGCAGCAAACTCCTATGGATATTTATTCAGAAGCAAGTCCTATTGAGTTTAATGCGGCTCAGTCCCAAGTAAGTGTGTGCAGAATTGAGGCATGAGTCTTGGTAAACTATGCATATGAATAAATTAACAATATTGATACAGATGTTTGGGACTACAAGCCCCATCAGCCCCAGCCAGTATGGGCCTGCTGGGAATTGTAGCTCAAAACATCTGAAAGGCACCAAGTTGGAGAATACTGAATTACAGGCGGCTGGATGCGTAATGAGAATTTTCAAGGGGCCTGGATCCATTCATTAGATTTTTTGGAATAAGATTTGTATAGAGGATTAACATAACATATGTATAAATGACATGGTTGACTTGTCTGTAATAGTTTTTTTTGTTGTGTGTGCACACGTGTGTTCTGCAAAACAGAAAATAAAAAAACAAACAGATAAGCCTTCTAAAATGTTTGTTTCAATCCCATCACACCCGAACCCCACCCCTGCCACAAGCGCATACACACTGGCACTCCAAGCACACCAATGAGTTATAAATATCATCTCCCAGCTGGATGCAACCCAGTGACAATCAATCGAGCTCCTGGCGTCCCCTAACGTGGATCATTACCATGCCACATGTGTCCCTGTTGAATCAATGGGAAATGGAAAAGTCACTCATTCATTTCCCAGTGACAGCGCTCCGCTCCCTTCCCACAAGGGGCCTGGCTGTTATCATTCTGTCTCGCCAGAGCTCATCTGTCAGTGCCACAAACGCAGCTCGGCCTCTTTAGTGAATGTCATCGGCTTCCAATTAAAAAAGGCTTCCTCTCCGATTGAGGGTGTGTGGCGCTAGAGGTAAAATATCTAGCCATCTGCAGAGGAACCCACAGGCAAAGAGAGCCACAGGGTGTACCACGCCTTAAGTATGCCATCCACCCCTTCAACCATGCATGAGGCCATTGTCACATGCATGTGACGTGAAAGCTGCCAGCAATCCTCTCATCAGGGCACACCACTGAGGAAAAGGGTCATCTACCCATTGAGCAGTTTAAGCATGCATCTAGGTGCCAAGGAACACAGGGCTTTAACCAGGGACCTTGGCTCTGAGAACCTCATGGTTATTAAGGGAAGAGCCACCCCTCACTGGTAGAGCACATGCATTGTGTGCAGGAGGTCCCGGGTTCAATCCTTGGTGTCTCCTGGCAGGGCTGGGAAAGGCTCTCATCTTGAATCCCTGGAGAGTTGCTGTCACTCATTGTAAACCAAGGGTGGGCAGGTAATAGATTGGGATCTATTGGTAGATCCCTGGATGATTTGCAGTTGATCAACAACGGGTTTTCTCTCCCAGCTGTTTAATAAGAGCAACAACAAAATGATTTTCCCCACCTAGGCCATGGAAATCAAGACAGCTATCCAGGAGTGTATTGTTGTGTGAAAGGACTGTGAGGACAGACAGTTCTGGTCCTGAAAACAAATCCCAAGGCTCAGAAAGGACCCTGTTCTTTAATTCTATGTCCTCACTGGTAAATCTTGGGGTTCTAGTAAAATAACCAAGTTGATCTGACAGGCCTGCAGATAATACTGAGCTGGATGGGCCGATGGTCTGACTACCTAGGTATAGATTTCCTAGGTTTTCTGCTTGATTCTCCACTTTCCCGGTGGGCTCTGTTCCAGCTCCAGTGACAGACTAATGAGTTGATTGGATGTTGCTACGCCTGGCAAAGTTTAATTATTGCCAGGCCAGCTATCAGGCCTTGCCCAAGCAAGTAGGTACTGTCAGGCTGTGTTCTCACATGCCACTCTGCCCAGTTAAAGCACAACAGAACTGTTACTTAAGTCTTACGAATTATAAATAAATACTAGGTGCTTTTGTACTGCTAGGAGAATAGGATGATACACCTAAATTCCAACTGTCTGAAGATGAAATAGCAGCGTTAACATTTCATATAAAAGGTAATGAATCATAATATTGTCATCACTATGCTGGTGATCCCCAGTTCTGTTTCTCTAGAACATCTGTAACAGGAGAGGCTATGCAAGCCCTAGGGTAGCGCCTAGACTCTGCAATTAGCTGGATAAGGGCCAACAAGCTGAGCATGAATCCTAGCAAGAGGGAGCTCAGTCTCTAACAAGCATGCTTAGGATTGCACCAATAGCAGATGGAGCTAAGTCAGTGATGGGGAATGTGTGCCCCCAGCTCCCATCATCCCTGACCATTGGCCATGCTGGCTGGGGCTGATGGGAGTTACAGCCCAACAACATCTGAAGGGCCATAGTTCACTACCCCAGAGCTGAGCGAGTCAAGGTGGGATCAGCAGAAAACAAAGTTATGCAGCCCTCAAAGGTTCATTACTGCCCCAACAAAAATGGATCAGAGCAATACATAAATACAAGAAAATGGCCAAGGGCATTCTTGTGAATTAAAAGGTAGCCTTCCACTATTTTTCTTTTCTTTTCAAAGGGCGGGTGACATAAAGCAGGATCCTTTATATTGTTTTCATTGCCTGCTGGAAACTTTTTTGTTGACGCAAGCCTACCCAGATATGTAAAAGTGCCAGGTGTTTTAATGTGATTTTATTTTATCATGTATATTTTAACTACTGATTCTATTTATATTTTGAAACTTGTTTTTCCCTTCCAATTTTTATTGATAAATTTAATGTACGTTGTATATTTTACATAAATTGCTTAGAGATTTTTATGAT
This sequence comes from Rhineura floridana, assembly GCF_030035675.1. Lineage (NCBI taxonomy): Eukaryota > Metazoa > Chordata > Lepidosauria > Squamata > Rhineuridae > Rhineura > Rhineura floridana. The sequence continues at coordinate 23,142,428 of NC_084482.1, forward strand.
CAAGTGGTATACAGATTCTGTTAAACAAATAAAATAAATAAGGGGTTATGTGGATATGCATCCATCCTTTCATGCCCTTAAAAAGGTCTTTATCAGACCTTTAAAGCAGTTTCAAAACCGTTCCAGGCTTTGCAGTTACTGTGTGATGTGCTGCATGTTATTTCTAAATACACACACACCCTGCCCCCATATTTAACTGCTATACATTTTGTAAAGTTGTCTGTTCACTGTGCATTTGGATACCTCTGAAGTTATTGTAACCAAATTTTGCTTGATGGTTCCAAGATCAAGAAACTGGTTTGTCTATGTTTGGATACAATTGGGCTCCATTTTGGATCAAGACAGTAGACTGAACCTTTCAAAACTAGTTACTGTAAACTTAGTTACTGTAAACCGCCCAGAGAGCTTCGGCTATGGGGTGGTATACAAGTATAATAAAATAATAAATAAATAAATAAACTCTACTGATTTTTTTTATTTCTTAGAATTCCCAAGCAATGCCGGAGACAAGTCTACTAGCATCAAATATGTCATAATCACAACAAAATGCACACAAGTCTATTTTTATTATTATTGCTATTATTGCTATTGCTATTATTATTATTATTATTATTATTATTGATTTGATTTGTATCTTGCCCTTCCTCCCAGCAGGAGGCCAGGGCGGCAAACAAGGCACTAAAAATACTTTAAAACATCATAAAAACAAATCTTAAAATACATTAAGACGAAACAGCGTTAAAAACATTTAAAAAACTTTTTAAAAAGGGTTAAAAACATTATTAAAAAAACATATTAAGCAATTCTGACACAGACACAGACTGGGATAGCTCTCAACTTAAGAGGCTTGTTGAAAAAGAAAAGTCTTCCAAAGGCGCCGAAAAGATAACAGAGATGGCGCCTGCCTAATATTCAAAGGGAGGGAATTCCACAGGGTAGATGCTGCCACACTAAAAGTCCATTTCCTATATTGTACAGAATGAACCTCCTGATAAGATGGTATCTGCAGGAGGCCCTCACCTGCAGAGCACAGTGATCGACTGGGTATGTAAGGGATAAGACGGTCTTTCAGGTATCCTGGTCCTGAGCTGCATAGGGCTTTGTACACCAAAACTAGAACCTTGAACTTGGCCCTATTTTAGCAGCACTGGTCATACTTCTGATGACTAACAGAATGTGGTGATAGCCACGAGCGTGGATAGCTTTAAAAGGAGATTAGGCAAAGGCATGGAGAATGAGCCTATCAGTGGCTACCAGTCGTAATGGCTATATGCTGCCTTCAGAATCAGAGGCATGATGCCTTTGAATATCTATTGCAGTGGTGGCCACTCCGTGGCTCCCCAGATGCTGCTGAACTACAGCTCCCATAAGTCTCAGCCAACACAGCTCATGGTCAGGGATGAGTAGTCCAGCAGCAGCTGGAGAGCCACAAAGTGGCCACCCCTGACTATTGCTAATGGATGGGAGGGGATGGGGGATGGAACAAGAGTGGGAGAGGGTTATTTCTTTCAGGTCCTGCTTCTGGCTTCAGTGGAACCATCTGATTGGCCATTGTGAAAAACAGGATAGTGCACTAAAATGAACCCTTGATCTGAACCAGGGAGGCAACCTCTATTTTTCTTAGCTACTCTCAGTTTTTTCTGGGGACAGATTGACACTCTGACTATGAATACCTGTAAAGCTGGCAGGCTCAGATTTAGGTAGGCAGATTTAGGGGATTTTATGGTGCTACAGCAACTAAGCCATATTGAGCCAAACAGTGACGTCTGTTGTAAGCAGTTGTCTCCAACCTTCCACGCTGTTCGAGCATAAACTTTATTCTGTCAACAATCAGGTCTCATTCATTCCCAAGGTACATAAAGGAGGGCAACTGTTTCAGAAAACAAATTAAAAAACTCAAACATTTGGCATGTGGATTAACATCTACACCCAGAAATGAAGACAGGTCCAAATGGCCAGAGACCACAACAGGACACAATTAAATGAATGTATGTACAGTGCCAGTGAATGGTCTGGGAGCATCTGATGCTGCAGCATTCCTGGAGCTAAGCGGCTGACAGCCTGATCAGTCCCCTGGATGGGTGATGACTGGCAGCCCAACAGAACAGAATTAAACAAAAATGAATGTATGCACCATGAAATGAACATGGTTCTGCCTCCAAGTCTGACTCTGAAAAACTGTATGCTATGTTATGTATAACCCTAGACGCGTCACCATTACATTGGATCAGACTCGGTTCTCAATGGTCCCCCACCCAGAAGTTATTGCAATATTCTTTCTACCCCCTCCCCTGCACTAATCGGAACAATGAGTATTTTGCTAGCTTAAGAGTACTGGAATCGTGGTATGTAAATCAGCCAGGAATTTAGAGGGTTGTGATTGGCTTACTTATGCTTGATGTCATAACAGACGGCTTGGCACATGGGGGGGGGACAGAAGTGAGGGGGAAGATGGAACCAGACGGTTGTGCTGTGGATGGGAATGGGCAGGGGGAGGAGGCTTGGATGGTTAGTAAATTATACTATGACATGCCAGCCTAGATGACAGACGGCTCCTTCTTCCTCCAAGGGCAGGCCATGTGTTTAGCTCCAAGGGCCATGTCAGAAATACTGCATGAGTTAGAGGCCTGTGACTAATTTGTGTATTACAGCATCGGGTGATTAATATAATTTGTGCAATCACTTCCCTGAATGTGGTGGGCATCAAGCTACAATTTGTGCCTTCTACCTTATATATTTTTTCCTTTAAATTAAATCCTGGTATTGGCCCTTCCATACATGAGCAAAGAATTAATGAAAGATGAACTACTTAATGGATTGCCTCCTTGTACGAGAACCTTCAGCGTTTTTGTTGCCACATTTCCAAGACTGCCATGCAGTCTAGAAACTTTAGAAAAAAGAATTCTGGGGTTCAAAGTACTATTTTTAAAGCCTGTGGCCTCCTGCGATTTTTATTAACATTTCATTGTGGTCTGGTTTGTATCTTTTAAGGTTTGAAGACCTACATCTTTGCCTTAAGTTAAGAGTGTGTGTGTATGTGTGTGTCCTTTCTCTTTCTTGCTTCCAAATGACTCACACTCAAACTCCTCCAGGTGTCTCGGAGTGTGTGTGTGTGGTATATGTTTGCAACTGAAATGTACTGTAATCATTCTAAGTAGAATTGACCCTGATCCCTTAGGGAAAGGTTCAGTGGTAGAGCACCTACTTTGCATGCAGAAGATCCCAGATTCAGTCCCTGGTATCTCCAGGTAAGGCTTGGCATCCCCCCTGCCTGAAATCCTGACAATCATTGTAGACAATACTGACCAAATAGACCAATGGTCTGACTCAGTATAGAGCAACTTCTTATGTTCCTACCCTAGGAAAACAAGTGGCACCCCACAAAAACTGCTTAATTTCTAGAAGATGCTGGGGCTAAATACAGCATCGAAGCCATGCCTTCTCCCGCTCTTAAGTTTTTATTTCTCATCTCAAGCATGGTAGAGTTGGCTGCAGTTCATCAGTGGCGAAACCACTATCCCTATTCAATGGAAATCTCATTCAGCCCCTCCCACCTCGGCTTCTGGGACCTCATCAGATATTGATAATTATTCACCATGTCCACGTCATTAAGGACTAGAAACATATATATATGTGTGTGAATAATTTGCTTAGATTCTCAGGCTGCTGAATTCTGAATGCAGCACACAATGTGGTGCTTGTATGGTGTCCAGGAATACAAATAGTTCAGGAATTTAAAGACTATTTGCAGAGCTGTTCAAGATGCCACAGAGGCTGGGGGAGGCAGGTGAAAGAAAGCATAACACACAGTAGCAAACTGTTACAAACTAAAGCAAAAACAGGATGCAATAAAACTTGTCTATTGCTTTCTGACCTCAATGGGAAGCATACACTACCCATCCTAACTTCATTTCCTGTGTTTCTGTGCTCCCAAGACTATTCCTAGGAGGCACTATTTCAGAATCGGCCTTCTCTAATAGAAATCTTCTGAAATCTAACATCAAACTCCTTTGCATTGAGTTCCACGTGGGAATCAGAGAGTGGGCAAAACATTCATTTCTTTTTGCCTACATCCAGCATCCTGTAGAGTTCCTGCTAACTGGAAGAATGAAACAGGGATCTTCCCATTCATTTTCGAAGCAACGGAAGAGGGCCTGGGCTGGGAGGAAGTTCTCACCTATGCAGACGATGTCCATAAAGCCGTACATCCCATAGCAGATCTGGAAGAGCAGGTCCTGCCGCTGCCACTTGGCGGAGGGGCTCAGGGACGACCAGATGAGCCACGAGATGCTGGCAATGAGGAAGAGAGAACCCAGGATGATGGCTGCAATCTGCACCTTTTCGATCACCGTCAGGGAAATCGCCTGCCACTGCAGGGGAGGAAAAGCAGCACATAGGAGGGGGTTAATGCTGGCAGGGAGCTTTTGTCAAGATGTTGGAGGAGCGCTGAGGTGGGATCATCCCACGCGGCTAAGGGGTGCAGACTTCCAGGATGTCAATGCACAACAAATGCAACACAGAGGGCTTTGATATTAGCAAAATCATCCTGTTGCTAAAATATTGCATGTCCCATTCCCATGTTCCTTCTTCCTGTGGCCTCCTTTCTGCATCCTGCAATCAAACCAGATCATGGGAATGGCACCGCAGAGAAAATGCCACAGTACAATAATTCTTGGAATAGGTTCCAGGATATCTCCTCAGGTTATTCGGGAACTTATCCAATCTTCCTCAGTCAGGAGGTCAGTAATGGCAGACAAGGTTCCCCAAAAGACATCTTGCCTGCTACTACCCATCTTCCCCTGCAATGCTTTGGGTGCTTCCTAAGTCATACTTTCAGTTCAAGCAGGGGCAATGCTGAGGCCCAAAATGGCCTGGCCAAGGCCTGACCAGGTGAAATGTGCATACCATAGTACAGTGGTCAGGAACCTTAGCCATCCAAAATCTTTTTGGACTCCAACTCACATCATCCCTGACCACCCGCCATGCTGGATGGGAATATATGAGTCCAAGAATATGTGGAAGGCCACAAGTTTCCAATGCCTGACATAAAACATTCCCCAGAAACCACTGCAATGTCCTGATGTTCCATGGCAAATGAGCTGATGTGGAAAGGATTCCCTCCCTAAAGACTGAAAAGTTTGAAAAACCACTGAGCTAGAGCTCTAATTCTTGAAGTACAAGGTGGCTCTTCCTTGGGGTAAATGCGCTTGTGTATAGAAAAGCAACATGAACCTTCCTCTGATCTATCCCAGAGTGTGAGCCTTGATAGTCTAGGAGCACACCAACTCATTCCCTCATAATCTTCGCAATGTAGGCTGGAGGTGTGTCTGGTTTTGTCAGCTCTGGAGTGGGATGGTGCAAGCATTTTTGTTTCTTGAAGGTCCACTCTCATGGTAAGGAAGATGGTCAGAGAGAGGGTGAAGCTGCTTGGATGCTGTTCCTTTGAACAGCTTGCCCCGGATTTTAAGGACAAGGGTTGACGTTGCCAAGTAAACTACCCATCTGTGCATGATTCAGGACCAACTCATTTTTGCCACTTAAAAACAAGCATCACAAGGAGACTTTTACCTGTACTTTTGCACGGTGGACATTTTCTCCTCAATGTGGACCTCACAAAACTTGTCAAACAGGAGCTAATTCAGAGAAACAATCACTAGCCACAGATGAAAAGGGCCGATTGCTAAATCATGTCCAAAAAATGTTCACTGTCTGCAACAGCCAATTTGGGAGTGTATGCACATGAACGTCAAAGTGCAATTATGTGTTCACTTGTTCGGCAAAATATACGGTGGATACCTTCTTGCATACTTTGATGAAATCTATATGGGTGGGTGCCTACCTCTTACATTATGATTTACGCAGACCTGCTTCTGCTTTGTGAATGACTATTTTGAGTTGTCTGCTTGGAAACAAACATGTAGCAAATGACGGCCTGTGGGGTGCATCTGTCCATCTGCAGGGTGATAGCTGACATCATACTGAACAACCCCTACACCTCTGGGCAAAATCTCTGAGAAGATATGGGGACCTGTTGAGCAGAAGAGGGGCAGAACAAGCAGAAATGGAAAATGTGCCCTAGTGTCTTCCTGCAAGGGCACAGGCAATTGTGGGATGAATTCTCAGTTTGTGCTTGTCTTGCCCCACTCCGTAGCCCTTGGGAATGGGAGATGAGAAAGGAGTAGAGTGGCCACTAGACTTGCTAGGAGGTGTGTATGTGCACATACACACACACATGCACTTTGTCTATCAAGATTTGCTGTCAACCTCTCCCCTCCCTGCAAAAAGTGGCCTGCTGATACAATTAATTTGCCAACCAAGATTTTAGCTACTTTGGTGCTTACCTGCAAGGGATTTTTTGTGCTAATGGCTAAGACCTGGTATTTGAAGTAGCACAACTCGCAGCTCCAGGAACCCCGTTCGCTGATCCAGCGAATCAAGCAGGGCTGGTGGGTGCAGCGGACAGACCCATCACAGCGACATGGGCTTAGCAGCTCCCCCTGCAGGAAAGACAATTGGAGCGTCAGTAACACAGGAGTTCACTTGTTGTCTATAAACCTTAATTTTCCTGGATCCCTATATGGAGACCTCAGAGAAGCTACCCATCATGGAAGGAGTATTCAGTACCAATCAAGACCTGCCATCCCCTCAAAAAGCCCACCAAGAGGATTCTAGATAACACTGGCAATCTCTAGGCCTGTAGTCTATTAGGCCTCCCCCATTATTATTATTTTTTAAAAAAAACACAGCAGTAAGCATGGCTTGTTAGTTCTACATGCTTAATGTGCTGCCAAGGAGAGCAATTAGCATCAATATTTCAAATCCACTTGGAGGAAGTATTAACGGTATGTTATGGATATATGCCTGGACATGGAAATTGCTGTGGATTCCTGTCAGCTGGAGGACCAGAGCACAGGGGTCACTACTCCCACCAGCTGCAGAATCCCATTGCTCAGATCACAGCAGCAAAGGAGAAGAGGGGCAGGCGAGACAGAGAGAGAGAGAAAAAGCAGGATGATCCCTGATTGGATTAGAACAGCCTTTCCCAACTAGTGGGCCACCAGATGTTGTTGGACCACAACCCCTATCAGTCTCAGCCAGCATTGCCAATGGTCAGGAAAGATGGGAATTGTGGTCCAACAACATCTGGTGGCCCACTAGTTGGGAAAGGCTGGATTAGAACTTAGGGCCAAACTCTCAGGTGGGTGTGGCTTGGCTGAAATGGCCTCATGGGTCAAATGGGGAGGTGTAGTTCACTTAATTAGGATGATCCTCCACAGTACCTTAAACATCCTTTTTTAATGGCAAGGTTACGTTGGCCACTTTTATACTGAAGTGAAAGCAAACATGTGGCCTTAGGCTAGTTTTCCTCAGAACGTCCCACCTCCTCCCATAGCTGCTGTTTGGCTCCAGGGGCAAACAGTTGTCAGTGAGAGGGATTTCCCCCCCCCCAAAAAAAGAAGTGTTTTCCTTTGAACTCTGATGATGCCTCTTGCTTGTCTGGATGGAGGATAGTGAGAGGCGTGGTCAGCGTATGCAGAAAGGAGCCTGCTGTACAAAGGGAAAAAATGACCATTTGTTGCTTTTCCTGCTTTTGCTCCTGGTCCCACCTGCCACACGGCCCTCAGAAGGTTCCTTAGAAGGGAATGTGGCCCACAGGCTGAGAAAAAGGTTTCCTGCCCCGATCGAACACCATTAACAATAAATAACAGAAATGACTCAAAACTATTGGGAAGAAAAGCGACTTTGAATGATTCAGTTCTGCCCCTGTTGGGTCTCTGAGGAATTATTAAAAAACCCACCCTCCTGTTCACAGTCAGGTAAGCAGGAAGGCAAGGGGCTGAATCAGATAGAAGGGGAAGAAGAGGTGGAAAGAGGGGTAAATTTGTATTTGCGTGTGTGTGTGTGTGTGTGTGTGTGTGTGTGTGTGTGTGTGTGTGAGAGAGAGAGAGAGAGAGAGAGAGAGAGAGAGAGAGAGAGAGAGAGAGAGAGAGAGAGAGAGAGAACTGGGCACGGGATTAAAAGTAGGTGTTGTCTCAGCGCATGCAGTACTGCTGTGTTCAAAGCACTCCAGAAAGGCACAGGTAAAAAGCACAATGGGTCTTCTGGACAAACATGAAATCCTCATGCAATCATTCATCATGATAGCATTGGAATGCCTTTCGCCTTGTTAGGAATCCGTAAGGTATGATGGCTGCCAGTTGCGCTTGCCACCTGCAACACATTAAGGGTTGGATTCAACTAAGTCCTACGAGGAGACCCACTGAAGATTAATGAATCAAGGTTAGTCATGTCTCTTAACTGCAATGGGTCTGAAGGTAGGAGTAGCACTGAATACTACCCATAATGTAATACACATTTCTGGTATGGATCCCGGGCACTCCTTGCACCTTAAGATCTGCAGGTGTATGCCCCTGCTGTCAGAGGCTTGGAGGGTGGCTGCGACATCCAGGCTATTTCCTGGATGCCCTCCAGGGTGCCCTCCTCTTGGAAATCCCTTACCAAAGGAAGCTCACCCTTTGCTCCTCAACTTTAGCCACTTTGTTAGGGGTGTTGTGAGGGGGTGGCACATGCAACAATATACATGTAAGTTTCACACTTTCCTCTCAACATGCAAGTGCTTTCTGTGCAAGGAAAAGCATTAACACCTGAATCTAAGCAGCCTTGGGAAAGCCGCAGCTACTCAAGCGTACCTGCTTAGTGCTGAAAAGTGCTACAGAATACATTTGTCCTGGTGACAGATCCCTAGTCTAAACCTGCATAACAACTTTGCTCAAACCATGTGGATGTTCTTTCTGATCTTCAATTGACTGCCAAAACACTCAGAAAGATGGCATGGCTCTTTCCACTCAACCCTACCCTTTGCACATGGTTCCTGCATCCTTACATTATGGCAGGGCTGCCGGGGGTTCCAATTTGACCCATGAGGAAGTTTTTGTGAAACCACCCCACCTGTCAATCAGCTGATGTCACTTCACTGGGCAGTTCAGTGGGCACAGTCCAATCCTGCATGAAGCAGGACTGGACCCCCATCCCACCAATCCTGCTTGGTTTGATTGTGCATGCCGGTTTCCTCCAGGGAAACTTTTTTTGCTTCATAGAGTTCTGTGCGCCACACAGGCTGCCCTGGGCTCCCCTACTGACATTAGTCAGGCTGCCTTGCTATGTTTCTCATAATCTGTTGAAATTCATTAAAAATCAGTGATGTTCACAGGGTACCTGTAATCCTAATGCTCAGAGGCACATGTTACCAAATTTTTCCAAGCTACACAGCAAGTGGACTGTGAAAGAACAACCCAAATTGTGTTTGCATTTTGACAAGTTTGTAGGGCAGTACAATATATCAGACAGGAGGTCAGGTCTCCTGCTCCCCTGGTGCATTCACTATAGCTGCCCAATTTCCCTGCTTTTTAAAGTTTGATAGAAATATCTGTGGGCTATAGGTACGTTCTTAAACCGCAAGGTTTTTTGCCTATTAGTGAATATAACTTGCATTTTCAAGGGTACGCTTAAAACATCTTAATTGCAGACAACAAGGGCATGAATCCATTCCGAAATGTACTCAAATGGGGCAGAATCAAGGTCACTTGATTGGTGTTAGGGCCAAAACAGATGCAACACTGGTCTTGGGCAAAGTACTACACAACATGCTCTCCTCATTACGTATAAACGCAGTTACCATGCAAGTTGCCCATTCCAATGTAGCTTTAGCATGCCAGCAATCTGTACTTTAGTCATGGCTGCCATTACTTCTGTTTTGGCCCGTGGTGATGTCTTAGTGTGTTTTAAGCATGCTTTCAAAGTTGCAATTGGCATGGATATCTTCACCCTCACTGCATGTTAAGGGGAGAAAGTCCTTGTCGTGTAAGTGTCTATAAATATGGGACCAGGTTTTGGGGGGTAGGGGACAGTTATTGTGAATGAATTCCTTAAGAATCAGAAACAATGTAATGCAAGGCTCCTGAATGGAGTACTTTTGCTCCATGAAAAGAAAGAGATTGAGGACCTGTCCACACATTATGCAGGCTTCTGTGTGACTGTCTCATGCTTTGTGTGGAAGCTGCGATTGGTGAGTGGTGCGCAAGGGATGGCTGCAGTTTCCGTGGCAGTGCCTTAACTAGTGCAGAAATCACAGCCATCCCTCCTGCAGCATCTTAGTGGACATGGCAGTTCCTGCAGTTGCTCCCAGCATGAAATCACTACCGCCACACCACATTGGCTTTTCCCTTCTGTGACCCTAAATGCTTTACTGAGAGTCTGGGAAAACAGAGATTGTCATGCCAGCTTGCCAGCCTTGCCCTGGCCTGCATTTAAAACGGCTGTACACCAAAGCCTTGTGGGGATTTTTCCCCTTGACATCTTTTTCTGTAACCTGCCAGCGGGCAGTTAAATGTTTAGTTTTGCCTCATTGCTGTGTCTTGGCAATTTACAACCCCAGCTGTATGAGATTACAAGCTAGCTTCACACCTTGTTATCAGTAGAAGGGGCCTGGTTCCGTCAAGGCCATAAAATTCAAGGAACTGCCTTGGGAAACCAAGAGGAGGCACCTAGTGTTGTGGGAACATAGTTTTTTCATCCTTTGGATAAAATCTTAATTGGTTAATTGTCTCTGGCTGGGCGGAAGATTTCTTCCATAAGAAGGAGCTCAGAACTTTGGGTTTTTGTGTCCCACTTCGGACAGCCTTGTCCCTTAGGTGATGTTCTGTTGGGGCTCCATTTCCATCCTGACTCACAATTCCCGGAGGGGAGAAGGCTGTTCATCTGTAGATCCTATGGTCTGTAAGTATAGCTTAGGCAAGAAAGCTTTGTTATTTTGATTTGTGCCAAAAATTATCTTACTGTATTTCTTACCAAACTTTACCCTGTTTGAGTGTATGGTAACAGGATTCAATTTGCTGCTAAAACCTACTTTGTGCACCTCTTTGTTATTTGTACTATTTTTATGCTTTTCTTATTCTTTTTAAGAAACTTTAATTACTTAACCAACGTGTGTTCAGAGAGGGGGGTCAGTTCCTAAATTCAGTCCTTGCCATTCGACTACAACTACCGTGCAACAAAAGGAACTTTTTGCCTGAGGCTTTGGAAAGGGCAAGGAGTGTACTTATACTCTTGTCCTGAGAAGCTCTGGTGCTTAACTGGACTCTGGGATTCCCTTTGCCCCAGAGTAGCTATCCAGTTAGAAGGGTAGTGGCAGCTACTACCTTGCAGGGTTGGTGTGAGCGTGCACAACCTTGGCAAAGCAGGATTTGCTGGGATCAATTGCCCAAGGCTGGGGATTGACTCCTGGGACAGTGAGAGCAGACGGACGGGGAAGGCTCCCCGCTTTCACTACAGAGATAATCTTAGAAAAGTAGGCCTGGCCTGGCCCTTGCTTGGGTGCCCCCTGATGTATTGCCAAATAAGAGCAAATGCATCACAAATAAGAACATAAGAAGAGCTGCATCTAGTCCAGCATCCTGTTCTCAAAGTGGCCAGCCAGATGCCTGTGGGAAGCCCGCAAGCAGGACCTGTGTGCAAGAGCACTCTCCCCTCCTGTGGTTTCCAGCTAGGGTTGCCAGGTCGGAACCATCCAAAAACCTGAGAAAATGGGGGCGGGCCCTAGTGACGTCATGGGGCGGGCCCTAGTGACATCATGAAGCATGATACATTGTATCAACCACGCTTGCGTGCAGCATACCATTCAAAAAAAATTTTCTGATTGGAAATTAAAATAGAAATCTTACCTAAAAGAGGTCCAGTTGAAGTGACAAGGTCATTCCTTCTCACCATCTTAGGGAGTATGGATGGAAAATGGAAATGGAATGCCTTCAAGTCGATCCCAACTTTTGGTGACCCTATGACAGAGCTTGGAAAAGTTACTTTTTTGAACTACAACTCCCATCAGCCCAATCCAGTGGCCATGCTGGCTAGGGCTGATGGGAGTTGTAGTTCAAAAAAGTAACTTTTCCAAGCTCTGCCCTATGAATAGGGTTTTCATGGCAAGAGGTATTCAGAGGTGGTTTACCATTGCCTTCCTCTGACTTTGGACACATATACTTTGGACACATAATGAGAAGACATGATTCATTAGAAAAGACAATAATACTGGGGAAAACAGAAGGGAGTAGAAAAAGAGGAAGACCAAACAAGAGATGGATTGATTCCATAAAGGAAGCCACAGACCTGAACTTGCAAGATCTGAACAGGGTGGTTTATGACAGATGCTATTGGGGTCGCTGATTCATAGGGTCACCATAAGTTGAAATTGACTTGAAGGCACATTAACAACAACAACTGAATTAAAGATACAAAAAAGGAAAGTGGAAGGTGTTTTATTTTATTTTTTACAGCCTGGAGAAGTGGTAAGAGGTAAAGTCAGGAATGAATGCATTTTTTTAATGAACAAGATAGCATGTTGAACTATCTTGTAAAAATGAACTAAGAGTGCTTGCAGCAGCTATGCTAATGCAGAGTGAGCCAGTTGTTATCTGCATGGTGCTATGAAGTCAGTTGTATGTTAACTGTATGCTCATGCAACAGATGGTATAGCACAGTGGGGAGGAGAGCCTGGCTGGGAGTCCAGAGTCTATGAGTTCAAATCCTCACTCGTGTCTCCTGGATGTCAAGGGCCAGCTAAAGATCACCCCCACAGTGAGTGGCTCAGGGATTATGTGCCCTGCCACCTGTGGGCAAGGTGCATAGTCGCAAGGAGCCGTTTCCCCCAGCTGGCAGTTGCGGACAAGGAAGGGACTGGCTTGTGCAGCTGTGGCAAGCTGAGCAGGCCCTAGCCAGGTGGGGAGTACTAGCCTTAGATGGTAAACCGCCTCTGAATACCGCTTACCATGAAATCCCTATTCATAGGGTAGCCATAAGTCAGAATCGACTTGAAGGCAGTCCATTTCCATTTCCATGCATATAATTAAACAGATGCAGTCAAGTTTTTGGACTTTATTGTGATTGCTGGCCAAGCAGGATAGGGCTCATGGGAGTTTTAGTACAATATCTGGAGGATGCTACTTTGGCTGCCTTTGGGATAATAGATGGCAGCCTTAAGTCTGAAATGGTGTTTGGAATTCTGTAGAGACCAGCCAGTACACATTATGTCATAAGGCCAATTCTTAACCATTTGGCTGTGGCAGTTACCTGAAATTGCTCTTTCGTGGGCTGTCACAAACACCACCAAGCTTTTCTTTTAAAACAGACCAGCTTGTTTAAGTACATACAAAGAATAAAAAAGGAAGTCAACTGACAAGAACAAGACACTTTTTTTCTAAGCAAAATTGATCAAAGAAAAAAAGTATGCTTGTGTGTGTGCCTGTGCGTTTGTGTGTAACACACACACACACACACACTTACATGTAGCACAGAATCACAGAGCTAGAAGGGGCCTTTTAGTCCTTCTAGTCTAAGCCCCTGCTGGAAGTCCAAAACCCAGAACAAGATCAGGTCTGTTCGCTTAAATTGCCACATTAGAGACTTAATGAGACAACACGAGTCAGTTTATTGGGAACTTTCCTACAACAGGGTGACCATATGCTTAGATCTGATAGACCTGAAGCAGCTGACAATTTAGGGCAGACTTCCCCAGCTTGGTGCCCTCCAGATGTTAGCTGGTGGCAGCTGTATGCCCAAAGATATCTGGAAGGCACCAGGTTGGGGAAGGCTGCTTTGGGGAGATGGGAAATGTGCAGAAAAATGGAACAATGGCACACATTCCTATTTGTTGTCATTTCAATCTCACTCCCACATCCTGTCAAGAAAAGACAATTACATGATGATTCTGTCCGTTTCCAGCAGTGCAATTATCCAGAGGAAATAGTAAGAAACTGAGCATTAGGGCCAAACTCGCTCTTTCTCTCTCCAGCCTCTCTCTCTTTCTCTCTCTCCAGCATCTCTCTCTTTCTCCAGCATCGCTCTCTCTCTCTCTCTCTCTCTCCAGCATCTCTCTCTCTCTCTCTCTCTCTCTCTCTCTCTCAGCATCTCTCTCTTTCTCCAGCATCTCTCTCTTTCTCTCTCTCTCTTTCTCCAGCATCTCTCTCTTTCTCTCTCTCTCTCTCTCTCTCTCCAGCATCGCTCTCTTTCTCTCTCTCTCTCTCTCTCTCCAGCATCTCTCTCTTTCTCCAGCATCTCTCTCTTTCTCTCTCTGCAGCATCTCTCTCTTTCTCCAGCCTCTCTCTCTCTCTCTCTCTCTCTAGCATCTGTCTCTCTCTCCAGCCTCTCTCTCTTTCTCCAGCCTCTCTCTTTATCTCTCTTTCTCCAGCCTCTCTCTCTTTCTCTCTCTCTCTCCAGCCTGCTACCCACAGCAGCAGTGGATGCCGGACGGGGCCAGCTCCTTCTTAGCCCCGAGGACGCCCGGCCGCTTCACCCCTCTGGGCGGCAGTGGCCGCGATGCGCTCCCCAGCCAGAGACGCTGCCGCCGCCGCCGCCACTGCCGAGCTCCATCGCGGCCACTCCCGCCCAGCGGCACCCACAGCAGGGAGAATGACAGCGCCGCGCTCGCCCGACTGGCCTTTTAAGCAGCGCCCGCCTCGCGCGCCCAGGGCCAGCCCCTCGTTGCCACTCCCGCCCGCCCCTGTCCAAGACAGGCTGCTGCCTGGGAAGACAGAGCCCGGCACCAGCTCTCCCTGCCTCAATGACAAAGGGCGGGAAGGCGGCCAATGAAAAGCCGGAGATCATCCAGTTTAAGCAAAGTATTGCCGGAGACGGCCCTTTTTTCCCTGAAACTCCACCCAAAAACCGGAGACCTGGCAACCCTATTTCCAGCAACTGGCATTCGGAAGCAGACTGCCTCCAGCTGTGGAGGCAGAGCGTAACCATTGTGGCTCATAGCCACTGACAGCCTTATCCTCCACTGCTTTGCCTAATCCTCTTTTAATGCCATCCAGGTTGGTGGGCATCTCTACCTCTGGTGAGAGTGAATTTAACTAGGCATTGTGTGAAGAAGTACTTTCATTTGTCTAATATCTATATAGCATTTGCATGTGCTAGTTTATATGCACAAATGCAACTTCAGGAAAAAAAAATACTATCATATATATCTCACCACAGTAGAGGAGGCTGTGACCAGGTGACCTATGTGTGTTCGGTCTGCTGCCCAAGTGCTGCTAACTGTTGAGGAGCAACTTCAAGACCCCTCCTGCTCTCCATTCTTAAGATCCTTTATCTTAAATTAGACTTGGACTGAATAGCCTTTCAAATAGTGGACACCTTCACATGGACAACTAACTTCTGACATCCCTTCAAACAGAGGACTGTCCTCTGTCAAGTAGGACATGCGGCCTGCCTAGCCCTGGCTCTGTCTGAGACAACCACCTCAGGAGTGAATGGTAGGGTTAAAAGTGTGTGGGAGAGTTAGGAAACTGCAGGGGTACAGATGGAGAATGGGGCTCCGTCTCCTATGCAATTTAACAGGCCTTTACCTAATTTCATTATATTTTGGCACAAATACCAGTAACAATAGTCTAACTGCTCAAGATGCACAAGGAAAACTGGGAAGGAAGCAGGTATACATGCACATGGATTGAAGACTGTGTTAAGGAGGTGAGAACTAAAGATCATAGAGCCCACCTGATGACGAGGTGCACCTAGGTGGCCTCATGATGATCTCAAAAAATAAATAAAAGTCAGAGTCCCATGAGCCCAAGCTGCTTACCCTGACTTCAGTGGCCAATGCAAAGTTATTGACACACACCGCCAGCGCTCCTGCACCCTCTCAAGCTCATTTCACACAGGAAACCTAGGTTTGCTGGGAAGTGCATACTTGATGAGGGTCTGCAGCCAATCCTGGCTCCCTGGTGCACATACCTGTAGATTATATGAGTTTCCCACGTGCGCCCCTTACATTTCTCAATGTACATATAAAACAGGGATCGGGAATCTATAGTCCTCTAGATGTTGCAACAATTCTCATCATCCTTGACCACTGCCTGGGACTGATGGGAGCTGGGACTCTAAGAATTTCTGGAAGGCCACAAGTCCCCCATCCCCAATGTAAAACATCTTGGATATATACCTGAAGAACACAACCTGAGAACAGCCTTTAGTCCCACCCACCTAACCCAGCCTTGTCTCAAAGGAGAGGGATGAAGCAGGCTTAATGTTCTGGAAAATCTTCCAGTACTTAGTTTTTCCACAGAAAAAAATGCATTTTGTGAGTTCACTGGTAGCAATGAATTACAAATAAATATTAGGCAAAATAACAATTTCAACATTTTTAGCTTTATTTACTATACATGTGCTAGATTAGATCACCCTCTATGGCAGGTGTAGCCAATGTAGTGACCCCCAGATGGTGTTGGACTCAAACTCCCATCAGCCCCAGCCAGCATAGCCAATGATGAGGGATGATGGGAATTAGGAGTCCAGCACCATCTGGAGGGAACTACATTGACTACCCCTGCTCTAGGACATCAGAAACATTTATGATGGAACCTGGGGAAAAAATCAAATACAAAATATCCTAATTGGAAAATTTTCTAACTCAAAAATTTTCCAGAAAATCCACACCACTGCCGGAACACCTAGTTCTCCATGGAGCTTCTGATTGGTCCTATCCCGATGGCACAGGGTTGGTGTAGAGCTTATAAATCCGTATTGCTCCCAGTAGTGGAAGACTACCAGAAGGTTTAGCAGACATTGCCTTGAGCCCCTGGCAGTGGTAGTTGGTGCCCACTGGCACTGGTAGGGCGGAAGACAGGGAGGCCAACACTAGATGATGCCAGGGCCAATGACAGGGGAAGCCATCTAATTCTGTTTTGTCCTGCGTGCTTCTCCCTGCTGAGTACTATTAGGGCAATACTGAGACTCAGGAGGAGGAGGGAGCTCACAGCCAGTGCCACCCTCTGGATTGGTTGTCAGTAAGAAGGCAGGCAGGCAGGTAGAGGCTGGCTGAGAGCAGACAGGTCAGTGGGGCAGTGACCCATCAGCCCTCATGGACCAGCCTCCATTGTTTCCTAAATGATGCTCACTAAGCCACCAGAACTGGTGCAGGTAATCTAGCAAGGTACGGGCAACAAAGGGCTCCTCTCACCAAGTTAGTTAAAAAGCCCAGGGGCTTCCTGTGCAGCTGATTATTTGTACAGCCTCCCAGCTCCTAGGGGTAGAATAATAATTTTAAAAAGCAGCATACAAAAGAAAACTTGACCCTCCCCACCCCCTGTTGGTGGAGCAGCAATCTGCTACTGTGCTTACAGCCTGGACTGATGACACACCTTAATGACTGAAGCACAATGCCAAACCAAATGGGGGGGATGCAGTTTCTTAACTGGGTCACTGTATGCTACAAAGGGAAAGGAGGTGGGGTGCCTCCTTAATCTACTTCACAGCTACCTAAGTTTTCTTCCCTTCTTACAAACCCCTGCCTTCCACAGAGCCATGGCTAGAGTTTAGGCTTGAGCCATGCAGGAAGCAGCAGGCTGGTGTGGCCATTTGGAGGATGTAATTAACTAAGGTGGGGAGGGGAGCAGCGATGCTGCATGAAACGCACACAAGGAGTGGGTTGGAAAGAGCAGGCTCTGAAGTCACAGGAGACATGTCTCTTATTGTTTTAGAAAGGGGGCGGAAACAGGCTCTGTTCACAGAGGCATTTTAACGTTGCCTGCAGCCTCCCACACCTCTTCGCATTCCGACCAGGGCCATCCTGGACTTATGAGGGATCATCCATCAGATTCTAGAGAAGTTTTGATTTGAAAAAACAGAGCATGCTCCTAGTCCTTATGGGTGTGATGACAAGCTTTGACAGGTGAAGAATGTGGCTGTGATAGGCTTGAAAAGAGAGTCTGGGAGGAGTTTGCAGCCAACCCCCCCGCCCCCATTTGCAAGCTCCTCTTTGAAAACGGAGGGCACCAAGCGGGAACATAAAATAAGGGCATGAAAACTTGCAAATATGTTCATCACTGCACACTGCAAACCAAACCTCTGTAATTATGTATGTCTTCTAAGTGTGCAAGTACTGCAGGCTTAGTGTGGAATGGGCATCGGGGCTGGGACCAGGAGCCCTGTAGGTTAGGCACCCAGGAACACTCAAATTATGGAGGAAAATGTAAGGGGCTTAATGGAATCCATAAGCCCCATCCCTTGGCTTCCCCTATCTTATAGACATATTATGATGTTCCACAGCCTTCTTTGGGGGGGCTGTAGCAAAGGGAGCCAACACAAACAATAAGGAGGTCAAGTTCTTTCTGGTCCTGGATCAGTTTGAACACTGGCACCAATTTTCTGTTCCCTGCACCTTTAGGGCCATAAGCTGGTGGATGGAACTCCAGGCAGTTTGACCCAGGACACCAGTATGACATCACCCAAATCCTCCTGGTTAGGTGAGCCCAAGAGCCAATCTCCTGAGACTAGCTGCTGTAAACCCTTCAGATCTGCAGTATGCCCATAAGCCTAAATTATCACTAAGATGGTCAGGTTAGGTCGTGGCTTTACAATTTTGGATTGCAAGGGGGGGTAATGGAATGTGCATGTACGCATGCATGCGTGTGAACACACACATTAACTCACTGCCCTTCCATCATAAAAAAGTAGCATAGAGTAAGGCTTAGGCTAGAATCCTTCTCCCTGACATCTAGTTTTCTACAGGCAGGGGATGTCCTGCTTCTTGAGATCCTCTCTCAGGGATTCAATCCTGGGACCTTCTGCTCAAAAAGCATGTATCCTACTACTGAACGATGACCCTTTCCTTCATATGTTCAATTTTGACCTTCTGCTCAAAAAGCATGTGTTCTACTACCGAACGATGACCCTTCATACGTTCAATTTTGTTGATAACAATATGTTTTACAATGGCTTTTTTTTAATTAAGGGGGCAATGATATGAACTATCAATACCGAATGTTGCTATATTCTTGAAGCTCAAGACAAAAAGAAGTAGATCTGCCCTGATTAGCTATGCAGATACAAAAGACACTCACAATTGCAGTGAAAAGGCTGGATGCTCCCCCTTTCCCAAATGGGAGAAAGGTCAAGGTTCCCTTTACAGCAGGGGTGGGAAACCTCCAGATGTTGCCAAACTACAACTTCCATCAGCCCCAGCAAGCATGGCCAATTGTCAGGAATATGGGAGTTGTAGTTTGGTAACTTTTGGAGGGCCAAAGGTGCTCCCCCCCCCCGTGCTTTATAACATATCTTTCCTTTGGAGGAAGAGAGGATTAGCAACCAACGCTATCTTTGGAGTGAACAGGCTGAGCAGGTATTCTAGCGACATAAGAGCCAGCATGTCGACAGGCATGGCCAAGAACACAAGGGGAGATGCTCGGTCAGATCAAAGGCCCATCTAGTCCAGGATTCTGTTCCTACAGTGGTCACCCACATGGCTCTTGTGAAGCACACAAGTAACATACGAACTCACGTTCTCCAGCAACTTGTATTCAGGGATACTAGAAATAGCACATAACCATTATGACTAGTAGCTATTGATAGTTATTACTAGCCCTGGTGAAACATAAATCCTCAAAATTCATCCCGGCTCCCTACCAGTCAAATTAGTTCTACTGCTATGGATCTCTCCCAACATACACGCTTATAGGCCTAAACAAGGAGTGGGGAACCTTTGGACCTGCAGATGTTGCTAAACTACAATTCCCACCAGCCATAGCAAGCATGGCCAATGACCAGAGATGATGAGAGTTGTAGGTCAGCAACATCTAGAGGCCCAAATGTTCCCCGTGCCTGGCTGAAACCTATTTCAGGCCCCGACAAATGGACATGGGCTCACTTTCCAGACATTTGGAAAACCCAACCGGTCATTATTGTCCATTGCTTGCCATCAATGACCTGGCTGTGCCAAACCTAAGGAAAGGATGTTTACTTGCCTCACAACAACATATTTGGATCTTCACTGTGAGAAGAAGTATTTCACGGAATGGTTTCTTTTCAATTATTTCTACCCAAGCCATGGGGAACAGGAAAGAAACATTTCTCCCTTCTCCCAAACATATATGGATCTGAGATTTAAAAAACAACAACAACAACCATGTAATCAGCATGCAGTAGCTGTCGATGGAAGGAACACTCGTCTGCAATGCATTCATTACAATACAAACGGGCCATCAATTGCTCATCAATCAATTCTCCACTCTATGATTATTTCCATGTGATAACCACCTTGCTTCACTTCGCTTTGATTTTAGACGTCATGACGTGGGCCCCTGTAATATAATGGGGTCTGTTTCACACTACAGGAAAAATGCTGGGCATTAGGAGGAAAAGGAGTTTGCAGAGAAGCAGAATGAATTATTTGGAGCTGCCACTACTGTGAAAGATGTAGGGCAGATTCCTGTGCCTGAACTAACTTTCTTAGAAAAGGAGTGTGAGGAACTGAGGCAAATAGTGGTGACAAGAGAAAAAAAATTCTAGGCCTCATTGACAGGCTAAAAGCAGACAAATCACCAGTTCCAGATGGCATGCACTGAGAGTTCTTGGAAGCAGACTGCCTTCAAGTCGATTCCGACTTATGGTGACCCTATGAATAGGGTTTTCATGGTAAGTGGTATTCAGAGGTAGTTTAGCATTACCTTCCTCTGAGGCTGAGAGGCAGTGACTGGCCCAAGGTCACCCAGTGAGCTTCATGGCTGTGTGGGGATTTGAACCCTTTTCTCTTAACCACTACACCACACTGGCTCTCAGAGAGTTCTTAAAGAACTCAAATGTGAAACTGATGATATTGTAACAGAAATATGTAACTTATCCCTAAGACCAACCTCTGTACATGAGGACTGGAAAGTCGTCAACGCAACACCAATTTTAAAAAAGAGATCCAGGAAATTCCAGACCAGTTCGTTTGTTCCAGGAAAACTGGTAGAAAAAACATTATTGGAGATGGAACTACAAAGCATATAGAAGAACAAGTATTGTTAAAATATAAGTTTAAAAAGAAAACTGTTGCCAATAACCCGTTTGCAATATCTGAATGAGCCATTTACAATATTAAGTCCCTGTCTGAAAGCACCCTGACCTTTTGGATTTCTTTAAGAGTGTTAAAAAAACATGTGGATGGGGTGATCTAGTAGATGCTGTGCTTAGATGTTCAAAAAAGCTTTCAATAAAGTCCCTCACCAAAAACTCCTACAAGAAGGTAAGAAGTGAGTTTTCCCCAAGGTCCAGTATGAGGACCTGTGCTGAATGTTGAACGATTCAGGACAGACACAGTGCACAGTTATGCTGTGGAATTTGATACAACAAGATGTAGTGATGGCCACAAACCTGGATGGCTTTAAAAGGGGGCTAGACCCAATTCATGGAGGATAAAGCTATCAATAGCTACTAGCCATGATGGCTGTGTACCACTTCCAGGATTGGAGGCCTTTGTACCCATATTTCTGGCAATCACAATGGAGGGGAGGGAAGTTCTTTGGCACTCAAGTCTTGTTTGCAGGCTTCCCATAGGAACATATGGTTGGCCACTGAGAACAGGACACTAGACTAGATGGTCCTTTGGTCTGAGCATTCACACATAGATATCTAGCCACCAGCTCCCTCTGTCCATTGAGTGCTAAATGAAATTCATGCTCTTCCCACCCCCAGATGAGATGGAGGCCCTCGACGCTCGCAGCAGTCCTCCTCTGAAGCTAGTGTGCAAGCAACAATGTCTCTCACTGAGAGGGAGTGCCAAGGATTCATCTGCCAGCTCAGGACAGGAACATACCATTGGCTTGGCTGGGTACTGTAATGGGTAATTTCATGGCTGGCTAATTCCCTTGCCTGCCTGCCCCCCTCTCTCACTCACTCACACTCACTCACTCACTCACTCTCTCTCTCTCTCTCTGACACACACACACACACACACACACCTCTGCAGAGCTACAGGGCTGCTGATAGCACATGGGATGTGGGAGGCAGCAGTGGAAACATTTCAGGGATTCGCAGCATGGCGCATATACCTGCTGGCCCTGCTCAGTCTCAGTCCCATTCCCCAACTCAAACTCCTTGCTGCTGCCACACATAGGGTAAAAGAGGGCTTGATCAAAAGCCCATCCATACTGATGCTTATGGGAAAGGGCCGTAGCTCAGAGGCAGAGCATCTGCTTTGAACGCAGAAGGTCCCAGGTTCAATCCCCGGCATCTCCTGGTAGGGCTGGGAAAGATTCCTTGTTTGAAACCCTGGAGAGCTCTGCCTGTCAGTGTAGACCATACTGAGTCAGATGGACCAGTGGCCTGACTCGGTATAAAGCAGCTTCCTATTTTCCTACATTCTGTGCTTGACAGACTTCCTCCAACATGTTCAAATAGGCAAGCCTGG
Source organism: Rhineura floridana (assembly GCF_030035675.1). Lineage (NCBI taxonomy): Eukaryota > Metazoa > Chordata > Lepidosauria > Squamata > Rhineuridae > Rhineura > Rhineura floridana. Next base: position 23,164,641 of record NC_084482.1, read on the forward strand.
GGAAGGGCAGGTGGGTCAAGCATATAGCAACAGAAAACATGCTTCACACCGATAACCTCACAGCTGCCACAGGTATCACTTCCACCAGAAGGATGCTGATGCACAATGAGTTTCCCACCGGCCAGCGTATCATTTAGTAGTAACATTCTCTGTGTGAGGCAGGGCATCCACTCCTGGTCCACATCAGTGGCAGACAGGGGCAAGGAAACACTGAGTGCTAAGAGATGGTCAGAGGGACAAGTGCAACCTTATCAGAGGGACTGCTTTTGCTTGTGGAGAAAGGGCATGCACCTCAGTTCTCAGCAATCCTTATAACCCCTGTGAGGTAGACCAGTTTTAATATGTTCCTGTTGCAGATGGAGGGCTGAAGCAGTGAAAAGGGTCTCCCTTAAAGCTACCAAGTGAGTTTATCACTAAGACAAAATTTACACTGGTGTGTGTGTGTAATTGTTAGCCACAGAACTGGGGCTGTCAGTAGTGGTACTTTTGTGCTTGTGTGTTTTATTCTGTCTTCATCTTGTACACTGCTTCGATAGACTTATACTGTGAAGTGGTCTAGAAACTGTCATAGCAGTAATGATGATGGTGATACTTCCAGATCCAGAATGAGCGTTTTCCCACCCAGGACTTTTGTTATCTATTGCTGTGACTGAAGTGAGGATCTTGAGCTGGAAGCAGAGCTTCAAGCTAGCGCCTTAGGCACACCAAGCAGAATGTACTGCTCTAGTAACTGGGCAAAGGTGGAAGGCCAGACTCCTGTGCTTACACCAGGCCATTGAGCCAGGTCAGGTTCTGGGGTGGGCGCCTTGACAACATGCCCTCTCTTCCTCACCACCCATGCTTCCTAGAGGGTAGGCATGTGAAGTGAACAATGGGGTTGGCTGCAAGGAGCAGCTGTTGTCTGCATTCACTGACCTGCTCTCTTTGGGCAATGTGGTGGGTGGGAGTAGGCCAAGAAAGGAAGGACAGGCAAGCAAGCACTGTTCCTTGCCACCATCACTTGCTTGCCTATCCACTTCCAGAGAGCTGCCAGAGGGCACAGGACAGAAGGCTCCACCCAGGCAAGGCCCTTTTGCTAACTGCTGTGCTTCAATGGCAGCTAGACATTGGTTGGTACCAGCAGGCCCTACCAAGGCAAATGGATCTCAGCAGCTATGCAGCAGTGCCAACTAAAAGCCTGGCCAATCACAAGGTTTGATAGCCCTGCTACTCTGAGGGGCAAAAGCTTAATGCCTCTATTCCCTTTCTGTAACTGAAGAGGGCTCAGAGACTTGAGGGCACACACAATCCTCAGTTGTTCATTAGGCTCGGCCCCAGTTCAGGACAGCTAGGGTGGCCATATTGAGCTCATTGCCCAGAGAACACCCTGACACACACAGAGAACACAGGAACAACAAGTTGCTATAGTGAGATGTTTCTTTTCCATGATGCTATGCGCTGTGCTGATGGTACAACAACCGCACTGCCAACAGCAGGAAGGCTATAGGTACAGATTACAGGACCACAGCTATATGGATGCTGGGCAGGGTGTGAGTCAGGCCAGGAGGGAAATCTGCCATATGTGGATTCAGAGGCACAGGAATGCCTATTCCTCTTAATTTATTTTGCTCTCTTACAGAGAAGAGGAGGAGCACATGGTCCACAAGCCCTGACTTCTTGAAATCCTGCCTAGTTCCTCTTCTGGCTTCCGAAATTTCACTTGGCATTGCACAAACACACTTGCCCGTTCACACACACAAAAACTGCCAAGGCTATTAATCAATCAAATGTACAAACAATAAATAAAAATCATTGTGTTGGGCCCAGATTTCCAAGGCCCAACCTGTAGGCCCAGAAACATTTAAAACAAAAGTTCTCAAGATGCTGAATTCTGCGCTCAGCAGAATGACTCATTCTCCACAATGATTTTATTCTCTGCAAAGCTTCTGGCGACGATAGCCTATGCAAGTCAGTTTTGCACTTGGAACGGCATAATTGCAGAACAAATAAATACAGTCTTGTCTATGACAATGAGTTTTGTAGCATTTTTAAAAAATAATGTGCAACATGCTTTAGGTGGGCAGAAAGTCGATCAGGATCTACAGGTAGAGATCTCTGGGTGATTTGCAGTAGATTGGAAAGGGTTCCTGACTCCCAATTGTTTCACTGCAGCAGCAACAAAGCAACTGTTGCCACCTAAATTAGGTTGCTGAAATGCAGAAAGCTAACCAGGAGCGGACTTTTGTGTGAAAGGGCAGCGAGCTCAGTTCATTTCTGTTACTATTCAGAGGCACCCAGCTCTTTAAATTCTAACTGAATGTATTTTGCATCAGGCACTAATTGGTTGGTAGATCTTGGGGTTCTAGTCAAAAAAACAAAATAGATCCAACAAGCCTTTAGGGCAGAGGGAGCTGCTGGACTCCACCAGCCCCAGCCATCATAACCAATGGTCAAAGACGACGGGAGTTGTTGTTCTGGAGGTCACCACATTGGCTACACTGCTTTAAGGGTAATTAGCTCATTTATTTTGAGAATAACTCTGAAGGGGTTTTTCTCATTTCTGCCTAAGTGGAGATTTCAGTCCAGGTCCTCTCCACACACACCTTGGTCCAGGGTTTACTTTCTATCCACTACATCACACCAGGCTCATTCTTATGTTATTGCTATGGTGTGGTTCATAGCAAAATGACAGAACCATATGTACACACTGCAGGCGATTGTGCACAACTGCCTGTGTGCTAACATCATGCATGCACCACAACCACAGTGCAGCAATAATGTGAGAATCAGGCCACTGTTGTGCAGTGGGCAGAAGGTTAGCCCCAGATGCTGAGTGTTCCCCCACCCCCTCTGTTGCATAGTTTTCCAGCAACTATACCACATTGACGGCTTTAGATCCAGCCCACTGTTTGGGACAGCTCATGAGGAAAGCTCCACATACCTTGCCAAGATTCTGAGAAGTGGTGCACCTACAACGTTAAGACGGTCAGCCCCTTAGGCAAAGAACTGTCACTTCAATGTTCTCTCCAAAGTCTGGCAAGCTGTTGGCACTAAGTACATGTTAAACAGCAGTAAAGCAACCTCTCACTCGGCGGCTGTAGTTATGTTCTCCAAGCAACAGTCTCCCTAATGAAGATGGGACTCAGCCATTTTGGTTCTCCAGAGAAGGAAGGCCAGGCAATTTTGGGAGCATTGTTTTTTAAGCCAGCACTGCCTCTTTGTTCCCACCTCCACTTCTCTTTGAATATGCATGTGCAAATCCAAAGGCAGCTGGAATCACCATCCGTTTAACTAAAAGAAAAGAGAAGATTTGGATTTAAGCCACTAATTTAAAATCCAAATATTCCAGCATTTACTGGGCTGTGGATCAACTGGGTTTCAACTCTTCATGGGAATGGAGTTTGATTTTGATTTTCCCTGCTGCTCCTTCTAAGTTACCATTGATTTCTACGCCACCTTTTGGCCAAAAAGTTACCTCCCACAAGGCAGCCGGGAACACAGGAAGCTGCTGTATACTGAGTCAGGCCACTGGGCCATCTAGCGTTAGTGATGTAATTAACACAGACTTGAAAAAGAAACAGCAAAATTAACATTGCAAATATTTCCATATTCACCCTGAGAATTTGGGGCGCTTAGGGACACATGGAAATCATGAAAATGGGAGGACCAGCCCTTTAATACTTTTGTAAGCACCCTTTGGGCTCGGATGCAGGAGAAAGATTTTGTGTTTGATGTTGCATGATGTTCTATTGATTTGTTTAATCTTGTGAGCCACTTCCTGACAAAAGGAATGTGAGATATAATGAAAACAAAATCAAAAGTAATAAATTCAACTTCAGGTTAGGTGAAACACTTTGGAGTGCTGGTGGGATATTAATATGGATTAAGTTCATCATTATTAATATTCCCTAAATTAACAGAAGCCTCTAGGCATCCCTAACTTGGTGGCTTGCCACTGTCAGGTTCCAGAACAAGTTCAAGCAGGATTGTTCCAGGAAGAAAAGGTGAATTAATTCACAGGTCTGCCTCGGAAGCAAGTGGGGGGATGGGAGTTTCCAAACAGGGACTCTTTGTTCTTTTTGTGGGATAACCGCATTCCTGTGAATGAGTATGCTTGCTAGTGCAAGGCTGCCAAGCAAGAGGGGGAGAAACACCTGTGGACTATTAACACAGAGGCCTCTCTGCTCAGATCAACTCCAGCCCAGGCCTGTTGCAGCTCTACTCCACTAGTGGCATCCCAAAAATGAAGGGACTGATTATGTGGCACTCTGTATATGCTCAAAAGGCATCCTCTTTCTTGGTGCCAGGGTTCAATCTGGGAATGTATACTGATTCAATTTAAGTCCTGCCTGCTGACTGGCTAGCCAAGCATCCCACAGGGACAGCTCCATATGGAATGGGAAATGTTTCACCCGCTGCCCTAAAGCCTACAATTACAGTGACATTTCAGTGTGCATTGTGCCTCACCAATGACTCATTCCTCCATTGGACTCCACTCTTTGCACAGCTTCTGGTGACTACAGCCTACGGAAGCCAGCAAGCAAAGGAAAAGACCCCTCACTGGGCACGCAGCTGCTCCACACATCGCAGGCTGGGCCAAAACGCCTAGATCAGGGGCCTGTCCTCCACCACCAAGCCTCAACAGCAGCAAATGCACTTTAAATATCTAATCAGTGCTAAGCCTGTGTGCACAAAAATAATAATAAAAACTCAAAAACAATAAGAATAAAGGGTGTGTGGGTATGTGTGTGTGTTGGACAGCGTAAGAATTAAAATCTTTTAAAGGTTTTTGAAAAGGTAAGGAAAGCATATCATCACATCGCTTTTTGCATTTTGCATTTATGAGGCACCCCATAAAATAAAGACAGACACACACAAATAAAAACATAAGGGCAATAATTCAGTAAAAACCACAATAAGTCTCAGAGACAACCAGCATTAAAAAAAGAAAGAACAGTACAACAACTTATGATATACAGCACAGATCTACAACAACCATCACCTACTAAAACCACCAACCATACCACAGGGACTTAAAACTAGATCTTAAAAGGCCTGGGACAACAATCGAAAAGTTTTAACCTGGCACTGAAAAGATAACAATGTGGGCACCAGGCAAGCTTTCTTAGGAGAGCATTCTGTAGCTGAGATTCCATCTATTCCTATTAAAGAGGCCTGAACCCCTAAGGGGTTATCAACAACGTAGGATACTCCCATTTCAGCTCTCAGTCTGTTGTAGGAGTACCTTAATAAGTCTTATTAATAAGTCACATGTCATAGTAAACCATAGTTAACTATTTAAATCATTGTCGCTTCTCCCCTCTAGCACACAAGTAAACAAACCACAATCCCTGGCTTAGTGTCATGTGGTGGAATTGGGGGTTGTGGTTTGTTTCACTTCAACAAACCATAATTAGTAAGCCAAGAACAAGCCTTGGTTCTAGATCATAGTTTGTGGTAGTGACTTCCATATACTAATTCTACAAACATTTGCAGGCATGAAGTTGCTTGATGTTTAATTGGCTTTGCAAAATGGCAGCAGCAGAAAGTTTGTCAACACCTCCCACCCAACACCACTTGACACACTGGTTAACCGGGAACCTCAGTAATTTGATGCTGGCAGCTTAAGAATTTTCACTTTCCTCATCCTTGCAAAGGGTTGCCCCTGCTAGCTTCTGAAAATTTTATTCTGGCACCCCAAACATCTGAAATATTACTCCAACCCAGCCCTACCTCCAAATAATAGAACCAAGGAGTCCTGCCTCTCTGCTTTGTGTTCTATTCCAGAGACACGCTGCTCTAGAGGCACCAAGGCCTTCTCTAGCACTAGAGAAGAAAACATCTGAAGGTGCCTTTTGACAGTAAATCCAGCCTTCCTAGGCTCAGCTAGCATCTCTGGTTATGTATGGGACTGATGAGTCAGGAAGCAAATGACAGTCAAGTCAATGCTAGTAACGGCCAATCCTTCTCCTCAGCCACTGCATCAAGGATGCCAGCAGTGGTCTTGGTCTCAGGAAAGCATTGTGAAACAAAGATCATCTTATGTACAGCATTCTGCTCCCAACAGCACCCAACCAAGTTTCTCTGGAAGCTCACAAGAACATAAAGGTCTATACATGCATCTATACATAGTAGCGCCAATGTTTCTTTATTTTATGTTATGGTACTTCATTTTATCTCATACTTCTGGTGGCTTGGGATCATGAAACCTGAAAGAATGCTGTTGTCCCACATGAACTTGCCCACCAACTACTATCCTCAGCTGAGGTCTTGTTCCATGACCTATTATTATTATTATTATTACATTTGTATACCGCCCCATAGCTGAAGCTCTCTGGGCGGTTTACAACAATTAAAAAATTAAAAACATTAAAAACAAATATACAAATTTAAAAACACTTTTAAAAAAAAACAATTTAAAAACACATGCTAAAATGCCTGAGAGAAGAGGAAGTCTTGACCTGGTGCCGAAAAGATAACAGTGTTGGGAAATCAGGGAAATCGTTCCATAATGTGGGGGCCACCACTGAGAAAGCCCTCTCCCTTGTTGCCAGACTCCCAGCTTCCCTCGGAGTAGGCACCCGGAGGAGGGCCTTTGATGTTGAGTGTAGTGTACAGGTGGGTTCATGTCAGGAGAGGCGTTCCATCGGGTATTATGGTCCCAAGCCATGTAAGGCTTTATAGGTTAAAACCGGCACTTTCAGTCAAGCTCAGAAACATACAGGCAGCCAATGCAAGCGGGCCAGAATTGGTTTTATATGTTCGAACCGTTTGGTCCCTGTTACCAATCTGACCGCTGCATTTTGCACAAGCTGCAGTTTCCAAACCGTTGTCAAAAGCAGCCCCACATAGAGTGCATTGCAGTAATCTAACTTGGAGGTTACCAGAGCATGGACAACTGAAGCCAGGTTATCCCTGTCCAGAAGTTCAGTTGGCTGGGGTACAGGGCAGGACCTTTTCAGTGGAGGCACCTATAGAACTTCCTCCCTAAATAGGCTCAACTGGCCCTCTCCCTGCTGGCTTTTAGGTGGATTGTGACTGAATCTTTGATCTGAGTGGAATGGTTGTACTCTCTGCTGTCTGATTAGTTTTATCTTGCTCTGCTGGCTTTTATGCTCTTCTTTAGATTGCTCTTTCATTGTTATTTATGGTGATTCTGCATTTTAATTATTATTGTGAGCTGCCTTGAGGACTTTATGGGCAAAAGGTGAGAAAGAAATGTTTTAAATAAAGACATAAATTTAACACGGAACTCTGTTCCTGCTGAGTTTATCATCATAGCAACCATGTAAGATAACGTGGCAAATATGAAGTACAAGTTGAAGGGGCAGGATTGCAGCTTGAGATAGACAAATGGTCAAGGAATATCTAAATACTTTGAATGAGTTCAAATGTCCAGAGCCCAATGAACTGCATCCTAGAGTAATGATGGAACTGGCTGAAGAACTCTCGTAACCAGTATTAGCTTAGCGAAATCATGGGGGATGGGTGAAGTCCCAGATGACTGGAGGAGGGCTAATGTTGTCCCTATCTTCAAAAAGGGCAAAAAGGACTAAAAAACCCTGGGAACTACAGACCAGTCAGTCTGACATCAATCCCTGGGAAAATTCTGGAGCAGATTATAAAGTGGTCAATCTATAAGATATCTGTAAGAAAACAATGCAGCAATTACTAGAAGCCAACATGGATTTATCAAGAAAAAGTCCTGCCAGACTAATCTTATCTCAGTTTTTGGTCAGGTAACCACCTTGGTAGACTGTGGAAATGCTGTAGACATAATATATCTTGACTTCAGCAAAGCTTTTGACAAAGTGCCCCATGATATTCTGATTAGCAAGCTAGCTAAATGTACATATACAAATATAGAATATACAAGCTAGCTAAATGTACATATACAAATATATTTGTAAATATACAAAACTGGGAGGGATAGCGAATACCCTGGAAGACAGAAACAAAATTCAAAGTGATCTTGATAGGCTGGAACATGGGGCTGAAAATAACAGAATGAAATTTCACAGGAATAAGTGTAAAGTTCCTACACCTAGGAAAAAGAAACCGAATGCACAGCTATAAGATGGGGGATACTTGGCTTATCAATACTACCTGTAAGAAAGATGTTGGAATTGTTGTTGATCACAAGCTGAATATGAGCCAACAGTGTGATGTAGCTGCAAAAAAGGCAACTGCTATTTTAGGTTGCATTAACAGAAGGATAGTTTCCAAATAGCATGAAGTACTAGTTCCCCTCTATTCGACACTGGTTAGGCCCCCTCTTGATATTGCGTCTAGTTCTGGACACCACACTTTAAGAAGAATGTAGACAAACTGGAACACGTTCAGAGGAGGGCAACAAGGATGATCAGAGGACTGGAAACAAAACCCTATGAGGAGAGACTGAAAGAACTGGGCATGTTTAACCTTGAGAAGAGAAGACTAAGGGAAGATATGATAGCACTCTTCAAGTACTTGAAAGGTTGTCACACAGAGGAGGGCCAGGATCTCTTCTTGATCATCCCAGAGTGCAGGACCATGGAATAATGGGCTCAAGTTACAGAAATCCAGGTTTCCGCTGAATATCAGGGAAAACATCCTAAATGTTAGAGTGGTACAACAATTTAACCAATTACCTAGGGAGATGGTGGGCTCTCCAACACTTAAAAGGCAGCTAAAGAGCCACCTGTTGGATATGCTTTAAATTGGATTCCTGCATTCAGCAGGGGGTTGGACTCAATGGCCTTATAGGCCCCTTCAAGCTCTACTGTTCTATGATTCTACATTAGGCTAAGTGATGGGGAGTGGCCTAAGGCACTGTTCTTCAACCTTGAGTCCTCAGACGTTGTTGGACTACAACTCCCATCATCCCCAGTCAGCATCGTCAATGGTCAGGGATGATGGGAGTTGTAGTCCATCAACATCTGGGGACCAAGGTTGAAGAACAGTGGCCTAAAGTCACTAAGGCTGTAATCCTAATCTCACATGGGACTAAGTCCCATTGAACTAATTCTAGACCCAACTCAACTTGAGCCCAGTTTCAGTCCAGTGGTCTAACTACTATACCACCCTGGTACAGTGTTTCCTAAAGTCTCCAAGGGAGTAGATAAGGGGAAATCATTGGGCAGTGGGGGAGTTGGGGACACACAACCTCACCTTCTGACTTTATGGACCACAAATGAGAAATCATAGCAGAAATCACTAAATGTTAGTCATTAATCTATACAATTCTGCCACAGATCTTTGCATTCAGCAAAGAGCCTGAAAACACATGAGAAGCTAAGCAGGTCTGGCTCCAAGTACTGCCTGGATGGGAGAGCACTTGGGAGCCATGCCCAGAAACATAAGATGCTGCCTTACACTGACTCAGACTGTTGGTCCACCTAATGCAGTATTGACTACACTGACTGGCAGCAGCCTTCCATGGTTTTAGGCAGGGGACAATTCCTAGACTTACCTGGAGATGCCGGGGATTGAACCTGGGACCTTCTGCATGCAAAAGCAGATGCTCTACCACTGAGCTATGGCCCTTCCCCTATATGCTGCCTTGGACTTTTGGGAGAAGTGCAGAATACAAGTGTAATAAATAAATAAATGAGGTTCTCTGTTGTCGCGATGGTTTACAGAGATTCACAGTTCCAATTTCCAGCAGCAACTCATAATCCAGCACAGAGTCAAGCACGCTTATAGGCCTGGATTGATAATCTCAAAGTATTTGCTATCCATTTTGTACCCATTATATCTTGTACTCACAGCTTTCTTCCCCCTTCTGATATATCTGTAGAAAATGCTCTTATGTGTCTTCTTTCAGACACAATATATTAATTTAATCTCTCCTTTTGAGACATAACGGTTGGTTCCTCGAATCATTCTAGTTGCTCTTCTTTGCACCTGTTCTAGCCAGACGTGCAGGGGTCTGAAGTTAACAATGTCCCATGTCAGCCTGGGAGGCACGGGTTCAAATCTGTCAGTGCTTAACTGCTGCAGTGTGAGGTGGCAGGCATTAGATCTTACAACCATACAGACACAGTAGAGACTACTGTTGCTATGGATGGCCTGCCTGACCTGGAACCCTTTATAGTCCTTCCAAGTCAGGAGGAGCCAATGGCACGTTTGGGTAGGCAGAGTCGCAACACAGCCTAGAACCATTTCACATTGGCTAGAGAACCCTCTTACCTGAGGCCTGGGTGGATTGCTACATGGGCCAGCAGCATGAAAACCTGAAGATCCACAGCCCTAGCCATAGTACAGGAATGGGAAATCTGTGTGGCTTTCCAGGTGTGGTTGGACCCCGACTCCCATCAGCCCCAGCCAGCACGGCCAATGACCTAGAAAGATGGGAGTTGTAGTCCAGCAACATCTGGAGAGCCACAGGTCCCTCACCCCTGTTACAGTAACTTCTGAAAAGATCTTTCATGTGTTTGTTTGTTTGTTTGATTTCTATCCTGTCCTTCCAGCAGGAGCCCAAGGCGGCAAATCTTGCTTTAGGCAAGTCACTATCTCATGCTCTGTCTGTAAAGTGGAAACAAGAGATGCTATAGGGGTCTGGCAACCAGGAATGAGTTAAGGAAATCGTGGCCGGCAAGCTTGAGCTCCAGAAAATGGTCAGGGCAGAAATCTAAGCAAACCAACAAACAATGAAGTAAATCCTGATAGCAGTCTCTCATATATTCCTAAATTTCTTTTATACATCCTGTTTTTCTTACTTTTTTTTAAGGTACTTTACCACCCCTTTAGGTGGCTAGCAAATTTTGGTTAAAACACTATTCTTCAACCTTGGGTCCCCAGATGTTGTTGGACTACAACTCCTATCATCCTTGACCATTGACTAAGCTGGCTGGGTTTGATGAGAGTTGTAATCCAACATCATCTGGGGAGCCAAAGTTGAGGAACAGTGGGTTAAAACCCCCACATTAAAACATATTAGGAGTTGACAAAACAGCCATGATATTATAGCTTGCTTATTTTACCAACTTACTGTAGAAAATATATTATATTTTAGTTTTTACTGTAATTCGATTGATTTTAAAACTACTTTTGAAAAGGTGGATGTCGACTGGAGGGTCAGACTTTTTTGTGAAATAAACAAGTATTTTATTTAAAATGTTGATAACCCACCCTTCAACGATATAGATGGTGGGGTGGGGTACAATACGGAACACAGAGCAGACAAACCATGCATCAATGAAGGTGTTCCCATGAACCCTCCCTCTTGGCGACTCCCCTTCCCTGCTTAAGACTCTTTGGCCAAGGGGGGGTTGAGAGAGCTTCCGAGGGTCAAGAGAGTGAGCCTCATTTCCATCATGGAATACCTCAAACCATGGTTCAGGACACTTCCAAGGGGGTTACAAGCAATGAAACTCCAAGCGGTCCACACATTGATAAGCAATGGCTGAAGAGGAGGGGAGCGCTTAAACAACCTAAAAATGGCAGAAACCAGAGAACAGTAACTGAGGAGAGGAGAAAAGGGGAGGCAGGTGAAGGCCACCCCAGAGCCTGCTCCAGCTGAGGCTTTCCTCTCTCTGTATGGGGCCATCTACCACCAACTGCCGTCTGGGAAGTCCATATACATACATACATACATACATATATATATATATATATATATATATATACACACACACACATATACATATATGTATACATATATATATACATATACACATACATATATATATATGAGAACCCTGCTGGATCAGGCCAAGGGCCTATCAGGTCCAGAATTCTGTTCTCACACTGGCCAAGCAGATGTCTATGGGAAGCCCGAAACAAGACTGGAGTGGAACAGCACTCACTTCTCTTGCCATTCCCAGCAACTGATATTCAGAGGCATACAATCAGTGTGGTGTAGTGGGTAAGGTGTTGGAATACGACCTTCGAATCGACTTGAAGGCAGTACATTTTTGCAGCCTCCGACAGTGGAAGAACACAGCTCTAGTGGCCGGTAGTCTTGTCCTCCAAGAAAGGAGAGGGAGGCCGGCAAAAAAACCCATCAGGGCCTGATCCAGCTGGATTGTACCACCTCCCCTGCACATGGAGAATCCTGATGCACTGTCGAGTTTTAATATTGTTACTGTGATTTTATTAAGGTTATCTTTGATGCCTTTAAGCCACCTCTGAAGGATTTGTATCCTGAAAGGAAAGATATAACTGACTAATAATGAAATCAATAAATAGTAGGTATTAGGATTCATACAGAGCTTCTGTGTTCTGAACCCACACCTCTAGCAGCCCTGCACCTCTGAAAGTATCGACAACCGGAAAGGGCTCAACGGCCTCTCCGAATCAGATTGGGGCTTCGCAAGCATTCTGGTGACTTGCGGAAATGAGAGTCCACATTGCCACCAGTACATGGTTCACAATCCCTGTACCTGCAGGGTAAAGATAGGCACAGACCCAAATGTTTCAATCATCAGTAGACAGAACTTGGACGGGGAACAAAGGCAGAAGCGAAGCAAGCAGCTGGTGTGACTCTGGGCCCAAGAGCTATGCTCGGGGATAGATGATTTCTTTGGAAATAGGTTGTGTGTGGACAGGGCTGCTGGCACCAATCACTGGCACTGTTGGTCAGCTGCAAATGACCCAGCAGGGTCCACTCGCCACACCTGCCCTGGGCTCTCTTCATTTTTATTTTTGTTCTGACCCAGCACTCTGACCCTTACAAATTTCTACAACTGCCCAGCAGCCTCCTCAAACCTAGAGCCGGCCTTGTGAAGGAAGGGGATTGACTCTACACAGGACCACAGGCAGCTGCCTTATTCCAGGTCAAACTATTTGCTGATCTTGCTTCAGCTCGGTAGAAGAGCATCTGCTTTGCATGCACAAGGTTCCAGGTTCAATCCACAGCATCTCAAAGTAGGGCTCCAAAAGACTTTGGCCTGAAATTCTGAAGGGCTACTGCCAGTCAGTGTAGACAACAGCAAGCTAAATGGACCAATGGTCTGACTCAGTATAAGGCAGCTTTCCATGTCACCATGTACTTGAACTACCAGCAGCTATGTGACCCTTTAAACTGGAAAGGCGCAGGACTGAACTTGGGATGTGCTCTACTATGGTGCTATGGTCCCTCCCTTAAACGGTACCAGGTGCTAAGATGTCCCTAATTCATGCATACTAATAATAATCAAGAAGTTATACAGTAATAATTCATCTGCTTTGCCATTCATCCCAGCTGGCTAAGATCCTGGCATTCCTAGGCAGTGTCCTTTGAGCTTTGCAGCAAGTAACATTTGTTCGTCCAGAAGCATCAAGTTCCAAAAAAGTTTTAATACTCTTGCAACTTGGTACTCAGAATAGATTATCTCCTTCTGGCCCTCCCATGAAGTCAGCAACACGTTCCTATTTCAGGGTACTGTCCTGAACCAAGCACAGCCAATCTGATAGTTCAGAATAGGTCTTTCAACCTTTAATTTATCCGCATTGATAAGCAAAGTGTTGTTTCATACATTTATGCAGAGGTAAACCCAGGCCTGTCACCGAGTATACACTCAACAGGGAGCCTGCAGCCAATCGCAGCTCCCTGACAAGCATGCCTCTACAATACAAGGTGCTCCTGGCACCATCACTGTTATCTTTTCGGTGCCAGGTCAAGACTTTCCTCTTCTCCCAGGCATTTTAGCATGTGTTTTTAAATTGTTTTAAATATTTTAAATTGTGTTTTAAATTGTTTTTAAAAGATGTGTTTTAAATTTGTATATTTGTTTTTAAGGTTTTTTGTTACTGTAAACAGCCCAGAGAGCTTCGGCTATGGGGCGGTATACAAACAAACAAGCAAATAAATACGCATGCCTGCAAAATACCTGTTTGTTGCATTCACTGTATATATGTGTATACACACCAACAGCTAAGTTATGTACCATGCGAAGCAGCACAGATAAGCACCACCATAAGGTATGGTGAGGCAGCATGAACACCATTAAGGGCCAAAATAAGTTTCACATGGGTTAGCCCTGGCATGCAAAATGTTAAATAGCTATGCAGGGGTGTGGGGTGGGTAAAAGAGAAGCCAAACTGGATGACCCCATGCTCTCATTGATAACCAATCTCAAGTCTACTTGTAATGCTATGCCTGCTTATTGGGGTGTAAACCAAAGTGAATGCAGTGGGATTTACACAGAGAGTAAATTGACACATAGGTCTGGGCTGTAAGGGAAGCGTAACAGATCATACTGTGGCACATTCCATCAGGGAAGTTCGCCTGCACAAGCCCCATTGAAACAAAGGGGAGCTGCGCTGCTATCCTTCAACTGGATGCTGCCCCAAGTTAATTGAGGGGCAGGATTTGCCACCACTTGGTGCCTGTCTACTACGGGTCACCCCAAGACATTTTGGTCCCATGTATCATTTAATTACTTCACAACGTTCCAGGGCTAAGCCTTGAAAATTTCTAACATGTCCAACGGGCTAAATGCTAGTGAATCCTTACTCAAATTAAGCCACAGAGATGTTATCCAGGTCAAAGTAGGCCAAGAGCAAGAGAATGTGGAGCTCACATCATTTACAATAAGTGCACATTCATGTACTGCCTTCAAGTCGATTCCGACTTATGGCGACTGTGAATAGGGTTTTCATGAGGCTGAGAGGCAGTGACTGGGCCAAAGTCACCCAGTGGGCTTCATGGCTATGTGGGGATTCGAACCCTGGTCTCCCAGGTCGTAGTCCAACATCTTAAGTACTACACCACGCTGGCTCTGCACATTCATACATACTAAAGAATGGCTACCTGGAGGTATGCTTATATGGATACACACAAAAAGCATCTGTCTGTATACATAACAGACTCATAAATATATATTTCCAGCCATATCTACACTTTCCTCCTATGCCCAAATTAGGTCCATTTTTACATAAGTACTATATGTAAATGAGGCACAGACATATATTTGGAAATGTGAATTCAACTGCATACATACACGTACACACATGGACATGCATATATACCACCTAAAGAGAACATTCAACACACAGAGAAACCAACTAGAAGTGCAGCCACCAACACAGTAAGTGTGCACTTCTAAAAGGTAAAGGTGTCCCTGCACTTGTAGTGCGAGTCATTTCCGACTCTTAGGGTGACGTCTTGCAACGTTTATTAGGCAGACTGTATATATGGGGTGGGATTGCCAGTTTCTTCCCCGGCCTTTCTTTACCCCCCAGCATATGCCGGGTACTCATTTTACCGACCACGGATGGATGGAAGGCTGAATGGACCTCGACCTCTTTTACCGGAGATTCGACTTCCTCCTTCCATTGGAATCGAACATTTCCCAAACCTGAATACACACAAATGGGTACACAAAGGAAAATGTATGCCCTGCTGCATGAACATAGCCTTACATAGCAGAGGTCCAACCAGCACTTGCCACCTTGACCCGTTCAGGATCCTGACAAGCTTGGCTTTGCCTTGTCGGTTGCAGCCTGGCCTGGCCTGCCTAAACTTGACTCTGCTTCTGGAGATGACCCTGCCCTGCCTATAAGTTCCACTACTTCATCCTGACTTCTCTTGGAGGTCTTGAGTGAAGCAAGGACAGGACAAGGCCCTCCTGGCTTCCATGCAGCAAACAGGGATGCCTGGCTAAGTTTTTTTCCTCCTGTTCTTACATATCCATTCTCTATAGTGCAAGTTTCAAAAAAGTCTTTATCAAGATATGGTGGCCTATGCAAGTCTAGCCCCCCTTTCCTCCTTGATGATCATTGAAGATGGCGGCATAGGAGGCTGACGCTTTAGTCAGAGCTCCGGAAGCCGTATTTTAACATCCAAATCTGCCACCTTAAAACACTTTAAAACCTTTTGGGGGACTCGTACGAGAACTGCCCTATCCCCCCTTTTTACTACAGCGGTAAGAGAGCGTTGTGGGGGGCCGTCTGAACACTGGACGCGACCTGCCTTCCTGCCTCCTCTCTCCTGCCTCCGGCGCTGAGAACCCGGTGGTGAGAGCGCCGAGTTTTGGGGTGCTAAGGTGAGCGGTCGGGCGCCCTGGTGGTGGTGGCAGCGCCACACGAGACGCCCGGCGGTTGGCCCCGAAGAAGTGAGGAGTGAGGGAACGTTGTGGAGGCTGGCCCTTTCTTACCTTCCTGCCTCCCCCTCCGGCACCGAGAACATCAGCCCCGACGGTGGTGAGAGCGCCGAGCTTGGGGCGCGAGGGAGAGCGGCCGGGCGCGAGGGGATTGCGAAGGATCTTGGCCGGGCCTGGCGGTGGTGGCAGCGCCGCGGGAAACCCCGGAAGCGCCCGGCGAATGGCATTTGAGAACCGAAGGGAACGATACGGAGGCTGGCCTTTCTCACCCCTGCGCTTAATACGGAGAGTCGGGAGGAATATTGGTCCGACAGAGGTGAGAGTATCGAGGGAAGCCAGGCGTGGGGCGTAGCCCGGTGGTGGAGAAGCAGCTGAGCATTAAGAGTGCGGCTTAGCGGCGGCAGATAGATGCGGTGGAGAACAGCAATGGAGGAGCGCGAGAGAGAGCGGCCAGGTGTGGAGGGCCGTGAAGAGCGTTGGTCCGGCGGCAGTGAGAGAACGCCGCAGTGGAATAGCTGGAGTGTGGGCGCGGTTCGAAACGACTGGGGAGCATCATAGAAGGCGGCCAGAGACTGGATATGATCTCCCACCTCGCCTCGGCGAGTAACTTGGACACAGCTTGGATGGTCGGGGGGGTTGGGGAGTACTGGCCTGGTGGGTGCTCAGACCCACGCCTCCGGTGGCTGCTGGCATTCTCCATTGCTGGTTCTCACAGTGGCTGGGTGGGGGGATAACAGGATATTTTGGCACTTTAGGTGGTCCTGTCTGGAAGTGGGGGGACTTTACTTGAGTCCCGGCGGGAGGGAGGCATGTGCTTGGCAGAGAAGGTTCTTGTGGGGAGGGCGGAAGGCCACGTTATCGAGAGGCTAGGCGGCAGATGCTGGAGGGGTACAAGGCGCAGGCCATGCCAGCTTAGGGGAACAAGGGATAGATGCATAATATCCATCCCCTGTTCTGGGCCTGCGCACCACCAGAAGACAACTGGGAGATGTACGACTCCACCCAATCTTCGACTGCTGTTGTGTAACGCCAGGTCTGTGGTGCAAAAAACATCGCTCATCCATGACATGATCATGGATGAGCATGCAGACCTGGTGTGCGTTACGGAGACCTGGCTGGATGAAGCGGCAGCGCCTGTGCTTGAGGCCATGTGTCCAGCGGGTTTCCGATATGCACAGCAGCCAAGGATTGGTAGGCGGGGAGGGGGAGTGGCAGTCATTTATTGGGAGTCCTTGAGTTTTCCCAGACTCCCTCTCCACGAGACCAAGTTTGTTGACTGCATATACTGGAGGTTGGGCCCTAAGGGCAGTTTAGGGATTCTTCTTGTGTACCGCCCACCCCGCTACACGAATGACTCCCTGACCAAGGTGCTCAAGGTAGTCTCGAGCGTGCGGGTTCTCTCCCCTGACCTCTTAGTCTTGGGGGATTTTAACCTGCATGCCAAGGCTGCTCTCATAGGAGCTCCTCGGGATTTCATGGAAACCATGACTTCCTGGGAACTGCACCTTTGTAATTTTGGACCCACCTATGTAATGTAGCCGGTCATGCTCTCGACCTTGTGTTTGTCTCGGGAGGGGAAGGCAGTGCTCTGAAAATGGGGGCTGTTTCTTTGAACCCCGTGTCATGGTCAGATCACTATCTGGTGAACATGGACTTCTCACTGCCACATACCCTCCGCAGGGGTAAGGGACCCATTAAGATGGTCCGCCCCAGACGCCTGATGGAGCCAAAAGGATTCCTGAATGTGCTGGGAGAAAGTCGCCCAGTCGAAACCCTGGTGACGGAGTGGAATAGGGAGATCACCAGGGCAATAGACTGGGTGGCTCCAAAATGTCCTCTCCCACTGAATAGAACTCAGATTGCACCCTGGTATACACCACGCTTACGGGGCCTGAGGCAGGAGGTGAGACGACTAGAGCGCCAGTGGCGGAAATCTCGTTCTGACGGCGATCGGACACTTGTTAGAGCAGCAATAGCTGCCTATCAAGTGGCAACGAAGGCAACAAAGAGAGAATTCTTTGCTGCCTCCATTGCGTCTGCAGAGTGTTGTCCCAGGAGGTTGTTCCAAGTGGTCTGAAGCCTGGTCGGTCCGATTGCACAGGAACCCTTGGAACATTCTAAAGCCTCCTGTGACAAATTTGCCAAGCACTTTGCTGATAAAATCGAGCGCCTGAAGAGCACGATTCCATACGCCGTGGACACAGGTAGTGGGCCAGAGCTGGCCAATTGCATTCCGGTCCGGTGGGATCGGTTTCAGCCCCTTCCCTCTGAGGAAGTGGACAAGGTGCTCTCTAATGTGAGGCCAACCACATGCTTGCTTGACCCTTGCCCTACATGGCTCATTGTGAGCTGTAAAGAGAAATTGAGCGAAGGGATCAAGGCAGTGGTGAATGCTTCCTTGGAAGAGGGTGCAATGCCATTAGCCCTCAAGGAGGCAATAATAAAGCCCATTCTGAAAAAGTCCTCCTTGGATCCCCAAGAGTTGAACAACTTTCGCCCAATTTCCAATTTACCATTCTTGGGCAAGGTGATCGAGCGAGTGGTGGCTACTCAGTTACAGACACACTTGGATGAAGCGGATTATTTGGATCCATTCCAGTCGGGCTTCAGGACTGGACATGGAACTGAAACAGCCTTGGTCGCTCTGGTGGATGATTTGAGGAGGGCGTTGGACAGAGGTGAACATACATTCCTCGTTGACCACGGTATCCTCCTGGATCGCCTGAGGGGAATGGGAATAGGAGGCACTGTTTTACAGTGGTTCCATTCCTATCTCTCTGATAGGCACCAGCGGGTGGCATTGGGAGATGAGGTTTCAGACCCTTGGCCACTCACCTGTGGAGTGCCACAGGGTTCTATCCTCTCTCCCATGCTATTTAACATCTATGTAAAGCCGCTGGGGGCCATCATCAGGAGATTTGGGTTGCAGTGCCACCAATATGCGGATGACACTCAGCTCTATCTCTCATTTAAGTCCTCACCAGAGATGGCTGTGGTTACCATTTCCAAGTGCCTGGAGGCCGTAAGTGAATGGATGGGAGGAAACAGGCTGAAGCTGAACCCCGACAAGACCGAGGTACTGCTTGTGGGAGATAGGAGGAAGTTGGGTGATTTTGACCTGGTGTTGAATGGGGTAAGATTGCCCCTGAAGGACCAGGTTCGCAGCCTCGGTGTTGTTCTTGATTCCCAGCTGTCCATGGAGGCTCAGGTCGTGGCGGTGAGCCGGGCAGCTTGGTATCAATTACATTTGATACAAATGCTGCGACCCTACCTCCCTGTCCATCTGCTCCCACGGGTGGTACATGCCCTGGTCTCCTTTCGCTTAGACTACTGTAATGCACTCTACGTGGGGCTACCCTTGAAGACAGTCCGGAAATTACAGCTGGTACAGAACGCGGCGGCACGTCTGATCAAGAACAGCCGCCGCCGAGACCATATCACTCCAGTACTTAAAGATCTGCACTGGCTACCAGTTGTTTACCAGGCCCAACTCAAGGTGTTGGTTTTAACCTTTAAAGCCCTACACGGTTTTGGTCCAGTTTATCTAAAGGAACGCCTTCAGCATCACCAGATAGGCCGCCAAACGAGATCAGCCTCCCAAGACCTTCTCTCGGTCCCACCAGTCAAAACAGCTAAGCTGGTGCGGACCAGAGAGAGGGCATTTTCAATTGTGGCCCCCGCCCTCTGGAACTCTGCCTTATGATCTCCGCCATGCCCCCTCCCTGACAGGCTTCCGCCGAGAACTGAAAACATGGTTTTTTAGGCAGGCATTCGAGACCTCTGTCTAATTTAGTTTAAATTTTTGTATGATGGGGGTAGGTTTGGATTGAGTATACTTATTGTTGTTTTATATTATATGTTATATTTTACTCTATGTTATATTTTAGTCTATGTACGCCGCCTAGAGTGGCCGTTAATTTGGCCAGATAGGCGGCCTAGAAATAAAATTTTATTATTAGTATTTTATTATTATTATTATTATTATTATTACAAGCACATCCAAATGTTTCCTCAAGCTCACACAGTGCTCTGCATGTGAACACTATGCACACAGGGCTGCACGCTCACATGCACGCATATTTATTTATTTACTGCTCTTAGTTTTCAAGGCAGTTCTCAAACATATGTAGCCACAGAAACAAAGCCAACCACACCCTACAATCACACTGGCACAGTCACCTCTGAGTTTCCATAGTTCCCATTCATTCAGCACGTTGATGGATGCAAACAGCCTTACAATCAACTCCATCCTCTGACTCCCTTCCTCAAAGTTGTGCAAAGGTGTGGGAATCCATTTTCTGCAGGCACCACCAACACTTCCAACTTCTCCCTGCTCCTTCATCTCAGCTGAAACGTATAAATAACCCAACCATATAAGGGAGACTCAATGGCCTCTCTCCAGCACAGACTGGCCAAACCCTTGCCTACTGGGCTTCATCTCGCACATGCCACTTAACACAGATTAGAAACTCTTTGGCACACTTCGACCATCCTACTGCTGAGTGGATAAGCACATGCTTTGCATGGAGAGGGTCCCAGATCCAGTCTCTGGCATCTCCACTGAAAACATCAGGTAGCAGGTGATAGGAAAACTGGGACACTGGAGAGCCGCTACCAGTCAGAATGAAGATGAACAAATACCCTGATCTGTTGTAAATCAGCATCCCAGGTTCCTGAAAGTGGAAAGGGACTGCCTTCAAGTCGATCCCGACTTATGGCTACCCTATGAATAGGGTTTTCATGGTAAGTGGTATTCAGAGGGGGTTTACCATTGCCTCCCTCTGAGGCTAGTCCTCCCCAGCTGGGTAGGGCCTGCTCAGCTTGCCACAGCTGCACAAGCCAGCCCCTTCCTTGTCCACAACTGCCAGCTGGGGGGCAAATGGACTCCTTGGGACTATGCAGCTTGCCCACGGCTGCACAGGTGGCAGGGCACGTAACCCCTGAGCCTCTCACTGTGGGGGTGTTCTTTAGCTGGCCCTTGACACCCAGGAGACATGAGCGGGGATTTGAACTCACAGACTCTGGACTCCCAGCCAGCCTCTACATACGCAAAAATCAACTCGTTCAAAGTCTGTGATTCTGATCTCTGTTAGAACTTAGCAGTCATGAGTGTGGAACCAGAGTGATGATCATTCCAGGTTAACTAAAAGAATGCCATTTTATCTGGCTTTATAACCTTTTTACTCCCAACTCCCCCAGTATAACTTTCAATGTTGCTGTTCGTTTGTGTATTTCACAAACATGACATTTCTCTAAACCTGACTATTCTCTCCTTATAGGAAAACATAATGTGCATAAAGTTGCTCTTCTCCACCTGCCGCCCCTGCCTCCAAGGACTTTCACTTTCAAGCTCTGGCATCAAGAGCTTGACAGAATGCAAACTCTCCAGACCAAACTTCTCCAAGAGGAGCAGTAAAGGCACATTCTGAATACACTTTCCTTGTCCCAGAGAACCTGCATGGGGGAATTGCCAATATTAAATACTGTGGCGGCCTGATCTCCAAGAACATGATTAATTACGGATTCCAGCACACACACACAAAATTAATCTCCACTCCAATGTCTGCCTGCATTTAAATGAGCTCCCACGAGGAAAGGGTGAAACAGCCCAGTGTAAGGATAGGGCCCTGCCTCTCACATCCTCAAGCCCCCAAGGATTTTAAAGGCAAACAATGCCCACCTTTCTTTTATCCTCCAAAAATGCTACAAGCTGCAGTGTCAGCTTCATACATTCCAGCTCCTCTTAACTAGGATATTAAGTCTCTTAGGAAGATGCTCCCATTGTCTACACTAAGGCATCTCATATGGGGGCGGGGGCAGACTGGTTCCCTTTGTAAACCTTCATCCCAGGCCACTAGTTTGGTCATTGCTGAAATGTCTGAAATAGCTCTTTGCTGCAAGAGGTGGCATCAGAGATCAAGAGGTGGCATGCCTCAGAGTCAAAGAGACTACTCCCGGAGGTGTGGTCTTCTTCCCATTGACATACAACTCAGAGGCCCCTTACCAGGTCTGGCTTTTAAATACCTCTGTAGCTTTTTGTCTGCCGGAATCCCAAAATTCTCTGCCACATACTGTTCCAGCAGCTAATTACAGTCCTGTCTTTTTAAAACAGCTGCCCCCCAACCACCCCTCCGCCTTTGCACTATTCAAAGGAGAAGTCTCCTTCTTTGTCTTGCAGCATAAAGAGCCATCACTCTGTACTCCTAAAGGCAGCTGTTTGGGGGAGGGGGGAATTCCTGCAGATATCCTCTCAGCATAAGAAAGCAGGGCACAACAAAAGGCCCATGCAAGAAAAAGCAATTCACACTGCAATTCTATGTATGTTTACTCCAAGTCTCACTATGTATGCTCAATGGAGCTTACTCCCAGGTAAGCGGATGGCAGCCTCAAGCTCTGGTCCTACCTGCTCAGAGAAAGGCTCTTGTTTCAAGTATCTCAAACAGAGCATACCTTTTGGTTCACATAAACCGAGGCCTTGTTTATCATTTCAAAGTCCTCTCCATTCCCCAAATGCCAATGCAACCCACACTTACAGGTGACACGCTCCCACAGACTGCTAGCTAGGAGTATGACCATGTGGATATATAGGCCACCAATTCCTCAACTCCTCCTCCATGGACAAATAATCTAACCCAAGTTCTGCTCCCAAAGATATAGTCTCAAAGAGTTTCCATTGAAAAGAGAATGCCGGACGGTGCACATCTGGGACTGGGGAGGTGGCAGAAGGGATGGAAGCCTCTACGTGACTGTTGCTTCCCCATGCACCCTGGGCCCAAGCCATCATCACCTGGGCATACAACAAGCGTGGGGAGGCTGTGTCCTCCAGATATAGTTGGACTCCAATTCCATCGTTGGCCATGCTGGCTGTGGCTAATGGGAGCTGTAGTCCAGTCATGCCTGGAGGGCCACAGCCCCCCCACTCCCAACATATGGAATGGATGGAATGCCACCAGAGAAATTGTCCTTCTGGCCAATGTTACTACAGCATCATTAATTCTATCCACACTTTGGTAACTTCATTGCTACTTGGCTGTGGTGATAACCAACACCCCTGCCACTCCTTGGCCTTGTGTATGTGTGTCCCCCCGTATGTACCCAAATCATCTGAAACCAAATAACAAGTAAGCAATACAGCCTACACCAGAGGTGGGGGACCTGTGGTCCTCTAGAAGATCCCGACTCCAACCCCCGTCAGCCCCAGCCAGCATGGTCAATGGTCAGGGATGATGGGAGTTGGAGTCCAACAGCATCTGGAGAGCCACCGGTTCCTTGTTCCCAATTTATACCTTGGTAGCATGGCTTGCTCCTCCTCCCTCTTGCCCAGATCAGTGGGCACCCCATCATCAGGTTTGTACCTTGAGATTCTCCCCACCACCTAGCCCTGGTGCCAGGCAGAGGAGGTTCTCCTCTGATGTCCAGCCACACCCCACCCTCATCCCCACGGCACCCCCCTTCCCTGCATCTGCCAGGCGCTTCTGCCCACTGACCTGCTCAGGTCCCTGGAAGCAAATCCGGCACTGCGGGGTTCTCATGCCACTGTCCAAGCTGCTGCTGAGCGACACAGAGTCCAAAGCTCCTCCGGTCCCGGCCGCTCCGGGCTGCTGCCCTGGTTGGTGCCCGGGGGGCTGAGGTCGGGGATCCTTCTCTTCCAGGGCCAGGCTCCGGGGCCGGGTCTCGGCGCCTCCCCCGCCATAATATTCCGCCTCATCGTCCTGCCGGGCCGAGCAATCGGCAAAAGGGGGCCAGCCGCAGCCGCTGCCTCCCAGCGCCCCCCGGCTTTCCTCGGCTCCAGGCTCGGGCTCCGGCCGGCCCCGCCGCATCAACACCAGCAGCTTCAGCTCGTTGAAGAACATGCGGATCCGGTACTTGAACATCATTTACCTCCTCCGGCGGCGGCGGCGGCAGCAACGGCGACAACGACGGCAGCGTTCAGCTTTGGGAGGGGAGGGGAGGGGAGGGGGCCAAG
Organism: Rhineura floridana; assembly: GCF_030035675.1. Lineage (NCBI taxonomy): Eukaryota > Metazoa > Chordata > Lepidosauria > Squamata > Rhineuridae > Rhineura > Rhineura floridana. The sequence goes on from NC_084482.1 coordinate 23,188,593, forward strand.
AGGTGGGGTGGGGTGGGGTAGGGGGGCAAGGGCGATTAGCTGTGCCCCTGCCTGGCATCGGGGGATGGCGACGAGGAGGAGGAAGAGGGCTGCAAGGGGGGGGACCGGGGACCACAGGGCGGAGAGCGGGGAGCAAGACCCGGGACCCCCATCTCGGGCACCAAAGGGAGAGGAAATGTCGGTGGCGATAAAGGCAGGTTGCCTGCTTACAGGTGTGTGTGTGTGTGTGTCTGTTTGGGGGGACAAAAGGTGATGGGGCGCAGTAAAGGAACAAGGGGATACAGCCGGTTATGAAGAAAATTAAGGCCTCCTGGAGATGTACAGCAAGGGGTTAATCGAGGGATCGGGGATATATAGCTGGGGGGTCCTGGTGTGTAGGGGGGGGTCGGTCGGAGGACCTGGCCAGAGGCTCCGGTGGGGAGAACTAGGAGACGCAAAGGCGGTGGTGGGAGAGAAGCGCTCACCTCCCCTCCCCCCCCGGTGGGTTTTTCTCCCCTAGGACGCGGCGCGTTCCGTAAGTCCCTCCTGGGGGCCCCGCGGGCAGCCTGCCTCCGCATTCCCTCGGGCCATTGCTTGGGGAGAGAGGCTAACCAGAGAGCTTTCCCGGCGGCCAGGGCCTGCGCTCATCTGCGCGGAGGATCGGGGCGGACAGGGGGGGGGAGCAGCGGAAGATCCAACCAAGGCGCCGCAAAAGCGGGACTGCGTCTTCCTCTCCTCGGTCTTCTCCTTCTGCCGGCCGCAACCACGGCGGGGAGGCGGCTCTTTCTCTCCAGGACCTGAAGCGCTAGCAGCAGGGCCCCTTTCCGCCTCCGCCTCCCCTCGGCGGGCTGGCTGGGCGGGCAGCTGCAAGCGCAGGCGGCTCTTTTGTCTGCAGACCTACGGGCATGTCCGCTCCCTCCTGCAGCCGCAGCCACGCCACCGGGCCCGAAGAAGCCGCATCCCTGCTCTCTGTAGCCGGTCTCTCGCAGGCAGGAGGCCGGGTCCAACCTCGGCTGCCGAATCGGGGAGCGAGCGTGCGATAGCGGCGCTGGGAGGTCCGCTTCTGCCTCTGCTGCGGCTCCTCTTTACCGTCGGCTCTTTATGCAGCCGGCGCCCGGCATGCAACAGGGCTTCGTCCCAGGGCGCCCCCCACCGCACGGGGTTGCCAGCTCCCCCTACACCCCCTCCTGTGCTCTCCTCCAGCCACCCCCGAGATCCGGGGGTTGGGGCGCACGGCAGCCTGGATGGTAACGGTGGCGGCGGCTCAAGGCTGGGGAATATGGCTTCTCCTTCCGGTACAGCATGTTCAATAAAACATTTCGGGAGGAGAGTTAGTGAGAGAGCGAAGCGGGTGGATGTGAGTCTGTGCGGGGAGGGACTGGGGGACTCAGAGGCGGGCCGGCGGCGGGCAAAAATCGAGGGGCTGGTGCGTAACCGCTGCGCCACTCTAATGTCGATCGACCTCGACCACGTGGAGGGGGGGGGGAAGAGTCCCCGGGAAATGTGAAAAGTGCCCTGGCAGACATCCCCCTCCCCTTTCCGCCGGTCCAGACACATCTGGGAGATTCCTAGATAGAGACGGGGGGGAGAGGTAAAAAGAAGCCATTTTATTTTTAATTTTTTTAAGTGGCTTGCTACATCAGAGCCATTTAGCCTAACTGATAAAAATCACATGTCAAAATTTGGGAAATTCAGGAAATATATCTTCCCGAATCAGCATTGTTTTAAGATTGGAGTCCCCAGAAAAAACACACTAGAAATCAGTAAGATATCCTTCTTCCCCGTTTAGGAAGGAGAATCAAAATATTTGCGCCTTGACCCAATTTGCACTCTGCTCAATCAAATAATTTTTAGGATTCTAGTTTTACTGAACTGAACAGAAATTAGGTTCCATCTGCTGAAGCTCCATACCTGCATGGCAGTCCATATGGAACTCTTGGTCAGGGTGTGGTGTTTAAGAACAAAGGAACTTAAGATGACTGTTTTTCCATAATGACTCACATTTGGGGGGTGGGGTGGCATCCTGCACCTGTTGTCTATCTAAGCTGTATTTCTGTATTCTTGCTTTAGAGCTGAAACATGGAAGTTTCACATGCCTGTCAAATTCCAAATTTGACAATGATCCTTCCCAGACCAATTTCAGCATCCATTAGAATGCTGAATTGCTCAACAAATCACACAACAAAAATGAATGACAGCTCTCTTCGTCATCAGAATGGAGTTATCAGTAATCCAGAGAAAACTGTTTTAAGTCTGGGTGGGGGGGGTGAGGATTCCAACTCAAGAATTCTGGGTTCTCACAGATGGCATGAGGCAAAGAACACATATTATGTCAAATTGAAGATCTTCATGGTCCATTAAACATTTGGCATTAAATACCCAGGCCAAACAAACATATGGCCAAGAAAATTATGGAGCCTGCTTTAAATAATGGTGTGGTTGGTTGGCTGGGTGTGTCTAAACTGAGACTTAATTTTCTAAATATTTCTATTGTTTTCCATTTACTCACGGGTAGCCAGCATGGTGCCCTTCAGCTGTTGTGGAACTCCAGCTCCCATCAGCCCCGGTCAACATAGCTAATGGTCAGGACTGATGGGAGTTGTAGTCCAGCAACACCAGGAGGGCATCACGTTGGCTTATCCCTGTGTTAACCTAACTGATGTGAAAGGTTAAGTACTAAGACCTCCAGATAATAACTAGGTAGTTTGGGCCCACCCTTTAAAATAACTAGGTAGGCTTGGCCTGCCTGAGACCCTTGAATTCTACCCCTGCTTTAAGTTCTATTGAAATCAATAGGACACATTATTTGTGGCTAGGGTTGCAGTCCTAAACACACTTGGACTAAGTCCCAGTGAGCTCAGTTTGGTATTAAAATTTTACTTATTATTTTTATTTATTATTTATTTATTTATTTTATTACATTTTTAGACCGCCCTATAGCAATAAGCTCCCAGGGCGGTGTACAGCATAATAAAACAGGTTAAAATACAAAAACACAATAAAACATAATTAAAAATTTTCAATTTTAAATTCAAATTTTTAAATTTTTAAAATTTTTAAAATGCCTGGGCGAAGAGGTAGGTCTTTACCTGGCGCCGAAAAGATAGCAAAGAAGTCGCCAGGCGTATCTCATCAGGGAGGGCGTTCCATAGTTCGGGGGCCACCACTGAGAAGGCCCTAGCTCTAGTTATCATTCTCCGTGCCTCCCTATGCGTTGGGACACGGAGAAGGGCCTTCGACGTCGAGCGCAGCGACCGGGTAGGTACATAGCGGGAGAGGCATTCCGCCAGGTATTGCGGTCCGATGCCGTTAAGGGCTTTATAGGTAAGAACCAACACTTTGAATCTGGCCCGGAAACATATTGGTAGCCAGTGCAGCTGGGCCAGGACAGGTGTTATATGATCAAATTTTTTTGTCCCAGTAAGAACTCTGGCCGCAGCATTCTGCACCAGCTGAAGTTTCCGAACCGTCTTCAGAGGTAACCCTACGTAGAGTGCATTACAGTAGTCCAATCTAGAGGTTACCAGAGCATGGATAACTGTGGCAAGGTTCAGATAGGGTCGTAGTTGGGCTACCAGCCGAAGCTAGTAGAACGCATTCCGTGCCACCGAGGCTACTTGAGCCTCCAGTGACAGGAGCGGATCTAATAAGACCCCCAAACTACGGACCTGCTCCTTTAGGGGGAGTGTAACCCCATCTAGGGCAGGTCGGACATCAACCATCTGGGCAGAGAGCCCCCCCACCAACAGCATCTCAGTTGTCAGGATTGAGTCTCAGTTTATTAGCTCTCATCCAGTCCATTATTGTGGCCAGGCAGCGGTTTAGTACATCAACAGCCTCACCTGAAGAAGATGAAAAGGAGAAGTAGAGCTGCGTATCATCAGCATATTGCTGGAAACGCACTCCAAATCTCCTAATGACCTCGCCCAGCGGCTTCATATAGATATTAAAGAGCATGGGGGACAGAACTGAACCCTGTGGGACCCCATATTGGAGTATCCAGGGACTCGAGTAATGATCCCCAAGCACCAGCTTCTGGAGACGATTCTTGAGGTAGGAGCACAGCCACCGCCAAGCAGTGCCTCCAACTCCTAAGTCCGCAAGACGTCCCAGAAGGATACCATGGTCGATGGTATCAAAAGCCGCTGAGAGATCAAGGAGAACCAACAGAGTTACACTCCCTCTGTCTTTCTCCCGACAGAGGTCATCATACAGGGCGACCAAGGCTGTTTCTGTACCAAACCCCGGCCGAAAGCCCGATTGACATGGATCCAGATAATCAGTTTCATCCAAGAGAGCCTGGAGCTGGTGAGCGACCACACGCTCTAAAACCTTGCCCAGGAACGGAACATTTGCTACCGGTCTATAGTTGTCAAGATTTTCAGGGTCCAAGGAGGTTTTCTTTAGGAGCGGTCTCACCACCGCCTGTTTCAGGCAGGGTGGTACCACTCCCTCTCGTAAAGAGGCATTGATCACCTCCTTGGCCCATCCGGCTGTTCCGTTCCTGCTAGCTTTTATTAGCCATGAGGGGCAAGGATCCAGAGCAGAAGTGGTCGCCCGCACCTGTCCAAGCACCTTGTCCACGTCCTCGAGGTGAACCAACTGAAATTCATCCAATAAAACAGGACAGGACTGTGCTCTGGACACCTCATTAGGCTCAACTGCTACAATATTGGAGTCAAGGTCCCGGCGGATGTTTGCGATCTTATCTTGGAAGTGTCTCGCAAACTCATTACAGCGGGCTATTGATGGTATTATTGCGTTCTGAGGACCAGAGTGTAAAAGTCCCCGAACAACCTTATAAAGTTCCGCTGGGCAGTTAGAAGATGACTGAATGGAGGCAGCAAAGTACTGCTTCTTCGCTGCCCTCACCGCCTTCACATAGAGCTTGGTAGAGATCTTCACAAGTGCAAGACTACAGCCGTCGGGAGTTCGTCTCCATTTGCACTCAAGCCGTCTCCTTTCTTGCTTCATCACTCTTAGCTCTGGGGTAAACCACGGAGCCAATTGAGCTCTGCAGAGGAGAGGGCGCACCGGGGCGATCGTGTCAACTGCCCGGGTCATTTCCGTATTCCACAGATTGACCAGGGTTTCGACAGGAGCGTCAGTTTTATCAGCCGGAAAACTCCCCAGAGCCTTCTGAAAACCTTCAGGATTCATTAGTCTCCGGGGGCGGACCATCTTAATAGGTCCTCCACCCTTGCAGAGGGGAGAAAACATTGTGAGCCTACACCTCAATAGGCGATGATCTGTCCATGACAGAGGAATAGATGTAAAATCCCTCACTCCCAGATCACCATCCCCTGCTCCAGTAGCAAAAATTAAGTCTAGAGTGTGCCCCGAAATATGCGTAGGGCCAGTAACAAATTGAGACAGCCCCATGGCTGTCATGGAGGCCATGAAGTCCTGAGCTGCCCCAGACAAAGCGGTCTCGGCATGAATGTTGAGATCCCCCAATACCATAAATTTGGGGGATCGCAACACCAAACCCGAGACCACCTCCATCAGCTCAGTTAGGGAGGCTGTTGGGCAGCAGGGTGGACGGTACACCAACAGTATTCCCAGTCTGTCTCGCTGGCCCAACGTAATATGGAGACACTCCAGACCATTAGCTACCTGGATAGGGTGCCTAATGAGAGGGATGGAACTTCTATAGACCACAGCGATTCCCCCTCCCCGACCCTCGGATCTACCCAGATGCTGAACCGAGTACCCAGGTGGGCACAGCTGGGAGAGATTAATGCCTCCCAGATCGCTCACCCATGTCTCAGTAATAAACGCCAGATCAGCCGCCTCATCCACAATTAAATCATGGATGAGGGAAGCTTTATTATTTACCGATCTGGCATTAAGAAGCAGCAACTGGAGATCCGAGAGTTGGCTGATAGAACTACCAGCAATCCTGTGGATGTGGGGAGGACCGGAACACGGTACAGCCACCAATTGGCTGTGCCGAGTTCCCCTCAACTGGCATGTCCTCCTCACAACGCCATACCTCCCATTACCCGTCACTACGCTAACAGGGGCCCCCTCTGGTCCCCCCTCCCAATACCCTATCCTCCCGCCCAGGCACATAATAAAATAAAATAAAAATACACACACACTCACAACATACAGTCATACAAACATCCACTCATTCCATTCAGGTCTGCACAACAACCACAGTCCCGTGCTCCATGCGCACCAACGCAGCTCTCAAACCGTTCTTCCCGGGAAAAGCACCACCTGGAGCCTGGTCCTGCGAGGTGCCCACGTGCAGAGCAGGAGCCCAAGAAGGAGAGAGCAGAGATGTTGGCCAAGCAGCAGCAGCAAAGCAGGCAGATGGCTCTCCCTCCCTGGGTGGTGATGGTCCTCTTCCCTTGCAGGCACTGGATCTCCCAAGCCCCCTCAGCCAGCCGGCTTATATATTCCCTCCAGAGAAGGGACAGGTGGAACAGTATCAGGCACAGCTGGCTGAGTACCTGGAGCCTGGTCCTGCAAGGTGCCCACGTGCAGAGCAGGAGCCCAAGAAGGAGAGAGCAGAGATGTTGACCAAGCAGCAGCAGCAAAGCAGGCAGATGGCTCTCCCTCCCTGGGCGGTGATGGTCCTCTTCCCTTGCAGGCACATTTGTATCCCACCTTTCCTCCAAGGAGCTCAAGGTGGCGTACATGGTTCTCCGTTCTCTCCATTGTACCCTCACAACAACCCTGTGAGGTAGGTTAGGCTGAGAGACTACGCTGGTCCAAGATCACCCAATGAGCTTCAGGGCTGAGTCAGGATTTGAACTCTGGTCTCCCAGGTCCTAGTCCAACACTCTGACCACTACACCATGCTTAGGACTGCACTGTATGTTCCACTTATTTCCAGGACTTCACACAATAAACATTTCCTGGATGAAGGCCTTGGTATTTTTGAGAGCATGGAAATTTGCTATTTGCAGCAGAATCCTCAGTTCCACTGAGTTCAAGGGGACTTACTCCCAGGAAGGTGCGTATCAAATTGCAGACCTAATGAAGTATTTTTGCCAAGCTGTAATTGTTTTATTGTTTGCGTGTTTGCTGCCCTGGGCTCCATTGGGAGGAAGGGTAGGATGCAAAATAAATAAATGAATGAATAAATAAAATGCTTGAATTTCATCATGCGACACTGAGCACTGAGGCGCAGATTTAGAACTGAGTCCAGGGAGAAGCTCAAACTGAGACCTGAGATAAGGGCTGCTGCTAGCCCTGTTTATATTTTTGTATTGTTACAGTTCTATTCCACCTTTTCTCCAAAGTGCATACATGGGTCTCTCTCATTATTATCCTGCATGCATATATGCCTGTGTAAAGCTTTAAAATATATATTTTATTTATTACTAGCAGCCTCATACTTGACATTGCTCTGGAATTCTAATAAACTGAAATATCAGTGCCATTTTGAAAGCAGTGATTAAAATTTGCAGTTTTGAAATGTGCAGTGTGCCATCTTGATTCAAAACACCATCCAATTATATTGAAACATAGACAAAAACTTGATCCTTGATCTCAGGAACCATCATGCAAAGTTTGGTTATGCTATGTTAAGAGGTGTCCAAGTGGACAGGAAACAGACAAGCAGCTTTCCAAAATATATAGTAGACTAGCAGCCTCATACTTGCCGTTACTCAGGAATTCTAAGAAACGAAAATATCAGTGTTATTTTGAAATCAGTGGTTAAAATCAGTGCAGCTTTGAAAGGTTCAGTCCAATACCTTGATTCAAAATAGCGTCCAATTGTATCGAAATATGAATGGAAACCTGCTCCTTGATCGCAGGAACCGTCATGCAAAATTTGATTAGGATATCTTAAGAGGTGTCCAAATGCATAGCAAACAAGCAACCAGCTTTCTAAAAGATATAATGGATAATATATTTATTTTATACTTCCTTCAAGAAGCTCAAGGTGGTGTACATGGTCTCCCCCTCCTAATTTTATCCGCACAACAACCCTATGAGGTACATTAGGCTGAGAAACAGTGACTGGCCCAAAGGGACCCAATGAGCTTTGTGGCTGAGGGGATTTGGACCTGGGTTCCCCCAGACCTAGTCCGATACTCTAACCACTACACCACCCTGAGAATACAGAAATCCCTGCCCAGAGCTCCTACAGTCTGTGTTAAGATGGACAAGACGGGAGTAGAAGAAGAGCTAAGGATTTGACAGATAAATGGGAGAGCTGGCAAAGGCTGCAGACAATGAAGAGTTAGGTAACAGTGGAAGAAGTGGGCTGGGAGAGAGGACAGGTCTTGGGGAGGGACTTGAAGGAGGAACAGGACTTGGTGAATACAGAGGGGGAGGCTGTTCTAGGCATAGTCACCAGCCTGGCAGAAGGCACAGAGGTGGGTGTGGGAGGAGGCAAAGGGGGATGATGGCAGAATAACTTTTTCAGCAACGCAGTCAAAAAGGGGAGTGATCCAAAAGTAAAGACAGGGATAATAGGGGGTGGGCAAATGATTGTTGTTATTAGATAGCATCTTTATTTCCAAAGCGCCCTCGGTGTACCTGCTTTGCAGAGTAAGATATCCCAAAGAAGAATATGAAGAAGACAGGTTCCCTCCCCTCAAGGATCTTACAGTCAAAAGGTGGACAGTGGCAGAGACAGCAAAGGAAAAAGAGGGAAAGGCAACAAGGAGCTGAACAAATGCAGCTGCCCATATGCTAGGCATCCTTTCTTCTGGCTGGGGATGGGAATGAAGGGGTTAAGACAAAGGCTTCCTAGTAAAGGTGAGTTTTGAGGCGGGATTTGAAGGCAGCAGATATGGCACCATGTTCTGGGGAAAAGGAGCAAGCATAAAGGGCAGCGTGGGAGATGGGGTGGAGACGCAGGATACTTTGGGGTAACTAAGTAACAAAGTAGGCCCTTATAAATAGCCAGTTTAGGTTACAACAGCTTCATAATCTACAGATGACATTAACATCATATCTAAAGGACAATGCACTTCTTTTCAAACTTGATGCTCCATAATCTTGCTCCAGTGCACCCCAGCATATTATAATGGAAAATTATGTCCTTTGGAGGAGGACTTTTGGAGTTCAATCTTTGTATTATAACTGGAATTATTATTTTTGAGTACCACTTTTTTGAGTGTTACACGTCGGCACCTCACTCTCTCTCTGCATGTGTGCAAGTATGTTTGTGTGTATCTAGAGTGCATGTGTGTGTGCATGCACATATATAATCATTGCTGTGGAGTTACCCTTTCTTGTGATGTTATTTGGGGGGGAGGTGCCCCCTTTCTCTCCCCTCTCCCGGTAGCCTTTCATTCAAAGGAACTGATTGTGTGCACACTTCCTTAGCCTCAGCACCAACACAACACTTATTATGGCCAGCTAATTCTCAGGGTTCCTTCCTTTTTTGTAGTTTTCCTGAGTTGTGCCATCTTGCAGTGTATTGCAGTTGCTTTACATTCTGTGGCTTCCCTAGAATTTCACCCTGTTGAATATCCCTGACAATTGTGCTTTATGGCTGTTAAGTGGCACTTGGGTACATGCATTCTGTGATGCTGTGGTCTGCTGCATTGCTGTGCTGCACTGCATTGCCTCTGCACAGTACAGTTGTAAGGGCATTCACCTTGGAAGTTGCGTTTTGATGAAACACGCAACGGACCTTGGAGTGCGCACCTTCTCATTTGTCCCACATCAAAAGCTCATTGGCTTTTGTTTGCTTTCCGTGCTAGGCTTCGGAAATTTACATTCCATCCTGTAGCAGGAAGATCATGCAGGGCAGGATTTGCATGGAAATCCAATAGACTAATTTGCCAGAGAAAACACTGCTGGCTTCTCTGACATGGGGGGTTGTGTCTGGAATTTTTACATGGGCTACAAACAAAAGAAATGGCAAAGAAGGCTCAGGGGAAACTCATGTAGACCTTTGCACTGAAATAACATTGTCTTGCTCAGTGTGATGCTGTATTGCACAATGCAGTGTGGCTCACTACAATGCTGTTACAAAAGTATGACATCGGTCCCATGCATATTTATTTATTTTATTTCAGGAGTGGGAAGCCTGTGGCCCTCCAGATTTTGCTGAGCTATGCCTCCCAGCATCCCTGATTATTGGTCATGCTAGCTGAGGCTGATGGGAGTTGTAGTCCTGCAACACCTGGAAGGCCACAGACTTCCCATCCCTATTTTATATACCTCTTTTTCCCTCTCCCTCATGGTGCATATCTGGGGTTCCAAAGAACTCTCCCATCCAGGTACGGACCAGACCCAGACCTGCTTAGTTGCAAGCCAGGTTACTGCACCATGTGCCTTCAGATTATGCCTTGGGATTCCTTTCTAGGAACAAGTCCCGTTGAATACAGTGGGATGTGCATCTGAATAAATCTGCATTGAACTGAACCATAAGTTCAGTACCACAGTACCATGATATTTTTGTGTTGTGCAGATTATGTTTCATGGGGTTTCACATTGTGCTCCTTGAATATCGTACAGGGGTAATACAACAGATTTGTATGGCATGAATGCATACAGATTTCTTGGAGATATTCTGCAACATACAGATTTGTCTTATTTGTATTTGTCAGTAAAGATGACATTACAGCGAATGTTCAAAATGTGATAAATAAAGACAGTCTGAGAAGTTGACAGCTCGAGATGATTTTTTTTTTTGCAAATGACCCAAAACTCAAGAGAGTTGACAGTTGCCAAAATGTGATGTTCATTATTCACTGGTGGATGTCCAACAAATGGAAATATGTATGTTTATTTTCAGGCATAAATAATTAGATATGAGATTATGTGTGTTCTAAACCATTAGACTCCTCCAGGTCACTGATGTCCTCTGAGAGATTATTAAGCGTGTCTAATTATGTACTGGATTGTGGCCAAAGCGTCAAGTTAAAACACTGTTATATTAGCAGGTCATTAATTTCGCATTTCCTAGGCTTTATAGCAAGATAATATCCATACTAGGTTACCTGTTATTACTTCATTTTAAACCTAGCCAATGTTCTTTCATTGCATTTATAACAGGAAGCTGAAGTTGTGTCCTTTCCCCTGCTTTCCTCTGTTAAGGAACCCATCCACTTTCCCAGCTAGAAATGCCTGGGATGGTTAAGAGGCAATGACTCTAAAGGTAGTCTGGAATGGCGAAAAAAACCCAGTCTAATCCTTAATGATTGTCCGGTTGAACAATGTGCATTTATTTATTTATTTATTTATTTATTTAGCATTCAATGTGTGCAACAAATTTTGTTACAAATCAAAACAAACATCCCACCCAGATCTCAAACCAACAAATATTACCCATTCGAATCGAGAAGATACTCCCGAATACCATAAAGGAGATTCAATACAAAGTTTCATAGTACTTTCACAAGACTGTGGCATTATTTTTTGTTTTCTTTAAAGCACCATGTCTTCTAGCAAAACCAGACTCCCGTTTCTGGAAGCGATATTTGCACAGAAGTGCTTTGAGTGAGTGTTTTTTACACACAGTCCAAATTTACTCAAAGATTGCGTAGAGAGAATATTTGCACACTGTATTTATTTATTTTATTTATTTATTAAATTTATATACCGCCCCATAGCCGAAGCTCTCTGGGCGGTTTACAACAGACAAAACCAGTAAACATACAATTAAAAACCACATATCATCAATTAAAAAGTTAATTATACAAAAGTTAAGACATAATTAAACACATATTAAATGCATATTAAATACTAAAATGCAGAAATGCTAGAATGCTAAAATACTAAAAATGCTAAAAAGCTAAAATGCTAAAATGCCTGGGAGAAGAGGAAGGTTTTTACCTGGCGCCGGAAAGATAATAATGTTGGCGCCAGGCGAATCTCATCAGGAAGAGTATTCCATAATTCGGGGGCCACCACTGAGAAGGCCCTTTTTCTTGTCGTCATCTTCCGGGTTTCTCTCTGAGTAGGCACCCGGAGGAGGGCCTTCGATGTTGAGCGCAGTGTACGGGTATCTGAAACTGAGCAGTGCAGACTAAAGGTATAACCCAAGATAGCTGAAACTCCCTGTTGATACTATATGTAAGAAAAATTGTGACTCTGTCCCTGGGGCTAGTTTCTTAAAAGAGGAATGCTAGGGTTCAAGTGTTTATGAAAGCAGCAAGAGTCATGTACCTTTAACAGTCATGCTGAAAAGGAATTTCAGTAGGCGCAGTAAAACGTGATAAAAGTTGGGACTCCTGACATTTTTCTAACACTAATTTGTTGAAGGAACAGGAACTCTGTCCTCAGCAATGCAGTTATAGCAGTTTCTACCATTCTCCAATGCTGCAAACATCACAGGCAGTGAGATTCATGTGGAAGAGCTTACGCTGGAGGTTTTGAATTCACTGAGCCTGCCAAGGCACAATGTCAAGAAACACAACACACCAATTGCCCTTCACTGCCCTGTAACTCCAAGAACCTTCACTCCTCTGTAACTGCAATCTGAGATTGTAGAAATCACATCTAGAAGCAACTTAGAGGCATTACACCACAAGGCCCCAAGCCAGAGCTGTACCCCGACAAGATCCTCCCAACTCACAGCAAGGAGACATAATTTGGGCACTTGGTAGTTTCAGGTAATTTCTGACATTTCCTGGAACAACACATCTGCTTCTTGGGAGCTGTCCTTGGTCCTGTAGTTAGCCACTCTGTCTTCCCTTGCTCATTGCCTCTTATTTGCTTCAATCAGCTATCTCTGTGCTATTTCTGGTCCATCTCTCTCTTGGGCTTTGACCAGCATTTCTGCAGGCATCAGTCAAACTCATACAGGAACCATGTGGGAAAGTGGGTTTCTTGAACTTCTGGTTGAGCTTCCTGACTGGGGAGGTTCTGGTCTGGATGTACTATGTTTCCTTGTCTGAAATCTTTGCAGGCATCCCAACCAACAGATTCCAAATATGAAAACATAGTAGGAGAAACATTCAGATTTCAGAATATTTTTTTAAAGTTGTGAATTATGTAATACTCAGGATCTAATGCACAGTCTGCATATGCTTCCTCCCACTTTCCTATTTCCCTTTTATGACAGACATTTGTTATTCAGATTCTCATAATGCTACAACATGGTTCTGTGATAAGCAGAATAGTGGTCTTAGTGCAGACGCTTTTATGGGTTTAGTTGTGCTGGTGGCAACGTTCATTGTCATCATTCTGATCCAGTGATCTGTTCCTGTCACTGGACTTCAGATGCATGCATGTAGTTTCACTGCCTAGAACTACATCTCCATTATTTTTAATGGAGACAGCCAAACTGTGGGCACATTCATTTGCACACGTAGGATGCTTCCCTCCACGGAAAAGAATGGGGAAACCCAACACATGCCATGGGCAAGAGATGCCCTTTTGAATGCACGGGGGTCTCTAGATTGGGATTGTGTGGTTCTCAATCCCAGCTCTTCCCACATTGCCTCTCAGTGAACAAGCTGGGAAATGGGCAACTGTAACAAGATCAAAGATGAACATTCAGGAAGGATCAGGAAAACTAAGGGCAAATAAGTAAGGGGCAAGAAAATAGACCAGGCAGCAGTGTGGCATAGTGGATAGGACATTAGACCAGGACCCGGGAGACCAAGGTTCAAATCCCCACTCAGCATTGAAGCACATTTGGTGACTTTGGACCAGTTACTATCTCTCAGCCTACCTCACAGAGTTGTTGGGAGGATAACATGGGAGGCAAAGAAACATCTACACCGCCTTGAGCTCCTTAGAGGAGAGGTGGGATATACATATAATAATAAACAAACAAAATCAAAGAGGTCAGTTTGCAAAGCTATCAATCACCAAATCTCTGCTACTTATGTATTCGACATGGAATAAATTACAAGCTGAGGCCATATGCTTCAAAAATGGTTACCTGTGGCTTCTTCTAAAGCAAAACTCCTATTGTGCCTTGGAGGAAACAATTGCGGCCACCCAATGAATTTTATTTGGAGGGTAAGCATAAAGAAAGGATGGGGCAGGGAAACACAAGGAGAAGCCTTAGTGCAACAGTTTTTCCTTATAAATGTCATAGTGTCACTCGCTTGTCTGCTACAGTGAGCTAGACCAGAGAATGCAAAACTCTGTTCGTGGTGCTGAAATCTTGCCACAAGGACGATTCCCAGAAATGCTGTGCAAGACACTGAGCCAGTGGGAGGCTCACTATAAAAGCAAAATCAAATATACAGAAAGGAACATCTAAACCTGTAACCAACCAGCAACCCAGAGATATTGCAACAAAGTTATCTTCCCTCTTTCTGTACCCCTAAATATCTTCAGGGTGGATGGAGAATTGTATGTAGCTGTGGATTTCCCTCCATTCTTTCAAAGAGTGTTTTAAAAGGAGAGATAGTTATAATCCCCTTTAATGAGCAAGCATCTCTCTCAGCTCCTGGACAAAAACAAAATAAATGACAGAAGCCCTCTGAGATAGGCTTGAAAAATAAGTCTGCAAAAATAGCTTATCAACACAAATAGCTTGTAATAAATGTTGATCATTTCTGGCCTAAAAAAAAAAAGGAAGGACCTATGTGACTGTAAACCTTTGCTGCGTGGTCACCTAGATATTATTCATATTCACCACAGGTGAATGAACTTGTGATCCAATAGATATTGTTGCGCGCCACCCCAATCACTGATCGGTGAGAGATTTCCAGGGGTCCCTGCACTTGCCCAGGGTTTGGTTTCCTTGGAAAGAAGGTCAGCGGAGTCTGTGGTGACTTTATGAAATATGGTTTATTTATTTACACACATTCCAACCTGAGCTTAGGATGGAGGGGTTCAAGGCATCAGCAATCCAATAGATCTTGCATTTTTCCTTACAGGAGACACCCCAGAGTCATGGTGCAGAGAGCCAGTCTCTCTGCCTGCCTCCAGTCCCCAGCCTTTTTCTCTCTGACTCCAAACTCAAGCCTCTCCTTGGCCTTGGGGGGGGGGCTCTCTCCTGAAAGGTTTCAATAACAATAGGATCTCCCTGACTCATTCACTAGCTAATGGGCACTTGATAGGCCCATTAACTCACCCGGCCACTCTATTAGACTAATAAAGGGAGATCTGGCCAGCAGAGCAGATTTTTCACCTCCAGGTGCAGGGTTCCAAATCAGAGGCTGTAGGGGACTCATAGAAATCATATATCTCAAACCCAAACCCATACTACTATTTATCTGAGACTAACTTCTGTTGAACTCAGTTGGTTTTATTTCTGAGTAGACGTTTACTCTGAATGGACATTTATATACCTGTTCTAAGACGGAAACCCAGCATATCCACCCTGGGCTCCTACTTGCCACCCCGGGCTCCTACTGGGAGAAAGGGTGGGATATAAATCTAATAAATAAATAAATAAACATAGCACCCACTAAGAAGATTGTTCCATCAGTGAAAGGATTTCTCCTTGTGCAACAGAATGATTTCCTCCTCTCTCCCATGCACTCCCTAAAATTATTCTGGGGATTTCCCCAACTCCCCAGAGCAGATTTGGGAACTGCGCAGGGCCCATGCGCGGGAGGAGAGGGAAGATATCCTGTCGCACTAATGCTAACTCTTGTTAGCGCACATTTTTGTTGAATACCTCCCACACTTTTGCAATTTCATGCAAAATCTCACATCAGGAGTAGACAGAAACCTCACATCAGAAGTAGACAGAAAGCAGACTGCACCTTCTTGCTGATCCATTTGGCCAGTTTTTAGTGGTCCATCCAGCACTTGATTGTTATTTGAATTTTTTCATAGAAAATACAAATTAGGTGGATCTTGGTTTGATCCAGCCAGCATGATTCTGCTTTTGTTCTCAAGAGTGCATACTCAGGATAACTCAAAACAGATTAATTGCTAATTTAATTCTGAGCATACACTCTTGCTTTATAAATCTAAAATGCCTTGGTGGACCATGGAGATTATAGTTAAAAAAAAATAAAGTAGATCACAAAAGATGAACTCAGGTTACCCCTGATTTGCATGATCAAGACTTGGTTGAATATGTTAAAATGGGGTTCTGCAAGATCAATGATTTCTCAGCCCACCATTCTCTTATCTTGATGATGTATACTACAGCAGGGGGATGAGAGTTCATAGTTCCATAAAGAAACAAAGTGACCTTCAATTGAAATACCCTGGATTTCCTCAACACAGGCAAGAGAGGAGAGTTTTAGAATAATATTATGCATCATACCTGCTAAATCATGAATGGTATGTTATGGAAGAATCACAGCAGAACAGTTGCTTTACTCTCAACTCAGATGGCATACTGTAGGTCAGAGATTCTCAAACGGCGCGCCCAGGCACACTGGTGCACCCTAAGAGGTGGCTAGGTGTGCCTCAAATATTATGAAAGTTTATTTTAAAAATGAGAAGAAACCCATTTGTATAGAGTAAGTAATAGTTTTCTATAGTTTATGTTATTTTTATTCATAGTTTAAAATATATTAATATATTTTTAATTTTGTACACAAAGTACGCCAGAATTTTTTAATATGTTTTACAGTGCGCCGTGAACCAAAAAAGTTTGAGAACCACTGCTGTAGGTGTACAGTACTAAACTAGCCAAAACCCAAGTTACAATGTGCCATGGAAAATCCATATCCTGTACTTCAGATAAATTAGACAAAATAGCTGTATTTTATTTTATTTTGCAGAGATCTCTTAATGGCCTTCTGAATCTAAATGGCTGGTTGGCTTGTTTGCAAAAGTTAGGACTGTGCTGGGGCAAACAGCAGTACTGAGATAAGAGAAGATACATGGAGAAGAAAAAGCATTAATGGTATAAATCAACAAAGCTCTGCCTCTTGAGTACTAGAATCATGAGGGCTTGAACCTTGCAGATGCTGAGCTCTGATGAAGCTTGGCTCAAGTTATTTTATTGTTTATTGATGTTATCTAACTTTCCTTTTATTTTTTTTCAACGGGAAGCCTCAAGGCAGCTAATAGTAATCTGTCCATCTATCTAGCCATCTCATGTTGCTTTCTTCTGTCTCCATCTATTTCCTGTGTCCTTTGTATGGCTTTACAGAGAGGCCTTTGGTGTGAAATGACCTGAGGGCTGCTTTGATTGTTCTATATCTGCTGTTGCTTTGATTTTTGTTGGTATGTATTTTGCAGTTTTATGCTGGTGCTCTTTACTGTTTTTTTAAAAAAAATAATTATATTTCATTGTTATAATATATCTTTCTGGTGGCTTCTGAAGAAGAGAAGGACATTTTTAGTTATTTCTTTTCCCAATACACATAGGTGGTTTTACTGGAAGGGTGCTCTTACCCTAGCATACTCTCTGATACAGTGATATATGATATGAACTGCCTCCAAGTCGATTCCGACTTATGGCAACCCTATGAATAGGGTTTTCATAGTAAGCAGTATTCAGAGGTGGTTGACCATTGCCTCCCTCTGAGGCTGAGAGGCAGTGACTGGCCCAAAGTCACCCAGTGAGTTTCATGGCTGTGTGGGGATTTGAACCCTAGTCCAACACTCAAACCACTACACCACGCTGGAACTAACCCTATATTTGCTCTTTGAACAGCCTGGAGATGAGCCTTAGCTGAGTGGCAGACCATCTGCTTTGCATGCAAAAGCTTCCAGGTTTAATCCCTGATGGCATCCCCAGGTGGGGCTTGGAAACACCCTTGTCTGAAATCCTGAAGAACTGCTGCTAGTCAGTGTAGACAATACTGGACCAAGAGTCTGACAGCTTCCTATAGGCAGCTTCTTACGTTCCTAAATTGGGACATGAGTAGCAAAGGCTGAGGAAGCCCCGAGACAGAGTTCCCTGTCCCAAAGTGAATAGAGTCCAGAAAAAGCAGAGGACGCATTTCTCTTTCGTATGTTCCATAGGCCCACATCAATTACTTTGGCATCACATGTCACAGTACAGACAAGCCTTACTGAAGTAGCCTGTCCAGTCCTATCCAAATGAGTCCTGTCTCATTCACA
This sequence comes from Rhineura floridana, assembly GCF_030035675.1. Classification (NCBI taxonomy): domain Eukaryota; kingdom Metazoa; phylum Chordata; class Lepidosauria; order Squamata; family Rhineuridae; genus Rhineura; species Rhineura floridana. Next base: position 23,206,434 of record NC_084482.1, read on the forward strand.
TGGTTGCCTAGAGAGAAAAAAGACACTGGGCTAGAAAAACTGGGAGCTTTAACTAATGCTATAAAGCCAGAGATGCAGCTGAAGGGAAGATCTTGAACGAGACAGCTGGGGCCTTATTGCCTGTCTTTCAAGGAGCGTTGCTCGGATTAGACTTTTTGCCAAGGCCTTCCTAGTGCTTGATATCTATCTAGCACATTCAGAAGACAATCAGGGTAATGGACAAGCAAACAGTGTGGCCAGAGCTGTAATCAAAGTCATTTCCCAGGGGCAGGAGAAGATACTTGAGTCTTTAACCCTTTCCAGGAGAGGCAGGAAAGGTCTCTGTGCACAGAACAGATGGGATTCTATCTAATCCTTGAAGCCTTTTAATATTTTTCTCTTAATCTCCTCCCAACCTATGAGGACGTCGGACAATCCTTTTTAATTTTAACTTCATAGTGCAGGGTGGGGACTGAGGTACATAATGAAGTGGCTTGCTACAGGTCACACAGGGCACTGGTTAACTAACCTAGGAATTGTGCACTAAATACAATGAAATCATTTCTGTTTGTTTCTTGTAGGGATACTGCATATGTGTATTACTTTTCTGAGTTCTCATGACCAAAGTGTAGATGTTCTTGAAATAACAGGTGAGCTAAAACCAAAGGTTACTAGACAACATTATCTTTTATTCTGTTGATACATGTGTCATATACGTATATCGTGCATCCATCCATTTCTTTTGACACATTTCTTTTGGATTCTAGGACTGTGTTTTTGAGGTAAACAACTCGGACTCTGGCAGGGATAAAACTAATTGTGAGGGGGGAGGGATTCAGGTGAAAATTGGGGAAGGGCTAACCACTTTCTCCCCCTTGCAACTTCCCCACTACAAAGTGCTCCCTTCTGAGTGGGCATCGCAAAAAGGCCATCAAATGAATCAAAGCCTAAGAGCATGCAGTTTCGCTCAAGCCTCTTTTTCAACCACAGGTCTTCTCCCCACAACATCATAAGAATGTAAGAAGAGCCCTGCTGGAACAGGCTAGAGACCATCTAGTCCAGCATCCCGTTATCACAGTAGCCAACCAGATGCCCCAGTGGAAAGCCTGAAAGCAGGACCTGAGCGCAGCAGTGCGTTGCTTACTTGTGATTCCCAACAACTGGCCTTCAGAGGAATACTGTCTCGAAAAGTGGAGGCAGGCATCTTTTGGTGTTTGCCATTCCTCTTTAAAACCCCAATGTCTCCAACTAGTCACTATCTTGTCTGAAAAAATGATCTGCTTTTGCTACTGGAATGGTAGCACAAATGTCTCTCTCCCATCCAGTAGTGAGAGAGAGAAAAAAAGCTCCCCCAAATAATCAAGGCATAAACTGGTTTCACATAAAAATGCGAAACAAAACATAGTAGAAGATATGTAAAAAAAAAATGGGAATGGACTGCCTTCAAGTCGATTCTGACTTATGGCGACCCTATGAATGGGGTTGTCATGGTAAGTGGTGTTCAGAGGGGTTTACCATTGCCTTCCTCTGAGGCTGAGAGGCAGTGACTGGCCCAAGGTCACCCAGTGAGCTTCATGGCTGTGTGGGGATTCGAACCCTGGTCTCTCAGGTCGTAGTCCATCACCTTAACCACTACGCCACACTGGCTCTCATAAAATACATAAATTATTTAATAAAAATAAAAATAAAAAAACAATCAACAGGAAAAAATGATCTGTTATATTAACAAAGTAGCACAAAAGAATTTTTTTAAAACCCAGTGTCCTAAATTTCTAAATGTGATTGGATCCACTGCAGAACAAAACAGAAGCTACAACATTCAAGTGACTGGTTAAAGTGCAGAAGATTCCACCTGAAACCTGGAAAATTGAGAGCCAGTGTTGTGTAATTATTGAGTGGTGGACTAAGACCAGAGAGACCTAGGTTCAAATCTGATCTCAGCCATGGGGCTCATTGGTGCTAACTTATTCTCTCTCAGCCTGACTCTTCCTCACAGGGTTGTTATGAGGATAAAGTGGGTGAGAGAATGGTAAAAATATGATAAATAGCCTGCTGTTGGTCCAATAATTCATTTCAGATCTTTTGTAGATGTGAATAAACTTATTTTCAACAGTCAGTAGTGGAAAAATGAACAAGTCTTCCTTTCTACAGATGGGACAGAGCTAACAGCATTGTGGTAAGGGAAACTGGCCTCCACAACTGCTTTACCAAATTGAGACACCTCCCCAGTTTGATCTTACACCACTGCTCTATGGAACAGAGATTTCAGTTGTGCAAAGGTCAGAGACTGTGAAAGACTGATTAAAAAGCAGCTTTCCATTTTAACCCTCTCTGCCACCCGCCACCTGGATATGTCTATTGGATAAGCTCAGAAAGATCTTTATAAGCCAGAGGCACCTGAAGGTAGAAGGCAGCTTATGCAGGCCTGGAGATGTGTCTGGCTTCAGAGTTGTTGTTGTTATGTGCCTTCAAGTTGATTACGACTTATGGCGACCCTATGAATCAGTGACCTCCAAGAGCATCTGTAATGAACTACCCTGTTCAGATCTTGTAAGTTCAGATCTGTGGCTTCTTTTATGGAATCAATCCATCTCTTCTTGTTTGGCCTTCCTCTTTTTCTATCCCCTTCTGTTTTTCCCAGCATTATTTTCTTTTCTAGTGAATCATGTCTTTTCATGATGTGTCCAAAGTATGATAACCTCAGTTTCATCATTTTAGCTTCTAGTGATAGTTCTGGTTTAATTTGTTCTAACACCCAATTATTTGTCTTTTTCGTAGTCCATGGTATGAGCAAAGCTCTCCTCCAGCACCACATTCAAATGAGTTGATTTTTCTCTTATCCACCTTTTTCACTGTCCAACTTTCACAGCCATACACAGAGATCGGGGATACCATGGTCTGAATGATCCTGACTTTGGTGTTCAGTGATACATCTTTGCATTTGAGGACCTTTTCTAGTTCTGTCATAGCTGCCCTCCCCAGTCCTAACCTTCTTCTGATTTCTTGACCATTGCTTCCATTTGGTTAATGACTGTGCCGAGGTATTGATAATCCTTGACAAGTTCAATGTCCTCATTGTCAACTTTAAAGTTATATAAATCTTCTGTTGTCATTACTTTAATCTTTTTGACGTTCAGCTGTAGTCTGGCTTTTGTGCTTTCCTCTTGAACTTTCATCAGCATTTGTTTCAAATCATTACTGGTTTCTGCTAATAGTATGGTATCATCTGCATATCTTAAATTATTGATGTTTCTCCCTCCAATTTTCACACCTCCTTCATCTTGGTCCAATCCCACTTTCCGTATAATATGTTCTGCATACAAATTAAACAAATAGGGTGATAAAATACACCCCTGTCTCACACCCTTTTCAATTGGGAACCAATCGGTTTCTCCATATTCTGTCCTTACAGTAGCCTCTTGTCCAGAGTATAGGTTGCGCATCAGGACAATCAGATGCTGTGGCACCCCCATATCTTTTAAAGCACCCCCATTTCTTTTAAAGCATTCCATAGTTTTTCATGATCTACACAGTCAAAGACTTTGCTGTAATCTATAAAGCATAGGGTGATTTTCTTCTGAGATTCCTTGCTCCATTCCATTATCCAATGTATGTTTGCAATATGATCTCTGGTGCCCCCTTTCTAAGTCCAGCTTGGACGTCTGGCATTTCTTGCTCCATATATGGTAAGAGCCTTTGCTGTAGAATCTTGAGCATTACTTTACTTGCATGGGATATTAATGGGATCGTTCGATAATTACTGCATTTCCTGGGATCCTCTTTCTTTGGAATTGGGATATATATTGAACGCTTCCAGTCTGTGGGCCATTGTTTAGTTTTCCATATCTCTTGACAAATTTTTGTCAAAATTTGGACAGATTCAGTCTCAGTAGCTCGTAGTAACTCTATGGGTATGCCATCTGTTCCTGGTGATTTGTTTCTTCCAAGTATTTTAAGAGCAGCTTTTACCTCACATTCTAAAAGTTCTGGTTCTTCATCATATGATTCCTCCATGAATGAATCTGTCATCCTTGCATCTCTTTTACAGAGTTCTTCAGTGTATTGCTTTCATCTTCCTTTTATTTCATCTCGGTCAGTCAGTGTGTTCCCCTGTTGATTATTCCGCATCCCTACTCTTGGTTTAAATTTCCCTTTCATTTCTCTAATCTTTTGGAATAGGGCTCTTGTTCTTCCCTTTTTGTTGTCCTCTTCTATTTCTATATAATAACGATTGTAATAGTTCTCTTTGTCCCTACGTACTAGTTGCTGTATTGTTGCATTTAGGGTTCTGACTGTGTTTCTATCGCCTTTTGCTTTTACTTTCCTTCTCTCTTTAACCATTTGAAGAGTTTCTTCAGTCATCCATTGAGGTCTTTCTCTCTTTTTAACTAGAGGTATTGTCTTTTTGCATTCTTCCCTGATAATGTTTCTGACTTCATAGTTCTTCTGGTTCTCTGTCAACTAAGTTTAAAGCCTCAAACCTGTTCCTTATTTGATCTTTATATGCTTCTGGGATGTTACTTAAATTGTATTTTGGCATTATGATTGCTTTGTTGTTCTTCTTTAGCTTTACTCTGATTTTCGATACGACCTGTTCATGATCTGTACTGCAGTCTGCTCCTGGTCTTGTTTTCCAGAAAGTATGGAACTTCTCCATCTTCTGCTACCAATTATATAATCGATTTGATTCCTGTATTGACCATTAGTAGTATGATATTGTCTACATATTTAAATTATTGATATTTCTCCCTCCAATTTTCACACCTCCTTCATCTTGGTCCAATCCTGCTTTCCATATATGTTCTACATATAGATTAAACAAACAGGGTGATAAAATACACCCCTGTCTCACACCCTTTCCAATTGGGAACCAATCGGTTTCTCTATATTCTGTCATTATAGTTGTTCTTCTTTAGCTTTACTCTGATTTTCGATACGACCAGTTCATGATCTGTACTGCAGTCTGCTCCTGGTCTTGTTTTCCAGAAAGTATGGAACTTCTCCATCTTCTGTTGCCAATTATATAATCAATTTGATTCCTATATTGACCATCTGGTGATGTCCACGTGTACAGTCGTCTTTTCAGTTGCTCAACAAATGTGTTTGCAAGAAACAAATTATTGGCTTCACAGAATTCAGTAAGTCTCCTGCTTCATTTCTTTCTCCTAAGCCCCATTTCCCCACAATTCCTAGTTCTTCTCTCTTCACTACTTTTGCACTCCAGTCTCTCATGATTATCATCATATCTTGTTTTGATGTGTGATCAATTTCCTCCTGTACTTCTGCGTAAAATCTCTCCAATTCTTCTTCTTCTGCATTTGACGTTGGAGCGTAGACTTGGATGATGGTTATGTTAATAGGTTTCCCATTTTATCTCATTGATATCACTCGCTTAGACCTTGCATTGTAGCTCATAATTGCTTTTGCTACATCACTTCTCACTATTAAAGTAACCCCGTTTCTTCTTAATTTCTCATTTCCTGCATAAAATATTTTGTAGTTGCCTGATTGAAAATGTCCCAATCCTGTCAATTTTAATTCACTCATGCCAAGTATTGTAAAGTTTATACGTTCCATTTCTTGCTTGACAATTTCTAACTTTCCCTGGTTCATGCTTCTCACATTCCAAGTTCCTATTGTGTGCGTCGTACAACTCCGGACTCTTCTTTTGCATCTGTGCGCATCAGCCTCTGGGCTTCCTTTCGTCTTTGACCCAGCTTTGTCATTAGTCACAGCACTACTGGTACTTGTCCTTTCTTCTTCCCCAGTAGTTCGGTGAGTGCCTTCTGACCTGGGGGTCTCATCTTCCAGCACTATCTTGGGTTGTATTTTGTATAGTCTGTTCATAAGGTTTTCGTGGTGAGAATATTCAGAGGTGGTTTACCATTGCCTTCCTTTGAGTTTGGATGCATCTTAGTCTGGTGTCTCAGCTTTGACCATTCCGCCTTGGGTGCCCCTGCTAGGAGTCCAGCCTCTTGGTCTAGACTCCTGACGGCATTGCTCTCAGCTTCTTCAACACTCTCAAACCCCCTTACCACATTAAGGTATGCATCCTAAAGGGGGTCTGGGTTCAGAAGCAGAGGGCAATTCTTGCTGCCCCCAGAGTTCAAACCTTGCTGGAGGGACCGAAAAAAGTAGTCAAATGAAGACTTTCAGGAAATGGTAGCAACTGACAATATTTCCAATTTCCATGTGAAGCCATACCTTCTGGCTCACCTCAGATGCTGCTGTTGCTTTTGCTTGTCCTTTCACCTGCTATGTTTGCATTCCAAGATCCACCTTTCAGGGCCATGCAGGTAGTACTTGCCTCTTGCCAAAGAGGATCAAATGTATTGCGGGTGTGCATGGATGTCAGATGAGATCTGTTCATATGAGAGTGAGGGGCCTCAGGCCTAGGGGCCAAATGTGGTTCTGTAGCCTCTCTAAGTGACCCTCGGGACGCTTTCTTGGGCCTCTCTCTCCAAGCCATGCCTCTTCCTGCTCAGCATCCTCCTTGATCGCTTTTCGTTGGATGGGATGAAATGTGACAATGCCTCTTGCCCGCCTGGATGGAAAGGGGGTGTGTGAGTGTAGAAACCTTTGATATTAGCATGGCTGGAATGTAGTAGCCCTCTGTACAAAGATAAGAATGGCATCCTTTGCTCCACCCACTTTTACTTCTGACCCACTCACTGTTGCATCTAGCCCCACTCACCACTGGTATATGGCCCCCGGAAGGTTGCTCATGAGAGGATGTGGCCCTCAGGCTGAAAAAAAGGTTCCCGACCCATGTTTTACTAGATTAGTTGTTTTCACACGTTTTAGCATGACAGCTAGCAGCTTAGATAGAAACAGGATGTCAGATAACAGGGGTAGCCAATGTGGTATCCCCCAGATGTTGTTGGACTCCAACTCCCATTAGCTCCAACCAGCCTGGCCAATGGTAAGGGATTAAGGGAGCTGTAGATGAACAACATCTAGAGGGCTCTCCAGTGGCTACCTAAAACGACCTTAAAAGAACCCAGCAGGGCTCTTATGCTGTTTCTGAGAACTCTTCCAGCCTCAGCACATCTGCCAAAGATGCCCTGGACCCCCTGCCATGTAAGCATTTGAGACATATTCTATGCACATACTCAGTTCATGCAAGGCACTGGCCAGCCAAACAGAGCTCATGCTCTAGAGCAGTGATTCTCAAACTGTGCACCCAGGCACACTGGTGCACCCTAAGAAGTGGCTAGGTGTGCCTCAAATATTATGAAAGTATATTTTAAAAATGAGAAGAAACCCATCTGTATAGGGTAAGTAATAGTTTTCTATAGTTTATTTTTATTCATAGTTTAAAATATATTAATATATTTTTAATTATGTACACAAAGTACGCCAGAAAATTTTTATATGTTTTACAGTGCGCCGCGAACCAAAGAAGTTTGAGAACCACTGCTCTAGAGCAAATCCAGGACTCCATTGGACATGACTAGTCTTCTCCCTGAGAACCCCCAGTAAGCCTCTGAGAAACCCTGTAACTCAATTTGAAAACCACCAGGCAAGATGAGTTAGTACTGAGGTTTTGATGGTGAAGTGTGTGTGTTTGATCCAATTACTATTAGCGGGTCTTGCTGCACTCCAGACTGGTAGTGTACACACACACAATGTTTCTTACTTAAGGGATACACAGTTGCAATGCCAGTCCAGATAGCATTCATGTGGTGGTCACGCTACAGAGATTTAGATTAGGATTTTATTAGCTACTAATAGCAGATCCTCCGTGGCGCAGAGTGGTAAGCGGCGGTAACGCAGCGAAAGCTCTGCTCATGGCCGGAGTTCGATTCCAACGGAAGGAGGAAGTCGAATCTCCGGTAAAACGGGTTGAGGTCCACTCAGCCTTCCATCCATCCGTGGTCGGTAAAATGAGTACCCGGCATATGCTGGGGGGTAAAGAAAGGCCGGGGGAGGAACTGGCAATCCCACCCTATACATACGGTCTGCCTAGTAAACGTCGCAAGACGTCCCCTAAGAGTCAGAAACAACTCGCACTACAAGTGCGGGGACACCTTTACCTTTTTAATAGCAGTGGGAATCATCGATTCAATTCTGGAAGAGATGACCATGGAACGGACCTCCTCTTCTGGAGTTTGAATTCAAGAGGGGTGCATCCATGTGCTGAGCATCAGCACACCAGCATTAGGTGGCCAAAGGATGTGGTGGAAAAGAGGAGCAGGAATATTAGTTTGCATATCTGCCCAACTCAGATGGTGAAAAGCATACAGCCAGCCTTGTGTTTTCTCTGTCTGTCTCCCTCCCTCTCTGTCTCTCACACACACATTGTGCAGCATCTCTGGGCCAGTTCAGTTCACCGTGATGCTGCCAGTATCTCCAGAACCAGCATCTGTAAAATGTATCTCCAGTATCTGTAAAGTGTTTGGGGTGGCTGTTTCCAGGGATACAGACAATTTATTTATTTATTTATTTATTTTATTGCATTTGTATACCGCCCCATAGCTGAAGCTCTCTGGGCGGTTTACAATTAACAATGTGACACAAACAAAGTTTAACATATGAAAATTCACATTTTGTGAGAATGTAGAGCGCTTGTTACTAGTCTGGTTCTTAAGCAGATTCAGAAGTATGCTGGATTTCAGAGTACGAGCATGTGAAGGTTCCTACCACTGATTCAAACCATTGGTCCATCTAGAGCAATGCTGTCTATTTGCCCAGTGATGGTTCTCCAAGATCTCAGGCAGAGATCTTTCTTTGCAACCCTACTAACAGGCTGTTTTTGTTGTTCACTGCCTCTTTAAAAACCAAGTTCAAATATAAGGATCCTGGCATATGCTGCCGTTCTCCCCAAAAGTGGTAGTACTTTTAACTGAACAGACTAGGCGTTCTTTCCAGCTGAGTTTCATTAAGACCAGTCCCAATAAATGTACCTAAGTTAGCTATGTTCATTAATTTTAATGGGTCTACTCCGAGCATGACTAATGTTAGATACAACCCCAGAGCTCTACCTTCAGGATTCCACATGCAAGGCAAATGCCTTATCACCAAGTTATGGACAATGGATGCCAGGATTCAAAAGTGACTTCTGTGATATTTGACCTGCATTCTGATTTTGCCTTTTTAAAAAACAACAACTAATAATTCAGCAGCAAATCTATTTTGATGTGATCCCAGCACTCCATGATTCATTCTTTCTCCAGACCGTGGGGATTCACATCCTCCTCAAAATCTGTGTGTGTCCCCCTCCCACATTTCAGTGACAAGTTACAGCCACGACTTCTTCCCTTGTGGGCTTCCTTGTTCCAGGAAGAACCCAAAAACTCAGCCTTGACTCTTTGTGGCAGCAGGCTCACTAGCCCCACTGATCGGGGAGGAGCCATTCAGGTTAATGGAGCCAGCATGTCACTAAGAGCAAGGAATGCTCTAAATTGGGGGTGGGGGAATCTCAGGCCGGGGGCTGAATGTGGCCCTCCAGGCCTCTCTGTCTGGCCTCAGGACTCTCCCCAGGTCACACCCCCTCTCCGTAAGCCACATCCCTTGCCGGTCCTGCTTTTCATGTGTTTTTGCCTATATGGCAAGTGTCCTTGAACTCCAGTGATGCCTCTTACTTGCCTGGGAGCAGAGGAGTGTGTGAGTGTATGTAGAAATCAGCCTACTGTACAAAGGTAAACCCACATTTCTTGCTGTTCCCACCTTTGCCTCTAACTGTGCCTACTTTTGCCTCTGGCCCCATCCACCATTCACATGCACCCCTGCAAGGCTTCCCAGAAGAGACTGTGGCCCTCAGGGTGAAGAAGGGTTCCAGCCCATCCTCTACATGTTTTTAGGTTGGCCTATCCTATGAAAAATAAGAGGCTGGCTGATTAAACAAATGCAGATGTGAGCCTACCAAAGATTTTAGAGCTTTCTGCTTTTGGAGCTAGAAGCAGTAATGTTAGTGGCAAATTCAGAAGTGCAGGGTCTCTTCATCATAGTCATAGCCCCTCCCCTCCCTCCTTTTTTTGCTAAATGAGATGTCTTCTCCCACAACAACAGACGTCCCTAGGAGCCAATAAAAAGTGTTAGTTACTGAAAAGAGGCTTCTCAGTGGCTGTCTCAGCTCCTTTCACTCTGGTTGGCTCCAATCAGCAGGAAAGGACAAGGAAGCATGTTAGAAGACTCTTCTGAGTGGCTAATGCACTCCCCTTTCATACTGACTGGCTCATAGGATGCTGGAGACACTGGGACCCTGCTCTCAGAAAAATAAAGAGTCTAAGACCTCCCAAGACCCCAGACGACTACATCCCTGGCTAGAAGCAGAGAACTGGAGAAGAGGAGCTGAGCAAGCTGAGTTCATTTGGACTATAAAGCCTGCCCTGATTCTGCTTTGGGTCTAGAGGTACTTGGTGGTGCCTGCTGGCCTGATTCCAAGCCGTTTCCTTTTCCCATCCTGTTCCCATCCACGTTTACTTGGATTACTTTAATGCCACTGCTTTTAGTAGGATTGAGAACTCTTACAGATGACCACACTACTCCAGGGCAGTTGCTCCTCCTGCCAAGCAGCACAGAGGATTTGTTTTTAATCCAGAGTGTATAAGCTTAGACCGTAAAACTGTTCATTTCTTTAGCCTGGTGGTATTTTGCCACCCCTAGAGATGACTGTTTTTACTTAGAAACATCTTAAGATTCCTGGCCTCGACTGGCTCCTCCGGTGGTAAATTTCACTATCAAATTAGACACTCTGTGGAGAAGTATCCCTCCTTTGCACTTGCCACTTTTAAAGTTGCATTGAGCTTCTCCTTGCCCTTGGGGTATGAATCAAGGAGAACAGCAGCGTTCTGGGCTCTGTTCTCTATCCCATCCATTCATCTGTTATTTGAACATCTGCCAAAACTAAGTCAGAAAGACTTTAAATTTGCTATGATGCGACAAGGGCAATGATTTCATTCCCTGGCCCTCTGGCTGTCCTGGAGCACAGCTTCCATTATTTTTGGTGACAGAATACTTTGGCGAGGCGGGTGGATTCATGCTTTCCTATAGTGCCTTCCTAGGACAACCACTGGGACAGCACCCTTCCATTTCAATGTGATGCTTAAGTCTGAAAATTCCCCCCCCCAAATATCTGTGGCACTTTACTAATAAACAAGTAGTAGGGATGTAACAGGAGATGCAGCCACTTCTGGAAAGCAACTTGACTGCAGCTTAACAGCGGTATGGAAACGCAATGAAAGCTGCAAAAGAATATGCCTGGTTTGTGCTGAAGACAAGTGGCCTCATGCATGCAATTTGCCACAGAAAGAAAGCAGGCTGGATCCTAAACCCCTAGGGAACAACAGACCCTCCAGACATTGCTGAACTACAACTATACGCCTGACCAGTGGTCAGGGGATGATGGGAGTTGTAGTTCACCAGCATCTGGAGGACCACAGGTTAGGCACAAAGACGGTATTATAGCTCAGCACTGTACTAACATCCCTCACAGTTGCTACTGCATGTAAGCCAGGGCAAAGACAGTTGACCAGCCCTGTCCAGTGGCCCGTAAGGGACAAGACATGATGGGAGTTGTCTAGGAAGCCACAATTCATGGCTTGTAGTTTACATTCAGCTTGATTTGAAGCAATGTAGTTCAAGCCAGATTGAAAGCCTCCTCTAAGATTAAAGACCAACTCTTATGGCTTTAAAAAAGACCACAGATACCTGAATTAGGTGAATGGCAGGTCAGATTGTGCTGTGTAAAGCAAAGAGGAAAAGCAGCAATTCAGTCTCCTTCCAAAGGGACATGCAAATAGTATGGAAGTGAAGTGTGGTTAAGGCGGGTGTAAACTGCTGCTATTTTGAAAGGGCAGGAGCAAATCCCACCCTGTGCTATAGTTTCAGCTGTAACTGTATGAGGTGAGGTGAATATTCCATGAGGTTGCTGGAGTGGCCACTTATGCATTGTCAAACAAGAGGAGCCACCAAAAAAAGAGGACAAAAGAGAACATGGATTTGTGCAGAATGTCCATATATTCATTTATGTGAACTGATGCAAATTTAGAAATACTTAAATAGAAATACAATCTATCTCTCCATAGGGAGGAAGACGGTGACCAAGTGACCTGTGTGCCTGCCTGCTCAATTTGCAGTCCAGGTGCTGACTGTTGATGGGTAACTTCAAGGCCTCTCCTCTCTTCTTAGCAGTCTACTATTAAAGCAGATTTCAGCAGTTACTCAAACAGAGCAGGTGTGGGGAATCTTTGGCCTTTCAGATGTTGCTGAACTACGACTCCCGTCAGCCCCAGCAACCATGGCCAATGGCCAGGGAGGATGGGAGTTGCAGTTCAGTAACATTGGGAGGGCCAAAGGGTTCCCCACACCTGAAATAGAGAGTGTCCCCTTCAATTACACGACTGTTCTCTATCAAGGAGGGCACATAGTCACCCTGGAGGTTATATGAATCATTAGTAAAGTTGCCACTTGGGAGCAAATTATAGATTATATGGGGCAGTGATTGGTTCACCATTTTAAAAAATAATACAACGAAGCAATGGGAACAGGGCTGCCAATTTCATCAGAGGCACAGCAGGGTGAGGGGAGATGTGTTTAATCCTTTCCTGCACATTGTTTCCCAGATAACCCCGCCCCCCAGCTGCTCTTTGTCCCACAGGAGAAATATTTTCTCTCCCCATCCCATTCCACCCTGGCTCAGCAAACATCAGCAGGGAGAACGATTCTGAACAGGAAAGGGCGAGGGAGTGAGATCCAAAAACACCCCCTCCTGCTCTGCTCCAATCCGACTTGAAGCCCCCATATAGCTCCATTCCATTAAAAAAGAAAATGCAGCTGATCCGATTGTGTGTAGCTTGGCCCTTATTATCTACATAACTCACAGAAATCAACTTGTGAAACTTTTCCTCCTGTGGCGATGCTGTGATCAAACCTGTTGGTTTTGTGGGGTTTTTTTACCTGTTGCACAGCTATTAAAGCACAGAAGCCTTCAGCTGCAGAGATGCTGAAAATCCTAAAATGAGTCCAGAGGAAGGCTAATCTGGTTGTTCTCAGGTAGGCACTGGGCCTCTCTGGGTGTTTTCTCACCAAAGCATCTAATTAAATAAATGGTACCTGGAGACAGGCAATGAATGGTTTTGAAGAAGGCTGATGAATACAGTATGATGGAGCTCTCATCTCCAGTGGTATGTGCACAAACGGGATTCACACATTTATGGGGGGGAAATAATTTGAAACGTGTTTGCCCAAAGATAATAGGGGTATAGAAATAACGAGCGTGCATACCACAGGCAGTGATGGCTCTATCACATCCCCTTCAACAATCTGAAAAGGCTATTTTCTGCCTCCAGCTTGAATCTCTCAGCTCCTCGTTTATTTTTTTTAATGGGGGGGTAACATCTCTGGCACATTCCTAGTAAGGCCAAACAGGCCTGTGATGGTTAAGTATTTTGGATCTTCCTGTCATACTTCAGATGAAGTAGGCCAGGTATGGGGAACCTTTGGCTTTCCAGGTGCTGCTGAACTACAGCTCCCATCATCCCTGTTGGCTGGCCATTGCTGGGGCTGATGGGAGCTGGAGTTCAGCAACATCTGGAGCTTCCCATCCTTGAAGTAGGCCTTTGCGTATGTTAATCTGAGGCAGAAGCCTCTGGTCTAACAAAACTAGGGTTGCCGGGTCAGAAGCATCCCAAACCCTGAGATGTCAGGGGCGGTCCTAGCGATGTCACAAGGCGGGCCTAATGATGTCATTAAGCATGATACATTAAGCATCAGCCACAGCATACCACTCAAAAAAAATCTGATTGGAAATTAAGATAGAAATCTTAGCTAAATGAGGGTGTTCCTAGGACCAGCTGAAGTAGTAAGATCATTTCTTCTCACCTGTTTAGGAAGTCTGGGTTGTTGTTATGTGCCTTCAAGTCAACTACGACTTATGGTGACCCCATGAATAAGCGACCTCCAACAGCATCTGTCGTGAACCACCCTGTTCAAATTTTGTAAATTCATGTTTGTGATTTCCTTTATGGAATCAATCCATCTCTTGTTTGGCCTTCCTCTTTTTCTACTCCCTTCTGTTTTTCCCAGCATTATGGTCTTTTCTAATGAATCATGTCTTCTCATTATGTGTCCACAGTATGATAACCTCAGTTTCATCATTTTAGCTTCTAGTGATAGTTCTGGTTTAATTTGTTCTAACACCCAATTATTTGTCTTTTTCTCAGTCCATGGTATCCGCAAAGCTCTCCTCCAACACCATATTTCAAATGAGTTTATTTTTCTCCTATCCACTTTTTTCAGCACCCAACTTTCACATACATACATAGAGATTGGGAATACCATGGTCTGAATGATCCTGACTTTAGTGTTCAGGGAACATTTAATCTAGCCTACTTGCTTCTGGCAAGAAGGGCTTAAGTGCCCTCAGGTCAGGCCAGTCACCAGAAAGCCATTGTAGGAAGAAGGGAGACTAGTATTGTGGAGACATTAGATGGGAGCACTCAGGAGTAAAGATGGATGCCCCTGAAGGCTGCAGTTCTAAACACAATTACTAAGGGACACAGCAGGATTTACTTCTGAATAGATATGGTTAGGATTGTACTGTTGGTGAGGCTTGACTAGGGATCAAGGTTCATCATCAGTGGGTTTAAGGGGGTTGAACTGCACATGGAACCACTGTTGTTGCTTCTATGGATGTAAGGGAGTAAAGTCGGAGGTTTATTATTTACACAACCTGTAAAGATATTTATAATGCAATTTTATGCATCTTCACTCAGAAGCAAGTCCCAATGTATTCAATGGGGCTTACTCAAACAGAGAAGTGTGCACAAGACTGAACCTCAAATGATAAGGGATGTCACTCAACCCAAAATTCAGAATCATGCCACTTAAAACTGTTTTGCAACTGTTTTATACTTGTTTCATGATTATTGGATTTTAAATGGATTTATTGTGAGCTGCCTCCGTTTCCAACCCTACCTCACAGGGTTGTTGGAAATATTCCATATACACACACCCTGGAGATGTAAAAATACATGCAGCCCATATAACAGTTTATTGTCAAAACTAGTTGGTAATTGCAGAACATTTTTTTAAAAAAAAAAACAGTATTAGTTTCCTACCAAACAAAAGCAGTGACACCTAAGTAAGCCCTGCCTAGTTGCTTCCCCCCCAAAAAAGGATTGGAGGGAGAGAGAAAGATCCTTTGCTATGTTCACTTAAAAATCTCATTGATTCACAGCACCATGTCTACTCAAAAGTAAGCCCTACTGAATTCAGTGGGGTTTACTCCCAGGTATGTGGGATTAGCATTGCAGCTGTCCTCCCAGAAAAGTGAGTATAGGATTAAAGTTTCATATTGGGAGGGTTTTCACAACAGGCTATGAATTAGACAAATAAACTTCCCTCTTCAATAGCTGAGGAAAATTTAAACTTTTTTGACTCCTTATAATTAGAAAAGTATAACACATTGTAATGGCATCATATGCTACAGCATGTACACTTTTTCAAATTTCTGTTCAAAAATTAATTGAAAGATAAAATGTATAATATGCTATTTTGTAAGTAATTAAAAACCTGCATGTACACTTTTATTATAATCATAACTGAAATTGTTTACTGTGCATGCCTACCAAGATACTGCTGTGATCTTCAGTTCTAGATTTCCTGCTATATTATTGTAGAAAGGCAATCTTGCTACTGCTGAAAGTTATATACTCACTCAACTTCTTATGTGCAGACAAGAAGGAAAAGGAAACTGTTTTCAGGATTTGCAATGGCTTCCAGCCTTGGAGGTCATCAAATCTCTCGTCAATCACAACCCTGACTTCACTTATTGGCTAAAAACTTGAAAGCGCAGGGATTAGAGCAGCCAGTACTAACAAAAGTTGTGGGGGGGGGCAGCTGACATTTTGATGTTTATCTCTTGAATCAGACCACCTAGAAACTTTTTTTAAAATGAAAGTTAGTAAGAGTCCAGATATTGGGGTGACTCACCCAGAGACCCAGTGAACCCCCCCAAAAAAACTTGAGTCTCTGGGCAAAAAGCAGAGACCTGGCAACCCTATTTGGTGTACCTTCACAGGCAATAGATTGGGAATAATAGCAGCTGAAGGCACACTTCCCAAGGTGTGAATTCTCTTTTACCACTATCGGGCAAGAAACAAACCGTCATGCAAACAGCAAGGTGCATCATCAGTGGGTTTAAGGGGGTTAAGCTGAGTGCATGGAACCATTATTGTGCTTCTGTGGATGTAAGGGAGTAAGGTTAATGGTAAATGAAATTCAAATAGAAAAAGAAAAGACAATGATGATTCCTGAAATGTAACACCATATCAACCACAACAAGATCCCTATGAGTAAGACAGAAAACTCATCATCGCACAACCAGTCAGAGTTCTTAACCAAAAACCAAAACTAAAAGAATTCTGGCACCTAGTCAGCCAAAGTCACAGAAATCTCTATGCCGCATAACCTGATCCAGCGTCTGCAGGAGTGCAGAATGCTGTGGCACGATTGCTGACATGAATGAGATCCTGTCAGCACATAATACCTCTGCTCTGAAATCTACACTGGTTGCTGATTTGTTACCGGGCCAAGTTCAAGGCTTTCTATGTTACGGGTTTCCTTATTACGGGTGACACATTGTACTTGTTCTGCTCTTGTAAGAAATTGATCCTTTAGTGCAGCAGTACTTACGCTTAGGAACCCCCTGCATATTGACATTACACAGACGTTTTCATTGTACTCTTTTTGGCACCTGCTGAAAACATTTTTGTTTCGGCAAGCCTATCTAGAAGCTATTATGTTTTTTTAAATCTGTTTTTAACTCATTGTTCGTTTTATTATTTTGAATGTTTTTAAGAACCTGTCTTTAGCTCTTTTTGCCAATAATGTTATTGTTTTATTTCCTTCTGTAAACCACTTTGAGGTTTTTTTTACAATAAAGCAGTATATAAATGTTGTAAGTAAAATACATAAATAAATGCTGGAGTTACTGTGTCCCTTGGGTCTCTTTCCACTTTTAGGAACAAAGGAATCTGCTTTCTAATGACTCAGGTCATTTGGTACCATCTAGCTCAGTACTGATGACATGGACTAGCATTGGCTCTCCTGAATTCCAGGCAAAAGACTTCTCCACAGATTGGAGCTACTGCCTGTCCCATTTAAAAATTACCTTTAAAAATTGTTCTTTTCAATTCACCAATGAATGCACAACAGATCCACACCATGCATTTAAAGCACATTCAACACACATTTGAAGGACATGAATCCCACTACAGAATAATGGGAATTGTAGTTTGTTAAGGGTGGTGGGAACTATAACTATGAGAGGGAAACTACACTTCCCAGGATTCTTTGGGGGAAGTCATATGCTTTAAATTAGAGTTGGATTTACTTAAAATGTATTGTGTGGATCTGCATTATTTCATAAGCTTTGCTTGCACATATATAATTTTAATTTATTTTTTAAAATGGAAATCAGCTACAAAGTTTACTGGGTGACCATGAGCTTACTCATCATCTCTCATCTTAATTTTCCCCTCAGGGTGAAAACAACAGAGGGGGACAATGTCCACCCCAAGGAAGATAGGAACACTTAAAATGTAGAGGAAATAATAATGCACAACAAATCAGATACTTATGGAGACATAGTATGAAGAAATATTTATATAAGCATGACTGTCAAAGATGTTTATTATTTATACAACCTGTAAAGATATAGTGCAATCCTATGCATCTTCACTCAGAAGCAAGTCTCAACGTATTCAGTGGAGCTTACTCAATCAGGGAAGTGTGCACAGGACTGCAACCTCAAATGATAAGGAACTTCACTCACCCAACCCAAAATTCAGAATCATGGCACTTTAAGCTGTTTTGCAACTATTTGTTGGGACCCAGATGGGGAGGGGGCTGGATCAGGGAGAGGAGTCGGATGAGGATGATGTTACTTGGGACGTTGGGGACTGAGAGTTTAGTGCAGAGAGTCCTAACAGATCTCAGTCCCCCAAGCCCAATACATCAGGGGAGGCAGCTCCTGCCCCTCCCACCAGTCTGTGGCCAGACCAGTTGAGAGATGCTTCCCTGGATGCACCATCCACGCCCACGCAAGAATCCATGCCAGACTTCACTTCAAATGCTTTTCAGCCAATCAGCATTCAGGAGCCAGGGCCTGGGTTGTCACCTAGCGAAGCCCCCCTTCTGATGTATCGGCTGAGACTCACCCCCCCTCACCCCACACAAGGAGGCGTGACAAAAGAGACTTTAAAAAAGGAGAACTGAGGTGGAGCTGTCGCCTATGCGCAAAACCCTTCCCTACTTAAGCCAGTGTCTTTTGAGGCACAAGTGCTGAATCAACTTTCCCCAAACACTACAGAGGCCACTTAGGTTAGGTAGCAAAGTAGTGAGCCAGAGTAGACAGGTGTATTAGGCGCACAGCTTTGGATGTAACAATAACACTAATAAAAAGAGAAAAAGACACTACCTCGGCTCAGTCTGAGTCCTTCAGCTCTGGGCAGGACACTATTTTATACTTGTTTTTATGTTACTGGATTTTAAATGGATGTATTTCTTGTTGTGAGCTGCCTTGGTTTCTAATTGACAATCCTACCTCACAGGGTTGTTGGAAAGATGTAAAAATACATACACCCCACATAATAATTTATTGTCAAAACCAGTTGGTCATCGCATAACATTTTTTAAAAAAATCAGTAATAGTTTCCTACCAAATAAAAGCAGTGACGCCTAAGTAAGCCATGCCTAACTAAAAAAATAGTATTGGAGGGGGAGAGAAAGATGTACAATACAGTACTTTGGTATGTTCACTCAAAAGTTCCATTGATTTACCGCAGAATCCTAAACATGGCTATTCAAAAGTAAGTCCTATCAAATTCAGTGGGGTTTACTCCCAATGCAGCTTTCCTCCCAGAAAAGTGAGTATAGGATTAAAACATATTGGGGAGATTTTCAAAACAGGCTATGAATTAGACAAATAAACTGCCCTCTTCAACAGCCCAGGAAAATTTAAACTTGTTTGACTCCTTATAATTAAAAAAAGTATAAAACATTGTAATGGCATCATAACATGCATGTACACTTTTTAAAATTTCTGTTAAAAAAGTATTGAGAGATAAAATTTATAATATGCTATTTTTGCAAGTAATTAAAAAAACCCTGCATGTACACTTATTTATTTATTATTTATTTATTTTATTTGTATCCCGCCCTTCCTCCCAGCAGGAGCCAAGGACGGCAAACAAAGCACTAAAACGCTTTAAAACATCATAAAAACAGATCCTAAAACACATTAAAACAAAACAGCATTAAAAACATTTTTAAAAAAACAACTTTAAAAAAGGGTTAAAAACATTATTAAAAAACATATTAAACAATTCTGACACAGATGCAGACTGGAATAGGTCTCAACTTAAAAGGCTTGTTGAAAGAGGAAAGTCTTCAGAAGGCACCGAAAAGATAGAAGCCTGCCTAATATTCAAAGGGAGGGAATTCCACAGGGTAGGTGCTGCCACACTAAAGGTCCGTTTCCTATATAGCGCAGAAGGAGCCTTCTGATAAGATGGTATCTGCAGGAGGGCCTCACCTACAGAGCGCAGTGATCGACTGCGCATATAAGGGGTAAGACGGTCTTTCAGGTATCCTGGTCCTGAGCTGTATAGGGTTTTGTACGCCAAAACTAGAACCTTGAACTTAGCCCGGTAGCAAATGGGCAGCCAGTGCAATTATTTCAGCAGCAGGGTGACATGTTGGCGATACCCTGCTCCAGTGAGCAGTCTCGCCACCGCATTTTGCACCAGGTGCAGCTTCCAGACCAACCGCAAGCGCAGCCCCACATAGAGCGCATTACAGTAAACCAGCCTAGAGGTTACCAGTGCATGGACAACAGTGGTCAGGCTATCCCGGTCCAGAAACGGCCGCAGCTGTCTCACCAGCCAAAGCTGGTAAAAGGCAGTCCTAGCCACTGAGGTCACCTGTGCCTCTAGCGACAAAGATGGATCCAGGAGCACCCTCAGACTACGGACCTGCTCTTTAAGAGGGAGTACGACCCCATCCAAAGCAGACAACTGACCAATTATCTGAACTCAGGAACCACCAACACACAGCGCCTCCGTCTTGCTAGAATTCAGACTCAGCTTATTAGCCCTCATCCAGCCCACCACTGAGTCCAGGCAGTGGTCTAGGGCTTGCATGGCCTCTCCTGATCCAGATGTTACGGAGAAATAGAGCTGGGTATCATCAGCATACTGCTGACACCTCGCCCCAAAGCTCCTGATGACTGCTCCCAAGGGCTTCATATAGATGTTAAACAGCATGGGGACAAGATGGTACCCTGTGGCACCCCACAGCACAACTGCCAGGGGGCCGAAAGACAGTCACCCAATTCTATTCTCTGAGAACGACCCTGGAGATAGGATCAGAACCACTATAAAACAGTGCCTCCAATATTCATCTCACCAAGTTGGCCCAGAAGGATACCATGGTCAATGGTATAAAAAGCTGCTGAGAGTTCAAGTAAGAGTAACAGGGTTGCACTCCCCCTATCCTTGTCCCGATGAAGGTCATCCATCAGGGCGACCAAGGCCGATTCAGTCCCATAACCAGGCCTGAACCCAGACTGGGATGGATCAAGATAATCTGCTTCATCCAAGAGTACTTGCAGTTGCTGCGCCACAACCCTCTCAATCGCCTTCCCTAAGAAGGGGGTATTTGCAACCGGTCGGTAGTTATCACCAACCAATGGGTCCAGGGTGGGCTTTTTCAGGAGTGGTCGAATCACCGCCTCTTTCAAGGTGGCTGGAACCACTCCCTCTCACAATGATGCGTTGACCACACCCTGGATCCACTCAGTCAAACTCCCTCGGCAAGCTTTAATAAGCCAAGAAGGGCAAGAGTCGAGAGGACACGTTGCTGGCTGAATCTTCGCAAGCACCTTGTCTACGTCATCAGGCCGCATCAACTGAAACCGTTCCCAAGAAGTTGCAGCAGACGTTGCACTGGACACCTCATTGGGGACTACAGTAGATGTGGAGGGGGCATCAAGACTGCTACGGAGGCGAGCAACTTTACTCTCAAAGTGCCTTGCAAACAATTCACAGTGGGCCTCCGAAGGGTCTAAGACTCCATATTCTGGAGTTGATGTCAACAGACCCCTGACAATACGGAAAAGCTCCACCGGACGGCTTCTTGAGGATCCGATGGAGGCAGAGAAGTGGGCCTTCTTCGCTGCCCTCACTGCCACACAGTAGGCAAGGTTATGATGTTTCACTCATGCCCGATCAGCCTCACAGCACGTCTTTCGCCACTTGTGCTCTAGCTGTTCAGCCTGTTTCATTGCCCTTAGCTCACTGGTGTACCAAGGTGCAAGCCAGGCTCCACAGTGCCGGAGAGGGCGCTCGGGGGCAACCGTGTCAAGAGCCCGACGTGCCTCGCTGTTCCACAGCATGACGGCTTCAGCAGGGTCACCTGGTCTATCTACTGGGAACTCCCCCAGGGCATTCAGGAATCCAGTGGATTCCATTAGGCTCTGGGGGCGGACCATCTTAATCTGACCACCACCCCTGCAAGGAAGGATCAGAGTAATAAGTCTAAACTTCACCAGGAAGTGATCTGACCATGACAATGGGGTGATATCCACCCCCGCTATCTCCAGACCATCTGGAGCAAAAGCCAAGTTGAGAGTGTGCGCTGCCCTATGTGTTGGGCCAGTAACAAGTTGAGACAGCCCCATGGTCGTCATGGAGACCATGAAGTCCCGAGCCAGAACACTGGAGGCAGCCTCAGCATGGACATTGAAATCACCCAGCACTATCGTTCTGGGCTGCTCCAATGCCACAGCCGATACGACTTCCACCAGCTCAGTCAGAGAAGCTGCCGGGCAGCAGGGTGGACAGTACACAAGCAGCAACCCTAGTTTACTGTCTCCTCGGCCCAACACCAGGTGCAGGCCCTCACAACCAGCTCCAAGACAGAGTGGTTTCCTGGTGACAGAGATGGAAGTTCTGTAGACCACAGCAACTCCCCCCCCCCCGTCCCTGCAGTCTGTGCTGGTGCTGCAGCGAGTATCCAGGTGGGCAAAGCTGGGTCAGATCAATCCCCCCAAGCTCGCCCACCCAGGTCTCGGTAATACACACCAAATCGGCACCTTCATCCACAATCACGTCATGGATGAGAGTGGTCTTATTATGTACTGATCTGGCGTTAAACAACAACACACACAGGCCAGTGGGCACAGCAGATGAGCAACGAGGAACCCATCCATGAGAGGAGTGGCATCAAGGAACAAGGCGCAGATAGCCTTGCCTTCGCCTTCTAGGGTAATTCACCACCTCCCCATGGCTATATTTCCCTCTGCCCATAATCACTGAAATTGGGGTGGCATCACCCATGTTCCTCCATACTAAGACTCCTCCTAAACACCTAATATGGCCCCCACACGAGTCCACCAACAAAGCCTGCCGGAGCAAATTATCCCAGTAGGCCTCTGCGAGGATTAGGAACAGTCACACCCATTCAAACTTTTTCACACAGGGCCCATCTACTCCCTCTCCTGTCTCACACACAGGGAGGGCCAGCCTTCTGCCAGTTACAGACTCTCACTCTGAAGGCATCTGGCGACTTTCTCCTATCAATCAGTTCACTGCACAGGCTCCCACCCTGTGCAGGAACTACACATGCACCACACGCCCTCCCCACCACCAATTTCCCAAATTTTAAAAAAACAACAAGAAAAAGTAATAGAAAAAATAATAGAAGGGGGTCACACCCTTGCCCTCAGGACTCCCTAAGGGGCTCCCCAAGGGCAACTGGGCTTTTATGCCTCCTGGCCCAGCCAGCAGCTGTTGCAAGAGGCTGCAAGATTAACTGCAGCCTCTTTCTGGAGCAAGGACCAGGCAGGGGGTCCCAGTCCTTGCAGCACTTACCAGGGACTTCAGCTGTCTGGACAGACAGCAGCCCAAAGGAGCTACTAGCAGGCACCCAGATGCCAGATACTCACTCCCAGGGTAGGTTTTTCTCAATCCCCTTGTGCTGCAGCTGTTCCCCTTCCACTTGTTGTAATCATAACTGAAATTGTTTACTGTGCATGCCTACCAAGATCCTGCTGTGATCTTCAGTTCTAGATCTCCTGCTTGATTATTGTGCAGTATATGCACACAAAGAAAAAGTCACTCTTGATGCTGCTGAAAGCTATAAACTTATTCAACTCATGATGTGCAGATAAGCAGGAAAAGGAAGCTATTTTCAGGACTTGCAATGGGTTCTAGCCATTGTCTGGAGGTCAACAAATCCCTTGTCAATCACACCCCCAACCTCACTTATTGGCTAAAAACGTGAAAGGGCGGTGATTTGAGCAGCTGGCTATTAGCTCATTTAACAGAAGTTGGGAGGGCTGACATATTGGTGTATATCTCTTGAATCAGACCACCTTTTTTCCATGAAAGCTAAGAGTCTGAAGATTGGGGTGACTCACCCGGAGACCCAGAGAGTACTCCCCAAAACTAGAATCTGCAGGTGAAAACTGGAGACCTGGCAACCTTAAACTCATGCCTAGTATTTAATTAATATTATAGTTAACTTTAAACTGGGGGCCACCTATCTTTCTCTTCCACCCACCCGCCCCCTGCTCCCATCTTACACCACTCAAATCCCTGCTCTGCCTACCTGCTCTGTATTGTTCAGTGGCCACAGCAACTGTAGGCCCAGCTGAGCACTGGGGGACATCTTGTGCTATGATATGAAATGTCTGTCTGACCTCAGGCACAGTGGGTTAGATTAAACATTTTAAAGGTTGCACAATAATAATACACAAGGAAAAGCTGTGTACCATAGCCCCAGATAGCATATCAGGATATACATTCCCATCTACATCACAAGACAGATTGGAAAGTGGTGCATTATGCATCCGTCTCATCCATCTTTACCCACAGCAGCTTAGGGTATGTTGCCAGTGATGTCCACAGCCAATCTACCATATAGAAGGAGGACCTTTTGATCTGTTCTTTTTGCCGACAACTAGCTGTATCTAGTGCAGGTTTGTTCATATGCAGCAGCAGTTCCAAGTGCACAAGTTCCTTACCTCAAGGCAAACTGATGCTTTGGACATCTCTGTTTATAAAGCCTTCACATGGGATGTCCTTCTAGCATGTCAGCCCTGAAATATTACCTAGAAGCAAATAACTTTCAGTGGAACTCGCTTGCATTAGTAATCTTGGGACTGGGTTATATATAATCATACATCAGTATTTTATATGATATATATAAATTACACACTACATTCAGGGAGCTGTTGGCATGATTCTGCAGCAGCACCAAAAACAATAATAAAGAATGTGAGCATTGCATTCAGAATTCAGTATCTTGAAAATTTCAGCTTTCATTTTAAAAAAAAGTTTCTAGCCCTTATGGTTGCAAATAAAGCTTTGAAAGCATGTGGGTCATGACTGCTGAATCTTGCAAGTCAATGAAATTGCTGAATAAGATTTCAAACAGTCAGAGTGAAAACCTTATGTGTCCTGCCCCTCCCTGTGACTAGCAATACCAGAGTAAAATTATTCAGCATGATAAAACGTGCAGAATAAATTATGCAGCATTTTAATGTAAATTTGCTCTACATCCATAAATATATAGGAATTTCCAAATTCAGCTGGAGCTGGTTCAGAATTTGGTTTTCCCAAGCACAAACTTTTCTTTTTTCTTTTTAAAGCAAGCACTGCATACACATAAGCCTAACTAAAATGTACTCCTTGGTTAATCTAGCTTAATATTGTCTACACTGGCTAGCAGCAGCTTTCCAGGTTCTAAATAGCAGTCTTTTCCCAGCCTTGCCTGAAGACACCCAGGATTGAACCTGGGACCTTTTGTATGCAAAACAGATGCTCTGCCACAGAGCATACATCCCTTCTTGTTTTAAACCTAAAGATATTTTAATTTATATAATACCTTAGTCTTCCCCCCCAAAAAAGTATTTATTGTCTTTTATTATAGTTGTTGATTGATGCTGGTCTTTTATTGTATTGTATTTGTTTTTTAATAATTTGTTGTCTTTATTGTTGTACATTGCCCTGGAATCTGATCTGATGAAAGGTGACATAGGAATGTTTTAAATAAATAAGCACACCTAATAATATATTTTCACTTTTCTCCAGCCTACCCCATCTCTTCTTTGTGCCAACCTAGCCCCCAAGTCTCTTAACATTATTGCAGCAAGCAAAAATGAGGAATACTATGCAGAATTGACTGTCTGCATGCCATCAATCAAGTGACATCTCTACAATAAACACCTCTCTGAAATGTATCTGGGAGGGGGGATGCCATTAGATCTACATATCTGAAAATGTTTAAAAATGCCACAGACGCAAAATTATTTTGCAATAAAATCTCTGCTTAGAGGCCTCTCCCCTCCACAACCTCCCTCCTACCTTATCTGGGACAGAAGCTTATTCCCAGAAGCCTGGCAGAGCTCAGATTATCTCCCACAGAAACACGCGTTGCTGAGTCAGGCCCGCCAGGTTTTCAGCTTCTGGTTGGAAGAACTGGAGGGAACCTCAAAGCAGATGCACAAGCTAGTAAGCCACCCCCGTTAGCAGGTGCACCGGCTAGGATCCTGGACTGAGATCAGGCACCTGAAATGAACTGATCATGCTACAGGCTGATGCCTCCTTCCTGGGCATGGGAATGTAGGAGTAGCCGCAGTCGTGAGTGCAACATTGGGAAGGGACCATAGCTCAGTGGTAGATCACATGCTTTGCATGCAGAAGGTCCCAAGTTCAATCCCTGGCATCTCCGGATATGGCTGGACAAGACTTCTTCCTCCTGAAACCCTGGAGAGTTGCTACCAGTCAGCGTTAGCTGGATGGACCACTGGCCTCACTTGGTATAAGGCTGCTTCCTATGTTCTCAACTGTCAGAAGGTGCATATGAAACTGGAATGTAATTCTACCCATAAGCAATCCGGCTCTTGAAATATTTCCAAAGTTAATGTTAGACAAAAATAAAAGGGCTCCTGCTGGGAGAAAGGGTGGGATATTAATCTAATAAATAAATAAAAAGAAAAAAGAAAAGGTAAAGCTTAAGGCAGACCTTTTAAAACTTAATTCTAATTGTTTTGGGTAGATTTTACATTCAAATCATAAGTGCTGGAAATGCAGGATACTGTTGCCTGTGCACATTAATAATTACACCTTAGAGTGATTTTTATTATAGTTTACAGCAAAAAGGAAACGGGATGGGGGTGGAAATTCCCTGGCCCAAAGAATGTACATTCTAATTTCTAAATGTTGACAGTTGAGGAGTTAGCAAAGAGAGGGGAGGGACAGGGAGCAGCAAGAAACAGGGAGAAGGGAAGAGGCAAGGTTAACGAGATGAATGTGAGCACTGGGACAGTTAGATAATCTCAGGCTGTCAGCACACTAGTCACCTCCTACAGCAGATTGTTACCACTGGCCACACCTGGAGGGGCAACAGGTTGATCTGCCAATCAGTTGTGAAATCTCTTTGAAGCGAATTAAAACAACAACACTCAAGCAGGTCCCATCAAGTTTTACAGTATAAAGGGGCGGGGTTTAGAATCCCCCCCCCCCGTTTTCAGAAAAGAGAGGTGGAGACACACTGGAACCTGCAGAACAGTGAGTGTCTCTCTACCCTTAGACTCTGAACTTAATGGTCTTATGCCCACCCCCTTTTAGATAGGGATGTGGATTACTTATTTTAAAATGTGGCAAACCAATCTTGCTGCTAGTGGGGGCCCTCCTGCACATTTTTTTGAATAAGGCCCTGGACGCCTGCCCTAAAATCCTGCCCAGATGGTGTGAAAGATTTTGCTGTAACACTTACAAGGGGGGGGGGGGTTTCCATTATGGATGCATTGTAAAT
Source organism: Rhineura floridana (assembly GCF_030035675.1). Taxonomy (NCBI): domain Eukaryota; kingdom Metazoa; phylum Chordata; class Lepidosauria; order Squamata; family Rhineuridae; genus Rhineura; species Rhineura floridana. The sequence continues at coordinate 23,233,239 of NC_084482.1, forward strand.
GGCTAGAATTCTAAACACACAAGGAAGGGTGGAACTCCATGTTCTCAGCCATGCATTTTCCTCACATAACAAATGTGTGGAGGTGGCAGCAGTGTCAGGACATGTGCAGGGAAAAATTGCCCTGCAATGAAGGAAGGCTAGCTCTTTCCTTGACCGCCAATTCTCCCTTATAAATGCCCCCCTGCAGGTCACTTGAAAACAAGGGTCGCCAAACTTTGGGGGCCAACGGGCACATTTGCCAACCAGAGAAACTGCCATGTGCATCACATACAAACTGCAACCAAGCATACACCACAACCTTAACATAAGAACATAAGAAGACCCGGCTGGATCAGGCCAGTGGCCCATCTAGTCCAGCATCCTGTTCTCACAGTGGCCAACCAGGTGCCTGGGGGAAGCCCGCAAGCAGGACCTGAGTGCAAGAACACTCTCCCCTCCTGAGGCTTCCGGCAACTGGTTTTCAGAAGCATGCTGCCTCTGACTAGGGTGGCAGAGCACAGCCATCATGGCTAGTAGCCACTGATAGCCCTGTCCTCCATGAATTTGTCTAATCTTCTTTTAAAGCCATCCAAGCTGGTGGCCATTACTGCATCTTGTGGGAGCAAATTCCATAGTTTAACTATGCGCTGAGTAAAGAAGTCCTTCCTTTTGTCTGTCCTGAATCTTCCAACATTCAGCTTCTTTGAATGTCCACAAGTTCTAGTATTATGAGAAAAGGGAGAAAAACTTTTCTCTATCCACTTTCTCAATGCCATGCATAATTTTATACACTTCTATCATGTCTCCTCTGACCCGCCTTTTCTCTAAACTAAAAAGCCCCAAATGCTGCAACCTTTCCTCATAAGGGAATCGCTCCATCCCCTTGATCATTCTGGTTGCCCTCCTCTGAACCTTCTCCAACTCTATAATATCCTTTTTGAGATGAAGCGACCAGAACTGTGCACCTTTTCCATTGGCGACAACATAATGCTTCTTTCAAGCTTAATTTGAGGAGGGGAAAGGCTGTTGAGGGTACATGTGTGCCTGGGGGCTCCATGTTGGTGACCCCTACTTTGAAATCACTTCCTCTAACAGTGTCAAAACCAGAAGAAAGCCTGTGGAGTTAGGTGTGGAAATTGCCTTAAAGGACATTTGCAGGCGATAACCTGCCAGGATTAGACACCTCAACCTCCCACCCGCCAGTTCTCCCTTGGGGAGAGGCCATGGCTCAGTGCCAAAGCACGTTTTGCATGCAGAAGGCCCTGGGTTCAATACCTGGAATCTCCAGTTAGAAGGATTAGGCAGCATATGACGGGAAGGACCTTCTCTGCCTGAGACCTTGGAGAGCTGCTGCCAGCCAGAGTAGACAGCACAGGGTTACAGGGACAAATAGTCTGAATTAGTATAAGGTTCTTTTCCTGTGAGGCTGGACTAACTATCTGCTAAGCTAGCTACAAAGCAGGGGCTGATTGGGGGACATGCAGCATCTCATGCTGAGGTATCACTGGAGGACTTCCAGTGAATGTGTGAAAACTGAAAAACTGTGATGAGAAGATGACAAAAGCGCTGTGTATTTGATATGCAGAAAAATATATTCGCTTGGACACCATGAAGAAAAGAAGCTACATATCTGATCCTTTTAATAAAATTGTAATTTGTATTCAGAGGGCTTGGATCAGGCAGCAAAACTTAAAACAGACCAAGCATCAACAAAATATAAAACCCTCATTATGTGTCCAAAGTATGATAACCTCAGTTTCATCATTTTAGTTTGTAGCAATAGTTCTGGTTTAATTTGTTCTAACACCCAATTATTTTTATTTTTCACAGTTCATGGCATCCGCAAAGCTCTCCTCCAACACCACATTTCAAATGAGTTGATTTTTCCCTTGTCCACTTTTTTCACTCTCCAATTTTCACATCCAATTTTCACATCACATAGAGATCGGAAATACCATGGTCTGAATGATCCTGACTTTGGTGTTCAGTGATACATCTTTGCATTTGAGGACCTTTTCTAGTTCTCTTATAGCTGCCCTCCCCAGTCCTAGCCTTCTTCTAATTTCTTGACCATTGTCTCCATTTTGGTTAATGACCGTGCCAAGATATAAATTCAATGTCCTCATTGTCAACTGTAAAGTTACATAAATCTTCTGTTGTCATTACTTTCATCTTCTTGACATTCAGCTGTAGTCCTGCTTTTGTGCTTTCCTCTTTAACTTTCAACAGCATTCATTTCAAATCATTACTGGTTTCTGCTAGTAGTATGGTTGATGTTTGTTATATCCCTTCAAGTTGATTGCAACTTATGGCAACCCTATGAATCAGTGACCTCCAATAGCATCTGTCATAAACTACCCTGTTCAGATCTTGTAAGTTCAGATCTGTGGTTTCCTTTATGGAATCAATCCATCTCTTGTTTGGCCTTCCTCTTTTTCTAGTTCCTTCTGTTTTTCCCAGCATTATTGTCTTTCCTAGTGAATCATGTCTTCTCATTATATGTCCAAAGTATGATAACATCAGTTTCATAATTATAGCTTCTAATGATAGTTCTGGTTTAATTTGTTCTGATACCCAGTTATTTGTCTTTTTCACAGTCCATAGTATGCACAAAACTCTCCTCCAACAGCACATTTCAAATGAGTTGATTTTTTCTCTTCTCTGCTTTTTTCACTGTCCAACTTTCACATCCATACATATTGATTGGGAATACCATGGTATGAATGATCCTGACTTTAGTGTTCAGTGATACATCTTTGCATCTGAGGACCTTTTCTAGTTCTCTCACAGCTGCCCTCCCCAGTCCTAGCCTTCTTCTGATTTCTTGACTATTGTCTCCATTTTGGTTAATGACTGTGCCAAGGTATAAATAATCCTTGACAAGTTCAATGTCCATGTTACATAAATCTTCTGTTATTACTTTAGTCTTCTTGACGTTCAGCTGTAGTGCTACTTTTGTGCTTTCCTCTTTAAGTTTCATCAGCATTCGTTCCATATCAGTACTGGTTTATGCTAGTAGTAGGGTATTGTCTGAGTATCTTAAATTATTGATATTTCTCCCTCCAATTTTCACACCTCCTTCATCTTGGTCTAATCCCGCTTTCCGTATGATATGTTCTGCATATAGATACACCCCTGTCTCACACATTTTCCGATGGGGAACCAGTCAGTTTCTCCATATTTTGTCCTTACAGCATCCTCTTTTCCAGAGTATAGGTTGTACATCAGGACAATCAGATGCTGTGGCACCCCCATGTATTTTAACGCATCCCATATTTTTTCATGATCTACACAATCAAAGGCTTTAATGAAATCTATAAAGCACAGGGTGACTTTCTTCTGAAATTCCTTGGTTTGTTCCATTATCCAACGTATGTTTGCAATATGATCTCTGGTGCCTCTTCCCTTTCTGAATCCAGCTTGGACATCTGGCATTTCTTGCTCCATATATGGTAAGAATCTTGACCATTACTTTACTTGTATGGGATATTAAGGCAATAGTTCGATAATTACTGCATTCCCTGGGATCCCTTTTGTTTGGAATTGGGATGTATATCCCTTCCATGCTAGGGATAATTAGGAAAGGTATTGAAAATAAAACAGCCGATATCATAATGCCATTGAAGAAATCTATGGTGCGGCTGGTCGCCTCATCTCAAAAAGGATATTATAGAGTTGGAAAAGGTTCAGCAGAAGGCAGCCAGAATGATCAAGGGGATGGAGCGACTCCCTTATGAGGTAAGGTTGCAGCATTTGGGGTTTTTAGTTTAGAGAAAAGGCAGGTCAGAGGAGACATGACAGAAGTGTATAAAATTATGCATGGCATTGAGAAAGTGGATAGAGAAAAGTTCTTCTCCCTCTCTCATAATACTAGAACTCGTGGACATTCAAAGAAGCTGAATGTTGGAAGATTCAGGACAGACAAAAGGAAGTACTTCTTTACTCAGCGCATAGTTAAACTATGGAATTTGCTCCCACAAGATGCAGTAATGGCCACCAGCTTGGATGGCTTTAAAAGATTAGACAAATTCATGGAGGACAGGACTATCAGTGGCTACTAGCCATGATGGCTGTGCTCTGCCACCCTAGTCAGAGGCAGCATGCTTCTGAAAACTAGTTGCCGGAAGCCTCAGGAGGGGAGAGTGTTCTTGCACTCAGGTCCTGCTTGCGGGCTTCCCCCAGGCACCTAGCTGGCCACTGTGAGAACAGGATGCTGGACTAGATGGGCCACTGGCCTGATCCAGCAGGCTCTTCTTACGTTCTTATATTGAACGCTTCCAGTCTGTGGGCCATTGTTTTCTTTTCCATATCTCTTGACAAATTTTTGTCAAAATTTGGACAGATTCAGTCTCAGTAGCTCGTAGTAACTCTATGGGTATGCCATCTGTTCCTGGTGATTTGTTTCTTCCAAGTATTTTAAGAGCAGCTTTTACCTCACATTCTAAAAGTTCTGGTTCTTCATCATATGATTCCTCCATGAATGAATCTGTCATCCTTGCATCTCTTTTACAGAGTTCTTCAGTGTATTGCTTCCATCTTCCTTTTATTTCATCTCGGTCAGTCAGTGTGTTTCCCTGTTGATTATTCAACATACCTACTCGTGGTTTAAATTTCCCTTTCATTTCTCTAATCTTTTGGAATAGGGCTCTTGTTCTTCCCTTTTTGTTGTCCTCTTCTATTTCTATATAATAACGATTGTAATATTTCTCTTTGTCCCTACGTACTAGTTGCTGTATTGTTGCATTTGCTTCTCTCTTTAACCATTTGAAGAGTTTCTTCAGTCATCCATTGAGGTCTTTCTCTCTTTTTAACTAGAGGTATTGTCTTTTTGCATTCTTCCCTGATAATGTTTCTGACTTCATAGTTCTTCTGGTTCTCTGTCAACTAAGTTTAAAGCCTCAAACTTGTTCCTTATTTGATCTTTATATGCTTCTGGGATGTTACTTAAATTGTATTTTGGCATTATGATTGCTTTGTTGTTCTTCTTTAGCTTTACTCTGATTTTCGATACGACCTGTTCATGATCTGTACTGCAGTCTGCTCCTGGTCTTGTTTTCCAGAAAGTATGGAACTTCTCCATCTTCTGCTACCAATTATATAATCGATTTGATTCCTGTATTGACCATTAGTAGTATGATATTGTCTGCATATTTAAATTATTGATATTTCTCCCTCCAATTTTCACACCTCCTTCATCTTGGTCCAATCCCACTTTCCGTATATGTTCTACATATAGATTAAACAAACAGGGTGATAAAATACACCCCTGTCTCACACCCTTTCCAATTGGGAACCAATTGGTTTCTCTATATTCTGTCCTTATAGTAGCCTGTTGTCCAGAGTATAGGTTGCGCATCAGGACAATAAGATGTGGTGGCATCCCCATTTCTTTTAATGCATTCCATAGTTTTTCATGATCTACACAATCAAAGGCTTTGCTGTCATCTATAAAGCACGGTGAAAACCCTATGAACAGAGTACTAAAAGTAGGCACTACTATAATTAAGTTACACCGAATGTTATACCAACTAGGGCTGCATCAGACCATACAGACAGGCTTTTTGGGTGGGTTAGGTTTTATTACTACTGTTTGAGATTTTAATGTTTTAATGTATTTGTATGTTTTTATTCTGTACGTCGCCCAGAGTGGTTGGACAACCAGCCGGATGGGCGACTAATAAATCTAATAAATAAATAAATAAATACAGTAATAATTTACTCAGAAAAGGATTGCTTACTGAAATGTCTGCTTAAATGGACCTCAGAGCAAGTTCCAGAGTCACAATGGATAAGGCCCTATTTCCAGAGGGGTAGCTGAGTTAGCGTCTTACAGAAAAAACAATCAGTATCTTGTAGCACCTTAAATGTACTGTGGCATAAGCTTGTGTGGATTCAAGACCCTTTTGTAAGATACATAGAATGAAATCTTGACAGGAATATAAAATTGTAAGGTGGGAGTTGAATGACAGTGAGACCCTGTGGCTCACCACATATACAACTCCCATCATATCTGACCATTGCACACCCTCCAATGTGGACACCCTAGTTATAATCCCAGAAGGAGAACTACTATGTTCTCTGAGTAGGGGTGTGTAAGGAGGGAGACACAAGAAGACAATCACACACAAGCTCTTTGAATCATAGTCAATAGCTCATTTGAACAGAAAATACTTTAAACTGAGCAAGGCCTGAAAATGTCTTCAGTATAGGCTCCACCCACTGACACCCACCCACATGACCGTAGACCACAGGCAAAGGGCTCTTTAACCCCAAACCTTCCTGTGTGAACAGAAACAGGCTTCAGCAAATCCTCTAAACGCCTCCATGCTTCATAACCATGAATTCCCGAAGTCTCAGCTTCTGTCCCCAGAAAGGGACAGAAAACTCTGTCTTTCTTGCTAGATATGTTTTAGGACAGCAATGGGGAACCTGTGGCCCTCCAGATATTGTTGGACTGCAACACTTATAAATCCCTGACCACAGGCTGTGTTGGATGGGGTTGATGGGACTTGGAGTCAAAACTGGAGCTGCCTTTCCCAACCAGTGAGCCTCTGGATGTTGCTGGACTACAATTCCCATCTTTCCTGACCATTGGCAAAGCTGGCTGAGGCTGATGGGAGTTGTGATCCAACAACATCTGGAGGCACACTGGTTGGTAAAGGCTGGTCACGTGTTCCCCATCCCTGTTTTAGGAGAAATGGTTGTAAGAGTCCTTTGCCTGTGACTTGGGAGAAAATGTCTAAGATACATGTTTCTTTGTATGTGGGTGGGTGACCTTGGGGATCAGGAGCTATTTGAAGGCCTAACTGAGAGCCTTTGGGGCAGGAAAGCCTTTGCCTATGCCAGGCCTAGGGAACCTGTAGTTCTTCAGATGCTCTTGGACTATGACTCCCATAAATCTTGACCATTGGCTGGGCTGATGGGTGCTGAAGACCTACAACATCTGGAGGGCCACAATTTTCCCACTCCTGGTATCTATCCCATGTCCTTAGTTATGGGATAGAAGAGAGAATCTGGCAGGTGTCGCTTGTCATGCAAGAGTAAGAAAAGCGGCACTTGCTGAAATTCGCTCTTCTGCGGAAATATGAAAAGTATAGAACCCCTACAGCTTTCTTGGCTCTGTAATCTGCACGTGCTCAGGGGCTCGCTCTTGCTCTCTCCATACAGACATCATAGGGCTCAGCCCTGGTACTGAAATTGGCTTTAGAAGAAATCCAGCTCCAATGTGAGCACTCCAACCACTGGGCCAGCTAGCAGAGTCGCCACAAGAAAAAAAACAGGCTCCTCCTCAGCCTCTCTCCCCGCACCTTAAGGGAGGGGAAGCAAAGGGTTCGGCTGGTAACTATGGAGACCCACTTCCGCTCTGGCGGCCACTCTGGCTGTCCCTTCTCGATGGTTTCACAAGGTCTTCCAGCCACGCCTCCATTTCCCCAAGTTCGAGCGCCGCGGGGACGGCGCAGCCCCCTTTTTTTACCGCTGCTCCTGCTGCTCGGGTGAGTTCGGGCCCTCTTAGTTTGGAACTGGGAGCAGCGACGCGTTTGGTCCTCCTGAACAAAAGCATCTGTTTCGCCTTCGTACTTTAGAAGAGGAAGAAAGGCTTGTTTTATTAGTGTAGGATTGTAAGGGAAAGTCTTACTCTGGGGCTTAGTCAAAGGGGCCACTTTTGGGGAGCGCGGACAGTTTGCGGCGATCGGTGGAGGCGGCCTGGGAGTTGGTGCAAACTTATTGTCAGTTATTTGCAAGTTATTTCCGGCCGGTGAATTAGACTAGATTAGGGGGAGGGAGAGTTTTTGTTTCCCTCCCCATACGGGATGGGTATGCTCCAGCAGTTCCCGGGCAGGAGGCCATAGAGGAAGAGGCTGCGATGATGGGAGCTCACAGCGGGGCTTTGTTAGAGTGAGTCGGGGGCCGTATTGTTAGGGGTGGGGCTGAAATCGGTGCCTGCATGGCGCCTCTGAACCTTAAAACATGATGGCCGGGTTGATCGCCTTAAGTAATGATGAGAGGCGTCGGTGGGGCGCCGTCTCAAATGTAACAGTTATATTTTAGGGAGTCCTGGGAATATTGGCTGAAGCCTCTGTCTGGCTGAAGTGGTGGATTCAGCAAATGGCCTGTTGCCTAAATCTTAACCCTCAAAACTAAGTTTGCGTTACAAACGCTGAGGATGACGCTTCATGCATCCGAGGAAGGGGATTCTTGTCCGGGACAACTTCTTATTAATTTGTTACTTTTTAAGGTCCTACACGACTGTGTGTTTTACTGTAACAGTCTAATGTGGCCAACCCTCTGGAAATCGTTCGTGGGGTGGGGTGGGGTGACAGCTGTTGTTGCAGTGTGAGTTCTTGTAGGTTAGTTGGTGCCGCTACTGGGTCCTGAAGAAGATACCAACTAGATGTTTGTGCAGAGCAATTAGTGTGTGTGTGTGCGTGTGTCTGAGGCGGGGAGGAAGGTCGGTATTGTCCAGCAGTTTGGGCGCTTGAAAGACAAGGCAGTATGATGCATGGTGCAGCTGTGATCCTCCAGATGTTGCTGGGCCCCAACTCCTGTAATTCTTAGCCAGTATACTCATTGGTCAGGAATGATTGGAGTTCGGCAACATCTGGAGGGCCTCAGGTTCCTCACTCTTGCAGTGTAGTTTGATGGTATCAGCTCATTCATGGAATAAGAAGGAACCAATCAGTTTCTAGTATATTGTAGCAAAGCAAGGTACAAATGATTCAGTAAGTGCATCAGATGACACCCTTGTACCCTGTGTTAAATGATCACCCTGTTTTCTGGACGCACAGTCATCGACATGAATTGGAATCCCCTTTTTCACCATTAACCATTGAGAAGGTGGGGAAAGCACACACTTCCACCCACTCGTCCCGGATTGCGATGATGACACAGCAGACCTTTTTAGTCAACCCAAGTTTGTGTACTCCATGTGGGTGGGTGGGTGGGAAAGTGGAATTGTGGCAGCAGGTTCTGGCCTACACATGTTCACTAAACTGTCTGCACAGTTACCGAGTACAAACCTACTCACTCGTGCGCTCTGTATGTGTGATTGGGGACACTACTTTGGCATTGTCCCTGATCACATGTGTGGAGTTTGTGTGTGTTTATATGCACTTATAGTAGCTGTGTGTGGACAGCTGTATAGTGGACATGTGTGGGAAGGCTATAGTTGCAATCCTGTTCTTCCCCTCTCTCCGAGCCCAACGTGCACTGACTATGCACAATTAAGTGTTTGGAAAAAGGTGTCACATGGTCAGAGGCACCTAATGCTGTTCAGTGGAATTTATATGCTAGCCCCAAATGGAGGAACTAGGATGTGCATGTGCTGAGGGGTCACTTCCCCCCCCCGGGGGGGCGCTTGATTGAATGTTTTGAAGACTGGAATTAGGTTCTGGGTATCCAGTTGCTTTTGCATCTCCAGTGCTATTAATAGTGTGGTGTAGAAGGGAGAATTTTGAAAGGTGTGCAGTTCTTTCTTTCTTTCTTTCTTTCTTTCTTTCTTTCTTTCTTTCTTTCTTTCTTTCTTTCTTTCTTTCTTTCTTTCTTTCAAGAAAAACTCTGCCTGTTGAAACTCCCTCTCCTGCTTAGGCTTCCCTGCTTGTCTCATTTGTATCTGATTGCCATAATCTGCACCTGCTTAGAAGCACATTTCACACATTCCTCAGGCTCAGCCCTGATCATCGAAATGGATTTTTGAGAGTCTCGGGTCCAGGGCCGACGCTAACCTCTGGGGCCTTTAATAGGAGAGGAAGGAGCACCAGAGTCGCCTAACAAGGGACCAAGCTCTTCCCTGTCCCTAAGAAAGGGTGGAGGTAAGACTGATAACTAGAGAGAAGGGAGAATCCCAGGATCTGGAGTGGGGATGGGGGAATAAAGGGATATACTGAGGTCACATCCTGCCATACATTTAAACACATGACAATGGAACCAGTTACCTAGGGAGGTGGTGGGCTCTCCAACACTGGAGGCATTCAAGAGGCAGCAGGACAGGGACCTGTTGGGTATGCTTTAATTTGGATTCCTGCATTGAGCAGGGGGTTGGACTCAATGGCCTTATAGGCTCCTTCCAACTCTACGATTCTATGACTTTACCCACAGAATTCTGGGAACTGTAGTTTGTTCAGGGTGTTGGGAACTGTAGCTCTGCAATAGGTAAACTACAGTTCCCAAGATTCTTTGAGGGAAGCCATGTACTTTAAATGTATGGTGTAGATGTGACCTCAGTTACTGGGGTGTAACCAATGAGTGCTAAATGGGAGGAACAGGCCAGTTTTCTGAACAATGAAGGAGAGTGAGGTGAGCATTGGGACGCTAGAGGAACCTACTTTCTTACTACAAGGGGAAGAAGACTGCCTTGCTAACTGTTGCTAACCTTTCTTTCCCTTGATCTCTCAAAGCCCCTGTGGCCCCTTGGAACGGACTGCTAGGATGGCCATGGGGGTGCAGGAGCAGTATGAGCCTGTAGCCGAGATTGGGATCGGAGCTTACGGCACTGTCTTCAAGGCCCGTGACCTGCAGAGTGGAAAATTTGTGGCCCTCAAGAACGTGCGGGTGCAGAACAGCGAGAATGGGCTGCCCCTCTCGACGGTCCGTGAGGTGGCCCTGCTGAAACGGCTGGAACACTTTGACCACCCCAACATTGTCCGGTGAGGGCACAATTGGTGACTGCCAGCATCCCATAGGGTGGGATATGGAGTGCGCGTGCCCTTGTGGCATGTTCTGTGATTGGTTTTTTGGGGGGGGAGGGGAAGAGGGCTGGAGTTTCCAAGGCTACCTGAAACAATGGCTTCTGAACTGGGGGAGACACACCTATTAATCCCAAATGTGTAGGGCACAGGTGGAGAACTTGTCACCCTTCAGATCTGTTGGACTTCGAACTCCCATCAGCCCCAGTCAGCAAGGCCAACGGTAGGAGTTATAAACCAACAACACCTGAAGGGCCAAAGGCTTCCCATCTATTTTGTAGGGGTAGGCTGTGGCTAGAATGGGATTGTGCTCAGTACATGCTCAGAGATAATCTTATTAACCGTCTGGTGTTCCAGGACCGAGAGATGATATTGAAGATGAGGTTAGGAGCAGAGGCCTGGTCCAAATTAAGGCCTCTGTAAACCTTAATTTGTCCCATGCCCTCACGCTGTGTTCTTGCTTGACATAAGTCCCACTGTTTTTAATGTGTGAGGACTCGCTTTGGGAATTGCACTAGCTTGGACATAACCTTCTGTTCATTGGGATAGAGTGAAAAGCACTTATTGTGGAAGCCTACAATTTCTGGGCCTGACCTGTTGAAATGGTTGACTTTACCTGACTGTTATAGGAGTGGCTTTTTAAAAAAGAGATGTGGTGGAGAGAGACCCTTCTGGAAGAGCGCAGTTCAGAGTGGGCGGTTCCTCCTTTGGATGGAGTGGGCTGTCTTTGTTCTTGGGCCAGTTGGAATTTTGCCACATTTCACTGTAAGGCTGAGATTTCTGATGAACTAGGGAGGAAGCCGACTGCATGACACATGCTACGCTTCTGTTTGGTCTGACTCTGTTCCTGCGTCTGGTTCAAGCCTGCCCTTTCTCTACAGAGTTATGTCAGCTTTAGGCCAATGTCCTGCTCACTTCATGAAGTGCAGCGCAGGGATAGCCAACGTGGTGCCCTCCAGATGTTATTGGTCTCCAACTCCCATCATCCCTGACTGTGATTGGCTGTGCCAGCTCGGGCTGATGGAAGATGGAATTCCATCTACGGGGCGCCATGTTGGCTGTCCCTGGAGTCCTTGCCATTCAAAACTAATATATTTTAAAGTCTGTTTTTATGATGTGTTAGAGTGTTTTTAGTGCTTTTGTTTGTTGCCCTGAGCTCCTAGTGGGAGCAAGGGTGGGATATAAATCTAATAAATAAAGAATAAAAACTAGCACCCCAGGCAGGTGCAACCCCTCCCCTTCTGCTCCCCCCTTTCATGTTTGTGGGACAGTTGGGAGGGAGGCTGTTTTTCCGTTGGCTTGTGGGTTTATTTTTTTTATATTTTTTTGTGGTGAGGTGATAGGGAGGTTTGGCAGGAGGAAGAGTAGGGTTCAGCCTTGGAAGACAGACTACCTGTGCAATTAGGGCTGCAATCCTAAATATGCTTAATGGTGGCCAAGCCCCATTGACTGCAGCAAACATGCATTGGATTGCAGTATAAGTATGTGAGGGCAACTCACTAAGCAACTAGGGCAGGGATGGGGAACCTCGGCCCCAGAAGACAAATGCGGCCGTCTTGTCACACCACACCCCTCCCTAGCCCTGCTTTGCACCCTCCTTGAGTGCTTTTAACTGGCTGGGATGCATCCTTAAACTCTGTGTCTCGTGCTTCCCTGGATGGAGAATAGAGAGAGCTGTCTAAACTAGCTAACGTACAATGCTATAATATACATTCATTCCTCTGCCCACTTTTGCCTCTGGCCCAGCCCACCACTGGCATGTCGTCATCATCCCCCTCCCCCCCCCCCGTCACCAAAGGGAATATGACCCTCACACTGACAATGCCCCCCCCCCGGAACTAGGGATTAAGTGTACGTTTTGCAGAAGGCAGCTGATGTCTGCACGAGCTGCCTCTGGCCTTTACGTAGTCCACTATCTTGGTATGTTCCTTTAGGCCTAGACTGGGGTTTGCAGGCTGTAGAACCTGCTTGAGCCTCTCCCACAGATAACGAAGACAAAACCAAGACTCTGAAAATGAGCCCTGCTCTCATCCTAGGCCTGGAAACCTAGAGAGAAGAGGAGCAGGATCACAGGACCCTACAGTGGACTTTGAAGAACCATAAGAAGGAGAACCTAGGGATGTCCCTTCACGATAAAGGGAAATTGCCCTCAGTCAGTAGCAAAGGCCCAGAAAGTTAGTGCCATGTTCACTTTCCAGTTTGTTCAGGACAATCACCTACAGGATTAGAGGATAGGAAAAGAGGGGGCATGATATACCTCTCCTGACAAGTGTCCACACTTGGTGGCCCTCTTCATTTGTACCTTGAGGACGATGGGAGCTGGGTGTTTAGATTCTGAACCTTGAAAAAGTGGGTAGCTTCCCGCAGTGCTTTGTCTCCAACTTTGCTTATGGTTATGCCTTCTTTTTCCACCTCCCCACACATGGTGTATATTCATCTGCTTATACTCTGTGTGCTTTGCTGAGGGGGCAAGACCAAGACCAGCAGGCAACTTGGTGTGGGTTGGGTTGATCATTCATACCTTTGCATTCTGAAGAATTGATCACGCTCCGAAAGGCCAGATCAGAATTCGGGCCGTCCAGCCGCAGGACCTGCAGACAAGGGCTATGCATCAGACTGGTTTTTCCACTTGGCTCTGTGGTGTCCCCTGTCACAAAGGGAGAGTAGAGATCTTGGCTGAGCGAGCAATTTACAACCCTGATAGTGTTTGCCGTATGGGGTGACTCTGGGTAGAAACTGTAGGCGAACGATGGGGAAAATTGCAGGGCTGGGATGGAATGAGAGGAATGAGATGAGCTTCTGGGATATGGGTGGAGAGGGTTGTATGAGGAACAGGATGCAAAACCTGTGGTAGGTGGGCCTTGAGGCTGGAATGGAGAGATGCTGGCAGAATAGCGGGCACATGTCAAGACCACATGGCTGGGATGGCATGGGCCTGAGAATCTGGAATTAGCAACTTGTTATGATCCTGGCCAGAAATAACAGTGGTAGAGGTGTCACAGGTTAGAGTGAGTGAAGCTCTCTCAATGTCTGTGCTGTGGCCGTAGGACTTTGGCAGCTTGTACCATTTCCAGCTTGTTTTCTAATTCATGCCATTAGGGCAGGGGTGGGAAATCTCTGGCTCTCCAGGCCCCTTTGTGGGGCTCTGAGAACTCCCCAGGCCACACACCCTCCCTGCAGGCCCTACCCCTCCCTGGCCTTTGCTTTGCACCCTCCTTGAGGTCTTTTGCCTAGTGGGGCTGTATCTCAAAGGCACTCTGAGAACGTCTCTTGCTTATCTACAAAGGTAAATTTTACCTTCGTTGCTCTGTCCACTTTTGCCTCTGGCCTTGCGCATCAGGGGCATGTGTACTTCTGAAGGATGCCTAGAAGGGAATGTTGCCCTTGGGCTAACAAAGTTTCCCCACCTCTGCATTAGGAGAAGCGCCTGGATTGTGCCAATCCTGTTTGAGGATCTTATTTGGAGCTGACTTTTTTTTTAAAAACAAAACAAAACGAACAAACCCTCCCAGCTTCACAAACCCCATCCTTTCCTCCTCCACTCTTGTAGTTTGGAGCACTTCCTGAGCACCTTTTACTTCCTTGCTCTGCAGGCTAATGGATGTTTGCACAACGACACGGACCGAGCGTGAGACCAAAGTGACACTGGTCTTTGAGCACGTAGATCAGGATCTGAAAGCGTATTTGGAAAAAACGCCACCTCCTGGCTTACCAGTGGAGGTAATAAAGGTAAACATCCCCAGTGGCGTTCTGGATTGATGTCAAGAAGGTACCTGGGGGGGAGGGTCAGGCATCTGAATATATGGCATTTGAAGCATGCATGTTGATGCCACATGCTCTTCTCTCCTCCCACCCCCTGGTCCCAGGACATGATGCATCAGTTCTTGAGTGGCCTGGAATTCTTGCATTCAAACTGTATCGTTCATCGTGACCTCAAGCCAGAGAACATCCTGGTGACCAGCTCTGGTCAAGTCAAGCTGGCTGATTTTGGACTGGCTCGTATCTACAGCTGCCAGATGGCTCTGACACCACTGGTGAGTCTATGGTGGCTGGGTGTAGTGAAACATCAAGGACTGTTGCTCTTGCTAATATGGCCAGCTTGGCAGATTGACTAGGGAAGTCTCAAATCTCTGGGTCTTTTCAGCTGAGGGGAAGGGGGGAACACTCTGTTGATCCCCCCCCCATTGATCCAAACACATTGTGAAAGGGGATGCCACGGCATCCGTGATGCGGGTACTTTATACTGTAGGGGTGGGGAAAAACCTGTGACCCTCCAGATGTTGTTGGGACTCCCATGAGCCCCAGCCAGCATGGCCAGTGGTCAAGGGGAATGATGGGAGTTGTAGTCCCAATAATATCTGGCAGGCCACAGGTTCTCCACCCATGCCATACAAGAAAACAGATTTAGGCCTAGAACGCAGAGCTGCAGGTTGTAAGGCTATGCTGATTCTAAACGAGACTGGCTGCCCAGGAGACCCCTTGAGACTGGGAAGTGGAATGGACTGGGTGAATATCATTGCAAAGAAAAGCCAGAAAGCCTATCATATATATTGCTGAAAGGTATGGGGCTAGGCCCCATTTCCAGTATGTATTTTGAGAAGTAAGTCTAAAGCGTGTGAGTTATTTTAGGGGCCTTGGTTGTGATGCATGGGGTCTGCCTGAATGCTCGATAACCCTCTCCCCTCCGCCACAGGTCGTCACCCTCTGGTACCGTGCTCCAGAAGTGCTACTCCAGTCAGCCTACGCTACCCCTGTGGACTTGTGGAGTGTTGGTTGCATCTTTGCAGAGATGTTTCGAAGGAAGTGAGTGGGACAGGGAGATGGCATGGGGATGGTGGAGAGGGCTGGAGGGCATAGGTGCATCTCACAAACGGCAGGGAATGGGATGGTGTTCTGGCTATGGCTAGTCAGCTGTGTCTCTAAAGGTGTTCCAAAGCTGCTGCTGGCAGGGGTGGGGGTGGCAACACTGCAGCAGAGGTTGCATGGGAAGTCGATTTGCTGCGGTAACCAGAGTGGGGGATATTCTGCTCCTAGGATCCCCACACACAATTTTTGTAGTCTTGTGTGTTATATTTTCTGATAACCATGTTTGCACAAATCCACATTACTTAGCTGTCTGCAAGGAAAAAAAGACTGGGTGAGAGGTGAGGAATGTGTGTAAGCCTTTTAAAAAAAAATTATTAATTTTTTCCCCACTATCTCCAAGCAGCTCAAGGTGGCGTACATGGTTCTCCACCTCCTCATTTTATCCTCACAACAGCCCTGTGAGGTAGGTTAGGCTGAAAGGTAGTGACAGGCGCAAGGTCACTCCGGGAGTTTCGTGGTTATGTGGGCATTAGAACCCTGGTCTTCCAGGTCCTGTTAGGTGAGATGTATCCCACTCTAGCTTCAGGGCTCAGAAAAGGAAGCTGTAAAGGAAGGCCAATGTGGGTGGCGTGGTTAGACAATGATGAGGTTAGGAAGGTGCCAAGAAAATGGTAAGTCTCCTCATTCTTGCAAAGACTGATACGCTGGTCTCCTTGCTTGCTTTCCCCCCTGTGCTTTGACAGTGGCTGCCAAGGATTTTCAAACTGCAGTTAAGGGACAGATCTTGTGAATTACTGGAGTGTGTTCCACTTGCAGGAGAGCAAGGCCATCAGCACAGCTGGGAGACAATAGATTAGGGCTGGGCCTGCCCATACCCTCTGCCTCACTTATCTTTTAAGCTGAGGGCTGATAGGCAGGGAGGAGCGGGTGACCTGCTTTGCAAAAGCTGATGTGGCAACAGTTGATGCCTGCTATAAGTTGCAGGGTGGGTTGCAAAGGCGTTAAGGTTCGGCTGGCTTTTTTTCTTCTCCCTGTTATTATCAAGCAGACATCTCTGTTCAGGCCTTTGGGGGAGACTACTGTGGAGGAAAGAGTTTGTGCAAACTTGGAGGAGAGCATTAAGGATCCTCATTTGCCTCGGCTGGGCATGTGGAGGAGGTGGAATCCTCACAAGGTGTCCCTCATGTCAGACACTTCCCTGATTTTGGGTTGCATTCAGCGTAAGGCCTACCCAGAGTAGACCCATTGAAGTTAACAAATTTAAATAGCTAATGTCTCTTAACGCCAGTGGGTCTACTTTGAGTAGGACTAGCACTGAATATCATCCTTTGAATTCTGGAAAGCAAAGGCATTGCAAGCAAAGGAATACTTCACACGTTACATGTTGTTCTGACATTGGCTTCTGCCCCAGAAGCGCTTCAGTGCACAGTGTGTGTGTGTAGATGCATCATCTCTGATGCTTTTTATGGGCAAACTTTTTGTGCACTTTTTTGTGTGCATGCTGGGAAGCTTGCAGCTAGCTGAAGCTTTGTGGCATGTTCCCGTTGAATGAGAACGCAACACATGCGGTCACGATCTATCTAAACATGAATTCCTCAGTGGGAGTGCTTTCTGTTTAAGAATTACACCAAGTGAGAAGGGACTTTAAACTGTCCCCTGTTAATCTTGTATTGCCCTTGGTTTTATTTATTTATATTTCATTTATTTATTTATATTTCATCTATCTTGCCAAAGGAGCCCAGGATGGCAGCATGAAAGCAGAAAAACAATCCAATTGAAATAAAACACTTAAAACTTTAAAAGACATTGGGGTTGTATTCAACATAGGCATCAGGGCAAGCATTTCTGTTTCCCAACAGAATGATCTTCCCCTCTCCTTCCCCCGTGCACTGTTCTGAGGGTTCTCCTGACCCTCTGAAGCAGATTCGGGGAGGGCGCAGGGCGGGGGGAAAGTCCTGTTGCGCTAGCAGGAATCCTTATGCTGGCTTCCGTTAGCATAAGAGTTAGTTGAATATGGCCCATTAAGAGCTTTTTTAATTTTTAAAAAATCAAGAGTATCTAAAAACATTTTTAAATGCTCACATATCCTCATAGCGAATAATTTCAAGGTTGCTGGGAAAGTTTCTAGACCACTTAACACTGAAAAAGTCTAAGCTGTGTACAATATACAGTAAAGCATAAGATCGTGATATAAAATCATTTAAGTGCATCATGAAAACAAAAACAGTAAAATACAGCAGCATCCCACTCTTGCTGGTTCTTGGTGAAATTATACAGTTTAGTATTTGGTTCAGCGTTTGCTTGGAACTGTGGGCTCGCTCCCACAGTGCTCTGTTTTTGAGGTCACTCTTTATCCAAAGCAATCTCGTGAGGATGTGGCAATTAGAGTTTGGTCTGTCAACTTGATCTGCATATTATTTAGCACATGAGAACATCAGTCTCTAACTCTCTTCATGGTACTCTGTCCGAACAATCAGATGACTGTTTGATGACACACCCAACCTGCTCCCCAAAAAAGCCTGAGGCCTTTGGTACGTTGCTCTTGTGTCTAACCCACCAGTGAGTTGGAGGGCGCTGCTGCCTGACATAAGACTGGTGACAGCAGCAGCGGCGCTACCACAGTACAGATATATGATGCTAAAATTTAAGAAATGGGTGCCCAGTTGGATGTGTAAATTAAAGGGAGGTTTGAAAAAGATGAAGACTACCAGTCTTAAAACGGCTCCATTTGGGGCATGGCACACCAATAAGGTTTTGTTTGGCTGCTCCAAACCAGCAGAGGGTAGAGCATAGCAGGAAGTGGCTGCCAAAAAGATGGCTGCTAGAGCTCTTCCTGCATACCTGGTTCATCACCTTGACATACGAGTGTGGGAAGGCAACGGAGGGGAGAGGCTCACGGCGCTTGGGATGGGCACATGATGTCGGTTTGCTTTGTGGACTTGGCTGTCCACCCTGACAACTCGGGCTTCCTTTGTTCTGCTGTGCAGAATGCCGGGGACTCAGTGCAGGTTTTGGCTTGTGGGTATCGGATGTTCTAGGATAACGTGCTCAGGACAGACTGGAGAATATTAAACCTGGGAAAGGTTTAATATTGGTTTCTGTTGCAACTGCCTTCCCAGTACTCCTGTCCTTCATGAGGATCCCTAACTGTTCCACCAAACTATCAGTCTATAGCAGGGGTCGCAGGTGTGGCATCCATGGGTGCATATGCACCTGCAGATGCCTTCCATGGTGCCTGCGGGGTGACCTCCCCCCCTCCTGTTGAAATTAGGCTTGAAAGAAGCATTTTATTGTGGCCGATAGAAAAGGTTGCAGTATGTGCGGTGCTCATGATAGTTTTCCAAGTTTGCAGATGTGCCCACACACTCCAAAAGGTTGGCAACCCATTGTCAAGATTTCTCTCCCGGTCCACCCCACCCACCCCCGGGCAATTGTTCCCAGGGCAGGCAGTCCCTGTGCCTCTCCTGACCAGGTCTGAGTTACACCCAACACCAACCTTGTAAGGTTGGTAGACTGCCACCCCCCCTTAACCTGGTTTCCTACTCTGAGTAAGGGGAAACTCCGAACACCAATTTAACTGGCAAAGATTCCCACGAGCAAGAGCTATGGTTACACTCACTGCCCTGGAGCCTCTAACTAAACCCCAAAACAGCAGTCAGTAGCGTTGTGGTAAAGTGCTGGATTCAGAGCCAAAGCCCCCAAGTAACACACCCCGGTAATATGAGGTAGTTTATTAAATATATTAAAAGTGCGTATAAAAGAAAACAGCATACAAATTCCTTTAAACCCAAACACCCTTAGACAGGGCTAGGCAGAAACAACTCTTACATAAAACACGGAGAGGTTCACACAGACAAAACAGAACAAAGTTTACTAGCCGAAGCTAATACTCCAGAAAGTATAAGAGCTGGGGGCCCCTGGGCTTAATATACCACTGGCATCACATAGGTAAGTCAAGGTGGAATAGGGAATGAGGAGGACAATTAGCTGAATAATTACCCCTCTTTTATGGGGATTTGCCTGGCAACAGCAAGAGGGCCAGTTAGCCAATCATGACACCTCTTCATGATGGAATGGTCTAGAAAGTTCACAGCAAGGGCAAGGCTACTAATTTTACGGCAACTCAGGCCTCCTGACCTTGATACCAGGCTCTGTAGATAAGGTTCAGCTGCCTCCCTCTTAGAATAACAAGCTGCAGCTGGAAGGTACGAGATGCCCTAATTTTTCCCAGCTCATTCCAGAAACCTATGCGAAATATTCCCCACAATTCTCTCTGGTCAGGCCATCTTATTTTGGCCAATTTTAGCCGTTCTTGACACCCATGGTCTACTGGCATCTCAAGCAATCCTGTGCTAGTTTTGAAGCAAGAGACAATTAACCTTTGAGTATTGTAGAGCAGAACGTATTCCATGGCTAGTACACTTAGCTTCACAAGGTCCCATTGAAGGGGTGTTCTGCCTTGTCCAAATTCCTAGTTCTGCCAAAAACCATTGCTTTCAGTAGGGAAGCACAGTCATTCATAAGCCAGTGTGGTGTAGTGGTTAGAGTGTTGGACTAGGACTTGGAAGATCCCCACTTGGCCATGAAGCTAAGAGACTTTGGCTAGGATAAAATGGGGAGGAGGGAGAACCATGTACTCCACCGTGAGCTCTTTAGAGCAGTGGTTTTCATACTTTTTTCCCCATGCACCACTTGAAAAATTTCAAACGGTCTTAGCGAACCACTTAATGTGGTTTTTCTGCCTGTTGTAGCAGTTGCAATGTTCAAATTGTAATACACGTAAATACTACATAAGGAATAAAAATACAATTAAACATGAACATGAATATTTAGTGTGGCCCTGCCACGGACCATCTGAATGAAGCTTGGTGACCACTGGTGGTCTACAGGCCACAGTTTGGGAACCCCTACCTTAGAGGAAAGGTGGGTTATAAATGTAGTAATAAACATGAAGTGTGGTGGTTTTTCTGTAGACTTTTCTAAAACTGTCTTAATTTTGAAAGTTGACTTGCTCTCCTTGGGGGTTTCATGTGACTGAGTGTGTGTGTGTTTCATAAAGTGACTGTTTGTGGTGAAATCCTGGGTAACTGCTTGGTGATGCCTGTATTATGTGAATAACCGGGGAAGGGTTAGTATTTCAGATTGACCCAGGAGATGAGGAAGTGGCCCGTCCTGAGGTATTGCATCCTTATCAATAGATCTGCTCTGCGCAACTCCCCGCCCGTCTCCTCACTGTTGGCTAATCACAGGCGTCATGAGGCATGGCTTGGCTAGTCAGTCCTCTCCAGACAATTCAAAGCCTATTTATATGCTGCCATTTTAAATGTTACTGTTCTTGATTCTGCAGATCAAGTCACGGCTGCCTTGTAACAGCACTCTTGCAACACTCCAGGCCCTTCTGTCGCCCTGAGTGACACAGTAATTCACAAGTTCTATATCTAGATTAAAGAGAATGGGTAACAGAGCTTTATTGTAATCAAGGAGTGCCCCAGGTTTAGGGCTCATGATGATATCCTATGGCGGTAACCACAATTCTCTTTGTCCTGTCCTTCAGGCCCCTCTTCTGTGGCAACTCTGAAGCTGACCAGCTGGGCAAGATGTTTGAGTGAGTCTTGCTTTGTTTGCTCCAAAAGGTCTGGCCTGCCAAAAGTCACCCAGCAAAGGAAGTCCATGAGATCATCTGATTTGCTCAGCACAATCTTGCATGATTCAGCTCTTTTATTAAAGTGCTAAGCAAACGCGGGTGATGGTGCCATGTGGGTTTTTTGTTTTTTTTTCTGGTGAGTCAGGGACAGGGGAAGAGATGCATCTTTGGTATACAAGCTTTGTTCACTGACTTTTCTGCCAGATCAAGAAACCAGTTGGCCAGAGGCTAGAAGGAGGTCAGCAGATTGTTGCAATGGTAAAAAAAATGTGGTTAAGTGGAGTCTCTTTACAAAAAAATTGGAGGGTCTAGGGCAGCCTTTCCCAACCAGTGTGCCTCCAGATGTTGTTGGACCACAATTCCCATCTTTCCTGACCATTGGCAATGCTGGCTGAGGCTGATGGGAGTTGTGGTCCAACAACATCTGGAGGCACACTGGTTGGGGAAGGCTGGTCTAGGGTCATAAGGGATTCCCCCCCCATCAGATTGCCTAGTCACTTGTGTGTGTCTGGGGTGGAAGGTGGGTTTGCTTTCTGTTGCAGAGGACAGATTGCTCTGATGGTGTCAGCTGGAGTTACCCCTTACGCAGAGCATCTGCTCTTACAGCCCCATGTCCTAGCTAACGGAAGGTTGTACTGGGCTTTGTGGTGGATGGTTAGTAGGGAATGCTCCTGACTTGTAGCAAGGAGTTGAAATAGGTGGCTTTTGACCTCCCAACTTTTTTATGTATATGTGTGTGCTTGCACGCGCAAATCAAAACTCCAGACTTTCCAAATATGTTACTAGCATAATGAATGCAAAGGGTGGATTATTTAGTCTGTCAGATCCTTTAAAATCATTCCGACGTCAGAAGTAGTAGTAGTTCAAGCCATTTGATGTTTGTCTAGGATACTCCATATCCTGGCGGTGGGACGGGATGGGAATTACTAGCAAGAGTGATATATGAAGTCCTCCACTTCACTCGCATTGTAAGCCATGCCAAAGGCTTCATAAAGCAAAGTTCTCCTATGCATGTATGCTCAGAAGTAAGCCTAACTTAGTTCTGTGAAGCTTGCTCCCATGAAAGTGGGTGTTGGATTGTAGTCTCAGCCTTACAAAAAAGTCTCAACACATTGCTTCCTTGAGGTTTTCTTGAAAGCCATGAGAATTAGAAACTCGAAGAGAATGGAAGCTTAGAATATTTCATGATTTCAACTGTAAAATATTGGGGCATTGGAAGAGGTGAAAAAAATTAAAGCTGAGATGTTTAGGGATTTACTTTGAGCACATTCCCATGAGTTGGGCAGGGTGATACAGAAATAGATGAGGCAAGGGGATTGAAAAGCTGGCTACAGCCTAAGAAAAGCCCTGCTGGACGAGGCCAAAGACACATCTTGTCCAGCGCTGTTTTCACAGTGGAAAAGCGAGGAAGGAGACGCCCAGAAGTACCACAAACAAGGAGAGGGGGAAATGGACAATTCCACGATATACTAAACACTGGCTGCAAAAGCTGTAATCAGTAAGGAAAAAAGGGGACAACTGAGATGGAACATAGTACAAAATGAGACTGTTTTTTCATGCTTTTTATTTTTATTTTTACATTTTTAGTCCCTTTAGTACTACTCCCCTATATGTGTGTGTGTGTGTGTGTAGTATTTTATGTGTTTTAATTGTATTTTATGTATTTTAATTTACTTTAATGTTTTTGTGTTCTTTATTGTGTACAATTTTATTATGTATACGTGCGGTTTTATTGTAAGCTGCCCTGAGTGCCCTGTTACAGGGTAGAAGGACGGGATAGAAATATTTTAAATTAAATAAAGAAATAATAAATAAAACTTAACTTAAAACATTTCACATAAGAATATGTGACACCACAATGGAAAATTCTAACACAACTTTGCTCCCTAAAAATGAACCTGAACCAAGCAAAAAGGACAAAAGAATACAAAGGTGAAAAAGCTATTGCCTTACACACAGGTATCAAAACAATATCTCAGATTTAATATGTTGAATGAGACTGGGTCCAGGGGAAGAACAATTCAAAAAACTGAAAATGATAAGAAATAATTAGAATTAACAAACAGCCAAAAATCTTGCAGAGCTGTCGTCTGTATTACAGATGCACCAAAAGCAGTAAAAGGAATCAGCATGCATAGTGCAAATACCATACAATTGTTTCATTGGTGTACAAATACACAAAATCCTGGGAGACAGATATAGAAAGAAAACCAACAGCACACAAAGTGGGTGTGACAATGTACAAATAGTAGAAGAATATGAAATTACTGGAAAAAAGCACTGCTGCTGTTGATGGAAGCAATTTTTACTCAAAAGTGAAAGCAAACATGCATGTGGGTGGCTCCTACAACTAATTGTCATGTAATTTGCACTGAACTAACAAAAAGCTACAATTAAACAAACGACCTGGATTTGAAAATTCTAAAACAACTTTTGTAATGGACCTAAAAACAGAATAGATAAGGAAATCAAAATACCTAATGGAAGCCTCACGCTGCTGTCCCATCAGTATAGCCGACTGAGTCCTTACACACAGCTGGCTCTAAAAAAGAAAGAGATGAGCAGCTCCCACACGTGGTAATAACAGTGCACGAAAGGCAGAAGAATTTAAAAAAATTCTTAAAGGTGTATGGTACTGCTCTAAATGTAAATAGATCTTACAAGGAAGTGAATGCTTGTCCGTAAGAAAGATAAACAAACTGTTACCTGTCTCTGAACTACAATAAGGGAGTTATCCCTAGATCTTCATTGAGACCTGCGGGGGATACACTTCTCAGCTGGAAGATCCAAAAAAGTACTGTTTTCAACAAAACGTCGTAGTTGGTACACCGCACTTTTTCTATAGCCCAAAAGACCAAGTCACTGGGCACATGTCTTGACTCTGGAAGTGGGCAACCAACAGGGATCCCATTCTGTTATTGCGAATGTTACTGAGGTGCTCTCCAATATGTTTTTTTGTGGGGTTTCTCAATTCTAATTATTTCTTATCACTTTCAGTTTTTTGAATTGTTCTTCCCCTAGAGCCAGTCTCATTCAACATATTAAGTTTGAGATACTGATTTGATACTAATGTGTGTAATGCAATAGGCTTTTCACCTTTGTATTCATTTGCCCTTTTTGCTTGGTTCAGGTTCATTTTCGGGAGCGAAGTTGTGTTAGAATTTTCCATTTTGGTCTCACGTATTAATGTGTGAAGTTTTTAAGTTAAGTTTTATTTTGTATTATGTTCCAGCTCAGTTGTCCCCCTTTTTCCTAAATGATTAGAGCTTTTGCAGCCAGTGTTTAGTATATAATGGCATTGTTCATTTTTAACAGATTAATGTATAAATATATTATTATTCATGGTATGACTGACAATTGATTTTAATGGTGTGTATATGTATGCTTTTACAGATTGCCCTTGATAAAGGGTTCTTTCCACCTGAAATGCGTCGAGCAGCAATAGAAACACTTTTGTTTCCACCTTTGGCTTTCCACTGGCAAGGCACGTTGAGGGTTCCCCCTCTCCTTGTTTGTGGTACTGCTTTCACAGTGGCCAAGCAGGTGATTATGGGGCAGCGCACAAGCAGGCCCAGAGTGCAGTAGCCCTCTCCTGCTTGGCTAATGTGGTAAGCATAGACTAGATGTCCCTGGTTCAGGTGAGTGACTATTTAAAGGCCTGTTTGTTACAAATCCTAAAGCAGGGTGTGGAACCAGATCCGGCTGGTGGGCCAGATTCTTAAGCCCTCCATCCTTTGGGCCAAGTCCAATAGGTGGTTGGCCATCTGTGAATCACCTGACACCACAATGACATCAGGTGACCCATTTTTGCTTGCATTGTTTGAAATTACAGTGTTTGGGTGAAGGCACAATGCAGTCAGCACTGCCGATCAGCTGATCATCGAGGCTTGTGAGGCCCAGATGAGCATGTCTTTGCGGGGGCCGCTGATGGGTGGTTCCTGCCAGGCCGCTTTTGGCCCAGTTCCGTTACCTGTACGGCAGATATCTGTAAAGCTTGGCGGAATCAGCCTCATGCGAGGACCAAATGGGGGTCTGTGGGCTGGAGGTTGCCCACTGCTGCCCTAAGGATTTTAACATCCGTTAAGGCTGTGGAAACCTTGAAATAGAACAGCAGTTTCAAGATTAGGAGAAAGCTTACATAATTCAGTAACTGATGTGGTGGTGGTTATGTGCATCATGGAGACCTTTTTGGCCGCATGTTCTGGAGAAGCACTGCCTTCTAGGCCACCACCAGGATGAGCGCGGCTCATGTTTTCTCCCTGTCTTACAGTCTGATCGGGCTCCCATCTGAGGAGGACTGGCCACTGGATGTGTCTCTGCCACGCTGTGCCTTTGCTGCCCGCTCCCCACAGCCTGTTGAAAAGTTTGTGTCAGAAATAGAACCCCTGGGAGCTCAGCTGCTTTTGGTACGTTCCACACAGACAGAAGGGTCACAGTGGGAGGAGACCAGGGGAGGGGATTTGGGAGCTGGAGTAAGAAGGATGGTTAGGAGCATGTGCAGGGTCTGCTGCTGGGCATCCCTTCCCATCACCCTGGTCTTAGTTCAGTCATGAATTTGTGGGATAAATTTGGCTCTGCTGCCTGCTATGTTTTAGCCTCAACTCCCCTGTCTTAACCAGATCTATACTATATGGCTTCAGTACTGCACGCGAATTGCTTAATACTTATACAGCATTCTTCCCAAGCAGTAATTAATTTCTCAGCTTGTGCATTGAGAGGGAACATGTTAGCATGGTGATGGGACGGTTGCTCTGAGCATTAGTGATGTGTGTGAATGCAGGGCCTATACACCTGGCTCAGTGTACTCACGTACACGTTGACCTGTAAATCCAACCTGGAGGCCAGTCTAAACAAGTAGTACATCATGGTGACAAAACTGTTCCTGGACTTGTATCATTTGGCTTGATGGTCAGGGAAACTGCACTATTAAATGCTCCTTGATAGAGCAAAAAGAAACTCATGCATGTGAAAACTAAGTGAGAGTCTAGGCCAGCCTTCTCCAACCTGGTGCTCCCCAAATGTAGGACTCCAGTTTCCATCATCATCCCCAGCAATATCTAATGGGCACCAGGTTGGGGGCGAGGGCTTCTCACGTAGCTTGCATTAGTTGCCAGATGGCCAAGTCACTGGCTCTTGGCACCCTGCCTTTGGGGGCATTTGTCTGTGGAAATAAAGAAGCAATGAATGCGGGTGACTCAGTGTTTGGCATTTGGGAATGACTGTTGGCTTTTCACCCATTCAAGTTGTTGGGGATCACTGCAATTGCTGCATGAATTCTTCTCTTAGTCATAACGTAACATGGAGCAATGTTTTCAAATTTAGGACTGTCACCATACTTAAGAGACATTCAAGCCCTGCAAGCTATGTACCAAGAAGAATCACTGGAGATGGGAGCAGGGCCTGCTGTGTCCCAGTTTTGGGTTCTCATATATTCAGACTACCTCCTGTTGGTTTTGCCCAGGGGAGATTTTGACCCTGTTCTGCATGGGATAAGATCATGCGATCTACATAGTGATTTCCTCTTTGTGTTTGTCTCTCTCTCTCTCTCCCCCCCCCCAGGAAATGCTGACGTTCAACCCATATAAGCGTATCTCTGCCTTCAAAGCATTGCATCATCAGTACTTTCAAGACAAGAGCGCAGGTGAAGGCTAGCATCCCAGCAGTTCCCTTGCGGGGGGGGGGACTATATACAAAAAAAGACTTTGCCATGTGTATAATCTGCACCCCACCAAGAAGCTGCAGTCAAGACAGTCTCCCAAGCTGTGCTGGGATTTGGGGGGGGGGCAGAGCTGTTGCCAACATGCATAATGGAAAGGTGCATGTTGCAGGAAGGCAACACTGAAATCCTTCCCACCCTGGAAATGCTAGGATTCCAATGGTATTTCTGTGCTAACACACATGCACACACACTCTCTCTTACTCTATGTTCCTGGGTTGATCCCCAGTGGTGTTCTTGAAGGTCAGTTCCTGTTTAGGAGAGCCCAGTTTGAGGGTTCTCACTCAGTCGTCTGTGGGTTCTTTGCCAAAGGTGTCTACGATAACTTTTTTTTTTAAATAAAAACTTTTATAACCGTTTACACACAATAATGTTGCTGCCTTTTCTCATATTCCTGTGGCTAACAGTTGGACACTAAAGCCTTGCCGTAACTCATTACTGAGCTTCATGAAAACAGGAGCAAAGGATATTTTTGTACGAAGTATTCACAATTATTATTTGTTTCAAATTGCCAAGACACTGGTCAGGACAGACCTACGTTATTGGGTATCTGAGCAGTGGAGATGCTAGATGGAGATCAATTATATCTGCTTGACTATCTCTCACTGATGTGGAGCTTTTTTTAAAAAAGAGAGCTTCTAAAAGCAAAATTTCAATAAAGAATATGGGTAGGGGCCAGGCAAGTTTAGCCTGGACTTTTCCCTTTCCTGTCTCTTGAAAATGTCTCGTGTTGTTATTAGTATGTTGAATGAATAAGGAGTGTTTGCCTGGGAATGGATCAGATTGCTTGAGTGCTGATCCATCTACAAGAGCGGGTAATTTCAAAGCATGGTTCTGCTAAGAACAGAAATGGAAAACATCTACAAACACAGTCTGGTGGATGTTTGCTTTCTGAAACAAAAATGTTAAAATTTGGGGTTTTAAAATCTGATTATGAGGGACATGGTGCATTTCTCTTCCACCTTGGCATTGGCCGCCATTCATAATAGAGGTAGTTGTATTTTGGAAAAATAAAAGTCATGGAGGGTCCGTGGCTCATTGAAAGAGCACCTCCTTTGCATTCAGAAAGTCCCTGGTTCAGTTGCTGACATCTCCAGCTTAAGAGAATTTTGAGTAGCAGTTCCTGCAAAGCCTTTGGCAGGCCAACAGCTCTCTGGTGTTTCAGTGCTAGATGGCTCAATGGTCTGGCTCAGTATAAAAGCATTGTTGTATAAACATATTAAGATTTTTATTTATTTTTTTGCTTGCAAAATAACTCTGCTTGAGTTTTGGCACTTGGGAGCTGGACTGCTAATCTTGGAGTAGTACCTGTGGGTAGTCTTTGTTTGTGAGTGTGCAGAATTGCTAGGAGTTTGCAAGTGTACTCTGGAGCCGCCTGTGTGGTGTGAATGAATCCCCACCCCTTCTAAATCACTCTTAATATACTTTTGAGTGGCTGTTTTAAGCAACTGTTGCTTGTGCCTCAGTGCTTAGCCACTGCTTGTTAGAGAAATGGGCCCACACCAGACTGGGTTAACGTTTAAGCCTGTTCTAGTTTCATTGCATCTCAGCTTTGGAAGTCATCAGCTGCCTGCTCGGCTGCCTTCACTAGGTTGGAAGAAGATTGGTTGTTTCACAAATATCCCTACAACAAAAATCCTTTCTGTTTAATGTGTCCCTCTTTCTTCCCATCTGTCTTGCTTATATATAGATGTGGAAGGCAGTCTGTGTATCACTTCAATTTTGACTAGGTTCAACTTTTTTTAAAAAAAAATGCAAGTGATAAGTTCTGTAACACATGAAATTATAATGATGGCTTTGTTCTGCCTCCATGGTTAGGAAGCAACATGCTTCCGAATACCAGTTGCTGGAAACCGCAGGAAGGGAGAGTGCTCTTGCACTCAGGTCCTGCTTGCAGGCATCCCATAGGGGCATCTGGTTGGTGTCTGTGAGAACAGGATGCTGGACTAGATGGGCCACTGGCCTGATCCAGCATGGCTCTTCTTATGCTCTTATGTTCTTATAAGAAGTGTATTGGAAAAGGCAAATGCTTCCTCTTGAATAAGCACTCCCTCCCCCTCTGGGATTAGGAGGCATCCAAGATAAGAGGGTGTAGCTTCTGGGCAGGTTCGAGTCTCTAAATGTTTTTTTAGGCATGCTTGCCTGATGCATGAGTTCAACTCAGTTGTAGAACCATCATGAGCAAGTGGCAATACTGTACATTTTTCTGTTTTGGGACCTGGGAATTAGTTGTGATGGTAGTGTTCTAGAGTAGAAGCAGCTCATAAGAAAGGCGCTTGGGTGAGCCTGAACTTGGTGGCTTTTTAACTAAGCATGTACTCTGCTGCTGAGTTTTTGGGGGGGCACTTAGGAGGGCTACTTCCCCTCATATTCCTTGTTTCCAATATTGAGAGTTGGGGTGGATGGCTCTTTGTCCCATAGGCTTTGAACCAATGGCTCAACTATTTCTTCATTGTCACATACATTGCTCACATGCTACCATTTACATTGTTTTGGATGTCTCAGCCTGTCTGCAGTGAAAGAAATGTATAGTTGAGTGGCCTGTATCTATCTTCCCTCTGACTCTTGTGTCAACCAAGATCCTAATTCTCCCCCCCCCGGTCCCTTTGAACTGTGGAAGCATACCTGGAGAATTAAAGACACAAATATGCTCTTGGTCTTCCTTCTTAACAAATTTGGTTTTTTGTTTTGGCCTTGTGCTTGCAAGAGGCAGGCTTATCTCAAGTGAACTGCCAGCTCCTCAAATGAAGACAATGTTAAAAGCAGTTCCTTTTTCTGGCAAGGAACACCCATCTCTCTGTAGTTGACTTCACAGGCCCGTGTAACCTGCCGTGGCTTGCAGGCAAATCTGTCAACTGCCTCCATTAAATCACATTGCTTGAAGGGGGCACTGAAATCCTTCACACAAGTCTTCACTTGACAGGATAGTTACTGGCTGAGCTTTTATTAAGGCAGCATATACCACTGAATATGTTAGGGACAAACAGCAGGGAAGGCCCCATTGCCTTCTCAGCAGCCTGGTTTGCTGTACCATGGGGACCCTTGGTCTGACCCTGCAAGGCAATTTTAGCAGGCAGATAGATTCTCAAAGATGGCAAGAGCTAGCTGTCTTCCAATGCTGTCACTTACTTTCTTCACATACAGGCCTCTTGAGTGGGCCTAAATCAGAAGGGGATGGTGCTGCCCCCTGCTGAAAAGAATGCTGCTATAGGTATTTTGAGGAAGTACTTCTAAAAACTCATGAATGCTGTTTTTTAGATGAAATGTCAGCCCTACCTGATGGTCTTTATCAGTATGAGAATTAAGGATGTGTGACTTGAGCTGAATTTCCCTTTGCAAAACATATACCATGGAATGTGAATTGCACAGTGGGTAAGACTGGCTGTGTAAGTTATTGGAGTGGGATTAGGCACTTCAGGACCACGTTCTTCAGTGGTGCCCTCCTCCCTCTACCACCCGCCTCCCCCAGAATCACACAAACCAGTAAAGGCTTAGGTTTGAGAGAAATGTATTTTATTCAAATGGTCACTCTACAATGGCAGCAGTCCAGGTGGACATGATGGTATGAGGATATAGATTTTAAAGCCATCTGGTGATGTGAACTGAGCATTGTCTCTCTCTTTCAAAGATGTTACTAAGTCCATTCCGCTCTTTTTTTCCCTACCACCAAGTACAAGGCAAGGATAGTCTCTGGCAAATTGGCAGCATTGAAAGAATTCCCCCCTCCCCCATTAAAGCTTGCCTATCTCTGTGTGGCTGAGCATTTGTCGAGCCCTTCCTCTAAAGTGACCGGGATGACAGACCTGCTTGTAATACTACCTGGCTATAAGTCACAGCAATTTTTATGTGCTTATATATACCCTAGATAAAGTGCATGTTTAGCTTGCTCTGATGAGCCCCAATAACTGGGACTCTAGCTCAAGAGAGTGGCATCAGTAGCCTTGTATAAGAGAATATGCCCCCTTCTAACTACTCTTTTGAGAAGGTAGCACACAGCATTATAGCCTATAGCTTTTTTTAATACTGTGTTATCACCTATTGGGATTGGCTCAAGCCGGTAACTAGCTGTAAGAAAAAGTCATACTGCCTGCTGCAGCTTTGTTATAGGACCTAATCAGAACATTCCTACTTCAGCTGTTTTTGTGGAAGCTGCTAACTGAATTCTTCCTGCCTTAGGTACTTGTATGCAAAAAGGTGCCCCTGTCCCCACTAAGACTTCACCCATTTATCTATAAATAGCATGGTGCCTGTTATACTTGGAACTGTCACAAGGGTGCAGTATATAAACTGGGTTTGCATGTAATGCTAAGCCAAACCATGGCTTATCATGAATGATAGGGGTCCTGGACCAAAGTTTGTGATTGCTGTGCTATTTCCAGGGCTAAACCATGGTTTGGCTTAGTATATGAACCTGGGCTTGTGGTTTATCTCGCTCCAGACAAACCCCTGAGCTTTTAACCAAAGTTTGTTCTTGGCTTGTGTGTTGAGCCTGGGTTTGGAGATGGCACTAGGTGAAACCATGGTTTAGCCCTGGGTAGCACCACAGGAGTGCTGTAGCCACAAACTTTACTTTGTGAACTTGTATGTTTGCTCGTTCACATTAAATCAGGCATGAGGAACCTGTGGGCATCTACATGTTGCTTGACTAGAACTCCCATCATCTCTGACAATCAGCAATGCTGGCAAGGGCAAATGGGAGATGTTCAACATCTGGTGGGCTATGGGTTGCCCTGCCCTAAGCCATGGTTTAGCTTAGTATTATGTCTGCACTGGGCCAAATTTTCCCCATAAGCTTCCCCCCCCTTTCTTAAAGGCATCAGAAAGCCAAATTACCAGAATGCTACTCAGCCAAGTGCTAGCATTCAATAAGGGACTGTGGGTGTGTACCCAACTGCGTTGATGGTTAAGGGAATAGATGAAAGGTAGAAGTCTGAAGGCATGCTAATCTTCTCTCATGGAGGAGGCTCCTTGGGTATCAAAAGGAGTCCTTTGTGGGCTGCTAAGATCTCCACTAGTGAATATGCATTAATCCTCCATTGTTGGGGAAGAAGTTGGTAACACCCTATTGGAAGAAAACTACGTAATTCCCCCTAAATCAGGCAAGATGGGTTTTCAAAAGGAAAAAAAAGAAAGTACCCGCAGCCCAGCAGAGTTGCTTCCTATGCCATCAATCTAGAGCACTAGCAGAGAAGGAACTTGGCACAAATTTGCAGTATTTCAGTATTCAGCAGAATTGCGGTTACAGCTTCTCTTCTTACTGCTGATCTAGAACTACATGACTGTCTTTCAAAATGACAGTAGCCCTAGATTAGCAGTAGCTGCAGGGACGTTCAGTAAGTGTGCTAGGACTTGAAACACCCCTCCTGGAGCTACCTACAGATTCCCATATGCATCCTTGTGTATCAATACAGGGAGAAAAGCCTGAAGAGAGCATATATACACTGGAAGCATACAGCAGCTTCAAGCCTGTTTCACTAAGTAAGGAACCACAGGGAAAGCAGGACTGCAAAGGGACCAGGAATCTGCATCTCAATAGACGGACAATATTCTAGTCCTCCTTGTTCCTTTGGAACAAGTCATCAGAGAAACCACTTTCAAGCCAGCTTAAAAATGTGTACAATAGATGTAAACTTTGAATGATCCAGTTCTCTGAACAGGTTTACACAGGCCTCTGCTTTCACCTCAGAAAGAGAGAACCTGCACATATGATTAAGTCAGGAATTCAGGCAAATTTCAATTCAGGGATTTAAAAAAAAACTTCTAAAAAGCCACCAAAGCTGAAAATTGAAATTTCTCTTAGAATTGTTTCATGTGGCACTCATGTCTACTGTACGAGTAGACCACACTGAAACTGTGTGAAGGGCAGACATGTTCTATGAAATGCAGTTTTATGGTAGAAGCACCATGTCCTCTGTGCCCACAATGGGGCAGAGCACTTCGCCCTGGCAAGATGAAGGCAGAGGAGCAGCTTTAAAAGCAAGTGTGAGGAAGCTGTGGCTCTCCCAATGTTATTAAGCTCCAGCCCCCATGAGCCCCACCCAGCATGACCAATGGTGAGGGATGATACGAAATGGAGTCTAGCAACAGCTGGTAGGCCACAGGTTTCCACCCCATGCCTTAAACAACAACCCCCTCATTCAAGACAATGACCCAAACTACAAGTTTTAAAAATACACGAGTGATTGTAGCTATGAGCTGCACTTGTATAAATGACTTTGCCAAGATATGAGTGTAGGGCATCTTTCTTGATACCAACTAATGACTCCTTTTAAAAAAAACCCGGTCATCTTTGCCAGCTGCCAAAGGCTTCATGTCAAGGATGCAGCCTTTGCTCTACTATTTCATCCAATCAGCAATTTGGCACAATGGCAAAGGCCCAGCTCCCTCACATCACTGCACACACTGCTTTGTTCTTGAGTGATGGAAGTTGGATCTCTTGAATATGGGACGTGCAGCTAATTAAAAGGAACACCACACAGGAGGCAAAGAAGATGGTAAGGGAAGAGGAAGAAAATGGTAATGTTCTATAAAAAGGCACTGGGGTTGGCTCTGGGATCTTTCTGGTTTCTGTAGCGCATGGCAAGCCAAACTCCGAGAATCTGAAAGAGAAAAGGGGGAGAAGGATCTGGTTAGAGACTTGCTTGAAAAGGTACACCCAGGTCACTATCACTATGTTTATGGCATTATACAGCCACGAGAATGGCTGTATACTATAGCCCGTGTGGATTTTTCACATTCTGCAATGTTAAATTGAAAATACCCCCCATGCCATTCAGATGCTTCCCATAAGCTCATTTCAAAACAAACCCTTACAAAACTTACAGTCCTGAACTCAGAAACGCTTGCTTAACAGCCCTCTCAATTTTCATGGCAATACACAAAACAGTCAGAAAGTAGAGAGCTCAAAGTCTAAAGAGAGAGAAAAAACCCAGACCCCTTTTGGACTTGTTTCTCTGAGAGTTCTCATAATCTGTTAAAATTCATTAAAAATCAGCCATGTTCACAGAGTACCTGTACTCCTGTTACTGACCTTGCCCCATACTCTGACCTTCATCTTCTGCAGTTTAAAAGTTAAAAAAATGCCTGGCTGATTGAACTGAATGATAATGTCAGGCATGCTCAGTAAGAACCAACTGTCAGTGTTCTAAAAGCCAGACTCACCGCTGTTTGGCTTGGCTAATCAGGGGCCCACACCCACACCAGACTTTGATTTCACTTGAGACAGTCATGGCTTCCCCAAAAAAATCCTGGAAAGTGTAGTTTGTGAAGGGTGCTGAGAGGATACTGCTATTCTCCTGACAGAGGTGAAGTGGCCAGAGTGGTTTAACAGTCAGCCGCTCTGATTGAAGCTCTGCGACGGGAACAGGGCATCTCCTAGCAACTCTCAGCACCTTTCACTAACTGCACTTCCCAGGATTCTTTGGGAGAAGCCACGACTGTCTAAAGTGAAATAAAGGTCTGGTGTGGATGTGGCCAGGGACAGCTTTGGTTTAAATTTGGGTGGGAGGCTACAACTGCCTGCTGTAGAATAAAAAGGTGGAGGAAACCCTGAAAAGAAATGATACTGCTCACAATGTTTTCCTTTTGGAAAGGGAAGGGGCTTCCCCTCTGTCCAGTGCCCACCCATCCAATCTCCTCCTCTTACCTTCCCTGCCCATCCCCCAGGTCATTGTTGGACTACAACCTGGGAGACCAGGGTTCAAATCCCCCCCCAGCCATGAAGGTCACTGGTGACCTTGGTTGGGCCAGTCACTGCCTCTTCATAGGGTCACCATAAGTTGGGATCGACTTGAAGGCAGTCCATTTCCATTTCCAAACATGATTGCACAAAAATAAATCCCACTGAACTCAAAAAGTATGCAGCTGATCAAACCCATCCTCCCTTCTCCTCCCCCTCCCCATGGTCAGTTTTACTTACCTTAAGTATGATTGCACACGAGTAAATACCATTGAACTCAATAAGCATGCAAATGATCAAACCTGCCCTCCCCTGCCCCTTACTTTGCCCCTCCCCCTCCTTCCACTCCCTTTCTCCTTTCCTCTCTTCTCCCCTCCCCCTGCTCCTCCCCATGGTCAGTTTTACCTATCCTAACCATGATTACATAGGAGTAAATCCCACTGAAATCAATAAGCATGCAAATTATCAGACCTGGCTTTCCCTTCCTTCACCTCTCCCTTCTTCTTCCTGCCCTGCCCTGCCCACTCCATCCATCCCTCCCTCCCCCCCAGTCCGTTTTAATTATCCTAAGCATGATTGCAGGGGAGTAAATCCCACTGAACTCAATACGCATGCAAATGATTACTCCATTCTCGGCAAGCTTGCACAGGATCCCATTTCTTACCTTCTGGATTAAAATGCAGAGAAATTCACTAATAGACAAAAAAACCTTGCAGTTTAAGAATGTACCTATAGCCCACAGATATTTCTATCAAACTTTAAAAAGCAGGGAAATTGGGCAGCTATAGTGAATGCACCAGGGGAGCAGGAGACCTGACCTCCTCTCTGAGATATTGTACTGCCCTACAAATTTGTCAAAATGCAAACACAATCTGGGTTGGTCTTGCACAGTCCAATCCACTTCTTGTGTAGCTTGGAAGAATTCGGTATCATATGACACTGACCAATAAAAAGGCTTTGAAATCAATAAAAATAAATTTGACACAGGTTTCTAGGACGAATAATGAGGGAAATAAAATTTTCTAGATTAGATTATCTGTAGAAACATTAGTAACACAGGAATGAAGCAAAGTAAGAAAAACACCAACAAACATACAAAAATATAATTCTCCATCTTTGGAGATGGCAGGTATTGCTACCACTCACCATATGTTCAGAGGCACATGTTACCAAATTTTTCCAAGCTACACAAGAAGTGGATTGGACTGTGAAAGACCAACCCTGATTGTGTTTGCATTTTGACAGATTTGTAGGGCAGTACAATATCTCAGAGAGGAGGTCAGGTCTCCTGCTCCCCTGGTGCATTCACTAGAGCTGCCCAATTTCCCTGCTTTTTAAAGTTTGATAGAAATATCTGTGGGCTATAGGTACGTTCTTAAATCGCAAGATTTCTTTGCCTATTAGTGAATATTAACTACTGTGGTGACACAGGCCATGTCAACACCACAATCAAAACTAAATCTGCCAAATGGAAATGCAACATCTTGGCATGATTTCAAGAGAGGGTGGAGCAACTAGCCATCTAAGCTTCTGGTTATTATCTTTTCCTTTCACAGCTTCTTTATTTAAATCGCTTTAAATAGCTGAATGACAGGCAAACATGCAGACAGGTACAGCAGTATCTTTCGTATCAGTAACAATCTGCCCCTGATGAGATTCTGCCTCACAGGTATAAAGCACTAAACCTGTAGACGGGGAGGAAATAGCCAACCTACTTAGTGTGTCCTGTCCCTCCCCCTATTCAGCCTAATAGGAACAGTTACCTCTGTGAAACTGAAGAAAAGTCCAACTCCACCAAGGATTTTCAAGGCCTCGCCTGCATGTTCCATCATCACATCTCCACAACTGACGCACCCGCCTCTTGATTTTGTGCATGCCTGCAGGGGTTACAAATTCACTATGACTTTATTACTTGCAGTAAAAGGATCACAGGCTTTAAGGTACATTCACTTACAGCCAATGGCAGTGATCTCAAAAAAAAGGGACTTAATCAGGAATGAATTATGCAAGACTAGAAGTTGTGATGGTCTTGTAACTGGTAAACTAGCAACCCTTGAACATCAGAATCCTACAGAAGGCCCTGGAAATTGCTTGTCTAAAGGCAACAGTGTTAGTTGGTTTTGTCAGAGATGGTAATAAAGGCAAAGCTCACAGTTAAATTCTTCAGATGCAGTGCAAACCTAGCTCCCTCCTGACTTTGCAACTGAAGAAGACACACAAACCAGCAAATCAAATAGTGCTCAGCCATCAGCCCCTCCTACCATGCTTCACATGGGTAGG
This sequence comes from Rhineura floridana, assembly GCF_030035675.1. Lineage (NCBI taxonomy): Eukaryota > Metazoa > Chordata > Lepidosauria > Squamata > Rhineuridae > Rhineura > Rhineura floridana. The sequence continues at coordinate 23,270,024 of NC_084482.1, forward strand.
GGGCAGGGGAAAGAGAATAGTTTTTAGGGACATCAGATACAGGACAATCAGTGCTATGCACAATCAGCTTCAAGACTTGGAGGACTTGCTTCCCCCTCCCCGCACAAAAAAAGCTTGACCTTGAAGATGAGTAGTTTTATCTGAACTTCAGGCACTTAATCTCTAAGTGTTGTTTATGTCATCACCCTTAGATATTCAGATGCTGCCTATTCAAGTTGGAATGAAACAAGTACAACAAGTCGTTCATGCTCTGGTAACTTCTAGATTGGACTACTGCAATGCGCTCTACGTTGGGCTGCCCTTGAAGATAGTTCGGAAACTACAGTTAGTCCAGAATGCAGCGGCCAGATTGTTGATGCGGACCAGAAGGTCCGCTCATATAACACCTGTTTTGGCCCATCTGCACTGGCTTCCTATTTGTTTCCGGGCTAAATTCAAAGTGCTGGTTTTGACCTATAAAGCCTTACATAGCATGGGACCGCAATACCTGGTGGAGCGCCTCTCCCAATATGAAACTACCCATACACTGCGCTCAACATCTAAGGCCCTCCTCCGAGTACCATCCCATCAAGAAGCTCGGAGGATGGTGACTAGAAATAGGGCCTTTTCGGTTGTGGCTCCCGAACTGTGGAATGGCTTCCTCGATGAGGTGCGCCTGGCGCCGACGCTGCTATCTTTTCGGCACCAGGTGAAAACCTTTTTATACTCCCAGGCATTTTAAAGTGTATTTTTACAGTATTTTATTACTATGTTGTATTCTGGATGTTGTTTGGTTCTCGTATTGTTTGTGTGTTTTTGTTTTTTGAGTTATTATATTTATTGTATTTATATATTGTGCCTGCTTTTACCTTTTATGTACACCGCCCAGAGAGCCTTCGGGCTTAGGGCGGTATATAAATTAAATTAATTAAATAAATAATGTTTGCTATATTGAAAAAAGATTTGTTCTCTTTAGTAGACAGACCTGTTAAAGATTTGGTTGGTTAACCAATTGGTTTAGAAAATCAGCAAATTTGAACTTAAGAAAGGTGGAATTTGGGGAAGGGTATTGATGAAATGAGAGATCTACCACTCTTTCTTGGACAGACCACCTTCATAGAATAGTAGAGTCTGCAGGGGCCTATAAGGTCATTGACTCCAACCCCCTGCTTCATGCAGGAATCCACCTTAAAGCATACCCAACAGATGGCTGTCCAGCTGCCTCTTGAATGCCTCCAGGGTTGGAGAGCCCACCACCTCCCTAGGTAATTGGTTCTATTGTCATATTGCTCTGTTAGGAAGTTTTTCCTGATATTCAACAAAAATCTGGCTTCATGTAACTTGAGCCCATTGTTCCATGTCCTGCACTCTGAGATGATCGAAAAGAGATCCTGGCCCACCTCTGTGAGACAACATTTTAAGTACTTGAACGGTGCTATCACATCTCCTGTCAATCTTCCCTTCTCAAGGCTAAATATGCCCAGTTCTTTCAGTCTCTCCTCATAAGGCTTTGTTTCCAGGCCTCTGATCATCCTCATTGCCTTCCTCTGAACTTGTTCCAGTTTGACTGCATCCTTCTTAAAGTGCAGTGTCCAGAACTGTATGCAGTACTCAAGATGAGGCCTAACCATTGCCAAGTAGTGGGGAACTAGTACTTCACAAGATTTGGAAACTATACTTCTGTTAAACAAACCTAAAATAGCAGTTGCCTTTTTTGCAGCCGCATTGCACATTTGACTCATATTGGGCTTATGATCAACAACAATTCCAAGATCTTTCTCGCATATAGTAGTGCTGAGCCAAATATTCCCCTATCTTATACCTATGCATTTGGTTTCTTTTTCCTAGGTGTAGGACTTTCAACTTATCCGTGTTACATTTCATTCTGTTTTCAGCCCAGTGTTCCAGCCTATCACGATCACTTTGAATTTTGTTTCTGTCCTCCAGGGTATTAGTAATCCCTCCTGATTTTGTATCATCTGCAAATTTGATAAGCATTCCCTGCGCCTCCTCATCCAAGTCATTAATAAAAATGTCAAAGAGCCCTGAAGTACCCCACTTGTTACCTCCCCCCCATTTAAGAAACAATTGATAAGCACTCTTTGAATACAATTCTGTAGCCAGCTGTGGATCCACCTGATAGTTGTTCCATCCAGCCCACATTTAGCTGTCTTGCTAATCAGAATATCATGGGGCACTTTGCCAAAATCAAGATATATTATGCCCATAGCATTCCCATAGTCTACCAGGAAGGTTACCCTATGAAAAAATAAGATAGATAGTCTTGCAGGATTTGTTCTTGACAAATCCACGTTGGCATCTAGTAATAACTGTATTGTTTTCAAAATGCTTACATACTGATCCCTTTATAATCTGCTCCAGAGTTTTCCCAGGGATTGATGTCAGACTGTCTGTAGTTCCCACATTCCTCCTTTTTGAAGATGGGAACAACAATAGCCATCCTCCAGTCAAATTAAATTCTTTTATTCCTACAGAAGGTAATATACTAGAGCCAAAGTGGCATTAAACAATACACGTGCACACACGCACATAGATATGCTCCCTTCAATCTCAACCCCACTGATTTAATTTGAGGGCAAATATTTGTATCAGCTAGAACTTTGGTTGGTGAATCTACCAATTAAATCCAACCATCATTTCAATGCATGAAGATAAAGAGAGAATATTTAAATATATATATATATATATATATGGATGGGTTGAGATTGGCTCACAATCTTAAAGAGAACAAGGAGATGAAGGCAAAAGAGTTCAGGTGCACTCATTCATTGCACCAAAGTGATTGTTGTGGTATGTGTTATCTGTTAAGATAAGCAGGTTTCCCACTGTAAGCTGCCTGGAGTGGAAACCATCTGGGAATGATACACTACCTATAGCGAACTCTGTGGAAGAGTGTGTGAGTGAGTGTGTTAGTGAAAGAAAGTGTATCTTATATCAAATGCTGCCATCGCCTTGACATGATCAGAGGTTCCATGACTCAAATCTGACTTGAGCAGCCCATTGATAAAATAGATTTCTTGCGAGGCAGAAAGTGTTGAGCCTTTCTTGAAGGAAACAAAGAAACACTTGTCATCTGACTTTGTACTCTGTGTCTAATACTATTCAAATGCTCACTTAACTGATAGACTGGGAAAGTTTGATAGAACCTGACCTGAGACATGTTCTTAGCCAATTTCTAAAATATTTTATTTTGTTGATTATGAAATATATTTCTCTCTGAACCTTGATGCAAAGAAAAAGACCTGGTTTTGGAACAGTTAGAGAGCTACTAACCTTTTGGCATATCTGGAAAACTGAAGGAATGTAGAATCTGCTGTGTACCTAAATTAAACATTTATATTCCACTCTGTATATAAAGCCTGGAGCTAGTTTGAAAACTTTATTTCGCTACTGAAGCTCTCTCTCCCCATTATAAAATGTCTTCCAGATGTGGATGAATTTAATGTTCAATTACAAACAAGTCAAAGGTTAAAGCTAATCTTAGATAGCTTCATTTTGGGTTGTATCCATTAGTACTAGGTAACGTGCCCATCGCAAGGATTTACACTTGCACAAGAGAACTTGCCCCCTCCTTTCTCCACACACCTATTTGTTCTAGGGGTTCACCCAGTCCTCCAGAGCACATCTGGGGAGGGCATAGGGTACATGTGGAGGGGAAGGGGGGAAGTCCTGTTGCACAACCGGAAATCCTTGTGCTGATTGCATGCATTAGTTGGAGACAGCTCACAGACCTTTATTTTGTTAAAACTGCAGACTCCGCATCAACTGCCATTCTCTCTAGTGACGTCATTCTCCAAATAAAATTCAGGTTTATAGCTTGGGGTCTGTCCCTTTCTATAGTAACCTGAACTGAGCAAGGTCTGGGTTAGAGCCGCCCCCTGATGAAGAGCATGCTGTTTTCAGCAGCAGTAGATACAAAATTTATAAGAACATAAGAAGAGCCTGCTGGATCAGGCCAGTGGCCCATCTAGTCCAGCATCCTGTTCTCACAGTGGCCAACCAGGTGCCTGGGGGAAGCCCGCAAGCAGGACCCGAGTGCAAGAACACTTGCCCCTCCTGAGGCTTCCGGCAACTGGTTTTCAGAAGCATACCACCTCTGACTTAGGGTGGCAGAGCACAGCCATCATAGCTAGTAGCCATTGATAGCCCTGTCCTCCATGAATTTGTCTAATCTTCTTTTAAAGCCATCCAAGCTGGTGGCCATTTCTGCATCTTGTGGGAGCAAATTCCATAGTTTATGCGCTGAGTAAAGAAGTACTTCCTTTTGTCTGTCCTGAATCTTCCAACATTCAGCTTCTTTGAATGTCCACGAGTTCTAGTATTATGAGAGAGGGAGAAAAACTTTTCTCTATCCACTTTCTCAATGCCATGCATAATTTTATACACTTCTATCATGTCTCCTCTGACCCGCCTTTTCTCTAAACTAAAAAGCCCCAAATGCTGCAACCTTTCCTCGTAAGGGAGTCGCTCCATCCCCTTGATCATTCTGGTTGCCCTCTTCTGAACCTTTTCCAACTCTATAATATCCTTTTTGAGATGAGGCGACCAGAACTGTACACAGTATTCCAAATGCGGCCACACCATAGATTTATACAACAGCATTATGATATCGGCTGTTTTATTTTCAATACCTTTCCTAATTATCCCTAGCATGGAATTTGCCTTTTTCACAGCGGCTGCTCACTGGGTCGACATTTTCATCGTGCTGTCCACTACAACCCCAAGGTCTCTCTCCTGGTCGGTCACCGCCAGTTCAGACCCCATGAGCGTATATGTGAAATTCAGATTTTTTGCTCCAATATGCATAATTTTACACTTGTTTATATTGAATTGCATTTGCCATTTTTCCACCCATTCACTCAGTTTGGAGAGGTCTTTTTGGAGCTCTTCGCAATCCCTTTTTGTTTTAACAACCCTGAACAATTTAGTGTCGTCAGCAAACTTGGCCACTTCACTGCTCACTCCTAATTCTAGGTCATTAATGAACAAGTTGAAAAGTACAGGTCCCAATACCGATCCTTGAGGGACTCCACTTTCTACAGCCCTCCATTGGGAGAACTGTCCGTTTATTCCTACTCTCTGCTTTCTGCTTCTTAACCAATTCCTTATCCACAGGAGGACCTCTCCTCTTATTCCATGACTGCTAAGCTTCCTCAGAAGCCTTTGGTGAGGTACCTTGTCAAACGCTTTTTGAAAGTCTAAGTACACTATGTCCACTGGATCACCTCTATCTATATGCTTGTTGACACTCTCAAAGAATTCTAATAGGTTACTGAGACAGGACTTTCCCTTGCAGAAGCCATGCTGGCTCTGCTTCAGTAAAGCTTGTTCTTCTATGTGCTTAGTTAATCTAGCTTTAATAATACTTTCTACCAGTTATAGCCAAGAAGTGAAATTCTGAAAGGAGAAAAGCTAAATGAAGCAAGACAAGTTTGAAAGGATAAAGGAGCATCAAGTGAGTGCTTCACACAAGAAGGGCAGCAAAGGAAGAAGAGTGAAGACAAGAGGTACCTGCAGAGATAGAAGGCTGAACAAGCAAGACAGATCTGACAGGGCCACAATACAAGAGGAAAAATAAATAGCAAGCAGCAAGATCGTCATAGGAAGAAGAGTATGCAGTAGGGCCTCGCTTTTCGGCATTCTGTTAATACGGTGCCAGTGGGGTGATCAGCTGGAGGGGGGGCTGGAGCTCCCCGCACTCCAGCTGATCATGCCGGAGGAGGGGAAGATCTGATCTTCTCCTCCTCTGGTGCAATCAGCGGGTTAGGTTCCAGATCTCCGAGCTACACCTAACCTGCCATATGAGTGGGGCTCTGCTGTAAGCTGAATCCTGGGTTGTATTCAGCCACATTCTAAGAGCTGACCCACTGAAATTAATGAACTTAAATTAGGCTCTTCTATTAACTTCAGTAGATCTTCTCTGAGTAGGACTAGCATTGAATATCACCCACGGTAAAGTATTATTCTGCATCATCAGCATTTAAGGAGTAATAAAGAGAAAGGCAACAAAAAGAAGGTATAAATGGTCAGAGCAGCAGCCAGGATAGATCACACATAGAGTAGTGTTCTGAACAGAGACTACAAAGCAAGGAGATTGTGGAAGGCTAGTTAATATGTTACAGTACTTAATGAAACAGGAATCTGTGGATGGAGTGGGCGGGGAGACAGCTAAACTATAGCAAGAAAAAGGCAGCATAATTGCCTAAAGATTGATATATTAGGACAATGGTTTTCAAGCTGTATTATGGGGAATCCTGTGATTCCTTGGGAGTTTAGTGAGAAAAATAAGTCATGGCAGACAAGCTTCCCTTGAAAAGACAGCTTGCACATCTCTGCCAGTCTTTTCCCAAAATGCACAATCACAGGGATGTGTTTGAGGGCACATTCACATGACACAATTATAAAACAGAACAGGTCTGGCCAGTATCCTATATGAATCCAGTAAAGCATGTCCCAGAAATCATCTGTACTAAGCTGGGGCTCTTAGGCAGATGTTCTGAGAAGCAGATGCTAACAGTCTGAAAAAGCACTGCATCTGGAAAATGACAAAAGAGGAGAGGGAGGAAGAGGATCCCAAGTCACATAAGACAAAAGGAATGAAAGAACCATTAGTGTTAAAAAGAGGCCATGGTTGGGAGGAAGAGTAAAAGACTTTTTTTCCTGTTCAGTCTCAAGTGGCCAGCTACACTGATTGAAATAACAGTGAGTATAGTCTGCAAACGTATGGTAATTTAGGAATGGTTAAGTGCACCAAATGGAAGAAGGGAGAAAGAACAGAAAAGGATTTTTAAAAAATCCTGTCCTCTGAGCACAGTATCGGAAGAAAATGGTGATGGACCATAATAAGAAATATATTTTAACTGTTGGAATTCATATTGCTGCTTTATTTTTAACTGGTCTGTATTTTTTTTACATAATTCTATATGGCTGCCATTTAAATGGTTTAGTTTTTATTTAAAACAGTATTGTTTTTATGATATAGGCCACCTTTGGGGGCATAGCCACACAAGGCACTTTACATAAATAAGTTGATAAATATGATAAATATAAATAAGGAAAAGGTAGTATAAAAAAAATAAAGATGGTGAAAAATTCAGAAGAGGAGACTTATTGATAGCATCAAATGTTGAAGAGACATGAAGCATTGGGATTTGCACTTTTACAGCCCAATCCTACGTGCCAAATTTGGGCCAGACTTGTATGTACTCTGCTTAGGATTGGGGTGTTAGTCACTTGCATCCACAGAGCACCACCCTTCATGTGCCACATTAGTTCCATGTTTTCCCAACGAGGCCACTTTCTAAAGTAAAAGGTTTTGCCAGCTTGTTTCAACTAAGAGTTTGACTTCCCATATATTTGGCAAATATGGGAGGGAGAAAAATATGAGCAGAAAAAGAAAACAGCTTATTCTTTAAGAGACTCCCCCCCCCATTTTGACCAAAATATTAGGTACTGTCAACTATCAGTACATAAGGACCTCAAGGTTTTTAAAACAATCAGTCAAAGGTCCATTAGATCAAGGCTTAAATCTGGTTGTATCCAACTCTGGATGCATTAGACATGTAGCAAACAGCACAAAGCATGAAGTACTTTTGCCCATCACTTCCAGCATTAAACAACCTCAATCAGAGCACATATACTTTCACTAGGTAAGTATATTCATCAGTATATATCCCTGTCCTCTTTGTATTCCCATTTTTCACAGTGCTTATTGACCCACCAACCTCCAAGAAGCGACTCTCAACTAAGACTACTAGCCTTCTTCATTTGAGATCCATTATACGCAGTAGGTTGCGTACAGCCATGCTACTCTGAACACGCCTGATCTCAGAAGCTAAGCAGGGTCAGGCCTGGTTAGTACTTGGATGGGAGACCGCCTGGGAATACTGGGTGCAGTAGGCTTAGAGGAAGGCAATGGTAAACCACCTTTGAATACCTCTTACCACGAAAACCCTGTGAATACATCCAAAAAAGATTCATAGAGTCACCATAGGTCGTAATCAACTTGAAGGCATATAACAAATACGCAGTAGGTTAGTGCTGGACCAAGGTCTTGCTCAGTTATCTGCAAAGCAAACAACTAAAAGTGAAGAGCACACTTACTGCATTGCACAATTCAACATCAGCCTTGAATTCAGCGGTGTTGTTGAATAGCCCACAGCAGTTAAAGCTATTTTCCAGTGACTTCTTGGTGTCGTTGCTCATTTCCCAGGCACCGCTCAAAAGACTTTCCTGAGAGGGGAGAGAGCTTTGTAAGCAAAAGGAGCAAGGGGGAGATTCCATGTCATTTGAGATACAAACCTCTTTCAGGTCCAGATAGCCAAGGAAGCCAATTTTCCCCTGCCATTAATCAATTTGCAATGAATGACGAGGTGGATGGGGAGTTTTACAAGCAGCAGCAGCTAGATTACTATGTGCCAAACAATGGTAGATAGTCAGATAACAAAAACATCCCAATAATCAATGACTGAAGAACCCTGTTAGACAAGCAGTAGTCTGGTAGCTGTAGCAAGGAAGAGATCACATGCAGGTGAGTGAGGAGGCTTGCACAGGACAGCTGAAGTGCTTTGCTCCTCCACTTTCCCAGCATAGAAATCAAGCAGGCTTGCTGTACCTAGCAAGAGAATGCGGCAGGCTGCTGAGGGAGGACAGGAGCCCCCCCCATCTCCCCCTCACCAGCAGGCGAGTGACTTTTGTGCACTCAGAACTGCAGGGGTGCTACAGAGAGAGGAGTTTGAGTCTGCTATTCTCTCCAACATCCCCAAGCAATGTGAGAAACTCACTGATGTATGTAAGAGCTGGATGAGAGGTGCTTGAGGGCAGATACGCAACTGAGCTGGAAGAATGGAAACCATGCACAAATGAAGATTTACCTTCCTTTTCTTTGTTGTTGTTGTTTTTTGCTTGGGGTAACAAAGGGGGGGGGAAACTCTCCCCACTGCTAAGCTTAGACAATAAAGAGGAAATTTGCTTATGTCCCTGCCAACCACAGCATGCTGGTTTATCAGTGCACCCAATCGCAGCTTCCACATCACCCCAGTTTGTGTCACAGGCCTTTCGAAGAGGTGCAAGCGGTTGGTAAGGGAGGCACAAACTGAAGCCCTTGGAGCCTGTTTGGGGCATCCACTCCACAGTCCAATCTGCTCTTCTCCAATCAATGAAAAGCAAGCAAGCATGAGGGCCTTGTTCTCCAGTAAGCATGTTGTGGTTTGAGCTACAGGCTGAAACAGTCCACAAGTTCCCTCCAAGCCTGAGTGGGACTCAGGCAGGAAGGTGCCCTTACCTGTTTACTTCTCTTGAGCGCCAGACATGAACAGGAGACTCCAAACTGGAAAATAAACACTAGTCCTAGAATGATCATGTACTGAAGAGAAGGTGCCATTAAGGAAATGGTTGGGAAAGTGCAAAGATTCTAAAAAGGCCTCCGGTGAATAGCCAATAATCCAAGTTGGAGATAAAGCCTTTGACCCTCCAGTTTTTAACATGGCATGCATTCAGTCAGGTGCCTTTTTAGACTGTTGTCTGATATTAAGTGGTAAAAATGAAAAACAACCCTCCCTCAGAAAACTGATATACCATGAAAACACATCTTGGACATGCAGGGCCCAAATGCCTCAATTTTTAAAAAAAAATTACACTGCAACTTTCACTCCAGGTTTAAAAGTTTACTGTTGGTGCCCATGCTGCTTTCGTTTAGTACTGAAGGGTCTTTTGCATTCCTTTCCAAAACCAAATTTGCTTTTAAGACTTTCAAGAGGGGAGAGCAGTAACTTATAGTACTATCATAAAACAAAATGCATGACGCCCCTTGGACCACCCACTTGCCACAACCTTTTGAAAAGCCGCTCTCAAATGCTGTGGTCTTGACACAGCAGCTAACCTCCCTCCAGATATAAACACCATCCAAAACTTCAAGACGCTCTGAAGTTTCATTTTAAGGATCGGTTCCCTTTCCCATAAAAAATTAGCAAAAAAACCCCCAAGTTGCATTTCTGGGCAACATAGTTTTGTCAAGCAGAAAACCAGGTGCAGCTCACAGGCTCAGTCTTCCTTTGGCTACAGCCATTCTTCTGAAGAAAGACTTCAGCACCGCTTAGCAAACGTCATTCCTTTTTTCTCTCTTTCCCCCACCCTACTCCCAGTAAGATAGCATCTACACCCCCACATCATACCCCTGTAGAAGACAGCATGTCTATCTGCTATTGACATCAGATTTTTTTTTTAATCTCCTGTACATCAGGCATACGTGCCACAACAATCCCACAAAATCTGGGTCACGATAGGGATTTAGTACATGGATCAACAAGAGAAGCTGCAATCCTGGGGACTGAACTCTGCCTTCATGATGATACTAGGCACCACTTCTTCCTCCTAATATTATTCTTAGACATCTTTGTGCATTCAGCGAGCATGCAAATATCTTGGGAGTGCTGCATACTCTCTTAACACTGGAAATAATTGCATGAAATCACGTCGTCTGGTATGTCAGGTGGAACATAATCGGAAGATTCATCAATGGCTTATACAGCTAATTGGTATCCCTTGGTGGTGGTGGGAAACATAGCACAAATGGGTATACATTGAGTCTGCCAAATGTAATATGAAAAAGCAAAGCCCCTTCCACAATTTTGTAAGATGCAAAATGCCACTCATTGCCATCTGTTGGGTGCATCTGCATCCTGGCATCTGACACTCTGTTTGAGGGTATGGTGGCAATTTAGTAGCTTTGGCCAGACCTGAAACAGGGTGGGGAGGGGAAGAGGGCAACAGCTAAATATCACATACAGAACAGTAGCCTCCCCCCCCCCAAAAAAATACAGTCAAAACAATGCAAATGTGAACTTTCCGCTAAATATATATATATTTAAAGATGAAAGCTTGAACACCATCTTTATGTCATCTAAGCTATCCTTTTCTTTAAAAACGTACACGGGCCTTTTTCCATGGATACATTGTTATTTACTTTTACCATTCTGTTTCTTCAGTTTACATACATTATTATTTTGCAATATTGTTAAACTCTACAATTAATTTTCATTTCTATAGCTAACCTGCGATTTTTGGTGGGGGAGGGGTAAGGGATATGAGAGAGAGGGAGAGAGAGAGAGGACAACACAGCTCTTCCACCTAGAGGAAAAGCTACCACCACCAGTTCAAGAAAGGCTACTTTTCATTTGGTTTTGAACACCATCACTGTGGAGCCAAATGTTACTTTTGCTTAAGGCACTGGAACCCAGTGAACATTTTGCATGTTACCATTTCCTCGTATAGTTCCATGTCAGACATCAAAAAGCAAAGTCATACAACACTTAGACAATCTCAAAACCCCTGTAAAAGGAGGTGGATTTCATACCAAGGCAAAGCAAGCTGCCTCTTCTCAAGCACTTATCACTGACAAACTAATATTTTCTCCTGATAAAAATAGGTTACATACTCAGGCCACTCTACACTCTAGAAACATCTGTATGGCCCTTGAGACTTCTCCCAAGTCACCTCTTCCCAGCCACACCCCTTGCTGGCCTTAGTTCACACCCTCCTTGAGTGTTTTTGCCTGGCTGGGATGTATCTTGAACTCTGATAATGACTCTTGCTTGCCTAGATGAGGACAGAAAGGGACATGCGAGTGTGTGTAAAAGTTAACCTGCTATAAAAGGGGGGATTGCTCTGCCCACTTTTTCCTCTTGCCCTGCCCACTGCAGGCAGGTGGCCCTGGACAGTTGCCCACAAGAGAATGCAGCTGTTGGGCTGAAAAAGATTCCCCAACTCTGCCACACACACTCACCCAGCAGTATCTTATTTCTGATGAGACATACACAGGATTGCATCCCATGTAAAGGGGGATGTAAAGGGATAAAAAATAGTATGCCGAGACAAGCATTTGTCACAACAATGAACTCATGACTAGCTGCAAATTCCTGTGATAATACCTACATCATGCAAGTTGGGTCTTCTAGATGTATTGCATGAGAACAGCCCTCAGGTCATTATTCCCCCGTCTCTATATTTGTATGCTTACAATCTACTGGTGGAAGTATCTTCAGAAGATAAGGAGGACTGGGCTGCTCCTAAGGAAGAATTAGATAATGTGATAAATATGGAGCTGCCATTAAAAAAAAAAAAGAGTGTCTCCCACTCCCTCCCAATGTCTGTCTTACTTTTTTGAATTTGTTACCTGCCCTTCACCACATGGTCCCAGGATGGGGTAAACATTTTTAGTTCCCATCTCTCCTATCGAATATAAATAACTCAACCTGTGTGTCCTCATGCTACATGTTTTCTCAGCTATAGCATACAATAATGTGGAGCAGGGAGGGAAACTTATTGGAAGATGGTTATGTAATGCTTCAAGTTTCACTCAGTCATCTTAGAAGGATGCAATTCTTCACAGTCTTCCTTGACATCCAATTCTGCCTTTCCTGACAGACCGCATACACCATATTACATTCAGGGCAAATGAACCTTGGGAACAGAGCACACTTCTTTATAACCCTATAAATCTCCCTGCAGTCATTAATCCCATTGGATGGCCTTGCAAAACATCTCTCAGCTTAAGCTTTCTGAAAAGGCTGCTGCACGAAATGGAGAAAGGTGCAAGATGCAAAGGTTAATAGGAAAGGAATCTGTTATATTTTAGGCATATTCCCTGACATATCCATGTAGAATTCCTTGAGTCAGAGGGATGGAAGGGATTAAGCAGTAATAAAATTCCAACCCTTGCCTTGAATTTAGTGAACATAAGACCCTCTACTAACTTGCCTTTTCCCCTTTGACAATTGATTATCTAGGCAAGCAAGAGTCATTATCAATTGATAAGTCACATAGCCCTCCACAAACAGAACAAGAGGCTGCAAAGCAGATCCTCTGTATGAAGCCTATACCAACTAGCAATATCAACAAAAAGGGGGGGAGGGGGAAACAATGTCTTTTTTGGCAGTCCTGATGTTCCAAAGGGAAAAAACTTAGAAAAACCTTTAAGCATCTTAGACTAAGTATGTATGTATGTATCTATCTTCTTCCCCCACCCCATAACAGCCCACGAAGACCAGAATAAAACCACAGCCTTCTCTTGATCACAGAGCTGTTTGCTCCTACAAATGGATACTGTGCTACAATTTAGCTGGACATGTCAGGTTTCATGTATGCCAATGCAAAGCATGGCAAGATCATCAAGTAAAAGTCTTTGGATGGCAGGACAGATGCGCTGAGCCCTGCCTTGCCAACAGCACAGAAGGATACAAAGAAGAGCATGACTTGGTGATGGTTGATAGCACCGATGAGCCCCACGATGGCGATGAGAAGCAGGAAGAAACCCACAGCAATGACCCCGCCGATGATGTGGAGGCTGTAAACAATGCCGTAGCCTCTGCCCCAGGCAGCCACACCAATCAGCAGCAGCCCAACCAGCTGGAAAGCAAGAAGGAGTCAGGGGAGGGGAGGAAGAATGGAAGAGTCAGAAGCACAGCACAAAAAAAACAAAAAAAAATGGCAACCCTAGCACTTCCTTCCTACATAGCTTAGTGCATTAACCGATATCTGCAACTCCTCCTAGTTGCCCTCTTCATTTCAACCACAGGAGCTCAAGGATACAGCTCTATCCATAAACCAGCACACTTTGAATTTAAACCAGTTTAATCCCATTAAAGCCAACCCAGTTCTGCAAGTTGGTGGATCAGGCTTCCCATCAACTGGGGCTTGATTTTAGTTTGGTTGTCGGGCTTTCCCTGCAAAAGACACAAGGTTTACCGGGAAACAGCAAAATTGCTGATCACACCTTTTTTTAAAAAAAAAATGGCTAATTTTAATGGATTTCTAGCAAAGGAAAGCCAACTCCACAAGTTTAAATTAGTAAGCTGTTTTATGAACTCTGCAAGTTTCTCCTTCAAATAAGAGCCTGTTATTCCTTCCTCTTTCTCTTCTCTCATAGGTAACAGAAAGTACAACCTATTCACTACAGCTTTTGGACTATTTGAAATATGAATAATCCATGCACTAGCATGATCCAACCTCTGATTGTTGCATCTGTCATATGAACCCTTTCTTGTTTCAACTTCAGGTACTTTGCTTAATGTTAGACGGTTATTAACAATTACCACTTCTGTTCTGAGATCCAAGCACATACTTAGAATGAACACAAACCCACAAATAAGTTGTAATGTGCACATGTTAAATGAGCACACACAATAATTTAAGATCAGAAGGCTATCAGCATTCCAGCTGTCCCCATTTCCAGATGGGGTATTTTTACCTCCCGATTGGGAGTACCTGCTTACACATTTGATATGCTAGTTACCTTCTGTAGCATAAACCACTATTGTGTGCATCCATGTGAAAGAGCTACTCTTAGTGACAAAAGCAAATCCCCTAAAGTTTATCCCTGGACTGGTTTCCATGCATTCAGCCTGCACTGGTAGGAGAACCCCCCTTATTTTTGTTTGTTTTAAACATAGCATAAAGTTGGGTAAATGAAAAATCTGTATTGCATGTCATGGCATGCATGAGGAAATCTGAAAACCCACATGCAAACAAAACTAGTAGTGGCATGGAAAACAGGATTAGGTAGCAAATAATGGAGTCCTAATCAGATATTTTTAGTCTTGTTTTCCGGTATATTTCTAGCTCTCATGGTTGCATTTGAGAAATTTTGAACACCCATTTACAATTTCTAAACAGAAAACTACATTTTACACAAAAAAACAGGGATCCCAAACCTATGTTTGCTATGTAAATACAAATGGAGGACCTAAAAGTATTTGCAGGGGTGGATGAGCCAGCAGGTGGGTGTGCTTAACTCTTCTTATTAATTCTTCTCTGCAACTTTTCCATCCTGGCACTTTCCCCACCTACTCATTTTTCTCAAGTAGGGCAGGAACAGAGAGACAGAATTTGCAGGCAGAAAAGGGTTAAGTACTCTGTCGCCTGCCAACCAACACTCTCCTGCAAATACACAGTCACCGCATTGCCATTAGCTAGCTGGCAAACACATTTACCAATTAAACATGCAATTCTGCCCCGAACACTTAAAAACTAGGCAGCATCCAGTAATCTGCTGGCAGAATCCCATCATGTCACTGTTCCTGTATCCTCACATCTCTGCACACCCATTGCCTCACATTACTCTGCCTTCTTCCTTGATCATTGCAACAGGATAATCCAAATCAATTGTGAAACCAAAACATGTTGCTTACAATGTTTTGCACCTCCAGAACTTCTAAGAGATCAGGAAAAAACTTCTAGTATCCAACGCTTCCTGTTGTCCACCGAAAGCCCTGATCCCAAACCCCACCCACCCTCTTTCCTCTCTGCTGTTGCCCTATTTTATTGATATTATGAAATACCAAACAGAGGATAGCTAGATGAAAAGTAGGTAGAACATGTCGCACTACAAGTACAACATAGTGATTAAGGTGGCAATTACTTCAGCTTAAAAGACATTCTTGCTTGGACAGACTTGGACAGGCCATGGACCCATATATGGTGTCAACTTATTAAAATGTTCATTGTGTTTAAATGAGCCAAATTTCCCTGGCCCTATGGATATAGAGTTAAGCATGGGCAAGCAAGCCATAACAAGTTATTTTAGGCCATGTTATTGCCCTGATAGAGAGACAATGAAGGACATCCTACTTCTGTACCTAATATCACTTGCAACATTGGGTGAAGGTTCTCCAGTTCCATTGTTCCACTCCTTCTAATAACGTCTTCAACTGGTACACTCAAGGACACTACTGAATTGAGGGCTAAATCACTTCTATATTCTTCATCAAGAATCAAGCAGCTCGGGAGAAGCCATGCTTCCCAGCTGCCAGCACTAGCCATCATAATTCTTTAGGGAAAATTATTCGTAACTCTGCTGACTTCTATGCAGTCCCTTAAACATTCAACCTCATCAGTAGTGTGTCAGGTTCTGGACACTACAGTTTAAAAATATGGACAAAGTGGAGTGCGCCTAGAGGAAGGCAATGAAGATTGTCAACAGAGCTGAAAATAAATCCTACAGGCTCTCCTGTCCGGGGTGATGGAGTCTTCAAGCAGAGCTGTTGGGGATGCTCTAGCTCTGGAATTCTCTTTAGATGAAGGAGCGGACTATAAATGGCCTAAAAAGCATCCTCCAACTCTATGATTCTCCTGATCAGGAAAAAGGAGTTGAGGTGGGAATAGCACAGGGAATAAATTACATCCATGAGCATAGAGAAAATAAACAACATCCATCATAATGGCAAGAATGTTGTTGGTAAAGTAAAAGTAACTGTAAGGCTGAATATACTCTCCACCATAAAATAATCTATATTCTGTGACTTGTGATGTTATAGTATCTGCTTATTTTATACAGCTTGCCCTACCACCAACATCCAGGTTTATAGAAGATTTTGAATTTCCCAGCAATACTGGGAAAAAGCAATGTTTAATTTTAGCAGAGGTATGGAACACACATACTGTATAGGAGAGGAAAGGAAATGTGCAGCATACAGCCCACAGGGTACTCTCTAGTTCGTGTGAAAAATGACTGATGAACTCTCATAAGCAGTTTTTCCCACTGTAACCATTAAGGGCTAGATACTTGCTTTCTTTAAAAGCTGGGAAATTTCTGAAAGAGGTAATTATGTGGGGAAATTACAGATACATCAAATATGTTTGGCCCTGGATATTAACATATCTGGAGATCTCATGCACATTAACCCTCTTGCTTTTGACTAAGATGAAATAGGGTTCTCTTTTGGAGAAGCTTAGGCTAGGATACATTGTTAAACAATTTGTTCAATGCATTCCTGCTCTACAGATACAAAGATGGCTGGGTTACACTTTCATATGCCCACAAAACATGGAATCTCAATACAATGTGTGAAGGTGACCTGCTGCCACCTTTTAGAACTTATTTGTTGTTGTAGGGCAGGTGTGGGCCCTCCAGATGTTTCTGGACTACAACTCCCATCTTCTCTTGCCTTTGGCCATGCTTGCTGCAGGCCCATCTGGAGGCCAAAGGGTCCTCACACCTGATGTAGGAGAAGAAAACTTTCAAGCTCTGCCATCAGACATTTCTTTAACCTTTCCTTTCCACTACCGCTTGGTACAAGTGTCTACATCTGTCCCCAGAATGTCCACTACTTTAAGAAGCGCTGAGGAACATGAAGGGAGGAATATTTTCAGTTGGGCAGATTTTATCCTACATACTATAGAAAGCAATGGCTGCCAACTACTCCCTCTTGAACTTTCCAGCTGAGACTTTCTACTCTAAGTAACTGTTTCTCAGTGCCCAAGGCAAAATAAATAAATAAATAAAGCAGGGAAATCTCCTGTTTAAAAATAAGAGTTCAAAGTTGTCCCTGCTTTCAGGGACCCTTGCATAGGATAAAGAAGCACTACTTGTGGCTACAGGTTTGCCTGGTAAGCTTGGAACAAGGCTATCTGATGCAGTCTGGCCTGTTCCTTACTCTTGGTGCTCTTTTCCTCCTTTAAGTGCAATCCTGTGTGTGCTTACTCAGACAATGTGTTCAGTGAGGCTTAACACCTAATATGAAGGTTTAGAATTGCAGCCCAAGTTAGTAAATTTGTCAGACTCGGGAGCCTTTTAAAGTTGTTATTCCCCCCACTCAGTATTCCAGCATTATTATAGCAGCACATACCCCACTCCCAACACCATCCTCATACTCACCATCCATGCCTTATTCACCCCAGTTCTCTTGTATATCTCACCAGGAGAGGACTTTATTAAGTCTGACCAACAGCCTATCAAGTAGCTACACTTGGAACATCATTATCTAACACTTCCTGTCCTGCCATTGTTTACATGCACATGAAATACTACACTGCTCTTAAAGCAGCCTTTTACATCAACTCAAATTATTGCTCAGATGTGAAAATCTGAGAAGACTGAAGCTTCCCTAAAGTTTAGATGGGGGCCCACTCAAACTGCAGATTATTTTTAGCATTGTGGTTTATTGGCCAATGTTGATAAGACCCAATAACACAAGCAAAAAGCTAGATAATAAATAAGGATATAGTTATCTCAGCTTCCAGCAGTCAGAGGAATACCCTGAAGCGATGCTCCAAACCTGCAGGGGCCTTTACATTTCTCCAACATAAAGAAGCATGGAGGAAAAACTCCAGCCCTTTCTAGGGCAGAAGACAGACACAGCAGTGCTGATAAAAACCACATCTCACATCTTATAACTAGATGAGGTGAGAAACATACAGCAAACACAACGGAAGGATCAACCCCAGCCAGAACACCTGGGCATCTTTTAAAACAAAAGCAGCATTTACTTCTATTGTTTAAGCTCCAGGTGTGTGCCACTGTGAGCTCCCCTGTCTGTGCTAGCCTGACATTACATCTGTCCAGTGATGCTGATGATACGTTTTTGAATTTAGCCATCTCTGCTGAACTGCAGCTCTTTATTTCCAATGAAAGGAAGATTACTTCCCAAGTCAGGTTCACTCCTACCTCAACCTCCCCCATCACCCTCCCCCCCAACGGTGATACACGCACGTAGACCGGTCAGCCGCCTTCTTCCCACGAGCGACCAATCCTGCCCCCTCCATCATCCCCTCCCCACCCACAGTAGGCATTTCTTACTGTAATGCTGAAAGGGCCAACAGATGACCCATCCTAAGCAAGGCCCTCCACCCCAAGCTTCTCAGGCAGCCTGCCCTCAAACACACCGCCCCCTATCCCTATTCCCCCGCCCCCACCCCCACCCCGTCCATCAACTCCACCCGCCAACCCTTTCTAAGACAATGCATGGGCTGGAGGAGATCAGCCGGCTGTCACACTCACCACGTAAACAACGTTCAGGGCGCACAGCGCGTTGCGTGAGCAGGCGAAGCCCCCGCAAACCATCTTCCCGAGCAGGCGTACCGCAGTCCCCTTCCCCCCTAAAAAAAAATAGAGACAACAACACCGCCCACCCCAGGGGCAGCAGTAGCCGCCACTGGTCCTACCCCTTTAAATCTCAGCCCGCCGCCACCGCGCCTGCGCGCAGTCACTTCCCCTGTTATAGGGGCTTTCTACCAGCTCGGCGCGTTCCCTATGTAGCACACCTACACTTTTCAACCTCGTGCGCATGCGCTCATGGCAGAGCTTCCCTTATTGGGAGATCAGATCTCTCCCATCCGGGTACTAAAACGAGGAGGCGGGAGATGCATCGATAATAGTTATCCAAAGGGATACAAACAATTAACACAGCCTTTATTTCCGGTTCCGATTAGAATCCTTCAGAGGTGGGGCAAGAGGTGGCGGAAGTATGTAGAAATTCATGTACAATTTAAAAATAAAAAAGGACACGTCTCGATACTTCCTTTCGTTGCAGAGCTTTTGAAAGAACGGTGTCCTAGACTTCCCCACTCCCAAATAGTTATTTTGCTGATGAGAGTAAAAAAGTTCAGATGGAAAATTAAAGCCTTTCTGTTTAAAATGTTTACATATTTCAAGAAGAAGAAGATTTCTTCAAGAAGAAGACTGTGGGTCTTCTCCCCCCCCCACGGCCGTCTTTAACGGAGTTGAGATAAATTCTAATTGTGTGTTTTGAATATTATGTGCATAGGGTTACAGTATTATTTTATTGTACTCTGCTTTGGAAATTTCTTGTAGAAAAGCAGATTATATGTATATATGGAATTTTTTTGTGGTAGAACCTACAGGTACAGTTTTGGTTGTCATTGGCAACCATTTTGTGCTGGCACCCACGGCACTTTTTATCAAGCCATGAGTACTGGCACCTCATTTTTTACCTATATCCAGATGTGGTTATGATTTGCCAGAGGACCACAAAACAGACTACAAATGGAATGAGAGAAGGAATAGCAAAAACAACAATACACACTAGAAAATGAAAGGGTATTACTGAACAGATCTTTTAAATTTATATGAATCTTTTTTTAAAAAGATTGTGACTCCTGAGGATTGGGAATGTCCCTGTTTAGATTTGGCAAGTAAAAAACTGGCTGAGTAGCAACCTTAAGTCTGCAAGCTTAGTCATACCTGTGTGACTAATTACTATTGAACTCAATAGGGGTTACTTCTAAGTAGGTACAGGTATACGGTTGCATTGCAAATAGGACACAATGGTTAATATAATTGTCCTGTTCTGTAGCAAAGGCAATCCTCCTTTTATGCCAGCCTATCTAGTCCACAAAGCAGGGATAACTTCAACAGCCATCAGCCCCAGCCAGCATGGCCAAATGCTCAGGGATAATGGGAGCTGCATTCCAGCATATTTAGAGGGCTGCAGGTCCCCCAGTCCTGATGCCCCCAATTGTTATTGCTGATCTTGGGGTGGACTTTGCACACCAAGATCAATCTTGCATCCCAGGGGAATTGTCTTAGCAGAAGACAACTGCAGTTAAGAGAAACAGGATAGCTTTTCTTTCTTCAGTTCTATGGTAATTGTTAGCTAGCTATACATGAAAAAATGAAAATGGACTGCCTTCAAGTTGATTCTTATGGCTACCCTATGAATAGGGTTTTCATGGTAAGCGGTATTCAGGGGTGGTTTACCATTGCCTTCGTCTGAGGCTCAGAGGCAGTGACTGGCCCAAGGTCATCCAGTGAGCTTCATGGCTGTGTAGGAATTCAAACCCTGGTCTCCCAGGTCGTAGTCCAACACTCTAACCACTATACCATGCTGGCTCTCGAGCTAGACATACACTTACAAATTATCATTGATCATAGGTCCTAATATATGAGGTTGCTTTCTGTGTGATCCACTGGCCACATTCACACCATATATTTATTCCACTATTATTCCACCTTAAACAGTCATGGCTTCCCCCAAAGAATCCTGGGAAATATAGTTTGTGAAGAGTGCTGAGAGTTGTTAGGAGGCTCCTATTCTCAGAGAGCTACAATTCCTTGTGTGATTTAACAATCAATTCCCCTTCCCAGGGAGCTCTGAAATTGTAGCTCTATGAGGGGAACAGGGGTCTCCCAGCAATGCTCAGCACCTTTCACAAACTACAGTTCCCAGCATAGTTTGGGGGAAGCCATGACTGTTTAAAGTGGAATAATAGTGGAATAAACGTACAGTGTGAATGCAGCCACTGTTCTGGTTGCGATTTCTCATTGCATGCAGAGATATGGCTCATTTGGGAGCACCACAAGTGAAGGTTTATTGGCTGGAAGGAAGGTATGCCCAGAATAGTGAGTTATGCAGAGATGTGGTAGACAGTCTTCTCTGTGCATGGATACTTTGGGTTCATTCATTAAGGAATGAACTTATTTCTCACCACACTAGTGTTCTGCAGAATGCTGTCTGAGAATTACTCCACTGATCTCAGCCCATCCTCTGCAATATGGAGATAATAATGACCTACATTGCAGGGCTGTTGTAAGGATTCCTGAAAGTATACAAAGTGCATTGAACTCATGAAATGTGGCATATAAATGATAAATTATTTTTATCACTCCATTATTGGCATTCTATCACGCCCTTAAGCATGATCAAGAGATAGAATCCAGGTTGGCTGTAGGCCAGGGAAGGGACAGGATTCTGGAGGCAAAAATAAAAGAATGGGTTTAGCTCGGTGCACCTTATAAGAACATAACATAAGAAGAGCCTTGTTGGATAAAACCAAAGGCCCATCTAGTCCAGCATTCTATTAGGGGCCAGCTGGATGCCTGTGGGCAACCTGTAAGCAGGGCCTGAGCACAACGGCACTCTCTCCACTTGTGATCAGTAGTGTAGTAGTGGCAAATTCAGAAGTGCAGGGTCCCTTCATGATAGTTGCAGCCATCACCACCCCTTTTTTTGCTGCTAGGTTGAAAATGAGGTCTTTGTTAATGCCTTCTCCCTCAACAACAGCCAATAAGCATCAAATGGGAGAGTTAGCAACTGAGAAGAGTATTCTCAGTGGTTGGCTCATCTCCTTCGCTCTGATTGGCTCCAAACAGCAAGAAAGGACAAAGAAGCATGTTAGAAGACTCTTCTTAGTGATTAACACACTCCCCTTTAATACTGATTGACTCACAGGATACTGGAGACATAGGGACCCTGCTCCCAAAAATTAAGGGGTCTAAGACCCCCTGAGACCCTGGATGACTACACAGTGCTTGTGATTCCCAGTAACTGGCATACAGAGGCATAGTGGACGTATAACATAGCCATCATGACAGGCTAGTTTGTTAATGGTAAATTGTGTTAATGTTTGATCTTCATTCCTGCGGCAAAAAGTAAAATGCTGCATTTGGGAACACTGTTGGTGATGAGGGCAAAACCTCCACGCCACTCTGGCCCTGACAGAGGGCGGTGTGGCTCCCTTGCTGGCAGGAATCAGTATACCAGGTTCAGATGCTGAAATACATATATACGCGAGTCCTCATTCCAACCCACCACCCACCTACACACGCACACACACACACCCCTCTTGACATAATGACAGTCGTTTGGCTAGTTATTTATTATCCCGTGCTGTGCCATCTTGAAGATGTCCTCCCACGGCTTGCATTCCCCAAGCAACTGTTGTAATAGTTACTCCTTAAAGAGAAAACTGAATTTTCTCTCCCTCCCTCCCCCCTCCACCACCACCTCAGCTTTTGCTTCAGCAATTTGTTTTTCTCAAAATGTCAGGTCTCCCTTCTGCTGTGCTGGAGTCAAGAAGCATTTCTTGCATGAACACTTCTAACCTGTAGGCTAGAGGGCAAAGGAACCAGGGTGGTGAATTAGAGATGTCTATGTGCAGTGCTCCACTGGTTTATCAAAGGCTGTTCCAGTAATACTGGGCTTCAGACTTTGCTTGACACACCAAGCTTACCTGCTCTGGAAAATCAATTATTCTCCCCTGTCTGCTTTCCATCAAGGAAGATGTTTGAGAAGCACATAGGAAAACATACTTCCACAATGCTTCCACAAATCTGCATTTTTGGTGACCGGTCAGTTTCATACAGCAGTTCTTTGGTGTAAACAAGACAAACTCATTTTGTCTGCATTGGGATTTGTTGGTCAGAGATTAGAAGGATAATATATTGCTCAAGACATGGAAAAAGAAAATAAACAGGTTTTTAAAAGTTGTCGTATGTCCCAGCATTACAAGAAACTGTCTCTGTTTTTCTGTTCCCTGTCCTTGATAAATTATTGTTCCCATTTTGTCACTACTTTTCTCTGGTGTGAAATTTTAGAATGACTTTTTAAAAACCTGTGTTGGCATCCACCCTGCTGTTTCTCACTCACAGAGATATCTCCCAAGCACCATCTCAGATTGTTGGGGAAGCTATAGCTCAGTAGCAGAGCATCTGCTTTGTACACAGAAGGTCCCAGGTTCAATCCCCAGCATCTTCAGGTAAGGCTAGGAGTGATTTCCTGCATGAAACCGTGGAGAACCGCTGTCCATCAGTGTAGACAGTACAAAGCTAGATGGGCCAGTGGGCCTGATTCAGTATAAGGCAGCTTCCTATGTTCCTTCCTACCTCACCCCTGCAGGTGAAATGCTAGTTCTGTGGCCCCAAGGCTACATGTGACCGGTCTCAGCCACTCTCTGTGCAGTTTGGCAAGTCCCCGGGGAGCCCCACCACATTTCTCCACTGCCCAGCTGATCATCGCCTGCTGTTGTCTGGTTGGCCACTGTGAGAACAGGATGTTAGACTAGATGGACCATTGGTCTGATTTCACAGGACTCTTCTTATGTTCTTATGTCATCAGTAGGTGGTGGTGAAAAGGCCAATATGTTCAGAAAATATCAGTATTTTGCAGAAGTACAAAAATATTTTTGAAAAATTCTAAGGGGGCAAAAAAAGAGACATGAAACAAAACAAAAATGCAAGTTTAACAAGCACTGAGTGTGCTCAGCAGCCACATAATGTTGAGTGTGTCAATTGGGTGGGGGGTGACAGAAAAGGCGAGGGAGTCGAACATCCCACTTAATCTCCTTAACAGTTTATAGGATCCTGGAGGAGGGGATGGCTAGTGGCCAGCACCCTGAACAGGAGCACTCTGGACAGGCGGTAAGAAATATACTGCAACATTTTGTTGCAGGTCCCATTGCATTATTTTATACTACTGTTCATGTCTTTAAGACCATAGCTGTGGGTTCCAAAGTGGAAGACTTTTCTGTCACCCATCCACCTGGTAGACCTCCCAACTCCCACTTGGAGGTTTCCTTGCAGTTAAGACGAGAAGCAGTTGCAGCCATCATTTTATTTAGGTCAGTCCTTCAGAGATAATATAGGCATTCTTCATATTAATGCAAAAATCCAGATTAGCCCACTTTAGTCATTGATAAGGGGATATAAAAGAATGAAATAATGACAGCTTTCGTGCAAGAAAGATCTCAGGATTTTTCAGTTTTCTATCCAGAGGGTTGTTGAAATGACGTGGCATGGCCTTGTGAGGTTAGATGGAAAGATCTCGGGCTTATGCCTTATAGCCCTGTTTATTATGTGTTGCAAATGGTCCTGTGTGTATTACAGAGAACTGTTCGGCATAATTAGCATGTGGAACGCCTTGATGCCAAGGCTTAATTTCAGCCAAGCAAACTAAGCAGGGTCCAGTCCCAGAATGCACTTGTCACAAGAGTCAAGGCTCAGTCCTGCAACAAGTGAGCCAAGATTTTACAACAGAATATCTGTGAAGATGGGACCAATTACCTGGGGGGGGGGTCTCTCCCTTGCAGGAGGACTTCAAACAGGAGCTGGGCCGCCATCCATTGAGAATGCTGTACATTTCCTGCACTGAACGGGTGCATTGGATTAGATGGCCCTATGATTCTGTGTCGGGGTAGAGAACCTGTGGTCTAGATCAGTGGTTCCCAACCTGGGGGCCGGGACCCCCAGGGGGGCTGCAAAGTAATCCAGAGGGGGCCGTGAACAGTAAAGAACTGAATTATTTATTGATTTGTTTAAAAAGTCTTCACTCCCTCGACACTGTCTGCTTTCCACTGGCGCTGCAGATGACACCTCCCCCTTGCTCCAAACGAGAGGGGAGGCCTTTTGCTGAAGCGCCAGAGCGTCTTTCAGGCACACTAAGGGCAGGCATCTGCCTATAAAATACATGGCAGATGCCAAAGGAGGCTGAGGGTGGAGCTACCAGAAAGAAGAGGGGATTACTATCACTGATTCCCGTCTCCTTGCACTGCCACTACTGACAGCGCGGCAGAGCTCGGAAAAGTTACTTTTTTAAACTACAACTCCCATCAGCCCCAGCCAGCATGGCCACTGGATTGGGCTGATGGGAGTTGTAGTTCACAAAAGTAACTTTTCCAAGCTCTGATGTCAGCGCCCTTACTTAGAATGAGAGCAGAGGGCTTTTTGTGAAACAAAAAGAAGCAATGCTGCAAAGAAAGGCTGCTTTCCCCCTTCCTTCCTGGCAGCCAAGCTGCCTCCCTGGGGGGAGGGGATCACAAAACATTTCCAGCTTATAAAGGGGGTCCCATGCTCATAAAGGTTGGGAACCACTGGTCTAGACGTTGTTGGACTCCAACTTCCATCAGTCTCGCTGCTTAGGATGGCCCATTGTCAGGGATAATATGAGAGATTGTCCAGCGATATCTGGAGCGCCACAGGCTCCCCACCCTGTTTCACGTGCATAGTACCTTTCCTAGGGTGACCAGATGTGAATGAGGACAGCAGAGTTCCTCTACTTTTTGTAGTGGTATAGAAGAGGGAATTTCAGCCACTCCAGCTTTTGTCATCCCTGCATGACAAGCTGCCATGGCCCCATACAGTTCCTAAGCTACCTAGTATTTACCTCCTCTGCACCTGTGAAAACTTTCACTGCTACTCAACTATTAGAAGTACAGGAAACTTGTCCACTTGAGCATTAGGCCTGTCTGAAGCAAGCTCTACCAAGGAGCAATTTAAACATTACAGTTTCTACATGGGAGCCACCAAAAAACACTAATGATGGCAATACATTACAGAGAGGCACACATCCCCTCCTTCCTTGTGAAGTAGGGCGGACTGGGAGGAGCTCTTTGTGTAATTTTATCAACGGCAGAGCTGCCATAACCCATGGTTTTGTTACCTTTTAGCCTGAACAAATGGGAATTCAGACTTATGGGTATATTTTAGGAGGGGAGACAGACAGACCTGAGTCAGCTGCCTTCTAGTAACCAAGTACAGTAGTGTTTGACACACAAGTAGCCAAATGGGGTGAGATGGTGTAGAAGTAAAGCTCTTTAGATCAACTCCTGGCCGTTCATTCAAGGAGAAATCAGAAACTGCATAAAAAGAAAATAAAAATGGATTTCTGACTAAGTTTAAAAAATGTAAATGTACTGCCTTCAAGTCGATTCTGACTTACGGCAACCCTATGAATAGGGTTTTCATGAGGCTGAGAGGCAGTGGCTGGCCCAAGGTCACCCAGTGAGCTTCATGGCTAAGTGGGGATTCAAACCCTGGTCTCCCAGGTTGTAGTCCAACACCTTAACCGCTACACCACACTGGCTCTCCTGACTAATTTTACAAGAACACAATTTCTAAGTATGTTCAGGTTTTACATAATGTACATCAAGGACAGGAAGTCTGTGGTCCTCCAAATGTTGTTTTAACTACAACTCCCATCATCCCTGACCATTGCCTATGCTGGCTGGGGCTGATGTTGTTGAGTCCAACAACATCTGGAGGTCCCAAGGTGCCTAACCCTGCTTTACATGCAAAGTTGCACAGGGCTCCTTCAGAGATTGAAGCAAGCAGTTATCTTCAGGACAAAGACATTCTCCAGCCATCCCACTTTTATACTATGTGTCAAGAAACCAATGACAGTCAGGTGGGGGGGGCAACCATCCAATCACAATGGGCAATGGAGGTGTGGGGTCCCAGGAAGTAGGCCAAATCCCTCTGAAATAGATGCTTTGCCATTCACAGGAACGTAAATTTCACAGGTGTCAATTGAGAAGTATCTCCTGTTCGACAGGGTTAACAGCAGGAGGAAAATCCTTGTGTGTAACTCAAGCAAAGCACAGGGTGCCTGTGCGTTACTTACGCTGCTCTCATGGAAGAAGAGCTTTTAGCAGGCAGAATATTTGTAAAGAGCCAGAGGGTTGGAGGTTTGATGTTTGTCACAATGCACCACTTTCTGCATTTAATATCAAAACAATTATCATCCAAGGCACTAGTGCATTATATGCTGTGTCTGCAAGCTACCATAGATACCACCTGGAATATACAATGGTGGTGTACACAGTATGCATGATGCTGCACATGTATGGACTGATGTACCACCATATGTGACTCAGAGGGCAGCTCTCTGGCTTATCTTAAAGCTGTTTGTAGGGTAACATGTGAATGCCAGCTACTGAGTAATAAGGAAAGTGCACCACATATGGGTCAGAGGCACGCTTTCTCTTTGTTGCTTCTGGTATATTTTGAGCACTGAAAACTGATCAGCCTATAGAACTTGCAACGGCCTAGACTTGCATGATAACAACGTAGATTGAAGCCTAGCATTGCAACTCGGGCTGAACATTTTCCACGGGCATGGTGATTCATGCCATAAGCCAAACCTGGAAAAAAGCCTTTGGACCAGTGATGTTTCTCCTGCTGTTTCTTGTGGGTCAAACAGCAACCTGAGAATGGTGGCGTATGCCCGTTTCTCCACCCTATTATCTCGTGGTCATGGGACAAATGGCTGCTTGAGAGTGGTGGTGGTGGGTTTTGGCAGGGGAGGAGGAACAGGATAAATACCCCTCCAGCTCCACTGCTGCACCCAGAGGTGCATTTTTGCTCAAGCCAAGAGAATCCCAGCGCAATCTTATATATGCCTACGCAGAAATAAGACCCATCGACTTCAACAGCAGCCAGGTAAGTGTTTCTAGGCTATGGTGTTGCCGCCCCATCATGTCTCTCCCCTGAGTAACCTGTCGTTTTGTCCTTCTAATTAGAGTTGTTTGGATTTCATGCATAAAAATGTTTGGGCACTCTGAGGCAACGTGGGATGGGCGAAGCAACGGAACAGTGATACCTTTTGCGGCTTCCTGCATTCACATCTGCATGCTGTCATTCACCTTTTCTCTCCTTCTCGGCTTTTTTTCTTTAACCCTGCATTACAAATTTAATTCCTTTTGCTGCTGCACAGATGTAGTTTGCCTGACAACAGCCGGTTCCTGATGGCTGCACAGAACCAGCAGGGAAGCAGCCTTCTCTAGGATGGAAGGTGATTGGCTGGTTGCCTCCTGTTGCTGGACAGCGTGTCTCTCTCCTCCTCCTATCATCCTGACATCTAGCGGACAATTATTCGAAATCCAGAGGAGCAGCTTGGAGGAAGGAACACATCAAGGCTAAATCCTCCCTCCCTTCAGGACCAGCCCAAGACATTTTTGCTGCTTAAGGTGAAGTGGTATATGATGCTTCTCTCTGGTCAAAATGCACTGTTTTTATTAGTAATGTTAATGTTTCTTGTAAACTGCTCAGAGTTTTTTGGTGGTTTTTTTTACAATCAGGCAGTATATATATGTTGATAAATAAATAAAACAGTACAAAAGGTCTGCCAGGTTATTTAGGCTTTTGAGGTAGAAAATCCCACACGGATCTCCCCCATCTCTGGCACTAAAAATACAACAATAATGAACAAAATAAATATTTGCTGCCTGTTCATGACACCCCAAATCAGCCACCTGAAGCAGCCAGCTCACTCTGCCTAATGGCAGAACCGGCGAGCCTGGGAACAGCTGCACTTGAAGTGAGCCAATGACCCTCACATATTATTTCTTTCTTTATTAAATTTATATCCCGTCCTTCTTCCCAGAAGGAGCTGAGGGTGGCAAACAAAGACACTAAAACACTCTAAAACATCTTTAAAATAGACTTTAAAATAACAAAACATCTCTAAAAACATTAAAACAAAACATCTTTTTTTAAAAAATATTTAAAAACATCTTAAAAAGCAATTCCAACACTGACGCAGACTGGGATAAGTTCTCCACTTAAAAGGCTTGTTGAAAGAGGAAGGTCTTCAGTAGGCACCAAAAAGATAACAGAGATGGTGCCTGTCTAACATTTAAAGGGAGGGAATTCCAAAGTCTTGGTGCTACAGCACTAAAAGTTGGCTGTCTATGTTGTCCAGAATGGACCTCCTGATAAGATGCTATCTGCAGGAGGCTCTCACCTGCGGAGTGCAGGGATTGGCTGGGCATATAAGGGAGGTAAGACAATCTTTCATGTAATTACCTGGCATGCTTTGTCTCCAATGGAGTGGTCAAAAACTGCAGGCCTGGGGCTGAATGCAGTCGTCTGAGCTTCTCGATCTGCCACTTGGAATTCTCCTCAGGTCACCCCGCCTTCCTCCAGGCCACACCCTTCACTGGCCCTGTTTCATGCTCCAAGTATTTTGCCTGGCTGGAATGTGTTCTTTTCTCTCCCCTTGCTTGCCTAGATGGAGGGGGAAAGGGGGGTGAGTGTGTGTAGGAACTAGCCTACTGTACAAAGATAAAATTTACAACTTTTTCTCCACCCACTTTTGCCTCTGACCTCACCCACCGGCATATGACCCTTGTAAGGTTGCCCAGAAGGGAATGCAGCCCCAGGGCTAAAAAAGTCCCCCCGCCCCCTCCTCTAGTAAGTTGAGCTTGAAGCTCTCTCAAAAACAGGATGCGGGCAAACATATCTAAACAGACATGAACAGTTGCTAAGGGAGGCTTGTGCTCATTTCACATTTTGCAGGGGTGAAGAACCCCAGCCAGCATGGCCAATGAATGTTCAGGGATTATGGAAGGTTAGGGTTGCCAGGTTCAGGGCCTGAGACTGATCCTGTATCTTTAGGAGAAGAGAAAGTCAGCCAAGTGCAGGTGTTCTTGCAACCCTGTAATGGGAAAAACCACAAGGTGGAATTCTCCCTTCCCCCTGCAGGACTTTTAAAGATACAGAAGACTTCTTGGTTGCCAGGCTGGGCCTCTACGAGGTCTTTTGTATCTTTAAAAGTTGTGCAGGAGGGAGGGAGAATTCCACCTTGTGGTTTTTCCCATTACAGGATTGCAAGAACACCTGCACTTGGCTGACTTTCTCTCAGAGCTTGGAAGTAACTAGTTACAAGTAACGAATTACTTGTAATTCATTAATTTTTTGAGTAACAAGTGGGTAATTCCTTTACATTTTGATTGTAATAGGAGTAATTTTACTACTTTTGTGGAGTAATTGTAACGTTTCCAGAATTACTTTTGGGCATTACTTTGGGGGGGGAGCAGGGGAAGTCTTCTGCTCCTCTGATTTGTGGATGAAAATAATGTGCTTCAAACTGGGCTTCTGTGCAGTGTCGCTCTTTCCTCATGCTCTGTGGATGGGGAGGAGGCGGAGAGTGAGACGGGGTGGAGTGGAGAAAACAATTATTTAAAAAAATGGATAGTGGTGGTGAAGAATGGAGTGGAGGGGAAAAGGATCAGGAGGTCAAGAACATGGATAAAGGAGGAGAAGGAGGCAGCAACAGAATGGAGATAAAGAACTGTGGAGGTGAAAGATGACGATCCTTGTGTGTGTGTGTGTTTGCACTTGGCACACAAAGTGTCCTCCACCACTCTCTCTGGCTATTGTGCTGCATTTGCAGTATTTTAACTTTTTTGCATCTCAGGGGAAAATGTTTGCTTGAGTGAGTGTCCCTTAGTTGGTGGCAGGGCAGGGTCTGGGAGGTGGGTAAGTGAGAGACATTATGCTGGCAGGCTGAGTGGGGGGGTTGCACTTGGTTTGACGTGCAAAGATCTGAGTACTGGCCTCAGCCTCCCTCCCCACTACCCTTACCAGCGGAGAGACCACCATTGCTATTTTATGAATAAAAATAATTATTCTACTACCTCTATATGTGTGTGTTTATTTTTAATGTTGTTTTAGGCTACTTAGATGTGCAGCAGCCAAGGCCAGCACCTTGTAGGCGGTTTTTTTTAAGTAACTGAAATGTAATTGTAGTGATTACTTTGGAGGAAATGTAAAGTAATCAGTTAGTTTCAGAGCAATTGTAATTGTAACGGTAATTACTACTTTTTGGGGCCATGTAACTATAACTGTAATTTATTACTTTTTAAAAGTAATCTTCCAAGCTCTGCTTTCTCTTATCCTAAAGATACAGGATCAGTCTCAGGGATTAAACCTGGCAACCCTATGGGAGGTATAGTCCAGCAACACCTGGAGAGTCACAGGTTCCCTCTACCTGAGCTAATGCCTCTTATTTATTTTATTTATTAATTATCCCAGCAGGAGCCTAGGGCGGCAAACAAAAACACTAAAAACACTTTAAAACATCATAAAAGCAGACTTTAAAATACATTAAAACAAAACAACTTTAAAAACATTCTCTAAAAAAGCTTTGAAGACATCTTAAAAAAAAGGTTAAAAACATTTTTTTAAAAAAGGTTTAAAAACATATTAAAAAGCAATTCCAACACAGAAGCAGACTGGGATAGGTCTCAACTTAAAAGGCTTGTGGGAAAAGGAAGGTCTTCAATAGGCGCCGAAAAGATAACAGAGATGACACCTCTCTAATATTTAAGTGGGGAGAATTCCAGACGGTAGATGCTGCCACACTAAAGGTCTGTTTCCTATATTGTGCAGAATGGACCTCCTGATAAGATGGTATCTGCAGGAGGCCCTCACCTGCAGAGTGCAGTGATCGACTGGGTATATAAGGGGTAAGACGGTCTTTCAGGTATCCTGGTCCCAAGATGTATAGGGCTTTGTACACCAAAACTAGAACCTTGAACTTGGCCCGGTAGCAAATAGGCAGCCAGTGCAATTTATTCAGCAGTGGAGTGACATGTTGGTGATACCCTGTCCCAGTGAGCAGTCTCGCCGCCACATTTTGCACCAGCTGCAGCTACCGGACCAACCTCAAGGGCAGACCTACATAGAGTGCATTACAGTAATCTAGCCTGGAGGTTACTTAGGCCTTCCAGCTGTCAATAAGTAACACGTGGACCTAACTCTGTCCTCCACTACCTGATATTAACAAGAGATGATGGAATATTTATACTCATTTTCTCCCTTTCTGTCCCTCTGTCTGCCTTTGTTTTCAATGGGACTTACATTCTGGTAATAGGATTGCTGTCTTAGGTAACCTTGAAGCATTGCCTGTTTCAACTGACAGCTATCAGACAGAAGAGGCTGTCTCCATCAGCCTGGCTGGGATCAACTAATTGGTCTCCCCACTCCACTCACAGAAGTGTCCCTGTGAGTGTACATGTCTATAGCAATTGTGTTCAAAGTGTGTGTGTGTGTGTGTGTGTGAGAGAGAGAGAGAGAGAGAGAGAGAGAGAGAGAGACAGAGAGAGAGAGACAGAGAGAGAGAGAGAGAGAGAATGGCCCCCTAAGGTGGATCAGTATTATCCCTATATGGCAAATAAGGAGTCGAGGTAGAGAGATAGTGACTTCTGTAAGGCTGCCAAATTTACAGGACAGGCAAGATTCAACTAGGGCCTTTCTGATTCATAGATTAGTTTCTTTGGGTAGAGACACACTTGCGCTTAAAATGTTTCTGGTGCTTCTTGGGCGGGCGGGGGCGGGGGCGGGGAGACGACCAGCAAATAATCGTTAACTAGGGTTATCACAGAAGCTGAAAAAACAAATTTATTTTTTAAAAAGAGGTGCACGGTTTGGTAAGAACTAACTGCATGCATGCACAAAACAAGTTGATGACAGGAAGCAAAGTTTCTGATTTAACACATGTACAATAAATCACCATAAAAAAAAGAAGAAAAGGTAATGTGTGCAAGTAGAAAACACCTGCACACATGCTCAACAGGTGAAAGACTGATGACAACGTTAAGGGCAGGGCAGCAATTGGTTAGGAATGCGCATTGAGGTAAAGTATAACCACCTGTTCCACCCACTGGTGTATACAAAGATTCACTACGATCCAAAAAGAATAAAAGGAACCAAATTATAAAGATGTGTACAGTCGGGGGCAGATTTGTTTCAAACTGCACAGAAACAAAACAGACTCACAACTGTTTAAGCAGCTAGTTTCCAGAGGGGTCTTTTTCAGCCCTATTTATCTGTTACAGCAAAACCATCAAAGGGTTGTATCCAACATAATGCTAAGGAATGTATCCTGTCAGAGCAAGGATTTCTGCTTGTGCAATAGACCTGCCTCCCCCTTGTGCTGCCCACTAAATCTGTTTTAGGGGTTTCCCCAATCTTCTGGAGCAGATTTGGGGAGGGTGTGGGGTGCACGCCGGGGAAGGAAAGCAACGGAGTCCTTTTGTGCAAGTTGAAATCTTGCACTGACAGGACGCATTTAGTGTGCCATGAGCTTTCATGGATTACAATCTGCTTTCTCAAATGCATCAGATGAAGTAGACTGTAGTCCATGAAAGCTTATGCCAGAATAATGTACTAGTCCTTAAGGTGCCATAAGACTGTTGTATATTCTATACCAGTTACTCAAATAACGTTATGAACCTTTAATGTAGAAGGATTTGCTTATTTTCCTCTTCCATGACTGCCCCTTCTACTTGTCCTAACTTTAAAATTGTAAGCTGTTATGGCAGGAACCTATTTTATTATTTATACAGCATTTAACAGAATTGCAAGCACTTGTTTATTTATTTATTTATTTATTATTTAATTTGTATCCCACCCTTCCTTCCAGCAGGAGCCCAGGCCGGTAAACAAAGTGCTAAAAACACTTTTAAGATCTGTTTTCATGATGTTTTAAATACATTAAAACAAAACAGCGTTAAAAAACCCCAACTTTAAAAAAGGGTTAAAGACATTATTAAAAACATATTAAGCAATTCTAACACAGACACAGACTGAGATAGGTCTCAACCTATAAGGCTTGCTGAAAGAGGAAAGTCTTCAAAAGGCGCTGAAAAGATAGCAGAGATGGCGCCTGCCTAATATTCAAAGGGAGGGAATTCCACAGGGTAGGTGCCGCCACACTAAAGGTCCGTTTCCTAAGTTGTGCAGAACAGATCTCCTGATAAGATGGTATCTGCAGAAGCCCTTCACCTGCAGAGCACAGTGATCGACTGGGTATATAAGGGGTAAGACAGTCTTTCAGGTATCCTGGTCCTGAGCTGTACAGGGCTTTGTACACCAAAACTAGAACCTTGAACTTGGCCTGGTAGCAAATGGGCAGCCACTTAATAAATAATGATAGTTGGGAGGCCTGGGTTAAATTTTCTGTACTTCTGCAAATCTTGGGAATCACCCAAGTTCACAGATGCCTGCCTCTTGTTTGTGGGTGCAACCATTTTTGCTACAAAGCCATTGGCACACCTCACCCAAGTTCAGTATTAGGAGTGATTAATAATTATTTTCTCAAACTGTGACTGTTGTTTGTTGCAACATCGAAGATACTCCTTGAAAAATATCACAGAACTGCCAAAATTGTGAATGCTAGTAGAAATATTGAAGTATCAAGTTCTTCCCAACAGTGTCATGTGGTCACATTTCTCACTTGCCTTTTTTTAATTTTTTTAAACACAGAAGTCTGGCAGATGCTCTTTACTTAACATGTTCTTCACTTGTAATGTTCATATCTCACTTAACAGAAGATTTCTCAAACTTGCACTTTACCAGAGAGATACAAAACTGTACAGTGGCCACTGAGGAATTATCTCCATAGCACGCTGTTTATCCTAAGGTTTTGCAGAGCACTATTCAACTTATTTGCATCATCAAGGAGCTCTCGGACGTTTGATGTAAAAGGTAGTTTGATGAAGTGCAGCCCTGTTTTTCTTAATGCTATTACATAAAGTCAAAACGTAATAGAGAATCATAGTCAGTACTGGGCATATCTTTGTTGAATAATTAAGGTCAGCTTTGCAGCTGCAGCTTTAGAAGATGAATGTTTGGTGTAAGAGCTAAAGACAGGAACCAGTTCTCTCTCCACCAAGCTGTCGGTTTAGGCCTCATTAACAAAAAACGGTGGATTATGTTCTTTGCTGCACAGCCTGTGACATTTCCTGATTTGCCATTGAGACAGATGAGTACGGGCCAAATGAGATATGACAGCAGCAGCTCCACAGACCTTCCCCAGTCATAGAAAGAAGGGGGCAGCAGCAAAAGGGGTATATAGCATTTGCTACTTAACCTCTACACAGCCCCACACCTAAAGAGCTTTTTGCCCGGCTGAGCTGCTATTAAGTAAAAGGGAAAACACTGGCAGATCCTGTCATGGACCCCCTGCATCCAGTAGCTGATCGTGCCTGTTGGTACTCACAGGGCAGAAGGTTGAGAGGCCAACCATAGGTGGAGCCAGAGCCAATAATAGAGTGAGCCAACTAATTCCAGCTTTGTCCCCATCTTCTTCCTTACTGAGTTCTACAAGTTCAACACTGAGGACAGGAGGAAGCTGAGAGGCAGTGCTACACCCTGGGCTAGTTGTAAGCAAGGAGGTAGGCAAGTGAGGATTGGCTGAGGGCAAACTGAGCATAGTGGGGTAGTGACCTATTCAAACTAGCCATCGCTGCCTGTATCATGGGTAGTTTAGTTTAACCCAGGGCAGGGATGGAAAGTTTTAGTTCTGTCAGTTTGTCATTTTTCCAATCTTCAATTCTTCACATTTCTGTAACAATTTGTGTTTTTTTTTAACCCTCATGAAAATTCTCCAGTATTTTAGTGTGAATTTCCCCAATAAACACATTTTTGTAGGCAGTTTTAAGTAACGCAAAATTGATTCATTTTTGCAGCAATTTCTCATCATATAATGCATTTTGCATGTGTTCTTTTACTCATGTATTCATCTTTATGCACACTTCCCCCTAGCATAATGCATTTTTGTAAACATTGGTTGGCTGGCACTGCATCGCAAAATTTGAATAGGTATGACTTTCAAAGGATGACTTTTGGTTTTCATATTGTTTCAGAAAGTGTGAATTTGATAGATTCAGCTTGAAATGTGAACTGAATCAAAATTCTCACACATCCCTAGCCCGGAGCTGGGGGACCTTTGGCCCTCCAGAATTTGTTGGACTCCAGTTCCCATCAGCCCCAGCCAGCACAGCAAATGGTTAGGGTAGATAGGAATCGTAGTCCAGCAGCATCTGGAGAGCCAAAGGTCCCCAAACCCTGGTTTAGCCCTTTAAAGAAGATAGGTGTTTCATATATATCAACACCCAACACCGGCACCATGCTGATTGCTGCCTTCCTTTGACATCTGATATGAAGGGGAGGCCATGGCTTGATCTTGGTTTCTGTGCCACCCCTACAGCTTGCCAAAAGTGTGAGCTGTTGGTCTGCTTCTTGATACATTTTGGGGCCACCGCTGCTTCCGGGTGGAATGCAGTCCTGCAGGTAATAGCTCAGCTGTTGTCAGATGACACAAGAAGCCAAAGTTCCACACACATAGAACCTTTCATAGAGCAGGGAGGGTGGCTTACAGGCTTCCCTTGGTGAATTCTGACTTTTATACTGTGTTTATGTATATGTTTATGGATATGGATATTGATGTATTTTGCTTTGTAAATTAATTTGATATGTTGTTATTGTACCTTGTGTATTCTATTGCAAACTGCTTTGAGATCTTTTAGATAGTAAGTGGTCTATAAATGGAAATAACAATAATGTGCAGAGGTGGGCCACCTTTTGTTATGTTTAGGAGGACTACATTCCTTTGAGGGTGATCTGGCTGGGGCTGTATGCTGGGTGTGGGTGTTTGTATGGTGTACTGAGTGCTTTCTTTGCCTCCAGACTTGCCTTGATGCCATCCTAGATGAACACCTGTTTCTCTATTTGCAAAAAAGGCGAGGAAGTCAGTAATTAAAGCCTTCCCACTCCTGTGAGAAGTAAGATTGGGGCAATTAGGCTGTTCATCATTAAGGGGATCAGCTGTTCTCCTTGGGAAGCAATAAAGAGAGCGGAATCTACAAGGATGAAGCAGTGCTGGGAATCTTTGCTGAATGGGACTTACATAGGTGAACAAATGTTATGGAAGGATCTTGGTCATGAGAAAGGCATGACTGGATATTATAGCGTATTTTAAACGCTTGTATTGATACTCTGGTTTAACTTTGCTTCCAGCTGGTTGTGGGGAAAAAGCAATGCCTCAGCAATGCTAAAATGCTCTAATGGAAAAGTCGTCACTGTCTGGGAAAACACGCACACACATGGGAGGACAACAGACAAAACATTGGAATGCAATTGGCTGACAACAGGAGCCCCTGTCAGGCACTACAAATCTGGTGAAATAAACACATGAGGAGAGCAGCAGGGAAAACCATCACGAACTACAAAAAAAAATGTAATTTGTTAAGGATGCTGGGAAGTTGTAGCTCTGGGAGGGGAAACCACAGTTCCCAGGATTCTTTGGGGGACATCATGTGCTTTAAATGTGCATTGGATGTGATTTAAATGTATGGTGTGGATCTGCCCTTTGGCCCCCACTGTTTTCCTCACCTTCTAACTTGTGCAAGAAGACTGTGTGAGATGAGGAACCCTTTGTGCCCATGGAGGCTCTCCGCCTGTTTTGAAGCACTGATTTTCCAGGTTCATAAAACATGTATCCACCGATACAAAAAGGCTCCCTGCTTCACATAGTTACCTTCCAGGAGCTGGAAAGAGGCAAAAATGGCAATAGAGGGGGGCAGAAATAGCACACTTGTCCTCACTGCCTTTCTTTACTTAGGGCCCCTCCAGACTGGTTTTTTTTGGTGGCCACATTCTGCAACATGTAATTGATGCAAAAATAGTGCAGTAGTGATGGATTTATGCCGGACTATCCATACATATCATTCTGCTTTTATTTGCTGTTCTGCGATGCTTCCCCAATGTTACTGTCTTATTGCCATCTGGAGGAACGCTCTTGTTCTACAGCACAGCACAACTAGGACAAAAAAAATAATAATCCCAGAACATTTGCAGTATGAAGAGTTACAGGATTTCAGCAGGAAGCTACGGGGCAAACACTAACTGGAAACAAAGCAGTATGCTTGCCCTGAAACTTTTGCAGGCACTAACAGTATTGCAAGCAGGATCGTGTATAACTGCCTTGATACCATCATGAGCACAATTTATTTATTTATTTGTTTGTTTATTTATTGTACTTATATACCGCCCCATAGCTGAAGCTCTCTGGGTGGTTTACAGTAACTAAAAACATTAAAACAAATATACAAATTTAAAAGCACATCTTTTAAAAACAATTTAAAACGCAATTTAAAAATTTAAAACCATTTAAATAATAATGAATGCACAATGAAAAGGACATCTGGAGGGGCCCTTCACTAGATCTGTAATGCCTGAAGAGGACAAATGTCTTCTGGATACCCTCTCAAAAGCAAGTGATCAGTGGATGGCAATTCCAGGTAAAAGGGCTGGTGTGGAATCAAATCAAGGCCTTAGGGACATCTAGTTATGTTTGATGTACTCTTTGAGAAGGGGAGTCTGAACTACAGACAAAGGAGGAGGGGATTTTAAAAGGGTATTAAAAACCACCATACTTTGTGGACAGTCCCATTTCATGAGTGGGGCCGACAGCACTGCTGCCTAGGGAGACCAAAGGCAAAGAAGAACAAGCCTTTTGTGCCTTAAGCAGGACTGGTGCAAGTTTTTTTGTTGCCTTAGGCTGGGATTCCTATGGATCCTGCGGTGTGCTTAGGGGTTGCCAAGTCTGGCCTGCTCCTGTGCCTTTAAGGGCAGCTTGGTCTACAGAAATCAGCAAGCAAAGCTTTTCAGAGCATGTAGATAAATATCCTCACCTGCAAACGCACATCAAACCACAGTTAAAATCACAGCTACAGAAGTTGGCTGAGAAGTTGTGCACTCAGTTCACATGTGGAGTTGGCATGGCAGGGTGCACTTTTTAATTTCTTCCATCCCTGGAATCTGCCTGGTTTGCCTATATGGTTTGACAGGCTCTGGTCTAAAATGTTGCATAGAAGAGGAATTCTGCCAGGGGCAGAAAAGCTGCAGCTTGTTGAAATTCCCTCTACTGCACTGTGATTAAAGGTGTACAGTCCCGATCCTCCTTTACATTGGGCTACCTGGTCTTCACTCTGCAGAATTCTCTCCAACATGCTGGCAGCATCCTTTGGCTGTAAACGGAACATCTATTTCTTAGCATTTTTAGCAATGCATAGCCTGCTAAAAAATACAACACACGGAGTTGTTTTTAAAATTGAGATTGCACACATGGCTTCCAGTTCTTATTTGCTTTGCTTCTTAGTACCGCAGCAGTTCCCAATATTGGAGCACTTAATGCTTCCTTTGTCAGGTGACTGGGCCCCTGTTTCTATTCATCTCAAGCAAAACTCTTATTACGGATAATACGGCATTACGTATTAAAGAAGCGATGCTGAGGCTAAATCCTCCCTGGAAGCCACCTTGATTTAGAACAGGAGTAGCGAACCTTCAAATGTTCTGAGCTACAGCCATGTTGGCTGGGACTGGTGGGGGTTGGAGACCAACCACAGAATTGTGGCGGGTGAAGAGTCAAGGTCAGTTCACACAACCAAATTGCTGTGTTGAATAAGTGAGTTGAACAGATGGATCTGTGCAGAGTTTAGCATGGGCTTGAAGTACTTGTATTACTTTCCCACACACACACACACACACACACACACACACACCCTTCCCTCCTTAAACAGTGGGAAGTTCAGGAAATGGTAATATTTAAATTTAATTCATTAAAAGATTATCT
Source organism: Rhineura floridana (assembly GCF_030035675.1). Lineage (NCBI taxonomy): Eukaryota > Metazoa > Chordata > Lepidosauria > Squamata > Rhineuridae > Rhineura > Rhineura floridana. The sequence goes on from NC_084482.1 coordinate 23,309,509, forward strand.
CTTCCTTGCTCTTTCTTGCAAATGCAATACCAGAGCTGGCTACCAAGTAAAACAAATCCAGATATATAATACAACATAGGAAGCCACCTTACACTGAGGCAGACCATTGGTCCATCTAGCTCAGTACTGCTTACACTGACTGGTAGTGGCTGTCCAGGATTTCAGAGGGGTTCTATCCCAGCTTTACCTGGAGATGCCAGGGACTGAACCTGAGACCTTCTGCATGCAGGGCAGATGCTCTACCACTGAGCTACAGCCCTTCCCCAAGTACTAAAAGCAAGGCAGATAGTTGCAACCAGTGAACTAAAATAAATGTCAACACTGGCACTAAAGTCCACCAAAAGCTTGGGTGAATAACCGGATTTTCTGCTGGTGTTGAAAGGTTCAAACAATAGGTGCCAGCTGTATCTCAGAAGGGGTGTGTGAAAATGCTCTCCTCCATATTTCTAGATAGTGGGCCTCAGTTAAGCTGCGTGGCAGAACCTCCACAACAGATCTTAACAAAAGGGCAGGTCTGTACAGAGGAACTTATAGAAATAGAAGTAAGGTTGCCAAGTTTTCAACTAGCCTTATAAATACACCTGAAAAAGAGGCTTGTTGAGTAGGATTTAGCAGAGGAAGCTTTTCCCAGCATGGAGATATCACTTGCTGCTTTTAAAAGTGCAGCTATAGAGGTTGGTTGAAAAGCTGGCAACACAAAACAGCACATAGTTAAACTATGGAATTAACTCCTGTGAGATGTAGTGAAGATAGCCACCAACTTGGATGGCTTTTGAAAAGATAAGACAAATTCACGGAGGATAAGGCTATGATCTGCACCACCACATGCTATTTGCACATGCTAAATTAGCATACTTTGTGTTATATTTAACAGGTCCAGCCTTAATCTACCAACCTGGCTCAATGGGTGCTAACCATGATGGCTACATGCAACCTCTCCCAAGATCAGAGGACATATGCTACTGAATAATACCAGTTGCTGGAAGCAACAGCAGGAGCAACAACAGAGAATAATTGTCCATGTTCTGCTTGAGGGCTTCTCCAACTAGGATGTTGGACTATATGGACTTGTCTGATCCATCAGGGCTGCTCTTTATGTTCTTCTGAGTTATGTTATAATCTTATGTTAAAGATTAGGGAGATAATGTATGTGAAGCATAGGGTCGCCAGATGAAAAGACGGTAAGTCTGCTGCACCTTTAACAGTTGTGTAAAAGAGGGTATTTCAGCTGATGTAACTTATCCCCTGAAGCACTTTGAAGAGCCCTAAAAATGCAGTTATCAGATTGGACAGCATAAAGTGTGTCTGTGTGTCAAGTATGCTCTGCCTATTGTGACTTCTATCTCAGTCCTAACTCCACCTGCTCTTGACTGCTGTGCCCTGTCCCTTGCCCCACAAGTCTCAGTGGACACCAGCCACTACTGATTACAACTACACCAGGCCATTATATCTGCTGCTTCTAGAGGCACGTGAATAAAGCAAAGTTAGTATCTCTATTGCACTCCCTTTTGTTACTCACTGCACTTTCCCCACTGGCTATCCCTGAGCACAACAGAAATAAGGAAGGTAGCAAACTTTAGGTGGTGCATTTGCCTCTAAAGGCCTGTGTAGGTGTGGACAATTCTGATGTCATTTGCAACTCCACAAACCGCTGGGGCTGGGCAACCTTTGGCCCTCCCGATGTTGCTGGACTACAACTACTATCTACTCTAATCATTGGCTATGCTGGCTAGGGCTGATGGGAATTGGAGTCCAGCAACTTCGGGAGGGCCAAAGGTTTGCCAGCCCTGCACTAGTGGTCTCTGCACAAAGCACAACATTTGTATATGGAGCTATAAGGTTGTTACCATTTTCCTTAGTCCTCCCTCCTTGGTGGTGGGGAATGTATTTGGTGAGAGGTGCAGCAAGGTATTGTGTAAGTGGCTCTTAAAAGAAGTACAGTAGGGCCCCACTTTTCGGTAGCCTCCTTTTTGGCATTCCGCTAATACGGCGGCTTTCAATTAGAGTAAGGCCCCATTCATACGGCGCTTGTTCCGCTTTTACGGCATTTTTGGGGCATAGGGTGCCATTTTATTGACGGAATCCCACTTTTTGGTGGGTTTCGCTTTTAGGCGGGGGTCTGGAACATAACCCGCTGTATGAGTGGGGCCCTACTGTAGTATCTTTGAGCAGGTTTGAAAATAGTGGGCCATAATAACCCAGTGGGAGAGCACACTATTTGCATGCAAAAGGTCTCCGGTTTTATTCCTAGCATCTCTAGGTAGGGTTGACTCCTATCAGTGTGTAGTTAATACTGAGCTAGATCAGGTGTAGCTTACATAGTGCCTTCCTGGTGTTGCTGGACTATAACTCCCATCATCCATGACCATTGGCCACACTGGGTGGGGCTGGGGCTGATGGGAGTTGTAGTCTAGGCACATTTCGAAAGCACCACATTGGCTATCCCTGAGCTAGATGGACTAATGGGCTGACTCTGTATAAAGCAGCTGCCAACGTTTTGAACAGTGATTAAGACTTGGAAATCAAAGCAGCAGCAACCTCTCCAGCTGGATATGCATTATTCAAGGTAAATTTGCAATGTCTGGGTTACAACCTGGCAGCCCTTGAATTAATCTGCAAGCAGTGTTCTCTTCTCTCCTGGTTCATGAATGCCATGTAATGCCATAAACTAGAGACAATGTAGTTGTGTCTTTTCCAAGCTCTGGCCCACCACTGCCTTCTTACCTGCTGAAGCAAATAAGCACTACGCATATATATATGCCACTAGTGTTCAATCCCTGAGACTGATCTTGTATCTTTAGGAGAAGAGAACGTCAGCCAAGTGCAGGTGTTCTTGCAACACTGTAATGGGAAAAACCACAAGGTGGAATTCTCCCTTCCAGGGCCGGTTCTAAAGGGCAGCCAGGTGGGGCACTGGCCTGAGGGCCCCTGGAGCTACAGGGGGCCCCTCAGCACCCCCTCTGCTCCCCTTCTGAAATCTGCAGCAATCCGCGCCCCCCCTACTTACCTGTCTCCTGCCTTTTAGTATTGCCCTTAACTAAGATGGCGGCTGCGGTTTCCCTAAAGCACTGAAGCCCCTGCCACCATCTTAGTTGATGGCAGAGATGCGCACACGTAGCATGCAAGCATGCCATCAACAAAGATGGTGGCAGAGGCTTCATCCCCTTAGGGAAACCACGGCCGCCATCTTAGTTAATGGCAATAGTAAAAGACAGGAGACAGGTAGGTGGGGGGGGCACACGTACGCAAACGTGCACACACGCCGGGGCCCAGGGCAGGCTGATGCCCAAGCGCCCCGTCATGCCTGGAGCCAGCCCTGCTCCCTTCCCTCTGCACAACTTTTAAAGATACAGAAGACCTCTTGGTTGCCAGGCCCGGCTTCCAAGAGGTCTTCTGTATCTTTAAAAGCTGTGCAGGGGGAAGGGAGAATTCCACCTTGTGCTTTTTCACCTGCACTTGGCTGACTTTCTCTTCTCCTAAAGATACAGGATCGGTCTCAGGCCCTGAACCTGGCAACCCTATATGCCACGCATTCAGAGGGGGATGCATGGGCAATGGAACTGGGGAAGGAGTTGCTGCAGGTGCAGAGCAGAGACCAAAGACAAACTCAAATGCTGGGTTTTGACCTGGCAACTGATCTCACACAAAAATAGTCAGCCTTGATGGCAAACTAGCTTAAATATAGGGCAACCTTCCCCAACCTGGTTCCCTCCAAATATTGTTGGACTCCAACTCCCATCAGCCCCAGTCAGCATGGCCAATAGTCAGGGATGATGGGAGTTGTAGTCCAACAAGAACATCTGGAGGGCACCAGGCTGGGGAAGAGTGCTATTGGGCAAATACCTAGATTAAATTTAAGGCAACTGTGGGAAGAAGAAAGGAGGTCCCAAGACAGGCCTCTCTGTGGAACAGCGATCAGTCTTAGCTGACAAATACTCAGTTGGTTTTCTGCATTAGGGCCTTCAAGAAGAAACACACGTTTTGGTTTGCTCCTTCACGTGCAGGCCTCTGTAGCCATACTGAAGCCGGCTCTGCTTTTCATAGTTTGAAGTCAGCACTGGGAAGATTGGTCTGTGGGAGGAAGTGGGAGTGGCTGGCAACTCACAAAGGTGGCAGCGAGGGACGGAAATGGCAACTGGAGTGAGACTCAATTTCAGGGGTAAAGGCTGGCAAAAAACCTACCAAGTTCTGTGCAGAGTTTGCAGTTATTGTCCTCACAACTGAGGTACAGAGGCTTCTGCCACAATAAGTTGGAAAAACTGGAACATTTTTTGTAAAAAATATTGACAATCCCAACCCCATCCCTATCCCCCATGCTTTTAGGAGCTGCATAGCAGATAAATTTCTAACAGGTACAGCTTTTCCTCCCAGGAGATAATGACACAGGCCTACTTTGTCAGATTGTTGTGATAATTGCAAAGGGAGTAAGGAAAGTTCTATATAAATACAAAGTGTTTCTGCTATGGAGGGCTGTTGCCTTAATGTATAATTAGTCTCTACAGCTGTAGCTTTATAACATTGGATTACCAATGTTATGGCTCTTCTGTGCCTCAAGGGGGCAGGAAGGGGTAAGAAAATGAGCGATTCTAGCAGAAAAGCCAAACATCCACCCACCTCATCCATTCAGTTTCTCACATAAGGCAAGGGATATATCCCCACCTCCACTCCACTATAATAAATCAGGCAGTGTGTGTCTGCTGAATTGAGGTCTTGATCCTTCTGACCATGATCCAGTGACTTCATGACTGGGCTGCTGTTAGAAGAATACAATGATTTGTCCCCTGCTGGCCACCTATCAGTAAACCGTGCTGCATCTCTTCACGCCACCAGAGGTTCCTGAAAGTGTAGCCGGAGCAGCCAGCGGTAGTGAATAAAGGCTGAACTTAGCAAGCATACCCAAAGCTTCAAAGAATGACAACTGTGGATATGCCATATAACAGGTCTGGGGAACCTTTGGCCCTCCAGATGGTGCTGGATTACAACTCCCATAATCCTTAACCCTTGGCCATGCTGACTGGGGCTGATGGGAACTGGAGTCCAACAACATCTGGAGGGCCATAGGTTCCCCAGCCTTGGTATACCATTCTTGCAGGGCTCCTCCAGACAACCCATTTATTGAGCATTCATCCTAATTTCCTTGCACAAAGGTTACGTGGTGAAGGTTAGACTATGTTCATCTTTACTGAGCATTTGTTCTGATATGCTTGCGGGTCAGTTGTACAACAATGAGCATTTGCTTCCAGGGTTTTTACACGTCTTCCCATTAATAATTTGTTAATCCCACACTTTTCAGTGCATTTCTCCATCACTTTCCTAACCGGAAAAGGTCTGCTTTGTTAAAAAAAAAAGTGGATTAGGGCAACAGAGTGCACTGTAACCCATTTTAATTACGCTCATCTACATTTCTGATACGTGCTTGAATGCCTCTTGCAAAATAGTGACAGTCTGGTGGTACCCACAGACCAAATCCTATGGCCTGTTAAGCAAGGCAAAATAAATAAGTAAAGGGTTTGGTATAAATTGGGTTACCCATTTATGCATTTTGTTATTGTCCCTGGTCCCAGCCTTGTGCCTTTTGCCATCTTCTAGGTGGCTTTGGGTGCGGGAGGTCCACCCCATGTGGGCGAGGGCAAAATGTCAGAATTGCATTGCCCCTTTCCAAAACTGGCAAAGGGAGAGGGCTGTCTGTTGTTCAGCCTCTTTGGCTGGACCTTATAACAATTGGTGTGATCTGTTGGTATTAGCGGGGAATAGCATTGCCTGCTGAGATGACTTCTGTAGAACATGCTGCTGTTAAAGACACAATAACAGATTAGAATGTGTTTTTTAAAGTCAGTTGGCAGTCAATTTTTTTCTGTTCAGTTGGCAATCCTAGGTAGGAAGATGCATCTTGGATGCTTTGCTTCCATGTCTCCTTGAAACCAGTCCCAGCCTTGTCTCTGATATTCTGAGTGCAACAAAAATTCTGAACATCAAACATAAATGTGTGAGTAGGGTTGGATAAATGCGTCAATTCTGATTTCTTTCCATTTCTAATTTTTCCATTCTTAAATCCAGTTCTCTACGTTTCCACATCGGTTTGTGACTTTTTTAAAGTCCTCATGAAAATTCATCACCATTTTAGTGCTGATTTTTCCTAATATACAAATTTTTGCAAAACAATTTCCCCTAATACAATGTGTTTTTGTATGTTTTCACTAATATATGTATTTATGTGCACACTTTACCCTAACATAATGCATTTTTGTACACATTACTTGGCTGAAGAATGCATTGGAAAATTCGGAGAAGTGTAAATTTGAAGGATGGCTGTGTTTCAGTTCACGTATTGTTTCAGAAAGTGCAAATAAGGTATCTTCACCTATAAATGTGAATGGAATTGAATTTCTCCCCCATTCCTATGGATGGATGGGTGTGAGAGACAGAGTGAGTAAGAGATATCTGCCGAGCACAGAGCAAGGCTCAGGAACCTTTGGCTCTCCAGATGCTGCTAGACTACAACTCCCATCATCCCTAACCATTGAACATGCTGGCTGGGGCTGATGAGAACTGTAGTCCAACATTATCTGAAGGTTCAAAGGTTCTCCATCCCTGGTACAGAGCATACATGTAGGCTCTGTTCATAAGACCTAATCAGCATGAGAAGATCGGGGATGATGGGGTAGGTGGGAGATACACCAATGGACCTGATTCTGCTCCTTTCTCCCCTTCTTAATTATTCACACACAAGTTCTGTTCATTTGCATGGGAGGGGGAGCATAGGAGTCACACCCATTGGCATCTACAGTATGTGCATAAGCTCTGCACAGAAGAGCTGAATCAGCATACAGAGATGGAGGGGATGAGGGCAGGATCCTCCTCCCTTTCAGGTGTTTGAGAGTCTCTGTTCTGGCCAATATTTGTTGCATTATTGGGCTAAAGAGAGAAAGTACTGGCTGGGAACTGGCTGTATATATATGTTTTCACCCACCTTGCTTTCTTGATGTACCACCATCAAGTTAGCAGAAAGCTGGCACCATGGAGGGCACACATATAGCTTGCTTCCTTTCTATTTATTTTTTTATCTAATTTTAACCATTTATATACCACCTTCCATACCAATCCCAAGGAGGGTTACAACCTTAAAAGACAATGCAATAAACAACTTTTTAAAACCAATAAAAAACACATTATAATAAATACAAATGAAGATACAACCATAAGCTCAGTCACCAGAACAGGTCTCAAAGCCAGATATCAGTAACCCCCAAAGACCTGGTTTACTGATACCTGACCACAAGGTTGGCACTGGCCTTATTTCCAGAAGGAGATGTTTCCATAAACTGGTGACATATCCACACTGTACATATAAAGCACACAGCTTCCTCCCCCACCCCACCCCACCCCACCCCATAATCCTGGGAACTATAGGGTATGGTCTGAAGGCACATGAGGCCACCACCTTGCTGAAGGTAAGCAGGCCTTGGCCTGGTCAGTGCCTGGATGAGAAACTGCCTGGGAACCACCTTGGGTTCTATGGTAAAAGAAAGGCAGGGTATAAATGTAATAAAATAAAATAGTCTGTTAAGAGTGCAGGGAGTTGTAGCTCTGTGAAGGGTATCCACAATTTTCAGGATTCTTTGGGGGAGGCCATGTGCTTCAAATGAATGGTGTGCATGTGACCCAGTGGCTGCAGTTCAGGCCCCACTGAACTCAATAAGACTTACTCCTGAGTAGATGTGTTTAGGATTACTGCCTAAGCTTTATGGAAGCCAAGGCTGAGAAGATCTCTGTACTGTAATCCATGGCTCTAAGAAGACCTGGCTTTTTGGTGTGTGCCTTGCCTTCCTCATAGCTGTGAGGGAAGGTTGCACTGCATTAGCATCTAAAAGACCTGAGGAAAATATGACTGATTACTGATATGATCCAGTTGCCACTGCAGCAGCAGCAGCAGCAGGGAGCCAACATCCGAACTCCCATCTGTTAGGAGACCTGACTCAAAAATCATTTGTGCTGAAATGAGGAAAGTGGAGATAATTTGCTGGATCCTCATTTAAGATACAATATTATGCAGGATAATAAGAGGCCATAATCTTTGCCCACAGGAAATGGAGGGAACAAATGGAGGCCAAGAACAGTGGCGCCATCAGAGAAGGACCTTGGGGCAGATGTAGAATGAACAGGAATGCCCCCAAACACAGCAAGGCTGGCTTACCACACTGTGAAGTAAGTGAAGTAATACACATTACCATCTAAAAGGGAGCCACCACCCCCCATATAAGATCATTAACTCTAGAGTCTAAAATTATCTAACTGTACCGCTGGCCATGAACTTTTCTAGTGGTATCTGGGAGTGCCTCCAGAATGTCACTGTTTTGCAGGAGGGATTCAAGCACATACCAGGAATTTAGGTTTGCACAATTACTCTGCCACCCTGGTGCAAGAAATCCACATTTTTTAAAAGGACTTTTTGTGGTTAAGTTAGGAAAGTGAGAGGGAAATGCACTGAAAAGTGTGGGTTGAACTAATGATGAATGGGAAGATGTGTATCCACGTCCTGTAAGCAAATCAGAATGAATGCTGAATAAAGGCTGGGCTCCATGTAAGCTTGGTGCAGCCACATCAGGATGAACGCTCAATAAACAGGTTGACTGGAGAAGCCCTGAGGTTCAGTGGCAGGTCTAGAAGAGACACTCAGGTGCCTTCCCTTAATCTCTTAAGCATCAAATCATCCACTTCACATAACTATGGATCTACAATGCTTAATTTCTAAATTAAGAGGTGGCAGGGCTCGTTTGCATCCGGAAGTGCTGTCCTCTTATGGAATGTGTGTGTGGTGGTCTTGATGTCTTGAGGATTGCCAAGTTGTAACCTGGATATTTCTGTTATATCTTTACAGTTCTTTGTGTTGTACATGTATCCTGGCTTTTGACACTGGAGATGTATGTTTTTCTCATGTCTTCCAAAGCTCTTGCTGTGAAGAAAGTTTGCAGCATTTGGGGCTTTTTAATTTAGAGAAAAGCCAAGTAAGAGGTGATATGATAGAAGTGCATAAAATTATGCATGGCATCAACAAAGTAGACAGAGAAAAGTTTTTCTCCCTCTCTCATAACACTAGAACTCGGGGATATCCAATGAAGCTGAATGTTGGAGGGTTCAGGATAGATAAAAAAAGTACTTATTTGCTTAGTTAAATTATGGAATTTGCTCTCACAAGAGGCAGTGATGGCCACCAACTTGGATGGCTTTAAAAGATGAATAGACATATTCATGGAGGATAAGGCTATCACTGGCTACTATCCACAATTGTTATCTCTGTTGTGGAGGCAGTATGCTTCTGAATTCTAGTTGCTGGAAACCACATGAGAGGAGAGTGCTCTTGTACTGAAGTCCTGCTTCCAGGCTTCCGATAGGGGCATGTGGTTAGCCACAATCTGAACAGGATGCTGGACTTGATGGGTCACTGGCCTGATCCAGCAGGCTCTTCTTATGTTCTTAAGGTTCAGTGAGTCTTTCTAATATCCATGGATGCTGAGCCATAGCAGCTGATGGCACTGGCTATGGTTCTAGGAGGGAAGCCTGGCACTGAAAACAGATTTCAGGCTAAGGAGGCCCTTTCAGGCAGAAAAGCATCCCTCCCTTTTTTGTGACTTTATTTGTAGCCTGTTTGCCACCATCCCTCTCTGAGACCTACTTACGCAATCTTTTGTGGCTCCTCCAAAGGCTCTGATCTGACACAGAAACAAGTGTGTGGTACCAGCTAGCAGACTATTACGTTCCCCTTCCAGAAGAATAGTTCATATGTTTATTGGAACATAGGAACCGGCCAGACTTTTGGTCTGTCTAGTCAGTATTGTTTATACTGCCTGGTAGCAGAGCTTCAGGATTTCAGACAGGGACCCTTTTCCAGCCCCACCTGGAGATGCCATGGATTGAACCTGGGACCTTTTGTACGATGCTGTTCCATTGAGCCATGGCCTTCTGTCCCTATCAGAAGGCTTGCCCTATTGTTTCTTTTTTTTTTTACAATATTTTTTATTCAAATTTTCATAAAACATACAAAACAAAATTATAAAACATTCAAAAACAAAAAACAAAACAAAACAAAAATGATTAAACAAAAAAATAAAATGTTGACTTCCCATTTGTCGCAGATCAAATCAGTTATAGGTCTACAATATATAACAATCCTGTCTCTTAAATTATATTATAAAATCACTTTCCTCCAGTAGTTATCTTAATTAATCATCAAATCTCATAAACATTACTTTATTCTTTCCACAAAAAGTCAAAGAGAGGTTTCAATTCTTTAAGAAATATATCTATCAATTTTTCTCCTAATAAACATGTCGATTAATCCATCTCGTTAATAATAATAATAATCTTATTGTCATAACCATAGTCCAAATAAACATATCGATTAATCCATCTCATCAAAATCTGTTAGGTCCAATAATTTCAATAGCCATTATTCCATTATCCCTATTAATTCCATCTTCCATCTTCAATAGTCCTGTTAAGTCCAGTAATTTCAGTGTCCAATCTTCCATTATCAGTATTCCATAATAATCTTGCTGTCATAGCCATAGTCATATAATAAGAGTCTGATGGGAATTTCCTCTATCCCAAATATTTTCTTGCCATCAATTCTGAATAAGTTGCTGAAATATTGTTGTAAAGTCATATCTCTGTTCTTCTTTTTTACAAAATGCACTGGCTCATCTCTTGAGAGTTTTTCCATTGTCACATGGCTGCAGTTAATTCCATAGATTTTCTCTATATCAAGCTCCATCACGTCATTCCAGTCCAGAAGATTATCCAAGCCATTGATAACTTTATCTCTAATATCTTCATTAATTTCTTCAGAGATAACGTTAAATTCCAAACAGTAGATTTTATTTCTAATATCCATAAACTCCAGATCTTTTTCCAATTCCACATTTGTTCCAATCTCCAGGGCTTGTATCTTCCCTTTATTTTTTCTTTTCTCATCTCTGATCTCATTCTCCTCTCTCACAGGATCCCCTATTTCTTTAAGCTCCTGCGTCATTTTGCTCAGTTCCATTTTCAGCTCCTTACTGCCCTGTCGCAGGGTTTGTTTCGTTATCTCAATCTCATCCATTATTTTCTGAAACATAATTACTTCCAGATTCTCAGCCACTTTCTTGATTGCCATTTTTAAAACCACGAAAACAAAACAAAACAAAAATAAAGAAGAACCACTTCTTATTTCAGCAACAATTGGGTTAATATTCCAGGCTTGATGACATCACAGTATAAACAGAGCAGCCTGCCTTATCTCTCTATGTTCAAGAATACAAAACAAATTTAGTTCCCAGCATCAAAACAGTTAGTGGCGTCGTGAAGAAGCAGATTCGTCAAAATAAAATAGACCAAAAAGAGAATAGTCCCAGACAATATAATGTTCCTCGGAATAGAAATCCCTCTTCTGTTTATATCTTTAGAATGCACTTCCAGGACAGCTTTTTGCAATAGAAACAGAGATAAGCTGTTAATTTCGTGAATAACAGAGAAGAGTTATAGCTCACCCAGAAGTTCTTTAAAGCTGATTCATTTGACAAATCTCTTTTTGCTGCAACTATTTAAACCAAGTAAAAAAAATAATAGAAAGAAGGGTGTTTGCCTGTTAGTTCGTTTTCTCTTTGAAGAAAAGATAAACGTATCGCATTAATCAGATAGAGCTTGTTCGGAAGTCCGTCCGGCATTGCTGGCTGGACCTTTTCTCATAAATTAATGAAATCCAGTCCTCCCAACAAAAACAGGCTTTTGAGGTTGATCTCTACGTTTCTCCCTGCCCGGGAGAAATTTCATCAGTCAAAAAAAAAATGTTCTGACTGATTTATATCTGAATAAGCTTCTTTTGAGGCGGGAGCCCGTCTCAAAAGCAGGCACAAGCGAAGTCACCCTTCCCGGAAGTCCGCTTGCCCTATTGTTTCTGTATGATTTTAACACTGGTCAGAACTGGCACACCCTAACTTCGTTTGGCTTTTGAAATTTTGCCGAGTGTTTCTGTTGATGCTATACGTTCTCATAGATCTGAGTGAAAACAACTCCCCAAAATTCTCCATCCTAAGAACATAGCAAGCGTCCTGCTGGATCAGGCCAGAGGCCAACCAGCCCAGCATCCTGTTCTCACAGTGGCCAGCCAGATGCCCCAATAGGAAGCCCACAAGCAGGACCTGAGCACAACAGCGCCCTCCCCTCCTGTGCTTTCCAGCAACTGGCAGTACAGGCTTACTGCCTCTGACAGTGGAGGAAGAACATAGCCATCATGGATAGTAGCCATTGCTGGACAAAAAAGAGAGGCAGGCTCTGCTGCTTGGTAAATTTATTGAGGCTCAACGCGTTTCGGAGTAATCCTTCCTCAGGAGCAATGGAGATCAGTTTCTTTTTCTCCGCCTGCGCAGTTCAAATTCTTTATGCAGCTCCACACAAAACGAACACCACCAATATTCTCCAGGGGGAGGATAAATTCTCCAGTGGTTTATTGGGGGATGGGGCTGCTCACCAGTAGCAGCAGCAGTGTCAGCACAACGCAAAACATAGAAAGCGCCATACATTTAATCCACACCACTTGGTTGAAGAAGTACTTTCTTCAGAATGGATAAAAGAAAGTGCTTCTTCGGGCAGTGCATAGTTAAACGATGCAGTTTGCTCCACAGGAGGCAGTGTTGCCTTTTAAAGAGGATTAGACAAATTAATAGAAGATACGACTATTAAAGGCTACCAGCCATGATGTCACAGTCAGAGACAGTGTATGCTTCTACCAGTGGCTAGAAACAGCCGGGGGGGGGAGTGTTCTTGCGCTCAGATCCTGCTTGTGTGCTTCCCATGTGTGCTTCCCAGTGGTTGGCCACTGTGAGAACAGGATGCTGGACTAAATGGGCCATTGGCCCGATCCAGCAGGCTTTTATTATATTCTTAAGCACATTTGGTGCAGATTTAAAGCACATGGCATTTCCCAAAGAATCCTAGGAACTGTAGTTTGTCCCTCACACAGCTACAATTCTCAACACCCTTTGCAAACTACAGTACCATGATTCTTTGGGGGAAGCCATGTGTTTTGCTCAGGCCAAGGAACAAGCCTGATGCAGAGGCCTCTTAAGGGGCCTGGAGTACCACCTGACCTGCTCTAAACTATTGCGTAAGGGGGCATCCTTCATTGGCCAGTCTGTAGTTCTTGCGTTTGCCCAGCACTGGGTGGCATTGCAAAGACATTCCCTTAACTGAACTTGAAGTTACCTGTTCAAGACCTGGTGTACCTGAGTCCTCCTTTCATCTCCTGCTTCTGGTTTCTCCTCGCTATGACGAAAACACATGCTTAGGAAGATGACACATCAATTAAGTTGGATGGGTGTGTCTACTTCTATGGATGACGATGACAACTGAATGCCTCCACATGGCTCTTTGTTTATCTAGGTGCAGCTGCCAAAAAAAATGCACTGCAGTAATTACACCTTTTGAAAAGCCAGATTTCCAAGCACCTGTAAATCCTGTCCCGCCTGCTTTGGGAGTACCCAATTCTGCCTGGGATCCTGGAAGATGTTTCACACAGTCCTCCTGGCTGAGAAGAAGCTGAGCTGTATTTTTGCAGAGCTACGCCCTTGCCTAGTGTCAGAATCAGATAGGGGATGGAGTGATCGAAAGCAGTGGCTTTGAAATGTGAGGCTCTATTCAGGAAGTGCAACTAACAGTGGGGGGAGAGAGAGAGAGAAAAACAGGTCAGGCTCCTGAGAAGGTAGGCACTTTCTCTTTGCATGAGGCCTGTGTAAGTTGTCTGGCGAGAAAATGCAGGAGGCTGTACCATGGGCTGAGAGATCCTGAGTCAGCTCTGCCAAGTGTTGTTGTTTTTTTACATCATGTATGTGCAAAGGCAGTTGACTTCTGCAGCCATCAGGACTGAGGCACAGAGATATGAGGGAGTTAAAGCGCAGCTCAACAAACTTTTCCGGCTGGTGGAGCAGGTCAGTGACCCACAGCTGAAGAGCAACATCAAGGCTTCCCTGAGCATCGTGCGAGGTATGTAGCCGCGGCTTGCAAAGGGATGGAGGAGGCACAGTCTGGCTGGCTCAAAGTATTTTCTTTTGGACCACTCATTTGAGAACATTTTTAGTTAGGATAAACTTTTTTTCCCCTCAGGCTGTCAACAGGTCAAACTTTTTAACTCACTCAGCTTGCATAACACAAAACATCAAGTTTCTGAGACTCTTGAAAGAAGGGAGTGGTAACCTGAAAGAGTCAAAATGAAAGGACTCTGTAATATCCAGATGTAACTGTCTTACCTTTTTCAAGACAGCTTGCTGTGGGCACAAGCCTGCAAGAAAAACCAGTTCTTCTTCATTACATTTTGTGGAGAGAGGAGGAGGCAATTGGCACATTGGAACAGACTATAGATAAAGTTGCCAAGGTTTATTTACTGCCCCCTACTCCTATGTCTTTAACAACAGCATGCATGAACTACATTAGCAGATGATAATGCTTATCTATATGCTATACAAAGCTTCACCATCTACAGTAGCTTTTGCAGACCACCTGATGTTAAAGGTGCAAGAGCTGGTCGGGATGTTCTTTCTTGTTCTATTGGCAACTTTCCCTGTAGGAGTGCAGGCCTTTCTTGCTTATTGCCAGTCAATCTAGACTCAGGGCAAGCTTCTAATCTGCATTCATGGTAAGGGAACCTTTTTCAGCCTGACAATTACATTCCCTCGTGGGCAATCTTCTGGGGACATTCTAGCCACATAAGTGCTAGAAATGTTTACACTCCTTCCTCTCCATCTTCCATCCAGGCAGGCATGAGAAGTTATCACAGTTCAAGGAAACACTCTAGGAGGACACATAGATGGGCTAGTGAGGGGTATGGTCTGGGGAAACGGGGTGTGGCTTGGAGAGAATTCCAAGGGCCAGATGGAAAGGCTTGGAGGACCACATTTGGCTGACAGGCTGGGGATTCCCCACACCCGCATTAGTTCACAAATTATACTGCTAACTCCTCCTTCTGGAAGGAAGGGCAGAATATAACTTTAATTAATTAATATAAGGCCCAGGATTTCAGCTTTTTTGTGTGTGGTTGTTTCCATTTTTAAAAAAGGGGGAAGTACGATCCAGCCAAACCTAAGAGCTATTAATTCCCACTGGAATCATTAGGATCCTGCTGAAGTTTAGAATGCTTATGTTTGTACTCATATGAAAAACATACCGATTGATCAGTAAAAAATTCTTCTTTCCAGTGTTCTGCCAATGAATGCAAAGGCATTGGGCTAACTGATACACATAGGCATTTAATTTTTTCATACATTTAGAAGCATTAATTTTAAGGAAGTTAAGACTACTTGTATTTAAATTCTGACTGTCTTGCACTGCCTTACCGCATTTCTCCCTGTGTTACACCCACCAGCATTGCTGTGGTGCTACTGTTGCATAGCAGCAGCCTGGCAAATGTTTAGCATGGGACTGGAGCAGAATTAATCTCTTTAATTAGGAAACAATGGCCACATACCTCCAGGAACTTCCCATATTCCTCCATCAGCTATTAGCACCATATGCTCTACATGGCCCAATTTACCAGGGCCATGCACACAAAAATAACAGGAAGCATCCAACAGAAATGACAAAAAAAAGGAGAATCAATCTCAAAGATTAATAATAATAATAATAATAATAAAAAGAGTAATGCTTTTTTTAATGCCCAGTGCATTTTGCCTCAAAAAGGTCTTCCTCAGGGGGTTTTCTACAAAATGATTGGACAGCAATTTAGAAACTATACTTTTTTCATATACTCGCTCACCAGGGCAGCACTAGGCTGTGAGGGAGAAGAGAAAGCATGAACCAACCAGGGCCTAAGAAGTGCTGCGCAGCCATATTTTAAGAGAACTCTGAGAATTAAAAGGTGTTTAGGCAGTTTTGGTGAGCTGTCTGGAGGGAGCGATTTCCGTGCTTTGAAAGCAAAGACTAGATTTCTCTTTGGTCTCTGGGCTCATGCATGCTTTCTGGTGTTGCGGCCAACATCATATGCAAGCTGAGAATGGCAAACCAGTATCTGCTACAACGTATGGTGTGGGAGATTCTGAGGTGCAACTTCCAGGGCTACAGGCAGCCATACAGGTGGTACTCAAGCTGAATTTGAAAAATCAGTAATAATTGAAAGGTATCAGATGCCAATGTTTTTGTCTGGCTCCTGTGTTCATGTGCCTTTTACAGCAACTTGATCTGAAGTAGTTAGCAGATGATAATGTGCTTCTGGTGTTTCAAGCCATAAAAAACTATACATGCAGATTGCTGCTGTACAAAGCACAGGGGCAGGCCAGGCCAAGCTGTGTATGTGTGTGGGGTCAGTTTTGTACCCTTATTTACTGGGTATGGATTTATACTGTAGAAGTACCAGGAAGCTGGCATGTTACCATAACTCAGATTCCAGGAAGAAGACTCAAGATAGGCAGCCTACACTGTTGTTAGCAGCCTTAAAATAGATGGTCTTAAATTCAGCAGACACAAAGTGATAGATATTTCCTGGTCTCCAGTGTAAGAGGTGCATTCAGGGATGATGAGAGCTGTAGTCTAACAAAGTCTGGAAGGTACCACATTGGCATCCCCTAGAGCAGCTGAACAGTGGAACAGATCCCGAAGGAACCCAATGACCGCTCTTTTGGATGCTTTTTTAAAAAGTAAGTTGGGGTGGTTACAAACCTACCCTTCCTCCAAGGAGTTCAGGGTTTTCCCCTGCCTATCTTATTTGTATCATTACAACAACTCTGTGGGGTGGGTTAGACTGAAAGAGAATGATTGGCTGAAGGTAGCCCAGTAAGATTTTATTTTATTTAAACTACATTTGCATCCTACATTTCTTCCAAGGAGCTCAAAGCTGTATACGTGTTTCTTCATCACCTCTACCACCATCACCACTTTTATCACCACAATAACCCCATGAAGTAGGTTAGGTTGAGAGAGACTATGTCTGGCCCAGGGTCATCCACTGAGCTCTATGGTGACTGGGGATTTGGACTTGGCCACATTCAAACTATAATTTATTCCACTTTAAACAGTTATGACTTCCCCCAAAGTATGCTGGGAGGGGTAGCTTGTGAAGGCTGCTCCCCTCACAGAGCTACAATTCTCAGAGTTCTCTGGGAAGAGGGACTGACTGTTAAACCATGGGTGAATAGTAACTGTGGGGAGGACAGGAGTCTCCAAACAACTCTCAGCACCCTTCACAAACTAAGAACATAAGAACATAAGAAGAGCCTGCTGGATCAGGCCAGTGGCCCATCTAGTCCAGCATCCTGTTCTCACAGTGGCCAACCAGGTGCCTGGGGGAAGCCCACAAGCAGGACCTGAGTGCAAGAACACTCTCCCCTCCTGAGGCTTCCGGCAACTGGTTTTCAGAAGCATACTGCCTCTGACTAGGGTGGCAGAGCACAGCCATCACGGCTAGTAGCCATTGATAGCCCTGTCCTCCATGAATTTGTCTAATCTTCTTTTAAAGCCATCCAAGCTGGTGGCCATTACTGCGTCTTGTGGGAGCAAATTCCATAGTTTAACTATGCACTGAATAAAGAAGTACTTCCTTTTGTCTGTCCTGAATCTTCCAACATTCAGCTTCTTTGAATGTCCATGAGTTCTAGTATTGTGAGAGAGGGAGAAAAATGTTTCTCTATCCACTTTCTCAATGCCATGCATAATTTTATACACTTCTATCATGTCTCCTCTGACCCGCCTGTTCTCTAAACTAAAAAACCCCAAATGCTGCAACCTTTCCTCATAAGGGAGTCGCTCCATCCCCTTGATCATTCTGGTTGCCTTCCTCTGAACCTTCTCCAACTCTATAATATCCTTTTTGAGATGAGGCGACCAGAACTGTACACAGTATTCCAAATGCGGCCACACCATAGATTTATACAACAGCATTATGATATCGGCTGTTTTATTTTCAATACCTTTCCTAATTATCCCTAGCATGGAATTTGCCTTTTTCACAGCGGCCGCACACTGGGTCGACATTTTCATCGTGCTGTCCACTACAACCCCGAGGTCTCTCTCCTGTTGGGTCACTGCCAGTTCAGACCCCATGAGCGTATATGTGAAATTCAGATTTTTTGCTCCAATATGCATAATTTTACACTTGTTTATATTGAATTGCATTTGCCATTTTCCCTCCCATTCACTCAGTTTGGAGAGGTCTTTTTGGAGCTCTTCGCAATCCCTTTTTATTTTAACAACCCTGAACAATTTAGTATCGTCAGCAGACTTGGCCACTTCACTGCTCACTCCTAATTCAAGGTCATTAATGAACAAGTTGAAAAGTACAGGTCCCAATACTGATCCTTGAGGGACTCCACGTTCTACAGCCCTCCATTGGGAGAACCCTGGCCTTTGACACCTGAGATGTTTATTTTTAGGACTCACCCTATTTTTTGTGATGTGATTTTAGGTTGTTTTTAACTGTTTTTAATTATGTATTTTAAAACTGTTGTAACGCACTCTGGGATCTTTGGGTGAAGAATGAGTAATAAAATTATTATTATTATTATTATTAACAGCAACAACAGCAGTAATGATAATAATAGAAATCTTTATATGGTGTAATATTTGTAGCTTTAGCACTAAATAAACTTCAAACGTAAGAGAAGCAATGCAAATATTTGAGGATGTGGGTGCCACACAAACTTCCGTTTTGATTCTAATAAAGATCTGCATTGTATGGAGGACAGAACACCTGCTCTTTTTGTATTCTTTGATTTTCTGCTTTAGCAATCAATAGTACTTTGAATGAAGTAGTTCAGCTGAGCAAAGTTCATTGACCTAGTTTAAAAATATCTGAACTACACCTGAAAGTAGTTACCCTAATTGTTGGGTGAACTAAAGGTGAATTAAGTTCATTTTGGGGTAGAACTTTGAATGATTGCTATAGGTCTCCTATGCCTTTTACAAGATATATGAACATAGGGGTTCCAGCAGGTGCAGCTTGTTATGTTGGTAGTCTACAAAGCTGAGAAAAAACTACCCCCTGGTGATTCATCCACCCATACCAAACTGATCAAGGCCTAGGAGCCGCATCTTCTTTTGCATGTGGTTACCCTCTTCCTTGTACTCAAATTCCAGTTGGGTGTGAAAGCACCTGAGTGATGAACACAGGAAACTCTTGTGTAGATGCACTTGCAATTAGCTACTGGCTTTGGTATAAATCCAGGGTAGAGAACCTCCAGATGTTGTTGGCTTACAGTGCCCATCATCCCTGACCACTGGCCATGTTGTGGCTGATGGAAGTTGGCGTCCCAACAACATCTGAAAGTCCACAGGTTTCCTGCCCCTAGTATAAAACTTCTCTGTTCAACAGAACTTCAGAAAAATAAAGCACACCCATCCGCTAAGCTTCAGCAGAGGGTTCATAGAATAGTAGAGTTGGAAGGGGCCTACAGGCCATCAAGTCCAAGCCCCTGCTCAGTGCAGGAATCAAGGTTAAAAACTATTCTCAAAACTGTTTGGAGAGGGAAAATAGCATATATGCTAGTGCTACCCCCACCCCCAGTAACGTCTGTGTGCAGTAGAGCCTGAAATCGCAAGCAAAATGCACATGGCTCAACAGTGCAGTACAGCAGCTCTTGCTTGGCTCTGTTGTCACTTCCCATCTGAGACATTTGTTGATCTTCAGCTGCTTGAAATGTATCTATTGAGCAGTAGCAACAGCAGCAGCTGGCTGGCTAAAAGGAACACCCCTTCCTAAAGGTAACAATGTGTGTGGGGGTTGTGGAACCCACTTGCCTTGATATCCAAGCCATAGGGGTTAACTTCACTGTGGGAATGAATGGCCCTGCCAGCGGAGAGGTCCCTCCTCCTCCTGGCACCAAGGAGCTCTCCTACATTCTCTCCTGGCAAGCAAGACAAAGCACCAGACACAAAAGTATACCCACACCCACAGATGTATGCTGATGCCCACACACATGGAAGAATCACATGACAACATATATCCACAAAGGGGAAAATGCAAGGATATTCCTATTTGATCTGTGGAACCAGCGGTTTTGCAAGTGCCGCACAATGTCTGTTCTTCATTTGTAAGGAAACTGTTCTTTCATTGTGGCAGCATCTATACTCTGGAACTCCCTGCCCATTGATATTAGACAGGGACCTTAATTTCTGGTGCCCAGGGTTCCTTTGGGAGGGAGAGCAGGATAGAAATTCAGTCAATACATACAATTTTTTTCTTTAGGCAATCCCACTCAGATATATAAAACTGACATGCATTTTAATAGGTAATTTTCTCTTTTTGATGATATATATTTTTAGCTATTGATTTTATTCATATTTGGGGTTTCTTTTTGTTTTAACTTCTGACTTTTTAACATACTTGTTTTTAACTTCTAACTTTTACAGATAATTTTTTATGTTTTATTCTAACTGCTTAGAGGTTTTGGCCAATTAAGCCAAATAAAAATTTCATTACAATAAATAAATAAACAAAATATATGCCAACTAAATCACTCGCAGGACTGCTGTTCTCCTAGATGCCTTATACTGAGTCAGGCCACTGGTCCATCTAGCTCAGTGTTGCCTTCACTTACTGGCAATGGCTGTCCTATATTTCCGACATAAATCCTACATGAAGATACTGGGGGTTGAACATGAGAGACCTTTTGCATGCAAAGCATATGCTTCACCACCAAGTGATGGCATACTGTGTAGGACATGGAAGATGGAAATGGATCCTACTCCCCCCCCCAAAAAAAGAGAGAGAGAATGGAAAGGCAAATGAGAACAGGTATCAGAAAGCAAAGGGTATAGTTTTAAAAGGCACCTGGAAATTATATCCAAAATCATTCTTAAAGATTTAATTCAGAAAATATAAACATTATTATGCTGCACTAATTCAAGAAAACAGCTGTATTGCTTGGGGCTCATCCATTCATTATGCATATGCAGCTACTCGTAGAGTTGTATATGCAATATCTGGTCCACTGTTGAGTTAGCATGCAGTGTCAGCATACACATGCGTGGCTCGAAGCACCGCAGTGTGGCTAGAAGTCAGCAGGGACTTCTAGAAAGGTAGCACCCCGAAAGCCATTGGGGCTGCCAACTGACCAGAAGTAAAACTGGAATGGTCTGCTCTTGTGTCTTTAATACCTTTGGATATGCAGCATTAGCAAGTGATAATATTTATTTACCTCCACACCTGTGAAAAACTTCACCTGCTAATTGCTACACAGCAAGCTGATGTTGAAGGGAGACCTATAGAGGATCAAAAAGTGGCAACCCTGTCTGCTAGAAGAGAGTGTTGTGGGCTATGCTGCATTTAGAGTTGTCTTCAAGGGCAGCCCTACAGAGAGTCCATTGCAATAGTCAAAACTGGAAGTTATTATTATTATTATTATTATTAGTTGTTGTAGTAGTAGTAGTAGTAGTATATCCTGCCCTCCTTCCAGTAGAAGTGGCCAAGTCATCTGGCACTGTCATATTATTTGAAGGAATGTGGAATCCAGCCATTTATCCCTCTAATGCCCTATCTGGGGCCTGAAACAGCAGGAAAATGTGCCAGGGTAAAATGAGCAGCTCAGAGCTTCATAAGAGTGGATGGTGTCTCTGATGTCATAAAAGGTGATTCATGCAGCAAGCATTCTCTCTCTCTCTCTCTCTCTCTCTCTCTCTCTCTCTCTCTCTCTCTCTCTCTCTCTCTCGGTAAACAGCAAGCATGTCTGGGCATGAGCGGACAGGTAATACTTCGTTGATTGGGGGACAGTAAGGTTTTTGCTGAATGTAACTACTCCATTCTGCCTAGATGGTCTGCCCTTGGAGATCTATGGAATCTGATGGAAAGAATCAATATATGTGATACTGGGGTTTTCTGGCTGACATGGCTGGTGCTCCTGTTGAGGCTCTTGTCTCACTGTGGAATGGTGAGATTCATAGAGCCATTGACATGATCACTCCTGAGGGCTCGTCCTGCAGAAAAACTGGAACAGGTCCAGAGGAAGGAAACAAGGGTGATCAGAGGACTGGAAACAAAGCCCTGTGAGGAGAGACGGAAAGAACTGGCCATGTTTAGCCCTGAGAAGAGAAGACTGAGGGGAGATATGATAGCACTCTTCAAGTACTTGAAAGGTTGTCATGCAGAGAACAGCTAGGATCTCTTCTTGATCGTCCCAGAGTGCAGGACACGGAATAATGGGCTCAAGTTACAGGAAGCCAGATTTCACCTGAACATCAGGAAAAACCTCCTAACTGTTAGAGCGGTACAACAATGGAACCAATTACCTAGGGAGGTGGTGGGCTCTCCAACACTGGAGGCCTTCAAGAAGGAGCTGGACAGTCACCTGTCGGGTATGTTTTAATTTGGATTCCTGCACTGAGCAGAGGGTTGGACTCAATGGCCTTATAGGCCCCTTCCAATTCTATGATTCTAATCTTAAATTTGGTTCTCCACATTTCTGCAGCAATTTGCGATTTTTTAAAAATCCTCACGAAACTTCTCCATCTAGTGCAAATTTATCTTAAGAAAAACATTTTTGTATGCAATTTTGATTACACATTTTTGCAAGCAATTTCTCCTAATTAATGCATTTTTGTATGGTATTTTCACCAATATATTCATTTTGTGCACACATTCCCCTAATATAAGTATTTTTCTAAACATTGCTTGGTTGGAGAACTGTATCACAAAATTCGGATAAGTGCAAATTTCGAAGGATGGTTGTGTTTTGGTTCTCATATTGTTTTGGAAAGTGTGAATTTGATGAATTTGGCTTTAAATGTGAACTGAATCAAATTTCTTCGCCATCCCTAATAGACAAAGGTCCTGTGTCTTTAACAGCTGCTTAACAAGAAGTCAGTAGTGATGCAGCAATGAGAAAGCTTCACTGGTTGAATTTCTTCTGTCTGTTATGCGGCTATTAAAGACCTTGCTGGATCGTCACCTTGTAGTGGTGAGTGGGCTTGCATGTTCCAATGAACCCTATGAGTGATGCTGTCGGGAGTCATGTACTCCCAGCAGGGTCACCCATGACAGTAAGGTCAAGGGAGAGGAACCAGACAAAGAACGATCCAAGAAAGTCCTCAACGGCAGAACTGGCAGAGGATAACAATGTGTACGTTACAACGGCTGTGAAGGCAGATGAAGGCTGCAGCAGATAAAATACTTCAAATCGTCGTGGTATTCATGCCATTGGATCAAGCCTTTTTCTGTCAAGATTGTGTGTTGATCGTCGTGTGCCGATCTCCCCACATAAAACAAATTCATGCACAGGCGTCTTCCAACCAAATTATCTTGGAAGACAATCTTACTCGGTCACAAGTGATCGCCAACCTATTAAAGGCCCAGAGCCTGTATCCATTGAAAAAGTGGCAGTTTTCAGATATTGCCAATTTCTGGTACTGTCCCTGGAGAACAGTTAAATGTTCTGATGGAGTGAAGAGCTGTGTGTTATCAGAGATAATGTGGGTCCAGAACCCACAAAAATACTGCTCAGACACCTTTATTCCTTGTCCCATCTCTTATTTGAAGTGAAAGATGAAACCAGAAATGTGGATCCAGACTCTAGTTTGCCAATAGTCTCTGTCTGCCAATAGTCTGCAGAAGTATGCTTAAGGGACTATTTCTAGAATCTCCCTAGTAAATATAGTTGGAATTCCAGTGACCAGTTCCTGTATCCCAGAATCTATTGCATTACAGCTTGATAGCAAAAGTGAATGTTGTCTGCAACTAGCTAAGAGAAGGGTAGGATTGCCAACTAGCCAGAAAAAAATCCAGCCTGACATTCCTTTAACATCAACTTGAAATTGAAATTAGATTTTCAAAGCTAGCTAATGCCTGCACATCAAATGGCTATTAAAGCCCCTGCTATATATATGATGCACACTGGGGCAAAAAATCCTAACTTCACATATACACTTATGGGATCTGATCTGGCAGTGACCGATCAGGAAAGATCTTGGAATCATTGTGGTGGATAGCTGTATTAAAATGTTGATCCAGTATGCGACACCTGTGAAAAAAGGTGAATTCCATGTTAGAGATCATTAGGAAAGGCACTGAAAATAAAACTACCAATATTATAGTGGTGTTATACAAATCTATGGTGGTGAGACAGCACTTGGAACCCTGTGTACAGTTCTGGTCACCGCATCTGAAAAGCGATATTATAGAGTTGGAAAAGGTTCAGAAAAGGGAAACCAAAATGAACAAGGGGATGGAGCAACTCCCTTATGGGGGAAGGTTACAGCATTTGGGGCTTTTTGGTTTAGACAAAGGGTATGTAAAGGGAGTAGGGACATGATAGAAGTGTATAAAACTATACAGAATGTGGAGAAAGTAGAGGAGAGAGACACGTTTTTCTTCCTCTCCCGTAATACTAGAACCCAGGATCATCCAGTGAAGCTGAATGTTGGAAGATTCAGGGCAAACAAAAGAAAGGACTTCTTCACACAGCACAGGGCCATCCAGGCAGGTGTTTTTGTGTGGATATATTCAGCAATATGTCATTGACATAATAATAGTGTGTTAGTGGTGCATTTATATTGGATCATCCACATCATGCTCCCCCAACGTCACCACATTATTGCCATCTGGAGGGGTATTCTTGCACTATAGCACAACAAAACCAGGACAGAAAACAGCAGCCCCATAACATTTGGGGAATGAAAAGTTACAGGATTTTAGCTGGAAGCTGTGGGGCATGCACCTATGGTAAATGAAGCGTTATGACCATCTCAAACTTTTGCAGGTGCAAATAGTATTGAAAGCACGATTGCATATAACTGCCCCAATAGTATCTCAAGCACAAATCATGATGAATGCTTAATAAAAAAACATGTCTGGATTGGCCCATGTATTTAAACTATGGAATTCATGTTGGCCATCCGTTTGGATGACTTTAAAAGGGGATTAGAGAAATTCGTAGTAAATAAGGTTATGACTGGCTACCAGCCATGATGGCTGTGTATAAATACCTGGTAATAGGAATCAGAAGTGGGGAGAGTGCTGTTGCTCTCAGATCATGTTTGAGGGCTTCCTATAGGGGCATCTGCTTAGCCACTGCGAGAAGAGAAGAGATGGGCCTTTGACTTGATCCAACTGGGTTCCTCTCATGTTCTTCTAAAAAGCTGACAATCCCAGTAGGTGCTTTATTACACTGGTTGCCAGTTGTATACCGGGCCCAATTCAAGGTGTTGGTTTTAACCTTTAAAACTCTATACGGTTCCGGCCCAGTTTATCTGAAGGAGCGCCTCCAGTATCACCAAATATGCCGCCAAACAAGATCAGCCTCACAGGACCTTCTCTCGGTTCCACCGACTAAGACAGCTAGGTTGGTGCGGACCAGGGAGAGGGCTTTTTCAATCGTGGCCCCCACCCTCTGGAACTTACTTCCCTTTGACCTTTGGCATGCCCCCTCCCTGTTGACTTTTCGCCGAGCCTTGAAGACCTGGCTCTTCAGGCAGGCCTATGGGATCTCTGGGGTGGGTTAGGTTTTACACTGTATTAATGTAAGATGGTCTTCAGATGAGATGTTATGATATTAATAATGTGATGATTATGTATATGAGCAGATTGTATTTTATATTGTATTTTATATTGTACGTCACCCAGAGTGTCCGTTCAGTCGGACAGATGGGCGTCTGCTAAATAAAATTTTATTATTATTATTATTATTATTATTATTATTATTATGCCTCCATGGTATTAAGGTGGCCATTCCCCCCCCTTCTCTGCTGTTAATCGCAACCTGACGGGCATAGATGTAAGCAAGTGAAGTGTTTCCTCACATAGTGTTAAAGAGCTGGGAAAAGCTTCCCCTGCTTAATTTCTGCACGTTAGACTTGATTTTTTTTAAAGGCATAGAAGTAGGGGCAGTGTAAAAAAGGAAAAGAAAAAGTTGGCAAACTTCCATGGCAGTGGCTTGCTTTGATTTACCTTTCAGTACCATTCCAGGAATTCCTGCCTTGCTTGTTTAACATAAAGCAAGCTTACCTATTTTTCTCTGTCAAATTCTTAAGCACATGATTGTACTCTGTGTAAAAATAGCAGGAAGTGGCTTACTAGGCTGTTATATAGATAGGGGGTTCAGGGAATAGGGGCACCAGGAGGCCTTAGCTTTTCAGGTTAGAGCCTACAACTGCTGAGCACTGTGGTTTTCCTGCCAGACATAGCTGCCTGCATGTACTACTGATTTGACAAGCTCCCCTCCACCATCACCACCCTCAGATGCCTAAACTTAGAGGCTAATTCAAGCAGCTTTTTTGCTGGCCACCCTACCACTGTTGGGCCTTTTGCTCATGGGTAGCTTATTTGACTCCCTTCCTTCCTCTTCTTTTGCAGACAGGCAATATTTTGCTCATTTCCAGTGTGCTTGAGGGAGGAGGAATGCGTGCTTAAGGTCACATCCACACCATACATTTAAACTATGTGTCCCCCCCAAATCGTGGGAAGTGTAGTTTATCCCCCACAGACCTGCAGCTCCCAGTACTCTTAACAAACAACTCCCTGGATTCTTTGGGGGAAGTCATGTGCTTTACATGTGCTTCCTCGACTTCTAAAAAAGGCGGATGAGATGAAGAAAACGGAAGGAGCGGATTTTGTGTGACAATATTGTGAGCTCAGCTCTGGTGCTGAATACAAGTTCTTGGCCTGAACATGTGGTCAGAGGCACTCTTGTTCTATGCATCTGTTAATACCCCCCTCCATGTTCTTTGCATTAGGCTATGCTTGGTGGATCTCAGGGTTCTAGTAAAAAACCATGGTAAACTACATCCTGCATAGCTGATGTCTCCCACCCCACCTCTGAAAAAGTTATGCCAGTAGAGAATAGTTGTTCAGAGTTTGCGCAGCCATAATAAAAGAGGAAGTGAGAGAGTGAGCAGACGGCTACTTACGAACCCTCCTGTTGTCCTTTATTAAATGATTTTTGGTGCTTTTTTGTGCTATTGATTGTTCTAAGGAAAGGAGGGAGGAATCTGTATGTTGGTAGTTGACACTAGAATTTTCAGATTTTTTCCCCTTAATTAAAAAGGGACATCCTGGAGTTCTGGTGTCTGCTATATTGAGTTCTAGAAGGCAGGATGTTCTGAAATAAAATACATCCAAATGTTCAGTGGTAATGCCACCGCATCTTAGAATAAAGAACATTTCCATAAAATAATGGACATCTGGCAACCCTGACAAAGGGCCAGACGAACAGAACAGGAAGTGCCCACACAAGATGTTAAAGTCATCCCTAACTCATCAAAGCTGTAGCTAATTGGTACTGCAATTACCAGGTTCAGTCTTTGGCACCAGCTGTTAAATGGCTGGGAAAGACCTCCACCTGCAGCACTGGAGAGCCACTGCCAGTCAGAATATGTGGTTACTAGATTAGATAGACCAGGGATAGCCAACACAACACATTGCAGATCTTGTGGATTCCAGCCCCAGCCAGCAAGGCCAGTGGTCAGGGATGATGGGAGTTGTAGTCCAATAACATCTACAGGGTACCATGTTGGCTAGCCCTGAGATAAACTGAATCAGAGCGTTAGTCTAAGTGACCTCCTTATTGGAATCTTTATTTGAGCTCAGTCTGTTTGAAGAATGGGGATCAGAAATTGGATGGTTGGACAGGGCAAAACTCGGAGAGGGTATCAAGAGTCCCATGCCTTTTCCCCTCCCTTCCCTCCAGTCTCTTTTGGATTTCATGTTGCTGTATCAGCACCTGTAGAAACATTGCCACCTTAAGGTTGCCAATTGGGCTAACCATATTATGGGGTCTCGTTGCTGTTGTCTTGAGCATGTATTTTAATGCAATGGGCCTCTAAAACAGCATTCTCCCACCTGGTGCCCTCCAGCCATTGACACCAGGTTGAGGCAGGCTGCCCTAGAAACACTGTCAGGATTGGTCCACCCCAAGGATTGTAATTAATTACTTAATACACACATTGCTTTTAAGTTTTAAAATAGCCCTGTCTGGCAGGAAACTATTACCCCCATTCTACAAGTGGGGAAAACAGAGTCTGAGAGCTGGAGCCTTAACTTGTTCAAAGGCCATGACTTTGTAGGGATTTGAACACATGTTTGGCACTCTGTTTGCTGGACCGCAGGGGCTTTTAATGAGGTGATTTGCTCTGGGGAAGGATCTTGTTTGGGGTGCCCTTAACTGAGCCATTGCTCTCATTGTTATGTCTGTGGCTGTGCTCCTGGTCTGGCTTAGCCAGTTTGTCAACTTGACAAGAAATTGGCATTGCATGGCTGCCGCAGCTGGGCCTGATAGCATCAGCAGTGCCTACAAGGCAAGGTGGAGCCTATGGCCAAAGCCGGTATCATTTCCATGTATATTTTTAAATTGTAAGGCAAGGGTGGAGGACCTTTTTTTCAGTCTGTGGGCTGCATTCCCTTCTGGGCAACCTTCTGAGGGCCACATGTCAGGGGCGGGTGGGGCTAGATGCAATGAACACAAATGTTACCTTGGTAACAGTAGGTTAGTCTCTACATACTCTCACTCACATACACACCTCTCTATCCTCCATCCAGGGAATAAAGAGGCATTATTAGAGTTCAGGGTCACATTCCAGCCAGTGGTGGGGGAACCTTTTTCGGCCCGAGGGCCACATTCTTTTCTGGGCATCCTTCCAAGGGCCACATGCCAGTAGCGGGTGAGAGAAGCAATGTAAGTTTTGCCTTTGTACTGTAGGCTAGTTTCTATACACACGCACACACCCACTCTCTGTCTTCCTTCTAGGCAAGCAAGAGGCATTTATGAGAGCTGAATGACGCATTCCAGCAAGGGAAAAATACTCAGTGTATAAAGCACGGTCATTGAGCCAAGTGGCCTGGGGAGAGTTCCTAGGAGCAGCCTTTCCCAACCAGGTGCCTCCAGATGTTGTTGGACCACAAGTCCCATCAGCCTCAGCCAGCATTGCCAATGGTCAGGAAAGATGGGAGTTGTAGTCCATCTGGAGGCACACTGGTTGGGAAAGGGTGTCCTAGGGCCATATAGAGAGGCCTGTTGGGCCTCATGTGGCCCCTGGGCCTGAAGTTCCCCACCCTTGTTGTAAGCCTACTGCCCTCATGTTGTTGTTTCCTCTCCTCTTATCAGTGTGGTAATCCTTGATGGACATGGAGAGTCTGGCGAGAATTGTGGCTTGGGGTTTTGTGGTCCTACCAGCTATTGCCTTGTCTAGGAACAAGCCTCCATCTCTGCCATGACCATGGTTACTCTTTAGCTGCTGAGGTTTACTGCAGCAGGTGCTCCCAGATGTCAACTTCGCCAGCACCCGTACCCTTAAAACAGGAAGTGGAAGTGAAGGAGTTCCATAGAAGAGGCACCAACTAGCACTAAGGTTTGGTGTGGGTGCAACAGCTGCTTTGCCACCTGAACCGCATTTGATAATCCCTTTGAACATGCAGCAAGCACCATGGGGACTGGCTGCTTTGTACAGAGTCAGGCCAATTGCTCATCTACCTGAGACCTATGTACTTTCCTTATAAAAAGCATATTTGTATGTGCTTTTCACTAGCATATGTATTTTTATTCACACTTTAATATATAGGCATTTTTGTACACATTAGTTGGCTGGAGAACAACATTGCAAAATTCAGATAAGTGCAAATTTTGAAGGACGGCACTGTTTCAGTCCGTGTATTGTTTTAGAAAGTGCAAATTACGTAGATTCGCCTTTAAATTGCCATTTTTAAAGTAGTCGTGCTTGGTTGAAGAACCTGTTTGTAACTATCCTCTACAAACAGCTCCCATCACTTCCCCTCCTGCTGTCATTTCCTAGCCCCACGAATGGTTGTGTGACTCAGGGCTCCTGTCTCCCATATCGTTCTATAGCTGCCATTTCACTCCACCCCTCTGCCCCCAGCTGCTCTCTAAACACCAGGCACACGTGCTTGTTATGTCAGTATGGTGTTATCCTAATTTGCTTCCCTCCTCCAGAAGTCTAGACCAGTGCAAATCAGCTTCCCAGTATGGTCTTGCACTTTTGCCATGCCTGTTTGTAGCCTTATGGCCAGCACCACCACCCGCTTGGTCCCTGGTCTCGCTGAAAGGACCACATGTATCTGTCACTCTCCCCCTTCTTTCTCCCTGCCTGCCACCCCAGGCCTGGCTGCATCTGCTGCTCTAGACAATTGCTGCCATCTCCCACATAGCAACCCAACATTCTGCTGCCATGACAACAGGACAGCGTGGGAAGGATGGAGAGTTGCTAGAGATGCAATGTGGCACCTTTCTTAGAGTCGATTAGCCATAGCATGGGTGCAGTCGTACCTTTAGCCCCAAGATGGAAGGAGCTGCAATTAAGAAACTCTTCATGCGAAGCATTAAATATCTCATGAGTGCTGTTTCCAAACCTCAACAGGCTGTTGACTCAGGTCAGTGAGTAAATCCCAGGAGCATGTAGCGCTTCCTCTGCATTTAAAGCAGGACAAGATAATGATGTGTTTGGCTCCCATCTTCAGAAGCAGGTTGAGGCACTTCTGCCTGTCTGAGGTTGGTCAGGCATCACCTGGTGCACAGATCTGTTCCCATCCTGCCATTTTGATTTGCCAGAACTTCTCAAAACCAGAGGCATAGCTCCGTATATGCACATACGCTTTGCATGTAGAAGGTCCCATGTTTGGTCTTTGGCATCACCAGTTAAAAGGGTCAGGGAGCTGGTGATGGGAAACACCTCTGCCTGAGACCCCAGAGACCTCCTGCAAAGCAGAATACAAATATCCTAGCATAAGGCAACTTTCTATGTCCTAAATCATGGAGGGGGGGAATTTATGGCCCTCCAGATGTTGTTTGACTCCAACTCCCATCAGCCCCAGCCAACATGGCCAGTGATCAAGGATGATGGGAGCTGGAGTTCAAAACCATCTGGAGGGCCAAGCTTTCCCCACCCTTGTTGTAAATGGATTGATGATCTTGAAGATCAGGAGGTCTGACCTCCACCTGCACCCCCAGCATGGCCAGATGAAGTCTGATGTGATCTTTTCTCTTCCAGGTAAAAGATAGACATCTTCTGCATGTATATATCCCTCAAACACCATGCCTTTTAGTTCATCTTTCTGTTTACCTCAGATAATTTCATATTCTCCATGAACATGGCTCTTGGAAGCCATATATAAACGATATGAACTAAGAAAACACATTTGCTTAATTTGCATAATGTATTCTCTGCACAATTTCCTCCAACTCCTCTCCTGATTTGTACAGCATGTATATGGCTCTGATTCTGTGAGTGTGTGTGTGGTTTCCCTCTGTCACCTCTTGCCAACCTAGCTCTGTCTATTAGGTTACCAACCCCTCTCAGACACTTCAAAATCTCTTGGATCTGCTTGGCTCGTGATTGTGTATTTGTTGCTGCACCTGCTCAGATCAGATGTGTGCTTATACCTGGATGCCTGTGCCCATTAATCCTGAAGGTTTTACAGAAAGGGCAAGAAAGGATGCATTATCAAGACCTTCCCTCTCCCTCGTTGAAGGCTGTGACATTTGTGGGAGAGAAGACATTCAGTCCCTCCACTCCCAGGCCAGAAATCAATCTGACAAGCCCTTGGCTCCCATCAACTTGGCTCTCCTTTTAGGTTATTTTTTGTTTTTTGCAGCCGCAACCACAAAAAAAGCCATGGTTCACCAGATGGAGCTGCAAATCTGGCTTGCCTGACTGAGTCCTAGCTTGGGCCTGCTGTGTGGGCTTCATTCCCTCCTGTGATTCAACTTCTGCTTCCCTGAAATGTGCCAATGGGGCAAGTTGGGGAGTGGAAAGGAAGGGAGAAGAACATGCCAGGCTGAAAAAATAAATTAAAAAAAATTAAAAAAATCCCTGAAGCAAAATAATTCTGCAGCCTGAATAGACTGTTCTACAACATAACATGCATGCAGCATGATGATCAAACAGGGCACAGGAGAAGACCAGCAAAGCTTTCCAAGGAGCAGCTGGAGCCAACTCATTTAATTTGGCTTGTCCTCACCTATTCATTGCCTTTCGGCGTGCATTTGGTGAGATCTTCCCTGTGGGCAATGTGCATTATAGAAGATGTATAGTTGGCTTGGCTGCACAGCAGAACAGGCAGTTGCATAGAAGTAAAGGGGAAAGAGTGGCCTGGCCTGGCCATCCCCCTCTCCCACCACCTTCCTAGCAGTGAAATCTGGAATGTTCAAAGGAAAGACAGAGTCTTCTTCTGTCAGGGCTAGGCTAGGGCCATGAATGGTCACACCTGAATCCATTCCTGGAGGGCGTGTGCTGTTCCCAGCTCAGGGTCCCTAAAGTCAGTAGCCTGAGCAGGAAGTTGGAGGCACACCAAGTGGAATGCACTGCTCTGTTGATCAGGCAAAGGCAAACGGCCAAGCTCCTGTTATTTATACTCTGCTTGGCCAGTCCAGAGGCCTAATACTGCCTGCCCATGGCACTGTTTAAAGTTGCAATTGCTGTTCACTACTGCAGCTGAAGAGGGCTCCAAGGCCTGAGCACACACAGTCAGCTGGAGCTCCCGAGGTTGGGTCCTCTGCCCCACTTTTGGCAGGGTTCAGCTGTGCTCAGGAGTTTCTGATCAGGAACACCAGAGTGTAGCCAAACCCAGCAGGGCCTTGAAGTCACCACCGATCAGTTGATTGGTGCTGACATCAAGATCCAGTTTTTGGCAGGGATCAGCTCCATTCAGGAGCTCCAAGAGGAACTCACCCAAAATTTGAAAGCCTTTTACAAGCCGCTGGTAGTGGACATCATGGTGGGGCAACAGTGCTCACCCGACTGCCTGTCGGTTGCATCGCTGCTGCTTACTGGGAGGTAGAGGGGGAGGGTGAGCATGGTGGAAACATACCAGTGGAAATAATCTGGAACTCTCCCTGGTGTATTTGCACCTCACCAACCTTGCTGTCACCTCTCTCTCTACCTCCTGGTGCTGACAGGAGTGACAAGAGTGCTGTTGTCCCACTCAGCTGAGTGCCACTGCCCCACTGTGCCAGCTGCTTCTGCAAGCCACACTTACGAAGGAACAATTGGGAGCACATTTGAAAGCTCCTGATTGTTCCTTTGCAGCTGTGAATTTACCTGCCCTACACCTGACATGCTGTGGGGGCTGATGGCTCCAATGTCAGTGGGGCAAGAATCTGCCGCAGGTTTTAGTCTGAACTTGCAAACATCTGTCCAAGCTGCTGCATCTTGGACGTCTCCCTGAAAGATTGGACTAAAACCCAGGACAGATTGCCTCCCCACTGATATCAGAGCCATCAGCCTCCACTGCCTACATGAATGTCAGGTGTGGGGCGGATGGGAAAAGGTTTGGGGAAAACAGCCTCACAAGCCAAATTAGGATCCCTGCTGAGCCTATTTTAACCCACAGAGCGAAGTTTGCTCACCACTGCTTGATTTGAAGAGCTGTTCAGTTTAAAGATCAAGGTCTCTCCTACTCTCTCCTTAGGTTTTTTTTAAGTTGCCCATCAACAGTTAGAAGCACCTGGACAACAGACTGAGCAGGCATACCGGTCACCCAGTCCCCATCTTCCTCACAAAGATGAGATGTGTTTCTGTTCCCGTTATAGTCATTAGGTCTAAATTTGCATCTAGTCATATAAATTAGCATACACACATTTTATGCAAAATGTCATTTCGGGGGGGGGTGATGCATAAGTGGCCACCTGATCAACTTCAGGGGAGTGCAGTTTAAGTTGGGGAACTGGTGTGAGGGCAAAGTGTTAAAAAAACTAATTCCTGTGCCATGGTCCTGGAGGTACCAGAGAGAGGATGCACATGGCAAATTCCTAATTTTTCCTAGACCAACAAAAGCAAACACTGAGCCAATCCTATATAAGAAATGGTTAGGATGTTGAGTTATATGTCTCGCCACTTACCAGCCCTTGGGACTTTGGGAACTGTATATCAACTAAAATAAATGAATGTTATAAATGAATGAACAAAAATAAATGAATTATGTTCACCTTGTGGGAGACAATGCAGAAAGTTACCAAAGCATAGAAGAGGGGACTTAAAAAAGTTAATTCACCACCACAGTAGGTGTATAAGTGAGGTTTGCTTCAGCCTCCTCATCTGAGAATTGTCATGAATTGGCTAGCAGCGGATAATGTTCTACCTACCTGCCTTGTGACTTGAGGTTTAATCTATGGTAACTGACAAGCCACAATCTCAGTTCCCCAAATATAGAAATGGGAATATGAAAGGTTGTTTGTGAGAAAGGCCAAATAAAACACTCCACGGAAGAAGGGTGATAAAAACACTCCCATGTATGAAAAATGCTAATTACCCCTACTGTGTCCCTCAGTGGAGGCTTCATTATGGTTGGTGATGTCATAGGCAAGGGCAGGACATGTTGTCCAAGCCCAGTTGGCCAACATGACTGAGGGAAGGGAAGGTGCAAAGTGCTGGTGTGCCGCTTGGGGACTCTTCTCCAGGATGACGAGTGAGTCAGACGTGCAATCTTTTCCCATAAGATGTGTGTTCCAGCCCCTTTAAGGACATCCTTGTCTCGTGTGCTTGTGGTGGGGGTGAGGGCTGTACTTTGCTGCTGTCCTTCCACATGGCAGGGAAGGGAAATGGGGGGGGAGGAGGGAGGGAAGAGAGAGAGAGAAGCACGTTGCAAAGCGTGACTGAGAGAGTTGCATCCCACGCAACTTGCTTCTCTGCCTGTCAAAATCTGACAGGCTGTTGGGGGCACTAGCCCCTTGGAGCAGCTCGAATGGAGCGGGTGGGGTGGGAAGAGCAGAGAAGAGAGTGAAAGCTCAGTGGCTCTTAGGAGAGAATTAATTTGGCAAAAATGCAGAGGGAAGTGATCTGTTGCCTAGCAGAAGCGTGAAAACAGGGCAGGTCTTGCCCACAAGGCAGGGTGAGATGGCCTGCCTCAGGCAGTAGAATTGGGAGTGCCATTCAAAAAGCAGCAAATTATCAATTATTTTGATCTATTTTGATAATTTTGACTGTGAAGGGAGTGCAGTGTGGAGTTTCTACCTCAGGCATCAAAATGTCTTGGAGCATTTCTG
Organism: Rhineura floridana; assembly: GCF_030035675.1. Lineage (NCBI taxonomy): Eukaryota > Metazoa > Chordata > Lepidosauria > Squamata > Rhineuridae > Rhineura > Rhineura floridana. The sequence goes on from NC_084482.1 coordinate 23,344,443, forward strand.
CTCTGGGTATATATGTTAGTTCCTTATAGCCTCTGTAGAGTACACAGTTAAGAGTATGAGCAGTGTTGTCATCCCCATGTGCAGATGGGAAGTGAAAGTGATGAGGCAATAATGGCAAGCTTAAGACCACATGTAAGCATAGAGCCATAGGTGGATTTGAGCCAGGGTCTTCCTCAGCTCATAGCCTTAGCTGTTATGCAATACCAGATCTCAGCTGAGAGCTCAAATGGTCCAGTTCAAATTTCACCACAGCTATGAACTTTCTAGGTGGCACTGTAAGCCATTATCATTCAGCTTCAGCCCTACCCTGTCTGCTCTATGGGGATAATAATTCTGGCTTTTCGTACAGCAGGGATGGGGAGCCTATGGCTTTCCAAATGTTGTTGGGACTGCTTTTTATTAGAAATTGCTTGCAAAAATGTGTACATTAGTCAAAACTGCATACAAAATGTGTGTTGTGTCCCAGATGAAGGGAGAGTTAGATCAAGGAGGGGAGTCAGATGAGGTCGAGGCTCCTTGGGGAGTTGGAGGAAGGGAGACAAGTGAGGAGGATTCTGGAAGCCCTAAAACTCCCCTGCCCTGCACTTCCACTGAGGCAGCTCCTGCCCCGCCTGCGAGTCCAACGCCCAAGCGACTCCCCGATTGTGCCATCTACCCCTATGCAGGAATCTCCGCCAGAGACTTCAAATGCTGCCCAGTCAATCAGCATTCTGCTTCCAGAGGCTGCACTGTTACCTAGCGAAGCCCCGCTGTCGGATGGGCCAACTGAGATTCCCCCCCTTGCCCCACATGAGGAGGCATGAGAAGAGAGACTTTCAAAGGTTGGAACTCAGGCAGAGCCACTGCTTATGTGTGAAAACCTTCCCTACTTAAGCCGGTGTCTCCCGAGGCACAAGTGCTGGATCAACTACCTCCAAACACTGCAGAGACTGTTTAGCTAGGATAGTTAGGGAAAGTAGTGTGTCAGAGTAGACAAGTACAGTAGGGCCCTGCTTTTTGGTGGCTCACTTTTCGGTGTTCCACTAATACAGCGGCTTTCAATTAGAGTAAGGCCCCCCTCATATGGCGCTTGTTCCGCTTTTACGGTGTTTTCCAGGCATCGAGCGCTAGTCTATTGAATGAGTTCCGATTTTAGGTGGGTTTCACTTTTAGGCGGGGGTCTGGAACATACCCCACCGTATGAGTGGGGCCCTACTGTATATGAAGCGTACTGCTTTGGATCTAACTATAACTTTAATAAAAAAGGGGAAAAGACATCACCAGTCTGAATCCTTCACCTCTGAGCAGGACAATGTGTTTATTGGGAGAAATTCACACTAAAATGTTGCAGAATTTTCATGAGGATTTTAAAAATTTTAAATTGTTGCAAAAGTGTGGATAACTGAATTTAAGATGGGGGAAAATGAGAAACTGAGAGAACTGAAACTGATAGATACTTTCCATCTGTACCAAAGGGTGTGGGGCCTTCTGAACGATGTGGGTTGGGGAATAGAGGATTGCTAGAAGAGAGGGAATTTTTTTCAAAATCAGGCAGACCTCTGCTTGACTTTTGGTGATTCTAGAGGAAGCCTTTTTGTTCCATCCCACATAGTTCAGGAATCAGGAAAGTGCCCCCGCTCACTCAACCCTCTAAAGTAGGATTTTGGGGTGCAGGATGCTGTAGGGGACAACATGGAATGGAAACTTTCCTTCCATTAACTTCTTTCCATCCACTTCCATCAGGATCCAAGCCGTAGCATAGCGAAGATCTGCCACTGATCCCTGACACATGCACCTGTATGATACATGTTATGAACCTAGGGATAGAAAGATGATGATGATGATGATGATGATCTTTATTTATACCCCGCCCTTTTTCCAAACTGGAACTCAAGGCGGCTTCCAGATAAAAACAAGTACACACCATTAAGAACCTATAAAAATATAAAACATATAAACATATAAAATCAGCATTAAAACAGGATTAAACTATTAAGATGTTAAAACCAATTACTCTGAAAATACTGCAACCCAGTTTAGGAGCATACAGGCAAAACAATAACATACAGCATCCTCTTCAGTCACTACCCTTAAAACCTTCAGTTCCAAAGGCCTGCCGGAAGAAAAAAGTCTTTAGCTGTCGGCGGAAAGACTGCACAGAGGAGGCCATTCTTGCCTCCGTAGGGAGGGAGTTCCAGAGCCTAGGGGCAGCCACCGAAAAGGCCCTGTCAATTTCAGGTGTCTCTGGTTCTCATTTTCCTAATCTTAAATCCAGCTCTCTACATTTCTGAAGCAATCTGCATTTAAAAAATCCTGACAAAAATTCTCCATCATTTTAGCACAAATTTCTCCTTAAAAACACATTTTTGCAGGTAGGACTAATCTACACATGGTTTGCAAGCAATTTCTTGTCCTGTAATACATTTTTGTAAGTTATTTCCACTCATGCATTCATTTTGATGCACACTTTCCCCTAACATGCATTTTTGTAAACATTGTTTGGTTGGTGAACTGCATTGCAAAATTTGAAAAAATATGAATTTTGAAGGATGGTTGTGTTCTGGTTCTCATATAGTTTTGGAAAGTGTGAATTTGATAGTCTGCTTGAAATGTGAACTGAATGTAATTTCTCACCAATCACTAGCACACGCGTGCGTGCACACACAGAGTTCAAGTATGGGAAATTGACCTCAGCTGTATCCCTTCTCAGCTCCTTCCATTAGTGCTTGAACAGAAAACGTCCCTCCGCAACCTCCTTGAGGTACAGCAGGGGTGGAGTGAGGAAGACTGAGTGGGTCTGTGTTGATTGGTAGGTCTCTGGATTATTTGCTGGAGATCAGCAACGTCTGGCGGGCCAAAGGTTCCTCACCCTGTAATATTGCAACTTTAAAAACAACAGCTCTGCTGTGGCTGGTGCTTATCTTTCTGCCTCATTGTTTCTCACTGGTGAAATAGGAATATTTGGTTGACTTTGACCAGGTTTGTGTACAGCTGTGCCAGCCAGTTTTGGAACCCCTCATTTGTAGTAACACAGGTTTAGAATTTTGTACTTCTATATGCAGATAATCCCAATGTATGATATATTTCACGGAATGAGGTAGATAACTAGCTCCCCTCCCACCCCTCCTCACATGTGGTCCAGCCTCCCAGCTATGATTTTGCACATGGCTCCAGTTAGTGGACTTTTAGTAGTTAATTCTTTTTTAAAAAACTGATTTTTATGTGTAGTTTGTAGATTGAAATTTGTATACTGTAGTCCACCTTGGGATCTTTTATGATAAAAAGTGGATTATAAATATGATGGGGCTGATGTGATTGTAGTCCAAAACATCTGGTGGGCACCAGGTTGGAGAGGACCGGTTTACATTGGTGGTGTATTTTAATTTTTGCCACATTTGGTACTGAGAAAGACAGAGTTGTATTTTTTTCCTGTTTTGCTTTATTATATCTGGCTGTTCCTCCAAGGAGCTGAAGAGCAGTTTACACATTCTTTGTAGGCAGTCTTCTAATGCAGCTCCTTAACTTCAGCAGCTGAAGCTTATCGTATGTCTTCAGACCATCTTCTGGGTTTCAACTTGCTTATTGCCATAGCTGTTGGCTAATTCTGCCCTGGGTATTTTTTTTGTTGTTGTTGCAGGGGGAACCTTTTTTCTGGGCTCTAGCGGGGGTGGAAAAAGACGATGAAGCCAGCAGGAAGCTGGGACAATGTGGGTGCATCACTATGGAGACACCCAGCAGCACTATAACTGCGATGCAGGGCACCATTCCAAAATCATCCCCTCGATGTGGCACATTCCTGTGTTATTGAATACTGCAGGAGAACGATGTCTAGAGGAGAAAAATGGAGGAATGGGGCTATTCCTTTCCCTGAAATGAGGGCTGGGAATGGGAGACAGAACACCATTAAAGGTTTATATGTGACTGATTCATACCACATTGCCTCCCTCTTAAAATGAAGTATTGGGAGAAGAGGTGGTCAAATATATCATGACTTGCTGTGTTTATCTACAATTTTGCATTTTCACCTTGCAAGAGCAGATAATGGTACTGGATGCAGATTTCAGCATCCTGACGCTCTTTGCTTGCATTAGGAAAAAAGCAGCAGCAAGATTCTAGCTCTTAAGGGTGTACATGAGGTTTGCCAGTTTGTGAATGCTGAAATCTCAAAAGCCAGGAGTGGTGGGATGGGTGGGTGTCATTGATCTGTATGGTTCCCTGCCCCCCACCATGACTAAAAGAAGCTGAATAAATGATGCAATGTAAGTTAAATAGTGAGTTAAAATCTGCTGATGAATGCCAGTAACAGAATTTAAGCTTTCTTGATGCAAGCTGTGTACACACCAGAGTGTTAATGTGCACATGAGTCACAGCACAGGTCTGATTTTTTTCCCGTGTGCCCTTTTGTGCATGCTTGTTCACACATGAGTGCTTTCATTTAAACTCTGTCTCAGTGTTTCCCATCCACACTAGTGGGTGGTGCTTGACGGGTTGCATTCACATTGTGTGGTGTTGTCCCCTCCCATCAATTAGTACTTCCCCACCCTCCCTGAATTCTGGAAGTCTGAGATCCGTTGTGGACATGTGTGCAGGTATTTGTTTACCTGTCTGGGGGCCAATTTTAAAAAATGTTTTTTGAGGCACAAGTTTTCTGATACACCAGACTTGGAACAAGATAGCGGGTTAAAAAATAAATACAAATGTGTTGCGCCTGGCCTTACCAGCAGCCCACCGAAGAGCACCTCCCCATCAGAAGTAGGGGGTGCAAGGGTAGATGGCACCCACCAAAATGTCACCACAGATGTAAAAAAAAACCCAGCCTCTCAATGTGCTTCAGGATGTCCACAGTTGGGTAACATGCAGTTTTATGTTGGATTTGTTTTTCCTTACAGCATGACCCATGGATCAGGAAAATCTAAATGAAATGGGGGGACAGTGAGGGATGCCACTTGGATGAGGACTACATCATGTGGACAAAACGAAGAGCAGAGCTTGGAAAAGTTACTTTTTTTGAACTACAACTCCCATCAGCCCCAGCCAGCATGGCCACTTGATTGGGCTGATGGGAGTTGTAGTTCAAAAAAGTAACATTTCCAAGCTCTGATGAAGAGCATGCACACATGGGATGCATCACATCCCTTTTAAATTGCTGCATATCCTACACAGTCGTAGTATTTGTTATATGGTGAAATGACTACAAGGACTACAAGGGATCCTGCAAGGGCTTTATATGTGTGGGAACTAATTTTGTAATGGGCTAACTATTCTCCTTTACCAGGGATAGCCCCTCAAGCATTGTCCTGAGAGGCTAGTATTAATTTATTTATTTATTTATTTAATTAATTAATTAAATTTCTATACCGCCCATAGCCTGAGCTCTCAGGGCTGTGTACAACAAAGAAAGCATTTCATATACAATTTAAAACCTAGTCATTAATATCTGGGCTATATGTTTTTCTCTTGAATTTTCTTCCTTTTTTCTTGCCTAAAAGAACCAGATCCTTAAATTACTAGACAAAAGCCATTTTGTTGTCTGTTCACCGGAACTGGGGTCAAGCATTAGAAAGGAGCTGAATTTCAAAAAAACTCACTTCAAAGGAATTTGTCAAAAGTAGTAGCTGCTCCTTTTACAATGGGGAGGAGGTCTGGCTGTGAGCTGAGCAGGGAAAAAGGAGCGATCAAGTGCTCAACCCTCATACTTAGAATTTTGCAAGGCCTAACTATGGGGAAAGCCCATAGCTCCCTGGCAGAGCACCTGCTTTGCATGTAAAAGGTCCCAGGTTCAATCTCTGGCATCTCCACTTGAAAGGATCAGATAGTAGATGATGGGAAAGAGTAAAGACCTCTGTCTGAGAACTTGAACAGCTGTCGCTAATCAGAGTTAATCAGGCAATGGTTCCTCCAGATGCTGCTGGACTACAGCTCCCATCATCCCTGGCCATAGGCCATGCTTGCTGGGGCTGATGGGAGTCATCTGGGAGGAGGAGAGTTGCAGTACACATGTGGAGCCCACAACAATTTCGCTGATTTGGAAATGTGCCCGCAGGCCCAAAAAGGTTAGTGATCCCTATATATAGAAGGATCTTGGCCAGTGGGATGAGCAATACAGTGCTGCATTAAGTGCTGTGTGGAGCCTCTATTTTAATTCTGCTTCCAGATGGTTGAGGAAAAGCAGTGCCTCAGTAATGCTAAAGGGCTTGAAGTGTGGAATCAACCTATGCGTTGATTTCTGTAGTCAAGAATGTTGGAGATGAGGGCAGCTCTATACCATAAGGAGAGGTGGCTCAGGCTTCTCCCACCGTACCCAGTGTTCTTTGCTTTGTAGGTTTCTTATCAGTCTGTACATGACAAATGTTAAAGTGGAGGTGGCAACACCAAAGGATTAAGATTGGCCTCTTAGGCAGCTTAGTTTTAGCACTGTCTGTTGTGTAATGTATATACATTAAACACAAACCTGGTTCCGAGTGTTAGGAGTGTAGCCACTCTGCTCAGATCAGGAGTCTAGATTCTTATGGGATCATACTCATGTTTTTGTGGATAATGCATTCCACTCTAAATTCTCCATGTCCCTGTGGGATCATTTCAGAAAAGAATCACGTGAGTGACAAATAATGACGATGGATCTGACACACAGTTTCAGACACACAGGGTAACAAGGTGTACCTTTAAAAACTAGGTCCAAATCAGAAACATCTCTTATAATGGGTTAAGAGGTTTGACTGAGATCTTAAGAGATTTAGCTGGGATCAGGGAAAGCCTTGTTTCCCGTGTGATGAGATTGAAACATTACTGCAGTTGCAGAGGATATAATACAGCAGCCTGTGCTCCATTGACAGAGGGGTCCTGAAATCATTGTACTGACAACATGGAACTGAATTGTCTAGCAATTTATGTAGGATTTAATGAGCCCTTGTTTTAAAAACCAGAACAAAATCCTAGCCCTCATTAATATGGATAGCAAAAGGGGCTGTGCAAAGCTTTCACTGACCAAAGAATAGGATGTCTTTTGCTTTGCACATTTCCTTACCCAACCCAATGCACCTTCATTCTCTTTCTTTCACCCCTAAACATGTACAAATTGTCTCCCCAGCATGTCATTTATCCCACCCCTCTCCCACAATCCTTGTAAAATAATTCCACATTTTGCAAAACAACTTTTTTTAAACTGCAAAGTAGCATGATTATATACATTCATGAGTATCTATCTGGTCTGAATGGAATACAGAATGAAGATTTCTCATTTGCAAAATGTGTAATTTTAGGGGCTTAAATCCAGTCTTCCAATTACGAGATGGGCTTGCAGAGCAAGCAGAATATATCATATTTTTAAATGTCATCTTGATTGGTATGTAGCCTAGCCTTTGGGGGAAATAGGAGTGATGTTTCTATTTTGTACAGAGTTGAACAGCCTCCTAATTCCATTGTGCTGGCTCCCTGTGTGTGTGTGTGTGTGTGTGTGTGTGTCGATGTTCAGGAGGAGATGAGGGAGGGAGGCATGCAGCTATAAATAGCATATCCAGAGAGGAGTGTTTTTTTTAATGCCGCTTGGTTTGTTGGAAAAGGGGGAGGTGAAGGGTTAAAGGGATAATTTGCGCCAATCTCTCCCAGTAGGATTAGAGATCAATCATATTCAGGAGAAAAGAGCCTTCCATTCTATGAGAAAGAAAATGGGAAATAAAGCCCACTAACTTTGCTTTCATTTTGGCTGGTACCTGTCTGAGATCCTATTCCATTCTGGGCAACTCTGTTCCTGAGTGCCCTGTTACTGTAGCCTTGTTTATATTCATTTGGGAAGAAAATGTTTCTCTCTCCAAGGCAGCCTTGACAGGGAGGTTGTCCCAAAATAAGTTGCTCGGCAATGATTTTCCATGGCTAAGCATGCATGTTCTGTTCACTATGAAGTAGAGGGCTTGTTGCCAGCACCAGCACTTGACTGTGTTTCCCTCTGGCTTTTGGCAAACATTCACATTCCCTGCTTTAATCTGAGCCCTGAATCATTCATATCTTCATGATGCTGGTAAGTGTCTTTAATAGCACATCTGCAGACAAACAAAGCATTCTTCCTTATTCGTATATACAGATATTTGGCTTGAGAGGCATCAGCAGGATTGAGGAGAACTGGCTTGTAGTGGGGGGATTACATTGCACTGGCGTTGTGAATCAGGCATTGAAGGATACCAGCAAATGTGGCAACAAGAATCCACCTCTAGAATGGCATACCAATCGATACTTGAGAAATGAAATGTAGCCATGGATCAGCCATGGGGCTGTGTTTTATATAAAGGCTGATTCACACAACCTGAGGGGAAGTGCCATGGTTCACTGGCAGCGCATCTGCTTTGCATGCAGAAGCTCTCTGGGTCAATCCCTGATGACATCTCCAGATAGGACTGGGGAAATTCTCTGCCTGAAATCGCTGCAAGTCGGTATTGATAATATTGAGCTACATGAACCAATGGTCTGACTTGGTATATCCTATGTCCCTAACCAATTTTGCATGATCGTTACATGGGGAAACTACATCAACCCGATTTGGGGAATGTCTGTGTGACTGGCTTTATGAGTGCTTGGAGGGCCAGCCGGAGACATTTTGTTGCCTGAGGCATTGTATCCAAGACTGACAAGTTAGTGTCAGCACATGAGGCCTCTGAGTGTCTCTCCCTGGGAGTACAAACACAATCATAATAAGTGAAATAACTAACAATTCACTGCCTTTTCATGACAGCCAAATCCAGCTGCCTGAGGTGACTGCCTTACTCTGCCTAATGATAGGTTCAACTCTAGAACTGGCTGCTCATTTGCTAACGGGCCAAGTTCAAGGTTCTAGTTTTGGTGTACAAAGCCCTATACAGCTCAGGACCAGGATACCTGAAAGACCGTCTTACCCCTTATATACCCAGTCGATCACTGTGCTCTGCAGGTGAGGCCCTCCTGCAGATACCATCTTATCAGGAGGTTCGTTCTGCACAATATAGGAAACGGACCTTTAGTGTGGCAGCATCTACCCTGTGGAATTCCCTCCCTTTGAATATTAGGCAGGCGCCATCTCTGCTATCTTTTCGGCACCTTTTGAAGACTAGTGCAGCTTGAGGACGTTGACAAGGTGCTTGGACAGGTTCGTGAAACCACTTCTGTGCTGGATCCTTGTCCTTCTTGGCTAATAAAAGCTAGCAGGGATGGAACAGCCGGCTGGGCCAGGGAGGTGATTAATGCCTCTCTGCGAGAGGGGATGGTCCCTGGCTGCCTGAAAGAGGCGGTAGTGAGACCACTCCTGAAGAGACCCTCCCTGGACCCAGAAAATAATAACTATAGGCCGGTAGCAAATGTTCCATTCCTGGGCAAGGTCCTTGAACAAGTGGTTGCGGGCCAGCTCCAGAAACTCTTGGATGAGACCAATTATCTGGATCCATTTCAGTAGGGTTTCAGGCCTGGTTTTGGCACAGAAACAGCCTTGGTCGCCCTGTATGATGACCTTTGTCGGGAGAGAGACAGGGGGAGTGTGACTCTGCTGATTCTCCTTGATCTCTCAGCGGCTTTTGATACCATTGACCATGGTAACCTTCTGGGGAGACTGGCTGAGTTGGGAGTGGGAGGTACTGCACTGCAGTGGTTCCGCTCCTACTTGGCAGGTCGCCTCCAGAAGGTGGTGCTTGGCGAACATTGCTCGGCACCCTGGACTCTCCAGTATGGGGTTCCGCAAGGTTCAGTTCTGTCCCCCATGCTGTTCAACATCTACATGAAACCGTTGGGTGCGGTCATCCGGAGCTTTGGAGTGCATTGCCATCAGTATGCTGATGACACGCAGCTCTATTTCTCCTTTTCATCCTCTTCAGGTGGGGTTGTCAATGTGCTGAACTGGTGCCTGGCTGCCACAATGGACTGGATGAGGGCTAATAAACTGAGGCTCAATCCAAACAAGACTGAGATGCTGCTAGTGGGTGGTTCTTCTGACCGGATGGTGGATGTCCAACCTGTCCTGGATGGGGTTGCACTCGCCCTGAAGTAGCAGGTTTGTAGCTTGGAGGTTCTCCTGGAACCATCTCTGTCACTTGAGGCTCAGGTAGCCTTGGTGGCACGGAGTGCCTTCTACCAACTTCGGTTGGTGGCCCAGCTACGCCCCTATCTGGACAGGGATAACCTGGCTTCAGTTGTTCATGCTCTGGTAACCTCCAGGTTAGATTACTGCAATGCACTCTATGTGGGGCTACCTTTGATGACGGTTTGGAAGCTGCAGCTTGTGCAAAATGCAGTGGCCAAATTGGTAACAGGGACCAGACGGTCCAAACATATAAAACCAATTCTGGCCCACTTGCACTGGCTGCCTGTATGTTTCCGAGCTCAATTCAAGGTGCTGGTTTTGACCTATAAAGCCTTACACGGCTTGGGACCACAATACCTGATGGAATGCATCTCCCGATACAAACCCACCCGTATACTACATTCAAGATCAAAGGCCCTCCTCCGGGTGCCTACTCCAAGGGAAGCTTGGAGTCTGGCAACAAGGGAGAGGGTCTTCTCAGTGGTGGCCTCCAAATTATGGAATGATCTGTTTGATGAGGTGCGCCTGGCACCAACTCTGTTATCTTTTCGGCGCCAGGTCAAGACTTTCCTCTTCTCCCAGGCATTTTAGCATGTGTTTTATACTGTTTAAATTTTTTAATTGTGTTTTAAATTGTTTTTATAAGATCTGTTTTAAATTGTATTTGTTTTAATGTTTTTAGTTACTGTAAACCGCCCAGAGAGCTTCGGCTATGGGGCGGTATACGAGTATAATAAAACAAACAAACAAATAAATAAATGTCCTCTTTCACCAAGCCTTTTAGGTTGAGACCTATCCCGGTCTGCATCTGTGTTAGAATTGCTTAATATGTTTTTTAATAATGTTTTAAACCCTTTTTTAAAGTTGTTTTTTAAAAATGTTTTTAATGCTGTTTTGTTTTAATGTATTTTAAGATCTGTTTTTATGATGTTTTAAAGTGTTTTTAGCGCTTTGTTTGCCGTCCTGGGCTCCTGCTGGGAGGAAGGGCAGGATACAAATTAAATAATAAGTAAACTTAGTGTAATGTGATAAACTGACACTTGGGTTTCTGAGAGTGCTCACAAAATGTGACTTTTTACACCCAAGTTGATAGGGAGCAAAGCAAGCAAGCAAGCTAGCTAGTTTAATGGAGTTTATGGGCTGCTTCACACATCGTGTTCTCTAGGACTGAACAAGATGTACTGTGGCAGACCCAAGTCTAGAAATCTGGGTTGCTGCAGAACAGCAGAAGAACAATGGATGGGGGCTCATTTTGGAGGGGAGAAGCAGCAGGAGGGAGTGATTAACCCTTTCCTATCTTCCACTTCTCTCATGCTTCCCCTCCTTGTGCTGTTTTTTCTACCAGTTGTAACTAATACAGGTCTGGGAACCCCAGCTAGGGAGAAAGTTTCTGAGGGAGGGGGTGAAGGGGAAAAGAGCAGGCGTGGGGAAGGTTACATACGGTCTCTTCCAGACTACTGCTCTTCCTCTCCAGATCGCCCTCCCTGCCACTTTTCAGATGGTCAGAAGCAACCCCAAGATGCAGTAATGGCCACCAGCTTGGATGGCTTTAAAAGAAGACAAATTCATGGAGGACAGGGCTATCAATGGCCACTAGCCATGATGGCTGTGCTGTGCCACCCTAGTCAGAGGCAGCGTGCTACTGAAAACCAGTTGCCGGAAGCCTCAGGAGGGGAGAGTGTTCTTGCACTCGGGTCCTGCTTGCGGGCTTCCCCCAGGCACCTGGTTGGCCACTGTGAGAACAGGATGCTGGACTAGATGGGCCACTGGCCTGATCCAGCAGGCTCTTCTTATGTTCTTATGTTCTTAACCCAGGTCTGCTGCCAAATGTCTAGTTCAGCCTACACCTAAGCATGTAATAGAGGAATGAGACCAGCAGAAATGTGTATATCATACATGTACCCCCAACTAACAAAGAGAGCCAGGGTTAGTAGCAGCTCCCTGGTAAGTGTACACTCTATTCTATTGCAAGCCCTTGAAACCCAATGCTGAGATTTTGGGGGGGGGTATTTGGAGGGAGTAAGGCTTTTGTTTTGTGCAGTACAAAGATCCTTGTCATCGTGCATGTTTAAAATGTGCTTTCGATGTTATAGGCAAAGGAATTAGGGAAAGGTTTTTGGAATTAGTTACTGATTCTATCATAAATGTTGTCTCTGTTCTGAAGATTTTACATGACCAAATACCACATATTACCATCTGTAGCAAGTAGTACAATGGAGAGTATTTCTATAACCAACGGGGTACTTCCATTCCACAATGGACCTGATACGAGAGTCTCCCCTAGGTCACATCCACATCATACATTTAAAGCACTCATATCATTTTAACAGTCATAGCTTCCCGCAAAGAATCCTGGGAACTGTAGTTTGTTAAGGATGCTGGGAATTGTAGCTCTGTGAGGGCGTCTCCTAACATCTCTCAGTAGCCTTAACAAACTACACTTCCCAAGGTTCTTTGGGGGAAGCCATGGCTGTTAAACTGGTATAAGAATGTTTTAAATGCATGGCGTAGATGTGACTCTCAGCTGTTCTCAGTCCCACCAACCTTCTCCCTGCTCATCCCTAAGATGAGCAAGGATGCCTATTCAAGATTACAGTACAAATTTCTCTTTAACATCTCTAACCTGCTATCATAATCACGGTGGGAGTGATTAAAAGGATGTGGACTTATGGGTGAAGTCAGAATCAGCGATTGTGTAAGCATGAAATTAGTGGGGAGTAGTTGTCAGTGGTTAATTTTATTTTTTTTAGGTCTCTCTGGAAATCACACCAATTGGCCTAGAATCCCAGCCCACTGATTCCAGATGTGGGTGGGTGGACTGGACAGTTACTGGTGAAAGAACTGTACTCTGTATACCTTTGGAGGTGCTCTTCTTAATTATGCCAGATCCTGCCATTGAAAACAGGTTGCTAAGCTTAACCCTGCCTTATATTAAGGCCTGATATTAATTAATATAGGATACAAGGGTGTGTGCATTCTGCTTAGTGATTAATTCCATAGCCCAGTTAAGCCGATGGATGAGTTTTTAAAACCATTTGAATCAAATGGGACTCAACTGGCTTCAAATCACCCATTTGGATTTCACTGGTTTGCAGATTGGGCAGTAAGCAGCCACTTCCCCCACACTGCCTGCTGATACTAATGGCTCCCCTAGAACAAAGAGCTACTTTGAAAAGGCCCAACAGTCTCTGGGTTCAGTTGTGGAGCTCAGTATTGGTGCCAGTACAGCCCAAAGGATTCGGAGGATGCCTCTTTCAGGCAGCCCCTCCCTGCTGGCACTGGCCTTAAAGAAACAAATGGGAGCAGCTGGATCTGTGTGAACTGCTGGGATTTTGTTTGTAAGGCTTTGTGGACCTGCATTAGCCCCTTGGATGCTTGGGCTTCTGAGCCTGCAAAGTACACCTGCTGGACCAGCAAAAGGTGTTCCCTAATGAGGGCTTGCAATGGGAAACCCTACAGATATCTTTTCTGGTTTCAGTGAGGGCTGCTGGATTGCAATTTCAAATTAATGCACATAGTGTTTGTTCTGTAAACCCTTCCAGTGAAGTGACAAGGTTCAGAAATACAGGATGCCCCTTATGAGATCATGATGAATTTATCCACTCTCAATACACCAAGAGCTTTACAGCATTTTTATGTCCTCCAAAACATTGTTGGGTGGATGTTTTAATTCTCCTTTTACAGATGGGAAAAACTGATGCTGAGTTAGGGCAGTGTCATGGCTGGCTAGTGAGATACAACCTTTTCTCTAGCTCTATATTTAGCCAGTGTGGTCTAATGGTTAGAGTGTCAAACTGGGCCCTGGAAGACCACAGCTGAAATCCCTACTCAGCCATGCAGCTCACTGGGTGACCTTGGGCCAGTCATGGTCTCTCAGCCTAACTTACCTTACAGGGCTGTTGTAAGGATAAAATCGGGAGGGGTCTTGTTTGTATGCTACCTTGTGCTCCTTGGAGAAAAGGTGGGAAGTAAATATAATAATAAAAAATAGCTAAGTATGTTTCCGCAATGGGCACTAACTGGTGGAAAATGTTTCCTTTAATAAGCATTGATGGCTGAAGCTACTCGTTAATAGCACATCTGGGCTGCTGCATGGGCCAGAAGTGAAGGGAAACAATTTGGGAATTCTCCTGTGGACAGTAAAGAACATTTTTGCAGTTGAATGAGGGGTTCCAGGGGTATCCTGTTTGGGGGAAAAACTGATAGTGCTTTAAAGATTAGCACAGTCTAGATGCCTACCTGCACTCAGCAAGACCTACTTCATTTTTTTAACATAGGAGTCATGTCTGCTAAGGGCAGACCTGGTGTTTATTCAGTGTTTGCTGTGGTAAGCCAGGGAAGTGTGAAAATGGCATGTATGTCTTAAAACATAAAATACACATTTCCCCAAACCTCCTTTTTAGGTGTTCCGGCACTTGTGGAAACTAATACCTGAGGGGTGAGGGGAATGGGAGTGAGCATGCTGGCTCTGCTCCTCCTCATCCTTTGTGAGCTGGAGGGCAACTGTGTGAAGCAGGGAGGCCACTTCTACTTCCTGTGTAAAGCAGAACCCTGGAAAATCAGGGTTCTCCTTCACCCGGTCCACCTACATGAGTAGAACCAGGCTCTCCGCTTCAAACTCCAGCTCGTGGAGGGTGATGTGTAGGGTAAAGCTAGAGCACTCACTGCCACGCTTCCCTCTCATAAGTTCCCACAGTTAATGGAACATTGAAGATGACCCATATCACAACCAGGCATGACTCTCTCAGAACATACCAATGGAATGTCCCTGCATATTTTACACCAATGTAGCAATCACGGCTACTCCCAAAGAATCCCAGGAGTGCTATCTTGTGAGGGAGCTTGTGAGGGAGATAGTAAGTTCATCCTCACAGAACTATAATTTCCAGGATTCCTTACAGACTGGAGAGGTTAAACCACTTTCAAGTCTGTAGTGCAAATGCACCCAATATGTATACTGCAGCAAGTGTAGAACAAACCCGAATGTACTTGCAGCAAGTTCAAATGTCATGTAAAGTATGGATGAGCCATTGGTCCATGAATGAACAAATGTTTGAACCCATCAACACTCTTGCTTTAGGTCGAGGTCATTCACAAGTAATCAGCAGATACCATCCAGAAACAGGTTTGTCACTCAAGTTTGTGTGAACTAGGCCCTTGGGACTCTAACTTACTTAGGTCTTCAGTCCTGCAATTAAGAATGATTATTACTTTGAGATTAAGGTCTTATTTTGTCACCGAATAAAGCCCAGCACAATGGTAAATGGCCTTTTTTTAAAAACATATACCACACTTTTGATCTTATTTGCATTGCTCAGGGCAGCTTGCAACAATTAAAAAACAACAACAATACAATAAAATGTCTTTCTGTCCTCCTGTCTTGCCTGCCTAGTTCCCTCCCTTGTCTTGCAGTGACTTCTTTTTCAATTCTATATAATAAAGCCCTTCATTTATTTTACATGCAATAAAACCATTATCTCTAGAAGAATATCAGCATTGTACTAGTGGCAACAATGGACCAAGTAGAAAGCCATAGCTTTGGGGAGCATCTAAGGCCCCATCTCTGCTTTATACATTTAAAGCAGTATGCTACCACTTTAAACAGTCAGGCTTCCCCCAAAGAATCCTGGGAACTGTAATTTATTAAGGGTGCTGAGAGTGGTTAGGAGACCCCCTATTCCACTCACAGGGCTAAAGTTTCCAAAGTGGTTTAACAATCAATCCCTCTTCCCAGGGAACTCTGGGAATTGTGCCCCAATGAAGGGAACAGGGGGTCTCCCAACCACTTTCAGCACTATTAATAAATTACAGTTCCCAGGATTCTTTGGGGGGATGCCATCACTGTTTAAAGTGGTAGGATACTGCTTTAAATGAATACTGTAGTACCATGCCACCTTAGACAGGAACTCAAGCCTTCTTTCCCATCTCTCCCACTCGGATTTGCCTTATCTCAGCCCATCCCTTCTCCAAATCCCACCAACCCAGAAGAGTTTAGTGATCATGCCCACTATGGTTACTTGGCAACCAGGGCTGTGGAGTCGGTATGCCAAACCTTCGACTCCGACTCCTCTATTTTTCTACTGTCCGACTCCTACTCCACCCAAAATTGCTCCCGACTCCGACTCCACGACTCCGACTCCACAGCCCTGTTGGCAACTGTAGTTACCCTCCCCACCCCATTATTCAGGCCAGCAAAATAAAATGGCTGACCAGATGAGGGTGAAGAAGGGCTGAAATTCAGTTACACGTGTGAAGAATAGAGAGACCAATATCAGTACAGTAGGGCCCCACTTTTTGGCATTCCGCTAATACGGTGGTCATCCGGAGCTTTGGAGTGCATTGCCATCAGTATGCTGATGACACACAGCTCTATTTCTCCTTTTCATCTTCTTCAGGTGAGGCTGTCAATGTGCTGAACCGGTGCCTGGCTGCCACAATGGACTGGATGAGGGCTAATAAACTGAGGCTCAGTCCAGACAAGACTGAGATGCTGCTAGTGGGTGGTTCTTCTGACCGGATGGTGGATGTCCAACCTGTCCTGGATGGGGTTGCACTCCCCCTTAAGGAGCAGGTTTGTAGCTTGGGGGTTCTCTTAGAACCATCTCTGTCACTTGAGGCTCAGGTAGCCTTGGTGGCATGGAGTGCCTTCTACCAACTTCGGTTGGTGGCCCAGTTATGCCCCTATCTCAACAGGGATAACCTGGCTTCAGTTGTCCATGCTCTGGTAACCTCCAGGTTAGATTACTGCAATGCACTCTATGTGGGGCTACCTTTGATGACGGTTTGGAAGCTGCAGCTTGTGCAAAATGCAGCGGCCAAATTGGTAACAGGGACCAGACAGTCCGAGCATATAAAACCAATTCTGGCCCACTTGCATTGGCTGCCTGTATGTTTCCGAGCTCAATTCAAGGTGCTGGTTTTAACCTATAAAGCCTTACATGGCTTAGGACCACAATACCTGATGGAACGCCTCTCCCGACATGAACCCACCCATACACTACACTCAACATCTAAGGCCCTCCTCCGGGTGCCTACTCCAAGGGAAGCTTGGAGTCTGGCAACAAGGGAGAGGGCCTTCTCGGTGGTGGCCCCCAAATTATGGAATGATCTCTTTGATGAGGTGCGCCTGGCGCCAACACTGTTATTTTTTCGGCGCCAGGTCAAGACTTTTCTCCCAGGCATTTTAGCATGTGTTTTTACATTGTTATTTTTTTAAAAATTGTATTTTAAATTGTTTTTTGTTTTAAAATTTGTATATTTGTTTTTAATGTTTTTAATTGCTGTAAACCGCCCAGAGAGCTTTGGCTATGGGGCGGTATATAAACATAATAAATAAATAAAATTAGAGTAAGGCCCCATATTTATTTATTTATTGCAATTGTATACCGCCCCATAGCCGAAGCTCTCTGGGCGGTTTAGAGCAATCAAAAACATTAAAACAAATATGGCGCTTGTTCCACTTTTACAGCATTTTTCAAGTGTCGGGCACCATTTTATTGAAGGAGTTCCGCTTTTTGGTGGGTTTTGCTTTTAGCCGGGGGTCTGGAACGTAACCCGCCGTATGAGTGGGGCCCTACTGTATAAGTTCCTCTAGGTCTAGGTAAGTAGAATGCCCCATTTGTTCTTTGTCTGAACAGATCTATAAGATCCAAGAAAGTATAAATTGGCCTCATTCCATTAGAGTCACTGGGACAGATCCTCAATGGAAATGAATAAATCTGCTTTTGCTTATTGGGTCAATGGAATTAAACTTTTTTTATCATCTTTATTTTTATCCCGCTCTTTTTCCAAGGACTGGAACTCAAGGAACTTCCACTTGCTCTAAATTCTCTCTTTCCATCTTGGAATCAGTGAGGCTAATACTCTCCCTGTTGAAGTAGGGATGGGTGAATCTGTCAATTTTGGTTCCTCTCAGTTTCTCATTTTTCCAATCTTAAATTAGGTTCTCCACATTTCCACATCAGTTTTGGGGAAAAAGTCCTCATGAAAAGTCTTCAGCATTTTAGTGCAAATTTCTCCCTATATACACATTTTCGTAAGCAGTTTAACTAATATACACATTTTTCCAAAGCAATTTCCCCTAATATAAAGCTGTTTTGGATGTTATCTTCATGCATATTTGCATTTTTTTTTACACATTACTTGGCTGGAGAGCTGCATTGCAAAATTTGAAAAAGTGCAGGTTGCAAAGGATGGCTGTGTTTTGGTTTGCTTACAGTTTTAGAAAGTACAAATTTAGTAGGTTCACCTTTAAATGTGAACTGAATTGAATTTCTCCTCCATCCCTAATGAAAGCCTCCCTGCCGTTTCCATACTAAACCTCCATCCAGTGTAAATTTGACAGTTTCAGGTTAGGGCGGCCACTCATGCATTGGCAAAAAAGAGGAAACACATCACCAGAAAAAGAAGGCAAAAGAGGACACAGACTGGAATATGCTAATTTATATTTATAGATGCCAATTCTATAATTAATACCAGTGTGGTGTAGTGGTTAAGGTGTTGGACTACAATCTGGGAGACCAGGGTTCGAATCCCCACATAGCCATGAAGCTCACTTGATGACCTTGGGCCAGTCACTGCTTCTCAGCCTCATGAAAACCCTATTCATAGGGTCACCATAAGTCGAATCGACTTGAAGGCAGTACATACATACATACTATAATTTAAATAATAATAGTAATACATTTCATCATAGCAGGGAAGACTGTGGCTAGGTGGCCTGTGTGCCTGCCCAGCCTGCTGTCCAGATGCTGCTGGCTCTTGATGGGCAACTGCAAGGTCGCTTTCCTACTTTCCCTTCCTGGGGTTCTTTACCTGTAAACAGCACTTGGAACAGATAATGTGTTCTAGCACATTATCCACCCCTCTGACAGCCCTTCAAATAGAGAATTGTCCTCTGTAAAGAAGGATACATGGGCACCCAAGGTTCTTTGTTTATGTAAACTACTTTGCTTTTGGGGAATCTCTGGTGTCAGTTTCTCCACTAGTGCAAATCTCCCTCCTTCCCTTTGTTGCCATTTAAAGGAAGGAGATTCTCTGCTGTTTTAACTGGCCTTATGACTGTTGCATCTGATATTTTTCATGAGCCTATCTCTGCCTCTTGTTTAGGCTATTGACTATTTTTCCAGTCCATTCTTCCCCACCACCAGCCTCATCACTACACACATACATACCCTTCTGTTTTTGACGAACCAGAATTGAGGTACATTTTCCTGTTCCCATGAATGCTGATTTCACCGCTTAGTTTAATTATTCCTGCTGTTTTCCTACATTTTCAGAGCTTTGGTTGCTATAACGACAAAATGTAGGGATTTTTTTAAAACAAATCTAAGACATATTTTCATTAGGTCCTCTGACTCAGAAACAAGCAGTTGGATTTGACCAGGATGGCAGTGATGGAAATGTCCAAAATAAAGCATGACTGGCAGGGAGCTCTTTGCGGAGTGCCTATTTGTTTGTTTGCTGTTTGTTCATTTGCTTTATTTATTTATATATCCACTTACTCCCAGCTAAGATTTGAAACAGGTTTCCAACCTTGTGTTTTAAAGCTCCATCTGTAATCTACAGACTTGATTTTCAAAAGGTTCCCATTAGTAGCACACCAAGTGCTTGTGAAAAATCTGGCCTGTAGTGAAACAATAGGAGCCGCTGACTGCTAGTCACAGTCTGGTTCATGCTGAACAATCTGTTGCTTCAGAGTAAATGTGGTTCAGTGTATTGCCTTGTCTGTCTCAGACACCTGAAAACTAAGTACTGGGTGGCCCTTTCAGGATCAAGATCTGGGGCCTAAAGAAGCAATAAGGCCCAGGCGTAGAGTGACAATTTATGCAGTGCCCAAAAAGAGAAAATGCATCATTAAAAAAGAAGAGAAGACACACATGTGCATAAAACTTGCATATGTTAATTTATATGTATAGATGCCCATTTAGAAACGCTATGATTTAAACAGAAATGCAACATATCTCACTAGACCTGTGTGCCTGTTTAGTCTGCTGTCCAGGTGCTAACTAAACTGTTGATGGCCAACTTCAAGCTATCTTCTTTGGAATCATGGGCTTGTTTTCAAGTAAGTACTACTCACAGCAGACCCCCCTGAAATGAATGAACTTAAGTTAGTCATATCTATTAACTTCAGAGTCTCTTCTGAGCGGCTGACTCATCTCCTTTAATTCTGATTTGCTCCAATCAGCATGAAAGGACAAGGACACTTCTCAGTGGCTAACATGATCCATTTTCATGCTGATGTGCTCATATACAGAGAACTGGCTGGGACCCTGCTCCCAAAAAAGTAATGACCCCCCACGTCCCTAGACAACTATACCCCTGATGACCACCATTAGTCTACACAGGAAATAAGTGTGAGTAGCCTGGGTTTCCAGACACTTCACAGGAGTGTTCTGGGCACTATACACTCTGTGTAACCATAGTAACATTCCAGGAAAAATGTTGGCTTACTTCCTGCTGCACATTGGAGTTGTCATTCTGGATAAGTAGAGAACTGTATTTCAATACCAGTTTGGCAGTTTTCAAGTGTCTCAAGGAGCCAATAGTATTTCAAATACTCTTAGGATGCTTCTTATTCTGGACAGGCTCCTGAATCTGCGCTTTCAAATTACCTGTCTCTGTTTGCCCACTTCCCTGGTGGCTGGCATGGATACTGGTTTGACTACCTGCTTCGTTGGAACTAGGATGGGGGAGAAATTCCATTTAGTTCATATTTTTAGGTGAGCCTACCTAATTCGCACTTTAAAAAAAAAAGTGAACCAAAACATAGCTATCATTCAAAATTTGCACTTCTCTGAATTTTGCACTGTGGTTCTCCAGCCAAGCAATATGTACCAAAGTGCAAGTACTGTTTATTTATTTATTATTTGATTTATATACCGCCCTTCCTCCCAGCAGGAGCCCAGGGCAACAAACAAAAGCACTAAAAACACCTTAAAACATAATAGAAACAGACTAAAATACATTAAAACAAAACATCTTTAAAAACATTTTTTTAAAAGCTTTCAAGACATCTTTTTTAAAAAAAGATTAAAAACACATTGGGTTTTTTTAAAAAAAAAAAGGTTTAAAAACATATTAAAAAGCAATTCCAACACAGACTGGGATAAAGTCTCAACTTAAAAGGCTTGTTGAAAGAGAAAGGTCTTCAATAGGTGCCGAAAAGTTGGTGCCTGTCTAATATTTAAGGGTAGGGAATTCCACAGGCTAGGTGCCGCCACACTAAAGGTCCATTTCCTATGTTGTGCAGAACGGACCTCCTGATAAGATGGTATCTGCGGAAGGCCCTCATCTGCAGAGCGCAGTGATCGACTGGGTATATAAGGGATAAGTTGGTCTTTCAGGTATCTTGGTCCCAAGCTGTATAGAGCTTTGTACACCAAGACTAGAACCTTGAATTTGGCCTGGTAGCAAATGGGCAGCCATTGCAATTCTTTCAGCAGCAGAGTGACATGTTGGCGATACCCTGCCCCAGTGAGCAGTCTCGCCACCGTATTTTGCACTGGACCAACCTCAAGGGCAGCCCCACATAGAGTGCATTATAGTAATCCAGTCTGGAGGTTACCAGTGCATGGACAACAGTGGTCAAGACTATCCTGGTCCAGAAAATGGCCATAGCTGTCTTACCAGCTGAAGCTGGTAAAAGGCACTCCTAGCCACTGAAGTCACCTGGGCTTCTAGCAACAAAAATGGATCCAGGAGCACCCCCAGGCTACGGACCTGCTCTTTCAGAGGGAGTACGACCCCATCCAAAGCAGGCAACTGACCAATTATCCAAACTCAGGAACCACCAACCCACAGCACCTCCGTCTTGCTAGGATTCAGACTCAGTTTATTGGCCCTCATCCAGCCCACCACTGAGTCCAGGCACCGGTCCAGGGCTTGCACGGCCTCTCCCGATTCAGATGTTACAGAGAAATAGAGCTGGGTATAATCAGCGTACTGCTGACACCTTGCCTCAAATCTCCTGATGACTGCTCCCAAGGGCTTCATTTAGATGGTAAACAGCGTTTGGGGACAAGATGGTACCCTGTAGCACCCCACAGCACAACTGCCAGGAGGGTGAAAGACAGTCACTCAATGCTATTCTCTGAGAACAACCCTGGAGATAGGATCGGAACCACTGTAAAACAGTGCCTCCAATACCCATCTCACCAAGTTGGCCCAGAAGGATACCATGGTCAATGGTATCAAAAGCCGCTGAGAGATCAAGTAAGAACAACAGGGTCGCACTCCCCCTGTCCTCTTGATTAAGGTCATCTATCAGGGTGACCAAGGCCGATTCAGTCCCATAACCAGGCCTGAACCCAGACTGGGATGGATCAAGATAATCTGTTTCATCCAAGAGTACTTGCAAGTGCTGTGCCACAACCCTCTCAATCACCTTCCCTAAAAGGGGGGTATTTGTGACTGGTCAGTAATTGTCACAGACCAATGGACCCAAGGTGAGCTTTTTTAGGAGCGGTCAGATCACCACCTCTTTCAGGGTGCCTGGAACCACTCCCTTCTGCAATGATGCGTTGACCACACCCTGGATCCACTTGGTCAACCCCCCTCGGCAAGCTTTAATAAGCCAAGAAGGGCACGGGTTGAGAGGACACATTGCTGGCCACATCATTGCAATCACCTTGTCTACATCATCAGGCTGCATCAACTGAAAATGTTCCCAAGAAGTTGCAGCAGACGTTGTACTGGACACCTCATTGCGGACCACAGTAGATGTGGATGGGACATCAAGAGTGCTATGGAGGCAAGCAACTTTACGCTTTACTAGGATAAAGTGAGCACAAAAATGCATATATTAGTGAAAATATATAAAAATGCATTATATTGGGGGAAATTGCTTTACAGCAATATGCATTAGGGAAAATTACGTACAAAATGTGTAATTAGCAGAAATTTGCACTTGATGAACGTTCATGCAGACTTTTTTATTTAGAAAATCACACACTGATGTGGAAAAAGGAGAAAATGAAATTGACAGATTCACCCCTCCTCGGTACCTGCTTGGCTTCAGATGGCCAGCCCTGAAACTTTGGAAGCAGATGCCATTGGTCATAATACCTTATCTACCCATAGCTTTATACCATTCATTGTTTGAGATGGCAAGGGTCCATTACCAAAGTCTGGTGTGGGTGTTGCCCCCTGATTAGCCAAGCACAGCAGCTGTGAGTCTGGCGTTTAGAACACAGACAGTTGGTTCTTACTGAGCATGCCCAACATTATCATTGAGTTCAAGCCAAAATTTCTTAAATTAATGAAAAATCAGCCAGGCATTTTTTAAACTTTTAAACTGCGGACGATGAAGGTCAGAGTATGGGGCAAGGTCAGTAATAGGATTACAGGTACTCTGTGAACATGGCTGATTTTTAATGAATTTCAACAGATTATGAGAACTCTGTCAGAAAAAAGTCCAAAAGGGATCTGGGTTTTCCCCCTCTTTTTAGACTTGAACTCTCTATTCTCTCTGTTTTGTGTATCGCCATGTAAATTGAGAGGGTTGTTAAGGAAGCATTTCTGAGTTCAGGACTATAAATTTTGTAAGGTTTTGTTTTGAAATGAGCTTATGGGAAGCATCAGAATGGCAGGAGGGTATTTTCAATTTAACATTGCGGAATGTGAAAAATCCACGCTGGCTATAGTATACAGCCACTCTTGGAGCTGTATAATCTGAGGGCTGTTGCACACTATGTGAATTGCTAAGGGGTAGAGATTGGGGGGGATTTGGTTCACACATTTTAATCTGAATCTACCTAATCTGCACTTCCCAAAACAATATGCAAACCAAAATGCAGCTTTCATATGAAACTCTTCTAATTTTGCTGTGCAGTTCTCCAACCAAAAAATGTGTACCCAAAATGCATGTGTAATAGGAAAGTGTGCATTAAAATGCATATATTAATCAAAAACAACATATAAAATGTATTCAATTAAGGAAAATTGCTTTTAAAAATGTGGATATTATCAGTAGTGGCCAGTGATTGCTCACCTGCTTAATGAACCCCGAGCGTCACTGCCAATTCCTGAGAGGGAGAGGTGTGGGGAACTGTATGCATGTGGCAGCAGGAGTGGTGGATGGCTCCAGCATCCTCCTTGCTCTGCATCTTGCGACTACCTCTTACTCCTTTCTGCTCTATTAAAGCTATAGCATATTCTCATCATTTAGAGCAGTGGTTCTCAAACTTTTTTGGTTCGCGGCGCACTGTAAAAAATATTAAAAAATTTTGGCGCACTTTGTGTACAAAATTAAAAATATATTAATATATTTTAAACTATGAATAAAAATAAACTATAGAAAACTATTACTTACCCTATACAAATGGGTTTCTTCTCATTTTTAAAATATACTTTCATAATATTTGAGGCACACCTAGCCACCTCTTAAGGCGCACCAGTGTGCCTGGGCTCACCGTTTGAGAATCACTGATTTAGAGAAACAGTGGCAAGAACAACCCAGGAACAAAACAACAACAAACCATTAAGCAGTGGAATATTAATGAAAACATAAAATAGCATTCTAACTAACCGAGACTCTTATTAAAATAGTCATTAGGATTCTTTAAGGCTAAAATTTTAAGCCTTGTCATTTACATTGTTCAGGGCAAAAGCAGACCAGTACACTAGCCTAGCAGAAGAAGCAGGGAGCATCCAATAAAAGTGGTCAGTCAAGATTATGTGCGGAGTCTGTAATGACTCCTTCCTTCTCAAAGGAAGAATTTCTGTAATGGTGAAGTGAAACTGTCTCCAAACCCTTTTGACATTCTCCATAACAATGGACATTATATAAGAGTTGAACACTGAGCTGGTCCCAGAAAAGGAAAATTACATTTAGGAATCTTGTTTACATAATTAGTGTCACTGTGATGCAGTCACTAAGGCTGCAATATAAACCCCACTTATTTGGGAGTATGCCCTATTGAATTCAATAGGACATTTCAACAAGCCTTTTCAGTGGAGATCTTTATCTCAGTCTGCATCTGTGTTGGAATTATTTTTAATTGGTTTAATTGTTGATTGTTTTTAGATGTTTTTAATTGTAATGTTTTATTACTGATGTGTTTACTGCCCTGGGCTCCTTTAGGAGGAAGGGAGGAATATAAATTCCATACATAAATTATACAGCCACGAGAGTGGCTGTATACTATAGTCAGCGGGGATTTTTCACATTCCGCAATGTTAAATGGAAAATATGCCCCATGCCATTCTGAGGCTTCCCATAAGCTCATTTCAAAACAAAACCTTACAAAACATATAGTTCTGAACTCAGGAATGTTTTCTTAACAACCCTGTCAATTTTCATGGTGATACACAAAACAGTCAGAGAGAATCGAGAGTTCAAAGTGTAAAAAGAGAGAGAAAAACTCAGAGCCCTTTTGGACTTTTTTCTGCGAGTTCTCATAATCTGTTGAAATTCATTAAAAATCAGCCATGTTCACAGAGTACCTGTAATCCTAATACTGACCTTGCCCCATACTCTGATCTTCATCTACTGCAGTTTAAAAGTTAAGAAAATGCCTGGTTGATTTTTAATTAATTTAAGAAATTTTGGCTGGAAGCCTATTATAACGCGGGGCATGCTCAGTAAGGACCAACTGTCAGTGTTCTAAAAGCCTCACAGCTGCTGTGCTTGGCTAATCAGAGGGCCACACCCACACCAGACTTGATTTCACTTGAGACAGTCATGGCTTCCCTCAAAGAATCCTGGGAAGTGTAGTTTGTGAAGGGTGCTGAGAGGAGACTCCTATTCCCCTGAGAGAATGGTTAACAGTCAGTTTTTAATGTTTTTAGTTATTGTAAACCGCCCAGAGAGCTTCGGCTATGGGGCAGTATATAAATACACTAAATAAATAGATAAATAAATGATGATTGTCCAAAGTGTAATAGAGGCCTGGTGTGGATGTGACCAGGGACAGCTTTGTTTTAAATTTGGGTGGGAGGTAGGGTTGCCAGGTTCAGGGCCTGAGACTGATCCTGTATCTTTAGGAGAAGAGAAAGTCAGCCAAGTGCTGGTGTTCTTGCAACATTGTAATGGGAAAAACCACAAGGTAGAATGGTCCCTTTCCCCTGCCCAACTGTGAAAGATACAGAAGACATCTTGGTTGGCAGGCCCACCCTGGTCAGTTTTACCTATCCTAATCATGATTGCATAGTATATCCGATTCAACTGAATAATCATACAAATGATCAGACCTGCCTTTTCCCTCCTTCCCCTTTCCTCTCCCTTTCTCCTCCCCTCTTCCTTCTTCCGCCTTCCCTGCCCACTCCAGCACTCTGTCCCTCCCCCCCCCACAGTCAGTTTTACCTATCCTAAGCATGATTGCACGGGAGTGAATCCCACTGAACTCAATAAACATGCAAACGACCACATCTGTCCTTCTTCTCCCCTCCCCCTCCTGCCTGCTCCCATCCCAGTCCTCCCCTCTGCCTTTCCACTCCTCCCTGTCTTCCCTTCCCCATCCCTTGTGGTCAGTTTCATCTATCCTAGGCATGATTGCCTGGTGTGTGTGTGTAAATCCCACTTAACTCAATAAGCATGCAAATGATCAATCCATTCTCAGCAAACTTGCACAGGATCCCATTTCTTACCTCCCGGATTAAAAAGCAGGGAAATTCACTAATAGGCAAAAAACCTTGCGGTTTAAGAATGTACCTATAGCCCACAGATATTTCTACCAAACTTTAAAAAGCAGGGAAATTGGGCAGCTATAGTGAATGCACCAGGGGAGCAGGAGACCTGAACTCCTCTCTGAGATATTGTACTGCCCTACAAAGTTGTCAAAATGCAAACACCATTTGGGTTGGTCTTTCACAGTCCAATCCACTTGCTGTGTAGCTTGGAAGAATTTTAGAAACCTAAATTGCAGTATGCAAGTATTTTTACAAATAAATAAATAAAATAAGGTAGGCTCCAAGTGAGCCTCCATCAGAGCAACATTCTACAAATGGGGCATTGCCACTGAGAAGGCCCTTTGTGCCAGTGACCTCCCTGCCCCACTGCTGCACCTCTGATGGTGACGGTACCTGAAGAAGGGCCTCTCATGAAGGTCTTAGTGCACAGACAGTTACATTTGGAAGATGGGTGGTTACCCAATCCCAAATTACCCAATCCCAAGCTGTGAAGTCCTTTAAAGCTTAAACAAAAATCTAACTTTGAATTGAGCCTGGAAAAGAGCTGGGAGTCAGTGCCATTGACAAGGTGTAATATGTGTAATATGACTGAAATATCTGCAAATTATGGCCACATTTGTATTGGCAAATGCAGGAGGATGGCACCAAAGACAAAAAAAAAAAGGAAACCAGTTCCTCAGGAATGGCAAGATCAGTCAAAATGAAGTGCAGATGTTTTTTTTTATAGTCAGACAGGAACATTATATCTTATATTCCTCCACTGCTCCCTTCCCTCTGTCGTCTTGCAACTTTCTCCTTTGCAAATTAGGCTCCTTTTAAGGAGTATAGTCAAGATGGTTAACACAGAAAAGTTATCCCATAACACCTTTCATAATCAGGGTAGTTAAGAATGATTAAAAGGATATAGGGTTTAGTAAGCTAAATCCTACTCAGAGTAGACCAAATGAAATTAATGAACCTAAGTTAGTCATGGGTCTAGAACTAGCATTGAATACCACCCTACAGTTCTACCACTTTTTAAATGCATGCTGATGGTTGAAGAGTCATTAGTGATTATATAGAACTAGGTGTGGCAAGTTACTCCAGTCAAGGCAATTTCCCCCCCTTCTTCTTGAAATCATATTAGTTTTGGGGCTCAATTCAAAGTGCTATTTTTTGACCTATCAGGCCTTATGTGGCTCAGGGTCCCAATACCTTAGGTCCTGCCTCTCCCAGGACCCTGTGTTTACCTGCCCAGACCACATGTTTATCAACTGAGGCCCTTCCTTGTGTGCCCCCTCTGAGGAAGGTGCCGAGGGTAGCAACATGAGATCAGGCCTTCTTAGTGGTGGTTTCCTGACTGTGGAGAGATATGCCTAGTGCCTTCGCTGTGAATTTTTTAGTGCCAGGTTAAGATGTTTTTATTCACCCAGGCATTTTGCTCTTAATTGGTGTTCATCTTTTAGTTGGGTAGGGTAGGTTGTGTCCTTTTTATGTTACTGCAGGTTGAGCACTAGTTAATAATGTTCTTTTATCTTCTGATGTATTTTAAATTTGGTATTGTATGCTTTAAAAAATGTAAGTTGCTTTATGATAATTTTTGTAGTAAGCAACAAATAAATACAATTAATAATAATAATAATTTCCCAGCAAATACTTTCTTCAGCTCCATAGAGTCTGCAGTATCTGCTGTCAATTAACCTTGCCTCTTTTGTCTCCGCTGTCAATCAGTTTAGTTCTGCTGGCCCTTTTGTCCCTGCCCTGTACAATCCCTAATTCACTTGACCCATTTTGACACAATGATGTTCGTGCCCATTGTGGCAAAGTGACCAGTCTTGCAACTGCCTCCATGTGTGCTGAGATTATGTCTCAAATATGTCTGGTTCAATTAGCATTTCAATGTGCAAATTTAGACATGAGTGTTCTATCTGCACTGGCTCCCATCCTTTTACCAGCTGCTCTAGAGCTGAGGGGTTTAAGGGTTTTCAGAAGGGGAAAAAGCCCGGATCTGGAGGACAGCCTTCAGGTTAAGGGGTCCCACCCTGATTAATATTTGTGAGTTTTGCCTTTGCTTCATCAGTATCCTAGGTGGGTGGATGCACTCTATGCTCAACATCAAAGGCCCTCCTCCGGGTGCCTATTCTGAGGGAAGCTGGGAGTCTGGCAACAAGGGAGAGGGCCTTCTCAGTGGTGGCCCACAAATTATGGAATTATCACCCTGATGAGGTGTGCCTGGCGCCAACACTGTTATCTTTTCGGCGCCAGATCAAGACTTTCCTTTTCTCCCAGGCATTTTAGCAGGTGTTTTTAAATTGCTTTTTAAAAATGTGTTTTTAAATTTGTATATTTGTTTTTAATGTTTTTAATTGCTGTAAACTGCCCAGAGGGCTTCGGCTATGAGGCGGTATACAAATGAAACAAACAAACAAATACCCTTCTAAGATATAGAGAGCTGTGATCTTGATACACGTTAAGAGATTTGCTAGCACTTTCACAAAGCTGGCTGCCATACTAAAAATAACCAGTCACTGTAGTTTCACCATCCAATGGACATGAATAGTAGATCAGGGACAGGGACACAACTGTCGCCCTACAGATGTTGTTGGACTCCAGCGCCCATCAGCCCTAGCCAGCCTGGCCAATGGTCAGGGATGATGGGAGCAATAGTCCAACATCTGGAGGCTGCAGGTTCCTCATCTGTCTTTGATTATATGACTACTGGCCAGAGACCATCTGTGCTCTTTGCAGCTCCTAACCTTATGATTGAACATATGAATAAGGACTGCCTCTCCCCATACAACTTACAAGATCCGAACAGGGTGGTTAACAACAGATGCTATTGGAGGTCACAGAGTTCAAATCGGCAGGGCCCAATAAACTGCATCCTAGAGTATTGAAGGAACTGGCTGAAGAACTCTCAGAACCGCTGTCTATTATCTTTGCGAAATCATGGAGGACTGGTGAAGTGCCGGATGACTGGAGGAGAGCTAATGTTGTCCCTATCTTCAAAAAAGGCAAAAAGGAGGAACTGGGGAACTACAGACCAGTCAGCCTAATATCAATCCTTGGAAAAACTCTGGAGCAGATTATAAAGCAGTCAATCTGTAAGCACCTTGAAAGCAATGCAGTGATTACTAGGAGCCAACATGGATTTATGAAGAACAAATTCTGCCAAACCAATCTTATCTCATTTTTGGACCGGGTAACCTCCCTTGTAGACTGTGAGAATGCTGTGGACATAATATACCTTGACTTCAGCAAAGCTTTTGACAAAGTGCCCCATGATATTCTGATTAGCTAGCTAAATGTGGGCTGGATGGTACAACTATCAGGTGGATCCACAGTTGGCTGCGGAATCGTACTCAAAGAGTGCTTATCTACGGTTCCTTCTCAAACTGGGCGGAAGTAACGAGTGGGGTACCACAGGGCTTGGTCCTGGGCCCAGTGGTCTTCAACATTTTTATTAACGACTTGGATGAGGAGGTACAGAGCATGCTTATCAAATTTGTAGATGATACAAAATTGGGGGGCATAGCTAATACTGTGGAAGACAGAAACAAAATTCAAAGGGACTTTGATCGGCTGGAGCATTGGGCTGAAAACAACAGAATGAAATTCAATAGGGATAAATGCAAAGTTCTACACTTAGGAAAAAGAAACCAAATACACAGTTATAAGATGGGGATACTTGGCTCAGCAATACGACAGGTGAGAAGGATCTTGGAATTGTCGTTGATCACAAGCTGACTATGAGCCAACAGTGTGATGTGGCTGCAAAAAAGGCAAATGCTATATTAGGCTGCATTAACAGAAGTATAGTTTCCAAATCGCGTGAAGTATTAGTTCCCCTCTATTCAGCACTTGTTAGATCTCATCTTGCGTACTGCATCCAGTCCTAGTCTCCACACTTCAAGGAGGATGCAGACAAACTGGAACAGATTCAGAGGAGGGCAGCAAGGATCATCAGGGGACTGGAAACAAAGCCCTATGAGGAGAGACTGAAAGAACTGGGCATGTTTAGCCTGGAGAAGAGAAGACTGAGGGGAGATATGATAGCACTCTTCAAGTGCATGAAAGGTTGTCACATAGAGGAGGGCTGGGATCTCTTCTTGGTTGTCCCAGACTGCAGGCCACGGAATAATGGGCTCAAGTTGCAGGAAGCCAGATTTTGACTGGACATCAGGAAAAACTTCCTAACTGTTATAGCCATATGACAATGGAATCAATTACCTAGAGAGGTAGTAGGCTCTCCGACACTGGAGGCATTCAAGAGGCAGATGGACAGCCATCTGTTGGGAATGCTTTGATTTGGATTCCTGCATTGTGCAGGGGGTTGGACTTGATGGCCTTAAAGGCCCCTTCCGACTCTACTATTCTATGATTCTATGATTCATAGAGTTGCCATAAGTCTTAAGAGATCGTGATCACCAACATGGCTGCTACGTACAAACAGGACCAGAGAAGCGTGAAGAGGAAAACGAAAGTTCTCTTGTCTCTAAGTTACAAAATGGAGGACAATGTTTTTGGGAGCCATGAAGATCAGGTCCTGAAAAACCTGAAGAAGAGCCAATTTATGTTCTTTCAAATTGAGACTGTCCTACCTCCGGAGCAGAGCATATCTAGTATAAAAAACCTGGTTGAATGCTGTTCTCTCATCGTGACACATTTAAATGTTTTTTTTCTTTTAATAGTGTTATTTGTTATTTAATTTTGAGAATTGCATTATTTTATTGATGCATGTATTGCTATATTCGTGTTTCTGTAAGCCGCCTTGAGGGCCTTTTGGCCATAAGGCGGGGTATAAATTTAATCATCATCATCATCATCGACTTGAAGACACATAACAAACACACACACACACACATTCCCCATATGAACCAGCCTGGAGTTTGCAGTCTTCATCAGAGGCTCTTCTCCAGTGCCTCTTCTGAGGGAGATGTAGAGAGTGGCCACACAAGAGCGGGCCTTTTTATTGGTGGCCCTTCATTTCTGGAATGTTCTCCCCAAGGAACCATGTCTGGTGCCATCATCAGGTTTTAGGCATGAAGCTACAACTTTTTTGTTTACCCAGGCCTTTGGTAGTTAAGTTAGCCTCTGCTGTGATGCTCATCTTTTAGTGGGGTAGGATAGGACTTACCCTTCTTACTGTGTTGTTGGGTGAGCATTTTAAGAATTTTGCATTGTACATCAGTTTTTAAAATTTTCTAGCTTTTAATAGATTTTATCTGTATTTTATCTTGTGAAGTTGCTTTGAGACTTTTTATATAAAGCGATTAACAAATGTAAGAAAGATTGTTGCTGCTGCTGTTGTTAATGTGCTATCAAAAAAGAAACACCCTACAACTGAAACTGTACACCAGAGTCATTCCTGCTTGATTAAGTCATAGGCACGGCATGTGTGGAAATGGATGGGAGGAGCAGTTGATAGAGGTATGGGTGGACTCACAGGAAAGCTTAAGACAACAGCAGCCACCTGTAACTCCACTTGCAGTCTTCCCTAACATGCTTTCCCTTCTCCTAATGATCATCCCATAGCAGGTGGGGGATTGGGGCACGTTAGCTGCATCTTCAGCTAAGCTTCCAGATGTTGGACCTCTCCAGCTGTTTGCAGCGGATTCTCCAACGAAAGAAGCCAGTCAGCGCTGGCTAATTTTAGGCCCACATCTGCGTGGTTTTTTTCTTTTGCTTTTACCAGTGCCGGAAGGGCGTGTGAGCTTTCAGACATGCCCTGTCTTGAGAAAGGCCCGCCCAGTGTAGTGCCTGATGAATCGCTGAGACAGGCTGTCTTGTGTGTGCGTGCGCGCGCGGTCGGGCAGAGATTCCATGTGATCCAGTCCGGGATTTCCACATGCCCCTGCAGAAATCCTTCACTTCTTGGCTTGTGTATTTTCAATGTGATAACGTTCAGGATCTCTCTCCCATCCCCTTCTTGGTCTTCTTTTCTATCTCTCCTTTCTGGTTTTTCTATAACTCGGTAGGATACAGCAAATGATGAAAGCATAGGGAGAACTGCTGCTGCTGCTTCTTTTTCTTATTTGGGAATTATCAGCAAAGGGATTTGCAGTCACTGCTGGTGCCGATATAGCTCTGTGGTTTTTTTTTTTAATTTTCACGATCCCACCCACCACCTTGGTCTTCGCGTTTCGGCTCGCCACCAGCCTCTGCTTTCTCCCAGACTATATAGAATTAGCACAAAACGCGTGCAAATAACCCCTTCCCCGCCTCTTCCTCCTTAAAAACCAGGCGTTAAAAAAGTAAAAGTCACAAGGAAGGGTGGCGGCGGAGGAATCGGAGGAGGGAATTACTGCAGCGGAGCGGGGGGGAAAACAGGAAGGAGGTATCCCGGCCTCAGTCTAAAAGACCAGGTTTTCGGCAAGCTGTGAGCCAGAGAGAAAGGACTGGTCGCGGGGAAGTGGGGTGGGGTGGAAGGATGCACCGCTGGCGGAGGGCTGCAAGTGACAAGACCCGGCGGGGGAGCGCGAGAGAGGCTGGCGCCTTGCCAGGACTGTGAGGTCTGCACCGAGGGGCTACCGAGGTTGCGGCAACACCACAAAAGGGGCTCTGCTTGCGACGGAGCTCTGATTTTTCCTCTTTCTCTCCCCCGCCTTTTAAAATTCCGTGGTCCGGCTTGTCTGTATAGGAGCAGCCATCCTTCGCTCTCCGCCACCCTACCTTTTCAGCCCCCTCGGAGGAATTGCATCCCCATTGGGTTTGGCACTGGCTGTAGTTGCCTTTGGTCGGGGACCACCAGCTGCACCGCCTACCCATCTTCTCTCGCCGCCGCCTTCTCTTCCTCTTAGCCTTCGGGGGCAGGTGGTTGGTCGGAAGATGCTCACCTTCACGCCCGCGGCCCGTCTGCAGAGGAGCAGGTAAGGGCTCCCCACCGAGACCCACCTCCGCCTCGGAAAAGCCGGGAGATGCCCAGACGGCTTCTGCAACATTCTTCCGAAGTTGCTCTTTGTGAGCGGACAGAGCAGCGTGGTGGGCGTTAGGTTCCACGGGCGGTTGGCATCCGGTGCCATCCAAAGGGGGTGGTGGCGGAGGCAGGAAGGTCTGGCGGATGTTGGATAGCGGCGTGGCGGCCGCCGCCGCCGCCGGTTCCCGCAGGCACTCATGAGCAGAGGAGCGACCCTGCAGCGCAGGACGACCTACCTGATCTCTCTGACCCTCGTCAAGCTCGAATCCGTGCAGCAACTGCAGCAGCAAGACGGCGAGGAGAAGGCGGGGGCGGGCGATGGGGTCCCCCTCCAGCCTGACAGCAGGGACGACCATGCCCGAGCCGCCTCTAGCTCTCCGCCTGCAGATCCCTCCGGGTTGAAGGGCCGCAAGGAAGCCGAGGAGGACGCGGCGGCGGCGGCGAAGATCAAGAGGCAAGAGCGGATCTTCCACCGCCAGGATGCGCTCTGGATTAGCACAAGCAGCGCCAGCACGCCGGACTACCTGCTGCAGCTGTCGCCGGGCAGCCCGGGGACGCCGGGCTCATCCCCATCCCCAGATGGCACAGGGCGACCAGGCTCCTCGTGGACACCACCCAGCAGTAGCAGTCAAAGCAGCCCTTGGGACCCAAAGGTCAAAGCCACCATGACCCCAGAAGGACAAGTCATGGTACTGAAGGCTGAAACGCTGGGGCCTTCAGTTGCTCCAGTAGTGGCCTCCAAACCTGAGCCGGTGGTGCCCCCTTTTGCAGCAGCTCTGCCCCCCAAACCTGTGACAGTGATGGCTTCCAAATCTGAGCAAGCGGCACCCTTTGTAGCCCCGCCTCTGGCCCCCAAACCTGAGCTGGTTGTGCCCCTCAAACCTGAGCCAGTGGTGCCCTCTGCAGCCCCACCTCTGGCTCCCAAACCTGACCCAGCTGTTCCTTCTATTGCCCCAACCATCCCCCCCAAACCTGAGCTGCCTCCGGCCACCCACTTTTCACCTCCCGCTCCTAAACTTGAGACAGTTGTTCCTTCTGTTTCTCCAGCTGTGACACCCAAGCCTGAAGTAACTGTGA
Organism: Rhineura floridana; assembly: GCF_030035675.1. NCBI lineage: Eukaryota > Metazoa > Chordata > Lepidosauria > Squamata > Rhineuridae > Rhineura > Rhineura floridana. The sequence goes on from NC_084482.1 coordinate 23,379,062, forward strand.
TTTCAGCAGCTCCGGCTATAGCCCCAAAGCCCAAAGCCATTTTGGTTCCGGTTGTTCCCCCCATTCCACCAAAGCCAGAAGTGACTCCGATCCCCGCCAAGGCTGGGCTAAAGGAAACTTTAGGGGTGCCTGGAGACGAGTCGTCAGTTCCTCCACCTAACACTGCCAGTTGTTCCTCCAGTGCTGCTGCGCCAGGGCGCCGGATGTTGGTCAGTCATGCTAGCTGGGGTGGCCCCGAGCCTGGGCCCATGGAAATGAGCTTGGGCCGAGTGGGTGGCTCTTCTTTCTCCCACTCGGGAGCCTCCTCTCCTCACCCGGCTGCTGGGAACCGCCGGCTTCGCTTGGCCACCAACAAGCCTTTCAAGACAGTGACCACCAGTGGGGCCAAAGTGAGTGCAGAGCCAAAAGCCGGCAAAGGGGGCCACAAGGGGGCCATCCCCAATCGTCTATCATGGCCAGAGAGTGAAGTAAAGGGCCGCATGAAGGTAGCTGTCAAGGGCAGTGGGGAAACGGTCCCCAGAGGGGGATCCAGGGCAAAACTATCCCCCCACAAAAACAAAAGCAAGACTTTGGACAACAGTGACCTCAACCATGGCCCAGGCAGTCTGGCCTCTTCTGGCTCCTGCTCCTCAGAGGCAGCTGTAGGGTTGAAGAGAGGCCGAGAGGGCGGTCGGGCCTCTACCCGTGACCGTAAGATGCTCAAGTTTATCAGTGGCATCTTCACCAAGAGTCCAGCTTCTACCCCCACTCACCCTGGACCTGGGTGGAGCCTTAGCCATAAGGAGCTCCTCAGCGTTGAACTGGCCAAGGGAGAATTGCCCAGTAAGTATGGTGGCCTAAGAGGCCTGAATTTTCTCTCTGTCTCTGAATGAAAGGGATGGATTGAGGTTCCTGGCCAGTGAGCTTTGGGTGTAGGGGCTGAAGGTCAAATATGGAAGATGGGGGAGAGGCTTGAGGACCCAAGATGTTTTGTTATTGGGTTGGAGGTTGTTGGACCCAAGAACCTTGTTTTGGGATATTAAAATGGAAACACTAGGGTGGTTTTTGCAGTTACATCTCGCAAGAGAGATGGTCCCACACTAGAAACCTATGTAGTTCTTTTTCCAGCTCTGCCACACGTTTGTTTGTGTGGCTTCTGGCCAATATCTTTTCTCCACATGGACCTCTGTAGCAGGAGTGGGGAACCTGTGGCCTTCTAGATGTTGCTGGACTGGGGCCTTGCTGGCTGGGGCTGGTGGGCACTGGAGTCCAACAATACCGGGAGGGCATTAGATTCCCCACCCCTTCTCTGTAAAGTCATCTCTGTAGATTTAATACAGAAGATTCATTAATATGTTTGGGGAGGGTGAGACCTTGAGAACCACTGGTGGATGTACCCTGTTAAAGAAGCCTGGAGTTTCTCTGGGAAGAAGGTTCTGGATTGCTTAACTTTGTTGCCACAGTGATGGGTAGGTGACAGCCATCAATGAAAGTGCAGTTAAAAATGGAGCAGTTCATTGAGGTGAGGAGGGGTCTTTTGGGCCCAAACATGTGCTGCAGTAGAGTAGCGCTCTCTCTCTCTCTCTCTCTCTCTCTCTCTCTCTCTCTCCCCCTCTCCCTCTCCCTCCCTCCCTCCCTCTCTCTGTGTGTGTGTGTGTGTGTGTGTGTGTGTGAGAGAGAGAGAGAGATGGGATTCAAAACCTCAGTGTCTTCCATGGGTGAGTGAGGTGAAAATATAACTATTGGGTGTCTGTGGATGATGACGATGCTTTCTCCAGCAAGGTTTTCCACGTGGAGGTGGACTGTGATCAACAGGCCAGATGTTAAAGGGGTCACCATAGGGTGCTTAGGTGCTTCTGAGGTTGTATTGGAACTGCTGTGCTAAGTGGGCACATGAAAGAGGTTGGAATGCCATTCTGGAAACAAAATCCCAGGGCTCCATTTAGTTGAGCCATGGCTAACTGTTGACAGATTTTTCAAATGCAACGCCATTCTTCTTCCAATCTCTTTTCTTCCCCCCCTTATATATTTTGTGCCAGAATCTTGTCACAATGAATGGTTATGATTTCAGGATTACCTAGGAGGTTCCCTGCTAACTTCGAAAAGCTTTTGGTATCAAGGTTGGGCTAGTTGGAAGAGTGTTATCTCTGCATCCTCTACAGCAGACTGAATTGGACCCTGCTGAGGCAGAAGAAGCAAGCGCAGAACAGGAGTGTAATCAACCTCTGCAGCAAATGGTTCTCTTGTTCATTGTGCTGACCAAGAATTCTGCTGATTTTTCAGGTTGCTTCATGAGGATTGGATGAGAGGCAGATTTGGTGGTGTTGGTGGATGCACAGAATGGATCTTTTGAGTTCTAGAAAGATGATTATGTAGAGTTGCTGACAATTGTGCTTGACAGTGAATGAGGAGCAGGGTGCCACTCTTTGCTCTTTTTCACCAAGCACGAATTATCAGTATCCAGCTAAAACTAATAGGCAACCGGCACTGAAAATAAAATAATGTTTTTTTATTAAATCCAGGCACCATTCCCTTTGTATGTGGGCTATATGGTGTTATGAACGTTCTAACAGAAATTGGTATGTCTTCTACAATATTATATTGGCATCAAAGTCAATGAAAAACTTAATGCCTGCTGTAGAGTTTTAACTGAGAATCTCAGTTGTGTGTGTCTTTCTTTTTAAAAAAAAGCAAGTTTCTGGCCCTCAGGTTGTGAAAATAAGTAGCACATTGTCATATATGTCAAAAGAAGTCTTCACTGCATAAGAAGCCAAAGTTTCTTTGTTCATCTCTCTCTGATTTATCTCATGGCTTCCAGTTGCATTCCTTAACTGTTGCCCTTCTGTTCCTTTAGGGAAGGGACCATAGCTCAGCAGTAGACCATAGGCTTTGCACGCATAAAGTCCCAGGATGAACCTCTGGTATCTCCAATAATAGAATCTAGTGATAGATGATGGGGAAGACTTCTGTTTGAGACATTTGAGAGCTGCTTCTGATTGGAGTGGACTAGCCTTCCCCCAATATGGTGCTGTTCAGGTGATGGTGAACCTCCAGCTCCCATCAGCCCCAGCCAGCATGGTCAATGGTCAGGGATGATGGGAGTTGTAGTCCAAGATATCTGGAGGGCACCAGGTTGAGGAAGGTTGGAGCAGATAGTATTGGGCTAGATGGACTTGGTATAATGTAGCTTCCTGTACACAGTGAAACGCAATTCAGTATCAAGTATAACAAATTATGCAAATATGCTTATATTGCCTAAATATATTGATGTACAGTTAATGTGTCAGTTCCCTTGGCACACAGTTTAGGATTTTAAAGAATTGTAAGAATACTGAGGTTAACAAAAAAATAAAATGTCCATCAACTGGTGATCAAAAGATTTTGGTAAATCATGTGAGGCTTCATGCTTAGGATTCTTTCTTAAAATTAGTTGTTGGTTGTCTAAGAGCGGATCACAAGATTTTCTAGTGGTTTTTAAAAAATCTCTATGCCTGGCACCCTCAAAAGGCCAGCTTATGGGCTTAAGTGGCTTCGCAGCCAGCCCATCAAAGTCTACTTGTTCTTCTGATTTTGATGTGTTCCTATTGTGGGAGGGTTGAGAGACCTTCTAGCCAGAGGGGCTGTTCTTCTAATTCTCTCTGAAGTGAGAGGTTAATTGCAGTGGAAAGTTTTAGATTAAAGGGTATATTTTAGAAGGCAGGCATTAGTTCCTCCCTCTGTTCAACTAAGGCAAGTCCTCGTTCCCACAGTGCTGTTAGCAAGAGACACCCCTGCAAATCTACATGGTACTGTGAAGAGCTCATCCTTTTCCTCCTTCAAGGTCATATTTCTGTTTTCAGATCTCCTAGGCAACAGATTCTGGTAACTAGGAGAATGTTGAGGGATGAAGGGGAGGGGTCAGTTAACCCCAGTTCAGGGAGGGCTGTTTATAATGCTCAGCTACTAGTAGCCATGATGGCTATGCTCTGCCTCCATGGTTGGGGGCAGTGTGGTTCTGAATACCAGTTGCTGGAAACTGCAGGAGGGGAGACTGCTGATGTGCTCAAGTTGTGCTTGTGGGTTTCCCATTGGGGCGTCTGGTTGACCACTGTGAGAACAGGATGTTGGACTAGGGGGGGCACTGCCCTGATCCAGCAGGGCTGCTCTTATCTTCATATGATCCTCTGTGGGCATTTACCTACACCAGAGACTTACAACTGGTTTAATAGTAATTTATTGCCCCCAGGAGCCCTGTGAGTTGAATTCCTAGCACCCTAGCAATTCTTAGCACCCACACCAAATGCAATTCCCAGGACTCTTTGGGGGGAACTAAATTTGCATGGTAGGTATACTTTGAATGAAGAATGGGTTACGTAAAAAAAAGGGGGAAAAAGCATTATGTCAGATTCTCACATTTTGTTGAGTCTCCCAAGTCAAGAAAGCTGCCATTCTTACTACCCATGTGTCTACATATGCAGGTTTTGAAAAACAGCTAGTAATGCATTTAATGTACCTTTTTAAACAAAATTTAAAAATCTTGCAGTACACATGTACAATGCTGTTAGAATAATTCTGAACACGTGCCAGGCAGTCCCCATTAAAAAAGGGGATGAACCCAGTATCGGCAAGAGTTGTCCATCCTGTGCAACTTCTTTTCTGCTATGAAGGCAGGATGGAAGTTTCCTCTCTTTTGTTGAGCTTCATCTTTCTGGTTTAGCACTGAAGAGGGAGCTGAGTAGAAGCTGCCATCTGGCACTTCACACTTTGGGAGAGCTGTAGCCTTAGACTAAGTCTGTGCAACTTAATTTTGTTTCTGTATGAAAATGTATCCCCCATCCATCCAAAAGTGCTTAGAGTGGCTGACAGTCAGTTAAAAAAAAGCACCCAATTTGTTTGAGGCCTTACCAAGCTGATTGCAGCCCATCCGCTGAGTATTATAGCCCCAGTTCCTGCAGTCCTGCACCCCTCCAGACATCCTTTTTTATTGTGCATTAATGATGATTTGTGCATATGATGCTATTGGGGTGATCACACATGAGTCTATTTTCAATACTGCTTACACCTATAAAAGTTTTCAGCTGGATGTACTTTCGTTCCAATCAGTGCATGTCCCAGTCTGGAAGGGCTTCCAGGTTATTTAGCCTGCAGGAGGCAAAACCAGGAAGTGCATCAAGCCCTTAGTGAGCTGTGTTCAGCTTGATGGGATACTAATTGTGCAGCCCTGGCCTTCCCAAGATGGGTTTTTCATGATGAAAAGCACCTTTTGAGGGTTTTTGTGTGTTAACATTCCCCCCCTCTCTCCCCCACACCTCAACATATGAATAATGCAGGATAAAATATGGAAGAGAAACTGAATGTACATTCTTAAGGATGTATGTTCTTGCATACACGGATTTAAGGAAGACCCAATTTAGGCACCCTGTGTGAAAGCACCAATAGGCTGTTTTCTCAGCCAAGCATGGTTAATCACTATGCTAAGGAAGAGGTAGAGTAGGGTGGCCAAGAGTCATCTTGGGGAATTCAAGGAAGTCTTGAACTTAAACATCAAGCCCTCCTTTGTGATGACAGCTTGGTATCCAGATACGTGCCATTTTAGGAAATGAGCCACAATTTTTTCAGCTGCCTTTTTAAATATATGACAGTCCAGGGAATGTTTCCTCTTCCTAGAGCAGCCAATTCTTTTCTATAGCTTTCTTGTTTCTGTGCCCAGATAGGCTTCCTAAGATTAATGGAACTTCTTACAGCTGCTGATAATGAAGTGAGCATAGTATCTCTTGTGTAAGGAGCCATTTACAAGTACTGACCATTGATGGTTTTCAGTTCTTCTAAGATGATGATGATGATTGTTGCCTTGCTTTAGATTAAAGAGAAACTGAGGCACAAGCTCAAGATGCAGTCTTGGGCCTTCTTGAAGGTTGCCTGGAAAGTCCAAGACAAAATCAGGATTAGAACTAAACAGTCCCAATCTCACAGCTTGTGTATGTCCCCCTCTTGGATAATTTAGCTGCCTCACTTCTAAGCCCTGATCTGTTTGTAGAAACAACAAAAACTCCTGTAGCGGCTTTAAAGTCCTGTACATAAGCATTCATTGACTGGAGAGCCTCCTTCATCAAATACATGGAGGAAAAGCTATGCCAGTATAACCTCGTTTGCCGTTAAGGAGCTACGGAGTTCTTTGTTTTTGCTACTGGCTATTCACATGGCTAGCCTTCTGCAGTTTTTTTGTGACACTAAATGAAAGTCATGACTTGCAGGTTGAGTACCGTACTTGTTTTGTACCATGGTGGGGGAAATCTCATGTTTCACAGCAATTCATTAGGTGTCTATTGCAGTGTGCCAGATCCAGGGAATGGCGAATATAGAAAAACAAGATGGCAGCTTTTGTTGGACCAGTTTCTATGGTGCAGAAGCAAGCAGACATTCAGTAACGAGAAGACGGTGTACTCTTTTTGTTTGTGTGTGGAAATTTCCATTTTAAAATAACGATTTTGACACCTAGTGTGGTATAGATTAGGCTATATCTATGCTGCAAGCTTTCCCATGTTAACTGTCATAGCTTGTCCCAAGAAATCCAGGAATTTGTCGCTTCCAGGAACTTGGTGTGGAGAAGTCTCAACAGAATTCTCCTTGAGATCCTTGCCCCCTTGCCAATGGCTGTTCAGCAGTCTGATTCTGAGCATGTTTATTCAGAGGTAAGCCTCATGTTAGTAAGGAAAGTGAGTATAGTTTGTAGTATAGATATGGTTGCAAATAGTGAACTAACTATGCTATCTGGTGGAAACTGGAATGGTTGTAGGCACAGGTTACTCTACAACTATACTAGGCATGCGGAACCTCAGGCCTGAGGGCCAAATGTGGCCCTTGGGTCATCTGTATCTGGCTCTCAGGACCCTCCCAAGGCTGTACAATCTCCTGAGCCACATCCCTTGCCAGCCCTGCCTTGCATTTTCTCTGGGTGTTTTTGCTTGGCTGGACTTTGTCCTTGAACTCAGATGCTTCCTGCTTGCCTGGATGGAGGATAGAGAGGTCTGCACGAGTATGTGTAGAAACGACCCTGCTGTACAAAGGCAAAATTGTTGTTTATTGCTGTGCCCACTTTTGCCTCTGGTATGTGGCCCCCAGAAGGCTGCCCAGGACTGAATGTGGCCATCAGGCTGAAAAAAGTTCCCCACCCCTAACCTACATTGTTCTGCAGAGCCTGCCCTGGAATTAGGGTTGTGATGTTAAGGAAACACATCTAAAGGATTTCCATACTTATGCAAAGTGAGAAGGAGGATCACATACCATGATGGAAATGCTTTTAAGGCACTTGTGCATGGCCAAAAGTGACTGAATTTGGGTGATGTTATTTGTACAAGATGGGTGATGGTCACGCTAGATAAGTTGCAGGGGTGTTCTTAGGGGATGGGCCAAGGGGCCTGAGACCCGAGTCTTTTGCACTAAGCCCCAAATCTCTTGTCCTTCCCTACCTTTTTTAAAATATGTTCTAAAGAAAAAAAAAATGCTTATGAGGCAGCTGGACACCCTGCAAATTGTGGTGCTAATCAGACCCCAGCCACCTGCCATCTGAATTTGCCCAAAGGTATCTGTACATACCAATCAGCGTATGCAGATTTCTATTATGGACCTCTATGCAGGAGGAGTCCTTTAAGTATGTGGCAGTACCCCTGATAAGATGATGGTTGGCAGTGGGGTCAGCACAGAAATTCACTCTGCAAAAATCCAGAGTAAATGTCCTCTCAGATTTGCAGACTTATTTGCCATCTTAACTTGTGGGTGCCAAATAACTGGCAAATTGGCATGGGATGAAAGTAGAGGAGGAGTCAGCAACTGGAGGTCCATGGGATAAATCTGTTCTGGCTTGCCCTCCCCCCTCCATTTGCCAACCTAGAGATGAGGAGAATGGGGCATCTGGGGCAACAGAACTAGCTGGCAGACTACTATAGAGAGTCTGTGTTGAACAGTGGACCATTACATTCTCTCTTCAAAGTGGCCCTCCTGGAAAGTCAGGTGACCAGGAAACTAGACCTTAGATCATCTATGTGAGGAGCCAATTGGTGGAAGCAGCTGCATGAAAATAAGGCATGTCATCAAACCTATATAAATAAAATAAATAAGACATTTATCCCCTCTTTTTTTTTTCAAATCGCAAGATGATGAATAACCAAGTAGCTGAAAACAAATGAAGCCAAAATAACTAAAAGCAGCAGAATACAAAAAGACAGAAGGTGGCCATAGTTTCAAACAATTGACATCCGCCAGCCATGGAACCAATTAAATGCAGCAAGTTTAAAAATAAAGTTGAGTGCAGGGGTTTACTTGCCCCAGATCAGTTTCCTGATCTGTGAGGAGGAGCTAACCTGTGTTGAGCTTGTGATTGCAGCATTTCAATAGATGACAGCCCTTGCATCACACACACCCCTTTCTGGTTGTTACAGCTGGAGAGTTATGTTATTGGTCAAGAGCAGCTGCTGCTGCTGCCCTTCTGGACAGGCATCTTTTGGAGATGCTCTAGCTCTGGATTTCCTGCATCGAGCAGGGCCAGGGGTTGTACTAAGCCAGGCTTCCCCAACCTGCTATCCTCCAGATATCATTGGTCCCCAACTCCCATCAACCTGAGCCCTCGTCGGGGATGAAGGAAGCCGAAGTGCAGCAACATCTGGAGGACCCTAGTTTGGGGAAGATTAGGGCTAGGGCCTCCCAAAACCTGTAGTTCTGTGATTTTCCTTGCAAAATCCCTGAGAGTGTCTGTATATAGATTTGGGGTGTGTATAGTATAAACTAGAGTGTGATGGAGAATAGCTGCATGAAGACAGTTCTGTGTAGTGTTGTATTCTATGTCTGTGGTGGGTTCTAGTGTGTTGCTTAAACATGAAAATCTTTTTTTAAAAAAATCAATATGGAATCCCACCTGTTGTAGGTAGTCAGATAACTGCTTCAGATAAATAGACCAGGAAGACTTTGTCTGTGAATTCTACTATTTGCCTTGTATTATTGTTGTTGTTGTTGTTGTTGTTGTTGTTATTATTATTACATTTATATACCACCCCATAGCCAAAGCTCTCTGGGCGGTTTACAAAAATTAAGAACATTTAAAATTGAAAACAAATATACAATTTAAAAACCATACAAAGTTTTAAAAACCATAAAGCACAGATAAACACAGTAAAAGACATGGGGTCAGAGCTCAGCACATGCTGTTAGAATGCCTGGGAGAAATGGAAAGTCTTGATCTGGCACTGAAAAGATAACAATGTTGGTGCCAGGCAAACTTCATTGGGGGAGATCATTCCATAATTTGGGGGACACCACTGAAAAGGCCCTCTCCCTTGTTGCCATCCTCCTAGCTTCCCTTGGAATTGTGGGAATTGGTATATTATATCCATTGGATCTAGAGAATTTCATTAGAATATATCAGGTTTTTAGCTCTTCTGGTTGAAGATAAAAATTTAAATAGGTGATGGCAATATTGCAGAGACTCTGATACAACAAAGCATCTTTGAGTAGGTCCAGGGTGTCTCCACCCACCTATAATAAAATAATTCTTGTGGCATCTCAAAAACATTGAAACTTATTATGGCATAAGTTTTTGTAGACTTAAGTCTTTAAGGTGCCACAAGACTTTGTTCAGACCCACAACATACATTTAAAGCACTCTTAACACTATAATTGTCATGGTTTCCCCCAGTGAATCCTGGGAAACTATAGTTTAAGGATGCTGGGAATTTTAACTCTGTGAGGGGTCTCCTAACAACTCTCAGCACCCTTAACAAACTACAGTTCCCAGAATTCTTTGGGGGAAGCCATGACTAGTTAAAGTGGGATAAGTGTGCTTTAAATGTATAGTGTGGATGTGACCTTTGTTTTTGCTGCAAGTACAACAGAGAGGAGACAGGCTCTGGTGTTTCTTGAAATAAGGCACTGTTTAGCTCAACACATCTTGGAGGTGAGACTCCATTGTCAGACACTATAAACAGAGATAAAAATAAAATGATAATACAGGACCACATTGTTAGTTCTTAAAAGCACACAACCGTAAAAAAATTAAAAATCTGTACATTCAAAAATTAGAAATCAAGGAAATAAATTGTTACATTATCAAACTATGGCAAACTCATGAAATGTACACCCACAGGAAGCTACCAAAAACTAACAGCAATTTTTTTTTTAAATCTCCATTCTTCTGAATCTTGCAGAGCCAGGTTTTGCTGCAACAAATTGCCATGACTGTTGGTCTGGAAGTTGTTTTCCTAGATGCTATCCCTCCCCACAAGTAACCCAGAGCTATCTGTTTTACCAGACCCTTCCTGCATGGCACCTTGCTCTTAGCAGCATTCTGTGGCCTTGATTACATGGGTTAGTCTGGGGATGACTCAATAGGTGGAGGATTCGGCCTTGTGTCAGAGAGATGGGCTCCACTTACGATGCCTTCCTGTCCTGCTATGATTGTGGTCTTAGAACCATATGGCTCCTTGCTGGTTGCAAATTTCCCCCAAATCTCTTTCTTTCTACAGTTGCGTCATTGTTCTACTGTGCAATTGTGAGTCCTTGCGTACATTACACACAGAGGCAAACCTGTGTTTGCCAGCAAGAGTACACGCTTAACAGTGAGCGCAGCTAATCCCAGCTCCCTGGTGAGTTCTTGTATGATGTGTTTGCAAACATGTATTTGTCACTCTTGCTGTACTTCTTTAGGTGTGTACTATATATTTTAAAATGTAACGTATGAAGAGGCCAGTTGGGTAACATTTTCTATTTCAGATGAGGCTGCCTTCTACTGAGTCAGGCCATTCTCTCATATAGCCCAGTAATGACAACTCTGACTGGCAGTGGTTCTGCAAGTGGTCTTTCCCATTTCCTGCTACATGAGATTCTTTTAACTGGGAATGTTAGGGAGGAACATGGAACTTTCTGCATGCAGATCATGTGCGCTGCCACTGAGATATGGTCCATTCCCAACAAACTATATTGTCTGGCAAATTATGGCTACTGCCGCTGCTGAATGGAATTTGTGAACTCCACGATCCAGGCACATTTATTTGACAGTTTTATTGGCGTATTAGATCAAATAGCATTGATTCAATTTGTCAGCAGGGCAGCGCATATACTACAACTCCATATAAACTCAGGGGGAGAAAAAACAATGTAATTTTTGCTGAAGAATTAAGCACCCTGAGAATCTTGGCATTTGATTTTTTAAGTGCTTCTAGTCCTTATGGCTGCAAAAAAGATTTTACTGTGTGGAATGGATGACTTTAAGCAGCAGAGCGAGTTCGGCAGCAGGGCGAGGAGGCCAGGGCCCCCCACTCTGCCCGTCTGTTCCCTGACCTCAACTAAACCGCAGTCTCCAACCCATTGAAGTAATAAACCTTAAACAAAACTATGCAGGTAAGAAGCCAGCAGGGGTGTGGGGGCTTTCCAGTGTTTTGCACCGCCTGCAGCATGTATGACTATCTGCCTGTTGGACAGAAGTCGTGGGTGTGCTCTCGGTGCAATAAGCTCCTGGCTCTCCGGGAACAACTTCATTTCCTTGAGGCCAAGGTGGCGGACCTGGAAAAGCTGAGAGAGGCAGAGAGGTGTGTGGAGGAGGCCTTCAGGGACGTTATAGCTGTGTCCCACTCCAACGATGATAGCTCTCCTGCTATCATGGAGAACGATGGTCTTGGGGAAGGAGAGCATCCAGCTGAGGAAGAGGGAAACGATCCCTTAGAAGGGACCCATTCCTTGGGGGATGAGCAGCTATCCTCTCGTGCTGAGGATATATCTCCAGGGGGTGGAGGGATCCTTGTAGTGGGTGATTCGATCATTAGGAACATAGACAGTGGGGTGTGTGATGGGCGTGTAGACCGCAAGGTGTTTTGCCTGCCTGGTGCGAAGGTTGCGGATATCGCCCGTCGTTTAGATAGTTTGGTAGACAGTGCTGGGAAGGAGTCAGTGGTCGTGGTGCACGTTGGCACCAACGACATGGGGAAATGCAGCTGTGAGGTCCTGGAAGCAAAATTTAGGTTGCTAGGTAGGATGCTGAAAGCCAAGACCTCCAAGGTGGCTTTCTCTGAAATGCTACCGGTTCCACGCGCAGGACCAGCCAGACAGGCCCAGCTTCGCAGTCTCAATGCGTGGATGAGACGATGGTGTCGGGTGGAAGGGTTCAGATTTGTTAGGCACTGGGGAACATTTTGGGACAAGCCGGGCCTGTACAAAAGGGACGGGCTCCACTTGAACCAGAATGGAACCAGACTGCTGGCACTTAAAATTAAAAAGGTAGCAGAGCAGCTTTTAAATTGACTGAGGGGGGAAACCCGACAGGAGCTGAGAAAGGTCCGGTTCGGAATAAACCTCCCCCCTGAGATAAAAACCAAAGAAATGATGAAATTTTAAAAGGGGTAGGCCTAGAAGTAGGCATTGTGAGAGCAGGGGCACAGGATATAAATTCAGAAGAGCAAAATTACCACAGGCCTAACCACAAATGCCAAAGACACTTGAAGAGAGACACTGCTTACAAGTGCCTGTACGCTAATGCTAGGAGCCTCCGAACCAAGATGGGAGAACTGGAGTGCTTGGTCTTAGAGAAGAGCATTGATATAGTGAGCATAACCGAGACCTGGTGGAATGGAGAAAACCAGTGGGATACGGTTATCCCTGGATATAAACTATATCGGAAGGACAGGGAAGGACGTATTGGTGGCGGAGTCGCTCTATACGTGAAAGAAGGCATTGAATCCAGCAAGCTCGAAACCCCAAAAGAGGCAGACTCCTCCACAGAATCGTTGTGGGTGGTGATACCGTGCCCCAGGAGGGACTTAATACTGGGAACGATCTATCGTCCCCCTGATCAAAATGCTCAGGGAGACCTTGAGATGAGATATGAAATTGAGGAAGCATCCAAACTAGGAAATGTGGTAGTAATGGGTGACTTCAACTACCCGGACATAGACTGGCTGCATATGTGTTCCAGTCATGACAAAGAAGCAAAGTTTCTAGATATTCTAAATGACTATTCCCTAGATCAGTTGGTCATGGAACCGACCAGAGGGACGGCAACCCTGGACTTAATCCTCAGTGGGGACCGGGACCTGGTGCGAGATGTAAGTGTTGTTGAACCGATTGGGAGCAGTGACCACAGTGCTATTAAATTAAACATACATGTAACTGGCCAATTGCCAAGAAAATCCAACACGGTCACATTTGACTTCAAAAGAGGAAACTTCACAAAAATGAGGGGATTGGTAAAAAGAAAGCTGAAAAACGAAGTCCAGAGGGTCACATCACTCGAAAATGCTTGGAAGTTGTTTAAAAACACTATATTAGAAGCTCAACTGGAGTGCATACCGCAGATCAGAAAAGGTACCGCCAGGGCCAAGAAGATGCCAGCATGGTTAACGAGCAAAGTCAAGGAAGCTCTTAGAGGCAAAAAGTCTTCCTTCAGAAAATGGAAGTCTTGTCCGAATGAAGAAAATAAAAAAGAACATAAACTCTGGCAAAAGAAATGCAAGAAGACAATAAGGGATGCTAAAAAAGATTTTGAGGAGCACATTGCTAAGAACATAAAAACCAACAACAAAAAATTCTATAAATACATTCAAAGCAGGAGACCATCTAGGGAGACAATTGGACCCTTGGATGATAAGGGAGTCAAAGGTGTACTAAAGAACGATAAGGAGATTGTAGAGAAGGTAAATGAATTCTTTGCATCTGTCTTCACAGTGGAAGATATAGGGCAGATCCCTGAACCTGAACTAACATTTGCAGGAAGGGATTCTGAGGAACTGAGACAAATAGTGGTAACGAGAGAGGAAGTTCTAAGCTTAATGGACAATATAAAAACTGACAAATCACCGGGCCCGGATGGCATCCACCTGAGAGTTCTCAAAGAACTCAAATGTGAAATTGCTGATCTGCTAACTAAAATATGTAACTTGTCCCTTGGGTCCTCCTCCGTGCCTGAGGACTGGAAAGTGGCAAATGTAACGCCAATTTTCAAAAAGGGATCCAGAGGGGATCCCGGAAATTACAGGCCAGTTAGCTTAACTTCTGTCCCTGGAAAACTGGTAGAAAGTATAATTAAAGCTAGATTAACTAAGCACATAGAAGAACAAGCCTTGCTGAAGCAGAGCCAGCATGGCTTCTGCAAGGGAAAGTCCTGTCTCAGTAACCTATTAGAATTCTTTGAGAGTGTCAACAAGCATATAGATAGAGGTGATCCAGTGGACATAGTGTACTTAGACTTTCAAAAAGCGTTTGACAAGGTACCTCACCAAAGGCTTCTGAGGAAGCTTAGCAGTTATGGAATAAGAGGAGAGGTCCTCTTGTGGATAAGGAATTGGTTAAGAAGCAGAAAGCAGAGAGTAGGAATAAACGGACAGTTCTCCCAATGGAGGGCTGTAGAAAGTGGAGTCCCTCAAGGATCGGTATTGGGACCTGTACTTTTCAACTTGTTCATTAATGACCTAGAATTAGGAGTGAGCAGTGAAGTGGCCAAGTTTGCTGACGACACTAAATTGTTCAGGGTTGTTAAAACAAAAAGGGATTGCGAAGAGCTCCAAAAAGACCTCTCCAAACTGAGTGAATGGGTGGAAAAATGGCAAATGCAATTCAATATAAACAAGTGTAAAATTATGCATATTGGAGCAAAAAATCTGAATTTCACATATACGCTCATGGGGTCTGAACTGGCGGTGACCGACCAGGAGAGAGACCTCGGGGTTGTAGTGGACAGCACGATGAAAATGTCGACCCAGTGTGTGGCCGCTGTGAAAAAGGCAAATTCCATACTAGGGATAATTAGGAAAGGTATTGAAAATAAAACAGCCGATATCATAATGCCGTTGTATAAATCTATGGTGCGGCCCCATTTGGAATACTGTGTACAGTTCTGGTCGCCTCATCTCAAAAAGGATATTCTAGAGTTGGAAAAGGTTCAGAAGAGGGCAACCAGAATGATCAAGGGGATGGAGCGACTCCCTTACGAGGAAATGTTGCAGCATTTGGGGCTTTTTAGTTTAGAGAAAAGGCGGGTCAGAGGAGACATGATAGAAGTGTATAAAATTATGCATGGCATTGAGAAAGTGGATAGAGAAAAGTTCTTCTCCCTCTCTCATGATACTAGAACCCGTGGACATTCAAAGAAGCTGAATGTTGGAAGATTCAGGACAGACAAAAGGAAGGACTTCTTTACTCAGCGCATAGTTAAACTATGGAATTTGCTCCCACAAGATGCAGCTTGGATGGCTTTAAAAAAAGATTAGACAAATTCATGGAGGACAGCGCTATCAATGGCTACTAGCCATGATGGCTGTGCTCTGCCACCCTAGTCAGAGGCAGCATGCTTCTGAAAACCAGTTGCCGGAAGCCTCAGGAGGGGAGAGTGTTCTTGCACTCGGGTCCTGCTTGCGGGCTTCCCCCAGGCACCTGGTTGGCCACTGTGAGAACAGGATGCTGGACTAGATGGGCCGCTGGCCTGATCCAGCAGGCTCTTCTTACGTTCTTATGTTCTTACTTCTAGTGAAGCCTCTGAATCCTGAGTGTGGCTCAGCTGGATTCCCAGTGGGCTTCAATGCACTGCACTGATCTCTGCCTCTCCTTTGAGTAGTGTAAGCAAAATAAATTATGCAAAAAATAAAGATACAAATTTGCTTGCTTTTCATAACTTGCTTAGATTGAAAGATTTAGGTTTTCTTGGCTTGGGCTTTTGTAATGACACACATAAAACACATTTTTATAGTCTAAACCAGGGATGGGAGGCCTGTGGCTCTCCAGATGTTGTTGGCCTCCAGCTCCCATCAGCACAAACCAGCATGGCTAATGGTCAGGGATGATGGAAGCTGTAGTCCAGCAACATCTGGAGGGCCACCAATTCCCCACTCCCTAAGCAAAATAAGTTAAAGAAAGGGATCTGCAGATAAGAGATCTATATGCTTCTGTTTGCTTTGTCAGGGGATGATTGAGTAAGAGATGCAACATTCACATCCTGTAATTGCAAAGTGAATATCAAATAATTCCTCCCCCTCTTTTAAAGTCCTGGGGTGGTTTTGAGCAGTAATGCACTCAGCATTCAGAGTGCGACAGAATGGAAGATGTCTGTGAGGGGCTCTGCGGTTAGCCGCACACACAGGGAGAACAGCACCATTTATCAGCAGCACGCCAGCTGCAGTTTCAAAGGAGATGCATTTTGTATTCTGCCTGTGGATGTTTTTATGACCATTGTGGGATGCCAAGTGGGTGAATTGTGGTACAGCCACATACATGGTTGTTATCCTGACCTGTAAAATTAGGTGCCAGTGTGTGTGGTAGGGAAATTTCACAGTGAAAAATAGTATGTCCAAAAGCTGCTGTTAATTTTTTTTATGTCTGCCGTTTTGTAACCTGAATTTTTGATGGGAATGTTGATGCCCCTATGGAAAACAGGGAAATACCTTGAGACACTGAGGTGTATTAAAAAGTTGGAATAATTCCATTCTATTCATGTGGCGTAGTGGGTAGAGTGTTGGACTCCCAGGGTTCGAATCCCCACACAGCCATGAAACTGACTGGGTGACCTTGGGCCAGTCACTGCCTCTCAGTCACAGAGGAAGGCAATGGTAAAACCACGTCTGAATACAGCTTAGCATGAAAACCCTATTCACAGGGTCGCCATAAGTCGGAATTGATTTGAAGGCAGTTCATTTCATTTTTCATTCATTGCTGAGGTTAAGGTATTCTGTGTGTGCCCAGAAGGATATTTGGTTTGTATTATTCTTTTGCATATTCACATCCAAGTGTGGAAAGAAGATAGGCTCTACTAGTGGTTGCCTGGATGATTTTGAATTATATTGGATTCTGACTCCCTATTGTTTAACAGTGGCAACAACAAATAATTCCCTCCCCAAAAGTATCCAGCTGAAACAAAGAAAGCTTGGGGACACCAGATTTGAGTGGAAGAGCTGTGAACTTAGTTCAGTTTTGGTACTCACATATTTCTTCTTTTATATTTCTTTAACTATAAGGCAGAGCTTGGAAAATTACTTTTAAAAAGTAATAAATTACAGTTACATGGCCCATAAAAGCAGTAATTACCGTTACAATTACACTTTCTCTGAAGGTAACTGATTACTTTTTCTCAAAAGTAATCACTACACTTACATTTCAGTTACTTTTTTTAAAAAACGCCTATCAGGAGCTGGCCTTGGCTGCTGCACATCTAAGTAGCCTAAAACAACATTAAAAATAAACACACACGTACAGAGGTAGTAGAATAATTCTTTTTATCCATAAGATAGCAATGGTGGTGTCTCTGCTGGTAAGGGAGGTGGGGAGGGAGGCAGAGGCCACTACTCAGATCTTTGCATGTCAAACCAAGTGCCCCTCCCAAGCCAGCAAGCATAATCTCTCTCACTTAACCACCTCCCGGACCCTGCCCTGCCGCCAACTAAGGGACACTCACCCAAGCAAACATTTTCCCCTGAAATGCAAAAAAGTTAAAATACTGCAAATGCAACACAGTAGCCAGAGAGGGTGGTGGAGGCCACTTTGTGTGCCAAGTGCACGCATGCACACACACACACACACACACACACACACACACACAGAGGTTGTCATCTTGCACCTCCACAGTTCTTTATCTCCATTCTGCTGCTGCCTCCTTCTCCTTTATCCATGTTCTTGCCTTCCTGCTCTTTTTTCCCTCCACTCCATTCTTCACCACCATCCATTTTTTAAAACAATTGTTTTCTCCACTCCACCCTGTCTCACTCTCCACCTCCTCCGTCGACGCCTCCTACCCACCCACAGAGCGACGCTGCACAGAAGCCCAGTTTGAGGCACTTGATTTTCATCCTCGAATCAGAGGAGCAGAAGACTTCCCCTGCTTCCCCCCCAGTAATGCCCCAAAGTAATGCTGGAAACATTACAATTACTCCACAAAAGTAATTAAATTACTCCTAGTTCTGTTACTATCAAAATGTAAAGGAATTACCCACTCGTTTCTCAAAAAAGTAATGAAATACAAGTAATTTGTTATTTGTAATGAATTACTTCCAAGCGTTGCTATAAGGGTGTGTCTTTTGTACCTGGTTCCCATTAGAGGATCTTGGAGTTGTAGTAAAACACACACAGACACAGACACCAACACCAACACTACCACCACCAACAACAAAGTAGATTCCAGAAGGCTGAAGTCTGCCCACCTCTGTTCTAGGCACTGAAAACAGGCCAGACTTGCATATTCCCCTCACAGAGCTACAATTGCCCGAGTGGTTTAACAGTCGATTCCTCTTCCCAGAGAATTCTGGGAATTGTACCTCTGTGAGGGGAATATGAAGTCTCTTAACAACTCTCAGCATTCTTAACAAACTAGTTCCCAGGATTCTTTGTGGGAGGCCATCACTATTTAAAGTGGAATAATAGTAGAATAAATGTATGGTGTGAATGTGGTATAAGAAAGCACTGGACTGTGTGGGTGAGTGGTGTGTGCGCACTCAACTTAGTCTTTCTGTCTCTTTGGTGGAAGTGCCCAACAGTTTTGGTTCATGGAAAACAGAATGAGTCAGTGAGCCCTAAGCATCTTTATACAGAGACAGACACATGAGAATTAGCATACGTGCAGAATAATCTTGCAGATGGGAGATTTCCCAGAAATCCATGGGACACATGGGAGATGACCATTGATTGGAAGTCTCTCTTTACCTCTTCATTCTTTTGGGGGGTTTTTTGGAGGCCCCATCTTAACTTGGTCCCTTCGTCTGCCTGCAATTAACATGAATGGCAGGCAGGCATAGAGCCATCTGAGCCATCTTGTAATTTGCTATCTTGGGTCCTACCTGACCTTTTGGTTTACAAGACAGGAAGAAATACAGCAGCCTCTCTTGGCAGGGTTCAGAGCCAAGTACGATAAGGTTGGCATTCTCCTCTGGATGCTGGAGGAGAAGTAAAGCTGATCCTGTTCCCTGGAACGCATCAATCATGCGCCTGGCAATTGGAAATCAATGGAAAGCAAATTATGTGCCAAAACTATCAAGGTACTGGGAGGAATTAAAAGAGAAACGAGGCTTTGTGACCAGAGGGATTATGCTGTGTGGTCGGTGTGGGTGGGTGGGTATGGTTGGACTATACTGAGGCTGTGGATACACTAGTAGCTTCTAAAGCAGCAAATGTTTTTTCTGGCTGTGTTTTGAAGCAACTCTTTCCTTGGCTAGACACACCTTACTTCCTCATTGCCAACTTTAGGCCTTTCAGGACCGCCCACAGCAGTGTTGGGCCAATCACTGTCTCTGTCTGACCTTACAGCAAAGCATTTCCATTGGCCACACCTGGAGTGGCTATGGGTTAATCTACCAATCACTTGCAAAATCTGTCTGAAGCTGAGTTTTAAAAAGTGCACTCAAGCTGATCCAGCCATGTTTTAAAGTAAAAGGGGCAGGGTATGACTAGCATGTGTTCCCATTTTCAGAAAATAGAGATGGAGACTCACTGGAACCGGCACAATAGCAAGTGTGTCTTTGCCCTGAGTAAGGAGGGGTGCTGAGCTGGCCAGGTATTGGAAAGCTTAGCCTCTATGTTTTAAACATGCTTACACTTAAACTAATGTATGCAGGCCTGAAAAAAATGTAGATTGCGAAGGACTTGTATTTCATTCAGCCCTGTACAGGATTGCTGCTTAATAAACCTTTGTAATTCCTTCATGGAAGTTCTGCATTTCAATGCCCCTAAGCTTTATGCCAATGAGCAGCGGGCAAGGTTTCCATGAAGTAGCTATGGCCTTGGGGCCAATTCACATTCTACCCAGGCTGACCATGCAGATTTTGGTGTGTTGATTTAACTGGTTTCACAAAAAGTGACTGTAACTTGTCCACTAATAGGTGTTCCAACCTGATTCAGGATTTGCCACATCTTGAAAAGTCTCCTAAAAAGTTGGTTGAGATAAGGTTATGCTGAGTCTTAATTCTGACTACTTGTCCTACTATTTTATTTTGGATTTTTTGGTCTTCCTTTTGCAAGGGCGCTGGACAAGTAACTTACAAGACCTTAACAGTTCACAAATAAAACCCCTTTTTTTACAACAGTGCAATGCCGTGTAGGCATAATGATTATTCTGTGCCTGCTTAACCCCAGCTATAGATTAGCCAAGCTACTTGAAACCGCTTTGCTGCATTTCTGGGAGTTCTTAAGGCTTATACTTTGGCAAGCCTCCAGCGGCAGGAAATTTCATAGTTGTGGAATATCGCATGGCATAAGCTTGCCACAGAGGTGGTGTAGTCAAGAGAGTATGGGTGATATTAAAAACTGTGGTGGAACACAGGGTAGAAGGTGCTCTCTGATATAAGTAGGGCCCAAGCCGTTCAGGATTTTGTAGTGGTACCCATCAGCCCCCAGCAGTGTGGCCAGTGGTCAGGGATGATAGGAGTTGGGGTCCAGCATCATCTTAAGGGCCACAGGTTCCCCATCCCTGGTTTGAACCATTAGGGCAAAGAAGGATAGGCTGATCCTGAACAAACAGAAATGAATAAAGCAACAGATTTTGTCAAGCACACAGGTAAAGGAAGGGGATGCATGGAAGCCCATTGAGAAATGCTGTCAGTCCTGTTGAAACTGTTTTTCTTCCCTTGAAAGTCTGTGGATATTTGAGCAGGAATCTCCAAATTCTCCTCAGAACTGCTGTATGCAAAACTGGGTGACCATTTAGGGATGCCATCCCCCAGAGATTTTTCTAATTAATATCATATAAACATAACACTGCCCTTGAAACTTCTTGAAAGTCCAGTCTGAACACCCTGAAACTGTTGTGTTTGAGAAATGATGATGGCAGGTTTGAGAGAGTACCTGTCCTGACTCCAGTGACTCTAGTTTCCCATGGCTTTGGGAAACCATGCCAGATATAGATCCAGACTAAACAGTTCCTGTTCGAAGGAAGGTGCAAAACCAGAGATGGGGGACCTGTGGCCCTCTAGATGTTGATGGACTACAACTCCTATCATTCCTGACCATTGGCCATGTTGGCTGGGGTTGATGGGAGTTAGAGTCCTACAAAGTCTGGAGGGCCAAAGATAGCCATTAATTGGCAGGATGGTGCTGGGAAATTTGAACACCTGCTTTTGGCCCGTTTAAGTGGGAAAACTGAAATTAGAATCCTGCTATCTGCTCAACTCTCCAAATTTTATCACCTCTGATTTCCTGCTTGCTGCCCTTGTTGTGAGCCCAGTACAACTGAGAAATGCCAGATCTTATTTCTTGAGCCTTTTTTTCTGGGTGTTTTGGCTTCCACGGGCACTCCTTACTCCTTGAGATGGATCTGATGAGATGCAGTTTGCTGAACCTGTCAGAAAATATAACCAGTTTTTAAAGCATTTTGCTCTCTGGGGACTGGGTTTGCCTCAGGGGATCTCCTGGCCTACCCCAAGGGTTGGTCATGGCGAACTGGAGATATCTTATTATGAAATCTTTTTTCTCCCTATAGGACCTACAGAGTGCCAGTAGGATGAAAGTTTTTTTTCCTGCTCTGGACTTTAACTCTCAAACTTCCATATGAAATATTGGACCCCACTAGGAGCTTATGCAAGGTTTGTGGGTGGCCAGGATCTTGTGTGTGGGGGATGGAATACAGAATGACAAACTCCAGGAGCTCTTGTCAATAGTGGGAATTGACAAATAGGTTCTGCCCTAGATATGTTTCAAATATCAGTGGTAGGTTTCCTTAAGACAGGTTTGGGCAGATGTTAGGCTTATTAGAGGGTCCACTTTAATTTTTAGAACCCAGAGGTCGATCTGTGGAAGCCAGATACAAAATGGCAGCTTAGGAAATGGGGCAAGCAAAATACCTACTGCACCCAATTAGCCATGCACTGGGATCTCAAAGTACAAATCTACTGTTAAAATACTACAGATTACACCTGCAGTTATGGGGGGAAAGCCTTTTTGTTGTGGCTGTCATTAAGAAGGGAGTAGAAGAAGAGGAAGGCCAAACAAGAGATGGATTGATTCCATAAAGGAAGCCACAGATCTGAACAGGGTGGTTCATGACAGATGCTCTTGGAGGTCGCTGATTCATAGGGTCTCCATAAGTCATAATCAACTTGAAGGCCCATAACAACCACAATCATTGAAAAATGGGTTGGGCATTAAAAAAAATATCATTGCAAATATCCAGTTATACCAATAGGTTCTAAATGGGGCAATTCAAAGTCTAAAGAAAGAGAGAAAAACCTCAGAGCCCTTTTGGACTTTTTTCTGCCAGAGTTCTCATAATCTGTTGAAATTCATTAAAAATCAGCCATGTTCACAGAGTACCTGTAATCCTAATACTGACCTTGCCCCATACTCTGACCTTTATCTACTGCAGTTTAAAAGTTAAAAAAAATGTGTGGTTGATTTTTAATTAATTTAAGAAACTTTGGCTGGAAGCCTATTATAATGCGGGGCATGCTCAGTAAGGACCAACTGTCAGTGTTCTAAAAGCCTCACAGCTGCTGGGCTTGGCTAATCAGAGGGCCACACCCACACCAGACTGGATTTCACTTGACAGTCATGGCTTCCCTCAAAGAATCCTGGGAAGTGTAGTTTGTGAAGGGTGCTGAGAGGAGACTCCTATTCCCCTGAGAGAATGGTTAACAGTCAGACACTCTGATTGAAGGTCTGTGAGATGAACAGGGCATCTCCTAGCAACTCTCAGCACCCTTCACTAACTACACTTCCCAGGATTCTTTGAGAGAAGCCATGATTGGCTTTGAGCTATGGCTTTGAGAGAAGCCATGATAAATTCTTTTAAATTGTTTTTAGAAGATGTGTTTTTAAATTTGTATATTTGTTTTTAATGTTTTTAGTTATTGTAAACCTCCCAGAGAGCTTTGGCTATGGGGCAGTATATAAATACACTAAATAAATAGATAAATAAATAATGATTGTCCAAAGTGTAATAGAGGCCTGGTGTGGATGTGGCCAGGGACAGCTTTGTTTTAAATTTGGGTGGGAGGTAGGGTTGCCAGGTTCAGGGCCTGAGACTGATCCTGTATCTTTAGGAGAAGAGAAAGTCAGCCAAGTGCCGGTGTTCTTGCAACACTGTAATGCGAAAAATCACAAGGTAGAATTCTTCCTTCCCCCTACACAACATTTAAAGACACAGAAGACATCTTGGTTGGCAGGCCCAGCCTGGTCAGTTTTACCTATCCTAATCATGATTGCATAGGAGTATATCCTATTCAACTCAACAATCATACAAATGATCAGACCTACCTTTTCCCTCTTTCCCCTTTCCTCTCCCTTTCTCCTCCCCTGCCCTCTTCGTTCTGCCTCCTCCCCTGTCCACTTCAGGCTTCCCTCCTCATGGTCAGTTTTACCTATCCTAAGCATGATTGCATGGGAGTAAATCCCACTGAACTCAATAAACATGCAAATGACCACATCTGTCCTTCTTCTCCCCTCCCCCTCCTGCCTGCTCCCATCCCAGTCCTCCCCTCTGCCTTTCCACCCCTCCCTCCTCCCCCTCCTCCCTTCCCCATCCCCTGTGGTCAGTTTCACCTATCCTAAGCATGATTGCCTGGTGTGTGTGTGTAAATCCCACTTAATAAGCATGCAAATGATCAATCCATTCTCAGCAAACTTGCGCAGGATCCCATTTCTTACCTCCTGGATTAAAAGGCAAGGAAATTCACTAATAGGCAAAAAACCTTGCGGTTTAAGAATGTACCTATAGCCCACAGATATTTCTACCAAACTTTAAAAAGCAGGGAAATTGGGCAGCTATAGTGAATGCACCAGGGGAGCAGGAGACCTGAACTCCTCTCTGAGATATTGTACTGCCCTACAAAGTTGTCAAAATGCAAACACCATTTGGGTTGGTCTTTCATAGTCCAATCCACTTGCTGTGTAGCTTGGAAGAATTTGGTAACATGTGCCTCTGAGCATATGGTGAGTGGTGGCAACACCTGTAATCAGCCCAAATAATAGAAAGAAGATATGTCCTGTGCTGATCTTGTTTTAGCCGGGAGGAAGCAACATTATTAAGACAGTTGATATAGTTGAGATAGTCCCTTTAAATATGTCTGATTTACTTTGCAATTTTAGTGAAGTTTCCTATAGGAAATCATTTTCTTTTGCTTTTGTTTCTATGAATATGTGAAGTACAGCAACACTTTGCAAAATTTATACTAAAAAAACTCCAAACATAATTGTGGAATAATGGCACTGACTTCTGTGGACCTCAGAAATATCTCAATTTGCACAAGATAAGACAGGGGAAGGTGAAATATATTCTAGCAAAATTCTAGATGTGCTCTATCTTTTTAATTGATCGTGAACACCTTGCCTTAAATAAAGTGGTTTAAACATAGCAGGCTGAAAACATGCATCCTCTTTTTTCCAACAGCTAGAGTCACCATATGCTCAGAGGCACATATTACCAAATTCTTCCAAGCTACACAGCAAGTGGATTGGACTGTGAAAGACCAACCCAAATGGTGTTTGCATTTTGACAACTTTGTAGGGCAGTACAATATCTCAGAGAGGCGTTCAGGTCTCCTGCTCCCCGGTGCATTCACTATAGCTGCCCAATTTCCCTGCTTTTTAAAGTTTGGTAGAAATATCTGTGGGCTATAGGTACGTTCTTAAACCGCAAGGTTTTTTGCCTATGAGTGAATTGTATATGAAGCACTTGGAGCATGTGAGGGAAAATAATTTGTAAGTACAAAGGGTGATTTAGTATGCCAATGCACATACTTTATAAAGATTGTTGTCACGTGCTTTATCAGGAGGTGTGACCAGATAACTACCTCACCATGGATATTTTAAGCAATATAGTGAGACCCAGACAACTTCACCATAGACTGACTAACAACAACAAAATAAGCCCCCAAATCATTGCATTCATTGATTCATTTAGTGACAAGCTGTACAGAGGTTTGTAGCCAAGAGAACATGGGCTGAGGTCTTCTTGAAAGCTGTGGAATCTCTTGTCCACTGGAAACTTTGGAGAAATTCTGAACTTGGGGCTTTTCCCAGAGATGCTGCATGTGGCACTTCCATTTGGGCTAGATTGCAATGGCTGAAGTTAAGCAGATATAGAGATCTTTTTTAATACAGTAGGGCCCCGCTTTAAGGCGGCCCGCTAATGCGGCAGCTTTCATTTGCAATTTTAAAGGTATTTTTTTCTCTTTTGCGACGTTTTGCGCCATTTTCGCATCATTTTCACGTGACGTGGCCCATTATAGTGAATGGGGTTCTGCTTTATGGCAATTTCCGCTTTACGGCGGGGGTCCAGAACGGAACCCGCCATATAAGCGGGGCCCGCCTGTAGGTACTTTATGGATGTATTCCAGCCAGGGGTGTAGTTGTACAGTGTTTTGGAGGCTCTTAGACCCCTTACCTTTTCGGGAGCAGGGTCCCAGCATTCTCTCACAACAACAAAAATCTCTAGGAGCCAATCAGCATGTAAGTGGAGAGCATTAGCAATTGAGAAGAGTCTTCCCAGTGGCTGACTCACCTCCTTTCACTCTGATTGGCTCCAATCAGCAGGAAAGGCAAGGAAGCCTATTAGAAGACTCTTCTCAGTGACTAACACACTCCCTTTTCATGCTGACTGTAGGATGTTTGGAGACATAGGGACCCTGCTCCCAAAAAAGCAGAGGGACTAAGATCCCCTGGGCGACTACCCTCCTGGTGCTTATGGACATGACCGTAATATATTTTGTGACGTGCAAGTTCGATATTATTTATTAAGTGTGTTTAGGATTACACTGATGGCATTCCCAAATATGTACTTTCACACTCACTTTGGTTTTCCATAACACAATCTTTGTCGAAGCCTCCACACTTGGGGGGGGGCACTACTTGCACACCCCTTCCATAAGCACATCAAAGTTGGATACGCACCTGAACCAAGACCCAGACAAAAGAGCACTCAAAACAAAAAGGTAATTACAGTGGCTGAGTAGTTCTTGCACAGTGGTTACACTGATTGGGTAGCCACTGTTCTTCATATTTTACAAAATACTTTTTCCTATACAAAGATTAAATTTCTGTGTATGAAAAAGTAATATATGAAGTGGTCTCAATAGTGAGAAAAGTAAACAAGTGAATGGTGATCCAAATGTTTTTCATCCTCATGTTATGAAGCTAGCTGCCAGATGATGTATCACCTTCCCTACGCATGCACCGTAGACTGAAAAAACAGCACCCAAGCCACCATTCAATACGTGCACGTGTTCTTTCCGACATGAATGTACAGGTCTCAAAAAGTAATGTGTGACAAATTCCTCAAACACCTTATAACATGCCTCAAACATGGTCTCTTGTTCCACCCAGCATGCCTTCACACCATCACTTTGCCAAAACATAAGGATAGGTAAATTGCTTTTAGGGAGGTTCACAATTATGATTTCCTATTTATTTAATCTAAAAATATTTGAAACACATAAAAACAGCCAGGGGAAGATATAGGAGAAATATAAAATAAATACAAATTAAAAAGGGGGGGAGGTGAAGAGACCTTAAATGTGCTACTCACCATCTCTCAGCCTATCCTCCCCTCAGGATGAAAACAATGGAGAACCATGACCACCCCCAGGAAGAAGGGCACACTTAAAATGTAGAGGAAAAAATCATCTACAACCATAGTGTGAAATCAAATACTTATAGGGACACAGTATGAAGAAATATTTATATAAACATGACTCTCAAATATGTTTATGAATTACACAATCTGTAAATGTATTTATAGTGCAATCTGATGTTTGTTTACTCAGAAGCAAGTCCCAATGTATTCAACGGGGCTTACTCAAACAAACTGGGAAGTGTGCAGAGAACTGCAGCCTCAAGTGATAAGGAACTTGTTCTTTCAACTTGTTCTTTTAAGTTGAGACCTTATCCCAGTCTGAGTCTGTGTTGGAATTGCTTTTTAATATGTTTTTAAGCCTTTTCTTTAAAAAAAATTTTTTTTTAAAGCTATTAAAAATATTTTCAAAGATGTTTTAATATATTTTAAAGTCTGTTTTTATAATGTTTTAAAGTGCTTTTAGTGCTTTTGTTTGCCACCCTGGGCTCCTACTGGGAGGAAGGGCGGGATATAAATCAAATAATAAATAAATAAACTTCATTCACCCAACCCAAAATTCAGAATCATGCCTCTTTACGCTGTTTTCCAACTGTTTATTCTTGCTTTATGGTTATTGGATTTTAAATGGCTTTATTTCTTGTTGTGAGCTGCCTTGGCTTCCAACCCTACCTCACAGGGTTGTTGGAAAGACTACACACACACACTGCAGATGTATAAATACATACAGCCCATATAATAGTTTATTGTCAAACCAGTTGGTCATTGCAGAAAAATCAGTATTAGTTTTTTAAAAATCAGTATTCGTTTCCTACAGAATAAAAACTGTAATACCTAAGTAAGCCCTGCCTACTTGCTTTAAAATAGGACTGGAGGGGGGGGGACAGAAAGAGAACACAAACACAATTCTTTTTTACATGCACTCCAAAGTCCCATTGATTTTCAGCACATTCATAACCTTGTCTACTCAAAAGTAAATCCTATTGAATTCAGTGGGATTTACTCTGGAGATATGGGATTAGCAATGCTTTTACCCCCACAAAAGCAAGTATTGGGAAGGTTTTGAAAACACTGCCCAGGATCTGACTCCTACACACAAGAAGGGAAAAAACTGAAATGTATATACGTACCCAATTTATGAGAATTTCAGATAAACAGGGAGGAAACCACCATTTTCTGGCCTTGCAATGAGGTTTACTAGACACTGCCACAGGTCAAACAAACACTTCACTGATTGGCTGCAATCCTGAATGGGCAGGGTTAAAGCTACGAAGTGCTATACAGTAGTTTAAAAAAAGATTTAATGGGGGCGGCTGACGTTTTTATGTATATCTCGAGAACCGGACCACCTAGAAACTTATTTTTTTAAAAATTAAAGCTGAGAATCACCCCCCTCTGATGGTGTCATCTGGTGTGGTCCGCACCCCCCGCACCCCCCGCACCAACCTAGTGACGCCACTGAATTGCAGGAAAGCTATACGAGGTCTCATCGAGCAATTGTTATCCCACACTTTTCTGTGCATTTTCCTTACTGTGAAAGTTTGTTTTGTAGAAGTGAATTTGTTGTGCAAGAGCTCTGCACCCACTTTAATTGCACAACCATGATGTGCTGGCATGCCACTGAATCCTCCCTACAAAATAGCAACAGTCTAGAAAGTATTTATTTATTTATTTATTTAACTAATATAAATAAATAAATGAATGAATGAATGAATGAAATGAAGTGGGAGCAGGAGCATGCTACTTTGCGTAAAAAACATATTGCCCTCGAGTTCTGTGAAAGTGCTGTCTGAATATGGTTGCCTTAGCCTTATCTCCAAGTGTTTCTGACCACCCCAAAGAGAATGGCTGTTTCTTGAGGAATTCTGTGATACCTTAGTTGAGCGTGATACTCCTTGTGGGAAATGCATCACTCACCATGAAGTGTGTGCACAATTGAGAGGTGAGGTACATTTTCAGTCCCTACAGATGCGCCTTACTTTGGTAACAAAACAGCATATGGTTGAACTGTAGGTTAATGAATCCAAAATGATGGCCATTCAGGCAGATTAGAACTAGGGCTTCGCTGAATGTTTACCTATATCAGCCTTCACCATCCTGGAGTCCTGCAGTTCTAGGCTGGCCAGGGATGATGGGAGCTGTAGTCCATAATGTCTGGAGAGCACTAGGTTAGTGAAGACTGTTCTATGTTCACATCATGGGAAAACATTTATTTATTTATCCCATCTTTCCTCCAAGGACCCCCAAGTAATCTACATAGTTTCCTCTCTTCTTTTTATTCTCACAACAACCCTGTGAGGTAGGTTAGGCTTAGAGGCAAGTGACTGGCCCAGGCTCATTCAGTGAGCTCCATTGTTGAGTGGGGGTTTGAACCCTGGTCTCCCGTCACTCTAGCCACTGTAGCACAGTTGGGGAGGGGGAAATATTCCTTGAACCCTCTCTCCTCCACTTGCGCACTACACCCTGTTTATAACCTGCTCCCTGATCAGCTATTGCTTCACAAGTATTTTGCCTCCTAACTTAGTCTTCATCCTGGAAACAGGGTAGTCAAATGTGATTAGTTACATCATTGGTTACAACATAGCCAATTCAGAGTGAAGTTGATGCTCCCTGTATCACAACACCGTCACTCTGGATATGCAAATGTTTTCAGGCCCTTTCCGTTAATCTGAAATCCCCCTCCCTAAAAGAGTATGCCATTTTCATGAAGGGTGAGAAGTGTTCATGACAACTGACCCTGTTTTGGCACAGGATTAACGAGAATCCCCCATATCGCCCATAAGCATGCTCTGAAGTGGTGTAGGAAAATCAATCCTTTTAACCACTTTTGAGTATAGTCTGAATATGATTATAAGCAGGTTGTTTTTTTTTTAAAAAAAGCTTCAGCTGGTAATTCAAATGAGCATTAAAAGTGGACTTTTACATACAGTAGGGCCCCACTCATACAGCGGGTTACGTTCCGGACCCCCGCTGTAAAGCAAAAACCGCTGTAAAGCGGAACCCATTGACTAACATTGACCAAAATGGTGCCCGAAGGCAAAAAACCTCCATAAAAGCGGAACAAGTGCTGTAAGAGCGGGGCCTTTCTGCAATTGACAACCGCTGCATTAGCGGAACGCTGTAAAGCGGGGCCCTACTGTACTCTTTATGCTTTTCACTAAAAAAAAAAGGTGAACACAGATGGCTGGGCATCCCATGTCTCCTGCCCTCCATTATTTAATGACCTTTCCTTGAAGGATAAACAATTTCCCCATAGCTGCAAAGCCATCTTCACTAGCTGACAAAAGACAGGGATTTATCCAGGAGCATAGGCTAAAAGAATCACAGGCATTGTTCCTGGAATATTTCCCCTTCCCACCTGCATTTCCTCTTTGTACAGCACCAGAAGCTCGCATAGTTGGCATCCTCAGGGAAACAGCTGAGCCTAACCCCAGCAGCGGATGGTGTGGGCTGAGCTCATGCTTGCATGCAGGCTCACCTGCAGAGCGTGTTCTTTCTGCTTCCATTTCTTGCTGCAAATAATAATGAGGTTTCTCTCCTGAATCATCAGTGTTTTGCTTCTGGCTGCAAACTTTTCACAGCCTGCTTTGGGACGGCCTTTTGGTCTCTTTTGCAGTAGCCAAAGTGGCAGATGTTCAAACCTAGAATCCTCCCTTGTTGTACGTTCCATTGACAGCGTGGCACTAGGTACAGCCCAGGCCAAGATCTAGATTCAAAATTTCAATTTTGGTTCTTTCCATTTCTCATTTTTCAAATCTTAAATTCAGTTCTCCACATTTTTGCTTCAATTTGCTTTTTTTTAAAGCCTCATGAAAAGTCATCAGCATTTTGGTGTGAGTTTCTCCAAATAAACACAATTTTGTATGCAGTTTTTACTAATGTACACATTTTTGCAAGCAATAAATTTCTGTATGTTATTTTCACAAATATATTAATCTTTATAACATATGCACTTTTGTAAGTATTGGTTGGAGAACTGCATTGCAAAATTCAGATAAGTGTGACTTTCGAAGAGCAACTGTATTTCAGTTCCCGTATCGTTTTGGAAAGTGCAAATTTCATAGATTCACCTTTATTTGTTTATTTATTTATTGTATTTGTATACCACCCCGTAGCCGAAGCTAGATGCAAACCTAATAGAATATCTCCTCCATTCCTGTCTGGGGGGAGGGGTTCATACCCTTTGTCCTAGAAGCCTGTGATGCCATATGGGTGGGGCCCTCAGAGGTAATGGAAATAATGTGTTTGCGCTTGCTCAGAGAAGCATTCTACCATAACCTGTTCCATGGCTTAAACCCTGAATCAACTTAAGCCCAGTTCAGGTGCACAGAGAAAAGAGCAATTGATGGCCTGCTGTTCACTCAAGCCTGAAGGCTGCTATTGTAAGCCACCCTCAGCATGTTTTATTGAAAGGTGGGGTAAAAGTATTTTAAATAAACATGAGCACCTAAAAGTAAATCCCTTACAGCTTTCTAGAAAACCCATCTCAGTGGGCCTGTAGCATGCTAATTGAATTGGTTCTATAAGCCCCTTCCATCACTTATAGACAAAGTTCACTGGACAGAGGCTGACAGTTAATTGTTGGTGCAACTTAAAGGCTCAGCTCCATAGCCGAGGAGCTAGTGTGATATAGTAGAGAAACCCAGGTTCAAATCCCCCACTCGCTCATTTATTTATTTATTTATTTATTTATTGTATTTGTGTACAGCCCCATAGCTGAAGCTCTCTGGGCGGTTTACAGTAACTAAAAACATTAAAAACAAATATACAAATTTAAAACACATCTTTTAAAAACAATTTTAAACAATTTTAAAAACACATGCTAAAATTGCATGAAGCTCACTGGGTGATTTTGAGCCTCTTGCTTCTCTTTCAGCCTAGACTACCTCACAGAGTCCTTGGGGAGTGATAAAACATTATATGCCAACCTGAGTGACTTGGAAGAAAGGCTGAATTTATAATAAATAGCTAGCAGATCTTTGCCAAAGATGTGGAAAAGGCAGACTCCGACTTTTCTATTTGCCTTTCTGCTTTTTCCTTTTGACCTCTGGAATGAACTCTCTGGCCTCAACCCTCATTTAAGCTTCCTTGGAGCTATTCTTTCTGTTATGCAGCAGCTTGCCACTAAGGCTAGGACTATACTGTACACACACTAATTTATTTCTGAAGTTATTTTTTTTTTAGATATTTCAGCCACCGTAGTTATAGTTTGAAACAGAAGATTAGCATGGGGGCGGTGAGGGGAAGCTTTTTCTGTATCAGCCCATCTGCTGCACAGACTCTGCAGCTCCTGGGATGCCCTTTTGGGGGTCAGCTCAGTTTCTTGCAGGGCATGGCCAGGCCTGTTGTCATTCTGCAAAGGTGGCGGTCTTGATTGTTCGCTGCTTTTTTGGGAGGAGTACCCATAAGATGTTTCAAAGCCTAAAAACATAGTGAGGCAAGGTCACATGTTCAATTACGTGTATTACACGCTTGCACTTTCCAGAAAACTGGGTTTGGCTGCAGCTCCTTGTTATAGACTGGGATTCAGACATGTGCTTGCTACTGCATCATGGGTTGAAGCGTGGCCATGAGGTTATGGCCTTGAATGCTCCCTGCAGGTGGAAGATCAGGAGCGGTAGACAAGCTGTCAGTCTTTTGCATTCTTCCCATTGTGGAACCCTCACTTTAACCTTTTGTAGAATGGCAAACTTACCATCAACCCATTTTGAAAACTGGCAAAAGTGGTGGCAGCGAGCCTGATTCTAAACCCACTTTTGGGTGGCTTCCCTGCAAGGGCAGGAGACAACAGAGGAGAAGCAAAGGGCTTGCCCAAAGTCATCAGGCAGAGTAGGGGGAAGAGGATGATTGTTCTGCTCAGTCTCTCCCCATTGTTTTTTTTTTACCCACTGGGGCATTGCTCTTTGTTTTTTCCTCTCTTTATAAAAGAGCTCCATAGCACTCAGACTCCCACTCAGGGGCGTTTCCGCTCGTTCCTCTTAGCAGCCTTTTAAAAATGAGTTAATGACACATGCGGGCTGAAACAATGCTGGTAGATTACCCCCACCCCACTTCCCCCAACCCTCTCCCCGTTCCTTGCTGCACTCACTTCCATTTGTGGCATTGGAGTTTGGCAGGGCCTGACGTTTTAATGAGCTGCCTTGCTGGTGACTCAGAGTGCAGGAGCTGACAGTTACTTTTCAGCTCGGAATCCAGGCATCATCACCCACTATTGTGTCTTTGAAGGTCCCTTCCCCTCCGCTCCTCTTCAGGGGAGGTAAACAGCTGCTGTTCTATGTACACAGAGTCCCTGTTTACATCAATGTGCCCCCATGATATATAGGGTGCCTTGCGAAGGGAGCATATTTATCCCTCAGTTTTGCTGACAATTGCCCTTGCCTTCTCTCAGCCACATGGCATTGTGGGAACATTTCTCAGCATGCTATTCACCTAGATCAGCCTTTCCCAACCGGTGTGCCTCCAGATGTTGTTGGACCACAACTCCCATCAGCCTCAGCCGTTGGCAATGCTGGCTGAGGCTAATGGGAGTTGTGGTCCAACAACATCTGGAGGCACACTGGTTGGGAAAGGCTGGCCTAGATTTTGAGGCTGTGCATTACAGAAACTGGAGAGCAGGGGTGGGGAAGCCATGGTCCTCCCAGATGTTGCTGGACTCCCAACTCCAATCGGCTCAAGCCAGCATGGCCAATAGCCTGGGATGATGGAAACTGTAGTCCAACAGTGTCTGAGGGGACTCTGGTTCCTCATCCCTGCTGTTGAGTAACTTTACAGGCCTTAAGGCAGGTGTAGAGAACCTCTGGTCCTCCAGATGTTGCTGAACTACAAGTCCCATCAACCCTAGCAAGCATCCCCTGGTCAGGGATGATGGGGATTGTAGTTCAGCAACATCTGGGAGGGCCAAAGGTTTCTCAACACCTGCCTTAAGGGTTGCTCTATAAACAAGGTTTAGGTTTGCTGAACAGAGGCAGCTTAACTCCTGGAGCATCAACATGTATATAAAGCTCCGGGGAGAACTTGAGTTTTCCATCAGCAGCTACTGTAGGATTTCCTGTGGATTTTACTGTGGCCAGCACTCCAAATGTAACTCCCAAATTTCCTTCGAGGAGGTGTTCCCTGGATCATTTTAGCCTATGGTAGACATTTGTCACACTTGTTAACCCTAACCTGAAAACAGCCACTAATGTAGTTAACTCCTGGTGAGTAAGGATTGCTTTGCTAGGTAGGGAGACATTTGTGGAACAGATGAAAGTTGTTTGATTAGGTCACAAGGATGCCACATGTGTGATATGGCTAGCATGGGTATGACCAGGCAGGCTGGCAAATTTTCTCAAGTTATTTGCAAGGTTGATTCAAAGCAGGGATCACAGTGATGCCCTTGAGGTCTTCTCCTGTCATCAGTGAAGCCTCTAAGCTGCTCCCCCACTGTTCCCTTGGTCATGAGGTGGTGAGGATGGTTACCTTTTTCTCCCTAGAGATGAAGGAGAAAGTTGGAAGTGTGGTATTCTTTCCAACTGTCCTTTTCAGCTCTATGTGCTCCTCAAAGCTCAGATTAATTCTACTGGATCCAATTTTTACCCAGATTGCATGGAAAATAAATCCTTTTGCAAAGAACAGTGCCAAAGGTATCTGAGCTGCTGTCTTTTGATATCCAGGATGACAGGCAGCTGTGAGGATTGATTCCTTCCAGACTTGGCAAGTGCAAATCATAATGATACTTGGCATTTATGCAGTGCTTTTTCTAAGTGCCCCACATACTGTACATTATTGTAGCAATCCTTACAAAACCCCAAGCGTATAAGGTAGGCTGGTATTATTGCCCCCATTTTGCAGGTTGGGGGACTTCTTGTGTTGCTGTAGATTTGGATGGTATTCAGTGGAGCATCCAGTCTGCATCCCAACTACATGAAAGGGTATCCTATACCTGCAGCATTCCTGAGGGGTGCCTGTCTAACCTTTTTTTTTCAAAACTTTCACAGAAGGAGATGCTTCATGTGTTGTCTCTCTTGGTTCTGAGCACAGCATAATCGAGATGTGCCAACTGTTATTAAGGGTACAGCTGGTGAGCTAAGATTGGACTTTCTGCCATCATTTTCAAAGTTTGAGGTGTGGAAAGTTGCCAGGAAATATACATACTCTTTCCTGCCCCCCTTCCCTGCCTGGTGGTGTGTGTGTGTGTGTAACAGGCCAAATGCGAGAATTAACAATCCATTCTCTCTCTAATCACTACACTGATTGCAGCTGCTTTGCTCCTTCCTGGTTGTTCGTGGCCATTTCCATACAGTGGCTATAACATGGGCCCTGGCCCTGAGCGCATTAGGCTAAAGAGATCCTGGAGGCAGCATGGTTATTCCAGTGGGACCTAGCCTGTGCAGATGGGGCAGTGGAATCAGGAACCAATACTGAAGTATAGAAGGAAGCGGCGGAGGGGGGAGAACAAGAACCAAATGTAACCCAAATCTGCAAACACATACACACCCCTCTGGCATAATTGATCAATCCGTCAGTGTTTGCCAGTTTTAGCAGAAGCTGCGATAGTAGAGTCGAGCCTAAAACGTGACCATTGCTCAGCCGCGTATGACTGGATTACACTGAAATGAAAGTGTTGGTTGGTTCAGGACCATGGAGAGCAGAGAATGTTTGAAAAGGGTGAGGTAGTCTTTGTAGTGATTCTCAAAGGAGGACTGAGGACCAAAACAATGCCGTGTGTTGTGGATAGGTCACTAGGCCGCCAGGAAATGATTTTTGTGGGTTAATCCAAGGCACAAAGCTAAGAGGGACTGATTTTCTGATTAAGGTTTAGAACTAAGATAGCAAGAATTAGATCAGACAGCATATTTGGTAAAACTTCTGGAAAATCTTTGTGTAGAAGAAGAAACCATACCCACAGCAGTGTTCATCAGCCAGTTGCACATATATATCAGTAAGTCAGTTGCTGGGTCAGCAAGTTGATTCCCAGGACAAAGGGCTACATCTACCCTCTATATTTCCCTGATGCTTGTGTACCAAGCACATTTGCATTTATTATGTTTATTATGTTTATATTTCCTCTGCTGGTCTTGGACCAAAATAAATATTTTACTTTACTTTACTTTATATTTCCAATTCCACAAAGTTTTAAAACAGTTTTAAAAAGAATTCTAGGGCCTGAGGGGTTGGTGAGGATATCAGGGATGCCAGCTAGTAAGCGGCCATTGCAGTCATGTTTTTCCCTGGTTCAGGTTGAACTATATTGAACTGATAATGTGATTAGGTTGTGATGTCACCATTTTCTACAGAATTACAATCACCTGTCCTGTTACACGCACTATCTCTGGAATGTCATTCACCCTGATTGGGAGCTTGTCTTGCCAATGCTTCCAAAGAGAGAGTAACTGAAACCAGTATAGTCTCCTTTTTTGCACAGTCAAACCATCCTGAACTGCCTCCGATTCTAGTTAGTTCTAGTACATCAAACCAAGGACATTGACAGCCCCTCTGCATATTATCCCAGAAATAAGACACTGCTGAGTTCACTGGGAATCCAAATTAAGCATATATAAAACTGCAAGTTAATTTAATCTGGCAAAACAGCAGCATATAGGCATGAAAGTGGCACCCGCTTTGCTGTTGTATCTGCTGCTCAAACATCTCTCTGACCTGGGTACAGCCAGCCTGGCTTGTTGCATTATGAGCTTCCTACATTATGATGTCATGAGCCTCTCACTGTAGGAGTCTGTGAACCCAGGAGATGAGTAGTTAAACTGCAGCTGGAGGCTTTTGGTCTGGGAGTTCTGGGCTCTGCCATGGACTCACTGTGTGGGCTTAGGCAAATTTTTTATTTCTCCATCTTCATTTCCATTTGGTAAATCGGATATGAGTTGTCTTCTGTGAGAACGTGGCTGGGATTGGAAAGCATTTTGTAAGTTAAAAGCGATGTATGTGTCATTAGGGGTCACCCTGGGAGGATGGCATTCCTTGAATAGCAACTGCTTTTTTTAAAAGATGGTACAGTCAGGACCATTCCACACATTATGCCAGGGCAAAGCTGAGCTTGCCACAGAGGGTGCATTTAAACAGCAAGTGGCAGCCAGCCACAGCTATGCCCTGAACAAAATCTTAAGGATCAACCTAAAAAACAAACCTCTATGCAATTTTTATCTCCTTTTCTAGTACTGAAATTCCCTTTTCTAGTTAGTGAAATATCTTACAGGAGTAGTTTGTTTGAAAAAGAGGTGGGGAGCCTGTAGCCCTTCAGATGTTGTTGGACTCGCATCAGCCTCAACCAGCATGGCCAATGAGCAGGGATGGCGGGAGTTGTAGTTCAGCAACATCTGAAGGGCGACAGGTCCCCCATTCCTGCAGTAGAACCCAAGGCTGTAGAATGTAAAATTAGAAACAAAACAAGTAAAATAGAGCCTTAATATATGTCAAAGGTAAAAGTAGAAAATTAAGGTGGATGTAGCAGTATAAATCCTGAAAGTATTTATTATGGAATAAAATAAAACAAAAATATATCAATATAACAGAATATTGCTGAAATCATGAAAAAAGTTTTTACAAAAGTATATAACAAGAACAATATATAAATATGAATATTGTCTTCTTGTGTGGAACAGAAATAATTAAATAATCAAATTCTTATGCTGTAAGGATATTTTCAAGAAGGTTCAGCCATTTCAAGATGGTCCAGCCAGACGCGTTTCGACACACAGTGTCTTTTTCAGTGGCCTTAAAGATAGAGTATACAGCACAATGTAATTTATGCCTTAATGTAAGAAAATATTTGATAAAAAGAATATAATGTAAAATATACATACTATAAAACTGGCTCTCAGTATGAATTGAATATAATACAGTATCCAATGAATTCTATAGGATATATAAATGTACACATGAATGAGTAGAAGAATTAATACAAGAAAAATATATCACAAAATTTTTATACATAAAAGAGAAAAGAGTTATTTTTTTAAAAAAATTACATTGCAATCAATGCTTATAATGCATTATCCTTGTCCACACGTTTTTTTAAAAAGCTCTGTTTTTGATGCTCTTTTTATACAGATTGAGGCCAAAAGGCATGGCCTTCTACCCTATAATAGGGCACTCAGGGCGGCTTACAAAAAAAAATCAGACATGTACATAATAAACATAATAAACATGTACATAAACGATAAAATCACAAAAACATTAAAATAAATTAAAATACATAAAATACTATATATATAGTATATATATATATATATATAGTATATACACACACACACACATACATATACACATGCACACACACATATACATATATATAGGAGGTGGTACTAAAGGGACTACAAATGTAAAATTTAACGTAGAAGGCATAAAATCAGTGTCCGGCTCTACCTTCAGTCCCTCCCAAAGGCTCTCTGGAACAAGATCATTTTCAAGAGTCTCCAGAAAACCAACAGGGAGGGAGCAGAGTGGACTTCTTGGGGTAGGGTGTTCCAAAGCTTGGGGGCCACAGCTGAAAAAGCTCTCTCCTGCGTGCCTGTCAATCTAACATCTTTCACTCCAGGCACGCAGAGAAGACCAGAGGCAGATGATCTTAAATCCCAGGCAGGTACATATGGGTGTAAGCGGTCCCTCAGGTACATTGGTCCAAGGCTGTTTAGGGCTTTAAAGGTCAGAACCAGCACTTTGAATTGGGCCCGGAAACAAACTGGGAGCCAATGGAGTCGATAAAGCACAGGGGTAATATGCTCCCTGCACCGTGCTCCGGTTAACATTCTGGCTGCTGCATTTTGAACTTACTGCAATTTCTGAACTGTTTTCAAAGGCAGCCCCACATAGAGAGTGTTACAGTAATCAAGCCTCGATGTCACCAATGCATGTGTCACTGTGGCCAAGTCAACTGCCTCCAGGAATAGATGCAGCTGGTAGACCGGTTTGAGTTGGCCAAAACCACTCCTGGCTGCCGCAGCCACCTAATATTCAAGCAGCAGGGCAGGATCCAGGAGGACTCCCAAACTGCGGAGCTGCTCCTTCATTAAGGATGACATGATCCTATCTCCCCCTGCCCGCCTTTCCAAGCCGGCACTTGGATCTGCTGTATGAACAGAATCCCGTAGACAGCTGTGCCAGGCTGCCTTTGATACCCTTCCATCTCCTATTTTTCTTTCTCTCTCTCTCTGCAGCCATAAACCTCTGTCTGAACAGATGTGTTAATCAGGAGGAATTATAAGGGTGCAAAATGACTTCTCCAGCTTTCCCTTTGATCCTCTCTGACTGACATTTCAAAAAGCCACCAGCCCCAGAGAATCAGTATGCAACAAGCTTAGAAAGAAAAAGCAGAGGAGGAGCAGGGAGAAGAGGGGACATTTATCAGAAATGCACTTTGTTTTGGGTGCTCTGGCACCAGATCGCACTTCTGAGCCTTTACAACTGGTAGCTAATGGCTGTCGGCTCTTATCACTGCACATAATCGACTGGAACATGTGCAGTGAGCCCCTGGTGTTAGGCTGAGGAATGTGCTCGGCTCTCTGCGGGCTTTGAGTCAGGGGCCAGAGATTAACCAGCACCTGGGTTCTGCCTGGGTCTTGAAAGCAAATCTATAGCTAGGTCTTAATTGGAGGCTTGGCCTGTAGACCTCTTTTTTTCAAGCCCTGGAACAGTTGAAAGTAGTAGTAATAGTTATAAATGTGAGTGCCTCTGTGCACGGGAAGAGTGCTTTTCTTTTTTCACTAATAAGCTTTCTAAAGGATTGGGCAGCAGAGTCCTCTGATCAGAAGGTGAGGTTGCTGGGCTGACTTGAAGCCTAGCTCCTTCCAGTTTAGGATTTAACTCCAGACCATCTGATTTGAACTTCTATAGCCACAGCTGTGTGTGTATGTTCTACAAGAAGAAAAAGTCAAACAAAAACTCTGCTCAAAGATAACCCAAATTCTTTAACCAGAACTGCAGGAATGAAGCAGAAAAGTGTAAATCTACTTGTTGTGCCTTATTTATGTTGCTGTTCCAGATTCACCATCTTCAAAAAGATTTGAGCCTTCTTTAAGTGAGGACTAGGAAAACGGGGGGAGGGTTGGTTATAGGACAGAGGCTACAAGGGGATAAAAAGGGGTTGAGACCAGATCCTCATCTTCTGACTACTGTCAATCCTAGCCAGCTTCCCCCTAACATAAGAACATGAGAAGAGCCTTCTGGGTCAGACCAAAGGCTTATATAGGCTACTATCCTGTTTTTCCATGGTGGCCAACCAGATGCCTTTGGGAAGCCCATAAAGCAGTCACTGGCACAATTATGCTGACTCGCTGTGAGAAGAAACCTATGCTGAATTTACTCTTCTCCCCATCAGCTGTGTGGGGTCAACAGGAGCAGAAATGCCCTACACTGTCTGTGGAAATCAGAAGTACCAAAAACAGCGTTTCCAGACTCTGAAGTTAGAGCCATCCTGGCCATGCCCTTAAACTGCCTGCCTTGTAATTTCACTGATGACCCTGAGTTTTTGCATTCTAAAGGACCCTCTAGACATCCTTTTCATTGCATATTCATGATGATTTGGGCTCATGATGCTATCAGGGCAATCATACACAAGCCTGCTTTCAATACTCTTTGTGTCTGCAAATGTTTTGGAGTAGTCATATGGCTTCCTTTTCAGTCAGTGTGGTTCTTGTAATTTCCTGCTGAAATCCCTTATCTTTTTATACCACAGATGTACTGGTTTATTTTTGTTCCGCTTTTGTTGTGCTATAACTCCTGCAAACAGCAATAATGTGGTAGCATTGAGGAAGCATCACAGAACAACTATTAGTGGCAGATTTATTTTGCTTTATTATTGTGCCAAGAACATGTTGCGGAATACATCTGCAATAAAACATCAGACTGGAGGGTCTCTTAGAAGAAAGATTGGGTCTCCTGATCCAAGCAGAAGTTCTGCTGGTGGGTCCTCTCTGTAGAGATCTTGCACTTACATATTTTCTGCAGCTGGAGTAAAATCAGCTTGGTGGGGGTGCGTGTTAGTGGGGAAATAGTCTTGAAGTGAAAGGATTAAGAAGCATCTCTCCCCTTTGCAACTGATCTTTCCTTTCAGTTGCAGCCTTGTTGGCTAAATGCAGTTGAAAACAAAGCAAACAACTGTCTATAAGCAGAATTTTTATGGAACTGCTGTTTGCAATGAAAGTGAAAAGGGCAAATTCCATGCTTGGGATCATTAGGAAAAGGATTTATAATGAAACTGCCTGTATCATAATAACCTTTGCACAGCTCTCTGGTGTGGCCACATTTACAATCCCGTATACTGTTTTGGTTGCCTTCTCTTATTAAAAGCACTTTGTATACCTGTAAAATGTACTAGAAGATGCAGCCAAAATGATTTAAGAGGCTGGAGCTTCTTACACAGAAGGAAAACCCAAAGTGTTCAGGGCTTTTTAGGGATTTTTGTGGGTGGGGAGGGGATCAACTTAAGGGGGGGCATGTTAGGGAACCCTCTGTGGCCCTCCAGACATTGCTGGATTACAACTCCCACCATCCCTTGACCATCTGGCCATGCTGGCAAGGGCTGATGGAGTCCAGCAACATCTGGAGGGCTGCAGGTTCCCCACCCCTGCTTTAAAAAGAGATTAAACCAATTCATGGCAGATAGGGAATAGGACACTTTCATCTAGTCAACTACAAAATATTTTATGCAGGAAATGAGAAATTAAGAAGAAACGGGGTTGCTTTAATAGTGAGAACTGATGTAGCAAAAGCAATTAGGAGCTACAACGCAAGGTTTGAGCAAGTCATATCAATGAGATTAAATGGGAAACATATTAACATAACCATCATCCAAGTCTACACTCCCAACGGCAAACACAGAAGAAGAGGAATTAGAGAGATTTTACGAAGAAGTACAAGAAGAAATTGATCATACACCAAAACAAGATGTGTTGATAATCATGGGGGACTGCAATGCAAAAGTAGGGAACGGAGAAGAACCAGGAATTGTGGGGAAATGGGGCTTAGGAGATAGAAATGAAGCAGGAAAGAGACTTATTGAATTCTGTGAAGCCAGTAATTTGTTCCTTGCAAACACATTTTTTGAGCAACCAAAAAGACAACTGTACACATGGACATCACCAAATGGTCAATATAGGAATCAAATTGATTATATAATTGGTAGCAGAAGATGGAGAAGTTCCATACTTCCTGTGAAAACAAGACCAGGAGCAGAATGTGGTACAGATCATGAACTGGTAATATTGAAAATCAAAGTAAAGCTAAAGAACAACAACAAAGCAATCATAATGCCAAAATACAATTTAAATAACATCCCAGAAGAATATAAAGATCAAATAAGGAACAGATTTGAGGCTTTAAACCTAGTTGACAGAGAACCAGAAGAACTATGGAGTGGAGTCAGAGAGATTATCAGGGAAAAATGCA
This sequence comes from Rhineura floridana, assembly GCF_030035675.1. Lineage (NCBI taxonomy): Eukaryota > Metazoa > Chordata > Lepidosauria > Squamata > Rhineuridae > Rhineura > Rhineura floridana. The sequence goes on from NC_084482.1 coordinate 23,420,910, forward strand.
AAAAGATAATACCTCTTGTTAAAAAGAGAGAAAACCTTAATGGATGACTGAAGAAACTCTTAAAATGGTTAAAGACAGAAGAAAAGCAAAAGGAGAAAGAAACAAGGTTAGAACCCCAAATGCAACAATACAGCACCTAGTACGTAGGGACAAAGAGAACTATTACAATAGTTATTGTATAGAAATAGGACAACAAAAAAGGAAGAACAAGAGCCCTGTTCCAAAAGATTAGAGAAATTAAAGGGAAATTTAAACCAAGAGTAGGGATGTTGAATAATCAACAGCGAAACACACTGACTGACCGAGATGAAATAAAAGGAAGATGGAAGCAATACACTGAAGAACTCTATAAAAGAGATGCAAGGATGACAGATTCATTCACGGAGGAACCGTATGATGAAGAACCAGAAATTGTAGAATGTGAGGTGAAAGCTGCTCTTAAAATACTTGGAAGAAATAAATCACCAGGAACAGATGGCATACCAATAGAGTTGCTACAAGCTACTGAGACTGAATCTGCCCAAATTTTGACAAAAATTTGTCAACAGATATGGAAAAGAAAACAAAGGCCCACAGACTGGAAGCATTCAGTTTACATCCCAATTCCAAAGAAAGGGGGTCCCAGGGAATGCAGTAATTACTGAACTATTGCCTTAATATCCCATGCAAGTCAAGTAATGCTCAAGATTCTACAACAAAGGCTCTTACCATATATGGAGCGAGAAATGCCAGATGTCCAAGGTAGATTTAGAAAGAGAAGAGGCACCAGAGATCATATTGCAAACATACATTGGATAATGGAACAGACCAAGGAATTTCAGAAGGAAATCACCCTGTGCTTTATAGATGACAGCAAAGTGTTTGATTGTGTAGATCATGAAAAACTATGGAATGCTATTACAGAAATGGGGGTGCCACAGCATTTGACTGTCCTGATGTGCAACCTATACTCTGGACAAGAGACTACTGTAAGGACAGAAAATGGAGAAACCGATTGGTTCCCAATCGGAAGGGGTGTGAGACAGGGATGTATTTTATCACCCTGTTTGTTTAATCTATATGCAGAACATATCATATGGAAAGTGGGATTGGACCAAGATGAAGGAGGTGTGAAAGTTGGAGAGAGAAATATAAATAATTTAAGATGTGCAGACGATACCATACTACTAGCAGAAACCAGTAATGATTTCAAACGAATGGTGCCGAAAGTTAAAGACGAAAGCACAAAAGCAGGACTACAGCTGAACATCAAGAAGACTAAAGTAATGACAACAGAGGAGTTATGTAACGTTAAAGTTGACAACGAGGACATTTAATTTGTCAAGGATTATCAATACCTTGGCACAGTCATTAACCAAAATGGAGACAATAGTAAAAAAATCAGAAGAAGGCTAGGACTGGGGAGGGTGGCTAGGACTAGGGAGGGCAGCTAGGACTAGGGAGGGCAGCTATGACAGAACTAGAAAAGGTTCTCAAATGCAAAGCTGTATCACTGAACACTAAAGTGAGGATCATTCAGGCCATGGTATTCCCAATCTCTATGTATGGATGTGACAGTTGGACAGTGAAAAAAGCGGATAAGAGAAAAATCAACTCATTTGAAATGTGGTGTTGGAGGAGAGCTTTGCGCATACCATGGACTGCGAAGAAGACAGATAATTGGGTGTTAGAACAAATTAAACCAGAACTATCACTAGAAGCTAAAATGATGAAACTGAGGCTATCCTACTTTGGACACATAATGAGAAAACCTGATTCACTAGAAAAGACCATAATGCTGGGAAAAAGAGAAGGGAGGAAAAAAGAGGAAGGCCAAACAAGAGATGGATTGATTCCATAAAGGAAGCCACAGATCTGAACTTACAAGATCTGAACAGGGTGGTTTATAACATATGCTATTGGAGGTTGCTGGTTCATAGGGTCGCCATAAGTCGTAATCAACTTGAAGGCACATAACAACAAACAGGGTCTATCAGCAGCTGCTAGCCATGGGAGCAAAATAGTACTTCCAGGTTCAAAGCAGAGCTTGGAAAAGTTACTTTTTTGAACTACAACTCCCATCAACCCAATCCAGTGGCCATGCTGGCTAGGGCTAATGGGAGTTGTAGTTCAAAAAAGTAACTTGTCCAAGCTCTGGTTCAAAGACAGTATATCTCTGAATGGCCGTTGCTGGGAGCCAAAGATCTGGGGAGGGCTGTTTCCTTCACACTTGCCTTATGGGCTGCTTGGAAACATCTGGCTGTCCAACATTAGAAACCAGATGCTGGACTAGGTGGACCTTTAGTGTGGCCCAACAGAGCTCTTATTTTGTATTCTTATCCCTTTGACGCAACCCCCATGCGTAGGTCTTAATGATGTATCACTACCAGCAAAGCTGGATAGCAGCTTGTTACTTCCTCAATCAGATGTGCATTTCAAGGCTTGCTGAGGCAGCGTTTTTATAGCTCTGCTTAGGCGGTTTAATTTAGGGGAGCTGCCAGCAGCCCAGGAAGGATTGGCTATAGAAACTGGCTACTTCATTCCTGTTGGCCTGCAGGAGCTGAGATGTAGCTGAGAGGTTATAATTATTCCCTGAATGGCAGTAGAGCACTACAGCCTTGCCTAGGGAAAGGGGCTCACATACTGCTGTGTTTTGTTATTGCTGCTTATAGGAATACTGGGTTGAAATTGGTTTCAGGTGTTTTTTTTCTTTCTAGTTCTGTTTTCCCCACCCCTGAGCCATTAATTTTTGGATCATTTCCCATGGATTTCTTCAAATAGCTGCCTGTTCGTTTCAACAGAGTGTCTCCCTTACATGTGGCTGGCAGCAGGAAGGGCAGCTAAATTGGCAATTTAAACCCCACCCAACTGTGCCATCAGTCATTTTGTAAAATGGGCTCTGTGGCATTTGGCACTCTTTTTTTTCCACTTCAAAAAATCTGTGCATATGACACATCCGTCCCTCAAAAGCCAGACTCACAGCTGCTGGACTTGCCTAATCGGGGGGCCACACCCACACCAAACTTTGATTTCACATGAGGCAGTCATGGCTTCCCCCGAAGAATCCTGGGAAGTGTAGTTTGTGAAGGGTGCTGAGAGGAGACTCCTATTCCCCTGACAGAGCTCCAGTGGCCAGAGTGGTTTAACAGTCAGTCGCTCTGATTGAAGCTCTGCGAGGGGAACAGGGTATGTCCTAGCAACTCTCAGCACCCTTCACTAACTACACTTCCCAGGATTCTTTGGGAGAAGCCATGACTGCCTAAAGTGAATAACAGTCTGTAGTGGATGTGGCCAGGGTCAGCTTTGGTTTAAATTTGGGTGGGAGGCTACATGTGCCTGCTGTAGAATAAAAAGGTAGGGGAAACCCTGAAAAAGAATGATACTGTTCACAATGTTTTCCTTTTGGAAAGGAAAGGGGCTTCCCCTCTGTCCAGTGCCCACCTACCCGATCTTCTCCCCTCCCTATCACCTATCGTAAGCATGATTGCACAGGAGTAAATCCCACTGAAATCAAAAAGCATGCAAATGATCAAATGTGCTCTCCCCTCCTCCTCCCTCCTATCCCCTTCCCTTCCCCTCTCCCATCCCTTTCCACATGTTACAAAATTCTTCCAAGCTACACAGGAAGTGGATTGGGCTGTGAAAGACCAACCCAAATTGTGTTTGCATTTTTACAAATTTGTAGGGCAGTACAGTATCTCAGAGAGGAGGTCAGGTCTCCTGCTCCCCTGGTGCATTCACTGTAGCTGCTCAATTTCCCTGCTTTTAAAGGTTTGATAGAAATATCTGTTGGCTATAGGTACTTTCTTAAACCACAAGGGTTTTTGCCTATTCGTGAATAATAATAATAATAATAATAATAATAATAATAAACTTTAATTTATAGGCCGCCTATCTAACCAGTGGCCACTCTAGGCGGCGTACAATAAAACATGATAAAATACAATAAACAATATAGCCAGTACAGTACAATGCAAAAATTACAGTATTTAGTAGATTGTTCATATTACAGTTCTAGAACTAGTTCACCTTGGAAGTCTCAAAGGTCGTAAAGGCCTGATGGAAAAGCCAAGTTTTCAGGTCCCGGCGAAATATATCTAGGGAAGGGGCATGTCGAAGATCCATTGGGAGGGAGTTCCAAATCGTGGGGGCTGCCACAGAAAAAGCCCTCTCTCGAGTCCTCACCAACCTAGCCACTTTAGTCGGCGGAACCGAGAGAAGGCCCTGAGTGGCAGATCTTGTAGGGCGGCACACTTTATGACGTTGGAGGCGCTCCTTCAGGTATACTGGGCCGAAACCGTATAGGGATTTAAAGGTTAATACCAACACCTTGAATTGAGCCCGGAAAACAACTGGAAGCCAGTGAAGATTGTATAACACTGGGGTAATATGATCATAACGGCGGCTATTCGTAAGTAAACGAGCCGCCGTATTTTGTACCAGTTGTAATTTCCGGACTGTTTTCAAGGGTAACCCCACATAGAGCGCATTGCAGTAGTCTAAACGAGAGGTGACCAGCGCATGTACTACAAGTGGGAGCTGGTGGACAGGAAGGTAGGGTTGCAGCCTTCGGATGAGACGTAATTGACCCCAAGCTGCCCGGCATACCGATGAAACCTGAGCCTCCATGGTCAGCCTGGAATCAAGGATCACCCCGAGGCTGCGGACCTGGTCCTTCAGCGGCAGTTTTAATGAATAATATTTTAATGAATAATATTGGTTGCCCTATAGATGAGTTAAGCTAAGGGCTAGATGAGAGGAACAGAGCTGTTGCCAAATGCCTCTTTCCTCCTTTGCCTCATAACATCACATTTTATAGTGTTGTCGCGTTGTTTCCCTGATCCTACCGGCAACAGCTAATTCTCTGAGGCAGGAACAGAGAAACATAGAGTGTGGTGATGCCACGGCACGCACTATGTAAAGTCAGATGCCTACTAGGAGAAGAGAGAGAGAAATGGATAGAGCACTGGCAACCCCATGTTTCTGCTAAAGTGTATTTAAAAAACTGAGAGGAAGAAACTCTTGCATATGGCTGCCCAGTGTCCTTTGTTGCTGAGCGGGGGAATTTGAACCCAGCAGTGGTGGCTGGTGGCTCCATGTCAGTGGGGCAGTAGAATCTGCTTCGGGTTTTAGTCTGAACCTTTAAAGAGCTGTCCAAGGTGCTGGACCTATTGTGGGAGTAGGTTGAAAGTTCAGACTAAATTCCGGAGTGGATCGCACTGCCCTGCTGACATGGAGTCACCAGCTGGCACTGGAACTTAGGTTTCCCAAATCGAAATGCAGCCTGCCTTTCTAGTTATGAAACTCTGCAAAGTGCCTGGTAGTTTATTGATGGCACTACATACATAATATAGCATAAATATTCATTAAAATCAAGTGATGGGACATTAATTACATGCATTCCTGAGTCATACCCAAATATGTTGCTGTGTAAAAAGGCAAGAGTGCTGTAGCCCCGTAGAAACGGAGTCTGCAACCATCTGAACAGCACAAATACTCTTCAAAATGGCTTGCTAAGGCTAATTCAGCAAGATGTATGTCATACCTCACCCACATATTCCCTGTCAGGAAGTCATGTGGCTGGTTCTCCTCTGCACTGCTCTGTAGAGTGGATGGAAGTCCTGTTATCTGTGGTGAACAGAGGGACCCTGGGAAAGGGAGAAGTGGGCTCCCTTTTGCTCTTGAAGAAGGGAAATTGATTCTTTGAAAGGCAGTCAATAGGCCTCCTCCCTTGTTGCTTTCACATCTATTCTCTTTTTTCACTGAGAAAATTAAAGAGCATTTATTAAGTGTTTGTGTGGACATTACCCAGGCCTCAGTTTAGTTATACACACTCTTGGCTAAGTGTTACACACACTATATGGCTAAAGTGTTAATGTTTGTGTTGGAAGCAAGCATGTAAGCTACAGTGTGTGAATGGCAGATCAAATACCTGTTTTGCTCTTGCGTTCAGCTGGACAACTGGAGACAAGGCCTAGAGTGGAAACCACCCTTGTAAGATGGCAGCTGCCCCATTGTATTATTTTATTCAGCTTTTATAATTACATTCCTTAATCAATTTGTATCAGCTGTATAACATATCATGTATCAATAGTAGTCATTTTATCCATTGTTTATGTTGCTATCCTATTTTTGGTATCCATAGTTGGGGTAGATGTAACAGGCACTCTTGTCATAATCAAAAGGTTGTTTGCCCTGAACGTGGAAACTGTGTTCTCAGGTTGGTTAGTTGACATCTGACAGGAGAAGAAAATTCACCCAATTATATGGATGAATTGATCTGTTAATTTCAGTTCTCTCAGTTTCTTATTTCTCCAGTCTTAAATTTAGCTTTCCACATTACTGCAGCAATTTGAGATTTTTAAAAAAAAACTTAGTGAAAATTCATTAGCATTTTCGTGCAAATTTCTTCTATTAAAAACATTTTTGTATGCAATTCTGACTAATATACACGTTTTTGCAAGAAACTTTCTCTAATATAATTTTTGTATGTGATTTTCACTACTCTATTCTTTTTTTCATGCATACCTTCCCCTAATATATGCATGTTTGCATATATTGCAGGGCAAAATTTGATTAATCATGAATTCCAAAGGAAATCTGTGTTTCAGCTCATATATGAATGTATTTATTTATTTATTAGATTTATATCCCACCCTTCCTCCCAGTAGGAGCCCAGGGCAGCAAACAAAAGCACTAAAAAAGCTCTAAATCATCATAAAAACAGACTTTAAAATATATTACAACAAAACATCTTTAAAAACATCTTGTTTTAAAAAAGATTTAAAAACATCTTTAAAAAAAAGGGTTTAAAAACCATATTAAAAAGCATACTTGTTTTGGAAAGTATGGAGTTGGCAGGTTTGCCTTTAAATGTGAACTGAATTGAATTTCTCCCTTCCCAGTGATCTTTGTCGTGTGCTGCAGGATTTACCTCTTTTTTTGTCTGGCAAGATTTCCATGCTTAGTCTTATGCAGTCTCCTCTCTTATGCAGCTGCATCATGCAAAAATTCAGCAGGTTACAGCTTTCCCTGTTGTTGCATGGTCTGTGCTGGGAACGTTGCACCTGTTGAATTTTTGCCAGTTGTACAGCAAAATGCCTGCCAGAAAAGAAGAAGATAGTTATTGTAGTCTGCTGGTGTGAGGGAGGGGAAGCTATGCTGGCTAGTGGGTGGCAGCAAGATTAGTCAAATGAGGAGGGGTGGCATTGCTTCCAAGTGGGCAACAGTGCTGCCTTCTTGGTTCTGTATCCAAAAGCCAGCAGGGGCTGCTATACCTTGCCTTGTCCCCTTTTTTCCTCTGTAGTTACCTTGGTGATGTGTGCAGAGTGCTGTTGCTAAGCAACAGTTTCATAGTAACACACAGAGAGAGCAAGAAAAGGTGTTAGCTGTGCTTTTGTGCATGGCTGTCTGTGTTTGCTTTTGCTCAGGTGCGCACAAGACAAGGGCCGCTCTGTCAGAGATGGGGGAATGACAGGAGAAGAAAGCGATGACTGTCTTGTCACCCCATTGTGTGAGGCTGGGATGGCTTAAGGCCCAATTCACACATCACCAACAGCACTAGTTTACTCCAGACAGCCAGGTACAGTATAGACCATCTGGAGGCATCTTAATGTGAGCCGGCTGCTTACACAGGAACAGCCACAGTAGCTTCTGTGATCACAGTGAGTTGGAGTAAGGACAACCGTGATCCTGGCCTGTAGTGTTTTGTGTTTGTTTATTTCAGTCAAGGGTGAGTGTTTTGCCTCTCCCAGAATGTGTCCTTGAACTCTGATGATGCCTCTTGGTTGCCTGGATGGAGGATTGGGGGGGGGGGAGTGAGTGTGTGGAGAAACCAACCTACTGTAGAAAGGTAAAATTTATATACATTGCTCCACCTACTTTTCCCTCTGGTACCACCTACCCATGCCATGGGGCCCTTGGAAGATTGCCCAGACGGGAATGAGGCCCTTGGGCTGATTTAAACCATTTCTGCTCCGCCTTTCTGTCTCAATGTTATGACCGTTATGATGGCTCTCAGCATGATCAATAATGCCATTTTAAAACATCCAAGTCAATAAAAAATACAGAGAATTAATAAACATGGGAGACAGCAGTTAATAAAATCATATCATATAACAACAAAGGGTCAGGTGAAACCTCAACAATACAAACTCAAACTCCCTCATTTTTTTCAGAATGTCAGCTGTTTTAATACTGGCAATATATCATTGGAAGTATTAGCTCTTAGGTGGCAGAGCACCCTGGTAGGAAATTATTTCAAAATTGAAAAAAGCCACTCAGTGAGAATTCATAGCTGAAGAGTGGTTTCAGTCCATGTCCCACTAGGCCACATAAGGAATTTAGAAAGTTATGGGGGATGCATGCTCCAAAATCCATGGTTAGGCACCAACCAAAATGTTGCAAAATAGAGCATAGCCTTTCAACTTCAGCAGAAGTCATCATCTGGCAAGATGTTCTTCAAAGCAGGAGATTTGGGGGATCAGGAGAGGGAAAGTTCAAATATTAGGTTAGATCTTGAAGATTTGAGGTCTGCATTTAGACTCTGATATGCGATGCATATTCTACAGAGTGTGGTTTATAATGCTACTGTCAGGAGAGAGTTTTGCACAGGTTCTGTGAATTCCCAGCAGCTGCACACTGTACGGTCATGCTTTGAACTCTGGTTTCTCATAGATAATGACTTCTTGCCAGCCAACATGGATACCAATTGCTGTTCTGTGGCTCAGTTTCAGACTCCTCATTCATGTCACAGCTTAGCCATGCAGTGCATTAACTTAACAATTAATAGAACACCTCTGGGCATATACAGAGTACACTCTTGTGCTGCCATGCACATTTCTCCAAAGTAATCACAAAATATCTTCTGCATGTCTGGGAGTAGAGGGTTTCAGGTCAGAGGGCTTGAGTTCCAGACACGCCTTGACACTTAATGTTCAGAAATGAGTCCCTTGCTCTCTGAGGATAAATACAAGTGGCTATTAACTTCAGTGTGCATGTAAATAGCGAGTCACCTGTTAATATCCTGTCAAGTGATAGTGAGAATTCTACAACTCCTCTCCTTACCTGGATTTTTGATCAGGTATACAGTGTAGTAACATATTGAAGACTAGGCAGGATGGTAAAAGATTACTGGATTGCCAAATGGTGACGCATTATCACCAGAGTTAACACAAATTTGATCCTAGACTAGGGGCTCCACCCCTGCTCGCTTTGCTCACCAAGCCTGTCTATCATTGCTGAAGTTGGCCCTGCCCCAAAGACTGCAGAAGCTGCCCCACCCAGGCTGCTGAAGCTGGCACCTGGCCTCTGCTGCTGCTGCTGCCATCACCAGCCTCCTGTCCAGGCCTGGGCATTGCTGAGGCCTGGGTCACTAAAGCTCCCCCTGTCCCCCTGCGGGCTGCCGAAGCTCCACCCTGCCCTGTGCTGGTCCTGTCACCATCATTTACCTCCTGCCTGGCCTCCTGGTTAGGCTGTGGCTGCCGAGGCCCAAGCCATGGGGCTCACCCTGCCCCCACCGTCACACTGTGATATCATGATGGCGTGAGGGTTTACAAAAATATAGCATAGTAACATAAGATGAGATATTGTCCTCTGCAAATGTGGATATTGAACATACTTCAGATGTTTTCTGAATCCTTGAATACTTGCTGAACGTTCATTATGTATTTGAAAAGTGTATGATCTATAATTGCTGACACTTTATGTTATTTATTATCTGGCAACATTTACTAGCTGACATACAATGGTATTAATATCTGACAGTATTTGATGATTTATTACTTATTCACACTATCTGATAATTGGCATGCAGTGGTATTTAGAGTTTGCCTTTTAAATTTTGAGGTAAAATTCCATACTTAACTACAAATTCACCTTTTGCATCTCACTTTCAAACTGAGTGGTCAAATTGAAAATGCAGATGACTTTTAATACTGGTGAATACTATTAATGTTGGCTGTCTGCACTTGCAGCCTTGTCTCTGCAGCTCCTCCTGAACTGGCTCCTTCCCTACCACCATCCAGCTGTCCAGGAAATTAATAACTGTTAGTTTTCCCATGGGTGGGGGAAGCCTCAGGTGTGAATTCCCTGTCAGCTGTACATTCCGTTGTTATGTCAACTAGGCAGCAGCACACCACCAGGAACACCTCTGCAGATGGATGTGGGACTCAGTAGGAGGGCTAATATAGCTCCACTGATGTCTGAGCTGCTCCAGAGCAACATGGAAGAAATCAAATGTGCGCACAGATCTGCAAATTGACAGATGAATGTGCAGACATAAATACACCTGAAATGCCAACATACATATATTGTACACTATGTATGTACTCATTGGGAAAAACGTCTATGTACATACATTGAAACCAGGGTTGGAGAAGCTCAGGCCCAGGACATGAATGCAGTCCTTCAGGCCTCTCTGTTTGGCTCCCAAGACTCTCCCTAGGCCATGTCCCCTTTCCAAGCCACACCCTTCATTGGCTCTGCTCGACACCCTCCTTGAGTGCTTTTGCCTAGCTGGAATGTGATAATGCATCTTTCCTTTGCCTGGGAAAGATGATAGACAGATGTGCATATGTGGTATACAGGTGTGGGCAGTGTAGAAACCTCTGCTGTTTTCCTGGTTGGAATGTAGCCTACTGTAGAAAGGTAAGAGTCACATCCATTGTTCTGCCCTTGTTGCCTCTGGCCCTACGAATTAATGGCATGCAACCTCTGGAAGGTTCCCCACAAGGGAATGTGGCCCTCAGGCTGAGAAAAGGCTCCCCACCATTGCTGGAAACAAGCAACATTTAAACAAGCAGTGCTGCCGTAGGCACATGTCCACGGCCTTTGTTTGTCCTGTAAACTGGTCTCTAAAAAGAGAGAGGCTGGAGGCTGAAGTCTTCCTGAGAGCTATGCTGTGTAATGCCTGAGCCTTGTCTCCTTAACCACAGGTGTGTGGAGGTAGGCAGTAGTGGGGAAAGGTACCCTTTATATGTTCAGAGATACTCTTTTTTAAAATTAAGATTTAAAATTGGTGCAGGGCTGACCATTCTGCAGATTAAGGATTCCTCCAGGTGACCTGTTTGTTCAGCATTCATCCTGATTTGCTTGCACAAAGCTTAGGCTGTATCTTGTCTTTATTTAGCATTTGTTCTGTTTTGTGTGTGAGGCAGTTATATAACAATGGGCACTCAGCCTGATTTGCTTGTGGGTTGTTTACACATCTTCCCATTTGTTCATCCCATCCCACACTTTTCAATGCATATTCCCAGTCACTTTCCAAACTGCAAAAAGTCCATTTTTTAATGTGGATTTGTTGCATTATGGGGACAGATCCTGTTAATCAACTTTAATTGCACAAATCTGAAGTTGATAGGTGTGTGGATCCCTCCTGCAAAATATTGACAGTCTGGAGGCACCCTGAGACATCTGTCCATAGCTATCAAGAAACATTAAAATCAAATATAAAAATAGCAATAAAATGAAACCAGGTGCCAGGATTGGCAATACCAAATCCCCAGCAAAGGCTGCAACACTCATGCTTCTGGGTGCCTTGGGAATCAAAATGCTTCTTTCAGCCAGGCTCCGAGCTGGCAACTCAAGCCTTGAGCGCTGGTGTTGAAAATATTCCCTTCTTCCATCTTTCCCTTCCAGAAATTTTCCCAGGGAGCCAGCCAAAACACCTGCTTCTGGCCCCACTTCCTGCATCCCAGGCTGCTCACATTTTGCCTTGAACTGGCTGTTTATACCATGACTGATGCATCCCCTCGCTGTGACTCTTGTCCCGGGGACCCTGGATGAGTATTGTGCTGGGCACACCAGCTTGCAGCTGCCTTCTCTGTTCTTCCTGCCACCCCTGAAGGAGCACAAAGAAGTAACTGTTGCGCGTGGGAGAGTTGGAGGGCTAAGGGGGTTGTCCCCACAGAGCAGCTGATGGTACATGATGGGGAGAGCCTCATCTCTCTGCCTTTCTTCTCTGTGTTTCCTCCCACCCCCCCAGCTGTGCCCACAAGAGGGTATTTGGTCTCCTGCTTCCTGTTTCCTCAGAAAACTGAGCACAGGGCTCTAGCAGAATGGTGTCCATCTCTGTGTGTAGTAGACCTAGGAGGAGGAACTTGTCTTGAGTTCCGTCTGGTGAGAGCTATGTGTACTGTAAGGTAGTAAGTCCTGAATTGAAATCACACCTCAGCTGCAAAATCACTACATGTCCTCCACCATCTGCAACATGGGAGTAATAGCATACTGGTCTACCTCACAGGATTGTTAGAAAGAGATTACTCATTTATTATTATTGTTGTGTTTTCTCAGAAGCCATTGCAAACAGCCAGGAATGGACCCTCGGCCGCTCCATTCCGGAGCTACGACTGGTAGGTGTCTCGTTCACCTTTGTTGCATAAACATGTACTGATTGAATATGGTTCTAGATACTATAAACGTGTGCCTTACATTGCACGCTCTTAGGACCTATCCTTTTACACTTTTGTGAAGCATCATTCACAACAATGGTGCTGTATAAATGACACAGTCCGCGTAAGCCTCTCCATGCAGCTTCACATATGCACATCTGTGTCCCTAGGCAATTCCATTAAATTAATTTTTGAGGATTTTCTTACACCAGGTAACACTATACTAACTTTAGTATAAAACATTCACTGTGATGCAATACATTATTTATTATTACATTTATATACCACCTTTTCTTTAAGGAGCTCAATGTGCACACATGGCCCTCCTCCTCTCTTATTTTGCCCTCGCAACAACCATATGAGGCAGGTTAGGCTGAGAGGTGGTGCCCGGCCCAAGGTCACTCAGTGAGCTATGTGGCCCAGTGGAGATTTGAATCTGGGTCATCCAAGTCCACCACCCTAACTGCTACACCACCCTGGCCAGTGGCCTGACATATGGTAAAGTGAGGGGTGGGCAGATGGGTAACAAATTCTGCTTCCTGCCACACTTCTTGTGTCACATCTAGGCTTTCTCTGAGGCAGGGATCCTTGAGGAATTTAACCTTCGTGAATTCCAATATGAACTGACCTGATCCTCACCTTCCAAACTGATATGTGGATCAGAACTTGCTTATCCACCGGCTTCTGCATTTCTCCAGTGTTAAAACACAGTTCTTGGATCAAAAAACACATCAAAATAAGTTTAGAAATGAGTACTTTAAATGAGAAATTCCTTGCAGATTTTTTTTTGGTGCAAGTTGATGCAAGAAATGGTATGGCTTATGATGAACACATATTAAAGTAACACAGACTAAAAGCATATTGATTTGCCTATGACTACTCAGGTGAGCCTCTGTCAAGAGGGAACTCCCCCTCCTGAGTGAAGTCAACCTAGTCCCAAAGCATCCAGAAAGCCAAGGGGCAGGGGGCCATACTATGCCAAGTTTCACCCTGCAGCAACAAGTGACTTCTGTTCTTTGACTTCCAAAGGGCATCCTTGGGACCATCAAGAGTGGGAAGTCTGCACTCGTTCATCGCTACCTGACTGGCTCCTACTTGGGCCTAGAACCTGCAGAGGGTGAGCTACTCTTCCTTCCTGTTCCCAAATAGGAACTCCTTCCTTGTGCCCAACCCTGTGTGCATCCACTCAGTTTTCCTTCCCTCACAAAAGAGTGGGGAAGTAACAAAGGAGGACAAAGAGAGTCAACCAAGAGAGTAAATTTTGTCTAGGTATGCAACGTTAGAAGCTGCCTTATTGCAGATCTGCAGCAGCTCTCCATGGTCCCTGGCAGTGGAGCTCTTTCATATCATCTGCTACATAAGATCCTTTTAACTCGGGGTGCCAGAGATTGAACCTGGGACTTTCTGCATGCAGAGCAGGTGCTCTGCCACCTAAGCTATTATCCCTCACCCATACACAGTACGTGCTACTGAGCCACTGGCTTCCTCCTTCCCATCTCAGGCTTGAGCTGTCTACATGTTCTACCTCCACTGTCAGAGACTGGGTACCCGTTGCTGGGAATCACAAGTGGAGAGAGTGCTGTTGCACTCAGGTCCTGCATCTGGCTGGCCACTGTGAGAAGAGGATGCTGGACTAGATGGGCCACTGGCCAGATCCAGCAGGGCTCTTTTTATGTTCTTATACTGAGCTGTGCTACTTTTCTACTTGGGAGTCATTCCACTGAAGTAACAGCTTGGGTTTTGCCATTCAGCTCCTCCCCACTGCTACTCTGCTTCCTTCTGTTTTTCAGGGGGCCAGTTCAAGAAGGAAGTGGTGGTGGATGGGCAGAGCCATCTCTTGCTGATTCGAGAGGAAGCAGGGCCTCCGGATGCCAAGGTAGGTGCTCTCTCATTGCCTCAGGACTGTGTGACAGTCTAATAGCCACAGCCTTTTTTTGGCGCTATGGATAGTTATAGGCTGCAGTTCACGCTGCCTCAGAGTTTCATGGCCTGTTACCCCTGAAATTCTTCTCTCAGTTCAGTTCTGATAAATGAGCCAAGCTGGGAGAAAAGCGCCTCAGGCGATGGTGCACAGGGAGTAAAGGAGGGGGAGGATTCCACTCCCCTTACCCTCACAATCCCTTTTATATAGAATCGGACAGCGCCCCCTTCTTTATACATAACTTGTGGATAAGCTAACATGACTTGTGTGATGCGTCCTTCCCTGGCTCTCCCTGTCAGGTTCCTACCTGCTCGTGGTTACTGCCTGTCTCTAGGCACCACCAGGGACTCCACCAGTCCGGACCGCACTCTCTTATGGTTTACCTATCCGCTCTAGCACAGATCTCAACAGATCCCCCTGCTAGGCAACCACCAGTAACGTCCCAATACTAGTATTCCCAGAGACTCTGAATACTGGTATTGTTATTCTCTTCACCGCTGCCACCATTTGTTACAGTTCCCCTTCAGCCTTGGTCATTACCTTACCCTCCCTTCTGGTCTGTGAAACCCCAGCCAAGGATCAGGCCTTTGGTAAACCAAATTAAGTATTTATTAAAGATAACAAAGCTAACAAGATTAACAAGATTTCTTCTTAAGGCACATAAGCATATGGTTTTACTCAATACTAATCCGAACTCCACCTCCCTCCTGGTAAACAACTCTCTAAACCCCACCAAGCAATCCACTCTTTCTCTTCTCCCCCCAGATTCCACTCTCTCTCTTCCTTTTATACGCTCAGCCATTTTTAAACACTCAGCCAATCATCTCGCATTCTACTGCCCATTCACTCCCCCTCCTCTTTCACTCCACTTACCATGTATCTTCTAAAACAACAACACTTACCATATATACATTAATATAGGAACATCACAACTTGCCCTTGTTATGTCTGGATTGATCCTAAGTAGCGCTACAGAGGCCTAATGGCAGCTATTAGCTATGGGCGGTCTAAAAATGAAACGAAATAAATAAAATAAATAAATACCTGAAATAAATCCTGCTGTGGTGTGAAGTTCTCAGGTGCTTTATTTTTTAGTGTTCCACAAGGTTGGGGTTATGTAGGAACATTGGAAGCTGCCTTATACTGAGTTAGACCATTGGTTCATCTAGCTCAGTACTGTCGACACTGACTGGCAGTCACTCTCTAGGGTTTCAGGCAGCAGTCTTTTCCAGTCATACCTGGAGATGCCAGGAATTGAACCTGGGCCTTCAACATGCAAGGTGCATGCTCTGCCACTGAGCTACAGCCCTTCCACCACCCCTGAACTACAGGTTTTATATACATGGAAGGATCTTATAACAGTGTCATCCCTTCATGGTTCCACCCTGGCTTGATACCCTTCAATAAAATGTAACCAGTCTGAACACTGTCCCTGGTTGATCTGCCTCTTCCTCTTGATTTCCTTCCTCCTTGCAGTTTGCAAATTGGGCAGATGCTGTCATCTTTGTCTTCAGTCTGGAGAATGAGACCAGTTTCCAAGAAGTGACTCAGTACTATGGGTTCCTCACAAACTACCGCACAGTCTCTGACATGGCTCTTGCACTCGTGGGCACTCAGGGTGAGTGAGAGAGAGTATGTGACCTACAGAGAATTTACTCTGAGGAGCATGGCAGGGTGGCCAGGTGCTGTTGTTACTTGTGGTCCTGATGCCAACCGGAGGAAGCTTCCTCCCCCTTAGTCTTCACTAGGCCTGCTGTTAACTATGGGTTGTATTCAATGTAGCACTAAGGTGAATGTTCCATTAGCACAAGGATTTCTCCTTGTACAATAGAACATTATCCCCATCTGCTCCCCTCTGTGCACCCCGATTTGTTCTGGGTTTTCCCCAACCCTCCGGAGTAGATTTGGACACAGTGGGGCGCACATGGGGGAGATGGGGTGATGTTTCATTGTGCTTGAGGTAATCCTTGTGCATACGTACAACTATTTAGTTTAATACCACACTGTTTATTTACATGTGAAGAGACTGAACACCCAGAGATGGCTATAATTGCTTCTACTTCTGCTTACTATGGGATGCTATGCACGTACAGAGACCCTGCCATTTTTTCCAATCACTAGAAATCCTACTCAAGCCTTCTATGGCTTCTGATCTTCCACAGGCATTGCAATGCCCACATACTTTCAAGCTTATATCTTCATTAAGGACTAGAAACCTGCATTATTTTTTTTAAAAAAGCAAAAGCAATTTAACATCAATTTCAGTATGTGCACACTGCAGCTACAGAATGCATGCACACTGCAGCTACAGAATGCATGCACACTGGTTGCTTTGTAACAGGGCTGGGAATTCCATCGATATTCAGGACATCTGTGGGCTTTTAGCAATGACCCAGTACCTTAGCGTGTGCCAGACACTAGAGTGAGGGTGGTACTGCCAGGTAACCCTTTGTTGGATCCAGGTCAAGGTTAGGGCAGCAAGCTTGAATAGAAGCAAAGTTAAGTGCAAGCAGGTTTAGTATTACTAGGTCATCCATCCAGCTGGGTCAAAGTGCTGATGAGAATAGCTGGAGCAAAATAAAGAGGCCAGTTGAGGTCAGGAATGGTTAGTCAGTCAGAAGAGCAACAGCTGAAACACAGTCCAGCAGTAACACTGGTTGTGAGCATTCATATCCATGACAGAGAAATGAACGCTCCAAATTTGGACAAGGCAAAGCCATAAAAAAAAGACCAAGCCAGTTTTCTGGATCTATGATTCCCTTTGCAGCTAGGGATGCTGGAAAATGTCCCATGTCCTGAACAGAAATCAATCCAGCAAATACAACCACTATTTGCTGCTGCTGCTGTTTTCAGTAAAACGATATGTAACTGATTGTTCCTACCCCACCCCAAATGTACATTATGTTTCCTTTGCACTGAAATTAATGGTGTGGAATAATGTAATAATAATTAATTATGTAAAATTCTGCCACAGCAGATAACATAGCTTTTGTCAGAAACCAAACTGCAGTGGAACAAAAACAGTGCTGCATGTGACCAACAGAGGTCAGAGCAGAAATCAAAGCCGCCTTACATCCCCATTTGCTACATTGGTTGAAAAAGGCTAAACACTAGAGAATTTAAAAAAACACCCACACAACAGGGCAGTATAGGGATCTGTTTTACATTAGTAAACCGAACGTGCCAAGGAGATGACATAGCTAGGGTAAAATAATAATAATAATAATAATAATAATAATAATAATAATAATGGTGGTAGTAGCAATAGTAGTCATAATACTTTCAAGCTCAATCTTATGCATGTTTACACAAAAGCAAGCCTGTTGATTTCAGTAGATTTCTGTCGAGCTCAGAAGTGGAGTGTGTCTCTCTGTTTTTTCTTCATTCTGGCAGATAAAATCAGTGCCAGCAACCCTCGTGTGATTGAGGATTCCCGAGCCAGGGCTCTGTGCACCGAAATGCGTCGTTGCCTCTACTATGAGACGTGTGCCACTTATGGGCTCAATGTTGACCGGGTCTTCAATGAAGGTAAGTACTTTTCCTGTGTGTGTTCATGAGTGTGCAGGTAGACAGGCAGGTTGGGTTTCAGGGCAACAAGAGTGCTTATGGAGCCAAGGGAGAACACATTTCAAGACATAGCTAATGACAAATAACAACAGTTCTCACCCATATGTAGACTTTTTAGGTCAGGTACAGGGAACCTCTGGTCATCCAGATGTTGCTGAACTACAACCCCCATTATCCCTGGCCATTGGCAATGGTTGCTGAGGCTGATGGGATTTGTAGTTCAGCAACATCTGTAGGTCCAAAGGTTCCCCACACCTCCTATATATGGTAGGTCTAGGTTTGCATGCTGCACTCTGCTTCAGTGGTGCAAAATATCTTATGTGATTGATGCAGACATGCACTCATCTTTATGTGTATAAATCTTGCATATAAGCACATTAAGAAGATAAGAGCCCTGCTGCATCAGGGCAGTGCCCATGCAGTCCAGTATCCTCTTTTTCACAATGGCCAACCAGATGGCTATGGGGAAGCCTGAAAGCAGGACCAATCTGTCTGCTGCAAACATGGTGGGTGGATTGTGCAAGCAAGGTGTACTTGTGTAGGTATTTTTATACAGGTGGGCACCAACTGCACTTGACATTTTGCCTCTATGGGGCATTTTTGTTGGCTTAAATTTGATTCTTCTTTTTCTTTGTACAGTTTTGCTCTCTTGAATGATCCTTACTGTTTTAAATGTTACTTTAAATGTGTTGCATTATTCTGTAGGCCCATTAGCTGTTCTGGGCATGGGGAGAGTGTTACAGTCATTAAATAAATAGGCAGTGGGAATGTACTCCATCGTGTGTAGAGTCTACATGCCAGCATGACTGTGAGAACTGGCCCTTCAGTGTCAATGACTGGAGGTGAGGGGTGGCCATGCTCAGGCCTTTCATGTTTTCAGGAAATGTGCTTATGGGGCAAGCAACTTGTGCTGTGAGTGTGGGGATCCCTTGGCTCTAGGACTGACTTCTGTCTACCTAGAGGTGTGTGTGGTAGTAGAGAGTATGCACTGCATAGGCACTGTGTGTCAAAAGTCTTCCTGGCATACAGTTTTGTGTCTGTGGTGGAAACTCCACCTGTGCCCAAGGTACTTCTGTTTTCTGTGCATCTGGCATGGGGAAGCGATGAGGCTGCCATTTCACCACTCTCTTATAGTACCATATAATATTTGCTTGGTTTAGACCGGGGGTGGGAAACCTGATCCCCTTCTAGACTCCCATCCAATTCCCATCATCCCTGACCACGCCAGCTGAGAGTCCTGCAACATCTGGAGGGTGACAGGTTTCCCCATCCCAGGTTTAGGCAAAGGGTGACCATGCTCCTCCCTACATGCATCCAAATATGCGGGACTTGCTTGCACATTGCGTGAACCCATTCTGCAGGGGATCACATGTGAATAGTATGACCATGTAAGTGGGTCTGATCACGTGGGTTGTTGGTTTATTATTTTATGGTCACAGACCCAATAACACATGGGTCTTTCCCACTCACTTAGCAGCCTCCCAGCACCATTACTAATTGCAAGGGAAAATACCCATGTGATCAGTCCCATTCACGTGGCCATGTTATCTCCATGATTCTGTGAAACATAGGAAGCTGCTTTATACTGAGTCAGTCCATTGGTCCATCTAGTTCAGTGCTGTCTACACTGACTGGGATTGGCTGTCCATGGTTTCAGGCAGGCATCTCTCCCAGCCCCTACCTAGAGATGCTGGGGGTTGAACCTGAGACCTCTTGCATGTAACCAGATGCGCAGCCACTGAGCAATGGCCCTTCCCTTAGTTTAGGATCACACCATGTAGAAGTGACTTCTATGCTGCTGGATGTGGGCACGAAGGACCCCCAAAAAGGAATATGTTCAGGGTGTGACCTGGCCCCTGAGGGGAGGGTGAGTGTTTGTGGGGTGGGACCCCAACTGTGTCTGTGGGGCTTGGATGTTGCTGGGTCTATAACTGTGTTCCTTGCAAGGTTGGTTTGTTTGTTTGAGAGGTTATAGTTGAATTCCAATGTGTCTTTGTGGGGCAATTGTAGAATCTGAATTGCCGTACGATTTATAGATATATAAATATTTTCCCCTCCCCGACTGCAGTTGCCCAGAAGATTGTGAATATGAAGAAACAGCAGCAGCTCCTTGCATCCTGCAAATCTCTGCCCAGCACCCCCAGCCATTCAGCTGTCTCCACACCGGTGGGTGGAATCTACCTTGCCACAGTGCCATGTATAAGTCCACTTAGGGGAATTGGGGCGTCCTCATGCTTCGCTGTGATGCTGTGAAAAAGGAGTCTTAAGGAGCAGCTGATTGGGGGAGTGCCGCCTTGGCATATTCCTCCTTGAAATGTAATAGCTATGCCAGCCCAGCTGCTAAAGCAGCTCAAATGGTCTCTTGATGCAACAATCAACAGAGCATGGTGGAGAGGAGCAACATAGCATGCTCTGCAACATTGCACATGTATGTTGGGGTGAACCGCTCAGATCATGTGGTTGTGGGACAAGCCTGTGTAACCGAAGGCGGTTGCCATAATGACACGAGGGATGTTAGGGTAGTTTTCTATAACTTTGCACCAAAAATGCGATGGTGTCTATGACCTGAAATCTCAGTCTCTGTGTGTGTGGGAATGCATGAAGCATGTCTACTCACAGGTCTTCATCCAATACTTCTGCTCTCGCTTGCGTGGCAGATGGGAAGAACAGTAGAACCAGCAAGGGTGCAATGTGGGTGAAAACATTAACCTACAGTTATTTTGTGCCGTATTTCATCTTAAGAGTCAAGCTGGAAGGGGAGGAAATTCCTGCGGCAGTGGCCTGTGCAGCCATGTGTGCTGCAATTCCTCACTGTTATCACTGGCCAATGCTACCACACCCCAAAAGTAGAATGTAGTGTCCACCATTGGTACACCAGTAACAGAACGTGCCTAATCTGTGCCATGGTATGTTTCTGCACAAGCCAGTGACATCATTGATTTGTACCAGGCCAGCAGCACAGACTAGTAGTGGGTGCCTGTACTAGGGTCAAACTTTTCTTGGCTCTTTGGCTGCTGTGGCAGCTGACAGGTTGATAGGGCGTTCTCTCCTTATCTTCTCCAAACTGGTGGTTGCCTTGCTGCATGGGTCATAGTGAGTTTCTAGTACCCCACTATCATGCTGGTGGAGACTTTCTGTCTCACAGACAGATGAGAGAAAAATATTGTTCCTGGGCTATATATTACATCAGGCTGTAGATGAGAGAGCGCATGATTGAATGCTCCCCTCTGTTAAAAAAAACAACCAGAATGAAGAGCTCAATTCCTCCCTGCGTATAGAAGTCCAGAAATCAAGGCAAAGGATTCTAGAACCTAAGACGAGCTCTGCTCTCGCAGTGAGCAACCAAATGCCTGTGGAAAGGCTGCAGACAGTATATAAGCACAACAGTACTCTTCCCACCTGTGATTGCTAGCAACTGTTATTCAGAGGCTTACTGCCCCCTAATAGCAGAGGTAGAGCATAGCCATCATGGTTAGTAATCAGTGATAACCTTATCCTCCATAAATTTGTCTAAACCTTTTTTAATACACTCGAAGTTGGCCATCACTGCCTCTTCTGGTACTGAATTCCATAACCTCGGCTTCTCCTTAGCATTGCTAGTTTTCCATGTGTGGTGGATTTTTTTTTTATGGGGTGACCATTCAAACACCCACTCCTTGTAGTCTGAATTTGAATAAGCCTCATTGCCAGCAGGCCTGTATTCCCTTCTTCCCTTGGTTTAGGGCTGGCATAACTCTGGACTTTTTTCCCCTAGGCAAGTAACGGTGGTCACACAAGCGACTACTCCTCATCCCTGCCTTCCACGCCCAACATCAGCCATCGGGAGCTGCGCGGCGAGGCAATGGCTATAATTGGCACGCCGAGCTCCCTGCATCGAGGGACCAAACGCCGGACCAGCCTTTTTGCTGTGAGTTTCACCAGTGAGGGGAGCAAGCCCAAGGGTGGATGGCCCAGTCCAGACCTGGCTGTCAGTGGGCAAGGAAGCGAACCATGACAGCTGTGAGGGATGGGGTAGCAGGCGATAGGAAAGATTTTCTCTCTGAGACCTCCTGGAGACAGCCACTGCTGCCAGTCAGAGTAGACAATGCTGGACTAGATGGACAAATAGTCTGATCTGTTATAAGGCAGCTTCCTGTGTTCCTTTTCTGACTTCTGCCCTCCTGTCTCCCTCCCCTGCTCTCCCCCCAATCCTCTCTCCAAATATGATCTGATGGTAAACCAGCCCAATATGAAAGCATCTTTACCACCTCCAGCCTCCAAAATCTTTGAGGCCTGTTTCCTGGCTTTGTACAGTAGGCTATTCCCAGGTTTTTGTCATCTAGCATCCAAATTACAGTATCGGATAGTGTGCAGTGTCTGAAATGATGATTTAAAACAGTATTAGCTTTCAAACTGTGTTCCGAAGGAACCGTGATATTCTCTGGACACTTATCAGGGATTTCTCTTATAAGGAAATAAGCAACGGAAGTGGCAGTGTTCCCCAGAGGACAGCTTACCCCCCACTGCCATTGTGCAGCCATAGGGGAGTTTGGGGTGTGTTTTGGGGTGTACTCTCAGTTCACCTGGGGCTACAGTGAAGTGCATAAGTAGATATGGTTTCCACCATGTTTTGAGGAAACATTTTTATCCAGGGAAATTTTGGTAAAAACAATGCACTCCAAAAAAGACACTTCCTGGCTGCAGTCATATACACACTTACCTGGGAATAAGTCTCATTGACTGCAGTGGGGTTTACTTCTGAGTAGTCTTATATAGAATTGCATTATAATGTACTGACTTGTTGGGTTATGATTTTGTATGATTTTTACAGCCATTCCCTTGATAAAGACTTTTCCTTGAAATCGTTGGAAGTTGGGCAAGAGCAACTCCTGTTTGGGTTCTTTTGTTTGTATTCCAGAAGGAAGATAGAGTTAGGGTCCTCCAGCTGGCTAGGCATGCCTACCTTTACCTGTGCTCTTCTCTACCTGACTTCCCTCTGTTGTAAACTGATATGCTCAGGGAAGCTGACCTGCCCCTCCTTCCTTTGTCCTCTTTTTCGACTGTCCAAGGAGAGAGGAGACATCTTTGTCTTGGCTATCTCTCCTGAGCCATGAGGGCAATGCCCACATCTGGGCATTGTGCCTCCAGCTTAGTTAGTTAGAACTAGGTAGCTTTTCTTATTTTTACTAAAGTATCAGTGATCTAACTGCAGGGTAAAAGCCTGCTACTTAGGTGAATACACACTGGCACACATGCACCTCAGACCGCTGAGAATCTCTGCATATATATTTCCATAACAGAAATGTGTTCTGGACTGTATGTACCTGTGCAAAAGTCTTCCCCCCCCCTTGGATTTTCCTACAGTTGTAATTAATCCTCTCTATTTGTGGTTATGGCGAGGTCCCAAGAGGCTCAGATACCACCTTTCTTTAGATCAGGAATGGGCAACCTGTTGCCTTCTAAATATAGTTGGACTCCCAGCACCTATCAGCCCCAGGCAGCATGGCCAATGGTCAGGGATAATGGGAGACGAAACATAACAACATCTGGAGGCCTGCAGTTCTCCATCCCTACTTTAAGTCATGGCCAAATCCCCTCTCCAGAATCCTTTGTAATATACATGTATTCTTAAGCAAAAAACAAGGGTAAGAAATGTGAAGACCCCTAGGGTGAAGCACTGATCATTTCGTGGGATTGTTTCAGATATGACACC
The DNA here is from genome assembly GCF_030035675.1 of Rhineura floridana. Classification (NCBI taxonomy): domain Eukaryota; kingdom Metazoa; phylum Chordata; class Lepidosauria; order Squamata; family Rhineuridae; genus Rhineura; species Rhineura floridana. Next base: position 23,444,458 of record NC_084482.1, read on the forward strand.
AAATCATGTTTTGTGCTAACTGAAACTAAACACTGGTTTTTTGCTCTGGATGGACAGGCAAGCTGTGGTTTGTACAGCCCCCCTCTTCACTCATCTTTGGTTCAGCTGTAACACCCCCAAACTATGGCTTGCAAACCAGTTTCAAGCCTTAGTTTACAGATTTGGCTTCTTGGCCATTTGCAAACCATTGTTTGTAAAGGCATAACAACAAACCATAGTTAGACATTACAACTGAAGCATCTCTATGACTTTTTGTAGAATCGCAGAGGGAGTGACACAGAGAAGCGGAGCCTGGACAGCAGAGGTGATAATACTGGGAGTGGCCGAGCCATACCCATCAAACAGGTGAAGGCTTACATTTGACCTGGCAGCTGTTTGTCAATCATCTCAACCTTCCATGCAAAAGCCCCAGCACCTTAGCTAACCCTCTTGTCTGTTGTCTTTCCCATTAGAGTTTCCTGCTGAAACGAAGTGGCAATTCTCTAAACAAAGAGTGGAAGAAAAAATATGTGACTCTGTCCAGCAATGGGCTTCTCTTCTATCATCCCAGCATTAATGTAAGTGCACCATCACCAGAGCCGTGTGTGACATGGGGCCTTGGATGCTCTGGCAGGCGTGGAGATCATAGAGCTGTAGTTTTTAGATGAGAGGAGAGGTATGGTCATGGCTATGGGCTGGCTCTTTACATCTACAAGGCCATATGCAGGCACTCATAGCTTGTCTGCCAGGAAAGGAGGTACTAGAATTCTTTAGTGTTTGTGTCATCTAATATCATGGCAGTAGCATTCCCCCAATGACCTTACTTCAGGGATGGGGAAGCTGTGGCCCTCCAAATATTGTTGGACTCCAACTCCCATCATTACCAGCCAGCATGGACAATGGTTAGTGATGATGGCAGAGGTTAAAAGGTAGGCTTTCTCCTATTCTTCAAATGCACGTTTAGGAAAGGAATTAAGTTTCTAATCCACTTCACTGTTTGGAAGGATGGAACTGGCTGTGCTAATAATTTCAGATTTAAAAAGCTAGAGTTTTAAAAAAGCATGATCGTGTGTGAATTCAATGTTGTGCCATCAGAGAAGATCTTTGGGGCAGATATTCAGGACCCCATTCAGTAGAATGAACCGGAGGTCCCCCAACCACAGCAGGGCTGGCTTACTACATTGTGAAGTAAGGGAAGTAGAACCCATTACCATCTAAAGGGAGTCTCTCCCAAAAGACCATGAACTCTCGAGTAGGACAGGGGAGGATTTTGGTTCGCTCCACAATTTGGAGCAAACCTCCCTAGTCCACATCCGGCAGATCATACCCAGATTGGAAGGTAGGCATGCAGATTAGATCACAAATCGACAGACTTTTCCAAGCATGGTCTGCTCATGCTTACTGTTGCAGTTGTTGTTGTAGTTGTAGGTATTAGCATGAGTGTTTTTCCTTCTCAATATAGTCGGCAAGGGCTTTCTGTTTTTTTTGTTTTCCCTTTCTTTTTACAAACCATTTCTAGTTGCGTAGAGAAGCATGAAAGCACACTGCTTTACCACACACACTAAAGTTTTTTAAGTAAAAAGCCCCAGGAAGTGGCAGTATATTATGACATGCCCCCACTTCCTGGGCAATTGTACAGAGAAAAAGATGGCTTCCTCCAAAGGTACATTTTTAAAGCTTATGTATGGATCTTTTAGGGTTTTGCCTAAAAATCTGCATGATCAGTCACCAGAACAGACTCTTGTGCAAGGGACATGAACCAAATTAAGACCATTCCGTCCATCCCTACTTGTGTCTAAAATTCCCTAAGTGTACCACTATGTGTGTGTGTTTGTGTGTGTGATCTAATCTCCTAATCTTCATGCCTTTCCAGGATTATATCCATAGCATCCATGGTAAAGAAATGGACCTACTCCGCACCACCGTCAAGGTGCCTGGCAAACGCCCACCTAGAGCCATCTCTGCCTGCGGTGCCTCCTCAAGCATCAATGGCTTGGTTAAAGACGTGAGCAGCGTTGGAGTTGGGGACACCAGCAGTGAGTGACTTGTGCCCATGTCAGGAACAGGGGACAGATTTGGCATGGGAGGGCAGAGTGGTGAATGTATCTCCTGACCTTAAAAAAAAAGTTGAGGCAGTCAGAGGGGAGAACAGATTTTTGTCTATAGGATGAGACCCTGTTTGTACAGCCTGTATATTTTCCCTTGGTGGATCTAATAACTGCGGAGATAGAGGGGCAGGAAAACAATGTAGTGGGACAGAGTTAAACCCTTTCTCCCCCAGTGTTGCTCTTTTGGTTTGTCAGAGACCTCTGTGGCTGCTTCAAAGACAAGGAAAGCAAGTCAGGAGATCTGATAGAGTATCTCCTGCATCACATTTCTTTTTGGTCCTTACCTGGCCTAGGGATGCCTAAATAAGCTACTTTTTGTGTCAGCTGCGTTTTCTCCCCATTAGCTGTGTCATAAAAATCACAGTGCTTTGTGCCCTGTTCTGTAACACGGTACTAAGTAAAGGATACAAAAAGGTCTCTGTGTGTCTTTTAGAGAATTGGCTTCCTTTTACACATTTGCCTGGCATTTGCGCAAGGTATGTATTTGCATTCGGTTTTGGTCATGCTTTTTAAAATTGGTCCCTATTTATTTGTTTTTCTGATTCCTGCCACTACCAGCTTTAGGCTGTTATCAGCAGTTTCCTAAGCAGACCTCTCTGTTGTTGGAATGTACAGAGTCTTCAGCACTGAGCTGAGCAAGTAGCATTCTTTCTAATGCATTAGCTCCTGATAGTCCTTCCTCCTGAGAAGCCCAGTTCTCTTGACCTCACTTCCCACTTGGACACACTTTGGGTTGTAGCCAACTAAGTTTTACTCAGAGTAAACTAAGAATGGATGAGAAATGTAATTCACTTTACATTTCAAGCCAAATCTATCAAATTCGTACTTTCCAATACAATATGAAAACCGAAACACAGCCACCCTTTGAATTTTGCACTTATTTTAATTTGGAAATGCAGTTCATCAACCAAACAATGCATTTGTCAGGTAAAAGTGTGCACGGAAATGAATATATGAGTGAAAATAACATACAAAAATGCATTAGATTATGAAAAACTGCTGGCAAAAATGTGTACATTTGTCAAAACTGCCTAAAATGTGTTTCTTAGGAGAAATTCGCACTAAAATGCTGAAGAATTTTCACGAGGATTTTTTTTTAAAAAACCACGCACATTGCTGCAGGAATGTGGAGAACAGAATTCAAGACTGGAAAAATGAGAAACAGAGAGAACCGAAATTAACATATCCTTCCATCCCTAGAGTAGACCCATTGATATTAATGTATGTTAATGTAGTCATGCCTATTAATTTCAGCAGGTGTGCTCTGAGCATGACTAACATGGATACATCCTTTGCGTCTAGCTGTCTCCCAGTATTGATCCTAAAGCAGCCTTAGAGTTTCCTCCCACAAACACCATCCCCAAATGCATGTGTGTGCTGTGGGCTGAAGAGCTTAACTTGCTTGAACACCACTGCCGTTCATGTCATGAGTGGAGATCAAAGAATATGCAAGTGAAGTTGCTTGTGTCTCTTTTAAGGAGAGGTACATATCCATGCCTTTTTTGCCTGGGCTTACTCCTGCAAGGCCGTTATGGGAGAGCAAACATGGCCTCTGTTATTTTTGGTGTGCTTTCTGATTAGAGTTGGATCTTGGAATTTGTAGTTCCCAATTTTCATGTTAGCATTTGCAGCACTGTTACTACCCAAAATCCTATATGCTTCAGCAAGGCGGGGTCCCATGCCACAGCAGTAGGGATGGAAAGACCTGTCCATTCGGTTCTCTCAATTCCTCATTTTTCTAATCTTAAATTCAATTCTCCACATTTCTGCAGCAATTTGCAATTTTTTTTAAAAAAATTATCATGGAAATTCTTCAGCATTTTACTGTGAATTTCACCTAATAAACACATTTGTATGCAGTTTGGACTAATGTACACATTTTTGCAAGCAATTTCCCTCAGTTTAATGCATTTTTATATGTTCTTTTCACTCATATATCTATTTTTATGCACACTTTCCTCTATGCTTTTTTGTAAATACTGTTTTATAAACACTATTTGGTTGGCAAACTGCATTGCAAAATTTGAATAAGTGTGAATTTTGAAGGATGGCTGTGTTTTGGTTCTCATACTGTTTTGGAAAGTGCAGATTTGATTGATTCCGCTTGAAATGCGAACTGAACTGAATTTCTCGCCCATCCCTACACAGCAGTAACATTTGTTGATCTTGTCACTTTGTTCTTCAAGAGGAGGAGTATAATTATGGTTCTTATGATTATTATCCCACCCTTCCTCCAAGGAGATCAGAGTTGGGGTATATGGATCCCCACATCTACTCTTTATGCTCACAACAACCCAGGTTGTTGTTGAGAGAAAATGATTACCCCAGGCTTACCCAGTGAGCTCTATGACAGAATGGGCATTTCAACCCTAGTCTCAGCCCTACATTTCGTCCACAACAGCACCCTGCCGCTCATGTGGCAAGGTCCCCTACCAGTGGCCCATCTCTCTAGGGACTACTAACACAGATACAAGCCACATGGTGTCCCCAGGCACTTTGGCTGGCAGACTACAAAGGCTGATGCTGCATTGTGAGGCCCTTCCATACTCACGTGAGGTTTCTGTGGCAGAAACCAGGCTGCAGTGATAGTGTAAAATTTAGACCTAAGACACTTGCCTGTCTGTCAGGGAAGGAATACTTTGTGTTGTTTGCCAGTGTAGGTGTGTATATAATTACTGCTTGTTAGTTCACACTCTTGGTAAGTTGTGATCCCCTGTGAAATTCCAGTGACTCGAGAAGCGAGAGGGGGAAGGCACTCACACTCTTCCCCCCTCCTTTGCACTATGATTAAATGCACTCACACTTTTGTTTAACCTTAATTAGTAACAACCAAGAAGAGTGTAACAGATAGAATTTATGAAAAACAACAAATATTTTTTTTAAATTAGGGGCTGCTTCAAACATGATGTATCTTCCTATGTGGAGAGCACTCCCATACTGGGGGCACGGAGGGAAACTCATGTGTCATGCATGGTTGAAAATGTATGTTTCACTGCATGTATGCAGGCTGGGTAATTATGATGGACCCCAAGAGTTGAACAACTTTCGCCCAGTTTCTAATTTACCATTCTTGGGCAAGGTGATCGAATGAGTGGTGGCCAAGCAATTACAGACACACTTGGAGGAAGCAGATTATTTAGATCCGTTCCAATCGGGTTTCAGGACTGGACATGGAACTGAAACAGCCTTGGTCGCACTGGTGGATGATTTAAGGAGGGCGTTGGATAGGAGAGAATATGCATTCCTCGTCCTCCTGGATCTCTCAGCGGCTTTCGATACCGTCGACCACGGTATCCTCCTGGATCGCCTGGAGGGAATGGGAATAGGGGGCACTGTTCTACGGTGGTTCCGTTCCTATCTCTTGGAAAGGCATCAACGGGTGGCATTGGGGGATGAGGTTTCAGACCCTTGGCCTCTCAATTGTGGTGTGCCACAGGGTTCTATCCTCTCCCCCATGCTATTTAACATCTATGTAAAGCTGCTGGGAGCCATCATCAGGAGATTTGGGCTGTGGTGTCACCAATATGCAGATGACACCCAGCTCTATCTCTCGTTCAAGTCCTCACCAGAGTTGGCTGTGGATACCATTTCCAAGTGCCTGGAGTCCGTAAGTGAATGGATGGGAGGCAATAGGCTGAAACTAAACCCTGACAAGACCGAGGTGCTGCTCGTGGGTGACAAGGGAAGGTTAGGAGATGTAGACCTGGTGCTTAATGGGGTGAAATTGCCCCTGAAAGACCAGGTCCGTAGCCTCGGGGTCATTCTTGACTCCCAGCTGTCCATGGAGGCTCAGGTCTTAGCAGTGAGCCGGGCAGCTTGGTATCAATTACATCTAATACAGAGGATGCGACCCTACCTTCCTGTCCATCTTCTCCCACGGGTGGTACATGCCCTGGTCTCCTCTCGCTTGGACTACTGTAATGCGCTCTACGTGGGGTTACCCTTGAAAACAGTCCGGAAATTACAGCTGGTACAGAATGCGGCAGCACGATTGATTAAGAACAGCCGCCGCCGTGATCATATCACTCCGGTGTTAGAAGATCTACACTGGTTACCAGTTGTTTACCGGGCCCAATTCAAGGTGTTGGTACTAACCTTTAAAGCCCTATACGGTTGGCCCAGTTTATCTAAAGGAGCGCCTCCAACATCACCAAATATGCCGCCTTACGAGATCGGCCACTCAAGACCTTCTCTCGGTCCCACCAGTAAAAACAGCTAGGCTGGTGCGGACCAGAGAGAGGGCTTTCTCGATTGTGGCCCCCACCCTCTGAAATTCTTTGCCCTATGATCTCCGCCATGCCCCCTCCCTGCCAAGTTTTCGTCGAGCCTTGAAGACCTGGCTATTCAGGCAGGCCTACAAGATCCCGGGAGTAGATTAATTTTATCTTGCTACAGCTTTGGATGTGTTTTAGATTAATTTTAGATTGAAGTTTTGGTTTTTATGTTGTATTTTATTGTTGTATTATTTTTACATTGTACGTCGCCTAGAGTGGCCGCTGACCCGGCCAGATAGGCGACCAAGAAATAAATTATTATTATTATTATTATTATTATTATTATTATTATTAATAATAATAATAATAATAATAATAATAATAATAATAATAATAATAATAATAATATACTACATGTATGCACAGTGAAAGAGATGGGTTTGTGATTGTCAGGTATGATCCTCTACATGTGGGTATTAAACTTGAATGTTTTCCGTGCAGGAAATTTTGAAGTGGCTGCACCTGAAATGTTTTTATTCTAGTAATTTAGAGAGAGAAATTGAAAAAGAAGTCAGCCCCTCCTTAAAAAGTGAATCAACTCGGAAAAGGAAATAAAAAGCACACTCTGCTTGCAGTGTAATGTATTATTGCATAATAATCAAAGACATAAATGAAACCAGAGGATTCCATGTGAAGCACATGGACCACATAAAACTGACTAAGAGTATCAAATCATAACAATGAGGAGTGGGGGTGGGGGGACATGACCAGAAAAGTGATGCCTGAGTGCTCAAAAGTCTGCAAATGTGCGTAATATTTCCAGTTGTTACAATTAAATCCCAATGGAAGGCCAAGCCCTGGATCTGTTTTGGAGTATGTTTATATTCATAGGAAGCAACATTAAAATGGAGAAACAGCTTCCATTTGTGATCGAATTATGACAGATGAAAATAGACATATCTTCCCTCTGAGGTGGTCCCTTTAAAAGGAAATGTGCATTCCTATGGTAAAGATGTCTGGCAACTCAGTACATTTCAGCCAAACAACATGCAGTTTGCTCCCTGAAAGGGTGATTTTTCCCTTCCCCTTCCTCCTCGTTATAGACAGAATGTTACATTGAAACTTCTTACATCCAGCATAGGATGTAAAAATCCATGCAGCGGACCTATACCTCTCATGACTCAGCAGTACCCCAGTCATCCAGGACCAACTTCCAGGTTCTTGTCACTCCTCCTACAATTTCTGCAGTGTTGGGAAGACAGCAGAAGCAGGAGGTTTAATGCCACCTTCTCAGACCTGTCCCATGGTCGTTTCTTCTAGCCAGCCTGGCAACGTACCTCAAAAGAGCCAGCTTCAGTAAAGCTGTCCTGTTTTGGGCACCAACACTTCATTTTACCATAGATGGCCAGGCAAGCGACTATTTGCAAGGTATATCGAGCCCCTGATGATAGATCACCATTCATGGCTGGTGGGTCACAAGTTGTATACGCCTGGTGCCTGGGATACTAGTAACAAAGGCAGCTTTCTCCTCTCACATGATTACAGCAAGTGAATTTCACAGCATCTTTGGATTTTCTGGTGAGGGATACTGCTGCATACGTCTCCTACTCTGTGAAGAAGCCCTGATCTAATGTAATCAAAGTTCCAATTAAAAAAATTATTATGAATTTTGGCTTTGGACAATTAGTTTAACTTTTTCAATGAGATCATACTTTTTGTACCAAACTTTCTACCAGTGCCAAATTGAATTGGAGCATTTACTTAAAGCCAGTAAAGTTTAATTCACAAACCTGGAGAACAGAGTGCTGCCTCTGGCCCCAGGGTGGGGAAAACAGTTGTAATATAATGAAAGAGTGACCCCTACAGGAGGTCTTGCAGTTCAGTAGCTCCAGAATTTTCCCTTCTATACGCAGAACATATCATACGGAAAGCGGGCTTGGACCAAGATGAAGGAGATGTGAAAATTGGAGGGAGAAATATCAATGATTTAAGATATGCAGACGATACCATACTTCTAGCAGAAACCAGTAATGATTTGAAACGAATGCTGATGAAAGTTAAAGAAGAAAGCACAAAAGCAGGACTACAGCTGAATGTCAAAAAGACTAAAGTAATGACAACAGAAGATTTATGTAACTTTACAGTTGACAATGAGGACATTGAACTTGTCAAGGATTATCAATACCTCGGCACAGTCATTAACCAAAATGGAGACCATAGTCAAGAAATCAGGCTAGGACTGGGGAGGGCAGCTGTGAGAGAACTAGAAAAGGTCCTCAAATGCAAAGATGTATCACTGAACACTAAAGTCAGGATCATTCAGACCATGGTATTTCTGATCTCTGTGTATGGATGTGAAAGTTGGACAGTGAAAAAGGTGGATAAGAGAAAAATCAACTCCTTTGAAATGTGGTGTTGGAGGAGAGCTTTGCGGTAATACCATGGACTGCGAAAAAGACAAATAATTGAGTGTCAGAACAAATTAAACCAGAACTGTCACTAGAAGCTAAAATGGTGAAACTGGTGTTATCATACTTTGGACATATAATGAGAAGACATGATTCATTAGAAAATATAATAATGCTGGGGAAAACAGAAGGAAGTAGAAAAAGAGGAAGGCCAAAGAAGAGATGGATTGATTCCATCAAGGAAGCCACAGACCTGAACTTACAAGATCTGAACAGGGTGGTTCATGACAGATGCTCTTGGAGGTCGCTGAGTCATAGGGTCACCATAAGTCGCAGTCGACTTGGAGGCACATAACAACAACAACATGTGGAGGCTAAAAGGCTGAGTCTCTAAGTGCCCACCCGGTTTAACATAGGGGGAGGCACATTGGTAGTAGAGGGCAGAATTGGGGGCCTAACCAGTGGCCAGTTTCGCTTCTTGAGCTCCCAAATATTTTGAGCTGAAAATATGTTCCAGAGAGGTTTAGCCTTAGCCCTAGACACTGTGCTGTGATTTCCCAGGGGTCAGAATCATAAAATGGCTGTTTAAATAACCAGACCAGGTTATATTGCTTCCCCAGGCTGTAGTCTAGGGCAGGGATCCCAAACCTTTTTGATCCCAGTGGCACATATGGAAATCTTAAAAAACTGTCGTGGGCACCACAAAATGCCCATTTCACAGAAGAAACACTGGTGATGCTCAGAATCCATGCCCCTCAAAACAACACACAATACATCTTCACCTCCAACAAAACATAGCAGGTACCCCTACCAAATCCCCTCATTTTTTTTAAAAAATGGGAAGAGCAGGGTACCTTGGCAGGCACCAAGTGGGGTGTCATAGGGGTCCATATTTACCCTATGGAGTCTATGTTGGGGAACTCAGATCTAGGAAACTAGAATACTCACCCCTTGGCAGGCCACAAATTACCCTTATGTACAAGCTTTGCATGCACAAGGAGTAGTTCCCAGGTAGTTCCCAGCTGTTCCATTTAAAAGCTGGGGAAAACCTCTGAAGCTTTAAAGTACTTTTGGGAATCAGAGTAGACAATTCTGGGCCAAATGTACCAGTGTTCTGACTAAAACAGCTTCATAAGTTCATTATTTTCTTTTATTCTCTCTATAGCTTGCCCCAGTCCAGGTCTGCTGAATCCTCCAGTTGACCCAGCGATCAAACTCTTAGGCAAACCTGAGCGCCTGCAGCGCTCTGTGTCCTCTTCCAAGGCTGGTAAGTTCATAAGAACATAAGAAGAGCCCTTTTAGATCAGGCCAATGGCTCATCTAGGCCAACATCCTGTTCTCACAGTGGCCAACCAGAAGCCTGCGAGAAACCCACAAGCAGGACCTGAGCATAAGAGCACCCTTCCCTCCTGCGGTTTCCAGCAATTGGTATTTGGAAGCATACTGCCTCCGCCTAGGGAGGCAGAGCATAGCCATCATGGCTAGTAGCCATTGATAACCTTATCCTCCATGAATTTGTCTAATTCTCTTTTGAAGCCATTAAAGATGGTGGTCATCGCTGCCTCCTGTGAGAGCGAATTCCATAGCTAAACTGTGCAAGTCATGAAGAAGTACTTTCTTTGTCCCAAATCTTCCAACGTTCAGCTTCATTGGATGTCCATGAATTCTAGTGTTATGAGGGAGAAAAGCTTTTCTCTATCCATTTTCTTCATGCCATGCATAATTTTATAAACTTCTGTCATGTTGCTTCTTACTTGCCTGTGCTCTAAGCTAAAAAGCCCCAGATACCACAACCTTTCCTCAAGTTCAGTACAGACCTGGAAGCACCTGTGGAGCAGGGAGACAATGCTGGGAAAGGGTTAGGCTCCTTGGACCCAAGGAGAAAGGATTAGCTGCCAGCCATGTGATCTGTTTCTCCCACATGTTTCTGCAGAGGTGGCCATGGCTGCAGAAGGGCTATCCAGTCCCGGCAGCAGTGGCAAAGACCCGCCTCCATCCCCTATGATTGACAGGAAGAAGCATAGACGGAAGAAATTGACAACACCTTCAAAAACCGAGGGGTCAGTTGGGCAGGCAGAAGGTAAGAGGCAGCTGTCAGTGGTAGTGCTTGTTAAAGGTGAGGTCAATCTTGGAGACTGGCCCCTGATAACCTCACTGTTTGCCCCTCCAGAATGTGGGGAGAGACATAAGAGTGATGTGTTGAGCTGATTTTTAAAAATTATGCCTATGGTGACATCACACTGGCCCAATACTACACATGTTGTGTGTTTCCATTTTTGAGACCTTAGAAATACCACTCCCATTGTATGCTAGGGCAGGAAAAGCTGTGCTCCAAGCCGGCTTACAGCTGATATATGTGCATCTTTAGGACTGCACGTATTTGTAACAACGGGGGGTAAAGCAACCTCATTTGAAGTAAATAGCCATGTTCCTGGGGACTGCATTCCAATTTGCTGGAGTGACATTTTCTTCACAGGAGAAAGTGAAGACTACCTTCCACAGTGCAGATAACATCTACCATGAACTTCCAAGTACTCCATACAAATGCCCAGTTCACATCATTCTTCTACCTCAGAGAAATGTGGGGAATGATGCTGTGAACCAGACCTCTGTGGGATTGAATATTTACTTGATATAGGGCAGGGGTGATTGATAGGTGGGTGAGGCCACCCACCTGTCAGTCACCTGACATCACCATGAAGTCAAGCTGGTCTTCAAGGGAAAAATATTCCTTTGCATGAGTTGGCTCCCCTTGTGAGCTCCAGTCATATGTCAGGGATGGAGCAAGTGGGCGTGGTTGGAGGGAAAACAGTCTCAAGGACCACATTAAAACCTCTGCTGGGCCTAATTTGGTCTCCAAACTGGAAGCTCCCTATGCCTGATCAAGGGGGGGGTGGTCACATTAGTGGTGGGGAACCTGTGGTTCTCCAGATGTTGTTAGACTCCCAACTCCCATCAGCTCCAGCCAGCAATGCCAGTGATCAGGACTGATAGGAGTTTGGGACTCCAACAACATCTGGAGAGCGACAGGTTCCCCATCTCTAAACTAAATGTTACCCGTGTGTTGGGGGTGGGGAGAATGTATGAACTGGTGCTATTATTTAAATTTTTAAATGCTATTCCCGGGAAGAAGTTCAAATAGTGGCTATATTCACACCTAACACAAAGCCATAAACTTTGGTATGGTAAGCTATACTATACATAATCTGCACACCAACACAAGCGTCCCCGTTTCATATGGCTGGGTCAACAAACCACAAAGGGCTTAGCTTAGCATGACATCCAAACCTAGGGTCATGGTTTGTTTTGCCCTAACAAACCATGATTGCTAAGCCAACAGCAATTCATGCTTTAAGATGTCACGCTAAGGTAAACCCGTCCATGTTCCAACATTATGCCAAGCTCATGTGAAAGGAGGAGTGAAGCAGGTGTACCAGGGCTGCCTGCACAGTATAGTCTACTGAACCATAGCTTATGACTTACTGTTACATGTAAGCAGGGACATTGCCTCCCATTGCCACCATGGGCAGGAGAAAGGGCGGGATATAAATCTAATAAATAAATATATAAATAGTAACATGGAGCACAAACCACTGAGAACCCTACTAAAATAAGCAGGAGCTATGCAAGGAGCTTATTTCAGCAGTGCTTACACTAGAGGATTTTCCCATGGATTCTAGCCTCTAGGTAAGGTCTGCCTATCACGCTGAATAGCGCTTGATATCCGCATCCTTAGGCAGTTGCTTCACCTTAGTTTGTTTCCTAGGGCTGCCTCTGGTAGTTCTCCCATGTTACGTTTAGCAATCGTGATATGTTTTTTTTCCAAAAAATCTGCGAGAGACAAAAAGACCATTTTGTGAAAGCACCCAGAGGGACCATGGCCCCAGGAGACTTGCATGATCTAGAACATGGGTGGCTAACCCCCCTGGCCTAGTGCCCTGATGGTTTCCCCCAAACAAATCTTCCCCCATTTTGGCAGCAGCAGAATTTTTTTTAAAACAAAATAGACACAAAGAGCATAAACCTCTTTGCCCAGCCCAGCAGTTTGATGGAGATGCAAATCCCTCCCTCCCTGATAATCAGATGAATCGTTTGATGAGTGGAGAGGGGACAATAACCCATCTTCCCAAGCTGATCTGCCTAGTTCAGCTGAGGAGGGGTGGTCTGTATGTATGTGGTCTGTGTGTGCATGTGAAAAGAATATGTGCAAGAGTGTGGGGTAGCCACACTCACTTTTAGCCTCACACCCCACTGGCATGTGGCCCCTTGGAGAACTGGCCAAAGAGTTTTTAAAAGTTAGCCACTCTTGATCTAGCAGAAGGTCTGCGCTGTCTTTAGCCTGCCCAGGCCCAAGAAGTACAAAGTGAGTTGAAGTGAAATAGTATTGGGTGGGGAAGGGGAAGCTGTGAGACTAGACTATGGGGAGGCCATGCTGAAACCAGTGGGGTTTGTGAAAAGTAACACTGCCTCAGCTTCTGAGTCCAGAAGGGACCATGCCAAGTCCGACTAGGCTGCTCACGCTCACCCCCACATCTTCCGTTCTGTCTGCACTAGGCAGCTGCTGCAAAGCCTTTCATTTCCACTCTGACTGTGATTTCCCTGTATGCCCCCTTGCCCAGTAAGGGGCTGTTGTGGGATTTGCCCAGCTTTTCCCCTCACTGTCCCTTGCAGCGCTTCACACGTCCACTGCCACCCCTGGGCCTGTGGGTTCTGATAGCCTCTGCTTTTTTATTATAATTTTTTTCCTCCTCTGAACACTCTCCCCTTTCTTCTTTTCCTCCCTTCTCTTTCTCTGCCTCTCGCTTCCTGCTTCCCCTCCGGACCCTCTGCAGCCAAGCGTAAAATGTGGAAATTAAAAACCTTTGGTAGTTTAAGAAATATTTATAAAACAGGTAATGAGCGGCGGTGGCAGATGCGGGCTCTTTTTGTGCTGTGGCACCCGTTGCATGCAATTGTGCTGATGTGCGGCCTGCGTAGATGTCTGTCCCCAAAATGCTTTCCTCACAATCAAGAAAACTTTCATCCTATTCTGCCTCTTCCTAACAGTCCTCCAGCCACTGGGGGAGTGAATGTCCCTCCCTCCTCACAAGGGTTATGGAAAGATGGCTGAGCTCCCAGAATTCCTTTATGACAACAATTTTCAAACTGTATGTTCTAGAGAGCCCTGCGGTACCTCAAACACTTATCAGAGGTTCCACAATTGGAAGATCATTATATGACAGATAAGCCCCATTTCCAGCCCTTCACACATACTGTGTGCCCTAGAATATATTCCCCCAGAATCCTCTGCCATGCACAGAGGTTCCTTGGCAAAGTCAGTTTAGAAAAGAGAGCCCTGAAAGGGGAGTTTTGAAAATGATTGCCTTGTCACATCAGGCCCTTTTTCATCCCCCATTGTTTTTTGTTTTTGTCCTTCAGTCCATCCTAATGAAGAGTTCTGATTAAAGCTTGCTTGCTTGTTTGTGACCTTTTAGTTGGTCTTGCTAAAGTTCCTACACTACCATTAACTTTTAGATCTTTTCTTGAAGGCTCTGCAATAGGGTAGTGAGTTGAAAGTGATATTTATTAATTACAGGTGTATTCCACTCCTTCTCTAAGGAGTTCAGGGTTCTTCTAAACTTCTCCCTGATTTTATCTTCCACAACCCAAAGTGACTTGCCCAAGTTTCAAGACCAAGTGAGAATGTAAACCTGGATCTCCCTGCTCCTATAGCCCAACAGTAGCCAATACACCATACTGATCCTGTTTTACACGGTATGGGATACACTCATAATTTTTGTCCTGTTGCTGTCAGAGCTGGAACAGGTCTCTAAGTGCTACCAAAAAAAAAAGGACAAAGCAAAGATTACAACAGGGCAAAAGGTAATGAGTGTGTATAACACCACACATAACAAAGCCCCAGTAGATACCACCTCCAACTTGGGGGTGTGGTGGGGAGGGGGGGGCTGTGTCTGCTTCCAGCCCAAGAGATGCACAAGGCCAGACAAATTATGAAACATCCGGACTCAGACCAAAAGGTTCCCTCCTCCGCATGATCTCCTGCCAGCCACTGGGTGGGGAAGCAGGTCCACGGTCATTTCTGCTCACCTGAGCAGGCCCCACAGTTTGCTCTTGCCTTCTGAGGCTGCTTTTCTTCCACCACCCCTGTCCTTCTCCTGTCAAAGCAATCAATGGAGCTGGGAACTGGAACCATCCATGCTTGGCTTCTCCTGCTTCCTAGGACTGCCATCTTGATTCGCTTTTGAGTGGCCACTTATGCAAGCCACAGTCAAGCAGGTCTGGGACTGGGGAAACCCACATTCAACCCTCCCTCTCCACCAACCCTACAGTGTGTGCCATGCTTCCAGTCCCTCCATCTGTAGCATAGGGATTATTAACAATCTGCCTTACAGCGCTGTTGTGAGACAGCAAGCAAAAAAGCAAGCACATATAGTGCTCTGCAATTTAAGAGTGCTATGTAAATAATTGTTCAGTCACAAATGGGTTTGAATATAGGCAGTGGCAAATATTTGAATAAGTGTAAAATGGGATTCCTTCCTCGAGGTGTCAGTCTTCTAACACTGTCTCAGGCTCTCCTTATGGGGCTTAGGGCTGTTAACTAGCACCAGCCATGGCTGCTCTCCATGCCATTCCTCTTGCAGGATCATTGTTGGACAAATGGGCATCCTACCCATCCCCGGGTGTGTTGAACCTGTCCCCCTAGGTGAGCATAGGGAAGGAAACTGTCCCCAGTGCTGGTTGAAAGCTGTAAGATTTATCCAGCCTCAGCCGTGGTCCTGCCTGAGTCTGCTCTTTTGCACCCACAGAGGAGGAGAACTTTGAGTTCATCATCGTCTCCAGCACAGGGCAGACTTGGCACTTTGAGGCCAGCTCCATTGAAGAGAGGGACTCCTGGGTCCAGGCCATCGAGAGCCAGATCTTGGCTAGCCTGCAGTGCTGCGAGAGTAGCAAGAACAAGGTATTGTTCCCCTCTACGCACCCACCCACCCACTCTGCCCTACGATGATCTCTAAGCCCGCTTGTCTTTAATATTGATTGCCCATGTAGCTATTGGTATCAAACAATCCATGTACATGGTACCATGCAGAGTTATATACGTGGGGCTTTTCCGCAGTGGGTCCTCATTTATGGAATGCTCTCCCCAAGGAGGCCTGCTGGGCACCAACTTTGTCATTGTTTTGGTGCTAGGCAAGGACATTTTTGTTTTTCCAGGCACTTTGGCAGTGTCAGTGATGTTTTTACTCTGAATTTGTTTTTAATATCTTTATGTACTTTTTATTACTATATTGCATTCCGGATGTAAATTGGTCTAAAACAGGCGATGGGAAAACAACAGGGAGCGACAAGGAGAGGATGGAAAAGGCAACTCTCATAAAAACTATACAAAACAAATAGTGAAAACAATTGAAATAAAAAAAACACATTGGGTAAGCTTGGGAGGGATTCTTGGCAGACCTCCCTATGTGGAGCATTCCATAGGAAGGCAGGGAGTCCCGTCATAGAGCATGCTCCTTCCTGTGATCCCATTAATCTCAACTCAAATACAGAAAGTACATAGTGCAAGACAATATCTCCAATAGCAACAGCCCTGTTGCAGTTGGGGGTGAAGGTTGACATCACATGCAAAAGAAGAACTTCACTCAAAGTTTGAAGAGGGATTTCAGAGAAGTGCAGAAGGGGGCTGTTCCCACTTTTAACTCTCACCTTGAGGAATAAGGGGGATAAAGGGCTGGCAGCTTTCATGGCACTTAAGCCTCAAGTGTTGAAAAAGGCTAGCAGAAACATGCACATTCTAGCTCATACCTTTGTCCTCTCTGTCATCATCCCTACAGGCTCGGATGGACAGTCAGAGCGAAGCAGTGGCAATCCAGGCCATCCGTAATGCCAAAGGCAATTCCTTATGTGTGGACTGCGGGGCCTTGAGTAAGTCTTTCTCTCCTGTACGCAGAAGGATCTGATGGGGTTGTTGGGCTTTTTTCTTGGGCAGCAGTGATTGATCCTTGGGTATTAGTAGCACTAAAGCCATTGAGATATCAGTGCTGCCGTTTGGCATCCCATAGCTCTGCTTTCTTTCAGTTCCTTAGGCACGGGTAGCTCCCTTTTAGCACACTGGTTAATCCTGTCTGGAGACAGAGAGCCCAGGGAGTATTACTACCGCTTCTGTTTAACATTTATTTTATGTGCTGGATGCTGTGACCGGACAAAGAGAGGATGTGGCTTCTGCCCAGAGACTTAAGGATCTATAATAGACAAAACACCATGAGTGTGGTCAGGGGAGCAAGAATGAGCTGGGACTGACCATTTTTAAAAAGACGATTACGTTTTTTATCCTATCCTTATTCCAGGCAGCTCAGAAGAGCATATAATCCCTGCTCTTTTATCGTTACAACAGCAGTATGAAGTAGGTTCAGTTGAGAGAGTGCAATAGGCTCAAGGTCACCCAGGCTGCATAGACACCATACATTTGAAGCACATGGCTTCTCCCAAAGAATCCTGGAAACTGTAGTTTGGCCCCTACAGAGCTACAATTCTCAGCACCCTTAACAAACTACAGCTTCCAGGATTCTTGGGGGGGGTGCTTTAAATGTATGTTGTGCACATGGCCCCAGTTGCTTCATAGAAGAGCAGGGCCCTGAACCCAAGTCTCCCTGCTCTAAGGCCAACATCCTGTCCACTAAACCAGCCTCCCCCAACCTAGTGCCTTCCAGACATTGCTGGACTATAACTCCCCTCAGCCCTATTGGCATGCTGGCTGGGTCTGATGGGATTTGGAGTTCAAAAATCTGAAGAGCATCAGGCTGGAGAAGATTGCACTATACCAGACTAGCTTAAATAGGCTGGGAGTGAGGAGGGTCATGTAGCTGTGGAGGTGATGCTTGACATGATTTAGGCTGAACTGTGGTGGCAAATGAGGACATAGAGCCAATCCAACCAATCAGTCAAGGTATCTCCACCTTCACTGTCTGAGCAAGCCACACTCGTTGGGTGTCAGAGGGAAGGGAGAAGAGTGGTCTTGCTATGGCAAGGAAATTAAAACTGGTGTGGTGTAGTGCAGTGGTTCCCAACTTGGGGGCCATGATGTAATCCAGAGGGGGCCGTGAACAGTAAAGAAATGAATTATTTATTAGTTTTTTTTTTTATAAAGTATTCACTCCCTGGACACTGTCTGCTCCCCAGTGCCACTGCAGATGGCACCTTTCCCCAAATGAGAGGGGAGGACTTTGCTGAAGTGCCAGAGCATCTTTCAGGCGTGCCTATAAAACACGTGGCAGACTCTGAAGGAGGCTGAGGGTGGAGCTACCAGGAAGAAGAGGGGATTACTGTCACCATCTCCTGTCTCCTTGCACTGCCACTGCTGACAATGCCCTCGCTCAGAACGAGAGAGGGCTTTTAATGAAGCAAAAAGAAGCAAAGCTGCAAGGAAAGGCTACTTTCCCCCTTCTTTCTTGGCAGCCAGCCTGCCTGCCTTTCTTGGCTCCTGCTTTGTGGCCACCTCCTTTTAAAAATTATTCTTATTTGTGAGGCCACCCAGATCTCTCCTTCGGCTCAGATGGAGCTAAGGAGCAGTGAGGAAGCTTAGGACTTGCTGCCCCTCCATCTCTGAGGTGTGTGTGCCAGCGTCCCCCCCTTTCTTCCACCTACACTTCACACACCCCCGTTTCTGCCTCCAAGATGCTACAGCGATTGAGTCCCCCCTCCCATGTGCCCAAATGCATGCATGCCTGCAGATGCTTGTGTGCGTGCATGCGCTGATCTGTCTTCTGCTCTACTCTCATTCCCCAAGTGCATGCTAACCAGGTCATTAGTTCTGATGATAATAGCCTAAAAGCACTAACTCCCCTCCTTAATCTATCCACCCTTTTGTCTTCACAATCTAGCATCCGCACTACTACCACATTGTTGCTTTTTTATTTATTTATTATTATTGTTGTTGTTGTTGTTGTTGTTATTATTATTTTAAAAGCTCAGCAGGTTGACTGAGGCTGGGGTCCACGTACTGCAGCTGAAATGTATTTATTTAATTATTATTGCATTTATATCCCACCTTCCCTCCAAGTTGCTCAAGGTGGTTCACATGGTTCCCCCCCTTTCCATTTTATCCTTCCACCAGCCCTGTGAGATAGGTCAGGCTGAGAGATTGTCTGGTCCAAGGTCACCTGGGCTGGGTGGGGATTTGAACCTGGATCTTAGTAACAGTGTAGCCCTCTGGTGTTGGGAGACGGGACTGTATATCTTCAGACTGTGTGTGTGCGGGGGAGGATCCCAATTTGACTGGACCTTTGCATTAAGAAAAGAAAGCAACACCTCCCTGTCTGCAGGGAGCTTTTTATGGGAAGGGATATTTGTAGATGTGATTTTTGCCATGTACCATTTTTTCAATTAACAGAGACTAAAATTACAATTAGCATGGGGGGTGTCATGAAATCTTTCGAGTTTGCAAAGGGGGTCCTATACTCATAAAGGTTGGGAACCACTGGTATAGTGGATAGATTAGCAGGATCTGCATTGCAAAGTGGTCTTTCCTCCCTGCCTGAGTGACAAGGAGTGTGTTCCCTCCCTGCTTGAGCAAGCAAGCTTTTGCAAGCATGGATCTGGCAAGCGAACACTCAGTGGGAGGAAATTTGGTCAGTGGGATTATGTGGGCACCTGCGCAGTCTATGTTGAAGACCCCTGAGGTTTATGGGTTCCCCAAATATGGATCAGAGTGTCAGAACAGGAGTGGAGAGATCCAGGTTCGAATCCCTCCTTCCTGCTCATGAAGTTTAGTTGGTGACTGTGGACCAGTTACCATCTCCCATCCTAACCTCACCATGCAGGGCTTAACCCATAGGCACATTGCCCTCTTTGAGAATAAAGTGACCTTGTCCTTTTTGAGAGGGAGATGCTTGTCTTCCCTGATTTCTGATTGGCCAAGTTTTCTTGCTCCAGATCCAACTTGGGCCAGCCTGAACTTGGGGGCACTGATTTGTATTGAGTGCTCAGGCATCCACCGGAATCTTGGTACCCACCTGTCCCGGGTTCGCTCCCTCGACTTGGACGACTGGCCTCTGGAGCTCACATTGGTGCTCACTTCCATCGGTAATGAAACAGCCAACAGCGTCTGGGAAAAGTGCACACAGGGACGGCGGAAACCCACTTGCGAGTCATCACGGTGAGTGCAGGCCAGGCTGCACATAAAAGAGTGACAGTGTAGCAGGGCTAGAGCCTTGGGAACCTAAGACTGCAGTCCTGCACAAGTTTACCAGAAGTTGTTGAACACAGTGGAAATTAACTTCTGAGTAAACATGTGCAGGATGACTCTATTAAACTACCATTTGAGGCAGGGACAAGGAACTTGTTCTCCAAATGTTGCTGGACTACAGCTCTCTGACCATTGGCTGGGGCTGATGGGAGATGAAATCCAGTAACATCTGGAAGGCCACAGGTTCCCCAGCCTGTGAATTAGGGAAAATCCAGCTAAAATTATGCACACTTAAGTTCCATAGATTTTGGGGGCGGGTGGAGGAACCTAAGCACAAGCTAGAGATGTGCTAGAATTCTGCCCAATTCAGATTTGGTACAGAATTTTCCATTAATTTGTTTATTTTCTATAGTTATGGATTGGATTTTTATGTAGCAATTTTCCACAACTATTTTTGAAAATTGATTTTTTTTAAAAAAAAGTCTGCCTCTAAAACTTCTATATTACAAATAACTTTCCTTTAAAAATATTAATATCACTCTATTTTGTGAGGGGGGAAAAATCCAGATTGGTAAAAGCAGCAACTAATGGACAAAGAATGAACTTGAATCGATACTGGTACTGGCCAATGGATCCCATCTCCTAGCACATGTGCAACTTTCTCTTAGAAACAGCTTGGGTTGTTGCATCCTTGACTGAAGTTTTCAGTAGTAGTTAGTAGCAAAATCATAATTATAAAGTCTGGATGCACAGCCCTTCCTATTTATCCTTACCTTGCTAGGCAGGTGCTCATTCTTCAATTGGCTGGATGATCTCTCTCTCTGTCTACATAAGAAGAACCACGGTGGGTGGATCAGGCTAACTGTTCATCTATTCCAGCATCCCATAATGGCCAGCCAGATGCCTCTGGGAACCCTCCCCATCCCACCCTCAAGCAGGGCTTGAAAGCAATAGTCTTCTCTGGTTGTCGTTTCCTAGCTATTGGCATTCAGTGGCATATTGCTTCTGGACCTGGAAGTTGCATAAAGCCATCATGACTAGTAACTCTCTCTCTCCTTAGGGAAGAGCGGGAGTCATGGATTCGAGCCAAATATGAGCAGCGGCTATTCTTGGCACCACTGCCCCCCTCTGAACTGTCCCTCGGGTGCCAGCTCTTCCAGGCCGTGCTGGACCAGGACCTGGGTGCTGTACTGTTGCTGCTGGCCCACAGTTCCAAGGAACAGATCAACACCCCCACTGGTGACAAAGACCAGCGCACGGCACTGCATGTGGCATGTGACCTGTCCCACGTGGTTATTACTCAGCTTCTGGTCTGGGTAAGTACTTGGCAGCAGACAGTGAGGCATTCTGGGAGTCTAGGGGAATGAGACGTTCTCTTTCAGACTCTCCTTGTCTGCCCTGGACCAAAGAGGATTAAGATGAGGAGGCATGCTATTAGAAAGAAAAACAAAAGCTAAAGGGGGTAACTGGCTAGATTGCTGGCTGAGGGCATACGACAGCCTGGCGCATTGGGAGTGGCTGCTGCATAGAGAGTGAGGAAGATATATTTATTGAAGGGCTTTTTGTAATAGATGGGCAGGTAGGTCTTAGCAAATTATTCATCATAGATGGATTGGCAGGCTCCAGAACAAACCAGGCCCTCCCCAAACTCAGCCTGCTCCCATCTGTAGAGGAAATGAGTGGCAAGGTGATGTCCCAGGGCTAGCAAGGTGTTCCAGCCTGCCATTACAAATTTGAAAAAAACATAAGCAGTGTTGATCAAAGCCTACCAAGGGAAGTAATACCGCAAGGGGGCAGGATGGAAGATGTGGCCCCTTCCCCAGGTTGGAGAGGAGCAATGGATGCAAAACCAAGCTGAGGGAGCAGCATGCACCATTGCCTCAGTGAAGTGCTAATTTCCCAGTCCTCTTTGAGGGAACTCAAGATATCCCTTGGGTTTCCTAACCACCATTCTTTTCCCTCACAGTACGGTGCTGATGTGAAGGCCCGTGATGCCATGGGGCACACAGCCCTCTTCTATGCCCGCCAGTCAGGGAGCCAGGAATGCACTGACATCCTATTGCAACATGGCTGCCCCAACGAAGGCTACAGCACTATCGCCACACCTGGCCTGCGCCGGAAGAGCAGCAGCGCCAGCGTGGGAAGGACCGAGGCCCGGACTGCCCTGGTGTAGCATTCCAGGGTGAGCCTCTTTCCCTATCCCAGTGGTGCAACAGGGGTCCAGCAACTGATGCCTCTTCTCCTTCGGGAAACCCCCCTCCCCTCTGGCATCTGGACTACATGCCAAGGAGCTTGGATCGCAACTTCCTGTCTCACGCAGGATGAGTTGGTGATGGAGACCACCCAGTGCTCCGCTTAAATGGCTCTGCTTGGCACAGGCCGTCGGCAGAACCACCTCAGCGGCTCACAACTTTCCCTCCTGCCAGGCCTTGAGCTGCTCTGCAGGTCTCCAGGACAAACAGCCATCTCTTCAGACAGGCCGGTGAGGTCTGCAGGGAGCATTGCGTCCCAGTGCTTGGAGTGAAGGATCAGGGCCCAGGACGGTTTTCTCTTCCCAGTTAATGGGGACTTTTAGAAATGAGGGGTGGGATGTGGGCGGGCAAGTGGTTACCGTGGGGTTTTCTTTTTCTTTCTTTCTGTGTTTGTAACAAACTTTGAAGGTGGAATGTAAATCAGTGTTATTGGAGTGGTCAGTGACCCAGCCTCACCTAAGTAACTCTAAGAGGGCCCAGAAAGTATGACAGTGGGGGAAGTGTTAAAAGTGGCCAAGAGAGTCTTGACTTGTAAGGCTGTACTAAGTGTGAAGGTGCCTGAGGTTTGGTAGGGGGGTTCATGCCATTTATGTTGCTTACGCCAGCAGTGGGGAGAACGTTTGGCCCGCCAGACCTTTCCATGTGCCAGGCCTCTCCAGATAAGCCATGGCCCCTTCCACTCGTGCACCGTAATTCTCCTCCATCTTGGTGCTTCGTGTGCACCCTGGAGACATGTGTGAAGACGCTACTTCAGTCTAGCACTTTTCCTGCCTTTCCAGAGGTTTATGGGTTTTTTGGTAGTTCAGCCTTAATTGTTCATACTCACTCCCCCTCCCCACCCCCCATGCCCCCACTACTGATCCAGCCCCTGATCAGCATCCTCTCTGCTATTGCTGATCCCTTCAAAGCACTTCCTGGTTCCTTGGGAGTGACCCTCAGTGAAGTCAACGCTCAGAGCCCTTCCTGCTTCTCAGGTGTGGGTGTTGTCAGCTGAGCTTACAGCAGCAGCTGCTGTGGCTTCTTTCTGGTGCAAAGATTGGCTGCTGGTGAAAAGCAAATGGGGGGGGAAGAGGCCACAGAACACGAGTGCTTTTTATGAAGGATCACGGAGGTGGGCGAGAAGAAGCAAGGGCCCTTTTTTCTGTCACCCACACCACCACAAGGATTTCCCTCTCTGACCGCTACTGCTGTTTTTACTTCATACAACTCTTTTTTCGCTGTGGTTAGCAGCTCTCCTGGGGCAAGCGTTTACACTCCTTGTGTCCCCATCCATGTGGCAGAAGCCCCCGTGTGGTTGTGACGAGTGTTGTAGTGGTCGCAGGCTTTATTTCAAATCTGTGATCAGGGTAATTGCAATGAATTGATTCCCTGTCTCCAATGGAGGCAAAGCTGAGTGGGGTAGGGGCCAGTGGAGCAAGGGTTGTCTCCCCTCGGTGGCTGCCTCCAGCTCTGTTGTGCTCAGTTCAAAGCCAGGCTGCCTTTTATTCTTCAGGGCTGCTTTGTCATCACTGGAGCTAATAAGCACATGGGCAAGAGGCACAAGCCCACCCAGGCCATATCAGCCCTAGAGGCCTCAGGCCTTCCTGAATTGGAACACACTCATGAATGTATTGGCAATTGTGTTGCACGAGACTCGTAGGCACTGGGTGGAGTTGGAAGGGCCCGCTGGCAAGGGCCTAACGTGGTGACGTTTGCCTCCTTCATTGGAGAGGGAAGAAAGTTGGGTCTGGCACAGCCGGCAGTAGACAGGGGCTACCCCTTCCAAGCTCCTCCTCTCCCTGCCTTGAGGACCAGAGCCGGTGGTCGTAAAGGGAAGAGGGGCTCTTTAAGAGTGAATGTAATTGATGCTCTTGGGACTGGACATTCAGCACAAGGTTCTGGGAGAGCCTCTTGTGCGAGCCCTCATAGAGGGGTGGGATACAATACCTCCTGGGGAAATGTGAGGTTTGGGAGCGGGGGGATGGGATGCGGACGTGCCAGAGCTGATGGTATTGGCCCTGTGCAGCTGTTGTAATCTCTTGGATTGTAACTTGTAAGTATGTGACAATGTAAGAAGATGTAATAACAAAGATGGTTATTCCTTCTTGTGACTATTGTGTAGAGTTGGATTGCTGGTGGGTGGGAGTAGATCCTATTCCATTTCCATCCTTCTTTCGTGAGATTAAAATAGGAAATGGAGGGCTGGGAGGATGGTGGCTTTTAAGACCAGCCTGATTGATTGTTTGATTGATTGAGTGAGTGAGTGAGTGAGTGAATATGGAAGGAGAGAAGTGACTGTGGCCATTGTCCAAGAGGTCATAAAGGTGGGTGCCAGCTGCATTGCCACTTCAACTTCACTCTCACTGCAAGAGATCTGAGAAGCAGTAAGAAACTTCAGCTTGCCAGTACCGAATGAGAACACACTCCTCTTCTGCCTGTCACAGCAAACAGGATGTCTTCTCAAACTCTACACAGATCTGATGGAGAAAGGGGAGGGAAGAAAAAAGAAAGGTAAATTCTGGGACTGAGACAGAAGGTAGGAGCATTTCCTCTATTTACATACCCCACCCGAATTAGCTGCAGGGAAGCTGCTGTTCCTGCAAGCTGTGAAGAGAGCTAATCGTCTTGGTTTGTGAGGCAGATGGGAAGGAGAAAGGAGGTGCTGTGGTCTCTCGGGGAGGCTCCTCAGCAGAGAACATCTTACAATCCTCCCCCCAACTTGGAGCCAGTGGCAGCTGGTAGCTCCATGTCAGTGGGGCGGTGGAATCCTCGCCTGATTTTATTCCAAGTGTTTCCAGGATCTCTCCAAGGTTCTGAAACCTATTCCCAAAATAGGTTCCGCACCTTGGGGAGCTCCTTGAAATTTCAGACTAAACACCCAGCAGATTCCACTGCCCCATTGAGCAAAGCAGGTATTTGATTTGCCATTCACACGCTGTAGCTTACGTGCTTGCTTCCAACAGAGCCATTAACAGTTTAGCTAGATAAAGAGTGTGTGTAGCTGTAACCTGAGCTCTGGGTAATGTCCGCACAAACACTTAATAAATGCTCTTTAGCTTTCTCAGAAAGCAAGGAGGAGACCTATTGACTGCCTTTCAAAGAACCCATTTCCCTTCAAATATTTTATAAGAGCAGGGGAGAGCCCACTCCTCCCTTTCAGAGTGCCTCTGCTCACCGTAGAGGACTTCCATTCACTCTAAAAAGCCATGCAGAGGAATTGGCCTCATGCCTGAGTCTAGGCAGGCATACATCTTACCGAATTATCCTTGACAAAGTATTTAAGAATATTGGTGCTTCCAAATGGTTGCAGAGGGTTTCTAAGGGGCTACAGCACTTTTGCCTTTTTACACTGCAACAGTTCCACATAGGTCTAGCACCTTGGACAGCTTCTTGAAAGGTCAGACTAAAACCCAGCATTGATTCCACTGCCCCACTGACACAGAGCCACCAGCACCACTGCTCAGAGCTGGTCCTGAACAGGACTACTACTACTCAGGCTGTCATTCATTTCAAGATGATAGTCAGAGCTCAGACAGTAAACCAATTCATTGATGACATTTGCTTACATTTGTGTATGAAGAAATAGTTCTGAAAGAAAAGGCATGCTTTTTTTTAGATGATGTGACAGCAGGTACCATCATAGTAGTGGTATTCCCTCTTGGCACGAAGGTCCTATCAATATTTGAGTGTTATTATGGTACCAGTACACTCCTTTTGCCTTTAAATTTGCTGTTCCTGCTCAGCATAGCCTGCTCTATTCCGACTGCAAAACCAATGTTTTCCAGCCATACCGGTGGTCATTCTGCTGGCTTGGATCCATCTCATTGTTTCCCCAATCCCCACCTTTTATTTGATATTCCCTACTCCTTCTGTTTCTAAAGGAACCCTTACCTTTGCACACCTTTGAACTTCTGGAGCAGCAAGAAAACAGAGGAGAGTGGCCACGCACCATTACTTATTTTCTAGATATTGAGAAATCTGAAGATCTGGTCCATTTCTAACCCCACCACTAACCAAAAAGAGGCATAAAGCAACCATTGATGTTGTGTAGAACAGTGGTTCCCAACCTTTATGAGTACGGGGGGCCCTTTATATAAGCTCAAAAAAATTCATGACCCCCTCCCCCCAGGGAGGCAGGCTGGCTGCCAGGAAGTAAGGAAGGGGTAGCCTTGCTTCTTTTTGCTTTACAAAAACCCCTCTCCTCTTGTTCTGAGTAAAGGCAGCAGCAGCAGTGCGAGGAGACGGGAGACGGTTATAGTAATCCCCTCTTCTTCCAGTATCTCCCTCAGCCTCCTTTGGCGTCTGCCATGCATTTTATAGGCAGATGCCTGAAAGACACTCTGGCGCTTCAGCAAAAGTCCTCCCCTCTTGTTTGGAGCAAGGGGGAGGTGTCATCTGCAGCGGCAGTGAGGAGCAGACAGCATCCAAGGACTGAAGATTTAAAAAAAAAAATTCTTTACTGTTTGCGGCCCCCTTTGGATTACTTCATGGCCCCCATGAGGGTCACAGCCCCCAGCTTGGGAACCACTGGTGTAGCAGCATGACTTTAAATGTGTTTAAGTGAACTTCCCACTCAAGTCTCACACACTGTGAAAGAAAACATGTTTTACAGATATTTACTGAGGTAGGGGTGATCCTTTACTGAGGTAGGGGTGATCCTTTAGTTTGCACATATGTGGAACTCTTAAAATACAGAACAAGTACTGTCTACATGTGTTAGATAATTACAAAGATTCCTTTTGGAAACTGCAGCCTACTGCCAGGCTTTGAAGTAACTATACTAGTACTCAGAAGGCTATTTAGCAGGAAAGGAAGTACAGGAGCATGGAGTGGGGTGGATTTCTCATTAACTACATGTACTGTATGTGGGGAAACACCAAAGGAAAGTGTCCATAAACACACTAGGAGCGGATAGGCATTGGTTTATTTTTGGGGATAGGGCTTATCCCCAGGTAGCAGAATTTACTTTTAAGGCTCAAAAGGAGCGAGATTGGGGCTGGTGGAGGGAAATGGCATGTGAATCAGGGCTAAATACTTTGGGGGCAAAGAACTGCTAATACACATTAAACAGTGGTGTGGACAAGCCCAAGGATGGAAAAATGCTTCATCTAACAATGGTGCCCACCACAGTTAAGATTTTGTTTTAAAAATCTCCTGCCTGATGGATCGGGGACAGCTATTTAAGTTTTAAAAAAAACACTCTTGATCTAAATGTTATAGGCCTATTGCCTAACCATTTACATTACCAGTGAATCTGTGCCATCTTTTCCCAGCTTCCTCCCTTGACCCAAATCCACAAAACTGCAGAAGTCAATTGGCAAAAGCAGCTGCAGTAATGCTGCTACTCTGACAAAATGGGAAACTGGTTTTAAGTGCTACCTGTAAACCAGTTTGTTGGAGCAGCAGGATCACATCTGAACTAGGGCAGTTGTCTCAGGTGCAACAAAATGTGCGCTGAAACAAACTCTGTGATATGATATGCATCAGCCTTGATGGCATCATCATGAATGTAGGTGGCTGTGAGCAAGCATGTGAACCCTGGGATCTTGCACCCCCCCAAAGCACACCAACCCAACCCCATCGATACAGACATACCACAAACACATTCATTTGCATGAGTAGTTAGTCTATACAACATGCCCCAAATACTTGCACCACCCAACAAACAATTCTCACAGTATTGGCCAAGATTGTACCTGTTCTTGTTACAACCACAACCCACTCATGTAGTAATGTCCAAATGAAGGCAAATCCATCTTTGGCATATGATAAGTTATTAAATTGATATCCCACCCTCCCAAAGGAGCCCAGGGTGGTTTATATGGTAATCGGTTCTCTAGTAGCACAGGGTTTAAAAACAGGAAAGTGCGGCCAGATAAAAAAGCCCCTTGAAGTCTCTTTTGGATAAAGATTCCATTGAGCGATAAGCTGTTGCATGTCCCAGACTATCCTTACCTGTTCCTTCCCAGCACTTATTTTCTGGAAGACCTGAAACCACACCTTCTGCAAGGCCATCAAATCTCTTCCAAAGCCATATCTTACCAAACAGATTTTATAAGAGAGAAATCAGCACACCTTTCAAAGGGGAAGACTTAAGGTTTTATTAACTTCAGGAATTTTCAGCTCCACAGAGGCTTCTGAACAGAAGGTACAGGTTCTAAAGGAACATTAACTCTCCCCATCATTTAAATATCAAAATCTAGAGTTAAAACTTACGTTTAAATAGGTTTCTATTTTTTGCAGACAGACAGACTGGCTAGAACACCAAAATCTTTAAAGGGAAGATGAACTTCAGTAACAATTTTGAAGTTATGAAGGGGCAAAGAAAAAAGGATTAATAATTATCTATTGTACATATCTATAGGAGTCTCTCTCCAGTCCTAATTTTACTTTCTCACTTTGCCTGTGAGGTCATCCCACCTTGATCCTTACAAGTGAGGGAAGCATTTTAGACAGTGACACTAAAGAAAGATAAATATTTTCAGTGACTACAAATAAAGTACAAAAACAGAATTGAAAAAAGAGATCAAAGCCCCTTTATTCTAACAGTACTGGCCAGCTAAACTGCCACAAAGTTTCCCAGCTTGGAGAATCAGAATACAGATTTTAAAAAGCCCACCGCTCAAACATTTTCCTGACAGAGGTCCAGAAGTTTCACAGTCCTTCTATGGTGCTTGTTCCTAAAAGCAAGAAATCAGAACAAATGCAGGAAGTGTGACAACTCTTAAGTCAGGGATGGGGAACTTGTGGCCCTCCAGATATTGTTGGCCTACAAGTTCCATTAGTATGGCCAGTGGTCAGGAAGGATGGGAGTTGGGAGTCCATCAATATCTGGATAGCCACAGGTTAGCCACCCACTACTCTAAGTCAACAGTGCTCCCTTTAGAACAGCATACTTATGAGACATGAAAGGAGTTTTAATAACCCCACTGATACAGTCAAAGATAGCTTAAAGAACTATACCCATGAAAAAACCCATTAAAGTTATAGGAATCCCCACACACAACAAAGTTGTATCTATTGCAAAATGCATTTTTTTCAGTGGGACTTACATTCCCAGTTCATTTCTCTTTGAAAATATGCAAGACAAAGGTTATAAATTAGTACATGAGAAACAAGGTCAAGATTACCTCCTCTTCCATGTTGGAAAACTAATTCCCTCTTTGATAATAACAGAATTAGGAGCATCATCCTGGGAATTACTTTATTCTTAGAATTCCAGCAGAATAAAGCACCTGCAGAAATGTATATTTTCCAAATTTTGAGAAGGAGCAGAGAAATTCAACAGGGTGGATCAACCAGGAGCAAAGTAACACAAGCTACAGCTTGATAGTCTGAGCAAAGGGAGAAACTAAGCAGAGGCCAAGGCATTGTCCAGTTAGTCACAGAATAGTGCAGGAGAAGTGCTACATGCTCAGACAGTTATGCCTTCCGTTTCACCAAAGACTACAGCAACCTCTTCCCCTTCCAAACAAAAACACACCAAGAACAAGAGCCCTATGCCCTGAGGTTATGCAATAGTAGAAGCCAGCCTGCTATGATCACTGAAGTACATTTGCCGACTCAAATTGTCCTTCCCTTGGGCTACACCTTCTGGAGTTGGGGGCCTGGGCACAGGCCAAGGGATGGCTTGGGTATATGTGATATTTGCACCACAGTCGACATAATGATGAGTCTCCAAAGAGCTCTGAGTTATGTGGCCAATGTAGGAGATCTTCACTGAAGTCCTGAAGGGTGGAAGCAAAGAGAAGGATTCGCAAATAAATAATAATACTGAATTCTGCAACCCCTTAAGCTAAAAATGCATCATGTTCCAGACTTAACCTCTGCCTAGACTACAAAAGTACTGGCTGATTGTGCAGGGTGTATGTGTTAAATGCACAAATGCAGAGGCTTCACATTAAAGGAAGCCTCAGGTTAAGCCACCTAACAATGTCTTGGTCCACAACAGAGTGCATGTGCACAATTATGCATTTTAATAAGAGCATTACTATTTAAAAGATGGGATGAAGATCAAGGAGCAACTGCCTGCAGCCCATCTCTTCCCCTCAATGTAACCCACCCAGAAAACTGCTGAACAGGAGGCACATTTACTTCCTTGTCAGCACTTCAGTGTGGTGCCCTATTTATTTTTATTCATACAAGGCATTTTATACCTTCCCGTTGAGCCAAAAAGGCTGCCAGGGCAGCTTACAACAATCAGTCATTCGCTCCGTGCTGGGTGCTGGCAGTGATCAAGATCAGGAAGCTACCTGGGGCCCATGGATAGTTAAGGGCCTACTCTGAAGGTAAAACCTGGACTCTGAACAAGCGGAAATGGTGTGAGCAACACATTTTCGCTAAAGGAATGGCCCACTTGCCTGGATGCCACATTACAGTGAATCCAGACTGCAGACCCTGCCTCTGGAAGAGTATAACAAATGCAGCATTCCCATCCTGGCTCTGAGGATACAAGATGTGCGTTTTTACATGGAAAATGGCAGCTCTGTTACCGGGATTGGTGGTGGTGGGAGAATTATAATTAGCCCAAAGTGTGCCAATGAGATATACACATTGGGACTCAGGAGCCTTGACCGCTAAATAGGTTACAGCAGGCACCCCCAGCATGTATATTGAAATGGGGCCCTGTAGGAAACACAATCACCACCAGAAGCCTCTTTTTTACAAGAGGCTGACACACACTAACGGGTTCAACAGGACTGGAAATGTGGCTGGGAGCATAGAATTGGGAATCCCAGCGTTTGGTGTGCGTGGGAGTGTTGTTTTAAGGGTTGCATTTCTTGCCCATCTGCCTGCAGAATGTGCTAGAAGAGTATGAGCAATGGCTGCTGAAGTCCAATAGGAGAGTCAATGAGATTCAGTGGCACAATTAAACACCACTTTAAACCATAGTTTAAAGCAAAGTAGGGATTTATGTGCATGATCAGCGTGCTGGGGCACTGTGTTCAAGAAAGAGTCTTGCTTGTTGCATCATCCAACCCCGGAATGGTTCACACACACATATTAAACCACAGCTTTAATATGACATATGAACTAGGCCAGTGTCTTTGCCATCCCAGGACTAATCCAAAATCAGAATTTATGAAAAGAGAATTCAGATGCAATATTTGCATAATTTATACAGATCACAGTGTTCAGTTTTTCCTGAACTTCCAAGACTTGGATTGGCCCAGCAGTTTTACATTTTCTTTTCACACGTAGTATACAATGTCCTGACTACACCACCTTCCAACCCATACATTTACTGGGAGTCCAACAGGCCTACTCACCTGCCCCTTATATTATACTATGGGCCAGTGTCTAGATGGGGATTCACACCAGAAGATTCATGGATTGATCTCAAATTTATTTCTACCCCATGAGCACAGTACAGAGGAGATGCATACCTCATGAAAATCACCATATTGTGTATTCTGATCCTGGGTAAAGTGCAAAAGAAACTAGAAAGGACCAAGAAATAAATTGTCAAGAGACTTAAACAATTAAAAGAAATTCAACACATTAAAAGTCAGATGCTCAATGGAGTCTTGTCAAGTTAATCCTCTTGACAAGTTTATGGGAAGCACATAATATAGCACTGTGCTTTTCAAGCTTTGATAACATTTTTTAAAAACTTTTTATTTGGGAGCTGCCTGTAATCTCTAGCTTGAACAACCCTGTGAGGTAAGTTAAACAAAGAACATGACTAGCCAAAAGCCATCCAGTGGGGATTTGAACCTGGGCTCCCCTTGTCCTAGCCCAACACTCTTAACAACTATGCAACACTGGCCTGAGATAGCTAGTCCTGCTGCATGAAAGGACCCAGGAGGCATAGGACCCAGGAGAGAACAGTGGCATAGGGTTATGGCATTTGAAGAATCAAGGAAGTGCTTGGGTTGTTGTGGGAGCATGCAACAGAACAGGGGTTCCCACACTGTAGTACACGGACCACCAGTGCAAATTTCATACAGGTAGCCTGCGGAACGTCTGTGGATTTGTGGCTGAAGATGGGGGATGGCACATCCATTGCACTGAATATTCCTATTGATTCTGAATTGTATTTTTATTGCTGCTTTTATTTCTTATTATATTACAATTTGAATGCTATGGAATTACAATTGCTGCAACAGGCAGAAAAATCATTACGTAGTCCACCAAGAACTTCAACAATTGTCAAGTAGTCCAATGGAGGAAAAAGTACGGGAGCCACTGCAATAAAAGTTTGACTGGGGTGGGAGGGCAGACATGATCTCCAAATCCCGAGAGGCAGTGTTATTACAGGATTGGTGAGAGTCCACTTTCAATGCTTGTGCACTGATTGTTTCTCCACTGGGTCTATCATATTGAGGATATTGCCTGCAGTTCTCCGGCGGCCATAAGGCAAACTACTTGAGCCAAAATCTTTTTAGTAAGGTTGGGGAAGCAGAGAGAGGGGGGGCAGCTACCCTGGGGCAAGGGTTTCAGTAAGTTAAGTTTCAAACATAGTTCAGCATAAATCAAGTCCTTACTATACATAAGAAGAAGGTCCACCCATTTCAGCCTTCACTGTGAAATTAACCTAGGGGGGAAAAAGGGCACAAGCAATCATCCAGCAAAGCCAAATTAGTTTTAAAAACACCACACAATTGCATATCCCTCC
Source organism: Rhineura floridana (assembly GCF_030035675.1). Classification (NCBI taxonomy): domain Eukaryota; kingdom Metazoa; phylum Chordata; class Lepidosauria; order Squamata; family Rhineuridae; genus Rhineura; species Rhineura floridana. The sequence continues at coordinate 23,477,198 of NC_084482.1, forward strand.
CACTACCACTCCCCACAAGATCCCAATTTCATTTAAATTAAAAAGACTGCTGTACCAGCTGGTCACTCAGTGGCTGGATGCGGGTGACGTTGTTAATCTGTCGAGTCCCAACCACAGTATTCATGTATTGCACCTGACTGGCCAAGCTGGTTACTGTTACCGAGTAGAAATTGGAGTTTCTGATCCGGAGAGTGGCCTATAAAAAAAGGAGAGAGGAACAGAATCGCAGAAAGCTGAGAGACTTCCAGAGGTGGCCTGACAATTTCAACTGTATTAACTTATATACACTTGTATATTACCGTGATGGCAAGGACGACAAGCGAGTTTTTCTTGTCAAACCAGACCGTCACCACTTTGATGCCATTGTCATCCACAAGGACGGAATGTGGGAAGAGAAAGAAGACCACCAACCCTGATACCAGGAGGCAGAGCAGCACCGACACCAAAACGTAGAGTTTCCTGCAGGGGACAAGATCAACTGGTAGATTAGAGCAGCTGGGCAAGTAATGGAATTGAAGCAGTAGTGAGAATTCTCTGTTCAGGAAGGTATTTGTTCACTTCCATGTCTCCGTCCAGAGTATGGAGACAGTGAATGAAAAGTTAGATACTTCATTTGTACTTACGTCCTTTGAGGTTTTAACCTCTGGTCATGGTATGGTATTAGAGCGACCAATTCATTGACTTGCTCTAGAAAGAAAAGAATAGTAAAATGCCAGACGCTTTCGGTGTTCCATGTCATTTTCAGTGCACAGAGATGTGCCTGACAGCTTCTGAAAGTCAGCTTGAGAACTGAGATCTGGGTTGCCATACAACACTTGGATTTGCTGTGAGTTATCCATGGGATTGAGGAGTGAACAAGTCTATAATGAGGATATAATAGGGAACTGATCCTGAACACAATAAGCAGCTTGGAATACTAGGTGGTTTGAGAGCCCCCCTAGGGAACTTTTAGTTTAAAGCGAAATAAATAAGATTAAGGATGGAGAATATGTCCTCCAGAAGTTGTCACTGGCAATGGGAGTTGGGACTCCAACAACATCTGGAAGGGAACAGGTTGCCCATGCCGGTGTAAGATAGAAACAGAAAGAAATGTAACTTGAGCAAGATTACCCAGTTGTGGCAGAGACAGGAGTAGAATCAAGGCTCTAATTCATTAATCTAGAGCACCACCAAAGAGTTCACAGAATTTGCAAGTTTGCCATACCAAACACAGGCAATGTAAGGTCTGCAGGGTAAGAGTTAGTTTCAGTCTGCTAGATCTCACCTCTGAGAAATAACCAGGTGTCAAACAAGTCACCACATGATCATATTTATAAAGGTCCTAAAATTACAAGTACCAGAAAAATTGTAAGGGGGGGGCAAATCAGACCGCACAGCTATGTAGCAGGAAGGCGCTTGAAGGCAGTCTAGTCCAAGTTCCATACTGGAGCATGATTCTCTAGCTTCCAACAGCCCTAAACTTTTAGGCTGCAATCCAGTACACACTTACCTGGGAAAAAGTCCCACCGGACCCAATGGAGCTCACTTCTGAATAGACATGTATTGCATTGCTGCTTTAGTCATTAGCGACATGAAACAGCAGCAAGTTGTGTAAACACCATGCCAGGGATTCCTATTGGGCAAGGAATTGGTTTACTCTACACAGATCCAAGTAGTAAGCCCCAGCATATGAAAGGGAAGCTCTCAAGGCCATCAGCCAGTGTACCCAAGAGGATTTTTTCCTCAGTAGAGTTCTTGCATGGCCTAAGGTGGGGCGTATAATAGGAAATGCTAAAGGCAGGATGTACAGGAACAGGAAAGCGTGCTTTCAAGCCCTAGCAGTATAAAACATTCACCCTCCTCTGGAAGCACACAACAGGCCAAACTATACAGAGACAGAATTACCTGTGGGGATGCAGCCAGTGCCTTGGCAGGAAGGGCAAGTGATGCTGTCTCGCCCAGTGAATTCCACATATGGGAACCTGGCAATGTCTTCTTCCTGGTCCTTGTTGTCCAACAAACCGTTACTCTCTTCTCTCTGCTGCCTGGAGTAGTAGGCGCTAGTGCCCACAGACTGCAAAGATCCCATTGCAACAGTCAAGGGGGGGGGGAACACTTACCCTGGAATGAAGCACAAATTGGTAATTAAAAAGCAAATATTCCTCCTCACCCAGCTAGATCCACTTCAGAAAGAGACACCATCAGGGTCATGTGTAAGCCACAATAAAAAGGTGATAATTCTGCACCAGAGAGAGAGAGAAATAAGTGGATTCTGTAAACTGTATAAAATCTACAACTTTTGCACATTTTCTTTTACATCATTTGTTGGCTAGTCCCGGGGGAGAGGACAAAACAAGAGTGTCACTTATTTCTCTCGCCCCTTTAAAGTCCAAAATTTCAGCAGACTTTGCACAAACATAGAAAACCAAGAGAGACTGCCATGAATCCTGTTAACTGTTTAATTAAGATGAGCAGGGTGCTGCCGCTTGAAATGTTCTCAAGTGGACTGCCTTCCTAACTTTTATTGGAAGCATGTTTTATCCTTTAAGTAGGTTGCTTTGAGAGGGCTCTGCCCTAAATGACATTATTAAAAGAAGACTCTCGGAGGTCAACATTTATTGTCCTCTTTAGCCAAGCCCCAACACAATTGCACCATATGCTCAGCTGCAGTGGGGTTTGGGCCCATTTTGGATGGGGTTATGCTCCTGTGTGAGAAAAGGTATACACCCAGGCGCACTGCTGCCAGGTTAAATAGGCAGCTGAAGTTGGGCTTTTCAAAAAAGATTTTGGGCAGGATTCACCTAACACTGTCTGCTGAGCTGCTGATTTTTAATGCTGTTTTGTTTGCTGTGTTTTTTTTTTTACTTGATCGTAAAATGTCTTGTTGCGAGACAAAAACATGTTTTAGTAAATAAACCAAACAAATACTAAGCTCCAGTTGTAGACATAGCCTTAAAAGAAGCACTCCCAGGTCTAAAAACAATTGCACTGTTTTTTAGGAAGATAAAGAAAATACACATTGGTTGGGAGGGGAGATGTCAGAAGAGCAAACTGAAACTTAACATGTATCATGCAAAGAAAAATGCACCAAATCAAAGGCTAGTCCCTTGGGTGCTCAAGAGGGGCAAAAACGGCACAATTCACTAGGGAAGACCAAAAACACCCACAAAAGGGCCTAATTTAATTCATCCTGGTCCTTGAGGAAAACCAAACTCCCTCAACCTGGGCAACATCCAGCTCCCTTCTCTCTGGAAGCTACTCCCCCTTTTCCTTAAACCTTTTGCGTCTTCCAACCTCCACCTGGTGGCTTTGCTCAAGAACAGCTCTCCGATATGCCTGACCCACTTCTCCCATACGGCCCTAAATCCATTTCTCTATGAATAGCTCGCTCCATCCCCCACCCCAAAGACAAAAAAGTTATTGACTAGCAAGATGCCTGTCATTATGACAGCGTGCAACTGTAGGAGTGATTGCAATATTGTTCATGAAGGTCCGGCCATTGAGCATCAAGGAGGAATGAAAGGCCTTGACTGCACTTGGGAGAGTGCCTCCTCTCCCAAGTGCCGCATTTTACATACCCTCAGGAAGGGACTATTAGTTATTCATTGAAACAGGGTGGGGAATTCATAAAAGGCCACATTCAGGGACACCACTGGGTTGGAGCCAAAGCCTGCATCTTGCCAAACCCATCTCCCAAACTATTGTGAATCAAGCACGCTCCTTTCTGCATAGCCTCGCCCTTCATCTACACAAGCCCAAGCTCGGTCCTCCCTCTTGGTCACACTGGACTGTGACAGAATATTGAGGGAAATTTAAGGACTGGCTTTTTTTTTAAAGATTCACATTCCCAATAATCCTGGCATCTGCATGAGAGGGTACAGGCCACTTGCACACTTAAAACCCCTTCAGAGTGCCTTGTGTTGTTGTTATATGCCTTCAAGTCAATTTTGACTTATGGCAACGCTATGAATCAGTGACCTCCAAGACAGCATCTGTCATGAACCACCCTGTTCAGATCTTGTAAGTTCAGGTCTGTGGCTTCCTTTATGGAATCAATCCATCTCTTGCTTGGTCTTCCTCTTTTTCTACTCCCTTCTGCTTTTCCCAGCATTATTATCTTTTCTAGTGAATCATATCTTCTCCTTATGTGTCCAAAGTATGATAACCTCAGTTTCATTATTTTAGCTTCTAGTGATCGTTCTGGTTTAAACTGTTCCAATAACCAATTATTTGTCTTTTTCACAGTCCATGGTATGCGCAAAGCTCTCCTCCAACACTACATTTCAAATAAATTGATTTTTTCTCTTGTCTGCTTTTTTCACTGTCCAACTTTCACATCCATACATAGAGAGCGGGAATACCATGGTCTGAATGATCTTGACTTTAATGTTCAGTGATACATCTTTGCATTTGAGGACCTTTTCTAGTTCTCTCATAGCTGCCCTCCCCAATCCTAGCCTTCTTCTGATTTCTTTATTGTCTCCATTTTGGTTAATGACTGTGCCAAGATATTGATAATCCTTGACAAGTTCAATGTCCTCATTGTCAGCTTTAAAGTTACATAAATCTTCTGTTGCCATTACTTTAGTCTTCCTGAAGTTCTGCTGTAGTCCTGCTTTTCTGCTTTCCTCTTTAACTTTCCTCAGCATATGTTTCAAATCATTACTGGTTTCTGCTAGTAGCATGGTATCGTCTGCATATCTTAAATTATTTATATTTCTGCCTCCAGTTTTCACACCTCCATCTTGGTCCAATCTCGCTTTCTGTAAGATATGTTCTGCATATAGATTAAACAAACAGGGTGATAAAATACACCCCATCTCACACCCTTTCAATCCGTTTCTCCATATTCTGACCTTACAGTAGCCTCTTGTCTAGAGTATAAGTTGTGCATTAGGACAATCAGATGCTGTGGCACCCCCATTTCTTTTAAAGCATTCCACAGTTTTTCATGATCTACACAATCAAAGGCTTATAAAGCACAGGGTGATTTCCTTCTCAAATTCTTTGGTTCCTTCCATTATCCAACGTATGTTTGCAATATGATCTCTGGTGCCTCTTCCCTGTCTAAATCCAGCTAAGACGTCTGGCATTTCTTATTCCATACATGATAAGAACCTTTGTTGTAGAATCTTGAGCATTACTTTACTTGCAAGGGATATTACTCCTTTCCTGGGATCCTCTTTCTTTGGAATTGGGATGTAAATTGAATGCTTCCAGTCTGTGGGCCATTGTTTTCTTTTTCATATTTGTTGACAAATTTTTGTCAAACTTTGGCCAGATTCAGTCTCGGTAGCTTGTAGCAATTCTATTGGTATGCCATCTGTTCCTGGTGATTTGTTTCTTCCAAGTATTTTAAGAGCAGCTTTCACCTCACATTCTAAAATTTCTGGTTCTTCATCATACGGTTCCTCCATGAATGAATCTGTCATCCTTGAATTTTTTTTATAGAGTTCTTCAGTGTATTGCTTCCATCTTCCTTTTATTTTATCTCGGCCAGTCAGTGTGTTCCGCTATTGATTATTCAACATCCCTATTCTTGGTTTAAACTTCCCTTTAATTTCTCTAATCGTTTGGAATAGGGCTCTTGTTCTTCCCTTTTTGTTGTCCTCTTCTATTTCTATACAATATCTATTGTAATAGTTCTTTGTCCCTATGTACTAGTCGCTGTATTGTTGCATTTAGGGTTCTAATCATGTTTCTATCTCCTTTGCTTTTGCTTTCCTTCTCTCTTTAACCATTTTAAGAGTTTCTTCAGTCATCCATTGAGGTCTTTCTCTCTTTTTAATGAAAGGTATTGTCTTTTTGCATTCTTCCCTGATAATGTCTCTGACTTCAATCCATAGTTCTTTCTGGTTCTCCGTCAACTAAGTTTAAAGCCTCAAATCTGTTCATATTCTTCTGGGATGTTATTTTAATTGTATTTTGGCATTATGATTGCTTTGTTCTTGTTCTTTAGCTTTACTCTCATTTTTGATATGACCAGTTCATGATCTGTAAGGTATGGAACTTCTCCATCTTCTGCTATCAATTATATAATCAATTTGATTCCTATATTGACCATCTGGTGATGTCCATGTGTACAGTCTTTTCTGTTGCTCAAAAAATGTGTTTGCAAGAAACAAATTTTTGGCTTCACAGAATTCAATAAGTCTTTCTCCTGCTTCATTTCTATTTCCTAAGCCCCATTTTTCCACAATTCCTAGTTCTTCTCTGTTCCCTACTTTTGCATGCCAGTCCCCATGATTATCAGCACATCTTGTTTTGGTGTGTGATCAATTTCTTCCTGTACTTCTGCATAAAATCTTTCCAATTCCTCTTCTTCTGCGTTTGCCGTTGGAGCCTAGACTTGGATGACAGTTACGTGAATAGGTTTTCCGTTTAATCTCATTGATATCACTCGCTCAGACCTTGCATTGTAGCTCCTAATTGCTTTTGCTACATCACTTCTCACCATTAAAGCAGCCCTGTTTCTTCTTAATTTCTCATTTCCTACATAAAATATTTTGTATTTGCCCAATTAAAAATGTCCCATTCCCATCCATTTTAATTCACTCACACCGAGTATTGTAATGTTCATGCATTCCATTTCTTTCTTGACAATTTCTAACTTTCCCTGGTTCATGCTTCTCACATTCCATGTTCCTATTGTGTACATTGTACAACTCTGGACTCTCCTTTCGTATTTGCGCGCATCAGCCTCTGGGCTTCCTTTCGGCAATGAGTCTAAAGCAGAAGGTGCAAAGGGCTGTTCCAGACTGGGGTGGTTGTTTTTGGCAGGTGTATTCTGCAACATGTCAATGATGCATGACATTAGTGCATTAGTGACGAGTTTAATACATCATTCTGCTCTACCCGTTGTTAGGCAGTTCTTCCCCAATGTTACTACATCATCTGGAGAGGCACTCTTGACCTGTAGTACATCAAAAGCAGGAAAAAAATAAACCAGAACACTTGCGGCAGAGAAAGTTACAGGATTTCAGCAGGAAGTTATGGAACGTGCACAGACCACAAACAGCAGTATGCCAGCCCCAAAACATTTGGAGGTGCAAACAGTATTGAAAGTGGGATCAAGTATAACTGCCTTAATACCATCACGAGGACAAATAATCACGAATGCACCATCAAAAGGATGCCTGGAAGGGCCCATAATCAGAACACAACATCATCTCAGCAGCCTAAAACCTGGATCAGCAGCACAATCAGATGTCAGGGGGAGAGCTAAACCACACCAATGGCATGACAAAACAATGTAGTTTTACAAGATGTGGAAATGCTGGCAGAGAGGGGCCCAAACAAACTTCTTTGGGTCGAGTGTTCCATAATCTGGATGCCATAAATGAAAAAACCTTGTTCCATGTGGACTCCAGCCATACCTCTAACGGTAGTAAAACACAGAGGAAGGCAGGATCACATAGAAGGAGATGGTTTTTAAAATCCCCCCATCCCAAATCACTCAGTACACTTCCCCTCCCCTCAAATAAAATTAAAATTGGTGACACACATCAGTCATCAACCTGAAAATGTTTATTCAGTGAGTGGGCAATTTTTTTCTCTAAGAGTGTCCAACCCCACATTTTTGCAAATGCCACTGTTTCAGGCCTGCAGTGAGGAGGCAAGTTCCAAGCAGCGACTCAACATAGACACGCAAAGTGCAACTATCTTTACATCAAAAGTAACTGAATTATGCGATGTCACAACCTCATGCAGAGACAACTCCATGCAGAGGCTGTCCAAAACGAGGCAAAGCCAGTATAGTATATCATGACGACACAAATCAGGCAGCCTCTCTTGTGGGTGGGTAAAATTTTTACTTTTGATGGCATGCTAGCCATTACCTCACAATATACAACTTGAGAATTACCAAGTTAGATAGATAACCAGATTGAATTAGATAACTCAACTCATGGGTGCCTAACCAAAGCTGGGGCAGAGACCCAAGTTAGATATGTTGCACGTGGACACAAACACATTTTTTCTTTCTTTTTCAAGAAGGGGGGGGGGGAAGAATTCAATTTAAAACAAGGAAGAGGTATAGAGGCAGAGAAGAGAAATGGGGGGATGGGGAGAGCCAGAAAAGGTAAAAAGATTGCCATTTTTTTAAAATGGAGGCAAGTTCCGTATAGTAGTTTGGCACTAAAGGTGACTTCCAGATCTGAAGAGGCTGAAAACTATGGAAACACATACTATTATTTGTTATTTTTATTTATCACATTTATATTCCATCCTTCCTCCCAGTAGGAGCTCAAGGCGGGATCCTAAGAAACAGCCAGGGGGGCGCAGTAGTTAACAGCGTCAGGCCAGGAAACCAGGGTTCACATCAACCATGAAGCTCCCTCGTGACCTTAGACCAAGTGACCATCTCTCAGCCAGCTTGCCAGCGTTTCTCTCTCTAAGCCTATCTCCCAAGGTTATTGTGAGAATGACATGAGAAAGCACCGCGTACACCACCACCCTGAGTTCCTCGAAGGAAACGGCAGGAGGATGTGCATGCAGTGTGTCAAAACCGCTTTGCACCGCCTGGACAAAAAAGGAGGCTGACCCCAATCCGCTTCACACGTTCATTAACCTCCGACCCGCTAAAAGACTCACCACCATCCAAGCTCACCTGCCGCCGCGTTTCTAACTGAAGCCCGGCTCTTCACCATTTGCTAAGGCTGCTCAGCGTTGCTACGACACCCACCGATATCATAATGAGGGGGCGTTACCAAGAGGAAACCACGCCCCTTCCCTGGAGCCGCAAGGCAGAAATAATAAAAACTTTTTTTTCAAACCCGCCCCATATTAGGAGCCGCTTCCTTCCCAGTGCGCATGCGAGACAGGAGTGGGGCGGGAAGAGGGTGTTATGCTGGCACGCGCCGGTAGCGGCCGCTCTAACCCTTGTCACGTGCGTTGTCACAGGTGTGTCCGCGCGCTTCCTAAACTCTAAAGCCATCGTCATGACTGTGAGCGCTCATACGAATGGTGTTTGTTTTATTGCGCACGCGTGAGTGAAAAAATGGCTGGCCGGCGGAGGTGTATTCTGTATGCAGCTCTGGGTTTATTAATGCAATGCCATCCCTGCTGGTTCGTCAGTATTTAAAGCCTGAACATTCCACTGAATGAAGTTGCAAAAGACTGAGTTGAATCTAGGCTTAATTATACTTAGACTCATTGAATCCAGCGGGTCTCCTCTAAGCATGCTAGATCCAGCCGATTCCCCTTTAACTGCTGCTTACTCTTCCTGACTCTGGGTGCAATCCTAAACCCACGTATTCCCCAGGGTTTGCTTCCTGTTAAACCCCATTGAACTTAACTTCTAATGTGAAGTTGCACACCGCTACAATAATTTATGGGTCTACTCTGAAATACTCCACCGAGTTCAGTGGTATTATTTACTGTCAGTTAAGTGTGGGTAGGATTGCAATCTAAGAGTAGACTAGGACTAATAGATACATGTCGTGGAAATGAGGTGTTAGAGTGAGGCTGTAGTGCTTCAGATTGTTTGGGAAGGGTCATATTTCTCAATGCTCCTGTATGTAAAATAAACACACAGAAAAAGTCCTGCAGGAAGTAGACATAGCTTTCTTCTAGATGTACTAGCTTTCTGAGTGTGGTACAGGCCTTGCATGTGTCCGTGGAAATGAGTGCTACTGTGTCCAAGGAGGTTTGCTTTCAAGTTAGCATGTACAGCAGGTGTGGGGAACCTCCAGCCCAGTCCTCCAGGTTTCTCTCTGGCAGATTGTAATAGGTTATTTGGCTGAATTTACTGATATTACTGTCAAAGCCCCGCTCAACCTGAGGAATGCAGAGATGATCTGAGCAGTGGGCATAATTGTTCCCGAGTCCCCTCTTACTATAGAGTAATGAGCGATGAAGCAGGCTGAGAGATGGCTAAGTTGAATGCAAGTGGAGGATAAGTCAGGATGAATACTCCGAGTTCATTCTTGATCTACTTGGTGATTGTGAAGGCAGCAAAGAAGCAGCGCTTCACCTTCATTGCATCCTCTCAGTGATATCCTATGAAGCTATGTCAGGTGGTTCATGGCTTTTTAAATTCTAGCTCCAAGGTAGAAATGTTGGGACCCTCAGTTTGCAAAACATGTTGAGGAAGCAATCCCTTGCCTCTGTCACAGGTTGGGCTCCATAGTTATAGTATGTCAGTCTGAGGAGACATCTGGAGAAGTGTCTGGTCTGGTATTGATGGATGATTTAGTTGATGTGGCTCAAAAATAGGGCAAGGTTCTGAATTGGATTCGTATAACTACATATGCTCTGGATCCTTTCTGTTCTTGGCTTATAAAATCTAGTGTAGTGGGGCATACAACTGGTTGTGTCAAGGAGGTTATAAATGTTTTGTTACAAGAGGGAGTGGTCTCTCACTACCTAATGAGGTGGTTGTGAAGCCTTCCCTAGATGTAGAAAATATATAGGCTAGTGGCAAATCTTCCCTTCCTGAGCAGGGTTCTAGAGGGAATGATTATTGACCAGATTCAAGTATTCTTGAATGAAACTGATTTTCTGGATCCACTTCAATTGGGGTTTATGCCCCGTTTTGGCATTGCCTTGGTCTTCCTGTGGGATGACCTGTGCCAAGAGAGACAGAAATGTGTTGGCTCTCTTGGACCTCTCAGTAACTTTCTATACCATCAACCATATCTTTCTAGGATGGCTGCCTGGGTTAGGGTTACTCCTTTGTGGTGGTTTTACTTCTACTTCGATGGTTGGTTCTGGACGTTGGTGCTGGGGGATTGGTGTTTGGTCTTGTGGAGCTTAGGTTATAGGGTTCCACAGAGGTTGACCTTCTCACCCTTGCCATTTAATATTTACATGAAACTGTTAAGTGGAGTCATCCAGAGTTTTAGAATGTGTTTTTATCAATGTGCAGGTAACACCTAACTCTTGTTTCTCCCTTTCCTCTTTTATCAGATTTGGCAGTGGATGTGCTGGATAGATGCCTGACCATGGACTGGATAGCACCAGTGAACTGAGGCTAAATCCAGACAAGTCAGAGACACTGTCGTGAGCCAAACAAGGAGGGGGTGAATAGATAAGGGCAAAACAGAAGATGAGGACTTGGACTGGGAACTTGGAGAGGGAACAGATAGCGGGATGGACTCACAGGGCGCCCCAGTCCCTATCTTGGACAGCTCAGCCCCCTCAGCTCCTGACCCCCCCTGTGGAAGCACCGTCGCCGCCAGACAATCAACCTTGCACTTCACGTTTCCCAGCCGAGTGCTGCCCAGCTTCCTCCACTAGAACCATCAGTTAGCAGCCCCCCTCTGCAGAGATGGAAGCTGAGGTCAAACCACCTTCACCCCATGCTCAGAGGCATTTGAGGCAGGAAATTCAACAGACCAAGCTGAGGAGGAGCCTGCATGTGCATGCGTGATCCAAGCCTACTTAAGGGGACTTGGGTGGGAACCCAGATGCTGAGTCAAAGGTCTTAGTGCCATGTTAGCATGCTTAGTCAGTTTTAGGACCAAAGTTCCTAGCAACTGTAGTTAGGTTAATGAGGCACACTACTTTTGATGTATCTATAACTTTAATATAAAGAGAAAAAACCACAGGCACATCTGCGGCTGAGTCCCTCGACGACAGGCAGGACAGTTTGTGGGTGGTTCCGTGGTCCAGATAAGTGGTGTTCAATCAGTTCTGCAAGTTCTAGCAGAGGCTGGATTTCCTTTAAAGGGCCAGGTTCAGAGCTTGGGAGCAACCCCTGAACACGTCATTGGAGGCCCAGGTGGCATCTGTGGCACCAAGTATGTTTTAGCAGTTTAGGCTGGTGGCCCCATCTGGATGGGATTACCTAGCATGGGCGATCTGTGTCCTGGTAACCTCCCATCTGGATTACTGCAATGCAATATAGGTGGGGTTGCCTCTAAAACTTCAGCTGGTGCAGAACTCAACAGGCCACTGAGATTGGCAAGCCAGCTATGACAGAAAGAGACTGTAGCTGTACTTTCAGTATATTGTAGGAGGATCAATCACATGCTGGGAATGTGGGCTTGTGCAATTAAAATGGATTAAAGCACTCTGGCACAACAAACCCATTTCTTTTAAAAAAAACCTGGACTTTCTCAGTTTGGAAAGTGACAGGAAATGCACTAAAATGTGTGGGTTATATGATTGATGGGAAAACATATAACCTCACAAGCAAATCAGGATGAATGCTCAATAAAGAGCAAACATAGTTTAATCTCCATGCAAGTTTTGTGCAAGCAAATCAGGATGACTACTTAGGAAACAGTCTGAAGGAGCCTCTTGATTGGCTTATAAAGTCCACCTTCATATTCACAATGGTTGTTGCAGTTTCCCCAAATTTTCACTAGATGGCACCAGATGGTAGGGGAAAGTTCTGCCTTTAATGTCTTCTTTTAAATGAGCTAGGTTGACAGGAATACATTGTAACTGCTTTGGTCAGACCCAGTGTTGGTGGTATGGCTGGGTATCTGCCAAGGCCCAGGTACAGGGCCTACTAGAGTCACTGGGCAGAGTACCTGGTGGCAGCAGAGAGAGCAGAGCACAACTTTTTGTGCCCTTTTAGCCTGATTTGTACCTACTGCTGCAGCTAAAAAGGAGTGAAAGAATTGTGCTTCAATCCTCATATTTAAAAGAGAGAAAGGTGGAGAAACAGAACAAACCTCCTTTGAGCACACCTACACCTTGCTAATATCATTTGCAGTTTTCAGTGTGAAAAGGGCTAGTGATCTTTGCTGTTTTTTCTCTTGCAACAGTCCTAGGAAGCTAGTTACTCCCACTTCACAGATAAAAGTGAGGCTGAGTGACAGTCAGATTTCAACAGGAATGCACAAAAGGAATTGCATTTCAGATTTCTGCAATTTCTACAAATAAATAATAACTGAAATAATAACAAGTAACGTTTTCACTGGAACCAAGCCACCTGATCCTCTTGTGTGCTCCAGTGCATATTATTTATTATTACTATTTATTAAATTTGTGGCCTGCCCTTCCCTCCAAAGGAGCCCAGGGCTGCACTGATTCTGTACAAGCAGACTTCCCTATTAAATAGAACAGGCGATTTCATCTTTCCATGCACGTACCCTTGTGCATTCCAGTAAACAGGTAAACTGTTTTGGACAGGGGAGATCAGGGTACTTGTTACTGCTCTATACGTACATGTGACCATTGGACTTCAGAGTCTCAGCAGCCTGTCTTTTCATTTCAGTGCTGTTCCCAGGTGCTATCATAATCCAGGTGTGGGGAACCTTTGGCCCTCCAGATGTTGCTAAACTACAACTTTCATCAGCCCCAGCAGGTTGCATCAATGGCCAGAGATGATGGGAGTTCAGCAACATCTGGAGGGCTAAAGGTTCCCGACATGTGCCATAAGCCAACATTTCCCAAACTTCTGATGGCTGTAGCTTAATGAATTACAGCACAAATCTATTTGTGTGTACTCAAGTTTTGAATCCCACTGAGTTCTGTTAGACATACTCCCAGTCTCAAGAAAGTGTGCACTGGATTTCACTCTCACTTGATTTGTAGCTCACAGCACAATCATTTTTATAGACAACAATAATTCATGTTTCAACTTGATGATGAGCCAATAAGTTCAGTGAGTTTGTCTGTTAACCCTGAGAGCTGTTGAAAGCGGTGGGAATGAAGCGCCAAGTCTAAACATGTCATTTACCCTGTGCCTGATAGTTGTGGATTTGTCCTCTTTAAGCTGGCAGTTTATGATCTGCGGTAGGCTGCCATGTCTTGGGCAGATAATTTATGATTCCTAATTTCAACCTCCTCCCTCCAGGAATCTTCAGATATTGGTGGGTAAACAACCCAACCCCTGCTCATAATCCAAAACTAAAGATAGAAAATTACAGAGACAGCTGCCAGGGAAAACACTGGATCTAGAAACAGAGAAGACTAGTTATCAAATCACATGTTTTTGGATGGGACAAGGAAATGGGTTATAATTTATTTTTAAAAGGACAGAAATTCAGGTGGTAGTTGTCTTTAAAAAACAGCTGTCCCAAACATAGTATGTCTAGTTTATGCAGTGCCAGCTTCAGGCTTTCTTTTGAGAGGGGGTGGTGGCCGGGGAAGGTTGTTGGCCATGATACCCTCAGTGGGCCCAGACCTTGCCACCATTCAGAAGGAAAGAGCAGGCAAGGAAATGAACAGGTATCTCTGCCTGCCCAAGTAAGGGAGTGACAGTAGCAATGGAGCAGCAATGGTGGAGGACTCTCATTTGCAGGGTGCTGGGGGCTTCAGCAGATACCACCAGGGTTGGTCTTATCTCAAGGCAGAGTGAAGCAGCCCTTGTTGTATAGTAGGTAGAGGGTCAGTCCAGGACCTGGGAGATCAGGGTTCAAATCCCCACTCAACCATACAGTCACTGGGCCAGTCACTAACTCACAGCCTAACCAACCTTACAAGGTTGTTGTGAGGATAATACAGAGGTGGGGAGAGCCATGTATGCCACTCTGAGCTCCTTAGAGGAAATATGAGGTCTGAAAAATAAAGAAAGAAAATTTTGGGTCTGTCATTGTTAATTATTTAATTTATCATCATTGCATTTTTACTGAATCTGGGAGGGAGGGAGGTGCTTTTGGAATTTTCTGGCACAGGTGTCACAGTAACTTGGCCCACCTTGAGTACTGTTGCTGTGCACCTTGATCTGGCAGTGGGTGAGTGGAGATTTGTTGTTCATCTACTTCAGGCAGCAAAATGTCTTGAGCCAGCCATGATGTCAACTTTTGGGTGGTATACAGTAAAATAATTGTGCAAGCAGAACAGCTGCTGCTCATGCAACAGAACTTACACTCCCTCTCCTCCCCTATACATCCCCATACCACCACCACCCAGTATCTGCTGTGGGTGTGCAGGGAGGAGAGAGAAGTTCCATTGTATGCCTGGAAATCATTCTGTTTGCACAGTGCCTTCATTGGATTTGACCCCTTGACTCCAGCCTTGAGCTATGATCACTCTGTGTTGACCCAGTGAGGAAAATCAAAATTCTTCTCTGTAACAGCCCTTGTAAGGGCAATTCAAATGTTATCTCATTGGCTTAAGCGTTGTTGAAAAATATTGTAATTACGTTTAAAATTAATTGGCTCTGCATGGTGATGGGGGCCGGGGTTTGATGGTATGGTCATTAATTATCTACATCAATGCTGCTCTGGGGTGCAGCCATGCTGGCATGGATGCCACTCACTCACTAGGAGATCTAGGCATGTAACTCAGGAAAATAGCTTGCATTACTTCTGTGGCATCTACTGGAGATAAATGTAATCCCAAGGTCTGGACCACAGTGCTATTGTCTCTACAGATCCCAACCTTATCCCTCAGAATATGCTGCAGTTTCTAAGGAAGACCACAGTAAGACTGCGGTGTAGAGTTTGGTTGTTTGGGATTGCTCCACTGTATGATTGATTGCTTTGTCCCCAACGGTGAAGGACAACAATGGGTCCTCAAGTGCCCAGTACAAGAGGGGAGGCAAAAGCTACAGACTTTTCCCAAGAGGCATGACGGACACTGCAAGGTTTTGTTTTGTTTTTGTTCCTGGACAAGAACCTGCAACGCACAGCAGAAAGGATGGATTGTGGTGAGCAGCTCCTAGATCCAAACCCAATTCTGTTATTTTGTGCTTCTTTGCTCAGCAGAGAATGGTCTCCCACAAACGTATCTCATCCGCACTGTCACACTTGAAGGTGTCTGGGAAAGGACGAGGATGGTGACAATAAATAAACAAGTGGAAAGAAATTGCACCACTCTTGGCTCATGCTTGAGAAATGTGTCTATGAATTATAATCACATTCTTCACTCTCTGTACCAGGGTTAGCTAAACTGTTTCATGATGAGATACAAGTGCCTTCAAAGCTGTTCACATGCAGCTAGACCAGGCTAGGAGTATGAAATTTTAGTGAAATTTAATAGAAACAGTAGAACATAGGGGCACATTACACAATAATTCTTAGGGTTATTACAAATCATTCTTTCTGAAAAACGTCTTAACAAAATCTCTCTCCCTGTACACTGTGATGCTTGGTTCTCTATATCTTCATTCTTCTGTTGCTGTAAGAATTCTGCTACAACAACGTGTGGATCATAAGCAGCAGTTTTTAATGTTGCTTTTTAATTCATGTATTTAGTAGTGGGTGGGCAGGCTAGTAAGAATATTGCTAAGCTAATAACTTGCGTAAATACATTTGCAAAGCTGTATTCTTTCCCTTGTGTTGTTGTTTTTTCATTTGAACCACTTTTGCCTCAATCCAGAGTCAGGGCTTATACATGGTAGAGAGGCTTTCACACGCAAGCTATTTGAATGAAAAAAGAGAAAGGACACCCAGTAACTTCCTTAAAAAAGGCCTTGCCTCCTGGTTTTATCCTCACACCGACTCTGTGTGGTAGGTTAGGCTGAGAAAAAGTGACTGGCCGAGCGTCACCCAGTGAGCTTCATGGCCATGTGGGGATTTGAACCCTGGTCTTCCAAGTCCCAGTCCAACACTCTAACCATTACACCAGCTGGCTCTCTCATATTGGAATAGAATTACAGCACAAAGCTTTGCTATCTGTGCTGTGTCTGTGTTAACATGCCCATTGAATCATGGACTGTAGTAGCGGGAATGAATTCCCTTACTCTGCCAGTGGCACCCCGGTTATGGAACAGCCTTCCCAGGGAAGCTTACCTGGAGGTGCCATCTTTGTACTTTGGCACCAGGTGAAGATATTTCTGTTTACCCAGGCTGCCTAAACAACTCACAAAGCCTTTGGTTTTAATCTGGGGGGGGCTGTTACATGCTTTTGTTGTATTTATGTCATTTTTATTTTATTCTTTTATATTTTATATTTGCATTGAATGTTTTGTAAGCTGCCTGCAGAACTTTGTGTTGTAGAGCGGCATATAAATGCAGAAAGTAAATAATCGATGAAATGAAATACTCTGTGCCACTATTATATCTTGCCAGGGGAGGGAACAGTTTGTTCTGTGCTGTGTTTCAGCACCAACTCTGCCCATGGAGGTAGTGCAGCTACCTACTCAGCAGGGATCAGCTGATATAACAGGCCAATAGGGGTTCACCTACTCCTATTAATACTGTAGACTCTGCTCTGGCTCCTCAGTTGGAGGAGTTTGTTGCTCTGACTCAGGGTAGAAACACAGTCTTCCACCAGTTCCAGTGTGTCTCCTGAAAATGGGAGCACCTTTTTACTCTAAAACTTGGTAGGAGCAGCTTGAGTGCATGTTTTTTTATTTAAAAATCAGCTTCAAAGATATTTCGGAACTGATTGGCACATCAACCCGTTCCCCCTCCAAATGTGGCTAATGGAAACGCTTTGATCTGGCGCCTAGCATGTTTCCAGCAACAAACTGAGCTGCTCTAGGATGGCTCATCCCCATTTGCCTAGTTGCTTCCCAGCAGCATCATGCCATTACCCCTAACATATTGTGACTTAGCCACACTGTGACACCTTGCCTTTGCTTTACAGTGGATCTGCCCTATTCAAGGTGACTGGGAAGGCTGTAGAAAGCTGCATCTCATCTCCAGTTAAATATTACAAGAAAAGAGCATGTCTTCCCTTCATCAGCTTCACCGGCTCCTGGCGTGGTCCCAGGCCCAATTCAAGGTACTGGTTTTCACCTATATAGCTTGTCATGACCTAGAACTCGCTCACCTTAGAGACTGTTTCTCCATATACCAATCCTCCCAGCATCTTTGTCAAACCAAGCCACACCTCAATTACCATTCCTTCATGCAATATGAAAATCTCCTGTTAGAACCTGGGCCTTTATAGCCATTTTACCAAGGCTGCAGAAAGACATCCCTCTGGAACTGTTATCTTTGCTTGCATTCTGGAAATGCTGTAAAAGATCCTTTCTCATTAGGTATTTGGCGTTTCTCCCAAGATTGGCTTTTCCGACTCACTGACACATGTTTAGTTACTATAGCAGTAGTAGTAGTATCATTGGCATTGTCGTCTTCATCTTATGTGACTGTAATTTTATTTTATTTTTTCTGTGTTGCAAGCTGCTTTGAAGCATACTGAGGAAGCGGTGCACAAATATTTAAAATAAATACAGGCGTATTAATTCTGTAACCAGCTTAACAACAAAACTTACAGAGCTTTAATGATTGTGCTTTCCAGACCAAAAAGTATATTTAAAGGCTGCTCACTTTTTGTCTTAACTCCCCTGTGATCTCAGTTGGAACCTACCTGTCAAAAATATCAATAACCATAGCAATACTGTCTTAATTATAGTAATGAGCCTTGATATGTGTTTTTTTTTTCTTGGAGCAACCTCAGCGTTCTAAGTCTTACATACCTCTCTGTTAAAACTGATCTATAATTCCACACTACAGTCATCTGTGCTGTTACTCCCCATCAGATAAATTCTTCCTTTGATCCGGATGTATTGATATGGAATAAGGATCAGGAGCTACTGGATCTGTGTGTACAGCTCCTCCACACGGTGAACCTTTGAATTGCAGGTAACAGTGAAAATGCCGTGAGGCCCAGCCTAGACTCACTTGGTGCACCCTTGTCAGTGTCATTGGATCCTCCTGAACAGGAGGGAGTAAGAGGCCTTCCTGTTCACTTCTGTGACCCAGCTCCAGATGTTGCTGGACTACAACCCTCATCAGAGAGCCAGCAGAGCCTGCATCCCAATAACACAAGATGGCTGGGCAGCCGCGCAGAATCATCAAGGAAGCCGGCTCAAGGAATTGGGGAGATGTATGCCAAACCCAAGCAAGCACTTTGGACTTCTAGGGGGAAAAAATATTAAACAAGCCCCTCACAAATATTAGGGCCTTATAAAAGGAAGTGCGAGTCCTGAATAAAATCCAGTTGCTTAATCCTGCCTCTTGGCCCCTTGGCTTCTGCAGGGCCCTGCTTGTTACCCAGGTAAATGGGATGAATATGCCTCTTCCTCAACACCCCATTCCCTGCTGCTCCTAGCCATTCTGCCCCACGCTGATTCTCTTCCTATCTCCTTGCCTAAATTTTTCTTCTCCAGTCTCCTCCTCATGGAGCAGCTCCAATTCTGCTTCCCCTCTTTTCTCTTCTCCCCTAACATTCTGTTCCCCACAGCAACTGCTGTTGTGAGGGTGACCCTGGCAGAACCTGTTCCTGGAACAAAGGCAGAGCTAAAAGAAAGCAACACACATTATTTCCATTGTGGTCATTGGAGCTCCACAGGAGTCCCCCTTTGAGGGCAGGGCATTTAAACTTGAACTATTCCTTCCGGAAGAATAGCTAACAGCAGTTCCGAAAGTATGTTTCATGACCAAGATTTACCATCCCAACGAAGACAAATTGGGAAGAATATGTTTAGATATTTTGAAAGATAAAACAGCATCCAGCTTTGCAGATCCGTACAGTTCTGCTATCAGACCAGGCTTTGTTAAGTGTTCCCAACCCAGATGATCCATTAGCAAATAATGTAGCTGAGCACTGGAAGCCCAAACTACAGACACAGCCAAAGCACAGACTAGGCTGTATGCCATTAATAATATTTAAAATGTTCTCTGAATCAGTGTGCCATCACTTTTTCCTGTTCTGCCAAGACCACTTCCTTTTTTTCCTTTTTCTTTATTATTTGTTTGTATTTAATGAACACAGTCTTAGAAAACATTACTGTACAGAATAACAACCCAGGGATCAGTTCTTTTGAGATTTATTTTTTTTAATAAATATATTTTTTAATTCAGCTTCAAAGAGATTTTGCAACTGATCGGCAGATCAACCTGTTCCCCCTCCAAGTGTGGCTAATGGAAACGCTTTGATCTGGCAACTAGGGTGTTGACAGCCTGTGTCTTGTCCTAATTCACTCCTGTTTCCCATGAGCAGAGGCTAGAAGTATCATTGGGATTGTTTGTGAAATTGTTTAAAAGCAGTAGCACATCTCTGCTTTTAATAAGTTTTTCCCATCTTGAGTTAAATGTATGAATGAGAGTAGACAGGGTTAGCTGCAGGGATTTTTGTTCTAATTGCATGGGCTCTTTTTCCCTTTTTTATGGTGATGGTAATTGTGTTGGTTAAAGCGGGTAACCAGTTATACTCTAAAGTTCTCGTCATTCCCCGAGCTTGGAAAAGTTACTTTTTTAAACTACAACTCCCATCAGCCCAATCCAGTGGCCATGCTGGCTGGGGCTGATGGGAGTTGTAGTTCAAAAAAATAACTTTTCCAAGCTCTGGCACCCCTAACTATTGGCCATGCCGGCTGGGGCTGATGGTAGTTGTCCAATAACATCTGGAGAACTACAGGGTTCTTATCTTTGCCTCTGAGCCTTGCTTGATCAGTATTTAGCTCCGAGTTCTTAATTATTATTTGGTTGTGGCTGCCGGCTGGTCCCACAGTTTCTTGCTCACCCCACACTGTTGCTTATGGACCAGGCCTAGTTGTAACTGAAGATGATCTTGTTCATCACATTTATTAGTTCCATGTTGCTTTACGTTTTCCACCAAGCTAGGCAAAAAGCTTTTTGTTCTCTAAAATGATCTAAGCAACTATGATTCTATAATCTCCTGTAGAAGAATTCTACTTCCCATAAATAATTTCCTTGCTGTTATAATAGTAAAATAACTATTCTGTATTTCTTTTGAAATAGCATTCTTTCCTGAATAAGCATTGTTTAATGGTCTTGCTTTGAGTACTTTTGAAGCTCTGGCCACCCACAATGCTTTACCTAATGCTGGGTACCCATGATGAATCTTCTAAAGCAAAGGAAAACTTGTGATGGGTTGGAAAGCAGTCTGTAAGTAGCAAAAACTATGCACATACTCTTATCAGCTGTCTGTCAGTACCCACCTGGGTCTAAAGAATGGGATGGGCAATGTAAACTTGTACACTTTATTTATTAAACAGTTTATACCCCAATTAAAATCTTGTGGTGGCTTGTAAAGGCATAGCAAGATACCAAACCTAGGATAAACCTAGGACACGAGATAGGGCCTTTTTGGTGGCCACCCCTGGGTTGTGAAACTCCCTTCCAAGTGAGGTGCGATTAGCTCCTTGCCGTCCTTCCGGCGACAAGTAAAGACTGTTTTATTTCAATGGGCATTTGGGATAGAGAACGACCAGGATTAAGTGTCATAGGATTGGTGACTATATTATATGATTTTATTATTTTAAATATTTTATTATTTTAAATTGTCCGCTGTTTTTAACGTATGTTTTATGGTTTTAATTTTTCTCATAGTTTAATCCTTTTTTATTGTATACTTCTGTATGTTTTAATGGTGTTGTTTTTTAGTTGTAAGCCGCTCTGTCCTATTGGAAAAAGGGCGGGGTAGAAATAAAGTTGTTTATTATTATTATTATTATTATTATTATTAATGTATTAATGAGATTGCATATTATGGTGTGGTTTTTTTGTTTGTTTGTTTTGCACTTTTGCTTTCTAGCATACTTGAATTTATTTTTATTTTCCTAAATAAATCTTATCTTTGCTTAAGTGTTTTCTTATTCAGAAGACTTGATCCGCAAAAAACCCCTCTCCTCTCAATCAAGCATACATTAGGTTTTACTTACTCGTTTTACTTTTAAATTTACAGATGGGCACTATGCTGTACAGTTGGAGAGCCAGTTGGAGTCACCTGAGACAGGTGTGTGTCCCCATTTGCATCAGTTATACTCCAGAATGTCCCCAAAAGGAACCCCTTTTGTGCCTGGGTTTAAATGCAGGGATGGACAGTGGCAGATAAAGCTGAAATCTGGTTAGCCTAATTTCAGTGGCGGCTGGTGCCCATTGGGCAGAGAGGGCAACAGTAGCTGAAGCCAGAGCTAATGATAGGCAGAGTCAACTAATTCTAGTTTTGCCCGTTTTGCTACCTGCTGAGTTCCACAAGGGCAACAGTGAAACCAGGAAGCTGACAGCCAGTGCTAGCCCCTGGACTGAGATGTAAGTAAGAAGGCAGGCAGGTGGGGGCCAGTGGAGGGCAGTCTCAGGTTGGTGGGGCAATGCCCCATTTACACTAATAGACCAGCCTCCATGGCCTAATTTAGTGCATGAGTGTTAAAAGTTACTCCAGAGCAGAGTGACTCCAACAATTGTCTTTGGCACTGTGATATTAACCACCCAGCCCTTTACAGACACATATGCCCCAGACCCATAACCTTCCTAGTACATTCCTCTCAGGATGCAAAACTGATTAAATCCTTCATCCCTTGCTTGGAACCAGCAGAATGAAGAATGTAAAGACTGTGAGTCATGGCTTCTCCATCCAGTCTCTCTCTTGCACCCACAGGGGAGGCCAGGCCAAGCACTCCTAGGGAGTTCTGCTTCCTTGCAAGATGAGAGAGGGCACTGGCGAGGCGCCACCATTAGGAAGAACACAGTGTTTCTGCAAAGCCTTCTGGGGGTTTCTGTTTGCATTGCATATAGAGCGGGACTTACCCAAAGTTGTCATTACCTTTTCCACAGACAGATGTAGGAGAAGAATCCACCAAATGTAAACATTCCAGTTTCTACCCAGAGCTGTAATTACATTTCTCACAGAACAGACAGAAAAGCATTGGTGCCAGGTTTGAGAGAGCCCCAGGCAAGGTGCCTCTCTGGTGGACCCCTCTTTATCTCCTTGGCCCGCTCCCCATAGGGAATGGAAGGATCTGTCAATTTCACTCTTTCAATTTCTCATTTTTCCAGCCTTATATTCAGTTCTCCACATTTCTGCAGCAATTTGCTTTTTTTTTAAGTCGTCATGAAAATTCTTCAGGGTTTTAGTGTGAATTTCTCCTAATAAACACATTTTTATGTTGTTTTGACCATGGCACACAGTTCTGCAAGCAATTTCTCCAAATTTAATGCATTTTGTATATTATTTTCTATTATTATTACTGCTACCATCATCATCATTAAATTTATTACCCACCCTTCACCAGTAGGTTGCAGGGCGGGTCACAACAATACAAGCACACCACTAAAAACAGTTTAAAACAAATTACAATTGCAACAAAGAGAGTCCTAAAAATAAACATCTCCAGTGTCAAAAGCCTGGGTGAAGAGGTGCATCTTCAGCATATGGTGAAAGCTATATGGAGAAGATGCCAGACGCACCTCTGTGGGGAGGGAATTCCACAACGTACGAGTTGCCACAGAGAATGCCGTCCCTGGCCACCACCCTAATGTATTCATTTTTATGCACACACTTATAAACATTCTTTGGTTGGAGAACTGCATTGCAAAATTTGGATATGTGCAAATTTCAAAGGATGGCTGTGTTTTCATTCTCATATTGTTCTGGAAAGTGTGCATTTGGTATATTTGGCTTTATTTATATTTGGCGAAGTGAATTGGATTTTTACCCTATCCCTAATTCCCACCAGAGCTTATGGGAAGAAACAGGTAGCGATACGCCTCTGCAGGGATGTACAGCAGCACCAAAAACCACAGGCATGTGACCCCCCCCCAACAAAAATTGCCCATGAGGGAATGCGGCCCTCAGGCTGAAAATGGTTCCCCAATGATTTCCCACAAGGAATGGCAAGCCTCTCAACTCCAAATCCTCCACATTTAGGTGATGAATCAGTCTAGGGCTCAGCGCAGAGGTGCGGGATGAAGTTACTTGGCCCACTTTTATTCACTTGCTATCACTATCTGAAAGGCCCACAATCTGATAACTTGGGTTGTGCACTGGATTCGGCTGAGGGCCGGGCCAAATCAGGCCCATTTAGATTTTTTCGGACCTCAGCCGTGTCAGTTTCTGACAGCCACGAATCACTACGGGTCGGATTTGATGACCCAGAGTGACTGGCGGCTGTCAGGGGGCGGGCATCAGACAGGAAGAAGAGGCAGCTGCAGCTCTCCTTCCTGCCTGATGAGCAAAGGTAGTGATCCTCCAAGGGTGAGAGTGGTGTTTTGTAAGAGGTGTTCCTGTAGTAAAGCCCTTTGCAAAACAGCATCACAAGGGATAAATTGACCCTGCTCTCAGTTGAGACGCAACGTCTCCCATGTCCGCCCTGCCATATGTTTAATTAGGGGTTTTTTTTACCTTAATTAAAATGAGCCCTCTGCTCCCCAAACTTATTCAGTAGTGGCTCTGATCCAGGGTGGGTGGTCCCTGGTCAACCCAGAGTTGGTCAGCCTGATGCCCCCCTGAATTGGAGCCATGGGGTGAATGTGGGTGTGTGTCTGTGCTTGCCAGGTTCCTGGCCTGAGACTGATCCTGTATCTTTAGGAGAAGAGAAAGTCAGCCAAGTGCAGGTGTTCTTGGAACACTGTAATGGGAAAAACCACAAGGTGGAATTCTCCCTTCCCCCTGCACAACTTTTAAAGATACAGAAGACCTCTCGGTTGCCAGGCCCAGCCTCCAAGAGGTCTTCTGTATCTTTAAAAGTTGTGGAGGGGGGAGGGAGAATTCCACCTTGTGGTTTTTCCCATTACAGTGTTGCAAGAACACCTGCACTTGGCTGACTTTCTCCTCTCCTAAAGATACAGGATCAGTCTCAGGCCATGAGCCTAGCAACCCTAATCCCATTCCTTTTTGTTTTGTTTTCCCCTTTTGGCAGTAGACTGAAAGAATGTCTTCACATAATGCAAAATTACCTTATGGCAGGGATGGGGAGTTGCTGTCCTGTGGGCCAAGTTGGCCCGCAAGGCCATTTCCTCCAAACCACACGCTGTTCTCCCTTTGAAGGGCTATCCAGTTTAAAGATAAAGAACTAAAAGAAGCCTGAGCAGGGAGGGGCCTTGCCATTAACTATAAGAAATTAGCAGCGGGACAGTAGAATGAGCAGGTGCAAAAGGTCACCTGATCACAGTCTTCCCCCATTCCGGTTGAGCTATATTGTATTTTTATTTAGATTATAGTAATTATTTATACATTTGCATCTATGCTTATAAATTAGTATATGTACATTTTATGCAAAACCATGCCTTTTGGGGGGGCGATTCAGTTCCTTTTTTTTTGTGTATGTGGCTACCCTATAGTGATGGCTGGTAAGCGTAGATGACTTAAAAGGAACTAATTCATGGACAGATTTGCCCAGGCTTTCCCTGACCTATAGGGTCGGACCCTGTTTTATGTATTCGAACCACTAATTCCTGTTTTTACCTGTTTTTATATTGCTGTTTTATTGGCCTTTAGGTTGCATTTTAATGATTTCTTTTTAATTGTACATTGTTGAGAGATTTAAAAAATATGAAGCAGTTTGTAAATGTTTTTAAATAATAAATCAATCAAATGGATACCCTATTCAAAACCAATTAGCTACAGTAGCTAAGTTCCTTTGCAGTGTACCTTAAAATACCAGTTGCTGGGCATAAAAAAAACCAGGAGATGGTTGCTTTGATGCCCTGCTTCTGGGTTTCCAGGAAGCATCTAGTTGGGTTGAGCACTATGAGAAGCAAGGTGCTGGGCCCCTTATGCATCTAATCCAGCAGAGGCTCTGCTTAGAAAGACATAGCTAGGGCTGATTGTGTGCGCATAACTAGATTTGCCCATATCTCACCAGCTGTCTACCATACCTCTGACCACTTTACTACATTGGGTTTTCCTAGGAGTGGTGACAACGTAAGGGTCATGTTTTCCTAGAAAAAACTATCTGTGCCAACAAGAAAAATTCTAGAGCCTCTGTTTCGTGTGAGTGAGAGAGTGAGAGAGTGAGAGAGTGAGTGAGAGAGTGAGAGAACAGCTGTCTTAGCTTCAAAGGCAGTCCCATGATCCCAAAACAGAGACAGACTGACAAGGTTTGTTTTGTCCATCAGTCATTTGATAGCATCTTCATTCACTGAACTGATGTCAAATATACTGTACTTTTCTTTTTGTTTAAATGGCCTGAGAGGGCTTTTTTTCTACGTTCTTTTTATTCTTTGAATCTCTCATCTTCTTTTTTACACTTGGGAAGTTCTTGCAGAGGCAACAGGGAAGAGTTTAGATTGGCACCTCCCGTTGGCAATAAAAGGCAGGAACGCCCCTGTTACTGATGGCTTGATTGAGAGTGGCTTGTTGTTCTTGGGTGATGGGTTTTTCAAACAAAATAATTGAGTGAAATCTACATCCCAATGCCAAAATTCTCTCTCTCTCTCTCTCTCTCTCTGTGTGTGTGTGGGGGGGGGTGTGTGTGGGGGGTGTGGGGGGTGTAAACTAGTATGGTGTAGTGTTGGGATTAGGGTTGCCAGGTCATAAACATCCCAAAACCTGAGATTTCAGGGGCAAGCCCTAGTGATGTCACTCCCCTGGCACTTCCCTATCCTCCCACCCCACTCACTCCCTCAGGCACCTTTCTACCCCATCCCCACTCACCACCTTCTTTTGTCAGCCTCCTGTGTTGAGCCTCCTGTGTTTTGTCAGCTTTCAGGCCTTCCCCTGCTCAGCCTTTGTGGAGGCCTGGGCTCACTCACTGCTGCCACCACCACCTCTTTTGCTATCCTGTGACCTCTTCAGTGGCCCCATGCAACCCTGCAACTTCTGGTGCAATGACCCCGCATTACCCTGGTGCCCCTCATCTGCCTGGAGATTGGGGTGATTCCCCTGGAGACCCGGGGAGGACCCCCAAACCCAGCATCTCCGGGTAACATCCAGAGAGCAGCTCAATCCTGCTTATGTTTATGAAGAAGCAAGTCTTACTGCGTTCTAGGCTTGCCAAATTTTCATGACCCTCTGCTCCTGTGCTTTCAGCAGCAGCTTGATCTGCAACAGTCTCTTTTTTGCTATGACCCTGTTTGCTATGATGCCTGGTGGGACTAGAAAGCCTAGGATCCAACTGGGCACTGGGGTGCCTTGTTAATAGCTCTAACCGGAGTGACTATGCTTTGGTGGTTACTTTTAACAACCTTCAGTCAAGTCATATCTTCTAGAACCCCTGAAATGCTGTCCCAGCTCTTGTGCACATGTGTAATGACAATGATGATTAAGCAGTAACATTTTCCCCCCAAATCCCACAGAAAAATGATGATAAAACAGCCACAAAGATCTCATAAGCAGCGACACTCTGCATGGGTGTGACTGAGTTTCTAAAAAAGGAAATTCTAAAAGGGCAATGGCAAGCAGTTCCAACAAGGAAAAAAGAGGGGAAACAGCAGAAGAAGCCAATGTGGCTTAACAAAAAGCTTAGAGATGACCTGAAAACAAAAAAGGACACATACAGGAAGTGGAAAGAAGGCCAGGCCACAAAGAAAGAGTACAGGCAGGTATCACGGAATTGCAGGGATGGCGTCAGGAAGGCTAAAGCTGAGAATGAGCTGAGGTTAGTGAGGGATGCTAAAAGCAACAAAAAACCTTTCTTCCGGTACATCCATAGTAAAAGACAGAGAAAAGAAACGGTGGCACAGCTATTCAATGAGGATGGCAAAATGACAACAGATGACAAAGAAAAGGCAGAAGTCTCAATTCCTACTTTGGCTCAGTCTTCTCCCAAAAAAGGATCTGTGACCCTCCCGGGAAACATGAAGTAGAAGGGGCAGGATTGAAGCTTGAGATGGATAGACAAATGGTCAAGGAATACCTAATCACTTTGAACGAGTTCAAATCTCCAGGGCCCGATAAACTGCATCCTAGAGTATTGAAGGAACTGGCTGAAGAACTCTCAGAACCACTGTCTATTATCTTAGCAAAATCATGGAGGACTGGTGAAGTGCTGGATGACTGGAGGAGAGCTAATGTTGTCCCTATCTTCAAAAAGGGCAAGAAGGAGGAACCGGGGAACTACAGACCAGTCAGCCTAACATCAATCCCTGGAAAAACTCAGGAGCAGATTATAAAGCAGTCAATCTGTAAGTACCTTGAAAGCAATGCAGTGATTACTAGGAGCCAACATGGATTTATGAAGAACAAATCCTGCCAAACCAATCTTACCTCATTTTTTTTTATAATAATTTTTTATTATTCAAATTTTTATAAAAACAAATACAAATACAACAAAAACAGTACAACAGAAAAAAAAAATAAAAAGCAAAACTTGACTTCCGATTTGTTACAGATCAGCTATAAGTATATAATATATATCAAACCTGTCTCCTAGAACATACGAAATTCACTTTTTTCCAAAGTCTATCTTAATTAATCGTCAAATCCCATTATCATCATTTCATTTTTTTCTTTCAACAAAAAGTCCAAAAGAGGCTTCCATTCCTTAAGAAATGTATCTGTCGTTTTTTCTCTAATAAGACATGTCAATTTGTCCATCTCAACTAAGTCCATTAATTTCAATAGCCATTCTTCCATTGTTGGTATCGATTCCATTTTCCACTTTTGTGCATATAGTAATCTTGCTGCCGTGATCATATATAATATTATTCTTCCATATTTCTTTTCCTTTTCTTTATCCATAAAACCCAATAAAAAAATTCTGGTTTTGACTGAATATTTATCTTTAAAAAATTTTGCATCATCCTACCTATCTGTGCCCAAAATAATTTTGCCTGTTTACACAACCACCACATATGATAAAAAGATCCTTCTTGTTGTTTACATTTCCAACATACATTAGAAACATTACTATACATTTTTGACAACTTTTCTGGAGTCATATACCAACGATACATCATTTTATAAAAAATTTCTTTAAGATTATAGCATAATGTAAATTGCAAACCTTTTTTCCACATATTTTCCCATTGATCCATTTGTATATTATAACCAAAATTTTTTGCCCACTTAACCATACACTCTTTTACTTGTTCTTCTTCCATGTCCATTTTTAATAAAAATTTATACATTTTTGCAATTATGCATTCATCATTTGTACACAAACTTATTTCAAAATCAGATTTATTTATTTCAAACCCATACATTTTCTTGTCCATTTTAAATCTTTCTAACAATTGTAAATAGGCAAACCATTGTGAACTATATCCTTCCTTTATTAGTTGTTCTCTCTCTTTCATTATATATTCACCATGCACATTTTCTAATAGTTCTTGGTAAGTTAACCATTTCTCTTTTCCAGCCATTTCTCTTCTATAAAATGCTTCTTGACTTGAAACACATAGTGGTATTTTCGAAAAAAACCTTGTTTTGTATTTATTCCATATATTCAACAAAGGACGTCTTATAAAATGATTATTAAAATCCATATTAACTTTTACTTTATCATACCATAGATATCCATGCCATCCCCACTTCAGGTTGTGACCCTCCAAATCCAATAATCTTTTATTCCTCAATAGAATCCATTCCTTTATCCAGACTAAGCAACAAGCAGCAAAATAAAGTCTCAAATTTGGTAATCCCAGCCCTCCTCTTTCTTTGGCGTCTTGTAATAATTTAAATTTAACTCTTGGTTTTTTCCCCTGCCAAACAAATTTAGAAATATCTTTTTGCCATTGTTTGAAAGGTAGATCAGAGGATATGACAGGTATTGTTTGAAATAGAAATATCATTCTCGGCAATACATTCATTTTTATTACAGATATTCTACCCATTAATGACAACTGTAATTTATCCCATCTTAACAAATCTTTCTTAATCTCTGTCCATAGTTTTTCATAATTATTATGAAACAACTTTGAATTTTTATTTGTCATAATGATACCTAACTATTTCACCTTTTCTTCTTTTAAAATCTATCTTCTCCATTAACTCTTTTTGATCTCTTAAAGATAAATTTTTCACCAGCATCTTCGTTTTTTGATTATTGATCTTAAATCCTGCTAATGGTCCAAATTCTTCTAATTTATCCATCAATACTTTGATTCCTTCCAAGGGATTTTCTAATACAATTATCAAGTCATCAGCAAATGCTCTCAATTTATATTCCTCTTTTTTTATCTTTATTCCCGAAATCCTTTTGTCTTGCCTTATGTCTCTAAGCAGCACTTCTAAAACCAGAATAAATAGAAGGGGGGACAATGGACATCCCTGTCTTGTACCCTTTTGTATTTCACATGAGTCCGTTAAATCCCCATTGACAATTATCTGTGCCTTCTGTGATGTATAAATCGATCTGATCCATTTTATAAAATTATCTCCAAAGTCCATTTGCTCTAGAACCTTAAACATAAATTTCCAATTCAAATTATCAAATGCTTTCTCAGCATCCAAGAAAATCAAAGCAGCTTGTATGTCATTTTGTTGTTCTAGATATTCCAACACATTCAAAACATTCCTGACGTTATCACGTAATTGTCTTTTAGGTAAAAACCCCGCTTGATCTTCCTGAATAAATTGTTGCAATATTATTTTCATTCTTTCAGCCAAAATCATTGTAAAAATTTTATAGTCATTATTCAGTAAAGATATTGGCCGATAATTTTTTGTTTTAGTTAAATCCTGCTCCTCTTTAGGTATTAATGTTATATTGGCATTTTTCCAACTATCCGGTATCTTCCCCTCTTGTAAAATAGAATTCATTGTATACTGTAAAGGTAGTAAAAGTTCCTCCTCCAAGCATTTGTAATACATTGCTGATAGTCCATCTGGTCCTGGCGCCTTTCCTAATTTAATTTTACTTATAGCCTCAGATATTTCTCTTGACGTAATAGGACCATTAATAGCTTGTCTCTGAAGATCTGTAATTTTGGGCAAATTCTGTTTGGATATATACTCTTCTATTTTTTCTGAGGGAATTTCCTGACACTTGTACAAAGTTGAATAATATTGATGGAAAACCCTTTGGATTTTTAAATTGTCTGTCAACATCTCATCTCCTTCTTGTATCTTTAAAATAAGATTTTTTTGTCGTTCTTTTCTTAATTTATATGCTAGCAATTTCCCCAGTTTATTTGCAAATTCAAAAGTCCTTTGTTTAGCAAAATTTAATTTCCTTTCAATTTCTCTGTCAACATTGACACTTGTTTCTGTAACGTTTTAATTTGATTTACAGTAGAAGCTTTAGTTGGATTCTTTTTCAATTCTTCCTCTTTTTGTTTTATTTCTTCCAAGATCAATTGCATTTTCTGTTGTTTCTTCTTTTTTAATTCAGAATTACATTTAATAAAATATCCCCTCATGAATGCTTTACTTGTATCCCAAACAATATTTTCATCTGTTCCTCTATGTAAATTGTGTTCAAAAAACTCTTTTAATTTCTTCTTACATTCCTGCACTATTTTATCATTCTGTAATAAAGATTCATTTAGTCTCCATCTAAATCCAAGATTTTTTTTTTTTAAGTCAATATCACTGGATTATGATCCGAAAAGGTTTTTGGTAACACATCCATCTTGGAGATATCTTTCACTAAATTTTTAGACATCCAAATCATATCAATCCTCGAAAATGTTTTATGTCTTTCTGAAAAGTAAGTAAATTCCTTTGCATTGTCATTTATATATCTCCAAGCATCCACCAATTCTAAATTTTCCATCAATTCAAAACAGATCTTCGGCAATTCGCCCTGTGTCTCCTTAATATTTCTCTCAGAAAGTCTATCCATTTTTGGTGAAATTACCCCATTCCAATCACCCATGACACACCAATGATCATATGCAAACTCTGATAGTTTTTCCATAAGTCCAGTATAAAACCTTGTTTTATCTTCATTAGGAGCATAAATGCCCACTATCAAAATTTTTGTACCCTGAATGGTTATTTCAACTCCCACAAATCTGCCACTATCATCCAATAATATCAATTTAGGAGACAATTGTGAATTAATATAAAGAACCACACCATTTTTTTTTGAATCCTGCCGAAATAAATTCTTCACCCAAATTTTTACAAATTAAATATTTAGAATCTTTCTTCTTAATATGAGTTTCTTGTAAACAAATTATATCCAATTTTAATTTTTTCAAATAATGAAATACTTTCTTTCTCTTCTGCGACGAATTAGCTCCATTTATATTCCAAGTTAGATATTTGTAATCCATTTTTAAGCATGTATTTTAGAAAAGTCTGTGCCTGTTGCTCCCTTTGATCCATCATCATCCTTTTCGTCCTCTACCTGTTTCTGTTGACTTTGTTTCCCAGGAATTATATCCATATCTTTGAGTTTATCTTCTTCCATGTCTTTTGAAGCTTTTATCAAGAAATCCCTTGCTTTTTGAACAGTATTTAATCGATACTTCTGTTGTCTAAATGTAAAAATCACTCCCTCTGGAACATCCCATCTAAATTGAATTTTACATTGTTTAAGTTTTTCTGTGAAGAAAGCGTAATCTTTTCTCTTACGTAGAAGCCTAACAGGAATTTCCTTCATCACCTGTATTTCTTTACCGTCAATTTTGAAGACATTGTTAAAATGATGTTGCAAAACCATATCTCTGGTCCTCTTTTTTAAAAAATAAACAAGCACATCTCTTGGGATTTTTTTTGTTGTTGCATATCTGGAATTAATTCTATAAACTTTGTCTATTTCAAATTCCATCCGATCTTCGTTCCTGTCGAGGGATTTTGCCAAAACATTAACAATTTTCTCTCTGATATCTTCACCTGTTTCCTCAGGAATTGCACGGAATCTCAAACATTTTTTGACCGGGTAACCTCCCTTGTAGACTGTGGGAATGCTGTGGACATAATATACCTTGACTTCAGCAAAGCTTTTGACAAAGTGCCCCATGATATTCTGATTAGCAAGCTAACTAAATGTGGGCTGGATGGAACAACTATCAGGTGGATCCACAGTTAGCTGCAGAATTGTACTCAAAGAGTGCTTATGAATGGTTCCTTCTCAAACTGGGCAGAAGTAACAAGAGGGGTACCACAGGGCTCCATCCTGGGCCCAGTGCTCTTCAACATTTTTATTAACAACTTGGATGAGGAGGTACAGAGCATGCTTATCAAATTTGCAGATGATACAAAATTGGGCGGCATAGCTAATACTGTGGAAGACAGAAACAAAATTCAAAGGGACCTTGATAGGCTGGAGCATTGGGCTGAAAACAACAGAATGAAATTCAATAGGGATAAATGCAAAGTTCTACACTTAGGAAAAAGAAACCAAATGCACAGTTATAAGATGGGGGATACTTGGCTCAGCAATACGACAGGTGAGAAGGATATTGGAATTGTCGTTGATCACAAGCTGACTATGAGCCAACAGTGCAATGTGGCTGCAAAAAAGGCAAATGCTATATTAGGCTGCATTAATAGAAGTATAGTTTCCAAATCGCATGAAGTATTAGTTCCCCTCTATTCAGCACTGGTTAGGCCTCATCTTGAATACTGCGTCCAGTTCTGGTTTCCGCACTTCAAGAAGGATGCAAACAAACTGGAACAGGTTCAGAGGAGGGCAACAAGGATGATCAGGGGACTGGAAACAAAGCCCTATGAGGAGAGACTGAAAGAACTGGGCATGTTTAGCCTGGAGAAGAGAAGACTGAGGGGAGATATGATAGTACTCTTCAAGTACATGAAAGGTTGTCACATAGAGGAGGGCTGGGATCTTTTCTCAGTTGTCCCAGAGTGCAGGACATGGAATAATGGGCTCAAGTTGCAGGAAGCCAGATTTCGACTGGACATCAGGAAAAACTTCCTAACTGTTAGAGCCATACGACAATGGAACCAATTACCTAGAGAGGTAGTGGGCTCTCCGACACTGGAGGCATTCAAGAGGCAGATGGACAGCCATCTGTCGGGAATGCTTTGATTTGGATTCCTGCATTGTGCAA
Organism: Rhineura floridana; assembly: GCF_030035675.1. Taxonomy (NCBI): domain Eukaryota; kingdom Metazoa; phylum Chordata; class Lepidosauria; order Squamata; family Rhineuridae; genus Rhineura; species Rhineura floridana. The sequence goes on from NC_084482.1 coordinate 23,510,611, forward strand.
GGGGTTGGACTTGATGGCCTCATAGGCTCCTTCCAACACTATTATTCTATGATTCTATGATTAAAAAATAAAACCATAAGACTGTTATAGTGTGTGCTCACCCATTTCTCTGCTCCCCTCTTCTTCTATAAAATTATTCCTAGTTCCAGTTGGGAAACTGTTCACTTTCTCATCTAAAGGGCCACTTCGGAAAGAGCAGCTGCAATCATAAGAGCATGCTGGATTGGTTCAATTGTCTAAGTCTACTGACAGTTGAAGGGATGTCTCAGGTCTCTTCCTGCTCTTGATCCTTCTTCCTGTCCATGGCTGGGAGGCTTTAACCTCAGATTTTCCAAATGGTAGGAATGTGAAAAGCAGAATCCCGTCACCCAATGCTTGTGTTTATCTCCATAGCAATGTGCAGCTTGGATACCAGGAAGAATTTCTACATCTCTTCCCTGTTCCCTGAAACCCCAGACTCCCCGCAGAATGACAAGCCAGCTTCTTTTCTAACAGTTTGATTCGGGCTGGCAGGCGTCAGGAATCAGCATCGTTGGGCAACTGCAGTGGCCCACACCCCAACGGGAGGTCCATCGCCAGCCCTCTGGCCCTGTTCTCTGTCCTCCTTGATGTCTCCTACCCTCTCTAAGTGTGTGAGCAGCAATAAGAGCCAGGAAAGGAACATCAGGATCCACACATCTTGCCTTCTCCTTCTAGGTCAGTAGTCTTCAACCTTTTCAGACCTAGGATCCGCCTTCAACCCCCACACATTCATTTTTGGGATCCATTTCTTAATTTTTCTTACCATATATTTGTATGGTGGTAGTGCTGCTGTGACACATCTTAGATCAGACCATGGCCCAGTAGTGGGTCCCGACTCACCAGTTGAAGACCAGTGTTCTAGGCAATGGTGTAGCTTGGGCCTAAAGTGAGAGGACAATTGAATGGGGAGTGGTGACAGTGATGAAGTGGAAGGATCCAGTTCAAAGAGGGGGACACCCTGAGAATTTCTTAGCCAAGGATCCCACAAAACCTGGAGGCAGCACTGGTTTCATTCTGTCCGGTGACTATCACAACTCTGGGCAAAGTTTCATCTGCTATTTTCCTTACTCTCACTAGGGCCACCTCAACCACAGCAAGCAAACAAGGCTTGGGGCACCGAAACTGCATGTAAAGGTCAGGCAGGAGGGGTAGAGAGTCGTGACTGCCCGGTGGTGGCAGCTGCTGCCCAATGGAACTGCTAGGGCAGAAGGCAGGGAGACCAACAGTAGGTGGAGCCAGAGCTAATGATAGGCGGAGCCAACAGCCTGGGTGTAAATAAGAAGGCAGGCAGGCAGGGGCTGGCTGAGGGCAGATTGAGGTTGACAGGGCAGTGCTACTGCCTGTACTCTTGCTGGAGGCGAACAGAGGGAGCTTTGTATCTAGTAGGCTGGGTGACGGTGGCATACTCCCTGCATTTCAAGGGACACGAGAAAGAACTTTCTGGTTGCCACCAACAGCCCAGTCTTGGCGAGTCCTTCTGATCCCTAAAATGCTGAGGCTTCTCCCATTCCACAGTCAACTCTGAACACTACGTCAGCTCTCTTGCAATAATGGAAGGCTGTGCATGCAGAAAGTCCCAGTTTCGACCTCCATCTTCTCCAGGTACAGTTGGAAGAGACCTCTATCTGAAATCCAGGAGAGCCACTGCCAGTGAGAGTAGACAGTACTGAGCTACAGATGGGTATCAGTACTGAGCTTACTTGGAATAAGGCAACTTCCTATGTTTTTGTGTTCCTGTGATAGCCCACCTCCAATTGCTCTTAAGGTAAACTTCTGTATGATCCGGGACTTGTAGAAAGTCAGGTTGCTTGAGATTGATTCACTGCTCCATGCTTGCATTGTCCAGCATGAGTTCCAACAGCAAACCAGAGCTATGAGCAGGCGGGAGAATGGGCCAACCACTTTTGGTCATATCTGATGTGACATAAGCTGAGCACCTTGGTTTAATAAACCACGCTGTGTGTACAGCCCTCCCCCCTTTGTTCCTTCCTTAGCATGAGTGGGTAAACAACCCATGAAGGAGATAGCTTAGTAGTATGTCCAAGCCTAGGATCATGGTTTATTTCATCCTAATAAGCTAGGATTCAGAAGCCAACTACAAGCCATGGTTTAAGACTGACTGGTGACTTTGATTTCCGCAGGAAAACAAACCACAATCCTGGGTTTATAGATGTAATGCTAAACCAAGGGTTGAGAACTTTAAGCCCGGGGGCCAAATGCAGTCCTCCCGGCTCGTCTATCTGGCCCTTGGGACTCGTCCCAGGCCACACCCTTCATCAGCTTTGCTTTGTACCCTCCCTGCGAGTTTTTGCCTGGCTGAAATATGTTGTTGAACTCTGATAATGACTCTTGCTTGCCTGGATGGGAGGGTAGAGAGAAGCGTGTGAACTTGTGTAGAAACTACCCCACTGTACAAGGGTAAAATGTGCATTCATTGCTCTGCTCAGTTCTGGCTCTGGCCACATCACTGGCATGTGGCCCCCATAACGTTGCCTAGAAGGGAATGTGGCCCTTGGGCTGAAAAAGGTTCTTTGCCCCCTGTGCTAAATGATCCCCTTCCCAGTTTGTTTATTGCTCGTGTGAAGGCAGAGCGCAGTGGGAAGAATCAGGCTCCTCTGCACACCATCACAGAGCTTGTGCACAATCTGGTTTCTTAAGCCAAGATTCCTAGCTTACCACTCCTGTGCAAATGCAGCCTTTGTCTGGTGTACCTGGTGCCACGGCTGGCCCATGCGGTCACCAATGTAGTGTGGATGTTTTGGGTTTCTTTGACAGATCTTTGCTGCCTTCCTCAGCCACAAGGACTTATAGACTTTAACCATTCTCTCTCTCTCTCTCTCTCTCTCTCTCTCTCTCTCTCTCTCTCTCTCACACACACACACACACACACACACACACACACACACACACACACTCACACACACACACACTCACACACACACTCACACACTCACACACAACCACCACCACCACCACAAACCCAAATGAGTCACGTCCCCAAACCTTACAAATATTTCCTGGAAATTGCTAGGTATTTCAGAATTTCATCACATCTGAAGGGAAAGCCTAAATGAGAAGAACAAAACAACAAAAATGTGTTTTTGGCAACTGCAAACATGAGTTCCAAAGAGACAGTTTGGTTCGTGCAATGCCACCAACTCCGCCTCCTCTGCTATTTTCTCCACTGTCTTTGCCAAAACTATAAAACGTACAGTTTTATTACGAGAAAATACTTGTATAACCCTCTCACATGCACGGAACACATGGATGTCTTCAGAGTCCCACTCGTTTTGCTTTTATATATCTATCTGCCTTTTCCATTTCAGTGGCAAATCATTGATGGAAACTTTCTGTCTCATTAGCTTTCTCCTTCCTGAAAGCAGAATGTCAAACAAGAGAGATGTTTCCTTATCTCAGCCTTGTCCCTTCTCCACTGTAGATAATGACTAGGTCATATGCACTCTACCCCATACATTTACAGCACTTTTAAAGCACATGGCTTCCCACAATGAATCCTGGGAACTGTAGTTTACCCTCCTTACAGAGCTATAATTCCCAGCACCTTTAGCAAACTGCAGTTCTCAGGATTTTTGGGGGAAGCCATGTGCTTTAAATATATTGCATGGATGTGTCAGATTTAGAATCAGTACCTGTGACTGCAAGTGGAGCCTCTGTTGCTGCATTAGTCTGACCTAGAATATGGAAAAAGAGTACAGGAAAAAGAGTACAGGTGATGTAAACACTGAATGTTTGCTTATACCAGTGGTACCAGGGTTTAATCGTGATGTCATCCCCCCCAAAAAAATTCTGGGAATGGTAGTTTGGCAAGGATGCTGCCAAGAGAGGTAGCTAACATTTTGCTGCCCTGGGCTCCTGCTGCAAGGAAGGGTGGGATATAAATCTAATAAAATAAATAAAATAAATAAAAAACATAGTGCCCTCCAGATGTTGTTGGACTCCAACTCCCATCAGCCGCAGGCCAGCCAGCATAGCCAGTGGTCAGGGATTGTGGGAGTTGGAGCCCAACAACATCTGGAGGCCACGTTGGCTACCCCAGTGCTAAGACCTGTTGACCTCCTCACAAAACTACAATCCCCAGGATTCACGTTGGGAGAGGAAGTCTCTGTTTAACCCATTTATGAAGGTAGTCTAGATAGGCCCATAACAGAGCTGCTCCAGTGAGACAACTGACAGGAGCACCAGTCCCTGCCAAGTTTTACTCCCATGGACCATCAGAACAAAGGAAGCTGCTTTATAACATGTGGTTGTTGTTAGGGTGCTCCCAAGCTTCCCGTGGTTGTTATGGGGGTTTATAATTATAAATACGTAATACTATGTGTATTATGAACCGTTTTATGGTTTTATAGTATTATGTATTTATAATTATGTCTTTACCGTGTTGTCTTTTAGAGACCTTCAGGTGACCAACAACTAACAAGTCTGATAACAACAATAACAACAACATCTTCTGAATCAGATTATTTGCCCAGCACTAGTCTGGCAGCAGTGGCTCTCCAGAAGCTCCGTCAGATGCTATATCCCATCGCTGGATCCTTTTTTTAACTGGAGATGGCCGGGATCGAACCTGCAGGTCTCTGCATGCAAAACCTGCACTCGACTCCTGTGCTCCTCGGATCGCTCCCTAACATACATGCACTGAGGCTGCTAGTGTTATTAGCCAGGAAGGGACCAAAGCAGCACTCAGAAAGGAACGGAGGTCTCGTATGTATGCTCTACATTTAAAAACAACACCAACGTTCTGCATCAATCCTGCAACCTATATAAATGATGCAAATGTGCATGACTTACAGATTTTCTATAATCTTCCCATCAGAGAGAGGGGCAAAGAGTTATGCAATGCATTCAAACCCTGCCTCCTATCTGCTCGCCAACCTCCTTGATGGCTTTGGAGATTTTATCAGGCGTTGACACTTCAAGCCATTAAGGGTGAGAAATGTTATTTTTTAATCTTTAAAAATGTAAAACTGAGATTCTCTTAACTGTGGATACTGGGCTCACAATTCTGTACCAATTCTGAACTTGTACAGTGCAGTCAGAGGAATAAAGGTGTATGGGGCAGCTCTTTTTACAGCAATCCTGGACAATCTCTAGTTTACTAAACTATCCCTGGACAATTGCTGTGCTGATCCCCCACTTGCTGTTTGGTCTAGCATGAGGATCAGAACAGTTCTTGTGTGGCTTATTGGAGTAGGGTGCCTTGAAGTGGGTCATAGGTCTGAAACAAATTGTTTTGTCTGTGTAAGCATGCTCTAGGAAGCTTGCTTCCTCTAGTTACAGCACCTCAGAGCCTTACTTCTCCATTGAGCAGGGATGGGGAACCTGTGTCCCTCCAGACGTTGCTGGACTATGAGTTCCATCATCTCTGACTATTGGTTATGCTGGCTGGGGCTGATGGGAGTTGGAGTCCAGCAACAGCTGGAGGGACTCAGGTTCCCATTCTTTGCCATAGGGCCTTCATCTGCAACATTTCTCTTCAGGCAGTGATCCAGATCTCCTGGCTGCTCCTGGAAAGTGGCAAATGTAACGCCAATCTTCAAAAAGGGATCCAGAGGGGATCCCAGAAATTACAGGCCAGTTAGCTTAACTTCTGTCCCTGGAAAACTGGTAGAAAGTATTATTAAAGCTAGATTAACTAAGCACATAGAAGAACAAGCCTTGCTGAAGCAGAGCCAGCATGGCTTCTGCAAGGGAAAGTCCTGTCTCAGTAACCTATTAGAATTCTTTGAGAGTGTCAACAAGCATATAGATAGAGGTGATCCAGTGGACATAGTGTACTTAGACTTTCAAAAAGCATTTGACAAGGTACCTCACCAAAGGCTTCTGAGGAAGCTTAGCAGTCATGGAATAAGAGGAGAGGTCCTCTTGTGGATAAGAAATTGGTTAAGAAGCAGAAAGCAGAGAGTAGGAATAAACGGAGAGTTCTCCCAATGGAGGGCTGTAGAAAGTGGAGTCCCTCAAGGATCGGTATTGGGACCTGTACTTTTCAACTTGTTCATTAATGACCTAGAATTAGGAGTGAGCAGTGAAGTGGCCAAGTATGCTGACGACACTAAATTGTTCAGGGTTGTTAAAACAAAAAGGGATTGCGAAGAGCTCCAAAAAGACCTCTCCAAACTGAGTGAATGGGCAGAAAAATGGCAAATGCAATTCAATATAAACAAGTGTAAAATTATGCATATTGGAGCAAAAAATCTGAATTTCACATATACGCTCATGGGGTCTGAACTGGCGGTGACCGACCAGGAGAGAGACCTCGGGGTTGTAGTGGACAGCACGATGAAAATGTCGACCCAGTGTGCGGCAGCTGTGAAAAAGGCAAATTCCATGCTAGCGATAATTAGGAAAGGTATTGAAAATAAAACAGCCGATATCATAATGCCGTTGTATAAATCTATGGTGCGGCCGCATTTGGAATACTGTGTACAGTTCTGGTCGCCTCATCTCAAAAAGGATATTCTAGAGTTGGAAAAGGTTCAGAAGAGGGCAACCAGAATGATCAAGGGGTTGGAGCGACTCCCTTACGAGGAAAGGTTGCAGCATTTGGGGCTTTTTAGTTTAGAGAAAAGGCGGGTCAGAGGAGACATGATAGAAGTGTATAAAATTATGCATGGCATTGAGAAAGTGGATAGAGAAAAGTTCTTCTCCCTCATAATACTAGAACTCGTGGACATTCAAAGAAGCTGAATGTTGGAAGATTCAGGACAGACAAAAGGAAGTACTTCTTTACTCAGTGCATAGTTAAACTATGGAATTTGCTCCCACAAGACGCAGTAATGGCCACCAGCTTGGATGGCTTTAAAAGAAGATTAGACAAATTCATGGAGGACAGGGCTATCAATGGCTACTAGCCATGATGGCTGTGCTCTGCCGCCCTAGTCAGAGGCAGCATGCTTCTGAAAACCAGTTGCCGGAAGCCTCAGGAGGGGAGAGTGTTCTTGCACTCGGGTCCTGCTTGCGGGCTTCCCCCAGGCACCTGGTTGGCCACTGTGAGAACAGGATGCTGGACTAGATGGGCCACTGGCCTGATCCAGCAGGCTCTTCTTATGTTCTTATGTTCTTACAAGGGAGCAGTACCAAGTTCTCTACCACCATCCAAGATATCCACCCTCTTAGTTCTTGGAAATCTTGGCTTTGTGGTGCTGATATTTCTCAAACACATGACGCAAGACATCAGCAACAATGGCCTTAGATGCTCCCTTGAAGCAGTCATCCTGAACATCTTAACATCTTCTCTGTAGGTCACTCTAGCCCACAGTAGGCCTAAGGAAGGATTGTGCATCAGCTGAAGCCGCACACAGAGCACAATTGGGGATCTACCTTTTTCTTGAAACTCTTGAGTATTCAGGATTCTGGGGGCAATTTGCATTGTTAAACTAAAAGATGAGCTAACCTAAGAGATGTCTTTGCGGAATCAGAACAAAGCTTATATTGGAATATCAGTTCCTGGGTGGGCACTGGGGGGGTTGGTGCCTTCATGGTCTACTTGTGGAAAGCATTTGCCTGGTTTTTGTGGGAATTAGGACACTGGACAAGAATGGGTGATTGGTCTGTCTGTACATATGGCCCTGGGTAATTGTGAAGTCAGGGAATCTGCACTCTGAACCCAGTGTGTTTCCTAAAAAGCCAAGCATGTTGTCTATTTCCATGGGATAAAGTTTTGCTTAGATGGATGTTCTCAGAATAAAGCATTCCTACCTAAACGGTAGGATTCAAGGATTATCAATACCTCGGCACAGTCATTAACCAAAATGGAGACAATAGTAAAGAAATCAGAAGAAGGCTAGGACTGGGGAGGGCAGCTATGAGAGAATTAGAAAAGGTTTTCAAATGCAAAGATGTATCACTGAACACTAAAGTCAGGATCATTCAGACCATGGTATTCCTGATCTCTATGTATGGATGTCCTGATCTCTATGTATGAATAATCCTCCGTGGCGCAGAGTGGTAAGCTGCAGTAACGCAGCTAAAGCTCTGCTCACGGCCGGAGTTTGATTCCAATGGAAGGAGGAAGTCGAATCTCCGGTAAAAGGGTTGAGGTCCACTCAGCCTTCCATCCATCCGTGGTCGGTAAAATGAGTACCCAGCATATGCTGGGGGGTAAAGAAAGGCCGGGGAAGAAACTGGTAATCCCACCCCATATATACAGTCTGCCTAGTAAACGTCGCAAGACGTCAACCTAAGAGTTGGAGAAGACTCACAGTATAAGTGCGGGGACACCTTTACCTTTACCTTTATGTATGGATGTGAAAGTTGGACAGTGAAAAAAGTGGATAAGAGAAAAATCAACTCATTTGAAATGTGGTGTTGGAGGAGAGCTTTGTGGATATCATGGACTGCAAATAATAATAATAATAATAATAATAATTTATAAGTTGCCTATCTTGCCAATGGCCACTCTAGGCGACGTACAGCTCAGTTAAAATACATCATAATAAATACAGTACAACAATAAAACAGTAAAACAGTGACAGTTCAGAGTAGCAGGCAATTAGTCAAAAAGATTAACCCTCCCCGGAAGTCCCAAAGGCCTGTCTGAAAAGCCAGGTCTTCAAGGCCTGGCGGAATACATTCAGGGAAGGGGCATGCCGAAGATCATATGGGAGGGAGTTCCAGAGAGTGGGGGCCGCCACTGAGAAGGCCCTCTCTCTAGTCCCCACCAGCCTAGCTGTTTTAGTTGGTGGGACTGAGAGAAGGCCCTGTGTGGCTGATCTTGTCGGGCGGCATAATTGGTGGCGTTGGAGGCGCTCCATCAGATAAACTGGGCCGAGACTGTGTAGGGCTTTAAAGGTTAATACCAACACCTTGAATTGGGCCCGGAAAACAACTGGGAGCCAGTGCAGATCGAACAGCACTGGGGTGATGTGCTCCCAGCGACGACAGTTTGTAAGTAGTCGAGCCGCCGCATTTTGTATAAGTTGTAGTTTCCGGACCGTTTTCAAGGGTAGCCCCACGTAGAGCGCATTACAGTAGTCCAAACGAGAGGTGACCAGGGCATGTACCACCAATGGGAGCTGATGAACAGGGAGGTAGGGTTGCAGTCTACGTATGAGGTGTAATTTATACCAAGCTGCCCGGCTCACTGCCGAAATCTGAGCCTCCATGGACAGCTTGGAATCAAGGACAACCCCTAGGCTGCGGACTTGGTCCTTTAGGGGCAGTTTCACCCCATCGAACATCAAGTCAATATCTCCCAACCTTCCCTTGTACCCCACGAGTAGCACCTCGGTCTTATCAGGATTCAGCTTCAACCTGTTCCTTCCCATCCATCCACTCACGGATTCCAGGCACTTGGACATGGTCTCCACAGCCAACTCTGGTGAGGATTTAAACGAGAGATAGAGCTGAGTGTCATCTGCATACTGGTGATACTGCAGCCCAAATCTCCTAATGATAGTCCCCAGCGGCTTCATATAGATATTAAATAGCATGGGAGAGAGGATAGAGCCCTGTGGCACATCACAATTGAGAGGCCAAGGGTCTGAAACCTCCTCCCCCAATGCTACTTGTTGATGCCTATCGGAGAGAAAGGAGCGGAACCACTGCAGTACAGTGCCTCCTATTCCCAGTCCCTCCAGGAGATGTAAAAGGATACTGTGGTCGACAGTATCAAAAGCCGCTGAGAGATCGAGGAGGACAAGAAAGGTGAATTCTCCCCTATCTAATGCCCTCCTCATATCATCCACCAGAGCGACCAAGGCTGTTTCAGTTCCATGTCCAGTCCTGAAACCCTATTGGTATGGATCCAAATAATCCGTTTCATCCAAGTGTGCCGACAGCTGATTAGCCACCACTCGCTCAATGACCTTGCCTAGAAATGGTAAATTTGAAATAGGGCGAAAGTTATTCAAAACTTGGGGATCCAAGGAGGGCTTCTTTAAGATGGGCTTCACGACTGCCTCCTTGAGGGCTAATGGCATTACACCCTCCTCTAGGGATGCATTAACCACCGCCTTAATCCCCTCGCCCAATTTCTCTTTGCAGCTCACAAGGAGCCACGACGGGCAAGAGAAATAATTGGGTGTCAGAACAAATTAAACCAGAACTATCACTAGAAGCTAAAATGATGAAACTGAAGTTATCATACTTTGGACACATCATGAGAAGACATGATTCACTAGAAAAGACAATAATGCTGGGAAAAGCAGAAGGGAGTAGAAAAAGAGGAAGACCAAACGAGAGATGGATTGATTCCATCAAGGAAGCCACCGACCTGAACTTACAAGATCTGAGCAGGGTGGTTCATGACAGATGGTGCTGGAGGTTGCTGATTCATAGGGTCGCCATAAGTCAAAATCAACTTGAAAGCACATAACAACCTAAACAGAGAGCTCGCAATATCCTCATCTGCCGTACGGTACAGGATGACTTTTTTTCTGTAGACCTCATGCTTTCCAACCACCTGCCTCACTCCCAAACCCCATTGCTTATTTATTGGGCTGTTCCTTGTACACAGAAAACCACAACAATGATTCCATTCTGCTCTTCAGCCAATGTCTCTCTCTCTCTGTGCTCCATGTGCTACTACCCCCCCTGCCCATATAGACTATACTAGAAACAGCATACCACTCCGCCCCCCCCCCAAATAAACCTTGAAAATACCAAAGAGGTCAGTAGAGGCCTCTCTCTCCCTATTTTGTTGTCCATTGACAACACATGCGGGTAACTCAATTGGGTTCATTAACAGGTTCTGTGTGGCTCCCAGGCACAACTTAACACAAGCCCGCCTCATGCATCAGTCTGTGTTTCTCCAAGGCCAAGGGAAGGGGCGGGGGAAGAGAGGCTGGAGGCTGGGTTGTACTTAAGAGGATAGTGTCTTGTGAATTAACTGAATGCAACACATCCCTAGAGTTCCTGATCTGACACCTAGAAGTATTTGGTCCTTGTGGTATTCTCCAGCTACTGATTCAGAATTCCCTGTTTCTTGACCTTTGCCATGAATGATGTCAGTGCCGCCACCACCCAGCCCCATTGCACAGACATGTGATGTACGTTTGCATCAGCTGCTTTTTCATGGAGCAATCTCATGTGGCTACGGTATGCAAGCACTTTATGAGCCTTGAAGAATATCTAATCTAGTCATTTGAGGGGGATCTGCAACCAAAAGGAGATAATCTTCTACAACCTCAAAGATGGATGTTGTAGATTCTGGATTACATCCCCTCCAGCCTTAGGTAATACTGGCTTCAGTTGACTCTTTTACCTGGTACAACATCCAAAATTAAATTACCAAAATTACCTGGGTTTCCCAAGGTAAAGACTGCTGTGTTTCTCTTTACCATGTTTCTCCGTCTGCCCAGGAGCCTGTGTGTTTTGTTAAGATGTGGGATAGATTTGGGTTACACGCTACACATCATCATCATCATCATCGCCATCATCATGTAAAGCAGCCATTGTTTCTTTGTGTAGCCTGACATCTACAGCAGATGGGAGGGATGTACTCAGCCAGCAGTTTCCATCTAGACTACTGAGTCTATAAGCTGACCACATAACATCTAGCTGATAGCTTCCAGTGTGGAAACATAGGTGACAGTGTGCCTGCCAGTTCCTCCTATGGTGCCCAGGAAAGGTCTCAGTAAATATCTGTTTTGTGTTATGGTGTGCCCTCATGTCAGCTATTTTGTGACTGGCATGCAAGGCAGTTTCTCAAAATTCCAAATGTGTCTACTGGCCCCAATAGGTTGGTGATCCCTGATCTAGTTTAATTTTTCTCCTTTTTTGTTTTCTATATTTTTCCTCATTCCATCACCTCGTGCTTTTTGTAACATCTTGCCTGGAGAACTCAAAAGCTTGCCATATGTTTGTGACATTGTGGCTGGTTTCAGCCCCAAAAGGCTGGACTTTGGACTTTGGAGTATGTATGTGTGAGCACCCAAATTCTGCTGAAAGAAAAAGTGGATTCCTTGCACTGCACAGAAGATACCAAGTAAGCATCATTTGTGCATTTTTTATGTGTTTAGCACTGGCAATCCCACCCCATATATACGGTCTGCCTAGTAAACGTCGCAAGATGTCACCCTAAGAGTCGGAAATGACTCGCACTACAAGTGCGGGGACACCTTTACCTTTTATAATATATGCTGCAGTGTTTACTATTTGGAAAGATGGGGGAGAAATTCAATACTCCAGGCGCTCTTGGATGAAACTGATTATCTGGATCTGTTTCAATCCGGTTTTAGGCCCGGTTTTGGCACTGAAACAGCCTTGGTCGCCCTGTATGATGACCTTTGTCGGGAGAGGGACAGGGGGAGTGTGAATCTGTTGATTCTCCTTGATCTCTCAGCGGCGTTTGATACCATCGACCATGGTATCCTTCTGGGGAGGCTCGCGGAGTTGGGGGCACCGCTTGGCAGTGGCTCTGCTCCTACTTAACGGATGGTCGCCAGAAGGTAGTGCTTGGGGAACATTGCTCGACACCCTGGACTCCCCATTGTGGAGTCCCCCAGGGGTCGGTCTTGTCCCCCATGCTCTTTAACATCTACATGCAGCCTCTGGGTGCGGTCATCAGGAGTTTTGGAGTGTGTTGCCATCAGTACGCTGATGACACGCAACTCTACTTCTCCTTTTCACCTTCTTCAGGTGAGGCTGTTGATGTGCTGAACCGTTGCCTGACCGCGATAATGGACTGGATGAGAGCTAATAAACTGAAACTCAATCCAGACAAGACTGAGAAATTGTTGGTGAGCTCTTTACCTGCCCAGATGGTGGATGTTTATCCTGTTCTAGATGGGGTTACACTCCCCTTGAAGGAACAGGTTCGTAGTTTGGGGGTCCTTTTTGACCCTTCCTTGTCGCTTGAGGCTCAAGTGGCCTCGGTGGCACGGAATGCGTTTTACCATCTTCGTTTAGTAGCCCAACTACGCCCCTATCTGGACAGTGACGATCTCGCCTCAGTTGTTCACGCTCTGGTAACCTCTAGATTGGACTACTGTAATGCGCTCTATGTAGGGCTGCCCTTGAAGACCGTTCGGAAACTTCAGCTAGTGCAAAATGCGGCAGCCAGGTTGTTGACGGGGACCCGCTGGTCCGCGCATATAACACCAGTCCTGGCCCGTTTGCACTGGCTGCCTATTTGTTTCCGAGCCAGATTCAAGGTGCTGGTTTTGACCTGTAAAGCCTTACACGGTGTGGGACCGCAATACCTTGTGGAACGCCTCTCCCGCTATGAACCTACCAGTTCACTTCGTTCAGTATCCAAGGCCCTCCTCCGGGTACCAACTCAACAGGATGCCCGGAGGATTGTTATTAGATCTAGGGCCTTTTCTGTGGTGGCCCCCGAACTGTGGAACAGCCTACCTGAGGAGATACGCCTGGCGCCTACGGTACTTTCTTTTAGGCGCCAGGTTAAGACCTGGGTATACTCCCAGGCATTTTAATGTTCATTTTAATGTTCAATTTTAATGTCAATATGTTCCATCTAATGTTTTTGTTTAATTTGCTGTTGTTCGTTACTGATTTTATTGTATATTGTATTTTAATCTTGTTTTGTTCACCGCCCAGAGAGCTACTCACTATGGGCGGTTTAAAAATGAAACAAATAAAATAAATAAATAAATAAATACAGTTCACAGTTCAAGGTGCTGGTATTGACCTATAAAGCCTTACACGGTGTGGGCCCGCAATACCTGATGGAACGCCTCTCCCGCTATGAACCTACCCGTACACTTCATTCGACATCTAAGGCCCTCCTCCAAGCACCGAGTCATCGAGAAGCTCGGAGGGTAGTGACAAGATCCAGGGCCTTTTCTGTCGTGGCCCCCGAATTGTGGAACAGTCTCCCCAAGGAGGTACACCTGGCGCCTACGTTGTTATCCTTTCGGCGCCAGGCTAAAACCTTCCTATTCTCCCAGGCATTTTAATATATTTTTATGTATTTTAATGTTTTAATGCTTTAGTTATCTTAACTATTAAGTAGTGTTATTATGTATTTGTATCTTCTACCTTGTGATTTCTACTGACTTATTGTATTATTGTATGTTGTACACCGCCCAGGGAGCCACTGGCTATGGGCGGTTTATAAATGAAACTAAATAAATAAATAAAATAAAATTTAAAGCTGAATCTATCAAATTTGCACTTTCTGATACAATATGAGAACCAAAACCCAGCCATCCTTGGAAATTCTCACTCATCCAAACACTGCAATGCTGGTCTCCAACCAATGTTTACAAAAATGCATATATTAAGAGAAAATATGCATAAAAATGGAATACTAATGAAAATAACTATGCATTCTATTAGGAGAAAATGCTTGCAAAAATCTGTATGTTAGTCAAAATTGCATACAAAATGTGTTGAATAGAAGAAATCTGCACTCAAATGCTGAATAATTTTTGTAAGGATTTTTTTAAACCACAAATTACTGCAGGAATACGGAGAACTGAATTTAAGACTGGAAAAATGAGAAACTGAGAGAACCCATATTTCCAGATCTTTTCATCCCTATTTGGAATATTTTAGTCTGCTTCCAGTAGCTGTGAGCTATGGCAAGGATTGTCAGTCTATAACCACTGAGAATCTATAGCCCACATATTGTCAAACATATCTTTATAGCCATTAGGATTCAAACGTGAGTGCTTTTAAAATGAAAACAGAGATTTTAACCCGACGGTTGTATCCTGGAGCCAGTGTACCATGTAATGTCTGTTGTTATGTTCTTGTGCTTCCACAGGATTGTGACATACACATAACTTTGTTCATGACTTACCTGTTCATCAAGAGGTATGTGTGTCTGAGGAAAAACAATATTGGGCTCCAAGCTTCAGACAGGTACAGCAGTAGGTTCTAATTACCTGAGGGTACAGGAAGGAGGTTCCTGCCGGCAGAATGGAGTGTTCCCTGTGGTGTATGTAATTTGGATGATTTTTTTTTAACTTGTTCACGGAGTGTTCTAGTAACAACAGCTTCTCTGTCCTTATAATCCACAGAAACCAGGAGCTCTATTCTGATGTCACCACCCTGTTCATCCTCATCCAGTACGCATCATCCAAATTATAAAAGAATCTCTTTGTGCCTATTCTTGGAATGGAATGTAAATAACTGGAATCAAAATAGTAAGGACAGCAATAGCATACAGAGAGATATAACCCTTCATATTGGCCATCCCCGGTGCACCCTGCTGACCTTGGCTACCTCAATGCCAACCACCTCACCTATAATTCAGACCTGTCTATAGAATGTCAAGAATGAAATCTGAGGTTGGTGTTTGGTATCCTTTTACACCTGTAATGAACTGTTGTAAGTCATGCGGCTTGGGATAACGCTATCAACCTCTACGAACCATGATGACTGTGGCCACATCCACACCAGACATTTAACAGTCCTGGCTTCCCCCAAAGAATCCTGGGAAGTGTAGCTTATGCAGGGTTCCGAGAGCTGTTAGGAGACCATTATTCCCATCACAGAGCTCCAATTCCCAGAATTCTCTGGGGAAAAGAGGGGCTGACTGGCCCCTGGAGCTCTGTCACAGGAATAGGAGTCTCCTAATAACACTCAGCATCCCTCACAAACTACACTTTCCAGGATTCTTTGGGGGAACTGTAGCTCTGTGAAGGGAACGGGTCATCTAACAACTTTCAGTACCCTTCACAGATTCTTTGGGGGGAGCCATGACTCTTTAAAGTGAAATAAGAGTGGAATAAATGAATGGTGTGAATGTGGTCCAAGTTGCTGGGAACTGGAGGAGGGCAGAGTGCTGCTTGTGGGCTTCCCACAGGGTCATCTAGCTGGCCACTGTGAGAACAGGATGCCGGACTCAGTGCCAGTGCCAGAGGCTGGCCAGGTTGGGCCCTGGCTGAGGGCCTCTGCAGCCCAGAGGGGTCCCTGAAGGGCCCCTCCTTAGGGTGGGAGGGTAGCTCCCTTTCCACAATCCATGACAGCATCAGCTCCCAACCCTGCCACGGATTGCGAGCTCCCAGGCACCCCCCATACAGTCAGCACAGGCTTCAATAAGCCCACACGCACACCCCATCTACCTCTCCTTTCCCTGTGAATGGTGTGTGCGCATGCCTACCATCACACACACCTCTGCCACTGTCTTGTTTAATGGCAGGCATGTGCGCTGCATTCACAGGGATGGGAGAAGTAGGTGGGATGCACGGGCAGGCTTATTATCCTGCACCGCCTGTAGGGGGGTTGGGCTCTGTCACCATGGGCCTGGGGCAGGCTGGTGCCAGTCCTAGCTGGACTAGATGGGCCACTGGCTGGATCCAGCAGGGCTCTTCATATGTTCTATTATGTAAAGTGAATAGGGTCCCTCTCTCTTTAGACTTGGATGTCGCTTTGATGGGGAACTATGGGGCAGTTGGTTGTTCCAACACATGGAATGTGACCCACCCTGCCAGAACAGGCTGCAACTGAATCAAGCTGAATCTGCCCAAGCTGAATCTGGGAAAGCACGAGTGAGAAAACCAGGGGATTTTGGTTGGGGGTAGAGATAGGCAAATTTGTCGATTTTGGTTTCTCACTTTCCCATCAGTTCACCGTATTTCTGCAGCAGTCTGTAATATTTTTTTACGTCCTCACACAAAAAAATTGTCAACATTTTAGTGCACATTTCTCCAAACATACATGCGATGCAGTTCTTGCTAATAGAATGCATTTTTGTATGTTTTTTTCACTAATTGCAACTTTCCCCTTATATATGCATTTTTGCACCCTTTGGTTGGACAACTGCATCACAAAAATAGAAGTGTCATTTTCGAAGCTAGTTATGTTTCATGTATTGTTTCAGGGAGAACAAATTAGGTAGGTTTGCATTATATCCGGACAAAACTGGTTTTTTCCCCATCTGTAATGGAAGGAGGGAGAGGAATGGGGGCTAGCCTGACATTTTATATTTTGTTTCTTAGGACTCATTGCTACACAATACTAGGATTGGTTTCAATCCTGTATCTTAACTATGTAAACCAAAGTGGGTTGAAGACACTTTGAGATTGTCTGATTGGTATAAGTTCCACTAAACATTGTGTCAGATTTTCTATTTTACATCACCAAACATTTCAATACGAAATGCACATGTTCCAACCACACATCTTATGAGATAATTCATAAATAGTTTTGTTGGGGGTTATGGAGGAGCTCGGAGATCTCGTAGTTCAAAAGTTCCTCAATAAAATTGACTTCGTTCAACATCCGTACAAAAACATATCTTGTTAGAATGATTAAAAATTATGTTGTTTCTGAAGATGGCAAATCTGTCACAGGCTCTTGCAATATATGACTCTACCTATACCTGTGTGTTGTCTACACAGAGAGGGAGGACCTTGTTCAACATTTCTAAATTATTGCAAATGTGCTCTCTCTCTCTCTCTCTCTCTCTCTCTCTCTCTCTCTCTCTCTCTCTCACACACACACACACACACACACACACACACACACACACATACACACACACATACATGCACACACACACCCCACTGACTGCATTCACTTCACGGTAAACCATAAACCATGGTTTACTGTGAATGAGCAGTGTGCTAGTGCACTCTGCTAAATTGCTGCCGATTCGCTCTCCACCCTTCTTGGAGACAGAAGCAACAAATCACAAGCCTTGGCTTGCTGTGACATGCGAACCAGCACTCATGGTTTGTTTCTGTCCAAACAAATCACAATAGTAAGCCAAGGTTTGTTCTTGGCTTACTGTTGTAATTTGTTTGGAGTGAAATAAACCACAAGTGCTGGTTTACTCATCACAAACCACAGGAAGGCTCGTGGTTTGTTGCTCCTGGCTCCAGGGAGGGTGGAGTGAAATGGGAGCAATTCAGCAGCATGAACTAGCATGCTGCTAGTTTACAGTACCATGCAGCTGAAGGCGGTCTAACAGGGCACCAATTTCAGTCTGTCCTCAGCAAATCCCTACCTGCTTGCCTTCATGCATCCAGTCCAGGGGATGGCACTGGCTGTCAGCTTCCTCTTTTGTCTTGGTGTTGCCCTTGTGGAACCTTGTGGTGACAGATCAGCTGCAGGCAATTTTGGAGCAAACAGATTATCTGGACCCAACCCAGTCTAGTTTCAGGCCTGGATTTGGCACAGAATAGGCCAAGGTCACTCTGACAGATGACCTCCTTAAGGGAGAGATAGAGGGAGTGCAACCCTACTGTTACTGTTGGATCTCTCAGCGGCTTTTGATACCATTGGCCATGATATCCTTCTGGACTGTCTTCATGGACTGGAAGTTGGAAGCACTTTTGTATAGTGGTTCCACTCCTACCTGCATGATCAGTACCAGAGAATAGCATTAGGGGACTACATGTCTACATCTTGGCAGGAGGTTTGGGGCATAGTGTCATCATCAGTATGTTGATGACACTCAGTCCTTCTTTTCTGTTAAATCTGAGTCAGGAGAGACTGTGCATAAGCTGAACCAGTGCCTGGCATGGTAGAGTGGATGAGGGACAGTAGCCTGAGCTGAATCCTGCTAAGACTGAGAAACTGTAATGGGTTCACATCAGAGAACTGGGGGATCAGCCTGTTCTAGATGGAGTTACACTCCCTCTGAAGGAACGGATATGCAGTTTAGGGGTGCTCTTGGAACCATCTTTGTCCATGGCCTCTGTGGGGAAGGGTACTTGTCATCAGCTTCGGCTGGTGTGTCAACTGCACCCTTTCCTGGACAGAGATAACTTGGCCGCTGTGACACATGCATTGGTAACCTCACATCTGGACAATTGTAATGCACTGTATGTGGGACTCCCCTTGAAGCTGATCCAGAGGTGCAGCTGGTGCAGAATGCCACAGCCTGGGTGGTAAGGGGTGTTTCTTATTGGGCACATTTCACACCAGTGCTGAGAGATTTCCACTGGCTATTAGCCACTGAGCAAGTTTTAAGGTTCTGTTATTAACATACAAAGTTCTAAATAACTCTAGACCAGGTTATCTCAAAAACAGTCTTCCACTTCGTTGCCCTGTACAGGCATCATGTTTAACAAATGGAACCACGTTAGTTCTGCCATGATTATTGGCTTGTGGTAACACTGAGACGGGCCTTTTCACCGGTGGCACCAGTGTTGTGGAATGCCCTCCCTGTTGAAATGAGGGAAGCTCCATCTGTATTGCCATTTTACCTGCTCCTGAAGGCACATCTGAAGCATTCCCCTGCACTTGAATTTCCAATTTTATTATTTGTTTTTAACTGTTTTAATTGTCATTAACTGTTAACTGACAATTAACTGACAATTAAAACATTGTTTTAAGTGTCATTAATTCATTTTATTGTATATTTTAATTAAAGAAATTGTAACGTTTTAATTGTAATTTGATTTTTAATTATGTATTCTATTCTATTATTGATTTTATGCTGTAAACCACTTATGGCTTCTATCAATAAATAATAACTCAGCCAGGAGGAAGATGGGGGCAAAACTAGAATTAGTGGGCCTCACCTGTCATTGGCACTGAATCCACCTACTGTTGCCTTCCTACCTTCTATCCTACCACTCCCAATAAGCACCAGCCACTACTAGTACCATGACATGGAAACAGGATCATTTTCTAAAGGTAACTCAGAATTTCTCATTGCTCAGGGAAGAGTGAATGTTGTTCAGTGCCTGCTATATTCCACTTTTTATTTTTTTTTGGACAGGGAAATGACTCTCCTTATTGGAAAATGCATATATTTCATTCAATATGCCTAAGGTAGAATAAGTGCCTTTCTGATTGCATCACTGTTGGTACCATTGGCTTTTTTTTTTATCCCAGTGCCTTGTGACCTGCTGGTCCAGCAGGCTCTTCTTATATTCTTATGATGTTGGCCTTGTCTTTTCCCACTTCCTCTGAGACATCAGAGCTTATGACAGTTAGAGACAGGATACTGAGTGGCATCATGGAGTGGTGCTTGTTCAAATTTCCTTTTGGATGACTCAGTGGTTCGGTACTGTCCTGGGAACTGAACCATCAGATTTGGACTTAGAAAGGCACAGAATAAGAACAGATTAGTTAATGGGCCTAGGAATGGACTAAATCTGGCTCTTCAGATGTTGCTGAACTTCAGCTGCCAATCAGCACCAGCCAGCATGGCCAACGGTCAGGGATGATAGGAATTGTAGACCAGCAACATCTTGAGGGCCAAGGTTTCCCTGCCCCTGAACTAAAGGGAGATTAAATGTATCCCTTTTCTTCCTACACCATCAGTAGCCGTGGGAGATCCACTCCCCAAAGCACCTTTGTCGATTCCCAGGAGCCCTAACAAATTTCGACTAAGCTGCAGCAAACAATTTGACAAATGAAACTTCGACCAAGGAAGAGAGGCAATGTATCTTCTTCATATTTGATAGACACATTGTATAAGTCACTGTTCTTTAATCTTGGGTCCCCAGATGCTGTCAGACTATAACTCCTATCAACCCTAGCCAATGGCCAAGGATGATGGGAGTTGTACTCCAACAACATCTGGGGACCCAATGTTGAAGAACAGTGATATAGGTATCACATGCAAACTCTAGAAGGACAAAGCAGTCTGTCTTCTGAATGGTCCTCATACCTCTCCAGTTTATGACCTTATACCACTTGAACATATGTTCACCATACCTGTGAAGATCTCACTTCAAGGGCTTACCTTTCTCTGATTGTAGTGGCAGGAGCAGAGCTGATTTTGATGACTGGTCCTCTCACCTAACATTTTATTTTGCTGGAATTTGCCATGCTGGGGCATTCTTAGATGGGGTGGTGGGGCAGGGAATTAAGGCTGCTACAAGAAAATAAGATCTGCTGTTGTCCCCCAGAATGTCTTGGGGGAAATGCAACATCCAGGACATTCTGGGAAAATAAAATTGTGACCATCCAGAATAAGAGCATAAGAAGAGCCCTGCTGGATCAGGCCAGTGGCCTATCTAGTCCAGCATCCTGTTCTCACAGTGGCAACAAGGTGCCTATGGGAAGCCTGCAAACAGGACCGGAGCACAACAGTGCTCTTCCCACGTGTGATTTCCAGCAACTTGTATTCAGAAGCATACCTCTTCTGACTGTGGTGTCAGAACATAGCCATCAAGGTTAGTAGTCACTGATAGCCTTATCCTCCATGAATTTGTCTAAAGGGGTGGAGATGAAACCAAAATAAGTGATGAAGCAAATATTAATCTAATGAACAAATAATGAAACAAATGACATTTTATTTTCTCAGAATGTGTCCTGTTAGACCTGGGGGTGGGGGCGAGGAAAAGAGGAGGCTGCCACAAGAAAATAAGAGCTGCTATTTTCGTCCGGATTGCCCTGGTCTGATGCAATGCCCAGAGCATTCTGGGAAAATAAAATGATGACCACCTAGAATGGCTCCGCTGCTGCAGCCAGACAGAAAAAATGAAAACAAATATAATAATGAAAACAAATGTGAGTCTAGTAAATAATGAAACAAATGTGGCTGTAATGGATGAATAATAAAAGAAGCTTCTTCTAACAAGAATGAAATAACAAAACAAACATTCTTGCACACACCCCTACTTATTGATTACAGTCCTTGACCATTTGAGTGGGAGTCAGGACTATTCTAGTCCCTGGACTAGCATCTATAGAACAGAGTGACACACTCAGTGTTACAGAATCTGTCCATCCCTACTGCGCACAAGGTTTCTTAATATGCCTCAACCCATTTGGTTGGTAAGCTCCTTTCTGCAGTGCACACACAAGTAAAATAATTTGACTTTCAATTAGGGATGGGCGAGAAATTCGATTCAGTTCACATTTCAAGCTGAATCTTTCAAATTTGCACTTTCTGGAACAATATGAGAACCGAAACACAGCCGTCCTTCGAAATTTGCACTTATCCCAATTCTGCAATGCAGTTGGCCAACCAATGTTTTTACAAAAATGCACACATTTAGGGGAAAATGTGCATAAAAATGAAAAAATGAATGAAACTCACGTACAAAAATGCATTATATGATAAGAAATTACTGGCAAATGTGTGTACATTAGTAAAAATGTGTTTATTAGGAGAAATTTACAATAAAATGCTAAAGAATTTTCATGAGGGTTTTTTTTTAAAGTCACAAATTGTTGCAGAAATGTGGACAACTTAATTTAAGATTGGAAAAATGAGAAACTTAGAGAACCAACATTGACAGAACTATCCATCTCTAGTCTCAGCATCAATCCAGTGAACTTGTAACCAGAAACTATTGAAATGTGCAGAAGACTCGGTGAAACGGAGCAATCTTGCTTACAAGTGTTTTATAGATTCCTAATTTTTATTTCCTAATTTATTTTGCCCACTTGTCTAGCATTTCAAAGTGTTTTAGACACATTCAGAGATACCAAACGCTTCCCTTGATTATATGAGCCTTTGATTAATATGTTGTCCTTTGGTCATTTCTATTTCTGAACCATCCTTCCCTTGGCCAGTGCATACTGTTGCCTAGTAGATGCTTCATCATCAGTTATTTGCAGAGGAGGCAACAGTTGGTTGATACTGCCTTGCCTTATGACAGAAGTTGGCCTAAATGGCATTAAATAGAGAAACGGTTTCGTGGGTTGTTGTGGCACGATTTTTCAAGTACTTCTTTTGATGTCTACGTCTTTGCTGATGTATGCAGCCTCCCCCAGGAGTCAAACAATAATTACTCTTCTGAAATTTGTGTCTATGGAACCAAAGACATAATCACAGGTCTAGAATCAGGTGCAATTACTTTAGCAAGATGGAGAGAAAGATCAGTATGAACCCACTAGCTGGGTTGGTTAAATAAAGTGTGTGCAGCAATGCCTAGCACTCAAAGAATATTCAGCTACTCAAGCTGCTTTCCATGGAAACGGAAAAAAACTCTGATGCACCTGATCCCCTGAGCTCAAAAGGGTCTCTGTTGTCATTATTTTCTACACATAGATTTCCATCGTTTATCCACCCTTGCAGCTGATTTGCATAATGCACCTGCTTAAAAAGCCAGGGGCAATTTAGTAACAAAGAAAACCCCTTTTCCTATGAAATCAAATGCAAAGTTCAGAAATGTCAACTACAAACTCCCTGACCTGTGAAAAGCATTCTGAACACCTTTCCAAAAGTGTTGAATCAGGAAGAGCTTAGATGGGTCCTTGGAAGATCTCTCAGTGAGAGTCCAATGGTCCAACCAATCCCAATGGGTTGTATTCAGTATCGTGCATCAGCTCAAGGATTACCACTAGCACAACATCACTTTACCTCCTCTACTCCCCCAAGGTGCCCCTTAAATCTATTCTAGGGGTTCCACCAACCCTCCAGAGCAGATTTGGGGAGGGTGGAGGGTGCATGTGTGTGTGGGAGGTCCCACTGCACTAACAGTAAACCTTGGGCAGGCAGGACACATCAGTAGAATACCGGCTCAATATCCTGTATGTTCCCCCCTCCACTGCAAGTTCTGGCTTATGCCTCTTCCTGGATAGTCCCTCCACAGATGTGATGGGAAAGCTTGAACTTTTGTGTGCTCCCCAGCAATGTATGCAACATATGACAAGTGCAGATGATTTATACATATGGTGACATCATACATTACATTGCAGACAGACTGACAGACATGGAAAGAGTGCATGAGTGTTCATCTAATATGAACAAATACACATACTCATTGAATATTGCTGATTGGTCATTTCCACAGATAAAATGTTCAGTCTTCTTTGCCATTGCATCTCAATTCGCAGGTTTAATGCCTTCTTGGAAAGGAATTCCTGATTTTCATGTTGATCCTTCTGGATGATGGCTACCAGGATTCCTAGTAGCCATATTCCACCAGGATCAACTGCTGCAACACACTCTGTGACTGTACCTAGAATGTGGAAGCTTCAAGAGGGGAAGAATACAGTAGGGCCCCGCTTATATGGCGGGTTCCATTCCGGACCCCCGCCGTAAAGTGGAAAACGCCATAAAACGGAACCCCATTGACTTTAATGGGCCGCGTCGCGCGAAAATGATGCGAAAACGTCACAAAAGGGGAAAAAAAACCTTTAAAATGGAAAACGAAAGCCACCGTATCAGCGGAACGCCTTAAAACAGAACGCCGTAAAGCGGGGCCCTACTGTATGGTAGCCTGCTTTCTCAACATAGATAAGAAGCTAACCTTTAGGCAATGATGGCTTCCTTATTCGCTTCTGAGTCCAATTGCAGATATTCAGAAGACATTATTAATCACTGTGCTAAAATAGCACTGTCTTGAATAAACGACTTGTATGGTACCTGCTGAAGAATATTTTATGCCAAATATTGAAGATGTGAGAGTTCAAGCAGTGGAAGAGTGAGAAAATAGATCACATGACTGTGCTAAAATTGTGGAGGGGCATTCCTAAAAGGGTGTCTCAGGCACCTGTGGAGAGGGAGGCCCAAAGACAAGGGTCCAAACTTGGAAGCCTCCCTGTTGCAGGCATGGAAGTCTCTACTGCCCTGGTGTGCTGGAGCCAACCAGATGCCTCTGGGAAGCCCACAAGCAGAACATGATGGCAATACCTCTCTCCTGCTGTTTTCTAGCAACTGTTGTTGAGAGGCATGTGGCCTCTGATTCTAGAAGTAGCGCATAGGCATCATGATTAGGGATGGTTGAATTTGTCCTGTTAGAAATCATAATTGTCTCACCATTTACCAAAACCCATAGTATAATCTCAGCCAAACATTCACCGTTTTCCCAAGTTCCTGTAACTATATTTGACCTTTGCAAGTGTGGATTAGAAACCATGACTTCAAAGCACGTTGTGCCATCATGGCACACACTGCAACATGGTGCGTCACTATTCTCACTTCTTTGATTGGCTGGTTTCACGTGCCCCAGTGTTTACATACAGGGCCGGCCCCAGGCATGCTGGGGCCCTTGGGCATCAGCTTGTCCCAGGTCTCGGCGGGTGTGCACACACAGCCACATGCACACCCCACCTACCTGTCTCCTGTCTTTTGCAGCTATGTGCGCTGTGCGTGCAGCACTACCATTAACCAAGGTGGCAGCCAAGGTTTCCTTAAGGGGCTGAAGCCTCCACCGCCATCTTGGTTGATGGCACGCATGTGTGCACACTGAGCGCAGTTGCAAAAGCAGAGAAAGGTAAGTGGAGTGAGGGAATGGCCGGCAGCTCAGAATCTCCCGCCCTACGATCCGCGGATCACAGGAGGGGAGCAGAGGGCCCCACCTGGCCACCCTTTGGAGCCAGCCCTGCTTACATCCTGCTGCAACTTTTTTTTCTTGCTATAGGATGGAGCCAATGGGAACAGCTGAAGCTGCTGGTGGTGGCCAGGGCCAGAGGAGGAGGAGGAAGTGGCTGTGCAGTAATTGTTGTGAACGGGAAGGTCATGGGTCCTTCAGCAAGTAAATGGTTACAGGTGAGAGCAACCAACATCTGAGCAAGCGCAAAGGTGGCAGCGATTTATGTGTGGTTATGCTGGATGTGCTGCATTCAAACTACAAATTAACTTGTAATCAATCTCAGTTTGAATTATATTACAGTTTGCTAGAGAAGGTCCCAGACTCAACACATCTGGTCATTTTTGACCTCTGAACTGACCAATTGCATGTTTTGGATGCTTCAGTAATTGTGGCTAGTAGCCATACATATTGCAGTGGTAAAACATCGTTGTTGTATCTGCTTCACATGCTGTTGCTGAGATGCCATTCTAGACCCAGCTGGAATCTCCAAGACACTATAAAGTATTTTTACTTAGGCAAGTGTATGACCATCCCACTTTAGGAATGTTTCGTGTCTGTTTTAAATGACAGTAAAACTTTCCAGTGTGTAATCATTTTATTTGTTTTATGTAATTTTATTGGAATCATTATTGTACACCATTTAGAATTTATTACAAAACAGGCAGGAAACAAAGTATAACAAAGTAATATGAAGAAACAAAGCCCATCTCGCAGTCCATGTTAGCTTCCTGTGGGGTAAATTTGCCCTGGGAATTAACATAATGCTATGATTTAGAGAGCTGTTATGTGAAACTTTCATACATTTGGAGACTGATCTGAACTAAGGCTCAGTCCAAGAATATGTGGAACAACAGGACAGTGTTTTAAAAAGGGCAGACTTTTAACATCCCTATTTTCATGCAAAGGATCATTGCCCAAGCCATACCATTACCGCCATCATCGCACATTACTTTAGATTCTAATCCATGTGTGGGGAACCTTTGGCCCGCCAGATGTTTCTGAACTACAACTCCCATAATTCCTGGCCATTGGCCATGCTTATAGGAGCTGTAGTTCAGCAACACCTAGAGGACCAATGGTTCTGTTTTATTCTATCTGCTGTTATTTGTTGTATTCATCCACCATGTCATCTACTGATTTTACAGAATGCTTGTTGTTTTAGCTAAAAATACTTGGAAAACATTGCTCTACAGTATATTATCAGCAGTTCAAAATATAGCTGAACAGCTATAAACTGTGAAATGGCAAGCTGTACATTACATGGGGCCTTACAGAGCAATCCTAGGCATGATTATTTGCTCAGTACATTTAAAGCACATGGCTTCCCCCAAAGAATCCTGGGGACTGTCATTTGTTAAGAGTGTTGGGAATTATAGCTCTGTGAGGAGTAAACTACAGTTCCCAGGATTTTGGGGAGGAAGCCATGCGCTTTAAATGTATGATGTGGATGTCACCTCAGCTAAGCATGTATGGGGCTGCAGACACAGTGTTCATTAATCTGTATTTGTATGCTGTAGAGCAGGGATGAGGAACATGTGGGTCACCAGATGTAATTGGATTCTGACACCCATCAGCCCCAGCCAGCATAGTCAACGGTCTGGGATGATGGCAACTGTAGTTGAGCAACATCTGGAGAGCCGCTGGATCCATACCTCTGTACTAAAGGCAACATGGATTTGCATTCCACTCAGATAGACATGGAACTTCTACACACTCCAATGAAGCTGAACTGTGGAGAGTGGCGGTACTAGCAACTCCCATTAATGAATTTTTAACAAGTGATCCCGGTTTACCCAGGCAGTTGATGGCTGAAAGATAGTGATCCTGGCAACCTTAAAATGATTGTCTGTGAGGGTATGTAATTGTTTTTAGATGTTCTTCAATGTGTTGAATATTTTATTTTTATTTTTGATTGTATTGCTTTACTACTTTGATGTTTACTGCCCTGGGCTCCTTTTGCAAGATAGAAATTTATTAGATAAATAAGAGAAAATAGGAAGGGGCAGTGGTTTTCACAGGGACAGTTGAAGAGTATGTATAGTAGGCTCCTTCTGGGAGGAAGAGCAGGATATAAATTTAATAAATAAATAAATAAAATACAGTGCCTGGCCGCCAACATCATCACACCCCACAAACATCTGGGGCTGAAGGGGACATTGCACATACACACCTGGTCAGTTTGAGACCTGGCATCTCTCAATTTTAGAAATTAACCATATCTGTCTACCAACAGATCCTGCTCGGAAGCCACATGAAAACATGCCGCCCATGCTGTACACCTAAATAGGAAAAGCAATTACCAAAATGAAGAAGTGGGTGAGTAACCAGTCATTCAAGAGTTTATTGGTTCTAGCTCATTCTATTGTACTGCATATTACTGACTCTAAATCCCCTCTGATGGGTTTTCTTGGAAATCTATTAGCTCTCAGAACATGATAGTTGGATGCTGGCTCATTTGTGTGTGTGTGTGCGAGTTCCTAGAGCATGCAGACAGACAGACACATGCACGCACGCACACACACACCATTAATCTGCAAAGCATACTACATGTGAGTCTTGAAAGCTTAAACTGGCATGTTCACTTATATGGAAGCCTTGCCCCATCTGGTCACTCAGTGGTGAGGAAGAGGCAGTCTGCATATGTTCAGATGTACTATTTTCTCATCTGAAAGCTGAGATTTGGCATTTGCAGTTGATCCCATAGCTGAGGCTCTGGGCGCCCTCACTTAAACTAAGGCTCAATGAAGGCATTAGTCTATGAATCTGCTCAAGAGCCCCCTCTTCTGGATGTAGCAGATAAAGTGTTGTCATGTTAGCAGATTCTTCACAAACCTTTGGCCTGGTGCTGGGCCCTTCTGAGGTTTTGCTGTACTTTAGACCAGGCATACCAATACAGATGGCATACCAATAGAGTTGTTACAAGCTACTGAGACTGAATCTGTCCAGATTTTGACAAAAATTTGTCAACAAATATGGAAAAGAAAACAATGGCCCACAGACTGGAAGCATTCAATATTCATCCCAATTCCAAAGAAATGGGATAATAGGGAATGCAGTAATTATCGAACTATTGCCTTAATATCCCATGCAAGTAAAGTAATGCTCAAGATTCTACAACAAAGGCTCTTACCATATATGGAGCGAGAAATCCCAGATGTCCAAGCTAGATTTAGAAAGGGAAGAGGCACCAGAGATCATATCGCAAACATACGTTGGATAATGGAACAGACCAAGGAAATTCAGAAGGAAATCACCCTGTGCTTTATAGATTACAGCAAAGCCTTTGACTGTGTAATGAAAAACTATGGAATGCTTTAAAAGAAATGGGGGTGCCACAGCATCTCATAGTTTTGATGCGCAACCTATACTCTGGACAAGAGGCTACTGTAAGGACAGAATATGCAGAAACTGATTGGTTCCCAATCGGAAAGGGTGTGAGACAGGGGTGTGTTTTATCACCCTATTTGTTTAATCTATATGCAGAACATATCATACGGAAAGCAGGCTTGGACCAACATGAAGGAGGTGTGACTATTGAAAGGAGAAATATCAGTAATGTAAGATATGCAGATGATACCATACTACTAGCAGAAACCAGTAATGATTTGAAACGAATGCTGATGAAAGTTAAAGAGGAAAGCACAAAAGCAGGACTACAGATGAATGTCAAGAAGACTACAGTAATGACAACAAAAGATTTATGTAACTTTAAAGTTGACAATGAGGACATTGAACTTGTCAGGGATTATCAATACCGTGGCACAGTCATTAACGAAAATGGAGAAAATAGTCGAGAAATTAGAAGAAGGCTAGGATTAGGGATGGCAGCTATGAGAGAAGTAGAAAAGGTTCTCAAATGCAAAGATGTATCACTGAACACTAAAGTCAGGATCATTCAGATCATGGTATTCCTGATCTCTATGTATGGACGTGAATGTTGGACAGTGAAAAAAGTGGATAAGAGAAAAATCAACTCATTTGAAATGTGGTGTTGGAGGAGAGCTTTGCCGTACCATGGACTGCGAAAAAGACAAATAATTGGGTGTTAGAACAAGTTAACCCAGAAGTGTCACTAGAAGCTAAAATGATGAAACTGAGGTTATCATACTTTGGACACATCATGAGAAGACATGATTCACTAAAAAAGACAATAATGCTGGGGAAAACAGAAGGGAGTAGAAAAAGAGGAAGGCCAAAGAAGAGATGGATTGATTCCATAAAGGAAGCCACAGACCTGAACTTACAAGATCTGAACAGGGTAGTTCATGACAGATGCTCTTGGAGGTCACTGATTCATAGGGTTGCCATAGGTCGTAATCCACTTGAAGACACATAAGAACAACAGACTAGGTAAGGAAAGCGAACCGGGACAGCACCAATCACAGGGAAAGGAAGTGACTAACTCTCTAAGAAAAGAGTTTTTGCACAAGAAGAAAAGTTTTTATTTAAGTCCAAAGCATTCTGAATGAGTCAGAACACTCTGTCTTGCCTGAAAAATTTTCAAGCAGGTATTTGACACTATTACAGTTTTTGGCTGGACTGTCATAAATGTTGAGGGAGTCATTGTGACATCTACTGCACAAGGTACCAAGATGGCCTCATCTCAGTGACACAGCATGTACTTTGTATGCAGAAGGTCTTCATTTCAGGACAGCTGCCCGAGACTCTAGAGAGCCAATGCCAGTCAGAGTAGACAGCACTGGGTTAGATGGGTCAATCATCTGAGTTGGTATAAAACAGCTTTCTATATTCCCATCATCCCTGACCACTGGCCACACTGACAGGGCCTGATGGGAATTGGAGTCCAACAACCATGTGAAGGGTCACTGGTTGCCCACCTCAGCTACATTCCTATAATGCTGCTACAAGAACAGTTCTGGTTTGATCTAGCATGTAGGACAGTATTTTCAAACTTTAGAGGCACACTTTTTCCTAATTAAAAGTAAAGATCCGCTTCATTCTCTCTCCCCCCCCCTCTGTATGAGTTACTGTTCCAGGCATGACTCCTGATTGGCTTATGCAGAGATACAACAAGCAGCCTTATCTGAGACCTTGTAATAGTCTGTATGTAGAGTAATTGCATGATCGAAGCAAATGTTTTTATCCTCAAAACCCTTAAGCTGAGAAAAAATGACTGCTCCAAGTTTCATGGCTAAATGGAGATGTGAACCTGGTTTTTCCTGGTCCTAGTTCAGTGCTCTTACCACTATACCACACTCAATTTGAATGGCTTGCCTTCTGCAAAAGAACTTGCCTTGTCTGGCCTCTTGCTTTGGCTGGACTCTGCCCCTTTAGCAATGCTTCCATGTATCAGATTTCAGACTTTCCAGAGATGTCAGCACTATGACACCACCAGGCCCTGTCTTATGACATTATCAAGCCCTAGTTTGTGACATCATTAAGCCCTGCCTCTTGAGACTTCAGGCTGGTTAACCAGCAGAGGGTGATTGGGTGGGTACACTCTGGTCTTTCATGAGCCTTTAAATATTTTTCATTTGTTTATTTTCCTCACTAAGGATGGGAGAGAATTCAGCTGAATTTGGATTTAGCCCTGGATTTTTCAGCTCTCTGCATATTCTCCATCTTTGCAGAGTGATCCTGTTTGCTCCGAACATCAGTGGCTTTCCCCCAACACCGTTTCCTCCCCCTCAAATGTATTGTTCTTTTATTGATTTTACTCATAACACAGCACAGCAGTACAGCTCTCTCTCTCTCTTTGCCACCCCCCACCACTCAAATAATCCAAACTCCAAGTGGGAGGAAGCAAGCCAAGTTTCACCCAAGTTGTTCTGGGCTTGCCAAGGAGGAGGTATGGGTGAGGGTGGGCACTGAAAGCTGCTTTCCTTTTTTCCTTCCCAAAAGGAAAACAGCCAGGCTCTGCTTGCCAATGTTAAAACTAACCAGCCTCACTCAGAGAAGGAGAAGGCAGTAAAACTGCTTTCCTTTCCTTTATTGAGATTTCCTCTCAAATTTTCAATATTTTATTTCAAAATATTAACATTTTATTTATATTTTCTTTCTTTCAGAATATTGATATTTTATTTATCCGTATTTCCTTTCAAAATAGCAATAGTTTGAAACAAAATACCAATATTTTAGAAGAAAATATCAATATTTTTGGAGAGGGAGAAAAAATCAGACCCATACAAGCAGATCCGCGGATAGCAGAAAAAGAACAAACTCAAATTAATACTGCCTGTTGTTTTGTGCCTTCAAGTTGATTACGACTTATGGCGACCCTATGAATCAGTGATCTCCAACAGCATCTGTCATGAACCACCCTGCTCAGATCTTGTAAGTTCAGGTCTGTGGCTTCCTTTATGGAATCAATCCATCTGTTGTTTGGCCTTCCTCTTTTTCTACTCCCTGCTGTTTTTCCCAGCATTATTATCTTTTCTAGTGAATCAGGTCTTCTCATTATGTGTCCAAAGTATGATAACCTCAGTTTCATCATTTTAGCTTCTAGTGATAGTTCTGGTTTAATTTGTTCTAACACCCAATTATTCGTCTTTTTTGCAGTCCATGGTATGCACAAAACTCTCCTCCAACACCACATTTCAAATGAGTTGATTTTTCTCTTATCCACTTTTTTCACTGTCCAACTTTCACATCCATACATAGAGCGGGAATACCATGGTTTGAATGATCCTGACTTTAGTGTTCAGTGATACATTTTTGCATTTGAGGGCCTTTTCTACTTCTCTCATAGCTGCCCTCCCTAGTCCTAGCCTTCTTCTGATTTCTTGACTATTGTCTCCATTTTGGTTAATGACCGTGCCAAGGTATTGATAATCCTTGACAATCTGTTGTCATTACTTTAGCCTTCTTGACATTCATCTGTAGTCCTGCTTTTGTGCTTTCCTCTTTAACTTTCATCAGCATTAGTTTCAAATCATCACTGGTTTCTGCTAGTAGTATGGTATCATCTGCATATCTTATTTCTCCCTCCAGTTTTCACACCTCCTTCATCTTGGTCCAATCCCGCTTTCCATATGATATGTTCTGCATATAGATTAAACAAATAGGGTGATAAAATACACCCCTGTCTCATACCCATTCTGATTGGGAACCAATCTGTTTCTCCATATTCTGTCCTTACAGTAGCCCCTTGTCCAGAATATAGGTTGCGCATCAGGACTATGAGATGCTGTGGCACCCCCATTTCTTTTAAATCATTTCAATAGTTTTTAATGATCTGCACAATCAAAGACTTTGCTGTAATCTATAAAGCACAGGGTGATTTCCTTCTGAAATTCCTTGGTCCATTCCATTATCCAACGTATGTTTGCGATATTGATCTCTGGTACCTCTTCCCTTTCTAAATCCAGCTTGGACGTCCAGCATTTCTTGCTCCATATATGGTAAGAGCCTTTGTTGTAGAATCTTGAGCATTACTTTACTTGCATGGGATAGTAAGGCAATAGTTTGATAATTACTGCATTCCCTGGGATCTCCTTTCTTTGGAATTGGGATGCATATTGAATGCTTCCAGTCTGTGGGCCATTGTTTTCTTTTCCATATTTGTTGACAAATTTTTGTCAAAATCTGGACAGATTCAGTCTCGGTAGCTTGTAGCAACTCTATTGGTATGCCATCTATTCCTGGTGATTTGTTTCTTCCAAGTATTTTAAGAGCAGCTTTCACCTCACATTCTAAAATTTCTGGTTCTTCATCATACGGTTCCTCCATGAATGAGTCTGTTATCCTTGAATTTCTTTTATAGAGTTCCTCAGGGTATTGCTTCCATCTTCCTTTTATTTTATCTTGGTCAGTCAGTGTGTTCCCCTGTTGATTATTCAATATCCCTACCCTTGGTTTAAATTTCCCCTTAATTTCTCTAATCTTTTGGTATAGGGCTTTTGTTCTACTCTTTTTGTTGTCTTCTATTTCTATACAATAACTATTGTAATAGAGCCGGTGTGGTGTAGTGGTCAAGGTGTTGGATTATGACCTGTGAGACCAGGGTTCGAATCCACACACAACCATGAAGCTCACTGGGTGACCTTGGGCCAGTCGTTGCTTCTCAGACTCAGAGGAAGGCAATGGTAAAACCCCTCTGAATACCGCTTACCATGAAAAAAAACCTATTCATAGGGTTGCCATAAGTCAGAATCAACTTGAAGGCAGTCCATTTCCATTTTTTCAATTATTGTAATAGTTCTCTTTGTCGCTGTGTTATTGTATTTAGGGTTCTAACTGTGTTTCTATCTCCTTTTGCTTTTGCTTTCCTTCTCTCTTTAACCATTTTAAGAGTTTCTTCAGTCATCCATTGAGGTCTTTCTCTCTTTTTAACGAGAGCTATTGTCTTTTTGCATTCTTCCCTGATAATGTCTGACTTCATTCCATATTAATACTGGTTCTCTGTCAACTAAGTTTAAAGCCTCAAATCTGTTCCTTATTTGATCTGTATATTCTTCTGGGATGTTATTTAAATTGTATTTTGGCATTATGATTGCTTTGTTGTTTTTCTTTAGCTTTACTCTGATTTTCTGTTATGTAAGTGTTTCTGAGTTCAGGACTATAAGTTTTGTAAGGTTTTGTTTTGAAATGAGCTTATGGGAAGCATCAGAATGGCGTGGAGTGGTATTTTCTATTTAACATTGTGGAATGTGAAAAATCCATGCTAACTATAGCATACAGCCACTCTCATTGCTATATAATATTCATTTTTCCGCATCTCCCTCCCCAACTTTCTCCATATCTCTTTCTATGCCCTCTCCATCTTTCTGCTCTAAGAAAAGATAAAGAAAGATTGCAGGGGCATGGAGATAAGGAGAAAGTTAGGGAGAGGGGCAGGAAGTGGAAAGATGAATATATATATAGAATATTAAAAGTGGTCCCCATATGGGTATATATATGGTACCGGAAAACCTGTTTTAAAAGGCATCAAAAGGAAATAATGGTTATGCCCACCTTTTTTAGGTTAGCCAACAACCCGGTTTGGGGTACCTAAGACCAATGCTAGTATCCAATTTTGCTATCAAACTCTGAATTCATGAACAAACCTCAGCTTTCATTTCTTAAAATGAAGGGCACTTCCAAATGACCTGTTTATTGAGCATTCATCCTTATTTGTGTGGAGGGAGATTAGATGACACTGGCTATTTAATGAGCATCCATTCTGATTTGTTTGTGGGGAGGTTAGATGATGTTGCATCAAAGCAAGTGTTGTCCCACGCTTTCCAATGCATTTTCCCATCACTTTCCTGATTGCAAGAAGTTCAGTTATTGTGCAAGTGTT
Source organism: Rhineura floridana (assembly GCF_030035675.1). Lineage (NCBI taxonomy): Eukaryota > Metazoa > Chordata > Lepidosauria > Squamata > Rhineuridae > Rhineura > Rhineura floridana. Next base: position 23,544,973 of record NC_084482.1, read on the forward strand.
CCACATCAGCTATAATTGCCCAACCTGAATTTGCTGGTATGTGATTGAATCCTACCAGAAAATGGCAATAGTCTGGGGGGAAAAACATTCCCAGCTTTCCTGGTTGTGGTTGCATTAAATTTAATAATTTAACGGCAACATGGGTAAAAAGTAGGGCTTTACCTTAGCGAAGGCTCAGCTGTGGAACATATGAAGAAATAAGAAAAAAAGAGTCTCTAAGCATGTACAGAGTGTGTTTCTCTGAGGGTGGTATTCAACAAAATGCACTAGTGCAATAGGATTTCCCCCCTCTTCATAGAATCATAGAATCATAGAATAGTAGAGTTGGAAGGGGCCTATAAAGCCTGTGTGCCCTGTGCTATCCCCAAATCTGCTGCAGAGGATTGGGGAAACTCTCAGAACAGATTTAGAGGCACACACGAAGAGGGGAGGGGGAGAATGTTCCATTGCGCAATGAGAAATCCTTGCGCTAATGAAACATTCACCATAGCACTACCTTGAATACAACCCTGAGCTCTGAACAAAGCTGGACCACACCCATCTGTGTGTGCTTTAAGGTCAAGAGGGTGATACTTTCCAGGGAAGCTGAGTCCTGCCACCTCTTTTTTTTAATACCTAGACAGCCGAGAATCAAGATTGTAGCTGGGCCTCTGCCAGGTTCTTGAAAATACAATGCAAATTTGATAACTACATGTAATTAAGGTATTCAGACTAACAATGGCAATACAGTGCACAATATATTGCCAGTGTGGCCCGTCTTTGCACTAGACAAGGGTTGCCATATTGCCCGGTTAGCTGGGTTTCACACGGATTCTAGCCATGCTACCTGGTGCCCACTTCAGATTATTCAAATTAGCCTCCCCAGATTTATGGGACTGGAATATGGCAACTCTACACTAGACTAAGGTACATAAGTATGTAATATCTTTATTAAAAGCACAAACAACCAAGACAATGGAGGCAGAGAGCAGAACAATAAGGCTGTGGGCACACTGGTTGCCTACAGCAAGGCGTTTCCATTGGCCACTCCTAGAGGGGCAACGGGTTGGTCTGCCAATCAGCTGTGAAATCTGACTGAAGCTGAATTAAAAAAGACGCACTAGAGCTGATCCGACCAGGTTTTATAGTAAAAAAGGACGGAGTTTGACTAGTGTCGTGGGCCCGATTTCAGAAAAGAGAGGTGGAGACGCATTGGAACGGCAAAACAGTAAATGTATTGCTATCTAACTTAAAATGGCAGATTTGTGCAAATAAACATAAAACTTGCCTTGCTGGATCAGACCAAAGTTCAAAAATCTCTGTGTCTAAGAACCATCCTATTCTTTTCTCCAGGCATCTGGTAAGCACAGTTAGTTTGCCTTTGAATGTGGATGTTGCATGCTTCCCATACCCAAATCTGAAACTAGACATTATGGAGATCTCTTTGCTGTTGCAAAAGAAGCAACCTTAGGTCTCCTCTTTCTTTCCCTCTTCCCCTGGCAATACCTAGTAAACGAGTACGCATGATGTGGCCTCATGTCTGTGTGTCCCCGTTTCCACAAATGGCAGCCAGTGAAGTTGAGGGGAGGCGGCGGGGGAACTTGCAACATGATGGCATCAGATCTGTGTTCTAGTTTACTACAGGAGCAGGGAAACTTTTTCAGACTGAGGGCGACATTCCCTTCTCAGCAGCCTTCCAGGGACCATATGCCAGTGGTGGGCAGAGGCAAAAGTGGGCAGAGCACCTGATGTAAATTTTATACCTAGTTTCTACATACACTCACCATACCTCTCTCTCCCCTCTATCCAAACAAGCAAGAAGCACTATTCACCAACAGGCAAAAAAACACTTGAAGTTTAAGAACGTATCTATAGCCCACAGATATTTCTATCAAACTTTAAAAAGCAGAGAAATTGGGCAGCTCTAGTGAATGCACCAGGGGAGCAGAAGACCTGACCTCTTCTCTGAGATATTGGACTGCCCTACAAGTTTGTCAAAATGAAAACACAATTGGGGTTGGTGTTGAGCCCCAGGACTTTCAGGGGAATCAAGGAAGGGGGCTGGAGGAGCTTCAGCCCCCTCAGCTAGAGCAGCAAGGGGCACAGCCAGAGGAATTTGAGACTTTCGAGGACACTGGGGGAGGGAGTATGCTTGACACTGTGCCAGTTCCCACAGACTGTCCTCCTGCTGAAGAAGACGCGTCAACAGAACCGTTGGTGGAATCTCTGGTGCACGTGCCTATTCCAACCCCCCTGGATCCCCCATTTGATACTTCAAATGCTTCCCCGCCTCCTGACCTCCAGCCTGCACCTATCCAGTCGGTATTGTCAGATGAGCCGTCGGAGGTGCGCCCTCTTTCACCCTGTGCCAGACGTTGCGAGAAACGCGCCGGTCAGAGGGAGGTTCTTTGAAGGACTGAGAGATTACATGCGAAGACCTTTCCTATTTAAGGTTGCGCCCTCCTGACCGGGGTGCTGAGTCAACTTCCTTCATATGCTGCAGAGTATGCTTAGTAGCTTAGATAGGGCTTGCAGTGAGTTAGTTAGTCGAGTTAATGTGGCGTGCTGCTTTTGATGTTTCAATTACCCTAATCAAACAAGAATTTCTTTCACCCTCGTCTCTGTCTCATGCCTCACACTCTGGGCAGGACAGTTGGTCTTCCACAGTCCAATCCACTTCCTGTGTAGCTCGAAAGAATTTGGTAACGTGTCTCTGAGCATATGTCATTCATTTTTCATTGGCGATCACTCGTGGCTGAGTTAGATTGTCTTCCAAGATAAGGTCTTTAACAGTGGGTCCATAAGTGACTGTGGAGGCCAATTCTGGATCCACACAGCCTCCCACATTGAGGACATAGGTTTCCAGATGGAAGATGGTCATGATGGGAATTTGTTTGACATGCCTTCCACTTAGCTCGTTTGTCCCGTTCGCCCTGTATTCATGCTTCTTTGAAGTCCACAGCACCTTTGATAATAGCCAACCTCCATTTGGGACGTTCATGGGCCAAGACTTCCCAGTTGTCAATGTTCATGTTACATTTTTTAAGATTTGCTTTAAGAACATCTTTAAACCTCTTTTGCTGTCCATCGATATTCTGTTTTCCATCCTTAAGTTGGGAGTAAAGTAGCTGCTTTGGAAGACGGTGATCAGGCATTTGAACAACATGGCCGGCCCAGCGAAGTTGATATTGAAGGATCATTGTTTCAACACTGGTAGTCTTTGCTTCTTCCAAACGCTAACATTAGTCCATCTGTCTTCCCAAGTAATTTGCAGAATTTTCCGGAGACAGCGTTGGTGGAATCTTTCAAGAAGTTGGGAGTGGCGTTTATAAATGGTCCATGTTTCACAGGTGTACAGTAAGGTCGGTAGTACAATGGCTTTGTAAATAAGTATTTTGGTCTCCCTGCGAATATCCTGATCCTCGAACACTCTACGCTTCATTTAGGAGAATGTGGCACTCGCAGAGCTCAAAAGAATCCTAGGAAGTATAGTTTGTAAAGGATGCTGAGAGTTGCTAGGAGACACCCTGTTCCCCTCACAGAGCTTCAATCAGAGTGGCTGAGTGTTAAACCACTCTGGCCACTGGAGCTCTGTCGGGAATAGGAGTCTTCTCTCAGCACCCTTCACAAACTACACTTCCCAGGATTCTTTGGGGGAATCCATGACTGTCTCAAGTGAAATCAAAGTTTGGTGTGGGTTTGGCCCCCTGATTAGCCAAGCTAAGCAGCTGTGAGTCTGGCTTTTAGAACACTGACAGTTGGTTGTTACTGAGCATGCCCCGGCTTATCATTGACTCCAATGCTAAATTTCTTAAATTAATTAAAAATCAGCCAGGCATTTTTTTAATTTTTAAACTGCAGACGATGAAAGTCAGAGTATGGGGCAAGGTCAGTAATAGAATTACAGGTACTCTTTGAACATGGCTGATTTTTAATTAATTTCAACAGATTATGAAAACTCTTGACAGAAAAAAGTCCAAAAGGGGTCTGTTCCCCCCCCCTTTTTACACTTTGAACTCTTGATTTTCTCTGACTGTTTTATGTATCGCCATGAAAATTTAGAGAGTTGTTAAGCAAGCGTTTCTGAGTTCAGGACTGTACGTTTTGTACGGTTTTATTTTGAAATGAGCTTATAGGAAGCATCAGAATGGCATGGGGGTATTTTCAATTTAACATTGCGGAATGTGAAAAATCCATGCTGGCTATAGTATACAGCCACTCTTGTGGCTGTATAATCAGAGTTCAAGGGTACGTTCCAGCCAGCCAAAAACACCTGGAGTGTTAAGGAGCGCCAGTAAGAGATGTGGCTTGGGGTGAAGGGGTGTGTCCCTGGGAAAGTTCCAAGGGCCAGATACAGAGGCCTACAGGGCTGCATTTGGCCCCTGGCCGGAAGTTCTTGATCTCTGGTTTACAAGATGTTATAAAAGAAAGAACGGGACGAGACTCTTGGCTACTGTTTCAGGTGGCAGCCCTGCATGCATCTACAGTAATAAATTTTGTTTCGGGCTACCTTGATTAGTAACACAAGATGGCATGTCTTGTCAAGGCTGAGGTGCTTTCTGCCCTCTTTTTTTCAGCTGTCCCTTCTTTCAAGCATCTCTTGTAAACCAAACTTTTTGGACAGGCCTTTTGACATTAATTTTCCTTCCAAAACCCCTAGCTGATGCAGTATTTGCTGATGTTTTTATTAATCTTGTAGTGCTGTTTTTATTGTTTTTAATTTTTTTCATATCTTTGTAAGCCACCTTGATGTACTTTTATGAAAAGTGTGATTTATAAATATTTTAATAAATAAATAATTATACAGCCACGAGAGTGGCTGTATACTATAGTCAGCGGGGATTTTTCACATTCCGCAATGTTAAATGGAAAATACCCCCCGCATGCCATTCTGTTGCTTCCCATAAGCTCATTTCAAAACAAAACCTTACAAAACTTATAGTTCTGAACTCAGAAACGCTTACTTAACAACCTTGTCAATTTTCATGGCGATACACAAAACTGTCAGAGAGAATCGAGAGTTCAAAGTCTAAAAAGAGAGAGAAAAACCTCAGAGCCCCTTTGGACTTTTTTCTGCGAGTTCTCATAATCTGTTGAAATTCATTAAAAATCAGCCATGTTCACAGAGTACCTGTAATCCTAATACTGACATTGCCCCATACTCTGACCTTCATCTACTGCAGTTTAAAAGTTAAAAAAAATGCCTGGTTGATTTTTAATTCATTTAAGAAATCTTGGCTGGAAGCCCATTATAACGCGGGGCATGCTCAGTAAGGACCAATTGTCAGTGTTCTAAAAGCCTCACAGCTGCTGGCTTGGCTAATCAGAGGGCCACACCCACACCAGACTTGATTTTACTTGAGACAGTTATGGCTTCCCTCAAAGAATCCTGGGAAGTGAAGGGTGCTGAGAGGAGACTCCTATTCCTCTGAGAGAATGGTTAACAGTCAGACACTCTGATTGAAGGTCTGTGAGAGGAACAGGGCGTCTCCTAGCAACTCTCAGCACCCTTCACTAACTACACTTCCCAGGATTCTTTGAGAGAAGCCATGATTGGCTTTGAGCCATGGCTTTGAGAGAAGCCATGATAAATTCTTTTAAATTGTTTTTAAAATATGTGTTTTTAAATTTTTATATTTGTTTTTAATGTTTTTAGTTATTATAAACAGCCCAGAGAGCTTCGGCTATGGGGCTGTATATAAATACACTAAATAGATAGATAAATAAATGATGATTGTCCAAAGTGTAATAGAGGCCTGGTGTGGATGTGGCCAGGGACAGCTTTGTTTTAAATTTGGGTGGGAGGTAGGATTGCCAGGTTCAGGGCCTGAGACTGATCCTGTATCTTTAGGAGAAGAGAAAGTCAGCCAAGTGCTGGTGTTCTTGCAACATTGTAATGCGAAAAACCACAAGGTAGAATTGTCCCTTTCCCCCTGCCCAACTGTGAAAGATACAGAAGACATCTTGGTTAGCAGCCACAGCCTGGTCAGTTTTACCTATCCTAATCATGATTGCATAGGAGTATATCCGATTCAACTCAATAATCATACAAATGATCAGACCTACCTTTTCCCTCCTTCCCCTTTCCTCTCCCTTTCTCCTCCCCTCTTCCTTCTTCCGCCTTCCCTGCCCACTCCAGCCCTCCGTCCCTCCCCCCCCAGTCAGTTTTACCTATCCTAGGCATGATTGCACGGGAGTGAATCCCACTGAACTCAATAAACATGCAAATGACCACATCTGTCCTTCTTCTCCCCTCCCCCTCCTGCCTGCTCCCATCCCAGTCCTCCCCTCTGCCTTTCCAACCCTCCCTCCTCCCCCTCCTCCCTTCCCCATCCCTTGTGGTCAGTTTCACCTATCCTAAGCATGATTGCCTGGTGTGTGTGTGTAAATCCCACTTAACTCAATAAGCATGCAAATGATCAATCCATTCTCAGCAAACTTGCACAGGATCCCATTTCTTACCTCCCAGATTAAAAAGCAGGGAAATTCACTAATAGGCAAAAAACCTTGCGGTTTAAGAATGTACCTATAGCCCACAGATATTTCTACCAAACTTTAAAAAGCAGGGAAATTGGGCAGCTATAGTGAATGCACCAGGGGAGCAGGAGACCTGAACTCCTCTCTGAGATATTGTACTGCCCTACAAAGTTGTCAAAATGCAAACACCATTTGGGTTGGTCTTTCACAGTCCAATCCACTTGCTGTGTAGCTTGGAAGAATTTGGTAACATGTGCCTCTGAGCATATGGTGAGTGGTGGCAACACCTGTAATCAGCCCAAATAATAGAAAGAAGATATGTCCTGTGCTGATCTTGTTTTAGCCGGGAGGAAGCAACATTATTAAGACAGTTGATATAGTTCAGATGGTCACTTTAAATATCTCTGCTTTGTAATTTTAGTGAAGTTTTCGATAGGAAATCATTTTCTTTTGCTTTTGTTTCTATGAATATGTGAAGTACAGCAATACTTTGCAAAATTTATACTAAAAAAACTCCAAACATAATTGTGGAATAATGGCACTGACTTCTGCAAAATAGTCTCCAGTGGACCTCAGAAGTGTATCAATTTGCACAAGATAAAACAGTGGGAGGTGAAATATATTCTAGCAAAATTCTAGGTGTGCTCTATGTTTTTAATTGATCGTGAACACCTTGCCTTAAATAAAGTGGTTTAAACATAGCAGGCTGAAAACATGCATCCTCTTTATTCCAACAGCTAGAGTCATTGCTAAAGTAGCAGCATATGTCTGATTTTACATTAAACTGCAGTTTCAGGTCCAACTGTTAATGCACCCAAAACAGAAATAGACCATAACCTCCAGTTTGTAACAGAAAAGGCTATCTTCACCATCATATGACATTGACCAATAAAAAGGCTTTGAAATTAATAAAAATAAATTTGACACAGATTTCTAGGATGAATAATGAGGGAAATAAAATTTTCTAGTTTAGATTCTCTGTAGAAACATTAGTGACACAGGAAAGAAGCAAAGTAAGAAGAACACCAACAAACATACAAAAATATAATTCTCCATCTTTGGAGGTGGCAGGTGTTGCCACCACCCACCATATGCTCAGAGGCACATGTTACCAAATTCTTCCAAGCTACACCCAAATTGTGTTTGCATTTGACAACTTTGTAGGGCAGTACAATATCTCAGAGAGGAGTTCAGGTCTCCTGCTCCCCTGGTGCATTCACTATAGCTGCCCAATTTCCCTGCTTTTTAAAGTTTGGTAGAAATATCTGTGGGCTATAGGTACATTCTTAAACCGCAAGGTTTTTTGCCTATTAGTGAATAAAAAGTATATCAGCCTTCAGTAGTATAACTGTCCCTGTCGTGGCAAGATTCTGTTGGCATGGGAATACGGGCAGTTGCCAGCAAATGCTTACAGCGGGGTGGCCCCAACTGATCTTACTCTGGCATTGGAGGCTAGAATGGTTTTGGAATTAGCGGAGCAACACGCCAACTGCTGCATTCACAGCCTGCGCTGACGGGGGCTGATGGTGGTGGTGTGTGAAGAGACACCTCTTCACTACGTCAGCTCCCTGGCTGGCACAATGAAGAGGCCCTCATTGGGCCTGTCAACATCACATGACAGCAGCAGGCCAGCTCACAATCCAAAAAGCTTGTGCTAGCCCAGCTTCATCCCCTCTCCACCCCTGAAACAGCCTTTTTGGGCAATTTCTGCTGGCTACTGACAATGGGAATACTGCTGGTGGTAGCTTCCGCCTGCTGTTTGGATAGATGCATTGGAGTGCTCACACCCAGATCCATCAAACTCTACTGGCTTCTCTACTCCTGGAGCCAGTGGAGTTTGATGGATCTGGGCAGGGCTGGATGGAGGGACACCTCTGCCTCATCCAAATCTCCTCCAGCATGGCACATTGGATTGCTCTGGCCAAGCCCTTCCACACCTGGGTTTCAAAAAATCCACTCCTTGGAGAAATGTCTGGCAAGCAAGTACTGCCTTTGGGCAGTGCTTGTTTTAGAGGAGGCTGGGGCAGGGGCAGCTTTCCTGTCTTTTTGTGACAGCCCCCCCCCGTTAGCTACTGTTTTTTAGGAGCAGGACAGCATGTATGAAGATGCCTTTTGTGTGACAAGAGGCACCTCAGTGCGAGGTTCTTTTTGGGCCACTGCAAACATGTCAATGGAAGCTCCCCGCATGGAGGCACCAGTTTCCAGAAATGGTGCTTTAGAAGGAATGGAGCCCAGATGTGGGTTCAGCAGCAGTCCTTGCACTCTTCTGAGGCTGTTGTTAGCTCCATGTTTTTGGGAGGGGGAACGTTTGGGACAGACCCTTTCGCTGACTGGGAGCTCCCCTCCCTGAGTCAGCCCACCTCTTCCTTGCCACTATCCATTTACAGGAGCTAAGGAAGGCCACCACACCCTTAAACGCCTTGCCCAGAAATGGAGAATTTGGTGACTGACTGGTCAGAAATTCTCCAGTACAATGGGACTCAAGGGATCGTAGCTTAGGGGTAGAGCACATGCCTTGTATGCAGAAGGCCTTAGGCTCAATCCCTGGCATCTTCCGGTAGTGCTGGGAAAGAGTCCAGCTTCAAACTTTGGAGAGCTGCTGCCATTTAGTGTAGACAATACTGGGCTAGATCAGCATCCTTTAATCTTGGCTCCCTAGATGTTGTTGGGCAACAGCAACCCACATCCCCAGCCAGGGTTAGCTAATGGTAAAGGATGATGGCAGTTGGTCCAGCAACATCTGGGGACCCATGACTGAAGAACAGTGGGCTAGAAAGACCGATGGGCAGACTCAGCATAAAGCAGCTCCCTTGCTCCTTCTTGCCCTCTTCCTCTGGGGCCAGTCTCCATGGCCTCGCAGGGAAAGAAGGCAAGCAAGACTGCTTCTCCTTCTCCTCCCTCGCTACTTCCTCACTCAGAATGGACTGTAGGACAGGCAGCAACAGCAGTAAGGAAGAGCAGCATGGCGAGGAAGTTCCAAAGAAAGCCCTGCTAAGATAGAGCCAAGGCCACACCCTATCACTACGCAGAGTGAAGTGGCTGCCTCAGTGGTGGATGCTGTTGGCCGAGGAGCAGTTGCAAGGTCTTGGAAGACAGAGCTGTGTGTACCACCTGGGCTCCTAAGCTAGCCTGTGTGTAGAGAACCTTTGGCCCTTCAGACGTTGCTGAACTACAACTCCCATCATCCCTGACCATTGGCCATGCTTGCTGGGACTGGTGGGAGTTGTAGTTCAGCAACATCTGGTGGGCCAAATGTTCCTGACACGTGTAGCGGACTCTGATTCATTACCAGTATTGAGTTAACATTAAACTGGGTATAGTCTGAAGGCACATGAGGCCGCCCTCTTGCTAAAGCTAAGCAGGTCTGGGGTCTGGTCAGTGCCTGGGGGAGAGGCTGCCTGAGTACCACACGCACAATTCCATGATGGAAGAAAGGCAGGATTTAAATATATGAAAATAAACAAATAAGTCATCCCAGTTGTCTAATGTCAATAGTCAAGAAATCAGAAGAAGGCTAGGACTGGGGAGGGCAGCTGTGAGAGAACTAGAAAAGGTCCTCAAATGCAAAGATGTATCACTGAACACTAAAGTCAGGATCATTCAGACCATGGTATGCCCGATCTCTATGTATGGATGTGAAAGTTGGACAGTGAAAAAAGCGGATAAGAGAAAAATAAACTCATTTGAAATGTGGTGTTGGAGGAGAGCTTTGCGGATACCATGGTCTGCAAAAAAGACAAATAATTGGGTGTTAGAACAAATTAAACCAGAACTATCACTAGAAGCTAAAATGACAAAACTGAGGTTATCATTCTTTGGACACATAATGAGAAGACCTGATTCACTAGAAAAGATAATAATGCTGGGAAAAACAGCAGGGAGTAGAAAAAGAGGAAGGCCAAACAAGAGATGGATTGATTCCATAAAGGGAGCCACAGAGCTGAACTTACAAGATCTGAACAGTTCATGACAGATGCTCTTGGAGGTTGCTGATTCATAGGGTCGCCATAAGTCGTGATCGACTTGGAGGCACATAACAACAATAAAGTTGTCTAATGTACCTGGAATTGAGGGGAGGGGATAATCTTCTGTCCTTCATCTCAGGTAGCAAAATGTCTTGGGCCAGCTTTGTGTATGGGCCTCACCTCAGCACACACCCCAGCAAGGCTGACCACTGTTTCCATCCTTGTCTGAGGTGCTTGTACGGGGACTGCCATAAACGTGAATTGGTCTTGGGGACTTTTGTAAACTGAAAAAAGTCACTTCTTTCCCATGCCCTTTCAAGTTCTCAAGGAACCACAAATGACTAAGCCAGGTTTGTGTGGGCAGATGACCCAGTTAAAATATAGTGCACTAACTTTTATGGATTTATTTGAATGGCTCTTCTACCTTGGCAACAGGTGGTTGTTCACAATTTTCTGCTGGATTTGCTGCTCATATTTCATAATAGCTTCCGTTGCTTTTGGATAAAGATAAGATGCCGCGTATATGCAGACATAGCACACTACACATACCACAGCTTCAGAACTGCTACCTCTTCTAATAGTAATTTCCATCACAGCAGTTTTATACAGTGGATTTACTCTCCCACACATAATTCTAATACTGTAATTTCCTCCGGTACTGGTTTCATAATGTGACTTTGGTAAATTGTCAGGCCCATTCATAGGTTCGTTTGAGTTCAAGATTCTTTTACTTCTTAACTTCAGAGATTCTTTAAAGAGCCTCAGGCCATTATGCATTGATGGCGGAGAGTGGGGCTGATATTGCTGAGGGTGTTTACAGAAACATCAGTTAAGGGCTCATTCCCCACCCCTACTCTAATAAGAGAGAAGCCTAATAGGGCCTGGTCCCCTTACCTTTTGCAACAATTCCCTTAGCTACTGTTTTAAGACTATGGGGTGCCATGATGTGGCTAAAACTGAGAGATGGGGAGTCAGGAGCTTGCAGATTTCATGAAGGGCCTTCCTACCTACTTCCTCCCCCCTACACATAATTTGAGCACTGGTCATAGTGCCTCAAATATAAAATACCTTCCCCTGAGAGGTTCACTTGGAAAAAATGTTGATGCCTTTTCGGTGACAGCAGAACACTTTATTTTATTTTTAAATGCCCATGAATATTGGTTTGGTTTTATAGCTGGATTTAGTGTTTTATAGCTATACTGGATTTTTAGTGAGCTTTGCTGCAGCTACTGTGATTTTGTGGTTTTATTGTTTTCTTTTTATGACTAGATTCTGTTTGATTTTAAATAGTATACCATGCTGAGAATCTTGCTACCAAAGTGCAGCTTATAAATTGAATAAATACATTAAGGAAATCAACTCTGAAGGAAGCAGTGACGTCCCCACTGATAAGGTGGGGAAGGAAGCAAGACATTATTTACATGGTGAAGTCATCACAATTTGAGTTCTTAGGAGATACGTGCGTGATGAATTGATGGGTCTTATGAATAGTCTGACACAGATCACGGTCATGGCTTGCCATATCCTAGGAAGCCTTCCCTCAAAAGCAGGGCAATCCAAGACCTGACACTGAAGTGTTTACAAGACTTTTCCACTGTGCCAAAATGTCCTTGAAAATGCCAGCCTATAAAAGTGAACAAGTCCCCAATGAGGAAAGGTAACTAAAAAGTTGGGGCTTTTTAGTTTAGAAAAAAGCAAGTAACAGGGAGGGACAGCATATGTTAGAGGTGTATAAAATGCATGATGTGGAGAAAGGATATAGAGAGAAACATTTTTCTCCTTCTCTCCTACTGCTACAACCTGGGACCACCCAATGAAGCTGAATGTTGGAAGATTCAAGACAGACAAAGGGAAGTATTTCTTCACACAACACCTATGGAATTTGCTCCCACCAGTGATAGCCACCAACTTGGATGGGTTTCAAAGACAAATTCATGGAGGATATGGCTGTGTACTGCTACCCCCACTGATTGAGACAGTCTCTGAATACAGCTGCTGGGGACCCCAAGTGGGGAGAGGTGCATATGTGCTCAGGTCCTGCTTGTGGGCATCCCAAGAGGCGTCTGGTTGGTCATGGTGGGAATAGAATGCTGGACTAGATGGGCGTCTGGCCTGATCCAGCAGGGCTCTCTTTATATTCTTCTGTTGTGTGAATTATCCTTAGGATAAAGGAACGGTGTAAGGTGGTGAATATACAATAGAGCTCATTCAACTAAAACATGCAATATTTTAAGTAAAGGTTTTATAACTGCTAGGCGCTGTTGGCAGGTGATCAAGCCATTTCGCTACAGTTCTGTCATGCTCCCAGAACTTGGACTCGGATGCTTCTGCATTAGACAAGGACTACGGAGAAAGCTGAAGCTGGTGGAGACCCTCTCCCTGGACTATTTCAGGAAGCAATTGCTGAGAAATCATCTCCTGCAGACATTTCTACAGCGGTACCCCCTAGGAACCACACTTCCTCCATTACCTGAACACACACAGCCAATTCTGTTTGAAACGTCCTTGAATAGCAGTTCCTCTTCAGATCTTCCCCCATCAGCACCAGGCATGCTACCATCACTACCATACGGGCCTCAGAGGGGGCAGCAGGCAGTGGTGCCATCAGGGTAAGACTTTAGGGCAGAAGTCCAGGGTCTCATTCAGTAGAATGAGTGGGAAGGCCCCCAAGTGCAACAGGGTTAGTTTGCCATATTTTGAGACAAGTGAAGTAATCTACAAATTACCTAGTTGCACCACTGACAGCACGTTAGGGATGGGGGAGCAATCTGGTTCAAGTGACATTCAAAGACGAATCTACCCTTTGAAAATCCATCCCTCTCTGAATTTTGCAGTGCAGCTCGCCAAACAAGAATATGTACAAAAATGCTAGAATGCACACAGAAATGCATAAATTAGTGAAAATAATATTAACATGCATTATGTTGTGACAAATTGCTTACACAAAGCATGTGTAATAGACAAAATTGCATACAAAGATGTGTATATTAGGAGAAATTCACACTGAAATGCTGATGAATTTTCATGGCAACTTTTTAAAAATAATAATTCTCACACTGATGTGGAGAACTGAATTCAAGATTGGAAAAATTAGAAATTGAGACCAACCAAAACAGACCGATTTGCCCATCTCTACTCCACGTACACCATGAACAACTATTGGCACCACCAGAATACGTGGCTCAGAAACTGTTTTCTCTGTAACTGTGAGTTGTTCTGTTGGCGATTGCGTGTATAGATCAAACGTGGTTTGAATTCAAGCGCCGTATAGAACAGGAATAAGACAGGCCAGGCAAGTTTCTTGTAAGAGTCTTTACTAGGCAAAGACATTAGACACAGCTCTCTCCATTGACATTTCTTCCCCCACACTGAGTTCCTGCAAGTTTCCCACCTTATCACACTCCCAGCCAGCCACTGACCTTGATTGTCTGGCACTCTGTTCTCACAGCTTAACCCTTCTGCTTCAGGTTTCTCTCTCTCTGCTAAAAACCTTGTCTGTGAGTCTCACAGCCTGCGTCACTGACCAACAGCCCCCACCTGAGACTTACAGACTACAAAACTTCATGTTACAATTATTACATTTCTACAACATTAACTTTTCATTACAAATACATTTCAGTACATGGTTTGTTTTCTTACAGCTTACATTTACATTTTCAGTTCAGTTCAGTTTCTCTTTATTCTTTATTTACACAAGTTTCACAGATTCATGTTTGTTCACTTTTATTTGACAATACATTTATATTTCATTCCTCAACACAAAAGTTCCACATTAGATCCATTTTTTCTTTATCTATTGGTCCTTCTTTTTCCCATTCTACTGGAAATTCATCTGTTTCATTATTCTGTTGTGTAACATTAAATGCAAATCTCTGAGGCGGTTGACCTTTCGTTTTTCTCTCTGATTTCCTGACATTATCTATTTCCATTTCTTCTTCACTTTCAATTTTACTTGGACCTGCACCACTGGTACTTGGCATTTCTGTATCATGTGTTGTTATGTCTTCACCTCTCAGCCTTTTAACAGTACATTTGCCACCGTGTATTAAATCTGTTAATGCAGTTTTTAATGGAATTTGCTGTCCAAAAGGAACATCTGCAGCTTCCTGCTTGTTTGCACTATCTAGGATCACTGTTTGACTGTCTCTCCAAGGTTTATCTATCACCTTTATGCTTCTGCTTAACACCACTTGTTGTTTCTCAGGCAACCAAACTCTATAATATGAATTCTGAAATCCCAAAAATGCGTCCTGCTTGAGCTTTTGACTGTTTTGCAACATGTACCCAGCATTTTGCCCCAAAACGTTCTATGTGTTTCACCCTGGGTTTTCTTCCAGTCAGTTTCTCATAGGGAGACATGCCTATTGTTCTGTGCATTAGACGGTTCTGAATATAAACAGTGTACAGAATACATTCACCCCAATAAGTGTTATTCATATCAGCATCTGCTAGCATTGCTCTCAATGAATCCTGCAATGACCGGTTCCTTCTCTCTGCCGTTCCGTTGGAGGATGGGCCGAAGGGAGCAGTGAGACTCTGTATTATTCCCTTCTTTTCCAAATATGTTTGAAATGAATTACTGGTAAATTCACCACCTCTATCTGATCTGATATTCTTGATAACAACCCCATGTTGTGTTTCTGTTCTCTGTATGAATGCCTTTAATTTCTCTTCTGCATCACTTTTCTTTTTCAATAAGAATACATGTGTAAATCTGGAGAAATCATCCACAATCACTAAATAAAACCTTGCTCCACCTTTTGAGCACTGAAAAGGTCCAGCCAAATCCACATGTATGAGCTGATAAGGTTCAGTAGTCGTGCTTTCACAGCTCTTATTTACTGGAGTCACTGTCATTTTTTGTTTTATAGCATACCTCACACTCATCCACATGCTCACAGTGTGTTAATTTCAAATCTTGACTATGTTTTGGGGTGTTTTGTATCTTTTGGAAATGTGCGTGTGCCAGTTTTCTATGCCATTCATGGTAACAATTATCATGTTTATCTTTATTAATACCTATCCATGCACAGGTGGGTTTATCAAGATTGCACTCAACCATAAACATTTGATTCTGTAATTTCCCTTGCATGCACATTTCACCATCCTTTCTCACAAAACATCTATCCCCTTCAAATGTAACTTTGCAACCTATTTGAGCCAATTTTCTTACTGATAGAATGTTATATTTTAAACCAGAAATCAATAATACATCTGTTAAAATACCCAAATTACCCATCTTCAGCGTGCCTGTTGCAATCACGTCCTGAGTCGATCCGTCAGCCAAATAAATCTTCTCCTGCGTCGGCTTTGAAGTGTAAAATAAACTAGAGTCTGTGATTAGGCAATTAGACGCTCCACTGTCAAGAAGCCATTTAGAGTTAATGAGTTTATTGTCCTTAGTAACAAAGTTCACGCTTGCTCTCTGACTTTCAAAGTCTCTGTAATTCCTCTTCTTTAAACAATGTCTCTGTATATGCCCACGTGATCCACAAAAATAACATATTTTAGTCTCTTCCCTGCTTCTTTGATTTTGGTGTTGTACAGACACAGTCTCTTTTAATTCTATTTTCTTATTCTCTTGTCTCCTATTCCACTCTTGTTGAAGTTTCTGTTCCACAAAGTCCAAATTCAGATTCCCATCAGGTTGGGTTTCAAGACTAGATACCAGAACGTCCCATTTTTGATCCAATGAAGATAACAGGAGATAGACCATCTGTAAGTCATTATGATGCACGCCTCGATCTTGCAGCTCAGCATTTAATCTACGAAATTCAGCCAAATGCTCTTCCATAGTCACTTCATCTGTAAAACGCATTTGATAAAGCTTCCGTGCTAAACACAGCCTGCTTCCCGCAGTTTGCTGTACATGAGCGGCTTTTAACTTTTCCCACATCTGATTAGCTGTTGGCTCATTACTCACCAGCAACAGTTGTGAATCTGATAGCCCCAGAGTAATAAAAGCCTTCGCTTTCTCGTCTTTCTTCAGCCACGCTGCTGAAGGAGCTGCCGGAGGGGTTTTTTCCACGACATCATTCAAATCCTCTTTAATCAGAACTGCTCTCATTCTCCACTTCCAGCTGGAGTAGTTTACAGCATTCAGTCTCTCCATCGGCATCCCGGAAAACAGATTTACAGCCATGTTGCCCACTCTTACTTGCCTCTCACTTGCGCTTTGTTTCTCTCTACAACAACGCCACTTCACCGGCTCTTGAACCCGCTACCACGTCTGATAAGCTGGGCCCATAACCCCTGTTGGGGTTGCGTGTATAGATCAAACGTGGTTTGAATTCAAGCGCCGTATAGAACAGGAATAAGACAGGCCAGGCAAGTTTCTTGTAAGAGTCTTTACTAGGCAAAGACATTAGACACAGCTCTCTCCATTGACATTTCTTCAACCACACTGAGTTCCTGCAAGTTTCCCACCTTATCACACTCCCAGCCAGCCACTGACCTTGATTGTCTGGCACTCTGTTCTCACAGCTTAACCCTTCTGCTTCAGGTTTCTCTCTCTCTGCTAAAAACCTTGTCTGTGAGTCTCACAGCCTGCGTCACTGACCAACATGTTCTCCCTCAGGGATGTGGAGCTAAAAAAGCATGTGTGTGTGTGCGTGCGCACACACACACACACACACACACCTGCAGCAGTATATAAGCCCTCAGTAGGCTTCCAACCAGTATCGGCCCAACATTCTCACTCCTTGTCCATTGCTCCTGATCCACTGTTGGTCTCTAGTGATCTGTCCAGGGTACTCAGTGCTGTCTTAATGCTATCATAGGTACTGGACTGGTACTGGTTGCTTATCACAGCTGCTTACCAGCTAGCTGGTTAAAGACAAGGTGGCCAAGTAGTTAAGGAGATGGATTGCTAATCTATTATGCTCTGCACACATTGGGTCAAATCTCACCTTCATCAATACTGATTTAAGGTAAGATTATGACAGGGGAAGAGCCATAGTTCAGTGGTAGAGCACCTGCTTTGCATGCAGAACGTCCCAGGTTCAATCCCTGTCATCTCCAGGTAGAGTTGGGAGAGACCCTCATCTGAAACTCTGGACAGCCACTACCAGTCAGTGTAGACATTACTGAGCTAGTTGGACCAATTGTCTGACTCAGTATAAGGCAGCTACCTATGTTCCTACCTGCAGAAACTGCCTGGCGATGGGTCATCAATACTTCCTGCAGTTTTATTCCTGCCACTTGGCTCCTCCACAACCTTTGGCTTTGAATACAGGAACTGCTGTACATTCATGTGACATGGTGTTAACACTGGTTAGCTGCTTCAGATCTCTTCCAAGTGGGTCCAAGTGAGTGTTAGATCTAGGGTTCATCTACACTGTGATTTAGTGTGTGTTTGGTGCTACTCGCATCTCTTTTTAATTTGCATGGTTCACATGACGTTACTGGTAAACAGAAGCTATCACACTGTTGTCCCCCTGTAAATCTGTACTAACCCAATCTGCTGATAACACAAAAAGTTTAGAACAATATGGCTCCGCTCCACATGTCTTTGAAGACAGCTGGCTTCTATGGTTTTTAGTGGGTGGGTGAATCATCACTTTCAGCTCTTCCCCTTTCTCCATCCACTAACTCTCCCATGAATTCCATTTTGTTTCCGGTGGTCTATCCAGCAACTTCCGATTGCTCTGGCCTCCCCCCTTCACCATTTGCTGCAGCCCTCCCTTCTTTCCTCTCTTTCTCCCTGAGTAAACTTCCTTCACTCCTTGTAACAAGCGATGGGAATTGCCATTAGATTTTATCATTCTTTCTCATATTCTCAATCTTTGAGGAGAGAATTTTGAAGTAACATCTGTCCATGCCTGGTTTCCATTTTTTCCCCTAAAAAAATCTAAGTGGATTTTTTAAAAAGTCACCTCAAAAATATTGATATTAACACCAATATTTTAAAGAAAATATCAATATTGATATTTTCTCAAAATATTGATATTGATATTTTCTTTAAAATATCAATATATTTGTTTTCTGCCAGGGAAACACTACCTCAGAAAAAAGCAAGGGGCAGAGGAGAAAGGGGGGCAGATGACCCCACTTCTTTCAGCTGCCAAACTTCAGGAAGGGGTGGAGGCAGGAAGGAGTGGATATACTGCGCAGGTCAAAAATATTTGCACATGCTCAGTAACTGAGCAACCGGAAGGAATAAAAATGTAAAATTAGAGGGTGGGGCCACAAGGAAACAGCAACACTAATCCTTCCCCGAGGAATGCCTACTTGTGTGAATGGAAAACAACAGATATGGAGCTACCATTGGGCACGACCTTGCAAATCTATTACGATGGTAAAAGCAGTGTATTTGCTGCAAAGAAATGCTCCCATGTGGATGAGCACCTACTGAGAGGACAGAGGTGGCTGAATGCCATACTGGCCACATTATTCTTCTGGATTGTGCAAGAAAAATAAACTGGTATGTGCCTGACATCAGCTGTATGGACTCCATTTTCCAAACTAGGTCTTGAAGCAGTTGCACAGACACTTTCTTCAGACACCACAAAAAACAGAGTGCCTCCAGACTATCAGTATTTTGTGGGAGGGTTTCAAGCGGATACTGGGAAATTTAGGTTTATGCAATTAAAGTGGATTAAAGGGCTAGCACAACAAATCCACTTCAAAAAAAGAAAACACAGACTTTTTGTCGTTTGGAAACTGATGAAGAAACACACTGAAAAGTGTGGGATGAATGAATGATTAGTGGGAAGACATCTAAACACCCCTCAAGGAAATCAGGATGAATGCTTCCTGTCATATAATTGCCCTGCAAACAAATCAGCTCAGTAAAGACCAGATACAATCTAACCTCCAGGTTAGCTTTGTGCAAATCAGGATGAATGCTCAATAAGGAGGATAATTGTCTGGAGGAACCAGAGTGATCTGTCGGGTGCTGTCCAGACATGCTTGTCCAATATTCGCTAGGCAAATGCATCTCATATGCATTTTTTCTTGTGCACATTTCTGTATATTAAGAGTAATTTCCAAATATGTTGTGCATATTCCATACCAAAGCTACTCTAGGAGCACTGCCTGGTACTGCTATCTACAGAAGAACAGTCGCAACCTGCCTATCCAAATAGCTTGGGCAACATCCAAAACTCTTTGGCACCCAAGCACATTATTATACAAAATTGGTAATTGTGACAGAATTTACATAATGCTATTTGCATAGAGTGTTCAGTGTAAGTAAGTAGCTCGTATTTTCAGCAACTGAAATCCCAATTCCCACTGAGATTTTTGTATTCCTTGCAAGAGGAGTGGGCTGTCATGCCCATTGGTGAAAACTAAACCTTTCTGCTCTTTCAGCTCTCCCGTGGACCTATTTATTTGGACAAAATCTGCTTTTGATTTGGCCTTTGCTCCATCTCCATGGGCTAATCACTCCACCAGGGTGGTTCTAAGGCTGAGTTTAGCACAAATAATATGAGATAGTTGCATAGAGCAATAAGCACAGTGCATGCAGGCAATTCTGGAGTATACTGTCTATATGCTATGTCAAGAGCAGCAGCATTGGTGCTGAACACTGATTTGCTCTTTTTCTCTCTCAGAAAAAAGTCACCTTAGGAACTTTCCCCTTTCCCTTTTCAGCTTTCATTTTAAATAAAGAGTAAAGCTGCAAATTCTACTATATGCACACAGGATAAGGTTGGTTCCAGACGAATGCCCTTTAATGCTGCTCTTCCACAATCAGCTGAAAAAGGAATTAAAACTAAGCAAAAAAGCTTCCTCCCTTTTTATGGTCTCATTTGGAAAGGGTGAGGGTGCTAAACTCACCCTTGGTCCTCCCAGTTCTTTGGTTCTGCCAGGTGCCATCCGCCAGGACTTGGACTCCAATGTTATAGCAGCTGAATCGAATGAGGTGTCCAGAGCATGGTCTTGTCCCGATTTCCTGGATGAGTTTCAGTTGGTACAGCTTGAGGACGTTGACAAGGTGCTTGGACTGGTGCGTGCAACCACTTCTAGGTTGGATCCTTGCCCTTCTTGGCTAATAAAAGCTAGCAGGACTGGAACGGCCGGCTGGGCCAGGGAAGTGATTAATGCCTCATTGCGAGAGGGAGTGGTCCCTCGCCACCTGAAAGAGGCGGCAGTAAGACCACTTCTGAAGAAACCGTCCCTGGACCCAGAAAATGTTAACAATTATAGGCCGGTAGCTAATGTCCCATTCCTGGGCAAGGTCCTGGAACGAGTGGTTGCCAGCCAGCTCCAGACACTCTTGGATGAAACTGATTATCTGGATCCATTTCAGTTGGGCTTTAGACCCGGTTTTGGCACGGAGACAGCCTTGGTCGCCCTGTATGATGACCTTTGTCGGGAGACAGACAGGGGGAGTGTGACCCTGCTGATCCTCCTTGACCTCTCAGCGGCTTTTGATACCATCGACCATGGTATCCTGGGACGACTCACTGATCTAGGCGTAGGTGGTACTGCTTGGCAGTGGTTCCGCTCCTACTTGGCGGGCCGTCTCCAGAGGGTAGTGCTTGGGGAGCATTGCTCGGCACCCTGGGACCTCCAGTATGGAGTTCCGCAGGGGTCAGTTCTGTCCCCCATGCTTTTTAATATCTATATGAAGCCGCTGGGTGCGGTCATCAGGAGCTTTGGAGTGCATTGCCATCAGTATGCTGATGACACGCAGCTCTATTTCTCCTTTTCATCTTTTTCAGGTGAGTCTGTCGACGTGCTAAACCGATGCCTGGCTGCAACACTGGACTGGATGAGAGCTAACAAACTGAGGCTTAATCCAGACAAGACTGAGATGCTGCTGGTGGGTGGTTCTCCTGACCAGATGGCGGATGTTCGACCTGTTCTGGATGGGGTTGCACTCCCCCTGAAAGAGCAGGTTCGTAGCTTGGGAGTCCTTTTAGAACCATCCCTATCACTTGAGGCTCAGGTAGTCTCGGTGGCACGGAATGCTTTTTACCAACTTCGACTGGTGGCCCAGCTACGCCCCTATCTGGACAGAGAGAGCCTCGCTTCAGTAGTTCATGCCCTGGTAACCTCTAAACTAGATTACTGCAATGCGCTCTATGTGGGGCTGCCTTTGAAGATGGTTCGGAAACTGCAGCTCGTGCAGAATGCAGCGGCCAGACTGTTAACGGGGACCAGACGGTCTGAACATATAACACCGATTCTGGTCTGCTTGCATTGGCTGCCTATACGTTTCCGGGCCTGGTTCAAAGTGCTGGTTCTAACCTACAAAGCCTTACATGGCACAGGACCACAATACCGGATGGAATGCCTCTCCCGATATGAACCTACCCATACACTACGCTCAACATTGAAGACCCTCCTCCGAGTGCCTACTCATAGGGAAGCTCGGAGGGTGGCAACAAGAAAAAGGGCTTTTTCAGTGGTGGCCCCTGACTTATGGAACAACCTCCCTGAGGAGATATGCCTGGCGCCAACACTTCTATCCTTCCGGCGCCAGGTTAAAACTTTCCTCTTCGCCCAGGCATTTTAATATGTTTTAGTATGTGTTGAAATTGTTTCATCTTTTAAAATTTTAAATCTTTTAATGTGTTTGAATTGTTAATATGTGTTTATTGTATTTTGATGTTAGTCTTGTGCACCGCCCAGAGAGCTTCGGCTATGGGGCAGTATATAAGTTTAATAAATAAATAAAAATAACCCCCCCAATGTAGAATCCCCAGAGTTCATCAAATTGAGGTTCTATGCAACACTTAATTACCATCATAATAAGAGATGATTTAACATTGAGAGTTCCACCTGCAGGACATGGCAATCTTTGAAGGGAACCTGTTGAGATGAACAGACTATTGGACTTAAATGTCTATCTCATTTGAGACAGAAACAGTATAGTAGTTCTATCTCAGCAGATATCTTTAGCAAAGCAGAATGAGAATTAACTACTTTCCATTCATAAAGACTTGCTGAATAAAATCAACAGAGACAGTCTTCTTTGGTAAAAGGTATTTAAAATGTTTACTCACAACCTTTCATATGTTCAAGAAACATAGGCTCTACCTTGGAGAGAAAAGATAGAAGTAGGTAGTAGATTTTAGTCTGCAATTGAACTGTTCTGGGAGAGAAAGCCTCTGGAAGCTCTTCTCTCCTGTGGCTTAATGGAGGTTATGCGTATAAGTGAACAACAACTCTTAACAAAAAAGAGGAAGAGAAGGGGAAATAACACCTGGTCAACAGGAAGTTACACCACAGTAAACAAGCATAGAGGTGTCCCCGAATTCTGGCTAGAAGGAACATCTCCCTACTAAAGCATGCAAGCTTGCTTATACACAACAAAGACAGTGGAGAGGGCACACTCTGGAGCATTTGGAACATTGTGCTCATTATCTGAATTCTGTTTGCTTACCTTGTTCACATGACATATGTACAGATCTCATCTGGGGGAAGTGGGGTTGGGTGTGTGTGTAATTTATTCTTGTGTGTTCAGGTTAGATATATTATTGGAAAATTACAAAAACATGTTTTGAAAAGGACCATAATATTATCCAGCTCCACAGCTAGGTTCCTCCTATAATGTCTACTCGCAAGTATGTTCTAGTCAAGCATGCATAAAATTGATCCGTAAACTGCTATCCTACAGAGAAGTAAGAAATATATGCAGGCCATGAAGGCTGGCCTGTTAGAGT
Source organism: Rhineura floridana (assembly GCF_030035675.1). NCBI lineage: Eukaryota > Metazoa > Chordata > Lepidosauria > Squamata > Rhineuridae > Rhineura > Rhineura floridana. The sequence goes on from NC_084482.1 coordinate 23,568,008, forward strand.
GAATAGGCTACTGCCCCTCTAACCTCAGTCTGTCCCCATATGTCTGTCTTTTTACTTACAGCTAGTCCAGAGGGTAGTCATAAGGTATAGTATAGTTGCCCCATATTATGGCATCATAACACTGCGCAGCTCCCTATCTATGTTACGGTAGAATTCCATTCTGTGTCACACAGCTGCCCATTTGGTCCCTTTTAAGGGGGTTCCCAAGTCTGTCACCTGAAGTGTCCACTTCATTTGACCTCACAGTAAGCGAGGCTGGACCTGATTTATATATGTGACACGTTAATAAGTTAAATGACTTAAGATTAAAACCAAATTGAGCTACTTGTATGTAGGCCTGTGTGTTTCTTCCACCCAAACTAGTGATATCATCTTACTGTTACGCTCGCACTGTTTAATGCACACTCGTGCCACCTTCAGTCCACACTAAACATGCCAGGTTTGCAGGATGAAGCTCAAATTCAGTTTACATCTGCCTGGTACTGTTTTGGAGAGTTTTTTATTGCTTTTATTTATATGAAGAAAACAACAAAAGCAAGCCAACAATTATGGAAGTCTCTAGCATAAATAACAGTTGCTACAAGACTTTAATCATGCTGCCTGGTATTGTTCATATTGTCCACACTCAGGTGTAGGGGATTTGGAGTGAGCAGTGGGCCACTGTAGCACCACAGCAGAAGATGTACCTGCATAAAGACAAATACTTTTCTTGTTCTTCCCTACTCCCATTTTGCCAGAATCCAGCCTTAATTGTCAATAGAAGGAAACATAACTGCCATTTTCACCTAGGCACCTCCCTGCCAGCCCAATGTTTCACACCACATACAGTTCTATTTCAGGAGCACCTATGTCAACCAATTCACTGGTTCTGGCTACTATCCTTATAAGCAATCAAATGGCCTTATCTGCAGGCCAGCCTTCTTCACCCTGATGCTCTCCAGATGTTTTGGATTAAACATAGTAAGTTGCCTTATACCAAATCAAACCATTGGTCCATCTAGATCAGTATTGTCTACATTGACTGGCAGGAGCTCTCCAGGGTTTCAGATGGGGCATTCCCAGCTCTGCCTGGAGATTTCGAGGATTGAACGTGGGATCTTCTACTTCTAAAGCAGATGCTTTGCCACTGAAGTATGGCCCTTCAAAATGTCATCCATCCTAGCCAGCACGGCAGATAGTCAGGGATGACGAAAATTATTGTTCAAAAGATTGGGAGGGCACTAGGTTGAGAAGGTCGTGCTAGACATAAGGACCGCGAGCTTTCATTGGTTTGATTTAAGTAGATTAATTAGTGTGGGAAAGTTTGGTTGGTAGGGCTGAGAGTAACATTGGGTTGTTTCATTGGGTTGTTTTGGTTCTGTTAATAGAGAATGACTCCAAATGAGAGCTGGACTAGTGCAGAATAAGGTGGAACTATTTCTGCTTGCGTGACTTGGAAACAATGGTTCTCTTAATGTAGCCTAAAATTACATTATCCTTGGTTGCAATCACATCAGGCTGCTGACTCATGTTTAGCTTGTGATCAGCTACAGTCCCAAGATCCTTTTCACATGTTCTGCTGCCAAGCCAGGTGCTGCCAATATATTTCTGATGAGGCATCAAAAGAAAATGATTACAAACAAATGCTAGCCCACAGCTTTCCCCCCTTTCATTCTAACTTGGAATGTATCCAAGGATGGTCCTTGCTCAATCTTTTCTCTATGTGAAATGTGAAATTAATTTTTCCCATGTCCTACCCCACCATTAAAAAAAACACCACATAAACATACTACTATAACAAAGCAAAGCAACTGTGTGAATTTTGGTTAATATTTCAGAAGGGTGTGTGTACTGAAATGAGAAAACACAAAATGTGATCTATGTATTGCATGTTCACTTTCACTTTAACGTAGAGGCAGGCAGAAAATCACTCACAGTGGGTTCTTCACCAAGGAGCGAACCTGGATTTGCATCCTGCCTTGTTCATGTACATGTCTTGTAATGTTGAATGGTGCATCAGCTCCCTGTCTCTATCAGTCCTGGGCTTTGCTTTGCAGCATGCCACACCTAGGGTCTGATTCTGGCAAAGGTAGATAGGGGGTACGATGGGCCAGAAGTAGACGATTTGGTCCCAGATGAGCTGGAGGTCAGGCACCAGACCAGGCAAGCAAGGAGCAAGGGTCAGAGCCTGAGGCAGTGATGTCAGAAGATGATGGAATAAAGATAAGCTGGAGGGCAGATCAGTCTGTACTGTTACACTTTTAGACAAGCTGCTTAGACTGAGAAGCTCAGCTTGAAGCTAGAGTTATATATAGCCAGCTAGGCCCCTATTGGTCCCTCAGAACACATGGTTCCAGGCTAGACAAGAGCTATAGTTCCAGTTCTGGCCACCATATGGTTAGTACTGCTGCAGCATAACAGAAACTGGACTGGTAGTGCCCCAGCCAGAGAGCTGTCCCAATGGTGCAGGGAGTAGGTCACCTGGGCTCTGCTGTATGAGTCCTGGTTTGAGACCCCTGGTGCCTTCTTGCCTTTCCCTTCTCTTTGTGCTTTGGGAAGGATGTTTTCAAAGTAAAAATGAAAGCAGCACATTTGTTTATTTCTCTCTCTGTACTATATTTGCACTTGATTGTCATCAGGCTGGGAACTGGGTAGACTTGATTGACAGCCGCAGCAGTAGCCAGTAGCAGCATGTCTCATGGCTGGTCATGCTGAGTGGGAGTGGAGGGAAAAGCTGTTCTTCTTTGGGACTCCATGTGAGATGGAAACACTGAGCTTGTGGCATTTTGGTATGCCAAACATTTGTTAACGGCTGAGAGACATTGGAGCAGGCCCGGTGCCAGTGGGCGGCCAGGTCAGGCACTGGCTCAGGGCCTCTGAGGCTGGCTGAGGGCTCCTGCAGCTGGGGCTGAGAGGGTGGAGCTCCCACTCTGTGATCCCCAGGAGCATCAGGTTGTGGTGCGTGATCGCAAATTGTGACTGGACGGTGATGCACAGTGGTAACTCCATTCTCCACATCCGTGCAGCCGGTATGTGCATAAATATGCCCAGTTGCACCACATCTTGCATCACTGCATCAGTGCACTGTGCATGCATGCCTACCATCACCCACGGTAGTGGCATGGGTGTCAACATGCCCCTGCCAGCATCTTGGGTGATAACAGGCATGCACGCTGATGGAAGAGGTGGCATGACTGAGCATATTTAAGCTCATGCAGGGGGCGGAGGCCCACTGTGGTCTGTTGCCAGCCCTGATTAGGAGGAGGACCCCAGGACAATGACAAATTCTGAAGTGGGGACTTGGTAAGGTATGGAGGGAAATGAAAAGTCTGTAGTGTTTTCTGCCCTGGGAAGTGGGGCCCATTAGCCCATCTCCAGCTGGCTCATGGTGATGAAGGCAATGTCCACCCACTTCTAGTGACCTGCAAACCTCTATCAGCACCTCTCCTGGTCCAGCTCAGGCAGCAGAGTTACTTTTGAATGCCCTCAGCCTCTACCCACCACTGCATCTGTGCAGAGAGTGGGTGGGGTAGGAAGGAGGAAGTGTGGGGTGGGTTGTTGGAAAAAGAGAGACTGGAGCACAGCAAATCTAAGTGGAGCTGTCATAGGAGTTGGCAAATGGAGTGAGCAGGGAGGGAGAGCCCCCCAGTATATACATAATATAGTCCATCCTTGTTACCCTCCCCAAAAAGTGAGTATTTAAAAAACAGTTGCAAAAGTGGCTTGGCTATGGGAGGAGAACAGTGATATTTATCATGTCACGGGTACTAGCCAATATGTGCTATGACATTTGCCTTTTCCTCTGATACGCTTGCAGAGTCTTTTAATTTTCCAGAGCTCACTCTGAGACCAAAAAAAAAAAGTTGTGTTTCGAGGGCATTAAAGTGTATTCTGCCGCATTTAAAATATAGAGTCTGCCTTTATCCTTAACAACAAGAATTAGCATCAGGCAAATTTATATTGCATACAATGGGAGTGAGTTCTCTAGTGATGTAAACACGATCCCAGGTTATTTGGACCCCAGCACTGTCCCTGTTCACCGCTGAATATCTGGAGTGGGCAGGATAACTAGAGTTTCTCTAAAATTAACTGTTAGATTTTCCCAAAATGTCACTTAATAATGGTGGCTGTATAACTGCAGGATCATTACCCAACATCATGCAGCAACAGTAACCCACCTACATAACAAGTACTATTACCCCAATCAACTCAGAGTTAACATTAAGCAACAGAAACAGCTCTGTTTGAAGCACAACTTGCAGTATCATCTTGCTGCATGTTTTAGAACCTTAGCCTCAGGGAAAGAACAACTCCTCCTTCATGAGTGCTTAAATGTCATTAAAACAAACCAAAACCGCAGCAAAGTCTGATCACAAACTCTTTAGACTTACGACAATTGGGAGAAAAGTGTTTCTCATTTGTTAAGATGTTTGCGCATTTCTATCAAGCTTCATGGGCCATTATTTCTTTCCTCTTTCTAGATCAGGGCTAATATTAGGGCTGGTACCCATTGGACTCTGGTTTCTTAGGGCACCTGCCTAAGGATGCCAGATACTGATGCAGGTTCTGATAAGTTGTAATTACACCTAATTTATAATGTAATCTTATAAATGTTATAATAATTTAATTTATTATTTATTATATTTCCCCTCAGGGCGACACATGTAGACTTTTTCTTTTGGCCTCACGATAACCCTGTGAGGCAGGTTAAACTGAGGGAGAGTGAGTGGCTCAGGCTCTTCAACTTGAACTTGGGTCACACCAATCTACCCTTCAAACTACTGTGCCACATTGGCTCTCTAGAGAACAGCAGGAACAGCCAGAGAGAGGGCAAGGAGGAAGTGAGGACTGACATGAGGGAATAAATCACTTAGGAATGTCGCCACTGCCACAACTCTCTTAGCAGAATCCAAAGCTATAGTGTTGGTTCCTCTCTAGAGACTAATGGGAGAGCTGGTTACGTCGGTATGCGCCAACAAGATATGTACTGGGCCCCCTGAAGCCTCTCACTACTCAGATATTGGGGTGCACATAACAATATGTTGAAAGTGTGTGGACAGTGTTGTTGTTATGTGCCTCCAAGTCCTGTTCAGATCTTGTAAGTTCAGGTCTGTGGCTTCCTTTATGGAATCAATCCATCTCTTCTTTGGCCTTCCTTTTTTCTGCTTCCTTTTGTTTTTCCAAGCATTATTATCTTTTCTAATGAATCATGTCTTCTCATTATGTGTCCAAAGTATGATAACCTCAGTTTCATCATTTTAGCTTCTAGTGTCAGTTCTGGTTTAACTTGTTCTAACACCCAATTATTTGTCTTTTTTGCAGTCCATGGTATCTGCAAAACTCTCCTCCAACACCACATTTCAAACGAGTTGATTTTTCTCGTACCAGCTTTTTTCACTGCCCAGCTTTCACATCCATACACAGAGATCAGAAATACCATGGTCTGAATGATCCTGACTTTAGTGTTCAGTGATACATCTTTACATTTGAGGACCTTTTCTAGTTCTCTCACAGTCCTAGCCTTCTTATTTCTTGACTATTGTCTCCATTTTGGTTAGTGATTGTGCCAAGGTATTGATAATCCTTGACAAGTTCAATGTCCTCATTGTCAACTGTAAAGTTGCATAAATCTTCTGTTGTCATTACTTCAGTCTTTTTGACGTTCAGCTGTAGTCCTGCTTTTGTGCTTTCCTCTTTAACTTTCATCAGCATTCGTTTCAAATCATTACTGGTTTCTGCTAGTAGTAGGGTATCTTCTGCATATCTTAAATTATTGATATTTCTCCCTCCAATTTTCACACCTCCTTCATCTTGGTCCAATCCTGCTTTCTGTATGATATGTTCTGCGTACAGATTAAATAAACAGGGTGATAAAATCAGTGGCGTCAGTAGGGTTGGTGTCACCCGGTGCGGTAACTCATGGTGTCACCCCCATGACCTCCTCCTGTACCAGACCTAGGGTGCCTAGGGGCGGGGTGGCTCTGGGTTAGGGTTCCCATATTCCAGTTCCACAAATCTGGCATGCTAATTTGCATATTATGCAAATATGTGCATATTAATATTTGGATTGTCCAGTTGTTTTGTTTTTGTGCCTAGGAATTACCACCGAAAACTGGGGAAAGATGTGAGAAATCTTTTTTTTTAAAAAAACTTAACATTTTCAGCCTTAAATGCCTAGAATCTAGTTTCCAACACTATGGAATGTTGATTGATTGATTAAGAGGATTTATATCTTGCCCTTCTGCTGTTAAAAACAGAGCTCAGCATAGCTTACAAATATAATAAAAACAATAAAAATGCACAATCAATATAAAAACATAATAAAAACACAAAATAGCAACAAACATAAAGTAAGTCAGGGCAGCAGTACAGTTAACCATTACATATACGATGTATTTCAAAGATGTGGTGGGTGGAGAAAAACAAAAAGCCAAAATGTTAGGAAAAGGAGTCTTTCACACCACATGCTCAGTTCTAAATACTGTTGCAGCAAGTTTTACAAGTTCCTCCAGTATTCCACTGGTGCAGGCACTCAGACATTCAAAGTATCTGTATGTTCTTAGGTTTTATAAAAGCAGAGCTTTGCTTAACTCACAATTTCTTCTCCCTTTGATCAACCACATCTACACAGGTTCCACCTCCATACTCAAAATGAAACTGGGCTTGGAAGTGTGCAACAACCCCACAATACCTTGCTAATTAGATTACCAATGCCAGGATGTCTGTCTTATCGACTACTCTCCTGCTCCCCCCCCCCACCGGGCATCATGAAAGACCCAGTCCTGGGCTCAGAAAGAAAAGAAATATTTGGTCCTCTTCAAAGTACTGATAAGCCTCTTGTTTTAATTAAAATAATAATTAAGAGCAAGAACTTATCACTAATGGGAGTTAATTATCTTGCATATGCTGCTGTTGCTTCTATGGCTGTAATGGAGTGAGGTTAAAGATAAGTGAAATGCAAACAGGAAAAAAAAACACAGAAGGCAGTAACACTTTCCTAAATGTAATACCATACCAACCACAACAAGATTCCTATGAGTAAGGCAGAAAACTAAGCATCTCACAACCAGTCAGGATTCCTAACCAAAAACCAAAAATAGGATAAATGAAGAAATATTTATATAAGCATGACTATCAAATATATTTATTATTTACACAAACTGTAAAGATATTTATAGTGCAATCCTAGGTTTATTTATTCAGAAGCAAGTCCCAGTGTGTTCGGTGGAACTTACTCAAACAGGGACAGAACTGCAACCTCAAGTGATAAGCAACTTCATTCACACAACCCAAAATTCTGAATCATGCCACTTTACGCTGTTTTGCAACTGTTTATACTTGTTTTTATGGTTATTGGATTTTAAATGGCTTTATTTCTTGTTGTGAGCTGCCTTGGTTTCCAACCCTACCTCACAGGGTTGTTGGAAAGTCTACACACACACACACACACACACTGCAGATGCATAAATACATACAGCCCATATAATAGTTTATTGTCAAACCAGTTGGTCATTGCAGAAAAATCAGTATTAGTTTTAAAAAAATCAGTATTAGTTTCCTACAGAATAAAAACTGTAATACCTAAGTAAGCCCTGTCTACTTGCTTTAAAATAGGACTGGAAGGCGGACAGAAAGAGAACACAAACACAATTCTTTTTTACATTCACTCCAAAGTCCCATTGATTTTCAGCACATTCATAACCGTGTCTACTCAAAAGTAAATCCTATTGAATTCAATGGGATTTGTTCTGGACATATGGGATTAGCAGTGCTTTTACCCCCACAAAAGGAAGTATTGGGAAGGTTTTCAAACACTGCCTGGGATCTGACTCCTACACACAAGAGGGGAAAAACTGAAATGTATATACTTACCCAATTTATGAGATTTTCAGATAAACAGGAGGGGAAACCACCATTTTCTGGCCTTGCATTGAGGTTTACTAGACACTGCCACAGGTCAACCAAACGCTTAACTGATTGGCTGCAATCCTGAACGGGCGGGGTTAAAGCTACGAAGTGCTATCCAGTAGTTTAAAAAAAGATTTAACGGGGGGGCTGACGTTTTTATGTACCGTATATCTCGAGAACCGGACCACCTAGAAACTTAATTTTATTTTTAAATGAAAGCTGAGAATCCAGGCCAGCTAAGGGGCTAAACGGGCACTGGATGGCATGCAAAGAATCCAGGTAAAACCTGGCTAACCGGGGAATATGGCAACCCTACTCTGGGTGACACCCCCCCTCTCATGGTGTCACCCTGGTGCGGTCCGCACTCCCCGCAACCGGCTAGTGACGCTGCTGGATAAAACACACCCCTGTCTCACACCCTTTCCGATTGGGAACCAATCGGTTTCTCCATATTCTGTCCTTACAGTAGCCTCTTGTCCAGAGCATAGGTTGCGCATCAGGACAATCAGATGTTGTGGCACCCCCATTTCTTTTAAAGCATTCCATAGTTTTTCATGATCTACACAGTCAAAGGCTTTGCTGTAATCTATAAAGCACAGGGTGATTTTCTTCTGAAATTCCATGGTCCGTTCCATTATCCAACGTATGTTGGTGATATGATCTCTGGTACCTCTTCCCTTTCTAAATCCAGCTTGGACATCTGGCATTTCTTGCTCCATATATGGCAAGAGCCTTTGTTGTAGAATCTTGAGCATTACTTTACTTGCATGGGATATTAAGGCAATAGTTCGATAATTACTGCATTCCCTGGGATCTCCTTTCTTTGGAATTGGGATGTATATAGAACGCTTCCAGTCTGTGGGCCATTGTTTAGTTTTCCATATTTCTTGACAGATTTTAGTCAAAATTTGGACTGATTCAGTCTCAGTAGCTTGTAGCAACTCTATTGGTATGCCATCTATTCCTGGTGATTTGTTTCTTCCAAGTATTTTAAGAGCAGCTTTCACCTCACATTCTAAAATTTCTGGTTCTTCATCATATGGTTCCTCCATGAATGAATCTGCCATCCTGGCATCTCTTTTATAGAGTTCTTCAGTGTATTGCTTCCATCTTCCTTTTATTTCATCTCGGTCAGTCAGTGTGTTCCCCTGTTGATTATTCAACATCCCTACTCGTGGTTTAAATTTCCCTTTCATTTCTCTAATCTTTTGGAACAAGGCTGTTGTTCTTCCCTTTTTGTTGTCCTCTTCTATTTCTATACAGTAACTATTGTAATAGTTCTCTTTGTCCCTACATACTAGTCGCTGTATTGTTGCATTTAGGGTTCTGACTGTGTTTCTATCGCCTTTTGCTTTTACTTTCCTTCTCTCTTTAACCATTTTAAGAGTTTCTTCAGTCATCCATTGGGGTCTTTCTCTCTTTTTAGCTAGAGGTATTGTCTTTTTGCATTCTTCTCTGATAACGTCTCTGACTTCATACCATAGTTCTTCTGGTTCTCTGTCAACTAAGTTTAAAGCCTCAAACCTGTTCCTTATTTCATCTTTATATGCTTCTGGGATGTTATTTAAATTGTATTTTGGCATTATGATTGCTCTGTTGGTCTTCTTTAGCTTTACTCTGATTTTCGATACAACCAGTTCATGATCTGTACCGCAGTCTGCTCCTGGTCTTGTTTTTGCAGAAAGTATGGAACTTCTCCATCTTCTGCTACCAATTATATAATCAATTTGATTCCTATATTGGCCATTTGGTGATGTTCACGTGTACAGTCGCCTTTTCGGTTGTTCAAAAAATGTGTTCGCAAGAAACAAATTATTGGCTTCACAGAATTCAATAAGTCTTTCTCCTGCTTCATTTCTGTCTTCTAGGCCCCATTTCCCCACAATTCCTAGTTCTTCTCTATTCCCTACTTTTGCATTCCAGTCCCCCATGATTATCAGCACATCTTGTTTTGGTGTGTGATCAATTTCTTCCTGTACTTCTGCGTAAAATCTCTCCAATTCCTCTTCTTCTGCATTTGCCGTCGGATGATGGTTGGATGATGGTTATGTTGATAGGTTTCCCATTTAATCTCATTGATATCACTCGCTCAGACCTTGCGTTGTAGCTCCTAATTGCTCTTGCTACATCACTTCTCACTATTAAAGCAACCCCATTTCTTCTTAATTTCTCATTTCCAGCATAAAATATTTTGTAGTTGCCTGATTGAAAATGTCCCATTCCTGTCCATTTTAGTTCGCTCACGCCAAGTATTGTAATGTTGATGCGTTCCATTTCTTGCTTGACAATTTCTAACTTTCCCTGGTTCATGCTTCTCACATTCCATGTTCCTATTGTGTGCGTCGTACAACTCTGGACTTTTCTTTTGCATCTGTGTACATCAGCCTTTGGGCTTCCTTTCGGCTTTGACCCAGCTGCATCATAAGTCACAGCGCTACTCGTACTTGTCCTTTGTTCTTCCCCAGTAGCTCAGTGAGTGCCTTCTGACCTGGTGGTCTCATCTTCCAGCACTATCTCGTGTTGCGTTTTGGATACTCTGTTCATAGGGTTTTCGTGGTAAGAGATATTCAGAGGTGGTTTACCATTGCCTTCCTCTGAGTTTGGATGCATCTTAGTCTGGTGTTTCAGCTTTGACCATTCCGCCGTGGGTGCCCCTGCTAGGAGTCTAGCCTCTTGGTTGAGACTCCTGACGGCTTTGCTCTCAGCTTCTTCAACACACTCAAACCCCCTCACCACTTTAAGGTGTGCATCCGAAGAGGAGGGTGTGGACAATAATCTGGTGAAATCTCCAAAGACAATTTCCAGTGTTGAATGATGAGTCTCTGGTGTCCTGTATAATGCCTTCTTGGCCCACCTCATGACTTGCAAAATCAGAAAAAATAAGAACAATTATGCAAACAAGTTTAGATTGTGGAATTTATATAGACTGGAGTATTGAGCTTTTCTTGGTCCAGAATCTGGAATACTTTGGTTGGCAGTATTTTTTGTGCATAGCCCTTCCTGAACTCGTCACCCATTTATATGAGAATATGCTGTATTGTGCTTTGATGTCCTCTGTTTTTCACTAAGTGAAACCAGAAGTGGATATCACCATCAAATTTGCTAATGAATATGTCTGGAGGTAACAGGATTACACAGAGTCCGTGGCTGGCATCTAGAGGTATGTTTGAGATGGTGAAATCCAACACGGCACTTTCTTGGTTTGTTCCTGAATACAAGAGGGCATTAGATGCCAAAACAGGTATTGCATGCAGTTGTGTGGAACTTTCCCCTCTCCATTTTTTTAAAATCCAAACACAGCCTCAAGAAGAGGCTACGAGCATAAGCCAGGGGCAGTGGAACCTGTGGCCTTCCAGTGCCCATCATCCCTATACTGCAAGACCAATGATCAGGGATGATGGGAGTTGGAGTCTGGTAACATCTGGAGAGCCACAGGTCCTCTATCCCTGGCTTAAGTGGAAGACCAGCTGAGAAGCAGCCACCTTAAGCTTTTCTCCTCCAGCTCAAAATCATCCTTTATAAATTGATTTTCTGATTGTAAGAGGATATGGGAACACAGGATAAGTTTCCCTAGAACTGCCTGCTTATGTCACAGGGCTGTGTTGAAGAAGTTCCCCGGAATATTATCTAAATTCTATCGCAATGTCTTCTTACAAGTCTATGCCAGAAGAAAATTCACATCTGTCAAGAAGAGTGACTCATGCTGCTCTCCATTAGGCCATCTGTGTAATTTAGAGCATAGTGTTGTTTTTACTTGTCACATCTCCCATGGGTGTTCTGGGAGGGAAGTTAATTGGTTGCCAGGCCCGGCCTCCAAGAGGTCTTCTGTATCTTTAAAAGTTGTGCAGGGGGAAGGGAGAATTCCACCTTGTGGTTTTTCCTATTACAGGGTTGCAAGAACACCTGCACTTGGCTGACCTTCTCTTCTCCTAAACATACAGGATCAGTCTCAGGCCATGGACCTGGCAACCCTAATACCAATGTCACTTTTAGGGACATGTTATTCCAGCCTGTATCTATACTGGATTTGAAAGTGTTTTTACATATTAAAGTGTTTTTATTTTATTTTATTCATTTTTGTAATTGTGTTTGTATGTGAAATTGTTTAATTGTTTTTATTACTAATGTTTTTTATTGTGAAATTGCTTTGAGGTATTGAAGTGATTCATAAATGGAAATAAATAACTGTTGGTTTGGGGGTCACTTTTACTCTAGAGATAAACTCACTTACTTGAAACATCTGTCCTCAGAATAAAATGGACCACAACCTAATCATTCAGATCTAACTTGTCTAATGAAATGTCCTACTCTGAATCAGCAAGACATGGAGTCTGAACACATGGGGACTCAGATGCTTTGTGTTTATAAAAGATAGTGGCTGAGGATTTGGGGCTTTGAACGAGGCAACTCAGGCTGGTGTGTGTTGTCTGTTGAACCCTTGACTACTAAATGGAGGAGAAACTTACAATCCAAGTCACTGTGTGCATGTGTTCTTGAATGAAACACTGAGCAGGCTCTAAACACGGGCCTGCATAAGAGCTTCTCAGAGTCTCAGGAAAGAGAGCTAGGAGGGAATTTTGAAACAGGGTTGCCCTTAAAGAAACAGTGCACAGCCAATTCACTGCATCAGGATATACAACACTGTGGACCTGGTGTGGTCATGTGTGCACATCTTCCAGTCTAGAGCCCTTCAAGGCACTGAAGGAAACATGGATGGATGTAACATCCACCTGTGGTTGGAAACATCTGGGGTCAGCAGGCAGTATGAGGTGGATTGGCCAAGCCATGTATACATAGTAGGTGCTTGGCCTGCCATCAATGCCTGCTTAACAGATTGCCCTGCTCCTGGTCTCTTGAGTGCCCTGTTCCAGACATGTGTAGTCGAAGAACACATATGCAATTTCTATGTGTGTGTGCATGTTCTGAGCAAGGGAATTGAAAACTCACCCAATAACTTCTGATCAGTGCAAGATGGAGGGCTGTGTATGCATGCCATCTGCTTCACCATTTCCTGTTTGTGCTGATTGACAGTGCTGGTGCCCAATGAGAGAACACATAGAAGTAGACAGAAAACACACAGTGTTGGCGAAATGGCCCAAGAAACATTCTGACCCGTGCTGACATTGACAGGAAGCTGCTTTAGCTCCAGAGTAATATGTGGCTATTGCAAATCCTAGTCCCACATTTGTAAGCATGGGGCGCAGTTGTGGGGCAGCACACAGCACTAGGCAGCAATGGGCAGGGGCTTCTCCTTCCACCCATTCTAGCTCTTGCAGGACGAACTATAGTTTTGACTGATCCCACAAGAGCTCATGGAAGGGGGTAGGGTGGGCCTAAGCCTTTAAAGGCTGTAGCCTAGCTGGAGGCTGGGGCCGTTTTCTCTCATGCTGGGTTCCCCACCTTCCCTCCTTCGGTTTCAATGTGTCACTGATCTTTTCTTCCCAGCATTCCTCCTCTGAATGGAACAGAGTTCATATTAACAGAATAAGTCCTTTGTGCCTCTGTGTTCCTTCTGTAGCCCCCTGGGCATAAGGGGGTCTTTAGGAATGGTGTGTTGGCATGAATGGGGGGGAATGTATGATCCAAGCCATTGGGTTCGTGTAACTGAGTGAGAATCACAGTCAGATGTGTATCTGTTGTGTTCCTGGCATAAGCTTTTTCTAAAGAATGAATGGTGTGCAAGAAAAACCTGCAAAACCTATTCGATGAGAGACACACAATGGGACAGAAAAGATGGGCACATGTACTGAGACAGCAATGGCAGTTCTACCGGACAACCTCCAGTTCTCTGAAAAAGCTATTAGCTTTTTGAGGGGCATTATTTTTGTTGAGATTATTTTTCCATATAAGGAATATAACAGGGCAGTGCACGACAAGGAAAGGCCCCCTTCATCGACGGTTATACGGATATTACCATTGTTTTCCATCTCCAAAATGGAGGTATCAAAATGAGTTGCGCCAAAAGCCAAGCGCGAAACTCATCCCTGCCACTTCTCCCTCTCAAAAATCTTTCCAAGGAAATCTGAGTAGAAGGGGCTGGGCCATCTAACGCCACCAATGTTATCTGCAGATGCTCCTGATTGCCTAGAGCAGTGGTTCCCAAACTTTTTTCTCTATGAAGACTTGAAAATTGCTGGTGGTCTTGGCAGACTAAGTAACGATTGTTCTGCCTGTTGTAGCAATTGCAATGCGCTGTGCTAGATGCTGCATGATTTTAATTGTATTTTTACAGCTCCTTTTATTTCTTGTATTTTATTGTATTACAATTTGCATTCCATTGAATTCAAATTGTAATACAATAAAATACAACATAAGAAATAAAGGAAGCAATACAATTAAAAATCACTGTATTTCATGTGGACATGGTGTGGACCGCGTGACTGACGCTCGTGGAGCACTGGTGGTCCATGGACCACAGATTGGGAACCCCTGGCTTAGAGGAAAGACATGCCTTTCTGGGTGTCATGGCATCTGTGGGTGCCAGGTTGGTGGCCCCCAAATGAAAGGCTTTAAGAAAAGCATCATCATCTTCAAGAAGAAGAATGCTGGCAAAGTGTGAGACAATTTGACTTCCTGGGGCAGAGGGTGGAATCCAATGTAGTGTTGAGGAAATCATTCTGTCCCCGAAAGGATTTGTGCTTGTGCAGCTGACTGTTCTCCCCCTCTCCTCTCCCCCTAAATCTGTTCTAAGGGTTCCACCAACCCTCTGGAGCAGATTTGGGGAGGGTGCAGGGCTCATGCAGGGTGAGAGGGGGAAGTCCTGTTGTGCAAGCAGATAGCCTTGCACTGAGGAGATGTGGTAGTTGAATACTACCCAGAGAGTTCCACATAAGGGGAGCCACAATGAAAAAGGCCTTTTACTGTCTCCCCACTAGCTGTAACTCAGAAGGCATTTTACAACCCAACAGCCATTCATGGATTAAAGTCCACTTCATTGGACACATCTGGCGGAAGAGAGGGCTTGGCGAGGGAACCTTGTTGCTTTCAATCTGAGACAACATAAGGACTGAGTCGAGAGTCAGCACATTCCTTCACCAGTTCTCTCACCAACCATCATCGTTCACCTGATGTGTCTGATGAAGTGGACTCTAGACCATGCAAGCTTATGCTATAATATGTTTGACAGTCTTTAAGATGCCTCAGGACGTTTTGTTGTTTTTCCTTTACCAGACAGTGACTTGGCTACCCCTCTACCAATTAATGTAAAATAAAACCAGACTCCCACTTGCAGTTGTAAGCAGGGAAACTTTGGCTTCGTACACACCAAACGTCTAAAGCACATCCCCCCTCTGCTGACTCCTGGGAACTTGAGTTTGTTAATAGTGCTGGGAATTGTAGCTCTATGAGGATAAACTACAGTTCCCATTATTCTTTTTTGGGGGGGGGAGAAATGCACTTTAAATGTATGGGGCTAGCAAAGGAATAGGCTGGGAGGCACCAGGGGCTGCACATTCCTCTGCTTCTTTAGAATATTTGAAGAGAGAGGCAGGATCTCCGGGTTGCAGCCTGTTTACCCCCATCTACAGCCATAGTGAAAGCACTACCCTTTCCAAGGTACTTCAACTTAGAGTTCTTCCGTTGTTGGAAAGGTTGACCTTGCATCCCTGGTGCCCTGGAATGTTTTCACGAAGGCCCCCCAATAAGTCTGTACTTTGCACTCCTAAGTATTCTTCTTCACCCCATCTGACTGCAAAGTTCAGCACTTTTAAATTGACTTTAAACAGAGATCAACATTTCATAACACTTTCTTTTCCTGATCTACACCCATTAAGTCAATTTAAAAACATTTAGCAAAACATTTTCCCCCAGGCAAATTGAGGTTGTCGATTGCAGCTAGCTCATCTGTGTCGCTACGTTTTCTACCCTAATTTTAGTTTTTATCCCGTCCTTTGGGTTCACTGTTCGTCTCAATATGTCTTGGAAGGAGAAAGGGCAAATATCTCCAAGGGAGGGGGAAATCAAGGGTCCAAAGATGTCATCCTTCCTGTACAAGAATATAGAAAATCTGAAAAACATAATGTATCATCTAACATGAGCCAGGTGAAAATGAGTACATTATTGTTAATCATGTGAACTCAGGTTTGTTTGTTTGGTTAAATACAAATATATTCCTTGTTTTACTTGGCATGCTCTGGGGGCTCCCACCCCCCACTCCCTGCACTCCTTGCACTCCTTGCACAAGAAGGGAAAAGGGAAGGCTTTGGTAGTGGTCCTGGGCCTCAGCCCTCCACCCTTCAATGTGGTCTGCCTGAACAAATGGCTGTCAGTGTCAACAATAATCTAGGTTCGCTCTCATCGCTGTATAAGTCTGTTACAGCAAAAACAACAAAGTCTTGCGGCACCTCAAAGACTTAACTTATTTATTATGCCATTAATAAGTTTTCATGATGAATTAGAGACCACTTCATCAGATACATGAAGTGTTATCTTCAAGCATACAGCCAGATGAGCATAAAGGAGGAAATGTAAACAAGTGGGTATGAAAGACAAGAGGTACAGTCCCATCTCTGACAACTCTTATGTAGAGTCTGTAAAGCTTACATACACAGATGCTTTACTTTGTTTAGTTTTTTAAAACCTTTACTCTTACATTTGCAACCCATCTTTCCTCCAAGGGAGGCCAAAGTTGCGTACATGGCTCTCTCCTTCTCCATTTTATCATCACGACAACCCTGTGAGGTAGGTTAGGCTAAGAGACAGTGACTGGCCCAAGGCTGCTCAGTGAGCTTCATGGCTGAGTGAGTATTTGAACCCTGGGCTGAATACACACCATACATTTAAAGCACATGACTTCCCCCAAAGAATCCTGGGAACTGTAGTTTATCCCCTCAGAGAGCTACAGTTCCCAGCACCCTTAACAACCGACAGTTCCCAGGATTTGGGGGGGAGGTCATGTGCTTTAAATGTCTGATGTAGTCCCACATCTTAACCACTGGCTGTCACTGTCAAAATTGTCACAGAACAGAGTTCCCCTTCACGGTTTATAGGAGCAACGTTGGCTCCTATAAAATGGAAGCAGAGCCACACTATTTGCTTTGCCCCCAATGTCTTCCCTGGTCCTTTGATGGTGCCTAACATATTATGTGGAGCTCTGTGTCCGTAGACTTCCAAGTTATTTGGAACCCAGTGCAATCCAGGGCTTCCAGATTGCATGGAAGGCTCTGCACACATGGATAGGTCTCCCTCCTTCAGATATCCACATTCAACACATAACTGTTGGGGGGTGGAGAGGGGTAGGATGTTGGGGACTGCAGCAATGGTGTGGCTCTGCTTCCCCTTCTATTCATGGTGCCTCTTCAGAACTTGCATACCATGACCATTTATCTCTAGTCCGTGGAAACTTATTTATTATTTTATTTATTTATTATTTGATTTATATCCCACCCTTCCTCCCAGCAGGAGCCCAGGGCAGCAAACAAAAGCACTAAAAGCACTTTAAAACATCACAAAAAAGGACCTTAAAATACATTAAAACAAAACAACTTTAAAAACACTTTTTTAAAAAGGCTTTGAAGACTTCTTAAAAAAAGATTTAAAAAAATATTAAAAAGCAATTCCAACACAGACGCAGACTGGGATAGGTCTCAACTTAAAAGGCTTGTTGAGAGAGGAAAGTCTTCAGTAGGCGCCGAAAAGACAACAGAGATGGGGAGGGAATTCCACAGGGTAGGTGCCACCACACTAAAGGTCTGTTTCCTATATCGTGCAGAACAGACCTCCTGATAACAGGGTATCTGCAGGAGGCCCTCGCCTGCAGAGCACAGTGATTGACTGGGTATATAAGGGATAAGACAGTCTTTCAGGTATCCTGGTCCCAAGCTGTATAGGGCTTTGTACACCAAAACTAGAACCTTGAACTTGGCCCAGTAGCAAATGGGCAGCCAGTGCAATTATTTCAGCAGCAGGGTGACATGTTGGCAATACCCTGCCCCAGTGAGCAGTCTCACCGCCACATTTTGCACCAGCTGCAACTTCCGGACCAACCTCAAGGGCAGCCCCACATAGAGCACATTACAGTAATCCAACCTGGAGGTTACCAGTGCATCATTCATTGGCAATCACTTGTGGCCGAGTAAGATTGTCTTCCAGGGTAAGGTCTTTAACAGCGGGTCCATAAGTGACTGTGGAGGCCAATTCTGGATCTACACAGCCTCCCACAGTGAGGACATAAGTTTCCAGATGGAAGATGGTCACGATGAGGATTTGCTTGACATGCCTTCCGCTTAGCTCGTTTGTCCCTTTCGCCCTGTACTCGTGCTTCTTCAAAGTCCATAGCACCTTTGATAATGGCCAACCTCCAATTGGGACGCTCATGGGCCAAGGCTTCCCAGTTCCCGGTACTCATGTTACATTTTTTTAGATTAGCTTTGAGAACATCTTTAAACCTCTTTTGCTGTCCACCGATATTCTGTTTTCCATCCTTAAGTTGGGAGTAAAGTAGCTGCTTTGGAAGACGGTGATCAGGCATTCGAACAACATGGCCATTCCAGCAAAGTTGATGTTGAAAGATCATTGTTTCAACACTGGTAGTCTTTGCTTCTTCCAAAACGCTAGCATTAGTCCATCTGTCTTCCCAAGTAATTTGCAGAATTTTCCGGAGACAGCATTGGTGGAATCTTTCAAGAAGTTGGGAGTGGTTTATAAATGGTTCATGTTTCACAGGCATACAGTAAGGTTGGTAGTACAATGGCTTTGTAAATAAGCATTTTGGTCTCCCTGTGAATATCCCGATCCTCTAACACTCTATGCTTCATTCGGGAGAATGCGGCACTTGCAGAGCTCAGATGATGCTGAATTTCAACGTCGACGTCAGCTTTTACAGAGAGATGGCTGCCAAGATAACAAAAGTGATCGACATTCTCCAGCATTGCACCATTAAGCTGGATTGATGGTGCTACAGAGGGATTGGCTCGCACTTGCTGATGAAGCACTTTGGTTTTTTAGATGTTAAGCGAGAGGCCAAGCTTTTCATATGCTTCTGCAAACACATTTAGGATAGTTTGAAGATCTGCCTCTGAATGTGCGGAGACTACATTATCATCAGCATATTGAAGTTCTACAACGGAGGTTGTAATTACCTTAGTTTTTGCTTTTAGCCTACAGAGATTAAAAAGCTTTCCATCTGTTCGATATGTGATTTCCAGGCCAGTGGGAAGTTTCCCCTCAACAAGGTGTAGAATCATGGTGATGAAAATAGCAAATAAGGTCGGAGCAATGACACATCCCTGTTTGATGCCTGATCCCACTTTGAATGGATCACTTTGAGAGCCATTGTTATCCAAATTTGTCGCCGTCATGTTGTCATGGAGGAGTTGCAAAATATTCACAAATTTATCAGGGCATCCAATTTTCAGAAGGATGGTCCAGAGAGCAGTTCGATTTACAGTATCAAAGGCCTTAGTCAGATCAATAAACGCCATATACAGAGGTCGGTTTTGCTGCCAGCATTTTTCTTGAAGCTGTTGTGCAGTGAAGATCATGTCCACTGTCCCCCTGGAAGGGTGGAAACCATTTTGGGATTCAGGGAGGATGTCTTCTGAGATAGGAAGGAGGCGATTTGCGAGGATCCTTGCAAGGATTTTACCTGCGGTAGCTAGAAAAGAGATGCCTTGGTAGTTCCCACAATCTGTTCTATCACCCTTCTTGAAAAGAGTGATAATTATTGCATCCCTAAAGTCTTCTGGGATCTCTTCCCTCATCTAGATATTTTCGATGAGCTTATGAAGTTGTTGTGTAAGTTCTTTAAAGACTTCAGCAGGAATCCCATTGAGACCACTAGCTTTGTTATTCTTCATTTGATTAATGGCTTTACTGACTTCATCCAAATTAGGGGATACTGCAAGCTCATCTCTAATTTGTTGTGGGATTTGCAAGAAGACCTCACCAGCCACATAAGAGTTACGACTCAGGCTATCCCAGTCCAGAAACGGCTGCAACTGTCTTACCAGCTGAAGCTGGTAAAAGGCACTCCTAGCCACTAGGGTCACTTGGGCCTCTAGCGACAAAGATGGATCCAAGAGCACCCCCAGACTACGAACCTGCTCTTTCAGAGGAAGTACAATCCCATCCAAAGCAGACAACTGACCAATTATCTAAACTCTGGTACCACCGACCCCAGCGCCTCCATCTTACTAGGATTCAGACTCTGGTTATTGGCCCTGATCCAGCCCACCACCAAGTCCAGGCAGTGGTCCAGGGCTTGCACAGCCTCTCCCAATTCAGATGTTACAGAGAAATAGAGCTGGGTATCGTCAGCATACTGCTGACACCTCGCCCCAAATCTCCTGATGACCGCTCCCAAGGGCTTCATATAGATGTTAAACAGCATGGGGGACAAGATGGTACCCTGCGGCACCCCACAGCACAACTGCCAGGGGGCTGAAAGACAGTCATCCAATGCTATTCTCCAAGAATAACATTGGAGATAGGATCGGAACCACTGTAAAACAGTGCCTCCAATACCCATCTCACCAAGTCGGCCCAGAAGGATACCATGGTCACTGGTATCAAAAGCCACTGAGAGATCAAATAAGAATAACAGAGTCACATTTGCCCTGTCCTTCTCCCAATAAAGGTCATCCATCAGGGCGACCAAGGCTGATTCAGTCCCATAACCAGGCCTGAACCCAGACTGGAATGGGTAAAGATAATCTGTTTCATTCAAGAATCCTTGCAATTGCTGTGCCGCAACCCTCTCAATCACCTTCCCTAAAAAGAGGGTATTTGCAACCAGTCAGTAGTTGTCACAAACCAATGGGTCCAGGGTGGGCTTTTTCAAGAGTGGTCGGATTACTGCCTCTTTCAAGGCAGCTGGAACCATTCCCTCCCACAATGATGCATTGACCACACCCTGGATCCACTTGGTAAAATCCCCTCAGCAAGTTTAATAAGCCAAGAAGGGCAAGGGTTGAGAGGACATGTTGCTGGCCGCATCATCGCAAGCACCTTGTCTAGGTCATTATTTTATCCCATTTTAATGTACGTCGCCTAGAGTGGCTATTTGCCAGATAGGCGACAAACAAATTAAATATTATTATTATATCAGGCCGCATCAACTGAAACCATTCCCAAGAAGTTGCAGCAGACGTTGCACTGGACACCTCATTGAGGACTACAGTAGATGTGGTTGGGGCATCAAGAGTGCTATGGAGTTACCCTCAAAGTGCTTTACAAACTATTCACTGTGGACCTCCGAAGGGTCTAAAACTCAGTTTCCTGGAGTTGATGTTAACAGACCCCTGACAATACGGAAAAGCGCCACTGGATGGCTACTTGAGGATGTGATGTAGGCAGAGAAGTGGGCCTACTTCGCTGCCCTCACCGCCACACAGTAGGCACGGTTATGTTTTACTCATGCCCGATCAGCCTCACAGCATGTCTTTTGCCACTTGTGCTCTAGCCATCATCCAGTCTGTTTCATTGCCCTTAGCTCGCTGGTGTACCAAGGTGCAAACTGGGCTCCAGAATGCCGGAGAGGGCAGTCGGGGGCCACCTTGTCAAGAGCCCGATGTGCCTCACTGTTCCACAGTCTGACAAAGGCTTCAACAGGGTCACCTGCTTTATCTACTGGGAACTCCCCCAGGGCATTCAGGAATCCAGTGGATTCCATTAGTCTCCGGGGGCAGACCATCTTAATCTGTCCACCACCCCTGCAGAGAAGGATTGGAGCCATAAGTCTAAACTTCACCAGGAAGTGATCTGACCATGACAATGGGGTGACATCCACCCCCCCAACTCCAGACCACCCCTTCCTCCATCTGGAGCAAAAACCAAGTCAAGGGTGTGCCCTGCCCTATGTGTTGGGCCAGTGACAACTTGAGACAGCCCCATGGTCGTCATGGAGGGCATGAAGTCTCAAGCCGGAACACCAGAGGCAGCCCCAACATGGACATTGAAATCACCCAGCACTATCGTTCTGGGCTCCTCCAACACCACAGCCAAGATGACCTCCGCCAGCTCAGTCAGAGAAGCTGCCGGGCAGCAGGGTGGACAGTACACAAGCAGCAATCCTAGTTTACTGTCTCCTTCGCTCAACACTGGGTGCAGGCCCTCACAGCCAGCTCCAAGACAGAGTGGTTTCCTGGTGACAGAGATGGAAGTTCTGTAGACCACAGCAACTCCTCCCCCCTGTCCCTGCAGCCTGTATCCAGGTGGGCAAAGCTGGGTCAGATCAACTCCTCCCAGCTCACCCACCCAGGTCTTGGTAATGCATACCAAATCGGCACCTTTATCCACAATCAAATCATGTATGAGAGTGGTCTTATTGTGTACCGATCTGGCGTTAAACAACAACATACACAGGCCAGTGGGCACAGCAGATGAGCAATGAGGAACCCATCCATGAGAGGAGTGGCAGCAAGGAACAAGCCGCAGATAGCCTTGCCCTCGTCTTCTATGGTAATTCACCACCTCCCCATGGCTGGCTATAGTTCCCTCCAGCTGTGATCACTGAAATTGGGGTGGCATCACCCAGGTTCCTCCGTACTAAGACTCCTCCTAAACACCTGATATGGACCCAACATGAGCCCACTAACAAAACCTGCCTGAGCCAATTATCCCAGTAGGCCTCTGCGAGAATTGGGAACAGTCATATCCATTCAAACTTTTTCACACAGGGCCAATCTACTCCCCCTTCTGTCTCACACCCAGGGAGGGCCAGCCTTCTGCCAGTTACAGACTCTCACTCTGAAGGCATTTGGCAACTTTCTCCTATCATTCAGTTCACTGCACAGGCTCTGACCCGGTGCAGGAACTACACATGCACCACACGCCCTCCCCACCACCAATCTCCTCTAGATTGGTTTAATAGAAAAACAATAAAACAAATCTTTTAAAAAAGGTAGTAGAAGAGGGGTAGCGCCTTCACCCTTGGGACTCCCTAAGGGACTCCCCAAGGGGCTCTCCCCTTTGGTGTTGTCCCTTCTGTGGCAACCCCGACAGCAGACCAGCCGCCAAAGGGCAGCTGGGCTTTTATGCCTCCTGACCCAGCCAGCAGCTGATGCAAGAGGCTGCAAGATTAACTGCAGCCTCTCTCTGGAGCCAGGGTCAGGCAGGGGGTCCCAGTCCTTGCAGCACTTACCAGGGACTTCAGCTGTCTCGAGAAACAGCAATCCAAAGGAGCAAGCAGCAAGCACCCAGATGCTCAGATATTCACTCCCAGTGCAGGTCTTCTTCAGACCCCTAGTGCTGCAGCTGTTCCCTTATACTAAAAAACTTATACTAAAAATAAACATGCTTAGGGTGGTACTCAGCGCTAGTCCTACTCAGAATAGACCCATTGAAGTCAACATTACAGAATAGACCGATTGAAGTCAACAGAGGTGACTAACTTAGGTTCATTAATTTCAGTGGGCCTACTCCGAGTACAACTTAGCTGAATACAACCCCTAGTCTTTAAAGTGGCAGGAGACTGAGTTTTTGCTGGAGGTAACTCATTCCTTTGCACTGAGGATGCTGCCTTTGAAATGGATACTCTGCCCAACTACTTCTGTCTAGAAAGACTGAAATTATTCTTTGCAGCAGAATCATCTACATCAGGGAGAAATGGCGGGAGGGGGGGGAGACTGGAACTCATCCAGCCACTGGGAGATCTCCTAAGATCTCCAGTCTGCATCTGCATTGGAATTGCTTTTTTAAATGTTTTTAAATCTTTTTAAAAATGTTTTTAACCTTTTTAAAAAAAAAAAATGTTTTGAACGCTTTTTTAAAAGAATGTTTTTAAAGTTGTTTTGTTTTAATGTATTTTAAAGTCTGTTTTTATGATGTTTTAAAGTGTTTTTAGTGCTTTTGTTTGCCGCCCTGGGCTCCTGCTGGGAGGAAGGGCGGGATATAAATCAAATAATAAATAAATAAGATTTAGCAAAGCATTTTCCCCAAACTTGAAGTACCCTGACTGCATTCCATACAGTTTAATAACTTTCAGGGCCAGGATATCAGTGCTCTTAGTAGGACAAAGTGGCTGATATTCTGTGCCTTCCCACATTCTTTCTACATTTGCAGCACAGAGCAAGGATGGACAAATCTGCAAATGTCAGTTTTTTACAGTTTCTCATTTCCCCCCCAATCTTGCATTCCATTCTCCACATCTATGTTCTTCGCATCAGTTTGCAATCCATGCCCTGCAGCATGTCCAGGAGTAAACAGCATCTCTCCTAGCCTTGATCATTGTACTGAAAACAGGTGGATTTATTTCATAATAAACAATTGTGCTGAATCAGTGGGACTTGGTGATATTTCAGCCAACTTTTCCTTGTTCTGAACTTTAGTACAAAATCCATTGAATTTATGGTGACCAGATTAAGGGGGAGGGGACTTTTTAGTGAGACTAGCAGATAATGTCCTGGAGGAAGCAACAGAAGACTTCAGAGCTTTGCCTTTCATGCTCTTACCACAAGAGAGAGAAATATCAAATGCATGTAGTGTACTTTCCCACATAATGAAATCAGCTCACTTCCAAGGTCAATTTGGGGCCATCCATGTAAAGGCAGTAGACTGGGATGAACTTTACTACTTCTTGATATTTTGATCACTATGTTGTTCAGTGTAGAAAAGCTGTACCCCCACTACCATCTTTTCTGACTATCAGGGATCCCCAGGTTCCCCAGCCTCCCTTCATGTACACACAGGTTTTCTTAACTCTTTGCTGCCATCAGTTCACACAGAATACCTTCAACACCCTCCTAGTAGTGTGTATGGAAGGCTTTAGGTGTGAGATGGACACCAACACTGAGAGACGGGATAAATCTTACGCTACGTTTGTAGGTTTATTAAAGGGACACTATTTACAAATCGGAATGCCAGTACTTATTTTGGCGCTTCAAAGGTGCTTGCTGATAGGTCCTAAAGACTCCAGAGACACCATTGCAGACACCAGCCTCTATGTGGCTTTCCCCACAAGTCAATTCCCCTAAACTCCACCCCAGCCAGTTACTCCCACAACCCAGTCCAGCTACTGGGGCCAATCTGTCTCTATGCCCCCAAAGCCCCTCTAGTTGCATTCCAGGCTGCTTGGATAGTTTAGCCAGCATTAAAACCCCACTTGTGTCACTTCCCTCTGGCAAGACCTTTTTTCAAGGCAACCAACTCAGTCACCAGCTCCCTACTGATTTTTACCAGGCCACTATGAACAACATCCTGGGTATTAATTCACTAATAGGCAAAAAACCTTGCGGTTTAAGAATGTATCTATAGCCCACAGCTATTTCTATCAAACTTTAAAAAGCAGGGAAATTGGGCAGCTATAGTGAATGCACCATGGGAGCAGGAGACCCGAACTCCTCTCTGAGATATTGTACTGGCCTACAAATCGGTCAAAATGCAAACACCATTTGGGTTGGTCTTTCACAGTCCAATCCACTTGCTGTGTAGCTTGGAAGAATTTGGGAACGTGCCTCTGAGCAAGGTTTTTTGCCTATTAGCGAATTTCCATGCTTTTTAATCCGGGAGGTAAGAAATGGGATCCTGTGCAAGTTAGCACCAGCAGTAACAGAAATAGTATATCTGTAACAGTAATATCTGCCTTTGATGCTATGCCCAGGTCAGGAGACAGATAGAAAGGATGTTGAGGAGAGCCTTTGTCAGATGTCCAGTGTAAAGCCATATAAATAATATCAGCCTGTGAAATTCAACCATCCACATATGCTATGGATTCTCTGATCTGAATCTTTACAAATAATGGAAAACAGTGCAGTAGAACTGTGAAACAGTTATTTAGGCCTGTTCATTTGGTTTGGCTTGAACATAAAGAGATATAACCCCAAAATTCCTTTGAACTTTCTCAGTCACACATCTCTTTCATTAAACCCAACATTAATGTGGGTACTACATTAACGGTAGCTCTGCATTGGCATTAATAATTCTATCAGAGTAGCTGTGTGACAGCTTTCATTAGACTACTTTCAAAAAACAGTTTCTTGCATATTTATTTTATTTGTTAAAATAAGTATACTCCACCTGTCTGTCTTTAAAAGACACACACACAGAATTAACAGCCCACTTTACAACACCAATAATAATTAAAACCAGGGTGAAATTCAGGTTTGCAGGGGCCTTGGGTAACATAGCCAGTGTGGTGTAGTGGTTAAGGTGTTGGACTATGATCTGGGAGACCAGGGTTTGAATCCCCACACAGCCATGAAGCTCACTGGGTGACCTTGGGTCAGTCAGTGCCTCTCAGCCTCAGAGGAAGGCCATGGTAAACCCCCTGTGAATACCACTTACCTTGAAAAGCCTATTCATAGGGTCGCCATAAGTCGGAATCGACTTGAAGGCAGTCCATTTCCATTTTGGGTAACATGTCCTCTGATAGCTCCCCTTCTTTGTCTGTCCCTGATTGGCTCAGCTGGCTGTGATGGAAGCACTAGAAGCCGCATGGGGAGGCCAGCTTACAAGTCCCATAGCACCTTAAATCGATGCTAGGTTGGTGGGGAGCACTGTGGAGAAATTAAAATAATGGCTAGATCCAGCTGCCTGACGCTCTTCAGCCATGTGTGTGCGTGTGTGTGTCAGGGCCTTGAGCTCTGGTAGTTGCCAACGGTTGTCAGGTGTTGGTGCCAGTATTGATGAAAACACAATCAGAAATTTAAAAGGGTGGGTAGACACGTCACAGCAAAAATGTGAATACAGGCGCATCATCAAACAGGTTCTCCTTCATGTGTTCTACCAAGGAGCCTACAGTGATGGAGCCTACAGTGATGGAGTCAGCTGGGCTTCTTGTAGGATGGAGTTCCACAGCTTTGGCACCATGACTGCGAAAGCCCTATCTTGTGCGTCTGTCTACTATACCTCAATATAACATGTAATGTAGTCCCAGTGTACTGTTACACATGCTTCATTTTGCAGAGTAGTGGAAAATTCTAGGGGTACTTTTAACAGCACTAATTGGATTTGGCTTCTCAAAGAATGTCCGGCCAGCAGAAATGACTGACAAACTGCAGACTATTTAAACAGCAGCCATGGGGAAGTGCAAGCCAGAAGTGTTGCACATTGAGATATAACAATAGCAACATGGCAATGTTGTAACTAGGGATGTGCAAATCTGTCAGTTGTGGGTTTCTCATTTTTCCAGTCTTAAGTCCAGTTCTCCACATTTCCACATCAGATTATTTTTAATTCTCATGAAAATTCATCTTTATTTTATTGGAATTTCTTATAATATATACTTTTTTGCAGAGCATGTTCCCATGATAGATTGCACTTTTGTATGTTATTTTCATTCATATAAACATTTTTATGCACACCTTACCCCAGTGTATGCATTTATGTACACATTACTTGGCTGGAGAACTGCATTGCAACATTTGGAGAATTGTGCATTTCAAAGTATGGCTATGTTTCAGTTGTCGTATTGTTTCAGAAAGTGCAAATATGGGTAGATTTGCTGTTAATTGCCAACTGAACTGAATTCCCCCTCCATCTCTAGTTGCAACACATCTGTTCCTTCAGGTACAAAAATCTGGTATAGTTTCTCTAACATGATCTGCTGCAGCTTTGTACGTCATGCAAATAGGATACTGGAGTGTGCAGCAATGTACCTTTATTTGAAATGTGCAGCTCTTACCATTGCAATATAAAATGTCTCACTGTTGCTTAGTTTTTCTTCCTTGCTCATTGTTCTCCAGAACTCCTTCCCTGTATACAACTACATGGGGAACACTCTGATTCTTATTCTGAGTCACAATTTCAGTATGCCACAAACATTTCTGGCCCATTTCAGAACAGCTCTGTGGCAGATGTATTTACAGGCCCAAATAAAGTTAATAAAAGTCCAGTGTTAGGTATTTTTGGAAATCTAGGTAAAATATTAAAGTACTACTTTCCCTTCTCTCAGGTGAGTTCTGGTTCCAAGCCACAGAGACTGACTTTTGGTTGCACTTTGGATTTCCATTTTTATGCTGCTAGCGCAGCCTTTCCCAACCAATGTGCCTCCAGATGTTGGACCACAACTCCCATCAGCCTCAGCCAGCATTGTCAATGGGAGGCTGATGGGAGTTGTGGTCCAACAACATCTGGATGCACACTGGTTGGGAAAGGCTGTGCTAGCGGGTTAACAACACAACACATTTGTATTCAAATGAATGCCAGCATTGAGGTGGGGATGGGGGGGGGGTTGAGTAGGAAACTGACCTGTCAGTTTAATTGTGGCAACCTACATTTGAATGCAAGATCTCTTTTTTGCTGGGAATCCAAAACACCTCGCCCCAAATCTCCTAATGACCATACCCAATAGCTTTATATAGATGTTAAACAGCATGGGGGACAAGATGGTATCCTGTGACACCCCACAGCACAACTGCCAAGGGGCTGAAAGATAATCACCCAATGCTATTATCTGAAATGACCCTGGAGATAGGATTGGAATCACTGTAAAATAGTGCCTCCGATACCCATTTCCCCAAGTCATCTCAGAAGGATACCATGGACAATGGTATCAAAAGCTGCTGAGAGATCAAGATTTAGCCATCGTTTCTTATGGGCAGCTGTCACTTTTACTTTAGATTGCAACACAGGAAGCTGCCTTATACCGAGTCAGACCACTGGTCCATCTAGCTCAATATTGTCTACACTGACTGGCAGCAGCTCTCCAGGATTTCAGACAGGATTCTTTTCTCGCTGTACCTAGAGAAGCTGGGGATTGAACCTGGGACCTTCTGCATGCAAGGTAGATGCTATTTGGCTAGAGTGTGTGTGTGTGTGGGAGCCAGAATGCCACAACGGCATAAAAAGAAAAGTAAAGTAGGAAGTCTTGTTTCCAGACATTGGAAATGTCATATTAGAATTTATATATTTTTAAAGTCTGTGATCCCAGAACTAGGGACTTCCCAGAACTTTACATCTAGAAAGTAGCCAGAAGATCCTCTTTGTTGTTGACAGTGTTCTAAGTGTCAAAAGTTGAAGGAGCATTAAGTGATTGTGACATTTGTCTGTGACAAGCACGTTGACAATTATGATGTAAAAGTCATAGTTGTAAAAGCAGATGATGAAACCAGTGGGTAGGATGTGAAAAGACAAGTACAGATAAGGCCACACCTAAACTTGTGTTTTCTCCTTAAATTATTTGAGGATGTTTTGTATGAGATAAGCGGAAGAAATTAGCTGTTCTCAAGCAACATAGGAACAACATAGGTAGGTAAATTAAGGGTTTTGTGGTTCCATAGCAGCTAGGCAATGTTGTGCCCCTGCCCCCTGGCTGCATAGTGATGGGTTGCTGATAAAGGACTATAAAGTATTGCTATGCATGACAAACAGCTTCAGAAATATTAGCATCATTAATGACTTTTTGTTTACACTTTTGTATAGCTAACAGCTAATGTTGTTTTATTTCTAAATATGAATGGCTAGAAGAGTAAACATAGATGGCGTTTGTTGGCTAAGTAGGAGCTAGAGAGAAAATTATTGGCTGCATTCAGACATCACAATTAATCATGGTTTAAAGCAAGGGCGGGGAACAGGATCTGGCCAATGGTCCAGATCATTATCCCCTCCACCCTCTATGGACCACGTTTGACCACAATAATGTCAGGTGACCCTTTTTTAAAATTAAACCATGCAGGCAAAGAGACAGCCCTCAAAGCACCAACAATCAGCTAATTGTCAGGTCTCGCAAAGGCCTTTGCAAAGTAGACCTGCCAATCAGCTGATTCTTGGGGGTCTTCTGGAGTGCTTTGCAAGGTGGTTCGCAAGACCCAGCAATCACTGGAATGTTGGATCTCACAAAAATCCTTGCACAGCCATCCCCAAGACATCAAGTGATTGTTGGATCTTGTGGAGCACTTTGCAAGAGGCTTCATAAGACCTGGTGATCAGTTATTTGTCAGGTCTTGCGAACCCCCTTGCAAAGCATTTTTGGCTGAGCCAGATTTTTTTCTGTCCCACACCTAACAGCAGGCATGACATCAGGTGTAGGGCTGGTGGATGTGACTAGACCAAAATGGCCGTGCAGGCTAAATAGGGAGGCCTAGCAGGCCTCATTAGGCCTGCAGGCTGGTTGTTCCCCACCGCTGGTTTAAAGTAATAATAGTTTCCCCTGGACTTGTGCACTCCTCCTCCCCTCCTCTATTGCAACTGTGAGGAGTTAGGAAGCTTTCACTTCCATTTTTTATTACCTATGTATCATCCGAACCTGACAAACTGCAGTTAAACATAACTATGGTTTAGCCACTTCAAGCAAAGGGTTTCAGCTAACCATAGTTTAGATTAACCAACATGTAGGTTCAAATGTAATGGTAATCTGTGGTTAATAAAAAGCAGAAATAAAGTTTCTCCCAGTGACTCCCTGTTTCTTGGGTACTATCTTGCAGGATAATATTAGATCAGTGATTTATCTGGGACAGGGGTGAGGACGCTGTGGCCCTCCAGATGTCATTGGATTCTAGCTCCCATCAGTCCTGGCAGCATGGCCAGTGTTAAAGGATGATGGGAGTTGTAGTTCAGCAACATCTGGAGGGCCACAGGTTCCCCTATCCCTGATCTAGAAGTTCTTAATTTTATAGTGGAGGTTAACAAGTAGAGGCTCCTATGCCAAATATTATTAATTTTTGTCTTAATTGAATTTATTGCTATGTTCTGTAAACTGACTTCTCTCCCCTACCCCAGTGGCTTTATTTTGAGTGTTTGTTGTAAGCCACTTTGGGCAGAGGTCACTGTGGAAAGGTGGCATATAAATAAACCCAATCAATCAATCAATCATCCTTGAACACAGGAACCTGCCTAGTGAGACCTTTAGTTCCCCTCGCCCAGTTCTGTTTACTCTGACTATCAGTAGGTTTCTTGGTAGAGTTTTTTTCTAGCCTTGCTACTTGGAAGTCTGGAAGCAGTGAAGACTGAACCTGGCATCACCTACATGCAAAACATGTGCAAACTGCATCCAAGGGACGTTACTAGCTCCTAGACTTCACTTGCATCTCAAAGTGGCTCCCCAGAAAAACTGGTTGCTCCCAGAGACCTACAGCCACCAGGAAAACTGGTTGCTCCCAGAGACCTACAGCCATTGTGCAGATCCTAAGCAGTTGTGCACCTGATGAGTATCAAGATAGGAGACACCTTATCTAAGCCACCATGGGCTTTCTTATTAAATAGCAGAATATATTACAATGCTGAAAGAGAAAGTCACACCTCCCTTGTCACTCCATCCTTAGAGCACTGCTATTATTATTATTATTATTATTATCATTATTATTATCTTTATTTATACCCCGCCCTTTTTCCAAACTGGAACTCAAGGCGGCTTCCAGATAAAAACAAGTACACATCATTAAGAACCTATAAAAATATAAAACATATAAACATATAAAATCAGCATTAAAACAGGATTAAACTATTAAGATGTTAAAACCAATTACTCTGAAAACACTGCAACCCAGTTTAGGAGCATACAGGCAAAACAAGAACATACAGCATCCTCTTCAGTCACTACCCTTAAAACCTTCAGTTCCAAAGGCATGCCGGAAGTAAAAAGTCTTTAGCTGTCGGCAGAAGGACTGCACAGAGGAGGCCATTCTTGCCTCCCTAGGGAGGGAGTTCCAGAGCCTAGGGGCAGCCACTGAAAAGGCCCTATCTCGTGTCCCCACCAGTTGCACTTGTGAAGGTGTTGGGATCGTGAGAAGGGTCTCTCCTGAAGATCTCAGGGCCCGGGCAGGTTCATATAGGGAGATACGGTCTGACAGATAGCCTGGACCTAAGCCGTATAGGGCTTTATAGGTCATAACCAGCACTTTGAATTGTGTCCGGAAACAGACTGGCAGCCAGTGAAGCTGTTACAGCAGGGGAGTTCTATGGTCCCTGTAACCAGCCCCAGTTAACATTCTGGCTGCAGCTCGTTGCACCAGCTGAAGTTTCTGAACAGTCTTCAAAGGCAGCCCCACGTAGAGCACGTTACAGTAGTCTAAGCGGGATGTAACTAAGGCATGTGTCACCATAGCCAGATCAGACGACTCCAGGAACGGGCGCAGTTGGTGCACTAATCTTAACTGTGCAAAAGCATTCCTGGCCACCGCAGAAACCTGGGCCTCCAGGTTTAAGGCTGAGTCCAGGAGCACACCCAAACTGCGAACCTGCGTCTTCAGGGGGAGTGTAACCCCATCCAGCACAGGCTGAACCCCTATTCCCTGATCCGCCTTTCGACTGACTAGGAGCACCTCTGTCTTGTCTGGATTAAGCTTCAGCTTGTTCACCCTCATCCAGTCCACCACTGCTGTCAGACACTGGTTTAGAACCGAGACAGTTTCCTTGGAATTAGGTGGAAAGGAGAAGTAGAGTTGGGTGTCATCTGCATACTGGTGGCACCGAACCCCAAATCTCCGGACAACCTCTCCCAGCGGTTTCATGTAGATATTAAATAGCATGGGGGACAGAACTGAACCCTGAGGGACCCCACAGGCCAACGGCCAAGGAGTCGAACAGGAATCCCCCAAGCACCACCTTCTGGGTTCAACCCTCCAGGAAGGAACGGAGCCATCGTAAAACGGTGCCCCCAAGTCCCATCCCGGTAAGGCGACCCAGAAGGATACCATGGTCGATGGTATCGAAAGCTGCTGAGAGGTCCAACAGAACCAACAGGGACACACTCCCCCTGTCCAGTTCTCTGCGTAGGTCATCTACCAAGGCGACCAAAGCCGTCTCCGTCCCATAACCAGGTCTGAAACCAGACTGAAATGGATCTAGATAATCCTTTTCATCCAGGAATCCCTGTAGTTGGGAGGCCACCACACGCTCTATTACCTTGCCCAGAAATGGGATATTAGACACTGGCCGATAATTATCCATAATAGGGCGGTCCAGGAAGGGCTTTTTCAACAAAGGCCTTACGACTGCCTCCTTTAGGCACATTGGAACTCTGCCTTGTTGTAGGGAGGCATTGGCCACTTCCTTCACCCACTCGGCTAGGCCCCCTCTGGCACTTTTAATAAGCCACGAAGGGCAAGGGTCTAACAGACATGTGGTGGGCCTCACCTCTCCAAGGATCCTGTCCACATCCTCAGGTTGTACAAGCTGAAAAGAATCCATTATTATTGGACAAGCAGGAGCCAAAGTTACATCCACTGAGCCTGTATCAACTATAGCATCCAAGTCGGAACGAATCTGAACGATTTTGTCTGCGAAGTGCCGTGCAAATTCTTGACAGCGGGCTGATGAGTGGTCTATATTACCCTCTCGGGGGCCAGAATGTTGGAGACCCCTGACCACTCGAAACAGCTCTGCTGGTCGGCTCCCCGCAGACACAATGGTGGCTGAAAAGAATAATTTCTTTGCTGCCCGCACTGCCATGGAGTAGGCCTTCAGATAGGCTCTAGCCTGTGTTCGGTCAGACTCGCTCCAAGTCTTCCGCCAACGTCGCTCTAGTCTCCGTCTCATTTGTTTCATCACCATCAGCTCCCTGGTAAACCAGGGAGCTGGTTTGGCTCCATTCCGTGAGAGGGGACGCTCAGGAGCGATCATGTCCACCGCCCTGGCCATTTCCCCATTCCAGAGGTCAGCCAGAGCTTCAACAGAATCACCTGCCGAGGTGACAGGAAAAACCCCAAGAGCTCTCAGGAAACCATCTGGATCCATCAGCCTCCTGGGGCGGACCATCCTAATTGGTCCCCCACCCCTGCAGAAGTTTTGAGTCCCAGTGAGTCTAAACCCAACCAGGTAGTGATCTGTCCATGACAACGGAACTACAGAGAGTTCCTCCACACCAAGATAATAATAATAATAATAATAATAATAATAATAATAATAATAATAATAATAATAATAATAATAATACTTTAATTTATAGGCCGCCTATCTAGCCAATGGCCACTCTAGGCGGCCTACAATAAAACATGATAAAATACAATAAACAATAAACAATATAGCCAGTACAGTGTAATACAAAAATTACAGTATTTAGTAGATTGTTTTTACAGTTCTAGGACTAGTTCACCTTGGAAGTCTCAAAGGTCATAAAGGCCTGATGGAATAGCCAAGTTTTCAGACCCTGGCGAAATATATCTAGGGAAGGGGCATGACGAAGATCCATTGGGAGGGAGTTCCAGATCGTGGGGGCCGCCACAGAAAAAGCCCTCTCTCGAGTCCTCACCAACCTAGCCACTTTAGTCGGCGGAACCGAGAGAAGGCCCTGAGTGGCTGATCTTGTAGGGCGGCACACTTTATGACGGCGGAGGCGCTCCTTCAGGTATACTGGGCCGAAACCGTGTAGGGATTTAAAGGTTAATACCAACACCTTGAATTGAGCCCGGAAAATAACTGGAAGCCAGTGAAGATTGTATAACACTGGGGTAATATGATCATAACGGCAGCTTTTCGTAAGTAAACGAGCCGCCGTGTTTTGTACCAGTTGTAATTTCCGGACTGTTTTCAAGGGTAATCCCACGTAGAGCGCATTGCAGTAGTCTAAACAAGAGGTGACCAGAGCATGCACTACGAGTGGGAGCTGATGGATAGGAAGATAGAGTTGCAGTCTTCGGATGAGATGCAATTGACCCCAAGCTGCCCGGCACACCGATGAAACCTGGGCCTCCATGGACAGCCCGGAGTCAAGGATCACCCCAAGGCTGCGGACCTGGTCCTTCAGGGGCAGTTTTACCCCATTAAACACCAGGTCAATATTTCCCAACCCTCCTTTGTCTCCCACGAGCAGTACTTCCGTTTTATCAGGATTCAGCTTTAGCCTGTTTCTTCCCATCCATCCACTCACGGATTCCAGACACTTGGACATGGTCTCCACAGCCAACTCTGGTGAGGACTTGAATGAGAGGTAGAGCTGAGTGTCATCAGCATATTGGTGGCACTGCAGCCCAAACCTCCTGATGATAGCTCCCAGCGGTTTTACATAAATGTTAAATAGCATGGGAGAGAGGATAGAGCCCTGTGGCACACCACATTTGAGGGGCCAAGGGTCTGAAACCTCATCTCCCAATGCCACCTGCTGGTGTTTATTGGAGAGAAAGGAACGGAACCAGTTTAATACTGTACCTCCTATTCCCAATCCCTCCTGACGATCCAGCAAGATACCGTGGTCAACGGTATCAAAAGCCGCTGAGAGATCAAGGAGGACCAGAAAGGTGAATTCTCCCCTATCTAATGCCCTCCTCATATCATCCACCAGAGCGACCAAGGCTGTTTCAGTTCCATGTCCAGTCCTGAAACCCGATTGGTATGGATCTAAATAATCCGTTTCATCCAAGTGCGTTGACAGCTGATTGGCCACCACTCGCTCAATGACCTTGCCCAAGAATGGTAAATTTGAAATTGGGCGAAAGTTGTTTAGATCTTGGGGATCCAAGGAGGGCTTTTTCAAGATGGGCTTTATAATTGCCTCCTTGAGGACTAATGGCAATACACCCTCATTCAAGGATGCATTTACCACCGCCTTGATCCCTTTGCCCAATCTCTCTTTACAGCTCATCACGAGCCATGATGGGCATGGATCAAGGAGACAGGTGGTAGGTTTCACAGTTGACAACACCTTGTCCACATCCTCAGAAGAAAGAGGCCAAAACCGATCCCATTGGATCACATTATGACTGGTCAACTCTGGTCCACTATCTGCATTCACGGTATGCGAAATCGAGCTTCTCAGATGTTCGATTTTATCGGCAAAGTGTTTTGCTAAATTGTCACAGGAGGCCTTCGAATATTCCAAGGGTTCCTGAGCAACTGGACCGACCAGGCTTCGGACCACTTGGAATAACCTCCTGGGACAGCACTCTGCTGATGCAATAGAGGCAGCAAAGTAATCTTTCTTTGTTGCCTTTATTGCCACATGATAGGCAGCTACTGCTGCTCTAACTTGTGTCCGAGCATCTTCGGAGCGGGACTTACGCCACCGGCGTTCTAGTCGTCTCACCTCCTGCCTCAGAACACGCAACCGTGGTGTGTACCATGGTGCTGTCTGGGATCTTTCCAGGGGGAGAGGACGTTTCGGGGCCACTCGGTCTAAAGTCCCGGTGATCTTTGAGTTCCACTCCATCACCAGGGTATCGACTGAATGACCTTCAGCAAGTTCCAAATCCCCCAGCGCAGTCAGGAATCCTTCTGGATCCATCAGGCGCCTGGGGCGGACCATTCTAATAAGATCACCATCATCCCATCCAGCACAGAACACAAGGTCTAGAGTGTGGCCAGCAGCATGAGTGGAACCAGATATTACTTGGGACAGACTCGTGGTTGTCATGGAGGCCATGAAATCCTGAGCTACTCCCGCCAGAGCGGTCTCGGCATGGATGTTGAAGTCCCCCAGTACAACGAACCTAGGTGATTCCAACACCAACCCCGAGACCACCCCGGCTAGCTCAGGAAGGGAGACTGTTGAGCAGCGGGGTGGGCGGTACACCAACAGAATCCC
Source organism: Rhineura floridana (assembly GCF_030035675.1). NCBI lineage: Eukaryota > Metazoa > Chordata > Lepidosauria > Squamata > Rhineuridae > Rhineura > Rhineura floridana. Next base: position 23,604,225 of record NC_084482.1, read on the forward strand.
TATTCTGTCCCGGCCGCCCAACTTCAGATACATACACTCGAACCCTGAAGACTGTGGGATAGGGCACTTGGTCAGGGGAATGGTATTACGATAGACCACTGCAACTCCACCTCCCCGCCCCCCAGGTCTTGCCTGCTGCTGTACAGAGAAACCTGGTGGGCAAAGCTGAGAGAGATTAACCCCCCCATCTTCATCCAACCAGGTCTCTGTAATACAAGCCAGGTCGGCGTGCTCATCCAGTATCAGATCCTGAATGGCTGTTGTTTTACCATTCACCGACCTGGCATTCATAAGCAGCATTTTGAACCCAGGGGGGTTATCACCCCGGCTATCCAGACTACTTGGGTGGGGAGACAGCTATGAGAATAATGGCTTTGGAACATGTGCATGTGCAGTGAGTAAGCAAGAAGGGAAGTAATTCCTATTAGCAGCCCGATAACATGAAAAATCCTCGTGGCTATTTTTCTCCCCAAACTTTCTGGAACTAACTCACTAATATGTATCTTTCTTTTTTAACCACAGGCTATTAACAATGCCTGAGCTGTCCAAAAGTAAACAATCATTTGCCTTTTATTTTGGCTAAATACCCTGGATTCTTGTCTGGGGCACACTCGATGCTGACTGACGCACTGTTTCCTTCCTGACAAAAAGGCACGCACGTGGGCAGCTTGCTTACCTCACTAACCTGTTGGTTTCCATACAGACAGTACAAATGAAGTACTTTCAATCTCAGAAGGGAAAGTATTAAACTACATGGGATCAGAAGTGAGGGCTGCCAGGGGGGTTTCACTGCACAAACCTGGCATGGCTATATATGTGGTCATTATGCTGTGACCTAGGCCACGTGTTTCTATTTTCTGGTGACCTTGTTCTCATGTACCATCTTTACACAATTGTGTTATCCTGGGTTGCCTTTGGTTGTTAAATCCAGAGCATGTGGGGTAAAAGATCCCCTGGAAAGTAGGGAAGCACAGCAGGTCCCTTAAGCGTCTGTTTTGTCCTATTATAGAAACAAGATCATCAGCTAGCCCTTCCCGCACAATGCCCAATGCATGATACTTCATATTAGTTTGTATTTATTTGTTTAAAATCACTTAATATTTAAAAATCTCTAAGTAGTGTACAATATAAAAAAGAAATAATATAATTAAAACAAAATTGCAGTGTAAACCACTAAAACTGCAATATAAAGTCATATTAAAACAAATAAAACAGGAATTCAGGGGATTCAAACACATGCCACAGGGTCCAATCTTATGGATCAGGGAAAGCCTGGGCAAAAAAGGTAAGTCTTTACAAGACATCTGAAGCAACTGATGTGTCCATTCCATGTAGTGGGAAGAGTCTGGGACTCGTACAGAGGAGACCCAGATTAAAATCACTGCTTACTGATGCTCATTGAGAACTGTTTCACAGATTACATGATTGCATAGATTATATGGCACCCTAGACAGACTGGAGTTTGATCAGTGCATGCTGTGATGAGCATTTAAAGTCTCAAGAGGAGACATGTATCCTTAAACTAAGGGACTCCTGGATACATCATGTTAACTGCATGCTTGAATATGTCTCCCCTTCACACTGCACATTTCTTGCTGCAAACACTGGTGTACTAGGACTACAACCTAAGCATAAAAAGACTCTGAGCATTTTTTTCTACCCTACTTCACAAGGGTGTTGTGAGAATAAAATGACTTGTGCTGCTCTGGCTCTGGGCTCCTTGGAGAAGATATAGGATAAAAAAACTTGACAAATGAAACAGAAATAATATGGTGGGTTGTATGGATTGTATTTTAAAGGTGACATAGCTACAGCTAGAAAATAAAATTGTTTCCTAGTTCAGTTGAAGGTGTTCTTGCAAGATTTTGGTTCAGGCCGATAAAACATTAGTAACTGGATTTCATAGAACTGTAGAATTGTAGGGTTGGAAGGGGCCTATAAGGCCATCAAGTCCAGGATTTAGTACACTTGAATCTGTTTGATTATGTTTCATGAGGAAAATACAACTTTTAATTATTGCAATATGGGAAAAGATGACTAATATGATACTTTATGCAAACTCATATAAAGCCTATAATTTGTACCACAGTTTGTAACACAGAGAAGAAAAATAGGAAAAAACAGAGGATAAATGATGTATTGATTTTGGATTATTTGATACTGTATTGGATAATGGAAAATTTTGTGCAAACTCTGAACTACCTGTCAAGGTTTGAAAATTAGGAGGCTGCTGCAATCTGCACCACCTGATGTATCAATGAACACTAAAGTCAGGATCATTCAGACCATGGTATTCCCGATCTCTATGTATGGATGTGAAAGTTGGACAGTGAAAAAAGTGGATAAGAGAAAAATCAACTCATTTGAAATGTGGTGTTGGAGGAGAGTTTTGTGCATACCATGGACTGCAAAAAAGACGAATAATTGGGTGTTAGAACAAATTAAACCAGAACTATCACTAGAAGCTAAAATGATGAAACTGAGGTTATCATACTTTGGACACATAATGAGAAGACCTGATTCACTAGAAAAGATAATAATGCTGGGAAAAACAGCAGGGAGTAGAAAAAGAGGAAGACCAAACAAGAGATGGATTGATTCCATAAAGGAAGCCAGAGCTGAACTTACAAGATCTGAACAGGGTGGTTCATGACAAATGCTACTGGAGGTCGCTGATTCATAGGGTCGCCATAACTCGTAATCGACTTGAAGGCACGTAACAGCAACAAGAATCTGCACTGCTTGGGACCCTGTTGGCCATATTTCAGAAGTATCTTGTCTGTTCAGCAGAACTGGAGAATCTGTGGCCCTCCAGATGTTATTAGACTGCAATTTCCATCATCTCTGACCATTGGCCATGCTGGCCGTGGTTGATAGGGCTTAGGAGTCCAACATCTGGGAAAGTATGTATATGATTACATTGTATAATACACATTAAGCGTCAGGGTATGGTCCAATTCACATTTACCTGGGAGTAGGTGCTATTGGACTAACTGGGGTTTACTTCTGAGTAACATGCATAGGTTTGCACTGTTAGGTAAGTAGAAGTAGAGACAAGCACCCTCTCTTATTCCTGGAAGGCCACAGAACGAGCTTCCATTCTCACAGACTAATGGGAGAGATGTGGGGTGAACAAATCAGGTGGCCTCTTCGGCAGGACGTGCGCGACTCATGTAACGTGAAACATTAGGAAAGAGGACACAGGATCAGTTTTCCCTCGCCGCCGCCCCCTCGCCGCCGCCCCCTCCCTTCACGCCCCCTCACGCCCCCCGCCCTTACACGGTGTTATTTACGTAAAGGCGGGGAAATGGGAGGGAGGAGAGAGAGGCGGGAATAGAACCCTGTCCCGGGGAAAGTTATTGGGCTGAAGGGGAGGAGCCGAGGTAGAGGCCTGCTCCCCTATTGGGCTAGGTCTGGGGAATTTCGGAGAAGAGGTTGGGCGTGTTAGGCGGTGGTTTCCAGTCAAGAGGCGGTTACTGGATGGGGTGGGAGAAGAGTGACGGCGGATTAGAAGAGCCGAGGCAGGGAACGAAGGTACTGAACTGAGCCTTGCGTCGGGCGCGTGCGAGAGCTTTGTAGCCTTCTCTTCCTGGTGCGTGTGACAGTGTGGTAGACAAGGAGGTTGCCTCTTCTCTGGTGGAGAGGACACGCAAGTTCCCATCCTGAGGGGGGAAAGTGGCAGAGACCAAAAAAAGTGTGTGTGTGTGTGTGGATGGGAAGCAAGGTGAATATTACTAAAGTTTGAAGCGTGTATAAAATAGACTGGGGAAGAGGGGTGAATAAGAGTTGGGCGAGGAAAAAAAGGTGTATTTATATCGCCCAATGTAATTTTTTTTATATGTACAAATCACTTTCCCTAATTTCTATACGTTCTCCACTGTTTCTAAACAATTTAAAGTAATTAAGCTTGTGAAGTGACGTGTTCCAAATAGTTTCATGTTGAACTACGTTTAGGTATTATATCGATGAGTTATTTTGTGAGGAGGGGTTGGATGAAGGGGCAGGGCTCTTCTAGGGGGGAGGACAAATCTTTTTCGAACTTGTGTTTGTGAAGCTATGGAAAGTGTCACTTCTCTTCGCTCTGCTGAGTGGCTTTTCCTCACTGTCTTGGTTTGTGCCTCCTATCCGTACTCCTAGTCAGCTAACATTTAAAAATGTAAATATCTAAACATAGCTACTGTAGCTACTATTCCAAATAAATAGGGTAGAAGCCTGGTTGACATTATGTTGAACTACAGGAGTTTTGACATATGTGTTTCTGAATGTATTTCATGGTTGTAGGTGAGCACGGCTGCAAATGTTGTAGTGGGTGCATATGTCAATTAAAAGAGTTTTGCAAATGTGTTTTACCTCTATTTGTTTTGCGAACAATTGGCATAAAGCAGGGTTAGATTATGAAAATCATCTTAATTATCCACTGTTGGCTCTGAACTTCACACCTGTCCAGCTGAATGGATGGTGTGACTTTGGCTTGGGGGTCAGTCATAGTTGGGGGGGGGCAATGTGCTAAGCTGTGCTCTGAGGGGACTCTGTTCCCCTCTTTAACTTGTTTCTTTCCCCTTCAAAAGTTCTGACCCAGGCCAGCATTAGCATCTGGCATTCTAATGAAGTTGTCAGAGCCCCAGGGCCCACTTCTGGCACCTGCCCTGCCCCACCCCCTTTACAAAAAAAATCCAGTCTGGTGTTCTGAGCAGTGTTGGGTAACTGGGTCTATGTGCCATATTGATTTCCCACAGTGCTTCTGATGTAGCATCCAGGACATCACAGGAGATGAAAATGGTGGCTAGGTGCAACGATTGCTGAGCATTGTTGCCTACCACTACAGGTAAGCCTGGGTGGTGGCGGCACTGATGGAGGGGAGACTTACCAGAGGTCACTTTGCTATATAGCTGTGACAACTGTTGAAAGGCTTCGCTTCAGATGCCTTCTGTGATAGGGGCCTTGGATAAATGCCTTCTGAATCCAGCTAAACTTTCATTTTACTAAAAATTGTCTTTGTGTTTCTTCCTTATATGTGGCATTGCCCTAGTTTCTTGCCTACTATCTCTGCTCTACAGTGTCAATACCAATCTCTTAATTTTTTTTTAAATGCAAAAAACTTGGTACTTAGGCCTTAAATGTGAGACCTGAAATAATGCAACAGGGGACATTTCTCTGACATACTGTGAACACAGGCCAAGGAGCGGTCTGTTGTCACGTGCGATGATTCTTGAACTCCCTGGTGCTTTAATGTGTAAATAAGACTTCTTAGAGCCGTCCACCACAGCAGTCTGATTGCTGAATTGAATTAAACTAGAGTCGACTGGCATAATGTGTGCACCTTACCCTAGTTTTACTTTCCTCTCCCTTTTGAAGACAATTGGCTACCCAGCCTATTTCTAAGACTGTAGGAACTGTTGGTACCTGGTTTGCTGAAAAAAGAAGTATTTATATGTGAAGTGAATGAAAGCTTAAAGAGGGCCACTTGAAATATCATATTGTGTATAGTACAGTACAGCCTAACTGCCATTGCCCCATCATATCTCTGATCTTACCTACCCTGGCTCTGTGCCAGCCTCATCTGACATTAGAGAAGTCTAAATGTCTGCATGGGACATGCTGTTCGTGTTACTTGACCTCAAATTAGCAGCTCCAATCAAACAAATCTAATTTGTGGATTTGGGCAGTACTTAATTTCTGAAATGAAGTCACATTCTTTAACACAAACATCCTTTCTCTAAATCCCAGATGTATGGAGCATTAGTTACCCTGTACACTTATTATTATTTTATTATTAATTCCTCACATTTGTATCCCACCCTTCCTCCATGGAGCTCAGGGTGGCATATGTGGATGGAACCTCCTTATTTATCTGCATAACGATAAGGTTAGTCTGAGAAAAAGTGACTGACCCAAGATTACCCAGTGAACTTTTCAGCCTGTGCCAGGATCCAGCCGAGCTCTTGTTGGTCCCAAGGGGTTCACAACTTTCACAGCTGAGTCTTGGCAAGCCATGGCTCTAGTTAAGCCTTGGAGTTAGGTTGCTAGTTATAGTAGAAGAATGCTTCTAGCAACCTAACTCCAAGGCTTAACTAGAGCCAAGACTTGCCAAGACTCAGCTGTGAAAGTTGTGAACCCCTTGCTTTATTCATTTATCTTACAATTCCCCCCCCCGCTAATTTGAGCCTAGACTTGGCCATATCCGAGCTGTAGTTCGGATGCATTGCATACCTACTGTATGTACTGCGCTGGTGGGAGTGACATGGGAGAATCGTATCATTCAGAGTAATATATACATGGAGCCTCTTGCGGCATCTTCATAAAGAAACCTAGGCTTTTTCTGCTCTCCGTTTTTGGTCCAGCTACAAGTTTCCTAAACACCTGTTAGCCAGGGAACAGAACTGAAAAGGCATTTGGGAGGCCATGCCACAGTTTCCTGTTTGCTCAGTCTTTCCCACAATTGCTCCAGCCAAGTATTCAACTCAGATTTCTGGTCCGAGCCTCATTAAAGGGGAGGGGCAGGGACAGCAAAGATTAAAACATTCCCCTCCCACCCAGTGGTGCCCACAGGGGAGGACTTGGGGGCAGAACCCTACTTAGATGGGGGTGGGGGGGACATATTCAGCAGGGTTGGGTCATTCCATTTTCGAGTAAGTGATGGAATATATATTACCTTCTAAAGAGGGAGTGTTATGTGGAGAGTCAGAAATTCCCACTAACTTCCCACTAACTGATTAATCCCTGCAAATATCCCTTTCCCTGACAGTAACATTGTACAGCAAACATTGAGTTCGGAATTGTGGATTTGCTGCCTAGTGAGTAGTTCCACTCTAAGTGTTTTGTTATATTTTATTTTACTGTGGAGTACTTAATTTGTTTTTATATGTATGAAACACATTTTCAACATGTGCTTGCTGCTGTTCTTCTCGTGCGGTGATTGTCTAAATAATAAAAGTTCTGAAAACTAGATCAGTCTAGTGAGAGATGCATCGTTGCTCCACTATTAATGTATTTGGCCTTGGACAGTTTCAGTTCTTCTGTTTTAAACCTTCCTCACAAGAGTTTTCAAGAGTTTGAATAATTTTAATTACTTTACATGCTTAAAAGTTATGGATACTTTAGTACTTTAGTCCTCTCGCTTAGACTACTGTAATGTGCTCTACGTGGGGTTACCCTGGAAGTTACAGCTGGTACAGAATGCGGCGGCGCGCTTGATCAAGCACAGCCGTCGCCGTGACCATGTCACCCCAGTGTTAATAGATCTTCACTGGTTACCAGTTGTCTACCGGGCCCAATTCAAGGTGTTGGTATTGACCTTTAAAACCCTAAACGGTTTCGGCCCAGTCTATCTGAAGGAGCGTCTCCAGAATCACCAGTTATGCCACCTGACAAGATCAGCCTCACAAGACCTTCTCTCGGTCCCACCGGTTAAAACAGCTAGACTAGTGCGGACCAGAGAGAGGGCATTCTCGATTGTGGCCCCCACCCTCTGGAATTCCCTTCCTTTTGATCTCCGACATGCTCCCTCCCTGCTTTAAAAACCTGGCTATTCAGGCAGGCCTATGGGATTGGGGAGGATTAATTTTTATGAGGTTTTAACTGGAACTGGTTTTAAATTGATTATGATTATGTTTGCTGGTATATTATGTTGTATATTATGTACTGTTTTATTATTGTAAGTCGCCTAGAGTGTCCACTAACCTGGACAGATAGGCGACCAATAAATAAAATTTATTATTATTATTAAAAAGAAAATTAATCCCAGCCTTCTAATGTTGGATAATTTCAACAGTTAGATAGAAAATCAGCTATCATTAATATATTGGCTACAGTTTAGCAGATTTCTTTACGCACATGCAACAGGTTGCGCATGCACAGCAGGTCTGTCTTTTCCTAACAGCATTCTCTCCCACAACACATTGCCAGCTGCTTTTGAAACTTTCTTCTCCCTAACCATTGTAATTTAAAAAGAAAGGTGGGGAAGCTGCTGCTTGTGGGGGGGAAAAGGGACATAGTACAGTGCATAGTTTTGGCCATATGCTTCCCGACTGGGCAGTTTTCCCTTAAAGTAGGCCAGTGTTCTGATGATTACACCCAGAAGGTATTTTGATAGGTTTTTAAAATCCACATGCTTGATGAAAGCTGGCTTGGTTCATTGGTTAAGAGCTTGAACTCTGAGCTGGAAGTTTGTAGTACGAATCTCAACACAGTCACGAATTACTGGGTGGCCTTAGGCCCATGGCTGTTTCTTGATGTGTGTGGAGGCTTGCATAATTTTGGTAGTAAGTGCATTGTGGAAGCAACTGCACCACAATGAGCGCACGTGTCTGCACACACACTCTTCTCCCATGGGTTGGGAGAAACCTGTTACGCCTTTAGCAGAACCTAGATTTGCACAGCACCAATTGGCCAGTTCTCATGTCACTCACAAGTTCACACTTCCCTTCTCAGAGCAGGGCATACCACCAATTAGAGGGCCATTGTGTCAGTCACAATCACAAGCAGTTCTAAAACCTTTTTTAGCTTAAAAAAACTTAAAATACTGAATAAACACTACAGCAGATAAATGTGGGAGGTATTTGAAGACAAAGCAGACTGTCTGCCTAAAGTGTGGGGTGGAGGGTGGGGAACAGTGTTGGATCTGTGTTTTTACAGGCATGGTGGGGGCTGTCCTATAGCAGAAAACCCACACGCATTCCTGTTTCGAGGCCCTACTGTTTGTATGCAACCTTGGACTTGGTTTTTGTCTGTAAATATCATGGGGATAACATAATACCCTTATCTGTATGTAGAGCATAGTAAGAACAGATGGAAGTGTTATTGAATAATATATATTATTGGACTTCTCCAACTGGGAGTTGGATGCTGTCTTAAGATCATAAGTGAAAGAATAATACTTAGCATTTATATAGCATTTTAGAGTGTTCAAGGCACCTTGTAAACATCTTGTAAAACTTAACAACAATCATGTGAGGTAGGCCAATATTATCCCCATATTGCAGATGGTGGGGGTTGAGGCTGAGAGAATAATGGCTTGTCACTCTAAACCAATCTAGTGAACTCATGGCAAAGCAAAATTCAAAATGGCTACTTCCTGATTTGTAACTTAGGCTGCAATCCAATACATACTTACCTGGGAGCAAGTCCAATTGAATACAATGGTGCATACTTCTCAGAAGACATGCATTGAATTGCAACCTTAGGCTACATGTACACCATACATTTAAAGCGCCCCCCCCCGAATCTTGGGAACTGTAGTCTTCACAAAGCTACAGTTTCAGGCAGGATTCAGTTCCCAGGATTCTATGGGGGAAGCCACATGCTTTAAATGTATAGTGTGTATGCAGCCTGTCTATGCTATGCCAACTCTGAAATGTATATAATTCCTGTGTGTTTCTTGTTCTGTACCTCTAGATATCACACATGTTTTTTAAAGTGACATTTGGGTTTCCATTTGTAATAGGGAGGCAGGATGTCTGCTGCTGCTGCTTAAGGAGGTGGAGTAGGTGTGAGTCTGTAGTGTCAAATAAGGAAGATGGATATTAGGCTTTATCCCTTTCCCCTGCATGCAGAGGAGGAGACTATGTGCCCTTTCATACTGCTGCCTGGGATGTGCGTATAGAGGGTGAGGCATCTCTGTGGTTTGTTTGGCATCTCTGGAGATATAGGAGGGTGGAGTCTATGGAAGACTTTGTGAGCAGAGAGAAGACTTCTTACAGGTCAGGAAAGGAGTGCCTCTTCCTATTGGATTCCCTTTCTCATCTTTCTAGGATTTATCAGATATCCTATAGAAAGATGTTCAAATATTTGTAGAAATGAGCTTTTTGGATAGAGCTTGTTCCAGGGTTTGCTTTATTCTGTAGCGTGCTATCCTCCCACACAAGACATTGGCTAGTGACTCATCTTCCTTTACAGGATCAGTTGCAACAGTAACTTGATCCGGGGGGGGGGAACCCTACCTAAAGAGGCTTGATTTAGAGTTCAACTTTATTTTGGAGTCTCTTCAAAATTCTGGGAAATGGCTGCCCACGGAACAGATGGGATTGTCACTACACTCCAGTGTGTGTATCAGCTTAGTCTTTAGACTTAAAATTTTGGGGCTACAAAAATCCCAAGAGCCTGACTGCTCAGGCACTTAAAATTATATGCTGGCACCTAGGAATTTTGACACCATTTCGAGCTCTGTGTAGGTCTGTCTCTTTGGCATATGAAATATAGTAAACAAGGACTGGGGAAAAATGTTAGAGGGCTGGTACTGAGGCTTCAATAAACGTTTTTGAAAACAGCCTAGCAACATGGTTTGGAAGGAAAAAAAATAAGTGACTGCTCTTACATTTTAGTGCAGCTGCTTGTCCTCCCCCCCTTCACTTTCTCTAAACTGATAGAATTCTTGCAAACTGCCAGTTAAAGTTATGGAACTTTAACAGAAAAAATCATAGCGTTATTTCCAGTGAGCCCTTGTGTTTGAATTGGTGTCAGGCCCAGGATGAGACTCAGGAACCAGACCAGGGGTTGTAAGTAATTCAGTTTTTATTAGAGTAATGTCCAAACAAAGACTGCATCTTCTCATGAAGCAGTACAGAAATACAGGTCCTGCGGCATTGAGAGAAAGTTGACAGAGCAAGGAGCTGCTTCCCGCTTGTTCTTTAAGAAGGGGTCAAACGGGCGCACAACCTTTCGCTCCTCCTTAACTGCCCCTCAGGTACTACCCGCCTTCCCCCCCTTCTCTCTTGTCTTTTCAGATGTCTTCGTGTGCGCGGCGAAGGGGGAAGCATCGGCCCCTCCTCTTCTGAAGTTTCCGATTCCAGTATGGGGGATAGGGGGGGCTGATGGTAAACTGCCTCGCGGCTTTTCTGCCTTGGGCAGCCCTCCCTCTTCTCCCTCCTGTTCTGAGCCTCGGAGAAGGGGAGGCGTGGGAATGTCCAGGGACGATTCTGAAACTCCAAAGCTCTCAGGCTCTCTGTTGCTAAGCAACCCTATCTCTGGCATTTCCTCTGCTTCGTCTTCGCTCCACTCGGGCAAAGTTGCTCCCCCTCCTCCCTGCCCTCCGTCTGAATCCCCTTCTTCCAAACCCCCGGGACCCCAACTCTGCCTCCCGACATCATCCCCTCTCCCAAGCTGCCCCCCCTTTTGCTGACTTGGGGCGGTGGGGAAAACATTGATGGAAAAGTTTTACCAAGTCTGGAGCATGCACGTCAACTTCATCTTCCCATGATCTATCAGCTAGTCCATAGCCTTTCCAGTGAATCAAGTACTGCAACTTGTGGCGTCTTATTCTGGAGTCTAGGATTTCCCCAGCTTCAAACTCAATTTGCTCATTTACCAGGAGCGGAGCTCCAGGAGGCTTCTCCGGCCGTAACTCACTGGGAGGGGCGGCTTTTGTTAACAGGGATCGATGAAACACAGGGTGTATTTTAAACGTGTCAGGTAGCTTCAGTCGGTACGCCACGGGATTAATTTGAGTTTCTATTTCAAAAGGACCCACCCTCTTGTCTTGTAATTTTCTACATTTACCTGGCATTTGGAGGAAGCGGGTGGACAGCCAGACCCGATCTCCCGGCTGCAGGGGGGGGGCCTCCTTCCTGTGCAGGTCAGCAACTCGCTTGTACTCCGTTTTGGCTTCGTTTAACTGTTGTTTCAACGTCTGTTGCACCGCCTGCAATTCCCTAAGAAAGTTCTCTGCCGCCGGTACCAGCATACCCTCTGAGCTGCTTGGAAAGACTTTAGGATGGAATCCATAATTAGCGAAAAACGGGGTTTGTTGAGTGCTGGAATGCAGGGAGTTGTTGTAGGCAAACTCTGCAAAATGCAAATATGATACCCAATCAGTCTGTTGATAGGACACATAACTACGTAAATATCTTTCCAAAACGGCGTTCAAGCGTTCCGTCTGGCCGTCTGTCTGGGGGTGATGGGCGGAGGAGAGTTTTAACTCCGTCTGCAGCTGTTTCCACATGGCTCTCCAAAATTTGGCTGTGAACTGAGTTCCTCGGTCCGAGACTACACTGTTTGGCAACCCATGCAGCCGGTAGACTTCTTTGATGAATAACTTGGCCGTTTCTTTAGCCTCTAAGGCCCCTGCACAAGGAAGAAAATGCGCCATTTTGGTGAGTAAATCTACCACTACTAGAATGGCTGTCATTCCTTGGGACTTGGGTAAATCAGTTATAAAATCCATGGATAGGTCCTTCCAGGGTTCGTGTGGGACAGGTAACGGTTGTAACAGTCCTGCTGGTTTTCCTGTTTGTGTTTTTGTCCGCATACAGACAGAGCAGGACTTTACATAGTTTTCAATATCCCGACGCATTTTAGGCCACCAAAAGTCCTTGGCCACGTTCTGAATGGTTTTGTAAATCCCAAAGTGTCCCGCCGTGACGGAATCATGGCACTGGCGTAGGATTCTGAGCCTTAATTCCCCTTCTGGCACATATCTGGCTGTTTTGAACCATAACAGTCCATCCCTCCAGTGGAAAGTTACTTCTGAGTCTTGATCTTGTCCCGTCTCCTGCCTATATGTTAGCATGTCTACATCTTCTTGTTGTGCCTTTTTGAGTTCCTCTTCCCATGAAGGCTGACACGATCCCAACGTTAATTTCTCTGGCGGGATCACATACTGAGGCTGGTCATCTGATTCACTTTCTTTGAATTGTGGCTGTCTGGATAAGGCATCTGCTCTCTGGTTTTTGGCTTGGGCATGATAAATAATCTTGAAGTTGAATCTAGTGAAGAACTGGGACCGTTTTATCTGTCTCTGGTTCAACTTTCCGGCTGTTTGGAGGCTTTCCAGATTCTTGTGGTCGGAGCGCACTTCAATCTGATGAGAGGCCCCCTCTAGGTATTGTCTCCAGTTCTCAAAAGAATCCTTGATGGCCAGCAGCTCCTTCTCCCATACTGTGTAATTCTTCTCTGCTGGCTTTAACTTCCTAGAGAAGTACGCGCAGGGGTGCAGCTCCTTTCCCCCTTGGTCTAATTGCAGAAGGACCCCCTGATGGCAAAATCCGAAGCATCTGCTTCCACGACAAAAGGGCGGGTCGGGTCAGCAAAGCGCAGAATGGGCTCGGAAGCGAACCTTCTCTTCAGCTCCTCAAAGGCCTTGGTGGCATTCTCTGTCCATTGAAACTTCTTCTTTCCCCTTAAGCAGTCAGTCAGAGGAGCTGTTAATTTGGAAAACCCTGGAATGAACTTTCTGTAATAGTTGGCAAACCCTAGAAACCGTTGTACATCCTTTTTGGTAACAGGCAGGCCCCAGTCCAATATACAACTTACTTTCCCTGGGTCCATCTCCACTCCTTCCGCTGAGATTCGGTACCCACGGAAGTCCAAAGACTTGAGGTCAAATCCACATTTCTCTAACTTGGCATACAAGTGATTCTCTCAGTCTCTTCAGCACCGTTTTCACATGCTGATCATGGTCTTCCTGGTTCTTTGAGAACACCAGGATATCATCTAAGTAACAGATTACATACGTGTCCAACAGGTCTCTAAACACGTCGTTCATGAACTTTTGAAAAACTCCTGGGCTTCCACAAAGCCCGAACGGCATGACCAGGTACTCAAACTGACCATAAGCGGTCAAGAATCCTGTTTTCCATTCATCTCCCTCTTTCATTCTGATCAGATTGTACGCTCCCCTCAAATCCAGCTTCGTGAAGACTTTTGCGGAACGCAGTCGGTCTAGCAGCTCTGAAATCAGGGGCAGCGGGTAGCTGTTAGGGATGGTGATCTGGTTCAATGCGCGATAGTCGTTACAAGGTCTGAGTTCCCCCCCTTTCTTTTTCACAAACGATAGTGGCGCTCCAGCAGGGGACTGTGAGGGACGTATGAATCCTCGCCTCAGGTTTTTATCCAGAAATTCCTTCAGGGCCTCCCTCTCAGTCTCTGTGAGCGAGTAAATTTTCCCCGATGGGATGCTGGCTCCTGGCATGAGATCAATCGCACAGTCGTAAGGGCGGTGGGGGGGTAGAGTCTCTGCCTCTTTTTCATCAAATACATCTTTGAATTCCTCATATTTCAGCGGCAGGGTCACTTGCTCGCTCTCCTGTGCTGCCACCGCCAAGGTGTTCTTGATTCCTTCAGGTTGACAGTTCTCCTGACAATACTGTGAGGTGAACCACACCACCGCCTCCTTCCAACTTATATTGGGTTCATGCTTTGCTAGCCAGGGCATTCCCAGAATCACCTCAAAGTTCGAGAGATCTGACACGTATAGCGAAATGAACTCCTCATACCCAGGGATTTGAAGTTTCACTTCCTCCGTGGCTTGTGTCACCCCTCCTGACTTCAGGGGTCTCCCATCGATGGTCTCCACAGATAGGGGAGCATCCAGTTTCCACCGGGAAATTCCATGACGCTTGGCTAGCTTTGCATCAATAAAATTTGTGGAGGCTCCACTGTCAATCAAGGCAGTAGAATTAAACACCACTCCTCTGGAAGTTGTAATCCGAATAGGTAAGACCAACACCCCTTTTGAGGGAGGTTGGATCGTTGGAGGGCCTTTATACAACGCGGCCCCCAGTCCACCGGCCTGCACGTGGACTGGGTATTCTAGTTTCCCGATGGCTTGGCTTTCCCCCCTTTCAGTCCACAGTCTCTGGCCACATGGCCCGGTCTTGAACAATAAAAGCATAAACGTTCTCGACGTCGTCTTTCCTTTTCTTCTTCTGACAATCTTGGCCTAGCCCCTCCTTGTCACTCAGTTGCATTACCTGCCATCCCTGCAGTGGAAAGGGCCTTGCTGCGGGATGCCGAGGCTGAGTATCTCGGGACCTCCTGCTTCTTTTCCAGGCGTCTTCCTTCCATCCGGTGATCTATCTGTAGGCATAGCCGGATTAGCCCTGGCAGGTTGGTGGGAGGGGTGGTCCTGGCCAGCTCATCCAGGATTTCAGCATTTAATCCACTCTGGTACATAAACATCAAAGCAGCATCATTATAACCCGTTTCCTGGGACAAAATTTTAAAAGCGTTAGTGTACTCGGAAACAGTACCTTTAGCTTGCTTCAGAGCGCCTAGCTGCCGCGCTACTGTTTCAGCTCTTTGCGGGTCTTGAAACATCTCGGTCATCTCCTGTATAAATCCTCTGTATCTTCTTAAGACAGTATCCTTTCTCACCAGATATGGAGTCACCCATTTTGCAGCTTCTCCCTCCAGAAGGCTAATCATGAAGGCGACTTTAGCCCCATCGTCTGGAAATTCTGTGTGCCTGACATCCAGATATAATTCACATTGAGCCACGAAAGTTGCCAACTGATCACTCTGTCCTGCATATTTTGGGGGCAATCCAATGGGAACCTTTACTGCGGCAACTGGAGGGGCTGTTCGCATCTGGTCTATCGTGGTCTTCAAGGCTTGATTATCCGTTTTCAACGCCTTGACGGCTGCTAGCAGGGCTTGGACATCCGTCTGCAAATCAGCTACCTTAGTCCTCAAGAGTTTCACTTCTTCCGTCTCAGAAGTGGGGTTCGTTCCCCCCCCTGCTCCCTTTGACATCTTGTCCCAGTCAAGTGAAGAGAGCGTTGAGGGTGATTGAGGTGGCTCTGTCAAGCTGTGAGGCCCAGGATGAGACTCAGGAACCAGACCAGGGGTTGTAAGTAATTCAGTTTTTATTAGAGTAATGTCCAAACAAAGACTGCGTCTTCTCATGAAGCAGTACAGAAATACAGGTCCTGCGGCATTGAGAGAAAGTTGACAGAGCAAGGAGCTGCTTCCCGCTTGTTCTTTAAGAAGGGGTCAAACGGGCGCGCAACCTTTCGCTCCTCCTTAACTGCCCCTCAGGTACTACCCGCCTTCCCCCCCTTCTCTCTTGTCTTTTCAGATGTCTTCGTGTGCGCGGCGAAGGGGGAAGCATCGGCCCCTCCTCTTCTGAAGTTTCCGATTCCAGTATGGGGGATGGGGGGGCTGATGGTAAACTGCCTCGCGGCTTTTCTGCCTTGGGCAGCCCTCCCTCTTCTCCCTCCTGTTCTGAGCCTCGGAGAAGGGGAGGCGTGGGGATGTCCAGGGACGATTCTGAAACTCCAAAGCTCTCAGGCTCTCCGTTGCTAAGCAACCCTATCTCTGGCATTTCCTCTGCTTCGTCTTCGCTCCACTCAGGCAAAGTTGTTCCCCCTCCTCCCTGCCCTCCGTCTGAATCCCCTTCTTCCAACCCCCCGGGACCCCAACTCTGCCTCCCGACAATTGGGTGCGGATCCAGCTGCTTAACCAGAGGTAAGAGAAGTGTATGGAAAGAGTGTCGACTATTAACAGGACTTGCTGGAGTTCCTGTTAATTACTGTCTAGAGAGCAATAGGGTTTTCTGGCATGCTGACACTTTCAAAATTCACTGGCCTGCAATACAGGGAAACTCACCTCTGAATCTGGCTGTGTATTCCAATAAGTGCCTGCATCTGCAGGAGGGTCCTGGAGCAGCAGAAGTCTTTTGCATGATTTATTATTATTGTTGTTAGTAGTAGTCACTTTACTTCATAAAAATGAACCCAAGGCAACATATAATAAAAAGATTAAAACCAATATAAAACTTAACACAAATAAAACGCTTTTTTTAAAAAAAAAATGAATGGATAAGGTTGTAGAACAACCGACAAGAGTCTGCTGCTTATGTCTGTTTTAATGTCTTCTTGCCACACTATACTTACCGTATATTCCGGCGTTTTTTTAAAAAAAAATGAATGGATAAGGTTGTAGAACAACCGACAAGAGTCTGCTGCTTATGTCTGTTTTAATGTCTTCTTGCCACACTATACTTACCGTATATTCCGGCGTATAAGATGACTTTTTAACCCCGGAAAATCTTCTCCAAAGTCGGGTGTCGTCTTATACGCCGGGTGTCGTCTTATACGCCGGAATATACGGGTACTTCGCCAACTGAGGCATTGCTGTCTTCTACAAGAAACAAAAGTGGGCGGGCCGAGGAAGGGCTCCCAAACTGACCCCGGAGACGCTGGGCGGGCACGTGAGTCTAAAACATTAAGTCTACGGCTGCAAACGCCGCCGGAGTATCGCCGCGCCTTACACCCTACGGGTGGTGCAGTGGTCCAAACACAACTAAGGGAGGAAGAAGCCAGCCAAGGAAGGAAGGAAAGGAAGGAGCGGAAGTGGTTCGCGCGCCTGCGCGTAGGAGGCGGGGGGGGCAGCTTGCGGCTGCCTGTGGTAGGGAGTTAAAAAAAAAAAAACCAACCACAAACCGGCTCGCCGCTGTGAGGAAAAAAGCACCGGGTGCCTTGGGCGGCGGTGGCGGAGCCTTCTCCTCCTCCTCCTCTCCGCTTCGGCCATGAGTGTCGCAGCGCTGGTATCTCCCGCGCCGCCGCCGCCGCTGCCGCCTCCGCCGCTGCCGCCTCCGCCGCTGCCGCCTCCGCCGCTGTGCTGCCCGCCAGCACGGGCCCCACCGCCGCCGAGAGCTTTGAGGAGGAGGAGCTGGACAGCCCCGCCGATGAAGAGGATGGAGAGCGTAGCGGCCGCGCGTGGGATTCTGACGAAGGTGAGGCTTTCTCCTTGTTTCTTTCCCGCCGATGACCGGTGGCCCCGATCCGGTGTCGCGCCGGCCTTCTCGGGCCAAGTTCTACCGGGCTTGCTGCCCGAGTCAGTGTGCCTGCGGGGGTGCCGTTCGGCCCTGCTTCGTCCTGACTTGAGAGTAGCCCCATGGAAACTAGTAGAGGTAGCTGGCTTAGTTGCACCAATTTCAGTGGGTCTCTTCTGAGTAGCGTCGGATGCAGCCCTAAGCACCGCCCGGTACCATTGGGTTTACTCTTGAGTCAGTGCGCACATAGGATTTTATCCAGTGTTAGTTCTACCCAGAGTAGACCTACTGAAACCAATGGGGCCTGTCTAACTGAGGCCCTTCAGTTGGTTTATGCCAAGTAAGGGCCGAACCCAGGAAAGTCTTCTCAAAAGTTGGGGGTCGTCTTATACGCCCAGTCGTCTTATACGCCGGAATATACGGTACTCTGTAGCAGGTATGGGGATCCTGTGGCCAGATGTTGTGGCCCCTGCCGAGAGAGTTGTAGTCAAGAGAGTTGATGGAGAAGATGGGAACTGGAAGTCTTAACAACATATGGAAGGTTCCCCATCCCTGCTCTATATGCATCCAGTTATGGCCCAAAGTTAAGTAGTCATGAAATGTGATGGGGTCTGTAATTTTCTAATTAATGTATGGCATGGCATTCACTCTGCCTGCCTATGCTCTCCTGGTGGGACTCTTTGGACTGTGGGTCTTGGCTTTCAACGTTCATATATTGTGGCTGAGGTATTATACCAGTGCATGTAGAGACAGTGCTCTGGTCCTATGATGTGCACATTGTGTTCAGTGTTGTCACATCCCTCTTTTGCCCCCCACCCCCCAGTAGTGCATTCTGTCTGCTGTTATATCAGAATGCCAAAGCTTAGTTTGATCTCCTGAGTTTGCTGACCTGGGGTATTAGTTATGGTCAGACAAAATTGTGCATCAGATGAATCGTGTAGCATCCAACAGACTGAAAGCCACTGTTAACAGAGTAGATCATACTAGATTAGATGGACTAGTGGTCTGAGTCTAAGTCAGCATTTTATATGTTCATATTTGTCACTCAATACTGTGGAATTTAAGTAATTGTCCTTCTAATCTGCTTTATGTGGTGGTGGTGGGAGGAAATATTTTAATTACCAATATTTTCTTATTTCAGGTGCACTTATAATGCCAACGAACAGGCTATTATCAGTAGGGCTTGGGAACGATCTGTTCTTGTAAGAATGGAGAGGGGGACTGTTCGTCTGGAATATAAATGGCAAGATAAAGAGAGAACAGAAGTCCAACCAGATAAGCCAGGGCAAAGACTGCTGTGGGTTTTCATCCACTTTCATGCATAATTCTAACCTGGGGTTGTTTTGTGACACGCGCAGTGACTGGGAATAGAAGCCGAGCAGGCCTTGGCTTGAGAATTCAGCATCTCTGAATGTTTCAGGTCAATTTGAGATAGTTTATTGGCAGGTGCCCAGTTGAATATGAGTATCTGACAGCTGGGAAGCCCTATAGATTGGGATAATGGACATTATGTCATGTTCATTTTGAGCTTCAATTTGGTATACTTTGACCATTATGGGCTGTGTAGCTTAACCTGAGTTTGATCTACTGAGTTTGCTGATGTGGGGTATTAGTTATGGTCAGAAAAAACTGTGCATAAATTATTTGATCTGGGAAACAACAAATATGCTGTTGCCGGTTTAAAAATAAAATCTTCCATTGTCAGGCTCCATGTGTAGAAGTAGAAACAGTTTTCTGTTTAAACCAGGGCTGGTATCAAGTCTCTGGTAGATGACCAAATTTAAATAAAAATAGTCCACCATTTCAGTAATAACAGCAAAAGGTTTAAAGAAATAGATACAACCCATGCGTTAATGACGTATCTGTTTTTTATGTACATTTATACATTTCTATGTGCTGCTCATGTTGTCCATAATGGGGAAGCCCCTATTGCAGGGTTGGGGGACCCCTGGCCTCTGGGCCAATCTTGGCCCACTAGGGGGTCAATGAGATTATATCACTGGGTAATGGGCAGCAGGCGGGTTCAGTCCTGCTGGGTGCTGCTTCCCTAAAGCGTTCTTTGCAGAATTAAACCATCTGCTCACCAGCTGGAGAGCAGAGAGAGGGAGTTTAATCCTGCTGGGTGCTGCTTTGTCAACCCACTCGCAGTGGGAAACTTGCTGGCGAAGCAGACCTGCACCCTGTGAATCAACTTGGACAGGTGAGTAGGATGGGCCACCTATCAGTCACCTGATTTCATAATTATGTAAGATGATTGACAGGTAGGTGGCTCCTCTCTGTCAGCATTGACCTGTGGGGTGGGAGGAAATAAAGATTTGGTCTTTATTTACAATTACAAGAAGGCAACAGTGTTTCTGTGACATCTGACCATTGAGTGACGGAATCCATTTGTCTGGCAAAATACACTTCTGGACTCTGATCTGCTGTCTGGAGAGTACAGTGGCTCTTGATAATACAGAAGCTGGTCGTCCTTGGTTTAGAAGCTATGGTCTTGTCTCATAGAGATAACTTAAACTTTAATTCATCAGGTAATGCCAAAAAGATAATCTTGTGTTTTGAGAAGTTCCACTTTCTCTAAATGTGGTTTTGGGTGTCCTAGGTTATAACTGTGTAGAATAATAAGTGATAGAAAACATAGCTGAAATAATTGTGGAATTCAAATGGATGTAGGTGTGTGGTATAGACTGAATTTTTAAATGTGAGCTGTTGATTAAAGTGACTGTCTCTTCTGGCTAAGATTTAAGGAGGAAAATATCCTAAGAAGTCAGAGAGCTTAACACTTACAAGGAAGAACAGAGCTCAAGCGTTTCCATACTTGTTTTCTTGACTAGCATGTGAACTCAGATTTAACACTTTTTGAGACACTGTCAGCTTACTGACTTAATTTGTGACTATGGAGTTCATGACTTCAGTTGTTTGAACAACACTGCAAACTAGTAGCATACTGTGAAAGCCTATAGTTACGTAAACATTGAAACTTGTTCATGTCACAAATGAGCACAGGCTGGGGACGGACTACCAAACTCGTGGTAAGCAAATGCTGTGCGTGTAGATGGTTCCAGGGTCAGTCCCTGGAATGTTTAGTTTGAAATGGATCAGGTAGCAAGTGATGGGAAAGAGCCCTGCCTGAGATTCTGGAGAGCTGCTGGTGCCTGTTAGAATAGCTAAGACAACTAGTGTAGTGTTGTAGTTAGAGTGTCGGACTGGGAGCTTGGAGACCAGGGTTCAAATCTCCGCATGACCATGAAGCTGACTGGGTGGCTTTGGGCCAGTCACTGTCTCTCAGCCCAGCCCTATCTCAGAGGGTTGTTATGAGGATAAACTAGGGAGATTTGTACTCCACCTTGAGCTCCTAGGAGGAAAGGTAGGATATAAATGTAATAAATAATATTACTAGGCTAGGTGGACTAATAGTCTGACCTAGGGTAGAGATATGCTTACTGTTCTGCCTGTTCCAGTGCATCTCCACCTCTCTTTTCTGAAAGCGGGGGCACACGACACCTACTCCTTTTTACTCTAAAAACCTGTTCGGATCAGCTTGAATGCATTTTTTTAAAATTCAGCTTCAGGCAGATTTAGCAACTGATTGTTAGATCAACCTGTTCGCCTTCCAGGTGTGGCCAGTGAAAATGCTTTGCTGCAGACTTGGGCAGAGACAGTGACTGGCCCAATGTTTTGCTGTGGGCAGTCCTGAAAGGCCTGAAGTCAGCAGTGGGGAAGGGATGTGTGTCCAGCTGAGGGCAGAATTGCTTCAAAATGCAGCCAGAACTATTTGCTGCTTTTCACTAGTGTGCCCATAGTCCTAGTGTAAGCAGCTTCTTATGTTCCTGTCTACAAAACCTCCAAATACAGTGAAGGTTTGAACTCAACATGCAGTGTAGATACCTTGAATGGCGTTGAAAATGTCCTGCGTTTTTTTAAAAAAGATTGCTCTAATTCTTCACTCTTAGATGTGCACTCTAGTATCTGTCTGAATTTACTGTGATTTTGCTGCTGTTTTTAAGCCAACTTATTCTCTGCTTTTCTGTGGATTTTAGTGAAACTTTGGTGTTCACGTGATATCTTTGAATTTAATAATTCCAATCCAGTGGTTGTCAAACTGGTTTGGGGAGTTCTCAAGTTCCTTTGTTAGCTCAGGTGAACGGTGAGGAACTTGTGCCCCTCCAAGTGTTGTTGTTGGATTAACAAATTCCCATCAGCCCCAGCCAGCATGGCCAATGATCAGGAGCGATGGGAGTTGTAGTCCAGCAACATCTGGAGAGCAACAGGTCCCCCATCCTGATTTAGGAGCTTGTTATGGTAGATGTGGATATCATTGCTGTAATCTAGCAAGAGTGGTCTACATGCAGTTTGTTTCTCCCTGGCTTGGCTCCCTTTTACTGGTTTCCCACATTCATCACCTGAGGCTGGGCATTCAGTTCCCATTGCTGGGTTGGGACTATGCGCACAGCAGCAAACTTGCTTGGTGTCATTGGTTTCAACAATAGTAACTTGCCATATGGAAGGACAATGCTGCATAAAGGTAACTGGACATTGGGAGGGCTAAGAGCAAAGCATATTCTTGCAGTAGCAGACATCTTTCTGTACACAGCTTCTAAATGCTATCAGTAGGCTGCATAATATATATTTAGGTACATTGACAGAATAAATATATAGTTTAGTCCATAATATTTAATGATAAAATAAGTAATAATCATGAATGCTGATTCACAAGACAGGCATGCATACTTTAATAGAATGCAAAAGGAGTATTTTACAATCTCAGGGAATTATGAATCATAATAGTATTAATAAACATTAATAGTTCTGCTCTTAAAGTGATCAAGCATTGCATAATTCAAACCTTTATTACAGTAATTAATCATCTAATATCTGAACAGGTAGCCTACTTGAAGTCTTACTTTCTTGCCTTCAGTTTGGCAAACTTATTAAATTGTAATAGTTAAAGAACAACAAATTGTCAAAAAAAAATTGTCAAAAGCTTCCCCAGCAAACTTACTTTCTGCTGAGAGCATAATTAGGTGGTTAATCTTTCTTACCCTATGGTAGATATTATTTACTGAATTTATTATTTGCCTTACTCCGAAGCGTCTGGGTGCTATACTGTCAAAATTAGTTAAAACATCCAATATGATCAAGAACAACTCTAAAATAAATAGAAGACAAACAACGACAGCAAGATAAACAAAAACGAAAAGAACTACAAAGTTCATTTCCCCCTACAAGCATGAACATAAACTTCACCAAATTAATTGAAACTAGAAGTAGCTGATGTTAACACCATTAACTGATAAACATTTATTGGAAGGCCTGGGGATTAGGCTCATGCTGAAGAGTTGTTAAAATAGGCACCAGGCAAGTCTGTTCGGGGAGAGCATGCCACAAGAGGGAGGCCACTGCTGAAAAGGCCCTCTTCTCTTGTTGTCACCCTTCATACTTCAGCAGGAAGGGGCGCTCCATCTCCTTTTTCAGTTTCAGCTTACTTGAAGGTATGCTTGCAACCGATATGGGGATGTAGCTGAGCAGTATTCTTAGAGCAATGCATATTGGTAGAAATAGATTTTCTAGGCCTTTGGTGTATATCTGGCTACAGGCAATCAGGGTGCAGTTTTTTTGCCATGGCTGTCTCACTCCCCCCTCCTTTTAATTTTAACCATGAGCCAAAGCTCTTCAAGCATTACTTTGTAGTCCAGATGTGTTGGATATGTGCCACTGAGCGCAAGTCACAATTACTTTTTCATCTGCATCAAATGGCTCATCTGTAGGGTGCTAAAGCTTCTTGCAGTGAGTGTTTGGGATTTGGTCTGCTCTAGTTTCTTTTGTCCTTCAATAATTTGTAATCCTCAGGCAAGAAACCACTCTAGCTCATCTGTAGGGAATAGGCTGCAGGGTGGTAAAAGCTTGCAGTGGATGTTGGGCATCTTCCTCCCTCTTCCCTCCCATTCACAGCACTATTGCTTGTTGATATTTCGTTCTTGGGCAAGCAAGTGCTGCAGCGTCCTAGCTCAATCAGAAGGAATTCTGGGAACAGCATTCCTATTTGACTTTGAAAGCCACTGCCCTGAAGGTCAAAGATGAAATAATGAATGGACACCTTGTTTGTTAGCAAGTGCCTTGAAGGTAAAAGGTGAAAGTGTAGATGGGCACAACCTTGCTTGTCCCACTAACGTTAGACAACTTGAGCCAATATGTTGAGGGCCCTCAGCCTTATGAGGCAGTTTACCCCTTCGTCTCCCCTTTCTGTACCCATGTCGGGTTAAAGGAGACTGGTGCCAGTGCCCTTCTTCCCCAGCCAACACCATCAAAGCTTGACAGATGCTACTATCCTTCTGGCACACGCATGCACACACAACTTCATCTGTTGCTGCATGCGAGGACCTTTGGTCCAGGGTTAGTGTGTTCAAATGATTTCCCAGAAATGAGAGAATGCACTGGTAAGATGAACAAAATATGTAGTATTTCATTCTTTATAAGCCTCTTACTGTTTGTATTTATGTGCCATGTAAGTAAGTTGCTTAATCTTAAACTACTAAATGGCAAACAGAATTGGCCGGATGTTGAAGAATGCCCCCCGCCATGTTTGTGTTGTTAATGTTACTTGCCCACTGTCTCTGCTCTAACAAATAGTAAGTGTAAAACGGAAATCCTGAATAAATGACTAATATCTGTTTCTTGTTTCTAGAGTTTACCTACCTCGGATAACACTAGCTCAGATTGGTAGCTGTCAAGGGGCTTACGGCATCTCTTCTCTGAAAAACTTCAGAAAGAACACTGGTGAGAAGCTTGTTTATGTTTTTAAGTTATTATTCCAGCAGACTTTTAAATAATTGCTGTAGTTTCTAAAATGCCTCTGAACATTCTTCATAAATCTCCTTTGGTTAACATGGTGGCTTCAACTTTGTGCTCTGCTTTGGGCTTTTTCATGGAACTCTGTAAAGGAATTTTGAAAACTCTGCATCCATTTAAGGTTCTGTGATCCAGGCAGAGGAATATGAAGGAGTGCTTGTGTGATGTGGCTGTGGCCTTTTGAGTACTGTTGGATCAAAGTGATATTGAGTGCATGTGTTTTTTGGCTTATAATTGGTACAAAAAATGATTGTCTTATATAGAGAGACACACTGCGTTCCCTGGAATAACAGATTTGCTTTTGTAATCTTGTGTGCACCTTTCCAGTAATTGTCTCCAGGGCAGCATACATACAGAATTAAGATAATTTATAAGCAGTAAATGCTGTCTGTCTTGTATCCCTCTGAAACTGCTTACCAGTTTGCTCTCATTGACTTCCATAGTGTGTTCATTTATTTAATTATTTGATTTATACAAGGCTGGCTCCAAAGGGCGGCCAGGTGGAGCCTTGGCCAAGGGCCACTCTGCTCCCCTTCTGCGATCCATCGCAGGATCGCTACCGCGGATTGCCCACCATTCCCTTGCTCAACCTACCTTTCTCGGCTGTGTTTTTTTGGCTGTGTGTGCTGTGCGCGCAGGGCTGCCCTTAACCAAGATGGTGGCCAAGGTTTCCCTAAGGGGCTGAAGCATCTGCCACCATCTTGGTTGATGACACGCATGCATGCTATGCGTGCACATCCCTGCCATCAACCAAGATGGCAGCAGAGGCTTCATCCCCTTAGGAAAACCTTGGCCCCCATTTTGGTTAAGGGCAGCCCTGTGCATGCAGCTGCAAAACACAGCCAAGAAAGGTAGGTTGAGCGAGGGAATGGCGGGCGATCCGCTGTAGCGATCCTGCTGCGAATCGCAGAAGGGGAGCGCCAGGGCCTGGGGCAGGCTAGTGCCCAAGGACCCCAGCATGCCTGGGGCCGGCCCTGGATTTATATCCCACCCTTCCTCCCAGCAGGAGCCCAGGAAAATTATCACTTCATTTATCTTTCAGTTTTACATAACTAGCTCATGGATTTGGGATTTCAAAATAAAGGACTTCCCATTGCATCTTAGTAATCAGCTGTAAGGCCGAATGATTTATTAGTGTTTTGTCACATTTGTATTCCATCCTTCATTAAAGGAACTCCACGGATATGGAATTATCTTATTATTCTTAAGTTAAGCAGAGAGACTTACCCTAGGATTCATGACTGAGTGTGAATTTGAAGCTGGAATTCATGTATCACTGTGACATGCAAATAGCTGAGCCAATGGATGTCATTAGTGCTGGGGGGCACATGCCTGAGTCTGGGACTACAGAGACAATGCAGATGTGCTTACATGTTGGTGACTCTAGACCCAGTTGTAGAATTTTGGGTGCCTGAGATATGGTTGCGTTACTATTATTGACTGAAGCCCAGAGCTAGGCATTCTTCTAAATATCTCAGAAGTATATGAAGATTCACCCTGATTGTCACTTGAGTGAATTTTTAGATAATTCAGAGAGGACAGAACCATATATTTTAAAGATTGTTTTAACCTCCTTCCATGACTCTGTAGAGTAGCCTCATAGCCAGCTATACCAGTCACAGAGATCTGGCTATGAGACTGCTCTTTGGAAGTTCTGGGCCTGGAGCATATATTGCATTCTCCATTTTCTGTTGTTCTATGTTTATCTGTTCATTAATGAACACACTTAAACATATTTCTGGTACTGACAATTCTCAAATGTTTTACTCTATAACAATGTAAGACACATTAATATATCTCTGCCAAGCATGTGGGTGATGAATCTGTGGCCCTCCAGATGTTGCTTAACTAAAACTTCCATAATCTCTACCCATTGTCCATGCCTAGAACTTGTATGAAAGAGTGAATTTATACCCAGGGCATGTCTAAAAGCACATTGCAGTAAATTTGCAGAAGCTAATCAGGTGGAAGACTGCCTGGGAACCCTACATTCTCTACCTTGAGTTCTGTCACGAAACAAAGGTAGGCTAGAAATATAATAGCTTCATAGTGCTCATTCAGGAACTGTCAGTGTATGAGAAAAACTGTGCTATGGAATTATGAATTCAGAGTGCAAGTGTTAAGGAGGTCGCTTTAACTATTTCTTTTATTTAAAAGTTTTACATACTGTCCTATTTAAAAATTTCAGAGCAGTTAACAAAATAGCATTAATGCAATAATAATAAAGCAATAATTAACATCAGCATATAAAGCATTTAAACAACCATGAAAGATAAAACATCTGTGACTTATAAAGCCTGAGAAAACAAAACAAAAATACTTTGTCTAAAAACCAACAAGTTGGGTAAGCCTCCCTGGGAAGAGAATTCCATAAGCGTGACACCACAGGCAAAAAAGCCCTTGCTCATGCCACTACCAGCCTCACCCTGCATGGTAGGGGTTTCCAGGAGTGCACCTCAGATGCTAATATTAGTACTCAAGACAGGTTGATGTGAGTGAAGATGGTCCCTGAGTTATTTGAATCCTAAACTTTGTACAGTGGGGTTGGGGGACCTTAGGCCGGGGGCCAAATGCGGCCCTCTGGGCCTCTCTGCTTGGCCCTTGGGACTCCCCAGGTCACACCCCTCACAGGCCGTGCTTCACACTATGTCTTTCTGCCTGGCTGGAATGTGTCCTTGTACTCTCATATTGCCTCTTGTTTGTCTGGATGGAGGGTAGAGAGGAGTGTGTAAGGGTGTGTAGAAACTGTTGTACTGTGCAGAGATAAAATTTTCATTGTTCCACCCACTTTTGCCTGTAGCCCCATCCACCATGGGCATGTGGCCCTTGGAAGGTTGCCCAGAAGGGAATGCAGGGCGTGGGCTGAAAGAGGGCCCCCACCCCAATATAGGGCTTTAAAGGTTGGTGTGAACACTTTTAATTGTGAGAAATGGATGCCAGTGAAGCTCTTTTAAGTTCTGGTAAGATATATTCCCAATGACCAGTACAATGGCTGCATTCTGAACTAACTGAAGTTTTTGCGCCGTCTTCAAAGGCAGCCTCATATATAGTGCATTGCAGTAGTCTGTTCTCTTGGTTATTTGTGAGCATGAATAATTCGCAGTCAACTCTCTCTACTGAGGAGGAAATGACCGCTGGCACACCAGTATGAACTGTAAAAAGGTGCTTTGTGCCACTGATGCCACTTGGGCTTCTACCAACAAAGCTAGATCAGTGAATATCTTCAAACTGAGGTGGTAATCCATCAATAACAGCTGGAACACTACCTCCTTATATAACTCTCAAAGTTCACAGTTTATCCCACTGTCCAAGTTACCACACTAATGAATGTGTATACAGTAGGACCCCACTCATACGGCGGGTTACGTTCCAGACCCCCACCTAAAAGCGAAACCTGCTGAAAAGCGGAACTCATTCAATAGAATGACACCCAAAAAATGCCGTAAAAGCGTAACAAGCGCCGTATGAGTGGGGCCTTACTCTAATTGAAAGCTACTGTATTAGCGGAACGCCGAAAAGTGGGCCACCGAAAAGCAAGGCCCTACTGTATCTGTTTATTTATTTATTATTTAATTTAATTTATATACCGCCCATTGCAAAAACACAGCACTATACGCTTATGCTGTATAGCAAACCTTCACATTCTAAATATTTTATTGGTATGTTTCTACACTGTGACTAGCTAGTATTGTTCCTTTCCTGGCATTCTTTCGACCTAGGACTATAAATGCACAACCCTTTTGTATCTATTAAGTACTAAAAATAGCCCTACTTGTAGTTTGGACTGTAATTATGCTAGTTTTCAATTGCTCACATGGGATAAGATTTATTTTTATGGTACATAATCTGTCTTCCTTTAATAATAAAAAGTTCACAGTGTTGTACATATTTCACTGGTAGTACTATGATACAATTCCTGAATAGACCTTGAACTAAAACAATTTTTAGCTATTGGCTTGTAGCATAGCCTTGAACAAATCACTTCATCCCTTTATTTGGACTCCTATTCCCCCCCCCCAACACTTATTTTTCCTGTGTGTATCAGTCTTGCCTTGGGGACTCCAAACTCTGTAGCACTGTGATTCTCAAAGTGTTTGGATTGTTAGTCACTGAGTCCTCAATCTGTTCTGGGTTCAGTACATGTTTGGGGAGGGTGTGGGGATTGTGTGTGGGGTCTTTTTTTTGTGAAACTGAAAATCTTTGTGCTGATGGAATGAGTTAGTTGGATACCGCCCAATGTTTCTGATGCTGCACAATCTCCCCTTCCCAAGTGTTACAGATGGCTTTCACTGGTTTTAAAGGGGCATATAAGGCAAATTTCCCCCTGGATTGTGTTCAATGCTATAGGGGCACACAGATAGCAAATAATGGTTTTTTGTTTTAAGCCCCAACCCACCCATTTTGGGACAAGTTTTACAATAAATAATTAAAGAAAATAAATTCACGTTTTGAAAATACCTTTAAAATTACGTTAAAGACAAAAGTGAAAAAGCAAGCTAATGTAAGTTGGCAGATGGATCCAATGCACACCTGAAGAAAAAGGATTTATTCAGATGAACGCTGTTCCACTGGCATTGCAAGGTACTTTTAAACAATAAAGGTTGCAGGCCCATAAGTCATCAATGTGCACATGCAACATTATATTTCACAATTAATTTCCCATACAGATACTGCTCCAAAATCGATTCCTCTTCA
Organism: Rhineura floridana; assembly: GCF_030035675.1. Classification (NCBI taxonomy): domain Eukaryota; kingdom Metazoa; phylum Chordata; class Lepidosauria; order Squamata; family Rhineuridae; genus Rhineura; species Rhineura floridana. The sequence continues at coordinate 23,633,254 of NC_084482.1, forward strand.
GTTACTCCATTCATAAGCCCCTCCTGAAATTGAATTAAAAATAAATAGGATGCACATCACGATTCCCTTTTGGTGGAGGAGGGTGCAGGGATTCTTACTATATGAGGTGGCCAGTGGGTGGTCTGTCTGTGTATTTGCTTCAACCAAAGGCAAGCTGAGGTTGTGTCCTTTTCTCACTGGGCTCCTGGGTAAACAGGGGACTTGTCAGCAGCAGCACCAATGTGGGCAATCGCCAAAGCAGCATCCAGGGCCGGTCCAAGCAAGCATAGGCCACAAAAAAGGGTCATGCGAGAGGCAGTGTCAGAGCAGTCCAAGATTGGGGCCCAATTGGTCCATGGGCAAAGAGAAGAGGCAGATTCTCCAGGGCAGTCTGTGGTCTGGTTTGGAGTCAGAAGGAGAACAGATAGCAGGCAGAGCACAGTGCTGGTACATAAATGTTCCAGTAGCTCTTCTAGCCCAGCACCTGATATTTTGAGCTGGAGCTTCTGGAAACATACCCCGCCTGAACTGACTCCTATCAACTCCCCTCATCCAGAGGTTTTCTCAAGAGGAGGGTCTTACTCTGAGGAGACCTTTACTCTTGAAGAGTCCTTGCCTGTAATTGGGCACTTCTTCGGATGGGCTGAGTTTCCATCTGGCATTTGAGGTGCTGCCTCTCTCTTGGGCTTGGGACCCATTTGGCCTCAAAGTCAGAAGCCAAACTTACCCTGGGTATGGACAGCCCTTCCTAGGCCTTGTCCCAGGACCCTGGCTCCTCTCCCAGCAATGGAGCTTGACCCAGGGCTTGGTGTAAGGCCAGATCCTTTGGCTCAACCACTGCTGAGGACTCCCCCGGCTGAGGCATGGCATGCTGGATCGGGCTAACGGGCCATCTAGTCTTGCATCTTGTTTTCCACCGTGATGGACAGTACAGAAATCAGCAGAAGTTAATCAAGGCTTGTATGAATGGGTGCACAGGCACATTGTGTAAATTAAGCAATGAATGATGTCAGATGACCAAAACAAGGCATTGCTAGATTTGGGTAGGCTCTCTTCAGTGAGATGCAGACTGTCAGAAATGGAGCACTAAGTGAGAACAGGAATGGCAGATCACTTTGTGCCCTGGGGACTGTGTTATCCCTTGAGAGGTTATCAGTGGTCCGTTTGCACGAAAACAAAACTTTCAATGGAGATAAGTAGGGCTGAAAAAAGTGTTTCAGATTTCTGCACAACGCTATCTGATCTTATGTGCCGCCTGCACTGGGATTAAAAAATGTGTTTGAATGTTTAGGAGCACGAAGCTAAGAGCCAAACTACATGTTACATACAATTGTGTGTAAGTTAAAAACAACAGCTAATAACAATAAGGGAAAGCAGCTGAAGAGGAAACTCAGTAAAGTATACCCTCATATCCTACTGGTGCTGTGCTCAAGACCTCAGACTCCAGCAGCTGCTTCTGGTTAAAAACAACAATAATGCCAGGGAGGGAAGGAACTCTGTGCTTAAAAAAAAAGAAAAAGCACTTTTCAATAAACTTTTACATTAACAGGTAGGATAAATATGTAATTTAGACTCCAGTGTGCCACATACACAGAACTAACATAGTGCGAAAAAAGCAGGGCAAATAGCTTAAGCTGACTTGTAGCATGTGGCTTGGCTCATTGCACAGGAGAAAGCAAAAAGACAAGAAAAATTCCTTCAAGGTCCCTAACCTTCTGACCTTGGGGAAAATCAGGTCTGTCTTGATTGCACGTGGTGATCGGTCAGATCCCAGAGGGAAGAAAAAACGGGTGAAAAGTCAGTGTTCTGCAACATAAACAATATCCACTAAGGATATTGATCAGAAGTCATCAGCCATAGCTGCAGCTCTCTAATGAAACACAGAACTGTGATGCTTATGTGCCTCTTTTGTGTGCATTAAATGCATGGCAGATAGGCAGAAGTATTCTTGTCATGCTTGACAGTCAATTGGAGCCTGATAGTTGCTGCTGCTATTTTTATTACTTTTGTCCTTTTGAGTTTCTCAGGATTTGAACAGGAATCTCTGGTGATGTCGGTTCACAGATTGGGAACTTTGGAGATGGTTAGTTAGATGGTTAGACACATCTCTTCACTCTGGCCTTTGATACCAAAGATGTATAATTTTAGGACCCACCCTATTTTGTGATTTTAGGTTGTTTTCAGTTGCTCTTAATGCTATATTTTAGAATTGTTGTGACCTGCCCTGAGACCTTTGACTAATGGGTGGGTAATAAATGTTATTAACAAATTTAGCAGCAGAGATGTAGCATATCAAATCTTTTTGAGCTTGCTGCTGGTTACTCTACTGAAGCTAAAGATGAGCAAGTAAATTAACTTCTCATGTTGGCAGGCGATTAAACATAAAAAGGAAAAAACATTGCATTGCAAAATGTACTTGTTCAAACTGGTTGTAGCGTGGCGTGCAGCTTTCAGTGAGTGACTAATGCATTTTGTAAGAATTTGTTAAATGCTTTCTTTTGCAAAATGTTGACAGCTGATATGAAGCGATGTGTTTGTAGAAGGCTTGGACATAACTTTGCTGGATGGAACTGTACCCAGGAAGGTTTGTAGCTTCTAACCCTTGGATTGTGAGAGTTGCAATCCAGTGCACACTTACTTGAAAGCAAACCCCATTGAACTAGGTGGCACTTAATGCTGAGTAAACTTAGTTGGGATCTGCACACTTTTTGAAGAGAGAAATGAAACATATAGAAACTCCTGTGGGTCAATGAAGACAAAAGCTTTTTAGGCATTAGGACTAAAAGTATTTCCTTACCTTGTATTTGGCAATTCTGTATGTGTGCATGCACTTTTTTCAGAATTCAGTCAATTCAGTTTAAATTATACTACAGTAGGGCCCCGCTTATACAGCGGGTTCAGTTCTGGACCCCCGCCGTAAAGCGGAAAACGCCGTAAAGCGGAACCCCATTGACTTTAATGGGCCGCGTTGCGTGAAAATGGCACAAAATGGTGCAAAAGGGGGAAAAAAACCTTTAAAATGGAAAACGAAAGCCACTGTATCAGCGGAACACCTTAAAGCGGAACACTGTAAAGCGAGGCCCTACTGTACCGACAGATTGCAAAATGTACAGGTGCTGTGGCTGTATTCACAATCAGTAGCAGCTGCAGCTGCACTCTTGTTACTGAGTAAAGGAATAAACTTGTGGGATTCTCCCCTTGGAAGGCATCATGTATAATAGAACCAGTTTAACTTCCTCCGAATTGTCTGTACTGCTAGAAAGGGAGTTCGCAATTGGAAGCTGGTGCATTCTGGCTGTGCCTGTAAGTCATGTGACTGCAGCTCCACCAAAGGGTCTAAATTGTCAGTTCATTTGTTGGATCAACCAGTCACTTGCTGAAGGCACACAGATCCTGGGAGCTAGAATCTCCTGTAGCTAGGTGCTGTGGGCAAACAAGTACTGCAGGTAAATATTCTATCTCATTTCTGCCTTTGTGTCTTAATCCTTAGATTAGTGCCTGTCTAAATGCTTTAAAGTTTAACAAAAACTTAGCTGACTTTTCATGTAAGTCAGCATGCTAATGTTATAAAACTTTTTAAAAGGTAAAGCACCGCTTATTGATTGTAATTTAATAGCTTTAGTAATTAACTTTATACCTCCTTTCCATTTGGGTTTTAATTAACTTGTCTTTTTGCAAATCTGACCTAATAATTTCCCTTTCAAAATAGGTACAAACCTGTCTCTTTTCCTCTTAACCTTCTTTAAAAAAAAAAAAAAAGTCTGCTTCTTTTGATCAAGTAGGGCAAGTAGTTTTAATAAAGTGAACTGTAGAATTATAAATCTCTTGCAGATACTTTCTTGGCAAAAAGTGTAGTATCCCAAGAACTGTAATATAGCACAGAGTTTTTAACACTCTAGTTAACTTTGCATTACCTTTTCTGAGTTGTTTGGACTTGCTTCTAGTGAAAAGAAGACAATTTGTGAAGTTAAATTGAGAAGATAGTTCTCCATTTCCAATTTAGAAGGACTCTCCAAAGCAAGAAAATGTGCATGTCATGCCAGATCCTGCTATTGCCAGTTGTAAGAGAGGGAATGCTATAATGCTGAAAGTGAGCTGACTCTCTTAAGAAATCCCTAACAGATGTGAAGCGCTTGCCTTTATATGTAGGTCAGAAATCTTATGCATGCGTTTGGGGAGAGCAGCTGAACTTTGCAGGTTCTGAGCTAACAACATCCAAATGTACAAGTGCCTTCAGCAATAAGAGTTCTACTGGCTTCAGTGAGGGGTTTTTCCCCTCCCCAACTCCCCAAATGCTGCTCATTAGAGGGTGAGGCTTTTGGATAAAAGCACTGTTGTAACACTTCTAAGAGTGTTTCTAATGCAAATAATCCATTAGAATTTACCAACGGGAATGTTAGAATAGGCAAATCAGTTTGCACTATGACTTTGGTATTGCTGCATTGCTAAACTGATCTCTGCGCAGTAATTTAAAAGTTGCAATAATAGGTGTTTCTTTGCAGCAATGATGTCCATAGTCTGAACATAAACTCTAGGTGATACTTCGTGAATGATAAAATATTTTGAATACAGAAAGTTATTCATGACAACATAAACCTATGACAGTCCCTGTAGTATTCCTATATTGTACTTTAGATATTGACTTTAAATCTGATATTGTATTGAGTGGAAATAACAAAACTATACCTTTGTAAGCATAACCACGGTAGGGTGTGCTGTTGTACAGAATTCAGGATTTGGTTTAAAGGGATACCAAATTACTGCTAGTGGAATCTGAATTGTTTGCTGACTGAAAACAGTCCTTGATTTGCTTTTCTCTTCCCTTTTTTGCATTTTATTCTAAGACTTTAAGCCTTGGAACACAGGAGACTTGTTTTCATGTTTTGGAATTTCTATACAGTATCTAGATTTACAGGGCTTTATATAAATAGCACATTTTTATTCCTGCTGCTGTACACAATGCTGGTTACATACCACCCCCACCAGAGTTAGTACAGGGCTTGCTATCTAAAGACCATTTCACGCATTAAGACTTTTCTATGCAGATACTAACTTAGCACTGGAAAAACCATGCATGCTGCTATAAGTGACAAATACAGATGTACCTGTTTTGCTGTGCAAGGGGGGGAAAGTCAGGTTTTGATAGGATTTTCGAAGGATCGCTGAGGGAGTTGGCAGCAGACAGCTTGGAGGCTAAGGTGCTATCATGATTTAGGAGGGAAAATGTGGAAGTGGATTTTTTGAGGAGGATTTTGAAGGATGTGGTAGCACTGGTGAAATGGATAGGGCAGGGTTGGGAGGCTGTTCCAGGTGCAGTACAAATAACAGCAGAAGATACGAAAGTGAAAATTAGAGCTGGGAACCCAGAAGATGAGAATAAGGGGCTGAGAGCCTTAGAGGCAGTGCACCAAAAACAAGACGGAAAGTAAAAAGGGGCAGTCCAGAAATAAGGGAGATCATGATAGCAATGAGAGACAAAAATCGTTATTTTTATCTTTTCTTCCCCCCCCCCCCCATATGGTAGTTAACATAGGTTGCTAACAAATCCTCTTGAGTGGCTCAAATTCCCTGGGCGATCCCACTACTCAGGGAAATGAACCCCTTGCCCTGCAGGGTACTCTGCTGACTCAGCCAAGATTTTCTTAGGTTTCCTCCTTGTGTGACTGACTTACCTAATCATACGTTTTCAGCTAAGGCTAGAGACAGATGAGAGTTGAATGTAATTTGAGGGTGGCATTGCTTCCCATAATGTACAGCATGCAACATTCCTCCCCCTCCCCCGGTCATTGCTAGTTAGACAAGGTTTGCATGCTTTGAAATTATATGAACCCTTGACTATTGGGACTGAGGTACTTACGATAGGAAGCAGACCTGTTGATCGGGGCAAGTCATCCTTTAAATCCTATCTGAACAGTGGGGACCATGACACACTTTTTTTAGATGAAAAGGGATGCCACGAGTGCAGTTGAAACCCCCCATCTCCCATGGCATACCTCCTTACTACCGTCCATCATCTCTACTTCTTCCCAGCTGGGTTGTGATACAAGAGGTGAGCATGGCTGGAAAATAGTGCCCGAAGGAAGGAGGTGGGTGAACTGAGTTATGGAACAGTTCAGCTTCTCTTACTGCACACTCCTTTTCCTCTTAAAGTTGGGCCTCCACAAGCACTCTGTGTATGTGTTTGGAGTAGTCCTGGATTTAACAAATGGGTCTGTTGCTGTCAGTTTGAGTATTGGAGGCAAATACAGAATGAGTGTTCAACAATGATCAGTGTGCGCTCTCTCTCTCTCTCTCTCTCTCTCTCTCTCTCTCTCTCTCTCTCTCTCTCTCTCTCTCTCATGGTCTTCATCTCTGAAAAAAATGATCTGTTTATATAATCTAAGACTGCATACATGCCATAGATTTAAAGCATATGGCTTCCTCCAAGAATCCTGGGAACTGTAGTTTGTTAAGGGTACTTGGCATTGTAGCTCTGTGAGGGACAAACTACCGTTCCCAGGATTCTGTGGGGGAAGCCATGTGCTTTAAATGTACTGTGGGGATGTGACTTTTGCTTTCTATTTTGCAGTTCAGCATAAAATATTAGGTGTTCCCAGATGGGCTTTTTTGTTGCAAATGGGTGGTTTTTTTCAGTGTGCACAATTGGCACGCAAGCATTCCATTTATTAGTTTTAGGTTTTTCATAGGTATTCTGCTGTTCCCCTCCACACCAGTGGTCTATCCTTGGAATGTTTCTAGGTTGTCTTTTCTGGGAGCCCTCCTCTCAAGCCACTTCTTCCCTGCCCTCCACTACCTTTTCCCATTTTGGACATGGACACATCTAAATTAACCACCAAGAACCACCACTTCGCTGATTCCCAAAATAACCCATTTCAACCTTGGTCTTCTACTCCAACATAGCAATAAATTATTTGACTATTTTTATTTAGGAATTCAGATAATCACAACTTGTGTATTTTGGCTGAGCTAAGAGGATAGGGGAAAAAAAACCCTCAATGCAAAGTCTGTCTGTAGGTCCACTGCACGATCCAGCATGTTTAGAACCTCATCTCACCTTCACACTGTTTACTGAGAGACCAGTAACATATGTGTGGTAATGCAACTTCCCCATAAAGTGTGACTCTGTGTTTAGTACTGTTGGAACCATCTGACAATCTTCGCACTGTTGCACTGCATCCTCTCGCTGTTGGTTTATGGAGCCCTTTCTTCAGTTTACAGGCCTTGGCTTCCACTTCCTTGTTACTTTTATTTATTACTGAGGGTCTTACAATTTGTGCCTTGAGCCAGAGTGGGACAAAAAAGCATTGCATCATTTACCTGCTTTGGAAATGGCTTTTAAATACGCTTTTAATGACTTGGTCCTATCTGTACCTGTTGGTTTTACTGTGAGTGCTTCGCCTGACTTCTTGCTTGTTTGCCTAAAGATAAGCTATGATGTGTGATGCAGCCATTTGAAACCAATCAAACTTAACTTTTCTGTTGCTTTTCTATCCCAAGCACTTTACCAATTGCCTATGAGGTTGTGCTCCCAAAAGGTTTAATGTATGTTCTCTGTGACACAGCTGTTCTTCTGCCTCCTGAGTATCATTGTGTGTGCAAACAGGACCACATTCCTGATCTGGATTTATTAATCAACAACTAATCCTCTTGGTTTTGCACTCAAAATTGCCAGGTTATAAACATGCATTGGGACCAGTGGAAAATGCCTTGCTTCTGTTGCACTTTAAACTATTTCTGTATTGTGTGCAAAAAGGTAAAAAAGTATTAAGATTTAACCGACTCTATTAGTTCTATATCACAACATCACTGCAGTCCAGATGAACTATGGGAACAAAATGAACATAACAAATTCCTATATTTTAAAGTAGATGGAAACTCTTGAATCGAAATTGGGAACCAAACTCTGAAATAAGGGACCCAATGGGGGCCACCACATTTTTTGCTGGAAAAATGGAGTGAGGTAAATGGAGAACTAGGACTAATTTTGTTCAGATGGAGTCATCTTCCAGAGAACTAGCATGTCTGTTTCTCTTGTTCCATGAAGCCTAGTGGGAGACATTTTCAGAAAAAATCTATGTAAGCAGCAAGAGCACAGAGGCGTGGGAAACCCCAAGGTTCAGTCCATAACATTGTGGTATAAGTAGAAAGAATCTTCTGCAGGTAATATTAGTCTTTGTCTTAGAGGTCCACCCCTCTGCCTCTTAGCACCATAGACCTCAAATTTGCTATGCACTTCCTTTAAAGAATCATATAATGTGCCTCTAAGCGTCTTGATCCAGCACTCTGTTCCATGTGCTTAGAACTAAGGAGGGAGGGCTTTTCTCCAGGGCATATATCAGCCTGAGCATACCTCTTTTTAGAAGCTCTGCCCGCCATCTACTTTGATAGCATTCTGAAAGTGAAGTTTTTATTTTAATTTTTAAGGTTGTAGCTTATGGTAGCTGTCAAAATGGAAATGGACTGCCTTCCAGTCGATCCTGACTTACGGCGACCCTGTGAATGAGGTTTTCATGGTAAGCGGTATTCAGAGGGGGTTTACCATTGCTTTCCTCTGGGCAGTGAGAGGCAGTGACCGGCCCAAGGTCACCCAGTGAGCTTCATGGCTGTGTGGGGTTTCACTGCTAAACGTTTTACAAAACTTTGTATTTGCTCACTTTCACCACTGCTGGGAAGGATCTATACCAGAGACTTTGCATAGATGCTCTTAATCAAAGGAGATGTCAAGGTAGTTGGGGAGATGGTCTGACCCACTGGAAGACAGCAGCTTAGAACGCTTTAGATTGTGAGCACTTAGCAGCAATTAGGTGCTACTATATTCAGAACAATAGTTGTGTGCGCACATGAGGTAGCCTAAAGGATTCAGGTAAATTGGGAAACCTTGACAATTGGAGTCACCAGAGGTAATATGAACTGTACCTTCAACATGCTCTTTATTAGTTTGGCCATTTATCTCTTATGAAGTATTTTAAAACTTTGGATGCCTGGGATAGTTCCAGGATCAGTTTCTAGTGGGTACAAACAAATTATTTAATGCAGCTAGTTGGCAGCTCACAAAATATCTAGGAATCCATTGAGTCTTTACTTACAGAATTGTCTGCAAACAGATTGCATTGATGATTAATTTGTACAAGATATCTTCATAGGAACACAGCATCATGAACTGCTTCAGGAGTCTGTTCTGCGATTGCAAAATGTTATTTTGTAAGCATTGTAGCTCCAAACAAGGCAGGGTCATTGAGACTCAGCATAACTGTCTTGAGCTACAGCAATAACGGATAGCCAAGCTGCGGAGACTCTCCTAAGACAAGGCAAGCCAGCCTGTAGTTCAGGTATGGGGAACCTTGGCCATCCAGAGGGTGGTGAACTACAACTCCCACCATCCCAGGCCATTTCCGTTACTTACTGGGGCTGATGGGAATGGTAGTTCATGAACATCTGGAGGGCCAAACATTCCTCTCACCTGCTGTAGTTATTGTGAGGTGCTGGTGGCCTTCTTGATAATTGACTTTTAAGTAAGGATATTCACTACCTCCCTCAATACAGTACCTCCCTCCCTTTACTTCCTGTATCAGTTATACAGTATAGCAATTGTTCAGTTATTTGGTTTAATAGGAAAGTTAGTTAGCATTGGATAAAAGGCCACACATATTTCTCGATCTGCATACATACGCAAGTAACTGTATATTAAATTTCAACATGCCTAGAATAGTGGATACCAGTACTCATCTTAATCTGAGCTCCCAAGGAATTCTAAAAGCAGCCTTAGAGTGGAATAAGCTTGGGTACTAGTTCTAGTCATGCTCCAGTAGTAGATCCAGTCTGACTGGAGCAGGAGGGAGAGAATGCAGGCTATGTTTTCTACTATATATAGCCTAATGGTAATCCCAGCTATAGCTGGTATTTTTGGGTCTTTGCTCGTTTTGGATTTGTTAAGGGTTGGAGAAGACATGATGGTAAGTCAGGGCCTTAATTCCATCCTTTGTTTGCTTTGATCGATATTAAACTGGAATCTGCTATGGTAGTGCTACTTGCCATAGTACAGTGACACGGTAGTGAAATTAACTGGATAGTGGAATCGATACGGACATCATGTTGGCCAAGTGAAAAGCTGTGCTCCAGAGGGAGGGGGAGAGGAAGCAGTTTAAAGAAATAATGGTTCTGGATAAGAAGTGGAAACCAATATGTTTCTTGCCATTTCTTCGCAATTGTAATTGGAACTCTTTATTAGCTTGTTTATATTGGACCTCTATAAAACATTTACCTGGGTGACTTTTTTAAATAGCTAGAGCCAGTCTTGTTTAAGGTCAATATAATGACGTAGAACAAGCACATTAGTGATGGCAGGTTTTATTCTGAAAATAGATGTGCAAATGTTAAATATCTTCCTTCTTAAAAACAAAAAAAAGAACTTCAGCTCCATGGGGGAAAAGAAGATTTATGCCATCGGATTTCAAAGGAGAAGGGACAATAGTGCAGCTTTGCTTTGCCTGAAGAAAACCAGTTCCGACCCCTGAATTAAGAATGTGTGGAGGGATGGACCTCAAGCAGCCTTTCCCAGCTTTTGGGCCCCCAGATGTTTTTGGACTACAATTCCCATCATTTTTGACAATTGACTAGGCTGGCTGGGACTGATGGGAGTTGTAGTCCAAAAACATCTGGAGACCCAAAAGCTGGGAAAGGCTGGTGTAGAGGACTGTGTTACACAAGTACTACAGAGTTCGTTCCGCTCCTGCCATGTTGGCTGCGGGTGGCTTTCTTGGAGAGTGCACCCTAACCTTAGATGTGATATCACATGTTCTGCATAGCTGTGTCCTCCTGGGTAAGCGCTTGTGCTGGCCAGCTATTGGATAAAAACCATTTGGAACAAAAAGATTAAAACAGGCAGGGTTTTTTTCAGACTCTTGCTAGATATAAACTTGCTAGATATAAGACCCCCTAGAGAGAGAGAGTTTGGGGAAGAACAGAAAGCAGAAGCTGGAGGTGGGAGGACAGGGGCAGAAATGGCTATTAAGGTCCCATCCCTTGATCTATTGAACACTTTGCTTATTGAACTTGTGTGCCTGGTTTCTAGTCTGAGTTACCATTTTTTGTGCTTTTCTTGGCGTCCATAAGGCCTAGAAATGTGCCCTTCCTTTCTTCGATAAATTCTAAACTGGCTTTCAGACGCTAAATCTTGAACTTGCATGGTGAATCATCCTAAATAGCGCTAACCCTGAAGCTGCTTTCCAAAGTGCCAATTAACTAGGCAAGCAACTGCTACAGTAAATTAGAGGTACCTGTGGTCTCAGCCGTCTTCACTCCTCTCTTGTCGTGTGAGCTGATGCATGGTAGCTTTTCTCAATGGAAGGAGATATTAATCAATCTGTCTTTTTATTTTTTTGTTCTATATTTGCAGTGTGATAACCTACTACTAACTGAATCAGGAATGGAATGCCCAGCAAGTTTCTCAATCGTGTTTCTTAAATTAGTAACACATGCCTATCAGTGTGTACATGTTTGCCTCATTATCTAGATTAGCAAACTAAAAATAGACAGTTACTTTGCACCGTATATATACCTTGGAACTAGAGACAGAATAGAAGGCTGTACTATATGTATCTGTAACTGACTGTGTTTTTAGGAGGACATAGTATTCCCAATAGCTATGCTGTTTTCTGTACTTGGCAGCATTACTAAATTCTTCATTAAATATATGGTTACTACTGGACTGTGTCTCTGTCAGCCATGTGTCTTCATTGCATTCGGTGAATAGCTTCTTCTTGGTGTGGTATTACAAGCAAACAAAGTAATATAGAGAGTTAATCTTTTTTTTTTTTTTTTACTAAATCCAGATTTGGGCACTAGCAGACATTTTAAGACTTACTTTTTCTCCTGGGGGTGGGGGAGTTTGGGGGGTGGGGAAGGGTATGCTGCCACCAGATTTGCTCTTAGCAGAAGGATGAGATCTCAGCCTTCATTTATACATGGGTTGCCAAGCTGGATATGATGCTAGGGAGATGCTGTGCAAAGGCTTTCTTCAAGTTATTTAAGGAGCAAATGAATGCAAGGCCACAATTGGAATGAGAACAACTGTAGTTCTGTGGCACCTTTTAAAAGATTAACAAATGTATTACAACTTATGATTCCATGGATGCAAGCCTACTTTGTCAGATGCATGAAGAGAAATCTTAGTTCACAGACATCTGATGTGGTGGGTCGACTACACAAGCGTATGCCATAATACATTTGTTAGTCTTGGGTGCCACAAACTGTCTGATTATTTTGATGCAAGAGACTAACATGGCTACGCCTCGGAAATGAGAAGTAGGAGCATACCAAGCAACCGCATGTGAGAATGAAGGAAACATTATTGCTCCCAACTTTGGGAATGTTCTAGGGCCATAGCCCAGATATTGGCACTTACATCTACATTCCCTTGAAGGAAACTTTTTATCCTGAGTTTCCTAAAAGGCTCTGATGGTAGCCAAGAACCATTTCTGGTTTGCTTCCTTTTGTTGCAGAGGCAGCCCCACTTCAAGGACCCACATATTGTATCTTAGCAAAGTATATGCCTGGTGTAGATGATATTTTCCTACACATGCCAAAAAATAGTTGTAGCTGGCTTTGATGGGACCATGATCAAACCAACCAAAAATAGGGCAAGTGCACTCGAGGAGGTCTGAAAGAAGAAGCAGCTGATCCTATGCATTTTTACATATGCCCAAGTTCCACTCCATTTCATGAGATTTACTCCCGAGTATGTGTGCCTAGGGCTGCAGCTTTGAATTTAGTTTTGTTGCCTTGTGTCGGAGGCGAAAAGCTCAATCTAGAATCTGGGAAACTGGAAGGTCATGTTGAACTATATGCACTTTACCCCTCCTTCTTTACTTTTTCCTCTTCTGTAACACATGGCAGTGGGGAAGCAGATAGCCCACACTCTTTGCTGCTGCTGCTGCTGTTGTTGGGGGTACATTCTTACATCTTCCAGAGGTAATTCAGCTGTACATTTTTATCATTGCTGTCATCATATCAGCAGGCATCACTGGCGATATATGGGAATTGCTGTAGACAAAAGCTTGTTCAGAAACTATGGGTTCTTCCAGACAGGTTGGCTTGGGCACTCCTGGTGCATGCTAGTTTTTTGCAGCAGTCGCACAATGTCCTTAGCATATAAATGCTGGCCTGAATCCTCCCTTTAATCTGGATTTACACTTTATAGGAAAAATACATTAAAAAAAGCTATTGTCCTTAACCTGTTTGCTATATTTGAAGGACCTGTTTACAATATTAAGCCCCCATCTGGAAGCACCCTATATGGACACTATATATCACACCAGATTGACAGTGAACAAACTCTTCCAGTCCTGTTTACTACCCTGCATAAATATGTTTGCATGGAAGTCTTTTCTCTCCTGCCCCTCATTCTGCAAAAGCAAGACTTTTGTGCTCTCTGTTATTGAAAGTGTGCAAAAAAAGCTAACTACAAAACAAAAACAAGAAGAATGCACACTTTTTTCATCTAAGATGTTGAGAGACCAGCACCGATGATGGAAAGCAAAAGCTGTGGCCAAAGATCTTTGAATGGTCTAGTTGCCCCCTGTGTAACACAGTTGCTTTCAGTTAGGGAACAGAAATGCAGATTTTGGTTTCCTTGGAGCCGATTCATACATTGCTTTTTGAAGTCAGGTACAGAAACATGCAGTGGATTGTGCACATATTTAAATAGTTTTCCAGCCATAAACACAGAACCAGTTATTATAAAAGGAAAGTGTGGCTTGGCATTTGGCTTATTCTTTAAAAAGGTGAATCAGTGTCTTTTCCACAGTTAGATCAGCCGTGACCCAAAAATGATTAACCAAGGCAGTGCCATGTTTGTTCAGAAATCATACTTTGTCTTGGAAGCCTTTGTTAGAATTAAAGGGAAAATATATACACATTCAGGTTCTTTCACATTTATTCACCTGTATATTTACTCCACCTGGTTTCCTTGTGAATTCCCCCAATTTTTAATTTTTCTTTAGTATTTTAGTACTAATACTACAATTTCAGTATTTTTCAGAAATACTTAAAATATATGAGGTTGTCCAAGAATTTTTACACTTACTCTTTTTCTTTTTAATAGGTACTAAAAAGCCTAGATCAGTTAAAATGCTCAGTTCCTCCTGCACACGTTGAAAATGAGGCTGGAAATGCCCCTTGGAGCACATGATGACATGGCATCTCCATCAGTATAGAAAAAAATTGGTTCCCCCATGAATCCATTATTTTTTCCACATACATTGTCCATGGTTGTACCATTTCTGGCCCCATTTTCAACATAAATGGCAGAAGCCATGTTTTCCAGGCAACTGATAGCTTTATAAAAAAGAGAACAAACTATAGCCCTTGGATCACTTTGTGAAATTTGGTGATAGTGCACATTCTGAAATGGAGAGCATTCCACTCTGCATGTTGATTTGAGAGATGAGGATCAGGTGAGTCCTCTTTGGAATTCTGACCCATCAGATTCCTCGAGCATCCCAGCACAGGTATATGGTGAACATGACTCCTGGGATTTTTGCCCTGGGCAAATAGATACGTTTTTCAGAGTTTACCAGAAGGCACTAGTTATCTACCTGACCTTTGGCATAATGCAGGTCATATTTTATATGATCATGATCATTCCATCAAAGGCTTTAAGAGAACTGAAGTAAACAGTAAGGTGGCAGAGTCCATCAGTCCCTTTAGGGAAATGACTTGCATGATCTTCAGTGCTAGAGCGAACTGGCAGAGTCTTTGTTAAATAGCACTCTGTAATGTAAGTTGTGGATTTATTGGACATGTAGGTAAAACTCAACATTCCATAATGCTGTGCAATTTTAGCTAGGTAGTAAACAAGAGGTCACAACTGTGGGGGGTTTGGTGGAGCAGAGCATGATAACACTGGAAGAATCCAGCAAATAATGCAATATCCCTTAACCTAAGAATCATGCCTGAGGTAGCGGACAAGGGGTATAGTAGTTTAGAGAATGTGGTGATCTGGGAAGTCCCCAGTTCAGACTTTACCTTTCCCATTAACTTGCTGAAAGAGCTATTGACAAGCTGCTCTCTTTTGCAGCCTTAGCCCTCTAGCATTATTCAGCTGATCTTAGAGGGCTGATGCAAGAATTACTGAGATAATGACATGATGCAGTTTGAGCACGAAGTGCAGAATAAATTTGAAGCCTTTTTTATTATGACACCATTCATTCTTCTGAATGGAATAGGAGAAACACAAAACTGCACCTCATGCGTTCCTCATGTTCATTGAGTGCAAAAGGGGGAATCTTGGCCTGTATACCTAATTAGGCCCACCAGGCCTCCCCATTTGGCAAACAAAGCCATTTTGGCCAAGCCACACCCAAATGCCCTACACCTGACATCTTGTATGATGTTGGGTGAGGGGCAGGTAAAGGCAGGGCTTGGCCAAAAGGGACTTTGTTGGCACTGCTAATAGGTGATGTCTTCAAAGCCCATTGTGCCACTCTTCCCAGGTGCCTGACAATCCATTGATTGCTGGTGCTTTGGAAGCCCTGTGCTTGGTGCCTTGAAATCACTAAGCCCAGGGCTTCCACAGTTGTTCTGCACAAGGGGCTTTTCAAGCTTCTGCTGAATAGACATGCAAAAGCTCTGTTTTTTTTAAAGAAACATTTTTTCTTTCCAGACGAAGCAGTTTGTATTCAAAGCATTTTGAATACAAACCTGCTTTCTCTGCAGAAAGGAAAATGCTCCAGTTCTAGGATTTTTAAAATGTAGAATGTGGGATTCAGTGCCACAAAACAAGATGACCCCTAGTTTAGGTGGCTTGGAGCAGTGTTTCCCAACCTCTTTTTATTTTTTTGTTGCTGGACTACAACTCCCATCAGCCCCAGCCAGCATGGCCAATGGTCAGGAATTATGGGAACTGTAGTCCAGCAACAAAAAAAAATAAAAAAGGTTGGGAAATGCCTTGGAGGAATTGGTTTTAGCTGAAAATGTTTCAGATGTCCCTGGTGTAGTAGGTGCAAGGTAAAAACAATGTGTGTTAAATAAAGAAGAATAAATAAAGAACAGCCAGCATAATGATCCTCCATACAACAAAATTCTTATTGTGTATTTTATTTTTGTTGTTGTATTCCTCCTTGAAATGCCAGACAAGTGATATAAATGTTGTTGTAAACAAATAACAATGAAAACATTTCTACAAACTACAGTAGTATTTATTATTTATTTAAAATGTATTATTTATTTAAAATATTTCTATCCGGCTAGTAGTGCAAACTACTGTGTTGGAAATCAGATATTGGTCCTTGTAAACTCTTTTTTGTGTTTTCTTCATGGCATGTAGCCTAGATGTCTAACTGAATTAGGTAAATTTTGTTTAGATTTGTAACAAATTCTTAATAGTTTAGTGTACAGAAGAACTTGTACCCTGGGAAGATACTTTAAGTCTTCCTGGAGACTGCACAGCTTATCCAAGGGAGAAGGTGTTTACTGTGTTCTTATTTTTACAATGCTTGAGCTAGGCATGTAAGATAATAAATTTTCTACAAGTGTTTTCAAGGGAACAATTTTCCTCTTCAAGTCAGTCAGATCTTCTGATGTGCAAGATACCTGATTTTTTAAAAACTTGTAAGATTGAAAGCAGCAACTATGCCCTGTGTGAATATGCGCATGCCACCCTAAAAACTCTGTAATCCAAAGCAACTACTGTAGTATTTCAGGCTGTAATCGTGTAGAGCAGGCATAATGGGACCCAGGACATTCAGGATCTTATAGCTGGAACCAGCTTAACAACACATATTTAAATGGGTGACTAAATAGTTCTGCTCCCTTATAATGTTAAATTTAACACCACACAAACTGATTCTTGGGAGTCTCATAAGCCTATAAGTTGAATATGAAGGACAGCATGAAACTACCTATAAATTAAGTCTGTATATGAAATACCTACAGGAACACTCAAAATACAGGAGTGCCTCAGGAGCTTATTAGGCAACCACTCCAACTAAACATAACGAGGCTGTGCCCTAGCAAGTCCCTCTGGAGGTCTGCAGCCATCGACAGAACACCCCCCCAAATTGATGCAACCTCGAGAAATACCTGGGGGGGTGCTTGGAACCATTTAATAATACTATCTAAATGGTTCTGACAAGGAAAGCACGGAAAGCTCTGGAAGCTGTATCCATATTTGAGAGCCTTCCCCGACGGAGAGTACAGAGGAGAAGGAGGAGAGAACAAGTTCTAACCTCTCCCTCCCCCCAGATGGCAGATAAGACGTCCAAAATCTCTGGGGAGCAATTAAAAATCACACATTACTTCACAACCCTCCCTCGGTTAGACGTGGCCTCCATCTCCGCTCAACCTTCCACCCTCAACTGGTCCTACACTTCAAAGGACAACATAAAATGGAATTTGGGGGAGCCGTCAGCCTTAAGCTTGGCAGCTGAAATAGCTCAGGCTGAAAAACAGGGAGATGGAAATGTAGTTCATCTGCCAGCAAGTGAGCGGAAGATTACTACGCTGGGTGAGCTTCAGGAAGATTCCAAAGCCCAGCCTGAGAGTGCACTATCCCTGTTCAATCCCTGGCATCTGCAGCTAGGGCTGAAATAATACCCTGCCTGAAACCCTGAAGGGCCACTGTCAGTCGATGTGGACAATACTGAGCTGGATAGGCCACTTGTCTGTCTCAGTATAAGGCAGCTTCCTGTGTTCCTAAATGCTGGCGAATGGTGTTTGAGATGAGGCGTTATTGATGGTGGGTGCTCAGTATTTCTAAAAAAGAAAAAAACACAAAGCTAATGCTGGGGAAAGTGTGGGATGCGTGCTAGAGCTGCACAGGGTAACATACCTGATGATCTTCAGTGGAGTGAAGAAAATGAGTGGAGAAATGTATTAAGGGAGAATACAGAGCCCAGCAAAGTGATTTTAAAACTGATCACAAGAAGTAATATTGTTATAAAACAGCTGTGTCTGAAATATTATAAAAACTGGGTCTGAGTGAAAAATAAGCTAAATTATATAGCTGCCAGTCATTCCACTTGTCAGCCTTTTTTAAATTATAACCTAACAATGGAAAACAATCTTCACATTTCCTGTACTAGTGATTGGAGTTAGTGGTCTGCAATACACTAACGTCTGTGTGTTCTTTGCAGGCCAACTTATTTGCCATGTGGAAAGCTTGAAAAGCCTTTCATATGTTTTATAGTTGTTTATAAAGTTAATAATAAGCCTTGGGGTACTGGGAAAATTCGGAAATGGTGGGAAAGTGATGCAGATATCCAACAATAAAGCAGGGAGAGTGGGAAATATTTATTTATTTATTATTTAATTTGAATCCCGCCCTTCCTCCCAGCAGGAGCCCAGGGCGGCAAACAAAGCACTAAAAACACTTTAAAACATCATAAAAACAGATAGTAAAATACATTAAAACAATACAGCATTAAAAACATTTTAAAAAACAACTTTAAAAAAGGGTTAAAAACATTATTAAAAAACATATTAAGCAATTCTAACACAGACGCATACTAGGATAGGTCTCAACCTTAAAAGGCTTGTTGTAAGAGAAAAGTCTTCAAAAGCTGCCGAAAAATAGCAGAGATGGTGCCTGCCTAATATTCAAAGGGAGGGAATTCCACAGGGTAGGTGCCGCCACACTAAAGGTCCATTTCCTATATTGTGCAGAAATTCTCCATTTTGCCTGTGCAAGAAGAAGGTGGGGATAGAAAAGGTCTAGTAAGATATGTTTTTGAATCCTAGTTGCCTCCTTCTGTTTATTATGCAGCAGCATTGCTGTCGAGTTCTATCTGGAGAAGGGCCTCACCTCATTGGCATATGGTCTGGTTGCATCTAGGATAAATTACTATAATGCTTTCTGGGTGGGGCTGAAAAATGGTTGAGAAACTTCAAGGGGACCAGAATGTGGCACGAAGGACAATAGTAGGATCTTAAACTGAGATCCACACCATACTTCTCCCAAAAAATCCGGGGAATTGTAGTTTCCCCTTACAGCAGCTACAATTTCCAACCCCCTGAATAAACTACAGTTCCCAGCATTCCTTAGGGGAAGCTGTATGTGTTAAATATGCATTGAATGTGCTTTAATTCATGGTGTGGATCTGCCTTAAGTGGCTGGAAGATATCAAACCAATTCACTACTGGTTATGCTGACTGCCTGGTTTGTTTCTGGGTCCAATTTAAAGTGTTGTTTTTGACCTTTAAAACCCTAAATGGTTAGGGACCAGGCTATCTGAAGGACCACCTGCATGAGCTTAGCCTACCCATGCTTTAGAATCAACTACTGAGGCCCTACTCTGTGACCCATCTGTATTTGTGTGGACTACTACTTTTTTTTTTTTTTACATGAGAGGGCAAATTCTGCAAGGATTTCCATAAATATACATTAAGCCAGAGTTGCCAGTATTTTTGGACCAGAGGGCACATCTCAAATTTTGAAAGAGTGGGGGTGGTACCAGTCACAAAATGGCTGCCATGAGGGTGTGGCATAACACAAATTTGGAGAGTAGTCATGGTGAAGCATTCCCATAGTTGTTTTTCCAGGCTAAAAAAGGCTTGTCCTGTTGAATTTCTGCCATTCAGCTGTTAAAGACACAAGAATCCTGTTCTTCCCTAATACCAACCCTAAACCAAAGCCCAGGCTGCATCCTCTAGCCACTTATCTGGAAGTAAGCCCCATTAAATACAAAGACTTGCTTCTGAGTAAATACGTATACATTGTACTGTCAGTTAACTATACAATGAATTGTTAATGAGTCCTTGGTCTTTAAGTTCTGCAAAGCCTCTTTGCAAAGTTGTCACATTTGCCTTTTGGGGAAAGGGGTATTCTTCAACATTCACCAAGTTTATTGTGTAGTAGTATTTGTAGAAAATAATTTCTAGGCAGTATCTGATTTCAGGCAAACCCAGCACAGGAAAGAAGAATCCCAGTTGATAGGCAAAAAGGAAGGGTGCAAACTATGGAGATTTCAAGGACTGGGGGGGGGGAAGGCAGAAGCAGGAGAAGTGTGCTAAAAGGGAGGAGGAAATAGCAGCTCTTTAGGACCCCAGGGATTTTATTGCCTGATGTCCAAACAACTCACTTATCAATCACAGCACTGACTTCACTCATTTGCTAGTAACACTGACAGGCAGAAGCAGCCAGGGTGGCTCATTTCACAGAAATCGCTTAGAAGGGTACTTACATATTGTGCTCTATAACTTTCTTTCTAAGAGGGCTAGAGACTTAATTTTTTAATAAATGAAAGCTCAGATTTTGGGCTACCCGATGGGGGTGCCACTGAAGACCTTTGGAGGTGCGGGGTTGCCAACCTCTGAATGAAGCAACACTGATTCTGATATGTTGATAAATGTGATAAGTAATTTGTATTGAAATGTCCTGATACTGTTGATAGTCTAGGTAATGTTACATGTTGCAAACTCAGGCTGGCCAATAAATGTTTAGGCTTTTATGATGGAAAAAAACAATTCCACTGGGTGGGTGGAAAAAGCTGAGTGACAGCTACTCAAGGACTGAAACAAAATCAAACCTAATATTTTATTTTGTGTGCCTCAAAAATAGAAGCATGGTTGTCAAGTCTAGTGTATTTTGAAGTAATGCATTTGGCAAGGACAGTTCTGAAAATGGCACCATATAGAATGTTTGAAAAGAAAAAAATCCAGTTTTAACCAAATCCTACATGCAACATTACTAGTATGGCAGAAATGGGCAAAATATTTGCACCATATCCATCCCTTCTGTGACCACCCTAATTTTAGGGATTTGGGTAAATACAAACAATGCAGATTATGATTATGGAAAAGCCGTAACTCCATGGTAGAACATCTGCTTTGCATGCAGAATAATGAGTGATGATTCCAGTGCACAATTTGGCAACACATATTCTAAAATAATAATATAAGGATTCCAATTAAAGACCCAAGTAGCTAAGGTTTCCCGAAGAGTACAATATCTGCTTCCTGACTATCACATCATAAGTTTTGTAGGATTGCTACGTCAAATGTATTTATTTAGTCAGCAAATGGGAAGTGAATTGTGAATGCGACAATGAAAACAGTATGACCCATTTTCAAAGGAGACAATTAAGTCCCATGTGGCCATAGTACCTGCTTCGGTTTGGGAAATCCCCTGAAAACTATGTTAGTCATGGCTTAATGGCGTAGTCATAACTGTATGTAGGGAAAATCCATATTTGCATTTTGATCTTTAGTATTTATATATGTATTATTAACATAGTGAGCTGTCAAGACATCCTAATTGCAATTATTATAACTTGGCCATGATATTTATCTAAGATACAGCTAGATAGAAACTATATTAAATTCCGAGTCCAGCAAACTTGCTAGCTTAACTGCTAAGTCAGAAAGCAGAAAAAATAAGATGAATGGGTGCAGACTTTTTGAGTGTAACAGAAACCTATGCGTGGCAGTTATATACTGTATATATTTTCATCTGAGTTGTGCTTGCCAGTTGTCTGTTGCAAGTGTGCATATCCTTCCAGTCCTTCCCATTCCGTTCAAGTCTTGAAGTGCCACCAGTTTGCATGGGACACAGCCTCACACAGATATTCCAGAGCACACCCCTGTATTACACAGAACTGAGTTCTGAAGGCTGTCCATTAGCCTCTCAAGTATTAAAGCATGGATTGTAGTCTATCTAAAACAGTGGTTCCCAAACTCCCCCTGGACCATTTGAAAATTGCTGAGGGTCTTGGTGGATCACTTCTTGTAGCAATTCTAATTCAAATAGTCATACAACATAAGAAATAAAAGCAATACAAATACAGTTAAAAGGTAAATATGAATTTTCAGTGTGATGGATGTAGTGTCTCCTATCTTCAACCACATATCCAGACACACCCTGGACCACTTGAATGAATCTTGTAGACTGCTGGTGGTCCATGGACCTCAGTTTGGGAACCCCTGATGTAAAACACTTACTTGTTCATCAGATATTTCACTTTAGCCCAGTTAACAGTAGGAGAGATTTCATTTATTGCAAGAAAAGAAGCAACAAGCTCTTTAGTCAAACCACTGGAATGCTTTATAGATAGCTTTGATCTTGGTAAGAGAATCTTCCCATTATCTTTAAAGCAATCTGTTTTGCCCATCATAGAAAACACAATCTCGCCAGGACCAACTTGCCTGTGAATGATTATATGGGAAAGGGGAGTGTCCTGGAGGTGCCAGAACAGAAGAGGAATTATTTATTAATGAAGATGATGAAATGTGCCCTTCCTGGAAGAAGGGAATACATCTCAGAAGCTTTTAGTTGTATTGCGAGAGTTGTGGACCTTGGGGGAAAAACACCAACTCCCTAAGCCAAAGCACGATGCATAAGAGGGTTTACAAAGAGTGGCTCCTGATGTTATCTGAAGCACATTTCTACTACACAAGTTCCACTTCAGGTGTTACCTTAAAGCCTTGCCAGTCAAATGCAGAAGTCATTGGTACGTTCAATTCGTGGTGTTTGGGGAATGTCTTATTGTTTCCAAGTGTAGCTCTCCACAAGTGATGCTAGGATACCTGAAGTTGTTAAGGATGGTGTTCTAATGGTCTGGATGGTTCCTACTTTAATATAATTAATACCATCATTTTAAAATATTTTAAAATATACAACATTTATTTGGTGTAGCTTTTGTATGCTTAAAAAGTAATAGTTGGATGTGTGCCCTAATTTAGAAGTGTGGTGGATCCAATTGAAACAAGTTTAAATCAGTAATATTAGCCATCTTGACTGCCTTTATTAGGCTACCTCAGATGAGGGGAACTTTTGTCCCTCCAGATATTGGTGAATGACAACTCCCACTAGTACCATCCAGCATGGCCAATGGCCAGGGATGATGGGAGTTGTAGTTCAGCAACATCTGCAGGGCCACTTAGACTATGTAGTTTGAGCATTGACACATATGGCTAGCATGCAAAAGTAAGTTAAACTGATACATTAGTACATTGTACATTAATTGTATTTGCGTAAACCATAGGTTATTACAAAAAGTTTAAAACAAACGTAAGCTAAATGAAACCATCACCTTTACAATTGGTAGAGATAGATCTTAGGAACTTTGCTCTGATCTTTTTGGCTGTAATACCAAATACAGCAAAAAAATATAGTAGTATGTATATTGTACTAGAAAACAGAACAGATCTCTAGAATCTAATGACCAGACCCTTGTTTTTGATTGCTATTGAAGGATGGCACACTGCATTGATTTATTTGGAAAATTTAAATTTTAAGCAGAGGAAAGAACTCATGAGTTGTGGTCAATATAAGATGTATTAATTCCTTTGTTATAGGAATATGCTGGTTTGGATTTTGTGTTGCTTTTGGAAAGAATTAACAACTAGATATAGGCAAAAATAGAGGAGTTTACTCTGCCCTATCAGTGAGTTACAGTCAAAGTTTTAATAAAAAATTGTGCAATTTCATGGGTCTAAACAATTCTTCAGATTCCTAGATGCCGTTTTTTAATTATTTGGGATAAGTGTCATGGCCCCGTCAGAGGACTCCTCAGATGAGGACGACTCGGGAGTAACAGCAGCAGACCCAGGAGCAGCAGACTCAGAAGGAGACACGGAGGAGGCTCCTGAGAATCCAGCTCCTTCTGTCCCTCAGCTGCAGAGCACCCCAGGGACAGCAGAGGCCCTGCAGCCAGACACAGACAGTGAACAGGATACTCCCCCCTCACCTGCAGAACGTAGACAGCAGAAGGTCAGGCAGAAGAGAGGCAGGCCTGTCTCCTTAAGGCCCAAACGCTGAGGGCTCACACCTGCTGTCATCCCTGCTCTTTATAAGGCACACCTTGGCTGCAGCTTGTTGCTGACTGCAACGTCAGGCGTGGCTTGTGTGTTCCTAGTTTCCTTGCAACCTCTTTTGGACTGACCCCTTGGCACTTGATCCCGGACCTCTACTGACCTCGCTTCTGGACTTCTGACTCGGCAAGTACGCTTCGGACAAGCCTGACCCTTATCAGCTCCCCTCCTCCTAGACCTGGCAGATTTATGGCCAGACTGCCGGCTAAGGACTTTGCTTCCCTGCCAACCACCCAGGAATTCCAGCCCCCACCGGCACTGCTGACGCAGTGTAGAGCTGACAATAAGTCTGGTGACAGGTGTGCGCGTGTGTTTATATACAGTATGCCCACACAAACACACTTGCACACACCAAATATATACACAGCGCACACAAATACACATAGCTAGATTATGTTGCCCGAATATTATCACTACCTGTTAGCATATTACCTTGTTGTAGCTTGACAGCCATGAATATTATAGGAAATGTGTCGGAGGTGAATTCAAAACAGGCTAAGCTAGCAGTACGAGTGGCATACCACACATTTTCTACATTGCCTACAGGCTTGATTGTTAAATAAGGTAAAATGGGGAAAACCCATTAAACACTACCCTGTCTCTGTTCCTTATCAAAAGAGTGCTATACTGTTGTCGCTGTTTTTTAATTTTAAAAATCCTCTAGCATGATTCTCCTCTTTAACTGGGTATTGAGTCAGCAGTGATTTTTGAAGGGAAGTCTCTTTTCCAAATCAATGGCCCCCATGTGGAAAGTGAGTGCAATTTCTTCTTGAAAACTATTTTCAATTTGTGGCGCCCTGCTGAGAATAATGGACCATGGGGTTAGCATTATCTCTAAGAGGTAGTGATACAAGATCTTGGGAAGCTGCACTGAATTGGCACTTTGTGTTTTGTGAATCCTGTTTAGGTGTGGTGGATTATTTGCAGACTGCCACGCCTCACTCTTTAATATATGTTGCTGACGTCAATAGATTGACGTTAAAAGCTAGAGTAAATTCTCTACCGCAAATAAGATCTTGAGATTTCCAAACCCTCTTGACAGCCACTGCATTTTAAATCAGTTTTATATTTTTGGATTACAGGTGGCTTGATGTCTCAGTTTCAGACCTCGTGGGAATTGTACCAGCAGACTGTACCAAATGATCTGGATGTTGGTAAAGTATCTTCCTCAGAATATTCTTTGATTTTAATAATGTTGTCTTTCTGCCATCAGGGAAGGGAGATTTGTGTATTATTAAAAATATATCTTCTTGTCCTTAAAAAAAATCTGAAAGAACAAGAATAAAATAAGATGTTCCTTGAGGCTTTTCTGAATAGCCCGCTTCTTGTATGGATTTTTTTTATTGCCATCTGCAGATGATGTTGGGTTGGCCTCTGATTAAAAAGTGGTGGCATTTCAGATGGGATTAAGCTATCTGTTAAAGCAGGACTGTGCAAGCTTTTAAGTTCCATAAGCACATATGTGGCTAAGAGACTGAGCTAAGAATCACAGTGTCTGTAGTCTCACTTCTATCAATTCAGGTCACATCTATGCCATACATTTAAAGCTCATAGTTTTCCCCAAAGAATCCTGGGAATTATCATTTGTTAAAGGTGCTGAGAATTGTAGGTCTGTGAGGGGTAACTATAGCTCCCAGGATTCTTTGAGGGGGAAGCCATGCGCTTTAAATGTATGCTGTGCATGCGACCTCCCTCTTTTATGAACTGACCTTAGGCAAGCCCCCCCTCCCCCAGCATCAACCCCTCATCTGCAAATAGAGACATTCTCCTGCATTAAAGTTTGTTTTGTTATAATCCTAACTTCAGCACTGTAATCGAATTGCTTTGAATACCCTCTGAAGTATTACGTAAAAACCTAAACATTATTGTTACATATGTATCCATGTTAGACAGAGGGATAATTGGTGAATTGTTATCTTAAACAGGTTTCTTCGCCCGCCCACCCCATATCTGTGAGGGAGAAAAAATGATCTTAAAGTATGTCTTAGTTTGAGGGACAACTGAGGTAAAAGGGGTGGGGATGAGGAGATATAGAGATAAGGTTTGAGGGGGCTGGATTTTCACCCAATTTATTGCATCATGGCTGCATATACTCTAAGTCTTGGGATAGGGCGGGCTATAAATCTGAATACATAGATTAGTATTAGTTACTAATACCAATATTTCATCTCATATTAAACAGACAGACATAAACACTAACCAGTGAATAAAGTGCTCAAGCTTATTGTTAGGACCAACCCCCCCCAAATTATTTGATTGTTCCAACAAATTGGAAATTTGCAATTGATCAGTATATGTGATGCGCTGAAAAACTTGTAAATTGGGCAGCTGCCCATCTATAGTGACTGTCTATATTGGTTGCTCTCTCTAGTAGAGAATAAATCCTCTTATCTGCCTAATGTATTTATATGTAGGCTACGTGCACATTTGTTTCAAAAGCATTGAGACCATTTTGTCTGGCTCTGGTTTCAAACATATTTGCCCATAGCTGGACACATCTCCCTTCTTTACTGCTAATTAGGACCACCCACAGCAAAGTGTTGTGCCAATCACTGTGTCTGCCTGAGCCTATAGGAAAAGAGTTTTCATTAGACACACCTGGAGTGCAACAGGGTTGATGGCCAATCAGTCTGTGTGAAGCTGACTTCAAGGTAAAGAGCACTCAAGCTGCAAGTTCTGACGTTTTAGAGTAAAAGGGGGCGAAGTTTGACTAGCATTGTTTTCCCCCTCATTCAGAAAACAAAGGTGGAGATGCTCTGAAGCCAGCAAAACCACAAGTGAGTCTCTACCCATAGATAGATTCTGTGCCAGCCAGTTGCTGATTCAATAAGACACCACTTGTCCCTCATTCTTGACACATGGATATTCTCCTTTTGTAGATGTTGTTGGCTCCTTATGTATTTGCAGCCAATATTTAAGAACCCCTTAATCAACCCTGAGGAGATAAAAATTCTAAGGTATTAGCAAAGGTTAATACAGTATGGTACATTTAGCTGCCATCCTGTGTGAATGCAATGGCTTCCACAAGGGGAAACATTGAAGACAGCTATTCTAGTACTTGAGAAAAACGATTAAACATTCCGAGGTTATACATGAGTTTATAGCCTTGCTGTGTAAACACCGTACGTTTAAAGTACATTTTTCCATAGGAGGTATGCCATCAAGCGGGTAATAGCTCCACCTATCGTCCGAAGGCAAGAATGTTTCTGAAGTCAAGACTAGGGGCGACAGGCCCCTCCCACTCTCCAGTTCATTCTTGCCTTCGTCCGTGCAAGATCTATAGCTAGTGACTAGATAAGTTTTGTGTGACAGAGTGTGGAGTTTTGTGTGTTTATTTCACGTTGTTCCCTTTCCTCTGTCTTGACTTTTACTACTGTTTGTGTGTCTTTCCTGGGGAATTCCTTGGGGAGGTTCCCCCTTGCCCGGGTGTTTTTCTTCCCAGGACAAAGCTTACGACACTTTAGAGAGATTGCGGCTGCGGTCTCTCTCCCTCAGTGGCGGACGCAGCCTTAACCAGGAGCTGCGTTTTCCTAGCCTGCTCAGCTGCCCTTTTCGTGCCCTGACGATCGGGAGCCTGCTGCTGCGGCTTCCTTTCGTCTTCGGCTTTTTTCCGGGGCGGCACTTGCAATCTCCCCCACCAGGAGCCTGCTATTACTGCTCTCTGCCTTCCCCGACTCGTCCGTGGCGTTTAATACCTTGCTGGGACGGTCTCTGCAGTCCGCGGCTGCGGCTTGCCTGTTTGCCGATTCTTCTCCCTGCTCGGGGAGTTTGCTGGCCGCTCTGCCTCCTTGATGGAGGCTTCCCTGCATACCTTATACAGCCGCGTTTGCGTTCTATTGCAGCCTATTTTCGCGGCGGTTTTCCCCCAGAGCCTGCGACTGCGGCTGTCCATACTATCAATGTCCCTTTCTGGTTGGACTGCCTCGCCTCCCCCGGATCGTTTTGCGGCAATTTAAATCTCGCTGCGACGGTTGCTAGCAGGCGCGGCGGCGGCTTGCTCCCAGTGTCCCTGGCTCTGCCCAATTACTAGGGGATTTTTGCTCTGTCTTGCCTCAGTGGCAAACTTTCTTTCCTGGCTTTTATAGCCCCGATCGCGCTTCTCAGCCCCGCGGCTCCAGAGCACCTTTTTTATTTTTGGAAGCCGTTTGTTCGGCTCGCTAGTGCTCCCCGGGGACCGCCATTGCTTCTTCATCTCCACAAACCTTTCTGATTGCCCAATTTTTCCCGCTCTTTTCGCAGGCGCCATTTTGTTTGTCTCTATTCAGTACTGCAAAGGGGGGTCTCTTTTACAAGGGCTGTGGATAGCAGAGCCCAGGCTTTCAGTCAGCTCCCACAGTGTGATCTACCTTTGTGTGTGTGTTGCAGATAGGATCCTATAGTTCTTCACAGGCTCCTTTATTAAATCTGCTGCTGCTGCTGGCTCTGGCAACTTCTAACCAGTACAATCTCATCGGTGACTGTTTCATCAAGACTGTGGCTGTACACCAAGCTGTTTGACCTGTACACTGTCCCATTCGTGGCTGTGTACTAAGACTGTGATACTGTACAAAACCTGTTGGAATGGTACATTCTGCCCCATCCGTCGCCGTGTACCAAGGCTCTTGATACTATACAAAAGCTGTTGGAACTGTACATTCTGCCCCATCTGTGGCCATGTACCAAGGCTGTTGATACTTTACAAAGCTGTTTGAACTGTACATTCTGCCCCATCCGTGGCCGTGTACCAATACTCCCATCCGTGGCCATGTACCAAGGCTGTTGATACTATACAAACGCTGTTTGAACTGTACATTCTGCCCATCCATGGCCGTGTACCTCGACTGTTGATACTATACAAAGGCTGTTTGAACTGTACATTCTGCCCCATCCGTGGCCGTGTACCAAGGCTGTTAATACTATTCAAAACGGTTTGAGTGTACAGTTACTACTGTACTGGCTGTGTATCAACGCTACTAACATTGTACATTCTGCCCCATCGTGGCAGTGTACTGATACCCATAGAAAATATAAGATGGCGGAACAGCCAGCAACGACTCAGACAGCCAAGCCGTAGCAATCTAAAGCGGCCAAGCATAACCACACTAAAGCTGTTGCCAAAACTAAACATCTTTCCAGCCACAGCACAACTAAGCGCCCACGTTATGTCTCCGTTCCGGCTTCCGATGGCACAGCCCAGGAACAGTTAACGAATCTAACTCACTCTCCATTGCTTCCTCTGAGGAGGAGGACTTTGCTGGATTTCCTGAACAGCCAACTACCAACCTGCCCCCTCACATATTACCACCCAGGGCTTATCCATCGTCACAGCCCACTGGGCCGCCTCTACAAGTGCAACCATCTGTTTCACCGGGGCTACAGCTGTCTCATGAGTCTTCTATCCCAACTACATGGCATGCTGTCATTTTTTACTTAATCACAGTCACCACCACAAGTCTCCGCCATACCTTAGCACAGTATGGACCACTATGTATGTCATGAGGCTATTTCATCTTACTCCCCACGTCCCTTTGACATTGCCAGAGGCAGATGCATTGATGACGTTTCATATGGGGAGGAGGCACCCTTTGCTGTACAAACCGATGGAGACGCATGGAGTGCTCATTCGGAACACGAGGAGAATGCTTTTTATCCCCTGTTCGATGCCTCAGATTATCTGCCTCTTGCTCGCAGAGTATTGAACACCCTTGGTCTCCAAGCTACACAACCAGCAGCTACCGCTTCAGCTATTAAAGGGGCCAGGGTCTTGAAATCCCCCGCGCCAGCAGAGCACTACCTTCCTCTTGCTAACAGTCTTTCATCTCTGGCTCCTGACTTCACCAGCAGACCAGCTCTTCCTGGCATAGTCGAGCCAATATCCAATCTAGTATATAGATTCCTTTTTGCCGAGGGAAGGAGATTCCCATCTACAAGGCGTCTCTGAGCGCAGGCTGGGCTTTGTTTTACAGAAGAATCATGAGGCCACCGCCTTCTCCATGCGAGCTGCTGCATCAACTTCTATCCTTTCTAAGACATTGATGATGTGGTTGGATGACCTTTAGAGGATCCTAATCCTGATCCTGTATCTTTGAGGTCACTGATAAAATTGCGCAAGACAGCGGCTTTTGTAGCTGATGCCACTTTGGACGCAATTCAGCTGGGAGCTCGAGGTATGGCAGCACAGGTAGTTGCTCGGCGGACCCTGTGGCTTCGTCACTGGCAAGCTGACTCCACAGCCAGAGTTATTCTATCAAGGGCACCTTATTCCGGATCAGTACTCTTTGGTGAGGAGGTCCTAAAGGCAGTGCTTGTTGACCCCAAGGACTCTCGAAGGCCCGTCTTGGCCACTGTCCGGAACGCAGATCGCAAGCTTTTCAGACGTTTCTCCTCATATCGCACGACCCAGCCCTTTCAAGGAACGCGACCCGGGTGACAAGACCGCGATTTCCGAAACTATGATTTCCGGCCCTCCAGGGGATCCCAGAACGGAAGTTTCCCTGGCAGAGACAGCCTTCAAGAAGGAGACTTCCTGGTTTCTATCGACCTGAAGTAAGCGTATCTCCATGTGACTATTTGCAGAGCCCACAGAAAATTCCTTCGGTTTTCTTTCGGCCCCCAGCCTTTTCAATACCGAGCGATGCCGTTCGGCCTCTCATCTGCCCGAGAGTTTTTACCAAGGCCTATGACCGGCCACTCAATTTCGACAAGCCACCTCCAACCAACCCAACGCATACAACATCTAGGACTGATATTGGACACCCGACAGGTGACGGTGTTCCTGACCCCAGACCATATAAATGCTATCACAGACGTCGCACGGTCTCTGATGTCCCACGTAACCGCAGACGTTATGCTTCTGTCCAGGGCTCTCGGGAGGTTGGTGTCCACCATC
Source organism: Rhineura floridana (assembly GCF_030035675.1). Taxonomy (NCBI): domain Eukaryota; kingdom Metazoa; phylum Chordata; class Lepidosauria; order Squamata; family Rhineuridae; genus Rhineura; species Rhineura floridana. Next base: position 23,663,906 of record NC_084482.1, read on the forward strand.
CATATTGTGCCATGGGCTTGAGCTCATACGCGCCTGCTCCAGTGGACTTTGCTACCGTTTCAGCAGGATATTGCTATGTCAAATCATCGAGCAATTGCCTTGAGCCATGCACTGCGTCTTTCATTCCGCTGATGGACGGGGGTCCGACATCTCACCCAGGGCACTCCGTTCAGAGAACCCCGCAGAACTGTTATCACTACAGATGCAGTCCCCTTGGCTGGGGAGCCCACTGCAACTCTCAGTTCGTTCAGGGGGTTCAGAACACAGCAGAACAGACTCAGAGTAGTATTGGCTAGAGCTGAAGGCTGTCCACTTAGCTCTGCCCCATTTTCAGTCTCTGTTCCACTTGGACCATGCTCTCATTTGAACGGACGTGTGCCAAATCTCATTTAAACAGACAAAAGGGGACCAGGTCCCATCCTCTACACATCTGCGCTCCCTACAGGCAGAACATCTCAGAGGAATTTGGAATGTGTCAGCAGACTGGCCCAACAGACAACTGGTTTGTCCGGGAGAATGGAAACTTCATCCGACCATTTTCCATCTTCTCCACTGTTGGTTCGGCGTCTTCTCAATTGCCAGTAACCCAGGTACTTCGCTCGATACCTGAACATGATAGCAAAAGCGGTGGATGCCCTGTTGTATGTCTTCCTTCCAATACCACTCTTAGCCAGAACCTTGAGAAAGGCGCGACGCAAGAGGGCCAATCTAGTTCTGATAGTCCCATACTGGCCCTGTCGACCGTGGTTCTCGGATCTCCTTGCCATGTCAGTGACAGATACTTGGACGCTCCGGGTCAGGCCAGATCTCTTATTCCAGGGTCCAATATTGCATCAGGATCCCACTTGGCTCAAGCTAACAGCGTGGCTTTTGAACGGGACATTTAAGATCTTCTGGTCTGTCTGATGCTGTTATTGACATTATCTTGGCCTCGAGACGACCATCCACCCCCCGTATATATGAACATACTTGGGTGGCAGTCTCCAAGGGTGTCAGTCTCAGCACTTCGATCCTTCCAGGCCACAACACAACAGATACTGCAGTTCCTTCATAGGGGCCTCCTGATGGGACTTACACTTAACACTTTACGTAGACATGCGTCCACTCCGTCTTCCATTCTCTCAGTGTCCTACACTGATGCTCCTATTGCCTCGCACCTGTTCATCAAACGTTTTATGAGGGAAACCGTGTTACACTCACCGGCTGTATTCCACCGTTTTCCCTCGTGGACTTTGTCGAAGGTCCTACAAGCTTTACAACGCCCTCCGTTTGAGCCCCTCAGGACTGTGCCTTTACGTCTGTTGTTGTTCAAGGTCTTGTTCCTAATCGCGATCAACTCGGCGAGACGAGTTTCAGAACTGGGCGCATTGCCTTTTGCACGCCACCTCTGCGTTTCTACAAGGACTCTGTTGTACTGAAGACTGATCCTTCCTTCCTCCCAAGGTTGATTCAGTTTTCCATTGCAACCAGGACATTGTTTTGCCCTCCTTTTGTCCGAATCCTACTCATCCTCTCGAGAAGGCTTGGCATTCGTTGGAGGTCCGCAGGGCTCTCAAGACCTACCTGTCTAGGACTCAGGATATACGACGGACCGAGGCTTTGTTTGTATCCTTTCATCCAAGGTCTGTGGGGCATAAAGTAGCCAATTCCACCTTATCCCGCTGGTTGCAGGGATGCATTACCTTAGCCTATGAGTCCAATTCCACCTAGCGTTACCGCTCATTCCACCAGGTCAGCGGCCACTACGGCTGCTTTTGCTACCAATGCTCCTGTTGCTGATATTTGCAGAGCTGCTGTTTGGTCTACCCCACATTCGTTTATAAGGCATTATAAAATAGACCGTTATGCCTCTGCCGATGCCTCTTTTGGCAGACGAGTGTTGCAACAGGTTCTTAATGAGGATTAGGTTGTGGGTGGTCCCTCCCTGTTATGGGCTGTTTTGGTACATCCCGCTTGATGGCATACCTCCTATGGAAAATGGACCATTGGTTTCACCTGAAGGGTGATTTTCATAGGAGGTATGCCATCACGACCCTCCCAGTCAGAGGATACCTAGATATTTTTTAGGAATTTTATATATACCTGTTACGCTATTTTATTACATTTATTAGTGAAGTCAAGACTGCTATTACTGTTATCTCGCTATGTTACAGTCATATTATTATGAATGTTATTATGTTATGTTCTTGCTGGTAGGCCCGTTGGCCTTTTCTCCTGCATTTTTAGATATCTCTCTTTGGACTCGCTGCGAATGAACTGGAGAGTGGGAGGGGCCTGTCGCCCCTAGTCTTGACTTCAGAAACATTCTTGCCTTCGGACGATAGGTGGAGCTATTACCCGCTTGATGGCATACCTCCTATGAAAATCACCCTTCAGGTGAGACCAATGGTCCATTATCTCACCACACAAGAATCCGGGGAGCTATAATTTACCCCTCACAGAGCTACAATTCCCAGCACCCTTAATAAACTACATTCCCAGGGTTCTTTGGCGGTGTGTGGAAATGTGCTTCTAAATGTATGATGTGCATATTCAGCCACTAGTAGTTATCTGACGAGACAGAATATAGCCCATGCAAAGTGCTGTGCCATTCAAGGCTTTCATAGCTCATGCTCAGTGTATTAAACAGGGGATTTTATATAGAACACAGACTGTTGCACATTTATTTTAGTCCGGCTAACAGAGTACTATCTGACAATCCCATTTAGCTGCAAAATGTAATTGTTTTATGATCAGTATTGAAACAAAAATAAAAGTGAAAAACGTGTTTTGGAAAATCCCCTTCTTGGCCTCCAGTGCAATAGCTAAGCAATGCTTCTTTCTGCTATATAGACATTGTCAACTTTTCATTCATGAAAGAGGAAAGACAACATATTGCTTATTCACATGTTGTTTCAGATATCAGGCCTGAGTTTTAAATGGAAACTGTGGCATTCAAAGGTTAACGGCCCGTCATTAATTAGTATAAACTTAGACATGCAGTTAACATAGTAACTAATAAGTGGACTTCATATTTGGGCAGACTGTGAATGGTTGCCTTACTTGCAAAGAGGTTAGGGCTATAGTCAAGGATAAATCTGAATTTCCAATTTTAGTGGAAAAGGGAACTGTTGATTCAGTAAGTTCATCCACTTCTTCTTTTTCAAAAATAGCTTTCATTGTCTCTTAGCCAGACTTAACGAGTGGGATTTTGAACATAATAAGGGAGGAATTGTAGGTATGGTTTTGAAAATAAGGATGTGGAGCCCCTGAAATGCATGTCTTGGGACAAGGGGTTGTTGCAGCCAGATTCTTTTTGCCTTAGGACCAAACTACATGTGATGGTAGCTGACCCATTTGTTTAAAACTGGGTCTGCCCCAGCCAAGTATAAAGCGAGGGGATGGGAGGCCATTTTTAGACCAAAATAAATTCTCTAAAATCTCCTTCCCATGCGGGGCTTATTTCTTCACAGTTGGAGTCTATCACCTAGGTGCTTTTCTCCTCAGTACCTGGCAAAACTGGGTTTGTACAAATTAGCCTGCCACTGTCATGTCATAAGAACATAAGAACATAAGAAGAGCCTGCTGGATCAGGCCAGTGGCCCATCTAGTCCAGCATCCTGTTCTCACAGTGGCCAACCAGGTGCCTGGGGGAAGCCCGCAAGCAGGACCCGAGTGCAAGAACACTCTCCCCTCCTGAGGCTTCTGGCAACTGGTTTTCAGAAGCATGCTGCCTCTGACTAGGGTGGCAGAGCACAGCCATCATGGCTAGTAGCCATTGATAGCCCTGTCCTCCATGAATTTGTCTAATCTTTTAAAGCCGTCCAAGCTGGTGGCCATTACTGCATCTTGTGGGAGCAAATTCCATAGTTTAACTATGCGCTGAGTAAAGAAGTACTTCCTTTTGTCTGTCCGGAATCTTCCAACATTCAGCTTCTTTGAATGTCCACGAGTTCTAGTATTATGAGAGAGGGAGAAGAACTTTTCTCTATCCACTTTCTCAATGCCATGCATAATTTTATACACTTCTATCATGTCTCCTCTGACCCGCCTTTTCTCTAAACTAAAAAGCCCCAAATGCTGCAACCTTTCCTCATAAGGGAGTCGCTCCATCCCCTTGATCATTCTGGTTGCCCTCTTCTGAACCTTTTCCAACTCTATAATATCCTTTTTGAGATGAGGCGACCAGAACTGTACACAGTATTCCAAATGCGGCCGCACCATAGATTTATACAATGGCATTATGATATCGGCTGTTTTATTTTCAATACCTTTCCTAATTATTGCTAGCATGGAATTTGCCTTTTTCACAGCTGCCGCACACTGGGTCGACATTTTCATCGTGCTGTCCACTACAACCCCGAGGTCTCTCTCCTGGTCGGTCACCGCCAGTTCAGACCCCATGAGCGTATATGTGAAATTCAGATTTTTTGCTCCAATATGCATAATTTTACACTTGTTTATATTGAATTGCATTTGCCATTTTTCTGCCCATTCACTCAGTTTGGAGAGGTCTTTTTGGAGCTCTTCGCAATCCCTTTTTGTTTTAACAACCCTGAACAATTTAGTGTCATCAGCAAACTTGGCCACTTCACTGCTCACTCCTAATTCTAGGTCATTAATGAACAAGTTGAAAAGTACAGGTCCCAATACCGATCCTTGAGGGACTCCACTTTCTATAGCCCTCCATTGGGAGAACTGTCCGTTGATTCCTACTCTCTGCTTTCTGCTTCTTAACCAATTTCTTATCCACAAGAGGACCTCTCCTCTTTTTCCATGACTGCTAAGCTTCCTCAGAAGCCTTTGGTGAGGTACCTTGTCAAACGCTTTTTGAAAGTCTAAGTACACTATGTCCACTGGATCATCTCTATCTATATGCTTGTTGACACTCTCAAAGAATTCTAATAGGTTACTGAGACAAGACTTTCCCTTGCAGAAGCCATGCTGGCTCTGCTTCAGCAAGGCTTGTTCTTCTATGTGCTTAGTTAATCTAGCTTTAATAATACTTTCTGCCAGTTTTCCAGGGACAGAGTTAAGCTAACTGGCCTGTAATTTCTGGGATCCCCTCTGGATCCCTTTTTGAAGATTGGTGTTACATTTGCCACTTTCCAGTCCTCAGGCACGGAGGAGGACCCAAGGGACAAGTTACATATTTTAGTTAGCAGATCAGCAATTTCACCTTTGAGTTCTTTGAGAACTCTCGGGTGGATGCCATCCGGGCCCGGTGATTTGTCAGTTTTTATATTGTCCATTAAGCTTAGAACTTCCTCTCTCGTTACCACTATTTGTCTCAGGTCCTCAGAATCCCTTCCTGCAAATGTTAGTTCAGGTTCAGGGATCTGCCCTATATCTTCCACTGTGAAGACAGATGCAAAGAATTCATTTAGCTTCTCTGCAGTCTCCTTATCGTTCTTTAGTACACCTTTGACTCCCTTATCATCCAAGGGTCCAATTGTCTCCCTAGATGATCTCCTGCTTTGAATGTATTTATAGAATTTTTTGTTGTTGGTTTTTATGTTCTTAGCAATGTGCTCCTCAAATTCTTTTTTAGCATCCCTTATTGTCTTCTTGCATTTCTTTTGCCAGAGTTTGTGTTCTTTTTTATTTTCTTCATTTGGACAAGACTTCCATTTTTTGAAGGAAGACTTTTTGCCTCTAAGAGCTTCCTTGACTTTGCTCGTTAACCATGCTGGCATCTTCTTGGCCCTGGCGGTACCTTTTCTGATCTGCGGTATGCACTCCAGTTGAGCTTCTAATATAGTGTTTTTAAACAACTTCCAAGCATTTTCGAGTGATGTGACCCTCTGGACTTTGTTTTTCAGCTTTCTTTTTACCAATCCCCTCATTTTTGTGAAGTTTCCTCTTTTGAAGTCAAATGTGACCGTGTTGGATTTTTTCTTTTCATGTCGTCATTTGAATCCCATCCTTCGGATGCCAGTTGAGCACACCATCCATATGTCACCTTGTGTGTTGTGGGACTGCTTGAAAATTTACAAATATATTGGTCTGTCTCTATTTGAATTACACATTTCTCCCCCACCCCCCAAATTTGATATGGATTATTGTTGTAAGTCCAAATGGGAATATCCTGGCTTTAGCTGCAGTGTTCATTACTGGATTTATTCTAAGATAAAAAACTAGTGGAAGTTGTTGAGGTCCAACACCAACTTCACAAGAACTACATGGAGAAACTTAATAGGTTGAGATGAAACAATGCATTGCTCTTCACATTCTTCCTATGTGAAATGAAAATAAATGATAACATAAATGGTAGTATTGTATACCAGACAAAACAAATATGATTTCTATGTATTGCATTTATTTTTACAGGTTGTTATATATGAAAAAGTGTTTTTTAAAAAAACAACTCACCAGTACATGTGAAAATGAGAAAATGAAACCAAAATAGTTGCACAGTGTTTTGGAGAGCATGTTTATTGAGACCTGTACATCATGAATAAAGGATTTTGCTATATAGCAATTAAGAGTTCATAAACAGATCAGTAACGGGGGGGAAATTCTTACTGGCTTTTGCAGATAGTTATGGTTATGTCATAGATTATGACTTATAAAACTGTTGTGATGATGCCGATAACCTCTATACTTTTCTCTGCCATAGAAATGGAGCCCATGGCACCTTGCCCAGCCTTTCCTGATCCAGCCAACGACTTTGATAGGAACATTCCACGTATCTGTGGTGTTTGTGGAGACAAAGCTACTGGCTTTCATTTTAACGCAATGACCTGTGAAGGCTGCAAAGGATTTTTTAGGTATGTGACTCCTGGCATTTGACATAATAGATGTACTCCTAAGAAGTTTGACCTTTGCCATGAAAACCCCTGCAGTTTACTTTTACCGCAAAGGCTGATCAGCAAAAGTCTTTCTCTTGTTAATGCTGGTGCAGTGTAATAGGAGAAGTACAATACCACCCAACAAAACTAAAGTTTAAGAAGCAGGCCCAAGCCAGGGTTATATTCCACTAAGCTTTAATCAGAGTAGACCTATTGAAAATTAGTGGCCAGTGGGTCTACTTTGAGTAAATCTTAGTGGAATACAACCCCCTGCCTTTAGAATTAGGCTTTAAGAAAGGAAGAGTATATACATGGAGGAGAACTTTTTGAGCTGCTTTGCCTTGAAAGTTGAAGTCGGGGGAAGGGGAACCCTAATCTGACTCCGCACAAAGCTGAAGTTGCTCCTGTACTTTCAGTGACCAGGGAAGCCAGCCGGATGCACATTTGCTATATAGTTTGTAGGAAACAGAATAGAAACAGATTAAGTTTGTCATAATGGGAATGTTTGAACAAATTCCATCCCTCATTCACAGAGACAGCCTGAACTGAGTGACATTTGCTACACTAGGTATCCTGTACTGCAAAAGAGAATGTTAAAATAGCAGATGAGAAGTAAGGATATGTTCGGTAAATTTGATATATTTCCTGGGGAGAGAAATGAAAGCCATTCAGAGTTAAGTAATCTCGTTCACTTGAAGCTCCAACTCATTTCATAGGCTTTTGGAGTAAGTGACACTTGGTTTTTAACTATGTCTTCAGCTATCATTAGGCTAGAAAAGTGATATATGGGATTCTCATGATATTGATAAATGCACTGTGGTCTTGCAAGAAGCCCCATCAGTGACCATGTTCTAATCCAGGGGTGGGGAACCTTAGGCCTGTGAATCAAATGCAGCCCTCCAGGCCTCTGTATCTGGCCCTCGGAACTCTCCCCAGGCCATACTCTTCACCAGCCTGGCTGCACACCCGAAGTATTTTTTCCTGTCCGGAATGTGTCCTTGGACTCTGACAACACCTCTTGCTTGTCTGGATGGATGATAGAGGTGTGTATGTGTAGAAACTAGCCTACTGTACAAAGGTAAAATGTACATTTATTGCTCCACCTACTTTTCCACTGTCCCCGTCCACCGCTGGCATGTGGTCCTCAGAGGGTTGCTCAGAAGGGAATGCAGCCCTCCTTCTGCAAAATGTTCCCCATCGCTGCTCTAAACCGCTGTCTCTGTCTATACAGACTTTTGATGTAATTAATGAATTGGCTATGGCTAAATGACATGGTGCTATAAAATGAAAGTTTATTTTTCTATAAAATTTTACTCAAACATTTTGGAATTGCACTGTGTGTGCCCAATGCTCCCCTGCTGTTTGAGAATGGTTCCTATGTTTGTTTTTAACCCAGGGGAAGAACTTCTGCGACTCCCTTAGTCAAGCAGCAACTCTTGTTTAGGACCTTTTTATACAGGAACTTGCTGTTCCTCCTGTTCATGGGGCTATTGCTCCACATGAGCCCCTGAGTTTTCCAGCCCATGTTGTGTGTTGGCAGGCAGGTTATTTCAGAGTACTGAGCACAGTACTGGGGGAGAGGGAGCAGGAGGACAACTGGCTTCCCCTCTCTTCTCAACCATGATTAAGAGGGAGCCAGCATTACATCAGTACTAGCCCAGAAGATTCCAAGACAGTTTAGCATATCTCATTAATGGAGTATCTATCATAATGCACCTTACTGTAATGATGACATAGGAAGTTTTCCTGGGAACTCTTGATTAAAAACAGATGACTAATAACAGGTGTAATTAAGAGATACTGGGTGACTAATTAGAGGAAATCTCACATGTACTTAATGCTGTAGTGGGACAGTAGCGTAGATACAGATTTACTGTGGACGTTAAGTAAAGCTGGAGTCCACAACAGCCATTTCTTCTTAACGTTATTCCCTGATGTCAGCATCTTTGTAGTGGACATAGCCACTTTTGCTAGATAGTTAGATGGGATGTTTTGCATACCATAGACCTTGCAGCCAATTTTCCATTTGGGCTGCAGTGCAGCCTGGCTAACTGGAACAACAAGATTTTCTTCAGTTACTGTTGCTTAAATGAGCAACTCATCTTTCATATGTGTATTTCAACATGCAAGGTTAGTGCCCCAGCTAATCAGTCATATGCTTTGTGTCCCAGACACGATAAACGTCAGTGTGTGCTATTTATCATCTTTGTGTGACACCAACTGAAACTTCCAAGGATCCGATTGCTGTTAAGGGATCTGATAAGGTAATGAGTGAGGCTTGCAGAGCTGAGTATCGCACTCCTGATAAAAGTTTTAAGGGAATCCCAAATATTCTTTTCAGAATTTTTCTGGAAATTCCATGCTAAAGGATTTAGCCAAGGAAGATCTTCTCCTTTCATGGAACCCAAGTTTGTAGAACAATTGTTTCCAAATTTCTGATAGTTCATGGGCACTGTTTTTCCAATTTAAAATTAGAGGCACATCACACCTAAACCCAAAAGGGCTGGGAGAAGGAAAACCTGAAGCAAGAACTCACACAGAGATGCAGTGGAAGGCTTCCTCTGATAGTAGGCCATTTTGCATTGAGTACAATTGGACAATTCATTTTCTCCCAATGCAGATACACAGCAGAACAATCTGGCCTCGGAGGAGACTAATTGCAAGGGGATATGCCTAGAGCCTCACTGGAGCATTTCTAGGATTGTGAAATGCTAACCTAGGGACCTTGCCTGACTCTTCAAGACCTTAGAGCAACCTTCCTCAACATAGTGCCCTCCAAATATATTGGAGTACAACATGTAGTCCAAAACATCTGAAAGGCACCAATTCCCATCAGTCCTAGTCAGCACAACTGTGCAAGCTAAAACTAAGGGGAGGAGTTGGCCAAAACACCTGGAGAGCACGAGGTTGGGGAAAGTTTCTTTGGAGAGAGAAGTGTGAACAGTGGCACTTCTTTCTCCACTGCCCAAACAGTTCCTTTGCTACCTTTATCTCTTCTCTAGTAGCGTCTCACAGCAGGTAGAAGAAAGAGGTAGGTGAAGGGCTGGCAGAGTTTTCAGGTTAGTTATGCCCCCTTGCAGAACCTTATCACCTGGCAATCTTTCAGTTGTTTTCCTTAGCTTCATGGTGTTCTAGTTAAGAGTTATTTTGGACAGGTTATCTCTAATTTTTGATGTTCTTGTGTTTTCATCTTTCACTGTAGCAACCCACCAGTTTCTTGTTGAAATGAAATTGCATCAGTATAACTGGAAGTTTTAAAAATTACTTATCTTTTAAAGGAAAAGCTCTCTCTCCTTTCCACTCCCTTTCATAAATTGCACCTTAATGTTAACCTCCAACATAGCAATTTCAAAATACATACAAACATTTTCATTTGGAAAACTTTCAAAGAGGGACTTCCGGGAAGGGTGACTTAGCCTGTGCCTGCTTTTGAGACGGGCTCCTGCCTCAAAAGAAGCTTATTCAGATATATCAGTCAGTTTTTTCTTTTTTTTTTGACTGATTAAACTTCTCCCGGGTAGGGAGAAACGAAGAGATTAACCTCAAAGCCTATTTTTGTTGGGACGACCAGATCTCATTAATTTATGGGACGAGGTCCAGCCGACGAAGGTGGGACGGATTTTTAACAGCAAGCTCTATCTGATAAAGCGAACGTTCACCTTATCTTCTAAGAGAGAACGCACTAACAGGCAAGCACCCTTCTTTCTATATTTTTCTTTTACTTGACTTAAATTGTTGCTGTTTAAAAGAGATTTGCCAGATTGATCAGTTTTTGACATCTCACTGGGGAGCCATAACTTCTCTCTGCTACGCACTAATTAATAGCTTATCTCTGTTTTTGTTGCAAAAAGCTGTCCTGGATTTGCATTCTAAAGATATACACAGAAGAGGGATTTCTATTCCAGATTTTTATTTTGAAAAATATTATACTGTTTTGAGACTACTCTCTTTTTGGTCTATTTTATTTTGACGAATCTGTTTTTTGACGATTGCCATTAATTGTTTCGATCCTGGGAACTGCATTTTGTTTACTTAACTATTGGAGAGATAAGGCTGTCTGCTCTGTTTATACTGTGATGTCACCAAGTTTGGAGTATTAACCCAATTGTTGCTGAAATAAGAAGTGGTTTTCCTATATTTTTCTTTTAAAATGGCAATTAAGAAAGTGGCTGAAAATCTGGAAATAACTATGTTTCAGAAAATAATGGATGAGATTGAGATAATGAAAATTGAATTGAGTAAAATGAAGCAGGAGATTAAAGATATAAGGGTCCCTGTGAGAGAGGTGACCCTGGAAGGGGTCCCTGTGAGAGAGGAGACCCCGGAGATTGGAACAGGGGTCCCTGTGAGAGAGGTGACCCTGGAGACTGGAATAGGGGTCCCTGTGAGAGAGGAGATCCCGGAGATTGGAACCAACGTGGAACAGGAACAAGATTTGGAGTCTATGGACTTTAGAAATAAAATCTATTGTTTGGAACTCAATGTTATCTCTGAAGAAATGAATGAAGATTCTAGAGATAAAGTTATCAATGGCATGGATAATCTTCTGGACTGGAATGATGTGATGGAGCCCAATATAGAGAAAATCTATGGAATTAACTGCAGCCATGTGACAATGGAAAAACTTTTAAGAGATGACCCAGTGTATTTTGAAAAAAAGAACAGAGATATGATTTTACAGCAGTATTTCAGCAACCTATTCAGAATGGATGGCAAGAAAATATTTGGGATAGAGGTAATCCCCATCAGACTCTTACTATATGACTATGGCTTTGACAGCAAGATTATTATGGAATACTGATAATGGAAGATTGGATATTGAAATTACTGGACTTAACAAGACTACTGAAGATGGAAGATGGAAAATGGAACTAATAGAGATAATAGAACAATGGCTACTGAAATTATTGAACCTAACAGATTCTGATGTGATGGATTAATTGAAATGTTTATTTTGACTATGGTTATGACAATAAGATTATCATAATTAGTAATGAGATGGATTAATCGATATGCTTATCTGGAAAAAAAAATTGATAGATATATTTCTTAAAGAATTGAAACCTCTCTTTGACTTTTTGTGGAAAGAATAAAGTAATGTTTATGAGATTTGATGATTAAGTAAGATAACTACTGGAGGAAAGTGATTTTATAATATGACTTAAGAGACAGGATTGTTATATATTATAGACTTATAACTGATTTGATCTTTGACAAATGGGAAGTCAATATTTTACTCTTTATTTTTTATTTTTGTTTTTTTTTTTTCTTTTTTTCTTTTTGTTTAACTATTTTTGATTTTGTTTTTTGTCTTTGAATGTTTTATGATTTTGTCTTGTATGTTTTATGAAAATCTGAATAAAAATTATTGAAAAAAAAAAAGGAAAACTTTCAAAGAGGATGAATGAAGAGCAGGGGGGTTTTCCCCACCCCTAGCAACTTGCTCTCTGTTAAAGATGCTGAAACCAGATTTGTTGGATCTACAAGTCCATAACCAAATATGTTATGAGCCTGATAACCTCTTGTTTGAGAATTTGGCAACCCCCATGTAACATGCCCACACTCCTTTTGTGTGTGTGTGTGTGTGTACAGAAGCAAGCCACTTCAGGCCCACAATGCACCAGTCCTCCTATGCCTTTCCTTCTCTTCCACCTCCTTGCTGCTGCTGCCCCTTTGGTCTACTATGGCTGTTGACACCCCCAGTACTCCTTATGTTTCCTTATGAATATTGAACATGCACAATATATTTTTAAAACAGTAGTTCCAGGTTTGTTTACTTGTGGCTATTTTCTATGCTATGCATGTATACTTCCAGAAAGAAGCATGACAACCAAGCCATAGATACTGAGAGCATAAGACAGCTAATGGCCTAGGTGTTAGTAGTCCGAGGCTGGAACTGGCAGATGGACAGATGTAGTCTGATCAATGGACAGTCTTTTTCCAGCTAGTATTTAAAATTGTTCAGTTATTTGATATATTTAAACTTGGCCCCCTTTGGCCTTCTGTGCTTATGAGTAATATTGCAAAGTTTTCCTCTGGACAGTTCCAGTGTATTTGAGGCTGAGAGCCGATTCCAGTTATCAAACGCAGCAGCAAATTGAGGGTAGGGGACTGTTTTGGTGAGTGCTCCACTTGCATGATTGTTATATTATTAAAGATCAAAGCTCCTCTTCTGTGAAAAGAAAAATGGCAAGTTTTTGTCCTTATTTTCTTTCTTCTGATGACTATATTAGTATTCTCAAACTTCAGGTCCTTTTAAAAGTTTATATACACTAAAAAGGAACCAAAGCTTGGGATTATATTATCTTGAACTCCGATTGTTCCAGTTCACATCTACTCCATCTCATAAGCCATCCCCACCTCACTTCCAGTGCCATTGTGCCCTCAACACATTAGCATGCTCAGAATTGTTGGACTATGTCACAGTAAAAATGGTGATGGAAAGTAGGAACCAAAGTGTTCCATGAGTGGGTGGATGGAAACAATTCTAGGGGACACCAAGCAGGGAAAGAAGTATGTACTAGAGAGCATCAACCATTTAGGTATCATTGTAAGAGCTGTGCAGTTGTGCAATTTGTTGCACACTCCCATTTCCTGTCTGTTTCGTTTTTTAAAAAAACCAAGTTTGCAGCAGCAAATATTACATCCACCATCCTGGGCTTCACTAGGTTCTTTGAGGGAACTTTCTGCATTTTTTTCATTTCTCAATATCAAGCCATTCATTGATTCTATACTCTTCATCTACTTTTGCTGCTTAATTTGAAACATTTATATCTTGCCAACAGGCTTCCTACATTGCTTACAGTAAAAAAAATTAACACACAATTAAAAACAATTAAGTAATGCAATGGTGACTGGAAAAGGCACCATTCTTCAACAGCTGAAGGTTCCACAGTCATCCCTGGGGCTGGAGCACCATCTTTTTGGCAGCTGCTTCCTTGCAGCAATGGGAAGGGAGGACAATAATGGTAACTATCCACTCCTTATATTTTAGATGTAACTGTTGTTGCTCCAGTTACTTTGAAGGATTGCCCACTTGTTTTCAGTTATAGTTTATACCGCAGCTATGGAATTGTCTTTGTTTTAAGTGCGTCTTGACTATTTCTTGAGAGCAGTATAAAGTATCTGTGTTTGGTAGGGTGTACTTTGGGACCTCATTTTACACTTCTGCATGGCAGCCTGGGGAAACCAGCGAAATTGTGCTTTACCCAGGTTGCCCATATAAAATGTCAAATGGCTCCTAACAGCTGGATTAGGCCAGTTTGGGTTAATCTTAATCTGTGATTTGAATAATACAATATTTTATGTTTATTGCCTATGGAAACTGGGCTCTATATACAGGGAACAAATGCATAAACAAAGCCACTGCCCATAGGCCAACAATCTTAACATAGACATGATGCATCAGGTGAAGAAACTGAAAATAGATTGTGAGAAACTGAGCTGAAGGATGGGAAAAGAAGAAATCAAAACAGATCAGTGAGGAAACACATGAGAAGAAACGTTAGATTTTAACTGTGTATTTTAGCTTGTTTCGTCTGCAGTTGTTACTTGCCCCATGCTTTAGGAATGGGGTGAATTTAATCTTCTTATCCTGCTGGAAAAATAGTGGAGGGCGGGGGTCAGGTGGTTGCTGCTGGAGTTGGCAAGAGCTTCCCTTCCCTCTTATATGAGGACTCAATAAATGCAGAGCTAGTGCAAGTTTTAAAAAGCAACCTTGTGTTGTCATCTGGAAGCAATCTTTCTCCACTCTTCCTCTTTAACAGGTGGTATAATGTAACATATGATGTGACATCATTGTGCTGTGCACTTCACTGCCAACGTAGTGATATGGGGCAGAGAAATTACCAGCACAACGACGTTGGGATGACTATGTTGTGCTAGATGTTACCAGGAAGAGAGGAGAAAAAGACACAGAGTGGTAGCTGCTTTGTATCTCTTGGAACATCTAGTTCTGGGCCATTAAATGTGGCACAATAGCAGGGGTAAGTTGCCAAGGAGGCTGGAGTTTCCATGACTCCAGACCAGCTTTAGGGTCCCCCCCCCCCAGAAAACATGGGATAAAGGCAAATACAAATTGCTCTGCTTCACATAGTGGTGGCTGCAGGGACGCCAGTGGCATGAATGATGCACAGGGTCAAGCCTGCAGCATTGTCTGACCTTGGAAGTAGATGAAAAATGTCAGGCAGGAGAAACCTGTACTAGGCTATTTTGTTTCAAAGCAACGATAATGACATCTTGAGACCAAACCAGGACGTTGGAAATGAGATGCCTGTCACATAACTACTTACCCTCTGGACATTTTCCTCTCCTAAGCATGATTCAAAGAGTTTGCCGAAGAACCTGCCCCTTCATCCTTTTCGTGAAGGCTTCCAAAAAAGAAATGCAAGAAATGCATGTCTTGGTACGGAGACCTGAAACAACAAAGTTCTCAACTATTTCACAAACACTGAGTGATCAAAATAGGCGTAGGTCTACTCGATCCTTCATAGTAAGTCTCTCAGTTTTAACTTTTGTGAAATGGAAGTTGGGAAACCATTTGATGCTGGCCTTTTAGTTGCTTCTCTTCTATTGAGAAATAGCTTGAATCCCTTTATAATCTTCAAACAGAGTGCATTCTCTCTCAGTATTCCTTGACGCTTCTTGAACTTTGTTCATATCAGATTGGTTATTATGGGTGTGAGATATTGTATCTATGATAAAATTAACAAATTTGATAAGAATCTGAGAAAGTAGAGACTAGATCAGGGATCTGTGGACCATCAATGGTCTACGAGTTTCATTCAGGTAGTCCATGGCATGCCTGTATTAAATATTCATATTGATTTTTTATTTTATATTTCTTACATTGCATTTTAATGCATTAGAACTAACATTCTATGGAATGTAAATTGTAATACAATAAAGTGTACTGTTCAAGTACTTGAAAGGTTGCCACACAGAGGAGGGCCAGGATCTCTCCTTGATCATCTCAGAGTACAGGAGACAGAATAATGGGCTCAAGTTAGAACATGCTCAGATTTCAACTGAACATCAGGGAAAACTTCTTAACTGTTAGAGTGGTACAACAATGGAACCAATTACCTAGGGAAGTGGCAGACTCTCCAACACGGGAGGCCTTCAAGAGGCAGCTGGACAGCCACATGCCAGGTATGCTTTAATTTGGATTCCTGCATTGAGCAGGGGGTTGGACTCCATGGCCTTATATGCCCCTTCCAACTCTATGATTCTATAAAAATACAATATAAGAAATAAAAGAAGGAATAAAATTAAAAATCATACAGCATCTAGCGCAGCACATTATAATTGCTACAACAGGCACAAAAATATCATTTAAGGGGCCAACAATTTTCAAATGGTCCATGTGGAAAAAAAGTTTGGGAACCACTGGACTAAATATTAAATTTATTGGGAAGTGCGATATTTTTACCATGTACTGAATATGAAAGTACAAAAGCAGAGCTCTATATCATATGCAATATGGGATATTGTTTCTTAATTTTATGTGTAGCATTGTTTATTTGATGATCCATATCTATCTGGTTTTTTCTTTTTCTTTAGGTGGGGTCTTAGGGCATTTCCAGATGGGCTGTTTGCTTGCACAAAATTTGGTGGTGGTTCTGCACGGTGTAGTGCAGTTATCTCATGTCTTTTCCTAACCACAACAAATCTAACGGCAAAAATGATGGGAAATTGCACAGGAAAGTGCAGGATAACAACCAAATGCCTGCAATGTTGTATAACTGCCGTGCAGACATATAGGGATGAGTGCTTAATTAACAGGCGGCATCAAATCTCAGTGCCAGTTCTGTGCAAACATACCAGCTTGAGTGCTCAATAAACAGCTGGTTTGGAGGCTTCCTCATACATTTTCTCAAGAGTTATTGATGTAATTTGGTAAAAACGTAATAACTATATTAAATATTTCCCTCCAATAAATTAAAAATCCCTCCTTGACACCTATAGCTGCTGGTTGGTTAACATATTTTTGAATAAAGCTTTGCTCATGTAAGGGTCCAAACACATACTTTAGTCTGGTGTGAGTGCAGCATTGAAGAAGGTTTCTGCCTTTCTCCTGAGCCTAAAGAAGGGTGAGGACTTTTCCTCACACTGTGCTAGCTCTGAAGACACTTTGTGAAGCAGTGAGAGCTCTTCCTGCTTTCCTGGGTATCTCTGAGGCTTGCCACAACAGGGATGAGTCCTCTTTCCCTCTCCCCAGTTCAGAGCCAGGGTGGAAGGCATTGGTTTACACCATGGAGTTGTATTGGGGCTGAATGCCAGTTCCTTGATGTCAAACAAGACCACAGCCCTTTCCCCTGGAGATAGGAAAGAATTAGCGTTAATACTATGGTGAGCATGAATTTAGTCTGGAATCTGGATACAGAAGTTTGTTGGAGGACAATCAGTATTTGTGTTAATAAAGGCTATCAGCCCCTTTAAAAGAAACAGTGGGAAATTATGTTAAGCATGTATACACTTTAAAGACGCTTGTCCCTGTGTTGTTCAAGCAATGAATTACAGAGGGTTATTTTAAGATTAATATAGTAAACATGGAGCTATAGTTTCAGCTCAATCTTACATCATTAAGGTCCATGATTTCTTGAATGCCTCTTTGGTTTATGCTTCCTGTAAAGGGAGGACTCTGAGCCTTAGTGGGTTCTTCCCATTTGGCAATGGAAGTTGTCAAAGATTTTGTGCATGAGAGATTCAAGTGAAATAGAGTTGACTGGTAAACAACTTAATTAAACTTCCTGATCTGCAAAGCAGAGAGTGTATAAAGTTTTTCTGGTGGATGGTGAAAACATGATGTAAATGTGCAAAGGACCAAATGATTTTAAGTAAGAATGCTCAAGCTAAGAGGACATGTGCAACCAAATGGTTGATTGGAGATGACTCACGATTCCTGGAAAATAAGGTAACTTCTGGTCAAAGGCAGGACCAACAGATGTGTAACAGTCACAGTTCCATTTATGGGTTCCTCTAAAGAAGCATGGAGACCTGTTCTAAGGCATGCTGTACTAAACAGTTTTTGCTTCATTAAAAAAAAGCTTGTCCACTTGGATCATCCATCTTTGGTTTCCTAGTCCCTTAGAAGACATTTTCAAGGCAATCTTATTTCTAAAAGTAATTTTGTTAAGTTAGCATCAGTGAACATGGGCTGGACAGTTGTGGCCAATGGTGCATAGCTACTATATTATTTTAAACATGAATTTCTACTTTATCCTTTCCAGTATTTGCTCCTCCAAATAGTGGCATATTTTTGTCAAACATCCTTGCTATGTAAAGTGTGATTTGGCTCTTATCTGGACAAGATAAAAATAAGGAACCTCCACATTCATTTGTTCTTGCCCCAGTTGTTAGTGCCTGAGTGAGACCTGCGCAAAGCATTCTTACGTTGCCCCGTAGCTTGACTGAGTTTACAAGTCTTTAATAAGGTTACATCACTGGATTGTTAATAGATGTTCCCCTCCTCCCCATCACCCTGAGCTGACTAAAATCCATTAGTGGCTCATATATATTTATAGGAGACTGAATTAATCTTGCTTGCATAGCCTCATACATCATGTTTATGCTGTGTAGTACATCAGTGTAGTACAGAACTAGGTGATGTTAACATAAATGGAGTCACAGCATATTACACTTCCAAGAGTGAGTAGCAGAACCCCTTAGTGGTTTTCAGCTTTGAAAGCTGTTGCCGATTGTGCTTTACATAAGGGGTTGCTGTGTGCACACCAGTGTGTGCTACAATGGAAAGTGTGATTGGAGATGCATGTCTATAAAAATGAACTTATGAGCCAGGGAACCATGGCTAGTTGCAGGTCTCTAGCACAAGCATACTGTGCCTGCCCTTGACTCTTCACTGTGTTCACAGAGATACAGTGAACAAACAGCAAGACTAATCTCTCTGGTACTGTGAATTGGTCCTGAATTTGCAGCCGGATTTGGCACACTTGTGGAAGATTGGAAAAGTGATAAGTGAAATGTTTGGGACAGTCATCCTCTCAACAATCCTGTGGAAGTATAGCAAGCTGCTTGTCTAAGCAGGGAAATAACTACTTTCTCATTAGTCTACTAGAATATCTTAGGTTGTGTAACTTTGTGGATCAGTGAGGTGGGCAATATATGTCCTGCACGTATGGCCTATTGGCTTATATCATATTAAGTATGCCAAGCTCACTCATGTAAGTACAGTATCATCACATTACTGCATGAGGGGTGCATGCCATGAAAGGCAGGGGAGCCCCTACAAAGATCTGGCAGGAGTACTGCCAAATTGACTTCAGACATCCTTATGTATTTATGTCAACCGTTATCTCTAGTTTTTAGAGAGGGGACTGAAGCCCAGAGAGATGTTTGTAAATACCTAATGAAGTTCTGGAACTTTAGAGGAGAAAGAAATGGAATCCAGAGGCCTAGTTATCTTCTCTTCAACTGGATCAGTTCAATTTCTTGGTGTAGGATACAAATTGTGTGTCCTTATTTATTTAGTTTTCTGATCAGTTGTATATAGACTTACAGAGCAATCCAATGCATGCTTACTCAGAAGTAAATCTCACTGTGTTCAGCAACATTGTGGCTTATTTCTTGGTCTAGCTGGATGGAGAATATTAATGCCTTCATTGTGAGAAGTCTATTGGTTATCCATTTGTTTCCAGCCAAATTCAAGGTGCTTGTCTTGACCGTTTCCATCCTTTTGTAGCTGGATCCAGGACTCTTGAGAGTATATTTTCTCATTTGTGTAAATCCCAAGGTTTTGAGATCTGATAATTAATCTTCTGTAGCAAGAGGCAAGCTTGCTCTTGCTGTCAGTTGAGGTTTGTCAGAGGGGGTCTCCCCTTCTTCCTCGTGACTTGTAGAACGCCTTTCCTTGTGGAACCCCAGATTTGCTTGGTTGCCTCCTTTTTAGAAGAGCCATTAAAAAAATGACATGTCTTTGGGAGCTGCTGTCTTATTGAGTCAGGCTATTGGCCTATCTAGCTTAGTAGAGCACCGCCCGCCCGTCTCCGCCACGTCTTCTTTGCCGCCACCCTTCCCCCTGGGCCTCTCGTCATCTAGCCCGGTTATGATGGTAGACCCACACGAGCTCTGGCGCTGGGGCCTGCCCCGCGGACAGATCCACCTCTTTCCTCTCCTTTCCTCTCAGAGCCCGCCATTTCCATCTCTCCTGCGGGCAGACCCACCCACACCAAGCAGGCTTTCACCTTTTTCCTCTCTCTTCGAGCCCCTTGTTTCCATCTTTGTGATGACATACGAGAGCAGCCTGGCCAGCCAGGGCGGGGAGTTTGTGGGCTGGAACATCAATCGCTTTATTCCCATGATCAAGTTGAAGTACTGCTTAACTGTGGACACAGTCTATGTTGGCAAAAAACTGGACTGCTCCTGCTCTCCTTCCTGTACCAGGACTGGCAGGTGCAGCACCAACAGGACACCCCAGTGGTACCATGCTTTGATGTCAACATATTGATGTAAGAACTAGTAGACATTGTCTAATTGTTAGGAATTTATTAGGAAATTATTAGGGAAGTGTTGCCTGTTATTGTATTGTCACTGAAAGTTGTTATTGGTGCTTTTAATAATGTTAATACTTTGTTATCTAATTTTTGTAAATTCTATAGTTTTTCTTGATGTGCATTCTGTATTTGTGTATATTTTTTTTAAGCCGCCTTGAGGGCCTTTTGGCCAAAAGGTGGCATAGAAAGGAAGAGAGAAAGGAAGGATGAAGGAGGAAAGAAAATAGTAGGGTTCGAATCCCCACATAGCCCTTGGGCCAGTCACTGCCTCTCAGCCTCATGAAAACCCTATTCATAGGGTCGCCATAAGTCGGAATCGACTTGAAGGCAGTATATTTACATTTACCAGTAGTGTAGTGGCAAATTTAGGAGCGCAGAGTCCCTTCATGACAGTGACACCACACTACCTCACAACCACATCCCTTCTTCCATTTTCCCTCTTCTCCCTTGCCCTCCTCTGCTAAAACAGAATTCCATAAGAGCCAATCAGCATGAAAGGGGAGGCTGTGGGTTAGCTACTGAGTCATCTCCTTTCACTCTGATTGGCTTGTACATAGGGACCTGCTTGGGACCCTCCTTCCAAAAATGTAAGGGATCGATGACCCCGGGCGACTACACCCCTGTTGTCTATACTGATTTGCAGTGGCTCTTCAGGGTTTCAGACATCCTACCTGGAGATACCAGGGATTGAATCACGAACCTCTTTCATTGCAAAGCTCGTGTTCTACTGCTAAGCTATGGTTCCTCCCCTCATGGTTTTAGTTGTTCATATGGTATTTTGTAGCAGCACCTACACTCTGGAATTCCCTGCCCATTGACATTAGGCAGAAACTTTCACTGTACTGTTTTCAGCACCTCCTTTTGTGTTTGTGCAAGCCAACCTAGATATGCAAAGTTGACAAATACAAAATATGTATTTTAACATGCAGTTTTATTTTATAATGTATATTTAACTGCTGGTTTAATTTATATTTTGACATTTTAGGCCCATTTGTTTTTAACATCTGGTTTTTATTGATAGTGTGTATTTTATGTAAACCACTTAAAGGTTTTTACAATTAAGCAGTATACAAATTATGTCAAATAAATCAAAATAAAATAGCTTTTAATGTTTTTGTTTTGTTATTTTAAAGTATTAAACTTATTAATATTATTAAGCCTATTATATAAGCAACTGGCCTAGTGTGCGAGCAATAGTACAGTCCATAGAGAGAGAGGTTTGGCTTTCTCAGTTTTTTAGCAAATGAGCCTGGAATAGTTAAATGTGTAGTCAGATAAAAATACATTTGGGATGGATGGAGCCAGACAGTTTATATGCCTGTGTTGTATAAAAGTGGCTAGGATGTCTGCTCTTCTGTATTTAATGTGTAATTTACTTGTCAGTATGCAGCACGGACAATATTTTTTAAAAATCCTGTTTTGTTGGATATTTTTGGTTTCTATTTCTACTCTGTACTGAAACATAAAATGAATTGTGACAGCTTTAACACTAGCCACAGGGTGGTGTTATGAATTGGCATGCAGTTCCATCCTCAGACATTTTACAGTGTCGTTAGATCATGGGTGGGAAACCTTTTTCAACTCAAGGCGAGGGCCACATTCCCTTCTAGACAACCTGTTGAGGGCCTCATGCCAGTGGTGGGCAGGGCCAGGAGCAAAGGTGAGTAGAGCAACAAATGTTAATATATTCATACATCCCTCTATCCTCCATCTAGGCGAACAAGAAGCATTGTCAGAGTTCAAAGACACATTCTAGACAGGTGAAAACACTCAAGGAGGGTGCAAAGCAGGGCTAGTGAGAGAAGGGGTTTGACTAGGAAGAGGGTGTGGCCCTAGGGAGATCCCAAGGGCCAGACAGAGAGGCCCGGAGGGCCATGTTTGGCTCCTTGGCCTGAGGTTCTCCATCCCTGCATTAGACCATACCTGTAAATGTTCAGAGAAAAGTGTCTCAAATGGCTGACTGACTGAGCCTGGGCATATAAGCCCATGAGAGTATGTCCATGGGATAAATGGTGAAAGGAAGCTAAACAGTGTTAAGGATAGATTATTTTATATAATAGTGAAGGAGATTGCCATTCTTCCAAGGTTATACATTGGACTGGTTCAGAGTCATATTAAGTCAAACTGTGGCTTAGCATGAATGTTGAAGCTTTGGGAGAAGAGATCTTGGCCACTTTGCTCTTTCCCAGTTGTTTTGCTTGTGTGCCACACTGAGCTAAACCAAAATTTGGCTTAACATATTGTCTGAACCTGGTTTCATGGTTTAGCTGTCCTGGACAAACCATAAATCATAACCATAGGACAAATCTTGATTATAGCTTGTGGTTAGTTTGGAGAGAGGTAAGCGATTAGCCCAGGTTCAAATGATGCACTGTGCCAAACTATGGCTCAGCTCAGCATGACACAACAGCTAGGCAGGAGTGAAGTGGCTGCAGTCACCTCTCTGGGAGACTGTGTTCCCACCGAGCCAGTGCTTCACAGATGAGGCTAAGGAAAAGTTCCTGATTCTTCTTGTTGCTCTTTGAATTTCTTTGGCCAACAGACCACTGAGATCACCTCTAAGCTTCTTTGCTTCAGCAAAGCCTCATAAGTGTTTAAGTAAGGTAAAACAGTAGGTAAATATGTCTGTAGTGCGAGGGGTAACATTTGATTTCTCTTTTCAGTCTTATATGCCACATTTACAGGCTTTGCTTACTAAATTATATTAGGAAATAGATATTTGTGTAACTCAGTTTTGAGCATAAATGCTACCTATACTGTCATCAACATTTAGGTTTGTAACATCATTATATATTCTATGTAATATGTTCTCTGTGCAGATATTTAGCAGTTGTGAATGCTGCAGAACTGTATGCTTCTTCTGGCTTGGTCATCCAATCTGCCAAAATTTATCAGTATTTGGTTACCATTCCTTTGAACATTAATGGCTAGGAGTGAGAAAGCAAAGCTACCTGCTTCTCTCCCTTTCCCAAGCCTGTCCCTCTTGGCTTCCTGCATCATTCTTTTGGTAGAAAGAAAATACTTTAAAACCTAGGAAACATTTTATAGCTTGTTTGAGCCTGTTATCCTTGGGATTTTTGTAGTTTTGAAAAGACTGAAAAATCCAGTGCAGGGCATGGTCTAGCGCCAATGTTTATCCCATTTGGTTTGGTATTGCATTCATGGTGTGTCTAAAATTCAAGATCTTTTGTCTTCCCTCCTCACCTTTTTTATGTATTTCCATAATGTTTTTATCTGATGAATCGATCTTTTCTCTAGTGTTATTAGACATGTCCATGTATGGTCCTGCCGCATTCTTTGTCTGTTTCATGTGTCTGATAAAGATTATTGCATATGGAAGCTCATGTGATAAACCATTTAGTCCTTTAAGGGTTGTTGTTGTTGTTATATGCCTTCAAGTCAATTACGACTTATGGCGACCCTATGAATCAGCGACCTCCAATACCAGAACATTATTTCATTTTTTGCTGCTGTGAGTTTTATGCTTCTGGGATTTCTAAAGTAATTAGAAATGTGTAAATTGTCAAATAGTCTGCACTGTTGTATTTTGGTTACCTATGCTTGAGTTCTAGTTTTTTGCCCTCATCCATCCAGTTTCAAAATAGTTCTCCAACTTTAGATGGGTCTATTTGAGCCATTTGGACTGTGGTTAATGTTTTCCTGTTTATAGTACAAGCTGTATCTGTTTGACAAGAAGCAGTGTTTTTCTCTATGCAGTCTTTAAAATATTAAGTTCTTTTTAGAAAGAAAACCATGAAGACATGCAGATTGTTACTGTCTTCAAAGTGTAATAACAGGGCAGAGTTTTTTAAATAACTAGATTTCTTAGAAACATAACAGTAGCTATGTAGGGGATATTTATTTTATGCCTAGTAAATACTTGTATGATGTCTGTTTAACTGGTTTTGTATGTGAGTGTGCCACATTGTTTTCTGAATAGTATCCCACCAAAGACAAAGAATGATGTCTTTTTCTATCAACAAGCAAGGAAAGATGAGATGTTTTGTTGTGTTTTCTCCAGGAGGAGCATGAAAAGGAAGGCGACGTTCACGTGTCCATTCAATGGCGACTGTAAAATCACCAAGGATAACCGACGACACTGTCAATCCTGCCGGCTGAAGCGCTGTGTTGACATAGGCATGATGAAAGAGTGTGAGTAAACACGTAGCACATTAGAAGTTTTGCAGTAATTCAAAGCTTGAAAAACCAGATCACTTTTTCAAGTAGCTTTGATTTCTTTAAAACCATTATTTCCATTCTACATGTTTGATTCATTTTTTTAAAAGGTTTGTTGTTTTATCTAGGCTTTTCAATAGTCTCTTTTGGCATTATGTGAATGCCCCCCCCCAAACATTTAGGTACATAAGATCATTTTAATACAGAAGTGTGTGTCTTATCTCAGAAGGAGGTGTGTGCGTTTGTAGTCACTCTAACCTCACAGGTATTTGTGCCCCTTAACTGTTTCAATTTCTTTTTAAGGAAATCTTTAGAAAAAGAGGTGAGATGGTCTTGCCAAGATGGAGATGTAGTAACTCATTGATAGGTTGTTCAGAGTTTTTAATTGCTTTAGGCCACTTGCAGTAAGGGATCTTTGCAGCTAGCAGAACTTGGAAAAAGAAAATCCATCGATTATATTGTTACACTGAGTTTCTGTCAAGTTTGGAACAAGGAGAGGTAGGGACAAAGTATAGGGCAACAGAGTCTCTGTGCTGCTCGGACTAAACTTACTTACTAATCTGGAAGCTTTTATAAGTATGGAGAGTACCACATAAACAGCTCTGGCCTATTCCTGCCTAGTCTCTTTGTCTCTCTCATTCTCTTCTGTAGTCTGATTTTGGTTGATGGTGCAAATCCCCTGTCTGCCATCTCTGTGGTCCTGGTAAGGGCTAGGGATTGTGACAGGTGGCATTACTATCTTAAACAAACTTGCAAGCAATTATCAATTCATATAGGCCCTCTAATATGTAGATCAGAGATAGCCAGCATGGTGTCCTCCAGGTTTTTTGGGCTACCATTCCCTGACCATTGGCCATGCGGGCTGGGACTGTTGGAAGTAGTATTCCAAAACATCTGGAAGGCATCATGTTTGCTACCCCTGATGGAGATGCTTGTTCCTCCTTGCATTTTCTGGCCTTAGAAGTGGCAGTATCCTTGATTTGACTTATAGCCTGTTTCCTGATGGTAATAAAATTGTGCTTTCAGCTTTGCAAGCAGCCAAATCTCCCTTGCTCAGCAGTAATTTTGAAACCATAATACCAAGATTTGTTTTGGAAATTAACACCCTATCTACTAATTATCAATTAACTGACTGCGGAACCTAGTTATTGGAAAGAGTCCGTTATCTTGCCCATCTTGTGTTCACTTTGATCAGATTAATGTAGCATTTCTTCCTAACTTTCCTTCCAGAAAAAGTGCCCTCTTGCTTTGCCAGCAGTTAAGAGTAGGTATGCCAGTAGGACAATACAAAGTGTGAATATATAATTTCAAAATGGTATTCTGAGCTGCTCATGGCTGTGATAATAGAAGCACTTCCTTTCCTTATGACTCACACAGTTGCTTTACAGGAACTGGTTCCACTTCTTAGGAAGCAACTCATTTGAGGCTGTACCATTCTCTTTCTCACTTAGGAGAGACAATGATTTATAGCAGCCATACTTTGTTAGTTTTTAAAGATGTTTCTAGAAGGTGTGGACATACACATACAACACAGACACATTCAGGCTGACAGGAAGATATCCACACACATGCTGTCTTAACACACATCTTCCATATATACAGGAAATATTCACACACATTCAGACAGCCCCACCCCCTTGCTTTTAGAAGCCATTCAAGCAGACACACACACTTCTGCCAATTGCAGGTGACTGGGAACAGGGGGAAGGAAGCCATCTTTTTATCCCTCTGGGGCATCACCATTGCAAGAAGGTCTTAGGAAGCAGGAAGGAGACCTCCTTCCTGCGTCCTGTGCTCTAAGTGGTGGTGCTCCAGAGGCAGAAAAGAACCATGTTAAAAGTAAGAAAAGGCATCCAGATTGGGAGTGAAGTTGTTTTAGACACCCAGAATGCCTGAAACATCAGGTGTGGGGTGGCAGGTATGTGTAGTTTGAGGAAAACTGCCTGGTAGGCCAATTTTGGGGACACTTGGCGGGCCAAATTGGGGAATAGCTTATTTGCCTGAGGTTCCCCACTCCTGCTTTAAAGCATCATTGTGGAAATTAAATGTCTAGGTCTCACTGGATAAAAATCACTCGCTTACATGTCACTAGTTGTTTAAGAATTTGTTGTTTAAAATAACACATCCTAGTTGTCTTATATTGAGCTTGCTCTTGTGCTTTTAAAACCAGCCTGACATGCAAAAATTAAGCAGGCAAGGCATAATCAGTTGATAAAGTTTCACCTGCCAGACTACTGAGAATTGTGTTTCTGTTAAAACACAGGAGTAGCACGGTGTTGTGGTTGTGGTGACAATACAGTGTGAGAAAAAAGAGTGGTAGCTTAATTCATTTAGAAATGTGTATATTAAGTACAAATGTCAAATAAATAAATTTTATTTATTTGGTGTTTAAGGCCGTCAGGGCTATAGTCCAAAAGTATTTCTTTAATACTATATGAAAGCAGTTTGGGCCATTTCCAGATCTTTTCAGGTGTGTTAGAAATGTGCTTAACAGATTAAATTTTCTTCAGGAAATGCTTCACTGCATTGCCATTTGAGGTACTGATGTTGATCTACAATTTAATAGTAATGAAAAGCATTTTCACGGGGATACATCTGCCTACTTTAAAAATAGATATTTTGACTTTTGTACTGCAAATCCAAAACATGAAGAGACCATTCTCCTGTGACAATATTTCTCACCCTCCCACACACACACACCCCTTGTAATCATTAGACAGGCAGAGCATTTAAATAGAGCTAATGCCTTTGTGCTTCCTTGGAATATTTTAGCATAACAAGCCCTGAAGGGAGCTGAGGAGGACTTTGATTTCTGCAGCCCCTTGCATGAGCAAAGGGCAGCTTCAGTGGAAGGGGAGGGCTAGTTCATGAATTTGGCAGGGCTGGTATTAAGCCTCAGTGGCAGCGTGAGAGAAGGATGTTTTCTAGGATCCAGTGGATGTGTACAGTGTAGCAGTTAATTTGTAAATGATCCTTTTAGTGAAATAGTTACTTGATAAAGGAAACCTTAACTGACTCTAGCTAAAAATAGCATTTCCAAGCTTACTGCTAGTTAAATGAATGGGAACAGAATGTACTTCAAAGAGCTCTAGGCCAAATTACTAAAGGGGTTTGGCTCTCTGTAAGGGTGCTAACCAGCTGGGTTGTTTTTTTCCTGGAAGCAGCTGTTGCAATCCATACTACATCCTGGGTTTAGGACTCCTCTTCTGATGGCTAGGAGTTTTATCCCAACAATGTCATCCTGTATGTGCACTATGCAACAGGACCTGCATGTGCCCACCCCCCAAAATTTGTACTAGAGGTTCCCCCAATCCTCCAGAGCAGATATGTGGGCGGGACACGGGGTGTGAGGAAGTCCTATTGCACAGGCAGGAGTCCTTATGCTAATGAGAGAACTTTCGTGGATAAAAGCCAAAGGCTTCACTTCTGGGTTTGTTAGGCCCCAAACAGTGGCAGCTGGTGGCTTCATATCTGGTGCAGTGCAATCTGCTCTGGGTTTTAGTCTGAATTTCCAAGGAGCTATCCAGTGTGCTGAAGCACCTTGGACAGCTCCGTGGAAGTTCAGACAAAAGCCTGAAGCAGATTCCACTGCCCCACTGACATGGATTCCATAGCCACTGGTCCTGAGGAACAGTGACACCCACAACAGCTGCACGCATGCTAGTTTAATCCATAAGAGCAGTGATCGCCCTCTAGTAAATCTGTCTCCCGTTTTTATATATGGCAAGCTGCCATCATATCTATTCACCAATGATTTTACCAAAGTAAGATAAATCAGGACAGCAGGCGGGATCAAAGGCAGTATGACAGCAACTGCCATCTCCCCAATCACCCCCTAAGCCTTGTGTAGGTTTAAGTAAATGGCTCAATGCAATATCAAGTGGTCAGGGGCTTGATTCACAAACATAATGCCAAATTTTAATCTGTTGCATTTTGTATTTGTAAAATTCTGTATTGTATTTTGTGGAGTTGTAGTATAATGCCTGAAGATGCTTCTATGACAGGCAATTTGTAAACATTTTAAATAAATTAAATTTAGCCCTGTGTGAACTAGCCCTATGGAGTTTGGTGCTAAATCTGGACTGAGATGAAGAAATGCAGGAAGGCAGATGGAGCAAATGTGAAAACTTATTCATAAGAGTGCCACACCACGGTTTGGTATTGTATCTGAACAGACCGGTGCAGTGAACACCAATTGCCTTTCCCTCCTCTTTTGTTGGTTTGTTTTTGTTTAATACGGTTAGAGGCAAGTGAATGAAACATGTTCAAGTAACATTCATTCTTTTATCTACATGAAAAAGATGCAGTACTGCACAGTACCAAGGGAAGAATCCTCTAAGGATTCCAAAAAAACAGTTTCCATTTCAGTTCTGTTATATTATACCCCTGATCTCATGAACTTGTCACATAATTAGCGCAGTACTCAGTCATATTATCCCATCCAGTGATGCCTGATTGTCATTTGTCTATTGCCAGATTTCAGCTCTTTTGACAAAAATCAGTGTTGTATTTATGATGTAGCGCTAATTCTGTTCAGGACTGATGGTTCTCAAAACGTCTTAATTAAATTGTAAACAAGAAAGACTTTATAGGTTACATCTATAGTTGCCCTTGCTTGTTTTGACAACAACCTATCTACTGTGGACTTGTATTTAAAATACAAAAAAAATTGCTTCAAAGGGCTGACCTAATTACATTCCTGTGTTACTATGCATACACCTCGACCACCAGATTCCCACACATAGATAACCTTTTGTTGAGGAAGGAATGAAGGGGTTTGGTTTA
Organism: Rhineura floridana; assembly: GCF_030035675.1. Classification (NCBI taxonomy): domain Eukaryota; kingdom Metazoa; phylum Chordata; class Lepidosauria; order Squamata; family Rhineuridae; genus Rhineura; species Rhineura floridana. The sequence goes on from NC_084482.1 coordinate 23,693,148, forward strand.
CACGATACGGAGCTGGAAAAATGCAAGACTAAACAGAGGAAAACTATCTGCCAGTGGGGAATATTTTGAGTCAACAGCAGGACACAAAATGGGTGGAAAGTCTTGTTCAAGAACATGATCTTCAGATAGAAAAGAGTTCACTTGGGATGAAGATAGGAAGTGGTGAACAGTGAACAATACGAGTTACTTAAACTGGTGTATAATACCAAGTTAAAACCTACCCTGGGGTTAATGTCAGTTTTGATCTGCATTTGCTCTCTGGATAATAATGTTCATATATTATGTTAAATTAACAAGAAAATTGAGAATATGAAGCCTTTCTTTGGTAATGTATGATTTATTATGACATTTATATTCCGCCTTCCCTCTGAGGAGCTCAAGGTGGCATACATGGTTCTCTCCCTCCCCATTTTATCCTAGCAGCAACCCTGTGAGATAGGTTAGGTTGAGAGATGGTGGCCCAGATCACCAAGTGAGCTTTCTGGATGAGTTGAGGGATCTGAACACTGGTCTCTCCCAGGTCCTACTCCAACTATGTGATTGTGATTGAGAGAGAGACAGACAGACAGACACACCAGTATTGTTTTGTAAATTGTGAAGATGCCGTCCTGGGCTCCTACTGGGAGGAAGGGTGGGATATGAATTAAAAAAAGATAAAATATTTTGCATTTTCTGTTTAATAATAATAGTCAGGAAAAACTTCACACAGACTCATTTATGTCTGAAAACTTAGAGTACAGATGATGCAATTGCAGGGAGGTGGGAAAAGTGTGAAAATATGGGAAAGTACAAAGAGGAACAAATCCTATGATGGAGAAATCCCATGTGATGGTGGAAGGGCTGACAGAATATATGACTGCAGGAACAACTTGATATGAGATGTATAAAGATGTTAATGGAAAAGATAAAGTTGGAAAAACCTATACAAAGGATGGACCTGTTTACTTAGCACAGGAATGTAAAGCAGTGCAAAACCTTATAAAACCAAGGGGACAAGCATGCAAAAGTGGCTTCATATGTTGCCTACATTGTACTGTTCAATGAGTCTTCACGGGGACGATCGAGGAGGCTGGAACTTAGTCTTGTAAATGGATTCAACATATTTGTCTCTTTCCCTGCCCACCTAAATGTACAGCATGCTTGCAGTTAAAAAAAACCTAGTGTGAGGAGGGTTGATATATTTGCTTTGAAACACTTTAATCAAGGGATGCAAATTACAAAATCACTGGGCAAAATAAAAAGATAGGATAAAAAAATAGCTCTGTATTTAATGACCTAAAGGTAGTCCATTATCTATGCTTACCAACGTAAAATACAGCACACCATCATAGTGAAGTGTTGCATAACTGACTGCAAAAGCCAATACATTAATTCTAAATGATGGCTAAGGAGAAATTCTGTAAATAACATAGTTTATTTGATTTAGCACTTGTATTTTGTATTGATCTGCCAACAGCAGGATGAGGGGAGGAAGAGGCAACACGTCAAAGGGCAAAGGTATAGGAAATAAGAAATATATAATACAGCCTTTAATAAAAAAATATAAAATGCTCTAAGTTTCCCACATCTTTATAAAAGTTTGAGGCTGTGTTTCCAGTTTTTGCTACCTTGTATTCTGGTACTTTTCCCAGATCAACAGTATGGAAAACCACATAGATGTCTCTCAAGACATAGCACTAATTTTTCCCTTCCATATTTCAAACATTTTCCTTTACATTTTATTTTAGTTTCCCAGCTTAATTGTATTAGATCCAAAGTGTGGGGTTCAAAGGGCTGTGTACGGAACACTAAATTGGATTGAAGATTGGGGGGTGGAGCTTCCCACTGTAATCCCTTGCATGCATGCATACACACACACACCAAATGCTGCTCCTGGAAGTTGAGGGACCCTTCAGAGGAAGCATTCAATGTGTTATGAGTGATGCATTTTTAAGGAAAAACTGGCAAAGCAACAACTTGCAACTCTGCATGTGCAGAAGAGCTTTCTATTTGTACGCAGGCTGTTTTGGCCTTATTTCTATTACAGCAATAATGGTTGTGTTAATGATCCCTGTGCCTATCGCTCCCACCTTCATAGCTTTGCATGACTTGAGACCACACCACTTCTGAAGGTAGCATGTGTAAACAGTCATCGTAGAATTTTGCATATCATGATAATGATCCTAATGTGAGGAGCAGCCAGGTTCCCATGACTGCTATTCAGTTACTGCTGAACACATGCGATTTAAACCAGACAAGGCTACTCCAACAGAAAAATCTGTGGTTCTTAACAATTTCTGAGATGTAGCATCTATCTTAACTTCTTATAACCTGCAGTTAAGCAGGTAAGGGATTTGCTGTGTCTGGTAAAATTCCACACTTGTGCTGATTCAAGCCATTCCCATATTCTAGTTTGGTGGTTACAGTTCATTGTCTGACTTCTGAATTAAGCCCCCATAGGGAAGAAAAAAGTGTTTGTTTGTTTTTAAAAAAGACCAATAAGCACTGTTAGCACTCCTGTAGTTGGTATTTAGGAATAAGGAGTCAAGTGTACTGCTCCACTGTTTACATGCTTAATTATGGGACTGTGTTCCCTGCTTTCCCTTACTGGTAAATATCAGTTAAGTTATATGGGAGTATCCCAGAACAATGAGCTGGTCTGTGTGTTTACAATTCTATAATTTATAGAATTTATAATTTTTATAGTTCTTTGCAAGTCCTTGCTACCTCCTGACCAAATACTGAAAGGAGTTTTATTAAAGGAGCACTTCCTAAGGAGGAAATGGTCAACCCTATTTGGGGCAGACAGGAGGCCACCTTGGAAGTGGCAGGAAGACATATTCTCATGAACGAACAGTGCAATAGAAGCAGTTTGTGTGGTCATGTGCAAGTCAGTGGTATGCCCAGAACTCTGTGTGCATTGATCTTTTGCTAGGCAAGCTGAAAGCCTGGCCATGCTAGAAGTCAATGCACCACTAAGCCTGCATGCAACCACTTCCATGAATAATCTTTGGTTTTGAAGTTTATTGGGTTTCCCTTCCCCTTACCATGGAGGGTCTTTGTAAGAGAAAATAAAGCACTAGCATACAAGAAAAATGGTTTGACAGTTGTAGTAACCAGGCTAGTTGTTCTCCATGGCAAGGAACCAAAAATACCCGAACATGGCTCAGTGCTGAATTAAAGTTGACTTGGCTGGTAGTTGACTGAATTACTTACACGGTGGGATCCCAGTTGATGGAAGGGGAATCTGGCCAATTTGTTAGTGGGAGCAAAACATTCCTGCTGGGTTTTCCTGTAGCAATTGGCTACTCACACATTGCATCTTCAGATGGGGGGTGTGGGCATTGTTAAGCTGTTGGAACTCCCCAGATGCAGAACCCTCACTCCTCTGGATTGGCTGCACCAAGGTTCACAGTAGGGTTGCCAGGCTCAGGGCCTGGGACTGATCCTGTATCTTTAGGAGAAGAGAAAGTCAGCCAAGTGCAGGTTTTCTTGCAACACTGTAATGGGAACAACCACAAGGTGGAATTCTCCCTTCCCCCTGCACAACTTTTAAAGATACAGAAGACCTCTTGGTTGCCAAGCCCTGCCTCCCGGCATATTAATGCATTTAAACCTTTTTTTAAAAAGATGTTTTTAAACTTTTTTTAAAAAAAGATGTTTTGAAAGCTTTTTTAAAAATACGTTTTTAAGATGTTTTGTTTTAATATATTTTAAAGTCTGCTTTTATTATGTTTTAAAGTGTCTTTAGTGCTTTTGTTTGCCACCCTGGGCTCCTGCTGGGAGGAAGGGTGGGATATAAATCAAACAAATAAATAAAGCCCTTAGGAAAATCCCTCATTGGAAGCTAGTGTTTGCATTGGACGGAGGGGGGAGGATCCATCATTAGGCAGGGTTGGAAAGGGCTAATGTCCTCCTTACTGCTATCCTGTTTTAATTATCAGTTCCTTCAACTGATCTTGAAGCCACATTTAATGTCACATGTAGTTTGGTCCTGAGGCTGCTGTCCATGTGGAGTGATGAGACGTTAGTGCATTAAGTTACATGTAGGGCCAGATCCAAGATATTGCAGTCTATTTCTTCTGACTGACCTACCTTATGAAACTGTGTGTGCTGGGGTCATATTAGGACTAGGTAATCTAAGGGATCGTTTTCATTCCTCTTTGTACATGGAATATTGGGGGGGGAAACGCATCAGGAAGCATACAGTCCTGTAGCAACATTGTTAATGGCACTATATGGGGACCAGGATTTGAGAGGATGATTCACCTGCTTATACGTTTGCCTGGATCAGCATACTAAAACTTCCTTTAATAAGCCCTCTCAATTGCTTCTTTGGTGAATCACTTGGGTGCCTGTGGTTTTTCATTATTTTTACAATAATTTATTCCATGTTATGGGTTGGTTAACTTAGAACTAAAGAGAAAACCAATTGCATTCCTTCTGGAATATAGGATGTGGCATGTCTCCACCAGTGTTCAGTTCAAGTAAGGATTGCCACCCTTTCGTTTTCCCGCTGTCAATTATCCCATGATTCTGATTAATTTTGAGTCAGCTGTGCAAGGGGCTGCTGTCTTCTGTGCTGCATAGAAAAAAGTTCTATCCACTGTGCTCTCTAGAAAAACATTCAGTGCTCTGAGAGAACAGTGTATTAAGTCATCTGCAAGGAAAACATGTCGGTATAAAGACTAGTTAGTTGGTGTTGTTACCTTCCCCCATATATGGAGCGAATAAGAATCACGTGAGTTTATTTTACTTACTATTTTTATCATGCTTGCCAGGGCTTCCTAGCCCCAACCTGGAATCCTGCAGCTTGAATAAGCTTCTAGGAATGATTGTTTCACAAAAATACATTGTAATCATAATGGTTATTCACTCACTATTGCTTGTAAAAAAAAAAAAAAGACATGAATCTACTTCACTGAATGAAATAGGTGTTTGCCTTTTGAAGCCCAAATCGCAGTAAAGTAGCTAACCCTGAAAAAGTACCACAAGCCTTTTTTGTCACAATTCTGCACCCTGTGTACACAGAGAGCAAGCTTTGGAACAGCTGCCATTGTTCCAGTTTCTGTCATGTCCACACCACACATTTAAAGCTCATGGCTTGCCCCAAAGAATCCTGGGAGCTATAGTTTACCTCTCACAGAGCTGCAATCTCCAGCATCCTTAATGAACTACAGCTGCCAGGATCCTTTGGTGGAAGCCACATGCTTTCAGCATATGATGTGGATCTCCCAATATGCCACTGCTTCTCCCAGTGAGCACTGCAATTTGCTCTGGGTACTGGTTCCAGGCAAGGCCTTCCTGACATCCACCATTTGAGCATTGGGTGTGGAGTACTGGGGAATAATGAGCAATAGATGGTCAAGCATGAGTCATGGGAGTTCTCGTTTGCAACCCAAATGGAGCAGGCAAGACTGTGGTCAGTCTTGTGAGAAATTTGCATAGTTGCATCTTTATTATTCACATTTATTATGTATTTATTTGAGGGGGGTGTTTATAATGCCATACGCAATTCCTGTGAAAATAATGCCCTCGTTCATTGGATCTGTATGTAGCAAAGTAGTTTTTTTTGTTAAAGATACATTTTGTATCAATTCATTTGATGAGTTTTATTATAAAGATGCAACTATGCCAAATTATCCACAGGTAGTTCCCACAGATGTTAGTGAGTCTTTCAGACTATAAAACAAGACATCTTCCAGGTGATTTGCAAACTTCCATGTGTGTACAAATTCAACTGCAACATACAGCTGGTAGCTGAAATTGCATGATTCTGCACCTTGTCTCCACTTTTAGTGCAGTGGCTTAAGTACCATACCTGGAAGTCAGTGGTGCAGCCTAACTGCACCGTGACCAGGGCAACAGTGACATCGTGAAGGAAGGTAGAGTTGTATTGGAATGATGAGGACCCTCTGTGCTCTAAAGGATTTCTCTCTTTCTGTGTTTGTGGTGCAAGATTGTGGCGTTTACCAGTTCTGAAACTAGCGGCTACACTTTTGAAACTAATTGCTATTGCTCACATGCATGTTAATCACATTTGCTGAAGTTTATAGAGATTTTTGATTTTAGCAAGCAGATAGTTTTATCTTGAGGCTGTTCAAATTTACCATAAATATCAGATTATGAGGGTGGGGAGGAAACATTGCTTGGAATCCTTAGTCATAAAAACACCTTAGATTAGGTATGATACATAAATTAGGAAGATATGCTTGTGGTAAGTTGTGTCTCTCTTCCTGTTGCCTGCTATTTTACAAATCAAATTATTTTCTGAAGCCTTTAGAATATTCACAGACTTAACTGTTACTTCTGCTTAGAATGTTACACTATAGAGCGTTTGCATTCATAATACTAGTGCATCTGCCAAACAATTTTAAAGCAATGTCTGCCATTGAGGTCCCTCTGTAGGGAATGATGCAATACTATTGAATAAGAAATTTAGACACACTGACTGAAAGAGCCCCTGGTATGCAGCATGCCCTTCTGCAGTGGTTGCTGGTGCCCCCTGGGACTGATGGGGCGGAAGGCCAAGAGCCCAAGCAGTAGGCGGGGCCAGAACCCATGAGTGGTAGAGCCAGCTAATCCTAGTTTTGTCCCCATCCTCCTCATTGCTGCGTTCTGCAAGGGCAACACTGAGACTCAGGAGGAGGAGGCGGCCAACAGGCAGAGTTACCCCCTGGACTGAATGCAAGTAAGAAAGCAGACGAGAGGGTGGGTGGGGCAGCACCCCATTTCTGTAATAGGCCAGCCTCCACTGCCATTCTAAAATGTTGTAGATATCACGACACAGTGAGACACGGTGAGACCAGAGTTCAATTTCGGAGCCCCCCTCGTAATTCTGGTCTCCGCTTTTATTTTACCTCCGCCTGGAGGCGTGGATTATTTTCTCTCCATAAACAGCCTATGACCTTTAACTATTGTATAACATCACGTACATACATAGTACAACAGCATTATCTACGTGGCAATATGCAGGCAGTTATTTAACCACTACAGATGTCAGTATCGTTTACAGCCATAAAGTTAACCACATCCTGTTTTTCCACTGGTCAGATCGCAATGTCTTGAGAGATAGTGTACTGAGAACAGCAACGTGGTTTGCCAACGTATGCTGTTCATTCAGTCCACCCCACATCTCCCCCTTTTTTATTTTTTAGCAAAAAGTAATTACTACGTAATGGTCGCGGAGCAACAGGTGTACACGTCTGGAACAGGTATTGTAAAAAACAGCATAAGCCTATACTTAAAATGAGTAAAAGAATAGCATATCTAAGAATCTGACTTAGCCATCCAGTGGGCAGCCAACTCCAAAGCCACTGCCACCAAGTTGTAGGGGCGTCCTGCAAAATGTTATTAGCTAGATCCTTCAAGTTTTTTACCTGTGTTCTGATTTCAAAACTGTTGTCAGTTAAATTAAAACAGCACATATTCTTTATAGTTTCGCACCCCAACTGATGTTGTAATAGCAGGTAATCTATAGCTGCACGATTATCCAAGATAGCTTGTCTTAATATACCCTGCTCTTCATTTAACAAAGCAATGGCTCGAGAGGTGGCATTTATCATCTTAACATAATTACAGGCTAATTTATGTAATTGATTGCTGTTACTTACTGCCAATGCAGGAAGTCCAACAAGGGAGATGGCTAGTGATACACTTTCTGCTTTATTAAGCAATTCCTACGTTGGGCTAGCAACTCCCTTTTATGAAGGAAAATGGGAACCAGTCGACTCAGGCAACAGATGGTATCAGAAATATCCCTTCTGCACCTTATGTCGACTACAATTAACCATCCGAGCACACGTATTATTAATGGAATTTGCAACATGTGATGTAAATAATTGAAAAGCATTAACAGGCAGCTGGAAGGTTGGAGTTCCCCAATTCGAAACAGTATGATATTTAATCTCTGAAGTATTCATGAACCGCCCAAGTCCTGTAATGTTCCCAATATCCCCAGGTGCTTTGCATACGGGTATTAAACATGTTCCCAACATACCCATTTCCTGTACATGTTCAGTCATGCAAAAGTCACTCACATTTGTCATTCTTGCTAACTGAACCCAGATATTGTGTTGAAACCGCATCCCCAACTCCTGCCCCAACCTGTCAGCCCCGGCGCTTCCTAAAATCCAACAAATGCAAAGTACAAAAATAGAATTTGTATTTAAAGACGCAATTAAAGCAAGAATGGTATTCTCAGTTGTCTTGTCCACCCCGGCTTGTTCCATTGCTTTTTCTGCTTGTGTTGCTAAGTTCTTTATTTGGCCCCAAGTCACGGGAGGTTGCGGAACATTCCGACCACGCTTCCTGGAAGACATCCCAGTATCCTGAAGTTGCAGAGAAAAATTAGGGATGGGATTCTTAAGATTATCGTGCCAGGACATCGTCTTTCCAGGGCCGGATACACCTAGCAGGTACCCACACAGGACCGTCAGGCGTAGACACAGCCGCGTAACCTCGACCCCACGTTATAAGCGGAACTGGGCCTTTCCACTCTGGATTTGGTAGTTGCCGAAACTGCACCCGCGGGGCAGGTAGAGACTCCGACTGCTGAAAATGCCGCTGCGCTCGAGTAGAAAAGGAAAAATGAGTATTGGGAGATTGAGACAAATTTAAATGATTAATGGTAAACAACACTTGTGCCAGCCACTCCTCTTTGGTGGCCAATCCCAGTGGTACTCCTCCTTTTTGTTTTTGTTTAAGCAAATGCTCTTTAAGGGTACGATTGGTACGTTCGACGACAGCTTGACCTGTAGAATTATAAGGAATACCAAACAAATGTGTAATGGACCACTTAGTGCAAAACTGTGCAAATTGCTGTGAAACATATGCAGGACCATTATCAGTTTTTATCGTCTGAGGTTGGCCCATGATGGCAATAGAACGAATGACATGATTAATAACATTCTTAGTTTTTTCCCCTTTCTGAGGAGTTACCCATATGTATCCGGAATATGTATCTACTGTAACATGCAAATACTTCCATGGGGAGAAAGTAGGAAAATGTGTAACATCCATTTGCCACAACTGGTTAACTATGAGACCTCGTGGGTTCACTCCTGGTTCTGGGGATAGAGTTAACTGTGTGCATTGGGGACATTGTTGAATAATGGCAGAGGCTTCCTGGGCAGTAAGATGGAATTGCTTCTGGAGTGCTTTAGCATTTTGATGATGAAGGGCATGACTTTCTATGGGTGTGCAAAGGAGGGCACGAAGAGCCTGATCAGCATATTGATTACCTTCTGTTAACAATCCTGGGAAAGGTTGATGACTGCGAATAAGAGCCTCCACTTTCCAGATTTCTTTTTAATCACAAACACTGGGGTGTTATAAGGGCTATTACTTTCTGCTATATGATCAGCTTCCAGTTGCTCCTTTACCAGTTGGTGCAGAGCTTCTAATTTTTCTTTGGGTAAGGGCCATTGTTCTACCCAAATGGGTATGTCTGTCTTCCATTGTAAAGGAAGAGCTGCCTTTTGTTGGCTAATCATTAATAACAATGGTGGTCTGGAATTGCTCCAGTAAATCCCTTCCCCACAGATTTACTGAAATGTCCAAAATACAAGGGCGAATGTGGGCTATACGATCACCATCAAGAGCAACAACTTGTATCCAATCCTTACTCCGTTTTGAATCCTGAGCTCCGCCCACTCCCCACACAGAAGGGGCCACTTCTACTGGCCAAGAGGATGGCCAGTTATGTTCAGCAATTACTGTGACATCTGCCCCAGAATCTATAATACCTTCAAAAATAACATTGTTTAAACAATACTTACGAACCGGTTTCTCCCTGGTCACTTCTGCCAGTACTGCAGCTACCTGTGGATGGAAAGGATTACCTGAAATACTCACACTCGGCGATTTCGTCCTTGTAGATCCGAATCCACCAGTACGTTTTTGGGAGGAAGTGTTCGATGTGAAAAGACGATATGGCAATAACAATAGTTGCGCAAAAGAATCTCCCTTCTTCAACTGAAGGGGAAGGTGACTCCAATACTGAATATAAATAATTCCCTGATAATCAGAATCAATAACACCAGGTACCACCATTATATTATTCTTGGAAGCAGAGGATCGCGGTAGTACAAGGCCTACGGTGCCTTCTGGTAAAGGGCCAGTGAGTGTGGTAGGCATTAAAAGAACTGCTCCAGGCAAAGGAACATCTTTTGACTCTGCATGTATTAAATCAATTCCAGCGCTTCCTTGAGTAGCAGGGGTGGGTACACTTCCTTGAGATTCGGGGCTGGAAGCCTGCCCCAAGTTCAGTTTCCCTCAATAGGACGGGAAGACACATTGGTATTGGTAATGGGAGCTGAACGACACTGATTAGCCCAATGATAACCCTTTTTACATTTCGGACAGATTTTCTTTGGCCGGTTTGTAACAGTGCCCCCACCTTTAAATGCTCCTCCGCCAGGAGCCCGACATTCCCTTCTGAAATGACCAGGCTTTTGACAATTAAAACAATTGCCTGTAGGTTTGTTACCCTGTCTTAATGCCCCAGCTAACAATGTCATGGCATGAACATGTGTACCTACCTCTGCACAAGCTTGAATCATGTCTCCCAATTCATATTGCGGTCTATGAATAATGTTTTTCAAAATCTTTTTACAGTCTGTGTTAGAATTCTCGTAAGCTAATTTTAACAATAATTCCCCTTGTGCCTGAGGGTTATCAACCTGCCGTGTCAGAGCCTCTTTCAAACGGTCAACAAACTGAAAATAGGGCTCTGTTGCTTGCTGCCGTACATTCGTAAAAGAACGTAAGGGTTCTTTCCCAGCAGGCACCTTTTTAAATGCTTTCTGTATACACTCAGCAGTTCGATGAAATGCGGCTTCAGGCAATACCCCTTGTTGTGCTATGGTAGCAAAATTACCTGACCCATAAATTTGCTCGGGAATGATATTAGCATCCCCAGCTGCTATAGCAGCATGTCTAAATTCTTGGTCCCAAACTACATATTGCGAAGGAGTCAAAATCATCCTAAAGAGATCCTTCCAATCTTGAGGGATCATGTTATATCCAGTAGCTACTCCTTCCAACATCCCTTGTACATAATTAGCCGTAATCCCATATTCTCTTACTGCCTTATTTATTTCTCTAATAACAGAAAACGGAAGAGCTGTCCAAGTTGCTATGCGATTATTAGCATTATTAGGATCTGGCTGATATGTAACGGGAAAAGCTGAAATTGTACCCTCCCAGTCTCCCATTTCTTCCATAGATAATAATCCTGAGGCTGCAGCCTGAGCTATGGCTGCTTTAACCTTCCCAGTAACCTGTTCTTGTTGGACTGGAGGGCTATATGGAGGAGCATTTACAAATTTCTCAATATCCTTTTCAGGTGTAGGTAAAGAAAGTTGGGGATAAAGAGGAGTTTTCTGGTCAGAATTGGCAAACAGCGATGTCTCTTTTATCCCTAAATGACTAATGGCCTCAGCACACTTTTGCCATAATAAGAGATGGTGAATAGGTGCTCTTGGTTCTTCATGTAATTTTCTCCCTATCTTTATCCAATCTGACTGACGTAGTGATCCTTGCTCTGGATACCATGGACATTGACATTGAATTGTTTTTAACAATGATTCAATGTGAGAACGACTTATAAAAGCTGAGGTATCCTGTTTTAAAATTTTTTGTAGCTCTTGTGCATGAACCTTCTGCTGAGCTGACAATTCCCCCCCCATACTCACGAATGGGAGCTGTACGCTGAGGTGCACCGTTGGCTGATCCTGCCAGTGGGTACGAGGGTGTTTGTTCTGAATCACGTCGGGGTCACCAGATGTAGATATCACGACACAGTGAGACACGGTGAGACCAGAGTTCAATTTCGGAGCCCCCCTCGTAATTCTGGTCTCCGCTTTTATTTTACCTCCGCCTGGAGGCGTGGATTATTTTCTCTCCATAAACAGCCTATGACCTTTAACTATTGTATAACATCACGTACATACATAGTACAACAGCATTATCTACGTGGCAATATGCAGGCAGTTATTTAACCACTACAGATGTCAGTATCGTTTACAGCCATAAAGTTAACCACATCCTGTTTTTCCACTGGTCAGATCGCAATGTCTTGAGAGATAGTGTACTGAGAACAGCAACGTGGTTTGCCAACGTATGCTGTTCATTCAGTCCACCCCACAAAATGTTCCTTTGAAACACAGTCCTGCTCTATTAAAAGAATTGGGGGCAGGTGGGGAGAACAAGCAAATGTGTCCCTGACAAAAGCACTGCAAGGTAGTCCTGACTTTTCTTGGTCTTAACGGCTGTTTTATGCCATGTTGTGTGTTAATTCGAATAACTTTAGTATCTCCATTGATCTGAAGGTATTTCTACAATAGCTTTTAATTTTATTTATTTTATTTAATTTAATTTATATACCGCCCTAAGCCCAAGGGCTCTCTGGGCGGTATACATAAAATAAAACAGTCAGGAATAAATAATCTTTCATAATGTACAGCTGCATGAGAAGCTACAATGATTCATTTCCTACATTGTATCATAGTACATAAGTTATTGCAACAGGCTTTCCAGCACTGTTCAAAACATTTATTTTTTTAATGTTCCATTTTCTTTAGAAATATGCCCCAGAAAAGCAACTCTTGTGGGTTTCTCCCCCTTACCTCTTTTGTGAATCTTGCAATATTTGGTGTTAAAGGAAAAAAATAAGTTTTTTGCTCTTGAAAATATTCATTTTTTTAAAAAAAACTAATTTTTGTAAGAAGTGTTTTTTTAAAAAGATTTTTTCCTAAAAAGTGTCTCTTTAGCCACTTTGGAAACAAATGATCTGGACTTGTTCCAAATAACCTTAAATTCTAATTTGGAACTAACATGTACCTCAAGGTGGGGCATTTTTGGAAGTGTGGATCAAGATTCTTGGGACATTGTGACTGGTTAAAGTGGTGCTTGTCAGGATACTTTAGTGTATTTGCCTACAGGACAGGCAGCCTGTTAGCAAATAAGAATAAATGTTTTCAGTGAGAGATATTACTGCGATTTTCAATAGATATACTAGTTTGGCCTTGCAAAATGCTTACTACAAGTGATGGTCTTAATGAGGAGTTTGTGGTTCATTGTTTTGTAGGAGAAAACTTTGGCTGGGTTCCAAAAGGAGATTAAATATAGAGTGTGAATTTGTCGGTATGCCTACTTCAGCTGAAGCAAACTACTGAAACTCCTTTGCTGTTCAGTCTGATGCAAGAGGGAATATTGAAAGCAGGTGTTTGGGACAGAATTAAAGCTAAATCATTTTGAGGAGTGTTTTAAAGAACACTTCTCCCCTCAATTTTAAGCATTTAAACAAAGCTATTCAGTGCCAAGGGTAGTGGTAAAGAGGCTGCTAATCACTTCCTAGAAGTCATAAGAGTCTCCAAAACAAACATAGTGTCTCTGTTAACAGGCAGCCTGAGTACCTTATGAGGAGTGTGTGAGGTCATGACAACCTATCCATTCCCATCCCCATAACCTTCCAGGAAAAAGCTTGCAGACTTGCCAGCCTAGTGCATTAAAAAAATCACTGCTATGGCTTTTAAAATCATATTTAAACAAATGTACGAACACCACTACTGCCATTTGGCTTAATCCATAAATACCTCCTTCCTTATTGCCTATCTCCCTGCTGCTTCCCCCCCATTTCTCCTGATGGGGAAATTGCTATGTATAAGCAGAGGGTGCTTATTTTCCACCTAATTCACCAATGTGCGTGCACGTTTACATAGTCATGCAAGTATGTAGGGTATATGTTTGCAACCACGGTATGTTGAAGAAAGGTGGTACCTGTTTTTCTACCAGGGAAAAAAACACTTATATTATGGTTAAAGGTAGTCTGTGACTAAACGGACTTCATCTCAACAGTCTCAATCACTGTGACAGAAAACATCTCTCAGATTTAGGAGCAGGGACAGATGGAGGCAAAAGAACTTCCAAAATGGCCGGCCTTTAAGTGAGAGAGCCTACAGCAGAGATATTCCCCAAGACCAGGCATAACTATTTTGACACTCCAGATTATGTGGACTACAACTCACATCAGCTCCAGCCAGCATGGCCGGTGGTCGGGGGTGTGTTTGATGGGAGTTGTAGTCCACAACATCTGGAGGGCACCTTCCTCGGTCAGTAACTTGGATCTTTAGGTACTAACATCAACACTTGACTTTGCAGTTTTGGCTTGGTTTGACTTTATATAAACTTTTTCTTAAAATGAATTTAACTTTTAAACCTGGGTGAAATAGCTTTCACTCGGATAGCAGAATTGAGAGTACTCATGGGAAGCTCTGTTTCCTGGTAAATAAATGTGTCTACTGCCAGCACTTCTGCTACTTATTTATTTTTATAGAGACCTACAGGGGTGCTCATTTTCCATTTACTAAAAAAGGGGTGGGTGGGAGCTGTTGCTTGTTGTTCAAGTGCTTTATCCAAGTTTATTTTCAGGATAAGTATAAAAAATGCTTACACACTTATATAACTCAAAATTAATTACATCACCAAATGAATGTTGGTTTTCTAGCCATTTCATAGCCTGGAAACACGCAGTTGGATACCACCTTGATCTTTCGATCATTTTCAGGCATGCACAGAGTTGTGCAACTTTTGTATTGGAAAAATACTAGCGGCTAACTAACCCTCAGCTTAAGTAGCTGCAGGCTGCATAGCACAGCTACTTGCCTTGCATCTCCCACGTACACTGCTACAACAAATGACCTAGCTTCTATTTTTTTCTTGCCAGACCTCTCATTCCAAACCGCACCTTAAACCATAAAATGTTCCTGCTGCCCAGTGTCTGCAAAAGCCCCCAGTCATACTCTGAATATTCCCTTGTGATTTCTTAATGGCTTTTTTAAAAAGATTAGCAGTATCTTGACAAAAAGCAAAATGATTGTTGGCTGCAACTTCTTTTTCTAGTGTGCTGCTGAGTTTTGATTGCATTAAAAAGGTCTTTCAAAACAAATGTTTGACTATAGGCTTTAGTGCAGAAATGGTGGAAGAAGAATCCTACATCAGATATTTTCAGTTGTATCCAATGCTGCAGATGTGCTAGCAAAACAGACTTCCACTCATGCAGTAGGAGTTCACCTTCCACTCTTTGAGAAAAAGAAGTTGCAGCCCCCTACATGCCTCCAAAACTGATCCAGAAATGTGGATCATGAAATGCTAATTGCACATTTTCAACAAACAAGGCATATGGAGTTGCAGTGGACACACATTAACAACCAGCCTGCTGATGCAACTTACTGCTTTTCCATGACCCTCAGTGGTGCTATTTTGGCAGACACCTGCATCAGATTGGAATCTTATCTTGGGCTTGAAATGGTACATTACGCGCGCGCACACACACACACACACACACACACACACACACACACACACAGAGAGGTTTTGTCTCGGCGAATTGTAGCCAAGAGGGGAAACTATTAAGGGCAGATTCACTGTCCATTTAACATATCTGATGAGCACACCATAAACTAGCTAATTCTTGACAAGGTAACTAGCCTTGTAAATGTGATGGCACGTTGCCTGTATTCAAGATCCCAGCTAGCAATACTGTGCTTAATGCATATTTCTTTTTAGGAAATGGCAAGCCAGGGTCTCAATGTGTAAGAATATTAATGAGAGTGCTCAACTCATGGAGGCGTTGCCATATGTAAAAAAGTGATGTGAATTGGTCCCAAGGCCAACTCTTCTTGTTGTTGAACTCTGAAGCCCAACTGTATCTTTCATTTAATCTATGCAGTCTCTTCCAGCATCAAATATAGCAAACATGGATTCTACACATCCTTCACATCTATTGTTCTACACCCTGCCCCCAGCTACCTCCTTTCAGGATTGAGGCTACTTGTTCACTGCCAGACTTAATCAAACAAATTAAAGAGTTTTTATATCTGGGGATCTCAGAATTGTGAAGTGGAATGCAATATGGAGTAATAATAGATTTTTTAACTATAGTTTTAGATTAGCACCTAGATTTCAGCCTTGGTTCAGCTATCATTATTGGATAGCCTTGAATGGATCGCCTCTTTTCTCTGCTTCAGATTCCAAAATCTGGGCTTTTATGAATAAAACAAATGAGCTTGCAGGTGGGATGTACATTGCTACATTTAATCGAAGAGCTGCTATCTCAATATCTATATATGTTGGACAGATTTGCTTATTTACTTTATTGTTTATTTTGGACATCTTTTCCCCATGTTTCTGTTTATTAAAAATAACCTGTTGACTGTATAGCATATTGTCTTTTTTAGATGCCGGGGGGGGTGGGGGATAGTTTAATGGTGGGAAAGATTCAGTAAACACACACGTTTTTCTGGTTGTAACTTCACATTGGGGTGTGGCATTGACTTCCAAGGAAACTACAGCTTCTGTTCTGTTTGCTGTAGAAATATTGCTGTGTGCACATGACAGTATTGTGCAAATTTCCTACAAGTAATGTGTCTGATTCAGAGAAAAAGAAATTACATCTCTCTGGTAAACAACCTGCTGAGAAGAGTGTGGTCGCTCTTTTAGATTCCTATGAAATGCAAGTGTGACAGTACTTTCTAAACAGGAAGCTGAGATTCTGCTCTTTCACACACTGCTCTTTCACATACTACTATTTAAAGTAATGCATGAGGTATGTCAAATCACAAATCTAGAATTTTACTGGGGGGGTTTATTGAGCAATATACCATGAGGTAAAATCAGATGAGATGTTATAAGGATGAGGTTAAAGAAATTAAATTTAGCAGGGATAAGTGCAAAGTTCTATACCTAAGAAAAAGAAACCACATGCACAGTTATAAGATGGGGGATATTTGGCTCATCAATACTGCATGCAAGAAGGGTTGTGGAATTGTTGATCACAAGCTGAATATGAGCCACTAGTGTGATATGGCTGCAAAAAAGGCAAATGCTGTTTTAGACTGCATTAACAGATGTATAGTTTCCAAATCGTGTGAAGTACTAGTTCCCCTCTATTCAGCACTGGTTAGGCCTCCTGTCAATACTGCCTACAGTTCTGGATACTACACTTCAAGAAGAATGCAGACAAACTGGAACAGGTTCAGGGGAGGCAACGAGGATGATCAGGGGACTGGAAACAAAGCCTTGTGAAGAGAAATTGCAAGAACTGGACATGTTTACCCTTCAGAAGAGTAGACTGAGGGGAGATACGATAGCTCTGTTCAAGTACTTGAAAGGTTATCATACAGAGGAGGGCGGGATCTCTTCTTGATCATCCCAGAATGCAAGACACGGAATAATGGGCTCAAGTTACAGGAAGCCAGATTTCAACTGAACATCAGGAAAAACTTCCTGTTACAGCAATACTACAATGAAACCAATTACCTAGGGAGGTGGTGGGCTCTCCAGCACTGGAGGCATTCAAGAGGCAGCTGGACAGGCACCTGTCAGGTGTGCTTTAACTTGGATTCCTGCATTGAGAGGTGGGTTGGACTTGATGGCCTTATAGGCCCCTTCACAACTCTACCGTTTATGATTTTGTGAAATGGGTGTTATGCGAGGCAGAGTAATATACTTTGGTGCTCATACCGGCCATATACATTATCCAACATCACTGAAAAATCTGAGGTATATCCCTGTGCTATGTTGTCTGGCTCTATACTGATTTTGGAGAGAGAGGGGGGTATAGGAAGAAAAGGAGTGGCCCTTGTGGAAACTGTTTTAAGCAGCTCTCTTTTCATGGTTGGAGGCAGCATGCTTCTGAATACAAGTTGCTGTAAACTGCTCTTGTGCTTAGAACTTGCTTCCAGACTTCCATAGGCATCTGGTTAGCCACTATGAGAACAGGTTGCTAGACTAGATGGACCACTGATCCAGCAGGCTCCTCTTATGTTCTTAAGCACTCTTCCTTTGCTTGCCCACCCAGCCCCAGTCCTCGAGTTTTAATGGTCTCAGCTGTAGCTGTCAGAGTAGAACCGCAATTTAAATCTAAAACATATCAGCTGTAGTTATGAAATTGTTCAGAAGTATGCATTCCTGGAATGTATGTGATATGTATACTTGGCCCTTTCCAAACAATCATGCCACTCAGGAGGACACTGTTGGTATAGAAAGCACTTTCTTCTTAAATAGCCTGCTTGGTTGTTGGAATCCTACCAGCATCAACATCGGTGTTCTAGCAGGTTATGATGCTGGCCTCCTGCAGCCATAACAGCTCCTGCTCCAGCCGCAACCTCAGGATAGATCCCAGCCTGACATTCTTCTTCAGTAACTCATACCTGCTAGCTAAGATAAGAAGCCAAGGGTCCTGCAGTTATAGCATGCGCTCACACAGACTGGCTTGCGCTGCAGAACCCAATTTGATGTCCTAACACGTCTACATACTGCAGGGTGACCCTTATAACATTTTTTAGCATGCAAAGTGCTTTATAATCTTTATCTCATTAATCCTCACATCTGTGCTATAGGTCATTTCCCCCCGAGTTTCCAAACTGAAACTTGATTGCTCAAGGCAATAGCTGAGTGGAGATATGAACTCCAATTTCCCAGGTTCCAAGTCCAACTTCCTGTCCAGAGTGGACAGCTGCCCCGCTGTCATTTTGTTTTGGACTATCTTTTGAATGTAATTAAGTCCACCTCTTTCAAATCAGGTGTTTCCAGTGTGGTGCCCATGGGCACCAGTGTGCCCACCATATACCGCTTTGGGCACCTGTGAAATCTCAATAAATATCCCCTCAAAAATTCACAAAGTACAAGATACAGTTTGCTCTTCCTGCTCAGTTCCTGTTTACATTGGCTTGGCCTTTCCTACACTGAACGCACCCACATTTCATTGGATGCAAGGAGTGGACACCTACCCTCCTATCCATTCTGAACAGAGGAGAGATGCAAATGACTTCTGTCTGTGAGCGAGCACAATGGTTGCTGATGCAGGTACCTTTTTCCCATTGATGGGGCAACTGTTGTAGTGGCCAGACTGCACCACTTTGTGGTTGTGGCTTTCCCACCCTCTCATAGAGTTGTGGCCATTGTGTGTTATGACACCCACATAACACAGCAGTTATTTTGTGACTGCTGGTCATGCCACTTCCTCAAAATTCCAAATGTGCACATTACAAAACGATTAGTGACATAATGCCCCTGTCTTATTCCAACTGCAGTTGTGCTGCTATAAATGCATTCCATGTGAGACTGAGTATCAAAAAATAAAATGGATTAAGACATGCAACTACATTTATTTATTATTAAACTTATATCCCTCCCTCCCTCCCAAAGGAGTCCAGGGCGGCAAGGGCACATGGCTGTCATGCTCTAATTCCCCAGAACACACTTTTAACTATTTAAACAGAGCTAATTCACTCACTCATCTGACTTGAGGATGTGGTGGAAGCACAGGCAAGACATCTGTGCCCGCTGTATGTACAAAATAATGTGTGACATAGTCACTGTGCATTTAGGTCCAGTTTCTGCAGTCCTTCGGATCTTACTGTACAGAGCACTGCATCTTCCCCACCTTGTATCCAAAAAGCAGTATATTGTGAAATTCTACACAAAGTAGAATTTGTGTGTTTTTGGACGCTAAAGTAGTGCATGGTTCTATGGTTTCATCTCCATCCGTATTGGTCGCATCAGTTTGTTTGGAGTTTACTTAGTTTCTACCATGAGTTTTTTGGTCAGAGCTTACTGTCTTTTTTTTTTTTTTTTGCTTTTTTTAGCTTGATAGCCTATCAAGCTAAACATCTGACATATTGTAGCAACCCCTCTTCATTTCACAGTAAGTTAATTTCCACCAGCATTTTATCCATATTAGTACTGCTGTACTTTGAGAATCTGGTGGTGTTTTACATGCATACAGACTGCAAGCTTTTGTAGGCTACAAATTTCTGAATTTTCCTGATGGCCTTCTGGCACAACAGGACACATCATTCTCTGGAAGGACCTTTTCCTATGCTGAAATGCTCAACTTGTTGGTATTGGAAACCTGATGCCACAATACCAATGATGGCAACGTATCCACAACAGTTCAGTTTGTTGACTCTCACGGAGTTGCATTGTGCTGCTCCAAGAGATGGGATCTGTTGGCCGGTGCTGGTTCAAAAGCATTTTGTCAGCCTAACAGGCCGGTATTGATCAGGGTTTGTTCTTTGTCTGCTGGATGCTGCTTTTACTGATTTGTTTTATTCCCGCACAAAAAATATTGGTATTAATATGGATATTTTTAAAGGATATATTGATAAATGAAATACGGATAAAATCATTGTTAATATAAACATTTTAGAGGCAGATTTTTTAAAAAAAGATTTTGAGAATAGCCATGGAAAATTGCTACATAAAATTCCAATCCACAATTATAGAGAATAAGCAAATTAATTGAAAATTCAATACCAAATACGAATTGGGCGGAATTCTAGTGCATTCCTAGCTGCTCCTCTAGTTTGCAGCTGCATACACTGAAAATTTACTGCCATATTGAAGTGTACAATTGTCCAAGGAAAAAATTCTGTTGACTTTCCATTTCCTTAATGTTGGTGAGATGCAGACATGTGTGACTGGGACACTTGAAGTTAAAAGGGACACGTTGATTCATATCTTTCTGTGAGACGTCATACATGACTGTAACTCCTCCTAGACAGGAGCAGTTGAAACTTTCATAGAATTTTAAAAGTTCATAGATCGGACTACTATGTAGTTGGGCTCCTTGTCCATTCAGTCTGTTGCTCTCTTTTCAGACATCAGCGTCACCATGCTAAATTCTCCATGTCTTTAGAAAAGACAGCCCTGGAGGAATGAGAGTTTAACTGTGTTATTTGACTCTTTGGCTCATTCTGGTGAACAGTGTTCATGTGATTACCATCTCTCCCATCATTTTTTTAACAGTTATTTTAACAGATGAAGAGGTTCAGAGGAAAAGAGAGATGATAACGAAGAGGAAGGAAGAAGAAGCCCTTAAAGAGAGCTTAAAGCCCAAATTGTTGGAGGAGCAACAGCGAGTCATTGATACTCTCCTGGAAGCCCACCGCAAAACCTATGATCCCACTTACTCTGATTTCAATCAGTTCCGGGTAAGCTTCAGGGCTTTCTTTCTTTCTAATCTCATTACAACTGTGACTAGTAAGACATCTACTGGTAAAATAAGTGAACTGAAGGAGTAGTTCTGAATCAGCAGAACTGACAAAAGCTTTGCCTGCTTCTCACTCAGGAAAAGAAGTTATATGCAGCCTGCAAGTGGAAGCCATTAGATATTCCTGAAATTTATTTGCTTGTGAAGAAACCATTTAATATTTCCTTAAGGTTTGATTACTTTATGTAGCTGCTTTTGGAATTGGAATCTGGCTATGAGAGGCTTTTTAAACTGCCTGCAGGAATTTTCCCAGTGGCTTGTAAAATGCCATAGTCAACGTGTGTTGAATCAGTACGATCTGATAGCAGCCTGTCCTAAAAATGCATATGATGGAATGATATCACAACAACTCTTTTATTTTCTTTCTGGTTTTCAAATCTCATAACCGCTGAGCCTGTCCCTTGTTTTTGAGGGCCTTGGGGTGGGGCAGGACCTTTTAGTCACCTGCTGGGCACATCTTCCTTAGCTGCACTGGAGTCCTGAAACAGCTGTTTTCAACAGTTCTGAGGAAGAAAGAGGAGGGAATAGAAAGCACTTGTGGTGGAGACAACCACAAGTCCTTCCTGTTTGGTAACAAGACTGATGAAACAGCTGAGAGCTGGAGCTCAGCTTTGGGGTTGAATGACGCACACAAGAACTAGGGAAAAGGACTGAGGTGGGGAGCAGAAGTGGAGGAAGGAGAACTGATTGTGCCTGATTCATGGTTTTGACAACTTGGGGGCTAGTCACTGTTGCGAAGTACCACAAAAACACCAAGTGTAACTAGCCCCCAAATTGACTTCCTTCTCTCTCTCTCTCCTTGCCAGTTCATATATTATAAGCAAAACAAATATTATGGGTAATAATATGAGTTATGGGTGATAGCCTGCTCCTGGCTTCATCCTAAAAATTGCACAAATGGAAAATTAAATGTCTTACATGCCATGGATTGGCATTTGCAGATATCTTTTCAATGTTCATATGCAAATAATGCTAAGAACATACAATCGTATTTGCTGTGGCTTTCTGGGTCATACTATGCTGTGTGTTGTGTTTTTTTTTTTAATAAATCAGCCTTGTTACATTACCATAGAAATAGCTATGTTGGGGCAACATCGTAGTATACCAGAAAACTTTTTAATCAGAGGAACTGTTATTTTAAGGAAATGGATTAACAAATGGGCAAATTTTAATAGAAGCAAAAAAATAGCTATGGGGATTTGCAAAAGCATTGTGTCAATCCTGCCATTGATTTTATTGGTGGAAAAGGTCCAAACATTTTTGAAAAATCTCAAGCCATCCATTTGTTTCTTGTTTTTCTTAGTAAGGTGTTCCTGTTAGAGCACAGTTTTCCCAATAATGAGAACAGGGGTGGTGAGGACAGGCAGAAAAGGTATAAGAAAAATAATGGGCTATTACCAAACAATGAGGATGGTACTCTTCCTGTTTCAGCCTCCTATAAGGGATGGTTCAGGCACAAGAAGTACAAGTAGATCTTCTTCTGTCCAAGGTTTCTCTTCCTCAGAAGACTCTTCAGATCCTTTCAGCTCTTCCCCAGGTAATGTGCAGGATGCCGAAATAACGTCTATATCCATGAAATGATGAGAAATGGCTTGCAAAAATGTGTTCCTGGACCTGAGACCTTCTGCATGCAAAGCAGATGCTCTACCACTGAGCTACAGCCTTTGCCCAGACATGACAGTGTTTTTAATTAATTAATGTAACCTTTATGCCACTTTGCTGTACAAAATACCTCAATCAGTACACAATAGAAATTGAAATAATTAAAAATAATCAACCAGTATTAATGATAGTAAAACTCTACTGTATTCCAGTCAGTGGTAAACTTAAATCCTCCTTCACTAGAGCCTTTAACACACTGTGTTGAACAGGTTTTTTTTAGTTTTGACTTCTGCTTTTTAAAAAAATCACCACCACTATGTCTGAAATAAAAGACCCTCCGTGGTGCAGAGTGGTAAGCGGTGGTAACGCAGCCGAAAGCTCTGCTCACGGCTGGAGTTCGATTCTAACGGAAGGAGGAAGTCGAATCTCTGGTAAAAGGGGTCGAAGTCCACTCAGCCGTCCATCCATCCATGGTCGGTAAAATGAGTACCCGGCATATGCTGGGGGGTAAAGAAAGGCCGGGGAAGGAACTGGCAATCCCAACCCATATATACGGTCTGCCTAGTAAATGTCGCAAGACGTCACCCTAAGAGTCTGAAACGACTCGCACTATAAGTGTGGGGACACCTTTACCTTTTTATGTCTGAAATAAGGTTTAATTTGTGTGTTTTCCTCTTTGTATCCTGCAGAGTCAAAGAAGTTCTCAAATCTAGAACTGAGCGATGACAGCGATGAAAGTGCAGCCATGTCCATAGACTTCTCACACCTCACCATGCTGCCTCACCTGGCTGATCTTGTTAGCTACAGCATCCAGAAAGTGATTGGATTTGCAAAAATGATTCCAGGGTTCAAGTAAGGATGTTTTTCATTTCAGAAAGCTTAGCTGCATTTTCCTTCCTTGAACTTATTTATGTGTGTGTGTGTTTTAATATATTCATTTTTAAAATTGTACCACTATACATCTTACAAGGAGACTTCTGTGTTGGTTACAGTAAAACAAAATTTTGAAACAACAAAACAGTATTGGTAACTAAATACATGAAATCATTTCCTCAGGAGAACAATATTTCTCAAGCTTATTAAACTCAATAAATTTAAGAACTAAAAATACATTCTTCCAATCTCCCTCTATAGCCAGACATAAATTGAACACATCCTTCAATCTGGCTGTGAGCCAAAACAGTACAGTAGTGCCCCGCTTACCGCTGCTTCGCATTCCGGTGTTCCGCTAATGCGGCGGCGGGAAATTCCCCTTTTTAAAGCCGATTTTGCTGCATTTTGCGACATTTTTGTGCGACGGCCCCATTATAGTCTATGGGTTCCGCTTTACAGCGATTTCTGCTTTACGGCGGGGGCCTGGTCCCTAACCCGCTGTATAAGCAGGGCCCTACTGTAATGTAATTAACATTGGTGCCACTCACTCAGATCATCCACTTAGCCTGCAGTGAGGTTGCTTATTTTCATACTTACTGTAAACTGAGCATTAATGGAGCTGTTACATGATCATTCTGCCACATGGCTGAGTTGAATAAGGATCTGCTCAGTTCTCATTCTAAGGGATGTGTATCAGCTATGACTTGACATGATTGAGCTAGGATCTGAACCTAAGTTGTTCATATTCACTGGACTACACTCACTCCTTGGGATTCTGCATTGCAGTGTAACTGCCTTGTTAAGTTGGAAAATCTACTCAGCACATGATGGTTCTTAGCCTGATGTGTGGACTATTTACAATGAAAAGTATTGTGCTGGAATTGACTTGGGGTGATAAAAACAAATTCTGTATCTGATGGCTCATTCATGCATGCAAGCCATCATTTGATGCTTCATTCGATGTGTTATGGGCACAGATGTGTGAACCAACCCATGGTTGTTGCACATGGTTATTTGGAGATGACAGGAGGTTTCTATTCAGGGTGTTGTGTAGATGAGACCAATGCATGAAGACACAATTATTCACTGAGAGAGCTCTTCTGAGTACCATAGGACTAACTGTTGAGCTGGGAGGAAGCAAACAATTGTCAAATCTCACCCTTACCCAATGGAGTATTCTGATGATGGATGCTTTGAGGTTTCAGATGTATATTCTCCCTTCCCAAAATGTAGAAATCTTACAGCAGAGGACCAGATTGCTCTACTGAAATCCAGTGCCATTGAAGTAATTATGCTCCGTTCAAATCAGTCATTTTCACTGGAGGATATGTCTTGGACCTGTGGCAGCAATGACTTCAAATACAAAATCAGTGATGTCACTCAAGGTATGCTAGTTTCAGGTGTAAGTGGTATAGGCTTCCAGTGTAAAGCACAAGACTGCTCTGGAGCAGCCACCTAAACAAGCTCGTCTCATCATGATTTCCATACAAAATACATTAATTATTACTTACTGTCAGTAGAAAATGCAACTCAAGGCCTACAGAAGGCCAAAGGAATGCAAAAGATGAGCACAAACCGTGGTTCATAGGCAGGTTTATTTGTTTGTTAAAATGTTTACATTCCGCTTTTTGGGTTGCTCAAAATGGTTTACAGCAGATAATTTGAAAAATTAGGGATGTTAAGCAATAAATCTGAAAATGAGGGGAGAGCTGTGTTTTACCACTTAGTCGATTGATATTTTGGAACCAATTCATGTAATTGCTTTTTCAGACTTTTTCCATCTGTAGAGACACTGTTTAGTCATTATGGTTATGGTTAGTAAATTGGATGGGAAAGTGGGCCGTCTGAATTCTTCACCGTGGCCCAGTTCCTGCTTTAGCATGCCACTATACACACTTAAAAGCAACAGCAAAAAACTGCTTTGTGATGTGCTAAATAAGGACCTGGGTGTTTGCTTCAGTATTCAGACAACCACTTTGCTATCTTTGCTTTTCATCCACAGAAAGTAAAAAACTACTTCTCCAGCGTGGAGAAGATAAAATTCAAAAAGCAATCTTGTCAATTGGCCCTTACAGGAAATCGGTGAAATCCAGTTGAGTGTGCCAAAGTCCCATTCAACTTTTGGTGGGATTTACTCAACATCCCTCTATACATGCCTACTCAAGGGTATGTCCCATTGAGTTCAGTAGGGCTTACTCCCAAGAAAGGGGTATAGGGTTGTAGAAAGTGCTTCTGCTATGAATTACAAGTTTTGAATTGTGGTCACATCAAAGATGGAGCAGCCCACCATATCAATTATATTATTTATTATCCCTCAGATGCAATAGCATTCTTAAAATGGAGCTAAAAATCACAGAATTGGAGGTGCCGGAATGCATTATTGCTAGGCAACCCTGAAATCATACCTAGGGGATCTGCATGCTGACTATGCTTCATTCTCATGGAGGGAGTGTGTGCATGTACGCTTAGGCCTTCACATCAGAAGGAAAAGCCCTTGAGCAGTAGTCAACTAACCTGTCCCACCAGCACAAGGATTACCACTAGTACAATGGAACTTTCTCCTCCCCCATGTGTGCCCCACACCCTTCCCAAATCTGCTCTGGAAGGGTTGGGAGAACCCCAGAACAGATTTGGGGGGGGGAGTTCCCTCATGCAAACAGAAGGCTGGCGGAACTACTTACTTAGCACTACACTGAATACAAGTCTTTAACCTTTATAGTTCTTGAGCATGTAAGGAAAATTTATGATGAGACATCTGAAAATCTTTTCTTTACAGAGCATCAGCTAGCTCATGTATTTTGTGAGGTCTCTAGGCTGGATGAATGTGTATGTTGGTTGACCAATCCACATGTGCTAAGCTATTTAGCTTGAGCTTATGTTCATATTTGCTTCTTGCTCTGTTTCAGGCTAACTGATAAATCTAGAAAGAATTTAGTGCCTGCCTCTCAAAAG
This sequence comes from Rhineura floridana, assembly GCF_030035675.1. Taxonomy (NCBI): domain Eukaryota; kingdom Metazoa; phylum Chordata; class Lepidosauria; order Squamata; family Rhineuridae; genus Rhineura; species Rhineura floridana. The sequence goes on from NC_084482.1 coordinate 23,719,612, forward strand.
TGATGTTCTGTTTCTGTTTCAGCTGGACATAATCTGGACTTGCTTGAGCCCCTTGTTAAATTTCAGATCAGCCTGAAGAAACTAAACCTGCATGAGGAGGAGCATGTGCTCTTGATGGCCATCTGCATCCTTTCTCCTGGTCAGAGACTCTTTCATCTTCTCAGGCTGCGTTTCAGTTGGCTGTCTGCCTCCAACCACTTGGGGCCACTTCCCACATGACATTATTCTGACAGCCCATCATTTACATATGGGAAATAACACACACAGCAGTGTATGTTTCCCTGTGTGGAAACAATGCAAGCATCTGCTTTACCACAAAAATTACACACAGTGTAAGCCACTTCACTTATGACAGCCTTTAAGATACTGATTTTAAATACTGCCCCCTTTCGGGTCATAAATTATTATTATTTATTATTTATTTAATTTATTAGTCGCCCATCTGGCTGGTTGTCCAGCCACTCTGGGCGACGTACAAGATAAAACAATACATTAAAACATTAAAATTTAAAACCATAACAGTAAGAAACCTAACCCACCCCAAAAGCCTGCCTGAAGAGCCAGGTCTTCAAGGCCCGGCGGAAGCTCATCATAGAAGGGGCATGGCGGAGATCATTTGGGAGAGAGTTCCACAGGGTGGGGGCCACTATTGAAAAAGCCCTCTCTCTAGTCCTCACCAGTCTAGCTGTTTTAACCGGTGGGATCGAGAGAAGGTCTTCTGAGGCTAATCTCGTTGAGCGGCATCCCTGACGATGCTGGAGGCGCTCCTTCAGATAGACTGGGCTAAAACCGTATAGGGTTTTAAAGGTCAAAACCAACACCTTGAATTGGGCCCGGTAAACAACCGGTAGCCAGTGCAACTCCTTCAGCACTGGAATGATGTGATCTTGCCGGCGGCTGCCTTTAATCAGACGAGCCGCCTCATTCTGTACCAGTTGCAGCTTCCGGACCGTTTTCAAGGGTAACCCCACGTAGAGCGCATTACAGTAGTCTAGGCGAGAGGTGACCAGGGCATGTACTACCGGTGGGAGCAGATGGTTGGGAAGGTAGGGGCGCAGCCTCCGTATCAGATGGAGTTGATACAGCGCCGCCCGGCTCACAGCCAAGACTTGAGCCTCCATGGTCAGCTGGGAGTCAAGAATGACCCCCAGGCTGCAGACCTGGTCTTTCAGGGGCAAACGTACCCCATTGAGCACCAGGTCCACATCCCCCAGCCTTCCCTTGTCTTCCACAAACAGTACCTCGGTTTTGTCAGGGTTCAGCTTCAGCTTATTCCTTCCCATCCAGCCACTCACCGACTCCAGGCACTTGGACAGGGTTTCTACAGCCAACCTCGGTGAAGATTTAAATGAGAGATAGAGCTGCGTGTCATCCGCATACTGATGACATTGCAGCCCAAATCTTCTGATGATTGCCCCCAGCAGCTTTATATAGATGTTGAACAGCATCGGGGAGAGGATGGAACCCTGTGGCACCCCACAAGTGGGAGGCCAAGGATCCGAAACCTCATCCTCCAATGCCACTCTTTGGTACCTACCAGAGAGGAAGGAATGGAACCACTGCAATACAGTGCCCCCCCCATGCCTAACCTCTTCAGGCGGTCCAGGAGGATAACGTGGTCAATGGTATCGAAAGCCGCTGAGAGATCAAGGAGGACAAGGAAGGTGCATTCGCCCCTATCCCACGCCCTCCTCATATCATCTACCAAGGCGACCAAGGCTGTTTCAGTCCCATGTCCAGGCCTGAAGCCCGATTGAAATGGATCCAGATAATCCGCTTCCTCCAAGTGCGCTTGCAACTGTTTTGCCACCATCCGCTCAATCGCCTTGCCTAAGAATGGCAAATTTGAGACCGGGCGAAAGTTGTTCAGATCTTGGGGATCCAAGGAGGGCTTCTTTAAGATTGGTTTTATTACTGCCTCCTTGAGCGATGATGGCATTACTCCCTCTTCGAGAGATGTATTTACCACCATCTTGATCCCCTCACCCAGTCTATCTTTGCAGCTCATAATGAGCCACGATGGGCAAGGATCGAGTAAGCAAGTGGTTGGCTTTAAGGTTGAAAGCACCTTGTCCACTTCATCAGATGGAAGAAGCTGGAACCGATCCCACACCACCAGAGCACCACTGGTCACCTCTGGCTCGCTCACTGTGTCCACAGCGCATGGAATAGCACTCTTAATACGATCAATTTTCTCCACAAAGTGTTTTCTGCTTTCCTGTTGGCAGAGAAGCCGCAGACTCCTGTCTTTATCACAGAAGAGTCTTTGTGTGCTTGTATTCCATTATGATTACTCTGAATTGTAATCATTTGGTAACCTGTAGCATCCACTTACATGCAGTTGTACTTCAGTTTAACTATTCCTGATTTCCCACTGGTTTGTTCCCTCAGCACAGGGCCACACAGGGCTGCTTCTTTCCCCTGAGCAGGCAAGGAAAAGCAGCCAGATGCCAGACTGCTCAGGGAACTGCTTCAGCAGCAGCATCTATTCCCCTTTTTAAAAAATTAATGAATAGACGGTTGGGGTTGCAGTGCACCCAGGACGTTTTCCTTGCTAGGAGCAGAGGGCAAGGAAAGGTAGGCAAGTGGTGGAAGTGGGCTCTTCCGCTGACTGTACAACAGGAGTGGGGAACCTCAGGCCTGGGGAGCAAATGCAGTTCTCCAGGTCTCTTTGTCTGGCCCTTGGGACTCTGTTCCCCAGGCCACACCCCTCACTGATCCTCCTCAGCGCCTTTCTCAAGTGCTTGTGTCTGGGCTGGAATGTGTCCCTTGATTAGGGATGATGCCTCTGGCTTGCCTGGGAGAGAGAGAGGGGTTTGTGGATGATGGGTATTAAGTACCTCCGATTTTTGTGTGGCTGGAATGTAGCCTGGTATACAAAAGTAAGAGTTGTATCTGTTGTTCCACCCACTTTTTGCCTCTGGCCCTGTTTGCCATTGAGGGACTATAGCCCTTGAGTTGAAAAATCCCCCCCCCCAAGCTGCAAAAGGAAGGAGATTGCTCCTTTCTTCAAGAGCCGGCAGCTGCATTACAAGGAGGAGTAACACGAGTCTTAGCTCTCTTAATTGCACAAGCACAATCTGAGCTACATTCAGTGATCTGGACAGTTGCTCTTCAGGCCTCGATACTGCCTTTTTTTTTTCCAGTGAAAAGCCACGAAATCCAAACATTCCCACAATTAGTCTTGACAAATGTCTCTCGTCCAGGGAATTGTTCCGCCCTCCTCCTCCATTATTAGAATGCTTTTCCTTTTTTCTCAGTTAGGTTCTTAGTCCGCACCGTTGCACCTGTTTGCCATAGACACCTGGCTGATTTCTTCTGCTGCTTTATTTTAGCAGAAATGAAGCTTGGTATTTCATCATCCCCAAATCTTTATACTTCAGGGGGAGAAGAGCTGCCCTGGGAGTGAGTACCTGAGCATCTGCATGCTTGCTTGCTTGCTTGCTCCTCTGGGTTGCTGTCTTTCAAGACAGCTGATGTCCCTAGTAAGTGCTGCAAGGACTGGGACCCCCTGCCTGACCCTGACTCCAGAGAGAGGCTGCAGTCAATCTTGCAGCAGCTCCTGGCTGGGTCAGGGGGCATAAAAGCCTGGTTGCCCTCGGGTGGCAGGTCTGCCGCAGACAAGATCACCACCCAAAGGGCAACACCAAAGGGGAGAGCCCCTTGGGGAGTCCCGAGGGCAAGGGCAGTACCCCCTTCTATTTTTTAAAAAACAAGTCTAGATGAGATTGGTAGTGGGGAGGGTGTATGGTGCATGTGTAGTTCCTGCGCAGGGTGAGAGCCTGTGCAGTGAACTGAACAGTAGAAGAAAGTTGCCAGATACTTTCAGAGTGACAGTCTGTAACTGGCGGAAGGCTGGCCCTCCCTGGGTGTGAGATGGGGGGGAGTAGATGTGCCCTGTGTGAAAAATACTGACTGGGTCTGACTGTTCCCAATTTTCTCAGAAGCCTACTGGGACAATTAGTTCAAGCAGGTTTTGTTGGTGGGCTTTTGTTGGGTTCATATCAGGTATTTAGGAGGAGTCTTAGTAAGGAGGAACATGGGTGATGCCACCCCAATTTCAGTAATCATGGGATGAGGAAGGTATAGCCAGGGGGAGGTGGTGAACTACCATAGAAGATGAGGGCAAGGCTATCTGCCTTGTTCCTCACTCCCATTCCTTTCATGGACAGTTTCCTCATTGTCCATCCACTGTGCCCACTGGCCTGTGTGTGTTGTTCTTTAATCCATGATTTGATTGTGGATGAAGGTGCGGATTTGGTGTGCATTACCAAGACCTGGGTGGGTGAGCTGGGAGGAGTTGATCTGACCCAGCTTTGCCCACCTGGATACAGGCTGCAGGGACAGGGGGGAGGAGTTGCTGTGGTCTACAGGACTTCCATCTTTGTCACCAGGAAACCACTCTGTCTTGGAGCTGGCTGTGAGGGCCTGCACCTGGTGTTGAGCCAAGGAGACAGTAAACTAGGATTGCTGCTGGTGTACCATCCACCCTGCTGCCCGGCAGCTTCTCTAACTGAGCTGGCGGAGGCCGTCTCGGCTGTGGCATCAGAGGAGCCCGGAATGATAGTCCTGGTGATTTCAATTTCCTTACTGAGGCTTCCTCTAGTATTCCAGCTCGGGCCTCCATGACAACCATGGTGCTGTCTCAAGTTGTCACCGGCCCGACACATAGGGCAGGGCAAACCCTCAACTTTGTTTTTGGTGGTCTGGAGATGGTGGGGTGGATGTCACCCCATTGTCATGGTCAGACCACTTCCTGGTGAAATTTAGACTTATGGCTCCGATCCTCCCCTGCAGGAGTGATGGGCAGGTTAAGATGGTCCACCCTTGGAGACTAATGGAATCTACAGGATTCCTGAATGCCCTGGTGGAGTTCCCAGTACATAGAGCAGGTGACCCTGTTGAAGCCCCAGTCACGATGTGGAACAGCGAGGTACGTCAGGCTCTTGACAAGGTGGCCCCCGAGCACCCTCTCCAGCATTGTGGAGCCAGTTTGCACCTTGGTACACCAGTGAGCTAAGGGCAGTGAAACAGGCTGAATGATGGCTGGAGCGCAAATGGTGAAAGGTGTGCTGTGAGGCAGATTGGGAACAAGTAAAACATAACCATGCCTGTTGTGTGGCAGTGAGGGCAGTGAGGAAGTCCCACTTCTCTGCCACCATCGCATCCTCAAGTAGCTGTCCAGTGGAGCTTTTCCGTATTGTCAGGGCTCTGTTGACATCAGCTCCAGGAAATGGAGTTTGAGATCCTTCAGAGACACACTGCGAATTGTTGGCAAGGCACTTTGAGGGTAAAGTTGCTTGCCTCCGTAGCAGTCTTGATGCCTCATCCACATCTACTGTAGTCCCCAGTGAGGTGTCCAGTGCAATGTCTACTGCAACTTCTTGGGAACAGTTTCAGTTGATGCGGCCTGGTGATGTGGACAAAGTGCTTGCGATGATGCAGCCATCAACATGTCCTCTAGACCCTTGCCCTTCTTGGCTTATTAAAGCTTGCTGAGGGGATTTGACCGAATGGATCCAGGGTGTGGTCAACACATTGTTGCAGAAGGGGGTGGTTCCAGCCACCCAGCAAGAGCAATTACAAGTACTCTTGAATGAAACAGATTATCTTGACCCATTCCAGTCTGGGTTCAGGCCTGGTTATGGGACTGAATCGGCCTTGGTCGCCCTGATGGATGACCTTTTTCAGGAGAAGGTCAGGAGGGATGCGACCCTGTTATTCTTTTTTGATCTCTCAGTGGCTTTTCTTACCAATGACCATGGTATCCTTCTGGGCCAACTTGGTGGGATGCGTATTGGAGACACTGTTTTACAGTGGTACCGATCCTATGTCTAGGGTTGTTTTCAGAGAAAACTATTGGGCGAATGTATTTCGGCTCCCTGGCAGTTGTGCTGTGGAGTACCGCAAGGTACCATCTTGTCCCCCATGCTGTTTAACATCTATATGAAGCCCTTGGGAGCAGTCATCAAGTGATTTGGGGCAAGGTGTCAGCAGTACGCTGATGATACCCAGCTCTATTTCTCTGTAACACCAGAATCGGAAGAGGCCGTGCAAGCCCTAGACCGCTGCCTGGACTCTGTGGTGGGCTGGTTGAGGGCCATTAAACTGACTCTCAGTCCTAGCAAGACAGAGATGCTGTGGGTTGGTGGTTCCCGATAATTGGTCAGTTTCCTGCTTTGGACGGTGTCATACTCCCTCTGAAACAGCTGGTCCGTAGTCTGGGGGTGCTCCTGGATCCATCTTTGTCGCTAGAGGCCCAGGTGACCTCCGTGGCTAGGAGTGCCTTTTACCAGCTTTGGCTGGTAAGACAGCTGTGGCCGTTTCTGGACAGGGATAGCCTGACTCCGGTTGTCCATGCACTGGTACCCTCCAGATTGGATTACTGTAATGTGCTCTATGTGGGGCTACCCTTGAGTTGGTCCGGAAGCTGCAGCTGGTGCAAAATGCTGCAGCGAGACAGCTCACTGGAGCAGGTTATCACCAGCATGTCACTTCGCTACTGAAAGAATTGCACTGGCTGCCCATTTGCTACTGGGCCAAGTTCAAGGTTCTAGTTTTGGTGTACAAAGCCCTATACAGCTCGGGACCAGGATATCTGAAAGACCATCTTACCCCTTATATACCCAGTCGATCATTGTGCTCTGCAGGTGAGGGCCTCCTACAGATACCATCTTATCAGGAGGCCTATTCTGCACAACATAGGAAATGGACCTTTAGTGTAGTGGCGCCTATCCTTTGGAATTCCCTCCCCTTAAATATTAGAAAGGCGCCTCTCTGTTATCTTTTTGGTGCCTACTGAAGACCTTCCTCTTTCAGCAAGCCTTTCAAGTTGAGTCTGTGTCTCAGTCTGCGTCTGTGTTGGAATTGCTTTTTAATATATTTTTAAACCTTTTTGTTAATGTTTTTAAAGCCTTTTTAAAAATGCTTTTAAAGATGTTTTGTTTTAATATGTTTTAATGGTTGTTGTGTTTTAATATATTTTGAAGTCTGTTTTTATGAAGTCTTAAAAGTGTTTTTTAGTGTTTCTGTTTGCCGCCCTGGGTTCCTACTGGGAGAAAGGGTGGGATATAAATAAAGGTCCCATTTCAGTTCCCTGTCTTTGGCACATGACATGAAATTTATGGGCAGATAAGTGGGCGTAATTGTGGAAATTCAGCATTATTTTATAGATTTTTAAGAATTAAATTTGTAGCTGTGACAAGAAGCAATAGTTATGGGAATGTCCATGATAGTAAACTAGTATCAGGCAGCATGGCTAATCACAGGAAACTAGTCCCAGAATACAAAAGGAGAAAAAAGAGAAACTTAACTACAAGTAGAGCACACCTAAGTGAAGTGAGCAATAGATCTTGTCATTTGTCTTTTTGCACACCCTGTCACTGACTAGAAGTGTGTTTGTCTTCTGTTCCCTAGACCGTCCTGCTGTTCAGGACACTCGTCTGGTGGAGTCCATCCAAGATCATCTTTCAGGAATCCTGCAGACATACATTCTCTGCCGACACCCCCCTCCGGGTAACCGCCTGCTCTATCCCAAGATGATCCAGAAGCTTGCAGACCTCAGGAGCCTGAACGAGGAGCATTCCAAACAATATCGCTGCCTCTCCTTTCTGCCTGAGCACAGCATGCAGCTCACTCCGCTGGTCCTTGAAGTCTTTGGCAATGAGATCTCCTGACTTGGTGGTGGTGAAATACAATGAAAGAAAGAGAGGAGTCAGCCCAGCTTTCCATTGGTGGCAAACTGAGAGCTTTGGCCCAAGTGACATTTTGTATATTCTGTCAGCAAGAGTTTTTGATTTTCCCCACACACACTACCAGAAGGGACTGCATTGTTCATATAGGGAGAGTGTTCTTGCACTCGGGTCCTGCTTGCGGGCTTCCCCCAGGCACCTGGTAGGCCACTGTGAGAACAGGATGCTGGACTAGATGGGCCACTGGCCTGATCCAGCAGGCTCTTCTTATGTTCTTAATCTTCAGTCTCATATTTTGCATTGCTGCTGAGCAGCAACTCCCAAGCTAGCCCCTTCTCTCCTGTCGATTGAAACTAAAGAGCTTTATTGCTGGCTGCTTTGCCATGATGAAATTTGCTGATTGCTTTCTTCAGTGTGGAGCTTTTCGAGCCAGAAACTTAAACTTCTGTGCTGTGTCTTAAGGAAGGCGAATGGTTGAGCTTGAGAGGGACTGGACATTGGATATTCTTACCTTAACATGTTAAGAGTTTTCAGTCCAGAATAACTATAACATGCAGGGATGACTCATGGTTCTTTTATGTATAAAATATACACTCCACACCCCCATTATTTTCTGCCAAACTGCAAGGCTCTTCAGCACTATAAAAGTATTTATTACCCTAAGAATGAGTAGGAAAGACATATTTACAGGAATAACTAACCTGTGCCATCTTTCTGACTTTTTATAAAAAATAAATTTGTTCAGTGTATGTAAACATACCTAGCACACTGTTGTCACTAAATAAATTTGTAATAGGAGGGAAAGGATGTTTGGGCTAACTATACACACCTCGGTAGAGACATTGGTGGAGGTTGAATCCTTAATAGCCAAGCCCCTGCAGGGAGTTCAGCATTGTTTCACGAGAAATGAACCCACTAATAACTCATGCCCTGTTTGCAACTTTTGTCCTTGTACAGTTTCAAATGCTACCAGGTGCCAACAGGAGATATCACACAACCCAGTGGTATGGAGCAGGCTTTCAATCCATCCCAAAGGCTTGAGCTTGTTCAGGATAATGTTTTTGTAGCCAGTTTATATAGAGTGACATGAAGAGACTTATTGATCAGGTTAAACCACATGCAAAGTGGCACCTAAATATTCCAGCCAACGTATAGAGAAGTATTATGCAGAAACAATTTCCAGATGTCTCCGCATTGAGCCGTAATGTTTGAGTCAGTCCTTAATCACACTCGGGGAGGCTGAAATTAAATTATTTATGACACTCATAAGATGTTTGCTGTTTGATAACCTCTTGGCTATGTGACCTCTGGAAAAATAATGTTTGTGAGCTGTGTACTGACAAGGGAAGAAATTCATAATATTAAAATATAATGCGTTTGCAGAGAACCTCTTTGGGATATGTAGCTGCTGTTTAATCTCAAAGAATCTGAAAAAGACTATTAAACTTCTGTTTGATGTACATGTTTGCAAGTATTTGGAAGACACATAATTGTTAATCATGTAAAACAGAAAGGTAAAGTTAATTATCAACAGTAGATAGAGCAAAGGTGAATGCAAATGGCAACTTCAGGTAGATAGCAGCCTATTCATAAACTGTCTATGCTATTCACTTCAAACACATGGTGTGCATTCACCAGAATGCTGTTGCATTCGTTTTTATGACTGCAATAGCTGCAATTTGTGCACTGTGTACAGCTACAGATTATCACCCAAAATATCTGGTGAGATGACATAAATTAAATTCCATGGATACATGGGATGAAACAAGGTAGGGATGGAAGCTTCTTTTTGGATTAAACTCCCCCTCTTGGTCGCTAGGTGTCAGTACAGTAATGCAATAGAAAGTAATTCTTGTGTAAAGTGCCTTGAGTGTGCTCCAGAGCAATGAATCTGTTTTCCCCAAAGTTGTGAGTAGATTGTTTTACTCTGAAATTAGTCTATATTACTAGGATTGGTAGGATTCATCAAAGTCTTAACTTCTTTTTGTGCTTGTTTTGAGAGTTGGTACAAAGGCAGCCCACCCACATGGAGTAAGTCACTGCGGTGTACGAGAGCACATGCATTCTGAAGGTTCCCCTCCTCTCCCAGCAGTACAATTATTTCCCTATACACAATGCTGTTAAGGACCAAGCCTTTGCAGCCTGACAGTGTGGAGGAAAAGACAGCACCTATTTACTGCATGTCTCTTTCATAATACATCTTGCAGTGTAGGCCTTCATATCTCCTTTTCAAAGCTCAGCCACTTGAGCTGCAGGAGCAAATATTAGCTGCTTTGTTCAGCTACTTCAGCAAGACTTATCCAACATTTTAAATAACATGAAACTTTTTTTTAGGATGCTGTAGTGGCATTAGCAATACGACTGAGCATCTAACTATTTAGCCATTTTACATGGTGGATGAGTTTACAGTGTTTCTGCCTCATGCTTGTGCCATGAACACCCTAAGATCTGAGAAAGGGAGATGCACATCTACAGACACATAGTTGCCATGCACAAGGGAGCTGTGGCAAATTGCAGTTCCCTGGCAAGGGCTCCAGATCTGAAATATGCCCAACTGCTTTTCTAGGAGGACATTATTATGCTTGCCACGGTGGATGCACATTGGGAAACCTATCGGCCACATTAAATGTGAAGCAGTTGTGCTAAGTTAGAGCATAACATACCAATTGTCTGTAAGGTTTTCTTTGATAGCTTTGATGTTAGGCTTTTTTGTGAGAGGGACACTAGCAGTTCCTTGCCATTCTTTTTGTGGTTAAGAGGTGGGGAAAGGGGCTTACTTGAAACAAAAAGGCATGATGTTTGTAGGGCTCAGTCATGGGTATGAGATTGGCATCCTCTGTGCCCCATCTCAGGAAATAACCCTCAAGCCTAAAGGGATGGATCATTGTGATCTAGTTGATAAATCAATTGCTACATAATGCTGTTCTATCAATGTGGAGGAGCGAGGAATGAAACTAGCCATGCTCCCAACCCTGTTTGCTTGTTAGTGTTATTTTAAAATAATGTTCCCAGCAAACTTTTGGTTATCTGCCTTAAGTCATGAGGATAGGACTGACTGTAGATCTAAATAAATGAGTTGTTATTGTAGTCATTAAGAGAATAAACCAGGCTGCTGTACTTTTCCCAGTTAGTTTGGGTGAGTGGTTTTGATACCCATCCCCTACATTAAATCCATCAGTGATCCCTATGCTGAACAATTTGCACCAGATTTTGTGGCATAATTGAATGTGTAAATAGCTATTTAATATAGGTTTAAAATGTTCTAGTGTAAAATGTAAATTTTATTTTAGACATTTTAATGATATTTGAATCATGGCTGCTCTTTTTCACAGATTCTGGGATTAATTTTTTTCCAACTCTGCATGTGAAAGCCAACCCTGTACAATGAGAGGAGTAGCTTCTTTCCAAATGTGAAACACAAATCATCTCTTGTTTTTTGCCTTGTGTAATTTAAATCGCCATGCAATGCACTTTATAAAAATCAGTAGAATTATTTAAAGAGACAAATCTATATTTTAATTATAGTGGTGGTTATGATGATGATAATGAAGACTTAGAGGCGAATGCTATCTTTTTATTCCTCTGTACATCTCTGGGCTTTTTTCTAATGGATAAAGAGAAGATCCAATATTAAAAAAAACTTTTCCAGAGTTTTATTGACATGACAAAGAATGATTGAATACTGTTTTCGTAGTTGTAAGTGTAATATGCTGTTACCTTAATAAAAGTGTATTGCTTTGTGGAAAAAAAACTTTCACTTGAGTGATTTCTTACAGGGCAATCCATGTCTGCTCAGAAATAAGTCCCATTGAGTTTAGTGGGGCTTACTCCCAGGCCAGCACAGGTAAATGGAATAGGATTGCCACCTCAGCCTCTCTGGGATGAAATCAAGTTGTTCATCAGCAGGTGAGATTGGCAAAACCCTCCCTTTGCCATGATGCTTCCTGGTTAACTGTGGGCAATGTTCTACTCATCTTCCTTCACAAGGTTGTTAGATGAAAATGGGATAGTGCAATATAGGGTGCTTTCAGAGTGTCACCATTTTGCAGTAGACATTGAAACACACTGGACCTTGAGGTCTGTGCAATTAACATGGAATAAAACACCCTGTGGTCTGGAAAGTGGTGGGGAAATGCACTGGAAAGTGTGGGATGAACTTATGATTACTGGGAAGACGTGTAAACACCTCAGAGGCAAATCAGGATAAATGCTAATTGTCATATTATTGCCCTACGAACAAATCAGAACAAATGTTTAATGAAGACCAGAAAAAATCCAGCCTCCACATAAGCTTTGTGCAAGCAAATCAGGATGTATCCTGAATAAACAGGCCGTCTGCAGGAGCCCATAGTCAATACACTATATTGTGTTTAGGGGGCTAAATGTTTCACTCACTTGAAGGGAGTTTATAGTTAATTTTATTATTTCACTCGAGAGTGCTGTTCAGGCATCCTAAATCCTTCATGAGGGAATTAGGATGAGCACCCTACCTCTGCTTCCCACATTGCTATCCCCATCACCACCCAAGAGTTGGAGGACTAACTTCTGAAGTGCGGAGTCAGTTCTAGTAGATGTAGGCTCCCTATGCTATTTAGAATCCTGGATAATCCAGGTTCTAAAATATGTGGGGATCCTACACAACTAGAAAAGGTTCCTGGTAGCAGAAGTTGCCCCTCAACTCATGGGAGGGCAGAGGGGCACAGCTTGGCACACTTGTCCTTTCCCTCATATGAGAAATTTAGAACACCTGATTAGGGCCTTTTGTTTGTTACTTTTCCAGAGAATGTTTGGATTTAGTAGTTAAATTCAGAGCTATCTTCCTGGTTTTCATACTGATTTCTAACAGTAGACTCCTGGGATACCTTTAAAAACAAACAATTATACTTCACTATAAACTACTTGGACCTGTGAAATGTCTGCTTTATATCTAAACAACTGTCCAAACCCATCTAGCTTGGCTTTGGTTTCAGCTTCTTTTAAAAATCACATTGGATTATTTGTACATCAGTTAGCGAAAATGTCCTGTATTATGGATTTCCATGGCATTACCTTGAGACTCTTCCCCTAATATCTGTACATATACCCTTCCTCCCTGCCACTGTATGTAATCTGTACAACTGAGATCACCAACCTTTTCAGGCCCAGCATTGGCATTTAGCTTTTTGACTACCATGGGCACCACACCCTCTCATCATGCCTCTTCTCCCTCCTCCAAGAGACAGAAAGAAAACACATATGCCCAAAACTTTACTTTTCAAAGGGATCTGGGTAAAAGTCAAATCCAGTAGAATTAATCTGAGCCTTGAAAAGTACATAGAGCTGAAAGAAGAAGTGGTAAAGAGTGTCACTCTTCAAACTTTATCCTCCAGCTATATTTACTTTTCAAACAAGAAAAAAAGGTAACCATCCTCACCACCCAGTGGTGGCTGGCTGGTGCTCCTGGGGACTGGTACGCTGGAAGGCAAAGAAGTAACAGTAGTTGGAGCCGGAGCCAATGACAAGCGCAGCCAAGCAATTCTCGTTTGGCCACATCCTCCCTACAAGTGGCAGGCAATACCATCCTTGGATTGGGTGTAAGTTAGAAAGCGGGCACAGGACAGCTGGCCAAGGCTGGTGGGGCAGTGCCCAATTCGCCTTAATAGACTACCCTCCACTGTCACCACCTCATGACTAAGGGAGCAAGCAATTAGGGTGGTCTCAGAGGCTTCTTAAGGACCAAGGGGAAGACCTCAGGGGTGCTACTGAGCCCACAGGTGCCATGTTTGTGACCCCTGCTGTACAAATAACAGCAGTCTTTGCTTTCCTAGGGTAGAAAAACTGGGCCAACTAAATTGGCTCCAATGCATTTGGGATACTGCCTCTTGAGTTCGGTCTTATGAATAAAGGACTGGCGGCCTGCTGTTCACCAAAGTTTGAGGTGATGAGTCCCAGTCATTATGTGACTCATTTACATCCTCGCTACCCAGGTTCTTCACCACCTTGGCTAACTCGCAGCCTCGCACATGTCCCTTGCATATCCATGCCACTCCATTGATGCCAGCACCACAGAACTCGGCCTACCCACCCTGCAACAAGAAATTTTCCTTCAGCCCCACTTTCATACTGGCCATCAGTTTACATTGCCTTGTAACATCCTTTCCATTAAGGCACATGTTCCCTTTCAGTCCATGTTACTGTAATGTAATATATTAACATTGAACTTCATTCCTTAAGCGCTGCTCCTCATGGAGCTGAAACAGAATCATCCGTGCACAAGACACAGGTATCAGCAACCTGGCTCAGGAGAACCCTACAGAAGTACAGAAAAATATTTAGGGGGGGAAATCCCCAAGGCAGAAAACAATCCAACGAGAACAGAGCATGCTGAGCGGACATGGAATGCTGACTGCGGTGACTGTGAACAAAATGGAGTATCCTGGAACAGGGCATGGCAATTTGTCTGGAGCCCTACAGGAACACTCTGCACTGCAGTAATTTATTGCAGGTCCCCCTTGTAAGGTTGAAATTGGTTCCTAGTTCCCAAATCCATATTCAACAGATGATAGTAAGCAAAAGGCGTTGAAGTTTGCACATCTCAAAATTATGCATGGCTGCCAGCTGAGAGGAGACTGTCCCCTAGAAAAATTCCTAGCATTGTGTGTGTCCAGCTCAGACCTTGTGTGTGTTTGTGTCAGGAGTTTGCGCTGTCAAACATGGTTCTTCAAAGCCAACATACATTACGAACCCAGTATGTTTCCACCAGCACGGCTGTCCCCTAATACTATTTGTAGCGGTTTCTATTTGTGGTTTTAGAAACGGAAACAGTATTTTTTTTAAAAAAAACAAAACCAAACACGTCTTCACTCTTCCTTTAAGGAAGGTGTACATGGTATACATGGTCTTCACAACAACCCTGTGAGGTAGATTAGACTGACAGGGAGATCGAGACTGGTTCAAGGTTACCTAGTGAGCTTCAAGGCTGAGCACAGATTTGAACCCCGGTCTCCCTCGCACGAGCCAACACTCAAACCACACTGGGTCGTTTTTTGGTGGAGCTGGGGCTTTAAACATTTGGAAAAAAGAATAATACATGCTTGGGCGGCCGCTCCTCATGTTCTGTTTATGAGAAATGGTGAGGAAGTGTGGTGAGGGTTTAAAGTAGTCTATTTTGCACTTTTTGTTTATAAAATTACCTCATCTGATCTCATTCCCATTCCGGAACATAGGTACTTCGACATGCGCTTGGAGTTTCAGGAATACGGTAAAGTCGCACAGGCAAGTGCGAAGGAGGTAGGAAGGTCCCTGCTCTGACGCAGGCATCGCTTGCTATGCGCATGCTCCGAATATTTGCTGGGTTTCCACGCTTGACTCGGAGCCTCATGCCTGGGCCGAAGCGCCCCCGGCCAGCCCGCATCGGCACCCACGGGGGTACGTTCCACTGCGACGAGGCGCTCGCATGCTTCTTCCTGCGGCTTCTTCCCGCTTATCAGGTATGCAGTCCGGATCAGAATCCAATCCTTCCTCTTAATACCGCAGTCTTCTGCATGCTTTCTCAGAAGTAAGTCCCACTGTAGCCAGTGAGTTTAGGGTTGCAGCCTTAATTTGGTTTCGATTAGGAAGCCTTTTTGGCTAACCCTCCTCCCTTTCTATTCACACGTGATGTTCTTCCACCAAATGGGCCAAGATGAACACGCTTCCTTGTTCCTCCCACTTACCCGCCAGAGCTTCTTGCAGGCCTGATGAGACCACCAGCTGGATGGATCCGCCCCCCCCCCGCCGTGCAACTGCTCCACCTCACTCTCGCTTAATTTTGTATACTTTTTGGTTGTATGCATGCATACACGGGCACAAAATGGAATTGCTGACTCGACGTGACTCTAGTGTGCAATTAGAAAGTGTGTGAATGCTTTTTTTCGTTATCAAGGGGAGGGGGGGCGAGAGATCCTGATGGAGAAACAATTAAAGTTTTCCTCCCCTCTACCAGGGTCTGGATCTGCTACAAAGCTTTGTGCCGTGATAAAATGTGGTAGTGGGTGCGACAAGACTCTCTGTTCTTTTTGCTGCAACATTCAAACAGGGCTACGGCTCTGGAAATACTTACATTAATTTTCTGCAGGTTGTAAATGAGCACCATGCCAGGCACGTGATGCCTGCTTCCTACCTTTCTATTATTAGGGCTTTGTATGATTTGAATGTAATCAGAATTCCACCTCAGGGAACCCATAAGACTTAAGCAGATTTTCAAGTAATTTTATACTTTACATAATCTGTTCATCTTCTCCTAGCAAGTGTTGGGAGGGGTGGGGGACAGAAGCTGGGGAGAGCCCCCATGGAAGATCAAAACTACCTTCACTGTCCTGAGGGATAGAAACTTGTTTGTTTTTCAAAGCCGTCATCATGTTGGCACACACCTAATGAAGCGCACTCTCTCTAGTTCAAGAGCTCGTATACAGGAGCACCAATTTGGTTGGCTCACTCATAGGTATTCATCTTACCTATTCTGTGTGTCTTTTTTTACCCCTGAAAGCACCAGCTACTACTACAAAGGAATGGTGAAGGGATACTGAACAGAAACCACAAAGTGGACAGCCAGAATGGCACCAGGCCCATTTTGTTTCAGAGTTTTTGTTTTGTTATCGCCCTGCTGTGCTCTCAGGATGCAGAGATTGTCCGCACGCGGGATTCCCAGCTGCTGTCAGAGTGTGATGTTGTGGTGGACGTTGGAGGCGAGTATGACCCTCAGAAGCATCGCTATGACCATCACCAAAGGTACCATTGCGTTCCTTTAGCCTTTCCTCCCGATATTGGCAGCAGCAATAGCAAGGTTGCCACATCCTATCCTGGTCATGGACCTTTTCAATCTCTCTATGCAGCAGGAGGGGAGGCAGTCATATCTTGTTATCCTCCATCCCCCTCTCACTTGGTGTGCAGCCCACTCAGAACCTGGCTTCCCGCTACAGGGTAAGAGGGCGGAGGACCAAGAGCAAACAGATGGGAGGAGCCATGCTGCCTGGCACATCAAGAAATGTAAAACATGGAACCTGTAGCCCTCCTGATGTCGTGGGTCTCCAGCTCCCATGAGCCCAAGCCAGCATGGCCAATGGCCAGGGATGATGGGAGTTGTAGTCTAGCACAGCTTCCGTCTTGTGAGATGTATAGCCCTAATTGAGGAGGGCTTTGTGATTGGAAAACTTCTGTTGTTTGAATAAATTGTGCAAATTAACATGCAGAATAAGTGTCCCTAATTCCTTTTCCTAGTCCATGTTTTCCTAACGACTTTATTCGCTGTATATATTACTCACTTCCCTCCTTACAGTATTCTGGTTATTTTGTTGTTTTCAAGAATTGTTACTGTTAAAATACACACTGATTGCATCAGCCTGTGTATGAAAGGGAGAGTCTCAGAATTCTGGTTCTAAGCCACTGGGAAATTTTCACTTCTGAATGTCTGGAGTGGGCGATATTGTTTGCTTGGAAAGGCAGAGGGGAGGAGGCTTTTCTCTGTAGGATTGCTCTTCCTTGTCTGTCCTGATCCCACCTTGTTCCCACAGGTCCTTCAGGGAGTCCATGCACAGTCTGAAGCCTGATAAACCTTGGCAGACCAAGCTGAGTAGTGCAGGACTGGTGTATGTCCATTTTGGCTCTGAGATTCTGGCCAGCCAGCTGGGCCTAAAGGAGGAGGATCCTGTTGTGCATGTGCTCTATGACAAGGTATGTGCGTGCACTTGTGTGTGTGCGTATAAAAGAGAGATCCTTTCCCAACATCAGAAGCCTCCATAATGGGAGAAATGAATAAACTCACACCCCTGGCGCTTTTCTTGCAAGGATGGAGAGTGTGTGTCCCTCTGGGACTCTTGACCATGCTAAGAGTTGAAGTCTAACGACATCTGGAGGGCAGCAGCTTCCTCACCCTTGCTTTAGAATCCGCCATGAGGTTCTTGGTATATTCCAAAGTATTCTGTCCCAAGGCGTAAGAAGCACAATGTTTCCCAAATTTCTGTTAGCTGAGGCTCCTCTCTTTTCTGAATTAAGAAAAGAGGCGCGTTCCACTCCTACAGCCAAAGTATTTATTTTTATAGTAGGAAAGCGCAAGAACTCTCTGCCTCATGTCCCCTATGTTTCTGTTTGAGTTGGTGTTTTGAGTGTGCCTTCCAATTGGAGGCTGTGTGTTTTAGAGCAAGGGTGAGAAACCCCTGGCTAACAAGGCCAGACTTGGCCAGCCAGGCCTCCCCATTTGGCCCACCAGCCAATTTTTCTGAAACCACGTCTACCTTACCCACACATGTCACATGTGATGTCGGGCAGGGGAGATAGAGACACAGCTGCACAAAGCAGGATTGAACCCCTATGCATGAGCTGATGCACAGGGAGTTCAGTCAGGCGTGCTAAAGGGACAGGCTCCCTCTCTCCACGCACCATGAAACCTAATTTTCAAGGGCCTCTCACTGAACAGAGCCTGCCTCATTTCCCCTCTCCCTCTAGTTGTACGAGAACTTTGTGGAAGAGATTGATGCGATAGACAATGGCATCTCCCAGTGGGACGGGGAGCCCCATTATGCCATGACTACCAATGTGAGCTCCAGGGTTAGTTACCTGAACCCCCGCTGGAATGACAAGGATCAGGACACTGAGGTAGGCATCTGAAAGTTTGACCAGATTTTATTTTTTGTGGTTTTTGCATTTTAAGATCTATATCCCGCCCTTCAGCTATGTTTCCTGATCAGTTTACATAACAACAAAAAAGATAAACCTATTATATGATAAATAAAAATAATCAGAGAGTAATTAAAATAATAAAAGCAGCGGTTAAAATGATTAAAAAAAACACATTAGGTGAATGGGGAAAAATTGCCTGACACCTGAAAGAGAACAATGTAGGCAGCCAGCTAGTCAATCTCTCTTAGGAGAGAGTTCCGCAAGAAGGACGTCACTACTGATAAGGCCCCTATCCAGTCACCAGCCACCTTACCTGAAACGGTGGAGGCATCCAGAGCAGAACCTCCAAAGATTACCTCACAAATTGGTGGGGGAGCAAGCTTCCTTCA
The DNA here is from genome assembly GCF_030035675.1 of Rhineura floridana. NCBI lineage: Eukaryota > Metazoa > Chordata > Lepidosauria > Squamata > Rhineuridae > Rhineura > Rhineura floridana. Next base: position 23,738,327 of record NC_084482.1, read on the forward strand.
GGGACATGAGTCCTAAGCCAAGTTGGAGGGAGTAATACCTATGTATACTTTTTCAAAGCAGATAAGAGAAAAATCAACTCATTTGAGATGTGTTGGAGGAGAGCTTTGCGCATACCATGGACTGCGAAAAAGGCAAATAATTGGGTGTTAGAACAAATTAAACTAGAACTGTCACTAGAAGCTAAAATGATGAAACTGAGGTTATCATACTTTGGACGCATCATGAGAAGACATGATTCACTAGAAAAGACAATGATGCTGAGAAAAACAGAAGGGAGTAGACAAAAAGGAAGGCCAAACAAGAGATGGATTGATTCCACAAAGGAAGCCACAGACCTGAACTTACAAGATCTGAACAGGGTAGTTCATGACAGATGCTATTGGAGGTCGCTGATTCATGGGGTCGCCATAAGTCATGATCGACTTGAAGGCACATAACAGAGAAAGGGCTAACCACAGGGTTCTCCCCCCCCCCAGCAAAGTGACCTCTGATAGGCTCCCTCCTCCATCAGTCAGCCCCCCAATGGGTTTGGCAGGTGGCAGGCAGTGGAGCAGCAACAGTGCTCCAATTGTTGCTGAGGAGCTCCCATTTTAATTTCTCACAATGCCTTTGATGGTGTATTGTTCTGTGGCATTGTGGGAAATTAAAATGGCAGGCACCAAGTGCTGATCAGTTTTAAAGGGGGGGCACAGCTCAGCAGTGGCCCTGCATGGGTCCCAGCAGCTGCCCAAATGTGCCACATGGTGACACCAGGCTCACCCTGAGAGGTTCCAAATCAAGTGACTTCCAGACAAGACTGTCGGCCTTGTGCAGTCATTCTCTAGCTAGAGCAGATGGAGGATTGTTTGCCTTAACATCCACACCACAGTCACATCAGGTTATTTTTTTTACCAAAAGAGTATTGACATCTTCCAGCTCTCTATGTCCCAGTCAGAAATCAAGACCTAGAGAGTAAGTAGACCTGACAGTAAAGTCGGGCATAAAACAATAGGCCCATTTGTTAACGTGTGTCCTAAACAAGGAACTGTACTGGATGATTCTGTGGCATCTGAATGACAGTGCTGTATCCTTAATACTCATGAACTGCCTAGTTTATATCTGCAGTGGTGCCTCTTCCAACTTGCATGAAGCAGTTGTGAGCATAGGGCCTCAAAGTGTTCTGTGTCTGCCTCCCATTGGTCAAGCTTTACAAAGTCTGAAAGCGACCAGCAATTTGTAATGGAGCTTCCGTTCTGATTTTCCAGAGGCTTTTTCCATCTAGTAGTTGCGAGCTCAGGTTGAAGTATTAAGAGGTCTAGCACCAGAGGCTCAGTGCTCTAATCTCTTTTCTTACTCCTTGTGACGTCTGTGGCCTGGTATCCATTTGCATAAGGATCCCTGGCTAGGAAGTAGATTGTGCATCCAGTCTCTCCTGCCTGTGGAGCAAATCTCAGCTGATAAAGACCGAGGAGGCAGCGAGATTAAGAAATGAATCATTGGCTTATCTTAAGTAGTGTAGAGAGAGGGTGGCCAGTGCCACTACCACGCAGTCTCCATCTAGGCCACTAGCTAAGACATTGGCACCTGTGGGCAGGCTGCATGACCCAGGAGAGCAATTGCACTCTGCTTTAGAATGTTAATTGCCAATTCTGTCCTTTCTTTCCCAGCCTGGTTTCCAGAAGGCCATGGAGCTGGTGGGCAACGAATTCTTGGACCGGCTTGATTACTATTACCGTGCCTGGTTTCCTGCACGCGCCCTTGTGGAGAAGGCCCTCCAGCAGCGCTTTGAGGTACCACTGCCACCTGCCCAGGTGGCTTCAAAAGAGGAGGCTAGGTCTGAAGGGCCGTGCTCACAGACACACCTTTTCAATGTGCTTCAAGCTCCTGCCCCTCACTAAACGCCTCCTTTGCCAGAAGATGAAGCGTCTCCCGCCAAAGTAACTCCCAAGGAGAAAACGGTGTGAACAGCAGCTGTCGCTTGGCGTGCATGAGGAACACAGCTGTAGCTATCTTGTCGTGTGTTCACATGATGTAGAAGGGCCATAGCTCAGTGGCAGAGCATCTGCTTTGCCTGCAGAAGGTCCCAGGTTCACTCTGTGGCATCTCCAGGTAAGGCTGCTCTCTGAAACCCTGGAGAGCCACTGGCAGTCAGTGTCGGCAGTACTGAGCTAGATAGACCAATGGTCTGACTCTGTGTGAGGCAGCTTCCTGACAGCCAGGAGGATAAGGATGGAAATGACTCGTGCAGAGCTGCGCAGGAAGCCAAATTTGCATCCCCTCATTTAAGAGCTGTAGCCCTGCACATAACCTTGAGGACTAGAAACATTCAGAGAAAGAAAAAAAGAGCGGCTAAGTAATCTGATGATGCCACTGGAGTTCACACAACAGTCTAGAACAGTAGAAGCGTGGTCTGTCCTGATAAAAATCTCTCACCTTCCTGTTAGTTGTCCTCCCTGGCCTGAGTCATTGGCAGTGATGCAGCTGGTGAATTATATACATTTCATTCCTTGGCAGGTTGACCCCAGCGGTGAGATTCTGGTGTTGGCACAGGGTGGTTGTCCATGGAAGGAGCATCTTTTCAGCCTAGAGGAAGAGCTGGATGTGAAGAAACCTCTCAAATTTATCTTGTACACAGATCTAGGGGGGCAGTGGCGGGTACAATGTGTCCCTGCAGGGCTGCGCACCTTCCAGAACAGGTGAGCAAGGGCTTCCAAATGCCTCTTGCATCTTTTCCTTATGTGCTGTCTGGGATGGAGAGAGCATTTTGAAATCAAGTCGCTCTGGGGAGGCCCCACATTCTGGACACCATCTCCTTCTTGCACTCCTATGCTTATATATTTAATGAAAGCCAACAAAAAAATTGTGACACCTTACACTGCCAACAGTTTCGCTAGAGGTAGCTGTATTAGTCTATTGCCTCAAAACCAGTAAGAGTCTTCTGACACCTTAAAGCAGGGGTGAGGAACCTTTTTGGTCTGTGGGACCCAGACCTTTATCTGTCCCCCCTCCTGCGAGCCAACTTTGGCAGGTGGGCGGGACAACCCATCTGACACTATGACATCAGTTGATTGATAGGTGGGTTATTCTGCCCACCTGTAAAAGCTTGCATTGAAACCGCTGCTAAAAAGGAGCAATTTCCAAGCAAACTGTTTGGTGCTCCTGCAGCAAGGCACACTCCTACTGCTCATTGGCTGATGGGCAGCGGGAGTGCGCCTTGCGCCAGCCAAGGAGCAGTCGGGAGCTCTCTTTAAGCTCCTGATTGCTACTTTGTAAATATGTCAGTATCTGCTGTCGCATATGACATTAGGTGTGGGACAGGTAGGTGTGGCTTGTGGGGAACGGTTTCCCAGCAAATTCGTCATGGCATAAGCCTTTGTGGACTAGAGTCCCCTTGCTGAAATCAATGAATCTATTGTGGCATAAGGCCCAAACCCACTTTGTCTAGTATGTGATCACCTGAGTGGGTGTCTAATGAAGTGGACTGTGTCCCACCAATGGTTACCCTGCAATAAATGTTAAGTCTTTTAAGATGCCATAAGACTCTTTGTTCCGTTTGTTGCAACAGACTACTTCAAGATGGCTTTCAATATATTTAAAACCTATTTTATATCTTTATGAGCTCTATTGGGAAAGAGCAGTGGCTCAGTGACAGAGCACCTGCCTTGTGTGAAGATGGCTCCAGGTTCAATCTCTGGCATCTGCAGGTAGAATTGGGAAAGACTATTGCCTGAAACTGTAGAGAGCCATTGCCAGGCGTTACGTGTGATAGCAGACCCTAATCTTCTTCCTCTGGGATTCCATCGAGCTACAGAATTTTCTTCTGATGCCATCTCTAGATACAATGCTTGTGCCTTTTTTCATCACTCTTGATTCTCTTTCCCTCACCTCTCAGATTGTCACTTCTGGAGGAGTGGCGTGGTTTACGCGATGAGGAACTCTCCCAGGTCAGCGGGATCCCTGGCTGCGTCTTCGTGCACTCCAGCGGCTTCATTGGGGGAAACCACACTAAGGAGGGTGCGCTAGAAATGGCACGGAAGACGTTGGCACAGCAGACTGAAACTAGCGCGTGCAGCTCTTGAGCCGCTAAGCCCCACCCATCTGGACTTGAGGGGGGTTGTTTGTTTCGTGGGCTTGCCATAAACTTTGTTTTTTCCAAAAAAGTGTTTTTTGTGTTTGTGAGAAAAAATGCTGGTCAAACCACAGGGGTTGCCAACCTTTTTGGGCGAGTGGGCTCACTTGGAATTTAGTGAGAATGCCAAGGTTGCCTGTCACAAGAAGGCCGTTGTGGGAACTTGACATAACACAAAGTGGCTGCCACTTCTTAAGAGCAGAAAAAGAGACAGGACCACAAAGTGGTGCACGTGTCTCCCCGCACCAATCAATCACCCCATCGATGGGAGAAAAAAGGCATCAACATCAGCCGCCACCATGCTCGCTCACAGAGAGAAGTCCTTTGCTCCTCTGCTCTGTTCAGGACAGAAGAGGATGGATTTCCAGTCCTGGCATCCAATGAAATGTATCCATGTTTAAGGGGGCATTTTGGAGAGGATGAGCCAGTGGAAATCAGAATCCAGCATGAAGAGCATTGTGGATTTTTCAGGGGATATTTACTGAGACCTTTAGCAGGAGTACTGGTGGGCACATTGGAGCCAGTAGGTGCCATGATGGTGACCCCTTAGCTGGAAGTAAACACTCAAAAGCTACGCCAAGTCAAATCATTTGGGAATGAAGTTGAAAGGGCTTTGCCATCTCTTTCCAGACTCTCTTAGGAGTTGGTCACATGGGAAGATACCCGGTTCAGAAACCAAGTGATGGATTTAGAGGCACATAAACATAAAGAGGGAATGGCTGGCATGATAGGAGGGTGGAGGACCACTGCACCTGTGACCCAATTTGTGTTAATGTCATGAAGGCTGTAGACACTGTACTTTGTGCTAAAAATAATAAAAAAATTGTGCCCGGGCAATCTGAATTTGGAATAAATTATGCAAATCTGTGTAATTAATTTTGCATAATTCTGCTATTTGTATCACTTTGGGTAGTTTGCTTTTACTAGCAATAGAGAGCGGTATAGGGAACTATCCAGGGCACGGAGTGCTGCAAATGCTACTTTGGTCTGTTCTGGCTGCAGATCTCAGTGGGTACAGCCTATACACTTTGAAGCCTATGTTTACATCCATAAGATCTTGGATGGGATGGGGAGCCTTTTTCAGGCCAAAGGCTGCATTCTCTCCTACGCAACCTTCTGGGGGTCACATGCTACTGATATGCAGAGCCAGAGGCAAAAGCAGACGGAGCCATTAATATAAATTTTACCTTTGTACTGTAATCTAGTTTCTACACACACTAACACACCTCTGTCTGTCCTCATCTGTCTTCTAAGCAAGAAGCATCAGAGTTCAAGATTACCTTCCGGTCAGGCAAAAACTCTCAAGGGTGTACAGCAGGACCAATGAGGGATGTGACGGGGGGGTGACCCGGGCAGAGGCCCAAGGAGGACCATGCAGAGGCCTATGGAGCCGCACTTGGGTCCCCATCCCTGGGTTAAACAGATTGTAGCTAGCAGGCAGCTAGGTGGACTAACGCAACAGAAGCCAACTATGAATCGGACCTGATTAATCATGTGCTAACATTTATTGCATATAAGCCAAGGGATTTCCTGTGTTATTTTGCTTACCTTCTTTTGCTGACATTGGTCCCTCCCAAGCCCTTTGCCTCACCCTGCCCAATGCACTCAACACAGCCAGCCAGGCTTCCATTCTGAATAATGTTCTATGCTCATTTTGCTTGATCCTAAAGGGATGACTGTTCAGCAGAACTGAGTCTCACACACACACACAGCCATCCCTCCAGTTGCTCCTCCTGATGCAGTCCAGCAGGGGCAGGCTGTCCCCTTTCGGCTGTCAGCGTTGCGCGTCTCAAGCTCTTGCTGAAAGGCAGCGGGCAGAGAAGCTGAATAGGAGGCACGCTTAGAATTCAGTCTCTGAGCCTTGTGGCATCTGCCTGCAGCCCTCCGAAGGAAGCCAGACTGACACTCTAGGTGCTGCTGAGATGGTCCCTGGAGCTGCAAAGTTGGACCAGACCTGTTCTAGACCAGACTGACCAGGAGAACACTGTTCACACAGCAGGTGTGTTTGGCGCCATGGGAAGGGCTGGATGGGTAGGGTGAGGGTTGACCTACGGTTGCCACCTTTAACCAGGCAAATGTCTATGTCTTTAACAGCAGGCTGACACAGACATGCACTTTTCCTAGCACTGTATTCAATTTATTGTTGCTGGTTTTAAAACCTAGCAGTAGATTATCCAGCGGAAAAGCCTGCTCAGAGTTATTCTTTGGGGGTTGGGGTTCCCAACTGGGGATTATAGGGGCCTGCTGTCATCCCTGTCTCAGCACACTGATACGCACCAATCTGCAAGTGAACACTTTCACAGTGCCAATGCAAGGTATCCTGCTAACATCTGCATGTCATGCAGCTCTTACAGGCACAAGGACAGAGGCCGGTTGAAAATCTGACAACCCTGTCTGGGCTCATGAGCAAATAATTTGGCTCAGTGAGCACAGTCAACTGTTGGGCAAGTTGCTGAGCACATGGTAACAAACTTCATATAAGTTTTGGCAATGTCTCTGAGTAACCCCTTTCTGGGAAAAGGTAGCTAAGCAAATGAATATAGTCCTAAAATACCAGGTGCTTTTCAGCATGTAGTCTGCAATCCTGTCCACAGTTAACCTGTGAGTAAGCCCCTCCTTGCAGTCCTTCCATCGACAAGTAAAGACCTTCTTATTCCAACAAGCCTTTGGAATTGAAGGCTAAGGATAGGGCATGAAGGGTGCTGCATTGCTAATGTCTATTATATTACTTTTAAACTAGTTTGGACTCTTAGCTATATGTGTGTATGGTTTTAATATTGGAAATAGTTTAATCTTATTTTAATGTAGACTTTGTATGTTTTTAATTATATGTATTTTTTTATCTGGAAGCCGCCATGAGTTCCAGTTTTGGAAAAATGACGGGGTATTAATAATAATAATAATAATAATAATAGATGTGCATAGGATTGCACTGTTACAGCACAAGCTTATGCATGTTTACTTGGAAGAAGGAACTACTGAGTTCAATAGGGATTACTCTCAGGCAAGCATCCATGGGACTACAAGCCTTCATCTACTCTAAAACTATTTCTTTCACCTGGATGCTTAATCATAAGAGGCATAGCTTGCTAGCGAAGTCTTGAAAGCAAGCAAGCAAATAAATAAATAAAGCAACATTCTACAGCCTAGTGGTTAAACTAGGGCACTGGCAGAAGGAAATGTTAAGCCCAGAGCTCCTGCAGATGACCTGTTTATTGAGCATCCTGGTTTACTTGTTTGCTGACATAGCAGTTGGACAATGTCCACTCCTTATTGAGTATTTGTTATACAACAATGTGCATTCGTCTTGATTTTCTTGCAGGGTGTTTATACATCTTCCTATTAATAATTGGTTCATCTCACATTTTTCAGTGCATTTCCCCATCGCTTTCCAATCTTCCTCTCGCTCTATGTGTGTGCGCGCATTAACTGCATTAACTCACTTTAATTGCAAAAAGCTAAAGTTCCAGTATATGCTTCTATCCCTCCTGTAAAACAGGGACAGTTTGAAGGTATTCCTGGTTAATCCAGAGAGAAAGAACTGCTTTCAATAGATAATTTGGATCTCCCTCTTTGGGAGGCTAGTGTATAATTAGTAGATGATATATGCGGAACTCAGAAAACAATGTATGTGCATGTTTTCTTTCTCAATCTGCTGTCAGTGTTTAGTTTTTATTTCAAACAGCAGGAATTGAGGGAGGGGGAAAGATAGGAAGATCTCATATGCCAGTAGCATTGCCTACTCTGACTTGCCACAGCTCTCCACGGTCTCAGGCGGAGGAGAACCCCATCTGACGGAGAATCCCATAATCTGGCTGCAACCTGATTCTTTTAACTAGACGTAGCAGCGCTGAACCTGGGACCTGTTGAAGATGCTCTATGACTGAGGTGTGTGAAATTGAACAGAAAGGATTTAACTGTATTATATTATTATTATTATTATTGTTGTTGTTGTTGTTGTTGTTGTTGTTGTTGTTGTTGTTGTTGTTGTTGTTGTTGTCTTTATTTATACCCCGCCATTTTTCCAAAACTGGAACTCATGGTGGCTTCCAGATAAAAAATACATATAATTAAAAACATACAAAGTCTACATTAAAATAAGATTAAACTATTTCCAATATTAAAACCATACACACATATAGCTAAAAGAGTTCAAACTAGTTTAAAAGTAATATAATAGACATTAGCAATGCAGCACCCTTCACGCCCTATCCTTAGCCTTCAATTCCAAAGGCTTGTTGGAATAAGAAGGTCTTTGCTTGTCGGCGGAAGGACTGCAAGGAGGGGGGTCATTCGTACCTTCCTAGGAAGGGAATTCCAAAGCCTAGGGGCAGCCACTGAGAACTGTACAGCAATAATTCCCAAGCTGTGCACTGGGAACAGCAGCTCATCTTGAGGAGATGGCTAGTGTTGTTGCTAGAAATTTTTTTAGGTGTGTAGGTTTTTTAGAAAAACACAATGTACTATGAATTCCAAGAACACAAAACAGCCTTCCTGTTGCATCTCTGCCTGACTGATTGCTCTGGCTTCTGAGCAACCGCATCTGGGGCAAGGAATCCTGCATGTCTTCTTTGCTTACAACACAGAGATGTAACAGATTTACGCACAGAAGCACAGCCAGAAAATTGACTCGTGCATAAAAACATGGTCTGATCTCCCCCATGTGCAGGTATTTCTTACTGATTGAATTATAAATTTGGAAGACATATTGGAGGTCATCTAGTCCAGCCCACTGCTCCCTGTAGCATCCCTGACAGAGGAACCCCTAGCCTCTGCTGAAGTACCTCCAATGAAGGAGAGCCAACCAGCTCCTGAGACAGTCTCTCCCACTGCAAAATATCTCTCACCATTAGGAAGTAATGTTTAGCCAAAATCTGCTCCCTTGTAATTCTCACCCCTTCATTCCAGTCTGGGCCCTCTGGAACAGCAAAGAACAAATTTGCTCCGTCTTCCGCATGAAAACCCTTCAGATATCTGAAGGATCACTATTGTGTTGCCTCTTAACCTTCTCCAAGCTAAATATACTCAACTCTTTTAGCCATTTCTCATCCAGTTTGGTTTCAAGACCCTTCACCAACCTGGTGTTTTCAGCTTGTTAATCCTTAGCAGGAGGCACCCACAACAGGACTCTTACCCAGTGGTGGCTGGTGCACACTGGGGCTCACAGGGCAGAACCCAGGGAAGCCAACAGTATTATTATTATTAGTTATTTATTTAATTTGTATCCTGCCCTTCCTCCCAACAGTAGGCAGAACCAGAGCAAATGACAGGGAGGGAGGAGGGGGGATTCAAATTGGATTGCATTTAAAGCTGAATTTATCAAATTTGTACTTTCTGAAACAATATCAGAACTGAAACAGCCATCCTTCAAAATTCACATTTATCAAAATTTTACAATGCACTTCTGCAACCAAACTATGTTTACAAAAATTACTTATTTATTTTATTTATTATATTTATATCCCCCCTTTCCTCCAGGGAGCTCAAGGTTCTTCTAAACCACCCAGAGAGCTTTGGCTACGGGGCGGTATATAAATGTAATAAATAAATAAAATTAAGGTGGAGTACATAGTTCTCCTAGCTCTCCATTGTATCCTCACGACAACCCTGTGAGGTAGGTCAAGCTGAGAGACTGTGAGTGGCCCAAGATCACCCAGCAAGCTTCATGGCTGAATGGGGATTTGAACCCTGGTCTCCCAGGACCTAGTCCAACAGCCTAACCACTACATCACGCTGTATATAATAGCAGAAAGTGTGCATAAAATAAATATATTAGTAAAAATAATTTACAAAAATGCATTACAGTAGGAGAAATTGCTTGCAAAAAGATGCACATTAGTCAAAACTGCATACAAAAATGTGTTTCTTAGGAGAAATTCACACTAAAATGCTGAAGGATTTTCATGAGGATTTAAAAATAAACTCACAAGCTGCTGCAGGAATGTGGAGAACTGAATTTCACATTGGAAAAATGAGAAACTGAGAGAATGGAAATTGATGGATCCTTCCATTCCTAATGACAGGCAGAGCCAATAACAGGCAGAGCTAAATAATTCTAGGTTTGTCCACCTCTCTGCTGAGTTCTACAATGGACAAAACTGAGACGAAAGAGGAGGAAGCTGACAGCCAATGCCATCCCCTGGACTGGATGTAAGTAAGAGGGCAGGCAGGAAGGTACATGGGGGGTGCTGACTGAGGGCAGACTTCGGCTGGTGGGGCAGTGCCTTTTTGCTCAAATGAATCAGTCTCCACCACCCACTCTAAAACTAAACTATCTGAATGTAAGAGTAACATGTGCCTCCAGTTTTAATGGGAAGGGGTGCAGGGGAAGAGAACATGCCTTGGCTATATGGAGGTCACCTAGTCAAACAAACTGACAAAGGAACAAAATAGCCTAGGCAGCTATTGCGGCTTTCATGGCAGCTTGATCTGTAAAAATGAGCGGTGAAGCTTTTTTTTTTTTTTTTTGCACCTTATGTCGGGCTGAGGAGACAGTAAACTAGGGTTGCTGCTGGTGTACCATCCACCCTACTGCCCGGCAATTTCTCTGACTGAGCTGGCGGAGGCCGTCTCGGCTGTGGTATTGGAGGAGACCAGAATGAATGATTTCTAGGTGATTTCAGTGTCGATGCTGAGGCTTCCTCTAGTGTTCCAGCTCAGGACTTCATGGCCTCCATGACGACCATGGCACTGTCACAAGTTGTCACCGGCGTGACGCATAGGGAGGGGCATACCCTCGACTTGGTTTTTGCTCCAGGTGGAGGAAGCGATGGTCTGGAGATGGTGGGGTGGATGTCACCCCATTGTCATGGTCAGACCACTTTCTGGTGAAGTTTAGACTTATGCCTCTGATCCTCTGCGGCAGGGAGGGTGGACAGAAAGATGGTTTGCCCCCGGAGACTAATGGAATCCACTGGGTTCCTGAATACGCTGGGGGAGTTCCCAGTACATAGAGCAGGTGACCCTGTTGAAGCCCTTTTCATGCTGTGGAACAGCAAGGCACGTCAGGCTCTTGACACGGTTGCCCCCAAGTGCCATCTCCGGCATTGTGGAACCTGGTTTGCACCTTGGTACACCAGTGAGTTAAGGGCAATGAAACAGGCTGGACGACGGCTAGAGTGCAAGTGGTGAAAGATGTGCTGTGAGGCTGATCGGGCACGAGTAAAACATCATAACCATGCCTACTGTGGCAATGAGAAGGCCCTCTTCTCTGCCACCATTGTATCCTCAACTAGCTGTCCAGTGGAGTTTTTCCATATTGTCAGGTTTCTGTTAACATCAACTCCAGGAAATGGAGTTTGAGATCCTTCAGAGACACACTGTGAATTGTTTGCAAGGCACTTTGAGGGTAAAGTTGCTCACGTCTGTAGCAATTTTGATGCCCCATCCATGTCTACTGTAGTCCCCAGTGAGGTGTCCAGTGCAATGTCTGCTGCAACTTCTTGGGATTGGTTTCAGTTGATGCAGCTTGATAAGGTCTTGTGATGATGCGGCGAGCAATATGTCCCCTCGGCCCTTGCCCTTCTTGGCTTATTAGAACTTGCCAAGGTGGTTTGACCAAGTGGATCCAGGGTATGATCAACATGTCGTTGCAAGAGGGAGTGGTTCCAGCTGCCCTGAAAGAGGTGGTGATCTGAGCGTTCCAGAAAAAGCCCACCCTGGACCCACTGGTTTGTGACAACTACCACCTTATTGCAAATACCCTCTTCTTAGGGAAGGTAATTGTGGGGCAGCAATTGCAAGTACTCTTGGATGAAACAGATTATCCTGACCCATTCCAATCTGGATTCAGACCTGGTTATGGGACTGAATCAGCCTTGGTCGCCCTGATGGATGACCTTTATTGGGAGAAAGACAGGGGGAGTGCAGCCCTGTTATTCTTACTTGATCTCTCAGTGGCTTTTGATACCATTGACCATGGCAAGCTTCTGGGCCGACTTGGTGAGATGGGTATTGGAGGCACTGTTTTACAGTGGTTCGGATCCTATCTCCAGGGTTATTTTCAGACAATAGCATTGGGCAATTATCTTTCAGCCCCCTAGCAGTTGTGTTGTGGGGTACCATCTTGTCTCCCATGCTGTTTAACATCTATATGAAGCCCTTGGGAGCAGTCATCAAGAGATTTGGGGAGAGGTGTCAGCAGTACACTGACGATATCCAGCTCTATTTTTCTGTAACATCTGAATCGGAATAGGCTGTGCAAGCTCTGGACCAGTGCCTGGACTTGGTGGTGGACTGGATGAAGGCCAACAAACTGACTCTCAGTCCTAGCAAGACAAAGGCACTGTGGGTTTGTGGTACTCTCTCTGAAAGAGGAGGTTCATAGTTTGGGGGTGCTCCTGGATCCATCTTTGTTACTAGAGGCCCAGGTGACCTCCGTGGCTAGGAGTGCCTTTTACCAGCTTTGGCTGGTAAGACAGCTGTGGCAGTTTCTGTACCAGGATAGCCCGACCACTGTAGTCCATGCACTGGTAACCTCCAGGCTGGATTACTGTAATGTGCTCTATGTGGGGCTGCCACTGAAATTGGTCCAGAAGCTGCAGCTGGTGCAAAATGCAGCAGCATGACTGCTCACTGGGGCAGGGTATCATCAACATGTTACCCCGCTGCTGAAAGAATTGCACTGTCTGCCTATTAGCTACCGGGCTAAGTTCAATGTTCTGGTTTTTGGTGTACAAGGTCCTATGCAGCTTGGGACCAGGATACCTGAAAAATTGTCCTACCCCTTATGTACCCAATCAATCGCTATGCTCTGCAGGTGGGGGCCTCCTGCAGATACCATCTCATCAGGAGGTCTGTTCCGCACAACATAGGAAGCGGACCTGTAGTCTAGTGGCACCTACCCTTTGGAATTCCCTCCCCTTTAATATTAGACAGGTGCCACCTCTTTTATCTTTTTGGCACTTGCTGAAGACATTCCTCTTTCAACAAGCCTTTTAAGTAGAGACCTTATCCCAGTCTGCATCTGTGCTGGAATTGCTTTTTAAGATGTTTTTAAAGCTTTTTTAAAAAATATGTTTTTAAAGATGTTTTGTTTTAATATAAATGTCTGTTTTTATGATGTTTTAGAGTGTTTTTGTTTGCCACCCTGGGCTCCTACTGGAAGGAAGGGCAGGATGGATATAAATAAATAAGTCTTTCTTAACTTATAACAACTGGTCTGTTATTTTCACAGGTGAAGCAAGTTTAGTGACCATTTTGTGTGTGCATGTGTTTATCATTCCTATTTTTCCACAGGTAGGTACTCATCCCTTTTACAAACTGCTGAATTTGAGGGGGGGTGAAATATCTAAAAAGGGGTGGGGGTATTTTAAAAGATCTCTTTAAAACAGATCATCATATAGGCAAATGAGAAAATCTAAAGCAAATTTGGAAACTTCTTTTAATTAGCATGGGTAAACATGTGGTTTCATGTGTACGGAACTGAGCACAGTAGCTGTTGTGACAGAGCAGGATTTAAAATTTGGAAAGTGAAAAATGGAGTAAGTTTTAGAAAAAGCTAGGGCAGAAGTAGAGAGAAAATAGTTGTTCAAATGCCACCATAGTAAAGTCCAGGCGGCTACTTTGTAAAGGACCAATTTTCATTTTTAAAAGGCAGCAGTGGAGTGCAGATCAAGGCAAGACAGAACATACTTGCAGTACTGTACATCAGTAGCTGCCTTATTCCAAGTCTGACCATTAGTCCATCTAGCTCAGAATTGTCCACACTGACTGGCAGTGGCTCTTCAGGGTTTCAGGCAGGCAGTCAGGCAGGGAGGGAGAGCGCTGGTGAGCTGTGGGTGTGTGCTGGCAAAGCACCTGGGGTTGGCAAGCGAAGTGAGTGGAGCAGAGCCCCTAGTAATAACAACAACACTGAGCTATGGTAGATGTTGGAGTTAGGTAAAATTTTCCAGTTTAGAAATGCTGTTAAATGAAACCCATGGAATGCATTACGAGGCCCTTTATTTTTCATTCGTTTGCTTCTCTCTCACCCATTTTTCAGAATCTCACACCTCTTGTGACCGTCTCAACACCCCGAGGAAGAGAAGAGCTATGCAGAGATGCCAGCGTTACCCTCCCTCTTGTTCTTGGTCCTCGGCCTGCATGGCACCCTCCTATGCCCACAGAGCTGCGACTGCCCACCAGGGAGTGGCGTGGTATGGTGTAACCAGAAAGATCTGGTGACAATCCCTTTTGACATCCCTCATGACACCCGGGTACTTTATTTAGACTCTAACTGGATCACTCATGTGCCAAATGGTGCCTTCTATGGCCTGAAGCAGCTCCGCGAGCTCCACCTTGCAGATAATCTAATTGAGAACATTGGCCTGGGGGCTTTCCATGGCTTGGGTGGGGGGCTAAGACTCCTAGACCTTTCTGGCAATCGGCTCCAGAGAGTGGAGTTTGCTCCGTTTGCCCTGTTGCCTTGGGTGAGACTGGAGCTCTATGACAACCCCTGGCACTGTGATTGCTCCCTGCAGAAACTGATAGAGGCTCTTCCTTTGGATGGTGAGACAGTGGAGGACATTGTGTGCGTCACCACAGCATGGGAGGAGTATGCTGGTAAGACCTTAGCCCATCTGCTCAACACCGGTGTCAACTTCTGTCTCAGCCAGCAGAGGAACACCGACCTGGCCATGCTCCTCACCATGTTTTGTTGGTTTGCCATGATCATTACATATGTCATCTGTTATGTCCGGCATAATCAAGCTGAATCCCGACATCACTTAGAGTATCTCAGATCCCTACCCCTGCCCAGCCAACAGCCTAGCCCTGAGGAGGAGGGAGAAGACGACACGCTCAGCACCATCCTCTGATTTTGAAGTGGCAGCAACACAACAAATAGAAATAACTTTTGAAACTGTTTTAGCTTCTCCCTTTAAAAAAAACACCCAGAAATTAGAAGCAGGTGTGTGTGGTGTGCGTGTGTGAGAATCCTCCAGTAAGGAGCTTTCTTAACTCAGAATTATCGTAATTCACTCAGCATTATTGTAATTCCCACAATTCCGGAAGTCTATCCCAACCAACTGCAGCTGTCCTATCACTCCTCAATCCCTTGTAACAAAACCACAACTTAGCACATGTGTACCATGTGTCACTAGTACCAACCTTGCAGGCCCCTCTCCCAACATGACTATATTACAGATGATCCAGTTTGTCCCACAAACAAGTTAGATTCCTTTCATCTCCACTAAAGTCAAGCAGTGTTGCCTGTGCTTTTGGTTAGGCTGGGCCTTTGTAAGGTTGCTGCTAGCTGTTAAGTATTTTACCTGCCCATTTGGTATTTTTTGCCTCAGGTTTGTTATCTAGTATTTTGTAAAATACACCAGGTATTTTATGCTGGATGGACTTTTTTTTTCTGTAGAGGTTAGAGGATTTTTTCTGATCCGCTAGCCCATCTCTAACCCTGCAAAAAAATAAATAAATCCCTCACTAGGCTTGGTCTATAACCACTTAAAACCTATCCCTGACTCTACCCACTGACAGTCTCTTAAAATCAGAGGTTGGAAGCCATAAACCTGAAAACACTCGTATTCCATTCTCAAATTCATCCACAGTCGACCTCACTAACCAATGATGAAACTCATCATGTGCCAATATTTATAATGGGGTGATAACAGTAAGACAATGGCTTGGAGGTATGGTGGGGCTAACCCTAATACAGATATTTTTAAATTACAAGGCACACCTCCTCCCTCGTGCTACCCCAGAACTCCCTCAGACTTTCTGCTAGTCACGCAGCCTTTCCCAACCGGTGTGCCTCCAGATGTTGTTGGACCACAACTCCCATCAGCCTCAGCCAGCATTGCCAATGGTCAGGAAAGATGGGAGTTGTGGTCCAGCAACATCTGGAGGCACACTGGTTGGGAAAGGCTATAGGAGTGCTTTTTTCTACTTACCTCCCTACCCACAATGGCTGCAGTCCCTCCCCTTTCAGATGATTCTTCCAGTGACCACCATTTTGAATTTCAAAACTCAGAGAGGTGTGGGTGATGGTTAGGGTTCCCTTTTTTGTTTCCTGGCATTTGTTCTGGGTGGCTCTAGCAGTTGCACAACACACACACAAATGCAACAGTTGCAGCTCACTTTACAACCCTTGTTGGGTAGATTCTTAATTGTAGAATTCTGCTCATCCTGATTCTTGCCTACCCCCCACCACTATGCCCTACTAGCAATTAAAAGGGGACAGACCCCCATATGCTGGGGTGCTGTTTTGAAACCAAAATTGTTTTGTTTAAAATCTAATTTCCCTCTTCTAGTGTATGTCCACACACACACATACAACATCTCTTTCTCATTACAGGCTGCATAGACTCACTCTACTAAACCTGAACCATCCTTGCAGGGAGCCTTCCAGTTTCTCTTCCCATTTGCCAGAGATTTAGACAAAGATATTACAGTTTAATGCTAGGAGATTCACCATGAAACAATCATAAATCCCTGTTCTCTTAATCCCATTTTTTTACCAGGCCATTTCTGCTCCATCTGTTCAGCTACAGCGACTTTCCTTTCAGCTGCTTTTACTGACTCCTTACCATCCCTCTCTCCACAAACAAAAGAGCTGCATTTAATCCTGCCTCTTTGATGATTGTAGAATACAAGAATATATTCACTAATAGGCAAAAAACCTTGCGGTTTAAGAAAGTACCTATAGCCAACTGATACATAAGCAGGGAAATTGGGCAGCTCTAGTGAATGCACCAGGGGAACAGGAGATCTGACCTCCTCTCTGAGAGCTTGTACTGCCCTACAAATCTGTCAAAATGCAAACACAATTTGGGTCTCTCACAGTTCAATCCACTTGCTGTGTAGCTTGGAAGAATTTGGTCACATGGTGAGTTTATGGTGAGTAAACCACAAGGTGTTTTGCCTATTAGTGAATTTTTCTCTACCTTTTAATCCAGGAGGTAAGAAATGGGATCCTGTGCAAGTTCGCTGAGAATGGATTGATCATTTGCATGCTTATTGCGTTCAGTGAGATTTACTCCTGTGCAATCATGCTTAGGATAGTTAAAACTGACCATGGGAGGGAAGGAGGGGGGACCACTGGAGTGGGCAGGGGATGAGGAAGAAGGAAGAGAGAAAGAAAGGAGGAGGGAGAAGGGAAAGGCAGGTCTTTATTTACATGCTTATTGAGTTCAATGGGATTTACTCCCGTGCAGTCATGGTTAGGATGGGTAAAACTGACCATGGGGGGGAGAGGGGGAGGAGGGGAGGAAGGGATTGGATGGGGATGGGGGAGGAAAGAGGAAAAGGGCAAGAGGGAGGGGATAGGAGGGAGGGAGAGGGGAGAGCAGGTTTGATCATTTGCATGCTTTTTGAGTTCAATGGGATTTGCTCCTGTACAATCATGGTTAGGACAGGTGAAACTGACCTGGGGGAGGGGCGGAGGAGGGCAGGAAGGGAGAGGGGGAGATTTACATAAAAATATAAAATAAAATCAGTAATGTTAAAACAATTATACTTACTAAAATTCACATATAAAAATTACATGCCTGGTAGGCCTGCCGAAACAAATGAGACGAGCAGAATACATGTATGTTTGGAAGCTTTTTTAATGGAGGACAGGTCTATTGGTGGCTATTAGTCATGAGGCCAACATGGAAAGTAGCAGTGGTGAGAAGAGAGCTACTGGCATCCTACCCTGTTTGTGGGCTTCCCAGAGGCATCTTGTTAGCCACTTTTTGAAACAGGATGCTGGTCTACACCAGAGGAGAAGAACCCTTTTCAACCCAAGGGCCACATTCTCACATTGGTAACATTCCCGGGGCCGCGTGCCATAGCTAGCTGGGTGGTAAAGTGCGGGACGCAGGCGGGAACAGGGCCAGTGTAGGGAAATCAGTGGGAGAAACCGCAGCTGCCTCGTCCCCCACTCCAGTTGGGACATTACAAGATACGTGCAAGCTGATAAAACAGCAGGCTACGCTATACCAGGGATAGGGAACCTGTGGCCCTCTAAATGTTGAACTACAACTCCCATCATTCCAGCCCAGTGGTCGTGCTGGCTGGGTTGGTAAGAGGTAAGTTAGTAAGAGACTACAAGGCTGTCCAGCTCTGGCCTATGGGCTCTCACTGCTTTTCAAGGCACAGGAGCAGAGGCCAGGAAAAAGTTGGCAATCCTAAACATATGAACTAGCTCTTACTTGCTGCATAGCCCCTGGATGTCCCCCACACACAGAAGTACAGGTAGGCTCACATGGGATCATACCAGATCACCTCCAAGGGCTGCAAGTTGGCCATCTCTGCTGAGACACATCCAACAAAGCCAGATCCTGAGTATCTTCAGAGAGCAATATAAGATCCAAGACTCAAAAGTGGGGGTAGAAGAGACAAGAGTTTATTTTTTGTCATTGGATATTTTAAGTGTCCCCTTTTATGAAATTGGTTCTAAAAATGTAATTGTCCTTCATCAGTCTTCTGAGAGGTGGAGAGCACAATGTCTAAAATAAAATGAAATGTATGAAACCTAATAACATGGAGCTTGGTCCTCCTTCCAAATAGCCTTTCAGTGATCTTTTAACAAAAGAGACTGTTTCATTTCGGTCCTCAGATTTCATCATTTCTGCTTATTCCCAAGTGCTTCTGTTTCAAGCCACTTGAAAAGCCTGGTCAATTAAAGTCATTGAACTAAATCTATTTTAACATTAAAAAAAACAAGGCCTTTGTTTCTCTCCTCTGCCTGGCAAAGATTGCCTGCTGCCCATCTTATCTTAAAACTCTCCCACTTTGTAAGCATGAGGGCTGCGTTAGAGAGAACTTTTCTTTTTGTAATTGTTGTTGCCCACCTGAGCCTTGAGCAAAATGTCTATAGCTTGGAGAGGGAGATTCAAATGGGACAGGGCATCTAAGAGGGCTGCAGTCCTACACACACACTAAGTAGTAAGCCAAAACTGAAAACAGCAGGGCTTTTAAATAAATATGCATAGGGTGATGGATGAGGTGGCACAGGGAAGTTTCAGCAGGTGTGGCGGTTTTCTAGCACACTAAAAAGTGCACTTGCTGAAAAGAAGAAAAAATTCTCCTCCTACACCATTTATAACCCTCTAAACTGCACACAGCCACTTAGATGTTTTGACAGGTGCACACTATCCTGAGGTCTAGGCAAAGTCACTACCACATGTGGGATACTACTGCAACAGACCTTCTGAAATGTCCCAAATACACTGGAAGAGGAAGCTGCCTTTTATAGCCTCAGACCATTGGTCCACCTCTAGCTTAGCACTGTCTACACTGACTGGGAGTAGGTGTGCAGACGGGGGCCTTTCCCACTCCCTCCCTCGAGATGCCTTCAGGGGCGAAAGCTGGGACCTCCTGCATGCAAAGCAGATGATCCACCACCACTGAGCTATGGCTTCTGGATCTCCCGTTGTAAGTTCCCCCAAAGTTTTCAGAAGTGGCACGGAAACATGGTCTTCATACAGCCTCAAATACTAATTTTTAAATTAACTGAAGGGAAAAGAATGCCTGAGAAACTCTCCTTACGTTGCTCAGCCTGTCATGCAGATTTCACTAGGCAGGGGTTCATGTGGTTTAAGCTTAGCTCCAGCCCGTAGAAATTTATTTGGGGTGGGAAAAATAACAAAATCCAAAGTCTCAAGTTGCTGAATGCGAGAAGACTAAAGGTCTTGAACCAAGACGGGTATACAAAAAAAGGTATTGCTTTTCCTCTCCTGCTCGGAATGCTCCTGACAGGTCAGCCAAGAGGAGGGGAAGGAGATGAAGTGCCCCCATCTCCTCCTCCTCCCCTGTGCTCTTCATCTGTGTTCTGGGGTATCGATGCCTGCACTTTGTTTAGCAATATAGGAAGCTGCCTTATACCAAGTCGTAGCATTGGTCAGTCTACCTTAGTATGTTGTCTACTACACTGACTGGCAACAACTGTCCAGGGTTTCAGACAAAATACACTCCCAGCCCTACATGAAAATCCCAGGGATTGAACCTGGGACCTTCTGCATGCAAGAGCATTTGCTCTGTCATGTAGCTATGGCCCTTTCCTACTTCAGCCTCTGGGCTCCACTGCCTCACCTCTCTTTCAGAAAAGCATAAATAAAGATGCAGTGGCAAGGCTCTTAGCTCTGGGGAATGAAGCTTGCAGATCCATAAAGCAGCACAGTGATCTGTGAAATAGCCAAAATAAGCATCAAGGGGAAATAACTGAAATATCCTGGACCTGCTTTGTGCAGACGGGGGATATTTACTTAGAATTATTGCTGAGAAATGATGCTTTCTGAATCCTAATTACATAACCAACCCCAAAAATGCTTCTGCTTGGAGATGCTGAAAGAACCCTGCGGGAAGGCCTCTTTAACTGACGTAGGAAGCAGCAGCAGTCAGGAATAAAACAGTCACCCTTTGTTGTTTTTATTTTCGGCCTCAAATGCAGAACTACACAGTTGTCCGTCTTAGGCAGGAATTCTTTGGGCTTTGGAGACTGTTTGTGGATAGCCTACAGGTAGACAGCAGGCCAGGTGATCCAGCCCCCAAGTGCATCAGACAGAAAGATGCACTCCCCAAAGTTGGGCTTGGACAGAAGCAACCTTCACAGTGTGTCAGATATCTCCAGGGTCCCAAAGTGACAAAGACTGGCAGGGAGGCAGAGCAGTTGGAGTCCTTTCAAGGGCTAGGCCAGTGTGCTGATCCTTAGAGTTCAGAAAACAGCGGATGCTCCCGGGCGCTGCTCCTACTGCTCAAGGGCATGAGGGGGCTTTGCCCGGGGCTAAAAGAAGGAAACTGGACAATGACAAAAAAGAAGGGAATGTGGCTGACCCGTCCTGTTGACCAGCACTGAGGAAAAAAAGAGAGGAAACAACAACATTGCAGCATTAGTGGAAGATAATTATTTGCATGCTCTACCCCAGAGGTGGGAAACCTCTGGCCCATGGGCCAAACTTGGCCTCCCCATTTGGCCGACAAGGCTTCTTTGGAAGCCACACCAACCCACCCTACTCCTGAAGTCATACATAACATCAGTTATGGGCTTCAAAGGAACAAATGGGCACTTACAGTGGGCTCCTAATTGTTCCTTTGCTGGAGCAAGGCATGCTCCCAACCACCCATCAGCTTACGGGCAATAGGAGCACGTCTTAGCTCAAGGAGGGGGAAGCGGTTCCCATTGAATGGAGACAGCTTCTCTCTCCAAATGCTGCTCATTGACGCTACCCCACGCTTCCCTTTCCACCTCCAATATCAGGGATGGAAAGGAGGAGCGCAGAGTCACAAAGGACAAGGGATTTTGACCGGTGGGTGGGACATCCCATCTGTCAATTATTCCATCTCATAATGATGCCATATGATTATCCACGTTGGCCCACGGGGTGGAGCCAAAAAGATTCCCCACCCTGTCTCTATCACACTATTTGGCACTCACAAGAGGAGAAGGATGGAACATCAAAGGGCATTTAGCTCAACTGCTGCTGCAGGGCAGAGGCAGTGTAAATACATCCTGTACTAAGACTCTTGTGGCAAGAAAAGGTGGGCTCTTTCATCTACGCAGACTACAAAACTTGGCCTATATGCTTGCTATTTTGCATCATTTCATCTGCCTCACATGGTTGGAAGGAGCCCCCTCCCTCCTGACCTGGCCTCTGAAATGGCATTGGCCACACACTTCTCCAGCGTTCCCTCACAGCCCTATAGCAGTAATCTCTTATTTCTTCCAGGTGTCTCCTGAAAACCAAACTTTTTAAACACACCTTTTAATACAAATTTTCTTTTCCAACTACTTCCGGATGCTTTTATTATTGTTTTTAACAATGTTTTTATTGGTTTTTAACTCTGTTTTTGTATGTTGTAACGTAATCAATATACTTGTATAAAAAGTATGGCTTATAAATATTTTAACAAACAAAAATAAATAAATACATTCCCAAAATGTGTGCCATGCAAGCCAGGGTACCACAAGAGAACTCCCAGCATGCCACAAAAAATAAATAAGGAAGGAAGCCCCAAAACACCCATCCATAGAGGGAAGCGGCCACTGTTCTCTGTGTGTGAAGTGGCATTCTGGAACTGATTCCTTCCAATCAGCTTCCTGGAAAGGTGTGTGAATTCTAGTTATTGGCTTATTCAGTCACACCCAATGGAGGGATGCAACAGAATGTCCCATACTCAAAAAGAGGTGGCTTGTTGTATCTCTGGCCTTACCTCTTCCCGATAAGGCACCATGCCCAAATCAGTGGTTCACCTCTAAACGGGGACTCTTTACACAGTCTCAATAGAAACCTTTCCAGCCTTCAAGAAAGAACTACACCTTTTTCAATTCAGCTGAAGTTGTGGGAAATAGTGTCTTAAGGGCTAGGAACTTGATTTTTAAAAGCTTGGGATTCATGGGTTGCTGAATTCTGTGCTGGACAGAATCATGGGATATACAGAGCCCTGAGTGATGACAAGACACACAGACCCCAAATGAACAGATCCATCTCTGCAATCCAGACCCACAGTATGCCAAAATCAAAACAGTACATGTCAAGCAATGGTTCCAGATACTCAAGCAAACAAGCCAGGCTACATACTACAGCCATCAGCCAGTATCACCTAGAGAATCTCTAAATAAGATGACTGGTAATATCCCAACTGTGAGCAGAATACATCCCTCAGCTGGTAATATCCAGATTGTGTGCAAAATGCATCCTTTAGTTTTTTCCACCAAGGATACCCTTGAGCTACTAACAGGAACCAAGCCACCTTTACCACAGAGCTCGTGCTACTTTAGCAGTCATCCAGATGGGCTATCTTGACTCAAGCACCTCACCCCACCAGTGTGTGGACTGCACAAGCGTGCCCAACCCTCCAAATAACGCATTACGCCAACGTGCATTTTAGATGTAAGCTGTTATACCTTTCTCTTATCCCCAGGTTCCATGAGCCTACAGCCCTTTTAGACACTGCTTAGGCACAACAGAAGTAGCCCCAGCAGCTGCTATCTGGAGCAACAAGAAGCCTTTATCAGCACTTCCCCCAGGCTACACCAGAGACTCCTTAAAATATTTGGAAGGCCAAACACTCACCACTGTCAGAAGGGCTCCCTTCTTAAAGCAGGGGCAGAAAGCAACTAGCTGTGGCTGAGCACCATCTTCTCCCTTTACGAAACCACTGAAGAAAGGAGGAGGGAAAAGAGAGACAGGCAGATGCCACTATTAAAAGGGACACTTGGACATTCGTGACAGTAGGGCTAAAGGTCTGGGTTCTCAAAAGCGTTTTAAACCAAACAATTGTAACTGATCAGCTAAATGCTAGAGCCCTAAAATAAAATATTTGGCTACTTAATCATAGCCAGAGTTATGTGTGAAATTATGGTATTTAGTTACCTATGAAAGTTGCCTTGTACCAAGTCAAACCACTGGGTGCTGTCCTTTATGGTCTCCTCTGGCTAACAGCACATGTCCAAGGACTCTTTTCTCATTCATAACAACATAAGAAGAGCCTGCTGGATCAGGCCAGTGGCCTATCTAGTCCAGCATCCTGTACTCACAGTGGCCAACCAGGTGCCTGGGGGAAGCCCGCAAGCAGGACCTGAGTGCAAGAACACTCTCCCCTCCTGAGGCTTCCGGCAACTGGTTTTCAGAAGCATGCTGCCTCTGACTAGGGTGGCAGAGCACAGCCATCATGGCTAGTAGCCATTGATAGCCCTGTCCTCCATGAATTGGTCTAATCTTCTTTTAAAGCCATCCAAGCTGGTGGCCATTACTGCGTCTTGTGGGAGCAAATTCCATAGTTTAACTATGCGCTGAGTAAAGAAGTACTTCCTTTTGTCTGTCCTGAATCTTCCAACATTCAGCTTCTTTGAATGTCCACAAGTTCTAGTATTATGAGAGAGGGAGAAAAACTTTTCTCTATCCACTTTCTCAATGCCATGCATAATTTTATACACTTCTATCATGTCTCCTCTGACCCGCCTTTTCTCTAAACTAAAAAGCCCCAAATGCTGCAACCTTTCCTCGTAAGGGAGTCGCTGCATCCCCTTGATCATTCTGGTTGCCCTCTTCTGAACCTTTTCCAACTCTAGAATATCCTTTTTGAGATGAGGCGACCAGAACTGTACACAGTATTCCAAATGTGGCCGCACCATAGATTTATACAACGGCATTAGACTTCCCAGGAGGATCCCTCCGCCTGTGCAGCTCTGAGACGGGCTCCCATCTTGGATGAAACTTTTTCAGTTTTAAATCCAGTCAGAAGGGTCTTTTTTTTTGACTGGGGATAATTTCTTCCGGATAAGGAAGAAACGTGAGATTTCCCACACAGCTTTGTTGTGATTGTTGGAGTCTGGAATTCATCAGAATTGTCTGTGAAAGAAGGTCTTCCAGCAGCTCGGACGGAGCGAGGATTTCTAGCTAAGCTCAGCTGAATAAGTGACCCGTTTTTTTTTCTTTAAAGAAAGACGGACTAACAGGCAAGCATTCTCCTGTCTACGCTTTATTACTTTCTTATCTATACAGCTAAAGAGATTTGTCAAAGGAACAGCAATTAAGAAAACCTGGGTGAGCCAAAAATTTCCTTCTCTTTTACTCACGGAACTAAGGGGGAAGAAAATAAAAATAGCCTATCTTTTTTTTTATTGCAAAAAGCTGACATGGAAAATAGCATTATAAAGATTACAACGGATGAGGGGTTTCTGATTGGAAGAGAAAGGAAAAATCTTTTTGATTTATAAGACTTTTGTGTAATATATGTATGGGACTATTTTCTCTGATCTACTTTTTTTTGACGAATCTGCTCATTCCTTCTGCTACTAGTTATTTGGACGCTGTGAACTAAAGCTGTTTTTGCACTTCTGGGCATATAAGAGATAAAGGCTGTCTAGAGTGTGACGTCAGTTGGTTTGAAAGATTAACTCCTTTGTAACTGGATAAAGAAATAAACTGCTCTTTGCTTGGGACATTGAAAATTGAAGGAGTTTTGTTCCTTTGGCTTTAAGAATGACAATTAAGAAGATCATGGATGTACAAGAAGGGGCTTTATCTTTAGACATGTTTCAGAAAATAATGAATGGGATTAAGTCAATAAAACAAGAACTGAGAAATAATAGTCAAGCGTTGAGAATTGAATTTGACGAAATGAGACAGGAGCTGAAAGAAATTCAGGATTCTATGAGAAAGGAGAATAAAGATAGATCTGGAAAACCAAAAAAGGATGAAAGAGAAATTAAAGGCAAGGTTCAAACTATGGAGATTGGATTAAATATGGACATGGAAAAAGATTTGGATTTCCTGGCTGTGATGGATCCTGGAGATAAATATTACGGTTTGGAACTCAGCGCTGTTCCTGAAGGAATTGAAGAGATTGGAGATAAAGATATTATCGGTTCAAAAAAATTCCTGGACTAGAAGGATTTGATGGAACTTGAAATGGAGAAAGTTAATAGATTTAATCCCTGTTTTGTGTCAATGGAAAAATCTTCAAGAGATGTGCTAGTGTATCATGTAAAAAAGAGGAACAGAGATGCGGCTTTGCAACAATACTTCAGTGATACGTTCGGAATTGATGGCAAGAAAATATCTGTGATAAAGGAAATTCCTATCAGACTCTTATTATATGACTATGACAGCAAGATTATTGGGTGCGTAAAGATGGAAGATGGAACCAATACGGATAATGGAAGAAGAGCGATTTGAAATTACTGGACTTAGTAGACTTGATGAGTTGGATTAATTGACATGTTTATCTAGAAAAAAAAATTGATGGACATATATCTCAAGGATTGGAAACTTCTCTTTGACTTTTTGTGGAATAATAAAATGATATGATGTTAATGAGATTTGAAACCAATTAAGATAACCGCTGGAGGAAGGTGATTTTATAATCTATTAAGAGACAGGCTTGTTATATATTATAGATTTATAGCTGAACTATGACAAATCGGAAGTCAATATTTTTATATATTTTTTTCTTGTTGTGTTAGTTATTGATTTGTGTTTTTTCTTTTTGTATTGTTTTGGTTTTGAAAATTTGAATAAAAATTAATTGGAAAAAAAAAAGATTTATACAACGGCATTCTGATATCGGCTGTTTTATTTTTAATACCTTTCCTAATTATCCCTAGCACGGAATTTGCCTTTTTCACAGCTGCCGCACACTGGGTCGACATTTTCATCGTGCTGCAACGCATGGCAGCCAAACCGTTTAGCTTTTGATCACATCATGACTGTCTCATGTAACTTGCACTGGTTCCTGCGTGCAATTCAAGGTGATGGTGTTAACCTTTAAAGCCCTAAACAGCTTGGGACTTTAAGGACCACCTTCTTCCATATATCCTTCTTTTGCACGTTCTGTTTATCAGAAGCTCTACTATGATCCCTGTTGAGTCCTAGTGAGCAGCTACCAAAGGTAGAACTTTTCCTGTAGCAGCACTAATCCTATGGAATGCTCTGCCAACTGAGGCTTGATGGGCCCACTCTTCTACAAGTACAAACTAAAAAAAAAAAAGGGGGGGGACATTAGACTTTTACTGGATATTTCCCGATTTTTCAAGTTTTTTAGTTTTTGACAGCTGTACCAAGATACTGTTTATTGTTGTCATTATACTAGAGAAATTTTAAAAGCCTGAAAATCTCAGTTGTCATATTAAAAATGAAGCATGCTTCTAAGAATTATGGCTGCAGATACGCTTAATAGCCTATTGGCAGTGCCTGGTGAAATCTCAAGATCAGCGTGTAGGGTGAGGGCACTGGACCAGATCACTGATGATCAGCATTTCAGTTCTCCCAAGATTATGCAAAATAGCAAATGTCTTCCAAGCATGCTTAATTTGTATAGTTTAATCACAACATTTCAGTTCAGAGTTCTGATCATTTCTTTTTAAATGCAGAGTAGACCACAACTGTGTCTACAGAACTTTTCAAATAGGAAGTGCTTTGCAATTCTTATCACATTTATCTTCACAAGAACCTTGAGTCGTTCTGTGTAAAAAGCAAGCAAGCAAACAAAAACTGCTTCACCTCCCACATGTTCACCCTCTCATGCGATGAGCACAACACAACCATTGCACACCGCTATTACATGCCTGCCACCAACTGGAGCTTCCCATGATTTGTACATGCAGGAAAACAAAGGTGAACTCTTTTACACTCAACAATTCATACTGCTTCTATGAGGTATATCGCTCATGTGTGACGCAGCCCTGAGGAAATTACTGTTTACTGTTTATTTCATGGCTGGGTAGCTCCTTTATCCAAATATAAAACTTTGTCTACTTTCACATTGTGGAACGATTAAAGCTCAGTGGGAGAGCATCTACTCTGTATCCTTGACATCCCCAGTTTAAAAAAAAGGTATCAGGTAACAGGTGCAAAAGGCCTGCCTCTGCCAGACAATATGGCACTAGAGGGCAAATACTCTGACCAGGGTATAAGGCATGTTCCCAACATGTTGATGCCTATAGCACAAGGGCGAGAAGGATGTGAGACACACAGATTCCATTTCCAGTTTAACAGCAACCAATCAGCCAAAGCATGTCAATACAAACCATGGCAAGAGCTCAAACACGGGGCTGTTGCGCGTACGAAACACTGCGATGGTGATCTTGCAGTTGGGAGCATCACAGTTTCCTGCCAGAAGAAAAACAAAAAGGATAAGAGAATGGACATAAAATGCACATAACATTCTTCTGTGGGCAGACATCCGGCAGAGCCTGCTGCTGTATGTCTGCAGTCTTTAATGCCATGAGGATAGACTTTAAAATGTGTTGTCAAAGCCTGGTGAGATCTCTAGAGCCTGCTGAGGGCAGGATACTAAGTGGGCAGGGCCTTCAGCATCCCGGATAGCTTTCTGCCTCTGATGAGGTTTCTAGCATACATCCGTACAGTGGCCTGGCTCAAACATATTTAGCATCAGAGCTGGAACCACATCAGACATCATTTTATATTTATCTTTCAGAAGAGGGACGGAATATTTTTCAGACCAAGGGCCGCATTCCAACATGGGCAACCTTCCAGGGGCCACATGCCAACAGCAACAGGGACCAGAGGGGCAAAAGTGTGCCGAGCAATAAATGTAAATTTGTACCGTCACACAATATGCTAGTTTCCACACATGCTTGCATGCCCCATTCTGTCCTCCTAGCCAGGTAACCAAAACGTATTATTAGCATTCGAGGACCCATTCCCACCAGGCAAGACACACTCACGGAGGGTATGAAGTACAGCTGGTGAGGGGTGCTGCCTAGGAAGGGAGTGTGTGGCTGAGAAGACAGTGTGGCCTGGGAAGAATTCCAAAGGCCAGATAGGGAGGTATAGAGGGATACATCTGGCCCCCGGACCTGAGGGTCCCCATCAGTTTTAGAAGGAAAAGCCCAGTTGTTTCTTCCCAATGGACACATCAACTAGATAGAAAAAGTATTTTTCATCAGTAATGGAGCCAGGAAGAAGGCACCGGTGTGCTTGCAAACTGGTGGGGAACAATACTACTCTGTCTGCACACTGGAGGGAAATGGAAAAAGTTATATTAATTCAGGATTAAAGATGTAGATTGATGGCTTTTGTGACTAAAAATGTGAGCAATATTTAAAGTTATGGAGATGATGCATACATATGGGTTTTCAATTTTAGAATGTTGCTTACCAGGAGTTTCTGATATAGGACAAGCCAGGATGCAAGTAGATCTGCTCTTTGATTATAGTATGACTTGGCCTGAGCTGGGGAAAGGAATCAAGTTGGATGGAGAGTCCTACCATATGCTATCAATATGAACGAGATGGCCTTTTACAGCAAAATCATATGCACTGACTTGGGAGCAAGTCTCAGTGGACACATGGGACTTACTTCCAAGTAAGCAGCCACAGGATTACACTGTTAATGTCTCTAAGTTTTGACTACATGGAGAACAAGTACAGCAAGTGAGTGAATGTGAAACCATAATAAGTATAGTCAGAAAGAGTTACTCTGTGAGTAAAGTCAATGTGAATTCTTTCAGCATCCAATATAGGGCTTCCCTGCACAACACAGACATGGGCCATCAGTTATTATCACTCCTATACTCTTAAAAGATTCAGAGAAAACCTGCCTGATTTGGAATTTGGAATATCATTTTAGAAATTTTAAACAAAGATGCAGCCTAGGTCTCTCCCTCTCTCTCTGAAACCCAAGCCTTAGAGAAGATCACACAAATGATTTAAAATGCAGATTAGAGATGAGTTATTTTAAGCACCGCCAAGTGCAAGCCATTTCATGTTCTTAAGCATACGCACAATGCACTTGCCAGGTCTTCAACAGGACAGGGTAAAACAAAGGGCTACGACTCATTGCATTTTTCAGAGCAGAGTAAGGGTTGACAGATCAGCTTAATTCCAGTCTGCATCATTTTTGCATTTGTAAATTCGTAAGGCTGTTCTGTCCCATTGCTTTCTTCAAATACACTGCCTTTCATTTCACATTTTTCTCTGAATATCTACAAAAAACTTATTCAAATGCTATTTAATCACATTTTTTTTGCAAAGTATGCGTTCCTAAACATATTTTATCCTACAACACACGTTTAAAAAATTAGTATATATATCTTTAAGCTGAGAAATGTACCACAAACTTTGAAGAAGTGCAAAATCTGAAGGATAATTATGCTCCATTCCACACATCGGGCCGGAGGTCAGGTCAGGTCACAAATATCCCTAATGCAACGTATAATATGAACATGAATTTTCTCAAGTGAAGAGTGTGTGTTGTTTTTCAAATGGACATGAGCAGTGGCCTAGACCTTTCTGATTGCTGCCTGCATGTATTTTAAAGGACAGGCACCCAAAAATACATATGCATGCATTCCTCAATTGTACTTTGGATATGCACATATAAGTGCATGCTCAAGAAGTTTAGTCACTTATTAAAATATGTACAGTATATACTGCCTTTCATGCAGGCATCTCAAGGCAGTGAACAACAACATAATCAAAAATACAATTAAAACTATGGAATACAACAACAATCAAGCAGTCAAAAAATCCTTAAAGTACTACAGCAGCAGCTGAAAGCCCTGGTGAACAGAAATCTTTTCAACACAGAGTTGATGCAAATAAATACAGCAAGACTAGCCCTTAAGTGGCTGCATGGTAAGGAAAATTCTCACTACAATGCTTTTTTTCCTACCACGGCCACATCTATATACAGCTGCATTTACAAATACTGGCCTGTAATCAAAATAGCGCTAGAGATCGTTCCATCAGGGCATTCTCTTTCCTGTGTGCTGTTCTGGGGGTTTTCCCGACCCTCCAGAGCAGATCTGGAGAAGGTGCAGGGCATGTGGAGTGAGGGGAGCCTCAGAGGGAATCCTTCCACTGTCTTCCACTAGCACAGCAATTTCGTTAAATAGCCCATTGCTGTTCTGAATCAAAATAAATCCAAGTTCTCCATTAAGAAAAAATGGATTTTACAGTCAGAAGGCAAAATAAAACAGCTTGCCCTACATTTAGTCATTTTGCGCATTTCAGCATGCTGGACATGGACACATCACAAAGCTAGTGGCCGCTGCTGCCGGCTAGACCTTGTGGGGTTCTAGAAGATCACAGGAGCATGGCCAATGGTGGTCACTGGGGTGTGGCCACGTTGTTCTGGTTTGCTCCCCATCCTCCTCCCTTACAAAGCTACTGTGGACAGTTGAACATTACAATTTTATAAACAGTTAGCACCTACCTAAATGGGAAATTGTCTTACTTTGGTTCAGAAGGGATCCCTGCTGTGACAGTTGCTTCTCTGCTGGGAGTGCCCCCACCTGTTCTGGCTCCCTCCCTATCCTCCTCCTTTGTAAAGAAACAGTGGACACTTAAACATTGCAGTTTCATTAATACTTAGCACTTGTGTCTTATCTTGGTTCAGAAGGGGTCATTATTTCTAGTACGGGTTCATGTCAAAGAAACATTATTCAGAAGTGAGCGCTGCTGAATTCCATGGGGATTGCTCCCTGATAAGTATGTATTAGATTGCAGCCTGAATTGGTTAATCTTCGAGGTGCCATATAGGACTGTTAACAAGGGACCCATTAAATTTCCAGACGTATGGGAAAAGATTATTCCCCTCCACTACCTTATTAACATTGTCATCTTTTTTCCAGAACGTGGAATATGGAAGAGGGATATTAAGTGGACTGGGACCTGGGAGATCAGGGTTAAAATCAGCCATGAAAGTCATTGTGTGGTCTTTGGCAAGTCACAGTCTATCAGCCTAACTTACCTCACAGAGTTGCTGTGAAGATAACATGGGGAAATGGAGACTCATGAATGCCATCTTAACCTCCTTTGCAGGAAAGGTGGAATGAATATAAAGATAATACTGATAAATAAGTAAAGAAATAGGAATACTTTGCAAAGAGCCTTAAGCATGTTATCTGCTTTGCAAGATCTAAAGACCATGGACTCATTAAGTCACTATATAGTTAACTGATAGAACAATGATATATGTATTTACTCAGACTATGTATTTAATGGGGCTTTCTTCTGGGTAAGTAGGTACAAGATGGCAGCCTAGGATCTGGTTTAGGACTGGCATTGGGGAAAAACAGGGTTCTTTTGCCTTTAACAGCTATAAGAAAGTCAGAAATTTAACAGACCTTTTCTAGTATGGTAATACAATTATAGGGAAAGCTTCATCATAACTACTCTCTAATTTCGTGTTATGCCACACCTCCCCCATCATGGCAGCCATTTTTTAACTGGTGCCCCCCAACGTTCTCTCAAAATCTGAAATGTGCCTTCTGATCCAAAAAGGTTGGTAACCTGACACAGACAATAGGAAGCTGTCTAATACAGAGTTAGACCATCTAACTCAGTATTGTCTACACTGACTTGGCAGTGGCTCTCCAGGATTTCAGGCAGAAGTCTTTCCTAGCCCTACCTGGAAATGCTGGGGATTGAATCTGGGACCTTCTGTGTGCAAAGCAGATGCTCCAATAATGAGCTATGACCATCTCTGAATTTTGGAGGTATGAGTTTTCTAAAGTATTTAAAAAGTGGGTTGGGGTTGTCTCCCCTTAGACATATTGCTTAATGAAGAATGATCTGATTTATGACAGAAATTGAGGTACG
This sequence comes from Rhineura floridana, assembly GCF_030035675.1. NCBI lineage: Eukaryota > Metazoa > Chordata > Lepidosauria > Squamata > Rhineuridae > Rhineura > Rhineura floridana. Next base: position 23,770,418 of record NC_084482.1, read on the forward strand.
AATATGATGGGAGTGCCCAGTGTCAAGGAAGGTAGGCTGTCAAGGTAACAGTGACATTCCCTCCTTTGTGACATCACTTGCTGATGGCTTAAAAGGCAGCCAGGTAGAGGTGTCCAGTCAGGGAGTTAGGAGAGAGATTGGTAGGAGTTATTTATATTGGTGTGTGTCTTTCAGATAGACAGTTTTAGTTATTTTGTTAGATTGTTAAGACAAGAATTCTACTTGATTTTTGTTTTAGATAGATAGGAGTTTTACATATATTCATATATGGTACATATATAAATTAAGAGACTAGATAGGTAGACGTTGGTTTTGTTCTGGAGAGATTCAAAAGAGGAGTCACATAATATTAAAAATGTAAGTAGGATTTCTTCTTCTGTTTATATCCAAGGGTGACATTCCCAAGGTCCCCTACAAAGCCCCAGAGGTTGCTAGGTCAGTCCAGACTTCCCTTAATTCTCCTCTGGATATCTGCTCCCACCATGTATTGAGTTATAGCTTGCTGTGGGATTCTCCTTCTAAATTCTTGTAGCCACACAAGATAAGTGGACTCAAATATGCTAACCTTGTAATGCACTCAAACCAGAACACTGATAGTTAAAATAGGAATGATATGTTTGTTTATTTATTTATAGGAAGTAAGAACCAGAACAAGTAGTCACTTAATACGAAATATTTAATTAAGCATTCTTATATCCTAACCTCACTGTCCTCCTTGGGAGCGCTCTCCTTCCTAACTCTTTCCCCATGCCTCCATTCTTCTTCTGCATCTTTCATTCTGTTTCTTCTCAGTGGCGTCACTAGCGGGAGTGCGGGGGGGTGCGGACCTCCGGTGCGCGCCCTCTCACGGGCATGGATGAGGTGGCTGGGGTTGTGCACGCGCACGCATGCGCACTCAAGGCCACCACCCCATCCATGCCCCTGGGAGGGTGCGCACCGGAGGGGCACCCAGCCGGAGAAGGCCTGGGAACGCCGACGCTGTTCCCGGTCTCACCCACCCGGCCGCCCGCCTCCAAGGAGGAGTTGGAGCAGCCTTGCCGGGCAACGGTGCGGGGCAGGGCGGCTCTGGGTGTCACCCCCCTCATGGTGACACCCGGGTGCGGGCCACACCCTCTGCACCCCGGTAGTGACGCCCCTGTTTCTTCTCCAACTGTCATTCTCAACTGACTCCCTCCACCTGCCTGTCTTGTCACTCACAGTCCATCACAGCATTCTTCCACTCACTCCTTCTCTTATACCTTTTTTCTTTTTTAACTAGGGACTGTGCCCCTGCTCGCTTCGCACATTCCATAAAACAGACGGTATCTGCAGGAGACTGTCACCTGCAGAATGCAGTGACTGATGGAATATAAGGGGTGAGCTGGTCTTTTAGGTGACCTGGTCCTAAGTTATATAGGGCTTTGAATTTGTATATTGGACCCCAATATAACCACCTTGATCTAGCCTGGGAGCTAATTGGCAATCAGTGCAATTCTTTCAGCAGTGGTGTAGTATGATGGTGATATTCCACCCCAGTGAGCGGTGGAGCTGCTCCATTTTGCATTAGCTACAGCTTCTGTCCCAACTTCAGGAATAGCCCCATGGTTATCTTACAGAGTCTGCTGAGAACTCATTCAGCCAATGTTGAGGGGGCGATCAAACATTTTTTCAGGTGTATTTCTACCCCAATGTGACGTACAATGTACGGTGTAGTGATATTTTGTCCCCAGATAACATTTGTGTCTGTGGTGGCAGAAGACAAGTGCTTCTAGAAGACATTTTTCCCCACCAAGAGCCAACGGTGTGTCCTTCTGCAACAATAGGACTTTGGAGATGTGATTGCTAGTTTGCTTTCTCCTTTGTCATGTGACTGCAAGCTTGTTTGCTCTTGCAAAGGCAGGAAGAAAATTGTTACTCCAGTGCTCTTTGTTGACCTGTCCCTGACCATTTTTCTATTAAAAAACCATGGGGCATTTTACTACCCCAATTCACTAACACTGCCTGAGATAGTATTATGCCCAATGACAAAATTTCAACATTTCTGGAACACTTTATGCCCCAAGGGGTTTTTGTTTATTTTTGTTTTTAGAAGGAACACCAAGTGGTAACTGGCTGAAATTTGGGGACGCTGTACAGGTGACAATTTGTGACAATGTCCTAGAAAGACTACCCAGTAAGTCTACTTGCATGTCATTGGCCCAGTCCTGTACAATACTCTGCCAATAGACATTAAGCAGGCACCTTCTGTTCTGATTTTTAAATGCCTGCTGAAAACTTTTTTGTCACCAGGTTTATCCAGCCAATTAAGACAGTATCTTTCTGCAATAGTTTATTAATTGATTTCTGATTTAAAATTTTATATGGTTTTATTCTGTGTTTATATATGTTGTAAACCACTTTGATATATAATGAATAGCAGAATATAAATCTTTTTATAAATAAATGTTAACCGCTTTGTGAGGGAGGTCCACCTGAAAAGCAGTATATAAATGCCTTAAATAAATAGACAAATAAATACTGATAAATAAGGAACAAACAAAATAAATGTTTCTCTCCAGTCTGCCTGCTGCCAATCTTGAATTGGAAGAAGGGACCCAGGTTCGGAATCATGAAAAAAGCTTACCCTAAAAATCAACAACAACAACAACAACAACAATAATAATAATAGACTTTATTTCTACCCCGCCCTTTTTCCAATAGGACTCAGAGCGGCTTACAACTAAAAACAACACCATTAAAACATACAGAAGTATACAATTAAAAAGAATTAAACTATGAGAAAAATTAAAACCATAAAATATAGGTTAAAAACAGCAGACAATTTAAAATAATAAAATCATATAATGTAGTCATCAAACCTATGACACTTAATCCTGGTCGTTCTCTATCCCCAAAGCCCGTTGAAATAAAACAGTCTTTACTTGTCGCCGGAAAGACGGCAAGGAGGGAGCTGATCGCACCTCACTCGGAAGGGAATTCAAAGAAAAAAAGTCTGGAACACAACCAAGATATCTGAGCATTTGACTTGACATGTAGGTCCTTAGCAAATCCAATGTGTGGCTGTCTGCTAGGATAAGCTTGCCTGGATGGGAAGTGCAGGCAGGGTGCAATCTATGATCTCATACTACATAAAGGCTCTGCACACCGAGTTCTCCTCTAAACTATTCTACTTTTTGCAATTTTACGTTTGCCAAAGTATTTTATAGTCTTTTTATCCTAACAACCACAGTGTAAAGTAGATCATAGCGCAATTTTAGCAGAACAACAAAAAGAACAGCACTAACACCTTAAAGACAAACAAATTTATTATAGTATAAGCTTTGGGAAGCTAAAGTCCACTACATCATATGCATCATTCTTGGTAATCCATAAAAGTTTATGGAATAATAAATTTGCTAACCTCTAAAATGCTTCTTGAGTATTGTCTCATTTCAAACCACGGCTACCCCTTTGATTGAAAGGATATCAAAGCAATGCACCAAACAATGCCAGAGAGGATTTTTAAGTCTCCAGACAATCTGGTGTGCTTGTTTTTTTAAAGGTATAAAGACAAGGAGGCTCTGGCCAACTGACTTACTGAGAAGGAAAATGTGCAGGCAGTATTCTGCCCAATCAAAGTGTGATGCAGCCTAAAGGATGTATTAGCACTACCAACTCCTCCTCACAGACATAGTCTCCTCTCACAGACTTGAGCAGAGGAGACATGATTAAAAACTATACAGCTCAGAAATAAATGGCATGAGCATGCATAGGGTGCGCCATCTTCACCAATGAGGAATCTGTTTGTGTTCCACAACAGGTATCCTTTGCATAAGGACTGCATCTTATAATCACCACAGTAAAACAGCCTGCTGGATCAGGCCAAAGGCCCATCTTGTCCAACATCCTGTTCTCACAGTAGCCTCCCCCACCCCCCCCACACAGAGCATTTTCAAACCTAAAGAAAAACAGGAATGCAAAACCCTCATACTTCTTTCAAACCTAGAGACACTACAGTTCTAACACACAAGTGTTGAAAGCTGCAATATACACAGAATCCACCCACCTTTTCACCTCTGAATCCTTCTCCCCCATTCACAAAATAAATGCGCGTGATTAAAAACAGATATCATGGAAAGATATTTTACACACTCAGTCCACCAGCCTTAACAAATATTTAACTAAGAAAAACCAGTATGCTCCAACGAGCAACTATATCCTTCTGGCTAGCTACAAAGAATGTGTTTTGAGGTACGGCCTTCAAGAAAACAGCTCTGAGTATGCTCAGACTGTCCTTCAAGGCAGCCCAACTATACCTATACTGAGATGGATGGTTAGTCCTCATAACAACAGAAGAAGTAAGAGTCTTCCCAAACCAGGCTGCAAAACAGACAGTCTTCCTACAATTCAAATGTCAGTCACATGGGCTTTCTACCTAGAGACACATGGGAGGGACCTCTTTGCCATAGCTATACTTTTGGATTAGGATTGGCTGTGTGCTGTGAACTGATTGGCCAAAGAACAGTAGATTGTCAAAAATGTCTGCAGAGCTTCTCTGAGTTCAAATAAAACTATAAAATGTATGTGGGATTGGAAAGTGTGTGTAGCTTCAAGATTTTTGGGTTTTTTTTAAAAAAAAATTGCTTGACATTCTCTTTGGGAGGGCTGTGCCCCCGTAGCCCAGCCTCCACTGCACAAAGCCTTATTCCATATGGTAACTTGAATTTTTGCGCATTCTAAAGTATCACCAGGCATGTATACTCAAATTTATTACTAGCAAGTGTGGTATAGAAGTTATAGTGTTGGACTAGGGCCAGGGAGAGAGCCAGTGTGGTGTAGTGGTTAAGGTGTTGGACTATGACCTGGGAGAACAGGGTTCAAATCCCCGCACAGCCATGAAGCTCACTGGGTGACCTTGGGCCAGTCACTGCCTCTCAGCCTCAGAGGAAGGCAATGGTAAACCCCCTCTGAATACCGCTTACCATGAAAACCCTATTCATAGGGTTGCCCATAAGTTGGAATTGACTTGAAGGCAGTCCATTTTCCATTTTTTCAGGGCCAGGGACACCCAGATTCAAATCCTCACTCACTCATGAAGTTCACTGGATGACCCTAGGCAGTCATTGTAGCCTATCTTACCTCACTCACAGGATTATTGTGAGGGGTAAAAAGGGGGTAGGAAGAAGAGAGCCATATACTGAGTATAAATATAAAATGCAAGGGCAACAAACAAACCAGGATGAGTAGAAACTTACAAGTGAAAAGTACATGCATGTGTATTTGGTGCTTCTCTATGAAAATATATACACAAGCAGCAACAGGGAAAAGGATCAGTCACCATTCATATGCATTTGAAAACAAAAAGATAAGACACACTTTTCACTTAACAAAACAGATGTGCATAGTGCACTTGAGTGTGTTTATCATTGCTCCAAAAAGTAAAACAAGAATCAGCCTCTTATGAAAAAAATCCGGGCTTCTCAAAATATTATTTTCTGAGCTGCCCTAGAAAGGCATATTGTACTAAGTTCTGTACTGGCATATTGGGCAAAATGCACACAGCCAACCCACCTCCCTCTGCACCCCCCAGCCTTGTCAAAATTCCAAAAATAGAAGACTTTACCTTTGATGACAACTGCAAGCCTCTCTCCACTTGGGTCCCAAACCATCGACAGCACTTCCCCTCCAATCCTGGAATACAGGGATACAAAACGAAAGGCCAATAAGAGAAATATTCAAGGTGAGACGTTCATACTCAAGCTTCAGCCATGACAGAAGAACAGGGTGGTGATCCCAATCAGGATGTGGGATGATAACGCTTGCTGGAGAGCCAGTGTGGGGTAGTGATCATATAGAGTTGGACTGGCCTTGGGAGACCACTGGATGACCTTGGGCCAGCTGCTGTCTTTCAGCAAACCTATCTCACAGGCTGTTGTGAGGACAAAATGGGGAGGGGGAGAATGCCACCTTGAGCTCCTTGGAGGAAAGGTGGGATATAAAAGTAATAAATAAATAAATAAGTTATAGCAGCGTGGCCAAAATATCACAACGTTCAGACAAGCTTTAAAATATTGATCCACAGAAACAAAACATTAACATGCTAAAACCCTTAGGACTATGGACTGTATGTATTCTTAGGACTTGCAGTTGGTACAAAATTCAACATCCTGTGAATCTTGGGTTGTTATTTTTTTTTAAAAAAGCAGGTTTCTGGCCCTCAAGGCGACACAGTTATGCTTTCTAGCCTCTTGGCAATGCCTGGCAAAGTATCACAAGCTGAATGGGAGCACAGCAGGGCTCTTTGTAGCGAGGTTTCGGTAAGGGTTCAACACCATAGTATATAAATTTTGTCCCTGCACATGCACACAACCAGCTGAATCAGTATTCAGCTGATTTAAATGACAATTAAAACCCTCCCTCTAGTTTTGCTGATAGTGATTGAATTAAGATTAGATTTAGATTTTAGTTTTATTGTTGGAATTTTAAGGTTCTAATGTAAATTGTATGTTTTTATGTTGTGCGTCGCCCAGAGTGGCTGGACAACCAGCCAGATGGGTGATTAATAAATTTAATAAATAAATAAATAAAATAAGCAAACACACGAGCCTTTTCTAAGTAAAAAGTAGTGACTTTAAGAAGTTCTGATAAATAACCACATGTTACGAAGGCAGCAGAGCACCAATCTCTCCACTTATAATGGTGATGGTGTGTGATGACTCTTATGCTCAGGAATACCCCAACCCCACTCCCTTTCTGAGATTCCACCCGTCACCATCCATGTCCTCAAGCCCACCGTTGCAGCCATAAAGGCTGGAATCTTGCCCCATCCAGCACCCAGTTCTGCATTTGCGTTGTACTTAAACCAAAGTACAGCAGACACAAACTTCTGCCCATAGTCCTTTTTCTCACCTCTCTTCTCCATATAGGGTCTCAAAGGTGGTTTCTGAGAGATCTGCCACGATAGAAGCTGTTTTTGACCCACCAACATGCCCTTGCTGTTCCCCTGAAAAGATGGAACATTCATTCCAAGGGAAACAAAGCAGTAGAAGGAAGGAGGATGCATAGGGAGTTGCCTTATAAGCAGGGGTGGGGAACCTCAGGCCCAGGGGCCAAATACCGCCCCCCAAGACTCTCTAACTGGCCCTCGGAACTCTCCCCAGGCCACACCCCTCACTGGCCCTGCTTCACACCCCAAGAGTTTTTGTCTAGCTGGAATGCATCCTTGAACTCTCCCGATGCCTCTTGACCGCCTGGATGCAGGACAGAGAAGGGCTCGTAAGCGGGTGGAGAAACTAGCCTACTGTGCAAAGGTAAAATTCACATGTATCGCTCTGTCCACTTTTGCCTCTGGCTCTGTTCACCACTGGCATGTCGCCCTTAGAAGGTTGCCCATAAGGAAATGTGGCCCTCAGGCTGAAAAAAAGATTCTCCATCCCTGCCTTACAGCAAGTTAGACTCTTTATCCCTCTAATCCAGCATTGCCCACCCTGACTGGCAGCAGCATTCCATGGTCTTAGGTGAAGGATATCTTTCCCCGTCACCTGCTATCTGCACGCACGAGACGGCCAGGAACTGAACCTGCGGCCTTCTGCAAGCAAAGCATGTGCACTCTACTATTCATTTGGGATCTCTCTGCCAGTTGCTGGGAGTGGGAGGACAGGGGAGACACAAGGAAGTTTTTAAATAAAGTGCTGGTATACACAGAATGATAAACAATTCTGTGTGGTAGGTCAGGATACAAAAAAAAAGTCTGAAATTAAAGGGAGGCGTATTTGTGGTAAGTACTAGGTAGGGAGAGCATTATAGCTTCAAGCAACTCTCTGAAAAGATAAATGCCTGCGTCCAACCTCTGATCAGCCGCAAAGTTTACTGAGTAGCCCTACAAGAATCATTCTCTCTCCAAGCCACCCACACCTCACAGGTTGTTGCGAGGGCAAAACAGGCACCATGTATGCTGGCCCAAGATCCTTGGATGAAGGACGGCACACAAACAAGAAATGCCAGAGAGCACAGAATGTAAAGGCTGCAATGGAGCAAAAGGTCATGGAGTTCATCCTTCTGTGCCAGACAAGATCTCCGTCCCCTCACCTATTTATAATCTGGGAGCTTGGTGATGGCTCCAGGATTGTGGAGAGTCTTTAGGCAAGGCATGCTGAGGGCAAAAGTAACCACAACAGGGTAGCCACATGTATTTTATCTACAAGGCTACCCAGTTCACATATACAAACAGAAGCAGTCAGAAGGGCTACTCTTTCCTAGGGATGGACTGAACAGTCTAATTGCATCCCGTTTCAGTCTTGCTGGCATTCAATTATAGGCTTGTTCTGTTTTGTGCAGATTTTTTTGAACAATGCACAAAAAGTCTGCATTTAAAAATTGTATATATTTTGTATGCACTTTTTTAAAGCTAAAATACAGACTTTCAATGTACTGTGCCTGAAACTCATTTTCTGCATTTGCAGAATCCACATAGCTTTTCTAGTTACATGTCATATACCCACCACTGTATTCCAAGAAAGACAAAGAATATATCACCGATTCCCCCTGGACTGTGAAGAGCAAACGACTGCCATCCGGACTCCAGCAGCCAGTCTTTGTGAGGGTGGGAAGACAAACAAACAGATGCACTGTTAACATAGGCAAAACCAAGGGTCAAAATCCTATGCTGAACATAGCATGACTTTCAAAGGAAGAAATGCCAAGTTCCGCAAATGGGCCCTTGTCAAGACTGGCATGACACATAGAAATTCAGGTGGGTCAGAGTGAGGCTTGGGAGAGTCAGGTTGCTGCAAGTTGAGCTTGGAAGAAAGCCCATGTGGTCAAAAATAGATGAAGCCGCACCTGGAAGGCCTATGCTTAAGAAAAAAAAAATCTTAGCAAAGCCACAGATTCACTAGGCATGCTTTTGGAAAGCCATATTCTGTCTCAGCCTGAAATTATATTTCCACTGTGAACAGAAGCATACTTTACAGATTATTCCAAGGATGAGCAGAATTAACTGATGTAACCAACTCTTTGAATTATGAATATGGAGGTCTTTCAGTGTCTCAACAAGTAGACTTAAAGCAGGGGTGGGGAACCTGTGGCCCTTCAGATGTTCCTGGACGACAGCTCCCATCACTCCTGACCACCGGCCATGTTGGCTGGGGCTGATGTAGTCCAGGAACATCTGGAGGGCCACAGGTTCCTCACTCCTGAAAAAGAAGTCAATAGAAATATAGCAAGAGGACCTGGGTTTCCAGTTGCTTTTGACTTTGTCAACACATTCTCCCTGCCTGCTTCAAAAACATTTCCCCATGCTGTTCCCCCAACATACCCGACAAGGACCTTTGATGGTCGGCCACTTCTCATAAGTCCACATTTGAACCTCCCATACCCTGCAAAGAGAAGCATGCAACAGTAGAAAGAAGCAAAACTGGTTTGCGTCCAATTCAATCCGAGGAAATGTTAAAGGGGGAACTGAAGCAATGAATGCTTCTCTGCATTAACCTGGCATCATGGCCCAGAGCTGGAGAAGACCAAAAGGGTTGATCCCAGGCTGGTGCTCTCTACTCACCTGAAGACTGCTGAAGGTGTAGCTGCTAATACTTTGCTGCCATCAGGTGACCACGCCAGGTATGTGACCCCACCTCCTCCAAACCACTGCAACTGGATACAGTTTTCTGTAGATACATCCCATACCTAAAGTGAACAAGGCCAAAGAGAGGAATCTGTTTTGGAAGGAAATCACTGTGTCTTTACAGCATTTTCTCCAGCTCGCAGCTAAGAATCAGAGAGGAGCCACACATCCATTACCTTTAGAACAGTACAATAGTCTAATAGAATATTCAGTCTGATGGAGAATGAGCTTTGACATAGTGCACTCTGAGAATGTTTTCAAGGAAAGAGATCTCACACCCTTTGCCATTCAGCAACCTGCCAGCAAGACCCCTTTCTGTTTTCACAGCCTGTGCCCATTAATTTCTAATTATCTTCCTGTGATGGGGAGCTATGGGCACTAGAGGTCATTGCAGAGCCATCTCCTTACATGCTGTGACTGCCACAGCTTTTGTGCCGTCCCTCCACCCTCCCACAGCATAAAGGCAGAAACTGCCCATCGTACAGAATATGGTAGCTAGATGATTAACAGGGACTCGCTGTTTGGATCATATTATGCTACTCGTTGCCTGCTTGCACTGGCTTCCAATTCATTTCCAGGCCCTTTTCAAGGTACTGGTGTTAGCTGATAAATCCCTATATGGCTTAGAACCCCCAATATCCAATGGAACACCTCTTCCCGTATGTGCCTACACAGAGATCTTTAGGGCCCACTCCAAGGGCTTTCTGAGGTGCAAAGGGTGGCAACAAGGGAGAAGGCCTCCTTGGTGGTGGTCCTAACTGATGAATGCTCTCTCCCAGAAGGCCCACCTGGCATTTACATTAATGTCATTTCAGCACCAGGCAAAGACCTCTCTCTTCTCCCAGGCCTTTTCAACTGTTTTAATATTCCTTATTATATTACTTTTCTCCTGTAAACCAACGGTGATTCCCTCTCTAGTATTGAGGGAAGCAGGGGAGGAGGGGCAAGTGGTCTCTTTCTACTGAATAATGGTTGTGTTGTTATACTGGATTGTTTTTAACACTTTATTGTTCATCGGCTAGAGGCTGTGGCAGCAGGCAAGTAACACATTTAATAAATAAATGAAGAATGCTACTCACAAGCATGGCAGTATCAACAGGTGAAGCTGAGAGGAGCAGCCCTCCACTGGGTGCCCACGCCAGACTGGTAACAGGGCTGTGACCAGGGTGGCTGAGCACCTGGGCACAGCCTGATGAAGGCCTCCAGGGGACAGAAGAAAGAGACAATATTGTTCCTCCAGGGACAGAAAGAATGTAAACACACAAACAATGAAAGGTAGGGCTATGCACATTCTATCCCCCTGAGACTGCAGCTGCTGTCCAGTGCATAATGTAGAGAATGCTGACTTTCATCACATGCATGGCTACAGAAATCAGCAACGTGCAGAACGCCTAGTGAGAAGAGCCAGAGAAGGCCAAGCAGAACATCTAAGGGTTTTAAGTGGCTTCAGCAAAGTGTCCCTTCCTCAAGGGTAGCTGGAATCAAATGTTACACCACATGAACAGAAGTGTACTGATTTGCTTGCACAATTTATTCGAATCAGATTTTGGGGGTGTTACTGAGTACCCACAATTCTGTGAAAATGTGGAAAAATCAGTGGATAAAGGTTGAGGAGGGGGAAGAAAAAAGAATTTGGTAGCAGACGAGAATGAAACGATACCTTTTTAAAAAAGGAACCTGGAGTGAGAAAGGAATCCCTCACAATCTCAAGCATCTGAAGCCTGCGAAGTCTGAGATGGGGCACATGCAGCCCTCCAGATGTTGTTGGACTCCCAATCCAACAACACAATCAATGATCATGGAAGATGGGAGTGGAGTCTAGCAACATCTGGAAGGCTGCAGGTTCCCCCATCCCTGCACCAAGTGTTGCCTTCAACCTCGGGTTGTGACAATAACCAGCAACTGAGCCAATCAAATAGCAGACAGGCCTGTAACAATTGGCTGGTTACCTGGTGGAAAGTGAAGTGGGATCCAGATGCCAAACCAGCACACAGCCGTGGCACGCTACTGCAAGAATAGATGCGCACAGTGGCTTCCATGCCATTGATGCCACGTTCCTCTGTAAGCGATGCTTCAGGATTGGGACTGTGGCACTGGAGAGGAGAAGCAGGAAAGAGGTAGCTGCAGAAGAAATCATGCCAGAAACCTCTTGGGTGAGGTTACAGTCATGGGCAAACAATATCAGATCAAGAACCGGCAGTTTGTGTGCCAGGATTCTAATTTACCCAAAGCCACCTTGTGGTCTTCATAGTCAAAAATTCTGAAGCTTGATTTCTCACATCCAGCCCCAATATTCTTGCCACAGCACCTCGCTGATTCACAGCACAGACCTGACCTCCGCTCATCTCCTATTTCGATCAGGGCGGCCATGGCAGCTAAGAACATTGCAACAATTGCTTTTACTTGTGCAGAGTTCTACACAAACAGTGTGCGCGCAGAAGATTGTCCAGAACTCTTCTGGCTGACTATGGTCTGTTCCTGGGGAATTAACTTAGCACCTGCAGGCCACTAGAATTCTTGCAAGGAGTGCTGGACTGGTTTGACCTTGCTTTGACCCAGCAAGGCACCTCTGCCGTTTTAAATAATAGTTGCTTACTCAGGATCACTTGACATAGGTAAATTATGCTTAACGGTTAGGAGATATGGTGCATGCACTCTTGCACTGGAAATTTCAGAATGCATCAATGAGCCATGAGGACTCTAGTAAAAAAAAACAGGCTGTGCAAGACTGAAATAATCCCACCCGAACATCTTTCTCTGGGAAGTTTAACCATAATTGTCTCTCCCCAACACCCATGACCTGCTTGGTCCCATGCCAGGATTGAGGTCTACTATTCAGTTATCCTTTTTTTTAGTCTCAACTCACTTATTTTCTATGACAAAAATTTGCAAACCACTGTACTAGGTTATGCAGCTGCTGTACACTGCTAGAGAGCGAAAGCTTCTGGAATGTGAGTTTCATACTCTGTTCAAAGTTGCCTATGAACAGATAGGTGGGCCCAGCTGATTCTAACAAAGACACTTCTGCTCCGATCTGGACAGGGAAACCATGCCCTTACCTGTTTGTATTGTAAACGCGGATGGAGTCATCCAGCAGGGCCACTGCAAATTTGCTGGTGTGGGGATGCCAGGCAAAGGCTCGGAGGGAGCAGCCTGCCCTGGGTGGTCAAGACAGGAGAGGATAAGGGAGCGTCAGGCATGCTTCACTGTATAAAATGTCAAAACAGGAGCTAAAAAGAGTAAGACACACTGGGGTGGGGAAAAGAGTGCACATTCAAGAAATGCAAATTGGCTGCTCCTGAATGCCCACCTTGTATGCACAATTGGGATAGCTAAATATTGGTTTTTAAAAAGGAGGTTCCTCACCAAATGAGGACAAAGTGAGTATTTTCATTTGTGCCAGTGACTACAAATACAAAATAACAAATACAGAACCAATGGGTGATAGTTCTCCAAGTTAGCCAATGTCAAAGTGTGATTTTGCACCTGTGTAGCAAAACAACCAGCATTCACTTGCATGGGTGCAGGGATCACTCCAGAATAAGCCATTCATGCCTGTAGTGCACAATGTTAGTGCCTAGCTCCAGGGTTCAATCATGCCAGGAGCTATAGGAACAGGAAAACTGATGTACCCCCATCTCCCTCCTTCACCTCAGAGATGCATAAACTTCCCTCTGCACCCCCTGGGCACTCACAAGATTACAGCCCCCATTGGGAAGCGGAGGCAGACCAAGCAGAGGCACCTCACCTGTCCTCTGTAGTTCCAAGCTAAAGGAGGAAGGTTGCCTCTGCGTCCGAGGAATGTTCCAAATGCACCTCGTGTGCAGAGCCAGAGAAAACCTCTGAGCTGTTTGGGAAGACGGGAGCGGCTTTCTGCTCCAGCTCCAAGCTTAGAACTGGAAACAAGAGCAGATTTTCTCCGTGCTGCATTTGAGATGCAGCATTTAAGATGTAGCATGAGACCAGTGACTACCCCGACTGCCCCTCGGATAGTCGGTTAAGACCAGACAAAATATGTTGACCCCTGCCTAGAATCCTACAATGATAGGCAACTGAACACAACGTGACATACATGCCAAAAAGCCCACCCCCACGCACACATACCAATCCACAGCCTGGGAGAATTGTGCTATCATGTCTTCACTTTGCAGCTTCAGAAGAAAGGAGACAGAGAAAAAGAATTAATGCTTTGACAGCAGCCGCTCATAATGTGACCCAGTTTTAAAACTGGATCTGAAGTAGGCCATGTGCTGAACGCAGCCCTGAGAAACTGTTGAGTGGTCAACTTGTAAGTGGGGGGGGGGAGCATTCCTTCATTAAAAAAAGGGGGGTAACTAGCGCTCAGTTGTCATGGCTGGTCCCCCAGCCCACTCACAGTTTGGACTGTTAACATTCTCCTGCCACCAACCGCCCTTGTTCAGCTGTCCCACTCAGCCTACTTTGCCCAAGCCTCACCGACAAGTGGGGAAAGAAGGAGCCATGGAGAGAGGAAATCCAACAGCAGAATGCTAACGTATAGCGGGATCCTGCTTTCATCCATCGGAGAGCTGCAAGGCAACAAAAGAAATCCCAGAGTGAGCGTGCCACCAACTGATGAAAAGTGACAGGCTTTCAAAAACAACTTCTGCAACAGACTAAGATGTTGCTGTGTTTTTGAATTTATGTGCAAATACCATATACCACGTCCATCACCTTTGCATCCCTCTTCACAATGAAAGTAAGTGAATGAGATCCTTGCTAGCTCCAAGCGATGTTGCTGCAACATAGGATGTCACTACAACTCAGGGTGTTTCTACACGTTATCGGGATGAAAATGACGAACTCACGACAAGTATGCCATTTTTTGGCAGCAGCCCCATGTCTTCCATAACATCTGAGGCCACCCTCAATGGTTCATTCCTACTGGGGTCCTGGCCTCCATAAGGAGCAGAAGTTATCTTGCTGTGCCAGCAGTGTGGGTAAGTGGAAAAAAGGAAAGGTACTTATATTCAGCTTCAGAACTGCCTCTGTGAGGGCAGGCAGTGGAAGAAATGTGAACTATTTGTCAAAGAAGTAGGGTTCAGTAAACAATGGTTTTTAATCCTGTTCCTGGGGTGGGGGGGGGGAGAAGCAAGCAAGAGCAAACAGGAAGAAAAAGGCCCTATAACACAGGGAGGAGACCACTTTACAGTGAGAGGTTTAAAAATGGAGTGGGAAACCTGTGGTCCTCCAGTCGTTGTTGAATTCCCAAGTCCCGTCTGCCCCAGCTAGCATGGCCAATGGTCAGGGACGATGAGAGTTGGAGTCCAACAATATCAGGAAGAAACAAAGCCTCAAGGTGTATGGCTATTTCAAAAGCTACCTAGCTCCTTTGCAGAATCTGTCCAAGGCTGCTCATCTGTCCCCTGGTCCAAGCCATCTTCCTTCTCTGCATTTGCAAGCTCTTCAAGCACTCCGGCAACTCCAATGTCACGCCTACGGGCAGAGCACTTTGTGAAATCTCCTGTACATCAAAAGGAAGGGCTGTGCAAATTTTATTTTCTTCATGCAAGCTAGTAATGGGCAAAGATAATTTATTTCTGCCACACAAGTCAAGAACCTAGAATTTGGATTCTGGATATCCTCTGGGGTTTTTTTCTCTTTAAACAGCTCTCTTAGTGCAGGGGAGGCTGAGCACATGTGAGCAAAAGGCTCAGAAACCAACGTGTGGCTGAGTAGGGTCCAGCTGATGTGGGGAAGGTGCTCAGCATCCTGCAGGTTTCCATTACCTAAGTCTCATGGGTTTTATACCTGGTTCCTCTTTGCCACCCAAACACTCAGCTCGTGGGGAAGGGGGCATCAAAATTTCAGAGGCAAAATTATTTATCCAAATGTTACTTAACTTAGCTTGGCAATTTCCCCACTGACACCTGCACAAACAGCAATGAAAAATTGTATCTGCCTGACACCCACCACCACCACCACCCTCATGTTGTGCTATATTTCCCGGGCTGGAGAAACACATTGCAGTGCTCTGGTGACTGCATTCCCTGATCACCTTTCAGACCAGACGATAGTGAGTGCAATGAGCACAGCTGCAATAGTGCTGTGCTGTTTCACCATTTGGGAAACGTAGGAGGATTATAGTCCACACCTCTCTCCCTCTCCGTGGCCAACCAAATGCCTTTGGGAAGCCCACAAGCAGGGCCCGATTACAATAGCACTCTCCCATCCTGTGATTTTCAGCAACTGGTATTCAGAAGCATGCTGCCTCCAACTATGGAGCTATTAATGCTAGAAATGGGGTAGGGGGACACTGTCAACCCCTATGACCTAGTGCTGCATTTCCTCTGCCAGTACAGACTTGTCGCAGTGTGGGTGACCACTCTCTAAACACTTATGTGTAAGGCTGGCTGAAACTTCATAGTTATAAGATTATTTTCCCCTTTCCAACTAGACTAAAGGAAGGAGCAAAGTGTAATAGTGTTGTGTGCCACATCACATTTATATGCTGTTAAACAAATGTTTCAACTGGATACAAAGCTATTAACACTAAAACATTCTAAATAAAACTGGCAACATTTGCCAACCAATCTCTTTCCATACAAGATGGACTAGAACATATAGCGCTGAACAAGATATGAGGTTGGCAGATCTGTGCATTTAAAATAGAGGACTACTCCAAGTGCACAGAAAGGTCTGTGCAAATCTATTTTTAACAGCAAAAGGAGCCTGCATGTGAGGAACACAGAACCTTCCTCCACCACTTCCTCCACTCATTCTCCACGAGTGCTTTTCTACTAAACTACGCTCCAATGCCAGAAAGGTTCTTGAATAAGTGAGAAGAGCTGGAAATGGGCTATGGGAACGTAAGCAACGGGCAATGCACTCCTCTCCTATGTGCTCCAATTGTTATTAAGAAGGGGGTTCTCCCTTCCCCCAGTCCCATTTTCTATACCACTGGGGCAGATGTATGTTTTAACACCCAGATTTGCCACAGTCATATCTAATCTGGCTCATGCTCACCAGGCATTGATGCACCTCTTCCACAGTGACTCGCGATGATGAATGAAGGCAGGCTTGGTGCTGTGCTCCAGTCGGCTGTGAGCTTTCAGAGTTTCCTTGGGGATGGCCAGGACAGGCAGATCCTCTAGCTGTACAGCCACCCAGACAATACACAGCAAGTGAAAACGCCTTGATCAAATTTGCTTTAACACAACTGGGAGACAGAGAATCAACCAAAGCAAAGATTTTGTCTGCACTGCAGTCCACAAATGCAGAAACTGAAATGTATGGATACAGAATTCAGAATCTGTAAAATCTTGCCCTTTAAGAGGGAAAAATCTGCAACAATGCGGTGGAAAGCATGCAGGCAACACACAGTGAAATCCAAAAAGCTTGAATGTTTACTCCTTTTTTTATAGAGAACGTACACATAGCTCAGCACAAATATCTTGGTTTACTAAATATGTCTGTCTTCTTTTTAATACTTTCCTCTGGTTGCCTGGTCCTTTTCTGTCTCCACACTTATGTGACAAAGAATATGCTCAGTTAGTAATAATGGGAAGCCTTTTGATGGAGACAGCCAAACCAACTCAAGCACAACCTGGAGTGCCCACTCTTTCAAGGCTGCCTACCAGCAGAGGGGGAAAAAACCATAGCTAGCTTTTTCCTGTTTCTAAAAACTGTTTCTTACCTGTGCTTGGAAAGAAAGCGGAAGCTTCTCATAGCTGCGGCTGGAAACCAGAACATTATTAAATTCATAAAGGGTGATGTCTCCCGGAGGTGGCGGGGGTGGAAAGAGTGCTAGGGAACACATCCTCCTAGCTGCTAGAAAGGAGCTGCAGGGTGAGGGAAGAGAAAGGAGGACAATTGTATTCAACAGAGCAGCACTATAAAAGCTCCATGCAAAGCTCCATTGCTACTGCTGGAAGCAATTAATGACAATCATAGGGATCACTATTTCAATCACCTTTTATCTAGACATGTACAATAGTAAGAGAGCTTCCACTAAGTTTTGATTCAAGGGACAACAGAACACCTACACCCTAACATTCCATACCATGTGCACCTTTGACTTGCTCTGCATTGGAATGTTGGCCTCTGATGCAAGTTTCATGCCCCAGGTTTTGATTGTAAGGACGTAAGAAGAACCTGCTGGATCAGGCAACTGGCCCATCTAGTTCGGCATCCTGTTCACATAGTGACCAACCAGATGCCTATAGGAAGCCCGCAAGCAGGACCCGAATGCAAGAGCACTCTCCCTCCTGCAGCTTCCGGCAACTAGTTTTCAGAAGCATACTGCCTCTGACTATGGTGGCAGAGCACAGCCATCATGGCTAGTAGCCATTGATAACCTTATCTTCCACGAAATTGTTTAATCCCCTTTTAAAGCCATCCAAGTTGTTGGCCATCATTGCCTCTTGCGAGAGTGAATCCCATAGTTTCACTATGCACTATGTGAAGAAGTATGTTCTTTTATCTGTCCTGAATCTTCCAACATTCAGCTTCATTGAACGTCCAAGACTTCCAGCAATTTGAAAGAGGGAGAAAAGCTTTTTTCTGTCTACTTTCTCCATGCCATGCATGGAGAATGCAAACAAATGTACCGTTTGCATATTTATTCTAGTAATCAGTGTGACTTGGTGTTTATGTATATCAAATTTCAGCTCTCCAGGCAGTCTGGAAGTATCATAACCATTTCAAGAATGTTTTGTCCTCCATTATTATTATTATTATTATTATTATATATTCTACAATGAATCTTTCACCTGGAGTAGGATTTTATCCCACCCGTTAAAAAAGAAAAAGCCTACAACCAGTGGGACTTACTCCTAAGAGCAAACATGCTTAGGCAGAGGTCTCGTGGCCAGATGAAGGAGAGGACAGGTCTCTTACACCTTTAACAGGTATGGAGAAGAAGGAATTTCAGCACTCAGGAGCTTGAATGACAACCTACTGGAAGCTGAGACCACGTTGACAATTTAGGGCAATTTGTTCATTTAATCCCAGTTTAAACAAATAGATAAAGGGGGAGGGGGGGAGAAAGAAGAGAAAGCCTGCCTAGCCCATCTACATCCACTGCGGCTCACCATGGTAATCCACACTCACCCGGGTCACGAACGGTACCAAACAGCAGCTCAAGCTTTAGTGTGGAGAAACCAGCGTCGCATGTGCGTGAAGGGTGTGGCGTCCTCGTAGCCCGTTTTAACCAACTTTGGCTTTTCCCGGGCACCGTTCAGACAACAACAACGGAAAACGCGTGGGACCATAATAGACTAACAAGCGAACGCCTCGACCTGCCGCGGCGCGCGCAGCCTGAATCCTGATTCGCGAGGCCGCTGTGCGCTGAAGACTGTTGCCTCGCCACCTAGCGGTTCTCGTGAGTAACAGCAATTCTCCCCATTCTGGTGTGCGATCGCTTCTTAAAGGAGCCGAGACCTCACTGCAATCTAGAGCTCTCATCGCAGAGCTGGGGATGTGTTACAGCCCGATTCTATAAGCATTTCTGGCCTACTGGATTGGCTTACTGCAGAGCCGATGTGCTGTGCATACGCATGTATACACACACTGACGTGTGAGTAAGTTCCATTAAATAGGCATTTGTATGAGAACTACGCTGTTGATTTGATGTTTGTGCCAGGACTAACGGACAAAGCTCTTTCTGCACCGGTGCAATCAATCCTCTAAACATGTTTATGCATAAGAACATAAGAAAACCCTGCTGGATCAAGCCAGTGGCCCATCTAGTCCAGCATCCTGTTCTCACAGTGGCCAACCAGGTGCCTGGGGGAAGCCCACAAGCAGGACCTGAGTGCAAGAACACTCTCCCCTCCTGAGGCTTCCGGCAACTTGTTTTCAGAAGCATGCTGCTTCTGACTAGGGTGGCAGAGCACAGCCATCATGGCTAGTAGCCATTGATAGCCCTGGCCTCCATGAATTTGTCTAATCTTCTTTTAAAGCCATCCAGGCTGGTGGCCATTACTGCATCTTGTGGGAGCAAATTCCATAATTTAACTATGCGCTGAGTAAAGAAGTACTTCCTTTTGTCTGTCCTGAATCTTCCAACATTCAGCTTCTTTGAATATCCACGAGTTCTAGTATTATGAGAGAGGGAGAAGAACTTTACTCTATCCACTTTCTCAATGCCATGCATAATTTTATACACTTCTATCATGTCTCCTCTGACCCGCCTTTTCTCTAAACTAAAAAGCCCCAAATGCTGCAACCTTTCCTCATAAGAGAGTTGCTCCATTCCCTTGATCATTCTGGTTGCCCTCTTCTGATCCTTTTCCAACTCTAGAATATCCTTTTTGAGATGAGGCGACCAGAACTGTACACAGTATTCCAAATGCGGCCGCACCATAGATTTATGCAACGGCATTCTGATATCGGCTGTTTTATTTTCAATACCTTTCCTCATTATCCCTAACATGGAATTTGCCGCACACTGGGTCGACATTTTCATTGTGCTGTCCACTACAACCCCGAGGTCTCTCTCCCGGTCGGTCACCACCAGTTCAGACCCCATGAGTGTATATGTGAAATTCAGATGTTTTGCTCCAATATGCATAACTTTACACTTGTTTATATTGAATTGCATTTGCCATTTTTCCGCCCATTCACTCAGTTTGGAGAGGTCTTTTTGGAGCTCTTCGCAATCCCTTTTGTTTTAACAACCCTGAACAATTTAGTGTCGTCAGCAAACTTGGCCACTTCACTGCTCACTCCTAATTGTAGGTCATTAATGAACAAGTTGAAAAGTACAGGTCCTAATACCGATCCTTGGGGGACTCCACTTTCTACAGCCCTCCATTGGGAGAACTGTCCATTTATTCCTACTCTCTGCTTTCTGCTTCTTAACCAATTCCTTATCCACAAGAGGACCTCTCCTCTTATTCTTATTAACGCAGAAGTTAGTCCCTCTGGTTTTAAAAGGATGTACTCTATGGTGGTGTGTTTAGGTTCCCAGCTTTAATAACTGTACAGAAGAGGAAATGTAAACAAGGTGAAAGCTGTTCTCACTCCTGCTGCACTCTGGCATAGAAATATGGTGCCTACCAAAGTTTCACAGCTGTTAAAAGATCTGTGGAAGAGCAAAACAACCACAACAGATCAGTCCCTTTATTTTTCACACACATACACACACACACAGAGGAATTCTTACTGTTGGCAGAAAAAAGCAGAAGCAAATAGAAAAATACATATATTTGGAATGTGGCCAAACCATACCTGGCAATACAAAGTTAATATTAAATACAATAACAGTAAGACCAGACATGAGCTATCAAGGTCCAAAGACACATACAAGTACAAAGGAAAAAGAAGACAAGAAAGAAAACATATCCTACTACAGAATAAACATGCCTGAATCAATGCAAAAGCCAGAGCAAGGGATTATTTCCATAAACACGTTCTCAAACAAGTTTTTGCTGAAATAACAAGCAGAAGGGGTTGGGATTGGGTGCTTCATCTGGCCTCCCCCACTGCTCCTCGCTCCTCCAGCCAATTTCCCCCAATTTTTTCTAGTATAATTTCTAGTATTGTTGGCATGGGGGGGGGGGGACAGCAGGGGAGGGTAGAGGGAGGGTGTGGCAGATTCGGAAAAATGTTAAGCATCCCTCCTTCTTCTGCCCTTCCAATGCTCCACTGCAAAGGCCCTTCCCCTGGATTCGTGTTAAAAGACAAACACGGATATGGAAATCCTGCATTTGCCTCATAATGTACAATTCTGGCCTTAGAATCCATTATTACTGTTTGCCACACCACCCAACAGTTGTGATGAAGGTACACAGAGACAGTTGGTTGCACCATTGCAAGCTGGTTGGTTTCAGTGGTGCAGTGAGGTCATTTCCGACTCTGGAATTAATGGCCTTATGGGGGAGGCCCTCGTTCAATGGTAATATGTGGATTACTTCACTTCAGAATGTGGTGAACTAATCCTGCTGCGTTTGGGGGGCCTTCCTGCTCATTCTGCTGAGTGGGGCCCTGGACATCTGCCTCAGAGTCCTCCGGCCCAATGGCAACATTAGTTGGTTTGGCTTTTGGGCAGATGGCCTGCTTCCTTTTTCAAGAATGGAAGCAATATGTGTAAAAGGAAGCATCTAGCATTAGTTTTCCTTACCTCAATTACAGACAAATTACAGGCTGGCCTTCTTGAGTGAAACAGGGTTTTTCTTTAAAAGGCTGGTATACCGGGGGAGCACCCCTCTGAAATTAGTCTGGCACTTCTACAAATGGAAGATGCTTAAGGAACTCCTTTGACCAGTCACAGGGCCAGCAGGCGCATTGCAATAAGCCTGGCACATTGTCAACATGCCTGGCTGAAGGCTGGCAGAAGGAGCAGTGGGGAGGGCCCCCCTACCCAATACAATCCCATGGGTGCAGCTGCGCATGCCAGAAAGTGTGGATTGTGCCATATGCTTCATTAGGAGAATGGGAATATATCTTAAAGCAAAACAATTTCCTGGCATTACATTTGGTCCACAGAATGCATTCCAGGAGCTAATAAAAGGAGCCCGCTTCTCATGAAAAGCTGCCGTCTTCTTGTCTCCCTTCTCAAGCATGATTCTCAGTGACGTAACTACAGTTTCCTCGTAACTTAAACATTCTTTCTTGTGTGCTAAGATTTTGATTTTGGTTCCAGTAGCGAACATTTTAAAGCGCTGAGCTTCAATGCCTGTTCTATTTTGGAAGGCTCTTAGTACGTGGGGAACACAAAGCTGGCAATGCACCCCGGAGAGCTCAATGTGAAACTTAGGGATGGAAGGATTGGCCAATTTTCATTCTGTCTGTTTCTTATTTTTCCACTCTTAAATTCAGCTCTCCACATTTCTGTAGCAATTTGCTATTTTAAAAAAAATCCTGTTGAAAGTTCTTTAGCGCTTTACTATAAATATAATGTAATTTCTTGTAATTTTGGCAAGCAATTTCTCCTAATGTAATGCATTTTTGTATGTTATTTTCACTAATATCTTCATTTTTAGGCACACTTTCCCATAATATATGCATCTTTGTAAACATTCTTTGGTCGGAGAAGCGCACGGCACAATTCGGATAAGTGTAAATGTTGAAGGCTGACTGTGTTTTAGTTCTCATATTGTTTCAGAAAGTGTGAATTTGATAGATTTGGCTTTAAATGCAAACTAAATCAAATTTCTCCTCATCTCTAGGTTCTTCTGCTCCAGCATTCTGTCTCTCACTTTGGCTAGTAGCCAAGTACACTTTTGAAGCTCAACTACAGCATGGGATTGAGACTTCTTCCTTCTTCTGTTTGTCCTCAGCATCTGGTGATCAGAGCCAGCCCTTGCAACACTTTGGCTGTTATGGCTAATAGGCATTGATGAACTTAGTCACGCCTCCTAATAGCAAACGCTTGTGATGAGTATCAACAGGGCTGTAGACAAAACGGGATCACTGAAAAAGAAGGGGCAGTTATCAGTAAGCTTGTGGAACTCCAAGGTGTGCAGAAGTACAAAAACAGCTTTCAAAATGCCTAAAGGGCAGAGCTTGGAAAAGTTACTTTTTTTGAACTACAACTCCCATCAGCCCAATCCAGTGGCCATGCTGGCTGGGGCTGATGGGAATTGTAGTTTTAAAAAAGTAACTTTTCCAAGCTCTGCTAAAGGGTCAACCTTTCTGGCCCCAAAGACATTCAGTTGCCACAGAATGCAGAGAACCCTTCCCCAACATGGTGCTCTCTGGATGTTTTGGACTACAACTCCCATCAGTCTCAGTCAAAACATTTTGAGGGCACCAGGTTGGAGAAGGCTGCTGTAGAGTGACAGTTTAGAAAGAAAAAAATTGAAAGCCTGGGGGAGGGGGGAATTATGCACTCCTTTTAGGAAGGAGAATACACTGCAACATTTTGTCTCTGCTACTTCCAAATCTTTTGCTCTGATTGGTAAGCATTTGTATACCCACTCTATTTCCCTAGGAATAGATTTGGTTGCTATGTGACTCCAGACCAGAGAGAAGTGTCTACAGTTTTGGGTTGTCCATATTTGTTGTGTCCACACTTCTATATTTAAGTATGTATGGGCATGTGTCAGTCTCTGTGCATCCATGTTTGTACGTGTTGTATGTCGTGTTAGGTGATGTGAGTCTATGAAAGAGCATTCTTGTGCGTTTACACTTCGATATTTCTGTCACTGTGTCCACATAATCTTTGTCTAGTTGTGCAAGCCCCCATATGTGCACCCATGAATGTGAGTGTGTGTGTGTTCTCTTTTACGTTTATACCCCTTCCGGATCCCAGCCATTGGTTAGGAAAGCTTCCAGTTCTTCCCTGAGGCTATATTTTCATCTCACTTTTATTATATTTATCTTTGTTTTTTCTAGCGGCCGCAGAAGTTATTTTAAATTTTTTCAGGATATTAAATAAACGCTGTGGCTAGGGGGAGGGGCCCTACAAAGCCTGAATTCCTGACCCATCAGACAGAGAGCGAGAAGGAAAGGCCCGATAGGAGCCGTCGATTTAGATGGCGCCTTTGCCTTGAAGACATCAGAAGCACCACAGGCCTGGCGAGAGTTCTCTGGTGTCTGGACACAAACATAGGCAAAAGTCAGGCAGGCGGGAGGGAGGGGGAATGAAGAGAACATATGCCCTGCTGAGAGCTGATTATGGATGGAAGGCTTTGCCCTCTTTCCTAGTCAAATAATACCACTAGTTTGACCCCAAGCTAGTGCTAAACAATCCTAGTTATTTAGCATCACTAGTGTGCCAGGTAAGTACACAGAAATGATGCCCTCCCACTCCGGAGAGTTGTAATCCACGTTAGAAGAACTGGAAAGGAGGTCAAGGATAGTCAGCGGGGAGGAGTGGGGCAGGAAATGGTGCAGACAGCCTCCCTCCCATGTGACACAAAGTTTTCAGTAACTTGGAAGATCAGTAGCTGGACAGAAGCAACACCAGCGGCTCAGGGTCAGTCTAGATGCATGGCTGGCTACTGCCTGAAAGAGCAGCTGCTTGTCTAGCTCTCCCCACCCCGCACCCCCAAACCCTGGCATCTAGTAAATCTTACCTGTCTCCTGGGGTCACAATGTTCCATATTTCTCTGCTCCCAGCAGCAGCAGTCAATTGTGCACAGCAGAATGCTGTGTTGTTGTGCCACAGGTAAAGTTCTACTAGTTGTTATGAGAGGGGAGGCAGGAGCTAGAATGCATAACTGTGTCATTTTAATCAGCAGACAGAAGTGTCAGGTAATGTTTAGCAGGGCCAATAGAATGTCTCTAAAAGCGATGAGCCATCAGACTAGGTCTGTCTCTTGACCAAGATCATCCCTAAGTATGTGGGTGGTCTGGAAAAGTGTTTTTAAGTCTGCTTTTCCTTCCTTTTCAACCTAGATCTATCTCCCTTTCCTCCTTTTCAGGTCAATCTAGTGAAGATTAACGTTGCCCACTTTTGCTTTCAAAATTGCTTCTTGTATCTCATGTTGAGTGTTCTCCCCAGTGATGGGAATCAACAGTTTGGGGGGGGGGCAGAAACATTATTTAACAGAGTGTTTCTGAGCATGTACAGCCAAGTGGTTTGGTTTTTTAAAATGTGTGTCACATAAAAAACAGAACCATTTGCCTGTATGCAATGCACAACAACATTCTCCTCAATATCCACTTTGATATTTATTTCAGTAACAGAAACATTCCAAGTTGTCTACGTGTAGATGAAAATTGGTGTTATGAACTGCCAGCACTATGTGTGCAGAAGACATATCTTATGAAAAATTACCCCAGTCTCAAGTTGGTTTCCTTAAAAAAATAGTTTCAGGACTCAGTTGCATGTATTTATTTATCTTATTTCTTACATGAACTTACCATCCAGCTCTTCAGTTAAAACTTTGGGTGCGGTTTATAAGATTTCAAAGCTGTCAGGTAAAACAATCAAATCAGAACACTGTTACTAAGCACTTCAAAAATCTAAATGTTTCTGCTATTCCTTGGAAGTATCATTCTGACTCGTAACCTGTTGTGTGTCCATTTTAGATTATGTTGGTGCTGTGTTACAGTTGCCAACAAATCGATAAAAAAGTGATGTGGCTAGATTGTTTTTTGCCTTCTTTGGGCACATCCATTTAATACACATTTAAAGCAAATGACTTCCCCAAAGAATCCTGGGAACTGTAGTTTATTAAGGGTGCTGGAAATTAAAGCTCTGTGAGGGATAAAGTACAGTTCCCAGGATTCTTTGGGGGAAGCCATGTGCTTTAAATGTATGTTGTTTGTGTCAGTGTCAGAAAAGTTACTGTAAAACCTGGTGGGATCAGCTCAAGTGCATTTTTTTTAAAATTTCAAACAGATTTTGCAACTGATCAGTAGATCAATCCATTGCCCCTCCAGGGGCGGCCAATGGAAACACTTTGCTGTAGGCAACTAGTGTGCTCACAACCCTAGTCTCTACCCCTAGATTCACTCCAAAAAAATTATGTGAAAGGTTGCTGCCTTATCCCATCCCAGGCTCTTTTTATTTTGTTTTGTTTTAATTGACCTGCTAGATTTTTCAAATCTGTAACAGCTGTTTGTTCAGGATTTTTTTTAAAAAAAGTAGCAGTCTTGTCCATTAAAAAATATATCTTTCCCCATATGTTACATGGAAAGACCCTAATAGGGTCAGAGGTTGTTTCCTCACCCCCACCCTGATAATTTGACATCCAGTGGTGAAGGGGAATTCAGGCTGTCCTATCAGAAGAGACATGGGTTCAAGGTTCTTCGGCTCACACTAGAGATGGAAAGATCTGTCTGTCTCGGTTCTCTCATTTCCTCATTTTTGCAATGTTAAATTCAGTTCTCTACATTTCTACAGCGATTGCAAATTTTTTTTAAAAACCCTCATGAAAATTCTCCACCATTTTAGTGCAAATTTCTCCAAATAAACATTTTTGTAGGCAGTTTTGACAAAAGAACACATTTTTGCAAGCCATTTCTCATTTCATGCCTTTTTGCGTGTTGTTTTTATGTATTCATTTTTATGCATATTTCCCCTAATACGTGCATTTTTGTAAATGTGGTTTAGTTGACGAACTGCATCCCAAAATTCTAATACATGCGAATTTCAAAGGACGGCTGTGTTTCGGTTCTCGTATTGTTTCGGAAAGTGCAAATTTGATAAATTCTGCTTGAAATGTGAACTGAATTGAAATTCTCACCCATCCCTCCTTCACCCATTGGTTCTTCTGCCTCCGCTAGTAAACTATACAACTAAAGGAAGAAAGCCACCAGTCATGTGCCACTGCAGAAAATGAGTGAAATAATAAATAAATAAATAAATAAATAAATAAGAGTTGAGTGATCACGGGCAGTGATCTGTATAAGTACTGTATGTGCAGTTCTGAGAAACTGAAGGAAGTTTGGGATAGATTCCAACGCCATGAACAAAAGCTACAAGTAGGGATGTGTGTGAATCAGATTGCAAGGCTGTAGACACTTTCCTGGGAGTGACTCTTACTGAAGTCAATGGGACGTGTCTGAGTAGACATACATGTAACAACACTCTCACGCTGTTTCTGGTCCATATCACTTTTGCATGCTTTCACCATGTCTGTTCCATCTTGTTTCTGTATTTGTCTTCATTTTTTTTTTACAAATTGCATGAAAAAATGCATTTAAAAACATATTTTTCACATTTTCTTTCAAAACCTGCAATTCTAAATATATTTTCTCTCAAAATATGCATTGCTAAACATATTTGATTAGGGATGAGTAGATTAACCCATTTCCAGACCATGTCATTTTCACTTGCATCCATTTCTAACTCTGTTCTGTCCCATTTTCATAATGTGCTGGTTGCTTTAAAAACAAATCCACACAAACATTTGGGATTAAATACATACAGTGTTATGACATGGCCTGATGGCTATCTTTTTTTAAAAAAACACTGACAGGTAATAGTCACTCCAAACAAGAAGGCCAACTGTCACCAAAGCCACATGCGCGCACACACACACCATGGCACCACAAATGTATCTGGAAGTGATAATGTGTCACTGCTCCCAGGGACTTTATATATAGAGAAAAGGTGGCTCCCATCTTTTCCCCATATATAATCCCTGGGAGCGATGGCACATCTTCACATCCTGTCACTCGCAGGGACATTCGCTACAACATCTGAATGTGTGTGCAGCAGTTACAGTGGCAACCAGGGTTTCTAGCCATTTGGAGGAGCCATTATCTGTAAAAAAATTAATGGGCATTGACGAAGGCAGGAACTTTTTGAAAATGACAGTCCTCAGGACCATCTTGCAACAGTGTAAATTTTCAAAGGTTGCATCATAAAATTTGGAGAAGTACCAAATCCAAAGGATAGCTGCCTTCCAATCTACATATTAGTATGGGAGGTGCTGAGCTGGTCAGTTCACTTTGAAGCATGGACTAATCAAATTCCTCAACCTTCCCTAATTTGGATACTGCTGAGAACTGTTTTGCAACATTAAGAAGACTCTGTGGATAACTAAAATTCTGATCTGCACATTGATCCGAGGGGCGTAGATCAGGTCAGTTCATAACAGGATTCACAAAGATTAAATTTCTCAAGCATCCCTGGCTTAAACAATCATGGTTAAATGTGCTTCCCTTTCCAAAGCAAGTGGAACCTGGTAGCACAGGCAGCGAGATAATATTCTCTTTCTGTCACCAACTCTTCCTCCTCATTTCTGAGACGAGTTATTTATTTTGCAAGCTGAAATGTATTTGTCTGTTTTAATATAATTACATAGTAACTGAGTATAACCTATTAAACATATAATTAATTATTGTCAATGAAATTTTAGATTTTTTTTCTTTTGTTTCCTTTAGTAAAATGTGTTAAATCCAGGGATGAGGGAGCCATATTTAATAGTTTTATCGTCATTCCAATAACACAGCAGAATGAAGATAGTCTTAACAAAAAACAAGCAAATCAGTGTGCTCTTAATTCTCAGCCACACTGATTAAAATTGGCCCACAATGGCTAATCAACTAAAGCTTTACTTGATTCAATTAGTTAAAGCTTACAGCCCTTATATATATATATAAATGAATTAATCTCCCAGGCAAAGACATAGATTGAAAACACACACACATTTCTCAAAGATAGATGGCAATGTTACTTCCTCATCAGCCCGCCCCCCAACACACACATATTTCTCTGCCAAGTTACCACAAAAAGCCAAGAAATGAACTAAGATGTATTCAAGAAAGTGAACCACTTCACAGGCAGCTTCTTGGATCCTGGGCTAAGGCCTCCCCTCTCCCCCAGGTGCCACCCACAACAGCCACTCAAGCAAGTGTGGTTAGTGGCAGAGTCTACACACCATCAAACACACCAAATGGTCCCATTAAGAGACGACCTCCCAGAAAGTTAATCATCAACCATCATCCACATAAATTGGGCAGGCAGCCTCGAGTTTTTCCCTCCTCCGCCCCCATGCCCTCTGCATAGGACAGCTCTTCGGAAGAGGCAAGGTTCCTCATGCTCAGAGAAAACTGAAGGGTGAACTAGAGATTAGGGATGGAATGATCTGTCCAATTCGGTTCTCTCAGTTTCTAATTGTTCTAATCTTAAATTCAGTTCTCCACATTTCATGGGTTTGTTTTTTTAAATCCCCATGAAAATTCTTCACCATGCAAATTTCTCCTAATACATTTTTGTACATAGTTTTGACTAATATACACATTTTTGCGAGCAATTTATCCTAATATAATGCATTTTTGTATGTTATTTTCACCAGTATATTCATTTTGTGCACTCTTCCCCTATTATATGCCTCTTTGTAAACAATGCTTGGACAACTGCATTACAAAATTCAAATGAGTGTGAATTTTAATGAATGGATGAGTTTCGGTTCTCATACTGTGCGAATTTGATAAATTTGACTTTAAATGTGAACTGAATAGAATTTCTCCCTCCCGCCATCCCTACTAGAGACAGAGGTTGAGAGCAGGGCTGGTTCTACCTACCTACCTTATGCGATCTGTGGCAGCATCGGCTCCCGACCCTGATGTGGATCATGGAGAGGGAGCTCCCAAACACCTCCACTACTGCTGCGCAGGCCATTGACTCCTGCATGCATGCTCCACTTACCTCTCCCTTGACGTAAATGCTGGCTGTGCTGCAGGTGCAAGCCTGCCATCAACCAAAATGGCAGCCAAGGCTTCCCTAAGGGGCTGATGCTTCCACCGCCATCTTGGTTGCTGGCAGGCATATGCATACAGCAAAAAAGCAGGAGGGGAAGCACCCAAAAACGCTCCAGCCAGAGAAAGGGGGACCCTCAAGGGACGAAACCAGCAAACAGCAGAGAGTAAAAAATGATAAATGTTTATTGCAGCCCAACGCATTTTGTATGTTGGTACAACCCTATGTCAAGGGCAATCTTGTGCAAATTTATTTA
The DNA here is from genome assembly GCF_030035675.1 of Rhineura floridana. Lineage (NCBI taxonomy): Eukaryota > Metazoa > Chordata > Lepidosauria > Squamata > Rhineuridae > Rhineura > Rhineura floridana. Next base: position 23,800,313 of record NC_084482.1, read on the forward strand.
TTTATTTATTTAATTAATTTAATTTATATACCGCCCTAAGCCCGAAGGCTCTCTGGGCGGTGTACAAAAAGATAAAAAACAAGCAATGTATAAATACAATAAATACAATAAATCAAGAAAACAAAACAAACAAACAATAAAAGAACCGAACAACATCCAAAATACAAATAATGATGAAAATGCTATTAAAACACACTTTAAAATGCCTGGGAGTATAAAAAGGTTTTCACCTGGTGCCGAGAAGATAGTAGCGTCGGCGCCAGGTGCACCTCATCGGGGAGGCTGTTCCACAGTTCGGGGGCCACCACAGAAAAGGCCCTGGTTCTAGTCACCACCCTCCGAGCTTCTCGATGGGATGGCACTCAGAGGCCTTAGATGTTGAGCGTAGTGTCCGGGTAGGTTCATATTGGGAGAGGCAGTCCACCAGGTATTGCGGTCCCATGCCGTGTAGGGCTTTATAGGTCAAAACCAGCACTTTGAATCTAGCCCGGAAACAAACAGGAAGCCAGTGCAGACGGGCCAGAACAGGTGTTATATGAGCGGACCTTCTGGTCCGCGTCAGCAATCTGGCCGCTGCATTCTGGACTAGTTGTAGTTTCCGAACAGTCTTCAAGGGCAGCCCAACGTAGAGCGCATTGCAGTAGTCCAGTCTAGAAGTTACCAGAGCATGAACAACTGAGGCGAGGTCATCACTGTCCAGATAGGGACGTAGCTGGGCTACCAGGCGAAGATGGTAGAAAGCATTCCGTGCCACCGAGGCCACCTGGGCCTCAAGTGACAAGGAAGGATCAAAAAGAACCCCCAAGCTACGCACCAGTTCCTTCAAGGGGAGTGTAACCCCATCAAGAACAGGATGAACATCCTCCATCTGGGGAGAGAAGGCACTCACCAACAGCGTCTCAGTCTTGTCTGGATTGAGCTTCAGTCTGTTAGCTCCCATCCAGTCCATTATCGCGGCCAGGCAGCGGTTTAGCACGTTAACAGCCTCACCTGAAGAGGATGAAAAGGAGAAATAGAGCTGCGTGTCATCAGCGTACTGATGGCAACGCACCCTAAAACTCCTGATGACCACACCCAGCGGCTTCATGTAGATGTTGAAAAGCATGGGGGACAGTACCGATCGCTGCGGGACTCCACAATGGAGAGTCCAGGGCATCGAGCAATGTTCCCCAAGCACTACCTTCTGGTGGCGACCCACCAAGTAGGAGCGGAGCCACTGCCAAGCAGTACCCCCAACTCCCAACTCCGTGAGTCTTCCCAGAAGGATACCATGGTCGATGGTATCAAAAGCAGCTGAGAGATCAAGGAGAATCAACAGAGTCACACTCCCCCTGTCCCTCTCCCGACAAAGGTCATCATACAGGGCGACCAAGGCTGTTTCCACTGGTATCCCATCAATGTAACAAATCAAATCAATGTTTGCTGGCAGCTTGAGGGTCCCCATCTCTCTGGCCGAGGCATATGCAAACAGCGTTCACGGCAACGGAAGAGGTAGGTGGGGCATGCATCCGGGGTTATTGAAGCCCTCGCGGTCTGTATGAAGTGTGTGTGGGAGCTCCCTCTCTGCAATCTGCATCAGGATCAGGAGTCGATGTTGCTGCAGATCGCAGAATGGGAGTGCCACCCTCCTACCCTAAGGAGGGGCCCTTTAGGGGCCCTTGGCCAGGGCTCGCCCTGTCTGCCGTCTGGCACTGGACCTGTTATTGTATGTGGACCTGTTATTGTATGCCACCATAAGAGTGAACTGAAAGGTGCCATAGAAACATTCTAAATAAATAAATAAATACATATGATTATATGAGATTGTAATTTATATTCAGTTGTGCTCCAAGTAGCTCAAGACAGACCCAAAACAACATTTTTTAGATAAGTTATCTCTCCCTCCTTGTAACATGCAGTATTATTCAGCCTGTGTCATCATTGTGACATCATCACATTGGGGTTTTCTCTGTGTTCCAGTCTGGCATCATGGGCTACTGCTGGGCACAGCTGGAGGAGCTTCCAGGGCGACTGTTTATTGGGCATCCATGCTGATGCATTTGAACAACACTTGTGCAAAACTTGTGCAAAGTTTACTGAGCACTCCTCTGGCAACGGGCACTAATTAAAAAGTGCATCACTCTTCAGCATCTTTGAGATTGGCTCTCTTTGTTTGTCCTTCATATGACATTGCCAGCATTTGGTTGCTGTCCTGCACTTTCCAGTGCAATGTTCCGTCACTTTTCTTACCAGGCTTTTTGCAGCTAGAAAAGTGATGGGGCATTTTGCACTAAAAAGTGTGGCACAACAACAACAAGGAAAGGGGGGAAAGTGTGGGATCACAACCACATTTTGTATGAATAAACAGCCCATCTGGAGACACCGTGGTTCAAGGCATAATGTTATAATTATGTTACCTTGCGAATAAAGAAGGGAAGAATGTGACATGGGGATGCCGGCATCCTTGGCATCCTTGAAGAATCCTCTCGCTAGGAATCTCCTCATGAGCATATGAGCATCATAACCATTTGCATGTGTCCCCCTGCAGCCTAGACAGCGTTGCAGTTGCTCCCACCCCCTCCCTCCTTCTCCCTCTTCTGTGTTTGTACTGGCAGAAAGAGATGCTGATGAATTGAAGGCCTCTTTTTTTCTTTTTTTATAATCTTTCAGAAACCAAAAAAGCCCCAAACTGAAACTCCCAGAGATCAAAGGGCTGGCTAAAGCCCAAGGCGCTGTGAAGAGTCGGCCTGCGGCAAGCTACGCTTGGCACAGCTCAGCCCCTATGGAGCCACCCAGCACCACAAGCTTGACTTTGGAGAAGCCCTTGAAAACCTTAGCCAAGGATTGAGAAGGGCCAGGGAGGGCATGCCACAGTGGCATTTCCAGAGATGTTGCACTCCGTCTACCAGGTATGTGGCAGGACATATCAGATCCCAGCATCTAACCTTTACAATTTATACAGTGTGTTAAGGTGTCCAAAGTACTTTAGGTACTCTATCTCATTTAATCTGCACAATAACCCTGAAAAGCAGGCCACCAGTAGTATTATGATATTGTAGATGGGAGTCTGAGAATCGGGCATTGCGATTTAGGCGACCTAATAAGGCCATAACAACAATCTCTTTTGTCTGTGTGGGAGGATTAAAAATGGGAGCTTTTTTAATCCATAACTATTAAATATAACTTTATCAAGGCCTTTGGAATTCCCGATGTGACACAAGGCATGCCACTTCACACAAATTACTCTGGGTCCTGCACTATCTCACGACATTCGCTGGCAGCTGGCAGGAGGACCCACTGCTGACACCTACTCTGGTTCCCCTTTTATCCCCCCTCTCCCGCTCCCGATGTTCTGATCAGTGCTGGAAGGCAGATCTAGTAAGATCTAGTAAGAATAACAGGGTTGCACTCCCCCTGTCCTTCTACCAATAAAGGTCATCCATTAGAGTGACCAGGGCTGATTCATTCCCATTACCAGGCCTGAACCCAGACTGGAATGGATCGAGATGATATCCTGTTACACTATAGCCCCTCCCAACAGCAGAAATATGGTCGTATTGGGGAAGCCTTACATAATAATTAATAAAGTGGAATGATGTGCTGATGATCCAGTATAAATCTTCTACTAATGCATTAATATTGTGTCAAGAACATGTTGTAGAATACATCCACAAAACAACAACAATCTGGTGGGGTCTGTATAGAGTGAGCAGTCCACAGGACTGGTGACATAAACTGATCTCCAGAATCAGGAGGATTCTAGGCTTGTAGTGTTAAATGTCCCATCTCAAACTGCCCTCTTTTGACTACTGTACAGGGAGTAGTATATGGATGGGTAGGTAAGCTGTGGCTCTCCAGATGTTGTTGGACTCTAGATGTTTTGTTTTTAATATATTTTCAGTGCTTTATCATTTGTTTGCCATCCTGGGCTCCCTCTAGAAGGAAGGGTGGGATATAAATTTGACCATGGTATCCTTCTGGAGAGGCTTGAGGAATTGGGAGTTGGAGGCACTGCTTGGCAGTGGTTCCGCTCCTACTTGGCGGGTCGTCTCCAGAAGATAGTGCTTGGGGAACATTGCTTGACACCGTGGGTTCTCCAATGTGGGCTCCCGCAGGGTTCGGTTCTGTCTCCCATGCTTTTTAACATTTATATGAAGCCACTGGGGGCGGTCATCAGGAGTTTTGGAGTGCGTTGTCATCAGTATGCTGATGACACGCAGCTCTACTTCTCCTTTACATCTTCTTCAGGTGAGGCAGTCGACGTGCTAAACCGTTGCCTGGCTGCGACAGTGGACTGGATGAGAACTAACAAACTGAGACTCAATCCTGACAAGACTGAGATGCTGTTGGTGGATGGTTTCTCTGATCGGATGGTGGATATATACCCTGTCCTGGATGGGGTTACACTCCCCCTAAAGGAACAGGTGCGTAGTCTGGGAGTCATCTTAGACTCTTCCCTCACACTTGAGGCTCATGTAGCCTCGGTGGCCCGGAATGCGTTCTACCAACTTCGGTTGGTAGCCCAGCTACGTCCCTATCTGAGTAAAGAGGACCTCTCATCAGTGGTACATGCTATGGTAACCTCGCGTCTGGACTACTGCAATGCGCTTTACGTAGGGCTACCTTTGAAGACGATTCGGAAGCTACAGCTAGTGCAAAATGCGGCAGCCAGACTGCTAACAAGAACTAAGCGGTCTGAGCATATAACACCTGTGCTAGCCCGTTTGCACTGGCTTCCAATATGCTTCCGGGCCAGATTCAAAGTGTTGGTACTTACCTATAAAGCCTTATACGGCGCGGGACCACGATATCTGTCGGAACGCCTCTCCCGATATGAACCGGCCCGTACACTACGGTCTACTACGAAGGCCCTCCTCCGGGTTCCGACTCATAGGGAAGCCCGGAGAGTGGTGACAAGATCTAGGGCCTTCTCAGTGGTGGCCCCCGAACTATGGAATGGTCTTCCCGAGGAGGTGCGCCTGGCGCCGACACTATCATCCTTTCGGCGCCAGGTTAAAACCTTTCTCTTCTCTGAGGCATTTTAATTCCTGTTAATTGTAAATTATTATATTTTGATTTTAGACTGTACAGTTTTGTGTACAGTTTTGTGTTATTTTTATTGTATTTTTAATGTTCACCGCCCAGAGAGCTGTTGCTAGTCGGGCGGTATATAAGCTTAATTAAATAAAATAAAATAAATAAAATAAATAAATCATCATCATCATCTCCCATCAGCCCCAGCCAGTATGACCAACAGACATGTCCCATCAGCAACATCTGGAGGTCCACAGGCTTCCCATTCCTGGAGTAGGGAGTTGGTTCTTGATCTGAAGTGCTCCTAGTTTGCTCCTCATGGCGCCTGACAGAAGTATTGAAGCTAGAGCATGGGACTGTATTGAACCATAACAATTACCTTGCCCTCGTCTCCAGCAGTGGCCGGATAGATTGCTCCGGGAAGCTTACAAGTTAGGACATGATGGCGGGGAGCATCCCTTCTTATTCCCAGCACCTTGCACCCATGGGTAACACTGTTTCTTAACATGGCAATTTGGGTTGTAACTTTCATGGTCAGTTTAACAGTTGTTGATAGAACTATCCTGAAGGAATTTGTCAAAAAGTTTGTTAAAGATGTCAACAATTGGCTGTCATCACATAAGAACATAAGATCCCTGCTGAATCAGATATCATGGGCTTGTCCGTATTGAGCATTATCCACATTTTCCTCATTCAAATTAGACCAGAATAATCTATATCCTCATATATTTGAATCTGTACATGAGGAACCACTTTCAGGTTTTCTCATTCATATCAGTAGGTGTTCCCTTTTGTGTTTGACCCCGTGGTCTAATTTGATGATCCTGTTATGCAATTAAGCACACGGATAGCTGCATCTGTGCACCTTGGTTTATTTATTTTTTATTCCCACTCAAGAAGTGTGCAAAAGCACATAGGCAATTATAAATTTGCTTGTGCAGTTTTCTGGTTTTGTGCAAATCTGAGGGATCAAAAGAAGAAATCCGCCATTTGGAAGCTCACCAGAAATAGTTACGAGTCCAGCTGCTAAAGAAATGAAAGCATTGAGGGAACAGCGGGTGTGAAGAGGAGCAGCAGAAAGTGACAATTGATCCACGCACCCACCCACCCCTAAACACTGAAGCAAAGTCTGTGACCCTAAATGGAGCAGTTTCGAGCCCAATTTCCCCCAACTTATCAGATAAACCTGAATTAATGGGGAAAACATTGAGATTGGTGTGGCTTGAGGGTAACTTCATGTGGACTACACAAATTAGCTGGGAATGCAAACAGCTGCCAAACACACATGCTGGACCACCATCTGTCGGGAATGCTTTGATTTGGATTCCTGCATTGAGCAGGGGGTTGGACTTGATGGCCTTATAGGCCCCTTCCAAGTCTACTATTCTATGACACTGTAAACTCTGGTATGGATAAGCCCCTAGTCCAGCATCCTGTTCTCACAGGTGGCCAGCCAGATGCCTATGAGAAGGCCACAAGCAGGACATGAGCGCAACAGCCCTCTCCCCACTTGTGATTCCCAGCTACTTGTATTCAGAGGCATGCTACACTTTGTGGCAACAGACTTATTAAGAAGGAAATTGAAAACAGCAGGACTTACTTCCAAGTAGACTCATGTAGAATTGCACTGTTAATTAGGGTTGTCAGGTTCAGGACTTGAGACTGATCCTGTATCTTTAGGAGAAGAGAAAGTCAGCCAAGTGCAGGTGTTCTTGCAACCCTGTAATGAGAAAAACCACAAGGTGGAATTCTCCTTTCCTCCTGCAGGTCTTTTAAAGATGCAGAAGACCTCTTGGAGGCTGGGCTTGGCAACCAAGAGGTCTTCTGTATCTTTACAAGTTGTGCAGGGGGAAGGGAGAATTCCACCTTATGGTTTTTCCCATTACAGTGTTGCAAGAACACCTGCATTTGGCTGACTTTCTCTTCTCCTAAAGATACAGGATCAGTCTCAGGACCTGAGCCTAGCAATCCTACTGCTCATTCCACATTAGTGAGAGTGAAAGGTGAGAGTCCATTCTAATGGTGTATATGAGTAGGAATGGGATGTATGGATGTGTTTTTAAAAGGGCTATGATGATGGTCTTCCCCAGCAAAATACTTCTCCATAGACAGCAGTGCTAACTGTGCTTTTTTTTGGAACTGTATTCTGAATGCATTTCTGTCAGAAGTGTAACTCAGATTTTGTAAGCGTATGGGCAGGATCTCCAGGATGTGGCGTGGCAATCAAATTATACGAGGAAAGGCCAAATAAACTGGGTATGTTTGTCCTAACAAAAATGTTTGTTCATTTCACTTATTATTAACTCTATTTATAGCCTGCCTGTCTCCATAAAATGGGCACAAGATGAAGTTATACCATATAAGACAATCAAGAGCAAAACAATAAAATATCCACTAAAATAATGCAATCAACAATCTTAAAAACAAACAGAAAAGCATAAGCAGCAGCAAGTTAAAAAAATCAAATTCCTATAATATCTTGAAGGAAACAGTTGCACAACTGAGAGGTGAAGATTATTTTTTTTTGCTGTAGAATTGTGATCCTTCCCTCTTTTTTGGCAAAACACTTGCCTGGAAAACATGAGTTCCTGTGCTCTGTGTGTGGTGTTATCCTTCCTTCAAGTGTCACACAACAACACTTTAAAGCAGGGATGGGGGAATCTGTTTCCTTCCATGTGTTATTGCCGGAATCCACCTCCCACTGGATCCAGCCAGCATGGCCAATGGTCAGGGATACCAGGAGTTTCTGGTCCAGCAACATCTTGAGGGCCACAGCTTCCCCATCCATGCTTTAAGGGGTAGTGAAGGTTTTCATCCCTGTCGGAGCATCCCTACAACGTGCCTCCTTTTCACAAAACATTCTGTGGAAACAAGCTCCCCTCCATTTCAGTCCAGACCTAGTAGATACATAGAGCAAACATTAGGTGTATGTGTGGTGGTAGTGGGGACATATCCAGTTGAATGGAATTGGAAGCTGCTTAGGGAGGTTGTGTTCCTTCCTTCCTTTCCTTGAAGGTTTGAGCTGGGGGCAGAGTATTGGACAGGCATCTGTCAGGGACGCTTTAGATATAGGATATCCTGTCTTAAGGCAGTGGGTTGGACTACTACATGATGTACTCATTTCCTTCCAGCTCAAGGCTTCAGTGGGGTTAGAGGCAAGGGCTGCACGTGGCCATGTGTGTTTGCATAAGGCAAAGGGAGAACAGATGTGCTCCCAGCTGTGCCTGGCTACTGTACACTGACGGTGTGTGGTCCATGCAGAGGTCGTTCTGGTGAATGCTTTGAAGGCTGCTGGAACCGCCATGGGAGACTTCATCCCAGACGGAAACTGGGTGGCCCCCTGGTGTTTACAAGCAACAGTGCTTAAACCCAATGCATTCTTTTTAGAGGTGCAGGGAAAGTATTTTATCAACCACAGACTCAGTGATGCAGTTAGGTAATTTTAGAATCTAGGCATAAACGTCTTATCCCCCCCTTCTTTATATAGCAATGTGTATATTACTTCACTCAGTTCAAACTGTAGTAAGAGACCTGCTGCATCTGGGGGCCCTCCTGCTCATACTGCTGAAGGAGACCCCGGACCTACCCTGATGGCACCCTGAAGGAGACCCCAAAGTCCTACCCTGATGGCACCACTGAAGATTTTTTTCAATTGTTCTGTTCAATTGTTACAGTTTTATTTTTTTAAAAACAAACTGTTTCTGCTTTTGTACCTTTAACTCCATTACATTCCAAAGCATCTTCCATTGATGAAATGGGTATCAGTGTGTGATAGGATTGTTGTTGTTTTTAATTGTGCCTCTTCCTATTTCAAGGATGAGGAACCTTTTTGCAGAATGAGGGCCACATTCCCTCATGGGCAACATTCCAGGGCTATATGCGGGGGGGGGGGCAGAGGCAAATGGGCAGAGCAAATGGTGTGATTCTTACCTTTGTAGAGTTGGCTACATTCCAGCCATTCAAAAGCCAGAGATTTCTGCACAGAAACACACATTTCACCATCCAGGCAAGCAAAAGGCATTTTGACAGTTTAAGGACACATTCCAGCCAGACAAAAGCACTCGAGGAGGGCCAGACAGAATGGCCTGAAGGGCCACATGTGGCCCCAGGGACTGAGATTCCCATCCCAACCCCATTCTATGCTTTAAGTTAAAGGCAGCCTGTTGTGCAGAAACTGAGCAGGCAAAGCTTTCTTGGCATAGCAATGGAAAAGACTAAGTGTCTACACATCAGGCTACACATAGATAAAGCCTTTCACTGAAAGGCAAAGGAGAAGGGACAGTATAAATAAAAAGTTGGCAATGCTGTCACTGATGCAAGCACTGTTTTCCCACATTTTGTCCCAGGGACCTGGGAAGTGTTTAGGGCACTTTGAATGACGGGTGTATTAAATGACAGAAGGATCTGAAGCCTTGAATAAACATGTCATGGTTGGTTGGTTGGTTGGTTTTTGTCTACCGCTTTGCTCAATTATTACACTGGCATGTGGCAAGAGCACTGTGACTACAGCATAGGTGTGAGCTGCCAAAAACGTAGATAGTCGTTCCAGGATGTGGGCCAGGGCCAGGGTAGCTCAGAGTAAATGCTGAAGCTGTGGTCTTCATCTTTTCCATATGCTGCACCTACATTTAATCCTAGCCTGCAACCTGTGACCCCACTTTAATTTTTAAAACATTATTTAACATAATTGTCACCCTTACTTTTTCTAGCTAAATCTGCCCTTCTCATTCTTTCTCATTTGTCGCCATCCATTTTTCTCTATCTCTCTTTAAAAGATGGTTGCAGTACTACCGATACAGCCCACCTTAAGTACGGTTGCAGCCATCAAGTTGGAGACCAAAGGACTGAAGGTAACATTTTGATTAAGCAGAACTTAGGCTGCAGTCCTATAAATACTTCCCTGGAAATAAGTCCCACTGAACTCTGACTGAGCAGGCAGTGATAGAATTGTGCTGTGAAACATGTATACCGTACATTTTTTTCCTACTGTCAGTACGTGGAGTATTTACAATTCTTTGTTTTGCCACATGGGGGCATATTTATGCAATCAAGAACAGTGGAAATATTGCAGATTTCCCCTGATACAACAGTTTAAACCGCACCGCTACAACTGTGCCTTGACTATATCTAAATTGACCTTTCTTCCATGACTTCTTCACTATGCCAAGAAAAGCCTAATCGTCTCCTTTATTGCTGTATGTTATACTAACTGTAGAGTACAAAGTTACAAAATGTTAGTATGATAACTCAGAATTTTGATATACCTGCTAAATAACAAACAAATCTGGAAGCCCACAAAATTTAGCGTACAGGGGATCAACAAGTGAAATCACTTGCTAGTAGATGCAGGACAGACAAAATAAAGCATTTCACACAACACATAATTGTGTAATTTGCTGGCTTACACTACAGTTCTATGCGTATTGAGAAATAAATCATAGAATCATAGAGCTGGATGGTACCTCAAAGGTCGTCTAGTCCTATCCCCTGCTCAAGCAGGAAATCCACTGCTACAGCATCCCTGACAGGCAGTCATCAAGCCTCTGCCTTAAAACCTCTAATAAAGGAAAGGCCATCATTTTCCAAGGCAGTTTATTCTTTACTGGAGTTGTTTGACTTACTCCCTGGTAAGTTGGTATAGGACTGCAAGCTTAGAAGGATTCAGTAGGGGACCAGACAAGTTCATGAAAGCGTATTAGTGGCTGTTAGCAATAGATGTTCTGCGGAGTCTTCATGTTCAGAGACTAAATACCAGGCAGCTGCTGGGAGCAACAACAGGAGAGGGCTATTGTCTTAATTTATATTATTTATGTATTTATTTAAAGCATTTTTAAAAATCCTTCTCTTCATCCTAAAAAGGGAGCCACTTTCAAATATCAATGATAAGACAACCCCTGCCCGCCCTTTTGGGCTTATCCACACGGGAGCATTTCTTTGTAGCAAACTCACAGATTTTACCGTTGTCATAGATTTGCACCATCCACACTTCATGCTCAATGGTAGCTGCAAATCTGTTGTTTTCCACTGACACAAGTAGGTGTTCCTCTGGGAAGGACTGGTGTTGCTGTTTCCTTGTGTCCCCGCCCTCTAATTTTACATTTTTACTCCCTCCAGTTGCTCAGTTACTGGGCATGTGCCAATATTTTTTACCTACACAGTATTTCCACTCCCTCCTGTCCCCACCACGTCCTGAAGTTTAGCAGCTGAAATGAAGTAGAGTCATCTGTCCCTCCTCTTTTTCCTTTTCCCAGCTTGCCATCACAGTTCTTTCAGTTGTGCAAGCAGCCCTCCCTCCCCTGTTTACACTAGTCTATTAGGAGGAATGTATTTTGGGGGTTGATGAGAAGTAACATAAGAACATAAGAAGAGCCTGCTGGATCAGGCCAGTGGCCTATCTAGTCCAGCATCCTGTTCTCACAGTGGCCAACCAGGTGCCTGGGGGAAGCCCGCAAGCAGGACCCGAGTGCAAGAACACTCTCCCCTCCTGAGGCTTCCGGCAACTGGTTTTCAGAAGCATGCTGCCTCTGACTAGGGTGGCAGAGCACAGCCATCATGGCTAGTAGCCATTGATAGCCCTGTCCTCCATGAATTCTAATCTTCTTTTAAAGCCGTCCAAGCTGGTGGCCATTACTGCATCTTGTGGGAGCAAATTCCATAGTTTAACTATGCGCTGAGTAAAGAAGTGCTTCCTTTTGTCTGTCCTGAATCTTCCAACATTCAGCTTCTTTGAATGTCCACGAGTTCTAGTATTATGAGAGAGGGAGAAGAACTTTTCTCTATCCACTTTCTCAATGCCATGCATAATTTTATACACTTCTATCATGTCTCCTCTGACCCGCCTTTTCTCTAAACTAAAAAGCCCCAAATGCTGCAACCTTTCCTCGTAAGGGAGTCGCTCCATCCCCTTGATCATTCTGGTTGCCCTCTTCTGAACCTTTTCCAACTCTATAATGTCCTTTTTGAGATGAGGTGACCAGAACTGTACACAGTATTCCAAATGCGGCCGCACCATAGATTTATACAACGGCATTATGATATCGGCTGTTTTATTTTCAATACCTTTCCTAATTATCGCTAGCATGGAATTTGCCTTTTTCACAGCTGCCGCACACTGGGTCGACATTTTCATCGTGCTGTCCACTACAACCCCGAGGTCTCTCTCCTGGTCGGTCACCGCCAGTTCAGACCCCATGAGCGTATATGTGAAATTAAGTTTTTTTGCTCCAATATGCATAATTTTACACTTGTTTATACTGAATTGCATTTGCCATTTTTCTGCCCATTCACTCAGTTTGGAGAGGTCTTTTTGGAGCTCTTCGCAATCCCTTTTTGTTTTAACAACCCTGAACAATTTAGTGTCATCAGCAAACTTGGCCACTTCACTGCTCACTCCTAATTCTAGGTCATTAATGAACAAGTTGAAAAGTACAGGTCCCAATACCGATCCTTGAGGGACTCCACTTTCTACAGCCCTCCATTGGGAGAACTGTCCGTTGATTCCTACTCTCTGCTTTCTGCTTCTTAACCAATTTCTTATCCACAAGAGGACCTCTCCTCTTATTCCATGACTGCTAAGCTTCCTCAGAAGCCTTTGGTGAGGTACCTTGTCAAACGCTTTTTGAAAGTCTAAGTACACAATGTCCACTGGATCACCTCTATCTATATGCAATTTCACCTTTGAGTTCTTTGAGAACTCTCGGGTGGATGCCATCCGGGCCCGGTGATTTGTCAGTTTTTATATTGTCCATTAAGCTTAGAAGTTCCTCTCTCGTTACCACTATTTGTCTCAGTTCCTCAGAATCCCTTCCTGCAAATGTTAGTTCAGGTTCAGGGATCTGCCCTATATCTTCCACTGTGAAGACAGATGCAAAGAATTCATTTAGCTTCTCTGCAATCTCCTTATCGTTCTTTAGTACACCTTTGACTCCCTTATCATCCAAGGGTCCAATTGTCTCCCTAGATGATCTCCTGCTTTGAATGTATTTATAGAATTTTTTGTTGTTGGTTTTTATGTTCTTAGCAATGTGCTCCTCAAATTCTTTTTTAGCATCCCTTATTGTCTTCTTGCATTTCTTTTGCCAGAGTTTGTGTTCTTTTTTATTTTCTTCATTTGGACAAGACTTCCATTTTTTGAAGGAAGACTTTTTGCCTCTAAGAGCTTCCTTGACTTTGCTCGTTAACCATGCTGGCATCTTCTTGGCCCTGGCGGTACCTTTTCTGATCTGCGGTATGCAGTTGAGCTTCTAATATAGTGTTTTTAAACAACTTCCAAGCATTTTCGAGTGATGTGACCCTCTGGACTTTGTTTTTCAGCTTTCTTTTTACCAATCCCCTCATTTTTGTGAAGTTTCCTCTTTTGAAGTCAAATGTGACCGTGTTGGATTTTCTTGGCAATTGGCCAGTTACATGTATGTTTAATTTAATAGCACTGTGGTCACTGCTCCCAATCGGTTCAACAACACTTACATCTTGCACCAGGTCCCGGTCCCTACTGAGGATTAAGTCCAGGGTTGCCGTCCCTCTGGTCGGTTCCATGACCAACTGGTCTAGGGAATAGTCATTTAGAATATCTAGAAACTTTGCTTCTTTGTCATGACTGGAACACATATGCAGCCAGTCTATGTCCAGGTAGTTGAAGTCACCCATTACTACCACATTTCCTAGTTTGGATGCTTCCTCAATTTCATATCTCATCTCAAGGTCTCCCTGAGCATTTTGATCAAGGGGACGATAGATCGTTCCCAGTATTAAGTCCCTCCTGGGGCATGGTATCACCACCCACAATGATTCTGTGGAGGAGTCTGCCTCTTTTGGGGTTTCGAGCTTGCTGGATTCAATGCCTTCTTTCACGTATAGAGCGACTCCGCCACCAATACGTCCTTCCCTGTCCTTCAGATATAGTTTATATCCAGGGATAACCATATCCCACTGGTTTTCTCCATTCCACCAGGTCTCCGTTATGCTCACTATATCAATGCTCTCCTCTAAGACCAAGCACTCCAGTTCTCCCATCTTGGTTCGCAGGCTCCTAGCATTAGCGTACAGGCACTTGTAAGCAGTGTCTCTCTTCAAGTGTCTTTGGCACTTGTGGTTAGGCCTGTGGTAATTTTGCTCTTCTGAATTTATATCCTGTGCCCCTGCTCTCACAATGCCTACTTCTAGGCCTACCCCTTTTAAAATTTCATCATTTCTTTGGTTTTTATCCCAGGGGGGAGGTTTATTCTGAACCGGACCTTTCTCAGCTCCTGTCGGGTTTCCCCCCTCAGTCAGTTTAAAAGCTGCTCTGCCACCTTTTTAATTTTAAGTGCCAGCAGTCTGGTTCCATTCTGGTTCAAGTGGAGCCCGTCCCTTTTGTACAGGCCCGGCTTGTCCCAAAATGTTCCCCAGTGCCTAACAAATCCAAACCCTTCCACCCGACACCATCGTCTCATCCACGCATTGAGACTGCGAAGCTGGGCCTGTCTGGCTGGTCCTGCGCGTGGAACCGGTAGCATTTCAGAGAAAGCCACCTTGGAGGTCCTGGCTTTCAGCATCCTACCTAGCAACCTAAATTTTGCTTCCAGGACCTCACGGCTGCATTTCCCCATGTCGTTGGTGCCAACGTGCACCACGACCACTGACTCCTTCCCAGCACTGTCTACCAAACTATCTAAACGACGGGCGATATCCGCAACCTTCGCACCAGGCAGGCAAAACACCTTGCGGTCTACACGCCCATCACACACCCCACTGTCTATGTTCCTAATGATCGAATCACCCACTACAAGGATCCCTCCACCCCCTGGAGATATATCCTCGGCACGAGAGGATAGCTGCTCATCCCCCAAGGAATGGGTCCCTTCTAAGGGATCGTTTCCCTCTTCCTCAGCTGGATGCTCTCCTTCCCCAAGACCATCGTTGTCCATGATAGCAGGAGAGCTATCATCGTTGGAGTGGGACACAGCTATAACGTCCCTGAAGGCCTCCTCCACACACCTCTCTGCCTCTCTCAGCTTTTCCAGGTCTGCCACCTTGGCCTCAAGGAAATGAAGTCGTTCCCGGAGAGCCAGGAGCTCATTGCACTGAGAGCATACCCACAACTTCTGTCCAACAGGCAGATAGTCATACATGCTGCAGGCGGTGCAAAACACTAGAAAGCCCCCACACCCCTGCTGGCTTCTTACCTGCATAGTTTTGTTTAAGGTTTATTACGTCAATGGGTTGGAGACTGCGGTTTAGTTGAGGTCAGGGAACAGACGGGCCCTAGCCTCCTCGCCCTGCTGCCAAACTCGCCCTGCTGCCAAACTCGCCCTGCTGCCAAACTCGCCCTGCTGCCAAACTCGCCCTGCTGCCAAACTCGCCCTGCTGCCAAACTCGCCCTGCTGCCAAACTCGCCCTGCTGCCAAACTCGCCCTGCTGCCAAACTCGCCCTGCTGCCAAACTCGCCCTGCTGCCAAACTCGCCTTGATGCTTCGTCAGCTGGGGCTCCCTCTAGCTTGTGGAGCAGGCTCCCTCGCTAGAGTGCTCTGACTTTATATGTGTGGCTGGTTCCTCCCAGCTACTGCTGCCAGCCAATGATGTGTTACTTGAGGCTGATGGCCATCAGCTGGGGCTTAACTCTTTAGTATTCTCTCAGGCTTCCTTCCTGAGCGAGGGGCGGGGCTGTTTAAGCTTTTGGCTGCTTTTAATCTCAGCAAGGGGCTGCGCCTTCCAGGCAAGTCTTTTGTGTTTGTTGTTTTCCCACCTAGAACAGCCTGACCTTTCTTTAACCTAGGGAAACAGAGCTTGTGGTTGTGTTTCAGGAAGGCTGAAGCTGCCCTTTTTAGCAAGGACTGAGCTGACTCTCTCCCTGTATGTATCGGTGGAGTTTCCTTTTCCCCCTTCTCTCCGACTGGAATTTAGCCTTGTTTACAGTGTCCCCTGAAGCTTTCCTGCTAGGGTAGTGTTGAAAACTAGCTTTCTATAGGCTTCCTTCTTCTAGGATCTGTCTCCTAAGATATAGGTTCTTTCAGGATTTGGCTCCTAGCTCAGGGTGACCTTGGGCTGCCCTTATTAGTTATTGCTCTGAGCTGTTTTACTTCAATTCAATAATGGAATAAATGGGAGCTACTTACCCTCTTTTTGCTCTGCAAAAAGTGAGGTCACCAGCCACCGCCTCTTCTTCCTGGTACTCCTCTCCTTTTTTACGTTTAGTTTTTACGTGTGGCTCCCTGGTGGTCGTTAATAATCCAATTCTTTTTCCCTTTGCTATCTTAGCATTTTTCCAATCTCCATATACTGTATATATATATATTGCTTTGCAGAGAATTATCGATAATATAATCAATATTTATTAATGAGTCTCCACTGGTACAGATGGTTATTCTCAACTCTGTGATGATAGAAAATACATCAATAAAAGTATCAATCACATAAATGATTTCAAAGCTAAAATATAAAAAGAAATTGGGTAGGGGATCAGAAACCAGGCACGGAGAGATGTTACTTCAAAATTTCCTCCAGAAAGATATAGAATATGAGGAAAAAAATTATAAAATTTGATGGCAATTCCAATTAGATTACTGTGGAAACAGAGCCCATCTTCATTCTGTTACAAGGAGTGAAGGAAGTATACTCGGGAAGGAAGAGAGGAAAGGAGGGATGGCTGCAGCAAACTGTGAAGCGAGGAGGACAGAGCAGTCAGAAGTAGCTTGATAAACCACTGGAAACAAAATGGAATCCATGGGAGAGTTAGTGGGCAGAGAAAGGGGAGTAGCAAAAAGTGACAATTCACCCGTGCACTAAAAAGCATTGAAGCAAATCGTCTGCAAAGACGCGTGGAGCAGAATGCAACCATATTGGTCTGAACTTTTCGTATTATCAGCGGATTGTGTTAGTATAGATTTACAGGGGGGAAACTGCATGATAGCTTCCGTTTGCCAGTAATGTCATGTGAACGATACAAATTAAAAGGAGATGTAAGTTGTACCAAACACACAGTAAACCATCATGTAGATGACCCCTTACAATCTAAAAGACAAGACACAAACGGAAAAGGGTTTAGGAGATAGGGGAAAGAAAGCAAACTCTGGCATTAGTTATAGGAATGACTAAATGGAATGGAAGGATTTTAAGGAGAGGGGGAAACCAAAAGTTGCTAGCCTTTCAGTAAGGCAGATGGAGAGCCCCTGCAGTCCCATCTCTCTTCCTGTCCTATAGATTGATAGAATGGCTGCTGCAGATGCCATGCTTGTGGGCTTCCTAGAAGCATCTGGCTGGCCAGTGAGGGAAACAAGACACTGGATTAGATGAAACCTTGGTCTAATCCAGCAGGGCTCTTCGTAAGCTCTTAGTGAAAACCATATTCGGCAATATCTGATGGATAGCCAGCCACTGAACCTGTTTCTGCAAAATCATCAGCAGGAGCCATGTTATATGTGGACCACAATAAAAACCTTGGTGTGACTGGTTAATGGTACCGTGCTCTTCATATAATATGAAAGCCATGTCTTCCATGATAAAATGTCTTTGGCAGTCCCTCTTGATCTGCTCTTAACGGACTTTCCTGCCTTGCTTTCCCCAGTTTTATCTTAGCATCTGAGGAACAGATCAGGTTGTAGCAGCAGAGGGAAGAGAAGGGATGCAGAGTCACTCCATCCAGTACTGTAGTAGCAGATTCAGAAGTGCTGGTTCTCTTCATGATAGCCACACTATGCCCCCTCGCAACCACATCCCCTCACAGCCATGCCTCCTTTCCCACTTTCCCTCGTATCCCTTGCTCTCTGTATCATATCTGAGTCTACACTCCACTACAACAGACATCCCTAGGAGTCAATCAGCATTAAAGGGGAAGCTGTGTGTTAGCTACTGAGAAGAGTCTCCTCAGTGGCTGACTCACTTCCTTTCACTCTTATTAGCTCCACTCAATATGAAAGGACAAGGATTCTTCTCAGTGGCTAACACTCATCCCTTTCATGATGATTGTCTTGTACATAAGGACCTGGCTGGGACCCTGCTCCAAAAAAGTAAAGGGTCTACAACCTTCTGCAACCCCGTATGACTACACCCCTGACTCCATCAGTGCAGCTATGAGAGCAGCAACTGTTGGCTTCTCCTCTCCTTGAACTGTTTCCACCCCAGTTGGTTGTTAGAAAAACTTGTAACTTTGTCCATGAGTTTGCTTATTTCCTACTCCCTCCTAATCATTTTTTTCTGTCGTGTCTTTTTATATTATAAGGCTGAAGGCATGAACTGTCTTGTTTGCATTTATCTGTACACCACTCTGGGAGCACAGATGAAAGCTTGTGCCATTTTGCAATGAAAAGCTTATTAAAAGTTAATCTCAAAATGCCACCAGGTACGTATCTCATTCTCTTCAGGCAGCCAATAATATCCAAAATCTATAGTTTTATAGACTCCTTAGCAAGGAACCAAATGCAAGGCTTCTGCAAGAAGCAATCTGTATGAGCTTTTCACAAGCTGGCTGGTTTTCTGGTTCTGTGAGGAAGCTATGGATTCATGTTCCAAAGTATGTCAATATCTGGAGGACTTGTATAAACTGTTAAAGTTTGCTTATAATTATTGACTCCAGATTCTGTCAGTAACGTGATGTGAACCATGAATATTAAAAGGAGATGCGAGTAGTACCAAACACACAATAAACCACCGTGTAGATGAGCTACCTGTGACGAGCTACCTGTTGGTTGACACTGAGTGCAAGGTTTCAGGTTCGCATCTCCTGTCGGGGCCAGTCTTACCATTGCCAGCCTTGGGTATTATCCACTTGGACTTGCTGTTTCACCTCAGATAGTAAAACGTTTTGGGATCAGGTAGCACATCTTCTGAGGTCAATTTCTACCCCCTAACCCTCATCATAAACTGTGAGGGGACATTCCAGAAGGGTATTCTCTGGAGCAACAACCTCTGCCCCGCTGCTTTTTAACCATCTTACATACTGTAGAGTACCACTGGTTGAATGGCAGGTCTTTGAACTGTAAGGGCATCTTAGTGGAACTGCAGAAGAAATTAGGCTTGGAGAGTACACTGAGTCATATCCAGTGCTGCTGTTTTGCTAGCACCGCACACTTCCTTCTGTTTGTGCAACAGAACTTTATTTATTTTACCAAATTTATATACCACTTGATTATAGAAACTTCTAAGCGGTTTACAAAAATATTAAAATGATCAATAAAAACAGTTAAAAAGAAATAATTGAAAACACTTTAAAAACAAAACAGCAATAGACTAAAAAGAAATTAAAACACATCAATTTCTCCTCCTCTCC
The DNA here is from genome assembly GCF_030035675.1 of Rhineura floridana. Classification (NCBI taxonomy): domain Eukaryota; kingdom Metazoa; phylum Chordata; class Lepidosauria; order Squamata; family Rhineuridae; genus Rhineura; species Rhineura floridana. The sequence goes on from NC_084482.1 coordinate 23,819,568, forward strand.
CCTACACACCCTCAAAATCTGCTCCAGAGGGTTGGAGGATCCTCAAGTGGAGATCCTGAAGACAGGTGGGGAGAGGAAAGGAAAGGGAAGGCCTGATGCGTGAGTAGAATGCCATATGAGCACCGTTGGATACAACCCCACCCCAAGTACTCCAAAGTCAACTCTGCTTACAGCCTTCCACTGTGGCAGTTTTCTTCACAGCTGAAAGGATTTTGAGATGGGGAACCAGGCTCAGTGTGTCTCAAGATATGAATTCCCCAAGCCCAATTACCCCTCATTTAAGGTTCCACGCTGAAGAGTTTGGCCTAAAAGCCTGCCCCAGCCAGCACGCTTCCATCTACTGTCAATGTTTGGAAGCAGCATGAGGCTGGCTATGTGCATGTGTAGATCTTGGACCAAGCCAGATATGGAGGAAGATGGAAGGACATTTTAAAACAATTGAGATTTTTCTGTGTACCTTGGGAGCAGGGGTGTAGTCGTTCAAAGTCTCGGGGGGTCTTGGGCCCCTTACGTTTTTGACAGCAGGGTCCCGATGTCTCCAGCATCCCATGAGCCCATCAGCATGAAAGGGCAGTGTGTTAGCTGCTGTGAAGAGTCTTCTAGCATACTTCCTTGTCCTTTCCTGCTGATTGGAGCAAATCAGAGTGAAAGGGGGTGAGTCAGCCACTGAGAAAACCCTTCTCAGTAGCTAACACTTCCCTTTCACACTTATTGGCTCCTAGGGATGACTGTTTTTGTGGGAGAAAGCATTAACAAGGATCTCATTTTCAACCCAGCAGCAAAAAAAGGGGGAGGGGTATGGCTGTGACTAACATGTACGGACCCTGAGCTTCTGAATTTGCCACTACACTACTGCTTGGGAGTCCCCCTCCTATCTGAAAGAGCCCACTTCTGCCCTCCTCCTGAGCCCATCTTGAAGCTTGCATGTTATCACACGGGACACCTACTCTACTAATACTACAGTGTGGTTGATATTCTTCTCCCTGTTTTTAATTCCCATCCTCCCACGCATACTGAAAACAGAAGAGTTAAAGAATTCTAAGGATTTGTTAAACTGAAGTCCATATGAACAAGGACAGTGTTTTTTGTTTGTTTGTTTTTAGAACAAGTGGTCAAGGCATGACCTGCAAAATAAACAGGGCTCTGGTCTCCAGCATCAGATCTGGAGTGTCTGGGTATAATTGCATAATGGTTTGAAAATGTGTGGGCAATGCCTGTTGAAATCTGAGCATCTCAGAAGTTGTGTGTGTGTAGACACGCACACACACAGAGAGGGAGAACATTCAAGCAGTCAGGGGTCACTGCCCTGTAACTCCTTACACTTTACCATCTCTAAGGATGCCAGCTTTTTAACCAGCCCCTTCACCGGTGCTCAGGAAATAACAGATTGGTGAGCAAAGGAAAGTGAAAATGAGCAAGCCACATAGTCCCAGCGGGACAAGGGCAGTTTTGTTGTAAAGCTGATATAGTGTAATGTCTGTCCCCATTCACAACATACGTTCATTCCACTTTAAACTGGTACAGCTTCCTCCAAAGAATCCTGGGGAGTGTAGTTTGTGAAGGGTGCTGAGAGTTGTTAAAAAGGTAAAGGTGTCCCTGCACTTGTAGTGCGAGTCGTTTCTGACTCTTAGGATGACGTCTTGCGACGTTTACTAGGCAGACACTATATATGGGGTGGGATTGCCAGTTCCTTCCCCGGTCTTTCTTTACCCCCCAGCATAGGCCGGGTACTCATTTTACTGACCACGGATGGATGGAAGGCTGAGTGGACCTTGACCCCTTTTACCGGAGATTCGACTTCCTCCTTCCGTTGGAATCGAACTCGGAATCGAACTCCGGCTGTGAGCAGAGCTTCGGCTGCGTTACCACCACTTACCACTCTGCGCCACGGAGGGTTAGGAGGCCCCTATTCCCCTCATACAGCTACAATTTCCAGTGTTCTCCGGGAAGAGGAACTGACTATTTACTCTGGCAACTATGGCTCTGTGAGGGGAATAGGGGCCTCCTAGCAACTCTCAGCACCCTTCACAAACTACTCTTTCAGCATTTTGGGGGGGAAGCCATCACTGTTTAAAGTAGAATAATAGTGGAATAAATGTATGGTGTGAATGTGGCCTAAGATAAAAATGGTAGCACTTCCAATGATAGCCCACGGCCACCAAAGTAATTTCAGACATCTTCCTGAGGCCCCCTGCTGCTATCATTTATTTATTTATTTATTTATTTATTTATTTATTTTTTTACTGAGCAGGGATTGTTTCAAAGCACAGCATTTGCCCCCAGCCACCTGCTACTTTCATTTCATCAGAATGCCTCTGGGCCTCATATGGACCCAGGCACATTCTTAAAAGATGAAGATGGCAAGCAGGTAGAAGCAGACACCTCTCTTTGAAGTGCACCCAGCTCACTGAAAAAAACCCTGAAGGGTCCCTCACCACTGCCTGGTAGGCTGGAGGGCAGCACAGGGGTTGGAGAGGCCAGTGTAGGAATTTGGGGGGGGTAGGAAGGGAAGGAGTTGAGGACAGCATGGGGGTTGGGCAGTGCTAGGGTTGGGTAAGGCAACAAGGAGGTTGGAGTGATGCAGTGCTGCTCGATGGGGTGTGTTTTGTTTTGTGCATGTTTTCTGTGAGATGGGTGTTCTGGGTGTGTTTTGTGGATGAGTGGGTATGTTTTGTGGGGGGGACTGGTGATAGGTGTGAGTTTTGCAGTTACAGTTTGCATGATGTGTGTTTGCAGTGTGCGTGTTTGTGGAAAATTGATATGAGGGTGAGCTTCCTATTTCATGTAAGTTCAGATAAGTGGTTTTGGGGCTAGGGTTGTCAGGTTCAGGGCCTGAGACTGATCCTGTATCTTTAGGAGAAGAGAAAGTAAGCCAAGTGCAGGTGTTCTTGCAACACCGTAATGGGAACAACCACAAGGTGGAATTCTCCCTCCCCCCTGTAGGACTTTTAAAGATACAGAAGACCTCTTGGAGGCTGGGCCTGGCAACCGAGAGGTCTTTTGTATCTTTAAAAGTTGTGCAGGGGGAAGGGAGAATCCCACCTTGTGGTTTTCCCCATTACAGTGTTGCAAGAACACCTGCACTTGGCTGACTTTCTCTTCTCCTAAAGATACAGGATCATTCTCAGGCCCTGAACCTGGCAACCCTATTTGGGGCTGACTCTACCTCTCCAGTGTACTCGGGTTCTTGGGCAAGTTACTTTTCTTTTGGCCTCACCTGTTTTGAATTCTGTGAAATGGATATTTGATTGGCCATGCCGACCATGCAGCCAGTTTGTGAATGGGCACACTTCCCTGGCAGCCATTTTGTGACAGGATCCACAGTACTTTCTCAGAGTTCCAAATGTGCCCACAGGCCCACAAAAGTTGGAGCCCATTCTTCAGTCTTTTTAAATATGGTTTCAGGCAGCAGTGCAACACTGAAGCCACCAATGTGCCTCGTTATGAGCAAAGACTATGAGGGAAGAGTACCTGATGGATGTCTCATTGCCTTTGGGCTGGGCGAAGGTGAATACTGTGAATCCCAAGGAGTTAAAGTCAAGGCTGGCTGGTGTTAGCTGTAATTGCCATTCCTTCTGATGGGAGCTTCTCTCTTCACAAAGGTCCATTGTGCCCTTGCGAAAGCCTTGCTGACAGAAGGCCTTTGTTCCAAGGGGACTCGTGGGGGGCTGGGAGCTCTGGTAGTCACCATTTCCCAAACAACAGCTTGGGGGCTTTGTGATGATTGCCCTGCGGGAGTGTGATTCCTTCCCTGCTATGGGAACTAAACACAGGGATATCCCGTATGGCCCCTCACTGACCTCTGGAGGCAATGCCTGCCTCTTGAGTCATTGGGGTTACCTACAGAAAAGGTGACTGACTCTCAGACCAATGCTGCAGCGCAGTTGCTTTAATTAAAAACAAAACAAAACCCTGCTTCAATAGGTGGGGCCCTCCCAACACAGGACAGAAATAGGGGACCTGTGGCCTTCAAGAAGTTGCTGGATTATAGCTACGATCATCTCTGACCATTGCCCATGCTATCTGGGGCTCATGGGAGTTGGGAACCCAGCAACATCTGGAAGGTCACACAGACTTCCCACTTCTGATGCAGGAAGTCCTCGTGCAAGGGTCTCAGGGGACGAGATGGACAGCTGGGTTCTAGGACCTTTGACAGTTGTGTAGAAGAGGGGATTTCAGAAGGCAAAGCTGCACCTGTTGAAATCCCTGGCACACACACTATTACAGGTATAGCTGTTCCTTTTTACACCTGGTCAAAATGGGATCGCTCCCATGTACATTTAGTGGAAGGAGCAGATAGATACACAGATGGGTCATGTTGCTCCCTGGCCCACTGCCTTCAGAAGTTTGGCTGGCTGGGATGTGTGGCAGGACTGTTTTGGTTGTAGAACTCCCTACCCTGGGAAGCCCAATTGGCTTTTCTGGCATCTTGTAAAGACTTCATCACCAGATTTGGATTGTGTTAAGCTTTTTTACTTCCCTTGCGGAATTGTCTTTTAGCTGGCTCTGGCTTTATATCTTCGTTCATATTCAGGCTTGGATTATATTATTCTTTTAATTGATGATGAGTAATAATGACCTTATAAATAATAATATCCTCTTGCCAGCAGCATTAACAACCTGAGTGATGCAACAGTGCTGCTTCACCAGCTCTGTTGATCACAATATTCTTGCTGCGATATATGGCGCAGCACCAATTTTTCAGCAGAAACTTGACCCCTGTTGATTGTGCCCTGGTAAACATCCCGGTAGATTACACATAATTTGTGTTATATAGGACAGCCTTTCAAAACCATTTGGAAACCCCAGCTGGTTCCAACGAAACCTTATGCGATTGTTAACTAGGGCAGGCCACGGAGAGCACATTGCACCTATTTCAAAAGACTTTTCCTGGGTCCCATTTAAGACCTAGTCCACACGAAGAATTGACAGGGTCATACTGTTTCTGAACTATACCACTTCAGACTGCAGCTGGGGGCACGAATGACCGAATACTACTCCATATTTAAAAACAAAAACAAATAATTCCTTGAACATAGGAAACTACATCAAGGGAAAGAGTTCTCACCTAGTTCAGATATGCTAGTTTTGTATATGAGATCCCCCCCTCTCCTCCACATGGAGATCACTCTCCAAGGAATTTGCTACCAACCTCTCTTTCCCCATATACACCTTTGCAAATTTTGATGTTGAACATTGTTGAGCTGCTGAGTACAAGGCAACTGACTCAAGCCAATGCTGCAGTGTGAGTATTCTTCAAATATTCTCCACATACTGTGTTTGGCATCCAATGATTTCAGTATTGCTATCTGGCAGATGATGTTTTACAATGCTATGTAGTATTTCATACCATAGATATTTGCTTTGAAATGGTATATTGCATGTATCATAATCAAGTGGGTTTAACACTTTGAAGGAACACTTTCCATATCAACATGTGTCAGTTAATCTCTCTGTATTGCACGGGATTATGGAGGCATGTTCAGGGGTGCACACTCAGATCACATGGGGAAGAATTGGAACTCACCCATTGTGATCTGACAGAGTATCGTAAGGGTGAGCTGACTTCAATAATGTGTGGTTGTCTTCTTCTTTAGAATCCTTGTGGTCCACTAACGTGCCAAATATGTAAAGCTAGAATGTGCTCTTAAGAAGCGCTTAAAGAGTTAATGCATATCTGATCTGTGTTAATGGATCCTGAGCCTTAAGTCTTCTTATGAACATAAATGCCTCACCTAATCCAGCATTCCTTGAAGAATCCTCAGCAACCAATAATCCTCTAGTGAATCTGTCTTGTGCATCTCTGTCCTAGAACACAACCAATATAGACTGTGGCTGTGCATTGCAGAGGAAGATCAGAGGTGGTGATTCTTTCCCCCATTTAATCTTGTATGTTTTAAAATTGATACATCATTTGATTTTTGAATGTTGTGTTGCAACTCTTCTAAGCTGTACCGGGGGCCTGTTATGTGACCAAAGGCAGCTTTTAAAAATAAATATAACTTCATACTTACCCCTATGACTGTGAGGTTGTTAGCAGCTATAAATGCCTGACCCATAAACAGCTACATTGCAAGCCGTATGAGTGCAATTTTATTTGAATTGTTGTGGTACAGCAGCACCAGATTGTGCTTTCCCCAAACATAAAAATGAAGTTCCTTTAAGCTCCCCCCAACATAGCTTATATTTTATTCTTAATTAAATTAAACACAAGCACATTCCAAACTGTTAAAAAAAAAAGAATTTTCATGTGAGTTGTGGTACTGAGCAGGCAAAATGTAGGGTGCTGGTTTTGTCCTTTTGATGCTGAAACAGTGTGACTCTTTTTACATAAATGCTGAACCATAGCTGGTGTTATTGCTTAATAACAGACACCCCCCACTCACCGCAGAACATTTAGGCATGCTTCTCTGTGTTGTGACATCATCACATTATATGTATCCTCTGGCAGTCAATGAATGATGTAGGAGGGAGCCAGCAGAAGCAAACACCCAACATAGTGTCACAATATGAAAAAATATGCCAAAATATTGCAAGAGAGAAGGGAAAAACGCAAAACAGGAATGCCATTTTCAGTGGCAGCCTCTTGTCAAGTGTGATGTGTAGCCCCTACATGCTGTGGCCCTGCCCTGGATATAGGAGCAGCAGGCAGATCAAAGGAAAATGGAAGGAGTTTAGTCATATAAGTCCACAGAAATGGATTTCTGGGATGCAAATATCAGGGCCAGCCCTATCATTAGGCAGAGTGAGGTTATTGCCTCAGGTGGCATATGTCAGGGGCAGCCTTCTGGCTACTCCTTGTGAGCCTGTCCATTGCACTCTGTTGGAGGTCAGCTGTGTATGCCACACAGCCAGTTCTACACCCCCCAAATTAGCCTGCTGCCCTTAGGTATGTGCACATATGGTGACTGGGTATAGTATATATTCACCTGCCAATCAAATCAGCTTCTGAACATGGAACAGGGGGCATCACCCTGTCCTTTGCAACAAATGTGTTAGGCAAGCCTTGCCCCAAACAATAGGGGCATGTGCCAGTGACTCCCCATCCACTGATGGTTAATCCTTTCCAAAAATATGAGCGCTTAGCAAATTGACAACCAGCCTCCATATTCCTAATAATATTAATAAGGGGTTTTCAAATCCTGATGGGTCATTAAAAACAGCACAGAACTTAAAATAAAAAGCATTTCAGATTATAAATACTCCATTTTTTTCACCATAGGAAGCAAAAATAAAAAAAGGAACAGAGCAAATTAAAGATCATGCTGCTTTGCACAGAGAAGGTCCCCCAATTAACAGAGAGACGACCCTGATTAGATAATAGATGCCTCATGTTATAGAGGCCTCTTGGAGAGCCTAGTTGCCTCCTTCCCTCTGTTAATTTGTCATCATAATTTAAGGCATAAATATACTTCTAGATTAAATACAAGGGGAGGAATATCCAAGGGTCTTGTAGCACCTTTGTGGGACAACTCGTGGCCCCTTCTTGATTCCTACAGAGTGGCTGGCTCTGGTTCCCCTCCAGCCCACTTTACCTCTATGCACGTAGCAAAGTAGATTAGAACTTCCATGTATTCCAGTCTCTCGACAGAATGACAGTCCCGCTCTTAACAGTATGGGGGCCATGTCCACCAATACGCTGAATATAACATCTGTCAACGCGGACAGCTTTCGTTTCCATGTTCTCGGCTTGGTATTTACATGCTAAACCAGAAGCGCAGCTGTAGCTGGCACCTGCAAAATGCAGAGGCCTTCTTTGGAGTGATTTAATCCCACTGCTCCGCCATTCAGGCTGCATGGCCCTTGCTGGTCTTGCATTGACAGGAGAGGGAGTGGTGCAGGATGGGGCTCGTTTTGTGTGTGTGAGCAATGGAGAGATTGCTGTGCAACTGGATGCCCACCCATCCCCTTTCAAAACTATCCTCTGAAGTAGCTGCTTGGCCTCCAACTGCCCAACGGTAACATGGTTCATTTTAAACTGAATGTGATTGTAATTGCAGAGCTCCCATTACCTGCACAAATGCATCAATCCCAAACTAATGGCTCCCAAGCATATATAAAAGGGCTTTATGTTTCTTCTTGATCCACCAGTCAGTCCTATTTCCTAGTAGCCCCACTGTCAATTGCCACGTCCAGGAGGTGACAGTGGTTCTGTACCTTTAAGAGCTTCCTAGTAGCTAGGGTTTCCCCAGCTGTAGCTTTTCTCATCAGTGCTGCAATGAACCTGAAAAGCCACCCCACCTTGCCATTCTTAAAGGTACAGGAGCCCCTTCAGAATCTGGCCCTGTAAGGTCTGTTTGCCATGTCCTCAGCTAGAGATCACATTTGCTTCTTTAAGAGATTTGGACCAGGGTCATGTTCTGTAGATGCAGGTTCTCCGGCCTAGTCTCAAAGCTGGTCCAAGCCTCTCACCCTCTTCTCTCCACCTGCGGCTGAGCAAAGCTGTACTGCTGCTCAATGGAAGAAGTTAGGGGCGGTGCTTAGAACTGAATGCTCAGTGGGTTACACTAGATGAAAGGCGATTCCTATACATACCCTGAGAAAAACCCACTTTATTCCTGCCCTGCCTGCTAGCTGGCTCACCCTGCATGCTCATGAACCTGTTGGCATGGTTTCAAATTTCTTGTCCATTCTCTTAAGAGATCATGCAGAGGCCAAGGCAGGGACATGCTTTGGTTGTAACAGTACAGAGAATGGCCGGAGACTTCACTTAAGATTTTAGCTCTGATATTTGTGTCTTTGGCCACAAAATCATGGACCTTTGTGGGGAGGGGGGAACAGGTCTCAGCTAAGTTCGCTTCAGGGGTTGGAGGGAAGTGACGTTTGACCCAAGGCTGGAGGAAACACCAACAGCTGCTGTAACTGTGCTTTCCCCCAGGAAATAAATTATTTTGCTTACAGGTGTTCAAAAAGGGGGGGGTGGCAAAAGAAAAAGTGGAGCAAACAACACCCCAGCCTTAGATTTCCAGCAGATTGCTCTGCTCTGGGCTGGTGGCATCTTTCTCATCTCCAGGTAGGCCATCCTGCAAGGCCGCACTGGGAGAACTGGCCACCGTGGCAGCCTCTTCCCGTTCTGCTTCACCCTCAGAGGGCTTGCCTACCCCCATCTCATTGTGGGTCTTCTGGTGCTTGCTGAGGTGGTCACTACGGGTGAAGCGCTTGTTGCAGAGTAAACAGGTGAACTTTTTCTCCCGGGTATGGGTGCGGACGTGGCGCTCCAGCTCATCCGAGCGGGTGAAACGCTTGCCACAGAACAGCCAGTTGCAGACAAAGGGGCGTTCCCCAGTGTGCCACCGCAGGTGGGCCTTCAGGTGTGAGGCTTTCCCATAGACCTTCCCACAGCCTGGGATGTGGCAGCTGTGGATGGGCTTCTTCCGCAGGCTGGCTGCTGAAGCCCCGAGCCGCTCCAGCTCTTGGCAATTGGGGCAGTCGCAGGTTGACCTGCCTGCTGTGTTCCCAAAGGAGCCACCTCTTCCGGACTTCAGCCCAATCCCACCTTCCATCAGGGAGTTGTTGGCCACTGGCTTGGGCTTGTACATCTCTTGGGGCAGCACATGTTGTCCTGAAGGGAGAAGGTGTGACGAGGAAGTGATGCCCACAGGAGGGTATGGAGCAGGGTTCAATGTAGTAAATTCAGAAGTATAACTGGGCAACTGAGGGCTGATGGGAGCCTGGCTAGGCATGGACTGCAAGGAGCTCTGGAGTCCATCTGACTGGGGCTGAGAGCTCAGCCAGTTGCTACTGGAGTGTACATCCCACCAGGAAGCTGTGGGGTTACTGGAGCTGGTGGAGATGCCCGGGTGGATGCCTGCTTTGTACCAGGAGCCATAAGGGTGTGCCATGTCCAAAGAAGTGTAGACACTGGGGAGGCAGTCAGGGGATGGGTGCCCCTTGGATACCAGCAGCGATGATGGATCTTGAGATGTGGGTGAGGCTGGGAAGGAATGGGAGAAGGGGCTGTAATCATTGCTGTAAGTGGTGGAAGCTTGAGGGCTTGCTGAAGGAGACATCAGTCCATTCCCATTGGGGAAGGTGGCCGTATAGGAATCTCCCATGCCGTCAGTGCTCCAGATTTTTTGAGCAAAAGGCTCCACACCCAGAAGATAAGGTTTCTTCCCCAAACTGTTCTTGGCTTTTCCAGGAGGGTGTGAATCCAAGGTTGGACTAGAACTTCCAAATTTACTGCAAGTGTCCATCAACATCCCCAGAGGGCTGGAGCCATAGTAAGCGTCTTCCTAGATGGGGGGGGTGAAGAGAGAAAAAGATGGAAAGCAAAAATATAATGGCAAAGGGAAATTAACATATAGTTTGGGATTACTGTGAATGGGGGGGGAGTATTGCAATGAAGATTCTCCTTACGGGGATCAACAGGTTACTTTCCCAAGACTTATTAATAATGTCCTACTGGGAGTTAAAGAACCCTCTCAGCCACCATCCCCACGTACATGCTGAGATGCATATTTCTACTGAGAATAACTATGCTCTCTGATAAGAAATAATAAAAAGTTCCAGCCAGCAGGAAGCTGTGGAGACTATCCTGAGAACACAGAGAACACAGCTTAAGAGCCTTTCTGTGGGATTAGTTTTGAGCATAATGAATGCGCATCAGCTAGCTACACATTGTCTTTATGTAGTCCCAATACTGTATCTCCTGTTGAGACTACACTTTAGTTATGGGGATATTGCATTTCTCCACTGATACATTATGCGTGGTACATTATGCATTATATGATAACACATATTGCATATTTTGTGACTTGGAAAATGTGATTCTCTCTTATCCCACACAGCACTTTTGATTGCAATGTAGTTGTGTGCACCAGAATTTGTTGCCTGACGCAGATCATCTCACTCTGCCTAACGGAAGGACCTGTCCTGGTTCAGAACAGATCTGCAATCCCTTTTTTCTGTCATTGCCATAACAGCAACATTCTTATTAAATGATCCGGTGACTTTTTCAATCATTGTGTGTAGTTGTTAAAGTTTATTAATAGTTCACAGACCTTCAATTTAAAAAACAGAACAAATACTAGATACCATAAAATTGGAGGGAAAGGAACACACACAAAACAAAAACACAAAAGCCCACAAAATTATCCTATTGAAGCGGAGACCTTATCTGCCAAATGAGAGTCCATCTCACATTGGATGCTATTCCAGCAACCCAGTTCTGTATGGAACACATAATCCTGGTTCACACATCACTTTGGGAAGCTTTAGCCCGCCAGATGTTGTTGAACTATAACTCTGGTCATCCCTGGCCATTGGCCAGGCTTGCTAGGGCTGATGGGAGTTGTGGTTTAGTAATATCTAGAGGGCCAAAGATTCCCCACACCTGCTTTAAGGTGAATGTGCAGCATGCTGGTCTACACTGCTAAAATCAGAGGCGTTTCACTTCACCCCTGCTCCTGCTGGACCTAACCCATGATTTGGTTTAACATTACGTCTGAACCTGGTCTTATGGTTTGTCTCTCCCAAACCAGGAGCGGTAAGCCTTAGCTGCAGCTCATGGCTTGTTTAGAGGGAAACAAACCATGGCCTATGTTCAGGCCTAATGCTAAGACAAACCATGGCTTAGCATGCACCCGTGCACCAGCAAGAGGAGCAGGGGAGGAGCAAAGTGCCTGCAACTTTAATAGAATGCCCTAGCACACTGTCAGTTCACCTTTAAGCCATTGTTTAGTTTAACAATGCCTCAAAGCTATGCATGAACAAGGCCACTTTGGAGTGATTCTGATACAATAGTCACCGGGAATGTTTTCCATGCCAGCACCATCAAAACTACATAATGGGGCTGCAACAGTATGGTGTCCTTGCACTAAGGATGGGATTTGCTGGCAGGTCCTGGTTTGAAAGCATTCCATCAACTTAAGAGGCTGGTAACAGTTTTAGTTCATTCTTTGTCCACTAGCAACTGCTTTTACCAATCAGTTTCTTTCCCCTCACAAAGAATATTGATATTAATATTGATTTTTAAAGGAAATATAAATAAAATAATTCTTAGTATCAATATTTTAGAGGATTTTTTTAAGTTTTCAAAAATAGCTGCAGAAAATTGCTACATAAAAATCTGATCTGCAACAATAAAGAATAAGTGATTAATGGAAAATTTGGTACCAAATCCAACTTCTCTTTGATTAAATTGGTCTCATTTTTTGGCACTTGGTGATATAACCTGTTATTCTGTCACTCACCCATCTCCTCTTTGAGCTAAGCTATAAGCTACATTCACCATAGGGATCAACCTTCCTGTGGCATGTTTTCCACTCACAGGGAAAATCATTACATAATAGTAAAGTTTCCCATCTCTGTTCCAAATCTTTGAGAGCTGCTTTCTGCATTACATTCTGCCCTCACCTCACCTTTGTCCTATCAGTTTAGATCAGCCTTTCCCAACTAGTGGGCCACCAGATGTTGTTGGACCACAACTCCCATCAGCCTCAGCCACATTGCCAATGGTCAGGAAAGATGGGAATTGTGATCCAACAACATCTGGTGGCCCACTAGTTGGGAAACGCTGGTTTATTTATTTATTTTATTTATTTTATTCGATTTATATACCGCCCACAGCCCGAAGGCTCTCAGGGCAGTGCACAACATAAGATAAAATACAGTAAAATCACAAAAACAATAGAGCGCAAATACCAACAAAGACAACCTAATATACATTAAAAGCTTAAAAATAGATTAAAATGCCTGGGAGAATAAAAAGGTTTTCACTTGGCGCCGAAAAGATAAAAGTGTAGGCGCCAGGCGAACCTCATCGGGGAGACTGTTCCATAATTCGGGGGCAGCCACTGAAAAGGCCCTAGATCTTGTTACGACCCTCCGAGCTTCTCTGTGAGTCGGAACTCGGAGGAGGGCCTTAGATGTTGAACGTAGTGAACGGGTAGGTTCATATCGGGAGAGGCGTTCCACTAGGTATTGTGGTCCCGCACCGTGTAAGGCTTTATAAGTCAAAACTAGCACTTTGAATTTAGCCCGGAAACAGATAGGTAGCCAGTGCAAACGAGCCAGAGCAGGTGTTATATGTGCAGACCGCCTAGTCCTCGTCAGCAGTCTAGCAGCTGCGTTTTGCACTAGCTGTAGTTTCCGAACTGTCTTCAAAGGCAGCCCCACATAGAGCACATTGCAGTAATCAAATCTAGAGGTTACCAGAGCATGCACAACTGAGGCGAGGTCGTCGCTTTCCAGATAGGGATGTAGCTGGGCTACCAATCGAAGGTGGTAGAATGCATTCCATGCCACCGAGGCCACCTGCGCCTCGAGAGACAGGAATGGATCGAAAAGAACCCCCAGACTACGAACCTGTTCCTTCAGGAGGAGTGTAACCCCATCTAGAACAGGTTGAACATCCACCATCTGGTCAGAGAAGGCACTCACCAACAGTGTCTCAGTCTTGTCAGGATTGAGCCTCAGTTTATTAGCTCTCATCCAGTCCATTATCGCGGCCAGGCAGCGGTTCAACACATTAACAGCCTCACCTGAAGAAGATGAAAAGGAGAAATAGAGTTGCGTGTCATCAGCATACTGGTGACAACGCACTCCAAAGCTCCTGATGACCGCACCCAGCGGCTTCATGTAGATGTTAAAAAGCATAGGGGACAAGACCGAACCCTGCGGGACTCCACAATGGAGAGTCCAGGGTATCGATCCATGCTCCCCAAGCCCTACCCTCTGGAGACGATCCGCCAAGTAGGAGCGGAGCCACCGCCAAGCGGTACCTCCAACTCCCAACTCCGCTAGTCTCTCCAGAAGGATACCATGGTCGATGGTATCGAAAGCAGCTGAGAGATCAAGGAGAATCAACAGAGTAACACTCCCTCTGTCCCTCTCCCGACATAGGTCATCATACAGGGCGACCAAGGCTGTTTCAGTGCCAAAACCGGGCCTAAAACCGGATTGAAACGGATCTAGATAATCGGTTTCATCCAAGAGCACCTGGAGCTGGTTGGCGACCACCCGTTCTAAAACCTTGCCCAGGTTTAGATGGTAAACCATATGGTCTGGAGTACCTATATGCTTCTTGATGTATAGTGCCTTGTCGTTACATAACTGTGGTAGTAAAAGATGGCCCTATTTAGGTTTACTGGAAAAATTCACATACTATACTATAGAAAAGGCCCCCGTTTCAGATCCAGGAACAAAATGTGAAAAGACCTGAAATTCAAGTAGCTTTGCATTTCATTCCGGCTGTTTCACAAATCTCACCTTGTGGCATCACAGCCAGAGGTGAAATTCAAACCCTGCTTCTAAAAGCCAGGAAAATTACCATTACAGTGACTTACGGCAATATATATATAGAAACAATCTCTTTGACCTCTGGAAAGAGAAGATGAGTCTGGGCAGATGCATGAATCTGATCTTTAAGAAATGTTGAATCGTAGGTCTGGAACGTCCCTACAAATTTAATTTCATTGACCCACACCCAAAACACATTAGCCCATTTCTAAACAAAAACCAGTTTCAACCTGTTGAACTATGATAGCTTCCAAATTGGGTGTAAGGTGTGAAGAAGGGATAGGAACATGTGGCCCTCCAGATGTTGTTGATCTCCACCATCAGTTCTAGCCAGCACAGGGAGTTGGGAGTTGTCCAGCAACATCTGGAGGGCCAAAGGTTCTATATCCCTTGGGAAAAGCAAGGGTGGTTTTATAGCTAAAGAAAACAAATTAAGACTGGTGGTGGGAGACATACTGAAGAAATAATGGATGGCATGGAGAGAGTGAACATAGAGAAATAATTCAGTCCCTCTGAAAACAGCAGGCATCAAAATCATGGGCTCTCCACTGAAATGAGTTTGCACGATGGATGACTGGGAACTACTTCTTCTGGCAATATATAACAAATTGATTGAGTTCATCACCACAGAATGGTATGGTTCCTACTGGCATAAGCCACTATAACTATAACTATAACTGCCACCTTTGTATTTGTATGTTGGCAGCTGATGAAGGCGGAAGCTGAAACGTTTTGTTAATATAATAAAAACCTCTGTTTGGTTAATCACAATTACGTTTATATATATATATATATATATAAGTTAATTGTGCCTACAGAGCAGCCTTCACAGCCTGGTGCCCTCCAGATGTTTTGTACTACAACTCCCATTAACCCTATTCATCAAGGCCAACCTGGATGGAGCTGATGGGAGTTGCAGTCCAAAACATCTGGAGGGCACTAGATTGGTGACAGATGCCAAAGAAGTATATGCCTATTAGTTCTTATAGCTGGAAATGGGATCTCCACATTCAGAGAAACTAGTAGCTGCTTACCAAATGGGAGAAACAAGATAAGGCAGGGATAGGGAACCTTTGTCACTCCACATGTTGTTGGACTCCAACTCCCATCAGCCCCACCAAGCATGACCAATGCTCAGGGATGATGGGAGCTATAGTCCAACAAACATCTGGAGGGACAAAGGTTCCATATCTTTGTGATAAGGCCATCTCCATCATGCATTGCTTATGCACTTCCCTGGGACACAGCTGGTCAGCACTGAAGATATATTGTTAAACTACAGGAGAGGGACCATAATTCAGTGATAAGAGCACATGCTTTGCACACAGAAGGTCTCAAGTGTATTTCCAGGTTTAATTCCTTTAACCCCAGGATTAAAAGATTGGGTAGCAGGTGATGAAAAAGAGTCTCTGCTTGGGATCCTGGAAATCCACTGCCAGTCAGAGTTGGCAATACTGGGCTAGATGGACAAAATCTGACCTGATATAAGGCAGCTTCCAATGGCACTTGGTCTAACCCAGTGGGGCAATTTTTATGGCAGGTGCCTGCAAGACAGGGAGTAACTGTAGAAGTATTTTGAAAACCATGAAATCTACAACAGCAACAAACATCATTTATTTAGACATTCTGTTAATTTGTCTTGCACCGTGAACCTTATCATCAAGCTAGTAGCTGCCACTGCAATGGCTTGTTAGCTAATAAATAAATAACGGTACAAAAGTAAATAGCTGAGTCTGATACAAAATCTCTCAATTTCAAAAGCTCCAGCTTTCAAGAGAACATCAAATGTTGAGAGAGAACACGCTTGGCATAACCTAACACTGGGCAGCTGTGTTTACTGCTCCCACAGTTTCCCTTGGGTGGCTTACAGAGCCGCAGGTATGTATTTCTACCTTCTCCATCATTAGCATAAGATCGAGGCCACTGGCTTTGGCCCAGAGCCTCTTTATCAGATGAAAGACATTTACAATTTTGTTTTCTAAAGGGAAGCTCTTTGCGCCTAGCAATACAACAGATACATGTTGATGAAATCCAGGGGGCCACGTCCTCTGTACATCAGTGGTTGCTCTTTTCAAGTATGGTATTTGGCAAGTGGTAGAGAAACCAGCAGACCCTCCGTAGCGCAGAGTGGTAAGCGGCAGTAACGCAGCCAAAGCTCTGCTCACAGGCTGAGTTCGATTCCAACGGAAGGAGGAAGTCGAATCTCCGGTAAAAGGGGTTGAAAGAAAGGCCAGGGAAGGAACTGGCAATCCCACCCCATATATATGGTCTGCCTAGTAAACGTCGCAAGACGTCACCCTAAGAGTCGGAAACAACTCACACTATAAGTGCAGGGACACCTTTACCTTTAGAGAAACCAGCATTCCAAGAAACTCAATTTTTATTTAGATTAGGAGTGCCACAGATATGTCTGATATAGAGGTTTGACTGATGATGATGATGTGCAGGATAATTACCAGTGAGCTTTACAGGCATCCCATCCACCCTTTACCAACATTCATTCATATCTCAGTCCCGTATGGGGAAGGCAGAACGCAAGAGAGAGAGAGAGGAACTCCTTGTGGCAGCTGCCACATGGTGCAAGGAAAACTGAATATGCTGGGAATGGCAAGGGAATCTGCAGGAGCGAGAGAGAACTGCTGAATGTGATTGGGCATGTGTGTGTATCATCTCTGAACAAGTGTGTCACCTTACAAACCAGGAACGGTGAGGATGATCAGATATAGCGTATAATAGGTGGTCTTGCTCAATTTGCATTGGCACAGAAAGAATTACTACTAGGAGAACAGAGAGGTGATTGAAAGACTGAGGAGCCAATGAAAAGAGCCCCTTTCACACATCATGCTGAACACATGCACATGGGGAGTGGGATCATGGGCCACCCCCTATCAGTGTCACTGCCTTCCAAATAAATCCGTTCTTGAGAAAAACAATCCTCCATATCAGTCACCAGCTTCTAAGATTTTGTGCTATCGTGAGCCTCTAAAGGAGGGCTACAGGACTTTTTTGGCTCAGCAGGCCAGATCCCTATCAAATTCTATCCTAGCGGGACAAATCTGACAGGTAGGTAGGGCCAGCCATCTTTTAAATCACCAGACATCACAGTATAAGAGGAGCTCTGTAGGGTGCTTTAAAGCATCTGAGGTTTCAGTTTTACTGCCCATCAGCTGACAGGCGGTACAGCTGAAGCTTATTTTCTGCAGGCATCAGCTGTGCAAGTGAGTTCCCTGCAGGGAACTTGCTAGCACAGTTGATCCAGCAGGCTTTGGCTGTACCGCCCATCTGCTGACATCACACCTGATGTCACATGTGACATCAGGTTATAGGCAGGTGGGCATGGTTTGGAGCAAATGGCCTTGCAGGCCAAGTGTGGCATTCTAGCTGGAGGTTTCTAATGCCTAGGCTAACTTCAACCAATACCAATCTCCCCTAATAAAGATCTACTTACAGTTTTATTAGCTTTTTATAATTATTACAGTTTTTCAAAAAGGAGGCTGGGGTTCTCATTACATTAGCACTCCAAACAAAGAAACAAAGCATGGCATAGCATATGCTTTGTGTGCAGAAGGTCCCAGGTTCAATCATGGTATCTGCATTTTAAAAAAATCAGGTAGCACATGATAGAAAAAAACACTGGGGAGCCACAGCCAGCCATAGTAGTCAATACTGGGCTAGACTGACAAAAAATTGACTTGGTATAAGGCAGCTTCCTATATGAACTTTCACTGCCATCATTCTGCTTTCTGCACATGTCCTCATGTCTTCTTTCTCTCTTCCCTATAGTGTCAACTTCATCTATCCCGACATGTTCAAAAGTGCAGGCATGTGCATTACTCATTTTCTCATTATGTCTTTCCCACTCGACCACACAAACTTCTTTTTTTAAAAAAAACACCAAATTGTTTAGGACATGTTGTAAATGAACACCAGGGCTGCCAATACAGGTAAGAAATGGTACATTTCTACTGGACCCAGGGCCAGCCCCAGACTCTGAGCTTTCATATTTTTAAAAAAGTAAATTTTTAAGTGCTCTGGAATAAAAGTTATACACCAAAATGTGAGCTCCCTCCCTCATTTCTGTGAAATGAGCTGCTCCAGTCTCCATCCTTTCAGGCTTTTAGCTAATAAGTGATGTCAGAGCTGTGATTGACAAGGGATTACTTGAACACCAGGCAATAGCTAGAAACTCTTGCAAGTGCTGAAAAGAGCTTCCTTTTCCTGCTTGTCTCTGCATATTGGTTAATGTGGTGTGTGGGAGTTGGGTACTCTTATAGCTTTCAGCAGCAGCCTGCCCACTTTTCTCTGTGTACATCTAGCACGAGTTTCAGAAGATCAAACAAGCACACACAACACAGCAGGATCTCGGTAGGCATGCATAGTAAGCAATCTCAGTGATGATTATATTAAATGTATACATGCAGGGGTTTTTTTTAATTGTTTGCAAAAAATAGCATATTGTACAGTTTATCTATCAAATAGTTTTTGAACAGAAATAAAACAGTGCATATGCAATTTATGATACCATTACAATGTGTTATAATTTTCTAAATATAAGGAGTCATACAAGTTTAAATTTTGCTGGGCTGCTGAACAGGGTAGTTTATTTGTCTAATTCACAGCCTTTTTTGAAAGCCTTCCCAACATCCTATAGCCACTTTTCTTGGAGTAAAGCTGCAATCCTAATCTCACATATCTGGAAGTAAACCCCACTGAATTCAATATGTTTTCTTTTTTTTTTTACAATAATTTTTATTCAAATTTTCATAAAACAAACAAAACAAAATCATAAAACATTCAAAGACAAAAAACAAAACAAAAATGATTAAACAAAAAAATAAAATGTTGACTTCCCATTTGCCACAGATCAAATCAGTTATAGGTCTACAATATATAACAATCCTGTCTCTTAAATTATATTATAAAATCACTTTCCTCCAGTAGTTATCTTAATTAATCATCAAATCTCATAAACATTACTTTATTCTTTCCACAAAAAGTCAAAGAGAGGTTTCAATTCTTTAAGAAATATATCTATCAATTTTTCTCCAAATAAACATGTCGATTAATCCATCTCGTTAATAATAATAATAATCTTATTGTCATAACCATAGTCCAAATAAACATATCGATTAATCCATCTCATCAAAATCTGTTAGGTCCAATAATTTCAATAGCCATTATTCCATTATCCATATTAATTCCATCTTCCATCTTCAATAGTCCTGTTAAGTCCAGTAATTTCAGTGTCCAATCTTCCATTATCAGTATTCCATAATAATCTTGCTGTCATAGCCATAGTCATATAATAAGAGTCTGATGGGAATTTCCTCTATCCCAAATATTTTCTTGCCATCAATTCTGAATAAGTTGCTGAAATATTGTTGTAAAGTCATATCTCTGTTCTTCTTTTTTACAGAATGCACTGGCTCATCTCTTGAGAGTTTTTCCATTGTCACATGGCTGCAGTTAATTCCATAGATTTTCTCTATATCAAGCTCCATCACATCATTCCAGTCCAGAAGATTATCCAAGCCATTGATAACTTTATCTCTAATATCTTCATTAATTTCTTCAGAGATAACGTTAAATTCCAAACAGTAGATTTTATTTCTAATATCCATAAACTCCAGATCTTTTTCCAATTCCACATTTGTTCCAATCTCCAGGGCTTGTATCTTCCCTTTATTTTTTCTTTTCTCATCTCTGATCTCATTCTCCTCTCTCACAGGATCCCCTATTTCTTTAAGCTCCTGGGTCATTTTGCTCAGTTCCATTTTCAGCTCCTTACTGCCCTGTCGCAGGGTTTGTTTCGTTATCTCAATCTCATCCATTATTTTCTGAAACATAATTACTTCCAGATTCTCAGCCACTTTCTTGATTTCCATTTTTAAAACCACGAAAACAAAACAAAACAAAAATAAAGAACCACTTCTTATTTCAGCAACAATTGGGTTAATATTCCAGGCTTGATGACATCACAGTATAAACAGAGCAGCCTGCCTTATCTCTCTATGTTCAAGAATACAAAACAAATTTAGTTCCCAGCATCAAAACAGTTAGTGGCGTCGTGAAGAAGCAGATTCGTCAAAATAAAATAGACCAAAAAGAGAATAGTCCCAGACAATATAATGTTCCTCGGAATAGAAATCCCTCTTCTGTTTATATCTTTAGAATGCACTTCCAGGACAGCTTTTTGCAATAGAAACAGAGATAAGCTGTTAATTTCGTGAATAACAGAGAAGAGTTATAGCTCACCCAGAAGTTCTTTAAAGCTGATTCATTTGACAAATCTCTTTTTGCTGCAACAATTTAAACCAAGTAAAAAAAATAATAGAAAGAAGGGTGCTTGCCTGTTAGTCCGTTTTCTCTTTGAAGAAAAGATAAACGTATCGTATTAATCAGATAGAGCTTGTTCGGAAGTCCGTCCGGCATTGCTGGCTGGACCTTTTCTCATAAATTAATGAAATCCAGTCCTCCCAACAAAAACAGGCTTTTGAGGTTGATCTCTACGTTTCTCCCTGCCCGGGAGAAATTTCATCAGTCAAAAAAAAAATGTTCTGACTGATTTATATCTGAATAAGCTTCTTCTGCGGCGGGAGCCCGTCTCAAAAGCAGGCACAAGCGAAGTCACCCTTCCTGGAAGTCCGAATTCAATATGTTTTCATAGAATCATAGAATAGTAGATTTGGAAGGGGCCTATAAGGCGATCAAGTCCAACCCCCTGCTCAATGCAGGAATCCAAATCAAAGCATTCCTGACATATGGCTGTCCAGCTGCCTCTTGAATGCCTCCAGTGTCAGAGAGCCCACCACCTCTTTAGGTAATTGGCTCCATTGTCGTATGGCTCTAACAGTTAGGAAGTTTTTCCTGATGTTCAGTTGAAATCTGGCTTCCTGCAACTTGAGCCCATTATTCCATGTCCTGCACTCTGGGATGATCGAGAAGAGATCCCAGCCCTCCTCTGTGTGGCAATCTTTCACTTACTTGAAGAGTGCTATCATATCTCCCCTCAGTCTTCTCTTCTCCAGACTAAACGTGCCCAGTTCTTTCAGTCTCTCCTCATAGGGCTTTGTTTCCAGTCCCATAATCATCCTTGTTGCCCTCCTCTGAACCTGTTCCAGTTTGTCTGCATCCTTCTTGAAGTGCGGAGTCCAGAACTGGACGCAGTACTCAAGATGAGGCCTAACCAGTGCTGAATAGAAGGGAACTAATACTTCATGCGATTTGGAAACTATACTTCTGTTAATGCAGCCTAATATAGCATTTGCCTTTTCTGCAGCCACATCGCACTGTTGGCTCATATTCAGCTTGTGATCAAGTTTTATTTTTGAGTAGACTCAAATTGTGCTGTAAATCAATGGGACTTTTGAGTAGACAAAGATAGCATAGGATTGTGTTGTTGATCCCCCTTCTCCCCTGCCCCCAATCCTCTTATTAAGGCAATTAAGCAATGCTAACAAAGGTGTCACTGGTATTATTTGGCAGGAAACTAATACTGATGTTCTGCAATGAGTTTTGAGAATAAATTGTAATATGGGGTGTACTGTATATATTTTTATATCGTGTGTGTGGGTGTCTTTCCAACAACCCTGTGAGGTAGGTGAGGCTGAGAGTTAGTTGGTTCAGTTAAGCTGCACAAGTTTTTTTAGCTGCTCCTATTTCTTAATTTTATTTTAATGTGTAAATATTATTTAACAATTATGTTTATGGTTTTTGAACTATTTATAACTATTGTAAAATGTTTTCTGGCAGCAAGAACTCTGAAAGGCAGGATGAAAATCTGTTAAATAAATACATCTTTAATCAAGACTGGATTCAAAATAACTGTTCATATTGGTAATGTATGTACATAAGCAGCAGTTCTTGCCAACAGATTGCCAGAACATGGGTGGTGGGTGGGAATGTAGTGAGCCCAATCTACATACCAGGCCCAGGAAATCCTGTTGGCACCCCTGATGAACACTAAGGTGGCCACTCACACCTTGCCCAAAAAGAGGAAGTGTATAACCAAAAAGTAGAGGACAAAAGAGGTATAGATTTGCATATCTTACTTTGTGTGTAGGCGCACATTTAGAAATAAGGGCTGTACTTTAAAGAGAAATATAAACAATAGTGGGGAAGATGGTGACCAGGTGACCTGGGTGCCTGCTCAGTCTGCTGTTCAGATGGCAACTGCTCTCCCTTCTTAGGTCTCTTTACCTTTAGACAAGACTTGGGCAAGATAGCCCTTCAAATAGAGCAGGGGTGGGGAATCTGTGACTCTCCAGATGCTGTTGGACTCCAACTCCCATCAACCCTAACCAGTGTGGCCCAAAATTAGGGATGATGGGAGCTGTAGTCCAGCAACATCTGGACAGTCACAAGCTTCCCCACCTTTGAAGTAGAGGATGCTTCCAAAGAGGACTACTCTTTGATGGACACATGGCTTGCCTGAATCACAAGGACTAGTTCCAGGAGTTGACTATGCAAAATCTTTCCCTGATGTGTCATGAAGCTTCACTTGCACTCAGCCTTCATTCCCTCTTCCATGCCCCATGTGTTTTGAGGTGGGTAAAGTTATTGAACGGGATTAGTTTTGCATTTGGAACCAGTTGTGGGTAGAGGGGTTGGGTGGGATGGATTTGAAGAGTTTGTCTAAGTGGGTGAACAACATCAATCTTCAAAACCAGGGGAGGGAGAACTTTCTTGGAGTCAGAACAATTACACCTCTTGAGCAGACTAGCTAATGTTTATGGGACTACTCACCTGCACCAGGGCCCTCAAAAGCAATAGTGATATCTCTGGTTCAGAACAGTTCTATTTAGATCCCCACACATTTTACAAATGGAACTAAGGGGCAACAAGATGAGGAGTGTATCACTACCAATATTATGGGTCCAGCCCCCATATCCAGACATGTCACCCACACACAGTTGCTCCTTCTTGTAAAGCGCTGCTAGCAGCTTCTTGATCCACCCACAAGGTCTTTCAACTACTGTACCACTAAGTCAGGGAGAGCCAACTTCAGCTCTCATCATCCCTGACTACTGGCTGGACTGTCTGGGGCTGATGGGAGTTGTAATCCAACAACATCTGGAGGGTACCATGTTGGCTACCCCTACAATAAGTGGTACATATTAGCCCTTGGGAATCCAGGCCTTAAACATAAAGTAAAGAAAACTCTCAGATTATGATGAGAACAGACTAAGATAACCATGCAGTTCAAATGGTATTTGTACAGCCATCACTGTAAGCCAGAGAACAAGAGGAACTAAACAAAACAGGCAAGGCAACACTTGTCATCTGGTCAGTTTTTGCTATAGGAGGTAGCGGAAGGGGGCAGGAATAGGTAGGAGAAGCTGAGGCTGCGGTGTCCCTGGCTTAATCAGTAGGTTTAGCAGGACAGAGGAAATCTCAGGTTTGCAAACTGGCAAGCCTAGATAAATAATATTTAAGTCAGGCCGTAGCTACTTCAGATAGTTGTCTAATTTCAGTAAAGACTTCTGTGCAATGTGTGGGAAAGGGAAATGGCATAAATCCTGTAACAGAAGTTGACCTATTCAAAGAAATTGAAATTACATTAATTTGGTATTCAGAAATTCTTTCTCTGTTTACACCTACACTTCTGTGCTAGCACAGAATAAAGGGGCGGTGCCATGTTACAGCATAATCCATCATTCCCATCTAAATCTTGCTTTTGAGCATCTCATTATTTCTTATCTCATAATTGCTGAAAGAGAGCCAGTGTGGTGTAGTGTTTAAGGTATTGGGCTACAACCTGGGAGACCAGGGTTCGAATCCCCACACAGCCATGAAGCTCACTGGGTGACCCTGGGCCAGTCACTGCCTCTCAGCCTCATGAAAACCCTATTCATAGGGTCGCCATAAGTCGGAATCAACTTGAAGGCAGTACATTTACATTTTTAATGGCTGAAACTTGGTAAGCAGAAGCTCGTTGTAGCTTCTGAGTAAGTCCTGTTTTCAATCTCCCCAGGTTTTTTTTAATAGCTTCTTTTAATTGAATTACATTGTGGCATTTTAAATCCTGCCCTTTTCCTTCCCTGAACAACTTCCTTTTCGTTTGCTCTCTTTATGTTTTTAATCTAGCGCTTCAGGATTTCTGGGTTTGCCAATTCTGACATGTAGCACAACATTTAAAAACAAAACGAAACACAAAATACATCCTGTTCCCAGCTAATCACTCATAGGCTTAAAGCAGGGATGGGGAAACTGCGGCCCTCCAGATACTGCTGGACTTCAACTCCCATCATCCCTGACCATTTGCCATGTTGGCTGGGACTGGCGGGAGATGGAATCCAGCAATATCTGATGGTCCACAGCTTCCCTAGCCTTGTCTTATAGCCTCGTTGCGTGGAGTCCATTAATCTTGTCGCCAAAATTTACATTGAAAGTCTTTTTTTGAGCAATAACGGAAAAGCCTTCTATAAAATTAGAACATTTCCACAATGGAAGATTCCTCAGAATGGCATCTAGTTCAATCTGCATTCATTTCCAAGACCGCAATACATTATTTCCCCTTAACATTTATTTATATTTTTACTAGCTGGAGTAGGAATGTAAGAGGCAGCAACATCCGTCCCATCCTGGTTTCATCATAATCAGTGCTGTTTCCATTCTGCTACAGTTCTGCCTGTGCTAACACCTTCATTATTTGTCTGCCTATCCATTGTGGCCAAAAGTATGTAATTAATTATGTAATTAATTTCAATTCATTTCAATGGAAGGGGAATGTAAAAACCAACTCAGAAAAACAACATTCCTGCTCTCGGACAACTATGCTAATTGCAGAAATTTCCATTTCCAACAAAAATCTCTGACATCCTTAGCTGCGAGTTAAGATGAGCAGTGGCAAAAAAGAGAGAGACATATTTCTTTAAATTTAAACTGGATTGGTCTATCTGTAGGGATTGCCTTGCCAGGACACAATCTGGAGAACCAGACTTTATCTTTAATGTTAGTACTGCAGCAGTAGATGCTGCACCTCCCACCTATTATTTTCCTAATCTTTGCACTCACCATCCTACCCTAGAAGTCAAATAGGAGTTGAATATTGCCCCCAGAGCAGGTGAAGGAGGAGAATGAATGGGTGGAATCAGGAAAGAAACTCATGCAAGATATAGCGGCATAATCTTCCTTTGCATCATGCACCTGAAAGGTAAACTCCACTTCTCTGGGTTCCATTAGGTATACAGCTGCCTTATACTGAGTCAGACCATTGGTCCATCTAGTGCAGTATTGCCCACAATGACTTGCAGCGGCTGTCCAGGACTTCGGAGAAGGTTCGTTTCCAGCCTCACCTGAAGATGCTGGAGATTACAGCAACATGATCCATCCAACAATCTTTGTGGAAAGAGGATATTTATTTATTTATTACATTTATAGCCCACCATTCCTCCATGGTGCTCAAAGATATGTACATGGTTCTCCCCTCCCCTTTATCCTCACAACAAACCTGTGATCTAGGTTAGGTTGAGAGCCAGTGATTGGCCCAGGGTCGCCAAGTGAGCTTTATGGCCAAGTGGGGATTCAAACCCTGGTCTCCCAGGTCCTAGTCCAACAAACTTACCATTACGCCATACTGTCTCTCCCTAGTGGCTCAGGAGACTGACGGCAGTTTTCTGACTCTTCTGAGACAGCTGTCAGAAGAAGAGGAGCAGCGATGGTTGGGTAAGGTGTGCTCTGACATAACTCAAAGATGCCTGTTGTGCAGGACTACCACTTTGTGTCTAGTACACCAAGGAAGGAACTTTAAGGCTTCCTTTTACGAAGCAGTTCCTTGCAGGGAGGCATATGTTGCACAGTTCAACGCATAAGGGTACCAAGGGTAGAGTCATTGGAGGGAGCAGGAGATCTTTGGGTGCCTGATGGCAGTGGAGCTGCAGAATCAAAGGTCACACGTATGTGACAGCAAAAACATAAGAGAGCCACCTTTGTGTGGCACATAAGAATTCACATGATGCAGCATGGATGTGGGATTATTATGCAGGAGTGTACATTATAATTTGGGCTAGATCAGTATTCTTCAGCCTTGACTTCCAAGATGTTGTTGGATTCCAACTCCCAGCATCCCCAGCCAGCTTGGGCAATGGTCAGTGATGATGGGAGCGATAGTCCAACAACATGTGGGAACTCAAAGTTGAGGAACCCTGGATTAGATGACCTTTCAATTCCAGCATACAAAAGTACTGTGAAGAGAAGATTTGTGTTGGCAGGCATACTTGCTAGCTCTACCACTTCCATAACTCTCATATACACTCTCATACATTACTAAAGTTTTGTTTAAGATTTAGATGAGTACAAGCACAAGGAATTCCAAAGTGTTTCAACATCAAAAAATGTTGAGCTCTCCCTGCACCATTTGTAACATGCAGGAACAAATCCCTTGTGTTCAAACATCATTATGCTGTGCATTTCTGTAGCCCCGCTCTACATCATTAGCTGCCACCAAAAGGTGGAGAAACGCTCAGTGGAAAGTTGTCAGGATACAAGGCAAGTTGCACAACACCAGCCTTCATGAATTTGCTGCCCTCCAGATATTTTGGATTCTCATGCGCCATGCTAGTTGGGCTGATGGGAGCTAGTGTAAAACATCAAGAGCAGCCTTTCCCAACCGGTGTGCCTCCAGATGTTGTTGGACCACAATTCCCATCTTTCCTGACCATTGGCAATGCTGGCTGAGGCTGATGGGAGTTGTTGTCCAACAACATCTGGAGGCACACTGGTTGGGAAAGGCTGCTCTAGAGGGCAGCAGGTTGGCGAAGGCTGCATTACACATTACAGAAGAAGAGTGGGAGAACTCAACACAGGGCTGCCATGTTTGGCAGCCAGCCACTACTTATTATAAGAAGCATTTTTTGTCCTTATATTGTGTATCTCTATAGACCTGTAAATTCTGCATATCAGGAATGACAATCCCAGAATAACAGAGAAGGGAAATCAAGAGCTCATGGTCTTTACAAGGCTTTACAAGTCTTGCAACTCATGGCCTTAGATTATGTCAACAGTTGGCAGCTACTAAAATTGTCTTCGTCTGCTAGATGTTTTTAGCTGTTATATTATTATTAATGCTATAGTTTAGTGTTTAATGTTGTCTCCCATGCAAATATCTTAACTGTTTGATATTGGATGCCTTTAAAAATCAAATAGAACCAAGAGGTGCCTACAAGTCTATAACATGCTCACATTGTGAGACACAAATGTCACTTTCAAAAACTGGTTATGAATGCCAAATTCTACATTTTACAGGCAAATGTTGAGTGGCACAATGTGATATCAAATCTGGAATATTTATAAATACCTGTTTCAGGTTAACTATCAGATACAGCCTAGGGTTGGTGGATATCATCATCTAGGAAATGGAGGGTGGCTATCCCAAGGAATCCCAAGGGACTGCTCTCAGGCATTGTGGAATTGAACCTAGAACCCTGGAAGCCAGGTGCTGATTCCCTGTTCCTTGTGCACTGTCAAAACAGTGAATCAAAGGAAGGAACTAGAGCTGCCACTTAGGCATTACAAAAAAAAAAAAAGACACAGATTTACATATATTTTGCACATGCTAATTTATATGCAAAGAGGCAATTTTATGAATGATTGCTAGAATGTAGATAGAAATACAATGCACCTCATTGCAATGGGGAAGACACCCTAGGTGACCTGTGTGTGCCTGCTCAGTCAGCTGTCCAGGTGCTGCTAACTTGATGGGCAACTTCAAGGCCTCCTCCTTGGTCTCCTCCCTTCTGAGGATTTTTTATCTTTAAACTGGCCTTCAGATGGACAGCCCTCCAAAAGAATGTCCTCTGACAGCTTTTCAGTTAGAGGAGTGTAAAGTAGGGCACATGGACACCTTGGAACACAATTCTTAAACCTTGAGTCCCCAGATGTTGTTGGACTACAACTCCCATCATCTCCAGCCAGCATGTTCAATGGTCAGGGATGATAGGAATTGTAGCCTATCAACATCTGAGGACCCAAGGTTGAAAAACATTGCCCTAGAAGGAATGGAAAGCACTCCAAACCATGGGAATGTAGTCTGTGTAGTGCAAGGGAAGCAAGCGATCTGACATTAGGAACAAAGGAAGTCGCCTCATACAGAGTCAGGGCACTGCTCCATTTAGCTCAATGTTGTCTACACTGACAGGCAGAGCTCTCCAGGGTTTCAGATGAGGAATGTTTCCCAGCCCTACCAGGAGATGCTGGGGATTGAACCTGGGACCTTCTGCGTTCAAAGCAGATGCTCTACCACTAAGCTATGGTCCTTCTACATTACACATGAAATTTGAGCCAGAGGTCAGAACTAGAACTTGTTTGGTTTGGAAGCGTTCATCACTGGAACCTATGAAGTAATAACAAAGGGAGAATTTCTGAGCACATCTAGGATGCCATCCATGTACCCCTACCTCTCTGGGATTAGAAGGGAAGGTTTTGGGTCAGAGGTCATTATGACTTTCAAATAGACCTGAACCCTGGCTTTTCTTTTTTGCAGTTAAGGAAATGAAGTACTTAACCACTAGTTCTTCCTTAAGATGGTAACCCTAGCACAGGTTACACCAACCTGGTGCCCTCCAGATGTTTTGGACTACAGCTTCCATCAGCTCCAGCCAGAACAGCTGAGTCTTCTATTCAGGTTTCTGGAAAAAGAGACTGGAAATCCAGAGAATGAACCTTTAATGAGAGGCCGCTGCTGTGCCTCCTGCACCATTCCGTCCTGCATCCCATTGTTTAGCTCTGCCCCCATCCACTGACCCAAGCTAGACTTGAATGCCCATGGTGGATGAGGGGGGACAGTGAGCATCACAGCCTGGGAAGGGAACAGGACACAGGCACTGCAGTGACAATATCTCCCATAGCCTCAGTACCTTAAAAAGTAAAACTAGGGCTACTACCTAGCAGTATGAACAATGAGTCAAAAGCCTGATATTGCAAAAGCCAGCTAGCAATTTGCCTTGAGGTCAAGCAGTAGACTCCTGCCCTGCTGGAGCCGCAGTGTGTAATTCCTATTCCTGCTCGTTGTGTAGTTGGCTCAGAATTTGTTTGCTACTGAAGAGAAATTGTCATCTTAGAAGCTGTGTTTTTACATGTTTCATATTTCATTATTTGTGGTTTTTACCATCCCCTTCTCCCTCTCTCTCTCTCCCTGTGCTGGGGCTGTTTTTATGAGGATTCTGGTCATGCTGACAGTGTATGATATCTTTTCCAAGCATAACAAGTCAACAGGGCCCGCAGAAAACGAGAAAATGCACTTTTGGTGTACGTGCGCACAAGTGTTTTGCTAAACTGTTTTCAAAGATTTAGTGAAAGGTAGCAGTTTTACAGTGGGGCAGCTCTCATGATGATGATCCCCATTCATTCAAGCTCGTTTCCCCCCAAAGAGACGCACACACCAGTTAAAAATCATGGAGTAACACTTTGACAGTGAATATTTTAAACAAGATTAAGACAAGGACAAGGACAAGCCAACTGGAAAAGATAGGATTATTATTATTAGCAGCAGTAGCAGCCACAAAGAATGCCCTCTCCGAGCTTCTGAGGGTAGTGGAACTACCAAAAGGGCCCCTTCTGCTGATCTCAACACCATAGAGTAGCCTTTCCCAACCAGTGTGCCTCCAGATGTTGTTGGACCACAATTCCCATCTTTCCTGACCATTGGCAATGCTGGCTGAGGCTGATGGGAGTTGTGGTCCAACAACATCTGGAGGCACACTGGTTGGGAAAGGCTGCCATAGAGGGTACGTGGGGAAGGAGATGGTCTTTCAGATATTGGGACCTAAATCATTAACACTTTAAATACTAGCATGAACACCTTCAATTAGGCCTGGAGACAAACGGGTAATCGATGCAGCTGTTTTAAAACAGGAATTATATGAGATCTAAGAGCAACCCCAGTCAGTAATCTGGCTGCTGCATTTTGGACCAGCTGAAGCTTCCAAGCAGTCTTCAAGGACCGCCCCATGTAGAACACACTGCAATAATCCAATCTGGAAGTTACCAGAGCATGGAGTACTGTGGCCGAGTCATCTCTGTCCGAAGGGGCTGAAGGTGGTGAACCAACTTTCCAGGAGTACCCCCAAGCTGCAGACCTGCTCCTTCCAGGGGACTGCAACCTTGTCCAGAACAGGTCATCTCTCCACCACCCAGTCATGAGAACTCTGGACACATAGCACCTCTTTCTTTTTAGGAACCAGCCTCAGTTTATTGGCCCACATCCAGCCCATCACCACCTCCAAACACTGGTCCAGCAACTCAAATGCTTCTCCTGATTCAGATGGAACAGGGAGACAGAGTTGGGGGTCATCTGCATATTGATGACACCTCACTCCAAATCTGATGACAGCTCCCAGCGGCTTCATATAGATGCTAAATAGCATGGGGGAGAAGATGGAACCCTGCGCAACAAAACCACAGGGCAGGTCCCATGGTGCTGAACAGTAGGCTCTCAGAACTACTTTTTGGAAGCAGCCCTGGAGGTATGAGGGGAACCACTGAAGCACAGTGCCGCCAACCCCCACCTCCCTGAGATGCTCCAAGAGAATACTGTGGTTAACAGTATCAAAACCTGCTGAGAGATTGAGGAGAATGAGCAGGATCACACTCCCCTTAACTCTTTCCTGACATATGTTACCAACAAGGGCAACCAAGGCAGTTTCAGTGCCATGGCCAGTCCTGAAGCCAGACTGGAATGGATCCAAGTAATC
This sequence comes from Rhineura floridana, assembly GCF_030035675.1. Taxonomy (NCBI): domain Eukaryota; kingdom Metazoa; phylum Chordata; class Lepidosauria; order Squamata; family Rhineuridae; genus Rhineura; species Rhineura floridana. The sequence goes on from NC_084482.1 coordinate 23,850,500, forward strand.
AGTTTCCTCCAAGCATGTATGAAGCTGAACCACCACTACCTTCTCAAGCACCTTGCCCAAAAAAGGGATGTTTGCCACAGGGTGATAGTTGTTTAACACTCTGGGACCAGGGAGGTCTTCTTAAGGAGGAGACGTACCACCACCTCCTTCAAGGCAAACGGTATCTGCCCCTCTTCCAGCGAAGCATTAATCAATCCCTGGATGCACCCAGTCAACCCTCTACACAAGCTCTTAGAAGCCAAGATAAGCAAGGGTCAAGAGGGCAGGTAGTTGGCTACATTTCTTCAAGCAGCTTCCCCACATCTTCAGGCTGCAATAATCAACAGACAGTGCTCTGGACCTGTTCTAAAGGTGGCATCCAACTGAATCTGAACGATTTTGTCCCTAAAGTGCCTCACAAAGTTGTTACAGAAAGCCACCAAGGATATTAGACCAAGGCTTTCTTGCCCAGATAACAAAAGCCCATTCATCACTTGGAAAAGCTTTGCTGGACAGCTGCTTGCAGATGCAATGGTGGCAGGGAAGTGTGCTTTCTACACCACCACCACTGCTACGTGATAGGCAGGATGGTGCAGCCTTACCCATGTTCGGCCAGGTTTGGGTCAAGATTTACACCACCTGTGCTCTAGCTGCCAACCCTCCTGTTTCATCGCATGCAGATCACTGGAGGATCAAGGTGACCTACGTGCTCTACAATGACTGCAAGGGCACTCAGGCGTGATCACATCAATGACTCTGCATTTCTCACCATTACACAGTGAGACAAGAGCCTCAACAGGAGCTCCAGCCATGTCAGCCAGAAAATTCCCAAGAGCATTCAGGAATCTAGATTCCATAAATCTCAGAGGGTGGACCATCTCAAGAGGTCCCCCACCCTTATAGAGTAGAGTTGCTACATTCAGCCCAAACCTTACCAGGAAACAGTCCGTCTATGACACTGACCTATAGAGAGTCCCCAATCAATTACCAATCTGCTCTGTAGCAAAGCCCAGGTCAAGGGTATGCCCACCCACATGTGTAGGGCCACTGCTGTACTGAGACAGCCCCATAGTTGTCATGGAGGTCATGAAGTCCTGATATTAAAGCCCCCCAGCACCCCCGTGAAAGGATTCTCCAACACCACATCTGAGATTACCTCTGCCAGCTCAGAGGTTGCAGCGCAGCTGGCTAGATGGTGCAGTAACAACATTCCCATTTTGTCTCTCTGGCCCAATAATCCCTCAAATCCAAACACAGTCCAGACTGGTCTCCTGGTGAGGGAGATGGAATTTTTATGGAGGATTGCAACTCCCCTCCCCATCCTTTTGACCTGGAATGGTGCTGCACCACTGAGTACCCAGGCAGACACAGCTGTAATGTAAAACATGCTCACACACTTGCACATAAATGAATAAATAAATGGATGATGCTGTTCATTAGATACCTCTATGTGGGTGTCACAACTCTGCTGGCAAGTTTACAATCAGGTTCACAATCATGAAGCAGTAGGGAAAAAAGAGAGGAAGATAAGGAATTACATAAGGAGATTGGAGATCTAATAAGGAAAGGCTAATCAAAGCAAGTAAGATGTGTTTCATATTGTGGGAAGGACTTAGACCTGCTTAATGATGACTGGACCACTCCCCCTACGGTTTTACACGCATCAGATTAGAGCAGCAGTCACCAATGTGGCACCCATGACTCATTCATCTCTCAGCTTACAAAGTCAAGATATGATTGACCAAACTGACTCAAGTCTGCTGGATCAAATCAAAGGTCCATCTACCTTTCTGTTTTCAAGAGATGCTTCTGGGAAGATTACAAGCAAGAAGCTAAAGCCACAGCCTTCCCTAATGATCGTTTAGTCTGCAGCTTCTGGTGCTGCCTCTGCATATCTTTCGCAGTGTATTTAAAAAAAATTTTTTTAATTCCATGCCACTTTTCATAAAAGTCCCAGAGTGGTTCACAAAATGATAACAATAAAATATACATTTACATTAAGTCGATCAACAATGCACATTCAAAACTCAATTTAAAATAGCCCTATTACACTAATCACTAACAGCCATTGTTTGAGTTGTCCATAGATTTGTTGAATCTCATTTTAAAAGCTGTAGATGTCATAAGAACATAAGAAGAGCCTGCTGGATCAGGCCAGTGGCCCATCTAGTCCAGCATCCTGTTCTCAGTGGCCAACCAGGTGCCTGGGGGAAGCCCACAAGCACGACCCGAGTGCAAGAACACTCTCCCCTCCTGAGGCTTCCGGCAACTGGTTTTCAGAAGCATACTGCCTCTGACTAGGGTGGCAGAGCACAGCCATCACGGCTAGTAGCCATTGATAGCCCTGTCCTCCATGAATTGGTCTAATCTTCTTTTAAAGCCATCCAAGCTGGTGGCCATTACTGCGTCTTGTGGGAGCAAATTCCATAGTTTTACTATGCGCTGATAAAGAAGTACTTCCTTTTGTCTGTCCTGAATCTTCCAACATTCAGCTTCTTTGAATGTCCACGAGTTCTAGTATTATGAGAGAGGGAGAAAAACTTTACTCTATCCACTTTCTCAATGCCATGCATAATTTTATACACTTCTATCATGTCTCCTCTGACCCGCCTTTTCTCTAAACTAAAAAGCCCCAAATGCTGCAACCTTTTCTCATAAGGGAGTCGCTCCATCCCCTTGATCATTCTGGTTGCCCTCTTCTGAACCTTTTCCAACTCTATAATATCCTTTTTGAGATGAGGCGACCAGAACTGTACACAGTATTCCACATGCGGCCGCACCACAGATTTATACAATGGCATTCTGATATCGGCTGTTTTATTTTCAATACCTTTCCTAATTATCGCTAGCATGGAATTTGCCTTTTTCACAGCTGCCGCACACTGGGTCAACATTTTCATCGTGCTGTCCACTACAACCCCGAGGTCTCTCTCGCTATGTGTCCATTTTCAATAAAGCTTAGAGCCAAACAGGAGTTGTGTAACCAATGCAAGAAATAGAAAACACAGTAATGGTCAGGATCTGTCTTTAGGGAAAGGCTGTGTAGCAGATCACAGGCTTTACATGTAGAAGGTTCTATCCCAGCCTCTCCAGATAAGACTAAGAAAGACCCCTGCCTGAAACCCTGGACAGCTGCTGCCAATCATTATAGACCAGGGGTCACCAACCTTTTTGGACCAGAGGGCACATTTCAAATCAGAGAGAGTGCTGGGGGCACCACTCACAAAATGGCTGCCATGGGGGTGTGGCATAACACAAAATTATAGAGTAGTCATGATGAAGCACTTTCCATAATTGTATTTCCATACTAGAAAAGGCTTGGCCTATTGAATTTCTATCTGCCACACAGCTGTTAAAAGCACAATACCCCTTGTTTTTCTCCAATGCCAACCCTAAATCAAAACCCAGGCTGCCATCCTGTACTCACTTACCTAGAAGAAGACCCATTAAACAGAAATATTTACTTCAGAGTAGTCATGTATACCACTGTACTCCAAGGGCATGTTTACATGCCCAAAAAATGTGCATCCGCTGCTTTTTGCAGATCGTTTTAATTTGGACCATTTACTTGACGTTTTACCCAACGAGCGTGCATACTACCGCTTTTGCCTTTAACTCAGGATTAAATGGATGCGATAAAAACCAGCATTTGCTTTTAAAATCCGCACCTGCTTCTACCATGTATTACCTTTTAAGCGCCTTGTCTGGCTGCGCAGTTTCTTCGCCATTAGATCCTCCCTTTCCTCCACCCCTTTCACTGGCTCGGGGCATCATTTTGTTTCCTGTGGTTGATGAAGCAACTTCCGGTTGCTATCGTCTTCCTTTCTCCCGTTTACTCCCGCTTCCCCCGCCATACATTTCCTCCCCCGCTCCTTTAAATAAAATCACATTCCCCACCCCTTCATCAAGGGTAGAAGGGCTGGAGCTCACAAAATTCTTTCCTCAGAGCTGTGGTTTTGGCGCTGTTGTTTACGTCTAGCATGTGTGTGTGCGCAACAGAGAGAGTAGGGTTACCAGGTCTCCGTTTTTTGGGTGGAGTCTCTGGTTTTTGGGGGCCCCCACCGGTTCTCCAGCTAGCACCCCTTAATCTCTTAACTCTCAGCTTCAATTTTTTAAAAAAAGTTTCTAGGTGGTCTGGTTCCCGAGATATACACCAAAACGTCAACCACCACCCCACGACTGTTAAATCTGTTCTACAAATCTTTAGAACAGCTCCTAGCTCTAACTACAACTCCTATCAGCCCAATCCAGTGGCCATGCTGGCTGGGGCTGATGGGAGTTGTAGTTTAAAAAAGTAACTTTTCCAAGCTCTGGCTCTAACCCCGCCCTTTCAGGATTGTAGCCAATAAATGAAGCCAGGTTGTGACTTGTTGATCCAGGCATGCCTAGGCTTAATTTCAATGTCAGAAAATGGTGGCTTTGAGATTTTGCAGTTTGCATAAGTAATATGGCTCAAACAGAGCTTGGAAGTAACTCGTTATTTTTAACGAGTTACTTGTAATTCGTTACAATTTTAAATAACGAGTGGGTAATTCCATTACATTTGGCAAGTAACGGAACGACTAGTAATTTCCCTACTTTTCAGCTGCAACTTTAACGTTTCCACGTTAGGTTGGACGTTACTTGGGGGCGGGAACAAGGGGAAGTCAGCTCCTGGCTGTGATTGGTTAACACAAGACATGTGCCTCACACTGATTGGACCTCTGTGCAGACTGTCTCTTCCCTCGTGATCTGTGTTAGGAGGCACGAGGGAAGAGGTGAATAGGCAGGGCCTGCTAGCGTCTGAGAGGAAAAAATGGACGCCGGAGGAAAAAGCCAGGGCAAGGACAACGGAGGAGAAGGCAGCAGCAGAATGGCGAAGAGCTGTGGAGGTGAGTGATGATGATTTGTGTGTGTGTGTGTGTGCCCCCCCCGCGGCCCCTTCCGCCCCCCGTGGCATTTTTGCCCCCCCCGCCCCCCCGCAGCCCCTTCTGCCCCCCCACTGCCTCTCCTTGCCTCGTTGCCGCCCCCTCCATCAATCACAAGGCACTTCTGAAACTTCGGCCTATCAGAGCTTGAAAAAGTTACTTTTTTGAACTACAACTCCCATCAGCCCTAGGCAACATGGCCACTGGATTAAGCTGATGGGACCTGTAGTTCAAAAAAGTAACTTTTCCAAGCTCTGGCCTACTTCTCTTCCTTCCCCCCCTTTTTGAACTCTCCCCCTTGTTCCCATGCATACCTGTGTGCTGTATTTATCCAGACAGAGCACTCCTGCCTTTTAAAATGCCAGCTAGCTTTTTATTGTATATTTATTTGAACTCTATCTTTCTTTTTATTTGTATTTTTGTCCTGTTTAATCACAAGACTGAATTGTATGTGGGACAAAAACTGTCTCAGTAATAATAATAATAATAATAATAAAAATCATTAGGCATATAATAAATGGCTTAAGGCTGATTTTTTTGTTCTTGGCAGAGATGAGGTGAGAAGTAGGGTCCTTGCAGCTCCTCCTCTCAGTCCCCCAGCTCTCAAACTCATGTTCTGTGAGAAAGAGAGAGATTCCCAGTCCCAGAGAGAGATAGACTGTTGACAATCTCTGCTAATATCTATACAAATGTACATAACATGCATCACCTGAACTCACATGATCTAGAGTTACCTTAGATCTTGCAAGATTTGCAAATGAGAAGCAATAGGGTTTTATATTAGTTCTGATTGTCTATTGGGCTATCATAGGTTATATTTTTTTTCATTTTCTATGGCAAAAACTCCAACTTCAGTGGAATTTATGTGATGTGTTCTAATCATTTGAATTTGGCTAATGAATGCTTTATTCTTTCATCAGAACTTTAGCAGTAGTACTAAAATATTAATAAAAAAGAAAAGGGAAAGAAAAAATACTTTACATACATCATTCAGCTGTATTGCTAATTATAGATATAGATATAAAAGATAAACGGCACTTTGTCAAAAGTATTTTTGTCTACATTTTATACCTCATCCTCGGTTTTCCAAGCTTGGCATGGAATGCTTCTCATACAGAATTAATTTGAAATGCTGCATATTTATTATCATAATCATCATATTCAAAATAAAAAATAAATGTACCACCTTCAAGTTGATTCCAACTTATGGTGACCCTATGAATAGGGTTTTCATGAGGCTGAGAGGCAGTGACTGGCCCAAGGTCACCCAGTGAGCTTCATGGCTATGTGGGGATTTGAACCCTAGTCTCATTTTGTTCTCACAACAACCCTGTGAGATAGTAGGTTAGACTGGCCCAGGCAGGGTTATTCAGTGAGCAAAAATGATGCAAATAGGATCTCTTTTAATTGTGCTATCAACCTGCTTACTTCCACTCTGACTGGGGGATCTTGCAGCATGCGGAAGAGATGGGGGCACATCACAGCTGAAGTTCACCCATATAGGAGCATTATCTCTTGTTTATTACAGAGACGCCTGTTGCAGGTTTTGCTGCTGAGAGCAGCAGTCAGTTAGTGCGGCCACTTGAGTCACAGCTTGTTGATCCTGAGGAGGCAAAACTAGAAAGTGAGGTTCAGAAAGGAGGCCCTGTGCATGAGGAGGAGGAGGGCATGAAGCAGTGCCAGTTGCCCACAGCCACATCTGCAGAACAGCAAGTACCATGGTTTGGCTTTGAGAAAGCTTGTACATTTGTGAGCCAGAGTGGGAAAAATGTTGTTGTACGATGCAATTACTGCCTTCCAAGGATCAAAAATCTGAGATCAGCTGTTTCCTCCTCATCCAATGTGAAGAAACATTTTGAGGTAAGCCTTTGTCATGCTGGTCCTCAAAGAGTGTCCATTGTCTATTTATGTTTAAATTGTGAAGTTCCTCTTCCATTTTTCATGCTTTGTTCTTCTTCCTCAGAGGGCACACCCTGAGAAGCTGAGAGCAATTGAAGAAGCAATAAAGGCAAGGAGACGTGGCCTTCCTGAACCAATGCATGACACCCCTCCTCCCAAAATGCTGAAGCAGCAGCAGACAACCCTTGAGAGGTGGGGATCTGGCAGGGAGCCTGTCACCCACAGCAATCTCGACAGGAGAATCATTGATTTCATTGTAGAGGAGACATTACCACTTCAGACTGTGGACAAACCATCATTCATTAATCTGGTTCGCATTGGACTCCCCAAAGATCTCACCATCATATGTGCCAAGACTCTGAGAGACAGAATTGAGAAGAGAGCATGCCACATGAGAGAAACTCTTGCAAACCGAATGGGTGCTGTGGCATATATAGCAACCACTGCAGATTGTTGGACCAATGGCAAGAAGAGTTACTTTGGGGTAACAGCCCACTGGATCAACCCAACTACCCTGAAACGTGAGGTCGGGGCCTTGGCTTGTAAGCGTCTGAAGGGGCGCCATACATATGATGTCCTTTCAAAAGCACTGCATGATGTACGTGTGCAGTACAGGATCCACAACAAAGTTATGTGCACTACTACAGACAATGGCTCCAACTTTGTGAAAGCGTTCAGAGTTTTCATGACCAAAGAACCAGTGGAAGCTGCAGGCACCAGTGACGATGATGGTGATAACCAGGAGGAGGAGGAGGCTGAGGTGGAGTTTGTGCCTATCTGTGAGATCCTGGACACAGGACCTGAGGCAGAGGAAGAAGCTGCAGACTCAGGAGACGATTTTGTTTTACCACCACACCAGAGATGTGCTAGCCACACCCTCAACCTTGTGGCAACACAAGACATAGAGGCCATGCTTTCTGACTCCTCCAAAAGTAGTCTTCCTGGTCCTTTCAAGAAACAGTTTCGTTCCTTGATGGGAAAGTGCAGCAAGTTGTGGTCCAAGCAGAACCAGTCAGCACAGATTGCTGAGTATATCCATGCGCAATGTGGTGTGTATCTGAAGGTACCGAATAAGACCAGGTGGAATTCCACCTTTGATGCGTTGAAGCAACTACATGAGCTCCTGTCAACCGTGCCACTAAAAATGCATGCCATAATGGACCGCTGCTCCTTGTCCAGGATCACAGCTGCTGAGATTGAAGTGGTACAGGAATACACAGAGATTATGGAGCCACTAGCCCAGTCCCTAGATATCCTGCAACGGGAGAACGGCATGTTCATGGGGTAGTTGCTACCAACGCTCTGCAATCTGGACCGCAAGTTAGAAGGATTGGAAAACAAACCTGAGAGGTACACATACTGTTTTCAGCTGCTGAGAGGTGTGCGCGAAGCCCTAAGAAAGCGGTTTGCAGCTATCTGGGAGGACAAGAGGCTTCTTCTGGCAGCCTGCCTACACCCTCGCTTCAAACTAGATTGGCTGGAATCATGTCAGGCCACCACCCATACCAACAAGTAAGAACATTAGGGAAGCCCTTTGGGTGGATTACTCCAAGGGAAATGTCTCAAGGGAGGCATCAGAGGGCTTAAGGTGGTAGGCAGGGGCTGGTCCTTTTCTTCCTTGGGCTCCTCATCACAACCTTGGGTTGCTGCAGGTAATCCTTAAGGGTCTGCTGTGCTGCCCCATGAGTGTGGTGACTTGGTCACCTTCCTACCTTCCATGTCATCATCCACAGGCTCAGGCTGGACCCTGAACCAGGGGACATGACAAGCATCAGGAAATGAAGAGCAGATGATGGTTTCCTAACATATATGTGTTAACATATCCTCTCTCTTTCTTAGATACACAATGGAAGTCTTGTTGAAAGCTGAAATAAAGATGGGTGTACTTAATGAGGACAGTGATCAGTCTTCAGATAAAGACCAGGAAGGAGATGACTTAGAAGATGACTTCTTTAACTTTCTGCCCCAGGGCAAGAAGTCAGCAGTGGACACTGCTGAGGAGGAACTGGTGAGGTACCTGAGGTCTCCCAGCAGGGAAGTGTCATCACTCCATGGCTTTCCACGTGTGCTGCGGTGTTTTTTGCAGCACAACACAGGCATGCCTTCAAGCGCCGCAGTAGAACGCCTGTTCAGTACTGGTGGCAACGTAATGACTGTAAAAAGACATTCCTTGTCTGACATGCTCTTTGAGCATCTTGTTCTTTTGAGACATAACAGAAACATATTATAAAAGCATTTCAAGTGTAAAATTTGATTTCAAGAGTTGGGGTATCTTCATTGCTTGGGGGGATGTGAGATTCTGTTATGCCATTCTGTTAATCTTATGGATAATTTTTTTTATTCTACTACCCCCTGTGTGTGTGTGTTTATTTTTAATATTGTTTTAGGCTTCTTAGATGTGCAGCAGCCAAGGCCAGCACCTTGTAGGAGTTTTTTTTAAAGTAACTGAAATGTAATTGTAGTGATTACTTTTGAGAAAAAGTAAAGTAATCAGTTACTTTCAGAGCAATTGTAATTGTAACGGTAATTACTACTTTTTGGGCCAAGTAATTGTAACTGTAATTTATTACTTTTTTAAAGTAATCTTCCAAGCTCTGGGCTCAAAGTTTTTTTCTCTCTTGTGTGCAAGAATCGGACCCTGGGCTATGAAATATCAAAGTATTTAATCCAATACTTGCTTTCCATGTACCTGGAGTAAACCCCATTGAACTCCATTAGGACTTACTTTTGAGCAGACATGGTTAGGATTGTGCTGTAAATTAATGGGACTTTTGAGTAAACATAGCACAGACTTTTGTTTGCGTTGTAAATCTTTCTCCTCCTCTCCAATCCTATTTTAAAGCAATTAGGCAGGGTTTACCTAGGTATCACAGTTTTTATTATGTAGGAAACTAATACTGATTTTTTAAAAAATGTTCCTCAATGACCAACTGGTTTAACAATAAACTATTATATGGGGTGTATTTTTACACCTGAGAGAGTGAGAGTGAGAGTGAGAGTGTGTGTGTGTGTGTGGAGCCTTTCCAATCACCAGGAAGGGTTGGTGATTGGAAACCAAGGCAGCTCACAATAAGAAATAAATCCCTTTAAAAACCAATAACCATTAAAAAAAAGTATAAACTGTTGCAAAACAGCTTAAAGTGGCATGATTCTGAATTTCGCGTTGGGTGAATGAAGTTTATTTATTTATTTTTATTTATTATTTGATTTATATCCCGCCCTTCCTCTCAGTAGGAGCCCAGGGCGGCAAACAAAAGCACTAAAAACACTTTAAAAATCATAAAACAGACTTTAAAATATATTAAAACAAAACATTTTTAAAAACATTTTTAAAAGCTGTGACTCCAAAATTTATTTATGTATTTTATTTACAACAGTTATAGACTGCTTTATTGTAAAACATCTTAAAGCGGTTTACAGAAAGAATTAAAACAATAACATTATTGGCAAAGACAGTTAAAGACATGGATTGAAAAACATTCAAATTAATAAAACCAATAACGAGTTAAAAACAGATTTAAAAACACAATAACTTCTACATGCGTAGATAGACTTGCCTAAACAAAAATGATTTTAGTAGGTGCTGAAGAGCGTCGTCTGCCTAATGTCAATAGGCAAGGAATTCCAAAGCGTAGGTGCTGCTACTTCATTGTTGTTGTTATGTGCCTTCAAGTCAATTTTGACTTATGGCGACCCTATGAATCAGTGGCCTTCAATAGCATCTGTCATGAACCACCCTGTTCAGATCTTGTAAGTTCAGGTCTGTAGCTTCCTTTATGGAATCAATCCATCTCTTGTTTGGTCTTCCTCTTTTTCTACTCCCTTCTGTTTTTCTGTATTGTCTTTTCTAGTGAATCATGTCTTCTCATGATGTGTCCAAAGTATGCTATGTGTCCAAAGTCAGAGGAAGGCAATGGTAAACCACCTCTGAATACCTCTTACCACGAAAACCCTATGAACAGATTATCCAAAATGCTGCCACTTTACAGGACTGATTTCTTACAAGAGCAGAGCAAGTACTATGTGGCACCCATAACATGGAAAGCACAGCTTGAACTTGGCCTGGTAGCAAATCAGCAACCAATGCAGATTTCAGAGCAGAGGTATTATGTGCGGATAGGATCTCACTCATGTCAGCAATCATGCTGCAGCATTCTGCAGCATTCTACATTAACTGAATCCTGACTGGTTGTGGGATGCTAAGTTGTCTGCTTTACTCATAGGAATCTTGTTGTGTTTGGTATGGTATTGCATTTAGGAAAGCATCACAGTATTATTACTCACTGGAATTGGGTTGGCTGTCAAAGTAAGTTTATAGCAGCCCACAGGGTAGACAGAAAGGGTAGAGAATCTTCTTACTCTTACTCATTTCTCAGACCTCTTTCTGAAGTGAAGGGTAAAATCTGTAAAGAAGTTTGGAGCAGCCACATTAAAAGATAAGGGGAGGGCATTCCAGGGAGGAGGTTGCCAACCCCACTTGGATATGGATGTCTTTGCAGAGGATCCCTAGTCAAGCTTTACCAACAGCACAATCCAAACTATATCTACTCAGAAGTAAGTCCTGTTGAGTTCTATGGGGGCTTAGTCCCTTAGTACGTGTGTTTAGAATTGCAGCCTTCAGGGGCATCCATCTTTACTCCCGAATGCTCCCATCTAACATCTCCACAACACTAGCCTCCTTTCTTCCTGCAGTGACTGGCCTGGCCTGAAGGCACTTAAACCCTGCTTGCCAAAAGCAAGTAGGCTAGATTAGATGTTCCCTACCCAGGCTCCATCTTTTAGCTAAGATGTCTAGCTTAATTTCCAGTCAGATATTTTTTTTAATTGTACGCTCCAAGCAACTGTGATTGATGCTTAATGTACCATGCTTAATGACATCACTCGAGCCCACCCCATGACATCACTCAGGCCCACCCCATGACATCACTTGGGCCTGCCCCTAAAATCTCAGGTTTTGGGATGCTTCTTACCTGGCAACCCTAAGAGAGAGAGTGTGAGAAAGTGTGTGTGTGTGGAGGACCTCTTCTGCCTCGTAGCATCCCTCCGCTCCTCCGCAAAGCTTGATCTCTCCCCCCCTTGGGCTGATGCATGCGCCCTATTCGCAGCCACGGCGAGAGGAGGCTGGTGAAGGCGCCACTGGGATAAGGGGAAAGGGGAGCTGCCTTGGCGTCTCATCCCAGCATCTGCTGCACTCACGGAGAGCGATAATATTAAACAGTCAATGCTTCCTTTAGTAGCTGCTTTTAATGTCTCTCTAAAGATAATTGTTTGGGGTTTTTTTATGTTTCCCAGAACGCATGCTGAGGCTTGTCCTGGGGTGCCAAAGGCACACCAATCTCACCCAGGGACAGCCTAACAGCCATGGGTGGGAGCGATTCCCTTTCTTTCAAGCGTCTATTCCTTCGTTTAGGGAAACACCACCCCTTCCCCGCCTCCACAGTTAACATGCTAATGTGCAGGCTCAGCATCAAAGGAAACGCTGATAGCAATAAACGCATGCGTGTGAATGCTACAAAGAAAAACAGCCACTTTATTCGTAGTGAGGGCGGAAGTATGTGGACTGTCAAAATCAATCACGATGGAAAATGCAGCAATTTTAATGTGGATCTGGGGTCCCATGTAAACAGGCCCCAAGTTAACTATACAATGAATTCTTAATGAGTCCTTGGTTTTTAGTTCCTGAAAAGCAGGAGACTTGCCTAAGCCTCTTTGCAAAGTTTTCACATTTGCCTTTTGGGGGGAGGGGAATTTGTTAACATTCACCTATACTTACGATGTGGTAGTATTTGCAGAAAATAAATTCTAGGTGCTACCTGATCTCAGGTGAACCCAGCGCAGAAAAGGTGCGTCCTGGTTGCTAAGGAAAAAGGAAGAGCAAACTGTGGAGATTCCAGGGACTAGAAAAGAGACGGAAGCAGGAAAGGTGCATTAAAAAGCAGGGCAAAACAGCAGCTCTTTAGGACCACAGAGATTCCTATTGCTTGGTGTCCGAACAACTCACTTATCAGTCACAGCTCTGACTTAACTTATTGGCAGGAGCAGCCAGGCCGGCTCATTTCACATAAATCACTTAGAAGGGTACCTGCACATTTTGCTCCACAACTTTCTTTCTAAGAGAGCTAGAGAGTTAATTTTTTTTAAAAAAAATGAACGCTTAGATACTGGGCTACCTGCTGGGGATGCCAATTAAGGCCTTCATGGGTGCCCTGGCACCTGTGGGCAACAGATTGGTGATCCCTGTTATAGACAATACTCAGATGGACCAGTGGTTTCATTCTGCATATGATAACTTCCTATGTTCCTAACTAGCAATTCACATATCGAATCACTTCCAAACACCAATTTGTTCTCTTACAGTCAGTATCCACAAATGGGACAGACAATACATACCATTTTGTACCATTTCAACATAAGGTACCTCTCCCTACAAATCCAATCACATTCCCAGTAGGCCACTCATAATTGCCAGTCATAGTTCTTGTGCAGTAGAAGCACAATACGATCTTCTCTGAACTACTGATTCATCCCACTGAAGACCCATAGAAAGGCCCTTAGTTGCACTGGAAAGGAATCTTAGAGAACCACCTCCTTTTCTCCTTGTTTTTTAAAACTGTTAATTACACATTTATTTTATTCTTCCTTCAGTGAGATCAAGCCGCAGGGCACAAGATTCTTCCCCTTTCCCCTTTTATCATCTCGTTAACCTTGTGCATTAGGTTAGGCTGAGAAAGAATGGGTATGACTGGTCTGAGGTCATCCAGTAAGCTTCATGGCCAAGTGGGGATTTGTGGGAGGGGCCATCATTCAGCGGCAAGGCACAAGCTTTGTATGCAAAAAGTCCCAGGTTCAGTCTCTGGCATCTCCAGAGTAGAGTTGGGAAAGACCCCTGTATACTACTCAGAAGAGCCACTGCTATTTAGAATAGACAATGTTGTACTAAATGGACCAATGGTCTAGCTCATTATATGGCACCTTCCAATAGCCCACATCTCCTCAGTCCTAGCCTAGTGGTAACCTCTATACCATACTGGCTGCCTATTCCATTATCCCTCCTTTCTGTACCCTTGCAATGTTCTTACTTCGCTTGTTGTTCAATAACATAACAAAAATGATAGATTTAAAAAAGAAAAAAGTAGAAACTTCCAAAAGTGAGGTTTGTCCAATGGTAAACCATCATAAATTTTATGTATCATGCACATGTATCTTGGAGTGAGGCAATAAGAAACCTAATTTTAACTTTGCAACTCTTACGATATATAAAGTGGCTGTTGCCCTGGGTTTTTCTTCCTTATTTGATCTTCCCCAGAACTGCTGCCCTCTGTGCAACCACCTGAGGAACAGTTTGATCTCCATTGTTACACAGATCCAGTGCCACTGGCAGTTTAGAGCAGGGTTTGAGACTGAAACTGCTTTGGCTGCCCTAGTACATGAGCAGGGAACCAGTGGCCCTCTAGATGTTGCTGGACTCCAACTCCCATCATCCCCAGCTAGCATCACCAATGACTAGGGATGATGAGAGTTATAGTCCAACAACATCTGGAGGACCACAGGTCTTCCACCTTTGCCCTAGTGGATTATCTTTGACTAGATTTGGACAGATGGGAGTACAAATCTGGAACCTCTCAGTGGTATTTGATATTTCTATCGAGCAGGAAAGGAGAGCCTGTGGCCCTTCAGATGTTGATGAACTCCAACTTCCAACTTCCCTGACTATTGGGGGGGGGCATGGTGCTGGGGTTGATGGGACTTGGAGACCAACTTCTGGAAGGCCGTTGGTTCTCCACCTTTCTTCTAAGAGTATTGAGTGATGCCTTCTCACCTACTTTGTAGAATCTAATGCCAATGGTAGCAATTCTGACTAGATCTCTCCTGGCTTTTTAACACACACTGGTGGTCACATGACTTTTCAGAAGTAGTTTTATGCTGGCAAATGACTACTACAGTTTGTTTGGGTGGAGGGCTGGCTGGCTTTTCTGCTTAAATCTTTTGGGCTGTGTTTGTTTTTATATCAATTTTAAATGGTTAGATGTGTTTCTTACTATTGATTTTGAAGTTTTATTTATTTATCAAACATTTCCTTGTATTTTTATCCTGCATTTCTTCCATCCATGGAACCTCAGATGGCATGCATGTGGTTCTCAGGCGGTCCCCTCCAGGCTCTGATGAGACCCTGACCTCATTAGCTTCAGCAAAGTGATGGCCTCATGAGCCTTCAGACCATACCCTATGGGCTGTCAAAAGGCACATGAGGCCTGCTCTGAGCAGAGGAAGCACCATTTAAGTGTGAAATAAATAAAATGAGCAAACACTGACTGACAGCTGATCCCATTAAGACATGCTAACAAAGGGTCAGAAAGAGTTATGTCCTACCTGACAACAGCCTCTGTCCCTCTATGTCCTTCTTTCAAAACCCGTAACAGTAGAACCAGCTAACTCTTCTAACAAGGTCACTTTCACTTTTGTTAGTTGGTTTCAGCTTGTGGGTTGTTGGGTTTTTCTTTTTCTTTTTCAGTGTCCTGAAGACATTCCTGGACTCTGAGACAACCAAGAGAGGAGACAGCAAGCCCATCCCAGACTCAAGAACACCAGCGAATGGAGACAAGACTTTGCAGGAGGGGGGGATTACCGTCCATTTGCTTTCACCACAGGCAAGATCAATAAAAGTTCTGCTGGCTACAGACTCTCCTGAGACATAACGTTGTCAGTTTAGTGCTGGCTTATTCACACAAGCCTGGTGTCCCACAGTATTGGCAGAGTTGTTTTAATTTGCCAGTGTTGTTGTCGTCTTGGGATTTTGTACAAACATTCTTCCCCTTACACTCCCAGAATTTACTTTTTTCAAGCCAAGCACGGCCTGTTCAAACAGACAGGAGATTCTTGCTTGCTTTTGCAGCACAAACACAGGCCACTTTGGATAACGGGCAAGTCAGCAGAGCCAGAGGGAGGGCAAATCTGGTTTGGGGGAAGGTGGTTGGCTACCACATCTTACTGGCTATTAGGCTGGGCAAGGGGCCAAGCAAGGGAGCACCAAGGCCCCCATTTCAGCCCAAGGAGAAGCAAGAAATCAAGGAAGGGATTCCAAGAGCCACAGGTATTCACACAAAACACCGAAGGGCAGAGACATGCTAGGACGGCAAGAAAAGTTTGGTTCAGGGGTAGCCAAACTTTTTAGGCCTGTTGGAACATCTGGATTTTTGAGCAAGTGCCATGAACACCACCTCCTCTGGTCACTCATCTCCCAGAGCATCCCCCATTTCCAAGAGACAGAAAGTAAGAAAAGGTGTGCATGCACATGCTTTGTTTTTCCAAGGGATCTGGGTGAAAGCTGGATCCAATAGAGTTAATCTGAACACATAGAGCTGAAAGAGGAAGTGGGAAAGAATGTCACTCTTCCAACTTCCTCCTTCAGTTCTATGTACTTTTCAAGAGACAAAAACATAACCACCCTCACCACCTCATAACCAAGGAGCAGTGAGAGGAGGAGGAGGGCTCAAAGGCTTTCTGGACACCAAGGGAAGACCTCCAGGGCAACATTGCAGCCACAGGGGCAACACTGGTGACTCCTGGTCTAATTCAGTTCCTGCCTGGAGCACAAGGAATGATGCATAGGTTTGTCTGCACTACAGATAAAGTGGTTCAACCATCAATTTGCTTTCTTTGGGCTATAGAAAGGCATTATTCTATAGCTCTATAGTGGTGGTGGATCTAAATATATCCAACAGAGAATTCCCAGTGCTATTACCAATCAACACATTGAAGGACATTTGAAAATATAAGATATTCCTTTTGCTTTGTTCAGCAAAAGTCTTTCAGGCAGGAAACTTAACAAAATAAGCATGGGCATGCACACTTTTTGCCAAACTAAATCTGGTTCACTTAACTCAGATATCCACACTGCTTCTTCAGGTGGGCAATAGAATCTGCTGACACTTCAAATAAGGAAGCATGATTGCCGATATAACGGGAAAGCATGGTTTTCCACTATGAGAATGAGCTGCAGCAAGCTTCAGGTTCACACACTCCCCCTGCCCCATCTCCTCTCTTACTCTGTCACACTTATAAGCAGGAGAATGAAAACTTTCATTGTTGATTGTAAGCTACTGTTCTCTTTGAACTTTAAACTGTGACAACTAACCAGGATCAAGGCATGGTTTCAGATCCTACTTTGTTATGGCAAGGGCCGTAGCTCAGTGATAGAGCATCTGCTTTGCACGCAGAAGGTCCCAGGTTCAATTCCCAGCATCCCTAGGCAGGACTGGGAGAGAACCCTCTCTGAAACTCTGAAGAGCCACTGCCAGTCAGTGTAGACAATACTGAGCTAGATGAGCCAATGATATAAAGCAGCTTCTATTTTGTTAGACTATAGCTGGAAAAAAACATAGTTTACAGCTATCACAGGGAACTGTGCTAATTAAAAACCTAAAGTGGCTCTTCCTTGCCGGCACAAAAGAAGGGGACAGCAGAGGACAGGGTAGGGGGAGAATGTGAACATAAAGCTTGCCATGGCTCATTTCTATAGTGGGAAACTATGTTTTTCCACTACATTTTAACTGAGCCAATTTGTTCAGAGCGCAGTGTTTGCTTTGAGGCAAGATTCTTCATTGGAATTACAGGAGGAAATCTAACATTCTGTTTAGGACAACACAAGAAATATCTAAATCATATGTGTATTGGAATCAAGGGGCCCCTTCATCACAGTGCTGTAAAAAAGATAAGCAGAAAGGCTCTCAGGAGTGCAAAATAAAAGATGAATCACTCTCTAATGGGAGGAGCCAATGGACACAAGCTGGACATAAGAAATGGTGAGCATCAAGTGCAGAATTTCCTGGCCAACCATGCAATCCAGCAGAGAATCAATGTGAGCTAAAGAATCCATGTCAATAGGAAGATTAGAAAAACAAAACAGCACTCCCTCCCTATCAGAGCCCACTGGATTCCGCCCCCATGTGGGGGCTGTCAATTTCACATCCTCCTTGTTTTCTTTCCAATGCTTCTTAGTCCTCTCGGCACTCATCACCCGGTGATGCCCCAGTGACTCTATTTTCCACCTGATATGAGTGACGGAAAGCAACAGGAATTTGTTTGGGACACGCCAGTTTGATTGCAAACAGAGCATGTCTTCTTAAAGATTATAAAAAAACAAAAGGGAAAAAAACCCCATACATCCTTAGGGACTGCCAACATACCATCTAAACACAAGGAAGAAATGCACAGCAGGTCCAGGCAACCAAAGGCGGTTAGTCTATTCAACCAAAGGAGTCTAAGCTATTATTTTATTTATTTTAAGTATAGGCCATATCTTTCTAAGTACAACTCATCCAAAGCAGTCAGAATGAAATTAAGTAACCTCTAGCACAGAGGAGGTTCCTTTGACAGGGCTTAGGTGTACTTCAGCCTATCCAGGTCACATAGCTGGACTGCTGATCTCAGTCCTCCATCTTTAGTTCAAGAGGAACAGTAAAGGTGGCACAATCGACCAGCTGCACAGGCACACCCAGCAATGCAGTGCCTCGTTTTTACAGGTACTAGATATAAGGTGCTGCCTTGAGAGACTCAGTTAGACCACAGTTACAACTACACTAGTACCATTGACTTGCTGTGGTTCTTCTGCAGAGATCTTTCCCATCCTTTTTCACTGGAGAGATGTCATGAGTTGAACCCGAGACTTTTACATACAAAACGAGTAGTGTCGTCTCTGTTCTTTGCCGCTATTCTGCTTTAGCAAAAACACTGAATGAGTTCTCAAGATTGCAAGGTCTTAAGTGGGCATGCCTTAGCCAAGGGGTAGCTAATATGATACCTTCCAGGAATTGTGGACTACAACTCCCATCAGCCCCAACCAACAACTATTAAGGATGATGAGTGTTATATTCCAAAAGATCTGGAGGGCACCCTGTTGGCTATCCCTGCCATAGGCTTTTCCAGGCCACCAGCTTCATTACAATGTATGTGTGGCTACTGATCTTTTTTTTGCATGCTATCTACCAGATGACCTCCCTCTGAGCTACACTTTTATTAAGTAGCTCTTTCGGGAGGAAGGGGCAGGATACAAATTTAAATAATAAAAATAAACAACTTACGTTTTCAGCTCTCATCACAGGATACACTGTATTTTGTATCTGAATGCAGGGAAACCTATATTCTTTTCCACCAGAGTCCAGCCATTTTGTGCAATGACAGCCTACCAGATCAAAAGGCTTTTCATAGGAACATAGCCAACTGCCTTATACCGAGTCAGATTAATGGTCCACCTTACTGTCTACACGCTGACTGGCAAAGGCTCTCCAGAGTTTCAGACAGGGTTCTTTCCAAACCCTACCTGGAGATGGCACAGGGGTTGAACCAGAGACCCTTTTGTATGCAAAGCAATTGCACTGCCATTGAACCACAGTCCTTCCACTTTTCAGACCAGGACAACTGTTGCTCTATAATGTAAATTCAGCTAGTTCTTTAATTATTACACTGTTCAGTCAGTCGCAGCGTTTCCCAACTATTGGGCCACCAGATGTTGTTGGACCACAATTCCCATCTTTCCTGACCATTGGCAATGCTGGCTGAGGCTGATGGGAGTTGTGGTCCAACAACATCTGGTGGCCCACTAGTTGGGAAAGGCTGGTTCAGTGCCTCCTGGCAGACAGGGGCCACTTGGGGCACTATCTGTCTCCTTCTCTTAGCTCCCAGCAGGGACTCAGTCTAGGTATTAAATAAGTCTACATCTAGTCTGAGATGTAACCAACTTTCTTTGGGAATGGTTCAAAACCAACTGTCTCATGAGGTCACCATCTACACAATTGAAATTAGAAGCTTTTCTCATATATAAAAAAGGTAGTGTATTTTCCCCCTTTGCTGCTGGAATCCAGACTGAGAGAGCCTTGCTTGGTTCTCCGAGAGAGAGAGCCCAAGATGAGGCAGAAGTCACATGGTACCCCCTCCAGTGGTGGTAAAATGTAATTATAAAGTGTGGCTCCCTGTACTTGGGGGTAAGCTTCACTGAACATAGTAGAACTTATATGGGTAAACGTGAATAGGATTACACTGTAAAAAATAGCCAACAAATTGCTGATCTTTAATGGTACCCCAAAATCTGCCATCTGAGGGAGGCTGTATCATTCTGCTTAAAGATAGAGGCCAGCCCTAATAAATATGCCTACAATATCTTTGTTTGAGATGATGTTACCTAAGCATATCATCCTGACACAGCATTTTTTCCAACTATAGTAGTTAAGCTAGAGTTTCGACTAAGTTACCATTCCAGTGTGGGGGGCATGTTTATTGCTTTATATGCCTGATTTCATGTTCTGTTCTGTTTTCCTCATATGATTTTTTGTTGTTTAAGTTTAGTCCAGTTATTTGAAGCTCTGGTCTGCCAGTGAGACATGCTGCTAACATGGTATTGACACAACTGCAGGGCTGGGGAAGCTGTGGCCCTCCAGACATTGCTGCACTTCCAACTCCTGTCAGCCCCAGCCAGCATGATCAATGGTCAGGGATGATGGGAGATACAGAAAATTGCAAAAAGGTCAAGATGCGGCCAACAGGGTGTCAGTTTGTCATCCTTACCTTAGGGAATGTATGAAAGCTTTTAAGAACAGATTCTGGCTTTGCTGTTAATACTGTATTGTGCTGACATTAATTGGGATCTGCATGTGCTACCTGTATTAATACTACCTGTTCTGTTTTATGGATTTGTGGTGTTATGTATTTATATTTATGTTTTTAATGTGTTGTAAGTTGTTTGGAGACCTTCAGGTAACAAGTGATTATCAAGTTTAAATAACTCCTCAACCATCATTACATTGCTCCAGAATCTAAATCACTTAGTGCTGATATTTGTTGTTCTGGAGTTAGGCACCGTATGGAAAACAGAGTTGCATTCTCATAGCTGACAGGAGCTGGAGGAAACAAAACTCAAGAAATGTCATCCTTTCTTTCCAATCCTGTTGACTCATTTTTGGTCCGTGACCCATGAACTGAGAAACCCACTCATATACAGCTTGTAAAATCTTGGTATAAATGGCAGCATCATTGCTCCTTGGGGAATTCTTTGGAATCTTTGTTCTGGGAAATTCACGAGAGAGATCAAAGGGAGTTGTCCATAGGATGGGGTGTGGGATGAGAAGAATAGAATCGCACCTGCATTTTGACCTCTGGCCTCTTAAACAGCCTGGAGCTTTCCATCTCCAGAAATCAAAAGAAAGGTGAACAAGAAGATGCCCTGAGAAAAGGGGTGGGGGGAATTTCCAGTTGCTGCTTGTTAGGACCTAAGAAAATTATCACTGCTGAACTGGGCCAGAGCAAGACATAGGACCGGTTCACACATGTGGGTCTGTCCATCACTTGATGACTTACAACGTCAAGTGATGAGCTGCATGTGTGACTGGACTGTTGCAGGCAGACAGGACTTTCACATCATTGCATCCAACAAAATCTTTTTAACAAAGTTCCCTATTTCAGCTGCCCATCACCACATATACAGCAACAGATCAAACAGAGAGAAATAAGACAAAGCATACAGATGCATGAATCAGGACATTGGTTCCGGAGAACTGCTTAGGTTGTCATAAGGGACATGCGTACCCCAGCAGATTTATTTTTCTCTTTTTCCTTGAACAGCTGGCCATTGTGCTGTATCACAAATTGTTTATAAAAAAAAACCCTTCATTTCAAAAACAGTCTGCCAGGAGGAACGGCTGTTTGAGAAAAGTCTTCTTTGGATCCTCACTGAGATAATTATGCAGTGCTCCACTATTTCAATTCGCTTTGGATGAACAACAGGACGTGGTCTCATAGGGATGGGCTGAACAACCCATCACACTAAATGGATTGTTAACAGAGAGAAACATCTTCCTGTCTTTGCTCATTGTCATTTTTAGAAATCAGATTTCTAAGAACAGATTTCATTCTCCTGACATTTTTGGTCAATAGCTACTTTCTGTATTCCCAACATTTGTTGGCTTCTTTGGTAAACTATTTTATATCACTGAACTCAAAAAATCCTGTAGCAAGGAGTTCCACAGAAAAATTATTTGCGTTTTAAAAAAAACCCGTTCAGGTTCTTTCATCATGAGAAAGGAGAAATAGTAGGTCTCTCTTCACTTTTATTTTGCTTTGTAAACATCGATTTATTTATTTATTCATTTATTATTTTTATTTATATCCCACCCTTCGTCCCAGCAGCAGCCCAGGGCAGCAAAGAAAAGCACTAAAAAAACATCATAGAAACAGACTTTGAAATATATTAAAACAATACATCTTTCAAAACTTTTTTTAAAAGCTTTCAAAACTTTTTTTTTAAAAAAGGTTAAAAACCCTGTTGTTGTTTTTAAAAAAAAGTTTGAAAATTGAAAAGCAATTCCAACACAGAAGCAGACTGGGATAAAGCCTCAACTTAAAAGGCTTGTTGAAAAAGGAAGTTCAATAGGCGCCGAAAAGTTAACAGAGATGGCGCCTGTCTAATATTTAAGGGTCTAATATTTAGATGATTTTGTTAATCCCCATAAAAGAGCAATTAGCTCTGGATACTATAATAGCCACTGCCAGCTGTTGATATACACATATATATACATATATGTGGGTGTGGGTGTGTGTATACACACACAGCGCAGAATAGCAAAGACACTGCAGTAGCCTGATGACATTCCCATATGGAGGAAAACAGTCCCGTATATAGAGCCCAGTTATTCAATAAGCCCAGTAAAAGCCAGATAAGAAGCAATGGTTTGACTGGACTATATGAAAACATGAGAGAACAAGAACCAAATTGCACATCAGAAATGTTGAACGGTACCATTTCCCACTTCATCAATAATTCTACCCATTGGGTTCCGCTTTTCCATTTTCATAACCCATTCTCCCATTGTTGGAGGTCTGAATGGGCCAAACTGTTCAACTTTACTGCTGCAACTAGGCCTGGAAAGATAATCTCCTCTACAGGGAATCTGAAACTAGGGCCTTGTTCTCACTGAGGAGGTAAGAAACTTGTGCCTGGCTTGTACCAGTTCAGAATGCAACCAAGGGTTCTCATAATGAAATGCTTCCCCACTGAGGGGGGAAAAAACTCTGTTATAGACAGAGACCTAGTCAGGAAGAATGTTATGCTGGCATGCTAGCTTTCTATGTGGAGAGAAGGGGGGGCTCATTCCTCTGAGCCCTCACCTGCAGTCTGAAGTGACATGGCTCAGACACCAACTGCCTCAGCAATAACTATGCCTAAATATTCTTTAGTTAACACAAATACATACATAGATCTAAGAACTTAGGCCCCATCTACTCTACAAGCAGTTGGTGGGTGGGGGGCAATGAGGTGGGGGATAGGATTTTTGGGGCAGAAGCCAGTGAAGAGAGATTAACCCTTCCTGCAAACAAAGAGGTAACCCATTCTTCTTTATTCTTGTTAGTTAGGAATGGTACTGCCCTCCCCCCCTTTTCCTGGTATAACCCTTCCCCTGGCTGTCATCCCCCCACGCCCAGCAATCTTTCCCCCAACCATTTCCCCCTACTTCATGGGTTGGGAACCTTTGATATTGCTGAACTACAATTCCCATCAGCCCCAGCAAGCATAGGCAGGGAAGATGGGAGTTGTAGTCCAGCAACATCAACTACCATTAGCCCCCAAATCATATCAAGCTATACAACCCAGACCACAGAGCAAATGTTTTACAGAAAGATCATGCCAGGAAATTTCTCTAGGTGACTCAAGAAAGCAAGCCAACCTACACGAACTGTGAAGGCAAGTCCCCAACGAACAATACCCCCTCCCCAACAATCCAGGCTAGCATGAACCCCAAGTTGTTAGCCAATTTGATGTAAAGGGAAATTGTTTTGTACAGCAGGTGCTAACAATATACACATACATACATCCAGCGGAGAGTATGCCTCACTGAATTTTGTGGGGCTTATGTCTCATAAGACATGCATAGGATTGCTCTGCAAGGTTCATTTCACTAGTTACACTAGGGAAGAGATTGGTAGAAATTAATTTGAAATCTGCATATAGATATGTGATGAATCCACACATTAGGGGGGATTTTTTTCTGCAATAAGCAACTGCTTCCCCAAGCACATATACTATACAAAAACTAAAACTCTATACCTGTAAGACTGTCACATTTTACACACTTTCTATGGAATTCTTTTATGGAAAGAACTATTTGATGAATGGAGACACGGTGATAACCTCACTCCTCACCTGATCTGCATGGATCTACAGAGGAGGGATGGCTGTGTGCCACATATGTATCTGCCTCTGTGTGTGTGTGTGTGTGCGTGTGTGTGTGTGTGTGTGTCCGGTGCCCTATGCATGCATGCAAGAGTGTGTGAGAGGATGTGGCGTAGCCACACAAATTTTTAGCCACCACACTGCTGGCATGTGGTCCCTGGAGGACTGATCAAGGGTGAATGTGGCCCTTGAGACAAAAAAAAGATTATCCACCCTGGTTTAGATTAAAAAATGATTAAATGTGCTAACAATTTAAAAGATTTAAAAGGATGGCAGAAAGAGGAGAGGATTCGATTTCCTCTCACCACTTTATCTGCTAATTGAAGAGCTTAAATCACAGGAAGTTAGATTTAGGTTAAACATTAGTGCCGAAGCCCAGCTTCCGTGAGGCCCCACTGAATTGGTGGGATGCATCTGTTTGATGAAAATAGGGGGAATACGTATATGTCCACCAGTTTGTTGCATGTGACTCGTTGCCAGTTACTAGGGCTGGGCTGGAGCCTCAGCTATAACTTTCTACAAATAGTTCAGATATGGAATGGGCTTCCCTTAGAAAACTGTGCCTTAGGTCTGATCTGAGGCTGCAGGAGAATTGTGATATAGCAGAGTGGGCTTCAGACTGCAGGGGAGACATGCCATTTTTGAATGCTCTTCTATATTTTTTCAAAACACTGTAACTCTCTGCAAGTAAAATGCACAACAAAACACAAAACACATAAGGATGGGCAAATCTGTCCATTTCAGTTTCTCACTTTTCCAGTCTTAAATTTCGTTCTCCACATTTCCACATCAGTTTGCAATTTAATAAAAAATCATTGTTTTAGTGTGAATTTCTCCTGATATACACATTTTGTATGCATTTTTGCAAAGCAATTTCCCCTAATATAATGCATTTTTATGCACATTCTACCCCAGTGTATACATTTTTGCAATTACTTGGCTAGAGAACTGCATTGCAAAATTTGGAGAAGTGTGAATTTTGAAAGACGGGCTGAGTTTTGGCTTGCATGGTGCTTTGGAAACTGAAGTTGGTAGCTACACCTTTTAATGTGAACTGAATCTAATTTCTCCCCCATCCCTACAGCAGGAGAAGTGTTCCAGCACACAGCACACTCCTCTGCTGCGCCAGTTTACTATGTGGAATGCTTCTTAAAAACACGGAAAGGCGAGTTACAAGATTTGATTCTCTCACTGCCTGTCTGAAGTGGTACAGTGCAGCTCATTCTGCTGCCTCAAGATTCTCCCACCTCATTCTATTACATGCGTAGATTTAGGCCTGAGTTTGCTTCCCTGAAGGTGTTCACAAAAACTCTGAGCAGCCATCTCTCTGGGATGTTGTTGGACTCCAACTCCCATCAGTCCAAACCAGCATGGCCAATGGTCAAGGAAGATGGGAAGGGTAGTCCGACAACTTCTAGGGTAATCAGAGTTTCCCCTCCAATGGGAAAGAGAGTTCATCTTGGCCCTGGGATACTTACACTTGAATCTGACCTGTGCCACAGAGTTTGGCCTGATCCTATACTCCCTTTTTAGACATTCATTGAATCCTGCAGCTTCAGCATCCACGTTCTTAGGTATTAATAAAAAGGGTCCCTGCTGGATCAAACCAAATGTTTATCTAGCCTAGCATATGATTCCCACAGTAGCCAATCAGATGCTCCAGGGAGCTCACAAGCTGGGCAAGAAGGCAAAAACCCTCTGTTGTTTCCCAGCAAATAGTTTTCAGTGGCATTCACCCTTTGAAGATAGTGATTCCATCACAGTTATCACAGCTAATAGCCTTCGTTAGATCTATCTTCCATGAGTTTGTCTCCTCCTTTTTTCAAAGCTATCAGCTGTCCCCACATCTTGTGGCAATTAATTCTGCCAGTCAGTTATGCACTGTGCAAAGAAATACTTTATTTTGTCATTTTTTGATACCACTTCCCAGTGGTGCCAAAAAGGAAGGCTGGCTGGCTTATCACTTGAAGTAAGGGAAGTCATGTGCATTACCATCTAAAGAAGGGCTCCCCATGAAGCCAATTAAGCTCAGAGTGTAAGGGTCATATTCAACATAGTGCTAACCAAATAATTCCATCAGCACAAGGATTTCTCCCTGTGCAATGGCACGTTCTCTCTACGCCCCCCCCCGCTAAATCTGTTCTGGGTTTTCCCAAAAGCCTCTAGAGCAGATTTGGGAATGGCACAGGGCACGCATTCAACTCTTCAACACATGTCCCCATCACTTTCCAAATCCCCCAAAGTCTGATTATTTTTCAAAATGGATTTGTTTCACATGGGCAACAGGACACTTTTGTCCACTTTAATTGTACAAACTTACATTTATGGTATGCGCTTGATTAGCTCATGCAAAACAGTGACAGTCTGGATGGAGGCACCCAAACATTACCTAACTCTACCACTGCCCTTGCCAGTCAATTTGATCTGGTGAACCTGAGTTCAACTATCAAAGAGAGGGAGGTACTTTCTTCCTCTTTAATTTCTCCAGACCATTCATCATTTTATCACAGGGGTGGGGAACCCATACCCTCCAGATGCTGTTGGACTCCAACTCCTGTCCTCTGACCATTGATCATGCTGGCTGGGGCTGATGGGCACTGGAGTCAAACAACATCTGGAGGGCCACAGAGGGTTCCCCATACCTTCTCTATCTTTCCTTTTTTTTCCTAAATGAAAAAACCCGAAACACTTTAGCCTTTGAGCCTATTTGCTGATGATGACCAACTCCATCTCTGTATACCTGATTCTATTAGTGCCTCAAGACTGGCATTATTTTGCAGGAGGGATTCAAGTGTGTACCGCACATATGGGTTTACACAATTAAAATGGATTAAAATGCTCTGCTGCCCTAGTACAACAAACCTACTTTTTTTTTTTTAAAAAAAGGACATTTTGAGGTTTGGAAATCAACAGGAAAATGCACTGAAGAGTGTGGGATGAACGAATGACAAGTGACTACCCCGTAAGCAAATCAGGATGAATGCCCAGTGCTATATCACCATCCCTCGAACAAATCACACCAAAACCTCAATAAAGACCAGACATAGTCTAACCTTTGCATAAGCTTTGTGCAAGCAAATCATGATAAAAGCCCAATAACTCGGCCTCTCTGTTCTCCACCCTTTCCACCAATAGAGTTATTCAAGTTGGAGACCCCTTTTCTGTGGGGTAATGCTACTGTCTCTTCGAGCTTCAGTGGTGCTAATAAAATCCAGCACAAATGGAAGGAGGGTCACACCAGCTTTGCTGCAATATAGGTAATACAAAAGCTTCTGAAGAGGAAAAAAAACGATGGAAAAGAGAAGTCAACAAGAAAAGCCATTAGCAGGACATTTAAAATGGTTTGTGAGGTGAGAAACAGGCTTGCCATGTGACTGGTGGCAGCTTCACATCTGTGGAACACACTCCCCATGGAGGTACCCCTAGCCATACCATGGACAGCATCCATTCCGTTAGTGCAAGGATTTACCTTTATTTAACAGAACTTCCCCCCCCCGTGCATATCCTGCACCCTCCCCAAATCTGCTCCAGAGGTTTGGGGAAAACCCAGAACAGATTTAGGGGGTACACAAGGGGAAGGAGGAAAGTTCCATAGCACAAGCGTAAACCCTTGAGCAAGGGAAGGGGACTACACTGGATACAAGCCCAAGGATTTGGGTTTTCTTTTTAGAAAAAGGTGAAGACGCACCTCTTCCTGCAGGCTTTTAGATGAGGGGAGCTATGACTGAAGTAATTTATCAATCACTTGACACTGCCACTTTTATTATGAGTGGTATTGAAATAATTGTTTTTAAGTTCTTGTCTTGCATGGTGATGCAATGTAGAGCATTTTGCAAAGAGCAGTATATAAATTTCTTAATAATTAAACATACACAGGGTTAATGGTTTCTATTACAATCAGCAGCAATTCTTGAGCAATGTGTGCTGGGTTGACATCTTCTGGGTGATGCAGTGACTACTATATGCAGCCCCCCAAAAAACTTTGTTCGAGGTAAACCACTGTTGGTCAGGGACTCATCCAGCTCCTGGCATTTAATGAATTGACTAAATGAACAGCCAAATGGGCAACCTGATTCTTTGCATGTTTACTCAAAGAACCCTGCCCAGGCCTTTTGAGGAGGGATAAAGTATATGGTGACATTCTATTTTTGCTTCTGTTGCCTGATTTATCTGTGACTGTTGTTAATTTTGCAATATTCTCCTATTTATTTTGTTTTAATTTTTTTATTGTTAATTATTATTTCAATGTTAATTGTGTACCACCCTGAGACCCTTGGGTGAAGGGCAGACTACAAATATCTTAGGGTAATTAGGAGCGGTTGACCTGTGGCCCTCTAGATGTTGCTGGACTCCAACTCCCATCATCCCTGACTGTTGGCCATATTGGCTGGGGATCATGGGAGTTGGAGTCCAACAACATCTGGAGGGCCACAGGTTCCCCAGCCCGGTCTTAAATTATAGATAAAAGTAACGCCCATGTTCAATTGAACTTGCTTCTAGGTGTAAGTGTGCATTGGATGCTGGGGACTAAATAAACATTAGCTTCCTTAGTTCCTCTCTTCACTTTTGACAAACAGGACTGCAAATTAACAAAATGCTATCTAATTAGATACTCCATTGCAATATTGCAGTTTGCTAAAGAAGGCAGTGACTTACTTAATGGCAAAACCCAGGAAGAGGAGGTAACAGAGGTTTCCAAACATCTGATAGTGAAGAAATACTTTTTTTCTGTATTAAAATTGGAAGCTCCCTTTACTCCTACACTCCAAAAGGTGTCTGATTAGAAGGAAGCATCCCCTAGCAAAAGCATCAGAAAGTCATGTTAGACTTTAAAGTGCCACAAGACCATTTGTTGTTTTTGCTTCAAAAGACTAACATGGTTATATCTTTGGAAACTGTTACAATGGAACTGTAGCAGTGACTCGTGCAGAGATGCCATAGGCAGCTCCCTGTGTACCCCATTCTGCTGTGTCGCTATAGGTGTGGCAGCACTGACACTTTGCAACTCCCTACCTATTGACTTATACACAGAACATATCATACGGAAAGCAGGATTGGACCAAGACAGAGGTGTGAAAATTGGAGGGAGAAATATCAATAATTTAAGATATACAGACGATACCACACTACTAGCAGAAACCAGATGATTTGAAATGAATGCTGATGAAAGTTGAAGAGGAAAGCACAAAAGCAGGACTACAGCTGAATGTCAAAAAGACTAAAATAATGACAACAGAAGATTTATGTAACTTTAAAGTTGACAATGAGGACATTGAACTTGTCAAGGATTATCGATTCTTTGGCACAGTCATTAACCAAAATGGAGACAATAATCAAGAAATCAGAAGAAGGCTAGGACTGGGAACGTCAGCTATGAGAGAACTAGAAAAGGTCCTCAAATGCAAAGATGTATCACTGAACACTAAAGTCAGGATCATTCAGACCATGGTATTCCCGATCTCTATGTATGGATGTGAAAATTGGACAGTTAAAAAAGCGGATAAGAGAAAAATCAACTCATTTGAAACATGGTGTTGGAGAAGAGCTTTGTGCATACCATGGACTGTGAAAAAGACAAATAATTGGGTGTTAGAACAAATTAAACCAGAACTGTCACTAGAAGCCAAAATGATGAAACTGAGGTTATCATACTTTGGACACATAATGAAAAGACATGATTCACTAGAAAAGACAGTAATGCTGGGAAAAACAGAAGGGAGTAGAAAAAGAGGAAGGCCAAACAAGAGATGGATTGATTCCATAAAGGAAGCCACAGACCTGAACTTACAAGATCTGAACAGGATGGTTCATGACAGATGCTATTGGAGGTCGCTGATTCATAGGGTTGCCATAAGTCATAATCAACTTGAAGGCACATAACAACAACAACAACCACCTATTGACTTGAAGCAGATGCCTTCGATGTATTCTTTTGAGCACTGCTTAAAACATTTCTGTTTAGGCAAGCCTACCCAGACACATAGATTTTGTTGTGTTTTAAACTCTTCTTTAGTGTATTGATGTTTTAATTGTTTTTTTAAATGTTTAATTACTTTTACTTAAAATTGGTAACTTTAATGTTTCTTATCAACCATTTAAAAGGATTTTTTTTACAATCAAGCAGTATATAAATTCTGATAAATAAAATACCTACCTACCTACCTACCTACCAGGGCACTACCCTGCTCCAGTCATATCCAATGTAGAGATGAGGAGGCTGATTGGATGGAGGCAAGGCAGTGAATCATACAGAGACACAGCAGGCAGCCACCTCTATGAGTGGATGCTTTGGACTCATACGAGCCTCTAATTACTTGTATCTTCCATCTTGTGGAACACTAGCACTTTTCTTGCAGTTTATCAGTGTGCCCCAGTGTACAGTTTGGGAATGGCTGAGATTACCCAGTTGTATTTGATCCAAACAGGCAAAAAAGAAGGCAAAAAAAAGCCTCTTGGGTTTTCAGCCCATTAAATCCAAGTCCCCTTCCAAACTAAGAGCATAGAATTCAGGACTCCAAATGCTTAGTCTTCCCTGTACTAGCCAGCAGGCAATAAACAGCCCATATCTCTATTTCCACTACACCACCAAAGTTTCACAGCCTCCCCTATAGCTTCCCAGTCAGTGAAATCTTTACCGTTCCTGCACTCCAATTTATCACAATGGCAGAATTAGCCCCATGGACACCAATGGAACAAAGCCACTTTAAACCACAATTAATTCCCTTTCAACAAGGACAATTTATGCTACTGGAAGAAATTTTGGAAGGGCCCTTAGCTCAGTGGAAAAGCATGTGCTTACATAGAGATATTCAGTCCTCAGTATCTCCAGCTAATGATCAGATAGGGTAGCAGGTGCTGGGGAAAAGCCCTGCCTGAGAGCAACCACTAGCCACAGCAGATGGCACTGGGTCTAGAAATGGCTTGACAGAATATAAGGCACCTTCATGTGTTCAAAAGACCTCAGTGATTAATCAAGCCTGGGCCAGCTCCAGAGAGTGTCAAATGTGGGCATTTGCCAGGGCTGCAAGATCAGAAGAGGGCCCACTATACTAACAGTGCTACCAGTTCCACTTTGTGCAAAGAGTATCCAAGAAGATCAGATGCAATCTAAGACAATGCTCAGTTTGTATATCCAGCCTCTACCAGGTTGGGGGTAGGCACAAAGGGTGTTTTGCACCAGGGCCCACAAAATCCTGGAGCCAGCACTGAATCAGGTCCAATTTCAGCAGAGCAACTGCAGTTTTCACCAGCAAGGAATCTGGCGTGATGACCTCCAGTGATGCAAGAATAGGTTGATTTACATGAACAGGATTTATTCATTGTCCATCACCCCTTGATCACAGGCAGTCTGTGGGTCTTCTCTTGAATGCTGCCGGCTTATACTTACATTAAGGCTGTGTACACACCATAACTTTAAAGCACATCCCCCCTCAAGAAGACTGGGAACTATAGTTTCTTAAGAGTGCTAGGAATTGTAGCTCTGTGAGGTGTAAACTACAATTCTCAGGATTCGTGGGGGGATGTGCTTTGAATGTGTTTTAAAGGTATAGTATGCATCCTTGGCCTGTTCACTCAACTGAGCACTGAGCTACTTCATTTGAGACCTAGTGAAGCAGAGGGGCTAAGCTGTGGACCAGAAAGTTTCATACCTTATTTCTGCTTCAAGCAAGTCACTATCTCTCAGCCTCAGCTTCTTGTCTGCAATAAAGGGGTAAAATAATACTAGCCTACCTTGCAGGATTGTTGTGGTATTAGTGAGATGACACCTGGGAACACTTTAAAGCACTGTACAGATGCTAAGGATCATTTAAATTTGGAATGCACACAGAATAACCTCTGGAAAGGAGGGAAATGTTTCAGCCAAATTAATCAGCCATCCAGACATAATCCTGATAACTGAATCCGAATTCTTAGTGGTGCGAGTGATTTCAAGGAGCAACCCCATTATTTGAGAGAGGGAAGGGGAGAGAGAGAGAGAGAGTGGAGACACACAGAGGAATCACTTGTGTCAGAGCTGATCTTAAATGCCTTTAGAGATCACTTAAACCCTGATACTTAAGAGAATCTTGTTGTGTTCCATGAAGCAAATAAGAGTTCTTTTTGCTTGGAGTACCCAAGTCTAGTCTAACTCCAAGAATGGAATCCAAATCCCACTACTTTGGTGGTATCCGTTGCCTTTACTTCCCCATTTTCCAAGGCTGCACATTTTAGCCTTGATGGAAGGGGTGTCTCTAGGCTTTTCTTTAATGTGGAACATGACCTTATTAATGCACCTATTTCCAGCCTGTATGGCTCACAACTTTTTTTTTTAAATCAAACTTCAAACAACTTGCCGTTCCTTTAAAAAAAAACCCTGCTCAGTGCTGGTTTTATTTTCCAGTCAATCATTAGTCCTATTTTTAATTAAAATGGCTTGTTATCAACTTAACCCTTTCAAATCCTCAAACCCCACACCTTTATATCATGCTTTTTAGATGTTGTTGTTTTAAAAAGCAAATCTTAAAAACAAAATTGTAAACAGAAAAGCTGTGTGGAAGAAAATATCTGTAGCCAATAAAATCTGAAAATAGCCCTGAATTAGGATTTTGTCCTCAGCCAAAACCTAAATATTTGTGAATACAGAGGCTGAAAAGTCGGTTTTCCTCCCGTTTCTCAGTCCTTGCTCCAGAAGCCAGCGGTGGGGGAAGATATCTCAGAACAAAAACAGTTTCACTGGAACACAACTCCTCTCTTTCAAAATCAGATTGCTGAAACATTTGCAGTTCATCTAATTTTGGGTGGGGGGGAATCACAGCACACACACGCACACGAGGAAATGAATAGTTACTTTAAAAAATAAAAAAGTACCCCTCCGTGACAAACTAAATACAGATGACAAATACTAGGCAGCTCAGGGGGGCTGTACCCCTAGAACATCACATGGACTCTATAAAAGTTCCGGCAAAACATCCTACGTCTATTTTGCTAACCTTTGATACAATCTCCCTGCCGCCGAGCGCTTTTTTGGGTTAAATACAGTGTGGCCACCTTCCCCCAATCCCTGAAATTACAGATTTTCTTCTTGAGGTATTTAGAAGATTGAAATACTTTTCAAAATAAAATTAAAAAGGACGGAGGAAATTGGGGGGGGGAGAGAAAGAAATAATAAAGTTAGATTGCGCCTTACTTTTCTCAGTTCCTTGAGGTTTTGACTTTACTTTCCACCTGGTCTGACAAAAGCTCCAGATTGCTTCAAGTCAGGGCTCTTTAGGGCCCCTGACCACGCACAAGACGGAGATTACCTCAAGCAGTGGCGATGCCATCGCTGTCCCAGCCTGAGGGGTTTGCTGCAGAGTTTTGAAAGAGAGAGAGCGCGCAAGACAGAGAGAGCGGGCTGGAAGAGACGGGGGGGGGAGAGAGAGAGAGAGCTCCTCTGCTTTACAGGATCCACCCTCTAATTACAGCCTGGGAGCCTTTGAGGACCCGCTAGTATCCAATAAAGGAGGAGGGCCTGTGGTGGTGGTGGTGGTGCTGCAGAGGGGAAGTAGTCAACATCTTCAGACTGGGGTTTCATCCTCCTCCTCCACCACCCTCCTTTTCTCAGCCTTTCGAGGGGGAGAAAGAGAGGAGGGGAGCAAGCACAGAGAGGGATTAAAAGAAGAAGATGAAGAAGAAAGGGGAAACTGAGCACAGGGAGGAATGGAAAGAAGTAAAGGGCAGAAAGTTAGACGTTTCCGAAGGGGCTAACTGGCAGGAGATGGTGAGGAAAGAGAGGATGGGAAGGGATCTTCACCCCTTCCATATGCCATCCGTAGCCAGGCAGGACAGATAGCTTGGGAGTAGCTTTATGGCCCCGCTTGGAACTGCTTGGCTTACAGGAGATGGCCGGCAGGTGTGGTAAGGTCTTTGTCTGAATGGTTGAGATCACGCCTGCCAGAGAAGATAACAGCCGCCTTTTTCAGTTTGTATCCAGATGTGTGTGTGGGAGGGGGTGCAGCTTTGAAACAGAATGGTAGTGTAACATTGTTGCAGTGCATAGTCTATTGAAAGAACTAACTGTGCAGTCCTCTGCATTTTTATTCAGAAGTAATTCCCACTGTGTCCAGTGGGGCTTATTCCCTAGGGATAGGATTGCAGCAGCCTATGGCTACATAAACATGACATTTTATTCTAGAATCAATTGGGACTGAGTTATGCTTTTTTCCACCTAGTCTGTATTTTTTGGCCCTGAAAAGCACCTCGTGTGAAACTGGTTTCATTCCAAAAGTAAAAGCTCATTATAGATTGATTCTACATTACTCTGCAGTGTGTCCATTTGAAAATGGATGTAGGTGGTCCCAGCAATTGTGTGTGTGTGGTGTCTCCACACCTGCCCAATGACATTATGGGTGGGCTTATACCAAGATTGCAAGGGGAAGGTTTTCAAACACATAAAGTAACCAAACCCACCCGCCTGGATGGGTTTGAAAGCAGCATGTTGAGGATCAGCACAAATGATTCAATGTTGAGAAAAACTACATTTTTGTGCTACAAATGGGAAAATGCGTATGCAGCCCCTGTATCAAATTCACACATTTTATTTTGCCTTATGTAGTGTAATGTTCCTTCAGTTTAATTCAGAAACAAACAAACCTGTGTCTCAGGTTTCAAACATTTTGAGAGACATTGCTCTAGAGTTGGAAATACTTCAGCTTCCCTGGGTGCATCTTTCCAGTTTCCTAACCATTCAAATTGCTTTATGTTTGACCAAACAAATTGTCTACCTAACCAAGTATTGTTGGTGATGGGCAGTAACAGCTCTTCAGGCAAGGGTCTTTTTGAGCCTGAATTCAGTAGTTCCTTTAACTCGGGGGGGGGGACCAGAGTTGGTGCCAGGCATGACTGGTCTCTTGGGCACCAGCCTGTGCTGGGCCCATGGTGCCCACTCCACCTACCTCTCACATTGCCTCTTATGACTGCTGCGTGCGCATGCCTGCCATCAACCAAGATGGTGGCGGGGGCTTCCTTAATGGGCAGATGCCCCTGCTGCCATCTTGGTTGATGGCACATATGCATGCTATGCTACACACACACATGCCTGCCATCAACTGAGATGGTGGCAGGCCCTTAGGGGAGCTTCTGTAGCCATCTTGGTTGATGGCAGGTATGCACGCACAGTGCACACAGCATTCACAGCAATGGGAGAGGTAGCTGGGGCTTCAATAAGCCCACACGGTCTGTTTGGGGAGGTGTCTGGGAGCTCCCTCTCTGCGATCTGTGGCAGGATTGGGAGCCAACGCTGCAGATGATTGTGGAATGGGAGCACTACCCTCCCACCCTAAGGAGAGGCCCTTCAGCCCCCCCCCAGGCCACAGGGCTCCTCGGCCAGGGCCCGACCTAACCACCCTCTAGCACTGGCTCTGGGGTGGACCTCAGGGCGATGTACCAACTGCAGCCCTCCTGATCTCTCTATCCTGCTATCAAGACTCTCCCAGGCCACACCCTCTCCAGGCCACATCCCTCAGCAGCCCCTACTCTGCTGCCTCTTAGAGTGCTTTTGCCCGGCTCGAATGTGCCCTTGAACTGTATAATGCCTCTTGTTTGCCTGATGGAGGTGTGTGCACGTGTGTGTGGGTAGAATGTAGCATACAAAGGTAAGGGCCCATCTGCACTATAAATTTAAGCAGTATCATACCACTTTAGACAATCATGGCTTCCCCCGAAGAATACTGGAAATGTAGTTTGTTAAGGGTGCTGAGAGTGATCAGGAGACTCCCCTGGTCCCTTCACAGAACTACAGTTCCCAGAGTTCCCTGAAAGAGGGATTGATTGTTAAACCACTCTGTAAATTATAGCTCTGTGAGGGAAATAGGGGTCTCTAAACAACTTTTCCAAGTTTCTCACTCACCATTTGTATTGGATGCTATCATGACCATTGATATAGGGTAAATAATTGAACTTTTAAAAAAAACACCTTGCGAATGAGATTGTTGCAAGAAGGAGATGGGCCTGCAAAGCTGAAAAATATTCTCATAAACATTTCGAAGAATTGAAATGGACTTAACTGGTTACTTCTAGTCAACTAATAATCTGGTTTTAACAATCGACAAGCGGTAGAGGCCTAGACACGTAGGAACATAATAAAATTCAACCAGAACAAAGGATGTTATGTACAGGAAAGGAGAATTAACTGCACACTAAGTAAAGTGAGGAATCACTGATTAGTCAACAGTACCTATAGAAAAACCTATATGGGGTTTATAGTGGATAACAAACATCTAGAGCAGGGATGGGGAACATGCCAGCCTCCGGATGTTGCTGGACTACAACTCCCATTATCCCTGATTATTGATCATGCTGGCTGGGGTTGCTGGGAGTCAGGACTATTCAAAAGCAACATCTAGAAGGCCACAGGTTCCCCATTCCTGATCTAGATGATATTGGGTAAAATCCTATTATCTGCTATGCATTACTAAGTCCCATTGACTTCAGAAGCATTGAAATCATACCTTTTTGCTTGTTGGCACTGAATGTGGCTTTATCTTAATTTTTTTTAGTAAATGTATATGCTGCCTTTCTTCCATTATGGAATTTAAGGCAGCATACCTGGGATTCCCAGGCAGTCCCCCATCCAGCACTGACAGAACCCAAACTTGCTTAACATCAGCAAGATAGCTCCATCAGTTAGCAGCAATGGACACTCAACCAAAGGCATCATAATTGCACCTGATGCTAATTATCTATCATCTGTCTATTCATCTGTCATCTGTGTATTCCTTAGAATCGCCATGTAAGGTAGGCCAGTATTCTTATTACTGATGAGGCCCAGCACCACCCAGTGAGTTCCTATGAGACTTGAACCTGGGACTTCTCCACCAATAGCTTATATGCTCTTGTAAGAAAATGGACAGATAGACAGATAGCTTACTTTTCAAATAGATTGTCGACATTTCAACATGCAAACTTTCCTTTGTTTCCTGTTCTTCTTTTGATCCTTGAACCCATCCATCTGTTCTGCTGTCTGCTGTTAAAAGATACAGAGCCATCTACAGAGGCAGAACATATGGTTTGCATGCAGAAGGTCCTAGCTGCAGTCCCTGGCATCTTCAGGAAGGGCAGGAATGACCTCTGTCTGAACCCCTAAGCTGCTGCCAGTCAGAGTAGACAATATTGAGCTAATCTGACTCATTATAAGGCAGTTTTCTATGTTCCTATGTTTTCCACCTTGAACTTTACTGTTCTATGATTGAGGGTGCTATATACCAAAATCAGTGATGCCATGGCTCACAGATAACTGCTGTTGCTATTTTTATTTTTATCAACAAGAGTATTTCCCAGATTAGAAGAGAGGTAATAGTACCACTCTTCTTCGCAATTGTAAATTGCTACCTTTGGGATTGCTAACTTTTTTTTTACTGGGCTTGCTTCTTTGCCAGTAGCTTGATATGGAGGCATTTAGAATGTGAAGCTTCTTTCTCCCTTCTAGTAAAACCTTCACAACTGTCTTAGGTAAGGGATGGTCCATTGTTCAATGGCAGATTGCATACAGAGGATCCCAGGTTCAATTCCAAGTATCTCTAGTTAAAGGACCTCAGGTAGTAGGAGTGTGGGAAATCCTCTGTCTGAAATCTCCAATGGCCTCAGCCTGTCAAAATAGACAAAACTCCTGGGCTAGGTGGACCAAGAGTATGGGGTGGTTTCATGTGATCCAAATCTGTGTGCATCAGGCTGCTATTTAAAAAAAACACTGAAGGAAGGGCCAGTTTAAAAGTTGTCAGCTGCAGCTGCCTGGAGTGTTTGCTGTTAATGCTGAGTCAGCATCACTGTCCCAGAAAGATGTGAATAAAGATTCAGAAAGGAGCTTCCAGGATAATAAAGGATCTCTGGTAGACTGAAGGAAAACACTGTGCAGTAAGGATAAAGCGATACAGAGGATGAGGCAATAGGTTTAGATTAGAAAGTAGTTTTTAGATTAAACATATTTCTTCACAGGGAGGTAAAGGAATTGCCTGTGTGGTAGTGTAGTGCAGAGATGGGCAAAAGGTAGATGTGCAGGGATCTGAGTAGTGGTAGATTGGTGGATAATTTGCAGGGGATCAGCAAGGGCTTCTTTCTAACTCTCAATAACAATAGCAAGAACAAAGAGGCTGACCCCCAAGCCTCCTAAACTGAGCTAGAATTCATTATCTGCTGTTACTTAGATGTATATGCAGGCTGGTGTTGCAATAGGCTATTGTAACAAAATCAGAATTGTTTATATGTTTAAAACTGGTTTGAAATTGTGTTCAGGTAAGAAAGGGTTAATAGAATGTTAGTAGGTGCAGATGATGTATGACTGACAGGTGGGGGGTGAGTGAGAATTCCAAGGGGAAGTTTAAAGGGAAAAACTATTGGGATTTACAGTTATAGAGTTAGATAGGATCAGGGACCAAGAAGAGAATATCTAGTTAGAAGGGCTGGAGTTTCAGGGGAGGATTTCATTGGGTTTAGTGGGGTAGGATAGATAGGTAGAATAGGGACAATAACTTATTCATTTATTATCACATTTAACATCTTGTATATAATAAAGTTTATTTGATTCAAAATCCCACATGTCAGCTTGGTCAAGCATGTTACCAAACTAAGGTCCTATTCTGTACCTATACCAATACCAATTTTATAGAAAAATTACACCAGTGGTCAGTTATCCATGCACAGGTCAGTTATCCATGCACTAGTGACATCTGTAATGTGTTCTACATGGGGCTGCCTTTAAAGATGGTTCAACTGGTACAGCATGCAGCCAGCCAAGTGTTGGTAGGAGATTAGGTGGTCAGATCGTGTGACTCCTATATTTTACCAGTTCAGCTGGTTGTCACTGCTAATTTCTGAGCCCAATTTAAGGTGCTGGTATCTACTTTTAAAGCCTTAAATCAGGGTTGGGGAACCTGTGCCAGTTATTGGTGGACCAGCTCCCACCAGTCCCAGCATGTCCAATGGTGAGGGATGGTGGGATTTGTCATCCAACAATATCTGGAGGGCCACAGGTTCCCCAACCCTGCCTTAAATGGTATGGGACTGCCAACTTACTTTCACCCCTATCAGCCTGCCTACACTTTGAAGGCACCAGCGCTATGCAAACAATTATGTTGGCAGGCACAAGGAAGAGGCCTCTTTTGGCAGTTGTGGAAAGCTTTGCCAAGAGAAAGGGACTTCAGGCCCCAATACTGCAGGTCTTTTAAAAGGGCCTAAAGACTTACTTCTTTTCTACTGCATTCTCTTAAACACGGCAGGCCTGGCTCCAGCAGTGGGCTAGGTAGGGCACTGGCCAAGGGCTCAGGAGTTCAGAGGGGTTCTTCACTGGCCCCAACCCTGCCAGCTGATCCAGGTTATGGATGTTGCTATAATGTCATCTATTATTTATGTACTTTGCCTATAGAAAACGGTTATATTTCTCTCTCTCTCAAAACAGTATGAAATGAAATTACAGTAGAGAAACCCAAGGGTTAATTTTAGATGTGTGGGAGTGGTATATCCATTCAGTGATGAAGAAAGGGCACTCAGCATTTGAAAAGTTCAAAACGTATTGTTTTTCTTTGACAAATAGGCGACTGCCATATCAGTCAAGGTTTCTTTTACTTTAAAGGGGTGAGGCAATGAGGGAGGGAGAGTGTGGTTTGAGGAGAAAAGCAAGGGGACAAGGGGCTCACAGATAGCCCAGGCCCAAAGACTCCCAGAAACCTGAAGCCAGCCCTGAACAGAGTTTTATTGGGTTGTTGAATTTATAACATAGGTTAAATGGAAATGATAGGACCTTAGTACTTTGACTAGGCTGCATGTGTTTTTAGCGCTACTGCTAGTTCTTAATCTGTTTTTAACTTTTAGTATTACAGTTTTCTTGCTTTTGAGGCTTACTGTTATTTATATATTGCATATTGATTGTTGGAAGCCTCCTTGGAAGGCTTGTGCATATTTTAAATAAATAAAATCTAAAGAAAGTTATGGCCAAGTGAGGATTCGAACCTGGGTTTTCCCAGTTCTAGGCTGCATACACACCATATACTGTATTTAAAGCACATGACTTTCTCCAAAGAATACTGGGAACTCTAGTTTGTTAAGGGCGCTGGGAATTATAGCACTGTGAGGGGTAAACTACAGTTCCCAGGATTTTGGGGGGAAGCCATGTGCTTTAAATGTGCTTTAAATGTATAATGTGTATGTAGGTTTTGTCCAATATTCAAGCCAACTTGGCTTTTCCCATAGTGCAAGTATATTGACATGAGGAGTAATAATATTCACGATTACTCATAGGATAGAAGTGTAATAGCGATGATAATGATAATTTCCCTGGAATATTTGGGATGTTTTAGTGGAATGTACTGGGGGGTTCTGCCCTTCCATTTTAACATGTGCTGTAAGCCATTTGGACGTGCCCGTTAAGAGTCATCATGTATGAGCAGCACCAACTGATGTAAGGTTTCTTCCCCTCCTCTCTCTCTCTCTCTCTCTCTCTCTCTCTCTCTCTCTCTCTCTCTCTCTCTCTATGATCACCCTCATCCCCTCTGCCTGGCACAGGAGACCTTGCTATGGAGCCAATGAGCCTTCACTTTGCTTGTATTTTCTCCTTAGTTAGGAAAAGAAAAAGCCACTAATTAAAGATACGGCAGCGCTTGTGGTCATTTGGAGTCTGCGCTTTGCTAACATTTGGAAATGTTTAGTTTTTTTGTGCATCTGAAGTTGGAGGGGGATGGTGGTGGGGAGAGCAGTGACTGGTGGAAGAAGAAGAAGAAAAAAAAGAAATCAAAGATCACAGTGGCATGCGCTCCTGACCTCAAATTGATTTTCCAGCATGACATTAAAGACTTAAAAAAAAAAAAACATATGCACACACACACACACACACTGAACACAGCCAGAAAGTCAAAGATGGGAACTGCCCAGCCTAGCCCAGGCCAGGGAACACGATGTCAGAGTGGGCCAGCTCAGAGGGGGAAATAATCATTTCAGTTGTATTGCCTACTACTGCCACCACCATCACCACTATCAAATGCTGCCTTTGCCACTGAGGAATCACACCTCAAGGCCCTCTGTGCCCATTCAACACTTTCCAGGAGCAATTTGTGGTGCGACGGGAAAGAAGGAGCTTGACTATTTTATATTATATTGACTCAAAAAGCAAGGAAGGTTTGTACTTCAACTGCTGAAAGCAGCTTATATTTGGGTCATATTGATTATTTTAATCCTGCCCTTCGTACAAAGATCCCAGGCTAGCAAACAAGACCTCTCTTTTATCTCCACAACAACCCTGCAAGGTAGCTGAGAGATGTGATTAGTTTAAAGTCACCCAGTGAGCTTCCTGACGCATGGCTGAGCGAGGACTTGAAATCAGATAGACATGATATAAGACCAGCTCACTAACCACTATACCGCACTGGCTATGGAAGAATTCTTTGTTTAAGGGGCTCTTGTGTCTTATCCAGTAGTGAAGCAGGCCTTCAGTCCTTAAAGCTGGAGAACGGAGAGACAGGAGTCTTTTGAACATAGGAAGCTGCCTTATACAGTACTGAGTCAAAACCATTGGTTCATCTCAGTCAGTGTTGTCTACCCTGATTGGCAGTGGCTCTCTAGGGTTTCAGGCAGAAAGTCTCTCCCAGCCCTACCTGGTGACGCTGGGGATTGAACCTGGGACCTTCTGCATGCAAACCAGATGCTCGACGCCTGAGCTACAGCCCTTCCCATTCTTTGATTCTATGACCCCTGGCTTTAGGAAGGGATTAGGAGTTAGCATCATATGAGTGTGGTGTCTCATCTTTGACCATTCCGCCTTGGGTGCCCCTGCTAGGAGTCTAGCCTCTTGGTCTAGACTCCTGATGGCATTGCTCTCAGCTTCTTCAACACTCTCAAACCCCCTCACCACATTAAGGTGTGCATCCTTGGGGGGTACTAAGAGCATCCAAACTCAGAGGAAGGCAATGGTAAACCACCTCTGAATACCTCTTACCACGAAAGCCCTATGAACAGAGTATCCAAAATGCAACATGAGATAGTGTTGGAAGATGAGACCCCCCAGGTCAGAAGGCACTCACTGAGCTACTGGGGAAGAACAAAGGACAAGTACCAGTAGTGCTGTGACTAATGACGCAGCTGGGTCAAAGCCGAAAGGAAGCCCAGAGACTGATGCGCACAGATGCGAAAGGAGAGTCCGGAGTTGTACGACGCACACAATAGGAACATGGAATGTGAGAAGCATGAACCAGGGAAAGTTACAAATTTTCAAGGAAGAAATGGAATATATCAACATTACAATACTTGGCATGAGTGAATTAAAATGGACGGAAATGGGACATTTTCAGTCAAGCAACTACAAAATATTTTATGCAGGAAATGAGAAATTAAGAAGAAACAGCATTGCTTTAATAGTGAGAAGTGGTGTAGCAAAAGAAATTAGGAACTATAACGCCAGGTCTGAGCAAGTGATATCAATGAGATTAAATGGAAAACCTATTAACATAACTATGATCCAACTCTACACTCCAACGGCAAACACAGAAGAAGTGGAATTGGAGAGATTTTACGCAGAAGTACAGGAAGAAATTGATCACACAACAAAACAAGATGTGCTGATAATCATGGGGACTGGAGTGCAAAAGTAGGGAACAGAGAATAACTAGGTATTGTGGGGAAATTGGGCTTAGGAGATAGAAATGAAGCAGGAGAAAGACTTATTGAATTCTGTGAAGCCAGAAATTAGTTTCTTGCAAACACATTTTTTGAGCAAGCAAAAAAGACGACTGTACACGTGGACATCACCAGATGGTCAATATAGAAATCAAATCAATTATATGGTTGGAAGCAAAAGATGGAGTAGTTCCATACTTTCTGCGAAAAAAGACCAGGAGCACACTGTGGTACAGATCATGAAGTGGTCGTATCGAAAATCAGAGTAAAGCTAAAGAAGAAGAACAAAGCAATCATAATGCCAAAATACAATTTAAATAACATCCCAGAAGAATATAAAGATCAAATAAGGAACAGATTTGAGGCTTTAAACTTAGTTGACAGAGAACCAGAAGAACTATGGAGTGAAATCGGAGACATTATCAGGGAAGAATGCAAAAAGACAATACCTGTACTTAAAAAGAGGGAAGGACCTCAATGGATGACTGAAGAAACTCTTAAAATGGTTAAAGAGAGAAGGAAAGCAAAAGGAGAAAGAAACACGGTTAGAACCCTAAATGCAACAATACAGCGACTAGTACATAGGGACAAGGAGAACTATTACAATAGTTATTGTATAGAAATAGAAGAGGACAACAAAAAGGGTAGAACAAGAGCCCTATTCCAAAAGATTAGAGAAATGAAAGGGAAATTTAAACCAAGAGTAGGGATGTTGAATAATCAACAGGGGAACACACTGACTGACCAAGATAAAATAAAAGGAAGATGGAAGCAATACACTGAAGAGCTCTATAAAAGAGATGCAAGGATGACAGATTCATTCACGGAGGAACCATATGATGAAGAACCAGAAATTTTAGAATGCAAGGTGAAAGCTGCTCTTAAAATACTTGGAAGAAACAAATCACCAGGAATAGATGGCATACCAATAGAGTTGCTACAAGCTACTGAGACTGAATCAGTCCAAATTTTGACTAAAATCTGTCAAGAAATATGGACAAAACAATGGCCCACAGACTGGAAGCGTTCCATATACATCCCAATTCCAAAGAAAGGGGATCCCAGGGAATGCAATAATTATCGAACTATTGCCTTAATATCCCATGCAAGTCAAGTAATGCTCAAGATTCTACAACAAAGGCTCTTGCCATATATGGAGCGAGAAATGCCAGACGTCCAAGCTAGATTTAGAAAGGGAAGAGGTACCAGAGATCATATCGCAAACATACGTTGGATAATGGAACGGACCAAGAATTTCAGAAGAAAACCACCCTGTTCTTTATAGATTACAGCAAAGCCTTTGACTGTGTAGATCATGAAAAACTATGGAATGCTTTAAAAGAAATGGGGGTGCCACAGCATCTGATTGTCCTGATGTGCAACCTATGCTCTGGACAAGAGGCTACTGTAAGGACAGAATATGGAGAAACCGACTGGTTCCCAGTTGGAAAGGGTGTGAGACAGGGGTGTATTTTATCACCCTATTTGTTTAATCTATATGCAGAACATATCATACGGAAAGTGGGATTGGACCAAGATGAAGGAGGTGTGAAAATTGGAGGGAGAAATATCAATACTTTAAGATATGCAGACAATA
Source organism: Rhineura floridana (assembly GCF_030035675.1). Taxonomy (NCBI): domain Eukaryota; kingdom Metazoa; phylum Chordata; class Lepidosauria; order Squamata; family Rhineuridae; genus Rhineura; species Rhineura floridana. The sequence goes on from NC_084482.1 coordinate 23,894,715, forward strand.
CCATATTACTGGCAGAAACCAGTCATTATTTGAAATGAATGCTGATGAAAGTTAAAGAAGAAAGCACAAAAGCAGGACTACAGCTGAAAGTCAAGAAGACTAAAGTAATGACAACAGAAAATTTATGTAACTTTAAAATTGACAACGAGGACATTGAACGTCAAGGATTATCAATACTTCAGCACAGTCATTAACCAAAATGGAGACAATAGTCAAGAAATCAGAAGAAGGCTAGGACTGGGGAGGGCAGCTATGAGAGAATAGAAAAGGTCCTCATATGCAAAGATGTATCACTGAACACTAAAGTCAGAATCATTCAGACCATGGTATTCCTGATCTCTATGTATGGATGTGAAAGTTGGACAGCGAAAAAAGTGTATAAGAGAAAAATCAACTCCTTTGAAATGTGGTGTTGGAGGAGAGTTTGCGTATACCATGGACTGTGAAAAAAGACAAATAATTGGTTGTTAGAACAAATTAAACCAGAACTATCTTTAGAAGCTAAAATGATGAAACTGAGGTTATCACACTTTGGACACATCATGAGAAGACCTGATTCACTAGAAAAGATAATAATGCTGGGAAAAACAGAAGGGAGTAGAAAAAGAGGAAGGCCAAAGAAGAGATGGATTGATTCTATAAAGGAAGCCACAGACCTGAACTTACAAGATCTGAACAGGGTAGTTCGTGACAGATGCTATTGGAGGTCACTGATTCATAGGGTCGCCATAAGTCATCATCGATTTGAAAGCACATAACAACAACAACATCATATGAGTGTGTCCCACAGCTGATGAAGTGAACCACTGCTCAGTTTTAAAAGTAGCTTGTCTCATCAGTTATGGATCTGCAACAGAAGAACACCACAGAAAAATCATTTCCTTGCATGCTTATAAACATCTCTTTCCATAGTTTAAAAAAAATCATTACTATACCTGTTAAGTAGATACAGTCAGACCATATAATTTAAAAAATGTTAGGATGCAGCTGAGTACATGTTAGCCTTGTTGGCTTTGCTTTCAGCTGGGCGGGGGCTGGTGGAGTTTGAAGTCAGAGATGACAATGCTTCCACTTGGAGTTGCAGGCTTGACTGGGACAAGAGAAAAGCCCTAGAATAAGGCTACTTCCAGACTGTTGCTATTTTGTGATGAGATTCAGTCGCATACCAGTAAACGTAGGTTGCTTTTGCTCTTCCAAATAAATTGGGCTTTCTTGGGATAAGGAAAGCGACAAGGAAATCCACTGGAAAGCTTGGGATAACACTTATTTGATGCAACGTCATCTGACCTCCCCACAAACAAATAGTTTTGAATGCTCAAAAAACAGCCAGCATCATATAAACCTCCCTGCAAACAAGTCAGGATGAATTCTCAATAAACAGGTTGACTGCAGCGACCTAAGACAAAGGTCCCATTCACATAGTTGATAAACCATAGTTAATAATTTTCTGTGAACAAGGAGGTTGCTCCCACTTTGCTCCTCTCCTAGTGTGCTCAGGAGCAACAAACCATGCTCCCTGGCTTAGAGTTATATCCACACTGATTTCTGTGGTTTGTTTCACTCAAACAAACCATGATCGGGAAGCCACTTGACTTTGCTTCAGGATTTGTCTGGAGTGAAACAAAACATATTCCCTGGTTCAGAAGTAATGCTAAGCCAGAAGTCATGGTTTGTTACTCCTGCACTAACGTGAAGAAGAAGCCAACTGCATATTCACAGTAAAGCCTTAACCATAACTTACTGTGGCATGCACATGCAAAAACAAGGTGGTTGACCAGTCAGTTGGGAAGTTCAACCATAGAAAAGCACAGATAGCAGAAGAGTTGCCGAGTAATAACATAAAAGGGGACCTTCCCACTGCTCTCTCACCTCCTTCCCCATCCACTGATTGAAGGATAACCAGTAAACTGGTTTCTCCAAGGGCTTATCTGCTAACTAATCAATTTGATCTGCCTTCTCCATCCTGAGGGCAGTGCTGAGTGAGGGGGAAGGGTGTATATGAACACACCGAGCCTTGCTGTTTAACACGCACCTTCTTTCTCTAGCATCTGGGTTGGTGGCACCAGTCTGGCATTGTTTATGCACACTCATATGATTCCAAGAAGGAAATAAGTTATTAGCCAAACTCATGTTACTAATGAAATTTCATAATTAGCAAAGATGAGGGGAATCTGTTTACAGCAGCAAACATTTACAATTTACAAAGCAAAAAAGAAAGAAAAATTCACTGGACAAAAGCAAAGCCAGTATTTACAAAACAAAAAACATGATTGTACTTATTATTAATAGTAATAATATTAAATTATTATTCTGACATTTATTAACAGATACCATCTTTCAACAAATCTATTAATTTGTCTCTTAAGTAGCTTCTTGAAAAATAAGTCAGTTTTATTGGTAATGCAATATTCCAGATATTTCTTTTTAAAAACAACAACACCAAACAGATTGTAGGAATTTGTGTGGATTTCCAAATTTCTGCTATGTAAATTATTGCAGCAACAAAGAAATTAAATAACAGAAGTGTTATTTAACCAAATGTGGTTAATAGTATATGAATAAAATGTGAATAAGTGTGGTGTAGTGGTTAAGGTGTTGGACTATGACCTGGGAGACCAGGGTTCGAATCCCCACACAGCCATGAAGCTCACTGGGTGACCTTGGGCCAGTCACTGCCTCTCAGCCTCAGAGGAAGGCAATGGTAAACCCCCTCTGAATACTGCTTACCATTAAAACCCTATTCATAGGGTCACCATAAGTCGGGATCGACTTGAAGGCAGTCCATTTCCATTTTTCACCCTGCATGGAGTAAGGCTTAGTAAGATGCCACTGCCAGACTGTCTTAAAAGAATTCTCATTCAGATTGGCACTAATGATCTAGTAGGGATATTATTAAGAAAATAAGTCCATTTCTCTTTCCGTTGGTTCAAATCTTTTCCCCATTTCTTTTCTTTTTTTAAGTGTGAATTTCGAAGAATAGCAGTTTTCAGTTCTTATATTGTTTCAGGAAGTGCCAATTTGATTGATTCAGCATTAAATGTGAACTGAACTGAATTTGTCCACCATCTGTACCGACTGCTCAGTGCCTTAGCAATGACACTATCTCTTGCCTATATCTAGATTTTGGCAAATGAATTGTTCTTCAGCTAGCTGGTGAGGGGTTTACCAAAGGTGCTTAAAACAACAAGAAAAGGGGTTTGGGGGGTTTTCATCTGAGCATTTGTGAGCAGGAAGAGGGGAGGGGAGAGAGCAGCCTGTTCCCTACCACCTGCCTTTGGAGTGGGATCCCTCCCAAGCCATTTGCCCCAAGGAGAGGAGAAGGCCATGATGATGATAGTGAAGGGGAGAGCAGCTTCTCATGTTCTGCAATGCAGACATCAATTGGGAAGCAAGTGTTGAGGTCAAGATGAGCTCTCCTCAGGCACAAACTAAATACAGGCGACACTAAAATATAAGGCAGCCCAGTGTGGCTCTGCAGGGAGAACTGATAGGTGTTGGTCACATTTGTCCTGTCCCTTCAAAGGGCTTGAGTTCCAAGATGGCCCCAACGTGTCCACAGAGGCAATGAACCACCTTTCTCCTCTGAGTGTCTTTCTCCTTCCAGAATGCCACCACCAGCTGAGCCAGGAGTAGCCTAGTTAAGTAGTGTTTCACTCAGATGAATGGGAGATCATTTGGTACATGAAATTCAGATTAGCTTGCAAGTAAGATGAGCTATTTCTCAGTTTTGTCAGGGTATTATTTCCTAGCCAATCTGATACAAGGTGGTGTGGCAGGCTCTTATGTCTCTAGTAGCCATCATGTCCTCCTTGTCCAACTGGTGTAACCCAAGGATTAATTGTGGCAGTGCTGAGACCAGAATGGATTCTCTCTCTCTCTCTCTCTCTCTCTCTCTCTCACACACACACACACACACACACAGAGAGAGAGAGAGAGAGAGAGAGAGATGGGAGATGGGAGATGGGAGAACTGGAGTGCTTGGTCTTAGAGAAGAGCATTGATATAGTGAGCATAACGGAGACCTGGTGGAATGGAGAAAACCAGTGGGATACGGTTATCCCTGGATATAAACTATATCGGAAGGACAGGGAAGGACGTATTGGTGGCAGAGTTGCTCTATACGTGAAAGAAGGCATTGAATCCAGCAAGCTCGAAACCCCAAAAGAGGCAGACTCCTCCACAGAATCTTTGTGAGTGGTGATACCATGCCCCAGGAGGGACTTAATACTGGGAACGATCTATCGTCCCCCTGATCAAAATGCTCAGGGAGACCTTGAGATGAGATATGAAATTGAGGAAGCATCCAAACTAGGAAATGTGGTAGTAATGGGTGACTTCAACTACCCGGACATAGACTGGCCGCATGTGTTCCAGTCATGACAAAGAAGCAAAGTTTCTAGATATTCTAAATGACTATTCCCTAGACCAGTTGGTCATGGAACCGACCAGAGGGACGGCAACCCTGGACTTAATCCTCAGTGGGGACCAGGACCTGGTGCGAGATGTAAGTGTTGTTGAACCGATTGGGAGCAGTGACCACAGTGCTATTAAATTAAACATACATGTAACTGGCCAATTGCCAAGAAAATCCAACACGGTCACATTTGACTTCAAAAGAGGAAACTTCACAAAAATGAGGGGATTGGTAAAAAGAAAGCTGAAAAACAAAGTCCAGAGGGTCACATCACTCGAAAATGCTTGGAAGTTGTTTAAAAACACTATATTAGAAGCTCAACTGGAGTGCATACCGCAGATCAGAAAAGGTACCGCCAGGGCCAAGAAGATGCCAGCATGGTTAACGAGCAAAGTCAAGGAAGCTCTTAGAGGCAAAAAGTCTTCCTTCAGAAAATGGAAGTCTTGTCCGAATGAAGAAAATAAAAAAGAACACAAACTCTGGCAAAAGAAATGCAAGAAGACAATAAGGGATGCTAAAAAAGAATTTGAGGAGCACATTGCTAAGAACATAAAAACCAACAACAAAAAATTCTATAAATACATTCAAAGCAGGAGACCATCTAGGGAGGCGATTGGACCCTTGGATGATAAGGGAGTCAAAGGTGTACTAAAGAACGATAAGGAGATTGCAGAGAAGCTAAATGAATTCTTTGCATCTGTCTTCACAGTGGAAGATATAGGGCAGATCCCTGAACCTGAACTAACATTTGCAGGAAGGGATTCTGAGGAACTGAGACAAATAGTGGTAACGAGAGAGGAAGTTCTAGGCTTAATGGACAATATAAAAACTGACAAATCACCGGGCCCGGATGGCATCCACCCGAGAGTTCTCAAAGAACTCAAATGTGAAATTGCTGATCTGCTAACTAAAATATGTAACTTGTCCCTCGGGTCCTCCTCCGTGCCTGAGGACTGGAAAGTGGCAAATGTAACGCCAATATTCAAAAAGGGATCCAGAGGGGATCCCGGAAATTACAGGCCAGTTAGCTTAACTTCTGTCCCTGGAAAACTGGTAGAAAGTATTATTAAAGCTAGATTAACTAAGCACATAGAAGAACAAGCCTTGCTGAAGCAGAGCCAGCATGGCTTCTGCAAGGGAAAGTCCTGTCTCAGTAACCTATTAGAATTCTTTGAGAGTGTCAACAAGCATATAGATAGAGGTGATCCAGTGGACATAGTGTACTTAGACTTTCAAAAAGCGTTTGACAAGGTACCTCACCAAAGACTTCTGAGGAAGCTTAGCAGTCATGGAATAAGAGGAGAGGTCCTCTTGTGGATAAGGAATCGGTTAAGAAGCAGAAAGCAGAGAGTAGGAATAAACGGACAGTTCTCCCAATGGAGGGCTGTAGAAAGTGGAGTCCCTCAAGGATCGGTATTGGGACCTGTACTTTTCAACTTGTTCATTAATGACCTAGAATTAGGAGTGAGCAGTGAAGTGGCCAAGTTTGCTGACGACACTAAATTGTTCAGGGTTGTTAAAACAAAAAGGGATTGTGAAGAGCTCCAAAAAGATCTCTCCAAACTGAGTGAATGGGCGGAAAAATGGCAAATGCAATTCAATATAAACAAGTGTAAAATTATGCATATTGGAGCAAAAAATCTGAATTTCACATATACGCTCATGGGGTCTGAACTGGCGGTGACCGACCAGGAGAGAGACCTTGGGGTTGTAGTGGACAGCACGATGAAAATGTCGACCCAGTGTGCGGCAGCTGTGAAAAAGGCAAATTCCATGCTAGCGATAATTAGGAAAGGTATTGAAAATAAAACAGCCGATATCATAATGCCGTTGTATAAATCTATGGTGCGGCCGCATTTGGAATACTGTGTACAGTTCTGGTCGCCTCATCTCAAAAAGGATATTATAGAATTGGAAAAGGTTCAGAAGAGGGCAACCAGAATGATCAAGGGGATGGAGCGACTCCCTTACGAGGAAAGGTTGCAGCATTTGGGGCTTTTTAGTTTAGAGGAAAGGCGGGTCAGAGGAGACATGATAGAAGTGTATAAAATTATGCATGGCATTGAGAAAGTGGATAGAGAAAAGTTCTTCTCCCTCTCTCATAATACTAGAACTCGTGGACATTCAAAGAAGCTGAATGTTGGAAGATTCAGGACAGACAAAAGGAAGTACTTCTTTACTCAGCGCATAGTTAAACTATGGAATTTGCTCCCACAAGATGCAGTAATGGCCACCAGCTTGGACGGCTTTAAAAGAAGATTAGACAAATTCATGGAGGACAGGGCTATCAGTGGCTACTAGCTGTGATGGCTGTGCTGTGCCACCCTAGTCAGAGGCAGCATGCTTCTGAAAACCAGTTGCCGGAAGCCTCAGGAGGGGAGAGTGTTCTTGCACTCGGGTCCTGCTAGCGGGCTTCCCCCAGGCACCTGGTTGGCCACTGTGAGAACAGGATGCTGGACTAGATGGGCCACTGGCCTGATCCAGCAGGCTCTTCTTATGTTCTTATGTTCTTATGAGAGAGAGAGAGAGAGAGAGAGGACCACCACAATCTGATTTGGAGCTTGCTAACATCATCTAATATACTAGTGGCCTCAAAACAGGATACGTCTAAAACTCCCAAGTATTAAAGAATAGTTATGCAAGGTTTGGGAAACTGCTGAAAAGGCAAAACTCACAAAATGCAACCAAATAAGAGACAGCAGAAAATGTACCCAGTAATTTGTAAAATCATTATTAGATTCTGTAAGGATAGGAACAAAGTGAATATAATCAATACAATCTTCCCCCAGTATGTATGTATCCAGCTCTTCCATGCCACATAAGCCGAATTACATTGTACCTTTATTATTCTTCCTGTGCAATCATAAATTTGATTGAAGCTTTAGTTGGCATTCTTTTTTTTTATTTAAGGAATACAGGCTGAGGGTCTAAGTCGTGACCGGCACTGGTGCAGTAACTGAGGTAATGGAGTGAATACCAACAGCCGGTTGCCCTCATGATTCCTCTCTCCTCCTCCGCCTGCCCCCATCCTGTCACTGCTGTTGTTATAGGCCACTCATTGTTGCTGCATTGGTGTGTGGAGGGATGGGGAATCTTCCGTAAAAATAAGCATCAGACACTGGGAGTCAACCTAATGAAAATGTTATTTTATTAAGCTTGTTCATTGCTTCTTACATCAAAGGTGTCCTGGAGTTATTTATAGAAGTAAAGTAGAAATGCAGAAGTATAATTTATAACAAAATATTTATCAAAGTAATACAAATATATTAAAAGTGTTCATCCATATGATTGCTTAAAAACAAAGACAGCCATCCTCAGTACAAGAATTAACACCCAAAGATTGCCACTGAAAGTCAAACCGTTATTACTGTCCAAATGCCTGGGAGAGTTACATATGTCTTTCCCTGTTGCCAAAAAGATGACGTCAGTGCCAGGAAAGCTTCCCCGAGGAGAGTATTCCATAAATGGGGGGGTAGGAAAACTCCCATTTTCTTGTTGCTATCCTCTGAAAATCTCTAGGAGAGGGCACACAGAGAAGGGCATCTCGTGGGCCCGCTCCAACCTCAGTGGGCCCTTGCAGTGGTAGTGGGCAGGAGCAGCTGTGTTCTGAATTAGCACCAGGTGTCTGGGGGTTGCCACTTTAATATCCCACAGTGCCCCTGAAATCAGTCTGGTCCATTGTGGGAAATTCAAACAGCCGCTCCCAGACCCAGCCCTTTTTTTAAAAAAGGGAGGCCCAGAACAAGAGCAAGGAAGGCAGCTACTTGGGCAGCTGCCCAAAGATGCCACAAGCTCATGCTGCACCTGCATGAGGGCTGAACAAAAGTGAAAGCCATCTGAGACAGTGATAATTCTGACACTGTCCTGCCAGTCACTCTGATCGACACACCAGTCTCAGGTGTGGGCATATGGTTTGCATCATGGATGGGGAACCTGTAGCCCTTCAGATGTTGCTGGACTAACTCCCATCAGCCACAGCATGATCAAGGATGATGGGAGTTGTAGTCCAAGAATATCCTGAGGGCCACCCTGCTTTAAATGCAAAAAACAAAACAAAACCCAGTGACCTCTAAAACAGTGGGTAGAACCTGCAGCCTTCTAAATGTTCTTGAACTCCAAGTCCTATCAGTCCCAGCCAGTATGGCCAATGGTCAGGGACTATGAGAGATGTAGTCCAGGAACATCTGGAGGGCTACAGATTAGCCTCCCCTGTAAAGGAAACTACTGCTATTCCTGAAAGAAAGAAATGGATGGTTTATATGAGACTATGACATGACTCAGGGAATTTTCACATAGGAATAATCTACATGACATGTTATTCTGAACTGGAACCGAAGCCCAAGGCCCCCCTTACCTCCTGCTGCAACTTTTGCCAGGAGACTCATTTGCATTAAACACCTGATGCTATTGTTTGCTATGGACTCATTCTGCTTGAATCCTTCCCTTTTCATGTTCTTATCCATTGTGCTACTGCCATGGCAACAAGGTCCTGGATGAGGAAAATCCATCCTGGCTCTAGGTTGCTGCTTTCAGAGGTAGAAGACAAAAGGGGTGAGATAGGCCATCAGCAAAGATGCATGGGAAGGAAGCATTCCTGCTTAACAAAAGGATGGGGAGCAGAGCCCCAAATCTCCTGAATAGCCAAAGGGCATTTTGAGGAACTTGCAGTGGATGCTGGTGATGCAAACATTGATCTTTCCGGTTCTTACTTATTCCCAAGTAAAGATTGCTGCCTTTAGGTAAAAACATTTCAGCAAGAAGACAGAAGGTCAAAAGAAGGCACAGGCTTGCATTAAAATCACATATGCTAATTTACATGTGTCGATGCAAATTTAGAAATGCATCTCACCATAGTGGGGAAGGCTGTGACCAGGTGGCCTGTGGGCCTTGCTCAGTTTGCTGTCCATCTGCTACCAAACTGCTGAGAAGCAGCTTGAAGAACCCTCCTCTTCTCCTTTCTTTTAGGCCTTGACCTTTAAATTGGGTTTGAACTGGACAGCCTGTCAAAAATAAGACTTTGTCAAAGAGAGGGCTGTCCTCTAATGCCCCTTCAAATAAACAACTGTCTTCTGCAAAGTAGGACACATGGCTTCACTACTATAACAATGTGTGCTCAGGACAATTGAGCTTGGGTTTAGCTACATCTTAATGCCCTTTAACCATCTCGGCCTACTTATAATTTATTAAACTCAATAGTAGAAAGTGGTCCAAGTCTTTGCTCCAACTGCAAATGCAGAAGAAAAGGAACTGGAAAGATTTTACGCAGAAGTACAGAAAGAAATTGATCACACACCAAAACAAGATGTGCTGATAATCATGGGGGACTGGAATGCAAAAGTAGGGAACGGAGATGAACTAGGAATTGTGGGAAAATGGGGCTTAGGAGATAGAAATGAAGCAGGAGAAAGACTTACTGAATTCTGTGAAGCCAAAAATTTGTTTCTTGCAAACACATTTTTTGAGCAACCAAAAAGAAGACTGCACATGTGGACATCACCAGATGGTCAATATAGGAATCAAATCGATTATATAATTGGCAGCAGAAGATGGAGAAGTTCCATACTTTCTGCGAAAACAAGACCAGGAGCAGACTGTGGAACAGATCATGAACTGGTAATATTGAAAATCAGAGTAAAGCTAAAGAAGAAGAACAAAGCAATCATAATGCCAAAATACAATTTAAATAACATCCCAGAAGAATATAAAGATCAAATAAGGAACAGATTTGAGGTTTTAAACTTAGTTGACAGAAAACCAGAAGAGCTATGGAGTGAAGTCAGAGCCATTATCAGGGAAGAATACAAAAAGACAATACCTCTAGAGAAAGACCTCAATGGATGATTGAAGAAATTCTTAAAAACTCTTAAAAAATTGGAGGCAGAAATATCAATAATTTAAGATATGCACACGATACCATACTACTAACAGAAACCAGTCATGATTTGAAATGAATGCTGATGAAAGTTAAAGAAGAAAGCACAAATGCAGGACTACAGCTGAACATCAAGAAGACTAAAGTAATGACAACAGAAGATTTATGTAACTTTAAAGTTGACAATGAGGACATTGAACTTGTCAAGGATTATCGATTCTTTGGCACAGTCATTAACCAAAATGGAGACGATAGTCAAAAAATCAGCAGAAGGCTAGGACTGGGGAGGGCAGCTGTGAGAGAACTAGAAAAGATCCTCAAATGCAAAGATGTATCACTGAACACTAAAGTCAGGATCATTCAGACCATGGTATTCCCAATCTCTATGTATGGATGTGAAAATTGGACAGTTAAAAAAGCAGATAAGAGTAAAAACTCATTTGAAATGTGATGTTGGAGGAGAGCTTTGCACAAACCCTGGACTGCGAAAAAGACAAATAATAGGTTGTTAGAACAAATTAAACCAGACCTATCACTAGAAGCTAAAATGATGAAACTGAGGTTATCATACTTTGGACACATCATGAGAAGACATGATTCACTAGAAAAGACCATAATGCTGGGAAAAACAGAAGGGAGTAGAAAAAGAGGAAGGCCAAACAAGAGATGGATTGATTCCGTAAAGGAAGCCACAGACCTGAACTTACAAGATCTGAGCAGGGTGGTTTATAACAGATGCTATTGGAGGTCGCTGATTGATAGGGTCACCATAAGTCATAATTGACCTGAAGGCACATAACAACAAGTAGAAAATGAGTCTCTCTCTCTCTCTCTCTCTCTCTCTCACACACACACACACACACACACACGCACGCACGCACACACACACACTTTCAATTAGTGTGCATAGTTTGTCAAGAGACTTGCCTGTGTAGTTACTAGACTAGTTCACACGTGCATATTCATCACTTGTGTGAATGAAAAATATTATATCCCCTCAGGCACTGTGATTTCCAGTGGAAGCAATTCACACGTTCAAGAGAGTGTTGATAAATACAACAGGTTGTCAGTCCCCTTCCTCAGGTGGAAAAATCCCTCCACCACACATCTCCCTCCACCACATGTCAGACATGACATGAGGGCATTGTGCATTTGGTTCCATTTACATTACTTCACAAGGCCATCACACATAGGGCATGATGTTCTCACGTCATATGTTAACTGCAGTGATGAGGAGTGGAAAGGTGCTAGTCCTGTACCACAAGGTGGCCTGTTCTTACTCAGAGCTTCTGCCAATCAGAGTAGACCAGTAACCTTCAGCATTTTCAGACACGGGACCCAACATTTGTCCACACACTCATTTGGGAACCCACTTCTTATTTTTTTTAACCATGTATTTGTATGGTGATCTTGCTGCTGTTGCTTAGGTCAGAATCAGATTGTGGCCTGGTAGTGGGTTCCATCCCATTTGTTGAATACCAGTGGAACGGGTAACACTATGTCTGGAGGTTCTAGCAGAAGAGCGATCTAGGATGGTTTTCCTCTTCCACTGTGTGCAGCTTCAGGAGAGACGCATATGATGGCGCAGAAAGGAAGGAAGGGGACACCTGCCTAACTAGTCAGATCAGCCGAATCAATCCTGGCTATCGGTGGGGTAACAGTTGTTGCAGCCAGAAGTTTCAACACAAACAAAAGAAAGTGTTTCTTCACACAGTGCATAAACTATGGAATTCGTTCCTACAAGAGGCAGTGATGGACACCAACTTGGATGGCTTTACAATATTAGACAAATTCATGGAAGATAAGATTATCAATGGCTACTAACCCTGATGGATATGTTTCACCTCCATTGTTAGAAGCAGTATGCCTCTGAATACCACCACCTGTGGGAATCACAAGTGGAGAGAGCGCTGTTGTACTGAGGTCCTTTCTGAGGGCTTCCTGTAAGCATCTGGCTGGCCACTGTAACAACAGGATGCTGGACTAGATGGGCCTTTGGCTCTTATATCCAGATCATCCTCACACGTTTTCAGCAGAGAGAAAGATCCAGCAATGTTGAAAGGCTCCCACAATTTTATTGTCATTATTATTGTTTTTGCACCTAATAATAACTATAGTGACTTATCAACATATATCAAAACTGACCTTTTATTTCCATAATTCATTTCTAATAAAACAAATGGATGTGTGCCTTTAGCATGCATACCTAGTATATAAACCCATTAAATCAGTCTAGTAGATAAGCCAACAAAGGTTATTAGCTTGCCAAAAAATAATCACTGGCCTGCTGGAAGCTGGCAGAGGAGGAAAGGAGAGCTCTGTCCCCTCTGTTGTTGCCTGTGGTATTTCTATGGTGGCTAGGCACAAAGGGGGAAAGGCGAAAGGAATGTTCTATCCCTCCTCTGCCAGTTGGCTCATTTGACTGCACAGAATCCCTTGTCACTTATGGCTAGTGCTTAAATGTATGGCCTTATGGCTAAAGCAGAATGTTGGCTGCTTGTACTTGTCCTCATCAGCCCATATTCCTTGGGTTGTAGGGCCCTGGTCCTAATTTTCAATAAGGGTCACACCAGCATCAAGGGCTCTGCTCCTAAATAGCAACAGACGCTTTCATGAGGGTTCCTTCAGACATCCTTTTAATTGTGCATTCATCATGACTTGTGCTCATGATGCTTTCAGATATGGGATCATGCTTTCAACACCTTTTGCACCTGGAACCTTTTCTGGGCAGTTATGTTGCTTCAGCTGCAATCAGTGTGTGTCCCATTGTTTCCTGCCAAAATCCCATAACGTTTTATACTACAAATGTTCTTCTTTTCTTACTCATCCTTTTAATGTGCTGTAACTGAAGGATGCCTTGGCAATGTGTCAAAATTTATTCACTTCTATGTGATGGAGCCATCCCTACATACTTCCTGTTGATGCCAGATACCAGCATTCTTGAGAGGTTTGTGTGTGTGTGGAAATGAGCAATGGTTTAGCACAGCGATCCCAGCCTGAACATAAAAACATACAGTGTACAAATGAAAATATGGTTGCATGGGATCACAATATAACTATCTTTTGGTTTTGGGGGGGGTAAAAGGAGGTGGAGGTTTGTGTTGGTGTGCCACTCCCAGATACTTCAAGTTGAGGCCGTATACTGGCATTCCTGTATTGTTTTTCTGCAAATGGCGTGGTTCAGCACAACAATCACATCCTAAACATTAAAAATGTGCAAATGAAAGTATGGCAGCATTCCCATTCCCAGAGTGGTTTAACAATCAATCCCTCTTCCCAGGGAACTCAGACAATTGTACCTCTGTGGGGGAAACAGGTTTCTTAACAACTCTCAGCACCCTTCACAATCGATCAGTTCCAGGATCCTTTGGGGGAAGCCATCACTATTAAAAGTGTTATGATAACTGCTTTAAATATATAGTACAGATGGGGCCAAAGTGTGGATGCAATATTGTGGTTACATTGGTGAAGCATCTCAGAATAACTGATAAAGCTGGATGATGTGTGAACAATCCAGTATAAATACAACTACAGTAAGACAGTTGGGCCCTAAGACTCTTCTCATTATGCACCTCCACTAGTTGCTCACATTTACCTGGGGCTTGGCCCACATATGGAACTGAACAGCTAAGATACTTAAGTTTCCATTAGTGGGGAGAGAGTTAGAACCTTCTGTATGTCAACTTGTGTTAGAAAATATGTCAGAGGAATAAGAACTGGGGGTTATATTGGAGGCCCAACCGAGCCCCTTGGCTGCCAGCTGCCTATTCCTATTCTAGTGTATACCCAACCACAACTATCCGTGAAGTTCAACTCCAGTCCAAGCCTAGTTTAAAGATAAAGAACCCTAAGAAGATAGGACAGCGGGAAACGCCTTGAAGCACCTGGACAGCAGACTAAGGAGGGCACACAGATCACCTGATCACAGTCTTCCCCACTATGGTGAGATGAACTGTATTTCTATTTAAATTACAATTATTTCTAAATGTGTATCTACATATATACGTTAGCATATGCACATTTTATGCAAATCTCTGTCATCTTATTTGTTGATGTGTTATTTTTTTTAGCGATGAGTGGGGGGGGGCTGGCATCTGTGCTTGGAGAAGGTAGCCATGCAGCTCCATCTTCACCAGCAAATCTGGCATTCCAGATCTGATGTTTGCAACCAACATGCATAGCAGGGGGAGTGCAACTCCTCCCCCAGCCTCTTTTCCTCTTTGACTACAAGAATAGTGCCCATGGGGAGGGACTTCAAAGGAAAAGCAGTGGGCAGAAGATGGATTGTGCATCCCCTTTTCTCTACCGCTTCTCTCTTCTGGATGCCCTTACTTACTTTGCAAATAAGTGACAAACATGAACTTGGGCATCTGATATTTGCCGTGGTAAGAACTGACCAGGCCTTGAGGCCATTATTACCTTTCAAGCCCATTAGTATCTTTTGTTATTCCCTCCACCTAGATCTTCAGTCAAGATGGCTCCATCCAGCAGCAATTCTAAGATTAAGCTGCCCTATAGGACCCTTTGGTCCATTCAGAGTTTTGTGGTCACCCAACCAAAGGGAGTGAGCTGAGGAGAAATGAAAGGGTTATAAATAAACACAGCATTTAGGTCCTTTGGCTGATTACAGGGCAGAGCCGCAGTCTGGCTGTGCAGGAAACTTGCTCTCTTATTTTAGCAGCTTGTGTTTTGGGTGACCCGACTCCCAGGGCCGTGAGTGAAGCCAATCTCAGTTATCAAGATCCGATTGTTCCTTGTCAGTGAAGGGTATGTATGTATCTACAAAAGTTTCAGAGTGGACATCCTGCTTTGTTTCCATTCAGTGCCTGTTCCATAACTTCTTGCTGAAAACTAATTTTTTGCTAATTTTTTTCTACCATAAATGTTACAGGTTTTTTTTTTTTTTTTTGTCCCGCTTTTATTGTATGACTCTCCGTGGTGCAGAGTGGTAAGCAGCGGTAATGCAGCCGAAGCTCTGCTCATGGCCGGAGTTCGATTCCAACGGAAGGAGGAAGTCAAATCTCCGGTAAAAGGGGTCGAGGTCCACTCAGCCTTCCATCCATCCGTGGTCGGTTAAATGAGTACCCGGCATATGCTGGGGCGTAAAGAAAGGCCGGGGAAGGAACTGGCAATCCCACCCCATATATACGGTCTGCTTAGTAAACGTCACAAGACGTCACCCTAAGAGTCGGAAACGACTCGCACTACAAGTGCGGGGACACCTTTACCTTTTTTTATTGTACTATAGCGCAAGAGTGCCAATCCAGATGGCAATAATATAACAATGGCAAACCACTGCAGAACTAATAAAGTGGAATGGACATGTCGCAGAATGCACCTGCAACCCCCCCCCCAAAAAACAATCAGAAGGGGTCAGATTCCCCAAGAGCTCCCTAGACCCCAGTGCTGAGTCTACCACCTTCTTCTCACCCATCTTGCCTGGCTCTATAACTTGTCAGGGCACATCAGCTGCTTCCTGTGGAGAGAGGGAAGCTGCTTTCACAAGTGACCTTTCAAACTAACCTGTTCATCCAATTTACCGATGGAGACCTGAAGGTGGAACAGAAAGTTTTTTTCCCCAGAGAGTTGAAGGCAGTTTGCTGCTCATTCCACTTTCCTCTGTAATAAACAAGTTTTGCATGCTTTTCTAGGCTTTGTAAAACTTGCAAAACACATGTGTGTTCCAGGGGAAGCCTCTCCCAATGCACTTTCAACTTTCTTAGAAATTATTGCACATCTCCAGTCTGAGAGATAACGGTAGCTTGCTCAAGACAGTGAGGACATCCATAGCAGATCCACCGGGGGGGGGGCTCCAGACATCCTTTTTATTGTGCATTCATTATGATTTGTACTCATGACGGTATCAGGGCAGTCATATGCAATCCTACTTTCAATACTGTTTGTACCTGACAAAATCTTGAGGTGGACATACTGTGTTTTTTTTCCAGTCGGTGCATGTTCTGTAACTCACTGCTGAAGTCCTACAACTTTTTATAGCACAAATATTCCGCTTTTTGTCCTGGTTTTACACTATACTGCAAGAGTGCCCCTCTAGACTGCAATAATGCAGTAACAATGGGGAAGCATTGCAGAACAACTAACAAAGTGGAATGATGTGCAGACAGTCCCAGTATAAATCCACTACTAGCAGAGCAATCCAACTCAGGGGAAGCAGGTGTAAGTGGTGCCGGGGCAAGAGAAGCTGGCTTAAAGTTCCGGGTTCTGGGTTGGCTGAACACTGGCTCAGTTAGGCGTTGCGTGCAGGGAACAGAAAGTAGAAGCCTGCTGTCCCAAATACCCCTAGCGGGGAGTAAGCCCTCTCCATTGACTTCTATTCTATTTATTATCTTAGACTGACCTTTTCCCTGGCATAACTTTTGCCTGAATTGGGACCTGCATGAGCACTCTGAACATGAGTTGGATGTGGCCTAAATCCTACTGGCCCCTCTCCTTTTTCAGGACATACCCCAGCTTACACTGGCTTCACTTACACTGGTTTCAGCTGAGCTGGTTGAGCTGGGCTGAGGGACCTACATCACCATAGTCCGGCTGATGTCCTGCCCAGAGTGAGAATCATGAAACGGAGGTGAGACTGGAATTCCTGTTTTATTAGAGTAACATCGAAGGCAAGGCATCTCATAGATTTCGCTAACTAGCTCACTGTAATCCCTAACTAGACTACTCAGGCTTACTCTGCAGCATGTAAGGGGAGTTGACGCAGCACCCTCATCAGGGGGGCGTGGGCTTAAGTAGGAAAGGTTTTCGCTCGTAATCTCTGACTCCTGCGTGGGACCTCCCTCTGGCCAAGCCTCTTTTCTCGGCGGCACACACAAGGTGACAGAGGGCGTGCACACGTCTGCTCATCGGACAGTCTAGACTCCTCAGGTGCTGGCTCCATTGAAGGGGGAGGAGATGGCAGGGAGGCATTTGAAGGGCCAGACAAGGAATCCTGGCGTGGAGTTGGCAAGCACGAAAGGTCTTGCTCCAACGGCTCTCCTGGGTCACTTGGCAAGGGAGGGGTCTCCACGTGAAGCAGACAAATTTCCTGTGGGAATCAGAGAGTGGTTGGTCGTGTCTCCTCCCCCCAGATCTTCAGGAGCATCCTCCACATCTCACAACTCTCCCATCTGCAGAGCTGGGGGTGCACCCTCAAAGAGCTCCCCCAGAGTCACTCTGTGCTGGGAAGGGGCCCTGGGGGTCCCCCACCTCCTGATCCAGGCACCCCGGGTCACCTGGGGCTTGACATCATCCTCCCCTCCATGCACCATTCCCCTCCACCCCTGTGGTGTGGGTGTACTTGGGTAGGCTTCATGGAACTCTCTCACCAACTCTGGAGCGTGGACATCCTCCTCCACTTTCCACGATCGCTCAGAAGCATCGTAGCCTTTCCAATGGATGAGGTACTGTAGGCACCCCCTGAATCTCCTCGAGTCCAAGACCTGCTCCACTTCGTATTCCTCCTGCCCGTGCACCGTGATAGGAGGCAGTAGCTCCACGGAGGCTCCATGAGGGTTGGGGGGGGATGTTCTAGAGTTAATAGGGAGCGGTGGAATACAGAGTGTATCTTGAAGGTGGGAGGCAATTTTAGGCGAAAAGCCACCTGGTTAATTTGCGCCTCTATTTCAAAAGGACCCACTCTTCAATCTTCCAACTTATGACAGCAACCCTGGGAAGGCAAATAGCGTGTGGACAGCCATACCCTGTTACCCACTCAAAGGGGAGGGCCCTCCTGCCGATGTTGGTCCATGATTCTTTTATAGTCCTGCTTGGCCCGGTCCAACTGCTCTTTCAATAGCTGTTGCATGGCTTGTAGCTCTTGCACAAATTCCTCGGCTGCCGGAACAGAGGGAGGGGCATGTGGGGCGGCAAAAGCTCGAGGGTGATAACCTAGGTTGGCGAAAAAAGGGGTTTGCTGCGTGTTGGCATGCACAGCATTATTATAGGCAAATTCCGCCAAGGGTAAGAAGGACACCCAGTTATCCTGCTGGTAGTTGACATAGCAACGTAAGTACTGCTCCAGGGTGGCATTAATTCTCTTGGTTTGCCCATCCATCTGCGGATGATGGGCTGAAGAGAGCCTCAGTTCACTCTGTAAAATTTGCCATATGGCGTGCCAGAAGCGGGCTGTGAACTGCGTTCCTCGATCAGAGACTAAGCTGCCTGGCAATCTGTGCAGATGGTAAATATGCTGTACATACAGGTGAGCCGTTTCTTGGGCATTTGGAAGCCCTGCGCACGGAATGAAGTGCGCCATTTTTGTGAGAGCATCCACGACTACTAACACTGTGGTCTTCCCCTGTGACAAGGGGTCAGTGATAAAGTCCATGGTGACCATCTGCCAGGGCCCCTGGGGGGTTGGAAGGGGCTCCAATAAGCCTGCGGGTCGTCCCGGGTCGTGCTTGGCTCAGGCACAAACAGGACAGGAATGGACATAGTGCTCCACTTCGCCTTTCATCCGAGGCCACCAGAAATCCCTGCTGACCGCCTGTAACATCTTATACACTCCAAAATGCCTGGCGGAAGGTGAATCATGACACTGGCGCAGCACCTTGGCCCTTACCTCCCCTGAAGGCACATACACAGCCCCGTGATGATACAGCACCCCTTCATTCAACATGAAGCCCTCCAGACTCCCGGTGTCCTGAGCAGCCAGTTCAGAGCATCGCTCCTTTGCAAATGCATCTTGTTCTTGGGCTGCCTTCAACTCTACCACCCAGGACTCTTGGCAAGCTCCCACCATGATTTTCTCAGGAGGGATGATCAATTGGGGCAACTGGGTACTTGGGTTTCCTAAGTACTCTGGCTTGCGGGACAATGCATCTGCCCTCTTGTTCTGTGCTTGCGGAATGTAGTGAATTTTGAAATGGAAAAGCGCAAAGCACCTGTCGCTGATTCAACTTGCGCACAGTCTGGAGACTCTTCAGATTCTGGTGGTCGGTGCACACTTCTATCTCATGCTGTGCTCCCTCTGACAGGTGCCGCCAGGTTTGCAGCATTTGGGGCTTTTTAGTTTAGAGAAAAGGCGGGTCAGAGGAGACATGATAGAAGTGTATAAAATTATGCATGGCATTGAGAAAGTGGATAGAGAAAAGTTCTTCTCCCTCTCTCATAATACTAGAACTCGTGGACATTCAAAGAAGCTGAATGTTGGAAGATTCAGGACAGACAAAAGGAAGTACTTCTTTACTCAGCGCATAGTTAAATTATGGAATTTGCTCCCACAAGATGCAGTAATGGCCACTAGCTTGGATGGCTTTAAAAGAAGATTAGACAAATTTATGGAGGACAGGGCTATCAATGGCTACTAGTCATGATGGCTGTGCTCTGCCACCCTAGTCAGAGGCAGCATGCTTCTGAAAACCAGTTGCCGGAAGCCTCAGGAGGGGAGAGTGTTCTTGCACTCGGGTCCTGCTTGCGGGCTTCCCCCAGGCACCTGGTTGGCCACTGTGAGAACAGGATGCTGGACTAGATGGGCCACTGGCCTGATCCAGCAGGCTCTTCTTATTTTCTTATGTTCTTATGTTCTTATGTTTCAAAGGTGTCTCGGATCGCCAGCAACTCCTTCTCCTACACAGTATAGTTTTGCTCTGAACTGGTCAACTTTTGCGAGAAATAGGTGCAGGGTCTCAACCCTCCCCCTTTTAGTGCTGGTTGTAAAAGCACCGCTCCAATAGCAACGTCTGATGCATCTGACTCCACCACAAAAGGACACGTGAGATCGGGGTGTTGTCGGATCGGCTCCGAGGCAAAACGCCCCTTCAACTCTTCAAAGGTTTGCTGCACAGCTTCGGTCCAACGGAAAGGTCCCTTTCCCTTTAGGCAGTCTGTGAGGGGCGCCGTCTTGTCCGAATAGTTAGCAATGAAGCGATGGTAATAGTTAGCAAACCCCAGGAAGCACTGTAAATCCTTCTTGGTGTGGGGGGGTTGCCACATGAGGACGCACTGGACCTTTCCCGGATCCATCTCCACCCCACTGGGTGAGATGCGATATCCCAAGAAGTCCAACTTGGTCACGTCGAACTCACACTTCTCCAGTTTGGCATAAAGCTGATGCTTCCGAAGGCGCTGCAGCACAGCCTTCACATGTTCTGCATGCCGTTTGGGAGTGTCCGAGTAAACCAGGATATCGTCCAAATACACAATCATAAA
This sequence comes from Rhineura floridana, assembly GCF_030035675.1. NCBI lineage: Eukaryota > Metazoa > Chordata > Lepidosauria > Squamata > Rhineuridae > Rhineura > Rhineura floridana. Next base: position 23,915,150 of record NC_084482.1, read on the forward strand.
GCGATCCACATAGTCCCAAAATATGCCGTTCATGAAATTTTGGAAGACTCCAGGAGCCCCTGACAATCCGAAGGGCATTACTAAGTATTTGAACTGTCCATAACGTGTCTTGAAGGCGGTTTGCCACTCGTCCCCTTCTCTTACGCGCACGAGATTGTATGCCCCTCGCAAATCCAGTTTGGTGTAAATTTTGGCAGTCCGCAAACACTCCAGCATGTCTGGGATGAGCGGCAAGGGGATTGTGATTTGGTTCAGGGCTCTATAATCATTACACAGGCATAATTCCCCATCTTTCTTTTTGACAAACAGCAAGGGCACCCCAGCTGGGGACTGAGAAGGATGGATGAAGCCTCTCTTCAGGTTTGTATCCAGAAACTTCCTCAACGCCGCCAACTCTGGTTCAGATAGGGAGTAGATGTGCCCTGCCGGTATGGGCGCTCTGGGCATTAAATTAATGGCACAGTCATAGGGCTGGGGGGGGCAATTGGTTGGCTTCCTTCTTATCGAACACATCACAGAATCCCTCATACTTCTCCGGTAAAGGTGTGTCTTCCTGAAGTGTGGTCCCTGCTACAACCTCCGGGTCTGTGTCTTTAAGAGGTTGACAGTGATGTTGACAATATTGCGAGGTGAATGCCACCACCACCTCTTCCCAGAAGATGGTCGGATTGTGTTGCACCAACCAAGGCATACCTAGCACCACCGGGAAGCGGGGCAGGGCCGCCAAGTAAAATGACAACTCCTCCACATGTCTCGGGATCTCCATTCATAACATTTCGGTAGCTCTGGTTACAGTCCCTGACTTTAGGGGATGCCTATCAATGGTCTCAACTGACAAGGGTTGCTCCAGTGTCTGAATAGGGATGCCGTGTTTGCAGGCAAAGGTATAGTCCATGAAACTCGATGATGCCCCACTATCAATCATGGCGTTGAAGGCTCTGCCCCAAAGGCAGAACTAACCGCACTGGCAAAAGCAGGGCGGCCTGTGATGGCAGGGGTTGATTTTGAGGCCACTTCAAAGGCTTAGCTCCCAACTCTTCGACCTCTACGAGAGCTGGGATTTGTAGTTTTGTGGTGCCTGGACCTTCTCTGTTTTGGCTGGGCAACTGCGTGCCAGATGCCCGGACTTCCTGCAGTACAGGCATAATCCTTCCCATTTGCGCTTCTCCTTATCCTCCTCCGATAGGTGTGGCCAAGCCCCACCAATTTGCATGGGCTCCACCTCTGATGAAGCCGGGGTTCCCACACTGGTCAGATGGCAGTTGCGGGGGAGAGGCAATGGTGCCTGGGAACAACTCGGCTGTGCTCTACGCTCCAGTCATTGCCCCTCAAGTCTGCTGTCTATTTATAACCATAACTGGATCAACTTGGGCAAAGTGCCGGGTGGAGAGGTGTGCGCCAACTCATCCAACACCTCCGAATTCAGACCATTCCGATAAAAGTACATTAAAGCCGGATCATTGTATTCAGTCTCTTGGGCCAAGACACAGAAGGTGTTGGTGTAGGCTCCCACAGAACCCCTCCCCTGTTTCAGAGTTCCAAGTTGATGGGCCACCCATCTCCTTCCTTTGGGGATCACGAAACATCTCTTCCATGGCCACGACGAAGGCTGGATACTGTCCCAGAACAGGGTCATTCCTGATTAGATATGGGGTGGTCCACCTGGCTGCCACTCCTTCCAAAAGGCTGATGAGGAACGCCACCTTGGAGTCATCAGCTGGAAACTCAGCTTGACGTACACACATATACAATTCACACTGGGCCCGGAACATGGTAAACTGCTCACTCTGCCCACCATAGCGGGAGGGCATCCTGACAGGAGACTTGATGTGAGTGGGCGGCGCTGCTGCTGGCACACACACCCCGGGCAATCAAGGCGCAGAGGTTCCGGTTTTCTGTTCGGAGATTCTGGGTCTCTGCTTGCAGGTTTTTGACCTCGGCGTACAAGGTTTCTAGATTCACTGCGGCTCCCCCTTCAGCCCTGCCGCTGATCTCCATGTCTTCAATCACGGGAGCGTCGGCAAAGAGGGATGAGGGATGAGTCAAACTGTCCTGCCCAGAGTGAGAATCATGAAACAGAGGTGAGACTGCAATTAATTCCTGTAACATCGAAGGCAAGGCATCTCATAGATTTCGCTAACTAGCTCACTGTAATCACCCTCATCAGCACCCTTCAGGAGCATCCTCCACATCTGACAACTCTCCCATCTGCAGAGCTGGGGGTGCACCCTCGAAGAGCTTCCCCAGAGTCACTCTGCACTGGGAAGGGGCTCTGGGAGTCCCCCACCTCCTGATCCAGGCCCCCCTGGGTCACCTGGGGCTTGACAGCTGAGCCAGGACCCAGTTGGCTCAGCTGGAGATCCGCCGCATCCGATGCCCCTCAGCCTGGCATAAATACGAGTGGGATTGCACCCTAATGCACTATTGTTGTGTCAATGACATGTTACAGAATATACCCTAAAAAAAAAACCCAGTCTGGAGCGGCCCAAGGATTTGATTTGAAGCCAAATTCCTGGAGTTCACACCCCACACTTCCTTCCTTCCAAATCATCTGTCCTAAGACATAAAGGAAAGCAGCTAGTCACAGAATGAACTGAAATGTGGCCAAATGTAGCAACAGCAAAGCACGTGGCTTGAACCAATAAAAGCAAAGAGAGTAGCTGGAGTCTCCAAAACGGTGCCATTCACAGCAGGATGAGGTTGCCAGGAGCCCCTCATTAGCACATAAGAAGAGCTATGTTGGATCAGGCCAAAGGCCCATCTAGTCCAGCATCCTATTGTTCCCACAGGGGCCAACCGCTGACGTCCCTATGGAAAGCCCACAAGCAGGACCTGAATCCAACAGCTCTGTCCACTTGCGATTTCATTTTGAAAGGGATGCTGCTGCCGCCAAACCATCACATCTCTGCAGAACATAGTGTGGATGCCCCCTTATTGCCAGGGCTGGCTTTGATAATCAAAGCAGCCTCCAACAGAGAGGAAGCCACATTCCACAAGTTTAGATGTATTAGTGCATTTTTCTCTTTCTTTAAATTCAATTTAAAAATAAATAGGTAAAATGTACATTTTGAGCTAAAAATAACAGTTCTGGTCTGCTTTTAGTACAACAGTCACATTCCAGAATAAATAAAAAAAGGATTCTAGGTATCACTTGTGAAAATGTCCTAAATTTCACAGAGCCAGCCACAGAACAGGCCAAAGGTAGCAAGCAGCAATTGCAGTGTGAACGTGCCCAGTGTCAGAGGTCAAAGGCAGGCACAGGTAATTCCCAAGGGATCATCCACAAGGTATTCTCACGGCACAGCTGATGAACAAGGGAGTTAGTATCCTGAGATGCAATAGACAGAGGTTATGCACGGATGTCACATTTTCAAAGCATTTCCCCCTCTTTTTGACAGAGTGGCTCTAGCCCCAACTCTGTTTCAGTGTGAGATAAGTAGAAAAACATAAAGAAGCAAAGGGAGATCTTCAATCTTGTTTGGATATCTATTTGGACATATGGACTCTTATTAATTTATACATTTAGGTTAGGATCAATGGAATGTTTTTATTGTAAATGTCAGCTGACAATGCTTCTTGGTTTTTTCCAATTATATTTACATTTTAAAAAGAAGAACCTTTGAGGATAGTAGTCTTGTTGCAGGGAGAGTGGGGAATGGTTTGCAAACAGAAAGCTTGACGTTAGTTCAGACAATTCTAGTCGGATAATTGGAGAAAGGAAATGCAGAGAGGGTAGCTTTGCAGTTTTTTAAAAAAAACACAAATAATTTATATGAATTCATATTTATGTGCATTTTTGCATTTTTTAATACTTATATGCATACATCTTCAAACATTAAAAGAAAAATGTTAAATGCTTTAAAAACGGTTCCAAAACTGCTTCATACGAGATGGGGGTGAAGAGGAAAGATACATTGTTTGGCTCCAGTGATGTTACACGCACTGTGTATAGACATTATGTCCCTTGGTATAAGGAATTAAGTATTTTTCCCAGGTTGGGACTGAAGTATGTCGAACATTTGGCTTGATCAGAGCCCAAAACAGAACAGGAAAAATATTTATACATATTGCACCAGCAAATACATTGTCTGGCCGCTCTCATGAAAACTTTACATTTCTACAAAGCTCTGTCCAGGCAGGAATCACACATGTGCATGTTTGTGTGGTATGGCATCACACACACCTTGTGACAGGCCAATCAGGAATTACTTTATTGAGGGCCTGTTACAGGTGTGGGGGACCTTTGGCCCTCCAGATGATGCTGAACTACAAGACCCATCAGCGTCAGCAAGCATGGCAAATGGCCAGGGATGATGGGAATTGTAGTTTAGCAACATCTGGAGGGCCAAAGGTTCCCCACAGATAGGTTCTGGCATATTAGAATGGTCTCTTGCCACTAGAGCTTGAAGTACCCAAGCTTATCCTCTGAGGTGGCTTGTTGGAGTAGAGAGTCCCATTACATGACTTGGTTCACCACCCAGCTATCACTGGATTTCTGTAGTTCCATACAACAAAATGCATCTCTTTTATTGCAGATGCCTGCCTTGCCTCCCAAATGTCCCTGCTTTTTCAAACTGAGATCTTTCAACCCGTGCATAGAATGCACATATCTGATATGCCCTAATTTTGTCAACTTTTTCCAAATGTGTTTCAAGGATGAATGGACTTTTCTTCCTCTTTCTTTGGTAATTTCCGGTCTCTTGGCCTCTCCAGGGGAGGCAAGATCTGTGCAGGGTACATCTTTGGGTGGCAGGGGGCTGGAGGGGGGTAGGGGTGGCGCGGGAAGGGAATATAATTGAAGGGAGTGTTCTGTGCGGGGTATACTTTGTAAATTAGATTTCTAGTGGAATCCAATTTGGAGCAGACAGCGCCGGGTTGACAGCTACTAACTCGATTACCTGCACCTTCTAATGTTCATTCTGTGGGAACTGCCAGGCAGCTCGGCTTGCAGGGCAGATGGGTTTGATTTAGCAATAGCTTCAGTGGGCCATTTACTAGTTTGGGGAGGTGACTGAGCCCTTCTATGAAGTGAAGCCATTGCATTTCCCTCTGCCTTGACTGAGATGTTCCAGTGCTCAAGGCAAACAAAAGCATCGCTTTGGAAGCCACACCATTTCTCACAATATAGCTGTCACGTCATGCCTCTGTCAGGAGCGAGGGCTGGGCCCAAGTCTAACTGGTCTGGAGGTTTTATATCCACCCCTGAAGATGAAGGATTGTCACAGGTCTTAATAATAATAATAATAATAAATTTTATTTTTCAGTCGCCTATCTGTCCGGGTTAGGGACACTCTAGGCGACATACAACAAAATAAAACAGTGCATATATATATCAACAACAATCAAATTAAGCTAAAAACCATCCTTCAGTTCATATAGCGTACAATTAATCTATCCCAATCTTGTATGCCTGCCTGAATAGCCAGGTCTTTAAGGCTCGGCGAAAGCTTGACAAGGAGGGAGCATGTCAGAGATCAAGAGGGAGAGAGTTCCAGAGGGTGGGGGCCATAATTGAGAATGCCCTCTCTCTGGTCCGCACCAGCCTAGCTGTTTTCACCGGTGGGACCAAGAGAAGGTCTTGTGAGGCTGATCTCGTCAGGCGGCACAATCGGTGACTCTGGAGGCGTTCCTTCAGATATACTGGGCCGAAACCGTAAAGGGTTTTAAAGGTCAACACCAACACCTTGAATTGGGCCCGGTAAACAACTGGTAGCCAGTGAAGATCTAATAACACTGGGGTGATGTGATCCCAGCGGCGGCTATGCTTAATCAAGCGTGCCGCCGCATTCTGTACCAGCTGTAGTTTCCGGACCGTTTTCAAGGGTAACCCCATGTAGAGCGCATTGCAGTAGTCTAAGCGAGAGGAGACCAGGGCATGTATCACTCGTGGGAGCAGATGAACAGGAAGGTAGGGTCGCAGTCTCTGTATCCGATGTAATTGATACCAAGCTGCCCGGCTCACTGCTGTAATCTGAGCCTCCATGGACAGCTGAGAGTCAAGAATGACCCCGAGACTGTGGACTTGGTCCTTCAGGGGTAAACTCACCCCATTAAGCACCCGGTCAGTAATTCCTAACCTTCTTTCATCTCCCACGAGCAACACCTCAGTCTTATCGGGGTTCAGCTTCAGCATATTCTCTCCCATCCATCCACTTACGGATTCCAGGCACTTGGACATGGTGTTCACAGCCAACTCCGGTGAGGACTTAAATGAGAGATAGAGCTGTGTCATCTGCATACTGATGACACTGCAGCCCAAAACTCCTGATGATGGCTCCCAGCGGTTTCACATAGATGTTGAATAGCATGGGAGAGAGGATAGACCCCTGTGGCACTCCACAATGAAGAGGCCATGGGTCTGAAACCTCATCTCCCAGTGCCACCCGTTGCTGCCTATCCGAGAGATAGGAATGGAACCACTGCAAAACAGCGCCTCCAATTCCTAATCCCTGTAGGCGACTTAAAAGGATACCGTGGTCAACGGTATCAAAAGCCGCTGAGAGATCCAGGAGGACAAGGAAGGTGTATTCACCCCTATCCAATGCCCTCCTCATATCATCTACCAGAGCAACCAAGGCTGTTTCCGTTCCATGACCAGTCCTGAAACCCGATTGGAATGGATCTAAGTAATCTGTTTCCTCCAAGTGTGTCTGTAACTGCGCAGCCACCACCCTCTCAATCACCTTGCCCAAGAATGGTAAATTAGAGACTGGGCGAAAGTTGTTTAGCTCTTGGGGATCCAAGGACGGTTTTTTTAAGATGGGCTTTATTACCGCTTCCTTGAGGGCTGATGGCATTGCACCCTCTTGCAAGGATGCATTCACCACCGCCTTGATCCCTTCGCTCAGTCTCTCTTTGCAGCTCATAATGAGCCACAAAGGGCAAGGATCAACCAGACAGGTGGTTGGCTTCACAGTACCGAGCACCTTGTCCACTTCCTCAGTGAGAAGAGGCTGAAACCGATCCCAACGGACCGGAATGCAACTGGCCGACTCTGGCCCACTTCCTGCCTCCACGGCGGGCAGAAGCATGCTCTTCAGGCGCTCGATTTTATCGGCAAAGTGTTCAGCAAAAGTATCACAGGAGATTTTAGAATGTTCCATGGGTTCCTGAGCAACTGGACCGACCAGGCTTCGGACCACTTTGAACAATCTCCTGGGACAGCACTCTGCCGACGCAATAGAGGCAGCAAAGAAATCTCTCTTTGTTGCCTTTGTTGCCACCTGGTAGGCAGCTATTGCTGCTCTAACCCGTGTCCGATCGTCTTCAGTGTGAGATTTCTGCCACCGGCGCTCAAGTCGTCTCACCTCCTGTCTCAGACCCCGCAACTGTGGCGTATACCAGGGTGCAGTCTGAGTTCTATTCAGGGGGAGAAGACGTTTCGGAGCCACCCAGTCCACTGCCCTAGTGATCTCCTTATTCCACTCCATCACCAGGGATTCGACCGGGCGTCCTTCAGTCAGCTCCATATCACCCAGCGCATTCAGGAATCCTTTGGGCTCCATCAGGCGTCTGGGGCGGACCATCCTAATAGGTCCTTCAAGCCTATGGGGCAGTAAAGGCATCATCTCCCAAGAATCTGAGTAGGCATGTAAAGGATTGCACTGTCAGTCTCTTGTACTGCCTGCTTTACCTGTACAAATAACCAAATTGTTTAAAAATTATTACAAAGACATAATAAGTATTCTCATTCTCTCCCCTTCAAAATAAAATGATCTTGTACAGATTGCCTTGCTCCCCACTATTTGGGAAAGAAGGATCTCTAAACCATAATTTGCTCGCTATCCAAATCACAGATTCTGTGTCTTGGACTATACATTCTTTGCAATGTAAACTCATATTCTAATTGCGGGCAGGAGGGATCATGTAAGTGAATTACCCAGATTTAATTGTACTTGTTTTTCATAGTGTTTTCCAACATTTCGAGGGGGAAATGTTTTAATTGCTCAACATAATGTGGATATTGGTGTTAATGCAAGAAGTTGCCTTATACAGCTATACTAATGGTCCATCTAGCCCACTGTTGCCTATTCCAGTAGTTGCCAATGAGGTGCCTTCCAGATGTTTTGGACTACAACTCCCATCAGCATCAGTTAGCATGACCAATGGCCAAGGATGATGAGAGCTGTAGTCCACAACAACAGCAACAGGAGGTCCCTGGCCTACTCTGACTCTCCATTGTCTCTAGCAGAGGTCTTTCTCATCAGCACTGGCTAACATACCTGACTCTTTTTAAGAGACAAAGCCAGGGATTAAACCTAGGACTTTCTGCATGCAAACCATGTGCTCTGCTAATTGAGATGCGACCCCTATTTATCTATCTTGCCAATGATAGATAGATAGATTATACTCTTCTGTGAACTGCTAGCCACTGAACTCCCCTTTCTACAGCTCCTGACTGAGCTGTTGTGATGTCACAAAATGTTTGTGAACATTCTATCTGCTGAAAGGGAATGGTCTGTCATGTATCAGTGCATCTGCTATAAGGCAGGTCTAGCTGGAAGAAAACCTTCCAACAGGACCTGAGGACAGAAGAGACTATATGTCATGAATGACCATTCTCATTTCATGGAAAATTCCAAGGACACAGAATTAGGACAAAGACCATCAATGGGAACGTGCTTACTACTCTGACTGGAACCGCATTTACTTGGAAAAAAAGTTCTCTCGAAATCAGTAAGACTTATTTTCACTTAATATGTTCAGGACTGGAATATCAGTGGATGGTGGTGGTGGAAGATTTTGGAGTTATATTTCTAAGCTCTGAGAAATGAATGAAGTGTAATGGGTTAGAGTAGGATGATGTAAAGCCCTGGAAGGGAAATGGGATTTAGATATTTGGAATAAGAGTTTGGAAGATTCCTGGATTTTATCCCTGCTTTGCCACTAGGCTTGGCAGCCCTGTTTTTTGGATGCATTCCTAAAGGCCTCATGTCATGAAGAAATGGCTTTAAGGGACTAGGCAACCCTGAAACAAATTTGCTGCAGAGCAATCAGATATTTCCCCCCCCCAGTTAAAAATGGAGGACCAGTTCATGTATCTGACTATATACTATAATAATCACACAAGTCTGGTTACGCCTCCAGAAACATATGGAACCCCATGAGAAAGGCTGATAAGAAAAGTCAATCTGATTCTCCCTTCAGTACCCTTCTAAGAATTCCTTCTGCTGGTTTTAATTCTGGCTTTCTTGTAAGTAGCAACAGGGCCCTGGAAATGTATCTTTAATCCTTGGAGGCTCCAGGATAATCCTGGAGGTCTCAATGGCAACTTGAGCTGCCACTAGCAATGTATTCTGAATGCTTAAAACATTCCTGCACAACTTTCTTCAGCTGAACAAGCTGAACACAGCCCACCAGTCTTGAAAATCTGGACATGCATAGTTAGAATGTTTGGTACCCTGTTTTACCAAAAGCACTTTGTTACTGTAAATCAGAGGCCATCTGTGGGTGCAATGGTGCCCTTGAGGTCTTCCCCTGGTGCCTGTCCCCCAATCATTGCCTCCATGATCATGAGGTGGCATGGGCCCTGGGTAGTTTTTTTTTCTCTCCCTTGAAACATACCAAGAGCTGAAGGAGGAAGTTGGAAGCATGACACTCTTTCTTACTTCCTCTTTGAGCTCTATGGGCTTTTCAAGTTTTGGATTAATTCCACAGTCTGGCTTTTACACAGATCCCTTAGAAAAGCAAGGGAGATGCATGCATACTTTTTATCTCTATCTCTCTGGGAAATGATCTGGGGGAGGGATGGAAAGAAGTGATCAAAGGGCACTTGGCAGTGACACTCACTCAAAAAATCCAAATGTTCCCAGTCCTAAAAAGAATGGCAACCTTCATTGTAAATTGATGTAGCTTCCCTTTCTGTATCCTCCTCCCCTTCCACCCATAGTCCCTCTCTTCTAATATCTATTTCAAATTCACAATCACATCTCTTTTCTTCTTCCTAATCCCCAGTCCCTCCTATAGGTTGCTTCTTCTTAGCAGGGGTACTGCAAGGTGTTTATAAGGACTTAGGACACAGGCCCATAACGTTTGCATACATTTTGCATAGAGGTGACTCCGGAAAAGAAATGAGGCAGGAGATTTAGATGGGGCCTAGTTCAAAAGAGTGGCCATACCTGTGTTACATATTTAAAGCAGTATTATGCCACTGAGAGTTTGTTAAGAGTGCTGAGAGTTGTTAAGAGAACCTTATTCCAGAGGCCAGACCCACATCAGACATTTATTCCACTTTAAAGAGTCATGGCTTCTCCCAAAGAATCCTGGAAAGTGTAGTTTGTGAAGGGTACTGACAGTTGCTAGGATAACGTTATTCCCCCTCACAGAGCTACAGTCCCCAGATTCTCTGGGAAGAGGGGCTGACTGTTAAACCACTCTGGCCTTTGAAGCTCTGTCAGGAGAATAGGAATAGCCAGTGTGGTGTAGTGGTTAAGGTATTCGACTATGACCTGGGCGACAAGGGTTCAAATCCCCACATAGCCATGAAGCTCACTGGGTAACCTTGGGCCAGTCACTGCCTCTCAGCCTCATGAAAACCCTATTCATAGGGTCGCCATAAGTCGGAATTGACTTGAAGGCAGTACATTTACATTTTTAAATAACACTCAGCACCCTTCACAAACTACACATCCAGGATTCTTTGGGGTAAGCCATGACTGTTTAAAGTGGAATAAATGTCTGATGTGTATGTGGCCAGAGTTACGGATCCCAGAGTTCCCTGGGAGGAGGGATTGATTGTTAAACCATTCTGAGAATTAACAGAATACTCTGCCTCTCACCAAACTACCATTTTCAGGATTGCTTTTAAGCAACCGCTGGTGCCTCGCTGTTTCACTCCAGGATTTTATGCAGAAGGCCCACCAGTGAAATTTTCTCTTTATTTTGGACCTATTTGCATATTCCATTTTGCACTGACACCCAGAAGCATAGTTGTCAGACTGAGGAAAAAGGTGGAGCTCCTGTATCTTTATATAGATGTACAAAAGGGAGAAAGTTTTGGCAGATCTGATCAGAAAATCTAGCCAGCTTCTGCCACTTTTACTGATGGAAAAGAGTTTGTTTGTTTTTAATTGTCATTATTTCTTTCCTATGCACTACAGCATCTGTGGCTTCCCCAGATCCAGCCCTGCAATTAAATAATTGCAGAAATAAAATGACATTTCAATGGTTTTTGTTTCTTTTCTTTTGCATGCCTGCCTGCTTATAGCCTCTTCTTGCCTTTGTGAGATCACAGAGGTTCCGTCCAGTGCGGGCCTCTGACTCCCGCCAGCCAATGCATTCCTCATGCATGCATCGATTAATTAATTAGCTGTGTGCAAATATATTTTCCAATGTATCTTTTCATTTGCCTTTCACCATATTAGGATACAATGCAGGCAGCTGGGGCTGAGTAATGAGGGTTTCAACTGGACACAGCTGCTACAAGAGTGAGACCAACTTCATACTCCAGTCTTTTCAACCTTAGAACAGGGATGGGGAACCTTTTTTAGCTTGAGGGCCACATGCTCTTCTGGACAACATTCTAGGGGCCACATGATGCCAGTAATAGGTAGAGCAATGGACCGAGCAATGAATGTGAATTGTACTTTTGTACAGGAGGCTAGTTTCTACACTCACTTGCATACCCCTTTCTATCCTCCATCCAGGCCTCATCAGAGTTCAGGGACACATTCCAGCCATGCAAAAACACTGGGGAGGGGGATATGCAGCAAGACCTGTGAGGGGGTGGTTTGGGGACAGAGTTTGGCTGAGGAGGAGAGTCCCAAAGGTCAGATAGATCTGGAGGACTACATTTGGTCCCTGGTCCTGAGGTTCCCAGCCCCTGCCTTAGTGGAAGGACCTGCTGCCGCCTAGGATTACCCCCTTTATTACTGGCCTTGCTCCTTTAACAACAACCTGACATGCAGAAATTTAATGGCGCAAAGGAAGCCATTGGTACAGTCAGGCAATTTTAGATTCTGGATGGAATGACCTTACAGGACACTCCCTCTTTGGATGGTATTGCTTATTTCACGTCAAAATGTGGTAATAAGCCAGCACTGCTATATTTGGGGTAGCGTGTAGGCCCCTGGATTTCTGCCCCCAAACTTGGATGGCACTGCAGACTCGTAGTGAAGCTTTTCTGAGCATAGCCGCAAGCTGGGATGGGAAACCTTTGGCCCTCCAGATGATGCTGAACTACAAGTCCCATAATTCCTAGCAGCCATGGCCAATGGCCAGGGATGATGAGAGCTGTAGTTCCGGAGCATCTGGAGGGCCAAAGGTCCCCCATGCCTACCATAAGCTAAGCAACGGAGGAAAGCGTCATCTATTTCAGTGCCTCATGGGAGCAGCACTGGTTAAATCAACAACAACAGGTGGTATCCTTAGTGCTGATAGGGGATGCCTTAGGTTTCATGCTTGTGTCGTCTTTTTGTGCATTCAGCCCATTCCCCACAGGAGCAGGCGAATGAGCTCTTTGCACATCTGGGCATTGCGTGTCTCACACAGCAGGGGTGATGTTTGTGAGCCACCACTTTGCATGTTGCTACACACCAGGAGCAGAGCAAAATAAAAGGGAGGGATTAGAAAACTGGCACACTCTCCATCAAGGCTTCCTTAAAATACGTGAAAAAGTCACCCACAGTAGCAGATCGCTAGGAATGCTTTTTCTTTTTAACTTGGGAAATTAAAAGCAGCTGAGGGGAAATCCAAATGTTATCTCAACCGCATAGCTGCTGCCGATAATCACTTCCACCAAAAATCGTTTCCACGTGCTCGGGGCTCCACGTGGCTGTGGTAATGTTTGGAGGATATCCTGTTTACCAGCCCCCAAAAAGCTAACCCAAGTTGCTGGTAAATTGGTAAAATCTTTCCCAATAGGTGTGACTTTTACTCTTTTACTCTTGCTGGGCTGAGATGGCTGCACGAGTGTCTTTGGCACCCATGACATCATTGTGAGATGCATTCACCTACATCGAGGTGGGGAACCTTTTTGAGCCCAGGAGCCACATCCCTTCTGGGCAGCTTTCCAAGGTCCACATGCCAGTGGTGCACGGAGCCAGAGGTAAAAGTGGGCAGGACAACAAATGCAATTTTGTACCTTTGTATAGTGGGCTACTTCTACAAATGCACACCTCTATCCTCCATCCAGGCAAGCAAAAGGCATTATCAGAGTTCAAAGACATATTCCAACCAGGCAAAAAGGATGCAGTGAGGGATGTGGCCTGGGAAGAGTTCTGAGGGACAGATAGAGAGGCCTGGAGGGCCACATTCAGCCCTCTGGCTTGAGGTTCCCCACCCCTGACCTGCATGCAACCAGCCCAACAGCAAATGCTCTGTTCCTTGTGCAGTTGCTAATTCTCATCTCCATTGAGGCCCATCCTGCTGGAGGGAAAAGGGGGGCTGCACCTTGAGGAGGAACCAGCCCCGTACCTAGCCTTCCTTGTTAGGTGTGGCAGCCACATTTCTAAGTGGGGCATTTTTGGGGAGGGAGGCACATTTTTTTTTCATAAAACAAAAGGATGTTAAAGATACAGTGAACAAGAGGGTACCAAAAGGTGTTAATTATTCCTTTAGGGTCCATCTAGTCTTGTTCCTGACCTATAGACTTTCCTTCCTGTTGGAAAATCAAATGAAACTTTTTAACTGATTGCTATATAAAGGACTAACCAAGTGATTGGAAACTAATTGTGAAAAGCAATTGGATTTTTTTTTACTGGTTTCTGGGTTGATTTTTCTGCTCAGAAACCCAGAAAAGGCCTCGTGCTGAGCTGCATATACTGGGAAAATCAGAAATTAGGCCTGAGTTACAGCCTAAGTGGCCAGCCAACCAGCTAACTATAGTGTGCACAGCAGTGTTTCTGTTGCTGTTGGGCTGTTTTCATCGTTTGCCATCAACTACTAAAGAAAAAAAAGAAAAAATAGCCATTATGATTGTAAGTATAGTGAGTGATTTAAAAAGAGTAAAAGTTAAATTAAGGTACATTTTTTCAGATCATTTTAAGTTATCTCTTTATTTCACCCCTTAGCAATATGCACCCAGTCCTGCTTTATTCATCATGATAACTGTGGAATAAACAAACGTTACTCTTAGTGCAGGCAAACAAACATGAGTCTTTATTGCTGGCTGAGTAGAGAACACAACTGAAACCGAAACTGAAATGCAGAGCAAAGGAAAGTCCAAGGGATGGAGTCTGACTCTAGCCCATAATACGAAGTTCTAATATTTAAATCTTGAAGAATCATGTTACTATTCAGGGTCTTTTTCTCAGGCTTATTTAAGTAGTTATAGGGTGATTGTGATAATGAAAAATCCATCCTCAGTCATAGAAAGTCGAGAGAGCAGACTTTGGGGGCTCTTCCACATGTGACGCAGAGTGGTAAGTGGCGGTAACGTAGCCGAAGCTCTGCTCAAGGCCAGAGTTCAATTCCAACGGAAGGAGGAAGTCAAATCTCCGGTAAAAGGGGTCGAGGTCCACTCAGCCTTCCATCCATCCGTGGTCGGTAAAATGAGTACCCGGCATATGCTGGGGGGTAAAGAAAGGCCGGGGAAGGAACTGACAATCCCACCCCATATATACTGTCTGCCTAGTAAACTCACAAGACGTCACCCTAAGAGTGGGAAACGACTCGCACTACAAGTGCGGGGACACCTTCACCTTTACCTTTTTACCTATTCTTAAATTGTTGCTGTTCTTAAAACAAGCTGTCGTTCTTTAAATGGAAGATATCATTATCTGTCATGTCACAAATTAAAAAGATAACTTTCCAAACAAATCCGGGGGAGGGAACGAAGTACAGCTCGGGGGGGGGGCAGTGTATCCATTTGCCACACCCTAGCTATAGGGCTGTGAGCAGAGCTTGAAAAAGTTACTTTTTTGAACTACAACTCCCGTCAGAGCAATCCAGTGGCCATGCTGGCTGGGGCTGATGGGAGTTGTAGTTTTAAAAAGTAACTTTTCCAAGCTCTGGCTGTGAGGGACCATACTTCATTAGTAGTGCGCATGCTATGCATATGCAATAGGTTCCCAGGTTCAGGCTGCATACACACCATATATTTAAACCCCTCCCCCAAGAATCCTGAGAACTGTAGTTTGTTAGGGGTGCTGGGAATTGTAATTCTGGGGAGTAAACTACAGTTCACAGGATTCTTGGGGTGGGGGAATAGGTTTTAAATGTACTTTAAATGTATAGTGAGTACACAAGTTTCTAACATCTCCATCGGAAAGGATCTGGTAGGAGAGGATGAGAAAGACCTCTGCCTGAGACCCTGGAGAGAGCCACTGCCAGTCAGAGCAGACAATACTGGACTAGATCAGGGATGGGAAACCTCTGGTCTGGGGGCCCATCTTGGCCCATCACGGGGTCAAATCTGACCCCAAGGCCATTTTCCCCAAACCACGCCCGCCCACCAACCCATCAGCTGACAGCACTGGTGACATCAGCAGATGGGCAGGACCTCCACTGATCCCTTCAACCTCACAAAAGAATCAGAGTGGGTCAGGCTTTCAAAAAAAAAAACACCTGGGTCTGCTTACGTTTTCTGCATGTGCTCTTTGCAGTGCTCTCTGAAGAGAGACAGCAGGGAGTTAGAAGGGGGCATGTACTGGGCATTGCTGCTCCTGATGTATTTCTAATCCTCCTGTTGTCTCTGGTAAGCAGGTTGTGCTAGGTTTTGCTGTGCTTTTAAAATTTGTGAAACCTGGTTGTCCAGAGATGACTGCAGGACACAAGACATGAGTGGGTACATCAGGGACAGGGAATCTGTGTCTCTCCAGCTGTTGTTGGACTCCAGCTCCCATCAACCCCAGCTAGTACTGCCAATGGTCAGGGTTGATAGGAGTTGTAGTCCAGTAACATCTGGTATGGCCACAAGTTCCCCATCCCCCTGATACGACATGAGAAACAATCCCCTGCTATTCCGCTCTGAAGAATTAGATTTCCAGTCTTACACAGTCAAAGCAAGCCTAGGAATCAGATGTGAGAGGCAGTATGATGGAGTTGTTCCACCCTGCCTCCCACCCCTCCCCAGGATGTGTGTGTGTGTGCCTGTGTAGGAAGGGTTACCTCCAACCATCTTACCCCCAGGGGCTAAAGATCTGAGGGAACTCCTAGCCAGAGCAGGCGCTTCTCCTTCAAAGAGGAAGCAAAATAAACTGTGGAATCAGTTCCATGTGCAGAGGTGTCTGTGTGTCTGTGTGCAGGGAAAGGAGACTGCGTGAGTGGGGGGGGGAATAGGAACAGCTCCTTGGATGGGTAGAGGGAAGTGTGGAAGCCACAGTGGGTTGGACAGGATGGTTCCCACCCAGGGAAGGAGAATATGGCAAAGAGAAGGGAAATAATTGGGGGCAGGGGAACAACAGAACAGTGCAGCTTCATGCTTAATGCCCAGATTAGGAGAGCAAAGCAAATCTGATACGCAGATGTGGGAGCCAAGGTGCTGGGTTTTGACAGACACACGGTAATAAAAGCCAAGGAGCTGTGATCTAGAAATTCTGGATTCTGCTTCTCAGATTCAAAAGAGAGTGATGTCAAGTTGTTAGAGATAAGAGGTTGGAAGTAGCCAGGGACAACCTGTCTATTGAGCATTATTTATTTATTATTACTTATTTATTTATTTGATTTATACCCACCCTTCGTCCCAGCAGGAGCCCATTCATTGGTTTGTTTGCCGGGAGGGAGGTTGTACAGTATCAGCTGTTTATTGAGCATTCATTCAGATTTGTTTGCAGGGAGGTTATACAGTATTGGGTCAAGCAATTGTCTATTTTAATGTCACTTTCTTTACTGCAAAAAGTCAGGGGAGGTAAGAGAGTGTGTTGCACAAGACCACCAAACCCACTTTCATTGCCCAGCCTGAATTTGCCAGCACGCAATTGAATCCCACCCTCAAAATAGCGAGTCTGGTAGCGACCCATGATTTCTGCTTAAGCTGTATATAGTAAGCATTGGCAACCTCAGCACAGGTTCCACAAATGGCATAGGTAGAAAGAGTTTGTGGTACACACCCTGACCGTAACGTTGACCATCATGACTGCATAGCAATATGTGTCAGCTGAGAGAGAATTGTACAGGCAGACAAATGAAAGCAGCATAGTGGTGGTGATGGATGGGAAGGCTTTTTGAAAAGATGAAAAGACTGAGGATACTTTCACATTGGGTGTTAAATCTGGAATAGCCACACTTGTTCACTCATTCGTTAGAGGCGCTGTTCTCTTGTGTTTTCCCCGTGCTGTTTCAATTTCTTTTCCAGCATGCAGAAAATCCATTTTTTCTTTGAAAGAACAGAACAGTTACAGTAGTACAGTTTTCATGGGTCTACATTACCTTACAATCATCCATTGTTTTTTAAGATGCAGGGTTATGACATGTGCAGCGAAGTATCAGGCAAGTGAGCCCATCACCATGACCTATACATTATCAGCACACCTTCAGTATTACCTTTCCCTGCAGTGCAATCTCAAAAATGCACAAATAAATGGACAAATTTATTTAAATTCAAGAAACCAACAAATCATTAGTTAGACAAATGTGGAATCAACTATACAGTTGGATTTCTTTATATATTAATCAACTATGGGGGTAGGCAAGCAAAGGAGAATATGGAGAAGAGCTCCAGAAGTGTGAAATGACAGAAAGGTTGGCTTAAAGAGGGCTTGCTGAGAGGTTACAGTTTTGGCTATTGCAGCTTCTGAAATTTGTCCTGAAACTGTGGCCCACTTCTCTTGTGGCAGGAAGTAAACCTGTGATTTGGTGTACCACTACAGGTTTCTGGTGGGAGCTCACATAATGGAATGCTCCATAACAAAGATTCCCTTCATGTAGAAGGATAGCAACCTTGCTTTCTCCTTGATGTGTCCATCTTCTGCCTGGAGGGAATATATATATTATATATATATATATTGTACTGCCTTCAAGTCATTTCCGACTTATGGCGACCCTATGATTAGGGCTTTCATGGTAAGCGGTCTTCAGAGGGGGTTTACCATTGCCTTCCTCTGAGGCTGAGAGGCAGTGACTGGCCCAAGGTCACCCAGTGAGCTTCATGGCTATGTGGGGATTCAAACCTGGGTCTCCCAGTTCATAGTCCAACACTCTAACCACTATGTCACACTGGCTCTCGGAGGAAATATAGTGGCTCTTAAATCAGGGATGGGGAACCTGTGGCCTTCCAGATGTTTATGGACTTGAACTCTCATAATCCCTGATCACTGATCATGCTGTCCAGGGCTGATGCAAGTTGGAGTCTAATCACATCTGGACAAACACTGCATTAAATAATGTGAGGGATCCCCACTGGCAGTCTGAAGTAGTACAACCCAGATGCTCCTCATTCAGCACTAAGCCTTTGGAATGGGTTCACACATTCAATTTTCCAGGCACAGGATCACTTGGAAACCCTGCCCCCTAATTCCAGATGTGTTTGAATGGCTGTGATTGCTCACTGGTGAAATAAATACATTCTGCACATGTTCAGGGGCACTCTTTATAGTTGTTTTCATGTGCCCCACTGGTGCTCCTTGATAGTTGAAATAGAGCTCAGGACAGATGAGACCTGGCTCAGTTTAATTCCTTTAGTTGGCAGGCCTAAGCCATAACAAGAAGTGGTTCAATGGCAGACTCCATTGCAGGAACGAGCAACTTCTATATTGTCAGGGCCATCCTGTTCTTTAGACATTGCAGTACAACCTGATTCCCCTCTTAAGTAGTCGAACTCATAACAAAATGGGCAGCCTTCCGCCAAAAGAGCTTCCCAGTTATGGTGCACCTGCAGTCAAGCATAAGAGTGAATACAATGCTATATATTTATATACATGTTGCATGCAAAATCCAAAAGAGAAAAGTTAGAATGATGTCTCTGTTTCCTACTGCTGGAAACCATTCCCCTCTTTTCCTTATGAGTGAAACTGGGGGCAACCGTTTTTGGGGGGAGAGGGGAGAAACGTGATTGAAATTTGGTAGGGACACCAGAAGCTAGATAAAAATACCTTAGGGCTGCTGCTTGATTGATACTGTTCTATGGTATTAAGATATTCTAAAATAAGACATGGTGCTATTTCAAACTGCATGCCTCTGGGTCACCAGGGAATTGCCTCCCAATTCTAATACAAGCTTCGAAGGTGGAATTTTCCTCAGGACCACAGCAGGGGAGGCAAGGGTTAATTTCCCCCCTTCCACACCTGCTCTGACCCCATTGATTTACTGTTGTTCCCTGCTCACAGCTGATGCAATCTGCATGTTCTGAAAACCTGCACCATCAATCCAAAGATGCATGTGACTTCATGTCTAGCTTGGCCCTTACAATAAAAGCATCTCTGGCAATACAAATCGGTCCTCTGTGCTGGGCTGTGTAAGATGCAAACTGCCTCCATCTTGTTCAATCCGTGAGTCTTCTTTTGCCTTTAGTGCCTGCCCTCGTGCACACCCCTTGTGCTCTCTTGCGTTCTCTCTCTCTCCCTCTGCAAAAGACCAATCCCTCCTCGTCCAAGGAGCCTCCCTCAGCCCCGGATGTTTCCCTTGTGGTCAGAGGCCCTGAAATAAGCTCCTCTAATGGGTGTGTGGGCTGTGGCTGCCGCTCACTCCACCCGAAGCCCAACTTGCCTTTGCCAGCTGCCACTGGGCTCCAGACAGCTCAGCAGTAGAGGGGATCGGGAATGCCACAAGCATGTGGAACCTACCTCCCATCGCTTTTCCTGCTGGAGCAAGGACAGAAATACCAGGGAGGAGGATGGCATGAGGGAAGAAGAGGAAGAATAACTTTGGCTCACAAAGGGTTTCCTGCAGTAACTATCACACACACACACGGTGTGGGAGTTAAAAGGATTCCTGAAGAAGTTTAAGGAGGTTCACCCACAGCCTTGGGCCAGTGCTTAAGTTGTAAACAGAGAAGTGCTGGAGCTTAGATTTGCCCTCTGACCCAGAAGTCTAGATCACGGCAGTCATGCAGCTTGTGTGCACAAACAGCATGTGCGGGAGAGGTTAAAAGGTTCCAGTGAGATTTGCGAGGTTACCCTTTTTTAGTCTTTCCACAATCTAAACCAGGGGTGGGGAACATTTTTCAGCCTGAGGGCCACATTCCCTTCTGGGCAACCTTCCGGGGGCCGCATGCCAGTGGTGGGCAGGGCCAGAGGGAAAAAAGCGGGCTGAGAAACAAATGTGACTTTTACCTTTTGTACAGCAGGCTAGTTTGTTCACACTCGCCACATCCCTCTCTGTTCTCCATCCAGGTGAGCAAGGAGCCTTATCAGAGTTCAAGGACACATTCTAGCCAGGTAAAACCACTCAAGGGCCGGCAAGGGGTGTGATTCAGGAGGGTATCTACAGCCTGGGAGGAGTCCCGAGGACCAGAAAGGGAGGCCTGGAGGGCCACATTCCTTGATCAAAACCCACAACTCAGCACTCTATATTGTGCACCTTTACTGGAGCTCAAATTTGTTTTTCTGCTTCTGGGAATATTTTCATTTTTTTGAAAGAAAGATTATGATACTGGCTTGTGCTGCGCTGCAGTGATTCCACCCAAAAAAGAAAAGAAGCACAGATGTTACTGAGATGATGCAAAGTCAATGCACATTACAAAGTGTAGACAGAGCCGGCAGGTTTGACCATGGTTGGCGCATGAAACCAGAGTGAGCTTTTCAAGTTGTACGGATGGACATAGCCTCAGTGTGTATCCTTTGGCCCAGAAGGTAGAATAGGCAGCCCCAAAGTCAACCCGGAGGGTAGAGGTAAAGCCATAAAATCAGGCTTTAGGGGCCTAGGGCCAGGGGGCCTAACCACTAGACCACAGTGAGTTTTTTGTTTGCTTAGTACTAATGTATCCTTTTTTGCCTCCCATGGCATATCCACAGATGGTTTGGCCAGAGCTGGCTCGGAGCTTTCTCCAAAACCTCTGGCTCAACTCCTGCTTTAATTAACAGACACAGCACTGTTGCTTTTTAAAAAGTGTTCCTTTTTTTGTATACCGCCTATTCTCCCATGTAACCTCTAGAAATAAAAGTAGAAACATAGGCAACATATGCCCAGAACAGCACTCTCGCTCTCTCTGGTGTCAACCACCCTTCCACTGTGGGTATATGAGCTTAAGCCTACCTAGAAGACACTGGAAGCCTTATGTTTGCCCCCATGCTGCACAGCCACCCTAAAGCTTTGTGTGTAGCAGCATCTGACGGCAGCATCTCATGTGTATTTACTCAGGTAAAAAAAATATATGCAGGAGCAATCGTCGTCACACATATGCAGAGTCAGGCACAAGCCATGCATGCTTGACAAACAGCCGCAGTTGGCCTCAACATGCACCAACGCACATCACAGAGTCACTCACTCACTGTGCTTAACAGAGAGGTGCATTTTCCTAGGCTTCTGCACTTGTCCATCAGTAGCTTGGACACGGCCTCTGAAGTTCTGGAAGCTGGGCTTCAGAGCTTTGGTGGTTTGTTCCCCTTCCCTGATTCCCTCTGACCTACTGTCTAATTAGCACCAAGGCCTTGGGCTAAAAATACCTTTGAGCGCAGGGCTGGGCAGGCTCTTCTCTGTTCCTTTCTTGTTTTGCAGGCTGTGTGGTCACCACGGGGAGTGGGTGAGACCCACCCAGCCTCCCCATGCCAGCCTGGCACATTGCAGATGCTGGCCACAAGGGCTGCACCGCTGAAGTTATTTCTGTCCTTTTGCATTGGCTCTCGGTGTCCTTTTGCTTGGGGGTATTCATGGGGTTTCAGCCGTGTTTCAGAAGGCACATTTATAGAGGCTGCAGCTCTGGCAGGAAGGGTGTTCACACATTGCATTCAACAAGTCACATCCATGCCATACATTTAAAGCACATTTCACGCACATTTAAAGCACATGGCTCCCCCCAAAGAATCCTGGGAACTATAGTTTACCTCTCACAGAGCCAGAAATTTCAAGCACCCTTAACAAACTACAGTTCCCAGAATTCTTTGGAGGAAGCCATGTGCTCTGAATGTGCTTTAAATGTATGGTGTGGATGTGACCTAAGTGTACAGTCTGTGTCCCTATGTACACAAATACTTGAGTGGTACATGCTTGTACAGTTATTCACATGTCATGTTTAATGAATGTACAGTCTTTGTACCTGTGTACACAATAGCTGAGCTGCACAAATTAACATGTATATGCTTTCATACACTTGTACATGTATACAGACTGTATCAGGATTTAGTGTAACATGTGAACAAGCCTAGAAGAGCAACATCAATAGATCTATTGATAACGTTCAGATCCCACTATTCTTTCAAAAGATACACAAGGCACCTTGACAACATCATGATAAAAATACAAATATATGAGAACCACAGGCAGAGCAACAAAAGATCTGCCTCTGCTTCCTTTCGGAAAACGATGAATGTTTTTTATGGGAAAACAACAGTAAGAGCCCGTCATCTCGCTCTGCACACGCTCCAGACGTGGTCTTGAGAGGTCGACAAAATCCACCACCCCCATCCCTGCATACATGCTGGGGAAAATGGAAAACTCTTCCTACTGTTGAGAGTGGAAAAATGCTGCCCCACTCTGGTAATCATGGACTCAAATGTTCCACAAAGAGGGGGATTAAGAATTCAGAAAATAAAAGCTCATTGAAGATTGATTCTGCAATTTCCCACAGTGTATCCATTTGAAAACAGATGAAAACAAACTTAGGTGCCCCAGCAATGGGGGGGGGTGTAGCCACCCCTGTGCAGTGACATTGTCAGGATCGCAATCATCACTTTTTCATTCATCTGGGGCATGTGCCGGGAAGAAAGGGCATGAATAACCTTATCAAGGGGAGGGTTTTCAAATGTGTATCAAGTGACCATGCCCAGCCTTGTGCATGGCATTATATAGAGTCAATCTAGAATGCAAGCAACATATTGAGGATGAGCATGAACAATTCCAGCTTGAGAAAAACTAAAATTTTGTGGAACAAATGGGTTAGCGTGTACACAGCCTATCTATCTATCTATCTATCTATCTATCTATCTATCTATCTATCTATCTATCTATCTATCTATCTATCTATCTATCTATCTATCTATCTATCTATCTATCTATCTATCTATCTATCTATCTATCTATCTATCCTTTTGAGCAAGGGCTCATCATAGCTTTGCCTTGGAATCTGTTTTCGGTGTTTAGGGAAATGGCTTCTGGTAAACGAACATGACTTCCAAGGCAGCATCTCTCCGTTTAGCAATTAAACCCTTTTTACTTCCCTATCCCTCTTTACCTGAGCTGATGTAGCATTCTCAATTGGAAAAAAAAATGAACTGATCCAAATAATAACTTGACTATGAGTGTGACCTTTGAAAACTACAGGGTTGTTGTGAGGATATCTGAGATAATATATATGATCTGCTTTGCGCTCTCAAGAAAAATGCTATCTAAACACTATGGCTGTCAGTCCTTGCCTCCTTCCTATCAAGCCTACTCCTTTCAATCCTCGGACCCTTCTAATGTTCAGTGCAAGGAAAGTGTGTGTCAAGCAGGATGTGTTGAAGTAGCTGTGTTTATTGTACTGACAGGGGAGGGGGCAGAGAGGCAGGGGGCATGTTTCTTTTTTGGTAGAGCAGCCAGGGCAGTCCCTTTTCTGTGCGGGGCCTGCCATTGCTCTGTGGCCCAGGCTTGGTTTAGATGAATCATCATTTTGAGTGAACACACAAGCCATAATTAGCTTTGGAATATAAATATGGAAAGTTCGGCAAATGTTACTGACCAATATAGCTCCTCGGCTCATTATCTGCACCCGGGCTGCTCCACACAGCTATTTTCTGAACAAAGAGCTCTACTTTCCAGTTATTTAAATAAAGCTCAGGAAGATTTTTGGGACGCAGAGGCTGGGGAGAGATGGAGGCTCAGGAGGAGATGCTTGGCTGCTTAGCATAGCTCCTGTGGGGACCGAATCTCTCTCTCTGAAGAGAAGTATGAACGGTCAATAGGGCTCATCCAACCTTTGAGGGAGTGAGGAACAGATGGGTGATGAGAATAGTCAAGGATTTACCTCAGCCAACATGTGATCAGATTGAGTGATCTAGGCTCCTAGGACCACATTGAACTAAAGTGACTCAGAGTGTCATTCCACTGACTGAAATTCTGCTTATCTCGGATGGCACCACTTCCCTTATTCTCAATCTGTTCCTACAAAGGTAAGAACCCAAGGATGCCTTTGGTCTAGCATTCTGTTTCTGAGTCAGCCAGATGCCTCTGGGAACCCATCAAGCAGCCTCAGGGCAACAACTCCTCTCCCCAACCAGCAACTGATATTCAAAGGTACACTGCCTCTGAACTTGGAGGGTCAATTTAACTATCATACCTCTTGACAAACCTGTTAAAAGACATCTAATCTAGTGGCCATCACCCCATTCCATAGTAGCAGCCAGTGTGTTGTTTGATGGAAACATGCAACTGCCCTCCTGACACAGGCATTGCTGTAGCTTTCTTGCATGATTGCTGGGCTGGCAGCAGCAGGGCCAGAGCTGTGTGGATGCACTGGTGGGGTCAATCTGGCATTCCAGCTGGTGCATCCATGCAGCCCTGCCCTCGCTGCTGCCCTGCCCCACCCCTCCCCAGTGCTGTCCAGGTAAAGTGGCAGGTGGGCAGCTCTGCTCCACCACACTGGTTTCTACTAGGATTTCACACATTTGGGTTTTTTTTAATTCTCTGTATTCATTTTCATTGCAAACAGAAATCCATACTTGTGCTGATAGAACAATAGGGGCAGGGGGGTCCATATGTTTATTAAACACTGTATGACTAAATTCTTTCTTTTGTCTGTCCTGAATCTCCTGCCAGCCAATTTCTTTCGGTGACCGGAGGCCTAGTACTATGGGAAAGGGAGGCACATTTCTTTCTAAACAATTTCTCCATGCCATTCGTAATTTTGCAAACTTCTCTTATCTTATTGACCCTTAATCATATTTTCCTCTAAACTAAAAAAAGTTCAAACGCTGTAGCTTTTCCTCATCAAGAAGATTCTACAGCCCCTTTATTGATTTATAAGATGTCTTACTTGCCCTTCACCATAAGGTTCCAAGGCTGGTTACAGCAAAAGAAAAATACAATGATAAAAAGTGATAGAAAGCATCACAATGATAAAATAGCTAAAACCGTTCCAAATGGAACTGAGCATTTTTAGCTGCTCTTTTCTGCTCAACTGCCAGCAAAGCCCAGAATGATCAAGAGACTGAGGTTCATTTGAGGATAATTCTCAGTAGGGATGGGGAGAAATTCAAATCAGTTCACTTTTAAAGCTGAATTTATCAAATTCACACTTTCCAAAACAATATGAGGACATAGCCATCCTTCCAAATTCACATTTATCCCTGGGAAGAGGGGTTGACTGTTAAAACACTCTGGGAATTGCTGCTCTGTGAAGGGAATAGGGGTCTCCTCTCAGCACCCTTAGGAAACTACGGCTCCCAGGATGCTTTGGGGGAAGCCATGATGGTTTCAAGTGGCATGATACTGCTTTAACGGTATAATGCAGATGGGGCTTAGAAAGGCATCCTGTGGCAAAGTCTGTGAATCTGTAATGTCATTAAACACACACACACAAGAAATTTCACTGCAAGTTCTGTCATTCATTCATGCTTAATGGTTTTTAGACATGCTCCGCTTATCCACGTTCCGTGAGGTATAACAGAAATAGCAGTATTGATTGCTTAAGCATGATCAGGCAGAGTGCCAAATTTACTATCAATGTTGGGCGAGTGGGCCAAATATTTCCCTTCCTTCTTTCCCCCCCTCCCTGGGCATCTCTTACCTTCAGTGTTCATGATATGCACAAGGTTGGGATGGGGAACCAATGGCTTTCCAGATGTTGTTGGACTACAGTTTCCATCATAGCTGACCATGGGGACTAATGGGAGTGCAGCAAGAACATCTGGAGGACTACTGTAAGGGAAGGGAAACTTTCATTTCCCTTGCCTCAGTAATCAGGGAGGGAAGAATGGGGTGGGGGGGAATCACCACAACAACTCTCCATACTGCATTCAGGTGCAATAAAGTGGTTATTTATTTAATTGAAGATTTTTTTAAAAAATAAATAAATCCCACTCTTCAGCCAACAAAAGGTCCCAGAGTGGCTTACAAGTCACTGAAAAAAAAAAGATATTCCCTGCCTTCAGGTGTACAGTCTAAAAAGACAGGACACAAAAAGAAAATGTATTGGGAGGGAGGATGAAATAAGCAAACTCAGGTTCAGGTTCTTGGCTACAGGTTGTTCTAATGACCGGCTGGGATGGAAAAGCGCAAGCCGAGGAGGCACCAAAAGCTTCTGGTCCCTCAGGTGCAGCACTGGTGTGGCCTTGCGTGCCTTCACTACCCCACTCCGCCGCAACGTGATACGATGGCTGCTGATAGGTGACAGCTGATGGAGCCATTCAAATGTGCCCCTCAGTTCTCCCCTCATCCTGTCTTCAGAGCTATAAAAGGAGAGAAGGAACAGAAGAGGGAAAGACGCTGGGCCAATTCACACAAGAATGTTTACCCCTCGATGACTGCTGAAATATCAGGCGATGGCTTGCATGAATTGGCTGTCACCAATCTAATGCCACAGAAAGAACTTTCATATCCCCATCTCAGATACAATGCTTGTCGAGGGACATCAAGTCGTACGTTCAGGTGCCAGTCATCAGGTGTACAGCCATCAAGTACAGAGAAATCAAATGATGTAACAGTACAAGTCTGTGTGAACCATCCCAGAGATTGAGATGCAAGAGAGGTAGACACACATCACCATCTGCATAGAAACCCACTTTCCCTCCCAAAATCTCCTTCACAAAAGGTGCCCCCATCGAGCCTCCTCCTAGCTCCTCTTTAACCTCTCCCCAAAAGTTTGAGGATTGTGTACAAAATCTTTTTAAAGGGGACATTCCATGTAGTGCAGAGACAATGATTTCGCCTTTTAAAAAAACCAAACCCTTGTGTCAAATCCCTGCAATGGATTTTGAGATTTTAATATTATGAGGGGCACCTTCCGAGAATAAATTTCTAAGTAAATTTTTTTGTGTGTGTTAGGCCTGCATTTCTCTGGATCTCAACTAGAGATGCACGCATGTGTCTGCATTGGCTAGCAAAACAGCTAGTAGCCACCAGAGGACAGAGATTGGCCTGTGTGCAGCCAGTTGCTGACCACTGGTATAAATCCATCCTCAGAAGCCTGGGTTTAGAAGGGCAGGGATTTGGCTCAAATATGATTTGATATCTTACAAACTAGCCATAAACGGGGGGGGGGACTTGTGATGTGTGTGTGCGCGCCCATGTGCGTGCATGTGTGTACATGAGCATGCGGAGATATGGATGCCAAGTAGAGACAAAGGAAACATTTGCATTTTAATTGGACAGTGCCTAATTTGCACTTCTCATACCAATACATGAGCCGCAAAACAACTATCTTGCAAAATTCACACTTCACCGAATGTTGCAAAGCAGGTCTCCAACCTGCATATATTAGTGAAAACAACATACACAAAAATACATTATATTAGGGGAAATTGCTTGCAAAAAAGTGTATATAAGCCAAAACAGCACACAAAATGTCTTTAAGAGAACTTTTCACCCAAATGCTGATGAATTTTCATGAGGATTTAAAACATACACACACACACACACACGCTGCTGCAAAAATGTGGAGACCTGAATTTAAGACTTGAAAAATTAGAAGCGCAGAGAAACAAAATTGACAGATTTGCCCATCCTCTATGTCAGACTTAGGAAGGTAAGGCAAATACATTTCTTCAGCTTTCAAGAGGCGTGAACACACACAGGAGAGCAGAAGTGAGATCATGTAAGTAAGAGCTGAGGCAATCTCTACCCCCCCCCAAAGGCTTCCAAGCCACACTCATTCAGCTCCATCCCAACTCTCACCGCATGCTGAGAATGGTTCCCTAATTGCAGGCTCCAATGAGAGGAGGCCGGGCCAGGCTGCTGCAAGCCACATGAGAAGCGACACCAGGGTATGAGGAGGCTCTCCAGGGCCTGGCTCAGAGCCCCCACCCCACCCTACTCCTATCACAGACGTCATGTGGCAGTGATTGAGCTGTGGTTACGAGACCTCATCAAAGCCCAAGGTTCCAGCGCACTACAAGCTGCATACACAGCGGGAAATGGGGGAGGGGGTGAGAGAGACAACTGCACCAGTCAAGCAGCTCGGCTTAAAGGGTTAAAGGGCCGATTTGCATTCTTAGCAGCTAAGGGATCATCTGCTGCTGCTTCCACCCTGCAGAAAGGAGCTCCTTAGAAAGGAGAAGGGCCATACATAGCTCAGTGGTCGAGCATCTGCCTTACAGGCAGAAGATCTCAGGTTCAACCCTCAGCATCTCCAGATAGGGCTGGAAGAGAATCCTGCCTAAAACCCTGGAGAGTCGCTGCCGGTCACTGCAGACAATACTGAGCTAGATGGACCAATAGTCTGTCTCAGTTTAAGGCAGCTTCCTATGTTCATTTGACCATCTGTGCCTGTACTCTTTGTCTCTGCTTGCAAGCCTTGCTGCACATGAGGGTGATGGAAGGAGGGAAGAATGACAGAGACTAGCAGTCAGATTATTTTAAAAGTACCAAGAATAGGAACATTGGAAGTTGTCTTAAACCAGGTCCAACTGTTTTTCTATCTCACCCAGGAAGGATTGTTTTTGCTGATTGGCAGCAGGTATCCAGGATCTCAGGCAGCGAATCTCTGACATGCAGGGTACGTGATCTACCACTGAATGTGGTGGCATCCAGTTCTGGACACCACACTTTAAGGATGATGCAGACAAACTGGAACGGGTTCAGAGGAGGGCAACAAGGATGATCAGGAGACTGGAAACAAAGCCCTGTGAGGAGAGACTGAAAGAACTGGGCATGTTTAGCCTGGAGAAGAGAAGACTGAGGGGAGATATGAGAGCACTCTTCAAGTACATGAAAGGTTGCCACACATAGGAGGGCCAGGATCTCTTCTAGATCATCCCAGAGTGCAGGCCATGAAATAATGGGCTCAAGTTACAGGAAGCCAGATTTCGGCTGAACATCAGGAAAAACTTCCTAGCAGTATGACAATGGAACCAATTCCCTAGGGAGGTGGTGGGCTCTCCAGCACTGGAGGCTTTCAAGAGGCAGCTGGACAGCCACCTGTCAGGTATGTTTTAAATTGGATCCCTGCACTGAGCCGGGGGTTGGACTCAATGGCCTTGTTGGCCCCTTCCAACTCTACAATTCTATTAAACTTTTTTTTCACCCAAGTGTTGCCAGAGTCATTTTTTGTTGGTCAACATGTAAAGTGGTTATATCATGTTTTATATTTATGTTATGTTATTACATGTTGTGTATTCTACCCCTTTTTGTATAACTTTGTGTGTTTTTTAATGTTAAGGAGTTTATAGATTTTTAAAAATAACTTTAAAAACATAGGGTTGAATCCAGCTAGGTAATTGGATGTGGAATAACTTTTTCTGATGCAATAGAACTTTTGTCTCTCTTTCCCCCCACCCACATGCCGCCCACACCACCCCCAAATTTGCTCTGGAGGGTTGGGGAAAGCCCCAGAGAAGATCTGGGGAGGTGCAGGGGGCACAGAGGGGGGAGGAGAGGAAAAGGAAGTTTTGATGTGCTTGTAGAAATTGTCCTCTGAAATGTAGAATATGTTGCCACCCTGCCGGTGAGCTCAGTTACATCACTTTGACCCCTAAATCAGACCCACAGTAGGATTTGCGCTGAAGCCCTGTAGAAGCAATACACAACCTCTATGATGAGCTTGATTGCACCATTCAGACCTGGCCTACATCCATGCAGCTGAATGTGGCGACATACATTTATTTATCTGTTAAAGCTTTTCTGTTCCACAACACAAGACACACACATGCACAGAGACAGCAACAACCAGAGTTTTAAAGAAAACAAATGCAAACACATTAAACTGCAACAATATCAGCAGTAAAGGAAACAACATGGGAAGTGCTGAGGTGGTGGAATGGATGGGATCACTTCAGGCTGTAGCTGATAGACAACCAATTTCAATTCTCCACTCAGTTAAAATTGCTCTGCAAATAGAAAATGAACCCAACTAAGCAAAGGGCTGAGACAGAACTTTTCTCCCTGCATTTTTTTCTGTTTTTTACAAGGAAGATAGGATTGCTGTGTACCCTACTTTGCAGAGAACAGTCCTCTATTTGAAAGGCTGTCAAAGGATAGTCCTCTGTGTGAAGGCACTTTCTCTTTGAAGGGCTGTTCCAGCCCAAGCCTAGCTGAAAGATAAATAACATAAACAGAGATCATCAGCTTGGGCAGCAGACTAAGCAGGCACACAGGTCATTTGCTCATAGTCTTCTCCACTATAGCGAAATGTACTGTATTTCTATTTAACATAGTAAATTATTCCTAAATATATTAGCATATGCAAATTTTATGGAAACCTGTGTCCTCATAGCTTGTATGTGTGGGTGTGATGCATTTCGTCTTTTTGGGTGATTCATAAGTAGCCACTCGAGAGAGGGTTTGTTTGTTTTATGCAGAAGAGCATCCTCTACCTACAATCTGGTGCAGTCTGTTTTAGCCCCTCATTCCTCTGTCCTTCTCCTGCCTAAATAGAACAAGATTAACTCAGGAAGGGCACACAAACAGGTACAATTCCATTTTTAAATTATTTTTTAAATTGCAACTTCGGTAAGGAGAAAAAACAGAAAAAGGAGAGAAAACCTGTCAGCTCACATTAACAAAATGGTTAAACATCTATACATCCATTTAGTTTACACATAATACATATAGATCAATATATGCCATCCAAACATCCAAATATGTATCCAGACGAAGCTGGTGTTCACATAGAAGGCACGCTCAAATGTAGCAAGGGCATTTAGGTCATCAAACCATTATTTATTCGATGTATATCTCGCCCTTCCTCCCAGTAGGAGCTCACTGCATAACAGTTGGTGGGTATTTGTCCTTCTAGGCTCACATGATGAGTCTCTTAGCAACCATTAAGGCACCTAAGTCCATTCTTGTTGCTCGGCTATTAATCCCCGTTATGACAGGAATGTAACTTAAAAGCACATGGACATTGGCAAAATTCAAGGATTTTGCTAATAGAAAGTTAATATGCACAAGAACTTTGGACTAAAAAGAAAATATAATGGAACATGTGCACATAATATGCCTCCATGAGGCATTTCCAGCATTGCATCTCCAGCATCTTCATGAATTAGAGAGTGCCTTCCTATAAAGACGTTGTGGAGTCCAATATACTCAGAATACAATTTTTTACTGAATCAATCTCAATTTTAAAACTATAGAAACATTTAGTATAAATTCAAAAGCAATTTTACATTGTTTAAATTGCATGGTATATTCTAACTCTATGTTCCATCC
Organism: Rhineura floridana; assembly: GCF_030035675.1. Taxonomy (NCBI): domain Eukaryota; kingdom Metazoa; phylum Chordata; class Lepidosauria; order Squamata; family Rhineuridae; genus Rhineura; species Rhineura floridana. The sequence continues at coordinate 23,946,464 of NC_084482.1, forward strand.
TTCCCTAAGTTCTGGAACTTCCACTTTACATGCCTCTATTAAATATTTATAAACGACAAGGGTTTGGTTTTCTGTAGAGATTGAATTATTTCTTCCAGTAATTTAGGGGATGTTGAGACACTCAAAGCAGACAGGCCATAAATGGATTCCAACGAGGGTTGTAACTGTAAATATTGCCATTCAGCACTCACTAGTAAATGAAATGCAATATAGGAAACCGCAAAAAAATCTCCATCTGTTCCTCCATTTCTCCATTTCTTTCACAAAAAGGATATCCTCTCTGTCTTTAAACCTGAACAGGCGCAATTTCTGATTGGCTAGGAGGAGTCACATGACAGCTGCCTACTGTTTGAAAGCCTTCAGAGCATGCTGTGATCTTTGATTTGAGCAGCCAGATAATGTACCAATTGTTTTGCTGGTATCTCCAATATAAAAGTAGGTCTCACTCTGTGTAAGTCCTATTGCTCTGTACGCTGAACAGTAAGGTTGCAGTGGAGGCTGGTCCGTTAGGGCAAGTGGGGTGTTGCCCCACCAACATCAGTCTGCCCTCGGCCAGCCCCCACCTGCCTGACTTCTTACTTACAGTCAGCACAGGAGGTGGTTCTGGCCATCAGCTGCTTCCTCCTCCTTAATCTCAGTGTTGCCCTTTATAAAACTCAGCAGGGAGGAGGATGGGGGCAAAACTAGAATTAGCTGGCTCTGCCTGTCATTGCCTCTGGCCCCACCTACTATCAGGTTCCCTCCCTCCCCCCCCCATCTCAATGCGCACCAGCCACTGGTAGGCTGTATTGACAAGGTTATACAGCAGGGCCCCGCTCATAGGGCAGGTTCCGTTCCGGACCGCCGCCACCAAGCGAAATCCGCCATAAAGCGGAATGCATTGACTAACATTGTCTAAAATGAAGAAAAATCTGAGGAGGATTTATGCTACGTATAGGAACAGCAATTTAAATCATCTCCCGCCGGAATATTATGCTGCCAAGCGAAAATATAAATCCCTCCTGTGCTTCAAAAAGAGGCAAGCCACACTCGTTGGGTGGAAGACACTAATCAATGCCTCCAAACTCAATGACTCTAAGATGTTCTGGGCCCTGGTTACGGACTCTCTTTCCTCCTCAAATCCAGTTGCCTGTCACATTCCCCCTCATGTCTGGGAAAAACTTTTCTCAGACCTGTTCAAGGAACCCACAGCATTATTTTCCACCAAGCCAAACTGTTTTGGTCTTTCAGTCCTTCCCCCTTGGACACCCGTTACACAGGAAGAGATTATTTTACTCATCAAAGGATTGAAGGCCGGTAAAGCTCCTGGCCCTGATGCTATCCCCTCCGATCTCCTGAAGACACAATCTTCATGGTGGGCCCCCCTTCTTGCCAATCTTTTCACTTGGATAAATACTTCTGGCCATATCCCTACCTCTTGGCTTGATGCCATTGTGATCCCCATCTACAAAAAGGGGCCTAAGGACAACCCCAAGAACTACAGACCCATCAGCCTACTATCCACTGTTGCAAAATTATACGCCAGATACCTTAATGGTAGACTGATCTCATGGATTGAGGATGAATCCATTTTAGGCCCCGAACAGGCACGCTTTAGAAAATCTAGATCCACCCTAGACCATTGCATCCTCCTAAGCCACCTTGCCGAAAAATAGACGAGTTCCTTAAGTAATGGTCTATACGTGGCCTTCATTGACCTCCAAGCGGCCTTTGACTCAATCCCTAGAGATAGGCTATGGGCAAAACTTATGCAAACATCCATTGATAAAAGACTCCTGTATCTCATCTTTCAACTTCACCAGCCTTCTACTTTTTGGGTGCGGTGTAGAACTGATGGTTCCATGACCAACCCCATTCCAGTCACCAGGGGGGTAAGACAGGGTTGTATACTGGCACCCACACTTTTTAATCTGTATTTAAATGATCTCAGTTCATACTGCCAATCCGCTAATTTTCATTCTCCTAAAATAGCGGACCAGGCTTGCCCCCTACTCCTGTATGCCGACGATACGGCTTTACTGTCCTTATCTAGAATAGGCCTCAGAAGGCTCCTCCGTACCTACATGGCCTACTGTGATTCAAACCTCCTGACCATCAATTTTTCAAAAACTAAGATCTTGACCTTCTCCCCGCAGCTAGCTACACCAGTATGGAGAATCAATGGCCAGAGGATTTCCCAGGTTCGGGAATATAAATACTTGGGGATCACGTTTCACTCCTCACTTTCTTGGACCTCCCATATTCGCTCCTCCGTTGCTTCGGACAGGATCATGGCCAAAGCGCTACTTCAATATTTTTTTTCCAAAGGCGGCCAATTTGTTCCCGCAGCCTCCAGAGTTTTCGCCGCCAAGATCATTCCCCAACTCCTGTATGGAAGCCCAATATGGGTTATGAATCTCTGTCCCAAAATTGAGGCTATCCAATCCAACTTCCTCCGCTCCATCCTTGGTGTCCCCCGTTGCGTTCCCAATGCTGTCCTAAGACTCGAGGCTGGGTTGTCCTCCTTAGAATCCCTTGCTTGGTCCCGAACACTGTGTTTCTGGGGCAAGTTGGCCTCTCCCAACCCGCCGGGATACCTCTCTGCCATCCAGTGCGACTCCTTTAACACCTCTTGGGCTAAAGCGGTGCAGCTCACATTTTCTTCCCATGGTCTCTCACTGGAGTCCTTAACTTCTCCTGATTCATGTTCAACCAAAGCGGCCATTAATAGGCGATTAAAGGATATAGACCTACAGCGGGACACAGCTAACGCCGCCTCAACTTGTTCCCCCACTTATTCTGGTCTGAGGTTCTTTTCCCCTTTTCCTGCCCCGTACATTGAATTTCTTGACCTTCCGCGCTACAGACTAGTCTTCACCAGGGCTAGGCTTAACTGTTTAACGTCAGCCCTTCTTGAAGGCCGCTTTCGGGGCACTCCGTATGCCAATCGCCTTTGTTCCTGTCATCTCAACGAAATTGAATCCCTTTCACACGTGCTCTTTACCTGCCCCTTCTATTCTACCCCACGTGGAAAGTTCCTAAATCCCCTGATTGCAAATCTCCCACCAAACAGAACAATTCCTGATCAATTGCAATTTCTTTTAAGTGGCACGGACAAATCCACATCGTTCGGGGTCGCCAAGTTTCTCCACCTGGCTCAATCCCTACGATGTGAAAATATTACAAACTCCACGTGATGACAGATGCAACTCCTGCATAACCTGCCACTCCAATTTTATATGTTTGTATTTTTAATTTTCTAGCTTCTAATATTTTATGTATATCGGGTCTCTGACCGTACAATAAATTTGATTGATTGACATTGTCTAAAATGGTGCCCGATGCCCAAAGAACGCCGTAAAAGTGGAACAAGTGCCGTAGGAGCGGGGCCTTTCTGCAATTGACAACTGCTGTATCGGTGGAACGCTGCAAAGCGGAGCACCGCAAAGCAGGGCCCTACTGTATAGAGCTCATTAATAAACACAAGCCTGTTTTCTCCTAGTCCAAAGGAAAATAGATTGGGGGTGGGGGTGAGGAGTCTGAAGTCTAGATGAAAATGCAGTGAATTCCTTGCACTTGAATATAACACACTGGCCCACTTTATGTGTTGCTTGTGCAAAAGGGCAAAGCATGTTGAAAGAGGCTGCGGGTCCTGACTATGTATGGCCCCTCTCAGCCAGCCATTTGTTTTACGATGGAAATCTGAGGCAGGGAAATCTACACATGTAGACTTCTGCATGCACAGGCTTCCCTGGCTTCTGGAACCCCGGCACGGTCAGAGCTCCAAGACCCAAGGAAGCTTCTGCACATAGAGGTTTGCACGTTTTACACACATACACTTCCCCACCTCAGTTATCCAAGCTAATGTGTGAGCAGTGAGCCGCAGGTCGCCAGGCAGCCTCTTTCAGCACATTTTGGTCCTTCATGTGAGTAACATGTGAAGAGGGCCACTGAAAGTTTATTTTGAACCTAAGGCTCAGCTGCATAGCACACAGAGCACCTATAAAGAAAGGAAAGCTTCTGCACATGCTGTTAGTGAGTGTCGGGGTGGGGTGGCTTGCATGTTCACTTACCCTGTCAAAATGTACAATTTTTCCTAGGCAGTTTTCCAGCACAGGCAGCACTATGCATAGCGCCGTGTGTGCAAGAAGAGGAGATGCAGGATTTGAGACAGGAAGCACAAAAATCCAGTGTGCAAGTCACAGCATTTTCTCTTGGCATTCCTGTTTAACAGCCAACACCACTCTCACTCTTCATGCCATCCTGTCTCTAGCTTCTTGTCTTGCCCTGGCTATGATCTTGCTATGTCTTGTGGCCTGGGTTTGTTGTTGGGGGGGAAAAGTCAGACAAACCTCTCACTAGCTTCTGTAAGCCTGCTCTTAACCCTGGCACACAGTCCTCTCTCTCTCTTTCTGCAGCCTTTTGCCTTACAGTGTACACCATGTGGTGCATGCACACCTAGGCTCATTTAGCAAACATTTATTTGCATGGGGAGCCAGACCCTAACTAAATGTACATTCATCAGGGTAGCCCCAATTTGTTCTGACTTCTTTGAAGTAGACAAAAGCACATCTCTCACATACGCACATGTCCGTACAGTTGAGCTAGAGTAATAACTTCCTCTAGAGGGCAGAAGTGCACACAATGTGTGGATAAGGATTTTTAGGACATACATGTATACATTTGCTTTTTTAACTAAAATGCAGGACCAGCTGGTGTTGAATCTACACCTGTGCTGCTCTCTGCATTAATGAGTATGATTCCATTACACTTTTGGTGTCATGATTAATCCTGTTTCTTACGGCTCCCATCTTCTTATCTAGCAACTTTCTTAAATTGGGTGTATGTGGGATACAGGGATGGAAGGATCTGTCAATTTTGGTGTTTTCCATTTCTAATCCTAAATTTGGTTCTCCACATTTCTGCAGCAATTTGTGATTTTTAAAAAAAATCCTCATGAAAATTCTTCAGCATTTTAAAGCAAATTTCTCCTAATAAATGCATTTGTATGGAGTTTTGACTAATGCATACATTTTTGCAAACAACATACAAAAATGCATTATATTCAGATAAATTATTTTCACCAATATGCTCATTTTGTGCACACTTTCCCCTAATATATGATTTTTTATAAACATTGCTTGGTTGGAGAACTTCATCGCAAAATTCAGATTAAATGCTTTTTGACCTATAAAGCCTTACACGGCTTGGGACCACAATACCTGATGGAACGCCTCTCCCGACAGGAACCCACCCGTACACTACGGTCAAGATCAAAGGCCCTCCTCCAGGTGCCTACTCCAAGGGAAGCTCGGAGGGTGGCAACAAGGGAGAGAGCCTTCTCAGTGGTGGCCCCCAAATCATGGAATGATCTGTCTGACGAGGTGTGCCTGGCGCCAACACTGTTATCTTCTTGGCGCCAGGTCAAGACTTTCCTCTTCTCCCACGCATTTTAGCATGTGTTTTAAATTGTTTTTATATTGTTTTAAATTTTAAAATTCTGTTTTAAATTGTTTTTAAAATATGTGTTTTAAATTGTATATTTGTTTTAATGTTTTTGATTGCTGTAAACCGCCCAGAGAGCTTCAGCTATGGGGCAGTATACAAGTGCAATAAATAAATAAATTTCAAAAGATGGCTGTGTTTTGGCTCTCATATTGTTTTGTAAGGTACAGATGTGATACATTTGGCTTTAAATGTGAATTGAATTTCTCTGCCATCCCTAGTGGGATGCCAGCAGGTGGGCATCAATTATTTCTCATGCATTATTGCTCATAGTCCTCTGATGTGTGAGTTCCAGAGAGGGCAAGAACTCCCCCTCTTTAAAATTGACCCAGGGATGTTCAAGCAAAAAATACTGCAAGGCTGCTTGATGTTCTATAATTCTGAACAGTTCCTAGTTCTTAAGATTTCTTTCTTTCTTTAATCAAGTGTATATATGGTTGTGACAGGCATGTGATAGCTTATAACTTTATTACTTGCTCATTAAAAAAGCAGGTGTAAAAATGTGCTTGAAAAGCACGTAATGTTCATCATGTCCTGGCTGCCCTGATCCCCCCCCCCAAAAAAGCTACTTCTGGGGTTCCTGGTCAAATCTTAGGGTTTGCCAAAATGTGGGTTGTGATCCCACTGGGAACACTGAAAGTAAAGTAAGGAGGGGGTGGCTCATCTCTACTTCAAGTTAGTGATGAGGTGGCACAAGGACGGGATCATAGGTGGAAACAGGGTTGGGAGTTGATGTGATGATGCATAGCAGAGATAGGAGGTGACAGGACTGAAGCAATGTGCATATGATTATGTGGGAATGTAGAGGGCAGGTGGCTGGAGCATAGTAGTTTAAAACATAAGCTGTGAGCTGCGGAAGCCTTGCTTCAACTCTTAGTGAATACACCACTTTGCAGTGGTGGCATGAGGGGAATAAAATATTAGCAAAGGCACAGAAGGTGTAAAGTGAATGGGGAGGAGGGTGAATACAGGAAAATGCTTGTTGTTCTGGCTTCCTGAAGCTAAAGTATCCCATATGAGACTTAGGGACCACCTGAACCCTTATATCCCAGCTCCATCACTGAGATCATCTGCAGGAGTGGCTTTGGTCGCCCCCCAAGTTGGCAAGGCTCATTTAACAGTGACACAAAATTGAGCCTTCGGTGTCATCAGCCCAGTTCTCTGGAATGCTCTGACAACAGAGATTCAGCAGGGGCCTTCTGTTTTAACTTTTAAATGCCTGCTGAAAACCTTTCTGTTCTGCCAAGCTTATGCAGGCAATTAAGAAGAGTCTTTAAGAAGTAGTCTTTTTTGCAATAGTTGATCTCTGTTTTTATCGTATTTTTAATGGTGTTTGCTTGCGGGTTTTTTTTTAGCTTGTTGTAAACTGATCTGATGTTTTTAAATGAAATAGAAATATACAAATATATTTATAAATAAATACATAAATATGAATATTTGCACAATGGAATAATGTGTGTGATCTTCTAGCTGCTCTTAACATGCATTTATCACTAAAACATGAATTCTGCTGCAATCAGGCTGGTCTAAACATAACATTATTTCTGTGGAAGCTAGACTTCCCCAACCTGGTGCCCTCCAGATGTTGTTGGAATACAACTCCCGTTGTCTCTGACCATTGGCCATAGTGGTTGGGGCTGATGGGACTTGGAGTCCCACAGAATTTGGAGGGCACCAGGTTGAGAGCCTGGTATCCACAATTAAATGTCCATGCTTTTTCCCCCTTGAAGTAGCTGCCAATGGGGGAGAACAGACTCAGAACCATGGGGGTTAACCCTTTAATTTCCTTGCTGTCCACATTAAACCCACTACCACCACCAAAAAAGCTGCTATAAGTTCCACGGGAAAAGCTCCCACTATTGCATTTCTATTTGCTAGCCAGGGCTCTCCACGGCTTAGCTTCAGAGCCTCTTTTTAGGGCCAACAGTATTGAGCCCTGAGACCTACGAAGGATTATTAAATAAACAAGTATGCAGGATGCCTGTCTCTCACCACTGCCAAAATCATCACTTTACCTGTGATGAAGACTAAGGACTTTCCTAGGTGTCATTTTTGAAATGGCAGACTTAAGACAAAGCACGTCTCATTCATTTAGAAATTAATAATTAATAATTAATTAATTAATAATATTTAATTAATTATTAAATAATTAATAATGCTGGATATAGCAGTACAAGCAAACTAGAAGTGAATTGTCAAAGTACCCTGCATACAAAACTGTACCACAGACAGGATGTTGTTTATTCTGAGCTTTATTTGGAGTGCAGTATCAAGCCCATCCCAATGCATCCCTGTGGTGATTCCAAGAGAGACTTGTCAAGATGCATTTTACTCAGCAGTTTGCTGGTCAGGGTGCAGGATCCAACCACCCTCCAATACATTTCAGTGGCTGTTTGGATGGGCAATCCCTTTTTTGTTTGGCCATTTGTGGACAATGATCCCTAAATCTACTGTGTAAGCAACGAACCATTTGGGCATTAATTTATTCCAGTGTGCGTTTCTGAAACACATCCTGTAATTCTACCAAATGGCCAATGTAGTGCAATGACCATCTTCTGTCCCTTGACTTAGAGCCAAACTAGATGCGCGTCTTTACATTTGATGTGCAGGTTTTAAAAGGTGCAAATGGTAGCTACCCGAGATCATTATCAGAATTGCAGCAGGCATGGGAGGAAAGTTTAACCCTTTCCTCCCTTGCTGTGGTCCTGATGAAAATAACCTCTTTGAAATGGCTATTTGCAAGAAATCCCCCCATTGGTAACAAATAGCAGCTTCAGGGGAGTGATTTTTGTGGGAGCCACAGTAGAGGAGGAAACAAATAAGGGCAAAAGAGCCCTGCTGGATCAGGCCAGCGGTCCATCCAGTATCCAATTTTCACAGTCACCAACCAAAAGCCTGAAAGCAGGACCTGAGTATTAGAGCACTCTCCTCACTTGCCAAATCCTAGCGATTGGCATTCAGAGTCATAGCACCTCTGACAATGGAGGTAGAACATAGCCATTGTGGCTAGTAACTATTGATAGCCTTATCTTATCTAAAGTTGCCATTTAAATGCAAAGATGCATTTAGCATCTCATCTAGTTTGGCCCTTAGTCTATGGCTGGAAGAAGCATGCTTCTGAATACCTTTTTATGGAAACCACGGGAGGGGAGGGCGCTGTTGTGCTCAGGTCCTGCTTGTGGGCTTCCCATAGGCATCTGGTTGGCCACTGTGAGAACAGGATACTGGACTAGATGGGCCACTGGCCTGATCTAGCAGGGCTCTTCTTGGGTTCTTTTGTGTCTTGTCCCCAAGGACACTGAGAGACAGAAGGAGGGAGAGAGAAGGAAGGAGGTATTCCCAGGCTTGCCAGCCCCACCACTAGGCAGAGTGAGGTGGCTGCCTTGAGTTGTTGATTTTGGGTGTCATGAAAGAGCAGTAAATTGCTATTTGATGTATCATTGTTGCATTTTTTTACTGCTAGAAAGGTGGAGGAGAGAGAGATGTGCTGCCTATGGGATTTTCTTCCTCAAGCGGCCAAATAATGTGGCCATGGAGAATAAGCACAGGGAGGGGGAGGCATTTGTTTTTCCACCTCAGGCAGTGAAATGCCTTCAGCCAGCCCTAGGGGCCCTATTTCATGTATAACTTCCCTTACCCCACCAATTCTGCAGAGCCGCTGTAAAAGGGGCAGCATCCACAGGTCCTGAGAAAAGCTGGCTAGATTAGGGCAGGCCATGTGCTGCACCTATGCTGAGACACCTCCCCTTTATTGCCCACCCCACAGCTTATGCCGCCTGAGGCAGCTGCCTCACTCTGCCTAATGGTAGGTCTGACCCTGACCATGGCAATCCCCTGAGAGCTCTCTAGCCCCTCTGCAGCACCACTGCATTTATTTATGACTGCCATGCAATCAAAGGCTTCGCCACCCATTGTACCCAAAGCTGCCATCGCCACACTCGTCAGCCAAGGCATGCTCGTACTGTACACATCAGAGAGCGAGCTAGTCTGAAGGGTTCGGCTAATATGAGAGCTGATGTCAGAAGGAGAGCAGAGCCTGCAATTAGAAGCCACATGCTGACAGGCAGAGACTCCAGCGCGTGCCCCTCTCCGGCGTGTTAATCCTACAGTTTGCAACTTTTCCTTTTGTAAGATATCGTTTCCTTGGCAGCATTCCACCACTTCTGACAATGGACTGATTCTATGAGCCTCCTATCATTGAGAGCCCAGTGTTCTCCTAGGCAAGGCCTCGGTGGGGGAGCTGGAATTTGCGGTGGTGGGGTGGGGGTGTTTAAGGGGCGTGCAAAATCCAGCATCCTGAGAATCTTAGCTCTCACTTGAAAAAAAAAAGGCACATTTCTAGCTCTTGCGGCCACAAAGATGGGCCTGAAAGTATAAGCGGGGGGGGGGAGGAAGGAGAATGCCTGGTGAAATCTCAGAAGCTCAGGAGTACTCACCAAACTTTCCAGCAAGAATAGTTTCTGTGTCTCCCCATCTTCGCCGTGTAACTCTTTGCTCCTTCTTGGGATCAGCAGGACAGTATTTAGTTATTTATTAATTTATTAATAATGGTTTTAAGAGAGCGTAAGAAGAGCCAGATTGCTGGATCAGGCCAAAGACCTGCCTAGTCTGGTGTCCTGTTCTCCCAGTGGCCAACCAGATGCGTTTAGGAAGCCCGTTTAAAATACATTGATCCCTAAACTGTTTAGATAAGATATTATCATAGAATTATAGAATACTAGAGGTGGAAGGGGCCTATAAGGCCATCAAGTCCAACCCCCTGCTCAATGCAGGAATCCAAGTTAAAACCAAAATATAAATACTTACCACAAAATACAGTAGGGCCCCGCTTTACAGCAATTCACTAATACAGCGGTCTCAATTAGATGCAATTAGACTAAAGCCCCACTCATACGGAGCTTGTTCCACTTTTACGGCAGTTTTCGGGCATTGCGCACCATTCCATTCAATGGGTTCCGCTTTACAGCGGTTTTTGCTTTAAAGCGGGGGTCCGGAATGTAACCCGCCGTATGAGCGGGGCCCTACTGTACAAGAATAAAATATTTAACGCACATAACAATAAAAACAGAACAGTGGGGGGGAAATTGTCATGCTTTCTTAGTAATGCTTTCCTATTCCATACCCAACATCGGGGACGGGCAATAGTGGTAGAGCATCTGCTTTGCATGCAGAAGGTCCCAGGGTCAATCCCCGGCATCTCCAGGTAGAGTTCAGAGAGTTTGCTGTCTGCAATGCTAGAAAGCCACTGCCGTGTGGACAGTCCTGAGCTTGATGGACCAGTGGTATGACATGCAGTATAAGGCAGCTTCCTCGGTCCCTGTGTTGCGCGGGACACAAGCACGTGCATCCTGCAATGAGGGGACTTGGATAGGAGTCTTGATTTGTCTCAAGAGGGAAATCTGCCTGAGATCTGTCTTTTGGCACAAGTGACTCTGGTATTTATTTTTAAAATTACACTTATATTCTGCTTTTGCTCCAAGGAGCTCAGAAGGCATTCATGATTCATTCATGTCTTTGCATTTAACTGACATATAGCAAAGCTAAAACTAGTACAGTAGGGCCCTGCTTTACGGTGTTCTGTTTTCCGGCGTTCCGCTGATGCGGCAGGTTTCAATTAGGGGAAATTCCCCGTTTTAAAGCAGATTTTGCGCTTTTGCGGCATTTTGCGGCATTTTTGCACGACACAACCCATTATAGTCAATGGGTTCCACTTTATGGCGATTTCCGCTTTATGGCGGGGGTCTGGTCCCTAACCCACCGTATAAGCGGGGCCCTACTGTAGTGGCTATGAGCCACAATTCTACCGCCACTGTTGGAAGCAAGTATGAGCTTTGTGGCTGAGCAGGGATTTAAACCCAGATCTATCCATTCCAACACTCTAACCCAGCCTTTCCCAACCAGTGTGCCTCCAGATGTTGTTGGACCACAACTCCCATCTTCCTGACATAAGAACATAAGAACATAAGAAGAGCCTGCTGGATCAGGCCAGTGGCCCATCTAGTTCAGCATCCTGTTCTCACAGTGGCCAACCAGGTGCTTGGGGGAAGCCCGCAAGCAGGACCCGAGTGCAAGAACACTCTCCCCTCCTGAGGCTTCCGGCAACTGGTTTTCAGAAGCATGCTGCCTCTGACTAGGGTGGCAGAGCACAGCCATCATGGCTAGTAGCCATTGATAGCCCTGTCCTCCATGAATTTGTCTAATCTTCTTTTAAAGCCATCCAAGCTGGTGGCCATTACTGCATCTTGTGGGAGCAAATTCCATAGTTTAACTATGCGCTGAGTAAAGAAGTACTTCCTTTTGTCTGTCCTGAATCTTCCAACATTCAGCTTCTTTGAATGTCCACGAGTTCTAGTATTATGAGAGAGGGAGAAGAACTTTTCTCTATCCACTTTCTCAATGCCATGCATAATTTTATACACTTCTATCATGTCTCCTCTGACCCGCCTTTTCTCTAAACTAAAAAGCCCCAAATGCTGCAACCTTTCCTCGTAAGGGAGTCGCTCCATCCCCTTGATCATTCTGGTTGCCCTCTTCTGAACCTTTTCCAACTCTATAATATCCTTTTTGAGATGAAGCGACCAGAACTGTACACAGTATTCCAAATGCGGCCGCACCATAGATTTATACAACGGCATTATGATATCGGCTGTTTTATTTCCAATACCTTTCCTAATTATCGCTAGCATGGAATTTGCCTTTTTCACAGCTGCCGCACACTGGGTCGACATTTTCATCGTGCTGTCCACTACAACCCCGAGGTCTCTCTCCTGGTCGGTCACCGCCAGTTCAGACCCCATGAGCGTATATGTGAAATTCAGATTTTTTGCTCCAATATGCATAATTTTACACTTGTTTATATTGAATTGCATTTGCCATTTTTCCGCCCATTCACTCAGTTTGGAGAGGTCTTTTTGGAGCTCTTCGCAATCCCTTTTTGTTTTAACAACCCTGAACAATTTAGTGTCATCAGCAAACTTGGCCACTTCACTGCTCACTCCTAATTCTAGGTCATTAATGAACAAGTTGAAAAGTACAGGTCCCAATACTGATCCTTGAGGGACTCCACTTTCTACAGCCCTCCATTGGGAGAACTGTCCGTTTATTCCTACTCTCTGCTTTCTGCTTCTTAACCAATTCCTTATCCACAAGAGGACCTCTCCTCTTATTCCATGACTGCTAAGCTTCCTCAGAAGCCTTTGGTGAGGTACCTTGTCAAACGCTTTTTGAAAGTCTAAGTACACTATGTCCACTGGATCACCTCTATCTATATGCTTGTTGACACTCTCAAAGAATTCTAATAGGTTACTGAGACAGGACTTTCCCTTGCAGAAGCCATGCTGGCTCTGCTTCAGCAAGGCTTGTTCTTCTATGTGCTTAGTTAATCTAACTTTAATAATACTTTCTACCAGTTTTCCAGGGACAGAAGTTAAGCTAACTGACCTGTAATTTCCGGGATCCCCTCTGGATCCCTTTTTGAAGATTGGCGTTACATTTGCCACTTTCCAGTCCTCAGGCACGGAGGAGGACCCAAGGGACAAGTTACATATTTTAGTTACCAGGTCAGCAATTTCACCTTTGAGTTCTTTGAGAACTCTCGGGTGGATGCCATCCGGGCCCGGTGATTTGTCAGTTTTTATATTGTCCATTAAGCCTAGAACTTCCTCTCTCGTTACCACTATTTGTCTCAGTTCCTCAGAATCCCTTCCTGCAAATGTTAGTTCAGGTTCAGGGATCTGCCCTATATCTTCCACTGTGAAGACAGATGCAAAGAATTCATTTAGCTTCTCTGCAATCTCCTTATCGTTCTTTAGTACACCTTTGACTCCCTTATCATCCAAGGGTCCAATTGTCTCCCTAGATGGTCTCCTGCTTTGAATGTATTTATAGAATTTTTTGTTGTTGGTTTTTATGTTCTTAGCAATGTGCTCCTCAAATTCTTTTTTAGCATCCCTTATTGTCTTCTTGCATTTCTTTTGCCAGAGTTTGTGTTCTTTTTTATTTTCTTCATTTGGACAAGACTTCCATTTTCTGAAGGAAGACTTTTTGCCTCTAAGAGCTTCCTTGACTTTGCTCGTTAACCATGCTGGCATCTTCTTGGCCCTGGCGGTACCTTTTCTGATCTGTGGTATGCACTCCAGTTGAGCTTCTAATATAGTGTTTTTAAACAACTTCCAAGCATTTTCGAGTGATGTGACCCTCTGGACTTTGTTTTTCAGCTTTCTTTTTACCAATCCCCTCATTTTTGTGAAGTTTCCTCTTTTGAAGTCAAATGTGACCGTGTTGGATTTTCTTGGCAATTGGCCAGTTACATGTATGTTTAATTTAATAGCACTGTGGTCATTGGCAATGCTGGCTGAGGCTGATGGGAGTTGTGGTCCAACAACATCTGGAGGCACACTGGTTGGGAAAGGCTGCTCTAACCACTATCCAATACTGTCTCATTGTTCAAGCTCCACTGGTTCCCAGTCTGTTTCTGAGCCCAATCCAGCTACTTATCAACATCTAGTTAATACCATCTTGATGCTACGATAATTTTTAATACATTTTTATTTAACTTTCCCTCCTATTTTTAGTATTGTGCTTTTTAATTTGACCTGTTTGTAGGCTCCTTGGGCTCACATTTTGGGGGACATAAATATGCTAAGAAAGAAAGTATGGAAAAACTGTACCTGAGGCAAAGTTGCCCCCAACAATTCCCCTAAAAATTTTCCCCTTTGAATTTTGGGGTTGAATATCTGCAAATATTATCTAGATGCACATATGCTAGTTGAATATTGACTAAATATGTCTGGCGCTTTCTTATTGTATATTTTATAACTGACATGCAGTGACGGTTAGCATTCAACAGTGTTTGAAAGCTGGCATGTAACAGCACTTAGCGTTTCCCTCTGTCTTATTAATAGCTGGCATCTAATAGCATCTGACAGCAACATTTGAGATAACAATCAATGGTGTTAGTAATTTGGCAACTGATAGCTTATGACATTTCATATTTGATACCTGCCAAACAATCAAAAGATTCCAGCAAGTCTAAAGCTTCAGTCCTGTGTACTTTCCTGGGAATAAGTCCCACTGACCTCAGTAGGGCTTATTTCTGAGGAGACATGTATTTCCAATGCACTGTAAAGCATTTCACTGAACGTGAAATTGAAATGAGATTCCATTTCACATCCAGAATTTTGAGTGGCACCACACAGAATTCTGGCAAATCTCAAATATTTGTGAATATTTGGTTCTGCTCTAGAGGGAAAAAGCACACTTGACAATTTCTCTCTGGTAGCCAATCTTCAGACCATGCCTTGAGGTTTTAGCTAGACAAAACCAATTAAGAAAATAACGTTAAATTTTAATGTGTTCCACCATCCAGTTTATTATTATTATCTTCTCAGGCCAAATCTCCCCCCCCCCGATATAAATTGTATACTTTATGTACCATGTACCATGAAATTCAATAAAGACAAACGCAAGATTCTGCATTAGGCCACAAAAACAAAATCCACGGGTACAGGATGGGAAATACCCGGCTTAGCAGTAGTGCGTGTGAGAAGGACCTTGGAATTGTAGTGGATTGCAAGTTGAACACGACCCAGCAGTGTGATGCTGCGGCAAAAAAGGCAAATGCGGTTTTGGGCTGCATAAACAGAGCTATAGTTTCCAGGTCGAGGGAAATAATA
The DNA here is from genome assembly GCF_030035675.1 of Rhineura floridana. Taxonomy (NCBI): domain Eukaryota; kingdom Metazoa; phylum Chordata; class Lepidosauria; order Squamata; family Rhineuridae; genus Rhineura; species Rhineura floridana. The sequence goes on from NC_084482.1 coordinate 23,961,622, forward strand.
GTCCCACTATATTCTGCATTAGTCAGGCCTCATCTGGAATACTGCGTTCAGTTCTGGGCACCTCATTTTAAGAAAGATATAGACAAGTTAGAGCGGGTTCAGAAGAGGGCAACGAGGATGATAGCCGGTATGGAGAACAAGTCTTATGAGGAAAGGTTGAAGGAACTTGGCATGTTCAGTCTGGTGAAGAGAAGGCTGAGGGGTGACATGATTGCACTCTTTAAGTACCTGAAGGGCTGTCACATAGAGGAGGGTACAGATTTGTTCTCTGCTGCCCCAGAGGGTAGGACTAGGTCTAATGGTTTTAAGTTGCAGGAGCGTAGATTCAGATTGGACATTAGAAGGAACTTCTTGACAGTAAGGGCAGTTCGGCAATGGAACCGACTGCCTAAGGAGGTGGTGGGATCCCTTTCGCTGGATGTTTTCAAGCAGAGGCTGGACAGCTATCTGTGGGAGATGCTCTAGCTGTGGATTTCCTGCTGTGAGCAGGGGGTTGGACTCAATGGCCTACAAGGCCCCTTCTAGCTCTATGATTCTATGATTCTATGTTGCAAAGTCCTTTAGTACTTGCATTTTTTTTATCTGTTACCCCATAAGCTGTATTGTTATAGCCTCCGTATTGTACTGTTTTAAAGGAGCACCTATTGCCATGTGTTACAGAGTTCCCAGTTGCTAGGAATAGCAAGCAGGAAGAGTGCTGTTGCGCTCATGTCCTGCTTGTGGGTATCTCATAGGCATCTGGTTGGCTACTGTGAGAGCAGCATGCTGAGCTTAGATGGGCCTTGGGGACAAATCCACACCATACATTTAAATCACATCCAATAAGCATTTAAAGCAGGTGACTTCCCCCAAAGCATTCTGGGAACTGTGGTTTTCCCCTCACAGAGCTACAAATTCCCAGCACCTGTAACAATCTGCAGTTCTCATGAAGTCGTGCTTTAAATGTGCATTGGACCTGCTTTGAATGTATGGTGTCAGGGCTCTTCGTGTTCTTATAGCACAAGCGAGCCATGCAGGAATTTATGTGTGTAAAGTTCATACCCAGGGCTAGTCAATAGGCCATTTTAAAGATGCATATATTCCAATTAACTTTCATGTGCAAAGAAGCAGCAAAACCAACTATTCCTCCCTCCCACCCTCCCCAGTCTGAGAGAGGGGTTCGTTCACTCCAGGCCGTTATTTGGTCTCTACCTGTGCGAGAGGGTTTGTCCTCTCTCTGTGTGCAAAAGGGAAAGTTACAGTGATTGTGCTCAGTGTTGTCATCTCTTTCTTTCTTTCCCCCCCCCGATTCCTGCCAACAGCAGGATATATCTTCATATATCCAGGAACTGCATTTCTGTGGTTCCAACCAAAATTGCTGGAGCCAAGTGGCGAAGCCCAGTGGCGCTGCCCTGCCCACGGCCCAGCCTTTGGTGGTTACAGTCCCACTACCAGGCATTCCCCCTCCCTCCAACACCCTAGGCTCCTTTTCAAATAATGGAAAAGGTCCCCAGTTTGCAACAGCGAATGCTCCACTGTGTGCCTGCAGCCCTCACTATCATTATGACACTAGAGAAGGAGTTCAAGGAATCGCTGGTGGCTCATGGCGGAAAGCAACAACCATTTGAAGCATCTCCAGCTTTGCACGTCTATTTCGAAATCAGGGGTGGGGAACCTGTGGTCCTCCCAGTGTTGTTGAACAACAGCTCCCGTCATCCATGACCATTGGCCATGCTGGGATGGGAGCTGGAGGTAGGGATGGGGGGGGAATTTGATTCAGTTCACATTTAAAGCCGAATTTATTAAATTTGCACTTTCCAAAACAATACGGGAACCAAAGCACAGCCATCCTTCGAAATAGACACTTATCCGAATTTTGCTACGCAGTTCTCCAACCAAGCAGTCTTTACAAAAATCCTTATAATAGGGGAAGTGTGCACAAAATGAATATATTGGTGAACATGACATACAAGATTGCATTATAGGAAAGAGTGCTTGCAAAAATGTGTACGTTATTCAAAACTTCATACAAAGATGTATTTATTAGGAGAAATTAGCACAAAATGCTGAAGAACTTCTGTGAGGATTTTTTTAAAAATCGTTTAATATTTTTTTTAAAAAAAATTGCAAATTGCTGCAGAAATGTGAAGAACCAAGATCAAGATTAGAAAAATGACAAACTCAGAGAACTGAAATTGACAGATCTTTCCAAGGACATTCTGGAGGGCCACAGGTTAAGAGCCACCCCTGCTCTAAAATCAAGCGGTTGTGAGTGACGTGCCTTTGTGGGCGATTAACTGGTATGTATATGCCCCTGCTTTGTTCATGTGCTCACCAACAAAGCTACAAATTGTTTTGGGCTGGGCACTGCAAGCATCAAAGCTGATATCAACAGAAGAACCCAGATGTATAGAAACATAGGAAGCTACCTTACACCAAGCAAAACCACCGGTCTCTAGCTCAGTATTGTCTCCACACTGACAGGCAGCAGTCCCAGGGTTTCTGGGCAGGATCTTTCTCAGCCCTACCTAGGGATGCCAGGGACTGAACCGCGGACCTTTCATTCTCTTTGTGTACATGCACTGTTTGCAGGCTTGCAAGCTACAGTCAGGACACTTCCAGATGATGTCTTTATTGAGGATTCATCCTTATCTGTTTGCAGGGAGATTAGATGACGCTGGCTATTTAATGAGCATTCATCATGGTTTGTTTGTGGGGAGGTTAGATGATGTCGCATCAAAGCAAGGCTTATCTCACACTTTCCAGTGCATTTTCCCATCACTTTCTTGATCGCAAATAGTCTGATATTTTGGGGAAGCAGGTTTGTTGCACAAGACCTCCCAATCCACTATCATTGTGAGACCTGAATTTTCCAGTATGTGACTGAATCCCAGCTGAATACAGCAACAGTCTGGAAGTGCTTTCAGTTGCAGGGTTCCAGCATGGGTGCAGGCATATTAGAAATACATGCATCTGTGACAATCTACATGCAAGTACTTTCTGTGCAGAAAAGAGAGAATAATATGCTAGATGTTTAGCCCTTGCACAGGAAAACACTTCTCTGAGCTGAAGCTGGAATTAATGGGGCTATGGTATTGAGATAAGTGATAAGAGGTAATCAGCAAACTCTTGTGATGTATTTGATGGCTGCCTGGACTCTGGACTCTGGACTCCTTTAGACAGCAGGCGAGGAATCAAATGTTGACTTCCTCATATTTAAAACACACACAACTCCCTAGACGTGCAATGCTGGTAGGATCTGGGGGCAGCAGTCAAACCCCTGCTATCTGAAATAGATGCTGTTTTGGTAAATCTAGGCTGTGAACACACCAGTCATCAGAGCAAAGCGTTTCCATTAGCCACACTTGAAGGGGAAACGGGTTGATCTGCTGATCAGTTGCAAAATCTCTTTGAAGCTGAATTTTAAAAAAAACACTCAAGCTGCTTCTATCAGGTTTTACAGTAAAAAGGAGCGGGGTTTCACAAGTGTCATGTGCCCCCATTTTCAGAAAAGAGAGGTGGAGACACACTAGAACCAGCAGAACAGTGAGTGTGTTTCTACCCTTATATTGTGCTGCTTTTGTTTGGAATTGTTTTACAGCACTTGCTTTTATAATTGCATATAAACTCTTTGACTTCTTTTATTTGTTTTTCATTGTATGATTTTACTGCTGTAACCTGCCCTGGGACCTTGTGGTAAAATAAACAATAAAAACAAACAAATAATAATGAGGATAATAACATGAAAGAATCCAACACAAACCTCAAGGCTGGATTACTGCAATGCACTCTATGTGGGGCTGCCCTTGGCCCTGGTTTGGAAGCTTCAGCTGGTGCAAAATGCAGCGGCCAGATTGCAGACAGCATGTGACACCACTTTTAAAGCATCTGCACTGCCTGCCCATTCACTACTGAGCCAGGTTCAAAGTCCTTGTATTAATTTGCAAAGCCCTGAACAAGTTAGGTCCAGGGTATCTTAGGGACCGCCTGAACCCTTCTATCCCAGCTTTGGTCCTCCCTGAGTTAGCAAGGCTCATTTAATATCAACACAAAATCGAGTGTTCGGTGTCATCAGCCCAGTTCTCTGGAATGCCCTGCCAACAGAGAGTCAGCAGGCGCCTTAGGTTTTAACTTTTAAGTGCCGGCTGAAAACCTTTCTGTTCTGTCAAGCTTATGCAGGCAATTAAGATGCTTTTTCCACAACAGTTGACCTTTATTTTTATTGTATTTTTAATGTTTTTTTTAATTATATGGTGGTGGTAGTTTTTAACTTCTTGTAAACTGCTTTGATTTTTTAATGAAATAATGGTATACAATTATTTTTATAAATAAATAATAAATAAATGCATCATGAGAGTTTGCTGTTGAAGTAGCTCAGCCCTAACACCTTTTTTCCTGTGTAGTCTGCAACTTGCTGCTCCTAAATCCATGCTGGGACTCGGAGTAATAATAGCAAAATATAATATTTTTAACAACAAAACAGTCAAAATGGATCAGCTGTTCTTAAACACATTGGGTGGAATTCAGTGAAACAGTTGTGTGTGCTCAAAGATTACTGCTGGCTTCCCCCTCTCTCTGCATGTCCCCAGATCTGCTCTGGAGGGTTGGAAGAACCCCTAGGACAGATTTAGAAGATGCTCAGGGGGAAGAGAATAGGAGAATGGGATGTTTTCCTTAGTGCTACATTGAATGCAATTTACTCTGGTTATCCTTTTTTACTTAAAAAACTGGTGATGGGTGAGTTCCTCTTGGCTTGATTTGGAATTGGCTCACCATTTACAATCTGCCTTGGTTATTCCACCTTCTGAGAGATACCATCTGGCTTGTAATGTTTGCACTTGTATGGGTACCTTAGAATCATAGAATAGTAGAGTTGGAAGGGACCTATAAGGCCATCAAGTCCAACCCCCTGCTCAATGCAGGAATCCAAGTCAAAGCATTCCCGACAGATAGCTGTCCAGCTGCCTCTTGAAGGCCTCCAGTGTCAGAGAGCCCACTACCTCTCTAGGTAATTGGTTCCATTGTCGTATGGCTCTAACAGTTAGGAAGTTCTTCCTGACATTCAGTCGAAATCTGGCTTCCTGCAACTTGAGCCCATAATTCCGTGGCCGGCACTCTGGTACGATCGAGAAGTGCCCTCCTCTGTGTGACAACCTTTAATGTACTTGAAGAGTGCTATCACATCTCCCCTCAGTCTTCTCTTCTCCAGGCTAAACATGCCCAGTTCTTTCAGTCTCTCCCCATAGGGTTTTGTTTCCAGTCCCCTGATCATCCTTGTTGTTCTCCTCTGAACCTGTTCCAGTTTGTCTGCATCCTTCTTGAAGTGCGGAGACCAGAACTGGACGCAGTACTCAAGATGAGGCCTAACCAGTGCTGAATAGAGGGGAACTAATGCTTCGTGCGATTTGGAAACTATACTTCTGTTAATGCAGCCTAATATAGCATTTGCCTTTTTTGCAGCCACATCACACTGTTGGCTCATATTCAGCTTGTGATCAACAACAATTCCAAGATCCTTCTCATATGTCGTATTGCTGAGCCAAGTATCCCCCATCTTATAACTGTGCATTTGGTTTCTTTTTCCTAAGTGTAGAACTTTGCATTTATCCCTGTTGAATTTCATTCTGTTGTTTTCAGCCCAATGCTCCAGCCTATCAAGGTTCCTTTGAATTTTGTTTCTGTCTTCCACAGTATTAGCTGTGCCCCCCAATTTTGTATCATCTACAAATTTGATAAGCATGCTTGCACATGTGGACCATCATATCTCCCCCCAATAATAGTTTGGTTTCATCTGTCCTCCACCCACTCCTTAAGAGACCAGTGATGATAGAGAGCTACCAAGAAATTCAACCCCCCCACCCCACAACAAACAGTCCCAGGAACAAGGTCTTGATCTGGAGTGGCATTGGTGGCTGGTGCCCATTGATGCTGGCAAGGCGGAAGGCAGGGAGCCCAACAGGAGGTGGGACCAGTGCCAATAACAGGCAGAGCCACCTCGTTCTAGTTTCATCCCCATCCTCATCTCTGCTGAGTTCTACAAGGGGCAACACTGAGAGTAAGGAGGAAGAAGCTGACAACCAGGGCCATCCCCTGGATTGGGTGTAAGAAGACAGGCAAGTGAGTGCAGGCTGAGGATGTTGGGGCAGGTCCCCACTTGCCCTAATAGACCAGCCTCCACTATGGAACAACTACACGAAACCTTTGCCACTTTAATTGCACAACCTGAAGTAGCCAGTATATGACTGAAATAGCAACAGTCTGGAAATGGCCCTGGCCTGCTGAATGCTGACTGTGCCTGTATAGAATCTCATTTAATGTTAGCCCTTTTCATGCTTAGAATCCTCCTTGCCTTGACCCCACTTTTCATCCACACACGTTCACCCCAAATGCCTGAAGAGGGCTAGTCTGACAGTACAATCCTGCAATCCTGTCCATGTCTACTCAAAAGTAAGCCTCACAGGATTTACTGCCTGGTAAATATGTTTATGATTATTCGATTCACAGTAAATCTGACCATTCCAAGCTGGGCAAATACATACAACAAAGGAAGGAATGACAGATTTCAGCAATATCACGCCTTAACATGAAAAGTGATAATGAAGTCATTTAGGTTCACCCACTTCAACCATGATTGAAGAATGAGCAGACAATGGACATTCTGGACTGAACAACCCAATGTAATCCGCCCTGATTTTGAGTATACCGAGAACCCTCAGTTTGTTTCCTGTGCAGCAGCACAGTTGCACTCTTGGATACTGGAACGAGCTCTGGATTCAACTGAAAGATGTCCAGGCGGCTCTAAATTGGGCTGTGCTATTTCAACACTCCGAGTCTCCATGGTTCAAATGTGCAGGAAGCTTCAGCCCATCCTGAAGAGGCGTGGCTCAGAGGCAGAGCATCTGCCTTGCATGCAGAAGGTCCCAGGTTCAATCCCCGGCATCTCCAGGCAGGGCTGGGAATTGCCCTCTGCCTATAGTCCTGGAGAGCCACTGCCAGTCAGTGCAGTCAATACTGTGCTAGGTGGACCAATGGCCTGACTCAGTATAAGGCAGCTTCCTGTGTACTGTTCACTACCGGGCCATTGGTTAGCAGAACCGACACTGGGTCTTGTGCTGTTGCCATCCTGTTCTGACTCCCCACTCCCACCCTGATACTTTAGGGTTCGCAAAGAAGAGCTGGAGAGGCAAAGGCAATGGCATCAGCGGCTGGACCTGCTCCTCTGCTCCCCCTCCATACATACATACAAATTGGCCAGCCAGCAAAATTAATTGCTGACCAGACTCTTCTGGGTGGTAGATAAGATCCAAACATGGAACAGCAACAGATTGGCCTTCCAGGGCTACTTTACCACCCAACGAGGTACAGCAGGGAGGGCTGCCACCACCCAGCGCTGCCCACCCCATACTTGGTCTGGGTCCTGCAACCATACTCTGCTCCTTCCCTTGAGTTCGCTTGCATTGACGCCAAAGGGGAATCGATTTTTCCAGAGCCACAATCCCTGGGCGAGCAGGGAAGACCAACAGCCCAGGCCACAAGCCATCGTCGGGAGTGCCTGAGCAGAGGTGAGCCGCCAAGCAGGCCACGCTTTGCACCCCTATGCCTTTGTAACAATTTCCGATTGGGCTGCCTGAATAAATCCAAAGAGAGAAGCCACTTCCTGGAACATTTTCTACATCCGAAACCACAGGAGAGGGCCCCGTCGCCAGCGGGGAGGGGAGAGTGATCAAAACCAGATGGTAGCCTGGGCAGGGAGACGACAGGGAGGGGGACCCACTCGTACGACAACACACACAACACGGCAGGCACTAATAGTCTATATACATAGAAAATCACAAATAGAAAGGCATCCAGCAGGAGAAACAGCCATAGATGCCCAGAACACACCAATCAGAGATACATGCATTGCTACTCACAGCATGCATGTTGCAACCAATGGGGTGAGTAAGAGATACGCTTGCAAGAAGTGTCAGTCTTCATCTCATAACCCCACCCTCTTCTTCCGGCCACTCCCATTTATCACTTCTCTCTCTCCCGCCTGTGGCCACACCACTTGCGCAAAGAAAAAACATTAAATCATATTTTATATTAAAGAAAAGTGTTTCCTAACATGTACAGAGTAGTGACTTTCCCTTCAACCACACCAGACTCTCTTCCCCCCCCCCCCATGCACTCCTCCAGGAGAGATTCAAGCATATACCAGAAATTTAGGTCTGTGCAATTAAAGTGGATTAAAAGGCTCTGTTGCCCCAGTGCAAGAAATCCACTTTTTAAAAAAAGTTGAAGTTTAGGAATGGGGGAGAAATTCAGTTCAGTTTGCATTTGAAGATGACACTATTAAACTGGGAATTTCCTAAACAATATGGGAACCGAAACACAGCCATCTTTTCAAATTCATACTTATCTGAATGTTGCAATGCAGTTCTTCAACCAAACATGCATGTATTAGGGGATGTGTGCATAAAAATGAATATATTAGTGAAAATAACATGCAAAGATGCATTATATTAAGAGAAATTGCTTGCAAGAATTTGTACATTAGTCAAAACTGCATCCAAATATGTATTAGGATAAATTCTCACTAGAATAATAGAATAGTAGAGTTAGAAGGGGCCTATAAGGATATCGAGTCCAGCCCGCTGCTCAATCCAGGAATCCCAGTTTAAAGCATACCCAACAGGTGGCTGTGCAGTTACCTCTTGAATGTTCCCAGCGTTGGAGAGCCCACCACCCACCTAGGCAACTGGTTCCATTATTGTACTGCTTTAACAGTTAGGAAGTATAATGCTGAAGAATTTCCATGAGGGTTTTTTTTTAATTGCAAGTTGCTGCAGAAACGTGAATTTAGGATTGAAAAAATTAGAAACAGAGAGATCCGAAATCGACAGATCCTCCCATCCTCATTGAGTTAGAAAAGTGACAGAATGCACTGAACATGAATGAATGATTAATGGGAAGATTATTATGGGAAGCCACCAGGTGACCTGTGCGCCTGTTCAGGTGCTGCTAGCTGTTGATGGGCAACTTCTAGGCCCTTCCTGCTCTCCCTTTTTGTATGGTTCGTTATCTTTAAAGCAGACTTGGGCTGGACAACCCTCAAGTAGTGTGGACTGTCTTCTGACTGCCCTTCAAAAGGGAGGATTGTCCTCCATAAAGTAGGATACCTGGCCATCCCCTTCATAATGGCACAGGGCAGGGGTAGGGGTTGGTAAAATATGCAAATAAAGCTAACAACCCTATTTGCTCTGGATCCCACAACTCCTCCAGACGGTCTTTAGTTTCTCTAAAACAGGGTGCAAAGCTTCAGCAAGGCCCTGACTTGAGAAATTCCCATCTCAGCATCCCTTACTCTTGGCCTAATTTTCACCACGACAGGAGTCACATATTCCATTGCTGAGGACAATTCAGTGATGGCTGAGGGCCACTTAATTCCCTCCCCAAAGCACTCCCCCCCCCCGCCTAATGTTTCTGGCCTTGGGCTGGAATTCCTTCCAATTGCTTAGTAGTGACATAACCCCCAGCCCGAGGAATTAATCACATTAGATCATCTTTACTTGCTTCGAAAAACCTCAGTCTCTTTGCTCCGGTCACCATCAGGGGCCAAGAGAAGCCTTAGATGTTAACTTGCTGCTGTCAGGAACTGAGATTCTTAAACTGGTGGCCTGAAGAAGAAATGGAATTTTGCCTGTGCTAAACTGCAAGGAGAGGCATCACATAGCCAAAGAAACCTCTTTGCACTGATAGGACAGAGCACATCATCTGATACTCTCTGATCTCTATAAAGGCTTTAAGGTGAGCTTTCTTACTGGCCTAAACAAAATGATTGGCTTTTCCTAATGGTAAAGTAAAGGTGTCCCCGCACTTATAGTGCAAGTCGTTTCCGACTCTTAGGGTGATGTCTTGCAATGTTTACAAGGCAGACTCTTTTCCTAATGGTACCTTGCCTCAAACCAGCTAAATGGCTAGGTGTTAGCAAGAAATAAAGTTTCCTTCCAGGCTGTGAAAAGCTTTATATGCAGATCTTTTTAAGATCAAGCTGCTGTTAAAAGAACAAGAGTATGCCAGACCTGTGATTTTATGGTCAGTTGGCAGCCCTGACAGGTTTTTCCTGGGGTTGGTCTGTGAACCTTTTAAATCAAGGACTGAACTGAAATATGCAAATAATATCCCTTGAGAGCTTTCCCTTGTCTTTCCTACTCTCCTTCTGTTGCCTCATCCACAGTAAAATTTAGACTGGAAGCTCCTAGGAGCAGTGTCCCTGCCTTTTTTAAAACGTTTTTGCCTCTCTATAAAGCAAATGTATGTTGTCAATGTTATAGAACATAATGCTATCAGTTGTCATTACTATCTAAAGCAAGTTCCTACATCATGCCATCGTATTCTGGCGACCAAGGATTGTCATCAACCCTACTCAGAGTAGACCCATTGAAATTAATAGAAATAACTAAATCAGGTCAATTAATTTCAGCTGGTCTACTCTAAGTGGAACTAGCATTAGAGAGAACCACAAGAAGCAGAATCTGGGACACAGCTATGCAAAGAGAAGCAGGCTTAACTCTCCTATTGGTTGAGGATTACTATGGCAATGAGGTTCAGGGGAAACAGTTCTGAGTGAGCGCATCTATTTTCCCCATCTAAGAGTCATTCAGTCATATGACGTGGGGTGGAGGACAGGGGGAACCGATTGCTGTACTGTGGTGAAGACAATATCTCCCTTCTACCCCTGGTACTGAGTTGTCTGCAGATGGGTTTTCATGTGTTTCTATGCTCAAGGATGCACTGCAACACCCAGGACCTCCCTCCCCACATACCTGACTTGTCACAAAATGATGGGCATTTTGATGATTATGTTCTAAAAGTCAGATTTGTCCAGTATGCTATTATGTGAAAATAAGAATACTTATACTCTAGGTGGCAGCAAAGGCTTACTTTTCCACCAGCCCATTCTCCAATTCTGCATATTGGCAAGACAAAGTTTGGGGTTATTCTATCATTTCTGGCCATTTATGTAGAAACTTTAATCCATATGGCATTTTGTGATCTTTTTTGCATTTATCTTCACAAGAACCTTTCTGAGGTGGATCGCCGTTACTCCCATTTTGCAGATGGGAAACTACAGGCTGAGGGTCAATGACTTACCCAAGACTGCTTAACGGGCCCAGGACAGAGGTGGGATTTGAACCCAAACCATCAGGTCTCTACTAACCAGACGGATCCCATCAGAAGTCAGTCCTGCTTTTTTCCATGGGCCTTATTCCCAGGTGGATGCAGGCTTACGGCCCTAACGTGATACCCCCATGAGCAGCCACTTCCTAATGACAGGTGTGCTACACATGTAATCCCCAAATAAATGGAGGGATGGTTTGTTCATGTTGCGAGGGGATTGTGCCTTATTGGTCCAGCCAGGAAAAACTCCCATGACTGTCAGTCTCTTAAAATGAAGGTTGTGATGACCTGCAATAAAGCAGTGAGGGTGATTTCAAGCAGAGAGGAGGCAGGTGGAAGGGAGGGTTTGACTCTTCTCCTACCTTTGGGTTTCCCCATCCACAACCCTCTCTTCACCCAGCCTTAGCTGCATCTGTTCCAGTTGAGCTTTTTTTCTGCTTTACAGTGTTTTGACATGATTAACTTCTAAGTCGCCTATGACGTTATCAATTTCAACTATACACTGTCAGTTTCCACATTGGCTTTGCCCTTGACCCACTAGGTTCTGTCATGGTTCTATCCCTATATTTATTTATTTATTTATTTATTAAATTTATATACTGCCCCATAGCCGAAGCTCTCTGGGCGGTTCACAACAAGTAAAACATCTGATATACAATTAAAACCACATATCTAGCAATTTAAACATACATTAATAATATATAAAAAAATTTAAAACATATGTATACACATACAAATTCATATCAAATATTAAAAAGCTGAAATACTAAAAATACTAAGATGCTAAAAAGCTAAAAACTGAAACTAAAATGCCTGGGAGAAGAGGAAGGTTTTTACCTGGCGCCGAAAAGATAGTAATGTTGGCGCCAGGCGTACCTCATCAGGAAGAATATTCCATAGTTTGGGGGCCACCACTGAGAAGGCCCTTTTTCTTGTTATCACCTTCCGGGCTTCTCTCTGAGTAGGCACCCGTAGGAGGGCCTTCGATGTGGAGCGGAGTGTACGGGTAGGTTCGTATCGGGAGAGACGTTCCGTCAGATATTGTGGCCCCGTGCCATGCAAAGCTTTATAGGTTAAAACCAGCACCTTGAATCGAGCCCGAAAACATATAGGCAACCAGTGCAAGCGGGCCAGAATCGGTGTTATATGTTCGGACCTCCTGGTCCCAGTTATCAGTCTGGCCGCTGCATTCTGCACGAGCTGTAGATTCCGAACCGTCTTCAAGGGCAGCCCCACGTAGAGTGCATTGCAGTAGTCTAATTTAGAGGTTACCAGAGCATGAACAACTGAAGCAAGGTTTTCCCTGTCCAGATAGGGGCGTAGCTGGGCCACCAGCCGAAGTTGGTAGAAAGCATTCCGTGCCACCGAAGCTACCTGGGCCTCCAGTGACAGGGATGGTTCTAAAAGAACTCCCAAGCTACGAACCTGCTCCTTCAAGGGGAGTGCAACCCCATCCAGGACAGGTTGAACATCCACCATCTGGTCAGAAGAACCACCTGTTAACAGCGTCTCAGTCTTGTCTGGATTGAGCTTCAATTTATTCGCTCTCATCCAGTCCATTATCGCAGCCAGGCATCGGTTCAGCACCTTGATAGCCTCACCTAAACAAGATGAAAAGGAGAAGTAGAGCTGTGTGTCATCAGCATACTGGTGGCAACGCACTCCAAAACTCCTGATGACGGCACCCAGTGGCTTCATATAGATGTTAAAGAGCATGGGGGACAGAACTGACCCCTGCGGAACTCCATATTGGAGAGCCCAGGGTGCCGAGCGATGCTCCCCAAGCAATACCTTCTGGAGACGACCCGCCAGGTAGGAGCAGAACCACTGCCAAGCAGTACCTCCAACTCCCAAATCCGCAAGTCTCCCCAGAAGAATACCATGGTCGATGGTATCAAAAGCCGCTGAGAGGTCAAGGAGAACCAACAGAGTTACACTCCCCCTGTCTTTCTCCCGACAAAGGTCATCATACAGGACGACCAAGGCCGTCTCCGTGCCAAAACCGGGCCTGAAACCCGATTGAAATGGATCCAGATAATCGGTCTCATCCAAGAGTGTCTGGAGCTGGTCCGCAACCACTCTTTCGAGGACCGGCCTGTAATTGTTAAGGTTTTCTGAGTCCAGGGAAGATTTCTTCAAAAGTGGTCTCACTACTGCCGCCTTCAGGCAGCCAGGGACCACTCCCTCACGCAGTGAGGCATTAATCACTTCCCTGGCCCAGCTGGCAGTGCTATCCCTGCTAGTTTTTATTAGCCAAGAGGGGCAAGGATCCAACACAGAAGTGGTTGCTCACACCCGTCCAAGCACCTTGTCAACGTCCTCAAGCTGCACCAATTGAAACTCATCCAAAAGATCACGACCAGGCTGTGCTCCGGATACCTCATTTGATTCAACTGCTAAAACATTGGAGTCCAAGTCCTGACGGATGCAAGAGACTTATCCTGGAAGTGCCTAGCAAATTCGTTACAGCATGCTTCGGATGATTCTATCATGTCCCTAGGGCTAGAATGTAATAGCCCTCTGACAATTTGAAAAAGCTCCGCCGGACGGCATATAGAAGATTTAATAGTGGCAACAAAATATTGTTTTTTTGCTGCCTGCCCTGCTCCAAAATACAGCTTGGTATAGGCACTTACCAGTGCATAGTTGCATCCATCAGGAGTCCGCCTCCATCTGCACTCAAGCTGTCTCCTATACTGTTTCATCGCTCTCAGCTCTGGAGTATACCATGGAGCCCATATTGACCCCTAGTTGATCAGATTTCTGAAGGCTCTGCTCTGCTCTGGGCCTGCCTACCCTGGCATTGTTTGTGCCTCATCTTCCATAGGGGCAACTGTGTGTGAAATCTAGCGCTGGCAACTCTAACCATGCAGCCTCTCTTTCTGAAGAGCATCTGTTTCTGAAGAGAGGAGAGAAGCAACAAATTCATTGCTTGGAGAAAAAAATATATTTGAGGGTTTTGTCCAGTGCTGCATTTAAGAAGACTATAAGATCTATATTTTTCAATCTGTAAAGGAATTTTTGTTGCAGCACATTATATATAGAGTGAGTCCCTGTTTCATTTAATTTGAAAAAAAACCCACACCTTTTTGAGGGCATAACATTTATAAACATGTAATATTCATTTCTATAAATGTTTACATTTTTTAAGATCATGCAGTCTGGGCTCATGTTCAAGGTGATGTCTTTCGTTGTCTGTCTGCCACTCATATATTAGTGTCAGAAGACATCTGTGTTATGCAATTTGCATATTATTATATAAACATTGATTGATTGAATTTATATCCCACATTTCCTCCAAGGAGCTCAAGGTGGCATACATTATTCTACCCTCTTATTTAATCCTCACAACAACTCTGTGAGGTAGGTTAGGCTGAGAGGCAGTGACTAGCCCAAGGTCACCCAGTGGGCTTCATGGTTGAGTGGGGATTTGAACCCTGGTCTCCCAGGTTCTAGTCTAACACTCTAACCACTATCACACTGGCTTTTACTGACCGTTTGGCTACGAGACTGTATAACATTTTATTTTAAGTTGTTTCATATGCTACAGATTTATATTTTATTTACAGGTCACCTTGCTTTTGTTTTGCATGCATCTGTTTCTGAAGCCTGAAGGTTTCTGTGTGCTCTGAAAGCTTGTTTCCAATGTTTCAAAGACTAGATGCTCAGACAAAAGGTATTATCTCTGTGCAATGTTGCTATATTCCTCATTCTCTGGAACTAATGAAGCTACAAAAATGCTGACCTACTATTTTAGGTATTCTCTGTAGCTTTATTTTTCTTGACTTGACTTCCACAATAGATAATCAAGAAGGAATTTCAGATAGGTTGTTGTTAGCAAAATGTCCAGCAGTTCCAGACCTCACCAGCAGATGTCATTGAAACCACAGGATATAGGTGACAACATATCTCCCCCTCAAACTTGTTTTGGAATTGCACTGTTGTTTCGGATATTGTGTCCAAGGCAGATTTTCACAGTCCCTTTAATGTGCGTCAAACATTATTTGCCTCCATCAGAACAACAATAACAAAAACACTTAGGACTCATGTTGGTGTACAGTCACCAACTTTTACGGACGTGAAGTCAAGCCTGTTGTAAATGCAATACACAACGAAAGACGTGTTTGCAGAAACCTGATAACTACATTCATCCCTCTCTTTCTTCAAAGCATCAGTGATTATGCTAGCCCTCAGCTTCAAGTTTTGTTGACAGACTGTCAAAAGACCGGGTCCCCCTCCCACATAAAGGACTTTCTACTTCCATATTTGGGTCCAGAAACAAACAAAACAACAGCAACAGTCTGTCTACTGGACTTACTTCCAGGTAAAGCGGAAGCTGTCTACAGAAAGTTAATGTTCAGGATACTGTGGTCAGAGACTCCTGTGACTTTATGGAATCTGCTACCTGGTACAGGCTTATGAGATTTCTTTCCTTGAAAAACAAAAGCAAAAACACCTGCTTCTAGCCCTCATGGTGGTTGGGATACATTTTAAAACAGAAAATGTGGTATATGCAAAAAGACATAGGGATTTTGTCCTGTTATGCCTTCAGACAACTCCCCTAATATATCTCTATGCCCTTTCTTCTTTTTCTACCTCTACTGGTTCTTCCTTTATGGAAATGCAAACTAGGATATAGAACTTTGCTGCTTGCTTATTCTTCTGAGGAGCTCAGGGCAGTATACATGGGGTTACTTCTGTTTTAACCTCACAAGAAGCCTGTAAAATAGGTATGACTGAGCGATAGACACTTATGGAGCAACTAGGGTTGCCAGGTTCTTGGCCTGAAACTGCTCGTGTATCTTTAGGAGAAGAGAAAGTCAGCCAAGTGCAGGTGTTCTTGCAACACTGTAATGGGAAAAACCACAAGGTGGAATTCTCCCTCCCCCCTCCACAACTTTTAAAGATACAGAAGACCTCTTGGAAGCCAGGCCTGGCAACCCTTCTCGCAACCCTTCTCTCAACCCTCCTCTCTCACACAGTGAAATCCAGAAGGCAAAACTCAACCTGGCCAAGGTGTAGGACCTCCTATGAATAGGTGAAGGTTCTGAGGACACCGAGGGCAGGAGACTGGGTGTTAGGGTTGCCAGGTTCAGGGTCTGAGACTGATCCTATATCTTTAGGAGAAGAGAAAGTCAGCCAAGTGCAGGTGTTCTTGCAACCTTGTAATGGGAAAAACCACAAGGTGGAATTCTCCCTTCCCCCTGCACAACTTTTAAAGATATAGAAGACCTCTTGGAGGCTGGGCCTGGCAACCGAGAGGTCTTCTGTATCTTTAAAAGTTGTGCAGGGGGGAGGGAGAATTTCACCTTGTGGTTTTTCCCATTACAGAGTTGCAAGAACACCTGCACTTGGCTGACCACCTCTTCTCCTAAAGATACAGGATCAGTCTCAGGTCATGGACCTGGCAACCCTAGGAGCAACCAAACCCAACATTCGCTGGGCTGAGGGGGGTTGGAATAGGCAGGTCTCTGGCTGAGCTAGCTGAGGTTACGCCAGCTGAATTCCCTCATCCTGGCTGAGCTGGGGCTCAGTCCCCTGAACCGAGACAGTTGTACATTGCAAAAAGGGGTGTTTTGGGGGTGTGTGGCAGGGGTGAGATGGGGCAGGGGAGACTTACCCCTATTCCAAACTCCTTTCAGCTTGGTTACATGACCTAGCAACCCAGCAGGAGTTACAACGGCAAATAGGGTAAATGTAAATGGACTGCCAAGTTGATTCCAACGTATGGCAACACTATGAATAGGGTTTTCATGGTAAGTGGTATTGTAAATCAGTTTAAAGGCTTGTTTTTCCCTTTGCCAAACTCAGGGGGCTGGCTCAGCTAGCAGCAGCCCTGCTCCTGAAAGGAGTTTGGAACAGGGGTAGTTGATTTCATTTTAATTCAGTCCAGCATAAATTACACTGGCTTCCTATAGTTTGCTTTGCTGTGTTAGTTATAGTAATTTTATTTGCATATTGCTTTTCTCTATACTCTGAGTGGATCACAATAAAGAGTGTGCGTGTGTACAATACATTGCTATCCTCAGCTTCCCTGTAAAAGACAATTCAAAACAGTGTCATAGCAATTTCATAGTAGCTACATTTTTTAAAAGCTCAATATCAAAACCATTCATAATTCCTTATTTCCAGGGACCATGGGACAGCCTCTGGGCTAGGAGTTAACGGTAGCAGAATAAGCCCTTTTAAAGGCAGTTCTGGTCCTCAATCCCAGGTATTAACAGCAAGACAAGGAGCCTATGGCCCTCCAGATGTCATGGGAATAGAACTCTGTCATCCCTGACCCTTGGCCATGCTGGCTGGAGCGATGGGAGTTGGAGTCCAACAACATCTGCAGGGTCACAGGTTTCCCCTTCCTGTTTTACAGGAAGAAGAAGAAGCACTTTCTGGCCTAGAAGGTAAATGGCAAACACTCTCTTTGCTCCCATGATGATCAAGGAAGAGAACGACTTTCTAAATTTGCTTCACGGCTACTAAGTAGGGCTTAAACCCAGCTAATTCCAGGCCAAAGTCCAAACACTATCTCCTGTGCTACACTGACTTAAACAAAGTGACTGACTTCATTTGTGTGGAACCTCCATGTGCAGGGGAAGAATACCAGGTGTTAGGAACAAATAACAGGAAAATCAACCACCTTAAAGTCATGCTTGTAAGCCTCCCAACAAGACTAGACTGAACCTTATTCCTGTCCGGCAGGATTTTCTTAGCCCTTTATAACAATAAAGCAAATGTGTGTGCCCTGATAAGAAAATTCTATCCAAGAGGACTTATCCATGACAGTCATATCACACAACCAAGCTACTGTATGATAGCTGTTGTTTCTCACATGAGAAACAGCACTGTGTGGTCTCCCCTTTATATGGTTGGTTTGTTTCTTTCTTAAACTTTATCAGTATTCTAAAGGGGAGGAGCCAGAGGCAGGTGTTCAATTCTCTTCCCACCAATGAATTTACAGAACAGTCAGATCGGGTTGCCCTGGTAATTTGCTGTTGCTGCTCATGTTCTGACTACTTTATATGTGAGCAAGTGATTGGCCTGGAGGAAGCCTGGCATATCCTCTTGTGCCAAATTTATTTTCTGCACTATTTCCAGGCTTTTTTCATAAACATTGACAGTGCACAGACAGCTCTGAAGGAGGATCCGTCTGTGGCGCCACTGCATTTGCCAAATGCAAACTGGCGTCCTTTCCAGCACTGACACATGAATGCAACCATCGATCTGTCAGGATTGAGTGGCTGATTGATCCCACTGCCAACTTGGAGTGGGGTGGGGGAGTGTGTAGGAGCTCAAGCAGGCAGCTTTTGAAACATTCTTCTGAGCCCCACATATTTTGGTTGGAGGGAGGATTTTTCCAAGATGAATTGGATAACTCTAGAGATCAAACAATGCAAATATATAAAATATCCCCTCCTTCTCAAATTAACAGGGGGGGAAGAAGAGTGGGAGGCATATCTCCCTCTTAGGTTTGAAGCAAAAGACAATGCTTAAGCCAAATGTGTTCATAATAGACACAGAATTCATCACAGCACATGATCCAGCCAATATTAAGCATTCTAAAGTCCCACAGATTTCAGTTGGAGGCCTTTAACATATAGTTATGCACGCCCCAATTCTTCAAGTGCTGAGAAATTCCAGGGGTGCAGTACTCATCCAGGTTTGGTTCCCTTTCACTGGTGGCTTATTGGCATTTTGTAACGTTTGAGTTTATTTACCAATATACAGAGTCAGACTGAGCAGAGGTGGAGGGACAGTTTGTATCTTGGGTTCCTAACATGCTGCCTGGGCTTTGCCGATTGGAAGTATTAAGATTAGGGATAGGGAAACTGTGGCCTTCCAGATTATGTAAAACCAGAACTCCCATCATCCCTGGCTTCTGGCCATGCTTTCTGGGGCTGATAAGAGTTGTAGTTCAGCAATATCTGGAGCAGTGGTGGCTGGTGGCTCTGTGTCAGTGGGGCAGTAGAATCCACTCTGGGGGGTTTTAGTCTGAATGCTCAATGAGATGTCCAAGACGCTTCAGCCCACTGACATGGAGCCACCAGTTGCCACTGATCTGGAGTGCCACAATTTCCGTACCACTATATTAAATAAACAGTAGTAACTGTAATTGTGAGTTTGGAACTATGTGTCTGTGTACCTGTGTGTTATAGTAGGTTAATGCAAAGTGTAAGGAAGCAGTGGAATCCAGGTCACCTGATCTCTAACTGTTGAATAGGTTTTGTGGCAGAGCACAGGCTGAGGTGGTAGCTCTGTTGTGTGCACTGAGATTTCAGAGTGGAAATCTGAACCTGTAAAATGAAGAGAGTAGTGGAAAAAACAGTCCTCTGGGATCTTAAGGACTTTTATTATTATTATTATTATTATTATTATTATTATTATTATTATTATTATTATTATTATTATTAATGATAATGATAATGATAATAATGATAATGATAATAATTTGTTAGTTATTAATAATTTGTTAGTTATTTGTTCATTTTCTTCCAAAGCAACGTACAATCAATAAAAATATTAAAACCAATATAAAAAACTAAAACGAATGAAAGGTTTAAAAAACACAATACATAAATATCAAAGGTAGTGGAACAGCCTACCCCATAAAAGAGGCTAAAACTAGATTTTTTAATGATATCAATATTTCCAAGCAAGTATCTCATTCCTCATGGATTACAGCACAGTGAAGAGACTGGGGAACTAATAATGAATACATCCTGATAATCTCATAGTATTAATTTCACACATAATCAAAACACAATCTGCATTTGTTTGCACTTCAAAAAATAATTATATTCCCAGTTACTGGTGTGGGGGATTTATAACACATTTCCCCCCATAGTGATAGAATCCTTATTTAAATAACAAGATAGACTGGGCAAAGATCAGCCAAAGTTAAATATTTGTAAGTTCCACTAATTTCATTGGAAATGATTAAGTCCATTGATAGACTTCAGTGGTAATGAATTATTGAAATCAATGGCTTAGCCACTGACCAAGGTTAAAGAGTTAACCTTTTGCCTCCATGCCAACATGTTATCCTCCCTCCACACAAAGAATTCCCTGCACATATAGAACGTGCATGCCTAAGAGAAGGCAAGCATAGAACCCTTCTTGTTGACATCATTTTCTATTTGCAGGATTGTTTTTTCTATGGAGGAACAGTCAGTCATGTGTGAGCCTCCAGCTGCAGACTGAAGTGGTACACCCAGACACAGGTTTGCCATTTCATCTGCTGGGTTCATGGATTTTTATTTTTTATTTCCCTCTGCCTCCCAGTACTTTCCAAGTCCCTTTCATGATGGAGAAGAGTCTCAAACTATGACTCAGAATCCAAAGGACAAATAAATAATGCATTGAAGATATTTCCTTATTATTTAGAGCATTACAGGAGTAGTCAGTGTGGTGCCCTCCACATTTGCTGAACAATTGTGTGATCTGTCTAAACTACATAAATGCAAAATGTGTACAATTTATTCTGCTTCTACTAGTCATAAGGTAGGGCAAAGAGTTTTGCAAAACATTGGAGATCTGCCCCATGACAACTGGGAACCATAATCAACTCCCTTCAAACGTCTGGGACCTTCTCAAGCAATGCCCATACATGTCCAAGCTGATCTTTGTGGCCATAATAATAAGAGATGGAAACTTGTTCTTTAAAATGAAAGCTGAGAGGTTCAGATAAAGTGGCACCATCCCTCTCCCCTGCAGCCACTGGGAATGTAGTGGGGGTAGAGAGAGTATAAAATGTGATGGTACATGGCCTAATACCCAATTAAAGAAACATTAATCAACCAATCACATGACTTTTTATTTATTAACCAGTGCATTAAATTGGCATTTATGTATGAATAAAGCAATAGTTATAAAGAAAAGGGCCTATCTGCTTTGTTTTCAGATAATCTATGGATAGAGTGGTTATGTATCCTACTTTACAGAGGAGGACCGTCTTCTGTTTGAAGCCAGTCTGGCTTAAAGAGCTATAGGAAGGGACAGCAGGGGCCATGGAAGTTGCCCATCAACAGTTAGTTAGCAGATGGACAACAGACTGAGCAGACATGCAAGTCATTTGGGCCAAGCCTTTCCCACTATGGTGAGATGGATTGTATTTCCATTTCAATTACAGTAATCATTTCTAAATTTTGCATCTATATGTATATATTATGATGGGAGGCTAGTCTGAATTATCTCTCAGGGACCTTTCACCCCCACTCTGATTCTAGTTGTAAAATTGGGGCTTGGTCAGGACAGGGTTTAGGGCAGGGGTGGTGAGTCTGTGGTCCTCCAGATCTGCTGAACTACAATTCCCATCAGCCCCAGCAAGCAGGGCCAATGGCCTAGGATGATGAGAGTAATAGCTTGACAATGTCTAGAGGGCCACAGGCTCCCCACCCCAGGTTCAGGGAATGAGGAGGACTGCCAGATATATAATAGTAGTCAACCATCTTTTCTTGTTATGGAGATTGTGCTCTAGATGGACTCTCCTGGAAGAAGAGAAACCTTTTGGGGAGAAGAATTAACTTTCTCCCCTACATTGAGCTGTATGTTAATTTAGGTGTGAACAGAGAAAGCAGCTTGAGGAGCTGCAGCTGAAATCAGAGAGGCTGAGAGAAGGAGATAAGAGGGACTGAGTCAGGTTCTGTAAGGATCTGATGGTGTTGGTGATTCCCCTAGAAATATGATGGGGAGCAGGCAGTTTGGGCCATCTCTTGGAATTAAGCTGGCTGCACCTATGCTCGATCTGCATGCATGTGTAAACAAAATGCCTTTTCAAAGGAATCCAGACCCAGAATTGGGGTATATGTGTCAATAAAATTAGCACATGCCAATTATATGCAAATTGGTGTGTCCCTTTTTTCACATTGTGGAAGCAGACACCCTGCCCATTGAAGCATTGTAGCAGGCACCAACTGTTTCTCATGTGCTTCCCAGTTAATCCTTTTAGTCTATGAAGGGGCTCTTAATTGATTTATGTAGCAGTGAGAGTCTAACCCAGCCTTTCCCAACCAGTGTGCCTCCAGATGTTGTTAGACCACAACTCCCATCAGCCTCAGCCAGCATTGCCAATGGTCAGGAAAGATGGGAATTGTAGTCCAGCAACATCTGGAGGCACACTGGTTGGGAAAGGCTGGTCTAACCCAAGGAAGTCAATATGGGGCGGCCCCCACATGTTGGACTCCAACTTCCATCAGCCTACCGGCACTGCCAAGGGTCTGGGATGATGGAAGTTGGAATTCAGCATCATCTGGAGGGCTGCAAGCTCCCCATCCCTGCATTACATGCTGCAGCCCTAAATAATACCAAACCACATTATGAGTATTTGGAAACACTGAGTTGGATCTTGAGATGTTAACTTGAGGGAATTCACAAATGGAAAGTTTACTGATCCCTCCTTTTCCTCTGCAGCCCCCTATGCCTCTGAAAAACCTCCCTGGCAGGTGTGGGGCTCTCCTGAATAATGCAGGAGAATAGGGTGGGGGGTGCTGCTGGAAGAGGGTTTGTTGGGTTTTCTTTGCTAAAAAAACAAGCTTAGCTCCAAATATAAGTTATCTCAAGGGAGCTGAACTTTTCAGTTCCCTTATCCTCCATGCAGTCAGCCTCACCAACCCACATTGTTCTAGAGTGGTCCCTGGCCCTCTGGAGCAATGGCTCTTAATCTTTTATGGGACATGGACCCCTTTGAGGATGTGATGAAAGCTGTGCACTCCCCTAGACTGTAAATAAATACAATCTATTTTATGGCGTCGGAAATTATTGTGGGTTTTTTTTGTTTTGTTTTGCTCCTGAAGCCCAGGAGTTCATGGACCACAGGTTAAGAACCCCTGATCCAGAGAGACTTTTGGAGGTTCAGGTGGCTGTGGAGGAAAGGAAGAGATAGGAAACTCTCCTTCTGTGAACTTCTTAAAATATTCTGAAACAAAGGTACTCCAAAGGAAGAATGCAACAGCTGAACAGCAATTCATTGAGGAATTAAATGCCCCATTCCAGGTGCTGATACAATCAGCTCAGCAATCAACCCTTATTTCCACTGTAAAAGATTAAATGTGGGCCTATTTAACATATATTTACACTCTAATTATCACTGACTGTAATTTTTGCATCTCACTGCCATTCAACTCCACCCTTTCAATTTTCTTCTTTATATGCCTGCTTTATGTACCTCTCCTTTATATACCTGGGCTTGAGTCCCCAAAAAATTATGTAATAAACAAACATGTTGGGCTGCAATCCACTTCACACTTACCTGGGAGCAAGTCCCATTGAACCCAATGAAGCTTACTTCTGAGTAGACATGCATTGGATTGCAGCCTTAGTCCTTAAGGTATCATAAGTCACTTTGATTGTTTGTCCTAAGATAACTTATCTCAGGATCCAAGTTGTTATTATTCGTTTTAGAAATTTGTGTCCTGCCTTTCACAGATTGACAGAAGACACTTAACAAAATAAGGACAACAACAAAAGCAATGGTAAAAACAATGGCAAATGACAAAAAGGCAAAGATGCATCACTTGCCCAGGCCTTTGGGGAAGTAAGGTATATTCAACTGTGGATTTTTTAAAATTCCTGCTGCTGTTTTAATTTGTATGGAATTAATGTTTGCTATACCTGTTTTAATATTATTAATGTTTTGTTTTGATTTTATGTATTTCTGCCCTGGGACTTCTGGATGAAAAGTAGGCTATAAATGTGGCTGAATGACACTTCTTAGCTGCAGTTCTTTTCCTCTCAGTCTGTTCTGCAAGGGAGCATTAGCCTTACCAAAACCCCAAACACTACAGGGGGCTAGCCTATGATCTCTGTCTTCACTTGAAGTGGCAGCAAAATAGCTCACGCCTAGGGGTGCTGAGATTAATCAATCTTCAGTGGAGCAGTTTTGGATTAAGTTTTATGATTTGCAGCCTATTCATTTTATGGTTTCACCAAGTAGCCACATGGCATAAGTTGTGGCTCAAGACCAAGCAGAGCTGAAACTGGCAACAACAAAGAAGCAATGCAAAATGTAAGTAAAAGAAGAGATAGGCCTTCGGCCATCCAGTATGTCAGTGTCAGAGACAAATCTTTTGTAACCCTACCTAGGTTGCTAGCTGCTAAAGATTGCTGCTTCCTTCCATTGGATGAATATAATTGTAGGCTCAGCTGACCCATTTGGTTGGTTTCAGGGTGTGGCTGGGTATTTAAATGATGCATTTAATGGCAACACCCTCAGTTAATTGAATTTCCTTTTTGCAAATGTAAAAAAGCAAGCTGTGCATGGCAAATTTGTTCTCATTATGTCTGCCCTAGCTCTGGCATTTTTCCTGTCTCTCAGAAAAGTAGAAAACTGATTCTATCAAATTCATCTAGTAATAGTGGCTGACTTAAGAGACCAAAATTCAGTTAACTAGAATAATTTTGAGCAATCCTTAATGTGAGTAGATTATCTAGTGTACAGTTAGTGGGGCAACTAAAAAAAAGTATAGTTAAAAAAAAGTGCCCATTGTTTTTAAACACCACAACTGAGCATATATAGAACATAACCCCCACTGAACACACAGAAGTTTTAGGTGCTGAATTTTGTTGTTGTTATATGCCTTCAAGTCGATTACGACTTACGGCGACCCTATGAATCAGCGACTTCCACAGACAAGTGTGTAATGTGTTTGCATACCTATATTGTAAAGCACTGTGAGACTGACTGAGCTGCTCTTATGTCATAGAAGTGGCATTAAAGCAATCAGGATGTTTTTAGCTGCTATTGGCTGAGGTGCCCTGATCCTAGAATGGGGAAGGGAAGGCAGAATGGTCTGTGGTAGGAGGGGTATTAAAAGCAGGGGGCTGAGAAGGTAAGTGTGGGGCATATGTCAAAAAAGAACTGGGGGAGAAAGTGATCAAGAGGAAAGAGTAGAATAGGGGAGGGTCAGAGTGAGGAGTAATAAAAGGAAAAGGGAAATTGCAATAGAGAATATGTGAAGTCAAAAGTTGCACATAGTCCAGAGTTGCTGAGCTGAGGAAGGCAGAAGTTCATGTACTGATTTGAAATGACCACACACATCCTTGCCTGTAGTACAAATTAGGATGCTCCTGGCAACCAACATGTAAAAGGCAGTCACCCTAATTTGACGACATTTATAAGACACTCTCCCCAAAGGGGGCCCTCCAGATGTTGTTGGACTACAACTCCCATCATCCCTGGTCATTGGCCATGTTGACAGGGACTGATGGGAGCTGGAGTCCAACAATATCCAAAGTGGCACAGGTTCTCCACCCCTAGGGATACAACATTTCTTAAGCTATCGCTTGGTAGAGTCAGCTGCTACTGCTGCTTCCATCTACATGTGGCAGATCCATGCCTTTAAAAAACAATTATTTCATTTCCTGTTTTCCAGCCAAGATTGACTTCAAAGCAGCTTACAAGTCAATACGGGTCTGTTCCATTGTCTGCTCTAAAGCACAAGGTGAAGGTATGTGTGGAACTGAAAATGTGGGGGAAAGGCATGTAAGTCAGAGGTGCTGAATCCTTCCCACACCCTGCTGGTTCTCTACCACATCATCAAAAAATCAGCTGAGGGTGAGGTACAATAATGTAGTGGCAAATTCGGAAGTGCATGGTCCCTTCATGATAGTCACAGCCCTGTCCCCTCACAGCCCCCTTCTAAGATTATACAACATGTTAGATTATAGAAAAATCTGGCCAGGTTTGAATACTGCTTTCTGCTTCTCTATCACTGTCACTATTTGATTGTCACTGTCAGAGATATTGCTTGAATTACTAAATTCAGTGTCTACACATTTTTCTCCTGCTGCTACAAAATTGCTTGATTGTGTAGATGGGATGCTATCATCAGGATTCACTGTCTCTTCTTCTGCAGTTACAGAACTCTCAGGTGGTACAGCACAGTGGGGAGGAGAGCCTGGCTGGGAGTCCAGAGTCTGTGAGTTCAAATCCCCGCTCTTGTCTCCTGGGTGTCAAGGGCCAGGGGTTGCATGCCCTGCCACCTGTGCAGCCGTGGACACACTGCATAGTCCCGAGGAGCCCAGTTGCCCCCCAGCTGACAGTTGTGGACAAGGAAGGGGCTGGCTTGTGCAGCTGTGACAAGCTGAGCAGGCTCTAGCCAGCTGGGGAGGACTAGCCTCAGAGGGAGGCAATGGTTAACCCCTCTGAATACCGCTTACCACGAAAACCCTATTCATAGGATAGCCATAAGTTGGGATCGACTTGAAGGCAGTCCATTTCCATTTTCACTCTCCACAATTTGGCTTTTGCAGCTGACACTCATTGAGACTTTTCTCAGTGGTTAGCACTCTCCTTTCATGCTGATTGCTTGTAGAATGCTGGAGACATAGGGACCCTGCTCCCAAAAAAGTAAGGGGTCTAAGACCCTCTGGGACCCTGGATAACTGCAACCCTGGAACTTTGAGAATAAATCATGGGTGGCTGGTGTTCATTGGGAATAAGTTGGGCGAGAGGCAGGGAGGGGACCAGTAGGTGGAGCCAAAGCCAATGACAGGCTGAGCCAACTAATTCTAGTTTTGTATCCATCCTCCTCCCTGCTGAGTTCTACAAGGAGCAACACTGAGACTAACAAGGAGGAAGCTGACAGTCAATGCCACCTCCTAGACTGGATGTAAGTAAGAAGCCAGACAGGTAGGAGCTGGCTAAGGATAGACTGAGATTAGTGGGGCACTGCCTCACTTGCCCTAATAGACCAGCCTCCACTGGAATAAATGAATTTCTTCATAGCCTCTCACCTATGTGTCTGGTGCTCAAATTATGATAGGAAGATGAGGAGACATAATAAATCTACAAGTACCATTCTCACAATTTTATCCAGTCATGGCTGTCTTGTAGCTTTTAAAAACTACCTCAAGGGGCATCACAAAAGATATCCAACCTTTTGGGGGGAGGCAGTGGGAAGGAACACGTACAATGTTAGGAAAGTGCCGTGGGCACCAGTCACAAAATGGTTGCTGTGGGGGTGTGGGATAACTCAAAATGGCTGTCATAGAGTCTGTGGCATAAAACAAAATGGATACCACATCTAAACAAACAGAAAAAGAGACAGGGCCACAAAATTGTGGGGCATGTCCCCCCTTCAGCTGTCACATCAGTGGGAAAAAGGCATGCTTGCTTAGAGATGGAAGCTCGTTGCATCTCTTGTCTCTTCAGAATGGATGAGAAGGTGGGTGTCCAGTTTGGGCATGTTTAAGGGAGCATGTTCAGTGTAGGAGAAGCTGAGCCAGTGCAAACAGGAACTGAACAGGAAGAGCAAACAATCTCCTGTGCATTGTGGATTTTTGAGGGGATATTTCCTGAGACCTTTTGTGGGTGCCACAGGAGGTACTTGTGAGCACACTTTGGGGACAATGTTGATTACCCCTATTTTAATGGCCTTACAGGGGGCCTCTCTTTAAATGGTCATGTAGTATTACTTCACAGTATGTTAAGCCAGCCCTAAGAACATAAGAACATAAGAAGAGCCTGCTGGATCAGGCCAGTGGCCCATCTAGTCCAGCATCCTGTTCTCACAGTGGCCAACCAGGTGCCTGCTGCATTTGGTGGCTATTTTTATTTATTTATTTATTTATTTGCCACCCTTAGGGTGCTAAGGTACCAGGGTATGTCAGAACAATTTAAAACACAACATTAAAAACAAATTACAATCACAAGAGTAGGGTGGGTCCTAACAATGTGCATCTCAACAAGTGTCAAAGGCCAGGATAAAGGTGTATGTTCAGCATTTGACAAAAACTGTACAATTAAGGTGCCAGATGCATCTCAGTGGGGAAGGAGTTTCACAACTTAGGGGCTACTGCCACAGAGAATGCCCCCTCCCAGCCCCTCCCCCCAGCTTCTGAGGGTGGTGGAACTACCAAGAGTAGTCTGCTGGTCTTTGGGAGAACATGTAGGGAAGGAGGTAGTCTTTCGGATATTTGGGACCTAAGTTTAAGGCTTTAAACACTAGTGTGAGTATCTTGAATTGTGCCCTGAAACGAACTGGCAACCATTTTGCTGAACAGGGCCCTAAATGTCTGCCCCAAAATATGCCATCTCTGGTTCCCCTGTAATCCAAGAACTCTTATGTATCCCTTCTGTTCTTTAAATGGCATCTCCTCCTCTTTGAATGTAGGTGAGGCAGACCCACAATAAAAGGCACAGGTCTGCTGAGGCCGTTACATGCAGTTCAGTCCTGGGGCTCCTTCGCTTATTATTGCTACCCTTTGACAAAATGCATATGAGACTGAACAGAGCCACCAAAAATGGCAGTGTAAGAGGAGGAAAGAAGGAAGCTGACAAGGCAGTCCCAGCTGGTTTACAACTCTGGCAAGAGATCAAAGAAGGAAGCTCATCCTTTTCTCATTGAAGTTGCTCCCCCTGCCATCACTTCCCATCCTGGGAGATCATCATCACTGCACACTGCTCCCAACCAAGAACTCTGTGGTGGCTTTAACTAGCTCCCGGCTTTGTGTGAGCATTCTCAGGGCAGAACAAATCAGGCCACCTGGCTGCCTGGTTGCAAACAATTATGACTATTTTGGAGAGGACATGGATTTGAAGGATGTATGGAAATACCAAGCATCCGGAGAACAGAGATTTTTTGGAATGAATTACATGAAAGGGATTTTTACTTGGAAGTTGTAAAATGGAAATAAGGGGGGAGGATGGATCAACCTTAAATTAAAAACTCTGCCATTCAAAGTGTCAAGACCTCTTATTTTAAAAAGGATGTTTAACAGAGCTGTCCTATTGTTCATTTGTGGTGGTGATGGGGAGGGAGCCTGACTTGTGGGTGAACTTTGTGGTTCTAGTAAAAAGCAAAGTAGATCCTCCAAACCATTAGTTTGCTGTAGGCAGGAGTTGGCAGCGTGGTGCCCTCCAGATGTTGTGGGCATCTCTTATCATTGGCCATACTGATTTGGGCTGATGGATGTTGTAGTTCAAGGTATCTTGAGGGCACCATGTTGGCTACACCTGCTTTAGTGTACTTTAGAAAGCTGTGGTATTCACAGACCTGAGGGAAAATGCCTCCTACCGTACTTTCCACCCCAAGTTCTTAGGGTGCTTCAAGACTTACTATTTTCAGGTGGGATTCAATCACAAATTCAAGCCTCACAATTATAGCATACAACAAACCTGCTTCCCAACAAGATCCAACTTCTTGCTATAAGGAAGGTGATGGGAAAATCCACTGGAAAGTGTGGGATGACACTTGAGGCCACATTCACACCATACATTTATTCCACTATTATTCCACTTTAAACAGTTATGGCTTCCCCCAAAGAATCTTGGGAAGTGTAGTTTGTGAAGGGTGCTGAGAGTTGTTAGGTGCCTGCAGCTAAGTGCTTGCTCTCTTTGCGATGATGGAAAATGAAAAGTCTCATGTCTGAGTGCCTGAAAAGGTGCAATCTCCTCCAGTCTTAGGCAATGGCCTGCAAGGTTGACCTCAACACTTTACAAAGCAACAGTGTAGCAAATAGAGAGTCAAACCATTACTGTATATGTTTCAGTTGGGTTATTATTTTGAGTTCAGCTGCACAAGTGAATGGTTACAACTACTAGTCTCCTAAGTCAAAACTATGCAGGTTTGATCTATGCCAGGAATGGAGAACCTGTGGCCCTCCAGATAACGTTGGACCCTGACTCTCATCAGCGCCAGCCAGTGTGGCCAATAGTCAGGAATGATGGGACCTAGAGTCCAACAACATTTGAAGGGCCACAGGTTAGCTATCCGTGATCTGTGGTAAGTGATGGTGTCAACAATGTCTGAATTTGGGGGAAAGATAGGGGGGACCATAATGAAATCCCCAAAACCCACTTCCCAGATTTCCATGCCCTCCCTGGGGTTTCAGCCAAATCATGCCCTTTGTTGCCTTCGAAAAATAAAGGCCATCACAACAGGTAACCACTGAGTGAAGAAGGGATGAATTTGACTCAAGTGCCTCCCTGGCCTTAGCCCTGGAATTTTGTGATACAGCCATCTGTAGCTGATTTACAGGGTTATCATGTGACTTAGCTGCATGGACAGCTGATCTAGAGGAGCTTCCCATGCCCCTATAGAAACATCATGAAGGCATTGGATAGGGGCTCAGGTAGGTAATAGAAAGAGGATATATACTCTGCTCAGTGGATGTTAGGTCAGGGCGAAAGCAGTTTCAACTCAAGCTGCTGGGCTTAAGGTTTCTCCCAGGGGATACCATTAGGCACAGTGAGATGACTGCCTCAGGTGAGGGATGTTGGGGAGCAGGGCTCACCCCCTAAGCTAGTCTGCTGCCCTCAAGTGCAGTGAAGGATGCAAAATTCAGCTGTCAGCCCAGTGAGTATCTGAATATGGAATGAGCCGCGGGAGAACAGCTTGTCCTTTACCTCAGTTCTGGGAATGTGTTGCCTGAGGCCTCCTGGTACCCATATGAAGCCAAGGCTTGTAAAGAAGGAGATCTCAGGAAAATCAGAGCACCTCTTTTCAAACAGGAACAGCCTTGACATATAAGAAAATTAATATTATGAAACCTAGCTCCTCTGAGCATGTATCGAGTGCTTTTTCGCTGGAAATCTGTGTCCCCTCTGGCTCAAGTGGGATTATTAAACATCAGATCTTCAAGGGCAGAGTACAGAGACTGATGTTCAGGGGCAGACCCAAAGCCCCGGCTGGCGCTTAATATTTCGAAATCGAGCGCACCGAATGTAAACATGCTTTATCAGTTTCAGACTGTAGCAGCAGAAACAAGCACCGCAAAGCCGTAGGCTCCCGACTTGTGGGCGGGGCGTCTCTCTGACTCAGCCTCCGGGTTCCTTGTCTTCAGAACGGGGAGGGAACGTTGAGTCCCAGCAGATGGGGAAGTCTATACCAAGCCCTTTCTGTGCTGGGAAAAGATAAGGCGGTCGCATCCGTTCACCCGCCCGCCCTTCCTGTTGCTGATCAACAGGAGGGAAGGGCTGATGCGATGGCCCAATGGTATACCGAGGCGAGTGTGCTTTTTTAAAAAAGTCCTATAAGTGCTTCTGTCAGGTGCTTCTGTTCAAACCGCAGTCAAGCAGCCAGCCCACAAAATGTAAAACCACGCGGAGAGGAGAGGTGTGAGAAAATCTATTTCACTGTCCTCTTTACACACGCCGGCTATCAGCAGCATAACTTAGGCTGGAGACTCCAGGCAAGCCTGCTGTCTGCGCCGGGGCTTCAGGGAGTTTAAACGTGGGTGGGAAGCACATCTAGAGGCAATCAGTCTACATACATTTTATTTATTTATTACATGTATATCCCACCTTTTCTCTGAAGAGCTCAAGGTGGTGTACAGACCTCCCCATTTTTTCCTCACAACAACCCTGTGAGGTAGATTAGTCTGAGACACAGTAACTGGCCCAAGGTCACCCAGTGAGCTTCATGGATAAAAGGGGATTTCAACGCTGGTCTCCCAGGTTCCAGTCTAACCACTACACCACACTGGCTCATCTTCTGGGCTAGAGGGTGTGCCTGAGCACCGGGAGATGTAAACTCCAGCACCTTTCTTTTTATAAATTCCTTCCCGCTCCACAAAATAACATGGGACACTTCTTAAGACTTGGAATAAATCATCTTTGTTTTTTTGTTTTTGCAAGCTGGGATTCCTCATCACTAAGAGGAAATACTCTACTTATGCTCAAAGGCATTCTCTTTATTTTCTGTGAACCTCTGTAGCCTATTAAGCATTTGCTGGCACAAAGCTTAAGCGGAGTTTAGATTATAGCTTTTTTTGAGCATTTGTTCTGATTTTTGTGAGGTGTTTATACAGCAATGTGCATTCATCCTGATTTGCTTGTGGGATGTTTATATCTCTTCCTGTTAGTCATTTGTACATCCCACACTTTTTCAATGCATTTCCCTGTCCCTTCCCAAACTGCAAAAAGTCCATTCCTTTTTTTAAGTGGGTTTGTTGTGCTGGGGCAACAGAACCCTTAACTATGCAAACTTAACATTCCAATATGCACTTAAACCCCTCTTGCCAAAATAGTGACAGTCTGGAGGCACCCAATATGCTATTTCCAAGCTCAAAGACAGGAAACTCTTTCCTCACTAAACTAAACTGGGGAGTCGAACTAACCTCCACTCCCTAAGCAAAAAATGTGACAAATCAAAGGAAGCATGTGTGCCTTTCCCTCCAGAAAAATGACCCCAGCAACAGTGATAATTAGCAGCCAGGCCTGGGCCTTTGCCCAGTTGTTTTAGACACTGTGGCTTCCATACTGTTCCTCTCAGCTTAAGGAAAGCCCCCGCAGGGGTTTCTGGGCCAGAAGCTTGGTTTCCCCTTCAGCTCTGTCAGAGGAGGATTAGAGTGGAAAGTGCCTACCCTTGAAAAGACTGCTTCAATTTCCAGGAAATATGGGTGACATCCTTTCAAGTAGGGGTGTTTTCCACTCCCAACCCACCTGGAGATTAAGGTTTGGTGGTGGTGGTGAGGTGGCAGCGAAGGAGGCTACAGTGGACTTGGATGGGCTGGTGGTACTTCCTGTAGCCTGACTCCATCCCCTGCCACACACACTGGTGGCAGAAAGTGGCTGAGCACTCAGCTAATTCCTACTGCCAAGGTGTACTGGGGTGGGAGAGCACTGAGCTGACTTGAGGGAGTGCAGGAACACAGGAAGCCTTACACTGAATCAAATCATTAATTCATCTGCCTAAATACTGACTGGCAGCAGCTGTCCAGGGTTTCAGATGTATGTCCTTCTCAGCCCTATCTGGAGATGCCAGGGATTGAACCTGGGACCTCCTGCATGCAAAACATGTGCTCTGCTAGGGAGTGATGGCCTTTCTCTAAGGTAGAGTGTAGCAGGCAACCTCGCTCCTGCCAGCCCAGCACAAGCCCCTCCCCCCTTGGTTCATTTGGATCTGGGGATTTGACTGCACTCTCTTCCCCTAGTCCAAACTTATCTCCCCCCACCGTTACTCACTTACTGCTGCCAGTAGGGTGGCTAGGTCTGAGTTTGACCAGATGTTTCAGGGATGTAGCCCTTCAGGATAAAGGGACAGAATCAAAGGGACAAGCTTTTGTGGTGCCTTGCTCAAGAGCTTCTGCTTCCCTTCCAGTCTCTTCTGTTGCCATCAGGCTCAGCCTGAAGCACCAGGCGCACCCAGGCTTTTCCTTCTAACCTTCCTGGTGCCATCCTTTGTTCCCACCAAATACATGTTCCACCAGGCTCTACCCTCTGACTTGCCAGGCACCAGCCCTTAGCTCCCAGGCTTTGCCCCTCGTATCTCAAGGCCTGAGCCACAAGAGACCTACCGACTCCTGTAGCTACTGGGGGCGGCTGCCTTAGGCAGATAAAAGGTAAAGGTGTCCCCACACTTATAGTGCAAGTCGTTTCTGACTCTTAGGGTGACGTCTTGCGATGTTTACTAGGAAGACCATATATATGGGGTGGGATTGCCAGTTCCTTCCCCGGTCTTTCTTTGCCCCTTAGCATATGCCAGGTATTCATTTAGGGCAAGGAGCCCTTATCAGAAAAAAGGCTCCTGTCTGTGGGGAAGAGCAAATGTTTTTGGGAAGGGGTGTGGGTCAGGGGTAGAGTATCTGCTTTGAATGCAAAAAGTCCCAAGTTCAGTCCTTGGCATCTCCAGGTAGAGTAAGACCAGGAGGGATTCCTGTATGAAACCCTAGAGAGCCGCTGCCAGTCAGTGTAAGCAATACTGAGCTGGAGGTACCAATGGTCTGACTTGGTATAAGGCAGCTGCCTATGTTCCAGTGTTGTTCCTATGACTCTCTCTCTCTCTCTCTGTGTGTGTGTGTGTGTGTGTGTGTGTGTGTGAGAGAGAGAGAGAGAGAGAGAGAGAGTCAGAGAGAGAGAGACAGAGAGAGAGAGGGAGGGAGGGAGGACATGGGTGAAGAAATCTCCATTCTTTATTCAGTTCCTCTTCCCCCTCCACAGTTTTATCTTTCCTCATGACTTCCCTCTCCTTTGTCTACACTACAGCAGAGAACCTGTGGCCTTCAGATATTGCTGAATTATAGTTCTCATCAGCCCTAACCATTGGCCTGAAGAGAGTTGGAATCCAACAACATCCAGGGGGCCACAGGTCGCCTACCCCTGGTCTATATCCTATTTCTGAAACCTGCCACATGCAATATAGACACTGTATTAGGGCACTTACCATTCTCCAATTATTAAGCATGCACAGTGCGCACACACTCAAATATAGGCCACAGTCTTCACCTTCCCTAGCCATTGCTGTGAGCTGCTGTGATGTCACAGAAGCCTGTGCCCATAAAGATATATAAGTTAAAATGTGTGAGAGATCATATGGATTGTGCCTCATAGGATGTTCTAATTCATCAATAAACCATGGCAGGCTATCCCAGTATATGGTGCTTGTTTTTGTGTTACTTGTTACTACTGGGTAGCCTTTCTGGCTCTTGTTTTTAATGAAATGCTCACAAATGGCAGATATGAGTTATGGGGGTTATATTCAACTAAGTCCTACTCAGAATAAACCACTGAAATTAATGAATCTAAGAGTAATTTTATTCATTTCAGTGGGTCTACTCTGAATACGACTAGCATCAAATACCACCCAATGTATATATATTAGGGTGAGTGTTGCATGTGTGAAAAGGGAATTGGTGTAGAAAAGGTATTACAAACAAAATAAAAAAGCCTGTGAATTTTCACATCTCCCCTGGGTTTTTTTTTTTTAAATTACAGGTACAGAGCTAAATTCAAGAGTCCTTAAGAAATTGTTTCAGGAAAATCCCAGGGAGAGGCAGTCAGATTTAAGGCTGCAATCCTAACTATGACTACTCAGAAGCCAGTCCTACTGAATTCATTTAGGCTTATTCCCAGGTAAAAGGGATTAGGACTGCATCCTAAACCCCCCTCCTGCAATGCAATGGAGGAATACAGTGCCACAGCTAACAATTCTAACCATGTCTACTCAGAAGTAAATTTCACTGAATTCCATGAGGCTTACTCCCAGGTAAAGACTGGGACTTTTTCTGTTGCTATTTCTTGTAACTGCGGGGTAGCCTTTCTGGAGGGTTCCCCCCCCATGAATGGCAGATACGAGTAATGTGTATAGGGTGAGTGTTGCATGTGTGAATAGGAAGTGGGCGCTTAGGACTGCAGCCTATGCCGTCTTCTGCAAGGCTATGGGGGGATACAGCGCCACAGATTACTAACTTCCCGTATTTTGAACTGTTGATCAGGTAGCCCTAGTAGATGGGGGAAAACACAAGCCTATGCCTGTCTGAGGAATCCGAGTTTGGTTGCCAAGCACATTCTATGCCTGCATTTTGCTGGAGTTGGCGTGCTGTCTACGCCCTTCCCTCACGCTGAAAGGTAACATTATCAAAACAGCAGCTTGAAATAGCTCTTTAGGCCACCCGGTTGCTGCCGGCCTGCATCTGCAAGTCTCTCAAGGCAAGTTGGAGCAATTCCGGATAGCAAGCCACACCCCAATGGGGTGTTCCCAAACTGGAATTTGGTCACACCGGTGGTTTACTGAGAATGCTCAACCCCTAAACTAGGCCGTCTTCCTCTCTGCCCCGCCCGTCTCTGTGGGCTGGCTCTGCCTTGGGAGGGTGACAGGGAAGGAGGGACGGAGGGCAGAAGACAGTCCTGCTGTTTCACACGGGGCTTGTTTTCTTAGCAGACATACACAGGGAGGATCTCTGCACTGTTGGTTTTAAATAACATGCTTCCAAAGGAGAGAGAAGCGATTTGGCCGGTCGGTCTGTGGACTTGGGGGAATTTAGGATTTTTTTCCCCCTCTAGATTTGGGAAGGAAAAAGTTGAGAGATCTGGGTACAAAGGCCCCATCTCAGATGTAGACAGTTTAGCCGTCTTCTCCAGTTTTGTCCACATGTCTGAATTGAACGCATGGAAGGGGAACAGAACCATGTTCGTTGGCCCTGCCCCCTCTGCACATACAATGGAACATAGGAAGCTGCCTTGTACTGCATCAGACCATTGGTACACCTTGGTCAGTATTGTCTGCTGACTGCAAAACCAATGCAATACCACTGAACTATGGTCCTTCCCCAAAGTTTACCACAGTGGAAGGTGGCAAAACAGTGGGTTCTACACATGTAGAGCTGTGTACACATACAGCCCTTTCTCACCTTCTGACAAATGTGTGGTGGTCACGGATGAGGCTGGTGCACATGATACTGCTTCCCCTCCACATATTCAGTCAGTGCACGGATGGATCATAAGAAGGGGTAGGTTTATTGTGTGACCCTAGTCAACAAACTCTTTAAATGTCACCAAAGTGCAGTAGGAGCTGTTTTTCCATGAGTTCAGCCCATGACCCTGCTATTACTTAATAATTAAGGTGTGGTACACATAGGCAAGAGTCACTTGTGTGGGCCCTAACTACAAAATTGCCCCTCCCCTCCAACCTACCCAGGTGAATTTTTTTCTGATAAAGACCCTCACAATTTGCTCCATTCACAGGAATACTGTAGCAGCCTCATGGGATGAATTCATGGAAAAGTGGATCCCATGGTTCTACTTTAACACATAATGGGTGCCCAAGTCATCAACCTCACATATTTCTATCTATGAAATGGGAACATTAGTGACCTATCTCACAGGGTGGTCGTTGTTATTAAGTAAAACCAAAATGATGAATTAATATTTTCATAGTCTTGGGCACTTCCCTTTTAAAAATTAAAAGTGGCATACCAATCCTAAAATAAATAAATAAGTGTTAAATTCTGGTGCTGTTCTCGCAATTTCTAATGGGGTGTTTGATTACCATTTCATAGCACAGAGTACACACACAATATCATGTTGTTAATTCTGATTTAAATGATCCTAAATATCCATAGTGTGGAAGAAGAAAACTGGGATTAAATTCCAGAGCAGACAAGATGCTGGGGATGAGCACATTGCTTTCCCTCAAAGAATCCTGGGAACTGTTTTTTGCCCTTCACAGAGCTACAATTCCCAGCATCCTTAACAAACTATAGTTCCCAATATTCTTTGGGGGAAAGTCACATGCTTTAAATCTATGGTGTGTGTACACAGCCTATTAGCAAATTAGCTGTATGCGGTAAGATTCAGAACCTAAATCTGCAGCATAAGACATGGCTGAAGATATTCTTATTTTAGCCAAATTAAGAGGATAATTCAAATTGCAATTAAATTAATTTACAACTAAATGCAGTTTTATATTTTACATGGATTTTCACAAGTAGTTTCATAGTAATTAACCACAACCAGCCTCTAGTAATAGAGTGGATTTAAGGGCTTCTTATGATGTGCAGATCAGTGGTGGTTGTGCCTGACCCCCTACCAGGTGAGAGTTGGGGGGGGATACATTATCTCCCTAGGTGAGAAATGAGGAGAATGTGTGTGCAGTGCCCCAAGTGAGAGACAGGAAGGATATGATTGATTTCTTTTTTACTTTTAACCTGTTGGATTTATACATTATTATTGTTTGTTGAATGTTTGAGTGTTTTGCTGAAGTGAGAATTGACTGGATGGAATTAATTGATGGGTACAAGGAGACTGTGACTGTTGACTGAGTATGGCAGTATCTTAAATTCCTGATTTGTATTATTACATGTGAGGATGCTTTTTTGTAAGAGTTGTAATTTTGTAAAGACATATATTGTAATTATGCTGTAGTCTGTTACTGTATTTTGATACATTTTTGTTTTATTCTCTTTTGCTTTCATTTTACCTATCCACTTACGCATATTGAGAGTTTTATTGCTTGTTCTTGTTATTTAAAATATGGAAAGTTGTTATTACGGTGAGCAGCTGTATTGAATACAGAATTTGTATTTTTATATATGTTGATTTCTGTTGAGATGTAAACTGCTTTGAGGTTTCTGGAAATATAAGGTGGCATACAAGTTAAAAACAACAACAAATGTATTTATGTTTAGTCTCCCTGAAAATGAACAAGATGTGGTCTGCTGATTTCCATTTCTTTTACACATATATCCTTTTTCACCTCAGTGATAATCATTTAATGTAATAATAACAGAGGAAGATAGCTGAAATCTGTAAGTTTCTGTAACACATTCCCAGTGAGACAGGGTTGCTGTAAAAGATGCTGAGTAAAATCTGTGTTTTCAGTAAACAGGCAATTAGCTCTAATTATGACTCATCAGCTCCAGACTAGTCAAGCAAAAGCTTCCTAACTACTAGTTAGATGACAAAAGTCTCTTTAAGGCTCCTTATTCCCAAGTCCGAGTTGTCAGTGGGGCTATTCTAGAGCAGAATTACCAGTTCCAGATTCAAGAGGTCATACTTGTGGCTCTAACAGATAGCAGCAGCCCCAGTATTCAAATGATCCATTCATTTGCCAGCCTTCTGCTGTCTACTATGCTGCCTCAATACCACTTGCTGGAAAATCACAAGTGGGGAGAGTGCAGTTGCATCCATCTTCTGCTTTGCGGGCTTCCCATAAGTATCTGATTAGCCATTGTGAGAACAGGATGCTGGACTAGGTGGGCCTTTTGTTTGATCCAGTGGGGCTTTTCTTAAGTAACAAGCAGAAATCTAGTTGCCACCAATGTGATAGAAGGCCTGGATATCCCTGTTATCTTTTCGGTGCCTATTGAAGACTTTCCTCTTTCAACAAACCTTTTAAGTTGAGACCTATCCCAGTCTGCATCTGTGTTGGAATCGCTTTTTAATATGTTTTTTTTAAACCCTTCCCAAACAATGTTTTTTAACCCTTTTTATTGAAATGTTTTTCAAGCTTTTTAAAAATGTTTTTAAAGTTGTTTTGTTTTAATGTATTTTAAGGTCTGTTTTTATGATGTTTTAAAGTGTTTTTAGTGTTTTTGTTTGCCGCCCTGGGCTCCTGCTGGGAGGAAAGGCGGGATATAAGTAAAATAAATAAATAAATAAATAAATAAATAAAGATTACTTGAGGTTGTCTCGAGTCCAGGCCAAACCAAGCTAGGGCTATAGGCAACCACACCAGGTACTAGACCTGGTGTGTAATTCACCATTCTAGTATCCTGGAGTGCAGTAGGCAGGTTTTGTTCTTGTTGAGCAAGCAAGAACAGAAGATCCTGCCCTTGCTTCCATTTTGAAATCTTTCAGATGCAAGTTCAGCAACAAGATCCATTACTAAACCATGCAGTAAGAAGGTAATGGAAAGTTAGCTAGACAGTCCCTTGAGTGCTCACCACACTTGTTTCCTCTACCCAGCAAACAAATAAAACTGATACTGGATGTCACTGCTGGCCTGTAATTTCAGTAGGCCTGATTGTTTTCAAAATCTAATATATACACCTCTCCAGTGGCCTCAATGTCTGCTGCACAGCCCTTTTCATGGTTTCTCAGGATTAGTTACCACCATGGTTCCTGTACAGCCCTGCCCTGGTTTGCTTCTGAATCTTCAAAGCATCATGAACCAGGCTATATATGAAAGTACGCACCAAACGTAGTTGCCATTGTTTTGCTGTTGCTGCCATTTCTTTGTTTTTACTGGTTCTGCATCCTCCGCATTTTTGTCTAGTGGCCTTTTTTTCTTTTCAAACTTGAACTGTTGACTATAACTCTTGTTATTTTGGCTGCCCTATGATCTTCAGGAGTGAAATGAAAACAGTTCCCTTGTATGGGAATGGGGGCGCAGGTCATACTTGGTAAAGGCATAATTTTCCAGCTGCTGATTTAACATAGACAGCAGCTGCTCTCATGCTGTACTTGGAGCTTTCTCCAAGAGAGTTTCCAGTGCAACACTGAGAGAATAAGAGCAGAATTTTGCCCTTTGCCCTTCATGAAGCCTACAAACTCTGCAGGGGTAGAAAAAAGCATTGTCTGCAGAACGGAGTAGAAAAAGAGGAAGACCAAACAAGAGATGAATTGATTCCATCAAGGAAGCCACAGACCTGAACTTACAAGATCTGAACAGGGTGGTTCATGACAGATGCTATTGGAGGTGGCTGATTCATAGGGTCGCCATAAGTTGTAATCGGTTTGAACACTCACATAACAACAACTACATTATTAACAGAAGTTTATGAAGCAGAGAGCAAATGGCTTTGCTTATATTTTCCTTTGCTGCAGTCCATCACAGCACCATTTTAATTTTAGTTTTACATTTGTTTAGTAATGGCTGCAGCACATGGTTTTCATGTGCTGTAAGCCATGAGAGCACCATCTTTTTACATTCATATGCATAGGTGCAAATGAAGGCCTGACTGGATACTTCTCAGCCCAACACATACACTTACTCAGGGAAAACAATACAATTTGACTTTGTGCTCAGGTCCTGCTTGTGGGCTTCCCACAGACATCTGATTGGCTACTGTCAGAACAGGATGCTAGACTATATGGGCCTCTGGTTTGGTCCAGCAGTGTTCTTCTTGTTTGTAAGTGAAATGACATATACTGAATTCAGAAATGAGTTTCTGACCAAGGTCAATAACTAAAGTTTTGTGGGGAGATATTTTTCCCAGTATATGCAGAATGTATTGTGTGGAATCGTTGGGAGTCTGGCTATCTAAACATTTGCTTAGGTGGAACTTACAGTGCCTTGCAAAAGTAGTCTGACCCCTGACCAATGCTCTCATATTACTGAAATACAAATGGTACATTGCAATTTTGTTCTGTGTGATATTTTATTTTGAAACATGAACTCAAAATCAATTATTGTAAGGTGACATTGGTTTTATGTTAGGAAATATTTGTAAGAAAATAAACAACTGAAACATGTTGCTTGCATAAGTATTCAACCCCTGTGCTGTGGAAGCTCCAAGTTTACACAGATGATAAGAAATTGCTCTATCAAGGACACAGTTACCGTACCATTGGCCTCCACCTGTGAACCATTAAAGTTGCGGTCAACATTGTCAGGATAAAAACCTCACTGTTTAAGGATCATTGGTCAGGCTGTGGATCTGAATGAAAATGAAGACCAAAGAGCATTCTCCAGAAGGAGAGATAATGTAATACAAATGCATAGATTAGGAAAAGGGTACAAAATAATATCCAAGTGTTTGGATATCCCAGTGAGCACAGTTGGATCAATAATCAGGAAGTGGAAGCTGCATCACACCACCCAGGCACTGCCAAGAAAAGGCCGTCCCTCAAAACTCAGGGCTCAAACAAGGAGACTTGTGAGAGAAGCCACAGAGAGGCAAACAATTACTTTGAAGGAGCTACAGAGTTGAGTGGCTGGGAGTAGAGTAATGGTGCACCAATCAACCATATCAAGAGCTCTGCATAACACTGGCCTGTATGGGAGGGTGGCAAGAAAAAAGCCATTACTCAAAAAGTACCATTTGAAAGCACGTCTGGAGTTTCCCAGAAAGCATGGAGTGCCCCAGCTGCGATGTGGGAAAAGGTTTTGTGGTCAGATGAGAACAAGATATAACTTTTTGGCCAAAACTCAAAGCACTATGTGTGGCGCAAACCTAACACTGCCCATGCCTCAAGACACACCATCCCTACAGTGAGATATGGTGGGGGACTGGGCATCTTGTTAAAATTGAGGGAAGAATGGATGGAGCAAAATACAGGGAAATACTGCAAGAGAACCTGCTTTAGTCTACTAAAAAACTGAAGCTTGGGAGGAAATTCACTTTTCAGCAGGACAATGATCCCAAGCACAAGGCCAAAGCAACACTGGAGTGGCTCAAGAACAAAAGGTGAATGTCCTACACTGGCCTAGTCAAAGTCCTGATCTCAATCCTGATCTCTTTGATAATTGCGGTCCACAAGCGATGTCCAACCAACCTGAATGACTTGGAGTGCGTCTGCCAAGAATGGGTCAAAATCCATCTGACACTGTGCAAAGCTGGTACATACTTACCACAAAAAACTTAAAGCTATTATTGTAGCGAAAGATGGCTCTACCAAATATTAATGTGTGGAGGCTGAATACTTATGCAAGCAACATGTTTGTTTTTTGTTTCTTACAAACATTTCCCAACATAAAACCAATGTCACCTTCCAATAATTGATTTTGAGTTTCAATGTTTCAAAATAAAACATCATACAGAATGAAATTACAATGTACCATTTGTAATTCAGTAATAAGAGAGCATTGGTCAGAGGTCTGATTACTTTTGCAAGGCACTGTACATTGCTAACCTCTTCACCTAGCTCACATTAGTCAAATTTAGTCTCAAAAAAATTATTAAACAAGAAGTATTGGCTCTGATTTAAAGTGACTTTTAACAATACTTTTTGGTATTTTTTAAACTTTGTTATCTTAATTGAATATTTTAATATATTTGTATAAAGAGACATATTTTAAAATGTAACTTCAAAAGCTGATCCTGGGAAGGTGGCAGAAAATCCTTTAAAAACCTCTGTAGTGCTGTGCAGGAAACCTTTATTATAGATCTGGGCATTGTAGAATTGCCACTAGGAGACAGTGACTGTCACCTAGACCACATTGTAAATGTGATACAGTAAGATCAGTAGGGAGAGCAACCCAGTGTGATTGGGGCAGCTGCAGTCCCCCCCCCCTGCTTAAGAGAAGCCATAAAAGTATTAAGCTGGTGGGCTTTGTAAGGATTTAGACCAGTAACAAGCCTTAGGGTCAAATCCAGATCCCTGAGGAATATCAGTTCCTCCTCCCATTTCAGACCCAAGTAACTGCATGGAAGGGATTACAATAAAATGAAGCTTGCTAGCAGTCCACTTTTGGGGCTGTGCAGAAGCCCTGGCCTACCTCATTCCATCATTTCCTCAAATTGGTCCTTATAAAAACTAGGTACTTGTCCTGGAAGTGAGCCTCATTGTAGCCTATTGATTAAATATCCCACCTTTCTTCTTAAAAAATAACACTGTCCTAAACTTCCAGTTGAGGTAGCTTTTCCACCTCCTTCCAAGTAGAAATTAAGTCTTATAGGAATTTATCCAGTTAGTTTGATTGTATGTAAGTCACTTTGGGTTCACTTTTGTGAAGAAAAGTGACTAACAAATTAAATAAATAAATAAATTCCCCCACCCAAGATTCTCACAGCAATCCTGAAGTAAGGTAGGCTGAGAAATAGCTACTAACTGAAGATCATCCAATTATCTTCATAGATGTGTGGAGATTTGAACCTAGATCTCCACTGTTCTAACCTGACATCTCCTACTGGCTAAGGCTGCAATCAAATACACATCTTAGAAATTCCATTGGGTTCAATGGGACTTACTCCCAGGTAAAGATTGCCTAAGCACACTTAGGAAGTAAGATCCATTGGGAATTTGAGTAAATTGAAATGCATGGCTGCAATTCAGTGGCTCCTGAATACAGTGGAATTTCAGAACAGACATGATTGCACTGCGTAAGTGTTAAAGCAGGAGAAAAGGAGACTGTGAGGGAAATATACACCTTTAAGTATGATTTCGATAACAAGAGTAATAAAGGAACAAATTTGCATTAAATGCTCTTGCGCATCCCCCTACCAAATCCTGCCACATAAATATGAATGCTTGGACCACGTGCAGTGATCTGCTCCTCTTCCGAAGGATACCATTTTAATGTTTTTA
This sequence comes from Rhineura floridana, assembly GCF_030035675.1. Taxonomy (NCBI): domain Eukaryota; kingdom Metazoa; phylum Chordata; class Lepidosauria; order Squamata; family Rhineuridae; genus Rhineura; species Rhineura floridana. The sequence continues at coordinate 24,005,165 of NC_084482.1, forward strand.
ATGTGTTTTAAAAGTATGCTACAGTATATAGAACACATGGGAAATGAACAAGGAAATCATTTGACAATTCCTCCGCCTCTTGGTTTACATCTTTCTTTTGCTGGCAATTAGTAAGGAGAATGAGCTTCTATTAGAGCCACTAGAATTATGACTGGACGCGAGACCCTTTCATCAATTCCCAGGAAGAAAAAACACGAGCGTCACATCACGTTACATAACTCCTTCATCAAATGGAGGAAAAAGGCGGGACATTGTCCTCTACGCCTAAGCTAAAATGGCGCCAATATCCGTCACCTTTTCAGGGACCGCCTTTCTTATTGGCCAATTTAAGGACATCGACCTTCCTCATTGGGGCAGACAATTTTCATTCTCTTTTCTTGGCGCTGTTTGGCTAAGTATTCGATCACTCAGAAGCTTATTTCCATCGCTGGGCTCTTCGTGGAAGCTGACTGGTTATATTTCGTGTCATTTCCCGCATTATCCCCGCCTTTTCCTCACTAATGAAACGCTCTTGTGGCCCCGCCTCAGCTCTGATTGGATTGCAAGAAGCTCAATCACTTGCGGAAACTCAATCAAGCTGTACGAATTTATCATTCGTGTTCAACCTCAGAAACCCCCGCGCAGTCGTCGATTGGCCATCTGTAACGTCTGTTATTAGTTTTGCCTCATTCCTTTACTCACCCATCCTGCTCGACACGCTAGTTAGAAAAGCTTTCGGTCAAGCCCCGCCTTCTATACCCTCCCGCCATTGGGTGGAGCTTCGTTTAGACGCGTTTCTCGAAAGGGCCACCACGGAGTTTTTCGCAAACTATTCTCACGCCACACTCCCCCATCAAACCCCGCCTGTTTGCTGTAATGGTCGAAAACTACGTCATTCATAGTTAGCCCCGCCTTCCGCAGTTCCTTTCTGACTCCGTGATTGGGCGGAGGGACGAGAGGCGTATTCTTGGGCTTAGGGCCGTGTCGGCGCAGCTCCCGCCTCTCGCCAACCCTTTGGCGGTCTCCGGTGGGGCTAGGTTGCCTCGTCACCGACTTCGCTGCCCCCGCCCCGCCCACCCCTCTGGCGGCACTTGAGTTCGCCTTCCCCCTTCAGCCAACATGAGCGGTAAGGACGGGACCATCCCGGCTGGGCGGGGGGCGCCACCGCCTGCCTTCCTTCTTCCGCGCCCCGCCCAGCCCAGCCCCCCGGGCGGAGGGACCCGGGCGGGGGAGGGGTAACGAGCTCGGCGGAGGGAAGCCGGGAGCCGCCGAGGGCAGGGGAAGCCCTTGGGGGAGGGGCCCCCAGGAGGGGAGCGGGGCTTGTGATTGGGGGTGGAGGAAGCCGAGGGGAGGGTAAGTTGCCTCGGGGTGGGTGCGAAGGACAGTAGGAGGAGGATCGTGCGGCGGCCGCCGATGGAGGGGGGTGTCCAGGGCGGGACCAGGTGGGGCAGGAATACGACTGGGGGTGGGAATTTCCCAGCGGGAAACAAGAAGCTGTAGTAGCAACACCGGCGGAGCTTCTCTCTCTCTCTCTCTCTCTCTCGTGGTGTGGCCCAAATTTGAGAGGGTGATGCAGACGGTTGTTTCGTGGGTGGGCGTGTAAAGAAAAGTTAGCCCGCTCGTTAATTTGAGCCAGAACTCAGTCGCGCCAGTTATTAGAATACCCGAGGTTAGTAAATGGTTGGGGAAGTACTTCTGAACATGTACAGAGTTCTCTCATGCCTGAGGAATCCTATCTAGACCGCCCATATGCATGAGATTGAGGTGGGGTGAGGGTGGGGAACGGCAAGAAGAAAGGAAGATGCGCTCAACCCCTCAGTTCTGAGAAATGATATGTTGATAGAAGCTCAGGGGGGCTTAGGCCCGTGCCGCACATTCATCTCCTAAAATAGGCGAGGGCACCCGTCAATAACCTGCTGCTTGCTCCTTTTAAGAACACAAGGACAAGTACACACTCGGATTTCCTAGGCTTTCTTTCTGTTACGCTGTCTCTTATGTATTCTGTCTGTTCTTAGCGGTAAAATGAGCCTATGCTTTCCATTGTAATAAGTACATGGAAGCAACCAACTTCCTTGAAACGCTTCATTGGATAAAACTTAAAACTCAGCAGTTGCTTTGCTTGGCAAACTTCTCTAGGCCTACACTCTGGGAGTATTCAAGTTTTAGAGTGGCGCAGAACTCCTTGTTGGGCCAGCTGCCAGTCAGAAGTTTGCATACTCGCCTACGCCACTTGGGACTGACTCATGCAGCTGCTTCCCCTTCCCTCGACAAATGATTTTTGCAATGGCTTTAGACCTGAAAGCGCTTTACATGGGTGGTTTCTGGGTGTCTGCATACATCACTACCAAATAAAGAGGCATGCTTCTGTAGGGAGATACCATTTTTCTTTTTGCAGCATGGCACTGAAAATTAACGTTTTAGTCACGTCTTGCGGGGAAGGGTGTTAAAAATAAACTCTGCCTTAGGGCATTTCTGCTGCAGAAAAGCCAAAATGCATGTGGAAAGGACATTCTGAGAAAGGTGGCTTTGTGAATAGATCCATTACTGGATGGTGTTTCTGAGTAAACTTTAAAAATCAAAATAGACAAACCAGTTTGTTCACTGTATGGTGGTATGGGAGCACAACATCTGTTGGATCTGTTCAAAAGATTGCTTTCCACATGGATCTCATTATTTTGCCAAATTTCCTCTCTATTTAATGTGCATCTCCGGAGCTTGAAACATTGTCTGCTTCTGCACTAGTAGAAGTAAGTGGCTGTTGTGGTGCAGGAGAGAGAGGCTTTGGATATGACAGACATCCTCCTGGCTGGTCTTGGTCACCATCTCTCCGCCTTTCCTGCTGTGTATAATTGTTGTGAGTCTGTGTACTGTAGTAATTATTATTATTAATATCTTGGCTCAGTGAAAGGCAGTTTTACTGTCACGGATATGGTTTCCAATGCTACAGCAACTCTTCCTCCTACCACCGCTATCCTGCTCCCTCTGTTTGACTTAATTTTCCATTGATGATACATGGTGCATATATCACCCCCTTCTGGTATGCCGGCTGATGCCCTTTAAAGGCTAACCAAAACTATTTGTTGTGACTGTGTCCTGTCCTTCCTGGAAGGAACTCGGGGATGGCGTAGGGGGTGGGGGTGTACATGATCTCATCTGTTCTTATCCTCTCAACAAATCTGTGAAGTATGTCAGGCTGAGACTTGCTCAGGGCCACACTTGAATGTCATGGCTAAGCATGAATTAGAACACAGCTCTCCCTGGTCCGAGTCCAGCACTATTTATTACACTGTCTCTCTCTGCTTTCGCTAACCTTCCTCCCCTACTCTTTTTCTTCTTCCCTCCCTGTCGGCCCTCTCCCCTATGGATCTTTACTTGGAGATAGCTCTTCGTGGTGTTAGATGTTTTTAAGCACATTTTCCAAAGGCAAGGTACAGTAGGGCCCTACTCATACGGCAGGTTCTGTTCCAGGGCCCTGCTGAAAAGCAAAAACCTCCGGAAAGTGGGGCTCCCCGCACTCCAGCTGATCCCTGTCAGCTAGTGCGAGCTCCGTATGCTACAGCTGATCAGCTGGTGTGCTCCAGCTGATCCCTGTCAGCTGGAGTGTGGTGGCTCGAGCTCCTGTACTACAGCTGCTCATCCCGCTGCCGTATTAGCGGAACGCCGACAAGCGGGGCCCTACTGTAGTTACATTTTCCAGCATCCAGTACAACACTGGGTGTCTAGCTGGGTAACCGTAATACCCTGAGTTCTCTGCAGTAAAGTGAATTACTTAATGGTAACTACCTAGAATGCCCAAGGTTCCTGTGGATTTAATCTGTTTTTTAAAACTCTGTGTACTTTCTCCTTTTGGAGGAACTACTTGTTTTGTAGTACTTCTTTAACCATTCAATTTTTTCTCTTCCTTTTTTTTTCTCCCTAACACCCCCGATTCTTATATAGACCATGATATTTCAGAAGAAATGGTTATTGTCAAGACTGAGAAGTTAGAAGAAAGCTGCAGTAATGATGGAGGAAACTGTGAGGGCCAGGTGAGTGTGGGTTCTAAAATAGGGAATGAGTGGGAACAGGCAACCATCTCTTGTGTTGCATTTGGGGAGCTGTCTCTGTGTCCGGATGCATTTTGTAATGGCACATTCAATTCTTGCAGCTTTTTTATGGGGAGTCTGGGGGCAAAATGGTGATAGCAATGTTTATAGCTGTTGTGTATTTTGTTGTTGTGTAACACGCTTAGAAGATGGTGGGTTAATTAAGGGCTATTCCTCCAAATCTTAGCAGTGTCCCAGTGAACCGTATAATTTGAACTTCCTCATTTAAGAACTGTTGTACTGTAATACATAGTCTCCAATCTTTTGGAACAAATTTTAAAGCAGTTTGCTAGAAAGTCACATTGTGGTGAAGGTAGTCTTTGTTAGAAATCTTTGAGGAGATTACAGTTTTCCTCCTGTCGGTGGATCTGTACTATGCTTGTGAGTCCGCTGTTTGCAATCTCTTGCAGTGGGCAGGTCAACCGTTTCCCATAGGCTCTCTTGCATGTATGCTTCTCCTTAGTTTTTCCTTGTTTTGTACAACTCCCTTGTATAGTCGGACAAGTACCTGACTCCTCCTTTCTCTGTCTTGTGTTTCCTGATAGGAGTCCCAGCCTTCCCCACTGGCTCTGCTGGCAGCAACATGCAGCAGTATTGAATCTCCCAATGAGAACGCTGATGGCTTGCATGGACAACAGGGGGGCCCAAGTGAACTGGACCTCACAGCTGCTGCAACTCAAATCTCCCAGAATGCAAATGGCTGGCAAATAATTTCCACTCCCTCTGGGACTTCTGAGTCCCCCAAACACCAAGGGAGCAATAGCCATGAGGAGAATGATTTGTCATCCAAACACCGACCTGCTACCACTGGGCAGTATGTGGTTACTACCACCCCCAACATGCAGAGCCAGCAAGTCCTGGCGGGCTTGCCAGGGATGATACCCAGTATTCAGTATCGGGTGATCCCCCAGTTTCAAACTGTGGATGGGCAACAGTTGCAGTTTGCCACCACCCCTACCCAAGTCAGCGTCCAGCAGGATGCCTCTGGCCAACTGCAGATCATCCCTGGGACAAACCAGCAGCTCATTGCAAACCAGTCAGGGACAGGTAATATTCTGGCTGCCATGCCAAATCTTCTTCAGCAGGCTGTCCCCATTCAGGGCGTGAATGCCCTCTCAGGGCAGACTCAGTATGTCACTAATGTCCCACTGGCTTTGAATGGCAATATCACTTTGTTGCCTGTCAATAGCATTGCAGCCAGTTTGGCACCCACTTCTCAGTCGGTTACTCTAAGCACCTCTGGCGCTCAAGAGAGCAACGCTCAACCAGCAACATCCGGCGCCTCAGTCAGCTCGTCCAGCGTGGCTGCATCCCAGGCCAATTCTGCCTCTTACTTTACCAATGCCAATAGCTACAATGCCACTACCACGACAAGTAATTTGAGCATCATGAATTTTTCCACCAGTGGCACTCTGGGAACAAACGTTCAGATGCAGGTGCCTCAGAGGACAGGAAGTGCTCAAAATACGGACACTCTGCAGGTAGCTGGAGTTGCAGTCCAGCAAGGGCAGCAGAAGGATGCTGATCAAAACCAGCAGCAGCAGCAGATCCTGGTGCAGCCTCAGCTTGTTCAAGGAGGGCAAGTTGGCCAGACTTTTACTACCCAAGATGCCTTGCAGAACCTGCAGATCCAAGCTCTCCCCAATGCTGGTCCAATCTTTATTCGAACACCCACCGTGGGGCCAAATGGGCAGGTCAGCTGGCAGACGATTCAGCTGCAGAATCTTCAGGTTCAGAACCCACAAGCTCAGACAATCGCCTTGGCTCCAGTGCAGGGAGTATCCCTGGGACAGACAGGGAGCACCAACACAACCCTGACACCAATAGCTTCTGCTTCTCTGCCCAGCGGCACTGTCACTGTAAACGCTGCTCAGCTTTCCTCTGTACCAGGCCTTCAAACCATTAACCTTGGGGCCCTGGGATCTGGAATCCAGGTTCATCAGCTGCAAGGGCTTCCACTGGCTATAGCAAATGCCACTGGTAAGTGGGAGATTTTAGCAATGCATAGTACTGGCTTGAGGTCAGCTTCCATTTAAAAAATACAAGTTACTGTTCCTTATTAGTAGAGGGGATACAATGGAAAGGGTAAACTCAACAGAATTGCTTTCAATATGTTTTCTTTAATAATATGTTTTTAACCCTTTTTTAAAAATATGTTTTTAAAGCTTTTTTTGTTTTTAATGTTGTTTTGTTTTAATGTATTTTAGGGTCTTTTTATGATGTTTTAAAGTGTTTTTAGCATTTCTGTTTGCTGCCCTGGGCTCCTGCTGGGCGGAAAGGCGGGATACAAATCAAATAATAAAATAAATAAATAAACATGCTAAAGATTAGAAAAGGGGAAGCAAGCTGCAAATTTTCAATTCTTAAAATTACCAAATCAGCATATCAGAATTCTCAAGGCCTCAATTTTATTTTTAGGGTATGTCAAATTGAGGGTTGTGTCAAATTTGAGGACAACAGGTTCCATATCCTGTAGCATGGTGCCTGTCATGTTCATTAATACTATGGCAGTAGTGCTAATTATAATGTCATAAGTTTTGATAGGTTCTTCTGCATGGAAGCTCCCTATTTATTACCTCTGTTGTTTTCTTTCACTAATGATTAATATTCTAGGTAGATTTAGGTGGCTATCAGTGCTTTGGTTGTTGACTGACTATGAATGCACTTTATACTGCTTGCAATTGTGTAGAGAGCTGACTGTTTCTGAAGTGACCTGCTATGTGGCAAAGCAGACCTGAATCACTGCCTACAACCATTTTGAAATATTGGAGTTGAGGAATTGTGTCAAAATGCTTCTCGATGTGGTCCCCCCCCCCCAGCCCATGGAAGCTGCTTTTTTGTATGTATGATCCTGTGCAGCTGCAAAACAGTTGTGCATACTACAACTGGACCCCTCACCTGGGATGGGGAACCTCCGAGACAGAGGAAGACTTGCAAAAGTGGGGGAGATTTGGAAGAGGCTTTTCCAAGTTTGTCCCTCTCCAGTCGCGGAAAGAGACTTGGAAAACGCTTTTGCTCCTCCTCCCCCCCTTAAGTGGATACTTAGCAATGTAATTAGTAAGGGACTTTGACTGGTGGGCACCCGCACCTGCCTGCCAATAATGTGAAGTCATAATGATGTCATGTGGTCGACAGGTGGGTGGCCCTGTCAACCTGTCAAGTTTGACCTGCAAGGCAGATCCTGATAAGGATCTAACCCATGGAGCCAAATGTTTCCCCACCCCTGACCTAGATTTTTTTGCATCTAGTCATTGCCCTCCTTTGTGGAGTGTTGACTGGATGGGAAAGACTCACAGTTTGGCCCCACCCATAAGATTGCAGTATGTGCGCTCTCTCTCTCTCTCTCTCTCTCTCTCTCTCCGTAGCAGCATAGAGTAGTGCTACAGGAAACAGTTTTTACCCAATGAAGGAGTCTGTGTGATTTGATGTAAAGAATATCCCCAAGCAGGTCCCCCAAAATGTATGGAGATGGTTGAAAGGCTGTGCTGTGGAGGGTCTGAGGGCAAGGGAAAAAATCGATGCCATAAGCGAATGGCTGTCCAGGTGGTTGCAGTAGCCACACAAATATTTTATTTTTAGGTTGCCTGTGTACAAACAGTCATTTGAACCTGAAATTTCGCTCTGGTTTTCATGGTCATTTTATGTAACATAACAGTATATTACTTAGTATTAAATTTATATCCCACCCTTTATTCCAAAGGAACCCGGGGTAGCAAACATAACAAAAGAATTTTACAGCAACACAATATATATGAATACAGCCACTGGTCCTGGGATCAAGTTGCTGTGCTGCCTCCTTCTGAGATCACCTTTCCAAAGTTCACCGAGGATGCTTTATGCACTGTTAACTCCTTGGTTGCTCAATGATATCAGTGGAGGGCAAAGAATGTGCAAGTAAAACCCTTTGTGGCTTGGAAATTCAGGATTGCACATATGGAAGAAGAAAACAATAAGAAAAATGCCAGAAAGAGGAGGAGCCAAGGAAGAGAATAAGCTTGTTGAGTCACAAATGCCATCAACTTAAGGGTAACTCCCAAATATTTGGGTCCAGGGTTGTAGCCTTGCTGTGCTACATAGACTCTTGTTACATGTTGGTGAATGAGAATGGAAAAGAAATTCAAAAGGTCTGAAAGCAGAAGATAATAGATATTTATTACATTAACTTTTAAGAAGAGATCACTGGGACATGGAAGCAGCATAGGCCTTGTACTATGCATCTTTTTAAAGGAAAAAATTGTGTGGTGTTGACACAGGCCCAAGCCACATGTTACTTTGGAGCTCAGCATTTAGAATTCCTAACATAATTTCCTTTTTCTACAATTAGAAGCAAGGGCTACTGAGAAAGGGAGATATGATCTCCCCCACCCATCCTGTGCTGCCCATCTATTAGTCACACACCCCAGCTATTTGTGACTAGAACGGGGAAACGTGTGGACTTAGTATTTTTATTCCTGCAAGTTTTCCTCTCTGTGATGAATAGCAGCTCCGGGGAGGGCAATTTGGATCAGGTCTGCAGTTAGGACCCTCCTATGCAATAGTCCTGATCCTAACAGAGAGGAGTGTTGCTTTTACAGAAAAAAATATTGTATTCTTGGCATCCAGACCTTGATAGGCAGATAATCCAGGGATGGCACATTGTCACAGTGCATTGTCACATGTTGCTGTAGTGTAGAGGTGCATTCATGGGAGCAAAATAATGGGTGGACCAATAGCTCATGAGTGTTGGCCATGGCTACTCCCAGCATCTGTAATGCTCTAAAACAGGGATGGGGGGCCTTTGGACCCTCAGATGCTGGTGGACTACAACTTCCATCATTCCTGACCATTAGCCACTCTTGACTGGCTGATGGGAGTGGAATCCAACAGCATCTGGAGGGTCAACGGTTTCCCATTCGTGCTCTAAAACATGCATAGAGGTCAAGGACATTTGCTAATGCAACAGCCTGCCACATCTTAGCATTGTTTGCATGAATGCAGATGTGGGTACAACATTCAGGTGTGTGGCCTAACCTCAGCCTGCCTATTTTATGTGATAGGTGTCAGATTCTGGGTATTAACTGTGGGTTGTAGTGTCATATCTGCAAGCACAATCAGTGTTTTGCATTTGGAGAACTAGCTTCTTAAAAATGGGAATAAAATGGTTTAGCTTTTGTGGTTGTAGGGGAAAGAAACAAAAGGGGCTAATCTTAAGATTGCCAGTAGTAAGCATTGATCCTACAACCTGCGGTTTCCTTGTCTTCCTCTCATGAGTCTCTTAAGGATAGTTAAATGGGCTAAGCCAGCGTTTCCCAACTAGTGGGCCACCAGATGTTGTTGGACCACAACTCCCATCAGCCTCAGCCAGCATTGACAATGGTCAGGAAAGATGGGAATTGTGGTCCAACAACATCTGGTGGCCCACTAGTTGGGAAACGCTGGATTAAGCTGACGTTTGAACTCGGAACTGCTGGCTTGTAGCTGGCCCCTGTGCTATACCAGTAGATAGTGGCATAAACAATTCAGATGCCTAATCATTGCAAGGAGGTTTTACGCAGCTGTGCAGTGTGTGTGTGTAGTTTGAATGTATATTTTAAACTACATGGGAGGGATATAGAATGGCTAACATCTCAGTGCTGAATTGTTGTCCAGCATTCAGAATGGCACAAAGGCATCTGTTTTTTACAAAGGGCCCTTGCTGAATGGAAAGTACAGTTCTTCAAAGTACAGGCTGTAGATTGGTACAAATGTGCTCTAAAACTAACTATTGGCACTCAAAATGTGTGGCTTTGTTTTGAATGAGATCTAATACTGCTTGGAAAAAGTAACTCTGCTTGGAAAGCATGTCTTGTTTGTTCTTCCTCCTGTTTTGCTTTGGTTTCTGGGGATAGTGCATTTTTCAACATTCTGTAGTCCAATTGAAATCAGTTTTCTCCAGTGCATTGGAGAACTCTGAAATGATTTTTAAGTGTTGCTTTGTTTAATTTCTCTTCCTTCATAAAGTGTAATTAAGCTGTTTTGGGGGAAATTTTGTAATGTGTTGAATTTCAGGTGAGGTTTTTGTTCTTGGCACCTTTCCACAAAGCTGCTTGTGTGCAAATGTGTGCCTCATTAGTAGTCATGGTTTAGTGTACATCCTGCTTCTCTCGTGTTGTGGTGTATCAGATTTTATTTGGAGAGGGCTAGTTCATATTGAGATTATTATAAGAATATTGTGTACTTCACACTAAAAAAAAGTTGAGGCATTCTGAACTGAACATCAAGAAAAGTGAAATTCTGTAGCCCATAGAAATTGCATTTTTGCTTAACAGTTTCTTATTTGCAAATCATGGGCAAGGCTCTTTACAGGGTGGTAAAGCTGTGCCTTCTGACCACAGGAAACCTTGCTAAGCAACTCTTCTGGCTGCTGAGATTTTAGCAAGCGTTGCCCACACACTCCAAACATATCTTCACAGCTGTAAGGGGGTAGACTAAGACACCGTCTTTTTAAAAAGTGAAAGCTCAGATTTCTACAAAGCTGAGTTACATGCCTATACATCCTGTAGCATTCCTGCATACACACAGCCCTGCTTACAGATTCTTCTAAATACATGTTGTGTTGCCCATCTTGAGCCTGTTCAGTGTGATGGTAAAGCATAGGGGTAGATGAGGTCAGGGCATGGTTGTCATGCCTCCAGTACATACCCTATGTTGGTTCCTCTGAATGCTTGTTTTGACCTAAATTTTCGTCTTAGAGGTGCTTTTAATGATTCCTTTCCCCTTCTCTGGCTTCCATTGGAGATGCCAATGCCCTATATGTTTCTGAGCGCTAACACTTTGTGGTGGTTGATGGGAAAGGAAAGGGTGGAAGAATTTATCCAAAGAAATGCAGAACCACGTGTATTGGCTGTCTAGGTGTCTGTTCAGGCTCTTAAGTGGCATCCTAAGTATTACACTTCTAGGAGATATATATCAGAGCAAGCTTGCATTAACTAGAACAGAAACTAGATAGCAAGGGACTATATGTAAGAGTAGCAAAGAAAAATGGCCAGGAAGCACCTTAGTTATGGAGTGTGCCATATTGGCTATGGTCAGTTGTCACTTTTGACTATTTCATGCTGTAATTTATTATGAGACTCAGGCCCAACCGGCTGTTTTAGTGTAGTCCAGGCCACTTCTGAGAGTAAAACACCACTCTTGAGTGTGGCTTGCTACAAAAGCCAGCGGGGCTATGTTCAGCACGGTGATTAGCCAACACTAAGCTAGTTTGTGAAATTAAACCATCTGCATGGCAAGTTTGAGGAGAGAGAGAGAGAAAAAAATGAGCCAACTGGTAAAAGTGAGCTTTAATTCATTCTGCTCAATTTAAGAACAAATCTTTTCTAAAGGGTAATTCCTGGTGGTCAAATGTAAGATTTAGAACAATATTACTGTGTTTTATTTAGAATATTTTAAAAAATGGCAAAGGGAGCATGTCCATGAAATACAGCTCATCAAGGTTATGAAAAATATGTAAATTATGCAGATTGCATGTATCTAAGCATGCAAATGAGTTGTGTCAGGATTCTTTCAAGGATGGTTCTTCATATAAAACAGGCTGTCTTGCCTGTTTCCAAGATGGTTAAATTTATAAAATCAAGTTGTTTGCTCAGGGAGCTAACACTGCCGCTTTCAAGCTGCTTGTCTCTGTGGTGAGATGCAGGGCTCCTGCCTCTCTTAGTGGACAAGATGTTAAATAAGCAAAATGTTCTTTAAATAAGGAAAGTGTGTTTGGACATGGAGCTAGTCTGGGCCCCTAGACAACTAGGTTCTTTCAGTGGCTTTGGAGACACTCAACGTGATGTTATTTATTTATTTATTTATAATATTTTTATCCTTCCCTTCTACCCAATAATAGGGCACTCAGGGCGGCTTACAAAAATAAAATCAAACATGTACACAATAAATTTGTAAACAATAAAATCATAAAAACATTAAAATAAATTAAAATACTATTAAAATACATAAAATACAACACACACACATATACACACATATATATAGGAAGTGGTAAGGGGACTACACATAGAGGGCATAAAATCAGTGTCCGGCTCTACCTTCAGCCCCTCCCAAAGGCTCTCCGGAACAAGATTGTTTTCAGAAGTCTCCAGAAAACCATCAGGGAGGGAGCAGAGCGGATTTCTTGGGGTAGGGTGTTCCAAAGCTTGGGGGCCACAGCTGAAAAAGCTCTCTCCCGCATGCCTGTCAGTCTAATGTCTTTCACTCCAGGCACACAGAGGAGACCAGAGGCAGATGATCTTAGATCCCGGGCAGATACAAATGGGTGTAAGTGGTCCCTCAGGTACATTGGTCCAAGGCCGTTTAGGCCTTTAAAGGTCAGAACCAGCACTTTGAATTGGGCCTGGAAACAAATTGGGAGCCAGTAGAGTCGATAAAGCACAGGTGTTAGGCAAAACTGTATCATAAAGCCCATGGAAAAAACACTAAATCAGAACGGCACAGATATTTTCCAATTTGGATGCTTGATTCCTTTAACTGAGGGGTGGTTAACCTGTGACCTTCCAGATGTTGTTGGACTATAACTCCCATCAGCTTCAGCCAGTAGAAGATTATAGCGGATATGGTCCAACAACATCTGGAGGGCCATAGATTAATGGTTGGTCTTAAAAAGCTAAAATGGCGTTTGGGTATGTTATGTATTTTTCCTGAAGAGAAACCCCAAATAAAGTAGTCAGTCCAGATTTGCTGCCTTGTCTAGAGACAGAACTGCAAGGTACAAAGGCGAATAATGAGTGCTCCTTGCATATATTGTATTGACTTTTGAGTGTGGAGGCTGAAATGGCCTTTGAGCCTTCAGGTACTTCCTGCGAGTGCAACAGTTGCATTGTTATAAAAATGTGTATGTTCAGAAATGTAAACCTGTTCAAAGGGTAAAGTGTGTGCCATTTGATATGTAACAAATGTAGGTTTTTGGATGGAATATGAATTATGATACAGAATTATGGTTAGCATTCTTTAACTGAAATGTATAAAGTGCTTAAATACTGTTGGACTGCGGAGATGAAAAAGACACAGGGCTTTCCTTGATTGTGTTGGTAGTCCAGTGGAAGACATTTATTTATAAAACTGTTGTGCAAGGCTTTTAAAAAAATTTTTCTTGGCTAGATGTTCCTCTCTGTAAAGGACATGTTTGGGGTGTGTGCATCAGTGGGAGGTCAGCATGTGGCATGAGTGCCATGCATGGTGCAAGCATCGGAGGTTTAGGGTTCCCTTGAATGGACTGGAGTGCAGAAGAGAGGTCTGTGAGCCTTTTAATGACATAAAATCATTCCTGCCTTTTAGTACATCTATAATACAGCAAGTGCTAGAGGGGTGCTATCATGCTCATGGCAAACTTGCCAAAAGGGCTGGCTACCTTCATTTCATTAAACTAAAAGCCAAATGAATCCTGTCAAAACCTAGTGTCAGAAACAACTACTGTAACAAAAAAAGCAATCAACACTGTTTTTAATCCTTCCTCCTGGGTCAGACTTCAGGTATGGGACAATACTAACTTCTTTTCGTTGTTGTAACACTCCAGGCTGCTTTGTGAATTATGTGTCTAGCTCCAACCCCCAAATAAAGCAGTTGAGTAAAAATCACTTTATTTATATAGAGGAGAGGTTCTCTAGTCATTTGGCACAGCGTTGGCAGTGTTTAGCTTTTGTCCCCAAGTTACCCATTTTTTCCTGTAGATAACTCTGCAAACTTTTAGGCTTCGTGTGCAGCACTTCAGGCAGTAATGGGAGTGTCTGTACACCATAAAATAGACAAGTAAGCGTTTAGCTATTTTATGAACCTTGACCGGGGGATTTTCTTGCAAGAACAGCCCTGTGTAATATGCCACTTTCTCCATCGTGGATGTCAAGCAGGAAAGGCACTACGAGAATGGGAGCATGGAGTAGCCATTTTGGTTTTGAGGATTATCTAGTCTCAACTTGCCATGCAAAGAGAAGTGACTTCAGTGAGAGGAACCAGAAGTTGTTTGTTTCCTGATTTGCCTGACCTTAGAAAGCCTTTAGGTGGAACCCTCTCTCTGCCTTGACCCCTTCTAGAGATAGCCTTTTTAGATTTAACTGAAGTCCCACCTCAACCTAGGATGTCCTAGGTCCTAGCATCCTACTTCTCTACCACCTCCAATGGGCTTGAATCTGGCTTTTTGTCAAGTAGCCATATACTGCTATCCTGCAATTTGGGCTAGGTAGGGTCTTAACTGAGAGCCAGTGTGGTGTAGTGGTTAGAGTGTTGGACTACGACCTGTGTATGCCCGTAACTCTCAGCTCAGCTGGCTTTGAATTGATTGATGAATGAGCCAAAATTTTGATGTACGATTTAAAGCTTGCGTTCACAGTATTTTTGGCTTCAGCCACCACCTGTGCTACTTGCCATGAATTGCTTGATTAGGTGGCGGCTGTTTTGAGTACGTTATCAAGAGTTTAAACCTTAAGGAAGTGAATTATTGCCCCGATGTCTTTAAGTGTTCAGAGTAAAAAAGAAAATACCAAATGCCTGATAATGCTTGCCACTTCTATTTTCATGTTAGCAGTTAGTGTCGCATTATTGGGATGCATCTGGTCCTCACACATCTCTGGCCCGTGGGATCCTCCTCAGTCCATGCTGCCTCATTAGTTCACACCCCCTCCTCAAGTGCTTTTGCTTGCCTGGGTGGAGAAGTATGTATGTGCAGGTTTGGTGTGTGTGGGGGGGGTGTAAAAACCTCTGGCTGAAATCTGGCCTTGTCTCTGGCCCCACCCATCACTGCATGTGCCCTTTTCCCCACTACTCCCCTAAAGGTTGACACAAGGGAGCGCAGTCCTCAGAGTGTAAATGTTTTTCCACTCCTGACAAAAGGCAAAACAAATAAATATAAAAATGCAACCTGTTCATAACCTCCCAGCAGCCGACTGGGGTGGGGGGATCCAGATTCAAGTTCTCAGGAGTCCAGGTTCCATAGTTCTTGTTTTTCCAACTCTGTCCTGGTGCTAGGAATATGATGGGCAACCTCAAGTAACTTCTCAGTCCTATCTGTAAACGAATTAAGCCAGAGACGTCCGGCTATAAGCAACACTTATTGGGAACACCCCCTCCCATCCTGGAATTAGGTATAACAAGAGCTGTATTTGGGCTAAAACCATAGTATGCATTTTGAAGACTGGCATGCCTGGGTCATTGCTTCAGTCTATTAAATCTGGACCTAGTCTTCAAAAAAAGCTCAGTAACTAAACTGAAGTAATCTTGCTCAGAGCCAGCTCCACTTGTTTTGTCAGAAATCGAAATGTTACAATGGCTATAAGGGGGGGAAAGAGTAGGTACATTTCAGTTGTGTTAGATCGCAGTACCTCTTATTAGAATTTGTCTTTCCAAATGTGTGGGTATGTGCACACACACACAGCATCTATAGTTCATGAGAGGCTGGCAGAATTTTGTTTCTGATGTTTTGCTGCGGGGGGGGGGAAGGCGCCTGATGTTTGGCACATAAGTCAAACTAGATTTGAAGCACATTGTTACTGTTTGTTCCAAGAAGCACAAAGGGAACAGAATGAAATTTTACCCTGAAAAAAGTAATTCTTGCATACACTTGCCTGCTCTTAAAATGGTGTCTTTGTATACATCCTGCACATCATCAGTAGACTGATTTTAATAGGTCATTTCCTCATGTTTCTTCCATGTCTCTTTGCTTACTGTTCTTGTACTACATTTTCATCTGAAAACGGAGTTTTCTTTAGCATAGTGGACTAATAGAACAAAAAGTTGAGAGTTGTAATACAAGTTTACAGTTCAGACAATACTGGTTTAACAGGTTTGGTGTCTGGCATTACTTATGTCAGAACTTCCTTGTGTGGCATATGACTGCTCAGTGCAACACATGCTTGTTAACAAGAACTCTAGAGCATATTCCTTGGCAGTAATGAAGCAAAGACCATTCATTTACAGTAAGAAATGCAATTAAATAGCTGTATTTTAGTCTAAACCCTCCTCCGAACGAGGACATACTGTTAATTTGCTATCTAAAACAACATAATGATTAAAGGATATTGGAAGTTACAGATTTATGTCATTAAGTACAATTCTGTTGCAGTCCAACCTTCAACCACATTTCCCTTTGTATTCCTCTGCCCAGTCACCAAAACAAATAATTATGGTTAACTAAGCACAAAAAAGTCAGTCTGTGTTGCAAAGGGATGCATCTTCCAGACCAGGAAAGGCATTCTGTGGACATGATAAAAAATCCATTTGTGTGTGTGTATTGCTCCTAAATTATAATTCTGTGTTGAGGGAAGCCAAATCAAGCATCAACAAGATATGAACTTTGCAATGGGCATAAATTAAGCAAGTATGCAGAATTTCTTTTGCAAAATTCAGCAATTTTAATGAATTCTTCTCCATGGCTCTTGTACAGTCCCAGCATGAGGAACTGCCCAGGCCAGCCCTAGAATCTTCCAGTGAACATCAAACTTTTCTTCCCTCCCTTCAACCAACAATTTTACCTGCCTTTGCTCATCATGAGGGGGCCGAAATTACTCTCCTCATTTCTTTGCTCCCACTGTGAGAGAGTCATTTGAGGGTTTATCTGGATTTTGATTTCTTCCTCTATGTAAGGTGGTGAGAGGAGTTTTTCTATATCATTAAGATTATTTTCAGTTAATTTCCTTCTCTCTCCTCACCACCAAAAAAGTCAGGTGATACTTTTCTTTGTTGAAGAGTTTAGATTAGGGATGGGTTTGTATGTCTCTGTTGGTCTCAAAAAAATGTAACAATCATGTCCTCAGAGCACTCACAAAAATGTATGTGGATATTGTGAGTATCAAAAGTATGCAACCCCCCACTATATCCTCCCCCACCTTTGCAAGCTAATGGGGGGGGTGCAAACCTTTTCCTTATGAAAGGCAGGAGGGAGCATCTGGAAAAATGCTGCTGGGGGTGGGAGGGAACACCTGCACCCTCAGGGGACCCTTGGGGCAAGAGGGTTCTCTGCAGGTTTTGAGTATTGCAGCTCATCAAAACAGCTGCTATGCAAACCAATGGAGATCCATTGGTATGCGTAGATGATTGTCAAGATAAGGGGTCTGCTCTGCTTGAGGTAAGGGAGATGGCTTTGCCTGCCTCAATTTTGTTTGCAACAGTTAGATCACGTAAAGCCCGACTTTGAATTCTTGCCCCATCCCTAGTTTGGATTTCTTTTGTCTATTTTATTTTATAACAGCCCAACAAGGTGAGTCAAGGTTGAGGCAAGATATTATAGTGTCTTGCCTGTGGCCACATAAAAACACAAAAAGATCCCTTACTGGGTTAGATGAAAGATCTGTGTTCCTCACAGGCCCAACCAGATGCCTCTGCCACGGCGTGGGACCTCAATACCTTGTGGAACGCCTCTCTCGCTATGAACCTACCCGTTCACTTCGTTCAGAATCTAAGGCCCTCCTCCGGGTACCAGCTCATCGGGAAGCCCGGAGGGTGGTTACTAGATCTAGGGCCTTTTCTGTGGTGGCCCCTGAGTTGTGGAACAGCCTCCCCGAAGAAGTACGCCTGGCGCCTACACTTCTATCTTTCCGGCGCCAGGTAAAGACCTTTTTATGCTCCCAGGCATTTTAATCTTTTAATTTTCTTAATCTTTCTACTTTTAACATGTATCCTTCTTAATTTGTGTTGTATTTCGTTTTTGTTGTGCTTTCTGTTGTTTGTTTGTACATGTTTTTGTGATTTTTTACTATGATATATTGTATTTTATCTTGTTTGTTCACCGCCCTGAGAGCTATTCTGCTAAGGGTGGTATATAAATTGAAATAATAAATAATAATAATAATAATAAGCCCAGAAGCTGGGCATGAGGGCAGAAGTCCTCTTGCTGCTGCTCTACTGCAACAGGTATTCAGAGAGGTAGCTATTGATAGTTGTCAGTAGAGATGAGAGTCTTAACTTCTAATTCACTCTCCTAGTGATACACTAGCTCCTAAGGAAGGCCTTATGAAGTAGAGGTATCTTGGTGGTGTTAGAATTCCTTTCAGTAGATTACCCACTTTTTTGTGGGGAGGAGGATATTCATCTGGTGCCTGCATGATATCTAGCCATCCACTCCTCTCTAACTGGATGTGTGCAAGATGTACATAACTTACTAGAGCAACCACAGACGAGACTGTCTCCCCAGGATATTTTGCAAATTGAATCCTTAAGGGAGACAGGAGTAAGTTTCTCTTCGTTTGGGATGTGCCCGTCAGCTGAATGCTGGTATAATATAGTGGCAAGGAGTGTTGGTTGGAAGTAGGGAAGTCCTCACTTCAAATCTCCCCTCAGCCATAAGCAAACTTGGTGGTCTTAGGCAACTTGCTGTCACTCAATCTCAGTCCTCCACCCCCTTTTCAATGTAGAATAATATGCTAGCCATGGCCTGTACGATGCTGTTGTAAGGTTAATGAGATAATTCACGTGGAATATGTTGAAAAAGCACTATATAGAATATTGAGTTTTTTACCTGGGACCAACGTGTGAGAGAGATACAGGTAGTCCAGAGAGCATAGTCCACAGCATAACCTAAGAAAATCACTCCATGTAAGACATCCTGCGTTTTGTCCCATATTGTGAACACGGGACGACATTTGCATTGCAAGCAAGCCAACAGCATTAACTTTAAGGAGTGGTTGTGTATCTTCTTTTAAATGGCAGCCATATTGCAGCAGTAGCTGCTGTAGACTCCTAATGGCTTTATGTATGCCTTGGTCCGATGGAAATGTGTGAGTTGGACCATCCGACTGACATATGCTAATTGCCTCTGAACACAGTTTGCTCAGCCTGCTGTGATTTGCATCTGTTAAAATTTGTGTGATATCACACACACACACACAGAGAGAGAGAGAGAGAGAGGGAGGAAATAATCAAGCAGCAAAGCTTGTAGGAAAATAAACTGTTTGGGAGTGTAGCTGGAAGTTATGGAAAAAGCACAGCACTCCCCTCCCTTTACAAAATGTTTTATATCCTTGATTGCATTTGAAAACTCATCAGTGTTGTGCTATAATTCCTATTTTTTTTTTGTAATTGGATATTCTCTTTTGAGAGAGAGGAAGAGAATGTGGTGCATGGGCTGTTGTTAACAGATGATTTTTCAACTTTATATATCCTTTCTGTGATCATAGTAATTAACCAGCTAGCAGGCTAAAAAAAAACCCCACTGATATCTTCTTTAGGGGAAGCACTACTTAAACTATTCTCTCTCCTAGCCTGCTGTATTTATTGTCTTTTCACACTTTATTGTTGGGATGGTTCGCATCTGGTTTGCAGATTAGCTCCCTACAATCATCTCCACTTAAACAGATACTTTAAAAGTTCTTTCTGTTAAGCCCAGCACTTTGCAAGTTCCTAAACAAAGAAACTTGAATAAACTATAATGTGTAATGCATAAGGTAAAAGCTTTACAGTTCATAAGAATCTAGGTTGCAATGCAGACTGCTGTAGTGGTGCAGATTTAGTAGTACAGAGCTTCAAATAAATATCAGATTCTTAGCAACAACCCTGAATATGGACAGAACATGGCTGTGGACCCACCTGCCACTTTCTGATCTGCTGTGCCTACATGGAGCATTGGCTTCCATTTTGGATTAGTAGCAGAATGCTGTGTATTCTGAACTTGACAAACCATGGTTAATCTTATGGTTTATATGGCTTCTTTCAATGAATCATAGTCAAGATTAACCACACTTTAGGCTTCAGAATTAATGTTGGACTGCAGTTAATAAAAACAGGAGGAAAGGGCTGTATCTAGCAATGTGCACTCAGAGTTCCTGCAGAACAAGATTTCCTCTTCTCTGCATGCTTGCCCACAAAATTTGCTCTGAAGGATCTTCCAACCCTCTGGAGCAGATTTTGAAGGTGCACGGGGGGGGGCTGCAGGGGAGAGGAGGGGAAAGTTGTGTTGCACAAGTGGAGGTCTCCTGGGCTAATGGAAAAGCAGCATTGGATGCAACCCAAAAAGGTTCCACGTCTCCTTGCAGCTATGCGAAAGAAGGAGGGGGGAGCATGTGAGCTCACACAGGTTTATTCTCATCGAGCAGTGATGACTCACCTGTGGCCCTCCAGATGTTGTTGCATTGCAACTCCCATCAGACCCAGTCAGCATAGTCAGTGGTCAGAGATGATGGGAGTTGTGGTCCAATAACATCTGGAGGTTCGCAGGGAAGCCACCCCAGCCTGCTTATCATGACATCTGACCTCAGCCTGTATGTCAAAGTGCTTGGTTATCCATTACCCCCAGGACAGGGAAGAATTGGAGAAGAAGCGAGAATACATTTTAGTCTGATCAACTTGTGTTAAAATTGCTGGATGCGCATTTTCAAATGATAAGAGAATTCTTGGTTTGAGTGTACAGGAAACCATGGAGACTTTTGAGCCAGGATGTGATGTTTCTCCAAACTTTATCACATCCGTAGGGCTTCAGTCCTAAGATGAAGAAACTGAGCCTGGACGAAGGGCAGCTTTCCATGTTGCCAGGATGTATGAGCAGAGCTTGGAAACGTTACTTTTTTGAACTACAACTCCCAGCAGCCCCAGCCAGCATGGCCACTGGATTGGGCTGATGGGAGCTGTAGCTCAAATAAATAACTTTTCCAAGCTCTGTGTATGAGTGAGGTGTGCTTTCTCTTCCAGACTAGGGTAACATGTGAAACTGCTTTTTGATGTTGCCTGGGGGAAATACAAGAACTGTTCCATGTTGGAAGATGTACCTGCTACCCTGAAGTGTAATTTCCCCCCTTTTTATTATTTGTTGGTTGGGTGGTTGATTGATTGTGCTGCCTGGTAATGAATAAAACCACCCAGAGAGCTAAACTGAAAAGGAGAATGTGGTGACAGTTTTAACTGGGTTGTCCTTTTTAGGTGTGCTGCGTGTGCAATTGCCATTTTTATAATGAAATACTAAAGAAAATGTTTCCCAATAGGTGATCATAATACCCATCTCAGCCTTCATGGTGCTGGTGGTGACGGGCTTGCTGATGATGGCACGGCCATGGAAGAAGGGGAGACTAGTCCAGATGCCCAGCCACAGCAAGGCCGGAGAATGCGCAGAGAAGCGTGTACTTGCCCCTACTGCAAAGACAATGAAGGAAGGTAAGACTGTGCAGGCATAACATGCCGCAAATTTGGAGTGCACTGTGGTGTAAATGAGGTATGGAGTTGGCAAGTTCAGCAAGTTCATTGTGTTGGGAAAGTTTGTCTTAATGTAGAAAGCCCCAAATTCATAAATGAGATGTTTGGATTTGGGGTCTATAGTATAAAATCCTGCCAAAATGGTTCCTTCAAAGAATCCTGGGGATTGTTGTTTGAGAAGCAGAGAAATCTCTGTTGGAGGTAGCTAGCCTCTCCCTTCCTCTCAGAACCACAATTTCTAGGGGAGTGGGGGGTTAAGAGTGAGAGACTTATTAAACCAGTTTATTCTCTGTGGTGTACACGTGATGAGTGTCTTAGGGCAGAAGTTATTCAACTAAGCGATAGCCGCCTTCACCCTGCTGCAAGAATTCAGTGCTTTTTGGTAGTTCTGAAACAGTGATCTGTGAGCTTAATTCAGGTGGCCCGTGGAGTGCCTGTAAAAAAAATTAAGTTTTTTGGGGGAAAATACATCATCTAGCACAGCACTTTACAATTCTACAAAAGACAGAAAAATCATTAAGTGGTCTGCCAAGACCGTCAGCAGTATTCAAGTGGTCTGTGGGGGTGGGGGAAAACATTTGGGAACCACTGCTTTACACTGTGGGTTGGGATATCAGTAGTCTCAGGTGAAGTTGTACGTCTTACAGCCCCATGATGTTTTGTACACAAAGCTTTGACAGGGTTACATGATGTGTTGACACTGACAGCAGCAGACAGGCTTATGTTGCCTTTGCTTTTGATTTCACCATTAATGAAACAAAGCCTCTCTTGGTATTCATGGGTAATGAGACGTTCATTTTCCGGGTGCTAGGAACCAATGGTGAGCTTCCAACAGTACCTGTGGATGCTTGAGAATTCCTTCTTCCCCCTCTTGTGTGGTGTAGAGAGCCAGTGTGGTGTAGTGGTTAAGGTGCTAGACTACGACTGGGGAGACCAGGGTTCGAATCCCCACATAGCCATGAAACACACTGGGTGACCTTGGGCCAGTCACTGCCTCTCAACCTCAGAGGGAGGCAATGGTAAACCCCCTCTGAATACCGCTTACCATGAAAACCCTATTCATAGGGTCGCCATAAGACGGGCTCGACTTGAAGACAGTCCATTTCCATTTCATCTTGCACAGTATGACTCCTTTACCATCTGTAATTGTTTTGCTGTCCCATTTCTTTTCCACATTTCCCAACCCAATTATGGATCTGGGCTAAGAAATTTCACATTTCCAAAGCCAGATAATGTAACATTTGCCTATACTCATCCAGTAAATAAGCCTAACTAACTGTGCTACAGAAAGCAGACTTCCTTGTAGAAACTAAACATATACTTTCAACTGTCTGTAATCAGGACATGAAACTAGCATAACAAATTAGTGCAAAGTAAAGGTGGGGTGGGAAGGAGGTAGTTTTTGCCAGTGGCTAAAAGGTTTGTCATATTCTGGATGTACAAAGGGAACCTACTTCAATACATTTGAGTATTTTGCCTCTCGGTCCTCTAGAGACCTCAGAAAGTGGCTTGTAGTTAAAATAAACGATCACCTAAAGTAGTATTTTTAAAAAAAGAGGGCAAACAGTTGAGGTACGGAACTGTGTCCTTGTAGTTATGGAAGCTGTTACTCTTCCTGATCTCTTAGAATAGGTTGGTCTATAAATCTACTTAAGGGAATTGAAAATTTCATCTGAGACTCTGAATCTAAAGCTGATATTAAGTGGTCTCATTGGTGGCCTTATTATTTTTGTAGCCATAGCCGGTGGTGCAG
Source organism: Rhineura floridana (assembly GCF_030035675.1). Lineage (NCBI taxonomy): Eukaryota > Metazoa > Chordata > Lepidosauria > Squamata > Rhineuridae > Rhineura > Rhineura floridana. The sequence goes on from NC_084482.1 coordinate 24,028,109, forward strand.
GGTCTCTAGTTTTAAAGTAACAAAGTGCTGGTCTCAAGGTAAAGACTGAGAGATGGGAAGGGATTCAGGATATAAAAGATTGACAAAGCATATTCCTGATGAGGAAAGCTTATTTAAAACAAGGAATTATTAACTTAGATATAAATTAAGGGGAAATACGTTGAGTATTTAAAAAAATATTAAAAAGGATTATATGACTATGATTCTTTTTAGGGGCACTGGGGATCCAGGTAAAAAGAAGCAGCATATCTGCCACATCCCAGGCTGTGGGAAAGTGTATGGGAAGACATCTCACCTGCGCGCTCACCTTCGGTGGCATACTGGAGAGCGGCCATTTGTGTGTTCCTGGATGTTTTGTGGCAAGCGCTTCACACGCAGCGATGAACTGCAGCGACACAAGCGGACACACACAGGTAAGTGCAATCATCTGGGGTGGCTTGGACAAGTGGCATCAGTAGCAGGGCAAAAGAAGGATCAGAGCAAACAGTACAGGCGGACCCCGCTCATACGGCAGATTCCGTTCCGAACCTCTGCCGTAAAGTGGAACCCTGTTGAGTATAATGGGGCGCGTTGCGCGAAAATGCCACAAAATCGGCTTTAAAACAGGGAATGAAAGCCACCGCATTAGCAGAACGCCGGGAAAGCGAAGCGCCGGTAAGTGGGGCCCTACTGTATAGGTGATTGGAACCCTTTGTGAAAAGTAAGGGTATTGAGTGTAAGTGGGCTCCATTTCATTTCCTCAGAGCTGATTCAGAGATGCAGAAGTACTGTTTTCCTGGTTTAGTAGCATTTCAAACTGCCGCTGGGGGTGTACATGTGTGTGAATTGCATGTCTGAATGCTTTCTAATATTGAATAATTCTCTGCTCATGGAAAGCTGACATGTTAGGGAGAAGTGTTTTAGCCCAGCCTTCCCCCTGTGTTGCTAACTTTTTGAATACAGAGTTGTCAGACCAGTAATTCCTCATCTGCTGTCTGAAGTAGTGCAATCCAGGAGCAGCTGTACCATGGGGTCTTCTGCATATTTGAATTTTGCACTTGGGCTCCTTTACTCCACTGCTAGCTAGGTAAACTACATTACCTTTCCAGAACTCTAAAATTGCAGCAAGCTATTTGTAAAATCAAAGGTGCAAAGCTAGCATTCAGTTGCACAGTACCGGCAGTGCTGCTATTGAAAAGCTGCACTCTGGTGCATGTTTTGGAAAGTGGAGCTACTGTTTCCCTGTCTCTGAGGTGTTTCAGGGAATAAAATGCATTGCTATAAAATGCAATGGGATATAGAGATGGGGAGTGCTGTAGGAGAATTCATTTGTGAAATTGACCGATTTGCCTTTCTAAAGCTAGAGCCATAAGGCAATGCACAATAACATACACAAATGCAGTAAAAGCAAGCCAGTATTAAAAAAGAAACATTAAACACATTATATAAAGATGAAGCAAGCAACAGAAAAGCAACCCTGCTGGCAGGCACATCTTAATGATGAAACCAGGAATAAATATACTTGATTGACTTAGCACCGCTCATGGATTATTACACTTCCCTTGATGCCAGGAGAAGCAGCTCAGAGTTGCATTAACTTAAATTTGCTCTATAGCTGCATAATGCTACACTCTGCTTAAAAGGCATATAACTGAGCTTTGAGTGGAAAAGTAAAACAAGCCAACAGGGCAGCGTGTAGCCACGTGTGGGTGAAAGTGGAAAAGCCATGCTACCCTTTGGTGGCATTCTGAAGATTAGAAACTCGCCAGCTATCAAGGTAACAAGCAAGGTCCTGTTTTGGGGGTTGTAACTAACTGACTGACCTATCTACCTACCTAATCTATTTATTTATTTATTCCCTCCCAAAAAAGCCCAGGGCGGCAAGTTTGTCAGCCTGAGAATTGTTTATACAAAGATAAAAACTTCTTTGAGGTACATGGGGTGTGTGTGTGTAAATGGGTCATCCAATGTCAAGTAGCTTTAGTGTGCAAACTGAGCATGTGTATAGGACTCCCTTGCACTACTCATTCTCTACAAGGCTGATCTCATCCAGAGGAGTGTTGCAGGAATCCCAGAATTCCCTAATGATGTGTTTCTTACAAGCTCTTAGTTCCCACTCTCCATTCATACATTGCAGGCACCTGCTATAGAGTCCTTGGTAGAGGGCAAATAGTCATCCTCTCTGCTGTGGACCAAGGGTCCTATGTCAGGTAATGTTCTCATAAACACACAGGGGTAAGAAATGAGGAGAAGTTCTTTTTATAGCATGTGAACCCTTGCTTTCCCTTGTGTTTAGTGAGAACAGAACTATAACACATTAAGGGTTAAGTTAGTTAAGTCCTACTCAGAGAAGACCTATTGAAATTAATGAACCAAAGTTAGTCATGTCTATTAACTTCAGTGGGCCTACCCTGAGTAAGACTAGCACTGAATACCACCCTAAGAGCTAGTTGACATGGGGTAAGTGTGTGCCAGCACGCTGCATTTTAAATATTGCATTATACACTTTTTGTTTAGAACCTTCTTTTTCAGGCACTGTTTTGCATATCTTTTATAAAAACAGATTTAGTTGCCTTCCCAAAGTTTGCTCAGGGTGACAAAGCTGAAATTAATGCTAATAAAATCCTGTTTCACATAATAGTAAAAGCAAGTTACTATAAATTTGAGTGACAGTGGAAATGTCAGTGGAAAAGTGGACAGTGGAAAAAGAAAAAATCTTTTTTTTAAATATAGCTGGTAACAGGTGTATGCAGATGGTGTAAGGCAGAAATTGCTGGAGAAGGCTGTTCTACAAAATGGGTGTGACTTCAAGGATGGCCCTACCCTGTGTGCTAGCCCATCTCATTTTGCCCATGAATGTTCCCCTTTCCTGGAGATCTTGAGGTGGTTTGCATGGGAGAAGGCACGTCTCGAGATACACTGGCTCTTGGTTATTTAGGGCTTTAAAGATAATAACCAGCACTTTGAATTGGACCCAGAAGGAAATAGGTAGCTACTTCATCTGCTAGAATAGGTGTAATATGCTGTGTACAGCTAGACCTTGTCAGCAAAAAAGCACTTGCAGTCGACGCTGGTTGAAGCTTTTGAATCATCTTCAGAGACAACCTTTTGTTGAGTCTATTAGCAGTAATCGAAACTGGATATTGCCAGAGCATGGATGGTGGGCAGATTCCAGTTGGCTTGGAGCACACTTGCTCACTTCCTATAAGCAAGTGCTTACCACTGGAAGATGTTAGATCTCTGGCCTTTTGAGTGTGGAGTGGGTGTATGTAGTCTCATGTCTGTTTCCTTTCTCCAGGAGAGAAGAAGTTTGCCTGTCCAGAGTGCCCCAAACGCTTTATGAGGAGTGATCACCTCTCCAAGCACATCAAGACCCATCAAAACAAGAAGGGAAGTGCACCCAACAATGTGGCCATGGATGTCTCTGCCATCTCCATGGACACGGGTGCTTCTGTAGAGGGCACTGGTGGAGCAACACCGTCGGCCCTCATTGCGACCAATATGGTGGCCATGGAGGCAATCTGCCCTGAAAGCATTGCACGCCTTGCCAGCAGTGGTATCAATGTCATGCAAGTGGCAGACCTTCAGTCAATCAACATCAGCGGCAATGGATTTTGAAGCACTGCAGACTGTGTGGTGGAGGTGTTGTGCAAAAATGGGATTATCAAGGTAGCAACGGGTCCAAGAGATGAGGCCTTTCATTACACGAGTGGTGAAAGATGGGGGCTGAGCTGCACCACCCAGCCTTCAAACCCCATTTTGCTCTCCCAGGAATACTGCTTGCAAAATAAGGCCTGCTTCTTGTTCAGGTCAATCCTCAAATGCCTGATGTCATTACCTGGGGAAATGGGGATGGCCCCTGAGCTGTTAGACTCATTTTGTTTGCTTCCCACCACACACGCTTATAAAAGTCTTTCCACCCCCTTGTTAGGTACCCCATATGCCATCATGCCTTGGTTCTAAATGTATATGATCATTGAAATACTTTTTAGCAGAAAAAAATTATATTATTATTATTATTATTATTGTAATTATATAAAATTATAAAATATGTTCATTTTGATGAGAGAGTAAAATTGCTGTGACCAAAGTCTTTGGTCATCGTTCAGATGCCTTAACTTGGAACTCCTTGAGCTGTTAGGTGGTGCTCAGGCTTATGTTCAGATGCTATAATGCATTTTACATTGTAAGTATAAAAACATAAATTTAACTTTTTGTATGCTTGGCTTTTAGGTTTGTCTTTCTTCCCCCCGCCCCCCCAATTTTTTTAAAAAATCGGGTAAAATCCCTCTTTTATTTTTTCTTTAACTATATTTCCTTGGGCTTTTTTATGTTTTAATCCTCATTTTTCTCTTTTTGGAGAGAAGTGCATCTGTGTAAGTGCACATCAGCTATTTTTTTTGCAGAGTGGTAGGGTCCATGACCCATAACGTGTTTTTTTAAAAAAACCTGAGTTTGTTGAGGGAGGTGGGCACAGAGGGAGATAAGCAAAAGAGATTTGTCCTGCTTCTGTAGTCACTTCTGGGCCTATAAACATCATGAATTTATCACCAACGGGGGGAAGCCTTATTCACCTCCTAAGGTAAAGCAGTCAGAATCTCATATGATAAAACCTGCAATGGAACAGAGTCCCGAATAACCTGATACGCATGTGGAAGATGTGCCAAGTATGTTGTGTATGTGGTGGTGTGTTTTTTAAAAGGTGAGGTAACTTTACATGTGCCTTCGGGAAATGTGAACCAATAGATCTAGAGCTTTGTATCCTGTTGTGTTTTTGTCTGTTGAATAGCCAAAAACTATGGCCACATAGTAAGGGAAGATGGACACTTTGGGTTTTTTTGTTTTAGCTCAAGTAACGCATTGCTCTGAAACACTGTAGCACTTCTCCAGTTTTATTTAAACTGCTTTTGGCAACACTCAATAAAGTTGTGGGGCCAATAACCCAACTCTTGGCCTTTGCTGCCCTTCCCTCTGGAATAAGCGATCGCGTGTCCTGTGCACCTGCATTTTGTCATTGCTTTTCAACACTGTTCATGTTCCCTTACAATATTGTGTGCTCCCATGTGGGCACAATGTCATGAGGCAAGCAGCTGCAGAGGATGTGTGAGGGCCAAGGTTGATGGAGGAAGAGACAGAGGCTTGGAAGGCTGCTACTCTTGAGAAACAGCAGGGCCTCGTGATCTTCTGTTCTTAGCAACATTTAAACATTTCCTTGGAGAGCTAGTGTTCAGTGTGCGCGAGCTGGATGATCTATGCAGCACCGTCTAGGCCTTACACTGCTAGTGCCTTACCCTTTCTTTTCCCCCTCTCTTTTCCAGCTGTTAATTAAAAGTAAGCTCTTCTCCATTTGGGCTGTTGAGGTGAACTGCTTTCACTCTTAAGGAGTGAAGGGAAAATAGCAAGTATTGAATTTCAGGGAGGTCACAACTTTTGTCATGATTGTGTCTTTTTTTTTTTACCACCCTTCAGCAGGAGATACGGATGCTTACCCCGATGTCTAGGCCATTCTTCCTTGCCTTCAAGTGCTCACAAAAGGCCCGTGGATTGTGGGTGGCTTTGGTAGTCAGCCATTTTTGGTTGCTGCCACCGTGTCCCCCAAGTTCTGCCTGAACTGTTCTCCGCAAGAGCCAGGTCACAACTTTTTCTCCCTGCCTTTCCTCACAGCCACACTCACTGAAAACCCAGCCATCTCTCTCCATGTTCTCCTACCTCTGTCTACCAGCTTTCCTTCACTGTGCCATCTCTGCACAACAGCAGCACCAGAAAACATACCCTGTGCACCAAACAACCGGCCAGTGTTTTTCCTGACCCTAATCCAGCCATTGGATTTTAATACTAACTGCAGTGGTTTAGCAAGGCCGGACTAGAGCTGTGCTTCTGTCAGGCAGGAGTGGAGGAACTGGCTTTGCTATTTCACTTGGCGGAAATAAGCTTGTGGTTGTTGCTGCCGACCCAGTGACTGAGTGTGCAGACTCCTAGTGTCCGCTTGGCTTGTACAGGTCAATGCTTTCATGATTTGTAGTTTCAGATTACTTAAGGAAATCTTCTGCTCAGCCTGCAGTATTTTTGAGCTGAGGGAGCATGTCAAAGGTATAATAAGACAGCATAGTGATGGTTTGTTTCCTCCAATCCATCAAATAAAAATGTAGCTAGCGGGAAGCTGTCCATAAGTAAAACAAAATAACAGTGGCATGAGATAGCATTGTGGTATGAAATGGCATTGTTAGTTCTTCAGCACAGGTGAATGATCTGATTTGTTTGCCCTATGAGCTGGCTCTACTGTTTGGCTTTCTTTTCATTGTGACAAATATTCAGGATGAGCCTCTTGCTTCGAAAAGGGTACGGAGACTTGTGGTTGTGTGAAGCTGTGTGCCTACCCACCCCTTTTATCAGTATGCTCTTAGTTCAGTTACTATATATCTTGCTGTGCAGATGTTGAGTTGGAAAGAGCAGGGTTATATCATTGGAACCACTTCATAATAAGTAAATATCTAGAGTAGCAGTGTGTTGTGGGCCTTATTAAAAGGGAAATTCCTGTGCCAGCACAGAAAGGGAGACATTGGCATCCAGATGGCTTGTATCCTCTCTTATACTGGTGAAAAACTTCTGATTAGATTTTCATTTGCACCAAATCCTTAAAAATTCACTAGCATCAAAACGAATCAATGAGCCTTCCAGAAATGTATAACATCTGTAATTGCATCTGTAAACACTGACCACCTCCACACAAAAGCAAGTATGATTATTGCTTTATACACTCTCTGCTTTTCAGTCACCTGTAAAAAGATCAGTGGAATTTAAAGTAGCAAATGTACAGTTTTAGAAGGGTTTTATTTAATATTTCGAGATTGTTTGGGGGAATGAAAACTGTCCCTTGAAAGCATTCTGCTGTTTCTGCTACATCAGATCTGGCAACTGACATATCTTAATGCAAGATCAGCTTGTCACACCAAGGGCATGATTTGGCCAAGACTGGTTGGAAAATGACTTCTCTGAACCAGTGTTGCTGCAAAAGCAAGAGGGTTTTTTGTGCAAGAGGGTTTTGGGGATGCTCTTAGGCGAGAGTTAGATGTTCCAAAAAAGTAACAATTTTAGAAGCATGAGTACTATTTTGAGTGTTCAAGACTACTTTTACAATGATGGATCTCAAGATTCCTTCAACGAAGGTAACTGTTGTTACTGAAATAACTGAACACAGGCAGACTTTGAAATGGTGGGGTGGGGTTATGTACATAAAGTACCACAAGGCAAGTAGTAATACAGAACTGAAGCTTTGAAACCCAGTTTGAGTTCTCCTGTGCTGCTGTTTTAGTCCCAATACTTAAAATTTATCTTGACAGAGGTGGGGGCTCAGTAAATGTGCCCCCCTTTTTCATATACTGCACATTGAATGCTTCCCCCTTTGCCAAAGAACCATTTCTTGTATCCTAGAATGGCAGAAGGCATTGGGTGGTAGTCATTGCTGGGTCTGCTTGGAGTAGGACTTCATTGACTACAACCTAATAATTTCCAGTCAAGTCTCTTCACCCATTTTCAAGCTACTTTTTCTAAAGAAATTAATGGATCTTTGAAATGTTTGGAAAAGCATTGCTGTAGTCTGTGCCATTGTTGTGGAGTACACGCATCAACACTGACCAGCTGCCTTGTCAATCTGCACAAAAGCATTTACCTATTCATGTTCTTTGTGCACCTTAGCTGTAGCTAAGAAAATTTGGCCTTTAAAAAAAAATAATAATCCATAGGACATTTGCTTCTTTATTTCAAGTGTGATTCGTTCACTCTCAGGCTCAGTGTGTCATAGGGAAGGAATCCATTGGCAGCCACTAGCTAGGGTTTTGTCATGTTCTCAGTTATATCAGGACTATTGTGTGGCAGATTGCCCATCCCAAAGGATCTATTGCTCTGACATGCTGAATCTTCCATGTTTTAAAAAGAGCAATAGTGTCCAGTTTACAACTACCCACAGGGGTCACAGAGCAGGAACTGATGTTTCTAGCCAGTGATAGAAGTCTAACAAAACTGTGAAACACAAACACTAAGGCTTGTATTTCTATTAATTTCAGTGGGCCGCCTCTGAGTAGGACTAGAACTGGAAACAACCCTACAGAAGGGAAGTAGCTCTTACGATACATTTCTCTACTTTATTTCTTTCCACCTTTGGTGGTGGGGGTTATATATTTTTATATCAAGAGTGCAAGCATTTGTATTTTTAAAATAACAATCTATTGTATCTGGAAAATACATGCTTTGGAAGTATTGGAAATTCTAAATCCCTCAGTAGAATGCAGTATTCATTTCTTCCAAAGTTTTGCAAATGGTGCCTTAACTGAGATGTCCTGGTGGCAACTGCTGTTGTGCCTGTTTGCAGCATGCTACTGAGTCTTTCTGTGCAGTTTTTTTGCAAGCGTTGAAGTCCAAAACAAGCCAAGGTGCTCCATGCATTGTCCAAAGTTGCTTTATGTGCAGCAGTATGCCAAATGTTTAGCAGAGCATTCTGCAAAGACTGTGTGTTACCAGACTTGTGTTGGTTTCTCCAAGTAATACACCCCATCCACCCTCCCCTTCCCATTCCCCAGAATACTCCTTTCCAATTTAGTTCTCCACCATGAAGAAAGAAGCCTACACCTTCAACTCGGGCAGTATTTTTCCTGTCAGTATAAGAAGTTACTTGAAATGAGTTGTCTTGTAACATCAAGCAGAAAGCAGCAACTGTAGGAATAACAAGAGTGCCTTTTTAGGAGTTCTAAAATGACTCCTGTTTTTTTACGATCTTAATTTCCCTGTGGAAATTACCATTAAGTTGAGACAGCCTGGCAAACTAGTTTGTGGCACTATTTAGTAGTAGCATTGTGCTATGGTTAAAATCCTGCATGCAATTAAGCTCCCGTTTAGAACTTGGCATGCGAGTCCAGGGAAAATGGGTTGCCACCTGTGTCTTCAGCATCTCTCGTGGTTCTCCTCTTGCTGAGCTGAAACTGATTCTGTCTTGTTAGTGTCTGCTAACGTCCCACACCACAGACAAGGATTCTTAATTCTAGAAGTCTTCATTCCTAGCCATGCCTCTTCACCCTGCCTATTTACAAGACGCAACAAGGTCACGCGAAGCATGCAAGTGCCTGGGGAGCCCTAACCCTGCACTTGCAGTGAGGTCTTCAACTTAGCAGGAATTCTGTCTCCCCTTTTAGGTGGGGTAAGTAGGCAAGCACTGCCAAAAGCCTGTGGTGTTGAAAAAGGCTGAAATGTCTTAAAATACCCTGTGAGGTTTCCAAAAGGGAGTTGTCTATACCAGGGTTCTTCAACCTTGGGTCCCCAGAGGTTGTTGGACTACAACTCCCATCTTCCCCAGCCAGTGTATCCAGTTCTCAGGGATTATGGGAGTTGCAGTCCAACAGCATCTGGGGACTCAAGGTTAAAGGAACCACTAGTCTACATTGCAAATCAGCTGCATTACAACTTGTGTCTACTTCATAGTGTGTTCTGTGCTAGTGCAGTGTTGTGGCCTGTGCCAGAATAGAACTGTGACTCTTGGGTTATTTGTGCTGGTTGTGAGGATCCCTTGTGGTTGCATCCCAGAAACTGATCACTGCTTGAATACACACCCTGCCTGATTTTTACACATAGAAAACTTGAGATGGAAGCATCCTTTGCTGTATATAGACTGAAAACAGAGACTCAAAACAACTCTTGAGTGGCGAAAAACAACAACACTGTTTGCTGGGCTCCCTCTTCAGGCTGCAAGTGGGGTAAGGGGAGAGAATGGCCGCCTTGAAGGCATCTCCATTTGAGAGGACATGGGCGGGGTGAAGATCTGTGCATTGAGAAAACTAGTGTGTCCAGGAGAGGTGCCCACACTTGCCTTTCTCCGTGGCATGCTGGGTTTTGAGTGGGTTTGTGGGGAGGGTTTAAAGAAGTTCAGGTGGTTTTATTCATGGAATTTCATTCAAAGATGCAACTGCAAGCTGGTTCTAGAAAACTTCACTACATGACCCTGCTGATCTGTATAAACATCCTAAATCTAAAATATGCAAAGCAGGAGGAGGAGCGAATGCCACGGGTAGGATCTGTACATTATTTTTTTATGTATTTTCTTAAAATAACTTACAATGTTCTTTCTGGAATCAAACGTGCCTTTTGGGTCATATACAAGGATTCTGTATAGCCAAGCCAGTGTCATCAGCCTTCAGAGGCTCCTCTCTAGTGCTCTGTGCCTTGAAACAGCCTTTTCTAGCTTCAGTCTTGTCACAGTCCAATCTTTATGGGCAACAAGAGTTCAGCAATTAACTTATTCTTCCCCCGCCCCCCAATCCACTGGCAAACGGATGAAAGTGCTTTCTTTTCACATGCTTTGGAAGGGAAGGAGGGGAGGGAAATGGGAGTTTCTGCCCAGTTGCCACTCACAGACTCTCTGATAATGTTTGATAAACTTTTTTCATATTTTCCAATGGCTTGTAATTCTCTGCCGCAGTAACATGGCTGCCTTTGTAACCTCTCCCAGGAAGGGGGAAGGTGGGTAGCGATCTAAGTCGTCTTTGGTGCTTACAGCACAGTTCTGCAGACACTTAAGCCAACTTGTAACACTGGCAATAAAATAATTCTTGTCTAGCTGTGTAAAAGACAGTTTGTTTTATCTTGTAATAATGTATGTGCTTTTTTTTTTTAAAAAAAATCCAATTACCGATGTAATGATGTCTGAAACACTTTTTAAAAGTGCTATTTTTGTACAAAGATTAAAGTAGTTTGGCTCCTTTGTATACTGATTATGATTTTTTTTCAATGAAAGGAATAAAACAAGTATCTACACAGTTTGTATTTAATCTGGGTAGCCACATGTGTGTGTGGGATAATATATACAGCCCATGCGTGAGCACATACACTTTCCCTTAATAATTTGTGGTATGCATGCTTAAGGCTAAAACTACCCACACTGAATAGTTGGTCTTAACCTTTTCTCAAGTTACTTTACCTTTGTTCTCATAGTCCTCACATGTGGGTCAGATCCATGTTGACAGAGCAGGGCCACACTTTTAGCTCCATCCCCTGCAGCTGACCTTCGTCCTGCGGTAACCATGTGAAGTTACAGGTCTAGTGGCACTAATGACAATCCAGAGAGGGCAGATTGTGACCTTCTCACTAAATAAAGATGACGTACCTCAGTGCTGCAATCTGGCCTTTCATGTTCAACAATGTATCCAGATCAGGGACAAAAAAATTGAATCTGAGGGCTCTATATTTTTAGTTACTCAAGAGGGCAGCATTGTGATTGCAGAAAGGTATCTCCCCCCCCCCACAATTTTAACTTACTCTCTTAAAAGTCTTCTGTTAACCCTCTTTCAATCTGCACTCAACACATGCTCTCTATATTAGATTCAGGGTTCCCTAACTGGCCCACAAGCTTAATTAATTCAGGTGGTCCGTGGCATGCCTGTGGATTTGTAGTTTAAGACAGGAGATGACGCATCCATTACATTAAATACTATTGATTTTTCATTGTATTTTATTGCTGCTTTTATTTTTTAGAATTCTTACAATTTGAATTCTATTAAAATTATACTACAATATAGAGAAATAAAAGAAGCAATAAAAATACAATTAAAGATCATACAGCATCTAGCGCATAGCATTCAGTTGCTACAACATGCAGAAAAATCAGATTCCCTCAAGATCCTCAACAATGTTAGAACAAAATTGGGAACCATTGCACTAGATCACCAAAGTTTCTAAAGCCTTTTTTAACCCTTTTTGTACTATTTGCAGGTCTCTGTTAGCTCCCCTTTTTCCCCATAGATATCTCTGTACCTCCATTTCCCACCCCTTTTCTTGTCCCAGTCCCTCCTTTTTCTTTTCTACCATTCTTCCTTTCCCATCTCTCCACAGTGCACGAGTTTAATTTCTCCCAGCAATTTGCAGATACAGGTGGACTTTTGCCTTGATAATGGACTGGAGGAGAGCCAATAAACTGAACTCAGTCCAGATAAGACAGAGTGGGCAGCTCCTCTGTCTGGACGAGTGGAATGCATCTTATTCTGGATGGGGTTACACTCCCTTTGAAGGAGCAGGTGTGCAGCCTGGGGCTAAACACTTTCCATTGGAGGCACTAGGCAGGCTTAGTGATACAGGGCGCCTTCTACCAGGTTCAGTTGGCAGCCCAGTTGCAACCCTATTTGGGGCATAATCTTGAGTCTGGTGATCTGATTACCTCTACGTTAGACTACTGCAATGTGTTGCCTTTGAAAAGAGTTTGGAAGCTACAGCTTGTACAGAATGCAGCAGCTAGATTGTTAACTGAGACAAGTAGGTGTGAACATTGGGGTTTGGCCTGATTGCACTGGCTGCCTGTTTGTTTCCTACCCCAGTTCACAGCACTGGTTTTGACCTTTTACAGCCTTATATCATTCAGGACTGGACCACTTTCCCCATGTAAACCTGCCAAGGTTCTGAGATTGTCGTTTGAGGTTCTCTGCATGCCACCTCTGAGGAGTTTGTCGTAGCCCCCCCCCCCTTATAGAATGCTCTCCACAGACAGGCTCATCTGGTGCCAACTTGCTCTTTGTGCCAGGCAAATATTTTTTTGGCTTGTTATGTCAGCATGGTGCTAATGCTCTGGAGCAAGAGTGCACAGTCCTAAGAGCTAAAGCATAACTAATCTGTGATAAGAAATCTTGAGAATACACTTGTGCTTTAAATTTACAGCACAGCTGTGGACCGTGGAGATTTGGAGGGAGGGAGTCCAGCCTACATCTGCTGTACTATTAATGCAAGCTAATGAGAGCCAGTATGGCAAAGTAGTTAAAGTGCTGGACTATGACCTAGGGTTCAAATCCCCACTTGGCCATGAAGCTCACAGGGTGACTTTGGGCGGGTCACTGTCTTTAAGCCTAACCTACTTCACAGGGTTGTTGTAAGGATAAAATGGAGAGGAAGAGACTCATGTACGCCACATTGGCCTCCTTGGAGGAAAGGTGGGATATCAATGCTGTAATAAATAATGTACCTAATTGAAATGTGTCCATGTTTCTCAACATGTACACATAGAGGTAACTATGGGAAGGACCTGTGCTGAGAACCAAAAGGGGAGGACTCTGCTATGTCTACAAAGAGACTTCTTTATCAGCCTAGCTGTTACAACAATGCTAATGTTGTCATCCACAGTACAGGAAGTGGTGCTGGTAATCTGACTAATGCCATGTGCAGAAGTGTTTATGCAACCAAGTAACACTAGTACTGCTAATTTATACCAGTGGTTCATTAAGCACATATAAGAGGAAAGCTGAGGAACTTTGCAGAGCCACATATTCTAATTGTTCAGCCTTGGAGGAGAAAGTTAGCAAAATGATTTTTAATCTATGCTGTCAAAGCAGAAACTTTTATCATTTCATGTGCTCAACATTCAGGTCTGTGGAGACATAACCATATTATTTATTTTATTTATTTATTTAATTACATTTTTAGACCGCCCTATAGCAATAAGCTCCCAGGGCGGTGTACAGCATAATAAAACAGGTTAAAATACAAGTGGATGTAAATACAATACACAATAAAACATAATTAAAAATTTTCAATTTTAAATTCAAATATTATATATTAAGGTCCTCTTCTGAACAAAAAGGTGACTCTGAAGTCAGCCACAGGGGGTGACATAGACACCCAGGGCAAGAGAGTACACCTGGAGAAAATCTTCCATCTATCTACTAGGCCTCAGCCATATTCGAATCTCCCTGGTCTCCACTCCATCAGAACATAATAATAATAATAAATTTTATTTCTGAGTCGCCTATCTGGCTGAGTCAACGGCCACTCTAGGCGACGTACATAAATAGAATGAATACAACATATAACCAACTTTAGTCAATACATAATCTAAAAAACCATCCAACTATAACAAGATAAAACTAATCCCTGGAAATCCTGTAGGCCTGCCTGAATAGCCAGGTCTTTAAGGCTCGGCGGAAACCTACCAGGGCGGGGGCATGGCGAAGATCATATGGCAGGGAATTCCAGAGGGTGGGAGCCACAATCGAAAAAGCCCTCTCTCTGGTCCGCACCAGTCTAGCTGTTTTAACTGGTGGGACCGAGAGGAGGTCTTGTGTGGCTGATCTCGTAAGAGTCCTCCTGCATCAGACCAAAAGGCCCATCTAGTTTAGCACCGTGTTCTCATAGTGGCCAACTGGATGCCTATGGGAAGCTCACAAGCAGAACCTGAGTGGAACAGCACTCTTCCCACTTGTGATTCCTGGCAACTGGGATTCGGAGGCATACTGTCTCCAACAGTGAAGCTAGACGATAGCTTTTGTGCAGCTTGTCAGCCTCTTGTTCCATTACTTCTCTCAGACACACTCTCCTGTCCTTACATTCAGCATCCCTCTGTTGCTATTCATGCAGCTCTTCAACACTTCTCTTTCCCTAGTGCTGCTTTGTCATGTGACATCACATCAGTTCAGCCAATGCCTAGGGGTAGCACTCATCGTCAGATGGCCATTCAAATTTATGGTCTCCCGAGTCCATACTCAGCAAACTGTTGACATTCACAGCGACATGCATGTGGCCAGTTATCCCCATGTGGAGAGCCAGTTGTGTGTAATGGTTGACCAATGCGCATTTTTCTCTGTATCTCATTGAATTGGTCTCGTTTGCCATTTGCAGTGGCATGGAAAAATCCAATCAATGTGCATGGTGAGCCACAATTTTTAAAGTGGCCTCCATGTGGCAACAGAGAGCCAGCATGGTATAGTGGTTAAGGTGTTAGACTACGACCTGTGAGACCAGGGTTTGAATCCCCACACAGCTCACTGGGTGACCTTGGGCCAGTCACTGCCTCTCAGCCTCAGAGGAGGGCAATGGTAAACCACTTCTGAATACCTTTTACCATTAAAACCCTATTCAAAGGGTCGCCATAGGTGGGGATTGACTTGAAGGCAGTCCATTTCCATTTCCATGTGGCAACAGATGTATACACATGGCATATGTGTCCAAGTATCCTCTCTGGCTAGAATTGCCTTTTACCAGCTTTGCCTGGCTCATCAGCTATGGCCATTCCTGGACAGGGATTGCCTGATCTCTGTAGTCTATGCATTGGTAACCTCGAGGCTGGATAACTGTAATGCACTTTATGTGGGGCTGCCCTGGTTCAAAAGCTCCAGATGGAGCAGATTTTGTTTCTCAACATCATCCATATTTCTGGCCTATTAACCACCTCTACACACCTAAGCAGTTATATATAATATGTATGCATGCCAGAGGCACAAAACCCTTTCCTCTGGGAGAGGGTGTTGATCTGATCATACTTCTATGGCTTTTATGAAGAATAAATAAAAATGATCCCACTATTATGTTAGCGTGCAGTGCTGAGTGTATGTGTGCATTTGTAATTTAATCTTGAGCATACCCATCTGAGTGGGGCTTTCAATACTGTTGAGAATCTTGCTTCACCTACTAACAATCTATTTGTCTCTTCTCCTGTACATATATACTGTAACATCTGCAATGATGCTACCGGCCTGCCTAGCTGCCACCCCAGGCGAGGGCATCTGAGATCCCCTCCTTGAGTTTGCAGAGAGATGGATGAATGCAGCTGCCTTGTGTTTTTGTACAGTGGCTTAGAAGCAATTAGCCCACTATGCTAGGAATAAAGACAGCCCCACTGGAGATTCATCTTGTCCTTCCTTGGCTCTACGCAGTGCCTCCCTCGGCTTCACTGCTTGCGGTCACTAGCTGACAGCAGCCAGCCCCATCCCACACACTGGAGCTGGCCAAGTCCTTCCCACCTGGGCCCGGAGGAGGGACGCCAAGGCAGGCATGCTAAGTTTGCTCTTGGGAAGCAGATGGGGTCCCACAGCCTGATCTGGAGACTAGCTGCCTTGCTGGTCGTGCTGGGATGTGAAAGGATGAGCGTTGGTGCCCTGAGTAAGAACCGGAGCTGCATCTCCTATGGATCCAATGCTGTGATGGAGGGTTTGCAGCATTTCCGGGGTTTAATCTTGGAAGACGGCCATAATGGCACCATTCAGTGCCCTCACAACCAGTGCTGTTTTGGCATCTGGAACCTGACTCAAGGGCATCTCGTGGCCAAATTACAAGGTAGGCCAATTGCAGCTGGAGGAGCTACTCGAACCAGGCAAAAACACTTGGAGTACAAGGTATGGGATGTAGCCTAGGGACAGTCCTGAGGGCCAGATGGAGAAGCCTGGAGGGGCACATTTGGCTCCAGGGTCTGAGGTTACCCACCCCTGCCTGACACAGTATATAGATACAGGAGGAGTTCTGTTTTGCTGCCATCAGTGGAGGGAGAGACGGGGAAATAACATGGCAGATTCTGGATGCTGTGGGCTAGGAACCCAAAGAGTTGTGTAGTAGCTGAAGGGAGGCAAATGAATTTCACATATGGATCAAAATGTCTCAGTCAAGTCTTTGGCCTTGGGCAACTGATCTGCACAATGCATTCTTTCCTGTCTGAGGTTCTACTCTCAGATTCTTAATGTGGTCTGAGCACAGCTTTAGGACAAACCAGCAAAGATGGATAGAGAGGGGAGACATAGGGGCCCAGTGCAATGTCCAAATGCAGGGCTATGAATCAGGATATGGGACGACTATGGGTCAAGAGGCAAAAGGTCATTTATGTGAATCTCAGTCCCTACAAAACATGGACGGTATTCAATGCTAGTCCTACTCAGAGCAGATTAATTGAAGTTGATAAGACATGACTAACTTATGTTAATTAATTGCAATGGGTCTACTCTGAGTTGCACTTAGTTGAAAACAACCCTATGTGTGGGAAAGGGCCCGGGCCCCACAAGGGCTAAGAGAGGGATGGCTCAGGTGTGGGTCGGATGGGATGAATAGTGGAAATCAGCTCCTGAGTTCTGCTATTTTGGGTTGCTAGCAAGACACAGAGACCCAAATTCAAATCCCAGTACAGCCGTGGACTTCCTAGGACAGCCTTGAACATACTGCTCTGTCTTAGCCTCAGTTCTCTGTCTGTTAGAACTGGTGTAACTCACAACATAGTTGTGAGGGTAACAGGCTACACTTCCAAGGATTCTTTGGGGGAAGTCATGCACTTTAAATGTGAGTTGGCTGTGCATTAATTCTTGCTGTGAGCTGCCTTAGTTTCCTCTGGAAGCTAACAAGTAGGGCCCCAATACCAAAACAAAATAAAAAATAAAAATTAACACATGGAAGGAATACACCAGGCATAGGGAACCATAGGACTTCCAATTATGCTTCTGGTCCTGGGGAGCTGCAATTCAGAACCATCCAGAAGGCCTAAAAAAAGAAGAAGCAAAGCCCCCCCTTTTTTAAATTGAAATAAAAGAACATAAGGTTGCCAGTGGTAAACTTACCAGAGCCAAAACCACAAAATTTTAAAGGAATTTATACACCTACACACCTGATCATGTGTAAACAATTAAATAGCTGAAGTTAGTTCAAAGCTTGTAACTAAGCTACAATCCAATACACACTTACCTGGGAGTAAGTCCCATTGAACCCAGTGGAGCTGAGTAGACATGTATTGGTTTGTAGCAAGAAGTGGGGGATGATTTAATTGGATGGCAGTGGTGAAAACAACCTTTAATCCTCTGCTGAAGCTTTCCTCTGAGTAGCTGCTTTTTGTGTTTATTTATTTAAGGCATTTATACCCCACCCTTTAGCCAAAAGGGCTGGGAGACTGTTACTTGCATCTAATGGCCAAGGGTGTTGCTAGCAGCAATGCAGTGGCAAATTCAGGAGTGCAGGGTCCCTTCATGAAAGTCACAGCCACACCCCTCCCACCTTTCCCCCTTCTGCTGCTGGGTTGAGAATGAGATCCTTGTTAATGCATTCTTCTACAACAGAGGTCCCTAGGAGCCTATAGGCATGAAAGGGGAGTGTATTAGCTACTGAGAAGAGTCTGCTCAGTCCCTTACCTCCTTTTACTCTGCTTGGCTCCAATCAGCAGGAAATGACAGGGACGCATGCAAGAAGACTCTTCTACGTGGCTAACACACTCCCCTGTCATGTTGATTGACTCATAGAATGCTGGAAACACAGGGATTCTGCTGAGACCCTGCTCCCAAAAAAGTAAGGCATCTAAGACTCCCCGAGACCCTGGACGACTACACCCCTGGTTACTAGGTTCTTGAAAGACTCTGGGTAAAAATCTGCATAAATGTATACAGTGCTTCTGGGCAAATTAAAATAGTGTGTGTACACACACTATATTTAAAGCACGTTTCTCCTTCCCCAAAGAATCCTGGGAACTGTTGTTTGTTAAGGGTGCTTGAAATTTTAGCTCTGTGAGGGGTAAACTACATTTCCCACAATTCTTTGTGGGAAGCCTCACACTTTAAATGTATGGTGTGTATGCAGCCTGGGATCTCACTGGCACTGCAGTTTGCTGCCCTATGAGCAAAATAAAAATAAACATGTGTTTTCAAAAAGTGGGGAGCAGCAGATCTGGTCTAGCAGAAAAGACCCAGGGCTCAACCTCCCCTGATAATGCCCCTAGCAATTGCAGATTATTATAAATAATAATTAATGCAGTGTATGGCAAGCAGAAAAGATGGGTCTCTGCCCTAAGATGTTTAGAACAGAAAAATAAGATGAAGTCTTTTTCTGATTGACCCAATACATTTTAGGGGCAGCCAATGAGAATGCGAGATAGTGTTTGGGAAGGCGAATGGAGTCCTTTCCCTGCATGTGCATGCCTGCGTGCAAAGGAGGGGGGGGCAAAGGAAGGAGGCGTGTCTGGGAGTCCACAAAAGCCGGAGATTAAACTACATGGGGGTGAGGTGGTCAGTAGAGTAAGGGCGGGGCTGGAGACTCCGGCGATTTGCCGGATACCTGGTAACGCTAGTAGTTTCCCCCTTGCAGTTAGAGTTCCCACCAACCATGACAAACTACAGCATCCATTTGTGCTCCCATGTAACATCTCTGCAACACTAAGCTCCTTTCTTCCTACAGTGGCCTGGCCTGAGGGCATGTAAATCCTTCTTGCCAGAAGCAAGTAAACTAGATTAAATGTTCCCTAAAGGTGTTCAACTATGACCTGGCAGACCAGGGTTCGAATCCTCACACAGCCATGAAGCTCACTGGGTGACCTTGGAGTCTAGGGTTGCCAGGTTCCTGCCTGAGACTGATCCTGTATCTTTAGGAGAAGAGAAAAACAGCCAAGTGCAGGTGTTCTTGCAACCCTGTAATGAGAAAAACCACAACGTGGAATTCTCCCTTCTCCCTGCATAACTTTTAAAGATAAAGAAGACCTCTTTGAGGCTGGGCCTGGCAACCAAGAGGTCCTCTGTATCTTTAAAAGTTGTGCAGGGGGAAGGAAGAATTCCACCTTGTGTTTTTTCTCATTACAGGGTTGCAAGGACACCTGCACTTGGCTGTTTTTCTCTTCTCCTAAAGATACAGGATCAGTCTCAGGCAGATCTTGGAAAAGTTACTTTTTTTGAACTACAACTCCCATCAGCCCCAGCCAGCATGGCCACTGGATTGGGCTGATGGGAGTTGTAGTTCAAAAAAGGTAACTTTTCCAAGCTCTGGTCTCAGGCCAGGAACCTGGCAACCCTACCTTGGACCAGTCAGTGCCTCTCAGCCTCAGAGGACGACAATAGTAAACCACCTCTGAATACCGCTTACCATGAAAACCCTATTCGGGATCGACAAAGGCAGTCCATTTCCATTTTGCATCCATGCTCCCTAAACTTGTGAGAAGGAATGACCTTGTCACTTCAGCTGGACCTAGGAACACCCTCTTTTAGGTAAGATTTCTATTTTAATTTCCAATCAGATAATTTTTTTTGAATGGTATGCTCCAAGCAACTGTGGTTGATAATGTATCATGCTTAATGACATCACTAGGGCCCACCCCATGACATCACTAGGGCCCACCCCATGACATCACTAGGGCCCACCCCATGACATCACTTGGGCCCGCCCCATGATGTCACTAGGGCCCGCCCCCATTTTCTCAGATTTTTGGATGTTTCCGACCTGGCAACCCTACCCTGATTATTGTTTCTCTGGCCTCTCTCCTCTCCCTATTCTCCATTCCTCTCCTCTGCCCATCCAGGTTGCTGGATTAACGAAAAAGAACCCTGTGATTCTCCAGCCTGTGAATCTCAATCTGTTGAGGATGCCAAAGCTGTTACCTTGTCCTGTGTGTGCAATTCTGATTTGTGCAATGCTAATATCAGCCACGTTGGGCCTGGAAAGAGGCAGGGTAAGAGGCCTGTGGAGTCAGGGGTCAATGGGGAGCTACAGGAAGGAATGGCTGGAGGAGAAGGAGGCGGAGTTTATGAACTGCCACAGGGAACCATTAAGGTGGTGGTGGTGGTAGGGAGATAACAGTGCAATCCTAACTGTAACACCATACATTTAAAGCAAATGGCACCACTGAAGGCTCGTTCAGTAGTGATTCAGTCCACCACCTTCTGAGACATCTTGTTTCACTGCCCAACAGCTCATTCCATCAAGAGGTTTTTCCTAACGTTTGGAAAGAACTAGGCAGGATGTATCCATATTCTAAAAAATGACTCCATGAGAAGGTTTGGGTGACATCCCTGTGTTCCTTTTTTACCTACACAGAGACCCTTGTGTCACTGACATTTCAGAATGGTTAGATGTGTCAGTTATATGTTATACATCTCATTTTTAGCAATATAGCTGTCTTCAAATGTCTGAAGGGCTGTCACATAGACAATTGAGCAGATTTGTTTTCTGTTGCTGCAGAGATAGGACACAAATCATTGGGTCCAAATGACAAGGAAGGGGATTTCGGGCAAACATTAGGAAGAACTTCCTGATTTGGTGGTAGAATAGACTTGCCTCGGAAGGTGGTGGACTATGTCACCAGAGCTGGACAAGAGTGGAATGTGAAAAAGAGCCCCAGGAGAGAAGGTGGTGGATTCTATACTCTCCTTCATTAGAGGATTTTAATCAGAGGCTAGATGGTCACCTAGCATGAATGGATTCCCTGAATTGACATGGGGTTGGACTAGATGACCTTTGAGGTTCCTTCCAGCTCTATGATTCTATTCTGTGGTTCTATGTACACATGCAAGCATCACAACAAAAGTATGTTTAACATGGGCATGGGCTCATGGCACGGGATGCTGGGTTTGGCCATAGTTCCCACGTGAGTGTGCATAGTCTCTGCATGCATACCATACATTTAAAGCACATTTCCCCCTGCCCCCAAGGAATCCTGGGAACTGTAGTTTACCCACCACAGATCTACAATTCCCAGCACCCGTAACAATCTAATTCCCAGGATTCTTTTGGGGGGGAAATGTACTTTAAATGTAGGTGCATATGCAGCCCCAGAGGAAAAACACATATTTTCACTGAAAACTCCACTTAAGAAACTTTGGCACTTGAGACAGAAAAATGAAACGTCTTTCCTCTCCAGTGCTAACAAAATAATTGGATTCACTTAGTGGCACCCAGAACCTATGGCCTAAATCAGCCACCTTTCTCTACTTTAGGTTGTTTTATTTATTTTATTTGTTTTACTTGACAATATTTATATACCTCTTAAATCAACAAAAGCCTCTAAGTAGTTTCCATAAAACAATATAAAATATTAATTAAAGATACTGATAAAATCAAATGTCAACATGTTATGGCCAGCTCTTAAAAGTGTTAAGTGGCCCTTGGTTTTAATTCTTACTCAAGAGTTCTTCTGAACATTAATTTGACCTACCTTCCATGCCTGGGATTTCTAAGGCAGGGATTTTCAAAGCTGGTCTGAGGTGGGGCTCTCCTTTGTTCAGAAAACATCCCTTCAAGTCCCCCTAAATGTGACAATTGCATAACAGACTGTCTCACAGTATGCTCTCTTCTGCTAAAGGGCGGTGGTGGTGGGGTAGTTCAAAGGAGGGTGGGGGAGAGAGGAATAGGGACATATGGTGTGCTTGAAGGTCTTAGAAGTTGCCTTCTTAACAGAAAAAATGGCCTAGCCTATTCTTGTGCTTTTTTAAACAACAGCTTGACTTGCAGCTGGTGAGAATGGAGAACACTGTCTTTTTCAGGCTTAGGCATTCAGGCCCAAACAAGGCACTATATGTAGGCTTATGTTAACTGAGCTTGAGCAGAATCTAGTGTAATTTAACCAAACAAGGATAAAGGTTTAAACAGGGGCTGTATTTGAGTATTTATTTAATTTATTTGTTATAATTATATCCTATCCTTCTTCCAAGGAGATCAAGGAGGAGTACATTTTTACTGCCTCTACAACCCTGTGAGGTAGATAAGGCCAGGAACAGGCAGACTTCAGGCTTGATTAATATTTTTTGTTTCTTACTAGAATTTATAGATCCACCAGCCAGAGTCAGATGACAAATGATGGCAGAGAGGGACTTTTGTGCACTTAGAATTAAGGACTAGAGTGTCTCTCTGGGTGCATGCTCAGCCCAGGAATTTGTTTTTGGAACCAGAACTGATCTCATAACCCAAAACACAAATAATTCCTGGTTTCTCCTCCTCTCTCCCAAATTTTCTTCATTTCAACAATCGAATTTAGAAACAGCAACACCTTTTTGTTGCTGCTATTAAAACAATCAGGCATGCAGAAGCACTTGTTATGCCTTCAAGTTGATTACGACTTGTGGCAACCCTATGAATCAGCGATCTCCAATAGCATCTGTCGTGAACCACCCAGTTCAGATCTTGTAAGTTCAGGTCTGTGACTTCCTTTATGGAATCAATCCATCTCTTGTTTGGCTTTCCTCTTTTTCTACTCCCTTCTGTTTTCCCCAGCATTATTGTCTTTTCTAGTGAATCGTGTCTTCTCATTATGTGTCCAAAGTATGATAACCTCAGTTTCATCATTTTAGCTTCTAGTGATAGTTCTGGTTTAATTTGTTCTAATTATTTGTCTTTTTTGCAGTCCATGGTATGCGTAAAGTGCTCCTCCAACACTACATTTCAAATGAGTTGATTATTCTCTTATCTGCTTTTTTCACTGTCCAACTTTCACATCCATACTTAGAGACAGGGAATACCATGGCCTGAATGAGCCTGACTTTAGTGTTCAGTGATACATTGCATTTGAGGTACTTTTCTAGTTCTCTCATAGCTGCCCTGCCCAGTCCTAGCCTTCTTCTGATTTCTTGACTATTGTCTCCATTTTGGTTAATGATTGTGCCAAGGTATTGATAATCCTTGACAAGTTCAATGTCCTCATTGTCAACTGTAAAGTTACATAAATCTTCTGTTGTCAGTACTTTAGTCTTTTTGACATTCAGCTGTAGTCCTGCTTTTGTGCTTTCCTCTTTAACTTTCATCAGTGTTCATTTCAAATCATTAGTGGTTTCTGCTAGCAGTATGGTATTGTCATTATATCTTAAATTATTTACGTTTCTCCTTCCAATTTTCACTCCTCCTTCATCTTGGTCCAATCCTGCTTTCCATATTATATGTTCTGTGTATAGATTAAACAAATAGGGTGATAAAATACCCGTCTCACACCCTTTTCAATGGGGAACCAATCGGTTTCTCCATATTCTGTCCTTGCAGTAGCCTCTTGTCCAGAGTATTGCACATCGGGACAATCAGATGCTGTGGCACCCTCATTTCTTTTAAAGCATTCCATAGTTACAGAAGCACTTAGGCTGCGATATATTATTTGGCCCAGGATCATACAATGAGCTTCATGGCTTAGTGAGGACTTGAACCTGAGTCTTTCTAGTAATCTAGCTTTGCTGAGAGCAATCCGTTTTGCATACAATCCCAGTAACAAATGAATGAGACAGAGAAACCAGACTCTGTAGAATATTCTTCTCCCCTCAGGAGCGTTACACCCTGGTGAGATAAAGAAAGGAAACAAACTAGGCCTTGCTTTGCAAAATTGAAGATAGCTTTGCAACTAACACAACCCCGTGCTTTTTAACATTTATTTATACAGTGTATATTCTCTTTGCACAACAGCAGAAGCGAAATGCAGGCCCCTGCCCCCAAGGAGCTTGCAGTATAATGCAGCCTTTACCAGCCAGGCCCCCTCAATCTGTTTGGAGCCACGACTCCCATCAGCTCCAGCCAGAACTTCTAAGGGCTGCACACTGTCACTTCTTTTTTGGCTGGACAAGTTTGGATAAGCCAGGGACTGCTCGGTTCTGCTCTGCAGTCAAAAATCCAAGTAGCTCTTTTTTTGGCCCCTTTACAGTGACTACATTTCCGACGCAGACAGTCCAGTGCCTACCCCTCTCCGGGGCTTTCCCCTCCTCCCCGCCAGAGCATTAGAGTGCCCCAGTGTGGCCTTCAAACGTTGGAAGGCTATGGGGAGGATGCAGGAATGTTGGCTCACAAAGTGGGAGATGTCCTTTCCCCTTGCTTTTAATTTTAATTAAAACATCAGAGGAAAGTCCACTGGGGATGGAAGGAAGATGATTCCAGGGTTGGCAGAGAGGTCCTGGTGATGGAGAGGCAGAGGCCCACAAGCACCTGGAGGTGTGGAGGAGTGGCTGATGGGATGGGCGCCCACGGCTTTGAGCCAGGAGGCTTGGAAGGACGCACCGTTATTTCGTGGGAAATAGGTTACAAGAGATTCTGCTCTCGCATCTGGAATGTGCTGTACCGATTTTCCTATCGCGGCGTAGATTTTTGTGACCTCCTCCTCTTATCTCTGCAGCTGAGTCCTTGCCCAGTTCCAGTGGGACAAGCTGGTTTCTCGCATCCTGTGCTGTCCTGTTCTTCCTAGGCTGTCTGATGTTTCTAGGTATTGTGACTGAAGAAAGGTTTTTGTTTGTTTGTTTTTAGTGTGTATGTGTGCAAGATATTTGGAATAAGGGTTGGCTGCCCAACAACATTGAACGTGAGATGGGAGAAGAGGAGAGCACACTTACAGCCTGATCAGAGAATGGCAATGGTAGATTCTCTGCTTGCCTTGCATGGCAAACCCATATGTATACACAGAGCTGGTACTAGGAGTTGGCATTGCTGGGCACCTGCCAGTGCCCACACACTGGCAGGGGACCACTGCAGATCCCCAGAACCTACTAGCTCTGCTCCTCCTCTTCCTTGCTGTTGCTGCCTGTTTACCTCCCCTCTCCAACCATGCAAGCAATGACCTCCACTTGACTTTACTGTCTCCTAGGTAGTGATGTAGATTGGGCCCAGAGGGAGAGAGCAAGTGAACCAGCAGTGGCAATGGTGGCAAGAAGGTGAGCCCGCTCAGGGAGGAGGGAGCCCACTGAGGGACACTTGCCCAAAGTCCTCCAACAATCTGAAGCCAACACTGCACATGTATAAAAGCCAATCCTTGAATAGCCACATTTTCTATCAGTGAGAGAGAGAGAAGTGGAGATGGGCTGCTGACTAACCCTGCCCCCAGCTTTGTGGGTACTGACTAGCCCTGACCCTGATGTGTGTGTGTACAGCGCAAACAGTCTGCATGGAGAGCGGTTCTGCATGTAGAACTGTATGTGGTAAGTCTTCCATGTGATCTGGAACCTGGCATGATCTGGAACACTCTAGCATTTAGGTGTTCTCAGAGGACCTCTTATTTCCCACACTGCGCTGTTGTTGTTTTAGACATTACATTAGGAGAAGAAGTGCACATAACACATTTTGGTTTTGAGAAACAAAGGCACTCTCATGCAGCAGTTATAAGCCCGGGCTCCACCTGCATGGGAGAAGGGGATGATGGCAAGGCCGATGTGCACTGTGCTGGCTGCACAACTGAAGATCAGGTCTATGCTGTGATCCTATAAATTAATACCGGGTACAGAATTAGCTTTCTTTCTAAAGGATCAAATTTCTTGCACCTACTTATCTATTTAAGTACCGCCTTTCATTTCAAGAAGAAATATCAGTGCTTCATTTCTTCAAAACTAGCCAAGAGATGTGAGGAATGTATAGTGAACTTTGAAGGCTGGGCGTGGGGAGGTTGAGGAAGACTGCTAGTAGACCAAGAGTGTGGTGCTGCATTGCCTTGTGCTTTGTTCCTCCCCACTGCGAGCAGATTAGGCAAATATATGAACATTTACAGAATTCGTACAAGACACAGGTCTCAGATCATTTGGGGGCACATGTGTTGCTGCAGGGAAAATATCTTCTTCTCTCCTTCTAGTTGTAAGGCTGTGGAAAGTCCCTGCAATGGTCTTCAGACCAGAAGAAACTGAGGAGCTCACCGAGGTCACCACAGGCCCAGAGCCAAAAGCTGAGAGAAAACTGCCCAGGGAGGAGCTTCCAGATCTCCAGTTTCTTCAGGTATCAGTTGCAGAAGGTCATAGTCCCACATGGTCACTCACAGCTTACTTGCTGTATCCATAGGAGGTTGGCAACCTGGTGCCCACAGGTGCCAGGGGACCTGCCAGTACCTACCATAGCACCCATGAACAGATATTTACTATTTCCTCAAAATTCAACAAGATGTTGTGCTCTTGTCTCGTTTTCTGCTCTTTTAGGTGTGGTAGCCATTCTGTGTTTTGCCACACACCCCATATCTGGCATTTTGTGTGTGGTGCCCACGGCACTTTCTCAAAATTCCCAATGTGCTCACTGGTCCCCAAAAGGTAGCAGCGTCTGTGAGAAGGCATGAAAAGGGTGGTGGCTTCAGGAGATAACATGACAAGGGACATTCTATGAGCAGCCTGTCCTCACAGTTAATAGGCTTTGCGATATCAGAGTGTGTAACTGAGAAGGCCGTTAAAAAAACCCCAGGCATAATTAAACTTTAAGCCTCTTGTATTCTACAAAGGTTCTTAATGAGGAAGATGAAGCAGATGAGAAACATTTGTAATGGAAATGAGCCTTCTGACTGACACACACAAATGTGCAAAAGAGGATACAGCTCCTGCACCCTGAGTTGTGCAAAAGAGGGAATTTCAGCAGGTGTAGGTTATTAAAGATGCAGAGGCCCTGTACTCTTTTGCATCTGACCATGCTACATGACCCCCATGACTTTTTGCATTCACCTTGCAATCCAAATTGCTTTATGGAAGGTTAAAGATACTCCTTCTTCCTTGTTTTGTAATGCAGTTGTAATCCTGACATTGGCCAGAATTTGCATTACTCATAATGGCTCTCCTTGGCTTTCTGCAAAATAATGACCTATCAAATGATGACACATCAATAGCATATGAGAAGTTCAGTGCCCTCCAGACGTTGTATTTCTTTGTCACAAATTGCTGAAGAGAAAGCTTGCCATGTGATGGCAGCGCTGCCCCAAAAGACACCCAAAGGGAAAGAAAGCACCCTTTGATGACTTGTGGACTATTTGTGCCAGGTGTGAAAGTTTTTAATCTGATAGCCATTTTCAGATTGAATATATGTCCCAGCCTTTGTTTACGTTCATGTTACAAACCAATCTGAGCAAAGTCTGATTTAAACTTCATCTGTGAAAATATGTAGAGAATATTACTTCTGTGAATGAGTGAACTCAGAAAACGCTGAGCACAAGCACAAAGTTACCCTTCCCAGAATTCTTTTTTAGGGGGTGGGGGTGGAGAAAGAGGGAGAAGCCTTGACTGTTAAGTTTGTAATGTAGATATGCCTTAAGGGTCCCTTCACTTCTGTCTTCTGAGATTTTCCCAGACATTGCATACATACGTTTTCACATCCACAAGGACTAGAAGCTTGCACAGTTTGTAACACTGTCACATGGGATGAAACATATGCTTAGTTTAAAAATGTCTCCCAGATTAAGAGTTTGCTGTGCTTGAATTGTGCAGTTGAAGAATAATGTGATCTGTTATACATGACTTTGCTTAGAGTTATGCAGTATATTCTAAAATTTATGCCAGCCTTCCCCAACCTGGTGCCCTCCAGATGTTTTGGACTACAACTCCCACAATCTCTGTCCATTGGTCACGGTAGCTGGGGTTATGGGAGTTGCGGTCCCAAGCATCTGGAGGACACTAGGGTGAGGAAGGCTTCTTCACTCCTGATTCTTTTGAACCAACAGGTTCTCCAAAATGGACAGTACTCCCAGCTGTGGCAAGGCACATTCCACCAGCAGCCCGTGGCCATCAAAGCCTTTTCGTGTTTCCAGCAATTTGCATCTGAGTGGGCTGTGCACAGCCTCCCGCTGATGAGCCATGACAATGTGGTACAACTTGTGGCTGCTGGATGTAGCGGTCCAAACAAGGAACAGGGGGGCCTCCTGGTGCTAACATTATACCCATTGGTGAGTGCCATGCACAGGAATGACTGACATGATTCAGGTTGTGCCCAAGCAATTGTGCATACAAATTGCCATTTATAGCTGTGCCTGCAAGTACATGTTTGCCTGCATATAATAATGCACATGTTTGTTTGCCTGATTACAAGCACAACATTGTCAGGGCTCTGTATATTTTACGTGCTCACCATCTTGTCTTATAAGGTAGATATTTGGAATTTCCCAGACAAAATTCAGCACCATTGGATTCTCAGTTTACTCTTTCTAAAAATGGACACATTTCTAGACCTTAAGACCATCGAGAAATGTTTGTAAATATATGGGTAGTGTCTGCTGCAATTTCAAATACTAGAGGAGAATGAGAATGAACATCAAGACCTGTCACTCACCCGTGGCCAGTATTCTCCCTCTAATATCCCTATGGCACATTAATCCCTCCCTTTCTTCTGTTGCTAAGGCTCTAGCAGCCCCTCCCTCCTTCCAACTATAACCATATTCTTTTAAAACCTGAATCTCAGAAGCAGAATACATGATTGTGCATAATAGTCTGGTGAATTTGCTTAATATGTATAATTAATTCTGCATTGTAGATCCCAAATCCTGTAACCCTGCTATAGTGCTCATGTCCTACTTGCTTGTAGGCATCCCATAGGGGCTTCTGGTTGGCACTGTGAGAACAGATTGCTGGACTAGATGGGCCCTTGGCCTGATCCAGCAGGGCTCTTCTTATGCTCTTAACCCATATTATCCACAATCAGAATAAACAATGATATTATTAATTTCTTTATGCCAGGGTCTCGGGTAGCCTTACCTGAAAGTATATGAGGGGGAATATTGACAGATGATCAAGAGGCAAAGCTTTTCTTAGGTCATGCCAGAGGAAACAGTTCAAGGAATACAACCCCAATTAAGGCCTAGTTGTCTCACGGTCAACAGGCCTGTTAGTTCTGTGAGTCACGCATACAAGCCATCGCTTGATGTTGCAGTTGCCACATTGCCCTAGTAGTTTATGCACCTGTGGCCTACTAAACTGAGTTCATCTCTTTGCAGGGCTCCTTGCGGCAGTTCCTCACTCAGCATGTTTGTTCTTGGGATGTCACTCTCCAGCTAGGGTCATCCCTTGCCAGAGGCCTTACTTTCTTACACACGGAGCTGTGGAAGGAAGGTAAGAGGCAGTGAACTCAGGGAGGCTCTTCTCCTCCATCTTCCCTGCTGGACCATGGTTTTGAGCTCCCCCAGATTTGTAATCTTCTGAGGCAGCTGTCCTCCTGGGACGGAGATGACTATGAGTTAGAGCAGAAGGGAAGGGCCATAGCTTGGTGGCAGAGCACCTGCTTTGCATGCAGAAGGTCCCCGGTTCAATCCCTGGTATTTCCAGGCCTGAAACCCAGAGAGCCACTGCCAGTCCGTGTAGACAATAGTGGGCTAGATGGTCTGACTCACTATAAGGCAGCTTCCTATGTTCCTATGTTTGTAAATTCCTTAAGTGTAGCATGGTAAGCATTTTTTCATTTGTTGATACGCAAGGTGCTATACAAGGAGGCCAATCTGCAGGAGTAATAACTCCATGGAAACAAAATCCGCATTGAGCTTTTTAATTTTACATTCTGTATGACCACTGATGCGTTTCAAATTGGACTGGCCTCTTCCTGGGGAAACCAGTGTGGGATCATAGGTTGTGCTGTAAGACTGGAGCCATCCTGCAGTAAGAGATACCTGCTATCCCTGCTATAGATGTTGTTGGACTACAACTCCCATCATCCTTGACCATTGGCAAGCTGCTGATAGGAGTTGGGGTACAACAACAAAGGGTTGCATCCAACATATCTGAAAGACTGCCTACCCCTTATATACCCAGTTGATCACTGTGCTCTGCAGGTGAAGCCCTCCTGCAGATACCATCTTATCAGGAGGTCCCTTCCGCACAACATAGGAAGCGGACCTTGCTGTAAACCACCCAGAGAACTTCGGCTATGGGCGGTATATAAATGTAGCAAATAAATAATAGTGTAGTGCCACCTATGCTTTGGAATTCCCTCCCCTTAAATATTAGACAGGTGCCATCTGTGTTATCTTTTTGGCACGTACTGAAGACCTCCCTCTTTCAACACGCCTTGTAAGTAGAGATCTTATCCCAGTCTGTGTCTATACTGGAACAGTTTTTTAATATGTTTTTAAAGCTTTTTTAAAAAAATATTTTTAAATATGCTTTGTTTTATTGTATTTTTAAGATGCTTTGTTTTAATATGTTTTAAAATCTTTCATTTTTAAGATGTTTTAGAGTGTTTTTAGTGTTTTTGTGTGCCACCCTGGGCTCCTTCTAGGAGGAAGGGTGGGATATAAATGTAATAAATAAAAATAAAAATAAATAAATAAATGTTAGTTAGAGTAGGCCCATTGAAATTAATAGGCCTATTAAGTTCAGTGGGTCTGCTTTGAGTAGGGCTTAGTTAGATACTACAGCATCCAAACAGAAACATGAGAACTTCCCTCTGAGCCTGCCTTTATTCATCCTGGTACAAAATAAGAAATATAAGTTGAGAGACATAGTGACTTTGGGCCAGTTTACACGCTGAGAAAAAGCTGAATGGGTCTTGCATTTGTTTGATTGGATTGTGCATTCCTTTTAATCCTGAACAGTGCTGTTTCTTTATTTGAAGGACCTTTTGGACTCATCTTGGTTTTTTTTTTTAAATAATAAAATAAACACACCACCCCCACATGTGATTTCCTACAACTGTATAGTGAAAAATGGTACAGTCCCTAAAGTACAATACAGTCCCATGTGCTTTTTCTGAACAAGTAAGTCACTTTTCAACAAGAGCCACTCACAGATTTAGGGTGAATTTTCATACCTGTTCAACTGTTTATCTTCTCTTGACCTTTCACCACCTTCCACTTTTCCTGGGAGAAGTAATATCTAAGATTCAAATATTTGCCTTGCCTTGTTATGGTCCAAGTAAGGCCAAACTAGTCCAGCATTCTGGGTCCAATAGCTGCCCACTGGATGTGTTCGCAAAGCCGGGCATGAAAGCAATAGCCTGCTCCAATTATTCACAACATATTTATTAAGGTTTACTGCTTTGGAACATGGAAGTTCCATTTAGGTATCATAGCGAGCCTTTGCTAGACTTACCCTCCATGAATTTGCCTAATCCTTTTTTAAAGAAAGTCATGTAAGCCAGTAGCTATCAACACATCTTGTGGCAGCCAATTCTGTAAGTTAGTAATTCATAATATGAAGAAGTGTTCCCCTTTGTTATCCTTGACTTGACTGGCACATCAGTTTCATTGGTTGATTCAGAGTTCCAATATTATGAAAAGAAGCAAAAATGGTATCTCCTATTAAACTGCCTTATATTCAGAGTAGCCCAGTTTTGCCTACTCAGACTGGCAGTAGCTGCCCGGACTCTCAAGCCATGTTCTGTGCCCATCCTCCAGCTGCCCCTGATTAATAAAGTGAGGCAGATGATTCCTAAAGACAAGGCCTTTTCAGTGGTGGTGCCCTGGTTATGAAATGCCCTTCCCAGAGAGGCTTGCCTGCTGACCATGCTTTGCTCTTTTCTCCCAGGCTTTTTTGAAATTATTTTATGGCTCTTTAGATTTTTTAAACTGCTGTTATCCTCTGTTGCTGGTTGTATTGGGCTGTTTTTATTCTGTTTTACATTTTAGGTCAGAGATGGTGAACATTTGGCCCTCCAGATGTTGTTGGAAGCCATCAGCCCCAGGCAGCATGGCTAATGACCAGGGATGATGTGAGCTGTAGTCCAGCAACATCTAGAGGCACACATGTTCCCCCACCTCTCTTTTAGGTTTGTTTCATGGTTTTAACCTTTATTGAGAACTGCTCAGAAAACTTCAGCTATTGAGTGGTACAGAAGCCTAGGAAGTAAGTGACTAGTTTGCAGCTCTTCAGGGCTTCAGGCTGAGAGAAAGTTTTGCATCACCTGCTCTCTAAGATCTTTTTAGTGGAAATCCTTGGGGCTGAACATTTTGCATGCAATTCATGTGTTCTGCCACTGAGCTATGGACCTTCCTCCTCTACCCGTGCTGTCTACGCTGTTGATTGTTTTGATGTCATCATGGTGGGTTAAGCTGGTGAACTCAATTAATCATGCTGCTGCTAATGCCCTTCCCCTTCATGCCAGGTCTGCATAAACCTGGGGTGGCACACCGAGATCTAAGCAGCCAGAATGTGCTGGTGCGGGAGGACAGGACCTGTGTCATCACTGATTTCGGCCTTGCCATGACTTTGCCTGCACGCCATGAGCGGTGGAGGGAGGGTCCCACAGAAGGCATCGTCCACAAGGTACCCGCATCAATAACAGGTGGAGTTGAATGAGAAGTAGGTTGGAGAAGAATTGCATCAAAGCTTGGCGATACTGGGCAGGAGAAAGTAGGGCAACCAATTTGCAGGGCCGGTTCCACCATTAGACTATGTGAGGCAACTGCCAAAGTCAATGCTGGGAGGCAGAGAGGTGTTGGAGGACACAGCTGTGTGCACACCATGTGTCTGGCACTCCCTCAGCTAGCCTGCTGACCCTGGGTATAGTGTGAAGTAAGAATCTTCTGTCAATCCAGTCAGCTTCTGTACATGGAAAGGGTGGGGGCACCATTTTGTCCTGTGCCTCAGGCAGCCAAATATTTTCAGCCAGCCCTGAGCAATTTCTCTCTGCTCCTGCATTCCCACATGCCAGGAATCTGTCAGAGGAAACAGAGAGGTATATTGATTCCCCCTTTCTGCCTCCCCCACCCTGCCACTCCAGTGAATGCTGCTGTGGGTTTTGGAATGGTGGTGGGGGAAACCCTTCTGAGTGTTTCCTTGTCCCAGTCCATAACCAGGACTGTGTACATCCTATCATTCCTCAATTACACTGAACAACTAAAAGCAAGTTTCTAGATATCATGGTTGACAATAGACGTGCCTTGGAAAGGAGATGGCCACCTATATTCTTAAGTGCCACTTTCATTTCTAGAGAATGATCACTGGACAGAAAGTGTATTTTTTCTGCACAAATTGTCTTCCCCACAAGATGCCAGGCTCCCTTCCTAATAAAGCTGATGCCATCTAACAGTGAGGGCTTCATAGTTACAGAGAACATAAGCATACATGACATACATACAAATATATACATTTACATATTACAAATATGTTACACATGAATCCAAAAAAGAGATATAATCTTGAAGTATGGAAGATCTCTGTTGCTTATAGTTTCAGTGAGATCTGCCTTAGACCACATTCAACTGTACATTTATTTCTCTATTATTTCAAATTAAACAATGACTTTCCCCCCAAATCCTGGGAAGTATAGTTTGGGAAGGGTGCTGAGAGTTTTTAGATGACCCCTATTCCCCTCATCGAACTACAGTTTCTAGAGTTCTCTGGGAAAAGGGATTGTTTGTTAAACTACCCTGGAAACTGCAGCTCTGTGAGGGGAATATGAGTGTCCTAACAATTCTCAGCACCCTTCACAAATGACACCTCCCAGGATTTTTGGGGGGGAAGCCATGACTGTTTAATGTGGAATAATGTATGGTGTGAATGTGGCCTCAGTATGGGCTCAACCTGCTGTTGTTCTCTTTATAACTGAAACTGTAGGGAAACATTTTACCATGCCTTGACTGAAAGTGGGTTGGAGCCACCAAGAGTGGGCTGCATAGAACAAGAGCCTTGCAAAACCTCTTGTCTCTTTGTATGACTAAGAAAATTGAACAAAATATTTTTATTTTATTTTATTATTACATTTATATCTCCCCTTTACTCCTCCAAGGAGCTCAAGGTGGTATACAAACTTGGGTTGCCCCCTCCTGATTTTATCCTTACAACAACACTGTAAGGTAGGTTAGTCACCAAGTGAGCCTCATGGCCAAGTGAGGATTTGAACCCTGGTCTCCCAAGCTCCAGGCCACTCCAACATACAGGCTTAATTTATTCAGGTCACAGAATGCATTTATCTCTCACAGTTACATCTCACCTTTCCTCCAAGGAGCTCAGAATTGCCCCCAGTTTAGCTTCATGACAACCCTGTGTGGTAGGTTAGGCTGATAGACTGTGACTGGCCCATTGTTATCAAGTGTTTTTGGGATCAAGCAGGGATTTGAAGGCAAGCCTCTCTGGCCGCAGTCCAGAACTCTAAAACATGACACAATACTGGCTCTCCACACTACACAGGCTCTCTGAATTTAGTTTTGGCCCAGCTCAGCACGGGCAGGCTGTGCCAAACTCTGACGGTCTAACCATAGCCATTTCCTATCTCACACAGGATACTTTGCATAAGCAGCTGGTGTCATATTTACCCACATTCTTCCTAGGCAGGGGCCCCACGTTACATGGCTCCTGAAATTCTGGACGAGAGCTTGAATCTGCAAGACTTGGGCTCGGCGTTGAGGCAGGCTGATGTTTACTCCCTGGCGCTGGTGCTGTGGGAATCCCTGATGAGATGCTCTGCTCTCTTCCCAGGTGAGGAAGGAAGGGAGACAGTGGAAGAGACAGCTTACTACTGCTCATCCACATCCCAATGGTCAACACCCACTCATCCTTTATCAACAATTATTCCTATTTTGGGCCCTTCCACACTGTTGCTATTTTTGGGTAGGATTCAATCACATACAGGCACATTCAGGTTGTGCAGTTACAGTCTTGTGCAACAAACCCAAAATATCTGACTTTTTGTGATTAGGAAAGTGATCTGGAAATGCACTGGAAACTGCGGGATACCACTTGCTTTGATGCAACTGTCATCTAAACTCTCCACAAACCAATCAGAGTGAATGCTTATTAAGTAGCCAACATTATCTAATACCTATCATCATCATCACTTTATTGCAGGCCTTAGGCCATCGCAACATGCATACAAAGTTAAAACATCAGTGGAGCAATAACAACACAATTAAAATTTGCAATGAAAAATAAAACCCAAATAGGACATTAAAACCAATAAGCCTTAAGCAGACTGTAAATCCATTGTAGTTAAGAATTTAGCCCTCAGGTTTTGAGCAGCGAAGGCAAATCTAGCCACATTATAAGAAATCCTATAATCATTATCTCCTAAAAGAAATGGGATAAAATGATCATCCAAGCCAGGCCCTTGGCGGTTTATTAAGATATTAAGGAACACAGATCTGGGATGGGAGTAGATGGGGCAATCAAATAAATAATGAGATAGATCTTCCACATTCCCAGCTTGGCATATACATAAGCGTTGTTCATATGAGGTATGTTGATAACGCCCTTCTAACCATGCAGTTGTCATAGTTTGAAATCTCAACGCAGTAAATGAATATCTTAATTTTACTGGGAATTGATATGTTAAATAATTTGCCAGTTTATGATCAAATTTAAATGAACTGTAGCATCTAGAAAACTTCGAGTTTAAAATTGACAAGCCATCCAGCCACACGCAGTGATTCACTATATGGTCATGTATATTATACCTATAAAGCTCAGAAATTGTATGTATGGGAATATGATATTGTGAAAGGATCAACCGAAATTTGGAGGACCAGTAGTTACTTACTACTGCCATGTCAAAACAAGATCTCACCAATATCCTTAAAGACGACTTTGCTAAGATAGCCCAGTAGTGTAATAAAGATTTGTGTATATAAGCGCTAACTGGGAGTAAACCAGTTTCGGCTCTTAAAAGCGCAGATGGGGTACCCGGCGGAAGATTTAAAAGACGTCTAATGAAATTATTTTGGATAGCATCTAACACAGAAAAGGAAAGTACTGACCAACCCCAAATTGGCACCCCATATGTAATCTGGGTCAAAATCTTATTTTGAAAAATTTTTAGAGCTGGGGCCACCATACCTTCTGTCCTGTAAAATTTTAGTAAGGAACCTATTGCTTTAGCGGCCGACAATTTAATGGCCGACAAATGAGTTTCCCAAGCTAAGGTGTCTTGAAAGTTAATTCCAAGATACTTAAATGATCTACATTGGTCTATTGGATGGTTCCCAATAGACCATTTATGCTTTTGATATCTCTTGCCGAAAACCGTTATTTTTGTTTTCCTATAATTGATTTGCAGGCCTTCGTTGTTACAATAGCAGTCTAACTTTGACAATAGCCTTCTCAAACCTATAGGAGTAAGAGAAAGGAGGATCATATCATCTGCATATAAAAGAGTGGTGATCTTTCTATTACCTGCAGAGGGTGGAAAAAATTTTAAACCCTCCATTTCATGTACTGTATCATTCAGATATAGATTAAATAGAGTAGGCGCCAGCAGGCAGCCTTGTCTAACACCTTTCCCCACTGCTATTGGGTCAGTCAGGTTGTTACCCACTCTAATTTTAAGGGTGTTATTAGAATATAATTCTTTGATTAGATATAGTAGACGTTTGTTGATATTAGTACCCAACAGCTTGGCCCATAAACGATCTCTATCAACAGAGTCAAACGCCGCCGCAAGATCAACAAAAGCGGCGTATAGATGTTTTGTAGGGCCAGCCACCGATTGTCTTGCAAGGAAATAAAGAGTGGCACAATGATCTAATGTGCTCTGTCCTTTGCGGAACCCCACCTGTTCCAGAGCGATAATCTGGTTTTCCACTTCCCATTCTTCCAATTTTTGTAGAAGGAACTTACTATATAACTTTGCCCCTATGTCTAGTAAACTAACAGGACAAAAGTTGTTCGGATCCTTCTTCTTACCTTTTTTGTGAATAGGTATAACTATGCTCTGTTTCCATCCATCTGGCATTATACCTGTGTTGTTGATCTTTGTAAAAAGTTTAGCCAGGATGGGTGCCCACCAATCTGGGAATTCTATAAAGAGTTCAGAGGGGGCCATATCTTCCCCCGGCGCCTTACCCTTTTTTAATGAAGAAATAAGTGTTCTAACATGGGCTGGGGTAACCGGGGGCCAATTAGTGGAAACAGGTTCATAGTAAACTGGATAAGCAATACTAGGTTTGACTGGGGCAGCATATAGCTTACCAAAATGTTCCTTCCACTTTAAAGGGGTAATATTATTAGACGCAAAATGTCTGTAGACACCAGATCCGGCAGCAACCAGCTCCCAGAAAAGGCGATCGTTGCCATCCAGCCAAGCTTGATAAAGTCGCTGCCACTGTAAACTAACATACATTTCTTTTTTATGCCTCATTAATGATTTGTATGAAGAGCGCAGCTTGCTAAGTTGGTGATGTTTAAAGGAAGTAGGATCCCGTATTAAATTACGAGTGAATTTAATTAATTGGCGCTTAGCTATTTTACACTCTTGATCAAACCAGCTTTTGCCCCTGGGCTGTGTTGTGCCAGGGCGATTTTTCTTAATTAGCATTGGTTTAAGTATAGATATAATTTGTTCATAAGCTATGACAACATCTATTTTCGATTCCTAAACTGCCTGCCTAACTTCGGAAATGGTAGATGACTCAAAAAATTGACAAATAAGGGAATGTAAATTTATAGACCAGTGTACTCTGCAGTCTGCGATCTGAAGATCATCTGAGATTGGTAGTATCTGTAAGATCATTGGATGCAAAAGATTTAAAATCGTTAACAGGGGGAAATGGTCACTTTCAATTCTATCCAATACAAAAAACCCATCCACCCTTGTGAGTAATGTACCAGACTCCAGCATATAATCTACTACGCTGGCTCCCCGGCCGGAAAAATAAGTGAAAGCACCGTTAGATTTATCTATCTGAGAGTCATGTAAACATATTAACTGATGGGCAGAGATTAATTCCATTAACCTCAACCCTTGTTTGTTTGACGTTCTGTCTCGGGAAGTCCTAAGTTCTAAAGGGTATGACATGACTGGGCCATGATTTAATAAGAATTCATTCATGCTACCAGAGCCCATCCGAGCATTAAAATCCCCACAGATAATCATTCCATGTTCAGGATATTGGCATTCCACACGAACAAGGAATTCAGATAATTGGTCCCAAATATTATTTAAGGTTAAAGTCCTAGCTTTATGAGGAGGAAAGTAAACATTTATAATAATAAGTGGGCCCGTCAGTTCACTAACAGTCCTCAAACCTTGGGCAAAGTGTTCGCATGGAGACGATAAGAAATGAATCACTGCTGGCAAATCATCAGAGATGAGGATGCAAAGACCACCACTAGCTCTGCCGTTGCTATTTTGTTTAGTCGCTGGTGTTGGATAAGCCTGGAAGCCAGGTAGAGCTATCAATGATTCTATCTAATACCTACAAACAGATTAGGATGAAAGCTCAAATCAACAACAAAAAAAACAGGAAAGGTGGAAGCATCCTCTGTTGGTCCGCAAAAATGATTTTGCATCTTATCTCTTCCCAGAAACAACAACTCAACAAACAGTGAGGTTGAACACAAAGAATCTTAGTGTCTTTTGGCCAGCTCCCCACCCTGTCCACCTTGGGTAGTTCTAAAAACTCTCATGGAATGGGTGCTTTTTTAACTCCTAAAGGCCTTGCCCCATACTGCAGAGAGTGTCCTTGCATCCCTATAATCTACATCATGGGGATGGGGATGGGACCTGTGTGTGCACCCATCAGCCCCAGCTAGCATGGCCAATGGACAAGGATGATGGCAGTGGAGGCTAGTCCATTAGGGCTACTGGAGCACACCTTTCCTAGGGCCAGCGCCAGAGGGTGGCCAGGTCGGGCTCTGGCCGAGGGCCCCTGAAGGGCCCTTCCTCAGGGTGAGTGGGTGGCGCTCCTGTTCCGCAATCCACAGCAGCATTGGTTTCCGACCATGAAGCAGATGGCAGAGAGAGAGCTCCCAGCCTGCACACCTCTCCCTCTCCCATTGTGGTGAATGCTGGCCGTGCTGCATGCTCATGCCTGCCAAACTGCGCCTAAAGATGTTTGGCTGGCATCATAAGGTGTGGTGTGTGGGGAGAATCTGGTTTCTTCATGGGTGAGACTGGGCCTTTTTATTATCAGGGTGAGGGAAGAGGAGATTCTTGGTTGCCTCCCTGGGTTCCTGCTGGGAGGAAGGGTGGGATTTAAATCAAATAATAAATTAAAAAATAAAAAACTACCCCCTCCCCCCCAAAATGTTTGGTTGGCATCATAAGTGTGTGCAAATCTGTTTTTTTTCCCCATGGGCTGGACCTTAACTGGACTGTTTTATTGTCGGGGTGGGAGAGAGAGGAGGTTTTTGGGGGCAAACTGCCCCAAGAATGGACTGGGTTGGACTGAACCTTTTTTATTTATTGTTATTTATTTAAAGTATCTGAAAACTTGGTATGCAAGATAATTAATCCTCACAGGGAGAAGAGCAAGAATTTATCATATTTATTTTAATTAAAACAAAAAGCTTAGGAGTACTTTGAAGAAGATTACATATATTTATTTTCTTTCTGAACCCAGGACTGTGCCTTTCATGATGGAGGCTGGGGGAGAAGAAAGCCTGAGAGTAGTTGATAACACAGATACCTTGGCATTGGTAATCCAATTAGGGCATGGGTGGAGTTGTTGTGCAGTTCCAGCCCCAATTTCACTTCGAGTGGGCAGGTGGAACCTGTGTAAATGTGGTTGATCAAAATAAGGAATTTTGAGTTAAGCAAATCCCTGCTTTTATAAAAACCAAGAGACTTAAAATATACTTTATGTGAATGTTTGAGTCCCCACAGCAGTGGAATACTGGAGGAACTTGTGGAAGTTCCTGCTACAGTATTTAGAACTGATCATATGGTGTGAAAGACTCCTTTTTCTAACATTTTGGCGTCTTGTTTTCCCCCTATCTGCCATATCTTTTTCTCTGAGCGATAGGAACTTACAGTTTACAGGATTGATTTTATTTTTCAAAAAAGAAACTCTGGAGATCTTTAGGCAATAACTATTATCCATTATACTGCTGTGACAGCAGCCGGAATCCCTTCTTAACCAAAGCAAAACACTTTACAGTTTAGTTAGGTGCTATGTGCAAAACTGGAATGCTTAAGTGTCCACAGTATGTTTGCAAGGGAGCAGGATGGGGAGAAAACCCATATGTGGCCACTCCTCCATGACCTCGTTGGCCACACTCCCATAGCAGCCCTACCAGCTCTAGTGGGCACTAGCCGCCAGTGGACAATGGAAGTTGGAGTCCAATGACATTTAGAGGGCCACAGGTTCCCCATTCCTGATCTACAGCTATTTGAGCTGTTGTCACTGTTGTGAGGTGGCCCTCCTCTCTGATGCATACAGCTGTCTGATCTGTGAATGCTCCCCTCCCCTTGCGAAGAGGGCTGAACTTCCACCTCTATGGCCTTGCTCTGGTTCCAACTGCCAAATGTAGGCAAACAGGACTGTTTCTGAAGTGGTGGTGATGGTGTGGGTTGCACTACCACCTGGTGGCAGTTCCCAGGCATGGCAGGCTATTGACGGACAACAAATGTTTTCTACTTTATGTACTTAGCTTGTTGGCATGGAAGTGATCTCTTAAATTGTGGGTCACACCAGCACTTTCTCCCATTCTCATGCAGTTTCCTTAATCCTTCCCACTCTTTGTTCCTCAGATTTTTAGATCACTCCTGCCCTGACAGGAGGCTTCTCCACAATATGCTTCGAGAGTTGTCATTTTCAGTAGCCTTGTGAGCCACTGCTTTACAGATGGAGAACTGATGTTTGACTCGCAACATTATTTTATTTATTTATTTATAGTATTCATAGCCTTCTCTTCATTGAATAGTTTCAATCCCAGAATGGGGAACAAAATAATAAAGCTAAACAGAAAAAAATACAAAAATTACAACAGGTCCAGTAAACAAATAAAAAATTCTGTCATAAGGCAAGCAAACAAAACTACAGTGAGGACAAAAAATAAACTTTCCAATTTAACTAAATAGGTAAAAAAGAATAGGACATTCAGACATTAAACAACCAATGATCTTAGCAACAACTCCCAACATTGTCAGCACCTGGCATTCTTGGGCAGTTGCTGGGGCCCCAGGGCCCTGGCAGGGCCCACTGTTGAAGCCTTCCCTGAGCCCCCTTTTATGGTGCTGATAATGCCAAGCAGCTTGGAGCCACCTTTTACTTTTTCCACAATGACCCAG
Source organism: Rhineura floridana (assembly GCF_030035675.1). Taxonomy (NCBI): domain Eukaryota; kingdom Metazoa; phylum Chordata; class Lepidosauria; order Squamata; family Rhineuridae; genus Rhineura; species Rhineura floridana. Next base: position 24,069,173 of record NC_084482.1, read on the forward strand.
AATCATGCTATGTGAGGGGCATTGTGGGAAATTTAAATGACTCCATGGTTTTCCCCCTCTGCTGTGATTAGAGTTTTGTTCTGGACTATCCTCTTGCTTCGTCAATGGTTTTACAATAAGACCATGGAGCAAATTCCATCCACATCACCCTATGAAGTCTTCGTCAACTGCCCATTACCACCAGATAAGCTTGCCATTGCACCCACTCACTGATGTAGGAGGTGATCACTAAAGAGTACTTTGTCATGTACTGCCCCAGAGTGTGTACCTAGGAGAGCCAGGAACTGTGTCATCCATCATCAGTGATGTCAGAAGCACTATCCAACGGATGTGCACGACACTGACAATGTTCAAGACAACATGGCAAATTACAGCAGCTCCGCTAGTTGGGCATTTTGCCAGTAAATATATTGAGAGTTTGAATTCTGGGAACATGCAATATCCCCCAAGCTGAAGTGTTTCCTTGAGGGAAGATGTCTGGTTCTTGGTCTGTCTCTTTCTCTGCTATCTGCAATATAGTAGAGTTTTTATACCTCTGCATCTAGAGGATGACAAGGCTGTGGGCTGCTTTATATCGCTTCCATTTGATGGCACTCAGCATGGTAACTGTAATATTGCATAGCCAGCCCCTGTGTGATCTGACCTAATGCACAGTGGCAGCAGCCACAAGCAGCACGCATTTGGGCTAAGTGCATTGAAATCAGCTATCAAACACTGCAGCTGCCACGTGGAAGCAATACTTAGCAGCCTCTGAGTGGGGGCTGTGAAGAGTGAACAGGCTCTATACTGTGGTGTACAGGCAGTGGGCATGTTGTGCAGCACACAGAACAAAAATCCCCTATCTCCAACTTCACCTCTCTGCCTTTCTGCCTCTCCAGAAAACAGGATCCCTGAGTTCCAGCTGGCCTATGAAGCAGAACTGGGCAGCAACCCTACACACAGTGAGCTGCGTAGGCTGGCTGTTGAAGAAAGGGGGCGGCCAGCCATTCCAGCATCTTGGAGGAGGATTGGTCAGGTAAGTTAAAGTCTTTGCTAAAAATAATAATAGAAAAAGGGTCCTGTCAATGAAAGATTTTGAAACCTTTGGGTGTCTCCAGACTGTCAGTATTTGGGCAACAAATCCACTTTTTTAAAAAACACCCGATCCCAGACTTTTTGAGGTTTGGAAAGTAATGAGGAAATGCCCTGAAAAGGGTGAATTATTAATGGGAAGATGTATAAACACTCTGAGAGCAAATCAGGATGAATGTTCATTGTCGTATAACTGCCCCACAAACAAATCAGAATAAACGTTCAGTAAAGACCGGACACCACAGTATAAGCTTTGTGCAAGCAAATCAGGATGAAAGCTGAATACAGGTCATCTGGAGAAACTCTTTAATTAATCTGGCTTTTATCCAGCCAAGAAATTGAGTTTTGATGTTATTTTGTTGAACATATTTTAAAAAAGCAGCAATACATTTTAAGAGAAGAAAAGCATATGAATAATACAAAAATAGTAGCTATCAATCAATAAGCAAGTACAGTGTAGTCTTATGGATGTCTCCTTGTTTGTGTTCAGCTAGACAGTTGAATACATGCCTTTTTAATGAGTTTTTAATTCTCTTGTTGCTTAAGGTACAGATTATAAGGGTTGCTGTTTGAGGGTTTTTTTAATTACTTGTTTGCTTCTGGTTTTAGTTTAATAATTTGTGTTTTATTGGTTGGGATTTGCCTGCATTTATCAGTGTAAGCTGTTTTGAGCAACTCCCGTGTGGGACATAAATATAGAATATAAATATTTTTTTAAAAATAATAAAATAAATGTCTTCTCAGAAGTAAGTTCCAGTTCAATGGGGCTTAGTGCCAGGAGAGTGTGCACAGAAGTTGAGCCTAAATCAAGGGCCAAGTTAGATATTATTACATGCCAAACATATGCAATAATCTCTATATTTAAAAAGAAAATAAAAGAAATGTAAAGCAGCTGCAGGTGTGTGCAACTCTGAGCCAAAGAACCGTGCGGACAAATGTTTTTCATTTTTTTTTTAAAGTTGGGAGACTGTTACAAGCATCTGCATGAAAAGCCTGATGTGGCTCTCAAATATATTTTGATATTTCCGGCTGCAGTGCTTACCTGGGAGTAAGCTTCCTCAACGAAATCTGGCTTCCTTCTGAGCAGAGATTTATAGGGTTATGCTGTCAGGGTTCTAATGCAGTGCATATTTGTGGATCCCAAAAGAGGAGGCAGGTTTCTCTTAAATATTAGAGATCTTACAATTATGTTACATTTTATATCCTTATCGTAAAATGACATCTATCATGTATAGCCAGGAAAACTCAGTCTTGCCTGGATGGAATGGGGCTCATTGATTAATGAGAGCATTTTAGGGTGATAAAATAGTCGGTTTACAACTGAGTAAGCTGTTTTAACCTATTTGTTTCTCCTTGTTTAGGGAGGACATTAAAGTCTTTGTTAAAGAAGGGCTATAATCCTAGTCACTGATGTCATAGTATCATAGAGCTGGAAGGGGCCTATCAGGCCACTGAGTAAACCTCCCTGCTCAATGCAGGAATCCAAATTACAGCATTCCCAACTTGAATGCCTCCAGTGTTAGAGAGCCTACCACCTCCCTACGTAATTGGTTCCATTGTTATACAGCTCTAACAGGAATATGTTTCTGATATTCAGTCGAAATCTGGCTTTCTGTAACTTGAGCCCATTGCTCCATGTCCTGCACTCTGGCATAACTGAGAAGAGATCCTGGCCCTCCTCTGTGTGACAACCTTTCAAATACTTGAAGAGTGCTATCATATCTCTCCTCAGCCTTCTCTTCTCCAGGCTAAACATGCCCAGTTCTTTCAGTCTCTCCTCATAGGGCTTTGTTTGCAGTCCCCTGATCATCCTTGTTGCCCTCCTCTGAACCTGTTCCAGTTTGTCTGCATTCTTCTTGGAGTGCGGAGTCCAGAACTGGACAGTACTCAAGATGAGATCTAACCAGTGCCAAATAGGGGGGAACTAGTACTTCATGAGATTTTGAAACTATATTTCTCTTAATGCAACCTAAAATAGCATTTGCCTTTCTTGCAGCCACATCGCACTGTTGGCTCATAGTCAGCTTGTGATCAACAAGAATTCCAAGAGCCTTCTCACATGTTGTATTGCTAAGCCCAAGTATCCTCCATCTTATAACTGTGCATTTGGTTTCTTTTCCCTAGATATAGAACTTTGCACTTATCCCTGCTAAATTTCATGTACTAGCCTATCAAGATCACTTTGAATCTTGTTTTTGTCCTCCAGGGTATTGACTATCCCTCCCAATTTTGTATCATCTACAAATTATATAAGTATTCCCTGCACCTCCTCATCCATGTCATTAATAAAAATGGTGAAGAGCACTGGGCCCAGGACCGAGCGCTGTGGGTACCTCACTCATCACCTTCCTCCCACTTTGAGAAGGAACCATTGATAAGCACTCTTTCAGTATGATTCTGTAGTCACCTGTGGATTCACCTGATAGCTATTCCATCCAGCCCACATTTAGCTAGCTTGCTAATCAGAATATCATGGGGCACTTTGTCAAAAGCTTTGCTGAAGTCAAGATATATTATGTCCACAGCATTCCCAGAGTCTATGAGGGAGGTTACCTGATCAAAAGATGAGATAAGATTAGTATGGCAGGATTTGTTCTTGAAAAATCCACGTTGGCTTCTAATAATCACTGCATTGTTTTCAAAGTGCTTATAGACTGACCGCTTTATAATCTGCTCCAGAATTCTCCCAAGGATTGATGTCAGGCTGACTGGTCTGTAGTTCCCAGGTTCTTCTTTTTTGCCCTTTTTCAAGATAGGGACAAATTAGTCCTCCTCCAGTCATCTGGCTCTTCACCCATCCTCCATGATTTCACAAAGACAATAGATGGTGGTTCCAAGAGTTCTTCAGATAGTTCCCTCAGTACTCTAGGATACAGTTCATTGGGCCCTAGAAATTTAAACTCATTCCAAGTATTTAGGTATTCCTTGACCATTTGTCTATAAATCTCAAGCTGCAATTCTGCCCCTTCAACTTGTACTTCATGTTTGCCAGGAGGGTCATAGATCCTCTTTTGGGAGAAGACTAGACCCATTTCAATCGGGCTTTCGGCCGGGGTTTGGTACAGAAACGGCCTTGGTCGCCCTGTATGATGACCTCTGTCGGGAGAAAGACAGAGGGAGTGTAACTCTGTTGGTTCTCCTTGATCTCTCAGCGGCGTTTGATACCATCGACCATGGTATCCTTCTGGAGCGACTTACGGATTTAGGAGTGGGAGGCACTGCTTGGCGGTGGCTCTGCTCCTATCTCAGGAATCGTCTCCAGAAGGTGATGCTGGGGGAACATTACTCGAGTCCCTGGGTACTCCAATATGGGGTCCCGCAGGGTTCAGTTCTGTCCCCCATGCTTTTTAATATCTATATGAAGCCACTGGGTGAGGTCATCAGGAGTTTTGGAGTGCGTTTCCAGCAATATGCTGATGATACGCAGCTCTACTACTCCTTTTCATCTTCCTCAGGTGAGGCTGTTGATGTACTAGACCGCTGCCTGGCCGCGATAATGGGCTGGATGAGAGCTAATAAACTGAAACTCAATCCTAACAAGACTGAGATGCTGTTGGTGGGAGGACCCTCTGCCCAGATGGTTGATGTTCGACCTGTCCTAGATGGGGTTACACTCCCCCTAAAGGAACAGGTACGTAGTTTGGGGGTCTTATTAGATCCGCTCCTGTCACTTGAGGCTCAGGTAGCCTCGGTGGCACGGAATGCATTCTACCAGCTCCGGCTGGTAGCCCAACTACGACCCTATTTGAGCAAGGAGCATCTTGCCTCAGTTATCCATGCTATGGTAACCTCTAGATTGGACTACTGTAATGCACTCTACGTGGGGCTACCTATGAAGACGGTTCGGAAACTTCAGCTAGTGCAAAATGCTGCGGCCAGAGTTCTCACTGGGACAAAGAAATTTGACCATATAACACCTGTCCTGGCGCAGCTGCACTGGCTACCGATATGTTTCCGGGCCAGATTCAAAGTGTTGGTTCTTACCTATAAAGCCCTAAACGGCATCGGACCGCAATACCTGATGGAGCGCCTCTCTCGCTATGTACCTACCCGTTCACTACGCTCGACGTCGAAGGCCCTTCTCCGGGTTCCAACCCATAAAGAGGCCCGGAGATCAACAACTAGATCTAGGGCCTTCTCGGTGGTGGCCCCCGAACTATGGAATGCCCTCCCAGACGAGATACGCCTGGCGCCTTCTCTGTTATCTTTTCGGCGCCAGGTAAAAACTTACCTTTTCGCCCAGGCTTTTTAAATTTTGTAAATTTTTAAATATTTTAATTTAACATTTTAAACTTAATATGATCTTAATTTAAATCTCAATGGCAATTTTATTAATGTTTTATAATTGTACTATATATATATTTTTTTCCACACTTGCTCATATTTTAATTGTGATTTTATTTGTTCTACACCGCCCTGAGAGCTTTCTGCTATAGGGCAGTCTAGAAATGTAATTAAATAAATAAATAAATAAGACTGAGCCAAAGTTGGAATTGAGCATTTCTGCCTTTTCTGTGTCATCTGTTACCATTTTGCTATCCTCATTGAGCAGCTGTACCACCATTTCTTTTCTCTGTCTTTTACTGTGGATGTACCTGAAGAAAGCTTTTTTGTTGCTTTTAGCATCCCTCGCTAACCTCACCTCATTCTCATCTTTAGCCTTCCTGACACCATCCCTGCAATTCCATGCTACCTGTCTGTAGTCTTCCTTCGTGGCCTGGCCTCCATTCCACTTCCAAATGTGTCTTATTTTTGTTTTCAGGTCATCTCTAAGCTTTTTGTAAAGCCACATTGGCTTCTTCTGCTCTCTTCCACCTTTTTCCCTTGGTTTTTTCCTTGTGAATCTAATTTTGCATAGGATTAAACATCAGATATAGGACTAGGGTGGCTGGATGCAAAAAGAGGGCAGGGCTTCTGCACCTTTAATTGTTAGGTGTAGAAGAGGGGATTTCAGCAGGGTAGGTGTAAGTCCATCTGTTGAAGCTCCCTCTTCTACACAACTAATAAAGGTGCAGGAATCCTTTCTTCTCCCCGCCACTTGACCATCGTAAGCAGGACTGGAGAATGGCTGAGTATGGCTCTGCTTGGGTGAAATGTGGGAAGCAGAATATTGGGGTAGAAACACAGTCACTGTTCTGCCGGTTCCAGTGCATCTCCATAGGGGCACATGGCACTAGTCAAACCCCACCCATTTTAACTATAAAACCTGGTGGGAGCAGCTTGAGTTGTTTCTTAAATTCAGCTTCAAAGAGATTTCGCAACTGATATGCAGATCAGCCCATTCCCCCTCCGGGTGTGGCTAATGGAAACTCTTTGATCTGGCGACTAGTGTGTTTACAGCCTTGTTGTTGTTGTTGTTAGATTTGTTGGTCATTTGTTACCTGAAGGTCTCCAAGCAACTTACAACACTGTTAAAAACACAAGTAAATATATTATATCATAGCAACAACAACAACTGCAATTCCTAAAACAGCCACAGGAAGCTTTGGCAGCATACTAATAACAAACAGTATCATCTTTGCCTATCAAAAGCCTGGGGGAAAAGGTAAGTCTTCACCTGGCACTGAAATGAAGATGCCAAGCAGGCCTCACTGGGGAGCACAGTCCACAGATGGGGAGCCAAAACTGAAAAGGCTGGGTGGGGCAAGGCAGGTGGAAACAGCCTCCCTTGATGGCAACAGAGTCACTCTCCCCTCATAGTCCTTCTCCTGAGGCAGCTCCCTTTTGAAGGCTGGAGGGTGGGGCAAGGCAGGTGGAAGCAACCTCCCCTGATGGCAACAGAGTCTCTCTCCCCTCTCGAGAGGTGGGAAGTGTTTATGATTTGGATTTTAAAAATCTGTTTCTGTTGATGTCTGTTTTATAATGTTACGATTTTTGATTCTGTACTGCTGTGTGCATTTTAAGGCCGCAATTCTGTACCCACTTTCCTAGAATTAAGCACCTTTGAACTCATTGTGACTTAGGCTGCAATCCAATATATGTCTACTCAGAACTAAGCTTCATTGGGTTCAATGGGACTTACTTAGATGTAAATGTGTACAGGCATACCCTGCTTTAATGTATGCAATGGGACCAGAGAGTATACTTTAAGCGAAAATAAACTTTAAGTGAAGCAATTGTCTTCACTTGTACTGCACGCAATCACCACTAGATGGCAGCGGCGTCATGCCAATAAAGTATACGTTATTGCAAAGCGCGCAAACATTAAGCGGGGTATGGGGATGAATGGAGCATGTACGTTATAGCGAGGCAACGTTAAGCAGGGCAACGTTAAGCGGGGTGTGCCTGTATTGGATTGCAGCCTTAAACATTTATTTATTTCTAAGGAGTCTCTGGGATTTCTCCAAAATCTACCCTGAACTTCCCACTGAGAGTTTCCCTTTGATTATGTTGGTGAGAGGTGAATGGTGGTGTGATCTTAATAAGTTTTTATTTAAGATTCCTTTAAAAGGTTCTGAAGCTTACATTTTTAGACATTGTGAATGTTTTCTAGCTTATGACTTGGGATAACCAGGTATTTTGACCAGGTAACCTCCCTTGTAGACTGTGGGAATGCTGTGGACATAATATACCTCGACTTCAGCAAAGCTTTTGACAAAGTGCCCCATGATATTCTGATTAGCAAGCTAGCTAAATGTGGGCTGGATGGAACAACTATCAGGTGGATCCACAGTTGGCTCCAGAATCGTACTCAAAGAATGCTTTCAATGGTTCCTTCTCAAACTGGGCAGAAGTAACAAGTGGGGTACCACAGGGCTCGGTCCTGGGCCCAGTGCTCTTCAACATTTTTATTAACGACTTGGATGACGAGGTAGAGAGCATGCTTATCAAATTTGCAGATGATACAAAATTGGGGGGCATAGCTAATACTGTGGAAGATAGTAACAAAATTTAAAGGGACCTTGATAGGCTGGAGCATTGGGCTGAAAACAATAGAATGAAATTCAATAGGGATAAATGCAAAGTTCTACACTTAGGAAAAAGAAACCAAATGCACAGTTATAAGATGGGGGATACTTGGCTCAGCAATATGACATGTGAGAAGGATCTTTGAATTGTCGTTGATCACGAGCTGAATATGAGCCAACAGTGTAGTGTGGCTGCAAAAAAGGCAAATGCTATATTAGGCTGCATTAACAGAAGTATAGTTTCCAAATCGCATGACGTATTAGTTCCCCTCTATTCAGCACTGGTTGGGCCTCATCTTGAATACTGCATCCAGTTCTGGTCTCCGCACTTCAAGAAGGATGCAGACAAACTGGAACAGGCTCAGAGAAGGGCAACAAGGATAATCAGGGGACTTGAAACAAAGCCCTATGAGAAGAGACTGAAAGAACTGGGCATGTTTAGCCTGGAGAAGAGAAGACTGAGGGGAGATATGATAGCACTCTTCAAGTACATGGAAGGTTGTCACACAGAGGAGGGCCGGGACCACTTCTCAATTGACCCAGAGTGCAGGACACGGAATAATGGGCTCAAGTTGCAGGAAGCCAGATTTTGACTGGACATCAGGAAAAACTTCCTAACTGTTAGAGCCATACCACAATGGAACCAATTACCTAGAGAGGTAGTGGGCTGTCTGACACTGGAGGCCTTCAAGAGGCAGCTGGACAGCCATCTGTTGGGAATGCTTTGATTTGGATTCCTGCATTGCGCAGAGGGTTGGACTTGATGGCCTTATAGGCCTCTTCCAACTCTACTATTCTATGATTCTATAAAATTGATTAAAAATCTAAATAGCAGATAGAGCTGAAACAAACTTTCACTTCCCCCCAGTTCTCTGCTAGTGAATATTGATGCCAGATATTATCCAAATCTCTCTAGATTTGCTATTCTGCACCCATTTTTTGACATAAAATCATATTTTATTTCAACATTTGATACTGACAGTATTAGCATTTGACAATAGTATGTAGTATTTTGAGAGTTAATATAGAGATCCCTGACAGGATTTGGTCTGTCATTTTTAGGAACAGTAAACATTTGACAATATTTGACAGCTGACATGTAGCAGTATTTATTCATGTTGATTTTAGTTCTAATTTTACTCCATCATTTCATCATTCAGGAAATAAGCCGTATCATATCTGACAAAACCACATGAGCAAATTTCAAATTTTTGAGGCCCAAAACCAGATGCTGAATTTGAATGTTCATACTGAAATTTTACTGTGTTTTGAAAATTCTTCAGAATTTTCATTTCAGCTTTGAGAATAGTGGTATATTGTGGAAGATGGATTTTCATCATCATATATATTGATGGATGGGAAGGGAACTGAGGCTGAGAGAGAGCATTTTGCCCCCAATGCCACAGAGTATTCCTAGTTAAGGAATGATATGAAAACCCAAACTGTGGGAGAGGAGGGATAGAAATGTGTTTAATAAAGAGGTAAACAGACCTCACATCTCATCATCTCTCAGAATATAGCAACTTTGCAAATCAGCCCACAGATATTACTAGCTGATTTTTTAAAAAATGGTTTCTAGCTTGTCAGCCCACACAGAATATGTGTTACGAATGGACCTTGAACTTCCTCATGAGAAGAGCTCACTAGAAATGCAAGTTCCCCTATTGAGAGTGCAGCAGGATCTTTGGCTGGAGTTACCCGCATGTCACCCCCAGACCATGTATAATTTTACCCTTAACCCAATGACACATACACAGAAAGTAAAATAAAGAGTGGTTTTATTAAGAGAAGAAACAAAGAAAAATATTGCTATGTACAATTACAATTTTAACAATGAGCAGCTTTCTAACTATTATTCATTCAGCAACACTGGATAGACTAAAGCAAAGAGACCAACCCTATGAACACTTTCACATTAAGCTCACCCACACAGAAAGAAAAAGGAAAGAAAGAGGCCCAGAAGTTGCATATACCTTTCCTGGAGAGTTGCTGCAAGACTAAGGCTGAGAGAGAGACTTTCCTATCTAGCCCAATGAGCCAAAGCTCCGCCCTTTGTAACCAGCGCTAGGTTTGAAAATTCTCACCCAAATCCTTAGCTCTGAAGCTCTGCAATTGTCCCGAAGATGCTAGGGTACGTTGATAAGAAAAGCAGCTGTTGGAGCCCTCCAGAAGAGGAACTGCCAACCCCTTCCAACCCCTCATGTCTTATACCTTTTCCTAACTAAACTGACCCCAATGTAAACCCAATGTAAATGTTCCCAGGAAGATGTGGACGTGGCAGAGAACAAGAATTTAGGATCATCAGTCAAGGAATTTGGTTTTTCCCCAGAAACCATTCCTTGATGAATTCCCAGATAATGACTGCAATCTCTTACCTGTGAATTGCTGAGGTTCTGTCTCCTCCTGAAGGTTAAGATTATCATAATCATTATGTGACCATTCCCCAGTTTAAAAGGAGCTATCCTGTCTCATCCTAAAGGCCTAGATTATTATAACCGTTATGCAGACCACTTCCTAGTTTGAAAGGAGCTATCCTGTCTCCTCCTAAAGGCTTAGACTATCATAAACATTTCCTTGTTTGAAAGGAGCGCCTGTTCTTACTGGGTGACATTCCCCAAATTTCCATAGGAGTCAGGAAGTCTATACCTTCAGGCTTTCAAGATATGTACTTAGGGGTCACAGAGGGGCTGTCTCCCAGGAATCTTTGCTGTTGCAGGCTTTCCAAACTCTGGTTCACTGAGGTGAATCAAAGATTAAAAATCCCCAATATTTGATTCCTTATTACATATGTCACTTGTGGTACATCAGTGGCCTAAACCCTACCCCCAATAACCCTCTTTTTTATTTACAAAAGCTTCTTTCCTTGCTTGCCCAGAGGTGATAATTTTTTTAAGTTATTTATCCAGCTTCATCAATGTACTTGGTGTTTTAGAGTATCTAGTTAGAAAGTAAGAGAGGAGCTTGGTTATGAAACTCTGCAAGGAAGCTATAAATCTCAGTGTTGGCTAGAGTAAGACAAAAGAGGAGGAAGGGAGAATTAGCAAGAGATGAACATGAACAGGTGGAGTTACGCATAGTTAGGCTTGGTTACAACTGGGTGTAAGAATGAAGGTCAGAGACCGCTTAGAAAAGTTGAGTTTTGAGATCGGGAGGAGGAGAGAGAGAGGGTGCCACATTCAGGTTTGAGAGGGAGGAGTAGTTCCAGGCATAATGGGCCGCCAAGCCCAGTGTCAGTGGTGGACGTGGGCAGTTGCTGAGGCCTACAAGCAGCCCACTCTCAATACTGTGAGAGGCACCATCTTTGTTTTTTGCCTTCCCTTTTTAAGTGTGATGAGTATGTTGGTCTTCCATACACATCTAGGTGATTGTAGAGCTCTGTTGTTTATCCCAGTAAATACAGTCAATCAAAGAGAGAGGGTATGACAAAATGGCTGCCTCATCGTCATCATCATAACATTTATTACCCTCTGTTCACCAGAAGTTCCCAGGGCTGGTCACAATATAAAATACAATATTAAAACCGTTTTAAACACATTACATTAACAACAGAGGATCCTAAAAACAAGTGCATCTTCAGCACACAGTGGAAGCTGTACAGTGAAGGTGCAAGATGCACCTCTTTGGGGAGGGGAGTCCACAACTTAGGGGCCACCACCATCCTGAACTTCTGAGGGCAGTGGAACTACCAAGAGAGCCCCTTCTGCTAACCTTAACACCAAAGAGAGTCTGTAGGGAAGAAGGCAGTCTTTCAGATATTTGGAGCCTAAGACTTTCAGGGGTTTAAACGCTAGCATGAGCATTTTAAATTAGACCCTGAAACAAACTGGCAACCAGTACAGAAAAAGATGGCCACTGTCACTTAGAAGCCTGCTTGCCAGCCAAGGTACAACCACTGCTGCTCATTGCCTTATTTTGGGCTTATACTACTGCTGACAGACTCACCAGCCCAGCTCTGCAGGTGCCACTGTCTCTTCATCATCTCACCATGGTCTCCTGCCTCAGTCACAAGTCACAAGCCTGCCTGGATGCCATCCCTTGCTGCTGTTCCCACAGAGGTATAGCTAGTTGCTTATAGCCCAGAGATCTCAGGCAGGTACACTGGTGTCGGGGCTGGAGGCTCATGCTGAGGAGACAAAGAGAAGCTCAGTCTGGTGGTAGGAAGAGTTGTGTACCTGCTTAGGAGTTTGGGTCAGTCTGGTAGGGGTGTTGGTGAGGATGGAAGGAGGTAGGTGGTTGCCACTGAAGGGTCTTTTGCTTGGGGTGGGACACCACAAAACCCTGGAGCCAGCCTGGGCTCAGCAAAAAGAGAACAAGAGGATTTATTTTTTTAGAGAGCAGGAAACCTTTTGGCAGCTCAGGACAGTAGAGTTCTGGGAGCAAAGGTTAGGCAGGAATATGTCAGAAGATAAGAATGGAAAGACAGTGGAGCCAGCCTGTGGAGAGCTCTGAAGGCAAGAGCAAGGACTTTGTGCTGGAGGCGGGAGGAGAAGGGAGGCCAATGTAGGGATCCGAAGAGGTGCATCTCATTAGTTTTACTAGCAACAGACAACCAATCACATGGCTGTTTACAAGCAGGTCTAAAGTCAACAGTCCATCTACTGGAGCATGAACAGTTCCTAGCATCTGTGCCAAGAATAGCTTCCCGCTCTATGGAGTCTTCTAGTCTGCTCCTGCTGTCAGCCATTCCTGTTCTCTGTGCTTCCCCCTAGGCTGCTGTCTTTCTACAGGAGCTCCTAGAGGACTGCTGGGATCCTGAACCGGAGGCTCGCCTGCAAGTTGAGTGTGCCCAGCAGAGGCTTCAGAGACTGGGTGCTGAGGGCCTGATGAAAGAATAGTGAGGAGGCTGAAGTATCATGCATTACAGTCTGCTTACCTGGACACCAGCCCTTGCTTTGAAAAGTTCTTTTGCCTTTTGTTGAGAATAAAAGGCCCTTAAGGAAAGTCCTGCCAAGCATGGCTTCTCACCATGACTCTGGACCTTATCACAGTGGAATAGATGTTTCTTTCTCTTTTTTTAAAAATAAACACTGTCCACTTAATCAACTCTTTCATCTTTCTTCACAAAATCAACTTGAATTGCACTTGTTAACCAGTTATCCTCTTGCCTCATAATTAAGTGGTCTGCCAAGGCTCTCGGGAACTTTCAAGTGGTTCATGGGGGTGAAAGGTTTGGGAGCCACTGGTGTCACCTTTCCTCATAGGGGAATTTCCAGCTTCACAACAGGACCAACCAGCACTGTGGGCCCATCCACCCTGCAGTGGTGTCACTACCACGTAACAGTATGGTGAGTGGGCAGGGAGCAGTAACATCAGGGTGATTTGAGCTTAAAGATGGGACCATTGGATTGGTTGTGTTGGTGCGCCCAAACCACTCTGACTTCGCTGCTGGCCGGCCCCTTCACTGTCCCAATGTGTGGCAGTGACATAAGAATATAAGAACATAAGAAGAGCCTGCTGGATCAGGCCAGTGGCCCATCTAGTCCAGCATCCTGTTCTCACAGTGGCCAACCAGGTGCCTGGGGGAAGCCCGCAAGCAGGACCCGAGTGCAAGAACACTCTCCCCTCCTGAGGCTTCCAGCAACTGGTTTTCAGAAGCATGCTGCCTCTGACTAGGGTGGCAGAGCACAGCCATCACAGCTAGTAGCCATTGATAGCCCTGTCCTCCATGAATTTGTCTAATCTTCTTTTAAAGCCATCCAAGCTGGTGGCCATTACTGCATCTTGTGGGAGCAAATTCCATAGTTTAACTATGCGCTGAGTAAAGAAGTACTTCCTTTTGTCTGTCCTGAATCTTCCAACATTCAGCTTCTTTGAATGTCCACGAGTTCTAGTATTATGAGAGAGGGAGAAGAACTTTTCTCTATCCACTTTCTCAATGCCATGCATAATTTTATACACGTCTATCATGTCTCCTCTGACCCGCCTTTTCTCTAAACTAAAAAGCCCCAAATGCTGCAACCTTTCCTCGTAAGGGAGTCGCTCCATCCCCTTGATCATTCTGGTTGCCCTCTTCTGAACCTTTTCCAACTCTAGAATATCCTTTTTGAGATGAGGCGACCAGAACTGTACACAGTATTCCAAATGCGGCCGCACCATAGATTTATACAACGGCATTATGATATCGGCTGTTTTATTTTCAATACCTTTCCTAATTATCGCTAGCATGGAATTTGCCTTTTTCACAGCTGCCGCACACTGGTCGACATTTTCATCGTGCTGTCCACTACAACCCCGAGGTCTCTCTCCTGGTCGGTCACCGCCAGTTCAGACCCCATGAGCGTATATGTGAAATTAAGTTTTTTTGCTCCAATATGCATAATTTTACACTTGTTTATATTGAATTGCATTTGCCATTTTTCTGCCCATTCACTCAGTTTGGAGAGGTCTTTTTGGAGCTCTTCGCAATCCCTTTTTGTTTTAACAACCCTGAACAATTTAGTGTCATCAGCAAACTTGGCCACTTCACTGCTCACTCCTAATTCTAGGTCATTAATGAACAAGTTGAAAAGTACAGGTCCCAATACCGATCCTTGAAGGACTCCACTTTCTACAACCCTCCATTGGGAGAACTGTCCGTTTATTCCTACTCTCTGCTTTCTGCTTCTTAACCAATTCCTTATCCACAAGAGGACCTCTCCTCTTATTCCATGACTGCTAAGCTTCCTCAGAAGCCTTTGGTGAGGTACCTTGTCAAACGCTTTTTGAAAGTCTAAGTACACTATGTCCACTGGATCACCTCTATCTATATGCTTGTTGACACTCTCAAAGAATTCTAATAGGTTACTGAGACAGGACTTTCCCTTGCAGAAGCCATGCTGGCTCTGCTTCAGCAAGGCTTGTTCTTCTATGTGCTTAGTTAATCTAGCTTTAATAATACTTTCTACCAGTTTTCCAGGGACAGAAGTTAAGCTAACTGGCCTGTAATTTCCGGGATCCCCTCTGGATCCCTTTTTGAAGATTGCCATTACATTTGCCACTTTCCAGTCCTCAGGCACAGAGGAGGACCCAAGGGACAAGTTACATATTTTAGTTACCAGGTCAGCAATTTCACCTTTGAGTTCTTTGAGAACTCTCGGGTGGATGCCATCCGGGCCCGGTGATTTGTCAGTTTTTATATTGTCCATTAAGCTTAGAACTTCCCCTCTCGTTACCACTATTTGTCTCAGTTCCTCAGAATCCCTTCCTGCAAATGTTAGTTCAGGTTCAGGGATCTGCCCGATATCTTCCACTGTGAAGACAGATGCAAAGAATTCATTTAGCTTCTCTGCAATCTCCTGACACTGCTGTTGGGAGCCAGTAATATGGTGCTGTCCCCCCTCCACAGACTGCTTCTGCTCCACAACATCCTTTTGGAGGTCTGGCAACCACAAATGTACACTGTATTCCAAGTGTGGTTGCACAATATTTTCAATTTCAATTCTTTATTATACAGTCATAGACCCATTTTAAAACAAAATACAAAAACAGAATACAATAAAATATTTTAAAAGGATTTAAATTTTTCAGATTTATCATGAACCAGTCTTTTACGTGTAGATTGGGCTATAAACAAAAATTTTGCAACTTGTTCAGTTTTATCTTTAAGATTATCTGATAGAAGATATTTTATTTTCCATTCTATAGATCTACCAGGAAAGCCATCGATAAGAGGCACAATAATTTTTTTTCTTGCCTCCAGATATAATTCACACTCCAAAAGCACATGTCCAACTGGTTGCACAATAGATTTGTACAATGCAGCATTTTGATATTGGCAGTTTTATTTTCGAATCCTTTCCCTAAAGATCCCAAACTTGGAATTTGCCTTTTTCACAGCTGCCACACACTGTGTCAGCATGTTCATCAGCGTATCCACCACTCCGAGATCTTCTTCACTCTTTCCCCACCAACCAGACAGCATCCTCACCTCTACAAGGAACTGCTGCTTTAGCTGGGCTTCTCCCTCCGCACTGACTGCCCTTCTTTTTGCCCTCTCCTCCCCTCCCCTGTCCTGACTAGCTTTAGTTTTAGAATGGAAGCCTGCAGACAAGGCCATGCTTATTTTTATTATGTCTTTGTAAAGCATTCAAAGAACCAGGTAAATGCTGAACTAATAAATGATGACAAAATGTAGCATTTATATTATTTAGTCATATAATAAAATGCTCAGAAGATGAACTGTATCACATACAAAAAAAATCTCCCAGAATTCCCCCACTCTAATCCCCCACACTCCTTTTTATGACATTATTCAATGCTATCTCATAAATGACACTCTCCTGGTGGTGTGAGTATATAATTGGTGTGGTGGCCCAAAGCTGATTTTGCGGTGCACACCTCTGAGTTCCTTATTCTGATATACTTTTCACTTTTTCTATTTGAAACCAGTCGGGCTTCAGAGTGGTTATTATAAACCTTCTCTGTGTGTGCAACAATTTAATATCTTAAAAAAGTAATATGTACTTTATATTACTACAGGTATAATTAAACTTGTTCTGTAAATTTGGAATAAATGGCAATCTTACAATAGTGCATTTTAATTTTTTGATAGCAGTACTTAACACTTCTGTGCAATTTTGCACTTCAGTATACATTGCGTCAAACAGTTATACCAGTTCGGTCTATGATAAAAAGGAGTATCAGCGTTCATGTGTGATATCATTAATAATGAATTCATATACCATCCAAGTGTATGGTTAATAAATGACTTCTTCATTTTTTCTGGGAAAAGTCATTGCCGGGATTATGTTTATATGTCAAAAGGTGCATAAAACATGCCCTGCAGGTTTTATTAAGACACAGATATCATCTATGGGAAAATAACAGCATTAAAACATTGATTTTTTTCCCCATTTTAAAACAAAAATTCCAATTATTTTAGCCATAGTACATCTTGAGTTGTCGGTAAAGTTCTGTGATTCTGTAGTGAAAGTGTTAATATATCAATCTGAACCTTGAGGTGTGCTCTTTCAAATGCTATTGGGGTTTTTTTCTGCCTTAGTAGTTTCAAGAGATATTAAGTCAAATACAGAAGAGAATGGAAAAACACCAAAAAGGTAAATGTGGAGAATTTTCCTGGGGAGGGTGGTGATTTTAGGGGTCATTTTGTATGTAACAGAACTCATCTTCTTGATCATTTTGGTGTAAGGTCAGACTATCCCGGACCAGAAATAGCCGAAGCTGGCAAAAGGCACTCCTAGCCACTGAGGTCACCTGGGCCTCTACTAGCGACAACCTTGGATCCAAGATTACCCCCAGACTACAAACCTGCTCTTTCAGAGGGAGTAATGACCCCATCCAAGCAGGCAATTGACCAATTGTCCAGACTCGGGAACCACCAACCCACAGTGCCTCCGTCTCGCTAAGATACAGTGTCAAGTTCTTGGCCCTCATCCAGCCCACCACCGAGTCCAGGCACTGGTCCAGTGCTTGCATGACCTCTCCCAATTCAGATGTTACAGAGAAATAGAGCTAGGTATCAGTGTACTGCTGACACTTCGCCCCAGTCTCTTGATTTGCTGGCTGGTAGAATGCCAATAGAAAGAGAAGGGCAAGGTGCGCCCCCAAAGGAAGGGAGTTTCTCAGTCTAGAGGTGTAACTGCAGAGAAGCCCCTGTGCCATGTCTCAGCCAATCAAAATTCAGAAAGAAAGCCTCTCCTGCGGATCTTAAAGAGTAGCCAGGCTGATATTTATATAGCACTTTACAGTGTTCATAATCCTTCACGTGCGTTATTATATTTAATTATATTTATTAATCACATTTGTATGGCCACCCAGTAGCCTTTATTCTCTGAGTGCCTCAGAAAAATTTAATGAATATAATATAATATTAAAAATGCAATAAAACACAGTCCTTACAACAGCATTGAATGCTAGGTCAGTATTATTATCCCTATATCACAGATGGAGACTGAGAGGCTAAAAGCACCTCATCATGAGTTCATGGGAGAGGTGAGACTGGAACTGGTTAATAGCTCAGTCTTATGGCCGCTATACTACATTCACAATGACAATACACCTTTAAGAAAGTACACAACATGGTATGGATGTTACAAGCTCTAGCCAATCGGTGGCTAGAATACTTGTGCAAGTCTATTCCATATAGCAATTGCAATAAATGTAGTTAAGGGGGCAAAAATAATAAACAAGTCCAAAAAACAGATGGAACTATAACTCAATGAAATTCAGTTGCTTTCAAGATAGGCTCTGATGTAGTGGATCTTACCATATACCTCACAGGGTAAAAGCTGGCATGATGGTTTGAGTTTTAGACTTGAAGCAGGAAGAATAGAGTTCAAATCTGTACTCATCCAAGAAGCACACTGGGGTCGCTTTGAGCAGGTCAACCTAATCTACCTCTCAGGGTTGTTATATAAATAAAAATGTGAACTGTCCTGGGCTCTGTGACGCCCTTCCCTGGCTCTCCCTGTCAGGTTCCTACCTGCTCGTGGCTACTACCTGTCACTAGGCACCACCAGGGACTCCACCAGTCCGGACTGTCCCTTTTTATGGTTTCCCTCTCCGCTCTAGCATAGATCTCAACAGATCCCCCTGCTAGGCAGCACCACCAGTCATGTCCTATAACCAGTATTCCCAGAGACTCTGCCTGAGTCTCCCTCAATTAGGTTACCTCTGTGACTGCGTGCTTAAACTGTCCCAATCCCTTTGATTTACTCAGACTGCTTATAATTCTGGTTTGCTCTGAATACTTGTGGTGTTATATTCTTTCCTTCACCCACTGCCACCATTTGCTACTGTTTCCCTTCAGCCTTGGTTATTTACCTCACCCTCCCTTCTGGTCTATGAAACCCCAGCCAAGGATCAGGCCTTTGGTAAACCAAATTAAGTATTTATTAAATAACACAGATAACAAGATTACTTCATAAGGCACATAAGCATATGGTTTTATCTAATACTAATCCAAACTCCACCCTCTCCTCACATCCACCAACTCTCCACACAATCTCCTCTCAAAACCCACCAAAACAACCCACTAACATTCACCACCCAGATTCCACTGTCATTCTTCCTTTTATACTGTCAGCCATTTTAAACATTCAGGCAATCATCCAGCATTCTACTGCTCATTTACTCCCCCCTCCTCTTTCATTCCACTTACCATGTATCTCCTATACAAACAGCACTTACCATATTTACACTAATAGAGGAACATCACAGGCTCCTTGGTGGGAGGGTGGCAATACAAATATGTCAAAAATAAAGATCTGCTTGTGACCAGCTTCAAGCCCTCAGGATACAGGGGGAAATAAAGAGAGTACAAGGTTCTGCTGCTCAGCTATGTTCTCCTTTTGACATTCAGCTGTCAAGCGGAATTACATTCTTGCAGGCTCATCAGAAGAGAAAGGGTGGCTTTTTTCCTATATCATGCACCAAGCTGCTTGGTTGGAGGCCAGAATCCACCAGAACCACAAGGCCTGTGTCCTTGACACAGGTGTTTACACTTGGCGTCTTATTTATAGATGAGAAGGTGGATGACTCACTTTTCAAATAAAACTTGAGTTACAGCATTTCCACACAGTGGATTTTTATTAAAACAATGGTTGTTATTTGGTATGTTGTTAGGCAAATGTTATTTAAATGTTATACATGGAACGTTGCTGTAAATTGTTTTGGCAAGTGATCAAGTGTGATATATTCTAAGGGCAGAACTAGATGCAGTGATGAATAGACATGAGGCTGTTACTACAAATGGCAGCCCTCTGTCACGTTCCTCCTCCTCTCTCCCTGCACTGCATGCTTATGAAAACGTGACTTGGCATCATTACGTCATCTATTTCTATCTCCCCACCCTCATGCCTGGTGCTGCAGCCAATAGATTTTATCTTCATTGTTTTTAGATTTTTAATGTCTAGGTATTGTATGCCTATTTTGTACGTAGCCCAGAGTGGCTGGACAGCCAGCCAGATGGGTGACTAATAAATTAAATAAATAAATAAATAAAATAATGTAGACCAAGGAAATGGACGTGATGATGTCATGTCATTATACAAAGAGAAAGGGGAAGTTTGTCTTGGAGTTGCATTTCTAGCACCAGTCTGTGTTCCACTTTTAAGTCCACTTTTAAGTCCACTCATAACATGGGACCACCTTTGGATTTTTTTTTTTACTATATATGTGGTTTTCTCTGTCCATCTTTTTCCTTCTCTCTCCACTGTATGAGTTCAGTAGGACTCTCCTACTAATGGGGAACATGAGGAGGAGAGTGCTATGTGCTCATGCTCTGCTTGTGGACTTCCCATAAGACTTTAGTTGGCCACTGTTGGAACAGAATGCTGGACTAGATGGACCTTTGGTCTGACCCAGCAGGGCTCCTCACCACTGCCACCATCATCGTATGTGAATTTCTCCAAGATTTTCCTTGTGCACCCTAATCAAAGTACAAACTGCATGTGACTTGATAGGTGCAATTCAGCAGTGTCTGAGTCATCATGGCAAGGCATTAAAGAATCTGTTTCAGATTTTTCTTTAGCAAATGATGGTGTGGTTCTATAAGATTTTAATGTGCTATAAAATATTTAAGGTTTAGTTGGTTATAAATAGTATTATCATCATTTTGGCTAGTTTTATTTTTTGATATAGATAGTACAATGCTTTTTGTAATGTGCTTGCTGTTGTATGACTGGTTTTGTGGGCGGTGGTTTTTCTTTTTGTATTTTAATATTGCATGGAAGCTGCCTTTTAAAAAAAGTTCGTGAACCTTTTAAATAAATAAATATTGGTGTATACACTTGCAATGGCTCACAGCTGCCTGCAGTGCTCACAGCTGCCCATGCTGGAAGCAACATGCCATCTAAGGCAGAGGTGGATAGATTTCTGGACTGCAAAATTGACTTTGTGGTGTGTGTATGTTGTTGGGGGCTTTTTACTAGAGCCCTGAGGTCCACCCATTGAGTCACGCACAAAACGATGGCTGGGGTTTGACACAGATGCACAATTAGTGGCTTGGGGAAGAGGAGAGTAGAATCAATTAACAACTGCATCCCAAGAGCCAGTGCTTGGATGATTTGCTATACAAGTACAAATCTTCATATAATTTACTACAGATCAGGCATGCTCACATCCCAGTTTAGGGTGGGAGGGACAGCCTTTTCATTGTTGCTATTGCTAAATAACAATATCGTTTCTGGGAGTCAGATACACTTGCCAGTCTACTGCAAATTATCCTGCAAATCTACCAGCAGATTGCAATTTGCCTTTTGGATATTCTTTCTTCAAATTTTAAACTAGCTAATGATCAGTGTTTGTACAGAGCTGTGCACAGTACATTGAAGCTCTAGCAATCAATTGACTGTCAGGGCTCCAAAACATTGGTCATCTGATATCATTGTGACATCAGGTGATTGACCATGGTCAAACTTGCCCCATGGGCAGGGTGACAGAGATAAGAATCTGACCTGGTCCAGTTCCCCACTCCTGCTTTAAAAGGAAAGGGCAGCACTGCAGGCATGCCCATCTTAGATGGAGTTGCAGCCTGGTTGTGGGTCATCATAGCCCCACCAGAAATGACAAGACTAGTTCAAGACATGGTTGAAAGTCCAGGAACCAATCCAGGGTTTGCACGGCCTCTCTTGATTCAGATGTTACAGAGAAATAGAGCTGGGTATCATCAGCATACTGCTGACACCTCACCCCAAATCTCCTGATGACTGCTCTCAAAGGCTTCATATAGATGTTAAACAGCATTTGGGACAAGATGGTACCCTGCAGCACCCCACAGCACAACTGCCAGGAAGCTAAAAGACCCAATGCTATTCTCTGAAAACAACCCTGGAGATAGGATGGAACCACTGTAAAACAGTGCCCATCTCCCCAAGTCAGCTCAGAAGGATACCATGCTGCTGAGACATCAAGTAAGAATAGAAGGGTTGCACTGCCCCTGTCCTTCTCCTGGTAAAGGTCATCCATCAGGGCAACCAAGGCCAATTCAGTCCCATAACCAGGCCTAAATCCAGATTGCAATGAGTCAAGATATCTTTTTCATCCTAGAGTAATTGCTGTGCCACAACCCTCTCCATCACCTTCCCTGAAAAGGGAGTATTTGCGACAGGGTGATAGTTGTCACAAACCAATGCATCCAGGGTGGACTTTTTCAGGAGCAGTCAGATCACCACCTCTTTCAAGGCATCTGGAACCACTCCTTCTCGTAAAGACACATTGATCAAACCATGGATCCACTCAGTCAACCCCCCTCGATAAGCTTTAATAAGCCAAGAAGGGCAAGGATCGAGAGGACATGTTGCTGACTGCATTGTCGCAAGCACCTTGTCCACGTCATAAGGATGCATCAACTAAAACCGATCCCAAGAAGTTGCAGCGGACCTTGCACCGGACACCTCACTGGGGACTACAGTAGATGTAGATGGGGCATCAAGATTGCAATGTAGGCGAGCAACTTTACGCTCGAAGTGCCTTGCAACCAATTCACAGTGGGCTTCTGAAAGGTCTAAAACTCCATTTCCTGAAGCTGATGTTAAAAGACCCATGACAATATGAAAAAGCTCTACTGGATGGCTACTTGAGGATGTGAGAGAGACTTTCTCTCACTTTCTCTGCCACACAGTAGGCATGGTTATGATGTTTTACTTGTGCTGGATCAGCCTCACAGCACATCTTTTACCACTTGTGCTCTAGCCGTTGTGAAGACTGTTTCATTGCCCTTAGTTTACTGATGTACCAAGGTGCAAACCTGCACAGAGATCTGGGTGTGTATGGCCCAATGTGCGTAGGCTCCAAATGCACCACATGTACCCTCTATTTCTCATATAGTATGGATAACATATTCAGAACATATGTGCATTGGGTGTGTGCATGATAACATTTATAAGAGCATAACCCTCCCCAATCCTCACCATAGCACCTCTGTACAACATTTATTTGAGACATTTATATGCTGCCCCATAATATAAAGTTCTCTGTGTGGCTTACAGTAAATAATAATAAAAAAACAAAATAAAACATACAATCTTAGAATCAAAAGCTGCATAAATACAGCAAAAACAAAACTCACTGTACCCCCAAAGTTGAGCACAGATTTAAAAAACATTTTAAATAAAATTTATTTAAAAGGCCTGGGTGAACTGGAATGTCTTCAGCTGACATTGAAAAGTCGGCAAAGATGGCGCTTTGAAGGTGAGCCACCCTGGGAAGGCTGGTCCATAACTGGGGTGCCACTACTCAAAAGTCCCTTTCCCTGGTGGTTACCAGCCTCGCTTCATTTGGCAGAGGCACACATAACAGGGCCTCTGAAGAGGATCTGAAAGATTGGATATGTACATATGGGAGAAGATGGTCTCTCATATAGATTCACAAAGAAAGCGAATCCTCTCTCTTGAAAACGAAGCAGAAAACTTTAGCAAGCCTCATCTCCTCTCCTTCCTAGTTCCAGCCCAGAAATCATCAGTGAAGGGACCTGCAAAAGTGCGAGGGCTCAGTACCTGCCTGTTGATGCTGTGTATCATGTGGACTTACTGAGACAAAAATCCTTCTCCTAGAGCTGCTGTTGTTGCTGTCCAGCAATAATGCAGGGATCGCCAATCTTTTTGAACCATAGGGCACATTTCAAATGTTGTGAGAGTGCTGTGAGCGCCAGCCATAGAATGGGTGCTATGGGGGTGTCGTATAACACAAAGTTAGGGGGTAGTCATGGTGAAGCGCTTCCCATAACTATTTCCATACCAGAAAAGGCTTGGTCTGTTGAGTTTCTACCTGCCATACAGCTGTTAAAGGTACAAGAACCCTGTTTTCTCCAATGCCAACCCTAAACCAAAGCCTAGGCTGCCATCCTGCATCCACCTACTTGGAAATAAGCCCCATTAAGCACAAAGAGACTTACTTCTGAGCAGATCTGTATACCATTTTACTGTAAGTTAACTGTACAGTGAGTTCTTAATGATTTCCTGGTCTTTAGCTCCTGCAAAGCAGGAGACATACCTAAGTCTCTTTGCAAAATTTTCACATTTGCCTTGCAGGGGTGGGGGATTCTTTAACATTCACCCACACTTATGTATTAGTTTTTACAGAAGATGATTTCTAGGCACTACTTGATCTCAGGTGAGCCGAGTACAGGAAAGAAGCATCCTGGTTGCCAGGGAGAAGGAAGGGCAAACTATGGAGATTCCAATGACTAGGAAAAAAATATAGAAGCAGAAAAAGTGCACTACAAGGGAGGGCAAAATAGCAGCTCTTTGGGACCCCAGGAATTCTTATTGCCCAGTGTCCAAACAATTTACTTATCAATCACAGCTCTGACTTCACTCATTGGCTAAAAACACTGACAGGCAGGAGCAGCCAGGCCAACTAATTTCATATAAATCACTTGGAAAGGTGATGCTGCTTAAAGGCACATGGCTGCTTAAAGGCACATGGCTGCTAAAGGGGTGTTACCTAACATCTCTCTGCCTAACTTTCCTCACAGGGCTATTGTGAGAATAAAATGGTAATGGCAAGGACCATTTATACCAGCTTGGGCTCCTTTGAAGAAAGATGGCATATAAATGCAATATAAATGCATAAATACATTTAACAACATTCCAAATGAGATGCCTCTGATAGCCCGTAGTGGCTGGAAAGTACAACAAAAATGCTAGCAAGATCTAATGACTAACCAGTATACTGTAAAACAGATGTCATAAAATAAATGCATCAAATAAATATACTAACAAGTTGATGGGGGCAGGGAGAATGTTCCACTAAATTCATTCCTTTCAAGCTTGACAGCACTCTTGGAACCTGATCCTATGCAGAGGTGTGCCTAAGCCCATTTATTCTATGGATTTAGGCACACCTAACTAGGCACAAGTGGCTTTATCTGTAGCATTACCGTTCCTGAACCAGCCTAGCCTCACCTTACCTGACACAGGCCTCTTTTCCACCTTATCCCTATTACTGATTGTCTGATCTCTGTCAGACCCCACCTTATAATATATACTGTATAGGGTTACCAGGTTCCTGGCCTGAGACTAACTCTGTATCTTTAGGAGAAGAGAAAGTCAGCCAAGTGCAGGTGTTCTTGCAACACTGTAATGGGAAAAACCACAAGGTGGAATTTTCCCTTCCCCCTGCACAACTTTTAAAGATACAGAAGACCTCTTGGCTACCAGGCCCAGCCTCCGAGAGGTCTTCTGCTTAGTTCTGTTTAAAGAACTAATCTAGCAACACCTGATAATTGTTTTCTTTTTTAAAATCTCTAGAATGTTTGTTTATTGAGAGAGAAGGAAAAACTTACAGACAAATTTGGTACAGGTTTCTGCTGTTGCAGCCAATGACTGTAAAGGCAATGCAGTGAGCAATTTGAGCACTTTTGAATTGTTTGAAAATATTAAAATTTAATCAGATGTTAATCAAAACTGATTTAATCAAAACATATTAGACAGCTTACAACTGAAGTTTTTGCTGTTTCATATTGTGTCATGATTTTTCTCCCCACCCCCACCCCCGTAACCCCACAAAAGTTCTGTTAAGGTTGCCAATTCTTGATATGAAACCACTTGATATGAAACAAACCACTCAGGTCATTTGTGTGTGCGTGTTTTGTGGGCTAACATATATCTAGCTCTGAGACCACTTGTTTCTGTGTAACCTTTGCAAGAGTATCCAACGCTATCTACCTTCCATTCACGTTAGCTTACTACTTTTTAAAATTACATTTATATCCACTTTCTTCCACCATGGAACACAAGGCTTCATGCACGTGGTTCCCATGAAGTCATCACAGGACATTATTTAGTCCAGACGACCTGTGTATTGAGAATTCCTCCTGGTTTTCTTGTGGCGTGGTTATAGGATGAGCATTCATCTTGATTTGCTAGCAGGGTGTTTATACATCTTCGCGTTAGTTATTCGTTCATTTCACACTTTTCAATGCATTTCCCCATCACTTTCCTAACCGCGAAGAGTCCTGTTCTGTTTTAAAGTGGATTTGCTGTGGTAGGGTAACAGAGCCCTTTAATCAACTTTGGACCCTGCAAAAACGCTGCAGTATGTGCTTGAATCCCTCCTTCAAAATCGTGACCATCCGGAGGTACACTGGCATAACCTTCGCTGCTTTTTGAAGTTTCAAAATTGCGACATTTTAAACAGCTCCATAACCCAGTTAAGGTATAATTTCTACCCAGTTAGGGTCTTGATTTACATAAAAGAAGCCTTTAGTAAGAGAAAGTCTTCGACCCATAACTCTTTTATAGGCATAGAAAAGCCGAAAAATCCAAGTTCAAGGTAGAAAACTTGGTTGGTCTCTTTAAACCTTTCTTTCTTTCTTTCTTTCTTTCTTCGCAATCCGCGCCCGAAAATTTTTTATTAGAAGGCCCGCCTAGCCGGGCTACTGAGACGCAACTGCTGACGGACATGTTTCCTGGCCTATAAAAAGATAGCGATGTCTGCCGTGAACCAATGGGGCTGGAAGACTTGCAGATGAAGCCTGAAGCAAGGAAGGCTCCCAGGAAGTGGCTGCTGCAGAAAGTGAGGAAGAAGGTGCAGAGAGGCTTTGAAGTAAAAGGTAAACACAGGTAGTTAGGTAGGTGGTGGCGGCGGTGGCGGCGGCGGCGGCGGCGGCTGGGTTTTTGCAGTTTAGGAGGGGGTGTATGGAGGGGAGAGTGCCTTGTCCTGTGAAGGGGATCAGCGAGCTGGCTTTTGGTGTAGCCTGTGTCCTGGATTTGAGTTTTGAGCAGCCCATTCTTGTATTGCCAGACGGTTGCCTTAAGCGCCTTTTCATTCATTGGGGCAAATCCTGTTGAAAGCAGCGGAACTTACTTCCATGTAAGCATGCATGGGATGGGCTCTAAAAGTTTAAAGGGAAGTGCAACTTTAAGAGATCCTTGGTGGAGTTGAGGCCCCGCAGTCTTTAATGTAAAGAGACCCAACTTTAGCCTGACATCTCTACTGTTACAACTACTGTAATAATAAACATTGTTGTTATCATCATGCATGTATATAGAGTCTTAAGAGTATTCAGGCATTTCCCATTTGTCTCAGTAATTTTATGACAGTCTGTTGTTAGCCCCATAATGCTGATGTTGAGATTTGAAGTATCTAGTGGGTTCATAATGCAGGTGAGACTTGAACCAGGGCCTTCTTGATTCACTTCGAAGACTCTTAGCCAGTACACTATTGTTGCTGGCCTGCCTTCAAGTCGATCCCGACTTATAGTAGTACTGAAATCCTACGTGCTAACAGATTGATTCTCTCATTCTGGATCCCTTTGTAGCCAAAATGGCACTATCTGTGCACAAGAGGGATGTATAAGCGGGCTTGGAGAACCCCGAAGATTTGCAGAAGCACAGACATTGTCCCAAAATAGCTCAGTAAAGACTGCTCAGAGGGCCTGAAATGCTGACTGATTGTTGGGAGGGAGAAATCTGGTGGGGTGGAATGGAGTATCCTTGATAGGGGTATAGCTGGCTGGTTGGCTGAAATCTCTAACAGGAACGCCCCTGAAGCCCTGCCCATTTTGTTGCAGGTCCTACTTGTCTGTACAGGCTATGTAAATTATGTAGAGGGCCTTGTTTGGAGAGACTGAACTCTGTATTAGACAGCCAAGGTTGAAATGGGTGAGAGAGATTGATAAGGAAAGGGAAAGGAGATGTTAAGCCTAGTTAAGATGACACTTGGGTGTTCAGGAAAGCTTGTGTGGAAGGATGGATAAAGGAGGCAATGAGAGCAATGTCTCACTCCCAATATTCCAATTTTAGAGGTAGGAAGCTGAGAAAATGTGTCTTGGTCATGGCCATCTGTGGTGTCTGACAAAGGTAGAATTTGAACCCAGGTCTGTGTGCAACTCTTTCTTCATGCATGCTATCTGGAATTGCTACGGATATGAAATTGCCTGTTTGACATAAGCTGCATGATTTATGCTTTGTAATTAGCAGCTCAGCCAGGGTTCGTTATTCCCCATCTGGGGCTACTTGGCCTATTTGTCTGGTGGTTCCAAGATACGAAATGTGTACATGTGCTCTCTCACTCCCTCTTCCCCCTCCCCCTCTATTTAAACAGATGAATCTCTGGAAACAAATGGTCTGTTTCATAGCATTTTTCTGAAGATGAATAAAGTACCATAAAACATCCAGAACTAGTGTTTCCCTGTTCATACTCTCTGCCTATGTATGATTAAATGCTGCTGTTATAGTAGTAATTAATTTCAGAAGTGGTGAGGCCCAGTTCGGTGAATGTCACTCAGAAGTGAGCCCCTACCACTTACTTGGAGTAAGGTCTGCAGCCTGAGGCAAATGACCCAGCTGTTAGCCTTTCTAGGAGG
Organism: Rhineura floridana; assembly: GCF_030035675.1. Classification (NCBI taxonomy): domain Eukaryota; kingdom Metazoa; phylum Chordata; class Lepidosauria; order Squamata; family Rhineuridae; genus Rhineura; species Rhineura floridana. The sequence continues at coordinate 24,097,400 of NC_084482.1, forward strand.
CTGGGGCTAAGGGCACTCTAATAATCCCATATCTTTCAACCCAATGTCCAAAGCTTATTATCTTCCAGATCCCTTAACCTGTTGGTTCCTGTGCCTGTCACCAGTGCCTGCTGGCTTGTGTGTTTCCTGAGACATGATCTCTGGCTGGGTGTTCATGTTCTTCCTCTCTTCTTGTTTGTTTCCCTTCTCATTTGCTTAGGCATCCTCATTACCAGGGTAGCTCTGACCTTGCATAAGTTTTTGTAGACCTAAGCAGAATCCATTTGTTTTGGCCTTACCTTAGGGGGCTGCCTAGGGCAGCATACTGTAGGTACCTACAGTCTTAGCAGCAGCAGAATAAGGTAATATAATTGGTGTAGGTTTACGGGGACTTGGGGAAGAACTACCTGTGGGATCCTAGTAGAGGTGGAGGTGGTGGACACCAGATGATCTGTGTGTGTGCGTGAGCAGGGGAGGAGGGAACACTAAGTTATCATCTGTATAAAAATGTGTAATGATGACCCAGGGTGGTGTGGTCCTCGTACTGTGCTATTGGCTTTCAGTTTAATGGGTGTGGTTTGAGTCCTGTTCTAATTCTTCCATCAATGGAATCTTTTTACATTCCTATGATAATTTCTCAGATAGGGAAAAGAGGTTTTACTTGGCAACCTGCTGCATCTTGGAAGGTTGGAGTAGGGTTACCAGGTGTCTGATTTTTGGCTGGAGTTTCTAGTGTTAGGGGGTCTCCTCTGGGTCTCCGGCTAACTTACCTTAATCTCTGGACTCTCAGCTTCAATTCTTAAAAAAAATAAATTTCTAGGTGGTCTGGTTCCCGAGATATACACCAAAATGTTAGCCGCCCACCCCCCACAACTGTTTAATCTGTTTAACGGATCTGTATAGCAGCCCTTAGCTCCAGAGCTTGGAAAAGTTACTTTTTAAAAACTACAACTCCCATCAGCCCCCACCAGCATGGCCACTGGATTGGGCTGGTGGGAGTTGTAGTTAAAAAACACACGTTTCCAAGTTCTGGCTCTAACCCTGCTCTTTCAGGATTGTAGCCAATAAGTGAAGCCAGGGTTGTGATTTGTTGACCCTGGCAGTGCTTAGGCTTCATTGCAACGTCAGAAAATGATGGTTTTGAGATCTTCAGTTTTTCCCCTTGTGTGCAAGAGTCAGACCCTGGGCTGTTGGAGAGGGCAGTGCTTTGAAAACCTTGGCAATATGAAAGTATTTAATCCAATACTTGCTTTTCTGGGAGTAAAGCAATCCCATGTACCTGGAGTAAACCCCATTGAATTCATTAGAACTTACTTTTGAGGAGACATGGTTAGGATTGTTGCTGTAAATTAATGGGACTTCTGAGTAAACATAACAAATAATTTTGTTTGTGTTGTAAATCTTTCCCTCCCTCTCCAATCCTATTTTTAAAGCAATTAGGCAGGGTTTACCTAGGTATCACATTTTTTATTATGTAGGAAACTAATACTGATTTTTAAAAAAATGTTCTGCAATGACCAACTGGTTTGACAATAAACTATTATATGGGGTGTATTTTTACAAGTGTGTGTGTGTGTATGTGTGTGTGTATAGAGTCTTTCCAACAACCCTGTGAGGTAGGGTTGGTGATTGGAAACCAAGGCAGCGCACAATAAGAAATAAATCCCTTTAAAAACCAATAACCATAAAACAAGTATAAACAGTTGCAAAACAGCTTAAAGTGGCATGATTCTGAATTTTGGGTTGGGTGAATGAAGTTTATTTTTATTTATTATTTGATTTATATCCCACCCTTCCTCTCAATAGGGGCCCAGGGCGGCAAACAAAAGCACTAAAAACACTTTAAAAATAATAAAAACAGACTTTAAAATATATTAAAACAAAACTTCTTTAAAAACATTTTTAAAAGCTGTGACTCCAAGATTTATTTATGTATTTTATTTACAACAGTTATATACTGCTTTATTGTAAAAAATCTCAAAGCGGTTTACAGAAAATTAAAACAATAAAATTATTGGCAAAAACAAAGACATGTATTGAAAAACATTCAAATTAATAAAACCAACAATGAGTTAAAAACAGACTTAAAAACATAATAGCTTTTACATGCGTGAATAGGCTTGCCTAAACAAAAATGATTTTAGTAGGTGCTGAAAAGAGGCGTCTGCCTAATGTCAATAGGCAAGGAGTTCCAAAGCGTAGGTGCTGCCACTTCATTGTTGTTGTTATGTGCCTTCAAGTCAATTTTGACTTATGGCGACCCTATGAATCAGTGACCTCCAATAGCATCTGTCATGAACCACCCTGCTCAGATCTTGTAAGTTCAGGTCTGCGGCTTTCTTTATGGAATCAATCCATCTCTTGTTTGGTCTTCCTCTTTTTCTGCTCCCTTCTGTTTTTCTGTATTGTCTTTTCTAGTGAATCATCATCATCATAATAATAAAATTTTATTTCTGGGTTGCCTATCTGGCCGAGTTAACGGCCACTCTAGGCGACGTACAGCAAAAGGATAAAATACACATATAAACAATCACACTTAATCTAAAACTGCCCATAGTTCATAACAATTAAAACTAGTCCACCCCGGAAATCCTGTAGGCTTGTCTGAATAGCCAGGTCTTTAAGGCCCGGCGGAAACCTGCAAGGGAGGGGACATGGCTAAGATCATAAGGTAGGGAATTCCAAAGGGTGGGAGCCACAATCGAAAATGCCCTCTCTCTGGTCCGCACCAGCCTAACTGATTTAACTGGTGGGACCGAGAGAAGGTCTTGATTGGCTGATCTTGTCAGGCGGCATACTTGGTGATGCTGGAGGTGCTCCTTCAGATAAACTGGGCCGAAACCGTATAGGGCTTTAAAGGTTAATACCAACACCTTGAATTGGGCCCGGTAAACAACTGGTAACCAGTGTAGATCTTCTAACACCGGTGTGATGTGATCACGGCGACGGCTGTTCTTAATCATACATGCTGCCGCATTCTGTACCAGCTGTAATTTCCGGATCGTTTTCAAGGGTAACCCAACGTAGAGCGCATTACAGTAGTCTAAGCGAGAGGAGACCAGGGCGTGTATCACCCGCGGGAGAAGATGGACAGGAAGGTAGGGTCGTAGCCTCTGTATCAGATGTAATTGATACCACGCTGCCCGGCTCACTGCCAAGACCTGAGCCTCCATGGACAGCTGGGAGTCAAGAATGACCCCAAGGCTACGGACCTGGTCCTTCAGGGGCAATCTTACCCCATTAAACACCAGGTCTATATCTCCTAACCTTCTTTTATCTCCCACAAGCAACACCTCGGTCTTGTCAGGGTTCAGTTTCAGCCTATTTCCTCCCATCCATTCGCTTACGGACTTCAGGCACTTGGAAATGGTATCCACAGCCAACTCTGGTGAGGACTTGAACGAGAGATAGAGCTGGGTGTCATCCGCATATTGGTGACACTGCAGCCCAAATCTCCTGATGATGGCCCCCAGCGGCTTTACATAGATGTTAAATAGCATGGGGGAGAGGATAGAACCCTGTGGCACTCCACAAGTGAGAGGCCAAGGGTCTGAAACCTCATCCCCCAATGCTACCCGTTGATATCTATCGGAGAGATAGGAACGGAACCATCGTAAAACTGTGCCCCCTATTCCCAATCCCCCGAGGCGATCCAACAGGATACCATGGTCGACGGTATCGAAAGCCGCTGAGAGATCCAGGAGGACGAGGAATGTACATTCTCCCCTATCCAGCGCCCTCCTCATATCATCCACCAGGGCGACCAAGGCTGTTTCAGTTCCATGTCCAGTCCTGAAGCCCGATTGGAATGGATCTAGATAATCTGCTTCATCCAAGTGTGTCTGTAACTGATTGGCCACCACACGCTCAATCACCTTGCCCAAGAATGGTAAGTTAGAGACTGGGCGGAAATTATTCAACTCTTGGGGATCCAAGGAGGACTTTTTCAGGAAAGGCTTTATTACTGCCTCCTTGAGGGGTAATGGCATTGCACCCTCTTCCAAGGATGCATTCACCACTGCCTTGATCCCTTTGCTCAGTCTCTCTTTGCAGCCCATAATGAGCCACGTAGGGCAAGGATCAAACAAGCAGGTGGTCGGCTTCACAGTAGAGAGCACCTTGTCCACTTCCTCAGAGGGAAGAGGCTGAAACCGATCCCACCGGACCGGAATGCAACTGGCCGACTCTGGCCCACTACCTGTATCCACGGCGTACGGAATCGTGCTCTTCAGGCGCTCAATTTTATCAGCAAAGTGTTTGGCAAATGTGTCACAGGAGGCTTTAGAATGTTCCATGGGTTCCTGAGCAACTGGACCGACCAGGCTTCGGACCACTTGGAACAACCTCCTGGGACAACACTTGTCTTCTCATGATGTGTCCAAAGTATGCTATGTGTCCAAAGTCAGAGGAAGGCAATGGTAAACCACCTCTGAATACCTCTTACCACGAAAACCCTATGAACAGAGTATCCAAAATGCTGCCACTTTACAGGACTGATTTCTTACCAGAGCAGAACAAGTACAATGTGGCACCCATAACATGGAAAGCACAGCTTGAACTTGGCTTGGTAGCAAATCAGCAACCAATGCAGATTTCAGAGCAGAGGTATTATGTGCGTATAGGATCTCACTCCTGTCAGCAATCATGCTGCAGCATTCTGCATTAACTGACTGGCTGCAAGGATATTTTTAGTTTTGGTTTTCGGTTATGAATCCTGACTGCTTGTGGGATGCTAAGTTGTCTGCCTTACTCATAGAAAACTTGTTGTGTTTGGTATGGTATTGCATTTAGGAAAGCATCACTGTATTTTGTTTTTCATTTTCTGTTTGCATTTCATTTACCTTTAACCTCACTCCCTTACATCCATAGAATCAACAACAGTGGTTCCATGCCTTCAGCCCAACCCCCTTAAACCCACTGATGATGTACCTTGTTGGTTGCATGGCAGTTTGTTTCTTGCCCAATAGTGGTAAAAGAGAATTCACATATTTGAGGCTGCAGTTGTTGTTCCCAAGCTGCTGCCTGTGAAGGTAGACCAAACCATGTGTGTTTTCTCTCTGTCAATTTTCGCTCACTGGATTGGCTGTCAAAGTGAGTTTATAGCAGCCCACAGGGTAGACAGAAAGTGTAGAGAATCTTCTTACTCATTTCTCAGACCTCTTTCTGAAGTGAAGGGTCAAATCTGTAAAGATGTTTGGAGCAGCCACATTAAAAGATAAGGGCAGGGCATTCCAGGCAGGGGGTTGCCAATCCTGCTTGGATATGGATGTCTTTGCAGAGGATCCCTAGTCAAGCTTTACCAACAGCACAATCCAAACTATATCTACTCAGAAGTAAGTCCTGTTGAGTTCTGTGGGGCTTAATCCCTTAGTAAGTGTGTTTAGAATTGTAGCCTTCAGGAGCATCCATCTTTACTCCCCAATGCTCCTATCTAACATCTCCACAACACTAGGCTCCTTTGTCCCTATAGTGGCCTTCTGGTGACTTTCCTGGCCTGAAGGCACTTAAACCCTTCTTGCCGAAAGCAAGTAGGCTAGATTAAATGTTCCCTACCCAGGCTCCATCTTTTAGCTAAGATTTCTAGCTTAATTTCCAATCAGATACTTTTTTTAATTGTATGCTCCAAGCAACTGTGATTGATGCTTAGTGTATCATGCTTAATGACATCACTCGGGCCCGCCCTGTGACATCACTCGGGCCCGCCCTGTGACATCACTCGGGCCCGCCCTGTGACATCACTCGGGCCCGCCCTGTGACATCACTCGGGCCCGCCCTGTGACATCACTCGGGCCCGCCCTGTGACATCACTCGGGCCCGCCCTGTGACATCACTCGGGCCCGCCCTGTGACATCACTCGGGCCCGCCCTGTGACATCACTCGGGCCCGCCCTGTGACATCACTCGGGCCCGCCCTGTGACATCACTCGGGCCCGCCCTGTGACATCACTCGGGCCCGCCCTGTGACATCACTCGGGCCCGCCCTGTGACATCACTCGGGCCCGCCCTGTGACATCACTCGGGCCCGCCCTGTGACATCACTCGGGCCCGCCCTGTGACATCACTCGGGCCCGCCCTGTGACATCACTCGGGCCCGCCCTGTGACATCACTCGGGCCCGCCCTGTGACATCACTCGGGCCCGCCCTGTGACATCACTCGGGCCCGCCCTGTGACATCACTCGGGCCCGCCCTGTGACATCACTCGGGCCCGCCCTGTGACATCACTCGGGCCCGCCCTGTGACATCACTCGGGCCCGCCCTGTGACATCACTCGGGCCCGCCCTGTGACATCACTCGGGCCCGCCCTGTGACATCACTCGGGCCCGCCCTGTGACATCACTCGGGCCCGCCCTGTGACATCACTCGGGCCCGCCCTGTGACATCACTCGGGCCCACCCCGTGACATCACTCGGGCCCACCCCTAAAATCTCAGGTTTTGGCATACTTCTGACCTGGCAACCACAAGATGGAGTGTTCATTATGAAGCTGGATGTGCAGCTATGGAGGCTGAGCCGGGTGGCAGTGGCCTAGGCCAAGCCGGGTGCATCATGACAGGTGCCTTGTGGGGCTTGGGCCGGAGCCTGGCGTGCCTGCTGGCCCCGTGCCTGGTGCCTGGCTCGGCCCTGCTACTGCTGGTGTGCTCGGCCGGTGCCCTGGGCGAGCTGCATGCCACCTGCCCAGCGCTGCGCGTGCAGGGCCTGCCTGCCAACCTGGCCTCAGACAAGGGGCTGCAGTGCATGCTCCAGGCCGGGTAGGCGCTCTGCGGCTGGGCTGGCCAGCTCCAGCGGCTTCTTCTCATGAACAACGCTGGTGAGCACCCTCCCGTTTGAAAGAGGTGCCTCTGAGGCTGAGTGAGTGCAGAGTGCTTTTGCTCTTCATGGTTTGCCGATTTCTCTCCCCGTACGTTCCCGTGCCCTGCTGTAAGTAACCCTCTGCGGGCCGCCTTCTGCTTTCCCCGCCCCCATGGAAGTTTTAGATTGGAAGCTCCTGGGGGCAGGGACCTCTCTTCTTGTACCCTGTAAAGCGCTAGGCACAGTGATATCACCATATAAGCAAATAAAATAGCCCCCCCCCATGCGCATGGTTTAAGCGGGATGGGAGCTTGTTAAATAAATTCCAAGACAGTTTTGAGGTCGGCAGCAGGAATCACAATGAGGTTGTTACTGTAGGAATGCCAGTAAAGAGGAGTCAAATGTTTCCAATTTTAAATATGTCTGTCTGTAGTTCATGGGGAAAAAAATATAGTGCAGGGGTTCCCAAACCTTTCCCCCCAAGGACCACTTCAAAATTGCAGAGGGTCTTCGTGGGAGGGGACTATTAAGAGGAGGGGGTGTTAAAAAATGATCCACTCTGGGTGTCAAATACGCTAGGTACGCCACTGGGTTGCAGGCTTCTGTTTCTATCCAGAAGAGTGCCTCCAATTCATTAAGAGCTAATCTAGTAGCTAGAGATTGAGTTATGAACTTGGGATAACTTGGCCATTGTCATGAATTCATCTGATGGCCTTCAGCAAGCCTCTGTTCTCATATCCTCAGTACATCCCATCTGTAGTATGGGGATAATAATAGTGCTCTCTCTCTAGAGTTGCTGGAAGGACTACTGGGATAACTTATGTGAATGATTTAAAATGCTGCTTATGCATGCAAACGCTTACCTGATCTGCAGCCCTATGGGGATTCAGTGAGCTGTTCTAGATGGCCAGATCACATGTGATGGGGAGGGTTTGTATCTCTTCAAGAACCCCAGAGAGGGTAGTGCATTTTTTGTGCACAGAAACATACCGCTTTGCAGGATTGCTGTGGTGAGAACAGGGTCAGCAAGTGTTGGGTTTTGCCCTCACCCCTACTGCAGTGCTTCTGTTCCCCAACCACCCTATAGGAGTATAGGGGCATGTTCAGAAATGCTATTATAAAGGGGGGGTCTCTAAACCATATTTCCATATACAAAGAAAGAGAGAGATGCTGGCCACTTTGGGGGATGTTGGCCTGCTTGGACTAGTTGTGGAGTAATAATTTGTTCGGCCCTCCTGGCCATATCAGAATCCTGTATTCCTGATGTGATGGCAAATCAACTGGTGTTTATGGAGACTTCTGTATCTCAGGAAGTTCTTTGGCTATATGCCTCTACCCCATTATCTCTTGGAATGTTGCCGGCCTTAAAACTAATTACTGTATGCTAACTTTGGATTCCCTCTCCCCCCACCCTTCTAAAATGTTTAGTTGTGTTTTACAATGGTTTGGAATAAGCACTGTGTATTGTTTACTTTGCAGTGGTTAAGATGTTCATAATTTAATGTAGTGTTTCATATTTACTCATTTGTAAGGCGCTTTGAGGATTACATGACAGAAAGGAAATCCTAAACATGAAGGCTGTATCCAATTTTGAATATTTTAATCTCATATGAGTAACAAACAATGATGGATGGTTTGGAATTCTATATTGACCATATTTAGATACTCAAAATGTAGATAAAACCACATTTCATACTGATTTTAGCTATGGAAAAACTTGGGGAAATTTCATATATCAATTTAGGAAAAATGAGAGTCAGAAGGGAAAATTTAAACACATTTGAGATTTTTTTCACTTGCCTTCCAATCCTTTAGTGTGCTTTCTATCATGCTTGCAAGAATATGTGAGTAGATCCACATTCATGAGGGCTAGGAACTTTACATTTAAAAAAACCAAGCATCTTGCATTTTAGTCTGTGTGCAGCGCACTACTGCCATAGACTAATCCTTACCTTAACTTGCTCTCATTCGGATTGACTTGGACTCCTTGTTAATTACAGTTGTGCCAGATGTCCCCGTTCCTCCCTCTGGTCATTTTTCCATGGATACTTTTCAGCTTGTAAAGCCTGAGGATGTGGACAGGATTCTGGAAGAAATGAGAGCCACTACCTGCTTACTTGATCCTTGCCCATCCTGGCTAATTAAATCTGCCAGATTGGGAGTGGCTGGTTGGTTGACATATCTGATTAACACCTCCCTAAGGGAAGGCTCTATGCCAACAATGTTGAAGGAGGCTGTGATTGGGGGGGAAAAAGGACTGCCTTCAAGTCGATTCCGACTTATGGCGACCCTATGAATAGGGTTTTCATGGTAAGCGGTATTCAGAAGGGGTTTACCATTGCCTCCCTCTGAGGCTGAGAGGCAGTGACTGGCCCAAGGTCACCCAGTGAGTTTCATGGCTATGTGGGGATTCGAACCCTGGTCTCCCAGGTTGTAGTCCAACACCTTAACCACTACACCACACTGGCTCTCTAGGCTGTGATTAGACCTTTGTTAAAAAAGCCTTCATTAGAGACTGGCCGGACGTTAAGATCCACAGGATCTAATCTCCCCTTTCTTGGCAAGGTGATTGAGAGGGTGGCGGCGGCTCAAGTTTTCCTGGATGAATCAGATTATCTAGCCTCTTTTCAATCAGGCTTCAGGCCTGGTCATGGGACAGAGACTGCCCTGGTCTCCCTGCTTGATGACCTACACTGGGCATCAGACAGGGGGAGTGCAGCCCTATTGGTGCTGCTGGACCTCTCGGCGGCCTTTGATACCATTGATCATGGTATCCTTCTGAGCCGTCTTGCTGGGATGGGTCTAGGAGGCACTGTTTTACAGTGGCTCTGTTCTTACCTGACAGACAGGACCCAGAAAGTGGTGCTGGGAGACTACTGCTTGGCCCCCTGGCCGTTGGCCTATGGGGTACCTCAGGGTTCCATTCTGTCTCCCATGCTCTTTAACATTTATATGAAACTGCTGGGAGAGGTCATCCAGAGACTTGGAGTGCAATGTCATCAATATGCTGATAACAATCAACTCTATCTCTCCCATCTGATGGCAAGGTGGGACTGCTCATCCTAAACCGGTGCCTGGAGGCTGTGAAGGGCTGGATGTGGGCGAACAAACTGAAACTTAATCCAGACAAGACTGAAGTGTTGCTGGCCAAGGGAAAAACTGCCCCAGGGATAGGGTTGCAACCTGGATGGGGTTGCACTCCCCTTGAAAGAGCAGGTCCGCAGTTTGGGAGTTCTCCTGGATCCTGCCCTGCTGCTGGAATGACTGCGGTAGCCAGGAGTACTTTTGGCCATCTCAAAATGGTCCACCAGCTGCGTCCGTTCCTGGAAGCAGCTGACTTGGCCACAGTGACACATGCCTTGGTGACATTGAGGCTTGATTACTGTAACACACTCTATGTGGGGCTGCCTTTGAAAATGATTCGGAAACCTCAGTTGGCCCAAACTGCAGCAGCCAGAATGTTAACTGGAGCACAGTGCAGGGAGCATATCACCCCTGTGCTTTATCGACTCCACTGGCTCCCAATTTGTTTCCAAGCCCAATTAAAGTGCTGGTTCTGACCTGTAAAGCCCTAAACGGCCTTGGACCAGTGTACTTAAGGGACCGCTTATGTCCATATGTTCCTAGCCTGGATTTAAGATCATCTGCCTCTGGTCTCCTCTGCGTGCCTGGAATGAAAGAAGTTAGACTGACAGGCACGCGGGAGAGAGCCTTTTCAATTGTGGCTCCCAGACTTCGGAATTCCCTGCCCCAAGAAGCCCACTTTGCTCCCTCCCTGATGGTCTTCCGGAAACTTGTAAAAACTATTTTGTTCTGGAGAGCCTTTGGTTGGGACTGACGGGTCAGCCTGACACTGTTTTAAGTTTGTTATCTTTTATTTTTATCTTTTAAGTTCTTTTATTCTCACTCTCTTATATGTGTATGGACATATATCCATGTATGTATGTTTGTAAGTGTGTGTATGTGCATGCATAATGCATTTTATGTATTTTAATTGTGTTTTATGCATTTTAATTTATTGTAATGTTTGTGTTTTTATTGTGTATTTTACTATATATGTGTACTATTTTATTGTAGCCGCCCTGAGTGTCCTATTGTAGGGTAGAAGGGTGGGATAGAAATATTTCAAAGAAATAAACTTGTCTGCGATACAAACTCTGTGGCACTGTCTGTATAGCACTTGTCATGCATGAAATGAAATGGGCTGCCTTCAAGTCAATTCCGACTTATGGCAACCCTATGAATAGGGTTTTCAAGGTAAGTGGTATTCAGAGGGGGTTTACCATTGCCTTCCTCTGAGGCTGAGACGAGGCAGTGACTGGCCCAAGGTCACCCAGTGAGCTTCATGGCTATGTGGGGATTCAAACCCTGGTCTCCCAGGTTGTAGTCCAGCACATTAACCATAATATATCTGCATAATATATGGCATAATATGTGCCATTTGACCTTATGGTATAGACTTTGCTCTGAGTGCAAATCCCTTCCGCCTAGTTGATTTATTGATAGTATTTAATTTTATGTTGTTGTGCTAACAGTATCTTCCCCCCCCCCAGGTGACAGTTTCTTCTCTCCTTGAGAACCATGTGGGATCCCAATGCAGGTAAAAGTAGGAAGCAGATTTGATGGGTTTATTTGGGGTACCTGTATACGGAGAATGCATAGAGAAGGGCACAAAGGTGGCAAATACGTTGTATGTGAGCTATCTCTAGGCAAGAGGGCATTTTGATGGGCATTGGCTGCCTTCCTGAAAAGGGCTGAGTCACTTGCTTCTAGTCCTGGGTTTTAATAGCCGCCACATTACTTTTTAAAAAAGCAAGGCGACTGGCTAATTGCCAAGTGTTGATGTATCTCATCAGCATTAAAGCTCACTTTGATGGTAAAACTCTTGCAAGTATTCTGTGAAGGAAAGCCTGCCTAGAAGAAAAGCAGGCATTTTTTAAGGATGGTCACAGTTAGGTCACTTTCTGTAACAAAAGTAGCTTGCCTCAAGTCAAAAACAGATGAATTGCCTGCGTGCTGTGATCTCACTGCATATGAGATGTTGTCCTCAGTGACTCAGCAGAGTCCATTGTCAAGCCAAAAGTCTTGGTTTGAAGTTGCTATTTGTTACTATTGACTTAAAAAAAAAAGTTCCTGGATCTGCCGTCTCTGCATCTGCAGTCAACCAAGTGGCCTTCCTGGATTTGCTTAATCTGAGGATTCTTCTCTAGTTAGGGTTAATGTTGCTTTCTGATCAAGGAGATCCTTAGCTTGATTTAGATAAAAACCTTTATGGCCCAAAGGGCAATCAATGGCCTTTGCAATTGTCACTTTGTATTAATCCACTGAAACTAGGTTGCCTGAACGTGCCCAGTGAGCAAGGGACTGTAAGGCTGCTGCTCTGAGGAATCTGCGGAAGAAAGGAGAACTGCTGCTACTTGCAAGCTTGATGGGCTGAGGATGGGACTGGAAAGTGTGTGGATGTAGTAGATTATCGGAGGGATGAACTGTCAAGGACAGTCTGTAGCTTGGTGGTAGAGCCTAGACTTTGCATGCAGAAGGTCCCAAATTCAATCCCTCATGAAGAGCGGTTGCCAAGTCAGTGTAGAAACTACTGAACTAGGTGGACCACTGGTCTTACCCAGTATAAGGCGTTTTTCTATGTTTCAGAGAATACTGGTTCCTGCTAAGGTTATCTACTATAAGTAGAATGAAGTATCGGCACCTCTCTTAGAAATTAACCACCTAATAGTAAGATCCTATAGGATGGCTGCCGCAGGATTTGTTTCATCTTGCAGCTGATCAGACTTTTTCCCTTCCCCCTCTTTTTTTCTTTAGGCCAGCCAGGTGCCTACCCAGGAGCAGCCTATCCTCCCAATCCTTCTTACCCAGCTGGCTTCAACCCTGCACACCCTCCTCCTGTGAATCCTGCCTTTCCCTCTGGCCCAGTACCTGCTGGCTCATACCCTGGCCCTCCATCAGGGATCCCAGGGCAACCTGCGTACCCACCGGGTCATCCTATTCAGCCCCTGTATTCTGGGCATCAGCCTGGCTACCCTGGCCCGCCTGGCGGTCCTTATCCCCCGCCTGCTCCTGGTATGCCTGGAGGAATGGGGGTGAATCCTTTGCTGCCTGGGGCTATTGCTACGGGGACCTATGGGATGGATAAGAAGGCAGCCAAGAAGATGAAGAAGAAGATGAAGAAGGCCCACAAGATGCACAAACCACAGAAATCCCACAAGCTGCACGGGAAGGTCTGTGGAAGGGGAAGGGTGGGAGGACGGGCGGATTTTGGTTAAGCCAGGAAATATGGACCTCATGTATGCTGCTGTGTTGCAGGGAGTAGCCAATCTGGTGCCCTTCAGATGTTACTGGACTCCAACTCCCATCATCCCTAACCATTGACCATGCTGGCTGAGGCTGGTGAGAGTGGAAGTTCAGCGACACCTGGAGGACGCACAATGTTAAGGAAGGCTGCTGTGGAGGCTAAGCAAAGAAGGTCTGATTGTCTGAGGTCAAGGGTAGCTGCACCTTCCACCCTCAGACAGGCAGTGCTGAGGGGTTTGTGATTAGAATCTCTTTGAGGCCTATCTGTAGAATCTTGGCACAGCTTTTGCGGGGGTAGTGGAAGGGAGGACCTAGTGGAGTGTGGGGGTGGGGGGAGAGGTACTTATCTCTCCAGGGAGGAAACCTGCCAACTGAATGCTCATTTCTCAGTCAAAATATGGCCATGCTTATCAGCCCTCTTCAGAAAGCAGCAATCGTGCCAATCAGTGGAGAAGAGAATACGGGGATATCCAGCTGACCCAGTTCTACTCTGAACAGCTGATCGATACCATTATTGCTTTGTGAAATAGGCCCTGGGGGCGCAGCTGGATTGGGAAGAGGAACTGCTTGTGTCTCACTCATTTGTGCCCACGGTTCCCCACCTAGGGAAGGATAGGCACTTGGGAGCCTGCTTCCCAACATGCATGCCCCCAACAGCTGAATCAGGATGTTGGAAGTCCAGGATGTTGAAGGATTTATGAAGGGTAAGGCTGTCAGTGGCTGCTAGCTGCGATGGTTGTGTACTGTCTTCAGGATCAGAGGCAGGATGGTTCTAAATACAAGTTGCTGGACATTGCAAGTGGAGAGTGCTGTGGTACCCGGGTCCTGCTTTTGGGCTTCCCTCAATGGGCATCTGTTTGGCTACTCAAAGAACAGGATGCTGGACTAGATGAGCCTTTCGTCTGATCCAGAAGGGGCTTTTCTTATGTGTGGTTTTTCCAGTGATTGAATGAGCTTCTGTTAGTCTGCAGTTTATGTCAGTAGCGTTTAATCATTCTGGTAAAACAATCTACAGTAAAAGTTATAGTAATAAAACAGCACTATACCCCAATAAAATGGGGTCAGGTTTTGAATCTATAATCTTGAATATTTTACCTTTACCATATCATTCTATGTAGATTTACTGAAGAAGAAGAAGAAAAAGAATAACTTTATTTCAGTCAACCGACCACAATACAGTATAAAAATATTAACATGAGACTGCTTGGTGACAGAGCTATGGCAGACATCACAACAATATGATAAAATTAATTACAATTTACAGTCTTACAGGGTCTGGTCACAATGGCCAGGTTCAGAAATTTGGCCACTTGAACAGTAATTGCCTTGTCAGAGCCCTCTAGTAAAACCGGCAGAAGAGACTCAGGGGAGCGGCCTGGAAGGGACTGCATAATAGGGTATAAAATATCTTTTCTGGCCCCTTCATAATACCTACAATTAAACAGAACATGTAAAACAGACTCCACAGTAGATTTACTGTTGTCACTCCCATTTTTTTCCAAGTCTTTGTCCTTCCTCCTCCCTCCAAAAGGTGGGCATGGTGCTTCTGGTGCTACTGATGATAGTTAAGATTACTGATCCTCAGCCAGTGAATTGTAGATTAAATGATCCAGAAATCCCCTTCAGAGTTTAGTCATTACTCTCAGGATCCTTCTTCAGATAGGCAATAACAAGATGATTGGATGAGAATTAAGAAGCTAGGTTATTGACCCTACAGAGCTCTATTGGATCTGGGGAAGGTGGAAATTAGAGACATCTATAGTCATGGCAGATGTAATGCAATAGGATAAAAAGGGACTAGGGTAGTCAATAGACACAGTCCAGAGGATGTTAGACAGACCAACACCACTGAAATTACCAATTGCTCAGTTTCACACTTGGATTCCATTGGACTCTTGAGTATACGTAACCTCTGGATTGTTCCTGGTGGCTACTGAGCCTTCACAGTGAGAAAGTGACTTGGAGAATTGGCAAGGAGTTCATAGAATCAGAGAACTGTAGAGTTGGAAGGGGCCTATAAGGCCATTCAACCCCCTGCTCAATGAAAGAATCCACATTAAAGCATACCTGACAAGTGGCTGTCCAGCTGCCTCTTGAACACCTCCAGAGTTGGAGAACCCACCATCTCCCTAGGTAATTGGTTCCATTGTTGTACCACTCTAACAGTTAGGAAGTTTTTCCTCATGTTCAGTTGAAATCTGGCTTCCTGTAAGTTCAGCCCATTATTCTGTGTCCTGCACTCTGGGACTATCGAGAAGAGGTCCCGGCCCTCCTCTATGTGACAACCTTTCATGTACTTGAAGAGCGCTATCATATCTCTCCTCAGCCTTCTCTTCTCCAGGCTAAACATCCCCAGTTCTTTCAGTCTCTCCTCATGGGGCTTTGTTTCCAGTCCCCTGATCATCCTTGTTGCCCTCCTCTGAACCCATTCCAGTTTGTCTGCATCTTTCTTAAAGTGTGGTGTCCAGAACTGAATGCAGTACTCAAGATGAGGCCTATCTAGTACTTCATGCAGTTTGGAAAGGATACTTCTGTTAATGAAGCTTAAAATAGCATTTGCCTTTTTTGCAGCAACATTGCACTGTTGGCTCATACAGGAATACCCCGCTATACGGACCTTCACTTTAAGGACACTCACGAGTACGGACATACTTACAGTAGCACCATTCTCCTGTTTATGTATGCTCGCTTCGCAAGAACGGACACTTAACCTTTGGTTGTGGCCTGTTCTTTCGGTGCTTGGGGGGGTGGAAAGAGACATGATCGTGCTACTGCGAATCAGCTAAAAGGCGCAGCGGCGCAGCAGCAGAGGCTCTAGCGCAGGGCTTTGAGGCTCTGCGTGAAGGAGAGGTGGCACAGAGGTGGCACAGTGGTGGCGCAAGTGAAAAAAGGTAGTGCTTCAATTTAAGTACATTTTCGGTTTATGTACTCGCTCTGGACCCATTGCGTACGTTAATGTAGGGTATTCCTGTATTCAGCTTGTGATCAGCAACAATCCCAAAATCTTTCTTGCATGTAGTATTGCTGAGCCAAGTATCCCCCATCGGATAACTGTGCATTTAGTTTCTTTTTCCTAGGTGTAGAACTTCACACTTCTGAATTTACACTTAAATTTCATTATGTTGTTTTCAGCCCAATGCTCCAGCCTATCAAGATCACTTTGAATTTTGT
This sequence comes from Rhineura floridana, assembly GCF_030035675.1. Classification (NCBI taxonomy): domain Eukaryota; kingdom Metazoa; phylum Chordata; class Lepidosauria; order Squamata; family Rhineuridae; genus Rhineura; species Rhineura floridana. The sequence goes on from NC_084482.1 coordinate 24,113,644, forward strand.
TTCTGTCTTCCAGGGTATTAACTATACCTCCCAATTTTATGTCATCTGCAAATTTGATAAGCATTCCCTGCACCTCCTCATCCAAGTCATTAATAAAAATGTTGAAGAGCCCTGTGGTACCCTGCTTGTTACCGCCCCCCAGTTTGAGAAGGAACCATTGATAAGCGCTCTTTGAGTACAATTCTGTAGGCAACTGTGGATCCACTGATAGTTGTTCCATCCAGCGCACATTTAGCTAGCTTACTAATCAGAATATCATGGGGTACTTTGTCAAAAGCTTTGCTGAAGTCAAGATATATTATGAGTACAGCATTCCCACAGTCTACCAGGGAGGTTACCCATTTAAAAAGCGAGATTAGTCTGGCAGGATTTGTTCTTAATAAATCCATGTTATTTTCTAGTAATTGCACTGTTTTCAAGATGCATACAGAATGACAGCTTTATAATCTGCTCCAGAATTTTCCAAGGCATTGATGTCAGACTGACTGGTCTGTAGTTCCCAGGTTCCTCCATTTTTCCCTTTTTGAAGATAGGGACAATGTTAGCCTGTCTCCAGTCATCTGGCACTGTTGTGGAACAGTGGAGTAGCAATGTGGGTTTTTTTTCCACAACCATTGGTTGGAAGTGTGTGTGTGGGGAAACGGGGAGAGGAAGTAGGAGTAGAGATCGAGAAGAAGACACAACTGTTTTACGGCAGCCTGGGAAAAACCTGCCTTGCAGTGAGCCACAGGAGCAGGGGTCAATGGAGCCCCGAGGGAGGGAAGGGGGTGGGTGGGAGAAGGAAAAATGGAAATAAATCCAAAACAGATGGAATGATGGGGGTGGGGTGGGGGAAGCACTCTGAGAGCAATCTGTTCTGACCATTTGTTAATGGTGGGGGTGGGGAGAACAGGATGCCGAAGTGGACAGCAATGGAGGAGGATGGAACACAAAGGGAGCACTATTCAATGCTGCAAATGCCATCCACCATTAGATCTGGCTCCACCCATGATTGAGTGCAAACCCCAGTTGACTTGTCCTGTGATAAACAACCCTTCACTGGAAAAAATAAAGGTTTTCCCATCCCTGCAGTACATGTTCAAAGTCTGTCTTTTTCTTCATCCAATCTGCATGTGTAGGAAACAGTAGTTTTAGCTGATAATGAGGCATTAATATCCCCAACTGGCATTTTCTTGAGCAGAGCTCTGGGATAGATTAAAATTCTGATTAGATTTCAGTAAAAGTAACACTGAGTCAGAATGGAAGTCTCATGAGCCTCTCTCTCTTTCTCATTTACAGCATTCCTCCTCTTCCAGCAGCAGTGACTCCGACTGAGGCTTCCCCCTACCTCCCAGCCATATCCTCTTCCCACAAATGCTGATCCTTGCACCAATCTTCTTGCCTCCATCAAATGCTGGTCTACTAAATTGTCATGAGAAAAAGATGACACCTGCTAGTTGCTCATCATATCTTAACAGGGTTGGGACAAACAAAGTTTCTCCCAATGACATATGCAACGTCCTGCAAAGTGTGATGGAAGCTCTGGGGTTGCTGATTAAACAAGTTTTGTGTGATCACCTGATATGCCTTAACAAGTCAGAATGGGAGGCCAGTAGTTGGCTTAAATACTATTCATCTGCAAACATGAGTAACAGTGGCACCCTTTTTCCTTCTGAGATGTAGGCTGTTCATACTCTGGCCAATCAAGTCATTCATGAAGCTTTCTGATAGGCTCAAGAAGGCTAAGCTGTGCCCCTTCAGATGATGTTTGTCTACAACTACTATCATCCCTGACCGCTGGCCATGCTGGCTGGGGCTGATGGGAGTTGTAGTCCAACAGCATCTGGAGGGCCAAAGGTTAGCCACCCTTGCTTTAGGCTGAGGTTGAATGTGACATGATGGTTCCAAGTTGGCCTGAGTGCTTTTAAAAATTTATCCCATTCCCCCATATGATTATATTTTCTGTGCCACTTAGGGAAATGACAAATAGGAGAGATTGCCCTATATTTAAACTGTATTTGGAAAGTGTGTGTGTTGCTTATTTAATGTAAGCTAGAATGATAAGTTTCTTAATATTGAAACTAAAATGTGCTTGATCAAGGATGCTCATACTCCTTTGTGTACACACTTCAATAGCTTTATTATGTTGTTTTGGAGACATGATTTATTTTTTTAACACAACCGTGGATGAAAATCTTCTTTGAGACATATTCCAGAAAGCTTAAATACTTTACTTCCACATGGGGAAACACATTGGTAGTTTGCATCGTGCTTAATTATAACACTACGTCCATGGATGCAATTTCTGGTGGTCCAAAGTGGGTATCTGATTTAAGATGGTTAGGAGTATCTTAATGAATTACATAAAATCTATGATCACACATTATCTCCCCCTCCCAGTTGATTGTATGCTCCAAGCCACTGCATTTGGAAAGAATATGTTCCCTCTCTCTTTAACCCAGGATTGCTTTTGCACTGTAATATCCAGATGTGCTTATAGAATAAAAGGAGCAAGTTGCAGTTGACCAACCAGTTTAAAAGTGCATAGAGATTACATGTCTCACAATGCCTTATCTGGGCTCTTAGCAGGGAAGGGGAAGCCATGGCCCTCCAGATGTTCTTGGACTACAGCTCCCATCGTCCCTGAAAGTTGGCTATGCTGATAGAAGTTGGAGTCCAACATCGTGTGGACGGCCACAGATTTACTATTTATCTGCTAAAGCCAGCTTGGATGTACAGTTCTGGGAAGCTTTGCTATTATGTGGTCCATAAGAGTGGATCCTGAGTCTATGATGACTATGTCTTGTTATGACTGCTTGTATCTTTTGTAAATCTTTTCATCCTCCCCACTTCTCTAGCTATAGAAATAAGCATGTCCAATTCTACCCTGTACTTTTTTTCTTGTTGCTTGTCTCTCAGTAAAGGATTTTGGTTTAATACTCAACTGAAATTGTGTGTGTTCATATTTTTTTTAATGTGAAAATTCAAAGTTAAACCTTAAAAAAGAAGTTGAATTTAAATGTGTGCATGTTTATAGAAAGCCATCTTTTGTCCATAGATGCAGGGCTGTGCCTCCATAGGTTTCATCAGGTGTTCCCCTGTTCTTAGCTTCAAGCCTGTGGTTGGTTCAGCTCTTAACTTCAAGAATATATCTAAACCAGCAATACAGAACCTGTGGTCTTCCAGATGCTGCTGGACTACAACTCCCATAATTCTTGACCATTGGCCATGCTGGCTGGGGATGAAGGGAGCTGGAGTCCAACAACATCCAAAGGGCCACAGGTTTCCCCATCCCTTATCTAAACCAAGAAATGAAGGTTTGTGTAAAGATGCCACAGTATTGCTATGTATGGCAGGTTCAATCCAATTAAAGGAACCCAATGACATTTTAAAAAGAGAAAGGTGAAAAAGATAAATGTTTTTGTTTTGATTCCTGCATCTTCCTCCTCTGGGTAGAAAACTCATGACTCATCCAGTGGAGCTTTTTCATATTGTCAGGGGTCTGTTAACATCAGCTCCAGGAAATGGAGTTTTAGACCCTTCAGAAGCCCACTGTGAATTGTTTGAAAGGCACTTCGAGGGTAGCATTGCTTGCCTCAGTAGCAATCTTGATGCATCATGTACATCTACTGTGGTTTCCAGTGCAACATCTGCTGCAACTTCTTGGGATCAGTTTCAGTTGATGTGGCCTGATGACGTGGACAAGGTGCTTGTGACAATATGGTCAGCAATGTGTCCCCTTGACCCTTGCCCTTCTTGGCTTATTAAAGCTTGCTGATGAGATATGACCAAGTGGATCTGAGTGGTCAACATGTCTTTGTGAGAGGGACTGGTCCCAGCCACCCTGAAGGAGGCGGTGAGCCGACCTCCACTAAAAAAAGGCCACTTTGGACCCATTGGTTGGTGACAATTATTGGCCAGTCGCAAATATTCCCTTTTTAGGAAAGGTGACGGAGAGGGTTGTGGCGCAGCAATTGCAAGTACTTGTGGATGAAACAGATTATCTTGACCCATTCCAATCTGGGTTTAGGCCTGGTTATAGGACTGAATCAGCTGTTGTTACCTTGATGGATGACCTGTATCAGGAGAAGGACAGGGGGAGTGTTATTCTTGATCTCTCAGCGGCTCTTGATACCATTGACCATGGTATATTCTGGACCAACATGGTGAGATGGGTATTGGTGGCACTGTTTTACAGTGGTTCTGATCCTATCTCCAGGGTCGTTTTCATAGAATAGCATTGGGTGATTATTTTTCAGCCCCCTGGCAATTGTGCTGTGGGATGCCACAGGGTATAATCTTGTCTCCAATGCTGTTTAACATCCATATAAAGCCCTTGGGAGCGATCATCAGGATATCTGGGGTGAGGTGTCAGTGGTATGCTGATGATACCCAGCTCTATTTCTCTGTAACATCTGAATTGGGAGAGGCCGTGCAAGCCCTGGACCATTACCTGGACTTGATGGTGAGCTGGATGAGGGCCAAGAAACTGGAATCGTAGGAAGATGGAGGCTCCTGGATCCATCGTTGTCACCAGAGCGCCAGGTTACCTCAGTAGCTAGGAGTGCCTTTTATCAGCTTCAGCTGGTAAGACAGCTGCAGCTGTTTCTGGACCAGGATAGCCTGACCACTGTTGTCCATGCACTGGTAACCTCCAGGCTGGATTAATGTTATATGCTCTATGTGGGGCTACCCTTGAGGTTAGACTGGGAGCTGCAGCTGGAGCAAAATGCAACTGCGCAAATGCTCACTGGGGCAGGGTATTACCAATATGCTACCCTGAGCTGGGATGAGGGGCTTCTGCTGGTGGAGCTGGGACCCAGGCGGCTCAGCTGGGGATCCAACATATCCAACACCCCTCAGCCCGACGTAAATACGAGTTGGATTGCACCCTTTTATCTAGGGAAATCTTTGTTGCCTTCTTTTATGCAATCTTTTTCTTGATGTCTGTCTATTTTTTGAACAATTTAAATACCAATCATATTTAAGCAAAACTCTTTAGTGGTTTATGACATAGGTTAAAATATTTTAAATAAACAGCAATACAAAAACTACCAAGGAATCTCTACCTTCTATAAAACACAGGATTGAATCCAAAGCAGTCACTATACCGGCACAAGGATTTCTGTTTGCCCAGTGGCACTTCTCCCCTCTCCTCCCAAGTGCACCCCCTAAATCCGTTCTAGAGGCTCCCCCAACCCTCCAGAATAGATTTGGGGAGGGTGTAGGGCATGCGAGGGGGAAATGGGAGGGGGGAAGTCCCATTGTGCAAGTGGAAATTCTTGCACTGATGGGAAGCATTGGTTGGATACCTCTCATAATTAAATAGACCATCCTCTTTAGTATCAAAGTAAGCATTACACATAAAAATCACCTACAAAAATACGAGGAAAATCCATAACAAACTCAACAACTTAACTAAACAAAATGTCCTCTAAACATCAGGAAGTAAAATATTACAAATGAAAACCAGCTAAAGAGTATAAATTCAACCTTTTAAAATAACATTATAGAGAATTAGACAAAAGAAAATCAACTCTCTTCCCAATCCACATACATCAATCAATCATATCATTAAACAAACCAATCCAATTAAAGTCCTAATTCCCCATATAGTAATAAACATAACTTAATGTAACTAGTTAGAAATACATACCATTCAGTTCCTCTCAAGCACACCCTTACATGGATCAACACACTTGCATCAAACACATCAATACTCTAAACCTGTCTTTCCCAACCAGTGTGCCTCCAGATGTTGTTGGACCACAATTCCCATCTTTCCTGACCATTGGCAATGGTAGTTGAGGCTGATGGGAGTTGTGGTCCAACATCTGGAGGCACACTGGTTGGAAAAGGCTGCGTCTAAACCAATATGCTCAAACTCAGTTCTAGCACACTGTCAAAAAACAACCTGGAAGCGCTCACATAATTCAATTGCACATCCTCAGTCAACAAACCCACTCGCGTGTCTACACCATGAGAACCAATGAAACATGGATAGACTTATGGAGGCCTTTAAATAGCACTGCAGTCTGCTTCCAAGAAACAATTAGGATGCTATCCTTCTAGTCATACATGGATTAGTCGACCCTCTAAAATTAATGGACTTGTGTTTACTCTTGTATGACTAATGTTCAATAGCACCCGTAAGTCAGTGGTTAAAATCATTATTTTTGAGGTTTGTCCTCTAAAATGTTTGTTTCGCTAAGGAAGGTGTGGGAATAGTCCTCCTGCTGTGTGGAATACTATGTACAGTTCTGGTTGCCTTGCCTCAGAAAGAATATTGTACTGTTGGAAAAGGTTCAGAAAATATGTGTTAGGGCGTTTTTGCCCTTTCTGTTCTGACAACTTTGCTGATTTTGTTGGGTTTACTTTGTTTAGTTTGGGAGTGGGGGCCGCTTTGTTTTATCTTGTTTTCTCTTTAGTGGTAAGGTATTTAATCTATTTGTATTGTGCAGATCATCTTTGGTTTTATGTGGAAAATTAATAAAAAGTGTATTCTACAAAAAAGAGCAACCAAAATGATCAAGGAGATGGAGCAGCTCACCTATGGGACAGGGTGCAACATCTGGAGAAAGACTTTTTAGTTCAGAAAAAAGCAGAGTAAAGGGGGGCATGATGGATGTGCAAGAAATGAATGCATGGTGGGGAGAAAGCAGATAAGGTCTTTCTTCCTCTCACTAGAACCTGAGATCGTCCAGTGAACCAGAATGTTTGGAACATTCAGAGCAGACAAAGTATTTCTTCACACAACACATAGTCAAAAGTATGGAATTTGTTAATGGAAGCTGTAGTGACAGCTACCAATTTTGAAAGGGGATTAGACAAACTCATGGAGAATAAGGCTATCAGTGCGCTACATTAAGTCCAGAGCAGAGCTTGCAAAAGTTACTTTTTTGAACTACAACTCCCATCAGCCCAATCCAGTGGCCAGGCTGCCTGGGGCTGATGGGAGTTGTAGTTCAAAAAAGTAACTTTTCCAAGCTCTGGTCCAGAGTTACAGGCAGTAGGCATCAGGCTGCGGCAGAGGAAGAGATTCAGTTGCACCAATAAAGTGGCCCTGCCAGACAAGCAACTTCAAGTGCCTCTTTTTTTTTAACTGCTTTCACCCCAGCTGATCAATAAAATGACTTGTAACTAAGAATTGCATTTGTTTATTTCTTCTTCTCTTCCAATCCATTTTCTTCTTGTGCCATGTCTTTTTACATTGTAGGCCTGAAGGTAGGGGGAGTGTGTGTGTGTGTGTGATTTATAAGCTGCTCTGGGAGCCTTTTTTTCTCTGAAGAACATGATTTGTTTTTTAAAAAAACCACAACTTTAAATAAAAACCAGTTTGTGGGAATCATGAGTGGGGAAGTACTGGCATGCCCATGTCCTGTTTGTGTATGGGCTTCCCACTACATTGAATTTTCCCCTCTGACACTTACATGGTGCCCGGTCCATGCCAACAACATGTCACTGTGGACTCTGGAGGTTGGTAGCTCAGGAATATGAAGCAATAAATCATCTTACTGGTTCATGTGGGTTTCAAGCATTACCAGTGCAGAATGGATCCCAGCCAGATGGGAAGACGTGTGTGGATGAATTGCTTTCACTGAGGGCTATCTGGGAAAGTGTTGAACCTCAGCCATGGACTTGCTGTGCAGTCTTGAGCAGCCTCAGCTTCTCATCTGTAATATGGGAATACTAGCCTATGTCATAGGCTTGTTGTTAAGCCAGATTTTTAAAGCCCTTTTGTGTATGAAAAGCTAATTGATTCATGATAGTTTTACGCAGCTATCATTTAAAATTCTTCATTGTTCTAACAATTATATTGCCAGTGTAATGTTTTTTTTAGTGTATTATTTTGCGTTAATATGTATGTATTCTTCACTTTGGAACCTTGGGTGAAGGGCGGATTACAAAAAATCAAAATAAATAATACAAATGTTCTTTAATATCTTGTATGTTTTGATAGTGTGAAGCCAAGCTTTATAGGGCGTAAACAGTGAGTTGAAATATGTCAGGGATTCTCCAGATTGTTCAGCAAAGAATAGGGGAGCATCGCAGTTCTACATCCAATGCACATTAGCAGACCATAATTGTCAACATGCTAATTACTGTGTATTGGGATGAGTCATCTTCTGCTTGTTTATTTCAGTTTGACATTTTGCTTTTGTAATTCAGCACTTGACTAATGGCAATTACAAAAATGACTAGGCTAACCTGGGCCCGATCCTGATCATGGTGTAAATCAGATACAGTTTCATACATTTACATAATTTTCACACTTGGTCATGTTGACAAAAAAGAAACGCTTAACAGACTCAGCCTGACGAACGCATTACTGACTACTTGTATTATTTTGAACAAGTCCAATGTTATCGTCATTTTGAAAAAAATTGAAACAAGCATCCCCTGATGAAGGCTAGATTTGATTAGCTGAAACGCGTTGGGCTTTTTACATATTTTAATTGCACAAACGGAATAAAATTGTGACTTTTTATCTTTTTGTTTTGTCATTCTGGGCACCTCCCTCCAACCGCTTGTTATATTGAATGACATCCACTTTTTTCCACCCCCATGTTGAAAACAGAGTAAAACATTTCCCTTGTATTTTCCCCAAGTCAGACCCTCAAAATAGGTCCAACAAATGCAAATGTCACCCCAGGGCTCATTTGTTGAGACAAAATTGGAAGTACATAATTATCTGTTTAGATTTCTAATCACCTTGTATCCAAAAGTCCAGCAGTAGAAAACATTAAAAGTAATGGAGGACTGAATAGAATATTTTAACATTAGAATCACTCCCTTGTCATTCCCTACCTCCCTAAAATCAGGCTTGTAAAAAGCCATTTGCTTAGCCTCTTGTGGTGAATTGCCTCCAGGTTACCAGGCAAGTTTATCCAGCTTTTGTTAATTGGAAGATATTTCTGCATGTTCTCTTTTTCCTTCCCTCCCACTCTTTTAGGTTCAATTTGTGAGTAACACAGATTTGTGTAGGTAAGCAGGCTAAAAAATATTTTTCTGTGGGGTTAATAGCTTTTTGTGGACATGTTAGCAAGGCTGCCTGAAATATTTATCTGAATAAAAAGATCTTGTGATGCTTCCAAAACAGACCAGCACATATGGTTGACCAGTAGGCCTAGCTTGACCTGCCAAGAGCTTGACAACCATCTTGTGTTTGCCATTCCACATGCTGGTGGGCCACTGTGCAGGGCTCGTGGGCTGTGTTAAGTCTTGATGGGTCACAATTTGTGCAGGTCAATTCCAGAAGATAATCGTATTGTGGCAGACGCTGGGACTCAGGGGTGGGAGTCCAAACCCTGGGGGAGAGGGTGGCCACCACAGATCATCTTCTCTGGGCCCTTATTGTAATTTAACAGCCCCAATGCAATGCGCTTCTGAAGAAAAAGGCTATGGCTACACAATGATGTTGTTTACAAGTAACGCTAAACCAAATCATGGCTTAGCGTGAACAAGCAAATGTGTGGCCTCCTAAAGAGGAGATCCCAACCAGTTTGTTCCTCTTAAAGGCGTTCTGTTGCTGCACTGGACTAAGCCATGGTTTGGTTTAGTGTGTCATCTGCACCTAGATTTATGATTTAGCTCTCTCCAGACAAATCAGAGGCTGTAAACTATAGAACAAACCTTGCTTACATTTTGTGGTTTGCTGGGAGAGAGCTAAACCACGAGCCCAGGTTCAGATGACATGCTATGCCAAACCATGGCTTAGCTCGGTACATCAGAATCACAGAGGATGAGCAAACCGGCCGCAACCTCCTTTCTGGGAGCCTGCGCATTTGTTCATTGGTGCTAAGCCATGGTTGTTACATGCGAACCAGACCAACAAACTATTTTAATACTCTTTCTAGCTCTGTGATGTGAGTGAACAAGTGTCCAGTCCAAGGGCCACATTTCCTTCTAGGCAACCTTCCAGAGGCCATATACCAGTGGTGGACACAGCCAGACACATAAGTGAGCAGACCAATAAATATGAATTTTATCTTTGTACAGTAGATCCTCCATCCAGGCAAGCAAAACACACTATCCAAGTTCAAGGACACCTTCCAGCCAGGAAAAAACACTCAAGGAGGGTGCAAAGCAGGACTGGTGAGGGGTGTGGCCTGGGGAGAGTACCAAGGGCCAGATAGGGAGGACTGGAGGGCTATGTTTGGCACCCACCAACACTCTCACCAACTGGGTACACGCCATACATTTAAAGCACATTTTCCACACACCCCAAGCATCATGGGGATTGTAGCTTGTTAAGGGTGCTGAGAACTGTAGCTTTGTGAGGAGTAACTAGTTCCCAAGATTCTTTGGGGGGGGTGCTTCATATTTATGGTGTGTATGCAGCCTTAAACTCTTTTCGGGAAGCTGTGACAGTCAAACTGGAAATACTATTATATGCATCATGTATGTAGTCCACTGGTGGGCCTACAACTAGAGATGTGAAAGCTCAGAAAAAAACTAGAAAATGTCAAAAAAAAACCCCACCATTGTCCCTCCCCCATTCCTTTTTTTGGGGGGGGGAAGGCTTTGGGGGAAAATGCAAACAAAAATGTTCCCCACCCCCACCCCCAGGTCTTCACATCTCTGCCTACAACTCTACCTATAATATAAACATTGCTGGTAGCCACTCTTCTGGGGATTCCACTGTGGACATCTGTCTTCTTCCCACATCCCAGCATAGTAGCTCATCATGCAGAAAATCTGTTTCTCCCTGTGGATTGCATTATCTGGAAGAATTCGGTTATTGATTCTAGCCTCTCAAAATGTGGACTAGTTTGGACGTGTCACTTATATTCCCAATTCCCAAAACTGTACTAGATTTTTACTTCTGGAAAGACTTCACTTTTAAGATGATGTAAGGGGACCGATGACTGACTGTTTTTAAGACTGAGCTGTTTTTAAATATACACTTTGAATAGCCAGACAAAAATAGACAAGCATGCCCAGAGGCTCCTTGGTTGTTACAGCCAGGAGTGCCTAAAAAAGGCCTGCTCAGTTTGTGACTCCCTGCTCCCTTCCACAACAGAAGAGCCCTGCTGAAAAAGACCTTTCTAGTCCAACATCCTTTTTCCTCCTCAGCGATGGGCCCTAGTGATGTCATGGGGTGCACCCTAGTAATGTAATTAAGTATGATGCATTAAGCATCAACCACAGTTGCTTGGAGCATATCACTCAATCAAAAAAATGTATCTGATTGGAAATTAAGATAGTAATCTTAGCTAAATGAGGGTGTTTCCAGGTCCTGCTGAAGTGACAGGATCATTCCTTCTCATCTGCTTACAGATCCTGGGTAAGGAACATTTAATCTAGCCTACTAGTTTCTGGCAAGAAGGGTTTAAATGCCCTCAGGCCAGGCCAGTCACCAGAAGGCCACTGTAGGAAGAAAGCCTAGTGTTGTGGAGATGTTTGATGGGAGCACTCAAGAGTAAAGATGGATGCCCCTGAAGGCTGCAATTCTAAACAGACTTACTAAGAGACTAAGCCCCATAGAACTCAACAGGACTTACTTCTGAGTAGACATTGTTAGGATTGTGCTGTTGGTAAGGCTTGACTAGGGATCCTCTGCACCAATGTCCATATCAAAGCAGGGTTGGCAACCCCCTGCCTGGAATGCCCTGTGTGCCTTTTAATGTGGCCGCTCTTTCTTTACAGACTTGACCCTTCACTTCAGAGAGAGGTTTGAGAAATGAGTAAGAGTTAAAAAGATTCTCTGCTCTTTCCTGCCTACTCTGTAGGCTGCTATAAACTCACTTTGATAGCCAATCAAATTCCAGTGAGTAATAATTGACAGAGAGAAAACACACATAGACAGGCAGTAAATTGAGAACAACAGCAATTGAAGCCACACTTCCCAGTATGCAAAGTCTCTTTTACTACTATTGGGCAAGAAACAAACCATCATGCAAATAAGGCGCATCATCAGTGGGTTTATTTAAGGGGGTTGCACTAACCACATGGAACCACTGTTGTTGTGTCTATGGGAGTAATATCAGAGGTAAGTGAAATGCAGATAGAAAAAGACAAAAACAGTGATGATTTCCTAAATGCAGTACCATACCAACCACAACAAGATTCCTATGAGTAAGACAGAAAACCCAGCATCCCACAACCAGTCAGCCAAGGTTACAGAAATCCCCATGCAGCACAACCTAACTGGGGGATGAAGTTAGTGCAGAATGCTGCAGCATGATTGCTGTCATGAGTGAAACCCTATCAGCACATAATACCTCTGCTCTGAAATCTGTACTGGTTGCCAATTTGCTACCAGGCCAAGTACAAGGTGTGCTTTCCATGTTCCACATAGTATGTGTTCTGCTCTTATAAGAAAACAATCCTTTAGTGCGGCAGTACTTACGCTTTGGAACTCCCTGCCTATTTACATTAGGCAGTTGCCTTCATTGTACTCATGTTGGCACCTGCTAAAAACCTTTTTGTTTAGACAAGCCTATCCAGGCATGTAGAAGCTATTATGTTTTTATCTGTTTTTAACTAATTGTTGGTTTTATTATTTTGAATGTTTTTAAATACCTGTCTAGCTATTTTTGCCAATTATTGTATTGTTTTAATTCCTTCTATAAACCACTTTTAAGTTTTTTTTTACAATAAAGCGGTGTATAAATGTTGTAAATAAAAAACATAAATAAATATTGGACTCACTGTGGCCCTTGGATCTCTTTCCTCTTTTATACTGAGTCAGGCCATTTGGTACCATCTAGCTCAGTACTGATGACATGGACTAGCATTGTCTCTCCAGGATTCCAGGCAATTATTTCTTCTAGAGATTGAATTTTGGACCTTTGCATGCATAGCATGCGCCCTACTACTGAGCGACTGCCCTGTTTGAAAAAGGTATATTTTAAAATTGTTATTTTCAATTACCTAATGAATGCACAGCATACTATAGCAGATCCACACCATGCATCTAAAGCACATTCAACATAATTTGAAGTACATGAATCCTACCACAGAATCATGGGAACTGTAGTTTGTTAATGGTGGTGGGAACTATAACTATGAGGGGAAAATTACACTTCCCAGGATTCTTTGGGGGAAGTCATGCACTTTAAATGCAAGTTGGATGTGCTTTAAATGTATCATGTGGATCTACATGACATCATAAACTTTGCCTATGTATAAATCATTTTAATTAAATTTTAAAATGGAAATAAACTACAAAGTTTACTGGGTGACCATGGGCTACGCACCATCTCTCAGCCTAATCTGCTCCTCAGGGTGAAAACCATGACCACCCCAAGGAAGAAGGGCAAACTTAAACTTTAAAGATACAGAAGACCTCTGGGAGGCCAGGCCTGGCAACCAAGAGGTCTTCTGTATCTTTAAAAGTTGTGCAGGGGGAAAAGAGAATTCCACCTTGTGGTTTTTCTCATTATAGTGTTGCAAGAATATCTGCACTTGGCTGACTTTCTCTTCTCCTAAAGATACAGGATCAGTCTCAGGCCAAGAACCTGGCAACCCTAAGAAATACATACACTCCATAAAATAGTTTATTGTCAAAACCAGTTGGCCATTGCAGAACATTTTTTTTAAATTAGAATTAGTTTCCTGCCAAATAAAAGCAGTGACACCTAAGTAAGCCCTAACTGCTTAAAAAAAAAAAAGGATTGGCGGGAGATTTACAACACAATCCTTTTCTATGTTCACTCAAAAGTTCCACTGATTTTCAGCACAATCCTAACCATGTCTACTCAAAAGTAAGTCCTACTGAATTCAATGTGGTTAGCTCCCAGGTATGTGGAATTAGCATTACAGCTTTACTGCTGCTGGGTGCATCTTGTACTCCTCTGTGGGCATCCCCCTGACCTTGGTGCTCCTGGCCTGCCTGCTCCAGCACCTGCTGCTCATTCTGAGCCACTGCCCCATCCGCTACATCCGTTTCCTGCTGGCCCACATGGCACTGGCACATGCCACGGGGCTGGCCGCCATCAGACTCTTCATCCTCATCCACGCCATCTGCTTCTGGGTGCTTGAACACAACTGGAACTTCCTGGAGTTTGTGTATTTCTGCTTCATCTCCCTTAGCACCATCAGCCTGGGCCGTGGGGCACCTCTCAACCACCTCTGCATGAGGTCTATGAGCTCAGCATCACCTGCTACCTACTTGTTGGCTTATTGGCCATGCTCATGAGTCCCGAGACGGCATACCAGCTATGGGAAGTCCGCGCTTTAGTCCGTTTCTTTGATCCTGCCTGTGACCCACCCGCTGGGGATGAAGACTGCCTGGAAATCTTGGCTAGGGACCAGCTTGCCTTGAGTACTCTGTCTGTCTCCACTTCCCAAAATAGGCCTATTGAAATGGGCGCCACCTGATGTCTCCCAGGGGGGAGGCAACCCCACCGACACCAATTAGAACTGACGTTGACTGTATTGATGCTTTACCTTTCTTGTCTTTGTATTATTGTTATTTTATTATATTCTATTTGTATTATTATTATTAACTGCCCTGAGCACCATTTGGTAGAAAGGCAGAATACAAATTTTTATTAATAATATATATAAAAAATAAAGAAATAATACCAGAAAAGCTTCATATTGGAAAGGTTTTCAAAAGAGGTTATGAATAAGACAAATCAACTTCCTTCTTCCTCAGCCAGTAAAATGTAAACTTGTTTGACTCCTTAATTAGAAAAGTATAACACTGCAGCATGTACACTTTTTAAAATTTCTTCCATCATCCCTGACCATTTGTTGGCTGAGACTGATGGGAGCTGTCACCCCTGCACACTGGCTCTCCTCTACAGAGAAAGTACTCTTTATGCTGCTAAAAGCTATATATCTACTGAACTCCTGATGTGAGACAAGCAGGAAAAGGAAACTGTTCTCAGGACTTGAAATGCGGTTTAGCTATTGCCTGGGGAGGGGTCAACAAATCTTGTCAATCACAACCCTGACTTCGTTTATTGGCTAAAAACCTGAAAAGGCAGGGATTAGAGCAGCCAGTACTAACAGAAGTTGCTGGGGGGGGTGCTGACATTTTGGTTAATATCTTTTGAACCAGACCACCTAGAAACATAGTTTTTTTTTTTAAGTGAAAGCTAGGAGTCCATAGATTGTGACTCACCCAGACAGGACCCCCCAAAACTGGAGTTTCTAGACAAAACCAGAGACCTGGCAACCCTAGTAGTGATTGTATTCTTCCTAAATTTGTTTAATCTTCTTTTAATGCAGGGGTGGGGTACCTTGGGCTGAGGGCCATATGAGACCCTCAGAACTCTTCCAGGGCCACACCCCTCACTGGCTATGCTTTGCTCCCCACGTGTTTTTACCTGCCAGAATGTGTCCTTTAACTCTAATGGCCACATCCACACCAGACATTTTTTCCACTTTAAACAGTCATGGCTTCCCCCACAGAATTCTGAGAAGTGTAGTTTGCAAAGTGTAATTTGCTGAGAGTTGTGAGGAGACCCCTATTTGCCCTCACAGAGATACACTTGCCAGAATTCTTTGGGAAGTGCTGACTGTTAAACCACTCTGGCCATCAGAGCTCTGTCAGGAGAATAAAAGGTAAAGGTGTCCCCGCACTTATAGTGCAAGTAGTTTCCGACTCTTAGGGTGATATCTTGTGACGATTACTAGGCAGACCGTATATATGGGGTTGGATTGCCAGTTCCTTCCCCAGCCTGTCTTTGTTTAGGAGCCTCTTAATAACACTCAGCATCCTTCACAAACTATGCT
Organism: Rhineura floridana; assembly: GCF_030035675.1. Lineage (NCBI taxonomy): Eukaryota > Metazoa > Chordata > Lepidosauria > Squamata > Rhineuridae > Rhineura > Rhineura floridana. Next base: position 24,129,313 of record NC_084482.1, read on the forward strand.
TCCCAAGATTCTTTGGGGGAAGCCATGACTGTTTAAAGTGGAAGAAATGTCTGGTGTGGATGTGGCCAATAACTTTTGCTTGTCTTGGTGGAGATGAAAGTGGAGTGTGCGAGTGTTGTGTAGAAACTAGCTCATGATATAAAAGTAAAAATCTACATTTGTTGCTCCACCCACTTTTGCCTCTGTCCCTGCTCACCACTGGCATGTGGCCCTCAGAAGGTTGCTCAGAAGGGAATGCAGCCTTCAGGCTGAAAAATATTCCCCACCCATACTGTAAAACCATCTAAGATAGTAGTAAACCACAGCCCACCAGCTAGACCTTGTGATCTGCCAGGTGTTGTAAATGAAGGTCAGTTATGTGATGTTCTCCACTCAGCTTGATTGTGTTGCTCAGCCTGGGAACTGTCAGTTGCTGCTGATGCTGGCTACAATCCCACATCTTTAGGAAGATGAAGACTTGAGTAGGAGGTCTGAAGTGATCAAGACAGACTTCATTTTTCTTCAAAAGAATAGCCCCCTTATTTTTCTATTCCATCCCCCCCAAAATAAAAAAAAGTTGAACCAATTGAACTATCCTGAGAAATACCTTTTCACACAATAGGTAAGACTGGCATAGCTTTGGCAATGATAATCCATAGGACAGGGCTGCACAAGTGCTATTTAAAATAAAACTACATTGCCAATGCTGCCTTTTATGTTAGTTATTAACTGATCTAACCTTTATTGTATTTGTTGACTTTGATGTATACTGCTCATAGACAATTGTAATTAAGCAGTATATAAATTGTCAAAATAAATGTAAGGCCCTGCATGGTTTCGCAGCCGTACTTGTATTTCCTAACAACAGACCTGCTTAGCTTCCAAGGCTGAATTTGACTAGACACTTTCCAAGTAGTTGGAATTTAACAAATCATGGTTATCCTATTGAAGGCAGATTTTGTCAGGGTTGTGAATTCCTGAACTGGTTGAAGGATTTGAAAATGTGACAGGAAGTGGCATGCTCTGAGTACTACACAAATATTTTGAGTATGGCCCTAGTAATCCATGGCTATGATGACAGATGTGAAACAGATAATGCTGAGAGTGCTGGTGCTGTCCTCTCCCATGCATATTGCAATGCGCTTTATGATCTCCAGAAGAGGACCTTCTCAGAGGGCCCCTGCCTGCTTTCTGAAATATGGGAAGTGGTTTCCTTGGTAGTTGTGCCATTGTTGTGGAATTAATTCCAGTCCATAATCTACTGCCTTCCAGAAAGATGAAGATGTCCTTATTTAGACAAGGGTGCTTCCAGACTTTGCTGTTTTGGGGTGGGATTCAATCATATACCAGCAAATTCAGGCTACCAAAATTATAGTTGATTGGGCAATCTTGCACAACAAAACTGCTTTCCCAAAAGATCAGACTTTTTGTGATAAGGAAAGTGACAGAAAACTACACTGGAAAACGCTGGATAACACATGCTTTGATGCAACTGTCATCTAACCTGCTCATTAAATAGCCAATATCGTTGTCTAATCTCCCCACAAATAAATCTGGAGGAATGCTCAATAAACAGGTCTCATGGAAATACCCTTAGAAGCTGCTAGAGAAGGATTGGTTTATTTAAATCTCTGTCTTAGCTGGTTTAACTGTTTTTTACTGCATTTGTTGCAATTTTATTACTTAGATCCCTTTGTCTCTCAAGTGTTAATTTAAAATAAATTTGTCAAAATGTAGAGATGGTAAGGACTTGTTTGCATACACATCTTGAAACGTTTACTTCCTTCTCCTCCTAGCTGATTTATTAGGCATAATTTTCATATCCTTGCCATAAAGGTAGGTACAGCTTTTCTTTAGAAACAGGGATGCTGAACAGAGCTGGTTCTACCCCTGTATCCTTGAATAGCTGAATGTTCCTGTGAGATTGAGAATAAATTAGCAAGTTGAAACAGCACAGTGTGTGAGAGTTGACACCTGTTTAAAATAAGGAGGACTGTTCACACCCATCCTCTCCTGATCTGTTCTATGCCACTGTCAGTTCCCCTCATGAATTTCTACACATTCACCCCAGGGTTTGCTCAACTAAGCATATCAAGCAAGCCGGTTTTGTATATGACTTTTCCCTAAATGGATTTCAGGCAGGGAAACAAAATGTGTACACCAGCATGGCTAAAGATCGCACATGGGTGTCTGTTTAGTAAAGATTGCACATGGGTGTCTGTTTTAGTATAATCACATATTAGGGAGCTGTTCAGCACATTGAAACAGAGAATGGCCCTCCTTCAGTGCCCTCACCCCAAAAGAGCTACTTAAGTACCTGTCACAAAACAAAACAAAAAATCTGGGATTTGGGGACAATGCTCCTGTGTCAAATGTATTTATTTATAAAGATATTTGTATCCCACCATTCATAACAAAAAATCAAAGCTGTTCACAACAATCCTACATATATACAATAAAAACCATGTAAAATTTAAAATAATCAACTATTACAGAAAGATATTTTCTTACTTGCCTGTAAGGGCTTGGCAGCACAGAAAAGTTTTCAACAGACATTTAGAGGTTTAAACAAAAGGTGCTTGCTTCTTACTCATATAGAGTTGAAGCCAATTAAATTTTAATTAGAGTAGACCCATTGAAATTAATGGCTAAGTTTGTCATGTCCATTAATTTCAGTGGATCTTTTCTGAGCATAACTAAGGTTGGATACCACACAATATTTACTTGCTTTTTCACTTTGTACACTTGCCTAAGGCAATGTAAATACTAAGTAAACTCACAACAAAATAATTATGACACTCTTCCTAAAATATTAAAATACTAAAACTAAAAAGCTCTGTAAAGAGCAGGATCAATTGTCTTCAGAAACCTTGTGGAATAGTTATCTTGACTGGCGTTCCTGGAGAGGACATGCTGTAACCTGTAGCCCCACCACTGAAAAGGCCCCATCAAGCAAACCTCCTTCAAAGCTTAGGGCACAGCCCCCTGCTGCCACCTCCATGATCTCATTTACTGGACAAACAGTCTGATGTCTAGACATGGCTGAGGTCCATCTATACCTTTTCTAGTGTAAAACTGAAATGATGATTTATTTAATTTCTATCCCGCCTTCCTCCCAGAAGGAGCCGAGGGCAACAAACAAGAGACAAACACTAAAGACATCTTAAAACATCTAAAAAACAAACATGCTGAAAACATCTTTGAAATAAAACATCTTAAAAACTTATTTTTAAATATATATATTTAAAAACATTTAAAAAGCAATTCCAGAACAGATGCAGACTGGGACAATAGTTCAATCCATATACCAAGACAGCTGCTAAGTCTCATGAAGAACATGGCTTGAATTGTTTTTAAATGTCAGGATTCAACCTGAAATAATAACAATGCCTCACACGATGTGCAGAACCCCCTCCCTCCACACACACACTCTCACTCACTCACTCACGGAGATTAGCCTAAGCACTTTCCACCCACCTCTCAATGGGAAACTTGGGTGCCTTGGGTAAAGAAGCCAATCTGTTACTAGATTTAAATGTTTGAACTAGTTTATTTCTTTCTTCTCCTTTCTGGATTCTTTGCTTGTTCTCCGTTCCTTCTTTTACAGCGTATGTGCCTTTACTCAGAAGTAAACCCCAGTGTGCTTAATGGGAATTACTCCCAGGTTTACAGAGAATTGCAGCTAGCAAATGGGTGGGATCTACATGAAGCATGTTGCAAGGAGACACGAGTCAATGGGATCCCAGGTTTTGCCCTCACAACAGTGCTCCAAAGCACTTTTTTAAATGGAAGCCAATTTCGAGCATTAATTTACAGGGCTGCACTGGAGAACAGTATTGGGGTGTGGGGCTTCCTTCCTGCCTCGATGACTTAAGGGCCAGTGGGCATGTTCAGCCGCTTCTCAGATTTGTCCAAGATTGTTGCTTGTTTACTTTGTCCTGTAAAACTTAAGGGGAGCCAATCTTGCTCCCTCTTTCTCCTTCTGCTTTCTTTCTCTTAATCATGCTGAAGTGTGGCGGAACGAGCTTTGCATTCCACAGATACATGGCTGCCTTCTTTCTTCCTCTCTCCGTCTTTCTTTCCTCCTCTTCCTGCTACTCTTTCTCCATAGTTCTCCACTATGGCCACGCTGCTTTTGGAAGACCACACAGCACGCAGCCTGAAGGGGGGACCTTGCCGCTCTGTCGCTGGAGACGCTCTATCCAGCGCCCCCGATTTGCTTACTATTTCCTCCTCTCTATGGTTCGCATTACAACGGCGCTCGGCAAAGCCGCACTGGCCCGATCTTCTCTCTTGTTCTAGCGCGCAAAAGGTCTGCACGGGGGAGGAGAGGGGAGGGATCTTATCGTTTCCGGGTCAAGGCGGGGTTGAAATCGCCCCGCTCTCCAGCTCCCCCTCCCAGACCCGCCGAGGCCGCCGCCGCAAGAGCAGCTGCCGCAGCCCCTTCCCGCTGCCCTTGCCCTCCTCCCGCCGCCGCCATCCCGCCCGCCCGCCCCGGCTCTCTCCTCCTCCCCTCCCCCCGTCCCGCTCCCTCCGCCCGCCCCGGAGACCCGCGCACCACCCGCCCTCCCTCCTCCCGCTCCCCCCGTCCCATCCCCTTCCCCTCCTCCGAGCGAGCGGGCAAGTGAGTGAGCGAGTGAGCGAACGTGCGCGCGCGCGCGCGCGGCCGGGCCCAGCCTCCCTGCCAGGTAAGGGCCTCGAACTACCCCTTAGTAAGTATTCGTCCTTACCCCCCCTCCCGAATCCCCAGCCTCGAGTAGTTCCACTTTTCCGTCGACCCTGCGCCCTCAGCCCGGCCAGGTCTCCAAGCAAGCCCGAGGATGTGCTTGCGGCCTACTGCGGCCGAGTACCACCCGAGTGTGAAGCGCTGGAGTTGATGGGGGAGGGGTGGTTCTGTTCCTTCTATTTGCGTATCGGGGAGCAGCGGGCGCCGCGTGGAGCAGGACTGCGGGGGGGGTGAGGTTGGGGAGGCCGCAGTGGACTGGATATGTGTGTATGGGGGGGGCGCTGTTGCTGCGTCACATTGAGCGGGATCTGAAGCTAGGCCTCGCGCGCGCGCGCGAGACAGACAGAGCGCGCGGGGGGAGGGGCGGAGATTCTTTGAGTGCGCGGCGGGGGGGCGACGGGCGGGGAGGAGGAGGAGGAGAAGTTGACGCTGACGCTAACGCGGCCGGCTGTGAGTAGCAGAATGGAGGCGGCCCGCTCGCGGGCAAAGGCGGGCAGATTTCTTGGATGGAGGAGGCGGAGGGTGGGGAAGAGAATAGTATAGTCGCGTCGCGTTATTTCAAAACACGTCCCGCCAGCTATACAGCGCCATCTCTCATTCCCCCCCCCCATTCTTTTTTAATCAAGCTTTAAGCGCTCCGTCGGGGAAAAGTCATTGTGAGAACTTTATAGTGAAACTTAAAAAAGGGGGGAATGAAAAATAGAGCCCTATTTTTATGTAACTTCCCAGTGAAATGAATTCTTAAATGTTTTAAGTTAAAGTATGAGGATGTGGGATCTCAGTTTAATGGCGGGATTTAGGCTGCAGTCAAATACATATATACACAGAAGTAGGCTCCACAGGGTTCAGTGGGACTTACTCCCAAGTAAGTTTGTATTAGATTGCATTCGTAGTGATTTCTGCCACCCCGGGGGGGGAGGGGGTTGAGGTAGGTGATTCTACGGAAATAGGTTTGACTCTAAGCTTAGACCGTACAAGGTAACAGTTATGCCTGTTTTGTCGCTCTGCAGCTTTGGGGTAGGAGACAGCAAAAGATGAAATAATGTAACCACATCATTACTGGCTTGTGGTAACTGAAAGATTATTGGAACATTAGACTTATGGTAGATGGAGTTTTGATCTGTACGACTTCTTTATAAAACCCATATTTGTTTGGACAGCCTTAGTTTCATATGTTTAACTTTAAATCAGTGATAAGGTTCAAGCTGTTACTGTAGATAGAAACTAATAAATATACTTTTCTACTATTGGAAATGAAATGGATTAGTTGAGATAAGCAAGAATTCAGTGAGGCCTTTAATTTTATTCCCTTAAAATGTATGTGCCAACTTATGACATGGCAAACTATTGAAGTAATTTTAAGATTGAAATAATTTATCAGAATTTCTGCTTTTTCTGTTTAGCCTAGTGTTAAAATGTGTTGTCTTAATCCAATTTACAGTTTTTGGCTCAACGTTCCTTACTGTTAATCTTTCCTCCATATATTTGGTACCAACACTCAGTTTGAAAATTATGCCTGGTCCCAATGAGTTTAAATTATCACTAAGCATACTTGTATGATGACTTCCTGTGGCTGCACAGCAGGATGGGAAAAGCACTCTGCTCATAGTTAAAAGTTTTTTTATTATTATTATTATTATTTTATTTATATCCCGCCCTTCCTCCCAGTTCTACATGGTTCAGATTGAGCTCCCTGGCATGGGTGATGGTGCTCTGTTATATATAGTTAATACAGAGTCATGGAGTTAAGTAGCAGGCATACATCAAATCAAATGTAGACATTGTCTTTTAATTTTAGTGCAGATGAAGCTGTTTGTAGTTTGCTGAGCAATGGAGCTGGAAAGTGACAATTGGTCTCTCTCCTTCTAGCAAAGGCAGGAGGAATGGGGAGGTCAAGTTGTTCGGGGGGGGGGATGTGTCTGTTCTATGCCATGAATATTACAGGGATTGACTTTAACCAGTAGTCTCCAATAAACACTAACACATTTGGCTACTGCGTACCATCTGACCAACTTGTGAATAAACACTTAAACCTCTGGGCATCAACTGATTAGTGACAGTAAGCACCGGTTTTGACAACTTGTCTATGACAGTAGGCTTGGGCTACTCCTCTCTAATGAAACCTACTGCAGGATATACATAATGTTGAGGCCTGTACAATATCAAGAATAGACAGAACAGGACATTAAAGTGTTCATATGCTGCCATATGTGTAAAACAACATTCATGAGTTTATTCCTGTGTGGTGAGAGATCTTCTAAAATTATAGGTTGATTTTCCTCCCAGCGACCAAAGATTTGACCACTTTCAAGCCTGACTTAATTGAATACAGCCCAAGATGGACACTGGTGTTATCGAAGGAGGTTTAAATGTCACACTTACCATTCGCCTACTTATGCATGGGAAGGTACTTGCTCTTTTTCATCTTGTTTGCCTCAGACTGAAACTATGTCATAGTAAATGTCTTGGAAAACCCAGTTCTCCAATCAAATTGAAACACAAGTTTGCTGTTGACGTGCCATGTTCTTTTCAGTAGAGCACTTTGTTAACCCCAGTGAAGAATCTATAATATCATAAGTTGAGTGGGCATGTCTTGGAAAACTGATTAAGCCTCCCCCTTAAAATACATTTAATTAGAGTTTTACAAGATTATGTTAAATATTATATAAGTCTGCCCCAATCACCATCTGCTGGGGATGCTACATTAAACTTTAAATATCCAAATTTACACTATTAATTATAGAGAGGATGGCTTTTTGTTTGTATGAGGAGTGTGGAGATTTCTAATGCATTGTAAGCATAATATTGTGTATACACTAAAGGGTGGGGCTATATTGGTCTATCAGAATGACTGAAAATTACAGCTTTCTTATGTTTGCTGTTGCAGGAGGTTGGAAGCATCATTGGGAAGGTAAGTGACCCAATTTAATTCTTATTTTCTTACATTAATTCTGATTAGTAACACTAGTAACCAGTTTCTCCCCTCTTTCTCTGTGTTTGTGTGTAGAAAGGAGAATCTGTAAAGAAGATGCGTGAAGAGGTAGGTTCTTGAGGATAAGAGCAGGGAGAACAAATAAGAGCAGTTAAATAGGGTAATAAGGGGCTTCTCAGGTGGTAGAAGCATTTTACTGAGGAGATACTAGTCATAATGAGGTTGCTGTTGGCCATTATCAAGTTGGGTGTAACAGTTGATGACTTCCTAAACATCCAGCTGTGGAGGAGGGGAAATCTTTATGGGAATGAGTGGCACCTATTTGCACCTCAACTTCTGAGAGCTATGTTTGGCAGTTTGGCAGCTTCTCTGTCAGGTACTTCTGATCTGCCTAATGAGGTAAAACAGCTTGATCTTTTACATATTTGTTTGGAGGTAAGTCCCATTGCATTCCGTGAGACTTAATTCCAAATAAGTGCACACAGGATGGCTGTCATAGCTAAGACAGTCAAATGGGGGTGGAAGGAGAGAGACAGATTTGGAAAGGGGAGTCCTGTTTTACCTGTAGCTTCATTTATTTTCCTTTTTTCAGAGTGGTGCTCGCATTAATATCTCAGAAGGGAACTGCCCAGAACGGATTATCACTCTTGCTGGACCCACTAATGCCATTTTCAAAGCATTTGCTATGATCATTGACAAACTGGAAGAGGTGTGTGATCTTTTATTTTTTTCCCCTTATCCCTGATGGGTTGAGGACATAAATAAAAGAAACACTTCAAGTACAGTCCTCCTGGAATAACATTGGGAAAAAGTGTGTTCCATCTGCTGCAGTGTTGGAGGTGATGACCCAGTACTATACTTTTCTGGTTGTATTGAGTGTGGTTAAGATGAGGAAGATAAATACAAATGGGCTTTACTTATCGGTACAACACATTTGATAGAAACATGGAATATCAGTTACACAGTGGGCACCCTAAGGACTTTTGGGTGGGAGATTTTTGAGCATGGGGGTCATCTGCTTGATCTTGGACAGCATAAGAATGGAATTTCTTAGGTGGCTAATAAATCTAGTTGTATGATAATTTTTTTTATTGTTTGTCAGGTATATGGAACACTTCTTGTTTGGACAAAGCAAAATGCTGCCATTTTAAAGTATATGTTCTGAACAGTGTTTCAAAAAGCATTTTTCAAAAGTTCTTAAAGCCAGTTCATTTTTTATATTGTTTGGTTGCATGTTTACTGGCAAATCCTGAAGGTTAACAGGTTCCAAATCTCAGTGGGTTTTCAATGCAAGAGTACATCTTGTGGCAATTACAGTATTTAGTCTGGGGGAATCAGCAATTAGTTGCTTTTCAAATTAGTAGCTTGATGAAGTCATTATCTTAGACAAAAGAAAATACATGATTCTAGTTCGTTGGGCCTACTACAACTCAAAGTATAAGATTGGCTGTCTGGCAAACTATGCCTGTTCATTGAACTATTGCAGTTGGTTGATTTGTGCTAAGCTTGAAACTTTTGAAATCCAGTGTTTGAGCATCAGCAGAATGTCAGTAATCTGAGAACACTCTTTTTGCTTACCCACCTCCTCTGGAAGAGTTGGAGCCGTTGCCTTGACTAGTAGAAGATGGTGTCTTCTTGCTCCTGGCATAGAGATTTGCAGCTTGTTTGACACAATAGCTGCTGCAGCCATTGGGTTTAGATTCTTATACTGTGCTGTTTGTAAGGCTTACATCATGACTAACATTTGAAAGATACTGAATATAAGCTCTGGCACTGTGCACACAGATGGGTTTTGTGTCTTGAGTGCCAGGCCTTCAAGAAGGATATGAAGGCTTTGCTTATTGGGCCAGTTTAGAGTTAACATCTGGCTGCAGCCATTTCCCCCCTATGTTATAGTGTAGATGGTGATTACTTCTAGACAGCCTCTGGGATGCAGAGATGGAGATCTGCTGAAAGTGTGATTTTATGCTGGATAGGAACGTGCTTCCAAACGTTGACAGCAGAGCTGCTATGTTCTTGGTTTGTGCTGTAAAATAAACCTCTGGAAAAGTACATGGGAGAGTTGATCAGATAGCCCAAGGCAACCATAAAGTGTGCTTATTAGGAATATAATAGGCAGGCTTTTGGGGTGGGTTAGGTTTCTTACTGTTATGGTTTTAAATTTTAATGTTTTAATGTATTGTTTTATCTTGTACGTCGCCCAGAGTGGCTGGACAACCAGCCAGATGGGCGACTAATAAATAAATTAATTAAATAAATAAATATAACTAAGCTTGAGAAAATGGCACATGCTCTAGTTTATGCTCCCAAGGTGGCTTATTAACAATTGATGAACATGCTTTGTGCACCCTGTTCACACTCCATTGAAGAGTTCACACAGCACAGGAGAATTGAGTCATCAGGATACTGTGGAGGGGCAAGGTGAATTAAGCAGCTTAGCTGTATTTTTAAAAATAGTCTCAGTATAGCTTCTTGCTGTAACTATCTGACCAAGCCGATGGAAGAACAGTTTCCTGAGCAGAACTTATTATAAACCAGGGGTTGTCAGCCTTTTTTGGCCTGTGGGCACGTTTGTACTTGGACGAACTGCTGCGGCCACCACGCACACATCAGTCTAGGTTCATTGCAACCTATTCTGTTGGCTACAATAGTTTTTTTTCAAGCCTAGCTGCGCTGGGGAAAGGGGACCCTGTGGACACCAGACAAGACCTTTGGGGGCATATGTACACACACCGGCTCCGTACTGGCAGTTCCTGTTATAAGTGCTGCATAGAAGGTGTATCGGCGGTAGATAATGATGGGATGAATATTTAGATGCTGTGGTGCTCTTTGTGAAGTGTATGTATTGCCTGAACCTCACAATCTTTGCTGCTTAAGCATGTTTTTTGTTGAAATTCTGATGGTTGATGAACTGAAAATAATCTAGGCCTTCATTTGGAGTTTCAGTAGTTTGAAGTTTGTACACTTGTGCTTTCAGGATATCAGCAGCTCAATGACCAACAGCACGGCTTCTAGCAGGCCCCCCGTCACTCTGAGACTTGTGGTACCTGCAAGCCAATGTGGCTCTCTCATTGGGAAAGGAGGCTGCAAGATCAAGGAGATAAGAGAGGTGTGTCCTTAACTCTGTTAGACTTGTGAGGCTGGCTTTGCTGTTTGCTTCTGTTGCAAAATGCTACTCATTCCCCTTCACCATGACCCTACCCTATGCCAAATGTATGAGGCTCAATGCCACACATAGACTCTGCATCATCCTGCTTAATACAGCCACTTATATTTAGTGCTCATGAAACTGAGACTGAAGAGTGGCCGGAGCCAAGCACAGGAGTCAGGTGCTTTTTGTAAGTTTTTCCTCCCTTCTCAGTCTCCCGTCCTTTATCTCCAGGGTCAATTTATTTCCAGTTAAGCGGCACACAGAACTTGAGGCCGTCAGAGGCTCTCACTAGGTTTTTTTTAATGCTGCATATTAACTGACTGATAAGTCTTGGTCTTCGTTTGTTTTTGTGTCTTGCGACATAAGTCTTATTCCTTCTATGTTTCTAACGAATATTTTATTAAATTTGTATCCAGCCCTTCCTCCCCGAAGGAGCTCAGGGCGACAAACAAAAACACTAAAAGTGCTTTAAAACATCGTAAAAAGATAAGACTTTAAAACATGTTAAAACAAAAAATCTTGAAAACATATTTAAAAAACCTTAAAAAGCAATTTCAGCACAGACTGGGGTAAGGTCTCTACTTAAAAAACTTGTTGAAAGAGGAAGGTCTTCAATAGGTGCTGAAAAGATAACAGATGGTGCCTGTCTAATATTTAAGGGGAGGGAATTCCAAAGTGTTGGTGCCGCAGTACTAAAGGTCTGTTTCCTGTGTTGCGTGGAACAGACTTCCTGATAAGATGATATCTGCAGGAGGCCCTCATCTGCAGATACAGTGATTGACTGGCTATATATGGGGTAAAATGATCTTTCAGGTATCCTGGTCCCAAGCTGCATAGGGCTTTGTACACCAAAACCAGAACCTTGACCTTGGCCCGACAGCTGATGGGCAGCCAGTGTGAATGGGTAGGGATGGGAAGGCATTGAACAGACAAAAGGAAATACTTGTTTACACAGCACATAGTTAAACTACAGAATAGTGAAACTACCTGGATGGCTTTAAAAGAGGGTTAGACAAATTCATGGAGGATAATGCTTTCATTGGCTACTAGCCATGTTGGCTATGCTCTGCCTCCATAGTTGGAAGTATACTTCTGAATGCCAGTTGCTGGAAACCACAGGAGGGGAGAGTGCTCTTGCACACAGGTCTTGCTTGTGGGCTTCCCACAGGCTTCTGACTGGCCACCATGAGAACAAGATGCTGGACTAGATGGGCCACTGGCAGGCTCTTATTAACAGCTTAACTGGTGTATCAACCTAAAATAATTGAGTGTTCATAGCTTTGGGGGAGCATTTAGATCCTTCTCCCCTAGTATCCTGGCTGTGTAACATTTCTCTCAATTTTAAAGAGTTAAAACGTTACGTAACTGAACCCAAAATAATACAACAGTTATGCTCCCAAAAGCATAGGAATAGGTCCATTGGCTTTATTTAGGCTCTTCAATCCATCTACTAGTGCTCTAGGTGGATTATAATGAATTCTTACCTTGCCCTTTTCTGCCTCCCATTCCTATTTGAAATGGAACTAGGCTTAGAAATAGAGACTTTCCCTTAGCTGTCTATTTGTACTTGTGTTTAAATTGTCTTGACTACAGTAGGATGCCATGCTGGCAGGCGCTCCTGCTTAATGTCTGCTGCAGGCCTACATATACTGATTGCCAGTTCAGCACTCCTGCTGCTGGCATAGTGTCAAGCATAGATGAAGTCTTATTTGGTTCTGGATTTCAAACCCAGACAACCCTTTCTCTGTTGAATTAGGATTGTATCCAGTATGGGATTTTCTTCCCCTTGCCCCATTTTCCTCTCCTCAAGAGACAGGAACAAAAGTGACTGAATTTTTTTTTTTTGGTCTTCCATCCCTGAGTTTTTCCCCTGCCTTGATCAAAGGTACAGTAGGGCCCTGCTTATACGGCGGGTTGTGTTCCAGACCCCCCCCCCCGTAAAGCAGAAAACGCCTTGAAGCGGAACCCCATTGACTTTAATGGGCCGCGTCGCGTGAAAACGGCGCAAAATGGGGGAAAAAACCTTTAAAATTGAAAATGAAAGGTGCCGCATCAGCGGAACGCCTTAAAGCGAGGCCCTACTGTACATGGCTTTTCTCTCTCCTAGAGAATAGTACCCCCTTTTTGCCTATAGGCTTTCCCTACACAGTTTTATTCCATTCCATTGTCTTTTCTTAATCTAAAGATCCTTATTCTTAAATATAAAAAATGCCTTTTACTCCTTCTGCGTTTTTTCCACCTTTGTGGAATAGAAAATAAGTAGTCTTTTGTAATGTTGGTCCTGTGGCTGTCATACAGGGTGGAAAGAGCCTGCCTGACCAGTCCAGTCTGCTGTAACTGTATGGTGCCTGCAAAACTTTGCTTTCACCTCTGTTTGTTTATGCAACTTGGAGGGCAAGAAACTTGCCCTCATGATGAAAACTGGACTTCAAAGGCAGGTTGAGGATGCTGGAACAGATCGTGTGACTTGTGTAACAATAGCCATGCAGTAACCCTTTGAATGGATTGTTCTAAATCACTTTGAAGAAGGAGAAAGGTTATGCTATTTCTGTGTGTAATAAACCAGTGGCCCTGCAGTAACAACACCAAACCTTGAAGCAGCAAACCTGACTTCATATTTTTAATCTTCAGAGCACAGGGGCACAGGTCCAGGTGGCTGGAGACATGTTGCCCAACTCTACTGAGAGAGCGATCACCATTGCTGGGATTCCACAGTCCATCATTGAGTGTGTCAAACAGATCTGTGTTGTCATGCTGGAGGTAAGTAATGAAGGTTGGGTGACCTGACTTCTTTAAGGTACTAGATTAAAATAAATACACACATAGCTAGAAATAAATAAATGGCTGCCGAGGGATTGCTGCTGAAAGCTTTTGTGACAGAAGCAGAAGGGGGCATTCTCACTGGATTCTGGCCAGCTACTTTCTAGATTTGGAACAGCTGATACAGAATTCGCATACTGGCTCTCTATGTTGCTTTTGCTACACAAAGGAGCGGCAGGAAGCTTGTGTGTGTGAGAAACTGAAGTTTTCTCTTCCTACTGATGTTTTTAAGTGATGCTTGAGCGGAAGTCACTTGGCAGTTGCTGAAGAAACTAAGGGGGTTCATGTCCATCCACAGTATTTCATGGAAGAAGCCATGAGGCAAATCCATATAAAAGGTGAGGGTGCCTAAAGGTAACATCTACACTACAACTGTAGGTGTACCTAGAGGCTTAACCCTTGGCCTGAAGTGAGCAGTTCACAAAAAAAGGATTAGTGAAATACGAGCTGTTGATGGTGTGCCTGGAGAATAAACTCTATGAAACCAATAACTGCAATCTGATCCAATATGAAGCCATGCAAGGTGACTTGATGCACACCCCTCCTGTGTTGTAGTGAATTGGTGGGGGTAGATTGGCCCTCTTTCCTTGCCCATGGCGTCTCCCTGGGGAAGTCTGTCTAGAACCACAGATGCGAGGGCATTGTGAAGAAATCTGAATCAGTGCTGTCTGCCTTCAGTGACACTGCTTCCTCCACTGTGTTGCTTCATGCACTTGTCTTCACTTCAATCACTTTGTTCTTGGTTCCAGATATTCCCAGTTGGCCCAACTGAAGGATGCTCTTTAAACATCCCCTGGGTTCCTGCTGGGAGGAAGGGCGGGTATAAATAAAATAATAAATAAATAAACAATAGTTTTTCCTCCTTCTGTAACTGTTGAAGGAGACTGTTCTTGCCTGGGAGTTCATCCCACAAAACAGTTGTTTTCTTGAGTTGCCAGAGTATTTTGCCCTGTTGTCACAAACTAATATGGCTGCTAAGACTAATCAAATGAGGAATTGTAGAAGTCCATGAAGAGGGCAGTTCATTTGCTCACAGTCCTAATAAACTGACCTGTATATCTTTCTGGCAGTTACTAAATGTCTTGTAACTAAAGCCTTCAGTGATTAACCATGATTTTCCTTCCTCTTTTGTAATCTAGTCTCCCCCAAAGGGTGTCACCATCCCTTACCGACCCAAGCCATCCAGTTCTCCTGTCATCTTTGCAGGCGGTCAGGTAAGGCCATTCCTCTTGTTGGGCCTGGGTTGGGGGCAATAAAGTAGTAGTCTACCAAGCTTCAACACTGCCAGCACACATCAAACCACTCTGCATGCTTATCACCTTTGCTGCCCACCTGGCCAGCATAGTGCTACCTCTGCTGCTTTGGTTTTGTTCTTTGGAGGCTGCTCTCGAATGTTCAACAGACTCTGATGTCCTTTGAGAATGATGTAGTCAGCAGTGTGGGTTGGGGGGAATTGGCTGGAATTTGGGATCTGTTCCAGACATAGGACCACTAGCAAGCCCATTTCTTTCTCGCCTTCAGTTTAAGGCAGCATACAAATTAATGACTGATGGCAGTAGGCTTTGAGTTATCCAGTTCAGAAGATCTGGAGCAGCAGGGGCTGACTATTGACAGGGACAGGTGTTGAGAGAACTGGAACCCAGAGGACTAGGGAAGTGAGGAGATGTGGTTGATGCTCCTATGATATTGAACCCAAAATCTAGAACATTTTGGAATGATTTCCTTTTACAAGAGAAGGCCTTAAGGGCAATTTGTCACTTGCTTGTTAGCCATGTGTCCCACCCGAGTTGTGGGTAACTTAAAGAGATGCCAAATAATGCTGGATCTGACTCGCGCCCCAATACCATTATGTAAGTTGATTCCAGAACACAGGAAGGTGGGCTGCGGATGTGTTTACATTTTTCATAAAACAAAGTATTGTTATGGCCATTGCAGAATGGGACTTCAGTCTCTCAGCTTGCTGGAATCCTGCTGCCATTATCCTGGATTTCAGTGAAACGTGCTTGCTTGAGTGGGCTGTGCGAGTTCACATAGATCCTACAAGGCATTTTCAGGTTATAACTGGGCTTGCGGACACTTGCAACCATTTTAGGCAGATAGATGTAACATGAGGTTGAAGCATGCAGGTTTGAGAAGCAGGAGTCTCTTGGGAACTTCATGTCCAGAGAAGGCTCCTGTATGAGTATGTGGAGTGGAGCTGGAACACTCTGAGGACTCGGTCATTTGACTGCTTTTGAGCACAGTGCCTCAATGCCCACCTGTAAGCCTTTCTTGAAGAGGGCTATATCAACAGTGCAGATGCGTCAGAAGTTTGGTGTAGTGGGTGGGATGAACGAAGCAGTTTTTTGCTTATTTTTGAGAGCCTTTTTGGCTAACGAGTGGGGTATAAGTGCTGTAAATAAACAAATTGGTGGATGTGAAGGTGAGAGATGGTGGCGCTGGGTGTTAATGGGTAGTTCCAGTCAGCATCAGAAATGTAGAGGCAGCACATGGACAGGTCTGGCTGCAGTTCACCCTGTGCTTATACATTCATATGCCACTTATACTGGGATATTTGGCTGACACCTCTTGCTGGGGGAAAGGTGCTGGCGTGGTCTTGTTCTTGCCTCAATCCCTTCCCTCTTCTTTCCTGTCCTATTCATATTACCTATCCTTCAGAGGCTCTTGACAGCTTGCTAGGCAGTTAATTGGCAGTGAAAAGGCACATGGGAAGTTACCGAAGATATATTTGCAGAAGCTCACTCGCATCCTGAAGTTGGTCTTGTGGCAGGGTCGTCTTATTACGCCATTAGAGAACAAGATTCATTGTGCCCATGCCGGTTCCCCTGCCCGTGAAGGTGCAGATAGTTGGGAAATCTCACATTGTCTTGTGCTACTGATGTGACATGAGTTGGAGTAAGCCAGCATCTGTCTCTAGTACAGGTTAGCCCTTGATCAGAGTAAGCTTTATATGACTTTGGTGTTAGGGAAAGGTTTCGGATTGACAGCCCTGGAGACTGAAGTCCTCTATTTATCCACAGGACAGGTACAGCAGCGGCAGTGCAAGCTACCCCCACACCGCCCCATCAATGTGCCTCAACTCTGACCTGGAGGGACCACCTCAAGAGGTGAGAGGGGAGTTCAGTCTCCATGGCCCATTCAATCCTTGGCCTTTTTGAGACTGCCAACAAGGGTGGCAAGACTGGTGGTGGCGGCTTGTGCTGTGAACTCCTGTTCGTTGGGAACTGGATTAAGGCCACCAAACACTACCTGGCAGGCCAGTAGGCAGCCCTGCAGGTGGTAACATCTTCATCAATTCCAGCCTGGGCTGCATTTCCCCCCCATAGCCCGCAAGTGAGAGACTTGTACCCCCCGAAGCCTCACTTAGTGTTAAGCAAGTCCCCACACAGTGGCTGCCTTGCTGGGTTGTTTCATTAGGCTAATTCCCCAGAACCATTACGTTTGGCTGCTGCTCTGTCCCTGTTCTTCCAGATTCTGCCATCCAGCACCTGGCTGTTGTTTGTCCACTGTAGGTTTCTAGGAGTATAGAGTGATGGGGCAACTTAGTGGGGTGGGGATGACTGCCCAGCTGGTTCCTCTTAGCTTTAAAAGCAGTTGGAGGCATAGGAGATAATTAAGCTTCCCTTTTGGGTCTGTTTTGGAGTATGCATAGGGCAGGAGGGCTTGTAGCACTGTCCAATCCTACACTACACAACAAATCTTCAACAACAACCAGCTGTTAATACTAATCCTTTTTGTGGTGGGGACCAGTTTCCCTTCTCACACTACATACACTAGCTAATTCAAGCAGCCCCTTTAAGAGACCTGCCTTCAGGCTCCCCACCGACAATTCTCCCCCTCAGCTCTCTGGCTTCCTGGCTAGTTGAAATCTGTCTGTCACTGGGTGGCTGTCCAATGGTTTTTAATAGGACTGTTTTCCTCCTTTTTGTAGGCCTATACCATTCAAGGACAGTATGCCATTCCACAGCCAGATGTAAGTTTTGTTTACACTTCTTGTCTTGAAATCACCCCACTTCTCCCTTCAAAATTTCTCCATGCTTTCTCAACAAGCAGCTTTAGAAGTCTGTTTTGATTTAAAGCTGAAATTTGACCTAAAATGATCCTCAAATTTTGTTCAGCACTTCCTTGTGTAGCCAATCTTAATCTGTCCTTTTTCTGCCGGCCTGTGACACACTTGCACAGCGAAGCTTGGTACACCTTTTAAAGTTCCAGTTTCCCTTCCCCCTGCTCCCAATTTGATGTAAAGCCCACAAAACAAAACAAAACAAAACTCCATGGTATACTGTCATTGTGGTTCTTGGTAAAGGACATAGGGCATTTGGTGTAGTGCACCGTGGTGGTGGAGGGGAGGTTGGCTTCAGACTTCTGCTTTCATCTCCAAACATGATGCCCAGCGTATCATGTAGTCACTGTGCAGGTGTGGCTAGAAGGTGGTGGGGCTTTTGCTTGGGATGCCTTTCCTTGGCACAATTTCTGCTAATAATAAAGCCATTAGCTATCTTTGCTTGATGTGAAAGGATGTTTTTTCCTTCTTTAGCTCAAATACCAGAAGGTATTAGTAGATGCAGCACTTGACATTTCTTTTTTGAAGGGTACATAGGAATTTGAACTCTGCTCATAGCATGCTTAGAACAGGAAAGGGTGGGCCTGGGATAAGTAGGTCTAGGGGAGAGAGCTAGAAAACTGCACTGTTTAATACTGGGGGGAGCATCTGACTCCATTCTAGTCACTCCTCATGATATACCTCTCCCCTCCAAATGCTTTGACAGAGTCCTGCATGGTGTAGTCCCAAGCACCACTGCAAATCAGCCTCTGTGTTACTTTGCCTGTCTGTGCTTGTCTTCTAGTGTTTGTCACAATTCACTGCAGATGCCTCCTGTTGAGCCAGGGTACTCTTGAGAAGGGTGTTGCCCTCACACCCATGGTGCTTTCCTTCTGTCTGTACCCATCTCAGCTCAGGGAAGCGCTTGCTCCTTAACTCAGTTTTGCCTCTCCTCCTGCCCTAAGGGGGCAGCACCTCATGCTCAGCTTGCAGTGTCTGTGGTGTTTAAATTGTATGCTAAACTAGTAGGCCTCCAAAATTTCTAACATCGGTCTTTCTCTCTTCCTTTATAGCTGACCAAGCTGCACCAGTTGGCAATGCAACAGTCACATTTTCCAATGTCTCATGGCAACACTGGATTCAGTGGTATGAAAATTCCTTCTTTCTTGTATAAGCTAGCAGTCCAAGAATCTCCACTTGGCCTTTAATGCAGATGCTTGGCTTAAGCTCCATTATCTTACTTTTAAAAGAAATCCACAGGTAACAATATTGGGAAGAGGGTAGACTTCTGCCCTTGAAAACAAGCGTTCATTTTAGGTAGAGTCTTCATGCTGCTTTTCCTCCCTCACCCCTTTCAACAACTTTGCCAGTTACCTCTTGCCTTCTAGCTGTTGCGATCCTCACAGTTGTGCCAAATTGTATAATAGTTTGTCTTGTGGCTGAAAGTCTGGTAGGGCTTCAGCTAGGACCACCACACTCATTGTCCCTTGTATCTTGACAGGCGTTGAATCCAGCTCTCCAGATGTAGAAGGCTATTGGGGTAATGACTGAAAAAAAAAACTGTAGTTATTCTATTGTGTGTTAATATTGAGGGGAGATTTTTTAGGCAGCAAATTTTGTTAACCACGTATAGTACAAAGAACTGCAAAGCAGCGTAGGTGCAAGGTTTAGACTAGGCTTACTAAACTTCTGTTGCAAAGCAACCCAGCTGGAACCTCTGTTGGAGAGCAGGGTATAATAGAATGAATGAATAAAGTGATTTATTTCTTACTTAGTAATAAAGTTGTCTGCTTGTGAAGGTGGTAGGTCAACTACAAGTGTTTATATAAACAGCTACACTGGATCAATAACTAAAGGTCAGACCACACACTTTTTGTGGCAGTACCCTTTTCTCCATTTGGTCAGTGCAAAAGGGTGCCTCCAATTCTTTTCATGTGTTTTGAGGCAGCAGGAACATTGACATACAACTATAAGGTGCAAAGGAAGATGAAAACATGTTTGGGATCTGCTTGGCTAAAGCTTTGTAGGAGTCTGTAAAAAAAAAGTAATTCTGGTTCATTCATTTTCTCTGTATTTGAAAAAACCGAGTCACTACATTACCTCCACCCTGACCAAATAAAAGCCATTCTATTGGTGTCTGCTTTATAACCAGAGATTATCTGCTTAGGACGAGGAAGGAGGGGTTGGATTTAATATCTTGCTCGTCTCCTGTTTGAGTACCTCTTCAGAATAGCAGTTTTTTTCCAGCAGCAAATGCTAGCCTGACTGATCTGGCCTATTCTGTGCCCTCTCTCAGGGCCTTGCATTAAACCTCTCTTGATCTCTTTGTGTCTCAGCAGGTTTGGATGCGTCAGCTCAAACTACTTCTCATGAACTCACCATTCCAAATGATGTAAGTATTTTTCAGAGATGCAGAATTCTGGGAAATCTTGGATGCAGATGGGATAGAGCTGCAACTTCCAGATGGGCCTGAGCTCCAGCACTGCTTCCAAGAGTTCTGCTGCAGGGAATTGCAATATTGTTATTGTTCTACATTCTGGACATTGTCCTCCATATAGAGGGGTAGATCGAAGTTCACGGCACTGCTACAGATGAAAAGGAAAAGGCTCTTCCCTTTTTAAGGAAGTCCTTGGGTGAAGATTCCCTGACTGAAGCCTGAAATGGCAGGGAACAATTGTGCTTTCTCATTACAATCCCTCAGAAGCTTCTTGTTAATGCACATGTTGCAACCTACAGCCAGAGAAATGAGCTTGTATATAGAGTTCTATGTAAGGCTGTTGAAGAAGGAAGTGGAGCTAAGACCTGGACACAGATACTTGAGTAGGCAGATGGGTCAGTGTGGGGAGGTAGTAGGAACGCTGCAGAGTACTAGAGAACTAATTTGAGTTGACCCTAGACACTGCAGATATTAAGATAAAAGTAGGTGCATGTAGGATATTTAGTCATCTCAGGGTACCACATGGATTTTCTTGAGTAGACAAATACATTAAGAACGGCATACAGTCTAAACCAGATGGAGTGCATCGGCCTCTTCATCCTATTGGGAGTGTGTGTATGCAGACAAGAGAACAATTGAGACAATACAATAGGTTTGTTTGATTTCTGCAGTCGGCTTTATGGGGTGATTTCAGGCCATGACAAATGTTGAAGCTGGCCAGGTTATTTGGCTAATGTAAGGCTTCAGAAGTAGCCCGAGGCTAAAGTGTACTTGTTCTCTGTTTGCACAGTTATATTTTAGTGCTACAGTAGTGATTATACTGCCAAGTGTTCTTTACAAATAAGTTTTCAGTTTCTATTCGCCATGGGTAATGTTGATATAGTAGTCCATAGAGCAGATGGTCCATAATAATAATAATTTAATTTGTGGGTCGCCACTCTAGGCGACGTACAATTTAACAACAATACATTACATCATAATAAAATACATCATAAAATACAATATAACAATAAAACTACCTAGTGACTACTGGGGTTCTTGTGGAAAATGCTGGACTAGAGCAAAAATTGGGTTGCTCTTAAAAATATGCTATTTTCTATTTAAGCAAGAATGTGTACTCGTGATTACTGAAGACTTAGAAGAGGTCCTGAGTGTACATTTGCCTTGTAAAACTAAGATACTGGTGGATGATGTGAATTCTAGTAAGGCAACAAAATTATGCAATACTGAAGTCTAATGGGTAACTTCAAATCCAGAAAAGGGCTTTCAGCAGTTACTGCTATAGCTCAAACAAGTTTGAGAAGTCAAGACAAACTACTGAACTTTTATTAGAGTTGTAAGAACTCTTCCATCCTTTACATTTTTAGGTAATGCGGAGTTCCTAAGTGTAATAGGGAATGTGACTAGGCTAGCTACTCTTGCACTAATTTATAGTCATGATTTCAGGTGGTCCCATTGGATTTCTACTAAAATGACTCCTATTACCTTTTCCAGAGCAACTGACTAACACAAATTCAGATTGGCCCCACATAATAGTATCCAGAGTGTCTTGTGGTGTAAAGCATGCTTAAGCCTTGCAACGCTTTCCATATGTTTGCATGTTTTTTAGTGCAGCTGCATCAAGGGTGTGGGAATAACTATTAGAAGTCTTTCAGGTTGCCTCCCGTAGAGAAGCTGTAATGTGAGGATGCCTTGTGGTTCACAGATAACAAGCAAATGAGCACAGTGTCTGCGATATGAGAAAATATAAAGAGTTGTCCAACTAGTCCACTGGTACAAATGACTCTTGTGCATACACATAGGTGGACAGCTACTGTACTTGTTGGACAAACAACCAAGAATAGCACTTGAGATTATCAAATGTTGTTCCTGATAGTGGCAACATGGAATAGTGGGAATATGCCAAATATGTATTGAATGAGTTGGAGTTTAACTAGCTTCCCAGAGATTTGGCCTGTACTTCTGAAAAGAGAATGGCAGTATAAAATGATTATCTTGGAATCTCAAGTTCCATTTTGACCATTAACTACTTTGTTTCTCAGCTGATTGGATGCATCATTGGGCGTCAAGGCGCCAAGATCAATGAGATTCGCCAGATGTCTGGGGCGCAGATCAAAATTGCCAATCCCGTGGAAGGATCTACTGACAGGCAGGTTACCATAACTGGATCTGCAGCCAGCATTAGCCTGGCTCAGTATCTAATTAATGTCAGGTAAGTTTCTTCAATGGCATGCTGCTTGTTAATGCATGTATGATTTGGCAGAACTGAGGAACATGAGAGATCTCTAAAACCAGGGCAGCATTCTGAAAAAGGCTGATTCTCTGAGCTGAAGTAGAACAGTTCAGGACAAACCTCCTTCCTGTCCCACCCCCTTGTGCAGAAGCAGTTTGCGCACCAGACCTCTCCTTTGATCTTGTAAATGTGGTGTTTGAGGATAAGAAGGTATCACAAGACAACCTGGAGGAAGGGCGATAGAAATAAATGGGATATACAACACACATTCCCCTGTTGCTGGCATTGCTTAGGCTTTTTTTACTAGACTATTCCTGGTTTGTAACAGAGAGCCAACACTGCTTGAAAGTCCTGTATCTACCTGTAGTCTAAACTGGGAGTCTTGCTGCTAAGCTGAGCCTGTACAAAAATAGGATGTTTCACTGGGTTCCTTTAAATAAATAAATAAATAAAAACAAAAAGCTGATAGCTTTTGTGAGCTCTGGAAGTGTTGCAGGCCAGCTAACTGTACTTAAGAGAGGAAAGAAAAGAATTAGTACTGCCCCAGGGGCTGTAGCATGCACTGCAAAAGCTCCTGCAGTTCATCTTCTCCCTGAGTGCTCTTGCTAGCAGTAATGCTTCAGCTATGGGTTGCAGTAGTGCTCTGCAGCAAGCAGTGGCTGCTTTTCAGGCCTTGTCCTTAAAAAGCCTACTTGGCAAGATCAGATCAGATGATCTCATAAGGCAAAAGTAAATGCATTAGCTTAATGGAGAGTATTGACTTCAATAATTAAAAACCCAGGCCTGAGCAGCTGGTATTGCATGTCCTAGATTGCTTCCCTGCCTTCCCAGTATAGCTAAAGCATTCATTGCAGAATGACAGGCTAGTGATTAGAATCTATAGGTTAGCTTCTAGGTCGAACATAAGTGCTTTTCTTTAACGTTTAAGTTAGGCTTGCCTGCGAGCTTTCAGGTCCCATCCTTCCTGGGCTACCTCAACTTCTGACTAATAAGTTGGTTCACGCAACGTGAGATGCATACAAATAGGTGGTCTCCCAAATAAGTACCTGCTAGAATTTTTAAAGCGGCATTGTTCTTAATCCTTTGTCCTGATGAAGTGAGAACACCTCAAGTCTCAGAGGATTTGAGATGCTCAAGAAACGGTTGATTTCAGGTTATTTCACTGACTCGGCTGCCTTTGTGCCTAGTCAGAAACTAGGAAACCGGTTGAAGTAAGGGTTCCTCCATCGATACCAAATTGATCTGCAGCATCTCTTAAATGCCCCATTGCTTACAGCTAGCCAATTTCTTCTTGGAAGTGTACAGACAGAACATTTTTGCATTATGGCAGCAAGAACCACCCTATAATGCTATACAATGACTGATATATTATAGCCAGGGGGAATCCCTGCAAGAGAGAAAGCTGCTATGCGAGTAGCTAGTAAGATTGATTGATAATAGTGACTGGACTTCAGATACTCTACCATGAAATCCTTAAGGAATTGGGATATTTTTATACTGTGTAAAAACCTAAGTGTTGTCCATAACTAAAAGCAGACAGTGTCTGCAAGGTTACAGGATAAAATATTGAGGGAGAGGGAATTCCTAAATAAACAAACCTCGTAGCATTTCACATGCTTATCAACTGTCCTTTAAATCGCATCTACTTGGTATGAACTGCTGAATGTAGTTTGCAAGAATCTAGTTAGTCAACAAGGCTGGTCTAGCACAAAACTACATGGATCAGTCGCTCTAAACAGCCTGTTCTGGAGAGGGCACAGTCCTCCCACCTTTAATCTCTACTTGGGTACTATTAGAAGTAATGAACTCTAGCTAGGGTGAGGACCAGGGTGGTAAGAGAGCTGTGGGTCCTTTTGATGATACTGTAGATTATATTTTTTGTGTTCAACTCTTATTGGGCCACATATTACTGTTGTAACATGGGTAAAATTTAACCAGTGCAGAAACTCATTTAAGAACAGTGATCATAACTATTACCTGCTATCTTGGTGCCCTGGGTGTCCTAAACCTAACAGAACTACAGTGAGAAAAGAGATGAGCCTACCATTCTGTGAGCCTTCCTTGTTTTAACATGAGTAAATTCAGCCTTCCCTCATGTGTTTGGCTAGTTTTATCCACTATCTGAAGCCATTTTTAAATACAAATTGTCCTCTTGCTAGATGAGGAATGGCTTCCTTTGCTGTTCAGTTTTCTCCATCCAGACAGTCACTGGCTTGTTTTAAAAACTTCTGACAGTTGCATAAAAGGCTTGCATTAAGACTTCCCAGTTGATTATGGCAACCTTGTAGTGGAATGCAATGCACTGTTAGAATTGGTTTGCTACCTAAATGCATGTTTTGAATACTGGCAGGAACTACAGGCTGCCTGGGTCAAATCTGAAGGGACAGCTGCATGGGCAGGGGAGGCTGGGTGGGAGACTGGTGTGTTGCAAGATAATGGTCTAGAATAGATAGGATTTCAGCTGCCTGACTGCATTAGGTTTCGTAGCTGTTTGCTGTTGCTTCAACAAAATGTGTTTTGTAGTTAATAGTATTACTTCTGGAATCAATGTAAGCAAAAACTGGAACTATTGTTCATAATGGGATTGGGCCTGGGACAGTAGTAGGCTGGTTTTTTTTGGGGGGGGGGAGGCTATTAGTGGACCTTGGTACATCTAGAGAATGTTGAGATTCCCTTGCAGCCAGCATTCTCTCCCCATCCCACCTTTCTTCTGGCTATGCTGTTTCCAGACCTTCCCAGACTAGGTTCATGCTATTTAAGCTGTTTGTGTCCTGTGCTTTTTGTGTGGTGTTCCCATCCACCCACCCGTATTTTTGTTCCTTTTTTCCTCTGTTACAGTTTAGAAAGCGCTAAACCCTCCTCCCAGGCAGCCTCCGTCACGATCCCCGACCACCTCAGCATCAACCTCTCTCAACCCTCCACCCCTTCTTCTTCTTCCTCCTCCACCACCACCCCCTCGCTTGCGACAGCAGGGGTCTCCGAAGCACCCTCCAGCCTCCCCAACCCTCTTCCGACCGCCCCCTGTGTCTCCAGTCTGCTTGGCATGAAACCCGTCCCTCTCCTGGCTCTAAATGTTGTGTCTGCTGCTAAGGGTGCCTCCACCACCTCAGCTGTGCCATGTGTTACTAACAAACTGAAAACGGAAAAACAGAGATTCTCTCCCTACTGAGTGTCTGCTTGTGGCCTTAGAGGAACAGCAGATTGTTTTTCAGCAATGGGGATCCCATAGAGGAGACTTGGAAGAGTTTTTTTTTTAAAACTTCAAAACAAAAGTGAGCTTTGTGATTTCTTTAGGATGGAGTTTCTTTTTTGCTGGCAACCTCCACTAGGTCAAAGACGATTGAGCAAGTGTATTAATCAGTTTGAGTCCAGTAGTGATCTTGATTATGTAGCTTGTAGCTGTTGCTTTAGTAGTTTTGTTTGCATTGTTACATGGAATAAGGTGGGTGGGGAGGGAGTTGGGTGGGCAGGGAATGCTAGGATCCGTGAACAAAATACGCACTTGCAATTCCTTGGTTTAAGCTGTGCAAAGAGGCTACTTTGGCCAAACCTGTCTCAATGTCTGTCCTTGTAATAAAACTGTCACAGTGAGAACTGAACTATCTGACCACAAGCTGGATGAATATCACATTGCAACCCCAGGCTAAATGTTTTGAAAGTGTTCCGCACTGTTGCCCTGAGATCATAATTAAGTATATAAACTCTATCCTATGAAGACACTGATACCTAATACACAATTGTGAGGGTGTGGGCTGTAATGGTGTGCTCTGTGTGTGTGGACCTTTTAGACCCTGCATACTGTTTATACGCCCTTACACTCTGTCACTTGTATTGTATTTAAACTGCTACCCAGCCAGCATATATAATTCACCTGCTCAGTAGAAAAAGTAATATTTTTGGTGCACATACCCTCCTCCTTGTACAAACTACAGCAAGACTTCAAAAAGCTCAGGGGCTTTTGGTACCTGACTTTCTCCATACCCAGGTTTATCAGCCACATAAAAAAGAACCTGGATCAATGTATACATTCTTAATGAACAGCTGTAACAATGCTATGGGTGATGCTTTCCTTGTAAGTTATGTTCTAAAATGGGATTTAACATCTGTTCAGCTTTCCAATATTTAGACCTTAGAAATGGATAGTTTAGAAGCCTAGAGATTTAGTTTTAGAAACTTCTGTCTGTTGATGGCGATACTGGCCTCTGATTAGTGTCTTTAACATCTTAACAGATGTTCCTTGGGGCATATCTGTATTGAGAAGTGTTCATCTGCAGAGGCTGGCCAGTTGGCTTCACTTGTCCTGGTGTTTCAGCTGGGGCAATTGAGTCCAGCCGCTGTCTGTTTCCTCCACTAAGGGCTTGTTGAATGCTGAGAAGAAAACTGGGCAGACAAAATGGATAATGCAATGGGGTGACATGCTCTTGTGTTTAAGGTGGTATTTGATTGTTCTTTCTCTTCTTGTTTGTACCTGAATACACTTAATCTTTAGCCTGGGGTTGCCACATGAACACAGCAGATGCTTCCTTTTTGTTAGCAGTCTGATCCTTACAGATCTTCTAAAAACTCATAAAAATTCAGGCAATATTGAATAAGAAATGGTGATAGCTGGAATTGCTAAGAATCTTGTGTTATACTTTGTATTAAAAGAAAGTTACTGGAACAAGTTTGAAATGGTGACTGATGGCTAGATTCTGGGACTATATAATTTCACACTTTGCATTCAGGGAGATGGAGGGTCTGACCTGATTGTATTGTGGGGGAGAGAGAGACCATCAACTGGCTGACTTATGCAGTTCTTTCAAACCCTTTTTCCTTCAGTAGCAGAAGTATTTTTTAGTACTTGTTTCTGCAGTTTGACTTTCACAATTGTAACTTTTTTTAAAAAACTGTTCTGCTCTGTAGTGTAATCACATTAAGTAAAAATTGTCCAATCTTAACCAAGTTTTTGGGCTGGCCGTCTGTTTCATAGTGTTCTGTAGAGGTTGACTTCATGGGCTTTAATTTGTTCTTGGTTAGCAAGTATGGTTATGAGTTGTCCAAAAGCTATTTGTTCATGCAGCACTACCACTGGTTAATGGTGTTAACAATACGGAGCTCAAAGTGGTGGGAAATGGAGATCTGAGCGTCTTTTTCTATCCAGCTGGCATCCATATGGGCTTTAGTTACTATAACAACCTTTAATTCCATTAGCTCCATATTGAAGTAGGCAAGAGGTGTTCTACTGTCAAATTTTATTATAGGGGAGGTACACTAAGCATATATTACTGAATTGATTTGCCCAAGAATCCTATAAACAGTGCGTCAGCTCTTGACATCCTTTAGAATCCTTCCCTTCTACCAATTTTCACTCTATGTAAGAACAAAATCTTTTGAATCAACTGCTTCTAGTGGTAGTGGGGAATAATACAGAGCAGATCTGCTTCCAAGGTTTGGGGCCCTTTCAGAGAAATGCAAATAAGTTGAGCTCCAGCAGAGTCTCATTCAGTGAGCCTCTGCAGCATGCTATTCTCTATCTCAGCCTAATTACTCTCCTAGCCTCCTCCAGGGGTTCACGGCCTGCTCATTCATGCAGCAGGAATTTTCTGTTATAACCTGATTTGCCAACATCTTGCTTCAAGACTCCAAGTAAACGTATTCTGCAGACACAATACTGGGTGTTACGATTTCCCTTTCCTGTGCTGCCAGTAAACCTGTCATTCTAAAGCCAGCTTACATGAATCTCATGGTGTGGGGGGCGGGGCAGACCTCGTGCCACTTTCTGCAAGGTACCCGTTCACAGTGAGGGCCAAGCAGCAAAAGCTTGGCTACCTTACCTGGTTGTGAGATGTTAAGTTGACTGTTGGCCATCACAGAGCACTGCACACAACACTTCTGTGCCCTGAAGTGGGCATAAGTGGCATTGAGGAGGTACACGGTTTCTCCCAACTCTTTGCAAAGTCCCGTGTCCCCCCCGTCCTTCACAGGCAAGGGGTTCAAGAACCTGCATAGCTTTGGTCATGCTGCTAAAAGCCGGACAACACTAATACTAGTTCATGTGGACTAGATACCACACCTTTTCTCTTAATGTGAGGAAAAGGTCTTTGGCCGTGGATATCTGCAGGTTTTGCTAAACTACATTTTGAGGACCTATGTGGGATAATGGGACAGCTTCACTCTTCCGTATTGTACTCTCCCTTTCCAGTCTCCAGACGAACAGTGTACAAACCAAATAGCAGTACAACAAATTGTTCATACTTATTCATCAGTTTAGTTTAGAGATATGAAGGCCTGGAAAAATTTGGTAAAAAACCAAATTTTTACCATTTTTCTGGGAAAATTTGGAAAATGTTTTTTTCATTTTTTCCCTGGGCCTGCACATCTCTAGTTTGCATGAGCTATTCCTATTCCACACTTGAATAGGTCTAGCATGGGATTCTACCCTGCCAGTTGGACTTTCAATTTTAATTCCTTAGGCCTTCTTGATAGTCCTTCACATTCTAATAGAACTGGAAGAATGTTTAAATGTTCTGACCACCTTGGCAGGGTCTGATTATGAGGTTCTGTCGCACCCCTTTTGCCATAGTTCTGTGGGAAAGACCTGCACAATTAGGCTATGCACCCCTGTGGATGGATCATCTAAACATCCCAGCAATGGAGGAGCTGTGTGTGGAGCAGTTCTTGCATAGCTGGGAGAATCTATAGAAAGAGTGTTTAATTTGCCTCAGAAAATAAAAGGTAAGTTTTGTATAGATTGGCTTCCCTTCTTACAGAAGACCTCAGATCTTTAAGAGACTTGACATGGGTAGATTGCAGTTGAGCCTTATGTGTTATGGCAGGTTAGTTCCTGCAGATTCTTACGTGGATATCTTGAAACAGTCCAAATGTGGAAAGGGGTGCTAATGGGGTCCTTGAAAGAACCTTGTCTGCTAGGGGTTTTGTGCAGTTCTCTTCCATCATCCCACCAAGAGTCGACAAAGATGTGCCTCTGTATTGGTGTTGGGAGTAGCAAACAGGTGGCTGAAGCAAATGTAAGCCCTCTGTTTAGCAGTGCTGATTTAAGGGCCCATGAGCAGTGAACTCTTCTGATCATAGGCAGAATAAATGCAATCTGGCTTTAGGCTTTTAAGCATCAGACAACTTAAAGGTGTGTAATTTGTTTTGAATTAATAGTAAATCCTGTAAAGCTCCTGATTTCTAGCTTATCTGACTGGTTAATTCTTACCTTGTTTACTAACAATGGAACATAATTGCTTAATCGTTACTTATGTATTGGTTGATTTCCTCAGGGACAGGACACTCAGTTATGTGAGGCCACTGAGCCACAGCTTAGATGCTGGCAGGAACAGAGGTCATTACATTGTGTTTGCTGGTACCAAAGCTCAGTGAGTGAGGGGAGTTCTGATGACTGCATGGCCCAGTGTGAAAGCAGTGTTCAGGAGACACTGAATATTTAGGACAATTTAAACTTAACTACAACTACACATGCTGTGAGAATAATATAGTCTGCTTGAGCCGTAGAAGCTGTCACTGCAGTCTGACAGGCTTGCTTTCTGGTGACAAAGGGGTATTCAGGGCCATTGCTGACCTGAAGCTTGCAGCAGCTTCTATATTCACTGGCATGGGGTGGGCTGGCTGGCATTAACCTTTGTGGAAGAGGATCTCTGCCTGCAGTTGCTGACCATAGAAGAGCCAGTTCTAGCTTCTTCTTGAATCATACACTTTTGGGGTTTACAATGTTTGTAGTACAGCTGGGGAGGAAATTGTCTCATCAAATCTGTGGCTCTCAAGTCTTTTTTTTTTTTTTTTAAGGCCTTTAACCTTTGTTCTCATTGTAGGCTTTCTTCGGAGACTGGTGGAATGGGAAGCAGCTAGGACAATGCAACCGCCTCACTCATTACCTGTTTCTGCCGTTCATCCCCATGATCCATCTGTGTAGTTTCTGAGCAGTCAGCGATTCCAGGTTTTAACTAGTTTGTAAATTTTCAGTTTTACATGCTTTACCCATCCACTCATGATTTTTTTTAATTGCAGCATTTTAATTCCTTTTCTCTGTTCAGCTGTTAAAATGCTGATTCATATTTTAGTTTATAAGCTTCTCCCCCTTTCTTGGCTCATGAAGTTTTTCTGTTATGTCATGAAATGTAAGAGTGGAATTAATACATTTCAGTTTAGTTCTGTAATGTCAGAAATTTTTCAAAAAAATAAAAAGATGGACTGGAGCTTTTTCCTTGTGAATAGAAAATGTTGTGCTCTTGAGTCTTTATCTCTGGCCTTTATTGACCATCTGTGACTCCATAACCTTCAAGAAGCTTGTTTGCTTGGAGGTGCTTAAAATGGGTTCTGCCTCGGTGACTTGTATGGGTGCAGGAGGTGACTACTCCTAGCTGGAAGAAGGATAAATTCCTCAATCCTAGGTCAGGAGACAAAGGAAAGCCCTATTCTATTCCAGATTGTAGACAACTGTACTGTGACCTGTCAGTTACTGAATTACTTTCTATTTATCTAGAAACCCCTAGAGAAATGGGTTACAGGCCTCATTCTCATACAGGAGGGGAGGAGAAAATAAGATATGCCAAACGGATGTTAGCTCATTCCTCTAATACATGGAGAGAAAAAAGAGCTTCTATGAAAAATGTAGAACTGCTGAATATTGATGGTTTGCTTGCATAATCTCTCTCTTCAGGTGAGCGGTGTGTGTGTGGCCTTCAAAATCTTCAAGCTATCTAAATACCTTTATAGGATCTAGGCTCTCACATCCCCACTATACTGAAGCCAATTTACAATTTCCATTTTAAATATGGGGTGCAAGTTGAGAAGGCCAAATCTCATTATAGTTTTAAAAAATCATAATTCATGAGAGTCTAAGTCACAATACTTTTCTGGAACTGGGTTATGCCTTTCACAATTTCATGAGGTAATGTTCATTTGGGGGGGGGGATAGCCAGCATAGTGCTCTCCAGAAGTTGAACTACAATTCCCCAAAGCCCCAGCAAGCATGGCCAATGGTCATGAATGATCTCCACAACTTCCAGAGGGTGCCACATTTACAGGTTCTGCTGTAGAATCTATACAAGATGACTGTTGGGCTCTAGTTAAGCATCTTTCAGGTATGTAAATATGAAATGCATATGTTAACGTTCATTGAACTTGCATGTTGGCTTCCACTTCTTGAGGGCTTTGTGCTAATCTTAGCACATGAACAAAACACCACCTTAGTTGAAGGAAGTTGACACCGTTCATATGGGGAGGGGTTAAACGAAGGTGATTCTGAAACATGAGTTTTCAGTGGTCTGGTTTGCACATCACTATAAGCCAGCCTTTCCTAACATTTGGGTCCCTAGGTGTTGCTGGTCCGCAGTTCCCATAATTCCTGACCATTG
Source organism: Rhineura floridana (assembly GCF_030035675.1). Taxonomy (NCBI): domain Eukaryota; kingdom Metazoa; phylum Chordata; class Lepidosauria; order Squamata; family Rhineuridae; genus Rhineura; species Rhineura floridana. The sequence goes on from NC_084482.1 coordinate 24,160,992, forward strand.
CCCAAGCTGGCTAGGGCTGATGGGACTTGTAGTCCAGCAGCCTCTGGGGATCCAAAGGTTGGGAAAGGCTACATAAGCTATAATCTGAAACAAAGTATGGCTTACCGTTAATGGGCCCATTCTGTGTCTATCTGACTCCTTCCTTTGCCAAGTCAGGAGGAGAAAAACCACAGCCCTGGCTTACTATTACATACAAACCAGTGTTCATGGCTTGTGTTTCTCTCCAAACAAGTGGAAACAGGATATGCCTGTCTGGTCTCTAGCAGTTGCCTGGGTATACCAGGTGTGCTAATGCTAGAACTGACCTCTATAGCACCTCATATTTGAAGCACTCCTATATTAATAGGTGAAGTGGCTCTTCTCTTGATATCACCCACAGGCCAAGTACTGAATTTGCATTTAAAATGTTGGATCCCAAAAAGTGCTTGAAGAGATCTAGTAGAAAACGGTTTTAATCTACCCGGGACTGGCAATATCGGGATAGGGTTAGCCCTTCCTGCTCTTCCTAAAAGGATTCATGTGTGGAGAAAAGCTATTATGAGAGTAGGAGAGGAGACGGAAGCTGACGGGCCTAATACATGTCTAAGCAGTTGGTTTTTCAAATGGTGGTGTGTGATAGGGAGGCTCTTTCTCCTTATCAAACCTGTCTGCTCTTGCTCTTCTAGAGGAAGGAGCACACCCACTGGTGCTCCCCCCCCCCCGTCTTGTGCTTCTGTAAATCCTGATCCTCAGTTTGACAATCTAGGCGTTACAGCAGTGTGTAATGTTAAGCCCCCTCCCCCTCCAGTGTCCTCAAGGGTGAAATCCAACGAGTCCTTTTACGTAAGGAAGTTAAGGTTGCAATGAGACCTGCAGTGACACAACCTCGGTGTTACATTGACAGTTTGACAAAATGATAAACATTGCCCTGATGCTACACCTGGCAGTTTTTCATTGACATTGCTTCCCTTGAAAAATATCTAGAGCCTGTACTATAAGGGCATGGGGCCTCAGGACCCTTACAACATAGTAAAAACTGGTTTTTGCCCTGATTCCCTAAATGTCCTTGATTGAAAGAAAGATATTACTTAAGATGGTTTAAAACTTGACAAATCGTTTTAACACTTTTTAGGGGACATCTGTATTCTTCAGTCCTCCACATGGAGGTGACTGGCTGTCATTTCGCTGTGATATATAATATATGTGAATGACAAGATTCTGTTCTGGGACAAACCAAGTTTTGTGACCAGAAAGTATATATATTTAGACCTGCAGACTTTTCATGATTTCTCTGAAGAGCAACACTCTACTCCTGTGTGTTATGAGGAGGGCAAGGAAGCTGTGCATTACATTGCATTCTGCCTGTTACAAACTTCATTTAGCTAGCATTGCCCACAGCATTTAAGCATACCGCTCCACTGGTTCAGTGTGTAAGACCTAGCTACCAAGTCTTAGTCGCTACTTGTCCATCCTTAATTATAAGTCAGAATGTACCAAAGTCCAGTTCCAGAATATTTTTTCAGTCCTGTGACTCAATTTTGCTATCCAGTCGCAAGAAGAAGGTTTGTATGAGAGAGGATAGGCTCCTTGCACATTTTGAAGATTGGTACATCACTCCTAAAGTTCTGGCAAAAGTGTTGCACTCTTATACGCAGCTTTGGTAGTTTAGTGCCAGGATCCTAGTGTAGCTTTGATATGTTCCTTTCAGAGAGGCCCAGCTGTCTTAGCTGGGTGGAGGGTGGTGGTGGTATGTGTCTGATACCTGGTAACATGGCTCTTGCATCAGGCAGGAAGGGGATCTTGTAGTGTAGTGTGAAAGCATCCATTTCATAAAAAGGCTTCTAAGTGTCATTGTGCAGAGCCTTGGAACTATGGTTTCTACAACTTCTAGGATGGATGGTAACAAAACACTTGGCTGAGGCATCGTAATACCTTCCACAAGCCCCTACCTTCTCTCCCAGCTTTTGTCTCCTGTGCTAGCCAGCTAATTCCAGTTCCCATGCGCTTCGCTTATAATTGGTCTGTGGGAAACAGAAGTAGTGTAGTACAGATTCTGTGTGTGTGCCCTTAAATACCGTTTGGCTGGCAAAAGAGGTTGGAACAGTTACAGCCTAATGGCTACAGGCAACACATACCAAATTCATGGTTTCTGTATGGTTTTTTAAAAAATTCTGGTTGTTTATACTATTGCTCTGGTTTTCTTATTGCGAGGGGCAATGAAATCAGGCACAGGCCCTGATCCCAACCACTGGTAATCTTACTCTGCCCCCACCGCAGCTTCTCACACTTTCAAGCATATATATATAGCCATAGGGGCTAGAAGCTTGCTCTTTCAAAGTACATAAAACTGGAACCTTGGCTATTTTTAACAGAAAGAGGGCATCAGTCAAGTAGGGAACCTCTCCCTTCAAGCCCACTAATGCTCATTCTCTTCCACTTTGCACACACTGCTGCTTTTGAACTCGGCAAAGTACGGGTTACATCAACAACATACAAACACTGAATACAAAATGGTCTTTAATTGAAATCTGCAGTGCCATTACTCATCTAGCAATGTTATTACCATACAGACATGATATATCTTACAAGGGTGGATGTTCAAACAAGTGTAGAGGATGCACAGATCCAAAGTGGTAGGAAGTATGGCTTCACCTAAGGGACTGAGAACTTGCCTTCCACAGGAAGAATGACAAACAGGGCTGGGAGTGGCTGGAAGTGGTCTTACATCATGTGTATTCCGCAGTGCAACTTTTTCTAGGGGTTAAGATCCTGGGAGCGCTAGGGAATGAATCTAGCCAGGAAGAGCCTGAACAGAGACCCTTGAGAAAGGATGAGGGCCAAGTCAACTCTAGTGGTTAAAGGTTAGTATTAATAAGGGGTTTGACCTTGAGCTGATCTAAAAAGGCTTGTATCATTTGCAAGAAGACTGGTCTCAATAAGGGAGGTGGGCTATTTCAATGGAGTGCAGCTGAGTGTGATGTGGTTTGGCTGATAATTCTGGTTGCCAATGGGGTGGCCAACATTTTTCTTTAAAAACATTTTTTTCATAACTGGACATTTCTACTCAGACTATTGGCCCAGCATTGTCTCCTCCGACTAGCAGCTGCTCTTCAAAGATGCAAGATAGAGATCTCTCCTTGCTGTGCTACCTGAACGTCTTTAAAGGGAAGTGCCGGTGATCTGAACTTGGAACCTTATGCACGGAAAACATGTGCCCTGTTGCTGAGCTATGGCTTGATGCTTATCTATTCTGAGGCTATGTAGTTGCGCTCCTATTGCCCAGGTGCCTAGGCAGCTGCTAGCTGTTATGCCTACATTTTGAGGGGAGACTGGTTCTCAATATTATTACCTCTTTCTAACATGGTTCACAAGCACGCAAGACCCATAGAGCAGAGCAAGTCTAAAAAAAGGAAAAGGAAACTGGCCTCTGCTGATATGCTGTACATGAAGCAAAACTTTGAAAGACCAATTTTGCACCGTTAAAAATGGTCAGAGTGAAACAGCTATATGGCTTTAGAATCCTGCAAATCTTGGCATTGCATGTGCAAAACTGCCTTGAATTTTTTTATTTGATGCTTGTGCCAAAATTTGGACTTTAAAACTGTTACTGCTGCATCAGATCAAAGGTATATCTGGTCTAGGACTTTTTGTCTTCAAATGGGGCCAGCCCGATGCCCCTGGGATATTTGTCCCAGCTGCCCCATAACACCTGATATGTTGAATCGATGATCTTGAAACCAGTCCTATTTAGAAAGGAGAGAGGAAGAATCTCTCCCTGCTTCTTTGTTTCTAATAATTCAATTATTCCCCTGAAGCATCCCTTTGTGGCCAGCCAATAAGGATGACTGATCCTGTGTTGATAATGTTACGGCTGTTCAGATGAACCCCCTCACACGTTCAGTGAATGCATGAAGGTCATATAGATACATGTAGTTAAAAGACTTTTAAAAAGCAACCACACCAAATGCTTTTAGAATAATCTGCCTTTTTTTGCAATTTAATCTTGAATATATTCAATAATGGGGTCTCTAAATTGTGATGAGAATTTTTTATTTATTTCATTCTGTATATTATTATACTTGTATACCGCCCCATAGCTGAAGCTCTCTGGGCGGTTTACAGTAATTTTGCTTATCTCACCACTGCACCCCATTTTAAAATGGCATCTATGTCTTGTAGGGTTGCCAAGAATGCTCGCTTAACAATCAATGTACCGTGTATGGATGGACAGGCTAGAAAATTTAGTCTTTGTCAATTTGCCAAAAGCAGGGCTTAAGCATATCTGGGAACCATTATCAGATCTTGTGAGGGGACCTGAAATTAAGCTGTGGTGGACTCTGCCCTAAAAAGGATCAAGCCCTTCAATTCTGCACAAAGGAAACCTAGACATACTGGTCTGGCTAAATTAGGCATAAACTATGCAATTTAGTACAGTCGTGCATACATTATCCTGAATTGCATAATTTATTATATTTGGGCTTGTCATGAAAGTGGGGGCAAGGAACTACAATGGTGATAAGTGAATTTTTAAAGTTGTTTGATTTTCATTGAGTTAACAGAACATTTTACATTTAAAATTACCTTACGGTCATAAGCCTTCATGATGGGATAGGCAATACATTTCACAAAATGACACAAATGTGAAGTTCTACACCTCAAGATGAAGAGGGGGTTGTTTTGAGTGTTTGCAAAATTTCCTGTTGGATCACTGGCAGATGCTATTTCAGATCCCCCCTCCTTGTGAAATTCTCTGCATGAAAGATTGGCTTAGAGAGGCCTTCTGGTGTGGCCTCCTTATTGTTGGGGTAGTATGTGGGCCTGTGCTGGGGGCATTTCTGCAGCACCGAATGTGAAGCCAGTGAAAACAACCAGCAGCTAGAGAGTGGTTTGCTACATCTGCGGAGCTGGCAGATTTTATACTCTTTCTCCCTGCTGTTGAAATTAATGGGCTTTTGGGCAGGATCCCTTGCATCCATCTGTTCAAATGGCCTACAACTGAACTCAGATTGGGAAGACTGAGCACCCTCCACTGGGCCTTTGAGTTGGCAGGGTCGAAATGGTCTCCAGGGATCCCACATAGATCTGTCCTTGCCTGCTAGGCAGTGCTGTGTACTTTCACTCCCTGCTTACACCCTCTACTGGTTGCATTATCACTGAGAATATTGTTTTAAAGGGGATTGGCCAGTTCTTTGTGAGGGTGGTTTCTTTTTTATATCTCTTGCCTTTTTTTTTTTAAGCTTAGCCAATTTAAATAAATATTCAAGCATGTGATAGCCTTTCTTTATTCTTTGGGGAAAGCAATAGCTGATAACTGGAGCCATCTTGAATTGGACAGCCAATCCAAAATGTGGAGAACCTCGATGTTTTCTTTTTCCTTTCGAAAAGCTCGTCACTGGTCCTCATAGGTGAGAATAAAGCAGCAAAGGGACAGGCAGCATTTGCAAAGACTCAAATGGGGGGGGGGAGGCATGCTTCTGATTTTCTGAGCTACCACTGCCCCCTAACCTCAAAGCCTTCTTGCTCTCCACGTTTCTCTTTAACCCCGTGGGCTAAAAAGTTGCTCTCTTCCCATCAGCAAAACTTGATGACCCCCCCCCCCCCCCGGGAAAAAAGTTGCCCAATTCTGCTTGGGTGTCAGTGTTTTTGCTACCACTGCAAAGAGCAAGATAATACACACATCTTCTGCCTAAGGATATTGGATGGGAGAGAGGGTGGGTAGATGAGCCTAGTTGAAGCGTGCACTGTCTTTAAGGTTTATGCCATGTAGCAAAAATATTATTGGTTGCAGAGCCCTAAAGCAAAAATGGGTCACCGAAGGCTTAGGTTAGTGGACTGCAAGAAGCCATTTCCTAGCATGCAGCTCCCAGCACCACAGAATGTGGAGCAGCAGGTATAAGGCAGGGCTTCTTGAGGGTGTAAGCTGCCTGGCAACCTATCGCATCACTAGTCTATCTGATCTAGCACCATCAAGCCCGAGTGGCAGTATCTCTCAAATCTGGCTCTCCAGGATGGCCAGGCTGTATTTTCCCCCACAGGCTGCAGACCTGAGCTCTGGTAGGTTGGATGTGTCTTTATAATTCGTGCAAAACATATGCTGTAGCACCACACAAAGCCTATATGCTTGATAGCACTGAGTTCTCCCCCAAAGCTGCTGCATTTCCTCCTTTAATGGGAAAGGAGCAGCTGTGACAATAAATTAAGCATAAAATGTCCTGCAAGGGTAGCAGCCTGACCACCCAAGGCAATTCTGCCCCCTTGTGGTCTGAATGGAATTAGCACCAGAGCATTGCTTTTGTCAAAATGGGCTGGTCTTATTTTTGAACCAGAGCACTGAGGAACCTGGCTTCCCTCCTGTGCCTCACCTAGAAAATGTGAATAAATATGAAAGGCCAGAAGGCCTCTGACGATGTGACCAAGCAAGCCACAGCCGGCTCCCACACAAAAGCATGCTTGAGCAGTGATCCACCCATTCTTTCCCAAATCGAGCCGGGTATGTGCAAGCATTCAGGTGTGCTGTTTACCTGTTTCGGTAGGAGCTATGAACAATGCTCCAGACAGAGGTGAAATGTGCATGGGAAGGCACCCCCCCATAGCACTTATTTGAGACAAAGCACATGGCTGGGGGGGGGAAGGAGGGGGCGGGGAGAATAGCAATAGCCACAACTCATCCTGCCCTACAGCAGAGATGATGAGTACAGGAAGACATTCTTAGCCAGCTCACCTTCCTTTCATGACCTCTCTTTCACAGCAGCCTTAGCGTGGTCATCCCCCACCCCACCCCATGCCACCGACCACACAGGCTGCTTTGTCATGCTGTGGGGGTAGAGGAGCGGAGCTGTGCTGATCCCAAATCTGTGGCTGAGGCACTCTGCAGCAGATTGCCTTTTGTACTGGGACTAGGAGCTCTTCTGGACCCTTTCCTGGCCGCCCCTGCGCGTAAGGTGACATCACACCTTTTGGAGTTTGATCAAACACAAAAAGCAACACATGTTCAAGGAAGGAGAGGGACGGGGGAAAAAACTTTCTCCAAACCAAGACCTTCACCTGAGAAACCAAGAGGAAAGGGGATTCTTCCTTGCCAGTGGACACTCTGCAGACTCCCCTTTCCCCTTTTGAGCATTAAAAGAAGTTCGCCAGAACCAGCATCGGGATCAGAAATCGCACTTCCTGCCCCTTGCGTTTGCTCTCTCTCTCTCTCTCTCTCTGCCCCCCCATTCCCCCCTCCCCGTTACACAGACCCATCGAACAGAGACGTGTGTTAAGTGCAAATGTAAACATTCCTCCTTATAAATGAAAAAATAAATAGATTACTTAAAAAGTGCAGTGCATGTTGGTGCCAGCCGGGGGAGAATGGATCTCTTTTCCCCCATCCCAAACTCTGGAATGGGCCACATCAAGTGTGTGTCTTGTGTCCATGTATATACAGTGTGGCTGGGGGGGGATGGGGGAAGGGGGGGATGATGGCAGTAGGGGCACTCCGAGCTCTGTACCCAAGAACTGGAGCATGTCCGTGTTGGAAGAGGAGGGGGCGGGTGATGCCCTTAGGCTTTGGTTGTTACTTGTGGGAAGGGCTGTATTGGAGTGGGGGATGGAAAACAACTTATTTTCAAGCTGTGGGGTGGGGGACGTTTCCGTGCTGACTGTGGCCCAAACATGCATTGAGTCCATATCAGAAACAGTCCGGCACCCGGAATGTGCCTCGTCCGGCTGAGATGTTGAGAAGGGCCCCTGGTAGACGAACGTGCCACTTCCCAGCCCGTCTTCTCTCGGTGACTCATTGGGCCTCGTTAGCACGAGATGGTCCTCTGCTGGATCCCACAGTGTTTGGGACTCTTGAGGAAGCAGAACGGAAGGGGTCAAGGTTTCCATGTGTAGCAAAAGCCTTTTCTGCCAAGTTGTAGGGCCAACGATGTCAGCGTCTGTGTGTTCGTTTGCTTTATGTCTCCACTGCCCAGAGAGGAAACTGCAAGCTCTTGATGATAGAAAGTAACCTTTTACCCCACAACCAGTCCAAGAGAAGGCAGGAATGCGAGGGATGAGGCGCGCTGGCTCACCTTCCAGAGATTATGATATATATATTTATATAGAGCTTTTATAGATTATTTATATAAATATCTGGGAAGAAGGTGGTGGTGCAGGGAGGCAGAGGAAGGGCAGGGATCTGTACAACCTGGGGGAGGAAAAGCCAAGCAGGCGAGATCACAAACTGGGCATGTCTGGAAGTCTCTGCACCTCCCCGCTGCCTGAATGGTCCAATTCAGCACTGTCGCAGTCTGAATCCTCGTAGGCAGCAGGGTCCTGTAAGAGAGGAAAAGCATGAGAAACTCTGGGGGAGCGGGAAGTGCACAAGAACTTGCCCTTACACAAAACACCGGGCAGCATTTTTGCCCTGAATTCGGTTGGAAGGAAGAGGCCTTAGCTGGTGCCTACTCTTGCCCTTCAAAGTAGGGATGGGGAAGGAGTGGACTGCACAACTCCCATCAGCCCCAGCCTGCATGGCGGCTAATGGCCAGGGATGATGGGAGTTGCAGTCCAACAATCTCTGGAGGGCCACAGGTTCCCCTACCCATGCTTTGAAGCAAATATTCTGCACCAAGAAAAGCTGAAAAGCAAATCTCATATGTTATGCAAAGGAAGCAGCTTTGCCACTCGATGGCTTATGCTGCATAATATATTTTACATCTGCTAGGCACAGGAAATGGCAAAGAGGGCTTCTGGGAGTGGAATGAGGCAGGGTTGACTACAAGAATTCCCACTCAGTTCCCTCTTTTGTTTTGAAATTTCACCAGAAGTTGTCCATACACTTTCAAGTCTCTCTCTCCTTGAGGCTTTGTTTGATAATCAGAATAGTGCTGAATTCTGTCTGCTGCCATATTTGCTGATGATTCCTCACATGCACATTAATAACACCAATCGCCACCAAGGAGCAGGTGATGGCCTCAGGAGCTTTAGGTAATGTACATGTTGACTAGCCCACAATATTAAAAACCATAAGAGTGAACTAGACTGATTCCCCCCGCAGCCTTCACAAAGTCCCTGCATTGCCCATATTCTCCACCAAAGGGAAATCTTGAGGCAAAACACAGCAGGCCAGATGCCTTTATGTCTGCAGAGATCAACATCCCTCCATTCTAATGCTGCACCCACCTCTCCAGCATTCTGCTCTGCACTAAGCTGGCGTTTGACGAGCCGAATGGCTGCCTCTTTTTCAGACAGCCCATCGGAGTGTCCCAGGATGTCATCGTCCGAGCGCTCAGCATCCAAGCGTTCATCCGTGTTGGTGCTGGCCACATCAGGTGTGCCACCGCTGTGGGATGCTGTGGTGCCCTCGCTGGCAGTGCCCTCCTCACCATCCCCATCGGAGAAGTTCTCAGAGCTGAAGGTGGAAAGTGACTGCCGCTTGCTCATAGTTTGAGGCCACCTGGGTAAGGCAGGAGGTGAGAGACGCCTGTCAGCAATGTGAAGTCATGAGGACCACCGTGTGTGGCTAGGACAGTGGAAACCAACATGGTGCCCTGCAGAGGTTGCTGGCCTTCAACTTCCATCAGCCAGCCAGTCAGGGATAATGGGAGTTGAAGTTCAACAACATCTGGAGGGCACCATGTTGGCTATTCCTGGGCTAGGGGATGGCCACATCAAGGGAATGTATGTATTCCTAAGGAACAACTTAAGAACACAAGAAGAGCCTGGCTGGATCAGGCTATTGGCCCATCTAATCCAACATCTTCACGCCATGGCCAACCAGATGCCCTTATGGGAAGAGCACAAGCAGGACCTGAGTGCAAGAGCAATCTCCCCTCCTGCAGTTTGCAGCAAATAGTATTCAGAAGCACACTGCCTCCAACAGTGGAGGCAGAATATAGTTCCTGGTAGTACAAGCTGTTTGTTGGTGGAACAAAAAGGTGGTGGGCACCCCATCATTATCGATTATTAAGTAGAGGCTGGATGGCCACTTCACCTCTCAGGGATGCGGTAGCAGCGGCTTTCCTGAGTTGGCAGGAGGTCAGACTCGATGACCTTTGAGGTACCTTCCAATGCTGATGATTCTATGATGTAGCATCACCCAGGGAGTTGGTAGCAAGGCCAAAAATTGAATTCAAAATGGAGAAACTCAGTGCATGGGGATGTGAGATCACATGTTTTGTTTTATTACATGTTCCTGAGAAGAGGCAAAGATATATGGCTACATCCCTGCCTCTTCAGAAGCATCTGGTTCCAACCAAGAGCCTCACAGATTCCAAGACTTTCCCACATGAGAAAAACTAGCATGACGCTAGTCTTCTCCCTAACATGCTGGTTTACCTATCTAGTCTAACTACATGCAGGGAGCTTTTTACAGGGGAAATTTAAATACACAATTTTGCACCTGCCTTCTGAAATAGCGCAGTCTTAGTAGGACTATATCACATATCACCTTAGTTCTCGGGAGAATCAGTGGACAGCCTTGGCCCTAAGTAAAAGGACTGATCTTCTCCATTCTTCTAAAGAGCCTCCAGTGGTTCAGCGACAACTATAATCTAGTTTGGTGATTAAGATTATTCCACTTGCCATTTAAATTGTAAAAAAATCAGGATTAACAGAATTATGAGAATATACCTATAAAATATGTATAAAAGTATAAGGAAAAAATCCACCCTGTTTAATGGAGCCATCGGTAAACCTGTTAAATCTTAAGCAACATCTCTTAAGTTACTTTAAAAAGTGTAAAACTATGTATTTGTTTTATTTATGTTTCACCTTTTTTCCGCAATAGAACTCAACGCAGTATATGTGGGATTCAGTACTAGTCTTGATCTGTTTAGGATCTGCAAGATTAATGTTTCTCCAGTCTTCGGATCAAATGACCCAGAACTGGATTGCTTATTTGTGAGAACTGACTTGGGATAAACATCAGTCCTTCTATTTCTAATGTTCAGGATATGAGTGCCGTTGTTTTTTTAGCTAACATGGCACCACTGACACACAAAACGGAGACATCATGGGGCTTGAGGGAACCCTGAGGCTTTCAGAAGTACAAAAAAACCATTAGAAAAAACCTAAAGGGGGGAACCCCCAAAAACAGTGCAATGAGGACTAAGAGTGCTCAGTGGCCATGGAATGCTGAGTGGCTGTGGTGGGAAGCAAATGATAGAGATGGAATGAAGTGGCTAGATTCCTGAACAGCAACAGGTCCCTAGTGCTTGATCAAAGCTTAGCAGCAGGTTCACTAGTGCTTGATCAAAGCTTAGCAGCAGGTTCACTAGTGCTTGATCAAAGCTTAGCAGCAGGTTCACTAGTGCTTGATCAAAGCTTAGCAGCAGGTTCACTAGTGCTTGATCAAAGCTTAGCAGCAGGTTCACTAGTGCTTGATCAAAGCTTAGCAGCAGGTTCACTAGTGCTTGATCAAAGCTTAGCAGCAGGTTCACTAGTGCTTGATCAAAGCTTAGCAGCAGGTTCACTAGTGCTTGATCAAAGCTTGTGCAAAATGCATTATTGAACAATTTTTTCAAAGGCCACTATTGCTTAAAAGGTTTGGTCAGGTAGTTTGCGCTGTGTTCTGAAAATCCTGTGGCCTGCATTATTATGACTACTCTGTGAAATATCATGTACACTAATAGCACAGGATAAAGAAGAAAAAGAGCATAAGAAGAGCGCTGCTGCTGGATCCGGCCAATGGCCCCTCTAGTTTTTCAGCATTCTGGTCTCGCAGAGGCCAGCCAGAGGTCCCGAGCGCAACAGCACTCTCCCCTCTTCCAGTTTCCAGCAACTGGTATTTGGAGACATAGGGTGGTAGTCCATGTTACTCAGAGTAGACCCACTGAAAATAGACACAACTAACTTAGGCTCACTCATTTTAATGGGTCTACTCTCTGAGTTGGACTTAATTGAATACAACCCATACTGCTTCCAACAGTGGAGGGAGCCATCTAATGTCTCATCTTTTGTTGCACAAAATATTTGCACAAAGATTGACTATACAGAAGGACTTGCGACGGCCCACCCTGGCCTCAGTGTGCTCAACAAGGTGAGCTGCCAACACCCAGGCAAACACTCACCTCTGCCGGAGGGGGAGCTCTACCTCGCTGTCCACTTCGCCCTCCTCCTCCTCTGAGGAGACCCCACGCTTCTGAGCCAAGAAGGAAAGAAGGAAAAAGACGCTATGTCACAGCTGAAATGAAACTGGATTAAACAAGCAAAACCAAACCCACTGAACCACTAGGTATGTACTACGTTAACTGGAATTCTTTTTCAACATTTTGGATTGTGGGGCCACAGTCCAAACCTACACATGTGCAGCACTCAGGGCAGAATGTGCATCACCCCACTTTGAGATTGTGCAAAGCAGCCTCACTCCACTTCCCATCCTGAACAGCTGATGGGCAGTTGTTAGGATCACTAATCAGTGGTATACATACGTAGGTCTAGCAGGTGGATGAGGCAGGGCAATCATGGACACGTCACCTATTTAAATGTGTGATTCCCCACCCAATTAGGTATAGATGTGTGGAAGCATGTTATTGGACACATATGGCCCAGCTGGATGGGGAGAGGAGGTTTAGGAGAACTGGTGTGGGCTAGTGGTTAGGGTGTCGGACTGGGACCTTGGGTAGACCAGGGTTCAAATCCCCACTCGGACATGAAGCTTACTGGGTGATCTTGGGCCAGTCACTGTCTCTCGGCCTAACCTACCTCACAGGGTTGTTGTGAGGACAAAATTGGAAGAGGGAAAACCATGTTTGTACGCCATCTTAAGCTCTTTGGAGGAAAGGTGGGATATAAATGTAATAATAAAATAAATAAATAGAAGAGAATTTAGCAAATGCTGTTGCCTTAAAATAAATCAAAATATTCAACCAATATTCAAAAGCACAAAAAATCCAGAAATTTTGTTTCTGTTCTAGGCAAGCCATTCTAGACACATATATGTTGATCTGTTTTAATATTTTTAGTTAGTAGCTGTTTTAATTGTTTTTAATGTTTTTAATTACTTGTTTTTAACTGTTTTACTGATAGTTTTAATGTTTTTTGTAAATCACATTCAATCAGTACATACATTTTAAAAAATAAATAAAAATCATAAATAAATAAATATTTTATTTATTTAAAAGTATTTCTACCCCACCCTTCTACCCTATAACAGGGCACTCAGGGTGGCTTACAAAAATAAAACCCAACACGTACATTTGAAACCAGTATCAGCTAATGCAGATGCTAGATCAGCTTCCACAAGAAGCAGGTCCTTCTCTGTGATGGCTCCAGAACTCTAGATCACCCTCCCCTGGGATGTTCATTTGTTCCCTTTCCAGATATCTTTTTGGAGGCAGAAAAAGACATTCCTCTTTCACTGTGCATCTGGGTACTAAGCCCTTTCTGCCGTCCCACTCTCATACAAGTTCAGCTTCTTTTTTTCTTTTTTTTAAAATTCTAGTTATTTTTATGGTAGTGTGGGGGTTTTTTTGGTTTTACATTGCTGACTGCTTTAGGGAACTTATGTTGGAAAGTGGTCCAGAAGTACAGCAAAGGCAGGTCCACACCATCCATGTAAAGCACATCCAATGCACATTGAAAGTGCATGATTTTCCCCAAAGAATCATGGGAACTGTGGTCAATTACGGTTGCTGAGAACGTGTAGCTCTGTGAAAGGGAAAACACAGTTCCTAGCGTTCGTTGGGGGAAGTCACATGCTTTAAAAGTGCAGCTGGATGTGCTTTAAATGTGTGCTGTGGATCTGGAACAAGTTGAACAAAACAAACCAAGAAGGAACAGACTATACCAGAGTCTTAAACTGGATATGACAGGGATAACCAGTGATGGTATATTGACTTCCACATGTGCTCCCCTGTTGTTTATAATTTGTTTCTTGCTGTTCTTAGTTGTGGAGGAGCTATAGATGGGAGGAAAGTGCCACCGCACCTCCCAAACTATATCTCCTATTTTATTGTAATCTCCAATGTATTTGTGTTTTAATATATGAATTATTCCTCCTTTCTGTATATGGGTCTATGACCGTAATAAAGTGAACTTGAACTTCAACCTCCCAAACTAGGGCAATCATGTTCGAATCCAGCTCAGGCTTCTAAGATCAGAGTGGGTATTGCCCAGATGTTTTCAAGCCTACATTATAGAAACTGGAAGGAAGGATGAAAGGAAGGAAAGGGAACGAAACGCACTCCCAGCCCTGCCTTGGCCTACCTGGTTCCGAGTGACAGCTGCCCGATACAACAGGGCTGCTGGCGTGAGGTGCTGGGATTGCGGTGCCGCCCCCACTCGACTGCCCCTGCCCTGGTCCCGCTCGGCTTCTTCTCCTGGATGCAGCCTGGCCTTTCCCGGTGGGCCCACGGCGCCTTGCCGAGAAGAGGGTGACTCGGGGCTGCTGGAACAGGGCACCGAGGCAGTGTCTTCACTGGGCGTCTCGCTGCGGGGCTGCTCCGCTGGTGGGGACTCGGGGCCAGCCGCGCCCTTGCGGCCCTCAGCTCCCAGGGTCGTGGAGATGAGGTCAGGGCTGGAAGACGACATCTTGCGCAGCAGCAGGTCATGCTGGAGCCCCCGCAGGGCTGCGCAGGGCTCCAGGCGCTTGGCTCCCCCGGGCTCTGCCAGCTCCCCGCAGCTGCCCCGGGTGCTGACCTTGCGGTAGCGCAACTTTGCACGGCGGCTGCGTCCCGGGGATGGGGGCCCTTTCTGGCACACAGGGATGGCGAGCTGGGGCAGGGTGGGGTCCATGATCACTTCAGTCTTCAGAATGTCTGGCCTGTAGAAGAGAAGGAAAGTGGTGTCAACAAACAACAGCATCAACGCTTATCATGACATTTCAGTTTGGCCTTTTACAACAGGCATGGGGAAGATCAGGCTCGGGGGCCAAAAGCCATCCTCCAGGCTCTCTGTCTGGCCCTTGGGACTCTTCTCTTCCTCAGCCGTGCCCTCTGTCCCAAGACCACACCCACGATGGGCTCTGCTTTGCACCATCCTCGAGTCTTTTTGCTTGACTGGAATGCTTCTTTGCCTGCATGGAGGACAGAGGGGCGTGTGTGTGACTGCATAGAAACTAGCCTCCTGTACAAAGGTAACAATTACATGCGTTGGCCCACTCACTTTTGCCTAGGGCTCCATCCACCAATGGCATGTGGGCCCCAGAAGGGTGTCCAGAAGGGAATGCAGGCGTTGGGCTGAAAAAAGTTCTATACACCTCATCTACTGTATAATATCGCCCTCCCCCTTTGCGTCTTGTTTCATAGTTCCAGGCCTGCTTTATTGATTTTCATGCTGTTTTAGTGCTATTGTCACATGATGAGGATGATTAAAATAATTTATAAACGGCCTTTCATTTTGAGAAGACACAATCATAGAATAGTAGAGTTGGAAGGGCCCTATAAGGCCATCAAGTCCAACCCCCTGCTCAATGCAGGAATCCAAATCAAAGCATTCCCGACAGATGGCTGTCCAGCTGCCTCTTGAATGCCTCCAGTGTCGGAGAGCCCACTACCTCTCTAGGTAATTGGTTCCATTGTCGTATGGCTCTAGCAGTTACGACGTTTTTCCTGATGTTCAGTTTAAATCTGGCTTCCTGCAACTTGAGCCCATTATTCTGTGTTCTGTACTCTGGGACGATCGAGAAGAGATCCCGGCCCTCCTCTTTGTGGTAACCTTTCATGTACTTGAAGAGTGCTATCATATCTCCCCTCAGCCGTCTCTTCTCCAGGCTAAACATGCCCAGTTCTTTCAGTCTCTCTTCATAGGGCTTTGTTTCCAGTCCCTTGATTATCCTTGTTGCCCTCCTCTGAACCTGTTCCAGTTTGTCTGCATCCTTCTTGAGGTGCGGAGACCAGAACCGGACACAGTACTCAAGATGAGGCCTAACCAGTGCTAAATAGAGGGGAACTAATACTTCATGCGATTTGGAAGCTATACTTCTGTTAATGCAGCCTAAAATAGCATTTGCCTTTTTTGCAGCCACGTTGCACTGTTGGCTCATATTCAGCTTGTGATCAAAGACAATTCCAAGATCCTTCTCACATGTATTGCTGAGCCAAGTATTCCACATCTTATAACTGTGCATTTGGTTACTTTTTCCTAGGTGTAGAACTCTGCATTTATCCCTGTTGAATTTCATTCTGTTGTTTTCAGCCCAATGCTCCAGCCTATCAAGGTCCCTTTGAATTTTGTTTCTGTCTCCCACTGTATTAGCTGTGCCCCCCAATTTTGTATCATCTGCAAATTTGATAAGCATGCTCTGTACCTCCTCATCCAAGTCGTTAATAAAAATGCCCATATGAGGGCAGTTCACAAACAAATAAAAGCCAGTTTACAAAATCACAAGTATAGAACCGATTATAAAAATATAGTTACTCATCATTAAAACGCATAGTAAACCAATTTCATCAAAACATGAAAGTAACCGTAATTAATATAATAAACAAGCCCATTAAACCGCAGAACAGTTAGAACAGTTAAAGCAACAATAAAAACAGGAAGTTCAATTCAGGAGATCAGGGGTGTCTAAACAGGTGTGTCTTTAAGAGCCAGCGGAATGCCAGTACTGACGGGGCTCCTCATTTTTCAGCAGGGGGAGCATTTCATCACACTGGTGCCACCAGTGAAAAAGCCCACCTTCATGTTACCGCAAGCCAATAGTCATTAAGCCATGGCAAAACTAACCAGGTTCCATTTGTTGATCTTAATATATTTACCGGGCAGTGAAAGAGGTGACGGTCTCTCAGGTTCCGAGTTGTTTATGGCTTTGCATGTAAGTAACAGGTTCTTAAATCTGGTTTTGTGCTTAATAGGCAGCCACTGCAGATTCCTTAGCACTGGTGTGATATCTTTCCGAGTACCTAGAGCCTTAGTGTCCAACACAGTTGCCACTGCCCCATGTAGCAAAATGGCTATTGAACTGTGACAAAGTGGTGCTTTACTTCTACCACCTATTTTTACAATAATATTTTAAAATAAATTTTTTTTACACATGCACCAGTTCAAAAAAGTGTCTACCCTCTGTCCTCAACAACCACAGATTTGTCCTTGAGTCCTAATCTGGTGTAGTCATCTGGGGTCTTGAGAGGTCTTAGAGCCCTTACTTTTTGGGGAGCCGGGTCCCAGCTGGGTCCCTATGTCTCCAGCATCCTACAAGCCAATCGGCATGAAATAATAATAATAAAAAAATTAAATTATTATTATTATTATTATGAGAAGAGTCTTCTAACATTTGTCTTTTTCTGCTGATTGGAGACAGAGTGTAAGGAAATGAGTCAGCCACTGAGAAGACTCTTTTCAGTAGCTAACACTGTCCCCTTTCATGCTGTTGGGCTCCTAGGGATGTCTGTTGTTGTGGGAGAAGGCGTTAACAAGGATCTCATTCTCAAACCAGCAACAAAAGAAAAAAAGGAGGGATGGCTATGTGGCTGTGACTGTCAGGAAGGGATCCTGCACTTCTGAATTTGCCACTGCATTACTGGTCCTAATTGCTTTTCTGATTTTGAAAAGTATATAATTGTTGTTGAATTCATGCAAGATCCATTTCACTTTAACATCTACAATTCTCAGCTATCTCAAGATGCATGTCATTTTACTTCAAAGCACTCAACATTTGAAAGATGATTCAATTGTTACAATGCGGACTCATATTGTAACGAGTTTGCGGTTCTAAATAGCTATTCAAAAAAAATTTGGTTCAATGTGGCCCTGCAAAATCAACCTTCTCTTGGTTAAAATGGTGAAATCAAAATATAGGTCATGGATATTGGCAAAAATGTGGAGGTGGAGCTGAGATGTAGTCTAACATACATTATGCCTGATTTCCCTGCACTACTGAAATGAAAAGACAGGTCAGATTTCTCATTAATTCTATCAATAAATAATATATTATTGTGACATTTTTCTGTCCTCAGAAACACAATACATTTTTTTTTGTCATGTGGTGAAAATGTTAACACATTCGCCACAATTTTGGCAAGTCTGAACAACAGTCGGACACTGCTGCCCCAGAAGGACTATCTCCTCCTGTTTCTTCCTGTAGGAGTTTAGGTTGGGCTAAACCAAAGGAAACAGAATGGCGTTAAAACCCCTGGCAGAGTCCTCCACTTTAGCTCCTGCCTGTCCACTGCTCGGTCCTCTCTTTCCAGAAAACTGTAAGAGCTGAGCTGCACCATTTACAAGATCCCACGGTACAAGCTTTTGCTCAGCTGTACCATTTTGGACCGCAGGTGGTTTGCACGCTCCCCTCCGCCCTCCCCGCCAGTACATAGAAAAGTGCCACATTGGAAAGGATAGTTTGGACCATGCAATATGTACTCCACTCGGCCTGTCCAGGCAGGAGACCTGTGGAACTTCCGCTTTCCATCTCTGTGTTAATACTACATGTCTACTTTTTTTTAGTTTGAGCCGGTTTCTAGCGCTGCAGGACAGGCTGTTATGTCCACTATAACAGTTTTCCCACTCCAAATTTTGCAACAAAATTCCATAACATGAACAAATTATGCAAAAACAAAAAAACAAAACCACCCAGACCCATAAGCATATTTGCACCCTAGTAAAAACATGAGGAGAGATGTAGAGCGTTGGCCCTATTCCTGATCACTGGCAATTATTTCCTGCCTTTCTTTGACTTTTGAGATTCTACCAATATTGACCATTTATTTTTATGCTGATTTTGAAATCATGAAGACTAGAAAGTGTTGCTTAAATAAACAACAAAAAGTTAGGATTCTCAGGTTTCTAGATTCTCCACCAGATGCCAAATACCACGTTTCGAGATCTGTGTATTGTATGCATCTGACATTGCAAAAAGCCCTGTTCAGCTGATGACAATGTCCCTCACATTGGGTCTTATTTTGTAAGTCCTGCATTTTAGGAGATTTTGCTGGAAAAACTTAAATGCCCTTGTATGTATGCTATACTAACATATTTATGTGTATAGACAGATAGTCCAATGGGCATAGATTCTATGCCCAGGAAATCTAAATTCTGCACCCAGAAAAGCTGAATTCTGCAAGCCATATAAATTATGTAAAATAAACAAATTTGCCTAATTTTGCCTAATTTATTCTTAAATACTGTGCGTAATGTTTTTCAGCTTTGCTATGCATGGGAAGGGAGCCAGGTGCTATGCAATGGAAACCACAATCACAGCAAATATTCAACACCCCCTCTGACTTCTGAGATTTCACCAGGCATTGCCTACACACTTTCAAACACATCTTCATAACAACAAGGGCTAGAAACTTAGTTTAAAAAAAGAAGGAAGGTGGGTGAGATTCTCAGGAAGCTGAGTTCTAAATTGTACCCTACATCTACACTCTCACTTATTCATACTATAGGCAGTGTCCTGACTAGTCACTTGTCTTCAACCTTGGGTCCCTAGCTGTTGTTGGACTACAACTCCTATCATCCCCTGGCCATTGGCTATGCTGGCTGGAGTTGGTGGGAGTTGAAGTCTGACAATATCTGGGGAGCCAAGGTTGAAGAACAGTGCACTAGCCCACACAACTATTCCCTGCTGCTGCTGTTGCTGCGTGCGAAGGACGCTCTCCTTCCATCCCGCTCTCCTTCATGCGCCTTTTCTCAGCCGCTCCTCACCTCTTGCTATGCGGAGAGAGCTTCTGAGGCACGTTCCTCTTCTTGATCAGCTTTTCCACGGTGTTGCCGTGCAGGAGGCTGCGTGATGGATGGTGCTTGAAGAGCCCTGGGTACTTCTTCTCCAAGGCCTGCTCCCGCCTGTGGTTGGGGATGGGAAGATTGAGAACATATGAGGACAGACTCACTACACAGCCACCAGCCTCTCGGGTGACGTGGATCCTTTCGGGGGAGGAAGGCAAACAAGAAACATGATAAATAGTCATAAAATTGAAACAAACCAAAGGGAATAAGCGACGGTGCCCCAGCTAAACACACCCATGCATGACATAATCCAAGTCTACACAGAGGGCACTGCAGAGTGCCGCTCCAGAGCACTGCCCAGGATTGTCTGGCGGTGTAAAGGTCAGCCCCCGGCATTGCTCTGTTTTCAAAGAGCAAAGAGAGATGTCCCACCAGTCACTGAAGTGCTGGGCTTACACTTGCAGCTCGGCTTCACAATATGTAAAGGGGCACATATATGTTCATTCATTTACACAGTTGTCCTTCACCTTAGAAGGATTATAAAAGAAAATGCTAGGGATTATAGGAGAAAAATACTATACGAGCACCCCAGTTCCTGTGTTGAAGTGTGGAGTCTTCTCCCCAAAGTGGCTTAGGAATGCTGTCAGGACACTGACTCATACAGAGTCAGGGCATTGGTCCCTCCAGCTCAGACATGTCTACACTGACTGGCAGCAGCTCTCTAGGGGTCTCTTCCAGCCCTCTGCCGGGAGATATTGGGGATTGAACCTGGGACCTTCTGCATGCCAGGCGGATGCTCTACCCCTGAGCTACGGACCTTCTCCATTGGGTCTGCCCTGCCTTGCACCTATTCCCTCCTCTTCTATGGCCGCAAATGATACTGTGTATCCTGATTCCTGCCAGAGAATCACAGGGCTGTTGGAGACTCGAAGGGTATAATTGCAAAAGCCCAATGGGCTTGGAAGTCAACCAGGGTGGTGGTCAGATGTCTCTCAGACCCACAGTTTGACACTGCTGCCACCCTTCCTGGTACGTAGTCCAAGTTCCCTGGCACAGCAAGGGGGCAAGATTGCCACTGAGAGGTTAGGAACAGATGTTGCAAGTGCCATGGCCATCTCACGAGGCAACTGTACCAGGCTCATTCCCCATTTCTCCGGGCAAGGGGCTGCGTCTCAGTGGTACAGCGCATGTTGCAAAAGATCCCCGGTTCAACCTCTGGGATCTCTAAGTAGGACTAGGAAAGACCTCTGAAACCTGGAAGTCTGCTACCAGTCAATGTAGACAGCTCCCATAATCCCTTGGCCGCTGGGCATGCTGCCTGGGGGCTGATGGGAGCTGGAGTTCTAACAACATCTGGAGGGCCAGCGGTCCCCCCTGCCCTGCTTTGCAAGGGACTGCTGGGAGTTCCCATCCGCTCACCGGAGCAGCTCTTTCTCCTTGAGCTCCAGCTGCAGCATGAGGGAGTTGAGCTCCATGTACAGGTTGTTGGCCCGCTCCAGCTTGCGCTCATAGTGCTCCCGGATGTCCAAAGCATGCCTGTGGATGGAGAGGGAAGGGAAAGAAGCTGTCAATCACCCTAGTAAGGCAGGCCTCGGGAACATGCCCTCTCTCCATGACAGAGGGGCTATTGCTTACAGAAAATTGCTCATTCCCTCCACCTCCCCACAAAAGCCCAGTTCTGAAATGCACATGCTGCTGTGCTCCCATTCACATCAGCAGTGTCTTGAGTGCCTCCCCAACTCCGTGGCATAAATAGCCCTGGGATGCGTCAGGTCGAAGGCGCCTAGTAGCCATATTGAAGTGTCCTCTGAAAACTACATATCCCAGGGTCCCAAGCACCATTGGGGAGTTCTCTGCACTCAAGCTCAGTTTTAATCCAAGCCAAAGAAGAGCTCTCAGGGACAGGACACTCCTTTTGGAAGGCAGCTGAGCATGAAGAGCCGGGTGAGGTCATATCACAAGCTTGGTAATTATGAACTTCAAAGGCTTGACCACCTGTCTGCTATCGTTTTAATTATTATTTTTTAATGGTAAGCCAGGCACTTTGAATTTTCAATATAGGAGCAGAGTTAAATTTTAAATAAGTGCACATATAAGAATTCACACCAAAATGCATGAAGATATCATTAACTGTATGTATTATCTGAGGGAGGCAATGGTAAACCCCCTCTGAGTGCCGCTTACCACGAAAACCCTATTCATAGGGTAGCCATAAGTCGGGACTGACTTGAAGGCAGCCCATTTCCATTTTCATGTATTATCTAGATTCAGTTCCAAATTCTGCTATCAACTATGCAGCTCTGTACACTTCCATGCGTTGTTTCCCATCAGTAATTCTTTTTCCATGACTGCAGTTTTTAAATAATTAATTTTTACTTAAATAAAGGGAGTGACAGGGGAATGAAGGGAGGGGTATGGAGAAACTGACATTGTATTTGTCATCATGAGGGATAGAAACTTGCTTTTTGGGGCAGCGGGAAAATGATGACATTCTTCATGTCAGTGACAGTGGATGCAGTAGTGGACAGCGTGGCAGGGCATGTAGGGCACTGCTGCTCACCTAAACTGCTTGGTGAAGTTGCTGCTGTTTCCTGGGGGGCAGGGAGGCAGTAAGGTTGGTGCGGTGTGATTTGGTGCTCCTGCCAGCGACTTGACACCATGCAGACCTTGTCTCTCTCTCCTCCCCCTGCTCTAACCCACAGTAAGGAGTAGCAACAATGCAACTGACTAGAATCAGGCGAGGGGTGATACCTCACTATGCTAACTGCTAATGAGTGGATGTACAGAACATACTCAATGCTATTAAAAGCATTTATTGCTAGCAAAATGGGGGGAATATTTTCAACGGCATAATTTGTACTCCTACATCCATCCCCTTACCTCAGCTCTTCTCGTCGCCGGTGGATCAGCTCCTCTTCCAGGCGGTGCAGACACGTCCCCTCTGATTTGATCTTTTCAAAATGCAGCTTCACCTCCTCTCTCCATTCAGCCTGCAGGAAAGAAGAGAGATGCATAAGCTTTCCCCCTGGATCCTGAACATACACAACTGAAAAGAAGAAACAATACCACTTGGGTTATCTGACAGTGTTCAAAAGCCTCCATGGAAGGAAGACAGGGGCACATGCAAGCCCCAGCCCCAGGACCCTGTGCATGTCACACCGCTAAGCTCCCTGCAGGAGGCTTGAACTCATGTTCAACAGGGCGACCCTGTCGTGTGCACCCCTGTCTCCCATCCACGGATACAGGAGGAAATCCCAGCAGAATATGTGAACAGCTATAGCAGCACTGCCGGTCATGCTCATGGTGGGCTGCCTTTGCTGTTTTCAGGGTAGAGTTTGTAGCACCCTGAAAACCTGCAAAACCACGTTGACCAGAGATAACAGCAGGACCCAAAAGGTATGGTCTGAGGGTACACAATGCAGCTGCCTTGCTAAGGCTACGCAAGTCTGGATCTGATCGCTGTCTGGAAAGGAGACCACTTGGGAACCCCACGTATGCCACCTTGAGGTCCATGATGGGAGAAATAAACAAACCCTATGGGCAATGGCAACTCTTCACTGCTGCCCTTAATGCAGTAGCTGGGCATCCTAAGCACATTTACGAGCAAGAAAGCTCCATTCAGCTCCATAGGACTATGGGCCCCGCCAGACATCCTTTTTATTGTGCATTCATGATGATTTATGCTCATGATCCTATCAGGGCTGTTATATTTGATGCTGCTAACAATACTGTTTGTGTCTGCAAACGTTTCCGGCGGACGTACTGCTTTGTTTCCAGTAGGTGTATGGCCCACAACTTTCAAGAGTGCCCTTCCAGGTGGCAATAATGCAAAAATTGGGAAGCATCGCAGAAGAACAAAGAAAGTGGAATGACGTGTGGATGGTCCTCGTATAAATCTACCACTAACGTACTCATCAATGAGATGTTGCAGAACGCACCCGCAAAAGAACTCCACCAGGATGCAGGGATCCTTACTTTTGAGTAAAGAAGGTCCGGCTGGCACTGCAAAGAGGGTTTCCACACAGGGGGCTTCCGTAAGCGTGGGGCAAATAGCTGTCTTATTTTTGCAGCCCCATATATCAGCCCAAAAAAGGAGAGTGTTGTCAATGACAGTCTTTTTGTTTTGTTTTTATAAACCAGCAACAGTTTTAAAATGTCAACGCGTGTGTGTGTGTGTGCCTATCAGTAAACATGACAGCAGCAACAGCTTCCTTAAACCTTCCTTTGCTAAATAAAATTTCCCCAGCTGCTTGAAATGACCAGGAGGAGCTGCAGTTGGTGGCCACATAGCCCAACCAAGTTCTCCCATAACATCACGTTTGACACGATGCTACCTTGTGGGGTAGGTTGCTTCCGGATGCATTGTGGAGGGAAACACAGGAAGCTGCTGTATACTGAGTCAGACCAACTGGCTCAGTACTGTCTACACTGACTGGCAGAGACGCTCCAGGATTTCAGACAGGATCCTCGCCTAGCTTTACCTGGAGAAGCCAGGGATTGAACTTGGAACCTTCTGCATGCAAGGCTCTACCACTGGGCTGCAATGCATTTGTGATGCTAGGTCAGCCGACGGCCCTAGAGCATATTGTCTGATGGTCCTGCTGCCTGATATACTGAAAGTTAGCGGTGATACGGTGCCTCATCAGGTTTTTTCTATTCCATGCAACCTTAATATATGAGAGCCAATGTGGTGTAATGGTTACAGTGTTGGATTAAGACGAGGGAGACCTGGGTTCTAATCCCAACTCAGCCAGTCATTGTATACCTAAGCCTATATCTATCTTGCCTCACAAGGTTGATGTGAGGATAAAATGGAGCGGGGGGAGGAATCCTGTACACCCCCCTGAGTCTTTAGAGGAAAGGTGGACTATAACTATAGTAAATAAGTAAAACGCACAGACCAAACCGCTTAGAGGTTTTTTGCAATCAAGTGGAACATCAATTTTGTTAAAAACAACAACAGTCAGTCAATCAACAGAGAAAAAGAGGAAGCAAGTTCGGCACAAAACCATACGGAGAAAAATGGAGGGGAAGCGATCACAAAGGGCAGAGGAGGAAATGGTAACCCCGAGGAGGTGTTGGGAGGTGGTATCAGCCCAAGGAAACCCACCTGAGATTTGAAGTAGGTCTCTTGCGGCGTAGACAGCACGTCAGCGGATGCAATGTCAAGGTGCAGCAGGATCTGACGGAAGGATGGACGGTTCCGGGGCTTGCTATTCCTGGATATAGGAAGACAAACTGGTGGTGTTGATGTGAACGTGGTTGATTCAGAACAGGGCTAACACTGAGCCTCCACCTGGGCCTCAGGCCAAGCACTGAGTTTTATTTGATGGTAACTGGGAGTTGCGTGCCCCTCTGCTGATGGAAGGCATCCGTCAACAGAACCGTAGTCCAGTGGTAGAGCATCTGTTCTGCATGCAGAATAGAGGAAGCTGCCTTATATTGAGTCGGACCATTGGCATATCTAGCTCAGTATTGTCTACACTGACCGGCAGCAGCTTGCTAGGGTTTCAGGCAGGGAGTCTCTCCCAACCCTACCTGGAGATGCTGAGGATTGAAGCTGGGACCTTCTGCATGGAACGCAGATGCTCTGCCAGTGAGCTACAGAAGGGTTCAATCCCTGGTTTCTCCACTAGGGCAGGGATGAAAACCTGCCTAAAACTTCGGAGAGGGGCTGCCAGGCAGCACAGACAACATTGAGCTAGATGGACCAATGGCCTCTGACTCACTATGAAGCCGTGTCCTGCAGCAGCAGTCCACAGGGTGAAGTGACGAAGACGTGTTTCAATTACTGCTTATTTCAGCTCTGTTTGACAACTTTGCCCTACGGTTTGCTGCAGCTATTGCAAAAGAGGGCGCTGCACCGGTCATTTCCGGGTTCTCATCACCGGAATAGGGGCCTATTTCTTTTCTTTTTAAAAAAAAAATGGCTTCAGAAACATTGTTCTGATCTCTGCATATCTGAGGTAAATAAATAAGGAGGAAGATTCTCCCCCAATCCTCTCTGTCACCTCTGCATCAGATGTCGTTCTGCTTGCGTGCAGTGTGTTCCACACGGTTCTGGTGACAGCTGGTAGTGGCATGGAAACCTTCCCGCATGACTGGAATGACACACTGGCAAATGCTCGCAAACAAGATCCTGTGCTGCAAACATGATACTGTGTAAGTGTTAACCTGTGGAGCACGACCACACACACATGCCTTCAGTGGCACTTTCAGAGGCAGTGCTTGTGAGCAAGGCTAAAGTTTTCTTTAAAAACCTGGGTGAACCTGGGTGGGTGGGGGAAGCTGCACATCTGGGTTCCAGGGTCTCACCAGAGATGCAGAGAAAGGTTTTTGCAGTTGATGGACTCACCAGCACTGTCTTAACAGGATCTTGAAACCATCAGGGCAACTGGTGGGCACAGGCAGGTGGAGGCTGTTACTGCCCACGCCCCAGATGATGGCTGAGGAATCCACATCCTTGTAAGGGATTTCTCCTGTCAGCAACTCCCAGAGAACAACTCCAAAGGACCTATTGTGGGGAAATTAGATGTCAACCAGATGAAAAGGATTCATTCGGCCTGTTAACAACCATCTCCATTCGGCTTCCTCTTTCACCCTTTTCTCTGTATTCCTCTCTCTCCCAACCTAATTTTGTGTGGTAAAGTCATTTAGGATTTATATCCTGCTCTTTTGCAAAAAGGACACAGTGCAGCTTACAAAAATAAACAAACAAATAAAAACTAGAGCCATGCTAACAGCAAAACAAATGATTCTCCAACACTGGAGATTCCAGGCCACACCAAGCATGGGGACAAATGGACAAAATATCTCCTGCAATTAGCAGCCCATGGGGAAATTCTGCTCCATAAACTACATCAAAAGTCAAGCATCCAAGAGATTTGGAGCACATTTCTGGAACTCTCCGCTGAGTAATACCCACAACCAGAAGAAGTGGGAGGAACAATGTAGCGATGGAAACTTCAACTTAATGCTTATTAAACCTGGGACCCCAAGACAGCATTGATGCTCATTTATCCTAACCCTTATCTGAGCATGTGTGCCGGAACACTACATAACAACTGAACATCAGAAATGAAAATGCTGTAACTAAAAAAACAAAAAGGCACAGGGGCAGAGGGATTGAGGAGAGCTGGGAGTGAGGGCGGTGAGGAAATAAGAGAGAGTTGTATTGTAATAATGTGAAAACTAATAAACTATAGATAAAAAAGTTAATATGCAGATTCATTAAGAAACAATGTTTCACCATGATTTTGTGTGGTGAATCTTTCTTCGAAAGCCCTCTGAAAGGGTGAGATGTGGTATTTTGGTTTCTGTAAGTGGCTGTTATTCCACCAGGCTGCTTGAGAGGTAGAGGCCAGACAGCCTGGCTGGTCAGGTCCAACTGCCATTTGACTCCTCTATTCCCTGAACTGTCTCAGGCAGTCTGTGGTACCCAAGCGTGCTTATTCTCCCTCTTCCCTTCCCTCTTGCTTTTATCTTTTGAATCTTGTCTGCTAAACTGTAGACCATTGTTTTTGAAACTGCCTGGAGTGCACTGGCAGAAAGGGAGTATGCAAATGTCATGTAAATACAATATATATATATATAAAGGGGGTACACTGGAATAAGAATGTCTTGAGGTGTCTTTGCGAATATGCAGCATGAACACACTCTGAGACCTGAAGGAGAAGCTCAGCTCTCCATCTCAGCTTATCAGGGTTTTGGGTTGATGGACAGATGGCCGATAGTCAGAGATTATGGAAGTTGTGGTCCAGCAACATCTGAAGGTTCCCTGTCTCTGTTCTAGATCCTGCCCTGTCATGAATCCTACCCTATGGAACTCTCTCATGAGTGAGGCCCACCAAGGTCCATCCTTCTATGGTTTCAGGAGAGAAGTGAAAACCTTTCTCTTTATGTTGGCGCTTGGGGTGTGACCTGGATTTTAAATCCTCTTGGTCTGCTGTTGGAAACAATTCTGCTTAATTGTCCCCCTCGGCCTTTATTGTATTTGATTCTATGCATTGAATTTTAATGGTGTGGCAGTTAATTAATTAAATAAATTACATTTATATCCCACCTTTCCTCAAAGGCGCTCAAGCTAGAGTACATGGTTCCCCTCCTCCACACCTCCATATTTTTATCTTCACAACGACCCTGTGAAGTAGGTTAGGCCGAGAGGTAGTAACTGGCCCAAGGTCACCAATGAGCTTGATGGATGAGTGGGGATTTGAACCTGGGTTTCTCCCAGTCCTATTGCAGTGGACTGGGGATCACTGAACAGTGTCCCTATCCCATGATGATGGGCTTCACGTATCAATATGTTTGTGAGTGTGTGTGTGTGTGCCTGTGCACTATCCAGTCTTAATCCCAATGCTCTGCCCCCCACCCTCCCCTTGCTCTCTCACTAAGCCTCTTCTGGGCACGTTCCCCTCCTCACCAGATGTCAACCTTCTCAGAGACAGGCTCGTTCCGAATGACTTCCGGCGCCATCCAGGCCACAGTGCCGGCGAAAGACATCTTGGTGCTCTTGTCACTGAGCTCTTTGGAGGTACCAAAGTCAGAGATCTTCACCACATCATCGTAAGTGATCAGCATGCTAGGGAATTGAGCAGAGAAGAAGCATGTGGCGCAGTCCTCTTTCCCCTCAGTGCCCATGCCCAAGGAGGGGAGGGGGAAATTGGAAAGAGAAGCAATGCTCTCAGTAGTCAGCAGGGGGAGCAGCATAAGAGAATAACCTCCTTTTCAATTACGGGAAAAGCACTTTGGAGTTATGCTGCGCCATATCAGCAAGGAGAGCAACACACGCTGCTGAAGGACAGGGTGAGACACCCACAGAACAAGGCGCCTCTCTTCTCCCTTTCTTTGCTCCCTAGGGAGGGTGCGTTGCAAGTTAGCTAAAGGACGCAGGGACACAGGCCCATGGTACAAATTGGCACATGCGGATTGGTATGCACAGATGCCTCTGGGTAAACTAGGATGGCCACTAGCTGGGGTCTTACCACCACAGTGTTTTGCAGTGTACCCGGCTGGTGTGCAAGCAAAGGTAGGGTTTTTTTTAGTTTTTAAAGTGTTGGGCCCATCTTCTGAAGGCATTTTAGGGCGTTCCAAGCTCCCCTATGAAGCTCTCTTGTTACTCTACTCAGCTGGGACACGGAGTAATACCTTCATCTATGGAACATATATAACACTCAGCACTCTGCCTATCCCATCCTGCTTTTTGACTGACAGTACATACATGCCCAGGGCTTTCAGTTGGGCATGTACGTTTAGCATCTACAGTAACCAAGCTTAACGGTCTGAGTGCGTTCGCTCACATTCATTGACAGACTTGTCTTTCCCTGTCTGCTGTATTCCCTAACTTCTCTTTTAGATTGAAAGCTCCTTGGGGGCAGGGACCTGTCAATTTTTTTCCTTTTGGCTTCTGAAATTCTGTGAAGGCACCATACATATCAATGGAGCTAATAATTATGATGATCCTCATGAATGGTGCTGGAAAGTGTTCTGCACGGAGTCTGGGTGGCTGGGGTGGGTGGATTCAGACATTTGACACAGATTGCTTGATTTGTCTAATTTGTGCAGATAAAAAAAATGTGGACCAGGAGTAGTGAACCTATGGCCTTCCCAGAGCTTGGAAAAGTTACTTTTTTGAACTACAGCTCCCATCAGCCTAATCCAGTGGCCATGTTGTAGTTCAAAAAAGTAACTTTTCCAAGCTCTGCAGATGTTGTTGGACTACAACTCCCATAATCCCTATTGACCATGCTGCCTGGAGCTGATGGGAGCTGGAGTCTAACAACAGCTAGAAGGCCACAGGTTCCTCTCCTCTGCTCTAGACAGAGAATCTGGATTCCTTTGCTGGCAATTTGGCAGGGTGGCAGAGTACATACTCCCCCTTGCAACTGTGCCATTTTGAGACTCCTAGCCTGACTGGAACTTCGAAAGCAGTGGTGAGTTTTAAACAGAGGGAGGGAGAGTAGCCTGGCCCTGTGCCCCAATCCCATTTGGGGTTCACTGTCCCCCACTAACCCTCAGCCAGCTCTCTTCACCTTCTCTTCTTCCTCCCCCCACGTTTGATCCCTGGTGCTCTCACACTTCTTACTTGGGCGACTTGAGGTCACGGTGGATGATCTTATGCAGATGCAAATAATTCATGCCGCCAGCGATGCCCATGGACCAGTCGACTAACAGCGAGGGGGTGACCTTACGCCCGGCACGCAACACTTCATACAGCTGGCCCTGGGCACAGAATTCCATGATGATGCAGTAGCAGGGAGCCTGGGTACACACGCCCCTACGATGAAGGAAACAGCACGAGACACATGAGACAATGGCCAGAACACGCGCGGTGGGGAAAGTGAGTGGGCATGCTCAGGTAAGCAGCATTGGCACGGAGTTTAGCAGTGATACAGAAACGCGGCCAAAAGCGGTAAGCTTTAAAAAGGGAGTGGGGAAGCTTTTGCAGTCCAAGGGCTGCATTCCCTTGTGGACAACCTCTTCGGGGCCACATGCCAGTGGTGGGCAGGGCCAGATGCAAGAGTGGGCATGCTCAGAGGCAAATGAATGTGACTCTTATCTTTGTGCAGGAGGCTATAGGAAGGATCCTCTGCCCCACTCTGCCAGTTGCCCTGGGACTGCAGAGCTGAAGGGAAGCACAATCTGTGGCCTGATCCATTGGTTGGGGCAGCGGCGGTGGTGGCAGGGGGGGGCAAGGGCTGCTGCATTGTGTGTGCGTGTGTGTGGTTTTGTTGTTGCTGTTGTCCCCATCTTCCCCCAAAAGTAGTCGGCCAGCCAGCATTCCGTGGCCACGGAACCTGCTTAGTTCTCATTGGGCTATTTTAGGTTTCCTCCCCGCACTTAGAGCTTTCCCGCCTAATACCCCCCCCGTACTCATGCCAACCTTGGGGCTTTCCTGAATCTATTGTTACCTCCTTCTTGAGTGTGGATGGTTGCAGTTTTGGCTACATCAAGATCTACGCTCAGATAACTGAGTTTGCTATTTGTAGGACAAACAATACTTCCCTTATATAATATGACTTCATATCTGTTTCTTTGAAGGCAAAGCATGGTCAGAAATGGGAAAGGAGCACTGCTAAATGGGCCAAAGGATACAAGACACAGCTATAAGACCAAGACAGTATTTGCAGGAGCTGGTTCCCACCCCCACTTCCGTACACAACTGAGCCAACATTTCACAAACTGGTGCCCTCCAGATGTTGCTGAATACAGCTCCCATCATCCTTGACCACTGGCTATGCTGGCTGGGGCTGATGGGATGTGTAGTCCAACATCATCTGGAGAGCATGGAAAAACAGGAAGCTGCCTTATACTGAGTCAGACCCATTGGTCCATCTAGCTCAGTGCTGTCTACACTGGCTGGCAGTGGCTCTCCAGGGTTTCAGACAGGGAGTCTCTCCCAGCCCTACCTGGAGATGCCAGGGATTGAACCTGGGACCTCTTGCACACTCTACCAGTGAGTTACAATGGAGAAGGCAGCACCAAGCACAATATTGGTTATATGCTGCCATGAGAAAGATGGTGATTGCCAAACACAGGTGCCCAACTGAACAACCCACCAGAAGGAGGAAGAGCCGACAGGTCACTCTGCAAGGCGTCCTGTCACCCTGCCCCACACTCACTTGAAGGTGATGATGTTGGGGTGCTTCAGCTTCCGCAGGTGCTTGATGTCCGTCTCCTTGAGGTCTCGCACCTTCTTGACAGCGACCTCCTCCCCATGGAAGCGTCCCAGGAAGACAGCGCCTTGGGCCCCACTGCCCACCCACTGCAAGTCCATGATCTCTTCAAAGGGCACCTCCCATGGGTCTGCATTGGTAGGGAGAGAAGGTTGCCGTCAAGAGCCATTCAAGGGAAGGAGAAGGAGGAAAGCAGACTCTCTACCAGCATGGAAGTGAGTCACTCCTTCCCCAAATATCACAGGGTCTGGGAGACATAACACTCACTGAGAAATAATGAAAGCAGCGAGTATTACAAAGGCGAGCACAAGCTTTGCGAGGACACTGTATTTAGCATTCTGAGAAACTCAGCTCTGGAATTAAAATCCACACACCAAGTTTCTAGCCCTTATGGCTGTGCAAAAGTGTGAGGCCAATGCATAGTGAAATCTCAGAAGCTCTGTGAGTGAGTGAGTGAGTGAGTGAGTGAGTGAGTGAGTGAGTGAGTGAGTGAGTGAGTGAGTGAGTGAGTGAGTGAGTGAGTGAGTGTGTGTGTGTGTGTGTGTGTGTGTGTGTGTGTGTGTGTGTGTGTGTGTGTGTGTGTGTGTGTGTGTGTGTGTGTGAGAGAGAGAGAGAGAGAGAGAGAGAGAGAGAGAGAATTATTTCCAAGCTTGAGAGGTGAAGCCCATGCAATTGCCCCCTGTCCACATTGTAGGGTCATTTAAATCTCAGCCACCTATTAGCTGACCACAGAAAAGCAGTTCCAATATGGCTAGGGGATCATTAAAGAAAAAGACCTGAAGGAAAGGATGGAAGAAGTTTGGGACTTAATTCTACATTTCAAGCTTGAAAATTGTCCTGATCCATCTTCCTGTGTTTTCAAAGAAGGAAAGATGGAAAGAGCATCCAGCTGTGACTGCTGAAACCGGCTGTGCTATTTGTATCAGAGGATTACCACTGAACGAAAATGGCTGCAGACAAACTGGTCCCTCATACATGAACAGTGCCCCCCCCCAATAAAAGGTATGGGCCACACTCACTTGGGTGGTGTGAAATCATGGTTTGGGAGAGGGCCTAAGAAATGCATGTGCATCCTGCAAAACACTGTCAAGAGCAAGAATAGGAGGTGGTCCTTTGCTGTTCCAGAATACGCATGAAGAAGCAATAAAATAACACTCAAGCCAGAAGATCTGCAGCCAAAGAATTGGCTGGTTACTTCACATCAATACTTGGAAGTCAGCCCCTCCCCCCTGCTTTTTAGTCCTTTTGGTCCTCTTAGGGTTGCCAGCTTACAATGCTGCATTAAGAGTGGAAGCCACAACTGTACAACGCGGTGCTCTAACCGGGGAGAGCATCTCCACTGCTATTTACTATCGGCCTGTACCAGTATGCCTCTGAAATAGCCTCCAGGTTCACCCCAGTGCAAAAGGCAAGGAAGACCTTTAACCCTGGAAGGCCTTTCAGGATTAGTTTTTAATCTATGATAGTGACTGCTTTTGTTATGAGTATGATTTGATGTGATGTTGCTGTTAGGATGATGCTGGAATGTTTTGTCATTTGGATTTGCCACTCCGAATCCACTCCACAGCAAGTTTTGGTTTAGGAGGGGTGCAAATCAAATCTTTTATTGTAATGTCCCACATCTCTGCAAGCCTGTCCATCCACCTTCACCGCCAGAATTGCTTTGCTGGCCCGGGCAGGAGAGGTATAATCAGTAAACTGAGGAGGGAAAAGTGCTTTCCTTTGCTTGCGGAATCTGTACCATTTCATCTGATCCCTCCACAAGCCTCTTCCCTCTGTAAGCTCCATAGCAGTGCTTTCCCCTGATGTAGGTGAGTGGCAGAGCACATGGTCTGCATACAGAAGGCCCCAGGTTCAATTCCCAGCGTCTCCAGGAATTTTCAGACTGAAAACCTTGAGAGGCAGTGCCAGTCAGTGCAACCAGTACAGAGCTAGACTGACCTATGGGCTGACCCAGTATAAGGCAGCTTTTTAAGCTCCTATATAGGGGGAACCACTGTATGACCTCAGCAGCCATTAATCCAATCCTGTCCGTCATTTTACATCTATTTGTATGCTTAGCAATCAACACTCCTCACACTAAGGAAACAGGCCTGGAAATAAAAGTTTGAGAATGAATGAGAATGAGCGTTATAAAAATGAGCAACACCCACTCCAATTACTGTCAGCGGGGGGAGGGAAGAGAGATTATCCTGATGGGATTTGTAACAAGACTACAGGGCTGGGTATTTTTAATCTTGCACAGACAAACTAAATTCTTAAAAGCACCTGGCTCTTAAAAGACTTTTAAGAGCCAGCTGCTTTTAAGAATTTACATTGATGAGATACCAGCTTGTTACTTGCACAAGATTGCCCTTGACAAAGGGCTGTGCCAACACCCGAAACGCGTTGGGCGGCAATAAAAAATTCTCATTCCCAACTCTCTGCTGTTTGCTGGTTTGGCACTTTGAGGGCCTCCCTCTCTTTGGCTGGAGTATTTTTAATCTTGGCAGTTGCACATATCTAATCAATATTAAAATAGCTATGGAGATACTACCAGAGAATTTCCCTTCTCCCTGCAACTCTTGCTATTCACAGGTTAACTAGAGCAACTTACATTGCCTAAGTAGTTATTTAACTGAGAAGTTTAAGGCTTCAGTGGTTAAAAGGCTCTGAATTGGGACAAGAAGCAAACTGACAAATAGTGCAGATCTTTTCAGAAGAAATAGGCAATGCGATCCCATTGGCTAGCACCCATTAAGAGTCTAATTGTATTCTGGATCAGCTGCAGTTTCAAAGGCAGCCCCAGGTAGAGCCCATTGTAGTAATCCCTTACTACTATAATGTGTCACTGTGGCCAGTCCCCTATTCCCCCCAGGACGCAGCCTGCATCTCAAGTTATATAACAAGTGAATCTGGTAAAAGCCATGTCTGGGCACCCATGCCACTTGAGAATCAATTGCTGCCATGTTCTTGTGGGCAGCAATGAACCAGAAAGGTCACAGGGCAAATGAACAACTGTGGCAAAGAGCATCTGGCCAAATTGCTATCTAACTTGACCACTGTTACTGCATCTGATTTAGGATGCTTCCAAACTGTCAGGATTTTCTGGGAGGGATTCAAGTGCATACTGGAACTTTAGATTTTAAGTGGATTAAAGTACTCTGTCCCCCTTTAGGATGCACACCTTAATGTGGTGAGGGGGTTTGTGAGTGTTGAAGAAGCTGAGAGCAATGCCATCAGGAATCCAGACCAAGAGGCTGGACTCCTAGCAGGGGCACCCAAGACAAAATGGTCAGAGCTGAGACACCAGACTAAGACGCATCCAAACTCAGAGGAAGGCAATGGTAAACCACCTCTGAATACCTCTCACCATGAAAACCCTATGAACAGAGTATCCAAAATGCAACACGAGATAGTGCTGGAAGATGAGACCCCCAGGTCAGAAGGCACTCATCGAGCTACTGGGGAAGAAGAAAGGACAAGTACAAGTAGCACTGTGACTAATGACGCAGCTGGGTCAAAGCCGAAAGGAAGCCCAGAGGCTGATGCGCACAGATGTGAAAGGAGAGTCCGGAGTTGTACAACGCACACAATAGGAACATGGAATGTGAGAAGCATGAACCAGGGAAAGATAGAAATTGTCAAGCAAAAAATGGAACGCATCAACATTACAATACTTGGCGTGAGTGAATTACAATGGACGGGAATGGGACATTTTCAATCAGGCAACTACAAAATACTTTATGCAGGACATGAGAAATCAAGAAGAAATGGGGTTGCTTTAATAGCGAGAAGTGATGTAGCAAAAGCAATTAGGAGCTACAACGCAAGGTCTGAGCGAGTGATATCAATGAGATTAAACGGGAAACCTATTAACATAACCAGAGCTTGGAAAAGTTACTTTGTTGAACTACAACTCCCACCAGCCCAATCCAGTGGCCATGCTGGCTGGGGCTGATGGGAGTCGTAGTTCAAAAAAGTATCTGTTCCAAGCTCTGAACATAACCACCATCCAAATCTATACTCTAATGTCAAATGCAGAAGAACCAGAATTTGAGAGATTTTACGCCGAAGTACAGGAGGAAATTGATCACACACCAAAACAAGATATGATGATAATCATGGGGAACTGGGATGCAAAAGCAGGGAACAGAGAAGAACTAGGAATTGTGGGAAAATGGGGCTTAGGAGACAGAAATGCAGCAGAAGAAAGACTTATTGAATTCTGTGAAGCCAATAATTTGTTTCTTGCCAACATATTTTTTGAGCAACCGAAAAGATGACTGTACACAGGGACATCACCAGATGGCCAATATAGGAATCAAATTGATTATATAATTGGCAACAGAAGATGGAGAAGTTCCATACTTTCAGCAAAAAGAAGACCAGGAGCAGACTGTGGTACTGATCATGAACTGGTTGTATCGAAAATCAGAGTAAAGCTAAAAAGGAACAACAAAGCAATCATAATGCCAAAATACAATTTAAATAACATCCCAGAAGAATATAAAGATCAAATAAAGAACAGATTTGAGGCTTTACACTTAGTTGACAGAGAACCAGAAGAACTATGGAGTGAAGTCAGAGCCATGATCAGGGAAGAATGAAAATTAACTAGACAATACCTCTAGTTAAAAAGAGAGAAAGACCTCAATGGATGACTGAAGAAACTCTTAAAATGGTTAAAGAGAGAAGGAAGGCAAAAGCAAAAGGAGATAGAAACACGGTCAGAACCCTAAATGCAACAATACAGCGACACAGAGACAAAGAAAACTATTACAATGGTTACTGCATAGAAACAGAAGAGGACAACAAAAAGGGAAGAACAAGAGCCCTGTTCCAAAAGATTAGAGAAATGAAAGGGAAATTTAAACCATGAGTAGGGATGCGGAATAATCAACAGGGGAACACACTGACTGACCAAGATGAAATAAAAGGAAGATGGAAGCAATACACTGAAGAACTCTATAAAAAAGATGCAAGGATGACAGATTCATTCATGGAGGAACCATATGATGAAGAACCAGAAATTTTAGAATGTGAGGTGAAAGCTGCTCTTAAAATACTTGGAAGAAGCAAATCACCAGGAACAGATGGCATACCAGTAGAGTTGCTACAAGCTACTGAGACTGAATCTGTCCAAATTTTGACAAAAAATTGTCAACAAATATGGAAAACTAAACAATGGCCCACAGACTGGAAGCTTTCAATATATATCCCAATTCCAAAGAAAGGGGATCCCAGGGAATGCAGTAATTATCAAACTATTGCCTTAATATGCCATGCAAGTCAAGTAATGCTCAAGATTCTACAACAAAGGCTCTTACCATATATGGAGCGAGAAATGCCAGACATCCAAGCTGGATTTAGAAAGGGAAGAGGCACCAGAGATCATATCGCAAACATACGTTGGATAATGGAAAGGAGCAAGGAATTTCAGAAGAAAATCACCCTGTGCTTTATAGATTACAGCAAAGCCTTTGACTGTGTAGATCATGGAAAACTATGGAATGCTTTAAAAGAAATGGGGGTGCCACAACATCTGATTGTCCTGATGCCCAACCTATACTCTGGACAAGAGGCTACAGTAAGGACAGAATATGGAAAAACCGATTGGTTCCCCATCAGAAACGGTGTGAGACAGGGGTGTATTTTATCACCCTATTTGTTTAATCTGTACACAGAACATATCATACGGAAAGTGGGATTGGACCAAGATGAAGAAGGTGTGAAAATTGGAAGGAGAAATACCAATAATTTAAGATATGCAGACGATACCATAATAGACGATACCACTATTAGCAGAAACCAGTAACGATTTGAAAAGAATGCTGATGAAAGTTAAAGAGGAAAGTACAAAAGCAGGACTACAGCTGAACGTCAAAAAGACTAAAGTAATGACAACAGAAGATTTATGTAACTTTACAGTTGACAATGAGGACATTGAACTTGTCGAGGATTATCAATACCTCAGCACAGTCATTAACCAAAATGGAGACAATAGTCAAGAAACCAGAAGAAGGTTAGGACTGGGGAGGGCAGCTGTGAGAGAACTAGAAAAGGTCCTCAAATGCAAAGATGTATCACTGAACACTAAAGTCAGGATCATTCAGACCATGGCATTCCCGATCTCTATGTATGGATGTGAAAGTTGGACAGTGAAAAAAGCAGATAAGAGAAAAATCAACTCATTTGAAATGTGGTGCTGGAGGAGAGCTTTGCGCATACCATGGACTGCAAAAAAGACAAATAATTGGGTGTTAGAACAAATTAAACCAGAACCGTCACTAGAAGCTAAAATGATGAAACTGAGATTATCATACTTTGGACACATCATGAGAAGACCTGATTCACTAGAAAAGACAATAATGCTGGGAAAAACAGAAGGGAGTAGAAAAAGAGGAAAGCCAAACAAGAGATGGATTGATTCCATAAAGGAAGCCACAGACCTGAACTTACAACATCTGAACAGGGTGGTTCATGACAGATGCTCTTGGAGGTCGCTGATTCATGGGGTCGCCATAAGTCGTAATCGACTTGAAGGCACATAACAACAACAGTAAAGTACTCTGTCACTCTGGTGCAACAAATCCACTTAAAAAACCCAAACCCAGACTTTTTGCAGTTTGGAAAAATGGGACTGGAAAAGTGTGGGTTGAATGAATGACTAAAGGGAAGATGTGTAAACACCCTGTAAGCAAATCAGGATGAAGGCTCATTGTTGTACAACTGCCCCACAAACAAATCAGAACAAGTGCTTGGTAAAGGCCAGATATCATCTAACCTCTGCAGAAGCTTTGTGTAAGTAAATCAGGATACATTGCCAGTAAATAGGGTATCTGGAGGAGCTCTTAGCCTCACAACTGCATGAAGGAACTCGCCTTAAACATGGGAAACACTGAATGATGTCATTTGTCCATCTAGATCAGTGTTTTCCACACTGACTAATAGTGGCTCTCTAGAATTGGAAATGCTTACTTGACGATGTCAGGGATTTGAACTCAGAACCCTTTGCGTGCCAAGTGTGTGCTCTACCACTGAGCTATGTCATTTTCACTTATTGGTCACAGCCTGCGGCCATAAATTGTTCCTATTAGAGTTAGATTCCTTTCATGCCTACCACTGTCACTGTGTGTGTGTGTGTGTATCGTCTCCTCACCTTCCTGTTGCTGCTTGTGTTCAGTGGAATACGCTTTGCCAATCATGGTCCAGACAGGCTTCAGACAACCAAACAGCCCTTCCAGGAAGCCACTCCCTGTTTGACAGTGGATCCGTACTTGGTCGGCGTGGTAGCGGGTGGGTCGCACCTCAGGATTCCCGGCCCCTGCGCCGGCTCCGCCTCCCCCTCCACCGCCAGCTTCATTCTCCTGGAGCTGCAGCACGCTGTTGGCAAACTGGTCATGCGTTTCTTCACTGGGAGTGGGGCTATGTCCGTTACCCCCACCTCCACCCCCGTCGATAGGCAGCACATCCCTCAACACACACTGGGTAGGCGTCAGGTCCTTTTCAGGGGTGCAGTCCGAGGCATCCGGATCCAACTTGCGGAGGGAGCTCTCGGTCAAGATAGTATTGAAACTGCCGAAGGATGGAGAAGGTGTGCGGGTCTCGTGCAGGCATGCCATGATGATGTGTAGCTTTAGGGAATGTGCAGCTAGTCCCTAAGGAGGAAAGAAAGAGAGCAAAAGCACCATGAATAAGATCACTAACACCATTACAGAGTTTGTGGGATTTGTAGGCCAGCATTCTGACTTATATATCCAAAGCTAGAATATCAAAAGGGAATTGGGTCATAGAGTTAGTAATGTGTATATCCAATAATCCCTCCCAGTTGCTGCCGTTGCAGAAGTTCCTCCATGCCTTGCTGTCCTGGCCCCAGCCAATGAAATCACTTTCCCAGCTGCTGCAGAACTTCAACAAGGAACATTCTAAGGGCCAAATTACAGGCGCCATGCAAACGCATGTATTTAAACCCCGATGGCTGCTTCATACCATGAAAAACAACTTTGGGAGGGGGTAATTTTCAGTGAAGAAATATTGGGGAGGACTGCTGCATCTTTTCCCCACCCATCACATTTCTGCTGTGTGACTCTCCTTCCCCCCAGTAAGGTTCCAAATGTACTATATGTTTGCAACATTAACATATATATGGTACATTGGGGGGAATGGCTGGGGGGAGAGTTTCAGTGGAAACATTGTAAGCGGAGAAGGGTAAAGCATGCCTCTCCTGTTGCTTCTCTGCTGAAAATTGTCCACTCCTTAAATTATTATAATTACAATTATTTATTTAATTTGTATCCTGCCCTTCCTTCCAGCAGGAGCCCTTTTGCTACCAGAATTAACCACTGTTATTATATGAGTTTGCAGATAATGTGTAGTTGAGGTCTAGTACCTATAGGGCTGTTGTCAACTAAGTTAATAAGCCTAAGTTAGCCATAGCTATTAACTTCAATTGGTCTACTCCAAGAAGGCCTAACACTGAAAACCACCCAGAGGCTATAAATGAATCACTACTCTTTCCCCTAAACCCCACTTCCAAGCCACTATTACAGCCACTCATTATGAGTGTGTGCTATTTATGTATTCATTCACTCAAAAATATTTTTAGCCTGGGCCCTTTCTCCCCAAGGGCTCTGGACAGTGATACACTTAGAAGAAATCCCCACTTTTTAATTAAAATAATAATAAAATAGCCATTAAACCAGATAACACTGTACACAGCAACAAATTAAAATTACTCCATACCAGCTTAACCCAGCCATTAAAAGTCAGATCAGACCTGGTGGACTTATAAGGCTTCTGGAAAATGCTCAAGACTGGACTTTGACCTGCTTCCATGAGAAGGAAGCTCTCTGTTTGTGGGGCACCTACCAGGAACACCTTTTTCCATTCCCTGCGTCCTCTTAAAGGGAGTGGGTAGATTCATGGGGAATTCTCACAGGTCAAGTAAGGAACCTAGGAAGCTCTCCATGAACAGCCCAATATTGTTTACTCTGGCTTGGCAGCAGTGCCTTTCCAGGGTCTCCAGCAGAGGTCTTCCCCCATCAGCTTTTACTTGGTCCTTTTAACTGGAGATGTCGGGTATTGAACTCAAAACCTTCAATATGCATGGTTAAACTTCAAAATTCATTCCCACAAGGAGTACAGATGGCCACTAACTTGGATGGCTTTAAAACAGCAATTCATGGAGGATAAGGCTATCAATGGCTACTAGCCATAATGGATATGTTTTACCGTCATTGCAGGGTACCTTAGTATCCCTCTGAATACCAGTTGCGGAGAATCAGAGGTGGGGAGAATGCTGTTGCACTCAGGTTCTGCTTGCAGGCTTCCCTTAGGCATCTGGTTGGCCACTGTGAGAAGAGACTGCTGGACTTGATGGGCCTTTGGTCTGATCCAACATGGCTCTTCTTATGTTCTTATGTTACAACAGGTGCTTTACTACTGAGCTTTAGCTTTAGTTCCCTTAGCCTAAGACAGAGGTGTGAAGAACTTGTGGCCCTCCAGATATTGTTGGACTCCAACTCCCATCAGTCCCTGTCAGCATGGCTTATCATCAGCGGTGATGGGAGTGCTAGTCCAGCAACATATAGAAGGGTCACATTGTTCTCCATCCTTGGACTAGGTCAGGTGTGGGGAACCTTTGGCCCTCCAGATGTTGCTGAATGACAACTCCCATCAGCCCCAGACAGCATGGTCAATGGCCAGGGATAATATGAGTTGTAGTTCAGCCACATTTGGAGGGCCAAAGGTTCCCCACATCTGAACTAGATGATGGGAACTATTATCACATTACAGAAAGCCATAAAAGAGATTGCACTGCATGGAAGGTGCCCCTCACTCCTCCGCAACTTTGTTGGATGCTTTGTCGTTTGTCACAGCACCACCTTCTGCATTCTAGACACTGAAGAAACATTTGAAGCCTTAGGCTTTTAGATCTGCCCACTCTTTCCCAGTGCGATAGCTGCCTTAAATAGTTCCATGCAGTAAAACCATGGAAGTTCAGCATCTTGGGATGCAAACTACTTTTCTCCCCACCTCTGAAAACCTTTAGTACAATGTTTCCCAAATTTTCTATACATAGGGCACAGATTTATTTTTTCCTTCAATTAAAATTGGATGCTCCTTTCACTCTTAAGCTAAAAAAAGGTCCAACTATATATATATTTTTATCAGGACAGTGCTGGGCAGCCCATTTAATATACTGCTTCCTGGCAAGGCCAGCCCTACCTTTAGGCAGACTGGAGCAACTGAAAAGCACTGGTTTAGGAACTTAGGAAGCAGCTTCATATTGAGCCACACGATTGGTTCATCGAGCTCAGTACTGTCTACATTGAGTGGCAGCAGCAATCAGACAGGGGAGATTCCCAGCCCCACCTGGAGATGCCAGGGGTTGAACCTGGGACCTTCTGCATGCAAGGCAGAAGCTTCACCACTGAGCTACAGTTTAATATGAGGAAGGTAATATTCAAAATAATAAACATAGATGTCTAAAAACATAGATTTAGATTTGTTTTATTCCTATTATCATATACCAAAAATCTTCCTGTAATTATCTGTGAGATGCTATCCCACCCAATTACATGAGCTAAAATCTTACATGCCAAATGCTGGAGGTTGGAGGAAATCCCTATGTGAAGGGAAAAGGCATGTTTTGTCAAAGTGAACAGAAGAAGGCAAAGCTGAGATACCTTTTTAAGAGACTGCCAAGCTGTGCTAACCCTTGGATGAGAAACATACAATTATGTGTCAATTCTGAACATATGCATGACTTACTGCATCATCTAAGAGTACATATAACTTTGTGAACAGTGCTTGAAATCTGGGGGAAAATGGAAGGATGAAATCTACAAGCTCCACACCTTCACTCCTTCCAATTTTAGCCAACTTATTCCCCCCCCACTGCAAGTAGCCTCCTAAAAATCGTAGCTAAAGGGGCCACCATAAAAAAGGGGGTTGGATCCCTTCAGGTTCTCTAATAATGGTGACCATGACTCCAAATAAAACCATTTTTATAAACACACACATACTGTACATGCACAGGTCACTTCGAGGTGACCTGTTTTTTGAGCATGCATCCTGATTTGTTGGGGCAAAGCTTGTGGGATAGTTAGACAATGCTGGCTATTTAC
The DNA here is from genome assembly GCF_030035675.1 of Rhineura floridana. Lineage (NCBI taxonomy): Eukaryota > Metazoa > Chordata > Lepidosauria > Squamata > Rhineuridae > Rhineura > Rhineura floridana. The sequence goes on from NC_084482.1 coordinate 24,203,326, forward strand.
TGCACATTTATTTTGATTTATTTATGGGGATATTATACGAGATTGCATCAAGCCATTGTTATCCTACACTTTCCAATGTATTTGCCTATCAGTTTCCTTATTTTAAAAAGCCTGGTTTGGGGAGGGAAGTGGGTTTGTTGCACAAGAGCGCCAAACCAACTTGAATTGTGCAACCTGAATTTGCCAATATGTGAGTGAATCACAACTGCAAAACAGAAACAGTCTGGAAGCACAACCCACCCACCCAGCTGCACACAAACATAAGAAGAGCCTGCTGGATCAGCCTAGTCCTATTCTCACAGTGGCCATCCAGATGCCTGTGAGAAGCCCCCAAGCAGGACCTGTGCACTAGAGCACTCTCCGCTCCTGCGGTTTCCAGCAACTGGTATTCAGAAGCATACTGCCTCCGACTATGGAGGCAGAGCACGGCCATCGTGGCAAATAGCCATTGATAGCCTTATCCTCCACACATTTGTCTAATCCTCTTTTAAAGCCATCCAAGTTGGCGACCATCAGTGCCTCTTGTGTGGGAGAGGCAGAGTAGGGCCTTCAGATGCCATTTTTATTGTGCAGTCATGATGATTTGTATGCACAATGGTATCTGGGCAGTTATACGTGCTCCCACTTTCAATACTTTTTGCACTCCACCTGCAAAGGTTTTGGGATGGACATATTGCTTCGTTTCCAATTTGTGCACTATAGTACTAGAGTGGCCCTCCAATAATGTCGCAACACTGAGGAAGCAACGTGGAACAACAAAGTGGAGTGATGTGTGGATGGTCCAGCATAAATCCACCACTAATGCAGTATTATTGCATCCATGACATGTTGCATCCAAATCACTCCCCCTCCAATCTGGAAGGACTCTAGCTTCTTTGTGTGTGCAAGTCTTTTATCTCTCTCTTGTCTCCCCACATGCCCCTTCTCACTCCTCCTGGGCAAACTCAGCTGTCAGCGATCTTGGCCTCTTTCTCTCTCCCATGCCTTGCTTTCTCGCACAAAATGTCCTCCATCTCTATCAATTGTGCCGTTTCTCTCTTCTAGTCTTCTACTTCTTCCTTGTTTGCACCATCTTAACTGCCCTTCTACTGTTGATACAACCTCCATCTTAACTCATTCCCACCACCCACTGCCCATCTAATCTCTGTCTCCCCCCACCAACTTTCCCTCTCCTGCCCATCTAAAGCAGAGTGCAAGCCCTTTGGTACAGCTCCGAGCACAGTGCAGATTTCAGCAGCAGCAGCAAAGTACAAAGCAATTGCAATCTAAACACAAGTTAAAAATGGCTCCTAGGGAAACAATTTGGAAGGTTTCTTCTAAATTTGTTTCCTTGGAAGCAGTGGAACAAAAGGAGGTCTCTAAAAGGGACTTACAAGAAATCTTACCCAAAGAGATTGGAGAGAAAGAGTCAAAGCCAGCCTAAGGGTGGTGAGGTGGGGGGTGTGTGTGGCATGGGAAAAGCTGCAAAGACATCTATGGGAGCCTCAAACAAATGGATTGATCAAGGAGATGGAACTCCTGGACTGGAACAAAAGGGAAGCTTAATGGAAGGCCGGAAGAAAAAGGACACAAGACCTTTAGAAAGGATGCTAAGAGGCTTTCATGTTAATATAGTGTGTTGGCGAAGACAGCAAAGATGGTCTTAAAAGTGCCAGTGGGATTACACGATCAGAGCGGTTAGCAAGGAAAAAGTTTAGCACCAGAAAAGTTAAAATGGATATAAGAATAAAACAACTCACACTGAGTCTCTGAGCCATGGGGATGCATCCCCCCTGACGCCTTTGCGATTCCATTGATCAAATGCTGGTTCTTATCCATGCTTGGATTCATTATTTGTGTGTGTTTTATGCTATTCCCATTTACCTAGGAATAAGCCCCATTGCAGTCAATGAGGCTTACTTCTGAGTAGACATGTGTAGGATTACACTGTTAGTCTGATTTGTTTTGTTTTTTATATCTGAATTGTATTTTATACATTTATGTTAGCAGCTTTGCAGTGTGGAATGGTGGTATATAAATATTTTAAATAAAATCAGTCCATCAATCAAAATGTTTTTAGATAGACTGCCTGTTTTAAAACAAAGTGCTACATGTTTATTTACTCATTTACTTATTACCTTATTAATATTCCTTGAAAGCAGAAATGTTAATATTTAATATTAATTACAAGCAAGAGGGCCAAGCTGTACACAATGCTAAATGCATCACTTAATAGCTGGTGAATCTTTTCGGTATTGTAAATCACAGCCCCTAGGAGAATCAGCAACATGGCATAAAGAAAGGGGTGGCTTTTAAAAAAAACATTTCTTCCTGGTATTAGCCCTGGGAGGGAAGCTCCCATTACAAATATGGTCATGATAGGATCAGCAAGAAACAAACAAATGAACAAACAAGTTTTGGATATTTTATTTTAAATGAGAAACAGAAGATGACAGCCATTTGTCAGGATGAAAAGAATTCAAAGTGCATCAGAAGTGATGGAGGTGGGAGAGGGTTTTTTTTAAAAGACAGTGGAAAACAGTCTTTTGACGAAAGCATCTGTGTGCAGAGACAGCATGATGAGAGCCTGTGGAGAGGTGCTTTTGTTGGCAGTGGAGCTTCCTTTTGTGGGGAGATCAAGGCCAGGGTTCTATGGTGTGTAAAAGAGATTCTGCATCTGTGTCTGGTCTGAAATGGGCCCCAAAGAACTCAGTTCTTTTCATATCCCAAGACTCTCTGTTGCCATTGTTTTTAAAGAAAAATATTGCACTGCAACCCTGCCCCCCAATCAAAAACCGTACCTAAATACCTTGGTCTTTTAAGAAGAAAATGAGAACCAGGTTGTTTAAAATCCTCAAAGATTCAGTATCTTTATTTGAAAAGCACGTATTGGTGGTGCTACATAAATCAAAATCAAAATCTTCTAAAGGCATCATTTCCCACCCTCCCTTTACACACACCTTAGCTACGGTATGTGTGTAGCATTCACAGCTGCATGAACAGCCATGAAAACCATCCCCTAACTCCAATCTCGAGCATTTCTCGTAAGTGCTAAAAGATTTTAATAACCTTGAGCATTTAGACAGCTCTTGTTGAAACTTTTCATGCAGATTATCTCAACAATCCTTGCAACAATCACCCTGGTTTGTACTAAGATACAGCAAGATATATCTGTATATCTATCTATAGCTATATGCAGACAACCATGCATATTTTCTTTAAGGCAGGCCAGCATTATTGTTCACATGTTACAGAGATTGCTAAAGGCCATCTGGTCAGTTCATAACTGTGCTGTGCATCCAGCTCATTACTCATGCTCTCAACCAGGGATGGGCAACCTGCGACCCTCCAGATATGGCTGGATATCAACTCCCATCAGGCCTGGGCCAAGATGATCAATGTTCAGGGATGATGGTTGAACTACATCTACAACTACATCTGGAGAGCTCCCCAGCCCTGCTGTCAACTATTACGCTACAGAAGCTCAACATCTTGTTAGGGCAAGCTTTTGCTGACCAAATTTAAGCTAGCATTGTTTTATAATGTGTTATACAGGTCCTTTAAAAATAGTGAGGATTTTATTTAATTTGATCATTTTCATTTGATCGTGTATGTGTGTGTGTGTGTTATTCAATCCTTGGGGTGAGTGAAAATCTAAACAATTCAAGGTATTTTTATTTTAGTGTGTTTTCATCTCACCTGTCCCTGAAAGTGGTCAGGAAAGGAAACATTTTATCCTGTAAGGCAGGTTAGGCTAAAAAAGAGTGTGACTCATCCATGCTCACCCAGTGAACTTTGTACCTGCGTGGAGATTGAACCCAAGTCTTCCCAGCGTAAGCACAACAACCTAGCCCAATTTTCCCAACCTGGTGACCTCCAGATGTTTGGGGCTGATGGGAACAATGAAGGGCACCCAGTTGGGGAAGGCTGCTCTAGGCACTACACCATAATGACACAAACTTCTACATATCTTTTTCAGAAAAGAGATATTCAGTGACGGGGTCCACACCTTTTGGCTGGCCTTCATGTCCAAGCCAGCATTCCTGAACACCAAGACCCTGCCCCTCTCCTTTAGCACAATTCTTTGAATGTGTACTTGGAAGTAACACTCACCATGTTCAATGGGGATTACTCTCAGGTGACTGCAACCCCATACACACTTACCTGGGAGTGAGTCCCACTGAACTCATAAAGTCAGGGACAATCTCCTGCTCCCCTCATCAAGCTCTATGTTTATAACTGTGGTTGGTTTTAGTGCTAGGCAGTTGGGGGTCTCTGCCACCCACATGTTTTCCTTTGGCTCTGGTACCTCAGAATCCCTCAGTCATCCGCCACCCAATGCCAGCCTTTCCCTCCACCTCCAAAGACTGGAGCTTAGAGCACCTTGGCCACCCACTGCTCAAGCAGTTAACTCCTACCTCCTCTCCACTAAAGGTGGGGAGAGATCTTAGGAACAAAGGAAGCTGCTTTACACTTCAAACAATTGGTCCATCTAGCTTGGCACTATCTACTACAACCTGGTGTTCTCCAGCCATTTTGGACTACAGATCCCATCAGCCCCAGCCACCGTGGCCATGCTGGCTGAGGCTGATGGGAGTTGCAGTCTAAAACAACTGGAAGGCATCAACTTGGAGAAACAGAGTCTTCACTGCCTGGTAACTGTTGGCCAAGGATTCAGACAGAGGGTCTTTCCTAGCCCAACCTAGAGACCTCAGGAATCAAATTTGGGACCTTCTGCAAACCAAGTATGTGCTTTACCAAAAAGCCACAGCCCCTTTCATTTCTCCATAGCTGCACCATGTTTGGAACCCCCCAAAGCACCATTCAACTGAGGGGAATGTCTCTGTGCCCTCTCCAACTCCAAGCTGGAGAAGACTGCAGAGCTCCACTTGCCCTCCTCATCCACTTGTCAGGTGGGAAGGAGGATTGTGGAAGACAGTTCAGTGATCGAAAGAACAAAAGGAAGAGGGAGACAGGTGAAGACAATGCCAGGTGACTGCTCTTGCTCCACCAGGACTGTCCCGTCCCTCAGCACAGGGCTATCTGCCACCAAGAGGCAGTAGCCCTCTGAATGCCAGGTGCTGGGAATCACAAGTGGGAAAGAGTGCTGTTGCACTTGGGTCTTGTCTGTGGCCTTCCCACAGGATGCACTGGGAAACAGGAAGCAGGATTAGACAGGCTTTTGGCCTGACCCAGCAGGGCTCTTCTTCTGTTCCTAATTGCAAGAAGGGATGGGAAAGAGACAGAGGCAGGCAACAACAACAACATACTTCAGAATAGCATCTAATGATCAATCAAATCAGTTTTTGGAATGATGGTCACTTTTCATTATGTTCTAGAATGATAAAGATCAAGACAATATACACTTATATAATGCTTTTGTGGTATTGTAAACACATCTCATTTGTATAGAGTTTATGAGGTTAATAGTTGCATGGATAAAAAAAATCAATTGTACTGGTTAATATTTTTATTATTAAAAACAAAACAAAACAGGCCACTTGATCATGTTCCACTGGACTCTTTTGTTTGTTTGTTTATCATATAGTTTTTAATGTATCCATGCCAGTTGAAGCCATTCTGGATGTGTAAAGCAGCTGATAACTACAGAATAAATAGATCAATGCCTACCTACCTATGCAGAGTTTCAGGACAAGAAGAGCAGCCCTTATCCTTGTGCACCTGGCCAAGAGTGGTTTGTGGGGAGGGGGGCTGGTTCTGCATTCTTCCTGATCAATGGCTTCTTGCACAAAGCAAGATGCCATGTGGTCAGGTTTAAAGCAGCCAACAGCAAAGCCTGATCCTTTCTCTTTGTGGGACTAAAATCCAATAATTCTTTTTTAGGGATGAGCAAAAAAAGATTTTCAGAAAGGTTTTAAGGGTCTAGTGCTAGATATATTTAAAGTTAAACTGCCAAAACATTTAAAGTTTTTTTTTGACATGTGAATTTTTAAATATGTCACAAATATACAAATAATGTTAAAAGTCAAGCACCTTTCTTTCATTTCTGTAGCAGAGGAATCTGTGCCTTTGGCATGCATACTCAATATATAGGCCCATTTTTAAATTTTTCATTTTCATTTTTATTTGTCGTGATAGTCACTCAGTTTGTAGAATCAGTAAGTTGCCTCCTGAGGAATTGTCGTTGTCATCAGCATTTTTATTCTGCTCTTCGGCTGAAAAAGGCTTCCATAACCACAGGTGGTCTGTAAACCGGTGGGGGGTGGGAAGGCTCTGGTCTCTCTAAATGGTATTATAGTCTCCCAAATTGTTTTGCTAGGAGCCACTTGGAAACTGGTTTATTACATTTGTCATGTAGATAGTGATATGCCCTTAATTCTCCATGTTTTGCTGTGGCCCAAGCTCTCTCCATGGTGCTGAATTTATCAACCATCTGCTTCCTTTGTTGTCTGCATATTCTGCTGTGGGTTTGCTCTGGGTTTGCTTCCGAAACACTTGCCTTTCCTATTCACATTTTAAAGGAGCAAACGGGGAATGTCCAAAGCACATGCACAGGTTTGAAAATACATATCATGTATTTTCCACATGTATTATGTGGGAAATCAGAAACGTATCCCTATTCAGACCTGAAGAGATGCTTAAGAAATGGCAAAGACATGTCACTCTAATTGGTTATTTCCCCTTCTGTTTCCTACTCTTACCTTTAAGGTACAAATCGGGACAATTAGCATCAGAAGCAAGCCTGGCTCTTTTAGGTTTGGAGCACTGCTTAAATTTATTCCATGTTTGCAACCATGACAGGGAAAGAGCAGTGCAGCATTCAGCTAAGTGAATGCAGAGAATTAGTCCCCTTTCTGTTCTGTGATGAAGAATTCTGTGGAACCTACAAGCTTGCATCATTTTACACCATCCAAAGTGGGAATACCAAAACAGATCACATTACTGTCGCTTGCAGTTCAGGGAGCCTATGAGAAGCCTTTAGCTGCTGGAACCCATCTTCTTTCTTTTCCTCCTGCTTAGGCTGCACTCTGAGCAAAACTGCCAGCTGGCAGCAAACTCAAAGGCATTATAAAAGGGAAACCTTGCTATTGGCCAATGCCGTGTGACAGTGTGATAGGAAGGCATCAGCATATCCCAGCCAGTCTAAGTACTCTACTTGTTCTTCCTGCCTGTGCTTGCAAAGTGCTTTTCCCTCACTGACACACACAGCCTACAATAAGATACCTTGGAACAAACCGGGTACAGTACATTAGGCCCAGGGAAGGGTTAACCAGTGGCCTTACAAAATTGTATATGTATTCATGCATCTGTGCTTAACCTTCTGAAGTCTAGACATGCTTTAAAGATCTTTGTGTCAGAGACAGGATAAAAGGCAGAGCTTGGAACAGGCATAGAGGTAGGTTAGACCGATCTTCCCCAGTCTGGTGCCTTCCAGATGCTGTTGGATTACAACTCCCATCCGTCCCAGCCAGCATGGAAAATGGCCAGCGATGATGGGAGTTGTAATCCAAAATGTCTAGAGGGCACCAAGTTGGGGAAGGCTGGGTTAGACAGAGTGCTTAAACCTAAAAATAAACAGCTCAGGCAACAAATACAGACCATGGGATGGAGACTAGGTCACAAGAGCAGGTGACAAATAGTCATTTTTATCCTTCTAATTCCAACCCTGCCCAGTTCTTCTTTTCAGGCAGTATCTTAAACACAGATTATCCATTTTGCTTATAGACAAAATGTGGGTAAGGTGACATCATTTTTATACATTTTTGCAATTGTAGTATTCTGCAATCTTTTGAGTTACAGTGAACTCTTCCCCAGCCCAGTGCGAGCACGCACGCACATGCACACACACAGTTAGCAATAGCAAAGAAAATCAAAATGAGCAAAGTTTGCATTAAAAGAAAAAAGAAATTGGCCAGCATGAAATTAGGTGAAAGCTTCTAGGTTGCACAGAATTCTTACTTAAAATGAAAGGGGTTCATTTTCAGCTATAAAAATTGTTTTCAATTATGTATTTTAAACTCTTATGACCCATCCTGGAACTTCAGGGTGAAGAGTGGATAATAATAATGATAATAATAATGGTAAGGTGGTGTTTTTTTTTAAAAAAAGTTCAATTTCTATTGGTGCACTACAGACATTTCTATGTCACACAGAACTCTTTAGCAGCCAGAAGGGAAAGTTACATAGAATATATTTTCAATACAGCTGCAGTGATGGAAAGAATAGAACAAGTTTCTCAAGTAACTATTTTTGGGAGAGTAGACAAGGAGATAATTTCATTAGGCCATTGTCTATTGATGTATAAGTATGCAAGTTCTTGAGTTAGAGAGATCTCTTCAACATGTTACATTTTTAGATCATGAATTCTGAGCTCTACAGAAAGTGGAATCTATCTAAGAATACTGACATTTCTACTTATTTTGGGGAGACAGTTGTCTAGCCATTAACAGGCACAATCCACCCAAGGCAATCTATTGATTTCAATAGAGGCATAATAATACTGACACCACACTTATTTAGTGCATTAGTGAACGTTCCTCTTACATTGCCTTCCAACAACCCTAAAAGGTTGGCTTGAATTATTATCTCCATATTGCAGATGGAGGGTGGGCACTTAACTCCATCACTAGAATAATGGGATTTTAAAATGTTTAACTTTCACCTTTTCAGATGTTCAAACATAAAAACAACGCATACACTGATGATTGTGTTAGGGTTTTTTTTTACAGATTTTCCATTCCATTGCAATATTTAGGACTCCATTCTTCTCTTCTTTGTACCTCTCACTACATGGTTCTCTCACTTTTTAATATGCTTATGCAGCGCTTTATCCCCTTAGAGGTGGACTGACTCATAGCCTTTTAAAGGATTTCTCCTCATTGCTCCACTGTAATGAGAAGCAGGGACAGGGATATTATCCCATAATGGGGAACTGAAGACCAGCCAGCCTTACATGACTTGCCCAAGGTCATGTAAAGAAGGCTGTGGTGGAGCAGGCTGAATTGATCCAGGTGACAGCTGACCATCCACAGAACTCTGATCCTTGCCACAGAACTCTGATGCAACCCCAGGCAGTGTGAGAAAGTGCTACTGTTAATTCTACTGACAATGCACAAAGCAAGAGGGAGGCCCAGCTCATATTTCCCTTGGCGGTTGCAGAAAAGTTGGCTTTGTGTCACTAACAACAGAAGGCTGGACTCTGCCCCAAGAACCTGGCTATGCCCACACTTTAAAATAGCATCCCCTTGTAAACTCTTCTTTCTTCAGCCATTGGCTGCAGACTCTCTCTCTCTTTCTCTCTCCTCTCTCTCTCTCTCTCTGCTGTCCTGTACTTTGCTGGCAAGGCTTGTGATTGGTTCATAAGCTGTGTGTATGCAAATGAAGCACCATGTGGATTCTTCCTTGCAGCTGGCATTTGTAGAAGCATGTGGCATCAAGGGTGGCACAGGGCAACAGTGTTACTCTCTTGATTGATTTTGCCTTATCCTAAGCTCACCCCTCTCATCAAGGAAGCAAATAAGGTGTGTGTATGTGTGCAGGAGCCTTACAGAATTCCAGTTTTGGTTTTGCCTCTCAGCAGGGGAATCAATGGCATACGGGGTTGGGGGAAAGGACACACTTTTCTGGTCTAGGGAATTTTCTTTGCCCAGCATAGTCATTACTTCCTTGAATGAATCAGTCTTTGCCAAGCCATTTTCAGCCTAACCCCCTTTTCAGCAGTGATAGCCAAACAGATGACAGTCTTAGGCTGAAATCCAATACAGACTTACCTGGGAGTAAGTCCCATTTAACGCAATGGAGCTTACTACTGAGTAGACATGTACTGGATTGCAGCCTTAATGGCAGACTTCCTTCTTGAGAAAAAAGGAGGATGACTTTACATGGAGGAAGGTTGGGGTGGTTGCAATCAGCTGGACATCGGAGATTAAAGGGCAGTGAGAAAATAAAGAGGACAGAGAAAAGTGGGAGAGAAGTAAAAACAAAGATGAACAGATGGATGGAAGAACAGAGAGAGAGACATGAGTGGAAACATAGATAAAGCAAAGACTGAACTGCAAGATATAGGAGCGTGAGTGTGTGCCACAGACAGCCAATGTAGTGACCTCCAGATGTTGCTGGACTCCAACTCTCATCAGTCCCAGCCAGAATGGCCAATTATGGGAGTTGTAGTTCAGCAGCAGCTGAAGGATACTACATAGGCCACTGCTGGTGTAGACAGATGGATGTCTGTATCTCTCACAGAATATTAGACAGACAGACAAAAACAGAAGGTATATGGCAGGCCTAAAGAATGGATGGTGAGACGGTGAGACGCCACCAGTAGGAGTTTCTGTCCCTGCTGCAGTATCTGGCTAGGAAGAGAAACATCTGGCACTCAAGGACTTGTGGGACTTTCTCTGAGTGCTTGGTTTCCCACAACAGATTCACTTGCTCCCACCTCTCTGCAGTCCTGGTGAAGCACAGTGAGAGGCATATGTGGGTAGATGGCAAACAAGATACAGAGACATAAAAAGATAACCCTGAGTAGAGCAGAAAGGGCACTGGATCGATGGATGAATAGAGCAAAGACAGAAGTATTATCAGAAAGTCCAGAGCACCACTGTGATACTGTTGTTTTCTCAAGCGCACTTGCCTCGTTAGTCTCCAGAATCCATCAGTTTCTCTTGATCAGGAAAGGGGGATCTCTCAGATGTTGTTGGACTCCAGGTCCCATCATACCTGACCATTGACCACGCTGGCTGGGGCTGATGGGAGTTGGAGTCCAACAACAATGTCTGGAGGGCCACTTCTTTGCTCTTGAGCAATAGGAGCCCTTCTTGCAGCCAAATGTCCCTACCCTGCACCTTGCTGCCCTGGGAACAAAGCCCTATATCCTTCCAAGTTGCTTTCCCGTCTTGGAAAGACAATGTCACCTTGTCCCAAATTTGCTTCTCCAGAGTAACAGCAAACCTGGAGCCCTCCCCTGCTAACCAACATGATCACTAAAGAAAAGAGGTGCACAATCCAACCTCTTTGTGGCTCAACAGAACTTATTAGTAGATTGGAGGAACCACAGCTGCAAACATGCTGGGGTAGGATGTGTAGAGGGGCAATGGATGTAAAGTCATCTGTGCTCAGCACCCTGATGTAGATTTATTTATTAAGAAGCTCTCCCTTCATTGCAAACAATCCCAGGGTGGGCTACAGCATGAAACTAAGATAAATCAATATAAAATAACCCTTCCAAACCTTTATCCTGGGCCCAGGTATGTCCAAACCCCCACGCGCACACACACCATTCCTTCATTCATTCATACATTTACTCATTTCAACTCAAAAGCCCAGAGTGGGTAACAAAACTTTACAAACAACAAGAGGGACCGACAGCAGCCAATTAAAATCATATATTTGGAGTATACAAATATGAAATACCCGCTCTCACACTGGATTATCTCTGACCTTTTAAAGTTATGCTCAGACATCTCCAGAAGTTATCTGGGCTTAACGCCTGGTGAATCTCCAGAGGGAGGGAGTTCCACAGTTGTGGGCTCAGCCACAGAGAACAGCTTTCCAGCTGTTGTTTCTGTGTTCAAACAAACTGCACAGCTGCTACTGGAGGCAGGCTGTGGCTCAGTGGGAAAACCTCTGCTTTGCATATCTAAGGCCTCAGGTCTGATCCCTGCCATTTCTTGTTTAAAAAGACTGGAGGAATCAGGGACAGAAAAGTCCTTAGCAGCCCAAGACACACACACACACACACAGGGGACCTGCTGCTAATCAGAGTACCCAACACTGGATTAAAGTCAGATCAATGCTGTGACTCAGCTACTTCGCCAGAGTAAGTTTTGCCACTTTTGAGAAGAGAGTGGCAGATGGTGGGCCAGAGTCCTGTGCTGGTCTTCTGGCCATCCCATTGTCATGAGCACTTTCTCCCTCTGGGTTTGACAACTGAGCATGGAGGGAAGATGGCACCACCCACGGGGCTGGATTTGGCTCAGGGGCCACCAGTTGCTGATGCCCATCTCAGATGGTGCTCTCAGTTCACTTAAGAAAGCACAATGGGGCAAGTGATCTCTAAGGTACCCAGGACTCAATTGTACAGACTGACTGCCATCTCTGAACAGGACAGGGTGTTCAGAAGCCTTTTTAACCTCTCTGCTCTGTTTCCTCTGGAGGGTAACGTCCACCCAAACTTATCCAAGTTTCCATCCCACTAAACCTCTGATGCTCTTATCCATCTTAGTCCACACAGATTCAGCTTTCCCAAACTGGAGGTCAGATTTCCCCCAAATTCCCCTCCCCTCCTCAAAAGCTAATGGAAACCAGACTGCCAATTTTGAACTCGGTGCCTAACAGCACAATCTGATGCATGCCTTATTCAGGAGTAAGCCCCACTGAGTTCAACAGGCTTCCTCCCAAGGAAAATGTGCAGAGTTACAGAACAAATGGGCCAAGAGATGGTCCTGCAATGTCTAGCAAGAAAAGCAAAGCCATACACACATGCCCCAAGTTCTGTCTGTGTGCCTCCTTCTGCAAAAATAAGAGCATCTTGCTCACCTGTGCTTTGTCCAATCAATCCAGCAACTTGAGTTATCCTCAACTGTGGTCAGTGCCATTTGTTCTTGTATCCTTGGAAATTCGCTTCCCCTACCTCCCCCCCCTTGCCTTTTGACCTGTCCCAGCTCCAGACAATCTCCTAGGAGGATCCTGATTGCCCTCACATGAGCTAACATGCCATCACCATGTGGTTTTGTTTATCTCCTTTTCAACTTCAGTGCTGTGCATTCCCTTCCTCCCTCTCTTTTGAAAACCTCAGGTCAGATCTAGTTACCCATGTAAGCAGTCCTTCCCACTATTTAAGAATTCCACTTCTACACAACCTATCTACCCATGGATGGGTATCATCTAAGGCTGCAATCCCATGCACGTTTGTGAAGCAGCCCCACTGAACGCTTCTGCACGCCTACCTAACTTAGCCAGCCCGTAATGCTATGCCTCCAGTGACAAACATCCATCCATCTAGCCTTCCATCCCTAACAGAATCAAATGGCACAGCTATTTACCTTTCAAGCACAGATATGCACACACCTTCTGCCTGGCTCCCTTTCCTACCCATGTGCTGTGGCTGCTGCAGTCTGGGCTCCTCTTGCCGCCTGCCTTTTCCAATTCCTCTCTCTCTCTCCTGCCCTCCCTCCACTCCTCCCTCTCTCCACTCTCCTCTTTAGTTAATCTCTCTCCTCCTTCCCCTCCTCACACAACCAAGCTCTAGCCAATGGGCTGCGTTGGCAGCCCTCTCTGCTGCAGGTAGCTCAGTGGCTCGGCTACTGATGTCATCGCAGTGGAATGCGGGTGCCAAGGTGAAGTGGTGCCATGTGTGTGTGGTGGGGGTTTACGTGCCCAGGATCAGGCCTGAGGCAAGAGAGGGCTTGGGAGGACAACAGCATGCCTCCCCCCAGCCCCCTCCCCCCCGCCACTTTCCTTTTCTGTCAAAGTGCTTAGAGTAAGGGATGAGGAAAGCCAGAATGAAACCTGCTGTCTGCTCTCCTTTCATGCTTCGAGCTAGAGCATTTTTTTTTCATTTCAGAGGGCTCCAAAATTGCTGTTGGGTGGCAGTGGGGAGAGAAAAGAGGTGCAGGAAATAGAAACTGTGAAGACAAGTACATTCACAGCTTACAGGGGTCTGTGAGAAGCCTGTAAAAGCAACACTTTGTCTTTTTCAAGGTCTGAGATGTACCTGAAGATCCTCTAGTCTAACCCGGAACATCAGGGCAAGATCCTCCATATCAAATGCCATAAATGTAACGAGTAACATTCAATAAATCACAATTAGTTGATGGACTACAACACCCATGACCGTTGGCCATGCTGGCTGGGGCTGATGGGAGCTGGAGCCCACAACACCTGGTAGATACCACCAGGTTGGGGAAAGGCTGATTTATTCTGATTGCTCAAAAAACCCAAGATTCCTGATTAAAGAACACACCCTGACCTGCTCTGAGGTAGCCCTCTGTTTCCTGGTTACTCTCCATTTTCATTACATTTGACCTACTGAGGAGCCACAGTTCAGCAGAAGACCTTATGCATGACATACTTTACTTCAGGGGTCGGGGAAGGGAACCTCCGCTTGATGCCTGCAAAGGAAGAACATGGTCTGGATTCTGCCCTTTGAGGTTGTCACCTTACATCAATGTGACATCAGGTGACTGGCAGGTAGGCAGCCCTAGCCCCTTGTCTAAGTGGTCCACAGGGTAGGGGGGAGCTCAGGATCTGGTCTACCGGCTGGATCCTATTCCCCACGTCTGCTCAAACTAGTACTATAGTTGACAACTAACTTGGGCAGTTTATTCCAAAGTGTGGGCAAGACAGCGATTCTATCTCATGGCAGTCCATGAGAGAAAGTGCCTGCCTAGCCTAGGGAATCCCCTAGTCTATTGTCACAGGTTCACTTCCCCTCATTAGTTGGCTTGCTGACACCACGGCTACCACATTACAGCTGGTTTAATGGCCAGCAGGTGTTGGAGGGCTTAGCTGGCATCAGATTTGGCCCGGGTGTCATGAGCTGCCAAGCCATAGATGAAAGCCAATGAGCACAAGAGCATTAGATGTAATTCTTCAGGGGCAAGGAGAAGGTGCATTGGCAGATTGTTAGATGATCTGTAGTAGATCAGCAAGTGTTTCAGACTCCCAATTGTTTAAACAAGACAGCCAGCATGATGTCGTGTTTTATTTATTTATTATTTGATTTATATCCTGCCCTTCCTCCCAGTAGGAGCCCACGGCGGCAAACAAAAGCACTAAAAACACGTTAAAACATCATAAAAACATATTTGAAATATATTAAAACAAACAATTAGATTGTTTAGATAGTCGGACTAGGATTTTGGAGACCAGGGTTCAAATTCCCACTCAGCCAGAAGCTTACTGGGTGACCTCAGGTCAGACACTCTCGGCCTAACCTACCTCACAGGGTTCTTGTGAAGATAAAATGAAGGGGTGGGGGAAGAACCATGTATGCCACCTTGAGCTTTTTGGAGGAAAAGTGGGATATACGTGTAAAAATCCCCCCCTCCCAATTAAGCTCTTGGAATCCCTGATCCACAGTAACTCAGGCATACATTTGTATTTCAATATATTGCCCTAAATATGGCTCAGAAGTTAAGTGGGCTTCCTCTCCTCCAAGCCCCAGTTTTGCCTTTGGCACCTTGCCTCCCCCACCCACTTGGCTCCCATTGGTGCACCTTGGGGGGAGGTTCTAGTAAAACACCGAGTAGATCCCCCCCAAGGCTAAAGTCTGCCCATTCCTGCTGTATTTTAACTAGTGGTTTGCTCTTTCCCTTTCATTTGTAAAGCTGCCTAGGGAAAGATCCCATGGGCCAAAGGACACACTCAAAATAGAACAGCCTTTCCTAGGCAGCTGTATGCTCAATGACGCATTCCCTGCTTAAGGTCTACCTCAGCATCCTAGTCCAGCACATGGGTGCACATGCCAACCCGGACACAACTCCGTTTTCTTCCTGCCTCTATGCTGACAAAACACCTTGTAGAGGCTCCATCCCTTCCTTTTGGGGTGCCTCGGTTTCCCTCTCCACTTTTTTTCTTTCAGTGCAAGCAGGGTTGCTCTCCCACAGCACATGGCCATCCTTCCATACTCTGCTTTAAGAGTCTCAAAACTGTCCCTAGTCTATTTTAAATTTGGGGCTGGTAATGTTGAGCTATGCCTGTACCGTTGCACCCTGAGCAGTGTCAAGGAGAGCTGCTTGAATTGGCAGACAGCTGCCCTGTGTGGTGAGCCCCTGTATGGCAGGAGGCAGCTTCTTGTATCCTGCAAGTGGCAACTTCTTGGTTCAATATCCTGCTTCCCACAGTGGCCAAACCAGATGCCTCAGGGAAGCCTCTGAACTGGAAGGTTGCATATAGCCATCATTGCCAGTAGCTGATTGATAGCCTTATCCTTCGTGGATTTATCTATTCCCCTTTTGAAGCCAACTAAGCTAGTGGCCATCAGTGCATCTTCTGGGAGCAATTTCCATAAATTCATTGGGTAATTTCTTTTGACTGACCCAAATCTCCTGCCAATCAGTTCTATTAGATCAGTAGTCTTCACCCTACTGGACAAGTCTTAACTTTTTATCATATGTTTGCGTGTTAGTAGTGCTGCTGTTGCAACTCACCTTGAATTAGGCCACGACCCTGTAGCTGGTCCTGGCCCACCAGTTGAAGACCAATGCATTAGATGACCCTGAGTTCTAGTATTATAAGAGACAAAGACAAACACTGTTCTCTATGACCCCCACTGGGTGAGCTTGGACCATTGACTATCTAGTATCCAAAGTAGCACTGAGTCTCTCATTCAATTCGTGCAAGGATTTATGCTTGTGCAACAGAACATTTTCCCCTCTTCTCCCCTTGTGTGCCCCCTAAATCTGTTCTGGGGTTTCCCTCCAAAGCAGATTTGGGGAAGGTGAAAGGCATGTGCATGGGGGAAGTGTAATCCTTGCGCTAATGGAAAGAAAGCATTGGATACCATCCTGCACACCACCCTCAGCTTGCTGGAGGCAGAATAGTGTGTAACTAATAATTGATCATGAGACATACTACGGATGATCTACTCTTGCATCTCGGGGTCCAGTCAATTCAATGAGCTGGGGATGGAACTGTATTCTCTTGTACAACCTCATGGGCTCCCTAACATTGGCATATTGCAGGATGCTTCATCAAACCAAGATGAAAAGGAGCTTATTAAAATGAGCTAGCACAGTGGCTAAAGGTATGAACTGTGAAGTCAGTTCAAATCTCACCTTAGCCATGACCTCCCCAGGTGGCCTTGCATAAGCTACTCTCTCACTTAGCCAGTTCCCCATCTGCAGCACGGAAATAATACACCTTACAGAGCTGTTGCAAGGATTATTAACATATGTAAAGAGCTTTGAACACTGGAAATGAGCTATATAAATGCTTGTTTATTATTCAGGTAATATTTAAATGAATAATAATAAACAATAAAATATGTACTCAGTTCTACAAGGGGGCAGGTAAACTAAAGAGCACTGATACAATTTCCTAAAAAATAGTAAAGAAACAAATCACACAAATGTGAAAAATTTCATGTGTTTCAAATTGCCCATGACCAAGATAGGTCAATGACCTTCAGCCAAGTAAAACTTAACTTTCATAGAGGAAATTAGAATATGGGCATTTTAAAACTTGGATTTAAATCCTGAAGTCTGTGCAAAATTGAAAGCCAGAAATGCAAAACTTTGACCTTTAAAGCTCCAACTCACTACCCCCTCCTCCCAGTTTTGCTAAATCCTGTTTGGTTGGATTTACGACGTCAAAATTTGTGGTCTTCTTCTCAAGTGCATTTCTGCACTAATAAGAAATGTACAAGCATGACCAATAAACGGAGACTGCAAAAAACCCAAACACATTTTTAGGAGTATAATACCCTGTTTTATGAGCACACCTAAATGCTGAATCCAACAAGCACCCACATGTGCTCCTGTGTATCGTTACAGGTACACTCACCAGGAAGCTGAGATTGATTGGCAGTTTTCTGCTAAGGGTGCCCTTGGTGGGAAACCTGGGTTTCCTTTTCCACAATGTGTATAACACCCCTATAGGTATTGCCCTGCTCTAGGTCATTCGCTCGCTCACATGTGCACGTGAGTTGCATACATTTAGGCACATGCACGCCCCCTTGCAGAGATCACTTGGGCCCTGGTTTCCTCTGGAGCTTTAGCAACAGCCATTCCACCTCATCTGGCCAATTAAGTCCCACCAAACGGAAATGAAATTAAATTGGCTAAAGCTGCCCGGGGTAATTAATCAGGGTGCTTCTACCTTCTTGGCAGCTTCTCAGTCTGGCTATTCATCATCAGACTGCCTTGAGATTAAAGTGAAACACAGCAGCCTGAGTGAATGATGTAAAAGGACAAGCCTCCAAGAAACATCACAGGACAGGTGAGTGAGAATTCTCATATGTGTAAGATATTCAAGGGCCATTGTGTGAGGTACAGCCTTCCCCAATCCAGTGCCCTCCAGATGTTGTTGGGACTCTCCCATCAAACCTAGCCAATAATGGCTAACACTCAATGATGATGGGAGTGGCAGTCCAATAAGATCTGGAAAGCACCAGGTTGAAGAAGGTAGAGGTACAAGACCTTTAGTGCTTCCACTGCAAAGAGAGTAATGTGAGAATTCACGGCTGCTCAGTACAGCACTAACTTAGATAGCACAGTGGCAGTGAAGTAGGAATGCGAGATTATGATGGATGGCTAGAGAGAGGGTTTACTGCCATTGCTGCCTCCAAACTTTCTTATGCAAAGGTGAGGTATGGTTACACAGAACTCTGAGCCTGGTGTCAGCACTCGGTATCTCCAGGCAGCTACTGGAGCCCCCTGCCACCCAGCCCAAGGGCCCTTTCAAAAACTGACTGGGTCTGCGAGTCACCATTTACATTTCCCACAATGCTCAGAGTGACACTAAATCAGAGGCATTTTGGCAAATTCAAACAACAGCTCCTGGCTAACCAGTGCGGATCCATCTTTTAAAAATTAAAACAATATCGGATCATAGAATGCCAAAAAGAAAATATCAGCTTATATAAAACATACAGAACAAATTATACACAAAATCAAACACGTGTTGATACAATGACTCTAACTGCTCAAAATTATTCTATTTCAAAAGCAATCTAAATACTATATTTAAATACCACCATCTGGCGCCAACTTCAAGCACTGTTGCCCTCCGCCACTAGAGGAGGCTCTCTGCAAAGTGCCCTCTAGAACGGTTGCTGTAGCAGGAAAGTTAGAGGCCTGGCACTTCCTTCTTCATGTGTGCATGTGTGTGTCCTTCATTTATCTAGATGAGCTGCAGGCTGCTTCCCTACTCTGGAAACACTGCTCAGGAAGTAGAGTGAAAAAGGCTATATTTTGTTTGTTTGAGAGAGAGCAGACTTGGATGACGGGAGACAACAGCAGAGAAAGGGGAAACCCTTGTAAACCAGGTTAGGTGAGAGAGGCAGCTGAGATGCCTGGGGTTGCTGCTGCTTGAGGTGCAACACAAGAAACTACTTTACATCCAGTCAGTTTATGTGTCCATTTGTCTGCTCTGACTGGCAGTGGCTCTCCAAGGTCTCTGTCATGGAATGATCACCTGCTACCTGATCCTTTTCTTCACTGGAGAGGCCGGGGATTGAACCTGGGACCTTTGGCATGCAAAGCAGGTGCTCTACCATTGTGCGATGAATGCTCCCTCAAGGGGAGGAGCATGGGAAGGGAAAGAGTGTAGCAGGCAACTGTATTGCTTCCAGGCACTGTCCTGATGTGCAGTGACTTATGGTGCTGCTGCAAGAGAAGAAGTGCAGAAGGAGGCTTGGTTTGCACACATACATGGACAAATGTTAAGACTCTATAACAGGGTAGCCAATGTAGTGCCCTCCAGATGATGTGAACTACAACTCCCATCAGCTCCAGCCAGGCAAATGGTGAAGGATGCTGGGAGTTGTCCAACATAGGAAGCTGCCTTGTACTGAGTGACACCATTGGTCCATGTAGCTCAGTATTGTCTGCACTGACGGGAAGCAACTCTCCATCTTATCAGGAGGTTCGTTCTGCACAATATAGGAAACGGACCTTTAGTGTGACAGCACCTACCCTGTGGAATTCCCTCCCTTTGAATATTAGGCAGGCACCATCTCTGCTATCTTTTTGGCACCTTTTGAAGACTTTCCTCTTTCAACAAGCCTTTTAGGTTGAGACCTATCCCAGTCTGCGTCTGTGTTAGAATTGCTTAATATGTTTTTAAATAATGTTTTAAACCCTTTTTTAAAGTTGTTTTTTTAAAAATGTTTTTAACGTTTTGCTTTAATGTATTTAAAGGTCTGTTTGTATGATGTTTTAAAGTGTTTTTTAGCGCTTTGTTTGCCGCCCTGGGCTCCTGCTGGGAGGAAGGGTGGGATACAAATTAAATAATAAATAAATTAATAAATAATGTTTCATTATTAGGACTAATAACTTATCACAAACAAATAAGCTGGCTTTCAAATTTTACAAAACTCTTTCTCAGGTTCCATCATCTATTAGCAGCCATTCCAGCTGGCTGCTCAAGAGGGAAAGGGGAGACAGCGATGCACTCCATTGTCTTGGCAGGGACCAGCTGTCATTTGGCTCCTCCCCTCCAGGCATCGCCTCTCTCAACAACCACTCCACTTTGGAAAGTTTGGATACCCTACTTGAAATCCCCACCCCCGCCCTGGCCACAGCTTTGCCTTTTAGAGGTTGGGGCCTGTGTCATTCTTTCATTTTTTTTCATAGCGCTTAGAAAATTTAGTCATAACAACAGCAATGCTAAACAAGCCAGAGAGAGAGAGAGAGAACAGAAGAAAGGCAGTGGGTGATGGCACAGTGGATATCTGCATTATTTATTTATTTATCTGCAAAAAATTCTATAACACCATAAAAAAAATAACAGTAAATAGCATAAAATCAAAAATAAAATTACATTAATAAAACTGCAAAAATACATTACAAATTAGTAGATCAGCTTAATACATCAACATAGCTGGATTGCCCCCTCAGGAAAAGCCTGGATCAACAGACTGTATATATAACAATATTCAGATTATTCCCTGTGCAAAATCACAGGTTTTGTACCAAAGTATACTAGGACAAAGAAGCAAAGCCCATTCTCTCATTTACATTATAAAAGCCAGATGTTATTCAGATGTGTTTCTGGTATTAATTGGAATTAACATGTTACTTGTAAGGCAAACAACATAACTTTAATCATCATCATCATCATCATCATCATCATCATTCATTCATTCATTTATTCATTTATTCATTTATTCATTTTAAAAAGTGTCCAGGCAAACGTGTTATTGTTTAAACAGTTTGGCTATTATAAGACAAAAAACAAACTAGTAATCATCGTACAAGGAAATTTGGAAATTAATATTTGCAGCATTGTAGCTCATCTAAGCAGGATGCGATCAGAGGATGAATAATTGTGACCAGTCTCTATCTGTGTCCAGAGAGGGTTGCAACTGGCACTCAATCCTCAGCTGGTGGCAGCTGCTGCAGTTTTGTGCCACAGAGTCCATCTGAGCCTCCAACAGCAACACCTGATCTAAGGGCATCTCCAGACTGTGAACCTGATCTTCCAGAGCAAGCCCCGGTTTACAGCGCTGGTTTGGGAACACAGCGACACAGCAGTCACAGCAGTCAGAGAGAAACCGCTGAAAGCGTTCTGTGTCTACAACCAAAATTGCTGCCTGTGTTGGTCAGTTGCTGTCCAAAGTGCTGATTGTTAAGAAAGATATCAAATTGCGGTGAATAACTCAGTGTGGTTTTATACCACAAGGGTCAGTATTAGGCAGCAGTTTGTAACCAACATGCTGTCTCTGCTCCTCTTTGCCAAAGCAAAGATTTCATAGTATTTCTTCTCCCCCCCATATTTTTTATTGAATTTTTATAACTAAAAAATGAAAAACAAAACAGTGCCATGCCAAAAGCAATTGAAAAGAAAAAATACATCTATATATGTCGAAGGCACATTGAACCCCAGTCATCATCTCATGCCCACCCACCCACCACCACGGCAAGTACAGGTAAGAACCATGCGTAGAAGCAGATTTCATAGTATTTCTAGTAGCACAAATTTGATCATATTTAAAGAACTCCTTAAGGCATGGGTGAGGAATCCATGCCCCTCCAGATACTCCTGGACTGCAACTCCCATCATCTCTGACCATTGGCTATGTTGAGTAGGGTTGATGGGAGCTGGAGTCCAAAAACATCTGGAAGGTCTCTGCCTTAGGGTTTCAATCTATGTCCTAAAAAGTTCTTAAAATATGTTACCCAAAAGCCAGCTATGGATTGTACTTTTACATGTGCAACACAAGAGTAGTAAGAGAATCTGCAACACAAATGATCTAAAAGCAAGATCCACATTTTGGGACCCAATCCTAAATGGCTGTAATTTCGCCCTGTATCTGAATTCTTTAACCTACATGAATTTTCAAATCAAGGAAGTCTGTGTAATTTCTCTTCCCAGTGGAAACCTTAGACACAAACTGCATGTTGCATTGGAGGTCCCAATGTAAATTTTTCCCCAAAGCTTCTGCAGTCTTCCTCTTTGAATTAGGGCTGTGGTGCAGGAAAAGTGGGGAGGGGTCTTACATATTTCTTTTATATCACTGTCCCAATTCAGATTATTTCCCTGAAGCTACTATTAGACTCCATCCTATGAACCTGCTCCAAACTGGGGGGGGGGAAGGTAGCTGATTTTACAAAAAGAAAATTATATTGTGAGCTCCAAAAATGAAGGCACAATGTGGAGATTTCACCAGGCATTACACATACTCTTTCAGGTTTACCTTTGCAGTCAGAGTAGTTAGAAATTGGGTTACTTTTTTTCTTGAATGAAAGCTGAGATTCTCATGAAGCTGAATTCTTTGTGTGTACATTCAGAGCTTTTTTTCTGTGCTCCCATGGAATTTCTGCACACCTATTCTCACACGCCCATATGTGATTCATAGTTGAATGGTAGAGCATATGCGTATGTACACATGTCCCTGGGGCAAAAATAATGAAGGTGCTGTGGCTGCTAATTTTTTTAAGATGACCACCTTATGATTGCTTGTGATTTGAATCTACCTTGATGAGAGAGCACACAGATTAGATGCGCATCAGAGGTGCATCTGCCAACAGCAGGGCTTCATGAAGCTGTCCACATGCCCATCCAAAAGTGGACTTGGAAATGGACTCAGATCATGAAGTTCTCCACTGATGTAAAAAGTAGAGATGGAGGCAACATTTGAAGCTGCCCGTCCTGAGTCACACTACTGGGTCCATCCAGCCCACTTTTTTTTCTTCTGACTAGGAGCAGATCTCCAAGGCTCCAGCTCTGAAACCAAGGAATCTGAGATGCCTCAGATTCAGGCTGCAAACCTAGAAGCCTCACTGGAAATTTACTTTAGAGTAGACTTGTATAGGATTGCATAGTCAACCTGGGACATTCTGCCTGCAAAATATGTGCTTCACCTTTGAGCTATGGGACACTGCAACTGTGGCTTGTGTAACCCTCCTCCTGTCTTCCTTAGTTCAGTGAAAGCTAGGATGGTGGAGCAGCTAGAGCAGGGGGTACCAGTGAGGAAAATCTTTTTCAATCTGAAGGTCACAACTGGCCCAATCCAGCCAGTAGGGCAGGGATGAGGAACTTTCCCCAGCTCAGGGGCCACCTTCTCTCATGAGCCACCTTCTGGGGGCTGCATTCCAGTGGTGGGTGTGGCCAAAGGCAAAGTGGGAGAATCAATGAATGTGATGCTTATCTTTGTACAACAGGTTACATTGTACAAAACTCAGAGGCTTCTACACACACACACACACACACAATCCTCAATCCAAGCAAGTAAGCAGCATTAATTTACCACAAAGAAGGGCACATTCCAGCCAGGCAAAAGTACTTGAGAAGGGCACAGAGTATGGGCAATCAAAGGTGTGGCTGGGAGTGTCCTGGGGGCTGGATAGAGAGGCCTGGAGGTTCTCCACTCCTGGGCTAGAGAGCTGGACTTTGATCTGGGTTCATAGGGCATGGGAATGACAGAGTTCTGTGGGAGCACATACACCAAAGGCTCAGGAGAAAGAAGAGAGCTGTGCATGTCACCCTGAGCTCCCTGGAGGAAAGGTGGGATACAAATCTAATAAATAAAGATTATATCAATCCCCATGCAGTTTAACTAAAGCACAGTACAGAATGCTAAGGGGGAGGGATGATAGCACACCACTTTTTAGAAGGTTTCAGGATAAAATGAAGGGGCAGAAAACAGCATCTAGCTCTGGGCTGTTCTTCTTCTTCTTCTTCTTCTTCTTCTTCTTATTATTATTATTAAATTTTATTTATACCCTGCCTTTCTGCCAAAGGCCCTGAAGGCGGCTTACAAAGAAAAATAAACACAGGTATAAAAATACAATATAAAAATACAATAAAAATACAATAAAAGCAATACAATTTACAAGAATTAAATTAAATAACAAATAACATTATCATTGTTTCTCATCCATGGCAAGTTAAGTCAAGGGGGAGATAAGGCCCCACAAATTAGCACCTGCCTGAGAGTCCTCAAACTGTGACACTTCTCTTTTAAGAGGATCAGTTGTGGATCAGAAGGTCAGTTGTGTGATCACATCTAAGAGGTGACTTCATCCTTTACCCAAAAAGCCAGCAGTTTCCCCAGGGAAGGTTGGGAGCAGGGATGATTGTGCTGCTTAGCTTCCGGGTATGATTCACCACTGTGGGGGTAGGGCTGGGAAGGGCTAGGAGGCCTTTACCCATATGTCCAACTCTGTGTCTCCTCCTCCTCACCACCACCGCTGCCGTCGCCATCACCACTCTGGCAGCTCTCCTTATAGACCCCCGGGATGTGCAATCTGAGCTACCAAAGCACTGAGCTGCTAGACCTTTCCTCGTGAAATCATTTCCTGGTTATTTCCACTGCACTGTCCTTCCCCCAGCTGTGTGTCTGTGTGTAGAGGAGGAGGAGGAGGGTGCAATGGGAAGCACCACTTCAGTATACAATCTGGTATTCATGGAATCATCTCAAAAAATGAAGGACTTCTATCATTGTTGGAAAAGATGGTGGCTTCCAGGCTTCCATGTTGTCCCCAACATGGAGTCATAACAGCAGGAGTGTTGTTGTCCAGGGTTTTGGGGGGAGGGGTCTTAGATCCCTTACTTTTTGGGGGGACAGGGTCCCAGGAGGGTCCCTATGTCTCGAGCATCCTATGAGCCATTCAACATGAAAGGGGAGTGTGTTAGCCACTGAGAAGAATCTTCTAACATGCTTCCTTGTCTTTTCTTGCTGATTGGAAGCAATCAGAGTGAAAGGAGGTGAGTCACCCACTGAGAAGACTCTTTTCAGTAGCTAATACTCTCCCCTTTCATGCTGTTTGGCTTCTAGGGATGTCTGTTGTTGTGGAAGAAGGTGTTAACAAGGATCTCATTCTCAACCAAGCAGCAAAAAAGTGGGGAGGGGCATGGCTGAAACTATCATGAAGGGACCCTGCACTTCTGAATTTGCCACTTCATTACTGCACAACAGACATGAATAGAACAGCCACCTTGTAGGAGGGGGGTTATCTCTACAGCCCACGGAATCTCTGAATAGCTTTCTTTCCTTTTTTAAACTGATTTGGGGAAACTATGCCAATCTCCAAAGTAATCATTTGCTTATCTCTTTCAGAATATGATGCAGGTTCTTGTGGTTCCACTTATTCAGGGGTAGAGAACATTTTCAGCCCAAGAGCTGCTTTCCCGGCTGAGCAACCTGGGGAGAGGAGACATGCCATTGGTGGATGGGTGGGGGGTCAGAGGCAAACAAGCAAGAATCATTATCAGACACGTCCCAGCCTGGCAAAAACACTTGGGGCATGAAGCAGATCCAGTGAAAGATGTGGCCTGGGGAGGGAGCATGGCCTACAGAGCCCCAAGAGCCAGACAGAGAAGCTTGGAAGGCTGCATGTGACCCATGGGCCTGAAGTTCTCCCACCCCTCCACTTATGCATAGATGGCTTCAGAAGGTGCAAGTTAAGGGCCCTGGCTAGGGCCCTGATATTAACAGAGGGCCCACTGAGGTTACATAAAGCAGGAGGAAAATCATGACATGGACTTTGCTTTCCCCTTAGCCATAACTATGTTTGTCCAGGGCCTCATTCTGGTAAATGTAGAATACAAAGGTATGATCGCGAGGAAGTAAGGAGACTGTCTCACTTCCTCTACCCCTTGCTGGTTGAGGGGTCTCAGTGGTAGTCTCTTGTTTGTGTGTGTGAGAGAGCTCAAAATCTTGATGTAGGCCTGTAACCCTGTGTCAAACCTTAAAAGAAGGGCAGGGGTGGGATGGGGAAAACAGTGGCCTGAATCCACCATCAGAGTGTTGCTAGGTAATTAAGAACATAAGAAGAGCCAGAGTGGTGGATCAGGCCATAGGCCCATCTAGTCGAGTATCCTTACTCTCACAGTGATCAAGCAGGGGCCAAAGGGGAGCCTGCAAACCAGGACCTGAGTGCAACAGCACTCTCCCCACCTGGTAGTCAGAGACAAACTGCCATTGACAGTGGAGGGGGAACATAGCTATCATGGCTAGTAGCCATTGACGCCTCATCCTCTGTGATGCTCCATTCCTAACCAGGGCACAGGATCATAGCACCAGTTAGCCTCTGGCCACATGAAGCTGTCAAGTGGCTGGGGTGTGTGTGTCTCACCAGCACTATGATGAAAGGCTGTAGCTCTGTGGTCAAGCATCTGCCTTGCATGCAGAAAGTCCCAGGTTCAAACCCCAGCTTCTCCAGGGAGGATTGTGAGAAAGTTCTTCCTGAAATGCTGGAGAGTCACTGCCAGTCAGTGCAGACAATACTGCATTAGAAGGACCTATGTTCCTGTGTTACTATGCTTTGTAGTATGCCCAAAGCAATTTCACCCTGTAAGCAATTTTTAAAAGCACTTAAGAAGAGGGGAAGGAACTCTGAGACCCGGTGCAAAAGACCCATGGCTCAGGCCCACTGGGGCCCTCTCCAACAATGCCCTTGACCAACAGCCGTGTCCCCTGTAGCATGCTCAGAGGTGAACTGCAGAATCCTCTTGCTCTGAGGCTGTGGAAGGAACTTGGTCAAAATCTGCCAGGCGCAAAGCTGTGTGACAAAGATGAGAACAGGTGTTATTGTTGTTGGGAGGTTGCCCTGTGTGAAAGGGTCTGCAACGGCACTGGCAGCAAATCAGGAGGCAGCCGCAGGCCGCAGTTGACTGATGGATCTGCTGACAAAGCTGTGGAGAAGGCAGGGAAGGTGGGGCGAGCTCCTCCTCATAAATCCCAAGTGGGAGGCCGCTTTCTAGCTTGGCTCTTCCTGAAAACCACGTGAGTAACAAATAGGAGAGGGAGGTGCAAGAAAAGGGGAGGCGGAAGGGATGGAAGGCTGCAATGCTGCCATAGCAACAGATGGGAGACAGCAGGCCCTGAGCATGAAGTCAGCACTAATATTAATCGCTGACTCCACAGTGGGTGGTACAAGGGGAGGGGGGAAAGGAGGGCTGCTGGGCTTAAGGGAAATGGAGAAGGAGAAGGAGTCACTTCACTGCTTTCAGATGAAGAGTCCAGTGGCATGAGAGGAATTAAGATGAAAAAAAGATATGAAAAAAGGAAGGCAAGGACTCCGGTATCTATAAGGGCTGCATAACAGGGAAATGAGACAGGTGCATCTTTGCTTAAGACAAGCTCTCCCTGCTTACAAAAACACACACCCCATATTTTACACAGCTTGTGGAGCAGCCTTCGCCGGTCTGGTGCTGTCCGGCGGTTTTAGACGACAGCTCCCAACAGGTGTGCTGGCTGGGGCTGATGGGAGTTGTAGTCCAAAACAGCTGGAGGGCACCAGGTTGGCAAAGGTTGCTCTAAGAGGCACAGGGGGCTTAGCAATCAAATATTCTGCCTTTTATGACCCTGCCCAGCATCTGGTGGCCACCCAAGGAGGAACCAGGTTCTTGGAAAATTCTGACCAGATTCCACCGCCAGTGGCTGGCTGGTGATCATTGGGGCTGGTGAGGTGGAAGGCAGGTCGTTCAACAGTAGGTGCAGCCAGAGCTAGTGATAGGAGAAGCTGGAGACAAAGACAGGCAGAGTTAACTCATTCTAGTGTTGTGCCCCCTCCCAGTTCTCAAAGGGCAACAAGGAGCAGTAAGTTGACAGGCAGTGCCACCCCTGTGGTCGTTTTAGCCAAGGAGGTGGCGGCTGGCTGAGGGAAGACTGAGTTTGGTGGAGCAGTGCCCCATTACCCTAATGGAGGAGCCTGTCCACCACCAACAGCTGGTAGGGATGGATGCCCCCTCCCTTCCTGGCAGATGCCCCATGCCTTTAAACAGCTGTGGGCCGCACTGGCAGAAACTCAGCCAGAATAAGCTTTGCCTGCATGATTACATCTCCAAGCTGTGGAAGGCTGCTCATGTCTCAACCCTGTACCTCTGATGAAGGTGTTACAAGCACAGGAGCCCTGCCGGGGGGCTAATAACATTAGCAGGAGGAGGGCATTTATAGTGTGTCAGCAAGAGATGTTTCATCACAAGTGGCATCTTTGCTCTTTCAGTGCATGCTCATGGGAGGTGACTGGTGCCCATTGGGACTGGTAGGCCAGTTAATTAAGGAGCCCAACAGTAGGTGGAGTCAGAGCCCATGACGGGTGGATCCAGCTAATTCTGGTTTTGTCCCCATCCTCCTCGCTGCTGAGTTCTACAAGGGGCAACCCTGAGACTAAGGAGGAAGAAGCCTACAGCCAGTGCCACCCCCTGGACTGGTTGTTAAGTGGGAAGGCAGGAAAGCAGGGGCTGGCTTAGGGCAGACTGAAGTTGGTGGGATAGAGCCCCATTGGCCTTAACAGAACAGCCTCCGCTGGTGGGAATTGTGTTCTGCTCCAGCTTTTTCAGCTGTGTAGGGTGGTCCCCTTTCCCTTTCCCTCCCCCACTAATCTTGCTTTTGTGCCTTTAATGCTAGTCTTCTGTATGGATCTGAAGCAGATGAAGCTTATTAACCACCTCTTACCTCCGTGCTTCCCATGTGCCCTTTGGCACAGGCACAAGGGTGGGTGGCAAAACTGAGAGCCTTCAAAACTGCATTTATTAAGGCACAATGGAAGGGTGTGATCCCGAGCCACATGTTGCAAGGCTCTCCCAGCAGATAAAAGTGCAAGGCAGGGATGAGGAACTGCCCTCCAGATGCCTAATTCCCATCATCCCAGCCAGGGCCAGCACCAGGCACTACTGGGCCCTTGGGCACCAGTTTGCCTGGGCACGTGGCTCCTGCCTGTTCCACCTACCTCTCTCTTGTCTCCTACTGCTGTGCACGCTGCACACGCAGGGCTGCCATCAACCAAGATGGTGGCGGAGGCTTCTCTAAGGGACTGGCACCCCTGCCGCCACCTTGGTTGATGGCAGGCATGGACGGTACGTTACGTGTGCGCACATGCCTGCCATCAACCAAGGTGGTGATAGGGGCATCAGCCCCTTAAAGAAGCTTGCACCACCATCTTGGTTGATGGCAGCCCTGTATGAGCAGCTGCAGAAGACAGGAGAGAGAGGTAGGTGGAGCAAGTGAATGGGTGGATAGCCTAGAAGCTCCCTCCCTGTGATCCGCAGCAGGGAGTCTGCCACAGATCATAGCAGGGGAGCACTACTCTCTCACCCATACGAGGGGCCATTCAGGGCCCTCTCTGAGCCACAGGGGCCCTTGGCCAGGGCCCAACCTGGCCACCCTTTGGCACTGGCCCTGATCCCAGCCAGCATGCTAATGATGATGAAACCTGTAGTCAGGGCTGGCCCCAGGCATGCCAAGGTCCTTGGGCACCAGCCTGCCCTGGGCCCTGGTACCTGCATACATGCCCCACCTACCTACCTACCTACCTACCTACCTACCAGGCAGGCAAGTAGTGGGGTGGGAGGTTGGGTGAGTGAGCGAGTGGGGGGCGGGCAAGCAAGCGAGTGGGCAGGCAGGGGGCGGGTGAGGGGTGGGCAGTGAGTGAGTGGGCAGGCAGGCAGGGGGCGGACGGGGGAGAGACAGCAAGAGAACGGGCAAGCAAGTGGATGGGGGAAGGCCAGCTGGCAAGCTAGTGAGTGGGGGAAGGTCAACAAGCAAGTGAGCGAGCAGGTGGGAGGCAGCAAGCAGGTGGACAGCTCTCTCCCTGCGATCCACAGCAGGGACCCTGCCACGTAAGGGACGCACTACTCCCCCACCCTAACAAGGGACCTTTCAGGGGGCCCTGTGGACCGCAGGGCCCTTGGCCAGGGCCCCACCTAGCTGCCCTTTGGCGCCGGCCCTGGCTGTAGTACAGCAACGTCTGGAGGGCCACAGGTTTTCCAGCCCCAATCTGGGTGAAGCTTCCCCCCCATCACTTTCTCTTCCTTCCAGAAAAAAGGTTACCTATTTGCGTGTATGGCTGCTGATTAAGGCACCGAAACAGGACCATACACACAAAAAGAAGGCAAATGCAGAGTGGGTGCAGGATTGCCAACTTTTCAATGAGCTCTGCAGATATTAGTAGGTTATAATATTAATCTCTATAGTGTGAAAATCTTCTTCTGCACATCATGTAGCTGTAAAAGGAGTAAGAGCAGGCTATGAATGGTTTTTCTTTCCAATTAGTTGGCAATCCAAGATGGGGGAGGGAGAAAGCACATTGCTTGTGACTGCCTGTGGCAATAAAGAGAAAAGCTCAGTGCATGAATGTGTATGCACATTGAGCTGGGAGAGTACAATTCTCTTAAATTCAACTCTGGATTACACTGGGAGCTGGAAAGGAGCATAGTGTGGCAAAGTGGTTAGAGTGTTGGACTAAGACCTGGAGACTAGGGTTCAAATCCCCACTCAGCCATGAAGCTCTGTGGGTGACCTTGGGCCACTCATAGTCTCTCAGCTTAACCTACCTCAGGGCTGCTGTGAGGATAAAATGCAGAGGAGGGGGAGAACCATGTATGCCACCTTGAGCTCCTTGGAGGAAAACTGGGATATAAATGTAAAAACAAAAAAAATAACAACAGAAGAGGACAGTATTAGTACCCTTATCCCATCTCCAGATTCTGCTTGTGAGACCATATGAAGACAAGCTAAGCTTGTTTATTGGTTGTGGTGTCACGCTGGAGCATGGATGGTGAATCACTGCCTACTCCCCAAGCCTTTTTTGGTTCTTCAGGCCCTTTGCCAATTTTGATATTGGCAGCAAAAGTAATGAAAACTGACCCTTATATATGAAAGTGGGGAGAGGCAGCATACTGCTCTCCTTGCCTCCCTCCCACCCCAGTCCCACTGCACTTTGAAAAAGGCAGAACAATCATGCCAACCTCCCTCCCTGCAGTAGAGCAAAACTCTAAGCAAAAGGTCAGGAGCTCCTCAGGAATTTCCCCTTCTCTTCCTGGGCAAGGCAAATATGGATCTGGATTCATGGAAACCATGGTTAAAATCCCGGCCTCAGCTGCTATGGGGTGCTTCCAGAAAGGTGTTTATCGTGGGTTTGGTGCTCCTCATGCATTTTTTTTACAACATCCACAGAACATTGTTGGCATCAAAACACCAGTCCATTCCCCACCCCACCCCAATTTAATCCAGATTTACTCTTTCTGGGGGAAAGCCGGTAAGTTTTTGTTTTAAATGGTTGCAAATGACCCATTTGTGGTATCTCAATGACCCATTTGAAAATTAAGCTCTGTCTGGAAGCACCCAGAGTTTATTTTTTGGCCTTGGATAAGTGTTGTAGACTGAGGTAAAACAAGCCAATGACACCCCCTGGACTGATTGTAAGTAAGAAGGCAAGATAGCGGGGGCTGGCTGAGGGCAGACTAAGACTGGTGGGATGGTGTGAACAGCTTTATTCCCCCTTTCATTTCCAGAAATAAAACTGTGGCCTATTTGTGCAGCAGGATAAGTTTCCGGAATATAGCAACAAAATTCTGAACAATAGCTGATGATTTCAATACACACCCTCCAAAAGCAGAGGCTTGTTGTAGAAGATAATCTAGTTGCACAGAATTGAGCAGGATGCCTATTGAATGGAAGGCTATAATGAGCATTAATTGGGCCAGACAGATGTAAACTTCCTAGCTTATCTTTGTTTTGAATGGAGAACAGAATGAGCACTAGTTAGATTAGATGGACAACTAGGTTCTCTTGCTACCTCTCAGATGAGAGCCATACACAATTGAGCCAGGTCCCTATGCCTTTAAGGAGAAGCAATGTGAAACAGTTGGAGGATCCAAAATCATGTGGAAAATAACAGTTTGGGAAATTGTATTATAATGAAAACTGCATATCTGCATATCCCAAACAGTTGCTGTCTATTTTTCCCCAAGGCACGAGTGTGAAGGAGGACAGGATACAAATAACATAGCTTGCAAATTGTCACTTTCAGAGTGGGCATTGCCTGAAAATAAATACCTTTGTAGAAAGCTATATGTATCTATTAACACACAGGCTGAGAAGGAATGATAAAGGTGTAGTATCAGACAATTCTACACCCAAAGAAGCATTAGCACAGAGGCAGATTTAACAAAACCACAGAGCACAGTTGAGCCAAATTCACTTTTTACCACCAGCAGGCTTTGGCTTAAATTTCAGTTAGGCTGGATAGTCAAAAAGATAGATGGGCTTGTCTCCCATTAACCAGTGGGCCCCATTCCGCAAACACTATGCATGACAGATCTAGTTTAGTCATTACTTTTCATCTGGTTGGGGATTCCGAAAGAGCCAGAATACCTGGGTGCTTTTTCTACTGAGATCCTCCTCTTATCATTATTTGTGACGATTGTAAGGTGGTGATGAAGTTGCACAAAGGCTCTGGGTATAGTGGTGTGTTGTGTGCTGGTTATTGAAGGCTTCACTTTGAGTCATCAGTGGGGTGTCCCAGGGTCCCAGTTTTGCTCCCCCTCCTCCAGCTTGTATCAAAGTTGCTTTATTGATTGATTGATTGATTGATATCCCTCCCTTCCTCCCAGCAGGAGCCCAGGGTGGCAATTTACAAGCCGCTTTACAATCTCAAAGGCGATTAGCAGCTCAGCACTGATGCCTCACAGGGAATTTGCAGCTAAAGAGATTATGGCTGGATGGAAGAGGCACATATGGACTCACTACATCCTTCAATAAAGCTCCCTTCCCCCTCTCTTTTGGCAAGCCAAATGCCACAAGCAGGGATAGACAAGATTCAGAAGATCAATCCCATTTCTAGATCATTTTCCTCCAGACCTAAGCAATGAATTTCTACATGAAAAAAAACAAAAAACGCTGACAATTCAACACTCTCTTAGTTATGCTTAGGTTTATTCTAGGCCCTCAATGTTTCATTTGCAATCACATTGTAAAATGGGCTTTTGAAAAGAACATATTTGGGATGAAAGATCATAATTCAGTGACAGACCACTGTCAGAGGCAGCATGCAACTGAATATCAGTTGATGGAATCCACAGGAAGGGAGAGTGCTCTTGCGCTCAGGTTCTGCTTGCAGGCTTCCCATTTGGATATCTGCTTGACCGCTGTGAGAACAGGATGCTGGACTTGATGGGCCACTGGCCTGATCCAGCAGGGCTCTTTCTTATATTTTTGTGTTATCACATGCTTTGCATGTAAAAGGTCTTTGGCTGAATTAATGGCATTTCCAGTTAAAAGGATCAGGTACTAGCACATGATGGGAAAGACCTCTTGCTGAGAACTTGGGAGAGCTGCTGTCAGTCAGAGTTGGCAATACTGGATTTCAGATGACAAATGGTCTGAGCGGGTATATGTTCCTCTACTGCAAGGTTGGTTGGACAAGATTGCAAGAAATGGCATGGCTTAAAATAGAGAATGTGGGATTGACGGTGCCACCAGACTGTCAGCATTTTGTGGGCGTCAACCACGTACCAGAACATTAGGTTTTCACATTTACAGTGAATTAAGGTGTTCTGTCACCCTAACACAACAACTCTGCTTTTCTATTATTAAAAACTAGGGGCTTCTACCCCTGTGTACTTTGTGCACCAGCCCCATCACCTAACCACAGGAATGGCAACCACAGGCACCCCCCCATACCAACCCTCCCAGTGCCTCCACTTGTTGGCCTGCCACGGCCACTGTTGGCCCTCTCACACTCCTCGGGCCTCACCCTGCCTGCCTTGCCTATTATCCACAGCTCGCCCAGGCTGCCCCCCTGCCTCACTTAGCCCAGCCCCACTGCCACCTCACATCCCTGCCTCACGTGCTGCCTTGCCTCACCCCCTGCTGCCTCACCTTAACTAGCCCCCCTGCCACCTCACCTGGCCTTGCCTCACCCAGCCTAGCTGCTGCCGCCGCCTCACCTGATGGCCTTCCTTTCCCCCTCCCTCATTTGCTGGCCTGCCGCAACTGCCACCATGACCCCGCAGCATTTAGAAGGCTGTTGCCACATGATTGCAGTGTAACAGCAGCCTAAGAAAAAGATTATAGGTACAGAAATGGATTTTTTGCCATTTGGAAAGTAATGGGTAATGCACTGCAACAAGTGGGACGAACATATTAACTGGGAGATGTACAAACAACCCGCAGCAAAACAAAGTGCATTCTCATTGTCGTATAACCTCCCTGCAAACAAATAGGAACAAATGGTTAATAAAGACCGAATATAATCTAACCTAGGCACAAGCTTTGTGCAAGCAAATCAGGATGAATGCTCAATAAACAGGTCATCTGGAGTGGCCCTGAAAATACTATGGTTAGTTGGACAGTATAAAAAATGCCCCAAACAAGCAAACAGCAGATCTCATGAAATCTTTGGAGATTTCAGTAAGTAGGTAAATTGTGAGAGGACAACATTCCAAGCTGACAGAACTGCAGAATTCAATTCCAGTTCTCTTGACATATTCCTGTGGCAATCCAAATCTCTAGACATTAATCCATCTATGGCAGACTTGGTCCTGCAGCACTGAAACAGAGGCACCGCTTGTGAGAGCTGGTGCCTCCATGTGGAGAATGACTATATGACTGCCACAGTTTGAGAGCTGGCATCACATAGTGGCTAAGAAACTGAGCTGTGAATTCAGACACCTCCATCTTGAAACTCACCTCTGCCAAAAACTCACTAGGCAGCCTTGAGCAACCCACACTCTCTCAGCCCAACTCCTTCCAGCTCCAATATGGGAATAATAATCCTGATCTACTGTGCTGTACTGTTATTTTGTTACAAACATCAAAGCAGTTTACATGTTTAAAACAACTACAACCATAGAATTTAAAAAAAAACATTAAAAATACAATAAAAACAAAAGTCAATTGGTGTGCAAAAAGCGTGTTCTTAATTGCCTGCATAAGCCTGGCGAAACAGAAAGGTTTTCAGCAGGCATTTAAAAGTTATAACAGAAGGCGCCTGCTGAATCTCTGTTGTCAGAGCATTCCAGAGAACTGAGCTGATGACACTGAAGACTCAATTTCATGTTGATGTTAAATGAGCCCCGCCAACTCAGGGGACAACCAGAGCCGCTCCTGCAGAAGATCTCAGTGATCGAGCTGGGATATAAGAGTTCAGGCGGTCCCTAAGATACCCTGGTGATTCAGGGCTTTGTAAATTAATACAAGGACCTTGAACCTGGCTTGGTAGAAGATGGGCAGCCAGTGCAGATTATTTAAAAGTGGGGTCACATATTGCCAGCCAAATGCTTCCATCAGCATTCTGGCCGCTGCATTTTGCACCAGCTGGAGCTTCCGAACCAGGACCAAGGGCAGCCCCACACAGAGCACATTGCAGTAATCCATCCTCGAGAATGCCAATGCATGGGACTTCCGGGAAGGGTGACTTAGCCTGTGCCTGCTTTTGAGACGGGCTCCTGCCTCAAAAGAAGCTTATTCAGATATATCAGTCAGTTTTTTCTTTTTTTTTGACTGATTAAACTTCTCCCGGGTAGGGAGAAACGAAGAGATTAACCTCAAAGCCTATTTTTGTTGGGACGACCAGATCTCATTAATTTATGGGACGAGGTCCAGCCGACGAAGGTGGGACGGATTTTCAACAGCAAGCTCTATCTGTTAAAGCGAACGTTCATCTTATCTTCTAAGAGAGAACGCACTAACAGGCAAGCACCCTTCTTTCTATATTTTTCTTTTACTTGACTTAAATTGTTGCTGTTTAAAAGAGATTTGCCAGATTGATCGGTTTTTGACATCTCACTGGGGAGCCGTAACTTCTCTCTGCTACGCACTAATTAATAGCTTATCTCTGTTTTTGTTGCAAAAAGCTGTCCTGGATTTGCATTCTAAAGATACACACAGAAGAGGGATCTCTATTCCAGATTTTTATTTTGAAAAATATTATACTGTTTTGAGACTACTCTCTTTTTGGTCTATTTTATTTTGACGAATCTGTTTCTTGACGATTGCCATTAATTGCTTCGATCCTGGGAACTGCATTTTGTTTACTTAACTATTGGAGAGATAAGGCTGTCTGCTCTGTTTATACTGTGATGTCACCAAGTTTGGAGTATTAACCCAATTGTTGCTGAAATAAGAAGTGGTTTTCCTATATTTTTCTTTTAAAATGGCAATTAAGAAAGTGGCTGAGAATCTGGAAATAACTATGTTTCAGAGAATAATGAATGAGATTGAGATAACGAAAATTGAATTGAGTAAAATGAAGCAGGAGATTAAAGATATAAGGGTCCCTGTGAGAGAGGTGACCCTGGAAGGGGTCCCTGTGAGAGAGGAGACCCCGGAGATTGGAATAGGGGTCCCTGTGAGAGAGGAGACCCTGGAGACTGGAATAGGGGTCCCTGTGAGAGAGGAGATCCCGGAGATTGGAACAAACGTGGAACAGGAACAAGATTTGGAGTCTATGGACTTTAGAAATAAAATCTATTGTTTGGAACTCAATGTTATCTCTGAAGAAATTAATGAAGATTCTAGAGATAAAGTTATCAATGGCATGGATTATCTTCTGGACTGGAATGATGTGATGGAGCCCAATATAGAGAAAATCTATGGAATTAACTGCAGCCATGTGACAATGGAAAAACTTTTAAGAGATGACCCAGTGTATTTTGAAAAAAAGAACAGAGATATGATTTTACAGCAGTATTTCAGCAACTTATTCAGAATGGATGGCAAGAAAATATTTGGGATAGAGGTAATTCCCATCAGACTCTTATTATATGACTATGGCTTTGACAGCAAGATTATTATGGAATACTGATAATGGAAGATTGGATATTGAAATTACTGGACTTAACAAGACTACTGAAGATGGAAGATGGAAAATGGAACTAATAGAGATAATAGAACAATGGCTACTGAAATTACTGAACCTAACAGATTCTGATGTGATGGATTAATTGAAATGTTTATTTTGACTATGGTTATGACAATAAGATTATCATAATTAGTAATGAGATGGATTAATCGATATGCTTATCTGGAAAAAAAAATTGATAGATATATTTCTTAAAGAATTGAAACCTCTCTTTGACTTTTTGTGGAAAGAATAAAGTAATGTTTATGAGATTTGATGATTAAGTAAGATAACTACTGGAGGAAAGTGATTTTATAATATGACTTAAGAGACAGGATTGCTATATATTATAGACTTATAACTGATTTGATCTTTGACAAATGGGAAGTCAATATTTTACTTTTTATTTTTTATTTTTATTTTTTTTTTTCTTCTTTTCTTTTTTTCTTTTTGTTTAACTATTTTTGATTTTGTTTTTTGTCTTTGAATGTTTTATGATTTTGTCTTGTATGTTTTATGAAAATCTGAATAAAAATTATTGAAAAAAAAAAAAAGAGAATGCCAATGCATGGACTACAGAGGTCAGGCTGTCCCTGTCCAGGAACAGCCATAGCTGGCGAACCACACAAAGCTGGTAAGTTGTAAAAGTTACAGTACAATAACATGTGTAGTGCTTTGGATATTCAAAAGTGCTCTATAAATGTAGAGTAATAAGCAGTTATTGCAATGCCCCCCTTTTTTAATTGCTACAGTGGTATAATCACAGCAACTCATGAGCAACCCTCACATGGATGATCTGATTCTGATAAAAACAGCGCCTCTGCATTACACCTGCCAGGTTGCAAGCCAGATGGCCCCTTGCATATCCCGGAAGAGCACTTTTGTGGGGGTGAGGAAAATTGTGCCACATAGAACTTCCATATCACCAGAGGTCAGCTCAAACACAAGGCTTTTAGGAACACAAGAAGCTGCCTTATGCCAAGTCAGACCACTGGCTCATCCAGCTCAGTGTTGCCTACACCGTCTGGCTGTGCCTCCCCAGAGGTGGAAATGGAGGTCATTCCCACCAGCTCTTCTCCATGCAAAGCAGATGCTCTACTACTGAGCTTTTCGGTGGGGACAGCTCACACATTGGTTTGAGGATCGTCTAGTGTTGCATAATCAGTTAGGAAATGAGAGACCAAATGCTTTAAGTGGTTTTCTCCATGCGCGGCAAACATACAGCATCACAGCCAGGCTAGGGGGAAACTACGGAAAAGCAGCAAGATGGAGCTGGGGAGGTGGCTGGGTTTGGCTCCCCTTCTCTGCACGCTCCTTTTTTGTGTACGAAATAGAACACCCTCATAATACATGCGGACAGGGCAAACATGTGCTTAAGATACACATGATTCACCTGGATATCTAGTTTTGGCCCTTAGAGCCCTACTGTGAAGACTTAAAACCAGAGGATAGCTGGGGCATTCCCCCCCCATGTTGGGACAGCCCAGGATTTTCTTCTGTGTGACTGTTGGGTCCAGGAGCCCTGATCAACTTGTAAGCTGATAAATACATATTTTTTTGGGGGGGGGGAGGACTGTAGCTTAGGGGTAAAGCACATGCTTTGCATGCAGAAGGACCCAGGTTCAATCCCCAGCACCTTCAGCTAGGCTTGGGAAAGACTCCTATCTGAAACCCTGGAGAGCTCCTGCCAGTCAGTACAGAGAGTATTGAGCTAGAGGGACCAATGGTCTGACTTGATATACAGTGGCTTCCTATGTTCCCGTTATCACGAAGACACCATAATAACATAGGAACATGCAAAGGTGCCTTACACTGAGTCAAACCATTGGTCCATCTCGCTCAGTATTGTCTACACTGACTTGGCATGATTTCAGGTGGGGGTCCTTCCCAGCCTTACCTGGAGATGCCGGGGATTGAACCTGGGACCTCCTGCATGCAAAGCAGAGGCTCTACCACTGAACGATGGCCCTTCCCCAAGTACAGGGACAAGAAACCTGTGGCCCTCTAGATACTGCTGGACTCCGACTCCCACCATCCTTGACCACGGGCCACACCAGCTGGGGCTGATGGGAGTTGGGAGTCCAGCAACAACTAGAGGGCCACAGGTTCCCAACTCTGGCTGTAATAGTTCAGTCCTCCTTCAGAGGTGGTCCTTTTAAAGGCAATCGTGAAGTTAACTCCTGATAGTGTGAGAAAATTTACCTCAGAATAGCTTCACTAACCCTTGCCTGCCTGCTCTGTCTTTCAGACTGCCCCTACTAGATAGCATGGGGTGAGTTTCTCTCTCTCTCTCTCTCTCTCTCTCTCTCTCTCACACACACACACACACACACACTTGAAAACTACAGCTCAGATATCCTTCCACCCCACCCCCAGTGAGGACATATGAGCTAAGAAGAGTTAAGCACTCAGGAGATGGAAAAGAAACAGTGACATTCTCCTTGCATCTTGTCCAGTGAGAAAGGCCCAGTTCAGAAGACCACCTCCTCTCACCACCACCCCCAGCCAGCCATCTGGGTCCCCTGCTAATTTTTGCCTCGCAACAGTCTCACAAATCTTCCTGACAACTCGAGGTTCTCGCCAATCCCCTTAACCACAGGGACTCACGTGAGCAAGACTCTGGCCAGGATGCCAAAAAGCCCCCCATCTGCCTGGGCCTGGGAGGGGAGCCAGACATGCCGTCACCCTTGTTAAATGGAGCAAGACGATTCCCAGAGTCAATTTGAATTTTTCATAAGTTCCACTTTATAAAATATTAACGGGGGGGAGGGAAGAGGGAAGGGCCTGGGATATTTAGGAGCAAGGAGAAGAGACGGCAGGTGACAGGAGCGCAGGGGTCGCCAACGTGTGATTGGGGCCAGCCGACAGTTCCTCTGCTTTGTAACTGTGCCCAAAATGGTTGGTGATCCCTACACAGTATGCATCAGTGGAAAGCTAACTGAGGTTGGTTGGTTTGATTCAAGAATAGGGCAGCCAAAAGTTATCAGCGGAATTTTGACCTGAAAACTCCATGTGGCATGGAAATGGGAGATATTCTTCAAGAGTTGAACGATAGGTGGATATTTGCACAGCTGTCTTGAATTCTGAAGTACAGACAAGTGCTCTCCTCCATCCGATGGGTTCTGGATAGGTGTTTGCAGAACGAGAGGGAGGAAGCCTAGTCACTCAGCCTGACTTACCTCACCAGGATTGTTGCGAAGCTAGCAGTTCAATCCCACATGTGACGACTAACAAATCAGCCTCACTGAACTCAATTGGCTGTATTCATCTAACTTTTCCCCTCTCCTCTCCCTGTGCACCTCCCACACCCTCCCCAGATCTGCTGGGGGGGGGGTTGGGAGAACCCACAGAACAGCATGCAGGTGGAGGAGAGGGGAGATCATTCCGTCAGGCACGCAGAAATGCTTGCACTGAGAGAAGGACCTTCTTAGCAGTACACTGAGTACAACCCAATGGGGCTTCCTTCCAGGTAAGTGTGTACAGGATTGCGGTCTAAAGCCCTCCCCCCCTTCTCTCAGTTTCTTGGATGAAGAGAAGGATACAAATGTATTATTATTTATACTTGTTTGTTGCTATTTACACCAAAGTGTCTCACATCAAATAGGGACAAGTTATAGGGCAGTGGTTCCCAAACTTTCCCCCCGATGGACCTCTTGAAAATTACTGAGGATGGTGGACCACAGATTTTTCCACCTATTGCAGCAATTGTAATGCGCTGTGTTGGGCGCTGTATGATTTGTATCTTTACTGCTTCTTTTATTTCTTATATATTTTTATTGTATTATAATTTGTAATCCACAGAATTCAAATTGTAACACAATAGAGTGAAATATAAGAAATAAAAGAAATAACAAAAATACAATTAAAATCAATATATTTAATGCGGACATGCCGTGGACCCCCTGAATGAAGCTGGAGGACCACTAGTGGTCTATGAACCACAGTTTGGGAACCTTTGATGTAGGGGATAGCTGTACTGGTCTGTTGCAGGAGTGGGGAACTGTTTTCAGCCTGAGGGCCACGTTCTCTCATAGGCAATCTTTGGGGGGGGCAGTGGGTGTGGCCAGACACACACCACTCTCCATCCTCCATTCAGGTAAGCAAGAGGTATTATGACAGTGCAAGGACACATTCGAGCCAGGTCAAATTGCTACAGGAGGGCACACAGCAGGGTCAGTGAGGAGTGTGACCTGGCGAGGCATGGCCCGGGCAGAGTCCTGTGGGCCAGGTAGAAAGGTCTGCAGGGCCTCATTCAGCCACCAGGCCTGAGGTTCCCCCACCCTGGTCTATTGCATAGGGCTGCCAACTTTTTACTCTCCCCCTACTGCTCTGCATTTAGCAGCATCTTAATCCATATACATCAGCAGTGATCATGCTTCATGCTGCGTAAAGATTCGCATGCTGATTTCTGCAGCTCAAGCTGCTGTTAAAGCACATGAGCAGAACAGACAGTTTTTCTTGGCAAACCTTGATGCATCCACAATAATACACTTTAAAAAAATAACCTGTTTATACAGGATGAAAAGTGAAAAACACCTATATACAATCTGTGACAATGTTCATTTTAGGTGTATGAGAAAATATAATGTGTGAAGTGGTCCTAAGACACCTGTAAAATCATGAGGTACATCTGTGCTTCCTTAGAGCAGCCATCCGTCATGTCAGCTTCTGTGAGATGCATGTCAGTCTCTCTCTGCTGATTTCATCCAAAAATCACAAACACCTTTTAATAGGTACAGCAGGTGCAAAACAAACCCTGTTTGATGGGATTTTGAGCAAACTGCTGTGTCTTTTCTAGAGCTTGAAGGACAAAGCAGCAAAAGACCTGAATATCATAATTCCTCTTTGCAATTATCTCCTGCTCCAAACCACTCGCATCAAGCAGTGACCACAGCAATTTAAACTCTAAAAGCACCATCATTAGCCTGATTGACGTAATTCATACACAGGATCATGACAAATTGGACCTTAGAGCTGGTCCTTAGAAAGGGCCACATGACACTTGTGCAGCGAGCAGCCTCTATGGTGAATAAGCTCTGCACAGAAAAACCTTTAAGAATTTCCAGGGAGCAGACATGAGTATGTTTTTTTGTCTCTCGCTCTCCAGCCCCTTACATCAGGGTGAGCCTGCGCTGTACATCACAGGTAGCATTCAGCTCTAGTCCTACTTAGAGTAGGCCCACTGAAGTTACTAGACATGACTAATATAGGCTCATTAATTTCAATGGGTCTGCTCTGAGTAGGGTTTCATTGACTACAACCCCTGGGCATTACATAAGCGCTCTTCAGGCATGATTGGATCAGAGCAGGGACATGTCAACTAGCCTTGCTCCCAAGTGTCTGTGTGAACAGCACACGTGTTTCTAGCATCAGAGCCTTTGCACATGGAGCTGTAGGAACAAAGACTTACACACACAAAGATTTCCACACAATTTGGAATCGTATGCAATTGGAGCTCTGGGTTCCATGGAAGCCTTTGCGCATACAGCTGTAGGCATCAAAGTGTTAGCGCTACAGATGGCCACACTGCAGATGTGGATGCGAGGGGGTGGAGCCATTTGGTATGTCTCCACTCTCGTGCTGAGAAATAATGCCTGAAGAAGGCAATGTTGTGTTACTAAAAGTAAACATACCTGGCATTCAGCCCCTCTTATTTAATTTATTTAATTACATTTATATCCTACCTTTCCTCCAAGGAGCTCAAAGTGGCATCCTCTTCCACTGATGTTATCATCACAACAACCTTGTGAGGTAGGTTAGGCTGAGAGACAGTGACTGGTCCAAAGTCATCCAGTGAGCTTCATGGCTGAGTGGGGATTTGAACTCTGGTCTCCCAGGTCCTAATCCAACACTCAAACCACAATACATCCCAGTGGTAGCGCTGTTAATTCCTCATTTGTGTTGGGAAGTTCAACCAGACTGGCAGCTGAATCTTACTTCAACACTGGTGACGGAACAGCATCCTTCACTGCATCTAAGGGCAGCAGACTACTGTATGGGGTGCACAATAGGCCATGTTGCATACACACCGCTCTGTCCTCCCAACACTTTGCCACTGCTCTGTTCCCTCCACCCCCACCAGCATCCACCACTTGAAGCAGCTACCTCAGGCTGCCTAATGGCAGGGCCGGCCCTACCAGGCACAGGTTTGCACAACAAAGGACCTGCATAGCCTCTGAAGGATTATAATAAAAGTAAACATTTTTAAAGTTCACAAAATGAAGTGGATATAGGAGTGGATGGCAGGGGCTGGGACTGAGTCCCTTGTCAGTACCGATGCCCACACTGTTATGTGAACATCCCAGGGATTTGTTGGACATGTGTAATGTCAAACAGATCCCGGGACACTCACATAACATATTAGCAATGGATATATGCTACATGGCAGGGATGAAGAGCCTGCAGCTCTCCAGATATTTTTGAGCTACAATTCCAATCATTCCTGGCCACTGGACATACCGGCTGGGGCTGATGGAGGTTGGAGTCCAACAACATTTGCAGGGCCACAGGTTCCCCAACCCTGCTATATGGAGATACAATTGCATTTTCTTCAGGTTGAATATACATCACTTCCATTACTCAGAGGATATGATCTTCTCAGAACAGAAGCACAAACTAGAGAGAAGATGTGTGGACTTCTCTCAACAGCTGTGTATGTAATGTACATTTGTTGAGCGCTCTCTCTCTCTCTCTCTCTCTCTCTCACTCACTCACTCACTCACTCACTCACTCACTCTCTCTCTCTCTCTCTCTCTCTCTCTCTGTGTGTGTGTGTGAGTGAGTGAGTGAGTGAGTGAGTGAGTGAGTGAGAGGGGGCTATACCCTAATCCTTACTGGAATGACCTCTGAAAATGCTGTTATAGTCATGACCCAAGCAACCCTTCACCATGTCTAAATGTAAATGTACTGCCTTCAAGCTTATGGCAACCCTATGAATAGGGTTTTCATGGTAAGCGGTCTTCAGAGGGGGTTTACCATTGTCTCCCTTTGAGGCTGAGAGGCAGTGACTGGCCCAAGGTCACCCAGTCAGCTTCATGGCTATGTGGGGATTCGAACCCTGGTCTCCCGGTCATAGTCCAGCATGGCTTCTGCAAGGGAAAGTCCTGTCTCAGTAACCTACTAGAATTCTTTGAGAGTGTCAACAAGCATATAGATAGAGGTGATCCAGTGGACATAGTGTACTTAGACTTTCAAAAAGCATTTGATAAGGTACCTCACCAAAGACTTCTGAGGAAGCTTAGCAGTCATGGAATAAGAGGAGAGGTCCTCTTGTGGATAAGGAATTGGTTAAGAAGCAGAAAGCAGAGAGTAGGAATAAATGGACAGTTC
Organism: Rhineura floridana; assembly: GCF_030035675.1. Lineage (NCBI taxonomy): Eukaryota > Metazoa > Chordata > Lepidosauria > Squamata > Rhineuridae > Rhineura > Rhineura floridana. The sequence continues at coordinate 24,247,329 of NC_084482.1, forward strand.
TCCCAATGGAGGGCTGTAGAAAGTGGAGTCCCTCAAGGATCGGTATTGGGACCTGTACTTTTCAACTTGTTCATTAATGACCTAGAATTAGGAGTGAGCAGTGAAGTGGCCAAGTTTGCTGACGACACTAAATTGTTCAGGGTTGTTAAAACAAAAAGGGATTGCGAAGAGCTCCAAAAAGACCTCTCCAAACTGAGTGAATGGGTGGAAAAATGGCAAATGCAATTCAATATAAACAAATGGTGTGTGGCAGCTGTGAAAAAGGCAAATTCCACGCTAGTGATAATTAGGAAAGGTATTGAAAATAAAACAGCCGATATCATAATGCCGTTGTATAAATCTATGGTGTGGCCGCATTTGGAATACTGTGTACAGTTCTGGTTGCCTCATCTCAAAAAGGATATTATAAAGTTGGAAAAGGTTCAGAGGAGGGCAACCAGAATGATCAAGGGGATGGAGCGACTCCCTTACGAGGAAAGGTTGCAGCATTTGGGGTTTTTTAGTTTAGAGAAAAGGCGGGTCAGAGGAGACATGATAGAAGTGTATAAAATTATGCATGGCATTGAGAAAGTGGACAGAGAAAAGTTCTTCTCCCTCTCATAATACTAGAACTTGTGGACATTCAAAGAAGCTGAATGTTGGAAGATTCAGGACAGACAAAAGGAAGTACTTCTTTACTCAGCACATAGTTAAACTATGGAATTTGCTCCCACAAGAAGCAGTAATGGCCACCAGCTTGGATGGCTTTAAAAGAAGATTAGACAAATTCATGGAGGACAGGGCTATCAATGGCTACTAGCCATGATGGCTGTGCTGTGCCACCCTAGTCAGAGGCACCATGCTTCTGAAAACCAGTTGCCGGAAGCCTCAGGAGGGGAGAGTGTTCTTGCACTCGGGTCCTGCTTGCGGGCTTCCCCCAGGCACCTGGATGGCCACTGTGAGAACAGGATGCTGGACTAGATGGGCCACTGGCCTGATCCAGCAGGCTTTTCTTATGTTCTTATGTCCAACACCTGAACCACTACACCACACTCGCTCTCTGTCTACTCAGGCATAATTCCTGTTGATGCCAGTAGGGATTACTTGCAAGTATGCATGTTTAGGATTGCAGCCTTCCTTTGAAGCAAGTTCCATCAAAATCAAGGAGACATTTGCCCACATAAATGTGTGTAAAGGGATCAGGCTGTACCACTTTATTGGGTTACCTCTACTTTGGCGATAGTTCAGTGTTGGGTCCATGTATTTATTTAGAAAAACCCCACTTTATAGCTCCAAGAGGCTCTGAGAGCAGTTTTCAAATGATTGTGTGCATTACAATCACATTCAAGTGAAGTTTGAGGAACAGAAATAACATGGTGTCACTGTCGATATGGCTCCAGGATTGCTCATTTCTGCCCACATCCTTGGTCTTTCCTGGTGTCACCAGTGCAGCTTTTCTGGGTTCCTAAATTGGGCAAGGCCTGTTCTAGAATATTTTTACTGAATACCACAGACACACACACTCACACTATGCCCTTTCTCCCTGCAATGGAAAGACACCCTTGCTCTTAGCATGAAGTCAGGAACAAGGAAATCTGTTGCATTGGGAATTGTTGCACAGCATGAGGACAAAACAGAAGCCTACTGGCTGCCATGGATGCTACCAGGGGAACTGAGTCAAGTATAAGAACTCCAGGAGGGGATTAAACGTAAATACAAATGCCTCCTGAGATCTGTGGGCTATGCTCCAAATCAGTCTGCACAAAGTACTCCTCACAGAAACTGCTGCCAGGATTTCAGCCAAAGTTCTCCACAGCTTTACTAACACCGGTGGAGACTGGTGGCTCTGACATTAGTGGGGCAGTGAATCCGCTCTGGGTTTTAGTCTGAACTTCCAAGGAGCTGCTGCTTGCCCCTGAAATCATCACCCAAATGCCTCCCTTCCCTCGTCTCTTAGTTTCCCTCGCAACAAGCCCAAGTCTTCCACTTCTCTACAGTTCCTTAAATCGAGCCACCTATCAGAGAAGAACAGGAGAGGGCGGCGGGGAGAGGGATCTCTTTTGAGGTCACTGGATTTGGCAGGTGGAGAACCTGAAACATCCCTCCTCTGCACTTGCTGCTGAGATGAAAAATACATCATCCATCCCTGGAGAAAGGTGGAATTGATTAGGAGAAGAGGCCAGAGGGTCCAAAACCTTCTTCCTCAATTACGTGGTCTTTCTAGAGGAGACTGCCCCCTTTGTCCTTCAAATGTTCTACTCTTTCCAAATTTGCTTTTTCACAGCAGAGACTTTGGTGCTACATCATACGCTATATATTCTTCGACATAGAAAATGAAGCACAATTGTCTTGCAGATGAGCCACATAGAGCTATCTGAAGTACATCTACCATCAGTGCACATCTGCTACAAAAGCAGCAAACTGGATTCTGAAGCAGGTGTACAAGCAGGAAAATACACGGACTGGTGTTTTAGTTATATACACAACTATTTAAAGATATACTAATCCTGTCATCTATTATATCTTGATGGCCTACAGCAGTGATGGGGAACCTTCGCTGGCCTTCCAGATGCCACTGGACTACACCTGATAGCTATGTTCTGCCTCCATGATGCTTCTGAATTCCAGTTGGTGGAAACCACAGAAGGGGTGAGTGCTGTTGTGCTCAGGTCCTGCTTGTGGGCTTCCCATAGGGGTATCTAGTTGGCCATGGTGAGAAGATGCGGGACAAGATGGGCCACTGGCCTGATCCAGCAGGCTTCTTCTTATGTTTCTACGTTCTTAACTCCCATCATCTCTGACTCCAGGCCTTGTTGAGGTGGATGGGAGTCCAACAAACATCCAAAGGGCCACAAATCTCCCACCATTGCCGAACAGGGTTCCATTTTGCAACCTGGATATCTGATCCGTACCTTTTGTGTCATTCATACACCCCATGCATGTTAAGAGTTTTTAGTAGGAGTGCAGAAATAACTGGTCTGTTAAGACTGGTAATTGAAACAGCAAAGAAACTTAAGGTTTATTACTACAAAGAGCAACATGCTGAAGCAGCCATGTGGCTTGTACTCAGGAAGCCATTACTAAATAACTGAAAACAAAGACAGGGAGAGAAGGAAGGAAGGGGAGGAGCAAAGCCTACAAAAATAACAAACACTATAGAGGAGGAATCAGCAGAGGGAAGAACAGATTGCCTTTCTGTCTATTTCTTCTCTCTCTCTCCCCCCCCCCCCCGGTTCAAGTCGCTTATAACACGTGTTGGTGCTTTACTCCTAACAATGCATTGGGGAGATTCTGCAACCATGACTCCTCCCACCTCTTCTGGACAGGGCTGCAGATAGTTACCCTGCCCATTTTGACCCACTGCAGTCACTTGCTTGGCTACCTCTACATCTGATTTTTTTTTAAAGTGGCAACTTACAAATAAAACTTTTCCTAGTGCAAAGATGAAATGATGGGGGGAAATTTTACACGCTTACATTCTGCACGTCTGAAAGGAGTGAAAGACGTAAGAGGAGGGCCTGTAACAAAACATGGCAGCCATACTTAGTCAAGTACAAAAAGGCACCACAGAACACAATCCAGTTCTCTTGAAAGACGTTTTGAGAGGGAAGGGTGGATTTGTCATTGCACCAGGAACTGCCTTTGTGGAGATGACTGGCCTTAAATTGACTCAGCCAAGTTCTCTCTCCATTGCTTGTCCTGCTGGGACCAAAGCTGCCCCCACCCATAAGGCCCATGTCTCACCTTCTTCTGAGTGCACCATAATTGCTGTGGCCTAGTTTATATACACAGCAGATTTGGTGATATAAATGCATTTCTGCATTCACACAGTTGGTAGAGGCAACAAACTGTTCATCACCTGATCTGCTGTTTGTGTGAACAGGACCTTTATTAAAGACCTATCCTTTCTTTCTCGCACTGTGTATGTATGTAGATCTAGGCCAATGTATTCAGTTGAAAATTTGTTTGCCCTCTTCCCAAATACTGTTTGTTTAAGCCATAATATTGTGGGCTAATGTGGTATGGCAGTCCGAGGGTTGGACTGGCACCCAGGAGATCCAGAATCAAGTCCCTACTCAGCTATGAAGCTGATGAAGGGCCAGTCAACCTAAACTACCTCACAGGGTTATTGTGAGGATAAAATCAGGGAGCAGAAAGATCCATGTACAATACCACCATGGACAAAGGACAAAATAAAAATTAAATATAAATTGGATTAAACTGCAATTAAATATAGTTACACAAAAATGGAGAATAAAGGTCTCTAGCCTTTAGCTCTGTGAAAAACAGTACACTGACAACAGACCACATGGTGATGGTTTGAATTAGCCCAGCGGCGTGAAGAAGACCATTTCCCACTTTAAACAGCTGATGAATAAATAATGGGCAGTGCTTCCCCTAATGAAATCATGGCTGTCCCACGGGGCAGTTCTCTTGCTATAGGCTGGATGCCAGATCACAGCACATCAAGCATAACAAGGGTGGAAAACTCTGCCCCCAATTTAAGGGCAACGCTGGCATTTAGGTTCCATTGGTCTGACCACTGTAGGCCAGGCTGTATGAGGCAACTTTGAGGCCATAGACTATGTATGAATGAACATAGGAAGCTGCCTTATACCACACTGTCCATCTAGCCCAGTATGGTATTTGATTGGTAGCAGCTCTCTAGAATCTCAGGCAGAGGGAGGGTCTTTCCCACAACCTGCTACATAATCATTTTAGCTGGAGATACCAGGGACTGAAACTGAATATTTCTGCATGCAAAGTATGTGCTCTTCCATCATGGTCCCCTGATCCTGAATACTGTCAGCCCTCAGGCTTGTAAAGATCTGGGGGGAGGGATCTCCTCACAGTGTCCATTGCACAAGGGCATTGACAATGTGGAGTAGTAGGGCCTTTTCTGTCATTGCTCCCAAAGTTATGCAATAAACTCGTGGAGGTGATCCAAAAGCTATGTTAAAGGCACCTTAAAAAAAAGGAAAGAAATACAGAAGCTGGTACAAGGCGGTGGGGAATTTTCTTTGCTGGGGGAGGGGGGCTGTTTATGGTACTGTTGTAATTGGATTTGTTTTTATCGTGGTTTTAAAGAGATGAATTGCTAGTTTTATTTTTAATTAGATTTCATTGTCATTGATATTTTCTATCCATCTGTAAGCCCCCTCGAGCATAATAAAAGCATGGCAGAAATGATATAAATGAATAATACATCTGCTATTCTCTTCAGTGGGAATAGTGGTTACACCCGACCTAACATAGGTCTGTGGCTCAGTTTTACACAGCATGTCTGCAACCATCGCAAGTAGCCTTTTGCTGGAGACTGGTACAACTGTGTTGTCTGTGTCCTGACAATTATTTCTATGGAGGAACAGGAGCAACTTCATCCTCCCATGTACTGTGGCACTAGCCATGATCCAGTATAGGTGACAGCATAAATGTACCATGTGAGGGAAGAGAAAGAGAGAAGAACCTTTGGTTTAATTAAGCTGGTTTTTAAGGCAATTTTGATGTGCATGTTTGCGTACGGAAGGCTATCTCCCTTGGACAATGAGCTGTCAGAAGGAGATTTGATATGCACGTCTAGGACACAATTCTGCACTTCCGAACTTCCCAGGAGGATCCCTCCGCCTGTGCTGCCTCTGAGACGGGCTCCCGTCTTGGATGAAACTTATCCAGTTTTAAATTCAGTCAGAAGGGTTTTTTCTGACTGGGGATGATTTCTTCCGGATAAGGAAGAAGCGTGAGATCTGCCACATAGTTTTGTTTTGATTGTTGGAGCCTGGAATTCGTCAGAATTGTCTGTCTTCCAGCAGTTCAGACAGAGCGAGGATTTTATGCTAGCTCAGCTGGATAAGTGACCCGTTTTTTTTTAACGGACTAGCAGGCAAACCTCCTGTCTACATTTATCATTTTCTTATCTATATAGCTAAAGAGATTTGTCAAAGTAACAGCAATTAAGATAACCTAGATGAGGTAAGACTTTCCTTCTTTATTTACGGAACTAAGGGGGAAGAAAATATAAATAGCTTATCTTTTTTTTTTTTTATTGCAAAAAGCTGACATGGAAAATTGCGTTTTAAAGATTACAACGGATGAGAGCTTTCTGATTGGGAGAGATAAGAAATCTTTTTGATTTACAAGACTTTTGTGTAATATATATAAGGGACTATTTTTTCTGATCTACTTTTTTGTTGTTGTTGTTGACGAATCTGCTCATTCTCTCTGCTACTAGTTATTTGAACGCTGTGAACTAAAAGCTGTTTTTGCACTTCTGGACATTTAAGAGATAAGGACTGTCTAGCGTGTGACGTTAGTTGGTTGGAAAGATTAACTCCTTTGTAACTGGATAAAGAAATAAACTGCTCTTTGCTTGGGACATTGAAAATTGAAGGAGTTTTGTTCTTTTGGTTTTAAGAATGGCAATTAAGAAGATCATGGATGTACAAGAAGGGACTTTATTTCTAGACATGCTTCAGAAAATAATGGATGGGATTAACTCAATAAAACAAGAACTGAGAAATAATAGACAAGCGTGGAGAACTGAATTTCATGAAATGAGACAGGAGCTGAAAGAAACTCAGGATTCTATGAGAAAGGAGAATAAAGATAGATCTGGAAAACAAAAAAAGGATGAAAGAGAAATTAAAGGCAAGGTTCAATCTATGGAGATTGGCTTAAATATGGACATGAAAAAAGATTTGGATTTCCTGGTTGTGACGGATCCTGGAGATAAATATTACAGTCTGGAATACAGCGCTGTCTCTGAAGGAATTGAAGAGATTGGAGATAAAGATATTATCAGTTCAAAAAAATTCCTGGACTGGAAGGATTTGATGGAACTTGAAATGGAGAAAGTTAATAGAATTAATCCCTGTTTTGTGTCAATGGAAAAACCTTCAAGAAATGTACTAGTGTATCATGTGGAAAAGAGGAGCAGAGATGCGGCTTTGAAACAATACTTCAGTGTTACATTTGGATTTGATGGTAAGAAAATATCTGTGATGGAGGAAATTCCTATCAGACTTTTATTATATGACTATGACAGCAAGATTTTTGGGTGCGTAAAGATGGAAGATGGACCCAATATGGATAATGACAGAAGAGCGATTTGAAACTACTGGACTCAGTAGATTTGATGAGTTGGATTAATTGACATGTTTATTTAGAAAAAAAATTGATTGACATATATCTCAAGGATTGGAAACTTCTCTTTGACTTCTTGTGGAAGATTAAAATGATATGATGTTAATGAGATTTGAAACCAACTAAGATAACTGCTGGAGGAAGGTGATTTTATAATCTATTAAGAGATAGGTCTGTTATATATTATAGATTTATAGTTGAATTATAGTGTTTTGAAATTACTGGATTTAGTAGATTTGATGAGCTGGATTAATTGGCATGTTTATTTAGAAAAAAAATTGATTGATATATATCTCAAGGATTGGAAACTTCTCTTTGACTTTTTGTGGAATATTAAAATGATATGATGTTAATGAGATTTGAAACCAACTAAGATAACCGCTGGAGGAAGGTGATTTTATAATCTATTAAGAGATAGGTTTGTTATATATTATAGATTTATAGCTGAACTATGACAAATCGGAAGTCAATATTTTTATATATATGTATTTTTTTTTGTATTGTATTAGTTATTGATTTGTGTTGTGTTTTTTTTGTATTATTTTGGTTTTGAAAATTAGAATAAAAATTAATTGGGGGAAAAAAAAAAAGGACACAATTCTGCACTTCCAAGATCAGATACCAACTCATCCACACCTCTTTCCATTTTGAGGCAGAGAAGGAAGGAAAGCTGCAAAAATGCACGGCTATGCAATACCTGCCTTGAAGACTGAGGTACCACTGAGAGATCAGAATGGCAATTGGCTTATGATCTATGACAGGGATGGGGAATCTGTGGCCCTCTAGATGTTGTTAGACTCTAGCACCCATCAGCCCCAGCTAGCATGCCCAACAGTGAGGGATGATGGGAAATGGAGTCCAGCAACATCTGGAGGGTCACAAGTTCCCCATCCCTGATCTATATAAAAACAAAAACAAACTCAGCTTGATTTCCCCCCCTTCCTCCTGGACTTTTTTCAGAACAATGGTTTAATGTTAAAGTGATACCTTTTGACGATTGTGATTTACCAGAGTCTGTCTGCAGTCGCTACCTCTGCTGACTCCTATGCAAGTCAACGGACTACTAGGGAAACTAAGTAGAATGCATCACAAGCTACTCCTGGCCTAGCCAAGGGAAAATGAAAACTAAAGGGGTGGGGGGAAGAGAGGATTTGTTCTGGAATGGCAAGGAAGTGCTGAAAGGCAAAGAAGGCCAGCCTTACACTGTTACGCTTACAAGGTTTCTCCCTCTGATGGGGTGTGTGTGTATGTGTGTACACCAGCACACCCACACTTGAAAGAAGGGGTGCTTACATACAGCAGCTGTATGTATAACTTTTTAAAATATAGCTAAGCACCCATTTTTTCATGTACGACAGATTAATCAATCAATCAAATTTAAAAGCAAGTTCAAAAATTGCTTCAGGCATCAGCTTGTGAGAGATTGGAAGAGAAATGCCTAGCCTGTCACAAACAATCTCTAGCAGACATTTGCTGATATACTCAATATCTTTCACTTTTGGAAATGCTCCTAGGAAACAATTTCAGCTTTTTTGTGGGGTGCAGATTGGAGTGCTATCAAACCCTACAACATCAGTTTCAGGTAGACAGCATGATGGGACAACCCCTCCACGGATGCACTCAGGCATGTGCATATGCGTGCATGCATGCACATGCACACACCCCAAACCATATGTACACCATGATCAACAACAGATCTACAATACCACTTCCAAATCTCTGAAAACCCACAGTCTACACACCGCCTATATCTGGTGCCAAGACTCTTCCCTGTGGACTTGTGTGAGCTGCTGAAGCAGACGTAGCCTTAAGCCACGTCTGTGCTACTGCTGTCACAATTTGTCAAGCTCATCTGAAGTGGGGGTACAATAAATGCGACAATTCAAGCTGATCCTTTCATATTTATTTGTATACCTAGCCCTCGGTCTCATGCTGGGTTACAGAAGTTTTAGAGACAATGTGCTGTGGAATAAGCCTGAAATAACAAGGTACTCAAGCAGTTGCATAAAACTAAGAACACTATGTGATTAAAATAAAAAATAAGAATGAGCCAAATTTTGCTCCACGAAAAGTGGAACTAATGATGCATATAAATCAAAGTTGTGTATTTGTATCTATTCGTTCATATCCCACTTTTCCTCCAAGGAGCTCAAGGTGGTGTACATGGTTCTCCCTTTCCTATTTTATCCCAACAACAACCCTGTGAGGTAAGTTAGGCTGAGTAACAGTGACTGGCCACAGGTCATCCAGCAAGTTTCATGGATGAGTGGAGATTCAAATTCTGGTCTCCCAGGTTATAGTCCAACACCTTCACCATTACACCACACTGACTCTCTGTATCCGTATAAAAACAAAATTCAGGGATGGAGACTCTAGATGTTGTTGGGACTCCAACTCCCATCAGCCCCAGCCAGCATGGCCAATGGTCAGGGACAATGGAAGTTGTAGTCCAACAAAATATCTGGAGGGTAAAAGGTTCCCTATTCCTGGCATAATTATTATGTTTCTCTTGGTCTTATGGAAGAGCAAGAAGGCATGCAAAGCACTGACGTTCCATCCTCTGATCAATGGGAAATCGTGCTCAGTCCCTTTCTGGTGTCTAAGATTTCTACATATGTTGTCCACATATTTCAAGCTTGCAGCATAACAGGCAGAAGTGAATGGATGATGCTTTCCTCATCACGGCATTCTTCAGGCCACACAATTGTGCTTGCCACACATCTGTTAAAGCATAAGTGGGGGGGAGGCGGGGGTGGCATCTCTAAACAGTACTTTTAATCAGCATTTTGTGTTAAATGACTGCAGCACATTTGTACAGAGGAACAGGATTTGAGAGTGTGAAGAAGAAATCGCCCTCTCCAAAGAAGGAAAGGAGGAGGGGAACTGCTGTATCAGAAGGCCGCTCAAATTATCTTGCAGTACCTTTCATCTGGTTATTTTTCAGAACCCTTCCATAATATAAAAGAATAGCTTCTATATACCTTCAGCAGTTCAGAATAACCTTGTCACCTAAATTAGTTCACAGGAACCAGAAATGAAGTGGAATGACGCAGTTTCAGCACACCTGAATCCTCATATGAAAATCCAGAGGAGCGGGGAAGTCATACGCAAGGCTGGTTCAATATGTCTTGGTGCTCGAGAGAGGAAATCCAAATGGCACCCCAATGATAATATATTTGGGGTACAATTAGGATGCAATCGGATGATTTGCTTTTACATCTCTTTGCTGAGTTGAAAGGCAAGGGAGGTGTGGATCCTCTTGTCTGGTTTTATTCAGTCCTGTTGTCTCCATCCTTTTTGTACCACATCTGGAGTCCAGCTTGTTTTAGCAGGTGAGCTGCATGGCAGGACCAGAGGGAAAACCATCTGGAAGGAGAGGTGGCAGGTGTTCATCTCAATGCAGCTTATGAAGAAGGACTTCCCACCAGATTGGGACCCATGCATCAGATGTCTGTCTTCCACCCTCCTGCTCTTTACTGGCATTCAAATTCCACCACATGAGATGGCCACCTTCTCTTGCCTCATAGGAAGACCTCCTCTGGGCCATACCAATATCCACCAGCAGTTTTGGAGCTGGAGCACAAGTCAAAATGGGTCAGGAACCAGCACAGGACGAAGAAGAGGAACAAAGAAGGAGACTTTGCACAACTGGCAAAAAATAATAATCCAAGATTTGTAAGCTGAATATACTGAGATGCCAGCAAGGCATGCTGTCCTGGCAAAGGGCCACTTCACTGAGAAACAATCTGAGTGGGACTTTTGTGTGGCACTCATGTAAACATGCCTAGGTGCCCATCTTGAGGTGAACAGGAGGAGAACCTTCTCTTACTCTGTTGTGGTGCCCACCCCATGGAGCCCTCCTCCCCTCACAAATCAGACAAATACTGATAGTGATCTGTTTCTGGCACTTGTTGAAAATGTACTTATCTGCTCAGGTCTTCAGGCCTGCTGAATCAGACCAAAGGCCCATCTAGTCCAGCATCCTGGTCTCCCAGCAGCCAACCAGATGCCTATGGAAACCTGCAAGATGGACATGAGAGCAACAGCCCTCTCCCCAGTTGTGATTCCCAGCAAGTGGTGTTCAGAGGCATACTACCTCCAGCAGTGGAGGTAGAACATAAGCATCTTGGCTAGGAGCCTTTAATAGCGTCATCCCCCATGGATTTGTTTAGGTGAAGCATGCTGTGCAGTGATTTGATTTGCTGCCTTTTAGTCAGTTATGGACGCTGCTGTATTCATTGGTTGCTTTGATTCTAACGAACCTGTATTTTAGTTGGCTGCAAACTGACTTAATTTTGTTTTAAAAAACAGGCCATATATAAATGATTTTAAATGAATAAATAACAGAAGTGGAGTCCTCCTACACAGCAGCCTCTGGACAAAGAGAAATACAGCTCAATCATGAAATTGTGCTGGGTGAGCACAAACCATTATTTTCTCATTTGAATGGCATATGTATATTACAATCTAAGTGCCTCATATTTGACACTAGCAAAAATTTCTCCATTGGAACAGAAAGAAATGTAGGGTTCCATGGAGATAGTGCCTTTAAGGGGGAGGAAAGGCACAAAATTGGACACAAAAGAGATTATTGTCCTTCTTACCAAGGCTGAGGACAGACAAATGCCAAGAGAGTAATCAACCTTGTATGGTGAAACAGGTGTTTTGCTGGTTTTTTTCAAATGACTTTTAGATAACTTTTCTAAGAGTGAAGGATTAGGGATGCTTGGGGTGACCGAAGAAAAATGCAGAATTGCTGTGATGTCACAAAATTGGCTAAGTATGAGCATTGGGGAGCTGCAGTCCAGGCAAGTGAAAGTGCTGGAATGACTGTCTTTATATAATTATAAATATAACAATTGTGCATACCTTAGACTGGGCCCTTGGCTTTGTGTAAGGCAGGAGTAGCCAATGTTGTGCCCTGCCGGTGTTGCTGAACTACAACTCCCATCATCCCTGACCATTCGCCATGCTGGCTGGGACTGATGGGAGCTGGAGTTCAGCAACATGTGCAGAGCACCATACTGGCTCCTTATGTCCCACTAAACTCAATGGGACATGTTTGCTAGGATTTAACTTAAGTTCATCGATTTCATCGTTAACCTTCATCTGGATCCAACCCATTAACTTTTTGGTTTGCTAATGGTAGTAGTCTGAATGGGGATCATTTTGCTTAAGTGGGGAAAAGGTTTGGGGAAAGTTAAATGGGGAAAGTTTTGCTTAGAGGGGAAAATAGCAGTGGGGCTACTGATAGCTCATCTGAAGGATAAAAAAATAACTTTGTAAATAGCTAAGCATGTATTACCTTATAGGTTTTGTTTAACCTGCCAATTTATCTCCTTTTCCAGGATGAGATGAAGGCCATCTACAACTTATCTGCTGCTATGCCCTCCTTTTGAATAGGAGCCCCAGTTCAGGCCTCATCTAAAGGCACACTACAATAATCTTGCTGAAGGTAAGCATGCTTGGGTCTGGCTGGAGACCACTACAGAATCTAATGCATACCACCTGGAATTCCATTATGGAAGAAAAACAACTATGAATGTAATAAATAAATAAAAGAGAGGTAGTGTTGTTGCCATGGGGGATTCCATCCCAATGACAAGGGAAAGCTGCTGGGCTTCTGAGGAATGGCAAAGCTATTTTTAAAATTTTAAATCACTTCCATCTCAGTCACCTTGCTTATAATAAGGCAAGGCTATTCCTGCTAAAAAATTAGGAATAAATTTCACCTGCTCATGAAGGTTAGTCCAATGTTTGGGCAGGTGTTTTCTCCTCACCCCAGAGACTAATGAAAACATATGGGTCTCTGGGCCAAAGACTTCAGCCCAGTGCTACTTCTGACCAATAGAGATCATAGTCGCTTTCAGTCTCTCACTATTTTCAATTGCATACCAGCAAATTCAGGTTGCACAATTATTGATCGGAAGGGCTTGTGCAACAAATCTGCTCCCTCAAAAGATCAACCTTTTTTAGGTAAGGAAGTGATAGGGAAATACACTGGAAAGTGTGGGATAACACCTGCTTTGACACAACGTCAACTAACCTCAGAACAAATGCTCATTAAATAGTTGATCTGACCCAGCTTTCCCCACTTGGATACAACTGGATACTCAGTGCAACATTAGCACAGGCTGCAGGGACGGGGGAGGAGGAGTTTCTGTGTTCTATAGAATTTCCATCTCTGTCACCAGGAAACCACTCTGTCTTGGAGCTGGCTGTGTGGGCCTGCACCTGGTGCTGGGCTCAGAGCTTGGAAGATTACTTTTAAAAAGTAATAAGTTACAGTTACATGGCCCCAAAAAGTAGTAATTACCGTTACAATTACAATTGCTCTGAAAGTAACTGATTACTTTGCTTTCCCTCCAAAGTAATCACTACAGTTACATTTCAGTTACTTTTTAAAAAAAGCCTACAAGGTGCTGGCCTTGGCTGCCGCACATCTAAGTAACCTAAAACAACATTAAAAATACACATACAGAGGTAGTAGAATAATTATTTTTATTCATAAGATAGCAATGGTGGTCTCTCTGCTGGTAAGGGTGGTGGGGAGGGAGGCTGAGGCCACTACTCAGATCTTTGCACGTCAAACCAAGTGCAATCCCCCCACTCAGCCAGCCAGCATAATCTCTCTCACTTAAACACCTCCCAGACCCTGCCCTGCCACCAACTAAAGGACACTCACTCAAGCAAACATTTTCCCCTGAGATGCAAAAAAGTTAAAATACTGCAAATGCAGCACAGTAGCCAGAGAGGGTGGTGGAGACCACTTTGTGTGCCAAGTGCAAACACAGTATTCTCTCTCTCTCTCTCTCTCTCACACACACACACACACACTCACTCACTCACTCACACACACCATCTTTCACCTCCACAGTTCTTTATCTCCATTCTGCCACACACACTCACACACACACACACACACACTCTTTCACCTCCACCGTTCTTTATCTCCATTCTGCTGCTGCCTCCTTCTCCTCCTTTATCCATGTTCTTGACCTCCAGATCCTTTTCCCCTCCACTCCACTCTTCACCACCACTATCCGTTTTTTAAAATAATTGTTTTCTCTACTCCACCCCGTCTCACTGTCCGCCTCGTCGCCTCCTGCCCATCCACAGAGCACGAGGAAAGAGCGACACTGCACAGAAGCCCAGTTTGAGGCACATGATTTTCATCCACAACTCAGAGGAGCAGAAGACTTCCCCTGCTCCCTCCTCAAGTAATGCCCAAAAGTAATTCTGGAAACGTTACAATTACTCCACAAAAGTAGTAAAATTACTCCTAGTTCTGTTACAATCAAAATGTAAAGGAATTACCCACTCATTACTCAAAAAAGTAATGAATTATAAGTAATTCGTTACTTGTAACTAGTTACTTCCAAGCTCTGGTTGGGCCAAGGAGACAGTAAACTAGGGTTGTTGCTGGCGTACTGTCTACCCTGCTGCCCGGCAGCTTCTCTGACCGAGCTGGTGAAGGCTGTCTCAGCTGTGGTATTGGAGGAGCCCAGAATTATAGTCCTGAGTAATTTCAATGTCCACGCTGAGGCTGCCTCTAGTATTCTGGCTTGGGACTTCATGACCTCCATGACAACCATGTGGCTGTCTGAAGTTGTCACTGGCCCAATACATAGGGCAGGGCACACCCTCGACTTGGTTTCTGCTCCAGATGGAGAAAGGGGTGGTCTGGAGATAGGAGGGTGGATGTCACCCCATTGTCATGCTCAGACAATTCCTGGTGAAGTTTAGCCTTATGGCTCCAATCCTCCCCACAGGGGTGGTGAACAGATTAAGATGGTCTGCCCCTGGAGACTAATGGAATCCACTGGATTCCTGAATGCCTTGGGGGAGTTCCCAGTAGAGAGAGCAGATGACCCTGTTGAAGCCCTTGTCACACTGTGGAACAGTGAGGTGCGTCAGGCTCTTAACACGGTTGCTCCCAAGCGCCCTCTCCGGCATTGTGGAGCCCGATTTGCATCCTGGTACACCAGTGAACTAAGGGCAATGAAACAGGCTGGACGACAGCTAGAGCGCAAGTGGTGAAAGACATGCTGTGAGGCT
This sequence comes from Rhineura floridana, assembly GCF_030035675.1. Taxonomy (NCBI): domain Eukaryota; kingdom Metazoa; phylum Chordata; class Lepidosauria; order Squamata; family Rhineuridae; genus Rhineura; species Rhineura floridana. The sequence continues at coordinate 24,262,506 of NC_084482.1, forward strand.
GATCGGGCATTAGTGAAACATCATAACTGTGCCTACTGTGTGGCGGTGAGGGCAGCAAAGAAGGCCCACTTCTCTGCTACCATCGCATCCTCAAGTAGCCATCCAGTGGAATGTTTCCATATTGTCAAGAGTCTGTTGGAAATAGAGTTTTAGACCCTTCGGAGGCCTGCTGTGAATTGTTTGCAAGGGACTTTGAGGGTAAAGTTACTCGCCTTCATAGCAATCTTGATGCCCAGTCAACATCTACTGTAGTTCCCAATGAGGTGTCCAGTGCAGCGTCTGCTGTAACTTCTTAGGATCGATTTCAGTTGATGTGGCCTGATCAGGGCCCATGAGAGGGGGGTGCAGGGGGTACATTGTACCTTGGCCCGGGGTCAAAAAGGGGGCCTGGGAGCCAAAAGAGGGAGCTCCCTTTTCCTCCCTGTTATGTCATTTCCTGCTGGCTCCCATTCTGCAAGCCTGCTACAAATGGTGCTTTTTTTCCTTTCCCCCCCTAACTTGTGCAAAAAAGCATAACGTTGTTCAAACAAATATTTGTATTTCTGTTGGATTCTGAAAATAAAAATAATCAAACTTGAGGATTTTTTTCATTTTTTATGAAACTTACTCTGGAAGAAACTGAGCATGCTCGGTGGCCAAGGTAACAAGAGGAAGAGATACTTTGACCTTAAGAGGGCGTGGTCATTAGGAAGCTAGATGAACCCTTCCCCTTTAGTATGAAAGCAAACATGTGGTTTGAGGGCTCATATAAGGTAAGCAGTGTGAACCTTTAAACCCTATCACGATGAGAAAATCATCTTTCCAAAATGTATTCTCACAAATCAGGATCCCAGAAAAGACAAGAAAGAACTAGAGGAAAATGAAAAAAGGGGTCAACAAACGCTCTTTCAATTTGGATTAAGTGCGGCTTCAAAAATTTTTTCATTGAACTCACCTACAGAATTGGAGCAAGAAGAAACTGTTGGAAACCTCAGCCCCAAACAAGGAGCAGTTGATTTGGGTAATCATGCACAGTATTTTGATGAAGGGGCAGATAATGAAAATGGAAAACAGAAAGAAACAGACATACAGATGCATGTGGAAGTGAATTTGGAAGATGAGAGGAGTAATCATAATGTAGGCCTTGACATTGATCTTCGGCACATCTCTTCCCTGAATATGTTCCCCAAGGCTTTTTCAGCAGGCTTTCGGGACTTCTGGGGAGGCTTAATATTCTTCTGTTTTAAATGCCTCCTATTATGTATTGTTTGCTCTTATAATTTATATATTTCACTGTATTTTTGTATTGTATTCTGCCATATTTATTGTATGTACGTCGCCTAGAGTTGCCAATGGCCAGATAGGCGACACATAAATTAAATTTATTATTATTATTGGATGTATCACAACCGAGTTTCCATCTCAAAGGAAATAGAAAAGTATGTTATGAATGGTCACATCCCTCTGCCTAAAACATTCCCAAAAGACATCTGCAATCAAGTGTTCCCAGAAAGCATACTGAAATTTCAAAGCACTAATGGAGAACTACATGTAAGAGACTGGCTTGTCTGGAGTTCAACAGAAACAAGCTTTATATTGCTTTCCATGTCGATTATTTTGGCACAAGACAGTCAAGACTAGCACTTCTGCGTCTTGGTCTGCACTGGTATCTGCTGAAGGCTGGGATTCTAATGGGAAGTGGCGGAAACTTTCCTATAGGATCCCAAAACATGAAAAAGGCAATAGTCACAGAGAATGTTACCTAGCTTGGCGAGAACTAGAAAGGCGCCTGCTGTCTGAGACAGGAGTTGACATCATCTTAGAAGCGTCAATCAAAACTGAAGCTGTGAAATGGTACAACCTTTTAAAGCGCATCATCAATGTTGTACTCTTCTTGGGAGAACGTGGTCTAGCATTTACTGGTTCATCCCATCGAATTGGTGATTCAAACAATGGAAACTTTTTAGGACTCATTGAACTGGTCTCCAGGTGGGACCCCATCCTTCAGGATCATGTGCTAAGTGTAGAGGAGTCACAGAAAAGGAGTGAGCGGCTTCAAGTTCATTATCTGTTTTAACTTTTAAAACCTTACATGGTCTAGCGCCGTCATACTTGTCAGATCGCATTACGGAATATAAACCTTATCGGCCTGTACGATCTATAAATGACCATACTCTCATTGTTCCATCAACCTTCTCTGTTCGTCAAATGGCTACCAGAAAGAAAGCTTTTTCAATTGTAGCCCCTACTTTATGGAATAATTTACCACCTGAGATACGGTCTTCTTCTTCTCTCATTGACTTCTGACGCCAGACCAAAACATTTTTATTTCAGCAAGCTTTTAATATTTAATTGGTGCTGATACAGTTGTTTTTTAGGGATAATACTATTATATGTTTTGGTCTCTTGTTTTATGTTGTTAGCAATTTGGGATTACGTTTATTGTACGCCGCTCTGAATTCCGAAATTCGGAACTAGGGCGGGATATAAAATTTTAAAATAAAAATAAAATAAATATCTGTCCCGACTCACAAAATGAATTTATTGCAGAATGCTCGAATCTTGTGAAACAACACATTTTGTTTGAGAGGCAATCTGCAAAGTACTTTGCAATAATAGTAGATTCCACACCAGATTCTTCCCATATTGAACAAACAACATTTCTTTTGAGATACGTACTTTTAAAAGAAATGCAGTATGAGATTCAAGAAAGATTTCTCAAGTTTGCAGATTGTAGCAAGAAAAGAGGGGAAGAAATTGCTCAGTTGATAACTGATAAATTGAAAGACCATGCTATTCCTCTCAGTGATTGTAGAGCTCAAGGCTAATGGGGCAAATATGGCCGGAAAATACAACGGTGCACAAGCAAAAATACAAGAACAATGCTCAACAGCATTTTTTTCACCTTGCGGTTGTCACACACTCAACTTATGTGGAAATGATGATGCTGAATGCGTACCTGAAGCAATAACCTTTTCCGGAACAATTCAAACTGTGTACCACCTGTTAAGTTCCAGTGCAAAGCGGTGGGAATTACTACAAAACCGTATTGGCTGTTCTCTTCATGGTATGTCTGAAACAAGATAGTCAGATCGTGTTGAATGTGTAAAGCCTTTTGCAGCTCACTTGCTTGGCATTAAATTAGCACTGAAAGACCTCCTAGAACTAAATTTGATGGCCAAAACAAGAAATGAAGTCCATGAAGTTTTATTATATGTGACATCTTTTGCCTGTGTGTTAATGTCAGCCGTGTGGTACAAAATATTAGCTGGCATAGATATTTGCAACAAGGTCATCCAAGCTAGAGATGCCACACTGGATGTTGAAGAAGCAAACATAGAAACTCTCCTCACAGAGCTGACAAAACTTTGAAAGAACTGGATATGCATGTGGAATGAAGCCAAATTGGTTGCGTCAAACCTAAATATAGAAATAAAACTCTCCCGTAGATGTGATGGAGTTAGGCGCAAGATGGCAAGGCCGCATGACGACATCACACCTGATGCTAACTTGGAAGAAATGAATGACACAGATGATACTCCAGAAGAGGCCTACTTCAGACAGTGTGTGTTTTACGTTTTGGTAGACGATGTTATAGCAGGATTAACTGTTGGCTTCAATGCTGTTAAGCAGTTGGCAGAAAAATTTGATTTCTTGTGGAAATATCTCACCATGTCCGAAAGTGATGTGGAGAGAAAAGCTTTATCTTTATCAGAACAATATCATGCTGACCTTAATGGTGATGATTTTGGAAAAGAAATGCAACATTTACCCTCAGTACATAAAGCAGATTTTGTAAATGCACAGTTAAAGTCATTAGATTTGTTGAACTTGTTAACAGAGTACAGACTTGGTGACCTGTTTCCAAATGTTTGTGTTAGCTTAAGAATACTATATATGATTCCAGCAACAGTAGCTTCTGGAGAGAGGTCATTTAGCAAACTTAAGCTAATTAAGAATTATTTAAGGTCTACAATGTCTCAGGAACGTCTTGTGGATTTGGCCAGGCTAAGTATTGAATCAAACATTGCCAGAACAATTAATTTTCATGCTGTGATTCGAAATTTTTCACAAAAAAAAGGCCAGGAAAGCTCTTTTTTAAAAGTAAATAGTAAGTTTATCTACCTTGTTTCAATGTGAATTCTTTCTCCTTATCTGTATTGTAGCATAAACAAAGATGTTCAAAACAAATGTGCTTTCTTATCTCTGATCCTCTTTTATTTTATTTATATTTATTTATATTTATTGTGGAGGGAGTATAAGAGCATAAGGCCTTAAATGCAGAAAATTAACAGAGCGCTCCACTCCACCCCTCTCTCGTCTTCCATATCTTTTTTGACCTTACAGGCTACAGCTCATGGCATAAAACCATAGTGGATAAAAACAGAATGACTAATGGAGAAAGGAAGGGGCCCAAAAGAAACTTTGTACCCCCTGATAAAATTCCTCGCAGAGGCCCTGGGCCTGATGATATGGACAAGGTGCTTGCAGTGATGTGGCCAGCAACGTGTCCTCTCGACGCTTGCCCTTCTTGGCTTATTAAAATTTGCCGAGGTGGTTTGACCGAGTGGATCCAGGGTATGATCGACACGTTGTTGTGGGAGGGAGTGCTTCCAGATACCCTGAAAGAAGCAGTGATTCAACTGCTTCTGAAAAAGCCCATCCTGGACCTATTGGGTTGCAACTACCACCCAGTCGCAAATACTCCTTCTTAGGGAAGGTGATGGAGAGGGTTGTGGTGCAGCAACTGCAAGTACTCTTGGATGGAACAGATAACTTGACCCATCCCAGTCTGGGTTCAGGCCTGGTTATGGGACTGAATCAGCCTTGGTCACCCTGATGGATGACCTTTATCAGGAGAAGGAAGGGGGGAATGTGATCCTGTTATTCTTACTTGATCTCTTGTCGGCTTTTAATACCATTGACCATGGTATCCTTCTGGGCCAACTTGGTATTGGAGGCACTGTTTTACAGTGATTTCAATCCTATCTCCAAAGTCATTTTCAGAGAATAGCATTGGGTGATTGTCTTTTGGCTCCCTGGCAGATGTGCTGTGGGATGCCGCAAGGTACCATCTTGTCCCCCATTCTGTTTAACATCTATATGAAGCCCTTGGGAGCAGTCATCAGGAGATTGGGGCCAGGTGTCAGCAGTACACTGATGATACCCAGCTCTATTTCTCTGTAACATCTGAATCAGGAGAGGCTGTGCAAGCCCTGGACCGCTACCTGGACTCGGTGGTGGACTGGATGAGGGCCAGTAAATTGAGTCTGAATCCTAGCAAGACAGAGGTGCTGTGGATTGGTGGTTCCTGAGTTTGGATAATTGGTCAGTTGCCTGATTTGGATGGGGTTGTACTCCCTCTGAAAGAGCAGGTCCATAGTTTGGGGGGGGTGCTCCTGGATCCATCTTTGTCGCTAGAGGCCCAGGTGACCTCAGTGGCTAGGAGTGCCTTTTACCATCGTTGGCTGGTAAGACAGCTGCAGCCATTTCTAGACTGGGATAGCCTGACCGCTGTTGTCCATGCACTGGTAACCTCCAGGCTGGATTACTGTAATGCACTCTATGTGGGGTTGCCCTTGAGGTTGGTACGGAAGCTGCAGCTGGTGCAAAACGCAGTGGGGTGATTGCTCACTGGAGCAGGGTATTGCCAACATGTCACCCCGCTACTGAAAGAATTGTACTGGCTGCCTATTAGCTATGGGCTAAGTGGTATACAAAGCCCTATACACCTTGGGACCAAGATACCTGAAATATCGTCTTACCCCTTACGTCTTATATACCCAGTCAATCACTATGCTCTGCAGGTGAGGGCCTCCTGCAAATACCATCTTATCAGGAGGCCCTTTCTGAACAACATAAGAAACGGACCTTTAGTGTAGTGGCACCTACCCTGTGGAATTCCCTCCCCTTAAATATTAGACATGTGGCATCTCTGTTATCTTTTCGGCATCTACTGAAGACCTTCCTCTTTCCACAAGCCTTTTAAGTAGAGACCTTATCCCAATCTGTGTCTGTGTTGGAATTGCTTTTTAAGATGTTTTTAAAGCATTTAAAAAAGATGTTTTGTTTTAGTATGTTTTTAAAATGTTCTGTTGTCATATATTTTAAAGTCTGTTTTTATGATGTTTTAGAGTGTTTTTAGTGTGTGTGTTTGCAGCCCTGGGCTCCTACTGGGAGGAAGGGCAGGATATAAATCTAATACAATAAATAAATAAATAGCCAACATCAACCCATCTCCCTGCAAACGAATCAGGATGAATACTCAGCAAACAGGTCATCTGGAAGCCACCCACATAACAATATAAAAATATATTAGCTACGTACATGCAAAAATGTGGCTAGGTATTTCGAATGTGTATGTGAAGTACAGGCTTCCTTCCCTCTGCAGTTCCTCCATCACATGCACCAGCACAGGCCCAGGATATTTTGCTGCTGGTGGTAACACCCCCATTCCATGTACAGAAGCATCTTCCAAGGTATTCGAGAGCAGCAGGCGCATTTACTATTTCTTTATTTGATTTATATTCTGGCCTTCCTCTCAGTAGGAGCCCAGGATGGCACTTAGGGAAACAGTGCTATGCATGCTGGACATCTACCTGTTGGGTATGCTTTGACTTGGATTCCTGCAATGAGCAGGGAGTTGCACTCGATGGCCTTATAAGCCCCTTGCAACTTTTACTATTCTATGATTCTGTGAGTGCACGGCGCACGCACATACACACACATACACAGCTCTTCCTCCAACACCTTGCTGCTGCCCCCAGCATCTGATGCCCAAGGCATCCATCTCACCCTGCCTTATGGCAGGGCCAGCCCCGATGTGCATCTCTTCGCTCTGCCAATTCTCTTTTGCAATTTGCTAGTTGGGTTCCCTTCTCTGGCCTTCTCTTGCCCTCATTCTTCCGGAATATTCCCTGTCTTAACTCGATTTTCCCAGCTCCTCTATGCTCCCCTGGCCCAGCTGCCTTCCCAGGCCCCTCTGGCCTGGTTTGTTATTTACTAGCCTTTCTCCCTACCCCATCCTGCCTCTCTGTGACATCCCTTCCCATGGTGTTCACACAGATTTCTTTTGCCCCACTCTCATCTCTGTGTGAAACCAAACCAGTAAAACCAGTTTACCAGAGTAGGGTTGCCAGGTCAGAAGTGTCCCAAACCCTGAGATTTCAGAGATGGGCCTAGTGATATCATGGGACAGGGGAGGAGGTTCCTTCTCATCCCGCTGATCGAATGCAGCCCACTCCTGGAGGCATGCCAACAGGCCTAAATCTAACTGGGGAAGGGAGATTTAGGCCTATAATTGTGTGCCCAGCCTTACAAACAGTTGCATTGGTTTCTCCTCGCCCCTTCGACATCGACCAGAAACTGGCCAACCGGAAACCTGGCAATGCTATACCAGAGGTAACTGTGGAATGAGGGTGCACATAAGGAGCTGCCCTGTGCTCCTGGCTTGGACAAGCAATCATTAAAAATATTTTAAATTAATTTTTTAAAAAATAAAATTGTGGGATTTTGGGGCAACACAAAAAATGAGGGGGGGGAGAATATGCGATCCATGGGCAACATGTTAACCACCTCTGCCTTAGTGCATTACATCATATAGACATTTCGCCTTGAGCTTGGTGGCTAGGGTGGGATAGAATTCCCATTAAATTAAATTAAAATAATGCCCTGGGTGATATCAAGTGCTAGCCCTACTCAGAGTAAAGCCATTGAAGTTGATAGACACAACTTACTTAGCTTCATTAATTTCAATGTGTCTACTCTGAGTATGACCCAGCTGAATAAAACCCATTGTTCTGTCTCACATACTGCAGCTCCAATGTGCCCTATACTTTGCGGCTCTGATCTGGTAAACTTAATGAATAGCTTCTCCTGCTGCAGGTGAGGAAGGATTTTAAAGGCTCTCTGTCTTGCTCACATCCATTTGCCTTTGGTTAATATAATTAGGGTTGCCTAATAGCCAGTATTTTACCAGCATTGGGTCTGATCGGCAGTGCCAGATTTGGCCAGGCTCCACCCATAGCTCTCCAGTTCCCATCCTTATTCTGTCCTGTCTGCTTGGATTCTGTTTCTTGCCCTCTCCCAGAGGGCCAACAATTTTGAAATCAAAAGTTGGCAACCCTATTCATAATATTTATGGGTTCTTCATATTTCTGGACTCGGCCCATGCACAATAAATATAATTTATTACAGCTTGCCCATCATATTTTGTGAAGGAAGAATTATATCCCCAAACTTCAATCAATCTCACATTAAGATTCAGAAATATGTATTTGAGGGTGGGAAATTTAACTTCTTGGGACACCTCAGAACACCAAGTAAGCATCGTTTTTTAAAAAATACAACCCAGTAGGAGATATTTGTTTTGCAGTTACAAGAATTAGCATTGTTGGGTGGTTTGCCATATCTTGTCTGAAAACTGCAATTGTGAAGAATAATGTGGGGCTATAATAACGATTTGGAATTAGTGAAGTGTTTTCCAAATCTGTAATTAATACGATTCTCATAATTATGCTATGGTTACATAAAGTCCCTTATTTATTTTATTTAAGTTTTGCCCCACTTATACATAGAAGAGCTAGCCAGTGGTTTTAAAAATGTCTGCCCTCAGAGAATAATATGGAACACTTTCTACATTGACTTGTCTACTGTGAAAGCACTGTGCATCACAGAGAATTATGAGACATATGCCAAGGGGCACCCTCAGTTCATGTAGGGCACTGAACAGGTCTGTTGAGCCTCACCAACTGAGAGCTCCTCTCTAGAACTTGTTCAGCAGTCCTCTGTGGCTGCCCGTTTCAAGGAAACACAGTGCCAGATAGCCAGTTGTCTGTAAAGGAAACCTGTGTCACATTGCTAATCTTCTCATTGAGGAACCCTGAAAGCCTCTGAGGAAACACAGAGTTCACTGGAACATAGTTCTGAAAACCACTGAGCTAGATTGTTCAGAATGTGTCAGGTTAAATAGTTACAAACTTCTCTCACACATCCTGGCAATGCTGAGGATAACAAGCTCATCTCCACACTTTCCAGAAATGCCCCCATAATTTCCAACGGTAAGGATTGATGGAAGTTGTGTAGTCCAGCAACTTCTGGGGGCCTAAGGTTGAAGAATTCTGCTCTAAAACATAGAAAGCTACCATTGGTCCATCTAGCTCAATATTGTCCACACTGACTGGCAGCAGCTCTCCAAGCTGGTTCTCTCCCAGCCCTACCTGGAGATTCCAGGGATTGAACCTGGGCCCTTCTTCATGCAAGGCAGATGCTCTACCATTGAACCGTGGCCCTAGCCTAGTCTCATGTGATACACCCTTCTGATGTACTAGGAAATGCTCACATAGAAGCGGCAACAAATGGGAAGGGGAAGATTTCTGAGGCAGCTTCTGGATATGGAGTCTTACCCCAGCATACCCAGGAGCAGCACCGGCCTGCCACTTCTATTCCCCTATTGTTACCATCTATTATTTATTATCTGTAATGCTATATAATTCCCCCAGCTATATTATTAAATCTGCAGAAGAGTTCGGAGATACCTTTGAATAGGATGTGCTCAGTGGAAATTAATTGCATTCTTATTAGGTTGACAGGTCCCCTTTATACGCATGCAAATGAGCGGCAAAGAGCTCTAGAGACGCTTCTGGGAAGGAATGTGTGTGTTACTGGAACGCCCTCCTCCGGGGGAAAGCTAAATCTCGGGCTCCATCTAGCGATTTCAGAGCTTGTTAGCACTGTAGATTCACCACCACCACAGCTCTGGCTGTCATTTCTCATAAGCCTCACTTCTAAGGTCCAGTTTCATAAAATAGTAGATGAGGCAATAAACTTGTTTCTGGACTGCACTACTTCAGATCACACATAGAAAACCAGATGTTAAAGAGAAGGCTAGCTTAGAACCCTTCTCTCTGACATGAGGCCAGTTTTCTATGTGCACAAAATCAGAAGGCATAGCTAAAGCAGGGGTTGGAGACTTGTGATCCTTGGACTACAACTCCTATCACTGCTGACCACTGGGCATGCTGGCTGGGGCCGATGACAGTTGGAATCCAACAACATCTGGAGGGTCACAAGTTCCCCATTCCTGTGCTAAAGGAAGAGAAATGTGGTTAATACCTGCATGAGTTCCCTCCCCCTTACTTGCACCACTGGTGGAATCTAACTGGCATTTTCTGTTTTTACAGTGCCTACGCACTTCACGTAACTTGGCTCTCCCCAGGGATGTGTGGGCTTTTTTTTTTTTTTTTTTTAAAAACACTGTCCGCCTGCATTTTCCATGAAAAGAAAAGACTCTTAAGCTGCAATCCTGTACCGCAGCCTTCACATTATGCTGGCTGGGGCTGGAGGGAGTTGTAGTCCAAAAAATGTGGAGGGCACTAGGTTAACATAAGAACAGCCTGCTGGGTTAGGCCAATAGTCCATCTAGTCCAGCATCCTGTTCTCATAGTGGCCAACCAGGCGCCTGGGGGAAGCGCACAAGTAGGACCTGAGCGCAACAGCCCTCTCCTCTCCTGCGGTTTCCAGCAACTGGTATTCAGAAGCAGACTGTCTCCAACTGTGGAGGCCGAGCACAGCCATCACTGCTAGTGGCCCCTGATGGCCTTCTCCTCCATGAATGGGCCAAATCCTCTTGTCAAGCCATCCAAGTTGGTGCCCATCACTGCCTCCTCTGGGAACAAATTCCATAGTTTATCTAGGCGCTGTGTAAAGAAGTACTTGCTTTCCCAACATTCAGCTTAAGTTTCTAGTGTTATGCGAGGAGAAAAACTTTTCCTTGCCCACTTTCACAACACTTTTCATAATTTTATACACTTCTGCCGTACACTTCTTACTCACCTTTTCTCTAAACTAAAAAGTCCTAAATATTGTAACTTTCCCTCATAGGGAGTCACTCCATCTCTCTGATCATTTTGGCTACCCTTTTCTGAACCTTTTCCAGCTCTGCAATATCCTTTTTGAGGTGAAGCAGCCATATGTACATAACAGCTGGCACACACACCATGCAAGGCTGCATTCCCATGAAAAAAGGCAAAGAGCGCTACTTCTGTCGGGATTTTTCAGGGAAACTATGTTGTACTAGCCATACCATTCTTTCATGTAAAAGGAGCCCACTGACCACACAGGATCAGGATATCCTAGAATACGCTTCAGCTGTTCTTCTTACGTATGAAGGAACGTGCCTGTCTCTCCTCACACCCTCCCCATCTCTGGTAGACCGAAGGACCCTAGGAAATGACAAAATGTTCACATGTGCGCAAATAGATTTGTGTTGTAATCTGATAAACACCTACCTGGGAGTAATTTCCACATAACACAGCAAGAATTCTTCCAAGCAGACGTGCACAGGATTGCACTGCTGGAGTCAGAGTAATAATACTTAACATCTGCAAGACACTTCCAAGGGTTCCAAACGCATCACATACATTATCTAGTTGTAACCCTTACAATAGCCCTGTAAGGCAGGATGGGGAACCTCAGGACTGAGGGCCAAATGCAGCCCTCCAGGTCTCTCTATCAGGCCCTCAGAACTTTCTCCAGGCTACACCCCTCACTGGCCCTTCTTCACACACCAAATGTTTTTGCCTGGCCAGAATGTGTCTTTGAACTCTTGCTTGCCTGGTCAGGGTAGAGAGAGGTCTGCGTAGAAACTGGCCTACAGTACAAAGGTAAAATTTACATTCGTTGCTCCATCTACTTTTGCCTCTGGCCCTGCCCACACTGGCATGTGGCCCTCGGAAGGTTGGCCAGAAGGGAATGTGGCCCTCTGGCTGAAAAAGGTTCCCCATTCCTGATATAAGGTAAGGCAGTATTATTATCTGCCATATTGTAGATGGGGGAAACGGAGGCTGAGAGAGGGAGACAGGCTGTTCTAAGTCCATCTAGTGAGTACGTGGTGGAGGCACGATTCAAACTGGGACCTTCTGATTTGTAGCTCAGTCTCTTAGCCCCAATGCTACAGCAGCAACATACCAGTATGTAAGGGGCACATACTGAAGTCATCTTCTCATGAAATGAACACGAGCCTCACACAGACCAACTTCCTTGCTCTCTTTCTACTGGAGTTGTCATCATAATAATGACAACGATCATTAAATTTCAACAGTAAAACATAATGATTCAGGCAGCAACAGGAAAACACAAACGCGCTTCCTGGAACCAAGAGAGAGGGAGACTGTTAACAGAGATTAGAAGTAATTGATACACATTTCCCCATCTAGGACAGACACCAGAGGGAGGGAAAGTGACTCATCAGCCCAAACACACACAAAACTGACACAAAACGGACCAGGTGTATGAAGTACAGAATACAAATGACACTGGCGAAAGGTCTTCCAAGATGAGCTCCCAGAGGTGTTACCATAATCCAACCTTCACCAGCCTGACGCCCTTCAGATGCTTTGAGCTATCACCCCCTTTAGCCTCAGGCGCAGCCTATGCACTAAGTCAGGGTTGGGGAACTGCAGGCCCAGAGGCCAAATGTGGCCCTCCAAGCCTCTCTACCTGGCCCTCGGAACTCTCCCCATGTCACACACACCCGCAGCTACATCCACTTCCCCCAGGCCGCAACACTCACGGACCCTGATTCACATCCTCTTGGAGTGTTTTTGCCAGGCTAGAACATGTCCATGAAATCTGAGGATGCTTGTTGCTGACCTGGATGGTGGATAGAGGGTGTTGTGTAGAAAGTGGCCTAACGTATAAAGGGAAAATTCACATTAAGTGCTCCCCCAGCTTTTGCCTCTGGCCCTGCCCGCCACTGATATGTGGCCCCCAGAAGGTTGCTCAGAAGGGGATGCGGCCCTCAGGCTGAAAAAGGTTCCCCACTGCTGGGCTACATGGTGCCTTAGGGTTCATATGTGCCCGCTATGAGGCAACTAGCCCCTCAGGCTGCTAACTTGTTAGGGCCAAACCAGACATGCACATGCTTATTTCACTGCAAAGCAGGGGCAGGGAGGAGCATGCTAGGAAAAGGGAGCAAAGCCTGGCCTTCTCCCCCTGCCTTGCCCCACTGCTTAAGCTGTTTCCCCTCTGACTAGCTCAGACGCTGGAAATATATTGGTGGTGATAGTGTGGTGTGGGGCAACAAGTTAAAGCAGCAGAGCATGGTGAGGTAAGATGAAAGAGCCAAGGGCAGATTTTTTCACATCCCCTGTACGCTCCATTTAGCGCAGTGATTCTTAATCCAGGGCCACATGCTCAGGTTCAGACTCTGGACTTAATGGTCTTATGGGGTGTGTGTGACTGGGCTCTTATGTGTATTGTATCACTTCACTGGTCCCAGAACGTGGTCTGAAGGCACACAAAGCCACCACCTTGCTGAAGCTAAGCAGGTCTGTGTCTGGATGGGAGACCAGCTGGGAACCACACGTATGCCACCATGGGTTCCTTGATGGAAAAAAGGTGGGGTATAAATGTAAGAAAAAATAAATACTGCAAAGTCACTGAGCTGGGATAGGGATCTTGTGCACCTGTTCTTCCCATTACAGTTGACCCAACTCACACAAACAATGAGCTGTGTTGTGGCTATGTCCGTCGGGACATAGACTCCCAAGTTATAGCAGTTGATTCTAGTGAGGTGTCTGGAGCACAGTCTTGTCATGTTTTATTGGATGAGTTTCAGACGGTTCAGCTCGAGGACGTAGACAAGGTGCTTGGACTGGTACGTGCAACCACTTCGGTACTGGATCCTTGCCCCTCTTGGCTAATAAAATCTAGCAGGAATGGAACAGCTGGTTGGGCCAAGGAAGTGATAAATGCCTCCTTACGAGAGGGAGTGGTCCCTAGCTGTCTAAAAGAGGCAGTGGTGAGACCACTTCTGAAAAAGCCCTGCTTGGACCCAGAAAATTTTAATAGCTATAGGCCAGTGGCGAATGTCCCATTCCTGGGCAAGATCCTGGAACGAGTGGTTGCTGACCAGCTCCAGGCGTTATTGGATGAAACCGATTATCTAGATCCATTTCAGTCGGGTTTCAGGCCCGGTTTTGGTACTGAGACAGCCTTGGTCGCCCTGTATGATGACCTATGTCGAGAGAGAGACAGAGGGTGTGTGACTCTGTTGATTCTCCTTGATCTCTCAGCGGCTTTTGATACCATCGACCATGGTATCCTTCTGGGGAGGCTCGCGGAGCTGGGAGGTACTGCTTGGCAGTGGTTTCGCTCCTACTTGGCGGACCGTCTCCAGAGGGTAGTGCTTGGGGAACATTGCTCGACACCGTGGGTCATCCAATATGGAGTCCCGCAGAGATCAGTCTTGTTCCCCATGCTTTTTAATATCTACATGAAGCCGTTGGGTGAGGTCATCAGGAGTTTTGGAGTGTGTTGTCATCAATATGCTGATGACACGCAGCTCTACTTCTCCTTTTCATCTTCTTCAGGTGAGGCTGTCGATGCCCTGAACCGATGCCTGGCCGCAACAATGGACTGGATGAGGGTTAACAAGCTGAAGCTCAATCCAGACAAGACTGAGATGCTGTTGGTAGATGGTTTCTCTGATCGGATGGTGGATATATACCCTGTCCTGGATGGGGTTACACTCCCCCCAAAGGAGCGGGTTCGTAGTCTGGGAGTCCTTTTTGACTCTTCCCTCTCACTTGAGGCTCAAGTAGCCTTGGTGGCAAGGAATGCGTTCTACCAACTTCGGTTGGTAGCCCAGCTATGCCCCTATTTGAGTAAAGAGGACCTTACATCAGTGGTACATGCTCTAGTAACCTCACGCTTAGACTACTGCAATGCGCTCTACGTAGGGCTACCTTTGAAGACTGTTCGGAAGCTACAGCTAGTGCAAAATGCGGCAGCCAGACTGCTAACAAGGACCAAGAGGTCCGAGCACATAACACCTGTTCTGGCTCGCTTGCACTGGCTGCCAATAAGCTTCCGGGCTAGATTCAAAGTGTTGGTATTAACCTATAAAGCCTTATATGGTGCAGGGCCACGATACCTGTTGGAACGCCTCTCCCGATATGAACCGGCCCATACACTACGTTCCACAACGAAGGCCCTCCTCTGGGCCCCGACTCATAGGGAGGCCCGGAGGGTGGTGACAAGATTTAGGGCCTTCTCGGTGGTGGCCCCCAAATTGTGGAACAGTCTCCCCGTGGAGGTGTGCTTGGCGCCGACGCTGTTTTCTTTTCGGCGCCAAGTGAAAACCTTTCTTTTCACCGAAGCATTTTAATTTAGTTTAACTTAAATTTATACAAATTGTTGTAATTGATTTTTGATTGTTTTTATGTCCTGTGGTATTGTATTATGATTTTACTGTATTTTGTTCACCGCCCAGAGAGCTATTGCTAGTCGGGCGGTTTATAAGCTTAATTAATAAATAAATAATAAATAATGTGTATTCACTGATGTCACTAAACTGCCGCAGACCACTTCTTCCTGGTGGCTTGCAATGGCATACTGAAATCCACAGAGGGCAGGGTGGGGAACCTTTTCCAGCTCAAGCGCCATATTCCCTCCCTTCCTGTACGCCAGTGGTGAAAGGGCCAAAGAAAAATGCAGATGGAGCAAAGGATGCAACTCACACCTTTGTACAATATGCTACATTCCAAGCATACAAAAGTCATAGATATCTACATCACATACACACACACACGTCTCTCCATCTTCCATCCAGGCAAGGAAGAACCATGATCACAGTTCAAGGACGCATTTCAGCTAGGCAAAAGCACTTGAGGATTAGCCTTGCCAGGTTCAATCCCTGAGACTAATCCTGTATCTTTAGGAGAAAAGAAAGTCAGCCGAGTGCAGGTGTTCTTGCAACACTGTAATGGGAAAAAACACAAGGTGGAATTCTCCCTTCCCCCTGCACAACTTTTAAAGATACAGAAGACCTCTTGGAGTCTGGGCCTGGCAACCAAGAGGTCTTCTGTATCTTTAAAAGTTGTGCAGGGGGAAGGGAGAATTCCACCTTGTGGTTTTTCCCATTACAGTGTTGCAAGAACACCTGCACTTGGCTGACATTCTCTTCTCCTAAAGATACAGGATCAGTCTCAGGCCCTGAACCTGGCAACCCTATCGAGGATGCTGTCGAGCAGGGGGTAGTGAGAAGTGTGGCCCAAGAGGGGTGTGGCCTGGGGAGAGTCCTGAGGGCCACATAGAGAGGCCCAGAGAGCCGCATTCAATCCCTGGGTCTTAGGTTCCCAAGGCAGTAAGCAATGGAAGCCCATGGCAAGCACCCAAACAGTAGCCCAAGGGGGAACAGGAACCCAACACAGTTGAAACCTTTTAAACATAGCAATTAGGGGAAGTATATTTTATCAGTATGCCAGTGGGTATGAACAGGCATTTATTTAAAACATTTTTATTTTGCCTTTACCACAGCTCACAAATGATCACAGCAATTTTTAGATCAAACAGAAAACTCTGAAAGATCACTAAATCTGAGCAGCTACCACCATCATTACAGCTCAAAACAGTCAACAGTAGGCACCATAGAAATTTGTCACTGTGGATGGACTCACCAAAAGTCCACTTAAGGTGGCTTTACAGAGCTTCTTGAACTGTAAGGAGGTCCTATGTTGCACCTCCTCAGGAAGCTCATTCTTGGGACTACTGCAGAGAAGGTTCTGCTCCCTTCTACTGCCAAACTCACCTCCTCAAGTCCATGCAGTGAGCCCTACCTGCACATCTTAGTTGAGAACTTTAAAATTTTAAGCATAATGCTAGGCTGGCCAAACTAGGCCAGGGCAGCTATACTGGCAAACTACACCAGAGATGTTTTATCCGTCACATTCACACCACACACGTAAAGCACTCTTATCCCACTTTAACAGTCATGGCTTCCCCCAAAGAATCCTGGAAACTGTCACTTGTTAAAGGTGCTGGGAACTGAAGCTCTGTGAAGGGCCTCCTAACACCTTTCAGCAGCCTTAACAAACTTACTTACTTACTTATTTGATTTATATCCTGCCCTTTCTCCCAGTAGGGCAGCAAACAAAAGCACTAAAAACATTTTAAAACATCATATAAACAGACTTTAAAATATATTAAAACACAAGAACTATTAAAAACATATTAAAACAAAACATCTTTAAAAACATTTTTAAAAAGGTTTAAAAATCTATTAAAAAGCAATTCCAACACAGATGCAGATTCAACACAGCAATTCCAATACAGAGGCAGACTACAGTTCCCAAGTTTCTTTGGGGAAAGCCATGGCTGTTAAAGTGGCACAAGAGTGCTTTAAATGTATGGTGTGGATGTGATCACGCAACTCTGACCCCATTCACATGTAAAGTGTGTGTGTAGGTGTGTAATCTGGCCTACTGGCTGCTCCTTGTCCTAATTTCATATAGGTGGCAAAATGGAAATGCACTGCCTTCAAGTTGATTCTGACTTATGGCTACCCTATGAATAGGGTTTTCATGGTAAGCGGTATTCAGAGAGGGGTTACCATTGCCTTCCTCTGAGGCTGAGAGGCAGTGACTGGCCCAAGATCACCCAGTGAGCTTCATGGCTGTGTGGGGATTCAAACCCTGGTCTCCCAGGTCGTAATCCAACACTCACTACGCCACATAGGCAAGGAGGTGTGAAATGGAAGGAAAGGGGCTGGCAGAAAGAGAGAGAAAGGGAGTGCCCCACCCACTTTGGGCTCTGGCCTCTCTCACCACTGGCTTTGGTCCCACCTGGCAAAGAAAAGACGGCCCTTGACAGAAAGCCTAAGTCACTTCTGGTATCAGAGCTGTACTGGGGATAAACCACTTAAAGCAGCAGAGTACCGTTAGGTATGATGGTGTTTCTTTGGGCCCCTCCAAACTGGTGTTTTATTGCGAGTGTATTCTGCAGCATGTTCTTGACACAGGTCCACACCATACATTTAAAGCACATGCAATGGACATTTAAAGCGCATGACTTCCCCTACAGAATCATGGGCGCTGTGAGTTGTTATGGGTGTTGAGAATGTGTAGCTCTGGGAGAGGAAAATCACAGTTCCCAGGATTCCTCGGGGGAAGTCATGTGCTTGAAATTATGTTGGATGTAGCTGGCTTCTTTAGTTTTTTCTGCAATGCTTCCCAATGCTACCACATTATTATTGTCCGGAAGGGCTAGAACACAACAAAAGCAGGACAAAAATAAGCCAGAACATTTGTGGCATAAAAAGTTACGGGATTTCAGCAGGAAGTTATGGGATCTGCACTGACTGAAAGTGAAGAAGTGTGACCACCTCAAAATCTTTACAGGCACAAACAGTATTGAAAGCGGGATTGCATGTAACCACCCTGATAACATCGAGATAGCACAAATCATCATGAATGTGCAATAAAAAGGATGTCTGGAGGGGCCCTCTCTCTCCACCCACATGCTTCATTATATGTAACGGCACCCCTCCTTGATGTGTAAACAGGGCACATAATGTTTATTTTGGCCAGGAGAGACAATCACGTTCCCAAAGTGACCCATGAATTAAATTCATGGATGAGTGAGTATTCAGACATGGGCCAGCCAGCCAGCCAGCCACATCTAACCATGACACATAACCAACAGAATCACACTGGGAGCCCCATGCAGAAGGCTTGAAAAAAGCAATTAGTGGTCAAGGGCAGAAGAGGTGAGGCCAGCAATTGATCTTTTCCATAGCTAGTATCCCACTCATATTGGTGGCTACCAATTTCCAAGTTTTCCATAGTTTCCTCTCCTAACTTCCAAACTCCTCCCCCACACTCCAAAAATAAAACAAATACAAATGGGAGTATATCTGCAATGGTCAATTCTTGCATTTCAGGAAATGCTACAAGTAGCCTGTGCATCAAGCCCTGTGCCCCATTCGGTTTGGTGCTCCACTTCAGAGTTATATAGAGTTAAAGTTGGTATCTTGTAAATAGCAATAATAATTATTATGCATTATTTATACAGCACTTTAACAGAGTATTATAAGCTAAAAACAAAATGAGCAAACAAAAACAGGTCCACAACAAGCAGAGTTAGGCAACCATCTTAGGAAGATCTGGGGCATCATTAAAAGGTGATAAAATGACAAAAAATTAGGTTGCAGTCCTATAAACATGAGCCTTTGCCAGCCGGGTGCTTTCCAAATACTTTCGACTACATCTCTCATCAGCCCCAGAATGCTGGCTGGGGCTGATGGGAGTTGTGGTCCAACGCATCTGGAGGGTACCAGCTTGGTAAAGCCTGCTATACACACTTACCTGGGACAAAGTCCCATTGAAGTCAACAAAGCGTACTCCTGAGCAGGAGTAATGTGGCCCTTAGGGTGAAAAACATTCCCCATTCAGTTGTTTTATCAGTGCAAGTCAGTTTTAACCCTTGCGAACTGAAAGCTAAAGACACACATCTTGTTTTTTTCCATGTCAGCGAAACGGGATGAAAAAGAAAATGGTAAAGGGGGCCTTTCCTTTCAACCATGCACTTGGTCTATTAGATGGCAGTTATCTCACCCATTCTTTAATATCTCAAAAAAGCAGAACTTGGAAGTTACTTTTTTAAATTACAACTCCCATCAGACCAATCCAGTGGTCATGCTGGCTGGGGCTGACGGGAGTTGTAGTTCAAAAAAGTAACTTTTCCAAGCTCTGCAAAAAAGGCACTCATGCTGATGTTTGGGTAACATACAAATTTATATTTTTAACTGATTAATCAACTGAATAATTGGTTACCAGGCAGATGAATAAGCAACTAAAAGGTCTTTAATTTAACATAATTTGTGTTTAGGATTAGGCTGAGTTTCTTAATACACGAATTCATAGCCCTAGTGGCCTACAGTGTAAGGGTGTGTGTGAGAGAGAGATGGAGGGTGCGCACCAAAAGCCATTTCACTTTTCTTATAAAATACCAAAATATTTTGGGCTGCCTGAATGTGTTTAATCTGCCTCGTTTATATGGATGCAAGATTTTGCTGTTGGTGGTGCAAAATTTGGACTCTGCCTCCCACACAGAGTGTTAAGCCTGCCCCCTCCCTGCCCCCTCTCACCTCCATCCACAGCCTTTTAGAGTGCCATTGTCAACGGACGCTGCCCTTAAGGGAGGCTAATGGGTGTTTGGGGAGCATGGCGTGACAAGCAAGAGGTACCAGTTCTGGCCACCCTGCACACAGTCGCTTTCCTTGCCTTGCGAGGCCTTCCTTGCCAATCCCCTTCCTATTCTCCCACCCCCTTCATCCAGAGGGAGAGAGCGAGAGCACAAGGCCTCTTGCCTGCCCCTCCTCTGCCTGAGGCCTAATTAGCCAAGAACAGGAGGTGCAGCAAGGACCCTGCAGTGCCCAGCTGCCCAGCTTTGTGTCAGGTGGAGGAGGAGAAGCAGTTGCCTCTCCAGCCAGCACCCCTCCCCCTAGCCTTTGTCTTTGGTCGATGGGCAAACGGCATCAACCTAAAGGGAACACAGCTACCTTGCGAGAGTCTCCTCAGAAGATCTTTAGACATCCCTGGTAGAGCTTCCCTGGAAGATCTTCCACAGACTCCCCAGTGAAGTCAGAGAGAATACAGTTTGCGCAGGGAGCAAGCCCATCCCTCAGCCTCATAGACTTCTCATTGAATGTCAGATGCCGCTTAGTATGAGGCAGCGTCAAGCTGCTGCCTCATGTGCCTGTGTAGCTGAGCTATTCTGAGGCCCCTTACCACTCCCACAAGCCTGTTTCATTACTGTTAGAGACTTATGTATATAGGAAGCTGGCTTATAAGAAGATGGACTATTGGTCTATCTAGGTCAGTACTGACGACATTGACTGGCGACAGTTCACTCCAGGATTTCAGGCAAGGGTTTTTCTTAGTCCTCCTTGGAAATGCCAGGGATTGAACCGGGGACCTTCTACATGCAAAACAGATGTTTAACCAGAGCTACAGCTCTTCTCCAAAGAAGGACCAACTATGTGAAGAGTGATGTTATATAGCTGGGGTTGGGGAACCTTTGGGCTGCATTCCCTTCTGGGCAACTTTCTGAGGGCCTCATGCCAGTGATGGGTGGGGCCAGAGGCAAAAGTGGGTGGAGCAACAAATGTAGATTTTTACCTTTGTATGGTGAGCTACTTTCTACACACACACATACCTCTCTATCTTCCATCCAGACAAGCAAGACGCATTATCAGAATTCAAGAACTCAGTCTGGCCAGGTAGAAACACTCAGGATGTGAAGAAGTGCCAGTGAGGAGTGTGGCCTGGCAAGAGTTCCAAGGACCAGAGAGAGAGAGGTCTGGAGGACTGCATTTGGCCCCCTGGCCTGAGGTTCTCCACCTCTGTTCCATAGAATGTGGGTAGAGGAGAGACTGACTACAGGACTGTCAGGGGCCAAAGGTGATATGGGGAAAGGTGAGGTTACAGAGGATCTGGAAAGAAGTTTGCTGAAGAAGGAGCTCTTCTGCAGGGAGAACCAAGAGGAGGAGACGCTCCAGGCTTGTGAACACGGTTTTTTTTTTTTTTAGGTAAACAATGTACATTCTGCTTTATCTTATCAGGGATAAATCAAAAACAGTTAAAGGGTAGGGGAGAGGACTAATGTGGTGTAGTGGTTAAGAGTGTTTGACTGGGAACTGAAGGAACCTGGGTTCAAATCCCCACTCAGCCATGATGCTCGCTGGGTGACCTTGGACCAGTTGCTATCTCTCAGCCTCACCTACCATACACGGTTGATGTGAAGAGAAAATGGTGTGTTGGGGATAGTAAGGAGAGAATCAAGTGCTCCACCTTGAGCTCCTTGGAGGAAATGTGGGATACAGATGAAATAAATAAAACATTGAAACAAGCAAAGACCTGTAACAGAGTAAAAGCAACTTAACACAGCAGAACGTCTAAGCATGAGAAGATGACAGAAGGGGTAGATGGCAGCTAGACTTCTGGGGAATAGGTAAAATTAGAAGAAATGACAGATGTAGTTAAGGGTTGAGGGCTTTACAGCTGTGAAGCCTGGATTTCATCCAGACAGCACAATTAGGAGCGAGTGCAAAGGTTCCATAATGGGGGGGAAGGCATTCTGGAGATGCTCAGAGGCACTTTACACATTCCAGAGCTCCCCTTCTGATATGGAAAAGTTATTGGGCTGAGACCTGGGGAGCCTGTTTCAATGTAGCAAATTAGTGGAGATGGCAACAGTAGGTAGGTATGCAAATAAACACATGCTCCAAGTCAAATTGAAAAAGGAAGAATACAATCCAATTTCAAGAGCACTAAATACAGGGATGGTATACAGAGCCAAGTGAGAGCGGGTCCTCAATTTGTAATTAAAAAAACACCCATGATTCTTATTCTGTTACTTCCGGCTAGTTTGCTATCATCCAGGTCAGTCGCATTCATTAAGTACAAACAAGTGTTTGTTTCTTCATTTGGGTTTTACACAGATTAGCTCTCACTTATTTAGATTTTGGGCTTGCTCTTTCTGCAGGGTTCAGGATGGATTATAGCATAATACATACAACCCCCCCCCCACACACACATACAATTCATGAACAATGCCTGCAGAAAATATAGCATATATAAAACACACACAAAACACTTCTAAAATATTCTGGACCCTCAGTTAAGAAAAGTGGGGGAAGGATCACATGCAGTGGGCCAGCACATATTGGACTCTGCATGAACTGGCCATCTCACTCATTATCTTAGGTGGTGGTGGGGATACAGAAATGCTCACCCATCCTCTCAACCAAGCACCTATGATAATGGTCATTGTGATCAGGGTCACTGGAAACGGAATTAAAGTGGAAGTTCCACACAGCATGCAACATGCCCCTATATTATCCTGAATGCTTTTCTTTACAGTCAAGATCTATAATATTTACTCACATGTCCCATTCAGCAAAATTCTTTTCCGTTGCTAATCAGAAGCTTCCTGGTTGCAGGTCATGTCCATTTTATTTCTTCTGATGGATTAAAGCAAGGAGATTACTGGCTCAGGGAAACCCTGATTTGCAGAAGTACAAAAAATTTTTTTTAAAAAAATAAATATAAAAGGGAGGGACTTTGAGAACTGCCCAATGAGGACCAAGCATGCTCATTGGCCATGGAATGCTGACTGACTGATGGTGAACAGAACAAAAAACCAGTTTATTAAAAAAAAGAAAAAAGAACAGAAAACCAGAAGAAGGGGGAACGGAATGAAGTATTCTGAAAAAGGACATGGCTGGCTAGAATCCTGAACAGGAGCACTACACATTGCAACATATTGATGCAGGTCCCACTTGTTCATTACTGATTGCCAGATGATCAACAGGAAGAAATAAAACAAACAGGACTTGTGAACAGGAAACTTTTAATTAAAGGCACAGCAATCTATACTGGACAGACTGATTCTGCAATTGTAGAAAATTTACCGCAAATCAGTTCTGAAAAAACATGGGAGAACAACACAGAAAATACTAGACTGCAACACTGACAATGATGTCATTTAGATTCTCTGAAAAAATGAGAAAACACAGGATGGCATTTCTAGAGCAGAGAACCAATGTGGAAGCAACTTAGCATAGCAGCTGTTAAACTGAATCAGAATGCCTTGCCAAAGCTCAACTTCTCCACAGATGTATTTAACATAATCAATTTATCTTAAAACACGTTAGTGCAAGAGAAGCTTTGCATGTTTATTAAGCTATATAAACTGAGCACACCATCATCAAATGCTTCAGTCTACCTCCTATCTTCCAAATTTTGCCACAGGAAGTGTCTTCATTCCTGTACCTTCCTTTAGTAATGGGAACTAATATTTGAATTTAATTCATAATATTTATGGGCAATGCTTTCAGTATGAATCTGGGGATGGCACCTAAATGTAACTCTCTTGGATTTTCAAGAATTGGCCTAGATAAAGAGTCGATTCTAAGCACAGGTTCCGCCACAAACATGCATGCAGTTGCTGATTATGCTTCTTAGCTCTAACCTTCAGTGAAAGCACATGGGCGCACATTAAGGTTCCCAAAGAAGGCGGAGCAGGGGCACTGGTGGAGACCCCTAAGGGAAGGGCAAGACCCTGGGACCCCATATACAAGACCTTGCTAACTTCTGGTTCCATACCAAGGAATGCTACGCGAATGCAGATTAGATCCCCCGCTGTATTTGTAAGGACCGAGAAACACAGGAAGCTGCCTTATGCCGAGTCAAACCATCGGTCTCTATAGCATGGTACTGTTGACACTGAGTGGCAGTGACTGTCCAGCATTTCAAACAGGGACTAATCCTTGCTGTCAAGTCAGGTGACTAAGGAAAGTACTTGTGGGGCAGGAGCAGCCCTGGCCTCCTGGCCTGGACATTGTTATCACCTTTGCTCTCTGATCTGATCTGAGGTGCTGGTACTTTGTGGGAGGGGCTGCTCTTTGCTGAGTCTCAAGACAGCCAGAACCGCCAGTGATATTGGGAAGGAGATAAGGGCAACTCCATCAAGCCCCCTCCTGTGATGATTCCAATTGTCATTAAGTCAGCTATCCAAGGAAAGAAATTTAGAAGCAGCCCTGTCCTCTTGGCCTAGACACTGTCATCTGCTCTTCTCTCAGATCTGATTGGCCAAGGGTGGGGTGGGGGGCAGGGTGGAGGATTCCCCCCCCCAGGGAGGGCTTCTTTCCCTAGGTAGCTAAAAACTGTATACACAGAACTATATAAACACATTATAAGTACTATAACTTGATGCCTTCAGTTCATTTTTCTCCTCCTCCCTCCCCATCCTTTTTTCTCGTATGTCATGTCATTTTCGGTTGTAAACTGGAGGACAGAGGCTGTCTTACTACGGATTTTTATAAACTGCACTCTGAGCCTTTTTGGCTAAAGGACATGGTATAAATTACTGACATTAAGTAAACAAATACATATCCCAGCCCTACCTAGAGATGCTGGGATTGAACCTAGGACCTTTGGCATGCAAAGCATCCGCTCGACCACTCTTTTCACCCTGAATACAACAGGAAGGTTAATGACTGTTAAGCCTTAACTAATCTACCTTCAGGGACCTTGAGAATGTTTTCCAGAGCAAAAGGGGGTATGATGCATTTAAGAGATTAATGTTTCTAGAACACGACCCATCTAGAACACTTTACAAGTCCCTTCCAAGACCTGAAGTAGTGTAGTGGTTAAGGGGCTGAGCTATGGGCCAGGAAGTCTCCAGTACAAATCTTAGTTCAGCCAGGCATTTATTGGGCAAGTCCCAGGGAAGCCACTAAACTCTGCTTGCGTCTAACAATGGAATCAATAATACTTTAATACTTAGTATTATTGTCATGTCTCCATTGGTAAGGATGAGGCTGGGTTAAAAGAGTGTAAGATTTATTGTGAAATGCTTTTATCATGATATTTAAGCTCTTCAGTATTATACTGTTGTTATTAGTTGCAATTACATCGTCTCCATAGTCCATGTAGGCCAGAGTAGGGCCCAGGGTGTGGCCCTTCCAATGTTGCTGGGCTATAGCTCTCATCATCCCTGACAATTGGCCAGAGTCCAAAAATTTCTGGAAGGCCACAGGCACCCCACACCTGATGCAAGGTGACCAGAACCTCGCACCAAAAGAAATCAAAAGACACAACCCCATGTCACTAAACAAACTCTCCCACAACCCAGTTCCTAGTAGTGTTTAGTCTACCCTTCTCCCAGAATCAGAACTCTCTGCTACCACAAGTCCTGCCAGGATGATATCAGCAAAGTCAGATGAATATGAACTGAGACCATTCTGACGTGAAAAGCAACTCAGCCAATTGGCATCCCTTCCCCTCCACCTCATTCACACACCATAATTCTATTGGCTGCACTGAATCAGAGCTATGAAGTGGAGCTGGCTCACAGACGAAGTTCTTCTGGATAGAGCCATTTTGGGCTTGCCAAGTTTTCATCATAAATTCTATTGGATTCTGTCCATCAGTACCCGGAACACTGCTTAAAATTTGAGAATTGATTGGATGTGGTTTTTCACAAAGGGACACATTGGCAGGAAAGTGGAGGAGCACCATAGGGTCTCACTTCCAACAATGCAACACTGACAAAAATACACATCCATAATCATAGCTGTCTCTAAACCTCAGCAGGAAACTCCTTCCTTAAAGGATCTGATTCCACCACCACAGCTAGAATCACAAAGGGGGGGGGAAGTAATGCCTCAAACACAGGCTGAAATCAAAGATCCTGGCACAGAGAAAGCATTTGTGGTGCATATGAGACCCAGTGAGAGCAATCTTGCATACCCCCCTATCTCCCAACAGGTATAATCCACGCTAATCACATGCTTCCATCAAGGGGAAGGAGTTGCTCTCACAGCAAGGACTGAGCATTTATACATATGCACATACGATGGGTGCTTTAAATTAACCCAGAAGGTATTGTTGCCAGGCGATTAGAGCAAGGAGCAAGGATGTTTACATTCATTCTCTGGCTCAAGGAGGAAATCTAGTTCTAGGGTACACCTATACTACACATTTTAACTAGGCTCAAGCCTTTCCAATGTTAGGCTTCTCCGTAAAAGAATTCTAGACACTGTAGTTCTGTTGAGGGACTAAAAATCAAAAATAAAAACAAACATCTCCCCCCCACCCATTTTTAAAAGCAAGATTCTAGTCGTTATAGATTAGAAGATAGACTTTAAACTATGTGGACAGTGTCTGGTGAAAACTCTGGCCCCAAATGGGGGACTCAATAGAAAGGCAGCCTTAACATGAAACAAACTCTGGCATTTTGGGTTACCACTAAGGATGGCAGAATGAGGGCCAGTGTGCTGTAGCAGTTAAGAGTGTTGGACTAGAACCAGGGAGATGATGTTCAAATCCCCACTTATCCAAAGCACCCTGGATGACCTTGGCCCAGTCTCAGCCTTACCTACTTCACAGGGTTGTTGTGAGGGTAAAGTGGAGCATGGGACAATCCACATTCACTGCCCTGAGTTGCGTGGAGGAAAGGCAGGATAAAATGGCCTAAATGAATAGGTAAACAGATCTTAATTATGGATTTCAAACCATTGGGAACATCTTTTGTCTAACAGTGCTCCTGCACAGTTACATTTCATTTCAGTGAGGTTTGTGCAGGAGATCCAACAGGAGATCCACCCAACAGTCTAGGCCAGGGGTTCCCAAACATAGTCCGCAGGTGGTCCGTTCATTCAGGTGGTCCACGGCACATCCACATTTAATATTCATAATGATTTTTAATTGTATTCTTAATGCTTCTTTTATTTCTTATACTGTATTTTATTGTATTACAATTTGAATTCTATGGAATGCAAATTGGAATTCCAAAAAGCAATACAATGTAAGAAATAAAAACAGCAATAACAATACAATTAAAAATCATACAGCATCCAGTGTAGTGCATTACAATTACTACAGCAGGCAGAAAAACCGACGAAGTAGTCCACCAAGATCACGAGCAATGTTCAAGTGGAACTGCTGGTCTAGTCCTCATGTTAATAAGTGAGAGGGGATGGCTGCATTTTTCACCTGAGCTTCGTCTCAGCAGTATTTCCACTGGCCAGGGTGCGAGACTTGTGGATAGCTGTTATCCCAACCTCTACTAGAAAGAGTATATACAAAAATAAATAATATTCCAATTTCTTTAATTTTCATAATGCACATATAGTTTATAAATTTAGTACAAAGAAAAACTGAATACTGTGCTGCCTTCCTTAGTGTGTATATATCAAGTACAGGGCATAGAAGTAACTATTTCCCTATCCTTTAAGCAGAATCTCAGCTCCCAGCATTCCTTTGGGTTGTTGTTTTCTTTTTGTGGTGGTGATGGGGAACACAATGACAGTTAAAGCCACTTTACAAACTGATGAAGGCTTGTGATGGAGACATAACAAGAGCCTGCAAGATCAGACCAAACGCCCATCTAGTCCAGCATCCTATTTTGTCAGTAGCCAACCAGATGCCAACAGGAAGACCTCAAAGCAGAACGTGAACATACCAGGACCATAGTACAACAGTACTCTTCCCACTTGTGACTTCCAGCAACTGGTATTCAGAAGCACACTGCCTCTGACTGTTGAGGTGGAACATCTCCAGCTTGGGAACACAGGATACAGAAAGCTGCTGTACACTGAGTCAGACCATTGGTCCATCTAGCTGAGTATTGTCTACTGACAGAGGATCACCAGAGTTTCAGACCAGAGTCTTTTCCAACCCTACTTTAAAAAGCCAGGAATTGAAATTGGGACCTTCTGCACGCAAAACAGATGGCCTACCACTGAGCTACCGCCCTTCCTCAAATGCCTGGTAACGGGAGAGAAATTCATCACAGCCCTTTCCCAAATACACAGAACCGATCAGGTCATTATAGCTCCTTCTAATGCAAAATGTCTCAGTCTGTGAGGTGCAACCCCTAAATGGGGGTTGTCAGTCTTCAGATTTGCGCCAAAATCATTTCAGGACACCACATGCCAGAAAAAATCTGACAAGTATCCTTTGTGTCAAACAAAACAAAATGAAACAAATAACATTTAAGATGTATTCTGAAGCATCAGAAATCAGAAGCTGGTACAGACCTGGGCTACACATACAGAAGAATGTGGTGAGAATAAAGTGGTAAGAGTCCTGAGGTGACCGAAATGTACTGCACCAGTTCAGGCTGCAAACTGGGGTGTGCGTGTTAATGCTACCTTTTTCAAATTAATAAACAAATAAAATCCTAGCAAGTAGAAAATTTGCACAGAAAGGAGCTGGGGGGGCTAGATTATTTTTCCCTGATGAGCTAGATTATTTTTTTTAATGTGGAAAAAGGATTCTGGACTTCAGTTCCCTGCCCCTACAGAATGAGATGGTATAGTCTGGTATATCATCACATGATTCTTCCACCTCATTAGGTTGTTTGTGTAGACCAGGCCATGGCGAGAATGCTAAAAGTGATAGATAATCAAGTCAAACCAAGTATCCATCTACTCCTGTACTGTGGATACAGCTCTCTAGAAGCTCAGGAAAGTGTTTCTTTCAGATCTGCTGCCTGAGGATGGCATAGTTAGAACCTGGAGCTTTTTTATTTGAAAGGCATGTGCTCTTCTACAGGCATGTGCTGGTCAGATTTAGTGGAAATACGGAGTGACCAGGCAACATGGGCCTAACTCAGATCAGGTCTGCGAGTGTTCTTTAATCAGGTATCCTGGATTTTGCAACAAATCTGAATAAATCAGCCATCCCCCATCCTGGGCCCCCAGAGATGTTGCAGACTACAACTTCCATCAGCCCCAGCATGCATGGCCAGTGGGCAGGGGTAATGTAGTCCAAACATCTGGAGGGCTGCAGGTTGGGGAAGGCTGAAATAAATGATGAAAAAAAATGTTTATATGGGCTGTAATATTCCCCCATACTTTGAACATTTTGGTCAGTGAAGCAGTGGTAAAGATGAAGTATATGGAAATATTTCTAGGTGGTTCTCATAAGGATTAGAAGCCCCTTTTCCCCATTATTTTTCTGAACCTGGGATTCTCAGGATTCCAAATACTGGACAGCATAGGAATATAGGAAGCTGTCATATAGTGATCCAAACTATTTGTACATCTATCCCAGGATTGCCAACTCTGACTGGCAGTGACCCTCCAGTGTCTCAGGCAGAGAGTCTTTTGCACTGCCTGATCCTTTTGCTAGAGTCTGACCCTGGGATCTACTGCACATATCCTTTACCACTGCACTGGAGTCCCTCTCCAAGAGCAGATTCTGTGACAGTGCGGCAGAACCCTCAGGTGTGTTAAATATAAGCAAGTCTCCATTTAGGAAAGAAAAGAGGAAGAACACTAGCTTTGATGCTGAGATGGAAGAACTCAAAAGACTGGTCCTCTGGGTGCTCAGAAATCTGACGGTGGACCTTTAAGAATTCCAAGGGTTTCTAGCCAAGTGTTTCTCTAGCCTCACCTTGATGAGAGGCAAGGGAAGTGAATACTACTTTGGGCATGCTCTGCTCTTCTTGCACACTGGTCTTCTCCGGCCTAGTGCATGATCAGAGAATCTACCCGTCACTAATTCAAGGGATTTTGAGCTAACTCCTTTTGCATCTGACCTGGGGTGTGTGTAGTGCCCCCTATTGGACAATGCCATGAAGTGCAGATTGCTTCCATGCCCTCTTCTTTTTAAGACAGACTTGCTTAGGAGCATCATTCCCCCAAACCCCTGTATATGAGGCAGGGCAGGTTCTACTAAGCTTCCGTGAATCTCCAGCTCAAAATCTCATTAGCAGGAATATATACTGACACACACCCCTCCCCAACCAGTGCAGCAGCTGAACAGATCACATTTTTACCTCTCCCTCTTTCTCTTTCTGTAAATCTATGTACCCCTTAGTGGATACAGTAGTAACATAACTCCCATGCACCCTTCATGTCCATGTGGCATGACTATTGTGGTGACTGGGGGCCTACATGAGATAAGCGACTTTCCCAAGGTCATAGAGGAAGTGTGTGGCAAAACAAGAATCTTTATTGTCTATATTCTGGTTTATAAGCCCCATCCTAGCCTTTGTGCTTCATATTGTGGAAGCATATATTCACCTGATACTTCATGCTTCCCTCCACCTTACCCCCCTTCCCTAAAAAATAAGAAGGCAGGGGAAACGCTACCAAAGTCTGCATAATGAGACTATCAAAATGAGGCAGATGGATGGAGAAGCAGAGCGGGGGGGGGGCTAGATCTTTTCCCTTTGCTCTATTTCAAGGCATTCCTTGCCTGGACCCTTCTCCTTGGTTCACACTTCTTCCATGGGGGAAAAGAGACCAGGGCTGTGCTCTTCCAACACCATTAGAAACATACTCTCAGATTCACTTAATGGGAATTAGCTACCCCCCTAACACCATTTAGCAATCTAGCGATTACCATATTCAGGGTAATTTAAAAATGAAAAGGGAAGGGGGGGTTGCCCTCCCTCGCTTTATAGGCCAAGTGGGGATTCTAATTTGTGCTGGTATTCTGGATATAGAGCCAGTGTGATGGCAATCATTCTCGGAGCATAACATATGAGCTATGGGTTCAGCCTCCAGAATCTGTTCTTGGAGTGCCAGATCTGGAACACAAAACCAATAACAAATAAGAGAGAGTGTCTCTGAGGGCATGCAGAGTATGTTTCCTTACTATTAAGTAAATATAGTAAATCCCAAACATCTAATACTAGGGTTTCCACATAAGAAGCTGTGGTTTTCAGGCAGGCTTTGAGGGCTGGCACCTTGTATTTAATTTGGAATAACTATGAACTGGCAGTTATTCCAAATCAGATAGTGAGAGGTGCGAACACAATCTCTTGTATGTGTCTGGCGCTGGAGACCATGAAAACAGCATCCCCCCCACCCAATTCCAGCCTGCCAGGCTCCTGGCTCCCCCTCCCCCTTCCCCAGCTGCTATCCCTGGGGAATCTCAGTCCATCTGCCTCCCGCACTTCTCTTTTCTCCTTTCCCTCCGGCAACCTCCATAGGACCCAGGGAGGGTCACTCCGCGGGCAAAAACAGGCAGCCGGGAAGGCAGCCTCAGTCAGCTTGGCCTGGAAGTCGCCGCATCCCTTCTTTGCCCGCAGCAATCTCTGGCTCTAAGCAAAGCGGGCACCAAAGAGTGGTGGGGTGTGTGTGTTGAAGAGCCGAGGGAGAAACCCACTCGGAGGCACCGGTGGTGCACATCGATCCTTCATCCACACTCCATCCTTCGATTTCGGCGGCGCCCCTCTCCTGTCCCTGCAGCCATCCAAGCAGGTAGCGGGAGAAGGAGCTGCTCCGTCAGATCAACTTGTAGGGCAAAATACAACACCCGCGCCTTTTTCCTCCTACGCCTTGATCCTTGAAGGGGGACGCAAACGGAACCACTAAATATTGGAGGGGGGAGAGGGGGGGACGGAGAATGCTGAACCCCTCCGGCGTGCTAAGCAGAGATCAGAGCTAGCATCAGGTTAAATGCTGGAGACTAGAGAGAGAGAGAGGAGAGAGAGCAGGGAAAAGCATCCTCTCGTCGTCTCATCATCCGGACTGGACATCCCTGCTCTTCCGCGCCATCATCGCTTCTCCATCCATCTGACCAGATCTCCCCTCCCCCACCAGTTACATCTCAGGGCGGCCCGAGCCTCTCCCCCTCCCCGCCCGCTATCATTTCTCTCCTCTCCTAACCTCTCTCTCTCTCTCCCCTCCCCCATCATCCAGATTTTGCGCCCAGCAGTGAGCTTCTCGGTCCCCCTCCCCCCACCTTACCTCTGCCTGGTGTCTTCTCCTGGCCGCCCCGTCTCTCCTTTCAGCCGACGAGCCAGCGGCTGCAGCGGCAACAAAAGCGCCTGCTGCTGCTCCTCTTTCTCTCCCGCTCCGTCAGCCGGGCAGGCCGGTCCCCATCTGGCTAATCACCACGTTCCCCGGACACAAGCGGCAGCGGCGGCAGCAGCAGCAGGTCGGAGAAGGAGGCGCATCCTCCCCGGCCAAGGCGCGGCGCGCACAAGCAGAGCTGAACGGAGCCGGCGGCGGGGAGAGATGGAGGAGGGAGGTGGGTCCTCGCTGTGCCAGCCGCGGGTAGGCCTTGCCCGCCCTCACTGCAATTCCAAGTACGGATCGGTTCCTCTCTGTCCGATGCTCCAGCTCTGCCGGTCTCTCCTCCACCACCACCACCTCCCCTCCGGCCGGTGTCACTCCGGGGACAGACACGCCCTGAGCTAGGGGGACTTGGAACTGCCTCGGGCAGAGCTGAGCGCCAGCCTCTTAAAGGAGAAGCGCCCTTGTTTGGACGCATCCTTGCCCTAATGTTATAAAGAAAAGGATGGTCGCTGTCAACAACATTTATATTGCGCGTTTAGAGTGTTCCACAGCAGTCCCATATATTATCTGAATAAGCCCTACAACAGCCCTGCAAGTAGGTCAGTATTATTATTCCCATATGGAAGAAAGGGGTTCATTTGACAATGCTGGCCCCATACACCCAATAAGGGGGCAAGGGAGTGGACAAGGACTGTGAGAATGAATATCCACAGCATGCATGTAACATACATGGCTTCCCACGTACACATGCAAAATCCTGAGGGCTGTCCTTTACTCATCACAGACCTTTAAATGGATGGTGTGGCTGTGACCAAGTGCTGGAGTTGCCATTTCAGGACCTCAAGAAGCAAGTATAATTATTTCACTATTATTACCAGGGGTGTGGACACTGTTTTAGTCAGAGGGCCCCATTCCCTTCTGGGCAAACTTCTGGTGGTCACTTGTCAGTGGAGGGCAGAGTCAGATGGGAGAGTGGCCAAGGGAAGAGATGTAAATTTATCCTTTGTACAGTAGGCTAGTTTCTACACACACCCACACATCCCTTTCTCTCCTCTATCCAGACTAGCAAGAGGCATTATCACTGTTCAAGGACTCATTCCAACCAGGCAAAAACACTCACGCAGGGGCAGTGAGGGGCCAGGGTCCTGAAACCCAGATAGAAAGTTTTGGGGAGGCAGGAGCCAACTACCCATGGCTTACAGTGGAAATGGAACAATAGTTCAGTAGCACTTTAAAGGCTATCAAATTTATAATTGCATATGCTTCCATGGATTATCAAGAATGATGCATTTAGTGAAGTGGACCCTAGCCCAAGACAGCTTATGCCATAATAAATTTGTTAGTCTTGAAGATGCTAGTTCTGTTCTTTTTGTTGTTTTCCTAAAATTGCACTATGATCTATTTTATAGGGTGGTTGTGAGGATAAAAAGACTATAAAAACACTTTGGCCAACCTAAAATGCTATTACAAAAAGTAGGCTGGTGTGCAGAGCCTATATATAGTATAGGAGCATGGATTGCACCCTGCCTGCACACCCCACTCAGGCAAGCCTGTCCCAGTACACAGCTTCACATTGGATTTGCTGAGGACCTACATGCAAGATCCACTGTCCATAGACCTGAATATCCTGGTTGTGTCCCATATTCTTTTTGTTTGGTTTTTAGATTGGGCTTTTTTAATAATTCCAATTGTGCCCCCTCCCCCAGTTCAAAATTGGGGACAGGCAGGCTGGAGATTTTTTTATTTTGATTATTCCTTATTTATCAGTATTGCATTAATATCCATTCCACCTTTCATGGCATTCATGGGTCTTCTTTTTCCCATGTTATCCTCACAACAACCCCATGAGGTAGGGTAGGCTGAGATACAGTGACTGGCCCAAATTCACACAGTGAGTTTCATGGCTGATTTTAACCCTGGTCTTCTAGGTTCTAGTCCACTTAATACCCTCTACTTTATTCCACATTCTGGAAAAAATATTTCTAAAACTTTTTTCTTCAGAATGTGGAATGTGGAGGGATATTAATAAGTTAATAAGCTGGGGAAGCGTAATAATGTTTTCCCACAGGTCTGAAAATTTGTGGAATCCCTTGTTAACAGCCCTGTTTGTCACTTTTAAGACTAACCAATCCAGGCTGCAATCCTGTACATACTTATCAGGGAGCAATCCGCATGGAATTCAATGAGGCTTGCTTCTGGGTAATGTTCAGTTACTGTGGCCTGAATCCATATCAGAAATTGTGACAGCAGGGACCCCTTCTCAACCAAGGTAAGACACTTAGGTGCCAAGTAGGGTTGCCAGGTCCATGGCCTGAGACTGATCCTTGTATCTTTAGGAGAAGAGAAAGTCAGCCAAGTGCAAGTGTTCTTGCAACTCTGTAATGGGAAAAACCACAAGGTGGAATTCTCCCTCCCCCCTGCACAACTTTTAAAGATACAGAAGACCTCTTGGAGGCCGGGCCTGCCCAGTATTTAAGTGTCCACTGTTTCTTTGCAAAGGAGGAGGATAAGGAGAGAGCCAGAACAGGTGGGAGCCACACAACTTTTCTCCCAGCAGAGAAGCAACTGTGACAACAGAGATTCTTTCTGAACCAAAGTAAGACACTATTCTGTTTAGTTAGGTGCTGTTTGCAAAACTGTGATGCTGAAATGTCCACAGTATCTTTGCAAGGGAGGTCTGTCGGCAGAAAACCAGAACTTGGCTATAACGCCTCTAACCTTTCACTAGCCATGCCCCTGTGATCTCCTAGCAGGCTCACCAGGTCCACTGCGCACCAGCCACCACTGTGGTGACCAAAAATCATTCACAAGGAGGGGTGGGGAGAGAATTTTTCTCTCTGTTGCATTTCTGAAGGTTGTTCTGTGAAGCACCTCAGTAGAATCAACCCATGGAGAGAACAAAGTGGTGGCACTTTTGCCTGTTAACTTGATGGCCCAAGTGGGTCTGTGGCAGCCGCATTTATTGGGCACTTTGCCAAGGACTAGGCCATCACTCCTTCCCAGCCTAACACATGAACAGTGCTTAGTAATTATGCTTCCAACAAATCTCAGGGGCTTTGAGCAGAATGGATGGAAGAGGTGAGGGTGATAATTGACAGGCCCTGTGAACTCCTGCCTGCCTGACTTATGGACATTATTTTATTACATTTCTACATCACCTTTCCTCCAAGGAGCTCAAGGTAGTATACATGGTTCTCCCCCTCCCTGTTTATTCTCACAACAATGCTGTTACATAGGTTAGGCTGTTTTCGAGGGGGGAGGGCAAGCCTACACATTTCTTTATTTCTGCTATTTGGAAAGAGCCTAAGCTGCCCAACCCAACTACCCAAAGATGGGCCTCAGAGGCCCTGATCACAGGTCCACCATCAAGTCTTATTAGACTAGTGAGCACTATACACAGGGCCTTTACAGAGGTGACCCCATATTTAGAAAACTCCCTTATTTTATTTATTTATTTATTTATTTTTATTAAATTTATATACCGCCCTATAGCCAAAGCTCTCTGGGCGGTTCACAACAGTCATACATCA
Organism: Rhineura floridana; assembly: GCF_030035675.1. Classification (NCBI taxonomy): domain Eukaryota; kingdom Metazoa; phylum Chordata; class Lepidosauria; order Squamata; family Rhineuridae; genus Rhineura; species Rhineura floridana. The sequence goes on from NC_084482.1 coordinate 24,298,119, forward strand.
ATACAATAAACCACATATTTAGACAATTTAAAACAACTTTATTTTTTTTTTCTTAAAAAAGTTAAAAAACAATTTTAACACATACTAAAATGCCTGGGAGAAGAGGAGAGTTTTAACCTGGCACCGAAAAGATAATAATGTTGGCGCCAGGCATACCTCATCAGGAAGATTGTTCCATAATTCGGGGGCCACCACTGAAAAGGCCCTTTTTCTTGTTGATACCCTCCGAGCTTCCCTATGAGTAGGCACCCGGAGGAGGGTCTTCGATGTTGAGCGTAGTGTACGGGTAGATTCGTATCGGGAGAGGCGTTCCATCAGGTATTGTGGTCCTGAACCACATATTCCAGGGATATGTCTGGTCCTATCTTTCTTACCTTTTAAAAGGACCTTTTCCAATCTGGATTAGCTAAAGTGCTGGGTAAGCATGGTAGCCAATGTGATGGCCTCCAGGTTTTGGACTGCAACATCCATCAGCCCCAGCCAGCACAGCCAATGGGCAGGAATGATGGGAACTGTAGTCCATAACATCTGGAGGGCACCATGTCTGTTACTTCTGATTTAAATTGTTACTTACTCTTTCTCATTTTAATCTGTTCCAACCTCAGTTGCTGTGCTAGGTTGTCCAGTGTTTTTAGATGGCTGTTTATAGTTTTGCAATGAGATTGTTTTAGCTGTATTTTATGGTTTTAAATGATAGTGTGGGCTGCCTTGGTGGGGGGTGGGGAGGGAAGGAGACTTTGCCCTGAAAAGCAGCATATAAGTACTGGAAATATTTCATTTTTTTTTTAAAAAAAATACTATATACCAATCCCTGTATGAACACCATTTTGCTATAATGACCAAATACCATCAATAAAGGTGATTTTAAAAAAGGTATCTATCTCTACATCCTGTTTTAGTGGATGAAAATGGAGAGGGGGTTGGAGAAGGGTCTCAGGACCAACACTAGACTGAAGGGGCTGCTGCCACTGCCACCACTTCCGCCAGGGGCTTAAATAAGACTGGCGTGTCAGCTGATAAGTGTGCTGCATGCGCATGCCTGCTATCTTTGGTGATGCACATGCAGCACACTGATGCACTGCCATGGTGCCACAGGAAGTTATGTGGCCAGCCTGCACCACTGGCAGCGGGGGCTGTTGCCTGGGAGGGTGGCTGGTACTCTGAGATCTGCACCAGCATCAGGTCATGGGGTGCATACTACACAACCCGATGCTAGCACAGATCACAGAGTGGGAGCTACATCTGTCCAGCCCCAGCTGCAGGGGCCCCTCTCAGCACTGGGGCCCTTAGCCAGTGCCCATCCTGGCTGTCTGCTGGCACCAGGCCAGGCCTGAAGAGTCTACTTGGGTAAGAAGCTGTACCAATCCCCCCTTGCAGAAAAGTAGGGAGCTTTTAAAAATCCCACTCTTAAACTGTGGTGGTTTGAGAGTTGCTTATGTATGCTTCCTTCCAGCTGCCATGGAATACTGCTGGCAGCAAAAGGTAGCTCAGGGCTTACTGGGACTCAGGCTAACCAAGGACGCCTGTGGCTTGCTGTGCTTTCCCCTTAAGCCCAAGGCTGAAGCTATGACAAGAACTCTAATCACCATCACCCCATACACCAGGGATGGGGAACCTGTGGCTCTCCAGCTATTGTTGGACTACAACTCCTATAATCCATGACTGTTGGCTGGGGCTGATGGGAGCTGGGAGTCCCAATATCCAGAGGGCCACAGGTTCCTCATCCCTGCCATTCTCATTTACCTTGAACTCCCAGAGTTAGTGGGGGTGGGGCTGGGCATCAAGGAACAGAATCCCCGCATGGAGAAAGCCCATAAGGTGGGCTGTGAGGGCTCAAGGAGGCTTGGGCAGACAGGAGGTTTCACAGAGGCTCAACTATTCACCTCCTACCATGTCCAATTCAAGCCCCCACTGTTTCCTTGGGATGGGGAAATCCAGTGGGCTCATCCACCAGTTCCTACTACTACTACTGCCCACTATCAATAAGGAGTGAATACAAGGAGTGGGAGAGGAGCCATGTGGAAGAAGGTGGTGGTGGGCTCCCATGGTTTCACCCATTGCTCTCTGCTGCTGCTGCTGCATCTTCTGTCCACCATGCTTGCAATCACATGTGACAAACAGGACCAAATCCTTCAAACTTAAACCATATTAAGAAAGACCATTCAGTTGTTGAGAGCCTACAAAACCTGACTTTCTTGGTGGTAGAGTTCAGGCTTTTTTTTTTTTTACTTGCAATAAAACCATTGTCCCTGCCTGAATGTCAAATCTTACGATCCTCCCTCTTTGTGAGATCCAGCAGTGCCCTTTTCTCAGGCTGTCCGTCATACAGAGCTAATGAGATTATGTTGCTCTCTTCCCTAAAAATCTAGAAGACCCACAGAAACAGCAAGGAGTCAGTGCTCAGAAAGCAAGACTAAAATTCATTTAGAGCAGGGGGAGTCAATGCAATATCCTCCAGATGTTACCAGACTACAACTACCGTCATCCCGGACCACTGGCCATGCTGGCAGGGGCTGATGGATGCTGGCATCCAGCATCGGGGGGGGTCACTACATTGGCTAGTGCTGATTTCAGCTATTGAGACTCTCAACCCCATTCTAAATGAGTTGCCACTTAAGCTACAGTTTCATGCACACTTACTTGGCAGCAAGTGCTGCTGTAACCAGTGGGATTTCACCTTGGACTAAATTCACTAATAGGCAAAAAAACCCTTGCAGTTTAAGAACGTACCTATAACCAACAGATATTTCTATCAAACTTTAAAAAGCAGGGAAATTGGGCAGCTATAGTGAATGCACTAGGGGGGCAGGAGGCCTGACCTCCTCTCTGAGATATTGTACTGCACAGCAAATTTGTCAAAATGCAAACACATTTTGGATTTACGGTCCAACCCACTTGCTGTGTAGCTTGGAAGAATTTGGTAACATGTGCCTCTGAGCATACGGTAAGTGCTGGCAACACCTGCCATGTCCAGAGATGGAGAATTACATTTTGTATGTTTGTTGGTGTTCTTCTTACTTTGCTTCTTTCCTGTGTTACTACTGCTTCTACAGAGAATCTAACCTAGAAAATTATAATTCTCTCATTATTCATTGTAGAAATGTGTCAAATTCATTTTCATTAATGTCAAAGTCTTTTTATTGGTCAGTGTCATATGATGGTGAAGACAGCCTTTTGTTTCAAATGGGTGGTTATGTTCTATTTCTATTTTGGGTGCATTAACAATTGAGTCTGAAACTGCAGTTTGATGTAAGATCAGACTGATTACAATATGTTGCTACTTAAGCAATGATTCTAGCTGTTGGGGAAAAACTTAGCCTGCCCAAGATGCATTTAAGCCTGCTACGCTTAAACCACTCCACTTAAGGAAGGGTGGACATGATCAATTAAAAACATAGAGCACACCTAGAAATTTGCTAGACTATATTTCACCTCCCACTGTTTTATCTTGTGCAAACTGAGACACTCCTCATGTCCATTGGAAATATTCTGCAGAAGTCAGTGCTATTATTCCACTGTTCCATTGTTTTTGGAGTTTTTTAGTGCACCTGGTTGGCCACTGTGAGAACAGGATGCTGGACTAGATGGGCCACTGGCCTGATCCAGCAGGCTCTTCTTATGTTCTTAGTGTATTTATTTATTTATTTATTTAATTACATTTCTAGACCGCCCTATAGCAGAAAGCTCTCAGGGCGGTGTACAACAAATAAAATCACAATTAAAATATGAGCAAGTGTGGAAAAAATATATATATATAGTACAATTATAAAACATTAATAAAATTGCCATTGAGATTTATAAATTAAGATCATATTAAGTTTAGAATGTTAAATTAAAATATTTAAAAATTTACAAAATTTAAAAAGCCTGGGCGAAAAGGTAAGTTTTTACCTGGCGCCGAAAAGATAACAGAGAAGGCGCCAGGCGTATCTCGTCTGGGAGGGCATTCCATAATTCGGGGGCCACCACCGAGAAGGCCCTAGATCTAGTTGTTGATCTCCGGGCCTCTTTATGGGTTGGGACCCGGAGAAGGGCCTTCGACGTCGAGCGTAGTGAACGGGTAGGTACATAGCGAGAGAGGCGCTCCATCAGGTATTGCGGTCCAATGCCGTTTAGGGCTTTATAGGTAAGAACCAACACTTTGAATCTGGCCCGGAAACATATCGGTAGCCAGTGCAGCTGCGCCAGGACAGGTGTTATATGGTCAAATTTCTTTGTCCCAGTGAGAACTCTGGCCGCAGCATTTTGCACTAGCTGAAGTTTCCGAACCGTCTTCATAGGTAGCCCCACGTAGAGTGCATTACAGTAGTCCAATCTAGAGGTTACCATAGCATGGATAACTGAGGCAAGATGCTCCTTGCTCAGATAGGGTCGTAGTTGGGCTACCAGCCGGAGCTGGTAGAATGCATTCCATGCCACCGAGGCTACCTGAGCCTCAAGTGACAGGAGCGGATCTAATAAGACCCCCAAACTACGTACCTGTTCCTTTAGGGGGAGTGTAACCCCATCTAGGACAGGTCGAACGTCAACCATCTGGGCAGAGGGTCCTCCCACCAACAGCATCTCAGTCTTGTTAGGATTGAGTTTCAGTTTATTAGCTCTCATCCAGCCCATTATCGCGGCCAGGCAGCGGTCTAGTACATCAACAGCCTCACCTGACGAAGATGAAAAGGAGTAGTAGAGCTGCGTATCATCAGCATATTGCTGGAAACGCACTCCAAAACTCCTGATGACCTCACCCAGCGGCTTCATATAGATATTAAAAAGCATGGGGGACAGAACTGAACCCTGCGGGACCCCATATTGGAGTACCCAGGGACTCGAGTAATGTTCCCCCAGCATCACCTTCTGGAGACGATTCCCGAGATAGGAGCAGAGCCACCGCCAAGCAGTGCCTCCCACTCCTAAATCCGTAAGTCGCTCCAGAAGGATACCATGGTCAATGGTATCAAACGCCGCTGAGAGATCAAGGAGAACCAACAGAGTTACACTCCCTCTGTCTTTCTCCCGACAGAGGTCATCATACAGGGCGACCAAGGCCGTTTCTGTACCAAACCCCGGCCGAAAGCCCGATTGAAATGGGTCTAGATAATCAGTTTCATCCAAGAGAGCCTGGAGTTGGCGAGCGACCACACGCTCTAGAACCTTGCCCAGGAATGGGACATTTGCTACTGGCCTATAGTTGTCCAAATTATCAGGGTCCAAGGAGGATTTTTTTAGGAGCGGTCTCACCACCGCCTGTTTCAGGCAGGGTGGGACCACTCCCTCTCGTAAAGAGGCATTAATCACCTCCTTGGCCCAGCCGGCTGTTCCATTCCTGCTAGCTTTTATTAGCCATGAGGGGCAAGGATCCAGAGCAGAAGTGGTCGCCCGCACCTGTCCAAGCACCTTGTCCACATCCTCGAGCTGTACCAACTGAAACTCATCCAATAAAACAGGACAAGACTGTGCTCTGGACACCTCATTAGGATCAACTGCTACAATAATGGAGTCAAGGTCCCGGTGTAAATTTTGCAAAGTGTTTCTTTACAGAAATAGAAACAAAAGAAAATGATTTACTATGTCCATCCTTCCTTAAGTGGTGCTTATTGAGTTCAGTGGGATTTACTCCTTCCAGCGCCAGGTAAAACCCTTTTTGCTCTCCCAGGCTTTCTTTTTTTTTTTACAATAATTTTTATTCAAATTTTCATAAAACAAACAAAACAAAGTCATAAAACATTCCAAGACAAAAAACAAAACAAAACAAAAATGATTAAACAAAAAAATAAAATGTTGACTTCCCATTTGTCACAGATCAGTTATAGGTCTACAATATATAACAATCCTGTCTCTTAAATTATATTATAAAATCACTTTCCTCCAGTAGTTATCTTAATTAATCATCAAATCTCATAAACATTACTTTATTCTTTCCACAAAAAGTCAAAGAGAGGTTTCAATTCTTTAAGAAATATATCTATCAATTTTTCTCCAAATAAACATGTCGATTAATCCATCTCGTTAATAATAATAACAATCTTGTTGTCATAACTATAGTCCAAATAAACGTATCGATTAACCCATCTCATCAAATCTGTTAGGTCCAATAATTTCAATAGCCATTGTTCCATTATCAATATTAATTCCATCTCCCAGGCTTTCTAACAATATTTTAACAACATTTTTAACATCTATTGTAACACCTACATTTGCACTTACGCTCTTAATATTTTAGTAATTTTAATTACTTAACATCTTAATACTTTTAACTGATTTAATACGTTTTTAATATTTTTAGGCTTGTGTTGTAGTTGTTTATATGTTTAATTATGTTCTATTACTTTTGGTATATTGTTTTTAAGTTGTTGATATATGTTTTTACTTGTATATTGGATGTTTTTATGTTGTGCACCGCCCAGAGAGCTACGGCTATTGGGCGGTATAGAAATATAATTAATAAATAAATAATAATAATACTCCTATGCAATCATGCTTAGAATAGGCAAAAATGACCATGGAGGAGGAGGAGGAAGGGGTGGGAAGGAGGGGGAGGGATGAAGGAAGGGGAGGGAAGGGGCAAAAAGGAGTAGGAGGGGAAAGGCAGGTTTGATCATTTGCATGGTTTTTGAGTTCAATGGGATTTACTCCTGTACAATCATGCTTAGGATAGGTGAAACTGACCTGGGGGAGGGGTGGGGAAAGGGAGAGAAGGGGATGGGGAGGGGAGGGGAGTGGATGGGCACTGGGCAGAGGGAAATCCCCTTTTCTTTCCAAAAGGAAAGCATGGTGAACAGTATCATTGTTTTTCAGGGTTTCCCCCACCTTTTATTCTACAGCAGGCACATGTAGTCTCCCACCCAAATTTAAACCAAAGCTGACCCTGGCCACATCCACACCAGACCTTTATTTCACTTTAGACAGTCATAGCTTCCCCAGAGAATCCTGGGAAGTGTAGTTTGTGAAGGGTGCTGAGAGTTGCTAGGAGAGGCCCTGTTCCCCTCACAATCTCCAGAAGAGGGGCTGACTGTTAAACCACTATGGCCACTGGATCTCTGTCAGAGGAATAGGAGTCTCCTCTCAGCACCTTTCACAAAGTACACTTCCCAGAATTATTTGGGAGACGCCAGGATTGTCTAAAGTGAAATAAATGTCTGGCATGTGTTTGGTCCTGATTAGCCAAGCCAAACAGCTGTGAGTCTGGCTTTTAGAACACTAACGGTTCTTACAGAGCATGCCCAATGCTAAAATAGACTTAAATGTTAATTTTATTAAATTAATTAAAAATCAGCCATGCATTTTTAAAACTTTTAAACTGCGGAAGATGAAGGTCAGAGTATGGGGCAAGGTCAGTAATAGGATTACAGGTGCTCTGTGAACATGGTTGATTTTTAATTAATTTCAACAAATTATGAGACCACTGACAGAAAAAAGTCCAACAGGGGTGTGGATTGTTTTTCTCATTTTACACTTGAACTCTCAGTTTTCTGACTGTTTCGTGTATTGCCATGAAAACTTAGAGGGTTGTTAAGCAAGCATTTCTGAGTTCAGGACTGTAAGTTTTGTAAGGTTTTGTTTTGAAATGAGCTTATAGGAAGCATCAGAATGGCATGGGGGGTATTTTCAATTTAACATTGTGGAATGCGAAAAATCCATGCTGGCTACAGTATACAGCCACTCTCGTGGCTGTATAATATGGATAGGATAAGAACATTAAATGTGCCCTGCTGGATTGCATGAAAGGCATACCTAGACCAGCATGCTGTTTTCCACTATGGCCAACCAGATACCTATAGGAAACCCACAAGCAGGACATCATACTTATCCTGTTAATTGTTCCCCAGCTAGTAAAGAAGCATGCTGCTTCTGAAATTGGAAATATCATGACTACTAGCCTTTGATATTCTCCATGAACTTGTCTACCCCCCCCCCATCTTAGTTGGTGGCTACCACCATATCTTGTGAAAGCAAAGTCCATAGCTTAACTGTATGCTGTATGAAGAAGTACTTCCTTTATTAGGTGACCCCAGGTTGTATGATTATGTGAGAGGGAGTAAAATGCTTCCTTATCTATGCTATGCCTAGTTTTATATACCTGTATTGTGTCGCACGCCCTTTGTCTTTTTTCCCCTAAGCTAAAAAACACCAAATATTGTAACCTTTCCCCATAGAGTTACTCCAGCACTCCACACACACCCATAACTCTGCTTACCCTTTTTCTGCATCTTTTTCAGCTACACAATATCCTTTGAGATAAGTGACCAGAACTGTTCACAGTACTCCAAATATGGTTGCATCATAGATGTGCCTAAAGGCCTTAGTTTCACTCTCTTTGTTATTGATCCCTTGCCTGAAATTTGCTTTTTGCACTGCTACATACTAGGTCAATGTCCTCCATGACCCCAAGATCCTTCTCTTGGTCAGTCTGATCAAATTCAGCTCAGACCTCAATCGTATATATGTGAGGTTAGGATATTCTGCCCTAATGCGCATCACCTTACGTTTTACTACATTTACCATTGTAAACTGCTCATTGACCCACCTTCGACAGACCCTTTGACAGTTCTTTACAATCCGTTTTTACCACCCTGAATAATTTGGTGCCATGTGCAAGCTTTGCCACCTCACTGCGTACTATTGACACCAGATCATTTATTGACAAATGGAAAAGTGGGGTGCAATGCATAAGGAGACCCCACTTCTTACATTCCTCTGTTGTGAGAACTGTCTATTTATTCCTACTGTCTGCTTCCTGTTCTTTAACAGGTTAACGAACAATAGAAAAGCATGTGCTCTGCCATGACTGCAAAGTTTGCTGAAGAAACCTTTGGCAAGGGACTTTGTTATGCTCACAGTGCCTCCCAGATCACACTGGATCCACACGCTTGTTCACATTTTCAAAGAATTCTAAAAGACTAGAGAGGCAGCACTTACCTTTGTAGAAACTATGCTGATTCTTCTTCAGCAAGGCTTATGCTTGATAATTTTATTTTTAACAATGCTTTCCACCACTTTACCCCAGGCCAGAACAGACATTGAATGAACCAGCCTCCGGTTTCCCAGATGCTCTCCAATCTCTTTTGAAAAACTGGGGTTACATTGGCCACTTTCTAGTCCTCATGTAGAGAAGTCCATCTTGGAGACAAGTTAATTATTTTTGTTGCAAGGTCAGCAATTTCTCATTTGTGTTCTTTAAGAACTCTCGGGTGGGTTTCATACAGACCCGATGATTTGTTAATTTTTAGTTGGTCAGTAAGGACTAGAACTGCATCACTATTTGTCCCAGTTCTTCAGCTTCCCTTCCTGAAAATTTCAGTTCAGACATGGTTATCTGTATCTTCTGCAGTGAAGACAGACAGCACAAATTAATTTGAGATTCTCTGCAATTTCCTTATCCTCCTTTTAATACATCATTAATGTCATCCAACACTCCAACTTCCTCTCTAGGTGATGTCCACATTCTGATGTATTTAAATATTTTTTAAATTGTTGATCTTAATGTTTTCAGCTATATGCTCAAATTCTTGTTTTGCATCCCATATTGCCTGCTTGCATTTCTTTTGCCAAACTTTGTATTCCTTTTTGTTTTCATTTGGGCAAGACTTCCATTTTCTGAAGGAAGCCTTCTTTTCTCTGCTTGTTAATCATTCTGGTGTCCTCCTGCCCTCGGTGGTACCTTTCCTGACCGAAAATATATTCTAGCTGAGCTTCTATTATTGTGGTTTTGCATAACCCTCAATCATTCTGAACAGATTTGACTCTCTTGGCTTTCTATTTCAACTTAAATCCCTGCATTGACTGTGGTCAATATCTCCAGTGGTCCAACAACACTTTGCATCAGGTCCTAGGAACCAATTAGGACAGGCTATACATCCCATCCAAACCAATGGAAAAAGATGCAGCTTTCAACTTTAGCTGGATTGGGATCACTATGCACATGTAGTTAGGAGTATGTCCCAAGAACTTAGTGGGCCTTGCTTTGGATTGAGCATCGGCTGGATAGGCCTGCAAGAACTGTAAGCCCATCATCTGCTTTTTGATTAATAAATTAGATAATGTTGCATATTACCAGCACCTCAGTATAGGTCCCTTTCTGTCATATTGCAGAAATAACTTGCCGTTTGATTGCCAAAAGCTATTCCTCAGATCTAGAAAAAAAGTCTTTCTCCATGCCTTCCTATAGTAACCCAAAAGTGTGCCCTTTAATTTTAGTCTCACTGATTAATCAACTAGAGCTTTAGTTGATTAATCCACCAATTGAAACTTGTACCCTACTTAAGCAGGTTACTTTCTGTTTAGTCCTATACACTTAAAAGACCCTTCATACACTTCCATTGTAGATCTATGTTTATATTTTTGATCCAAAAAATGATTGATGTCCTAGTGATTTCTAGGAAACTTACTTGCAGGCACTCCAAACGTGTGTGTGTGCGCGCACACATGCCCCCTCCCTGTGTCCTCTCTGAGCAAGTGCTTCCCTAGATTTCAATATCACAGACAACTTTGCACATATACCCCCTGCTGCATGTGCAGAGCTGTCCAAAAACACTGGAGGGCATGGGGAGCCTCAGTTGCTACAGGAGCTCTCCTGGTGTTGCAAACTGGGGGGAAAGAGGCTTGTATTGGGATCCTAGTTCTTCTTTCCTGCCCTTCCTAAAGTCCTGAAGGAGATAAATGTGCATTATTTTTTGCCTCTGAACCTATGTGTGTGGGGATGGTGTGTGTGTGTCTTGCCCTTGCTCACAAAACTAGAAAGGGACACCATAGCAGCTGGAGCCTCCATAAAACCCAGCCCTTGCCCACTCAATTATTTAAAGTACCCAATAGAGAAATTAAATGCAAGCCAAGGAAGCCGCTGTGCAGGGGAGGCAGAAAAGCAGAGTGCAAGATGAGAGCTAGAAATAGCACCTGCTGTTCCCGGTATGTTTCTGCCATTATGAGTCACCTGCATCCCGGTTCTGCGTTGGGCTTTGGTGATGCAACAATTGTTTTTATATAAAAGCAACCACCTGTTCATCAATGCAGATAGGGAACATTTGCAGGTGCACACGAACCCCGGATTTTGTGAGCTAGGTAGCAGGCGAGACACAGCCGGTTGCCTTGCTTGCTGCAGCCCTTTCAAGCAGCTGGGAGGATGACGGCTGTTTTGTTTTTGGCTCTGCTTCTCAAAGAAAAGCCCCAGTGGTGCCTCCTTCCAGCCCCATAGAGGAAAACAACATATTGTCATGACGCAGTGTTCGTTTCAAAATTAGAGTCTTCATTCAAAATTAGAGTCTGATCTTTGGCACGGCTCTCCATGTGAATGGGCTCCAGAGACAGGGAGGGGAGGGAAGGGGAGGGGGGGCAGGGAGAAAGCCACCCAAGAGTGTGCCCTGCTTCTGTTCAAAAATGTAGATGACAAACAATCCCACAAGACAAAGACTTGGTTCCTATACATAAAAAAAGATGGGAGAGTCAGTTTGTTTGATTTGTGAATGGTTACAGTCACGTGACCACGATCCTGTGCCGTGCAGTGGGAGGAGCCAGATGTCCTGAGGTCAGATGTCCAAAGAGGCTTCTTTTCCTACCCCAGGCATTCACTATGCGCTGCCTCACGCAGGGGGAGAGTGTGTCAGGGGAATTCTATATTCCGTTCTGCAAGTTCCATGCGAGAGTCACGTTGGGGACACTGGGGCTTAGAGGAAGAGCCCTCTGAGGAAGGAGAAGGAATGCTCAGCAAGGAGGTCCTTCCTGGAGAAGGCTTGCATCTAGAGCAAATCCCTGGACAAAACCTTGGCCCAGCATCCAAAGTGATAGGCAGCAGGGCACTTCCCTAAACAACCTGGAGCAAAGTAACTCTAAAACTAGACTGTTACACAGATGATATGCTGATGAAAGGAAAGAAGGCGCTTTGCATCTGCCACCAGCCACATCAGTGACCAAAGCGCTGGCCTAAGCACAGGGCTGTCTGGGGCAGCACTTGGAGATTGTTTGGCAGCCTGTCCAATATGAAGCTGCCTTCCAAGGATCCCATGCTCTCTTCAGGGCCACCTCTTCCATCATACCCAATCCAGTACAGAAAGCCAGTCACTATCCAGCTCCCCAACCTCATTGAGGACTGCTTTGGAACAGCCAGTGCACCTGGGAGCATTCCCAGAGAGCTGGCAACTACAAGACTGAAGCACAGAACAGAGTCTGCCACCTACTCTTTGCCCTTCATGCCCATCAGCTTCACAGGAGCGCAGGATGGCATCCAGCCATGCATCCTGCAGGCCAAGGCTATTCCTAAACTAGAGGAGGGAACCCTGGGCCAGTTATTCTAGCTAGCTAGATAGCTGTAAGGATGGCTCCAAACCGTCCACAAAAGCCAAGGCAACACCAAAATCCAGATTACAGTCATTGGTCACCACCGGCTGAGTCCACTGGAGAGTCTTGTGCTGATGACAGGGTATCTGAGACAAGGAGAAAGAAAGTGGGTGTGAGAGAGATTGGCAGCGTCCAGTTCCAAGCACGGACATCTTAGCAATACCCTCCAAAGCCATGCTCTTCACCCAGAGCCAAAGGGGGGCGATGGTGGTGAGAACCCAAGCAGAATAAGAATTTTAACCATCTATGTTTCCCAGATTGAACATGACTAGCCGAGTGGAACATGCATGCATTCTACCAGCTTTGCAACATTTTCAAAAATCTACCCAAACCTGTTTGATCAAAGGTGACAGTGGGACAAAAGAGTGGTGTGAGTACACACCCAGGGGTGGCTTCCCTCTTGCCCTCCAGACATTGTTGGGTTCCAGCTCTCATTAGATGTAGCTAGCACAGCCAGTAGTCAGGGCTAATGGGAGTTGAAGCCCGACAACATCTGGAGGGCCACAGGTAGCCACCTCCTATGGATGCCATAGGAAGCTATGCCTTCTACATACTTTCATCTCTCTTAAAAATTATTATCTGTCTCCAACTTAATTCCTTTCTTTGTCCATTTGCCGTCAACAAGGTCCTCGTAGGAAGGGGGAGATCTTTCACTAGCAATGCCAACGAAGATCCTCACAAAGGGCCTTCTAGAACTATATACTTCCTGGTAGGCAAAGGATACGGAGTGATGGTGTAATGATACCACACAGGTGGGTACATTGTGATCATGCACATAGCCTTGCTGTTGATCCTTGATAGCCCTAATTTGCCAAATTGTATAAAGACAGACAAAAGGCATTATCCTAGCAATACGTTTGGACCAAGGAATCTAATAAGAGAGGCAGGGTGGGGGAGGAAAGAGGCTCAGATCACAAACTAGTCCCCCCCCCCATGAGAGACAGCCTGCTTGTGTTGGAACAAGCAAAGACAGCTGTACTGATAAGAAAAACACAGTGACTACATTCAGTGCTACTGATGGAATTTACAAAGAAGAACAGAAATGAGAAACACTGGTTATGTTCCTCTTGGAAAGGGTTGTCTGGAAGCACCCCAATAATGCCTTTTGGAAATGCCTGCATCAGAGCATCAGTTGTGTCAAGGATAAGGTCCAACTTCATCAGCTGTTCCTGGTGAGGCTTGGGCCTTATTTTTCTAACTTGGGGTTGCATCCTTTGTGCTAGTATGGGGTGTTTATGTGGGAGCGGCATGCTCTGAGAGAGCAGACACTGTTTTCAGCAGCATCCCCATCATCATTCTGCTCACAGCCTCTGCTAACAAATTTCAGAGTAAAGAAAGCAATCCAAGGACCCTGGATCACATCCCTCCCCCTCAACCCACAATATGCCTGTGTGCAGGAGCAGGCAAGGGCACAAGAGAGTCCACTGCTCTCCCCTATGGGCTCCTGAACTATAAAGGGCAGAGAAACAAAGACACACAAGTTCGTTCCCGATCAAACCTGGTGCTGGATCCAAGATGGAGAACCGCTCTCCCTTTTAAACTGCCAATGAAATATTTTAGGGCGGGGGGAGAGGGAGTACTCCTAGTGGCCGCTGGCTGCTGGATTAGGCTGCAGCCAAGTCCAATTCAGAGACCTCCAGGACACTGACTAACCTCCCTAATATCCCCCAACTCCCTCCCTCCCTCCCACACACTCACCCCAGCAGGAGTGGAAAGGCAGGCCCTGAGAACCCTCTTCAACTCTCTATTGGACACTGGTAGCAGAGAAGAGGCCACACATCCCCATTCTTTCTTACATGGCAGAGGATAAGCCTGCCTGCCTGCCAACTCACCGCCTTTTCCCTCCCATTGAACCTCATGCAGTTGTCTGCTGGTGGTGCCCCCTACCGACTACTTCTTCAAGGATGGCATCAGGGGGGCTTTCGGACTGGGAACTCGGTTGCGCCCACTGCTGCGAGCGGAACATTACCATCTCCTCCAAGTTGCGCAGCACGGTCACGGCGCCTTTGGGAGATGCTGCTGATGGGACCTGAGCCGGCTCCAGAGCTCTGGAAGGGAAGATTTCCACTGCTGAGGGGGTGGGGTGGGGTGTGAGATTTCAGTGCAATCCTAAACACGTGGAACTTACTTCCGTGTAAATATGCACAAGGCTGTGCTGCATGAAAAGCAGAATACATTACGCAAAATAAGCAACAACACGCTTACCTTGCATAAGGTAAATATAGGTTGCAGAATTCACCTTTGTTCTTTTTTTAGCATAAAGAATTTGCTGCCTAGCCCTTAGCTTGGGGGAGGGGGGGAAGGAAACTGGAATTCTCATTTTCATAGCACAAAGCAAGGTGATCTAGCATAGGGAGCAACATACCATTAAAATACAAGATCAGCCAATATAGGAGTTTGGAATATGAACTCTGCCAGCGGAAAGCTGGATCCAGATTCTTCCGAATTCAGATTTGGTTTGTTTTGGGATTTGCGTCTAGCCAGACCTCCCTGGCAGTCCCCCATCCCTCTCTGAAGCCAAAATCCTTACACTTGAGAAAATGGCAGAGAGATGGTATCTTTCTGGACCAGCTCTGTGGGACAGGTATTAGGGGCATTATTTTACAGTGGTTCTGTTCCTACCCCAGGCAGGATCATGTCCAGAGAACAGCATTGGGGGACTGTGTCTCTGCCTCACGGTCTTTGTGCTATCGTGTGCCACAGGGCACAATCTTGTCACCAGTGCTGTTTAACCCCTTGCATTCAATGTTACGGGACCAAGCTTAGGGAACTCCCTCCCAAATGAGATTAGACAGGCACCCCTCTTGTTCGTTTTGGTCATACCCCTGAAGCTCGTCTTGTTCCAGCAGGCATCTTAACACCGTGTTTGATTTTATGATGGTTTCATTGTTTATTTTATGTATGGCTTGCTTTTATGTACACCACTTAGAACTGTAAATGATTCAGCTGTATATAAATGTTTTAAATAAGTAATAAATAAAGACAGGAGATGCTTTGCAGGCCTTCTTCTTAATTAAGAGGACGTAGGAAGGTGTCTTATACAGAGGCAGACCAATGGTCCATCTAGCTCAGAAAAGTCTACAAGGACTGGCGGCAGCTCTCTAGGGGTTCAGGCAGGGAACAATTCTCAGCTCTACCTGGAGATGCCATTGGGGATTGAACCTGGGACCTTCTGCATGCAAGGCAGGTGATTTAACACTGAACTATGGCCTCTCTCGTCTCTACTGAGCCCTAGTTATCCACCCCCTTCTGAAAAATAAGATTCTTTGCTTAGGAAGAAGGGAGGGAAACTTGCCGAGATGGAGGAGCACTCTTCGCCAAGTTTCTCAGCCAAACTCTAAACGATCCACTTTTTCCCCCTGAGCATTTGGGAAAAGTGAACAAATTTTCAGATGAGCTAGGGTGAGCTTGCCTGTCACTTCTACAAACAAGTACCTTCCCATGGGCACTTACCTTTCCGATGAGGCTATGCCTGTGTGGCTCATGGAGCGTCTTACCTGAAAGGGAAGGAAAATTCCATGGCAGTGAGAGTATAAATTCAGTGTCTCCATCCTGATACCCCAGAGTTACACATTTGTTTATTAACAGTATTTGTATACTGCCCAATAGCCAGTGTGCTCTTGGGGGAGAACAATAAAAAATTAAAACTATAAAAAAATTGCAACAGACAACATGCAAAAGTCAGACAGGGTAAGAAAACATATAATTAAAAAGACATCAACCACTGCCAGCAAAGCCATACAACACAGCAGATCTCAAAGCACCAACAGAAGATATGCAGGAATAATTACAACCTCTTTGTTCTACATTCACACTCAAAAATATTAGCATCAACGTTCCAGGACTCAGCAAAGAGAAAATTCATAAAATTACTCATTTTAACCCCTCCATAACAACCCTGGCTGTGATTGCAAAGAAAACACCTATTAAGTTAATCACAAGGATTTTTCAAAAACTGATTAATCTGATTAAGACTGCAATGCTAACTCCACTGACCCCACTGAATGCAACAGGACTGACCTCTGAGTAGATATGTTATTTATTTATAAGATTTCTTACCCACCCTTCACCATAACACCCCATGGCAGGTTAAAACAATAGAATATACAAATATAGAAACAAATAAAACCATTGCAATGATAAAACTCAGAAATGTTTTCCAAATGGAACAGAACATTATACATTCAAAGAAGTGAGCCCCACAAAAGAAAACAACTGAGATTATGCTGTAAATTGACTAAACGCTGAAGCTTTAGTTCAAAAGCATGTTAAGCGTTAACTTGTCTGCATTAGCTTTTGGAGATAGCTCTTTGGGCTAAATGGGATATGGGTAGCAAATATAGCCAATGCTAGTCCTGGAAAAGCTGGTTCATGCCTGATCTGCGGTAGCAGTGAACAGAAATTTGAAAACATCCTATCTCCTTACTATCTCTGATGCCATACAAAAAACACCACCACCACCAAGAAGCCTTCTTACAGCAGGATTCCTTCATAAACTTAACATCATGACAAACTAACTCTTATCAAACTAACTCTTCAATTAATAACATCCCTGCCAGTCTAAGCAACCTAAGAGATTAAATCAACAAGGGTAAAGAAACAGGGCATGATCAGTAGTGGCACCGCAAGTGTGAAATTCCCTTTCCAGGGAAGATTATATACATATGTGGCTTTTAAAGAGTGTAATCTGTCTGAGCTTCCTATCTGGATGGAAAGGCAGAATATGAGGAATGAATGAATGATCAGACTCACCCGGTGGGTATGTGGGAGTCTGGTGCCAACAAAATCCGAAGGCTGGGGGACTGTCAAAGGATGGTAAAGCTCAGGAGCCAATCGGGTGTTTGCAAATTTCATGCACTCTTCTAGCGTGGAGATGAACTGGCTGCAGGTTGCTCGCAACAAGGATGAAGCGTCATTCATCTTCTGGGGGAAGCCAAGAGCAGGAGATGGATAGAATGAGCAAGAGCAGCCTGACCCTCAGAGCCACAGTTCTGGGCAGCCTCTCGGAGCCTAAGAGGGTTAGCCTAGGGCCAATTTCAAGAGTCAGTTGCTAAGGTAACCTAGGTCTGTATCTCCTTGGTGTCCATATGGGGTTGGGGGAGCTTTCAAATGAACGATTCCACACATGGCAATTAAGACTACAAAGCCAAGTGGGAAGACTGCACCACCTCAGCAACTAAATGTTCAGATGACCGCCCCCCTCCCCCAGGCACACTGGGCACAATGCAGACATAGCTGTGAGTTTCTTTTGAAGGATCAAGAGTAGGCCATGAGCTCCTTCCCTACAGCCTCTCCAAAGAGGCAATTCCCCCTCCATTGGCTGAACTGTAGTTAAACCCAGTTAACGCTTCTGCTTTGGAGTGGGTGGATGCAGACATAAGGCTAACCAGAATCAGGATGCCAGGTTGTTCACTCCCTATCTCCATTATGGGTTATAGTAGGTCAGACTGAACGTTCATCCAGCTCAGGACTGTCTGAGTGCCCAGCAATGGCTTACCCGGGTCTCAGGAAGACGTCTTTCCCCCCACCCACCCCCAAGTCACTTGCTACTGCAATCTTCTAGTGAAGATGCCAGAGGCTGAACCTGGATCTTCTGCATTGCAAAGCGTGTGCTCCGCCCCTGAGCTGAGGGCCCCTCCTCAAATACATTAACCAATATTCTAGAGAATGAAGGACAGCCTCAGGCCAGTTCTGCTATGCTCCACTCTCACGTCACTTTCACTTTGGACAATGATCAAAGGTCATTGCAAAACACCTCCCTTTGAGAGTCAACACTGCTACCACAGTTTAAAAAAGGAATGGGGACACCTGTGGCCCTCCAGTTACTCAGCATGCAGGCGTGGGGTCTAAACCAGCTCCTGTTGTACACATTAGCCTCCAAGGCAGGGTTGCATGTTTTTGCTTTCTCCTAGCAGCGTTCCAGGCTGCAGTCTGTTTATCAACTCAGTAGGGTCCAGTGAGAATCAAGCCAGCACCTATTTGCACACTTGCAGCCCTTCATCTGTATAAGCTACCCTGTGCTTTGTTGCTTGATCACTCTAGAGCAGGAATAGTCAACATGGTGCCATCCAGATGTTGATGGACTACAATTTTCATCACCCTGACCACTGATTATGTGTCTGGGGCTGATGGGAGTTGGAGTCCTCCTTTGTGGCAAGGTGCTGGATTTGTGACTGCTCCCAGTGCTATGACCTCCACCCCTCCTCAGAAGTGGGCTCTTTAGATGGTAAGTGCTGGGTGCCCTTAAGGACATCAGAGTGGGAGATATGCAATTCCTTCCAAAATGTACAGCAGCCACCAAACTGAGCCTGTGAAGAGAACACCCCAGTGGCTTGTGCCCCATGTTAATTAGTGGGAGGCATGGTGCCATTTAGGTTTCCCACCCCAGGAAAATCTTGGATCAGTTCTACCCTTGCTCCATCCAACCACTTCCACAATAGGAACAACAGTCTCTTATAACCTCAAAGCATCTGTAGACATACAGTGCCTTGCAAAAGTAATCAGATCCCTGACCAAAGCTCTCATATTACTGAATTACAAATGGTACATTGTAATTTCGTTCAGTATGATATTTTATTTTGAAACACTGAAACTCAAAATCAATTATTGTTAAGGCAACATTGGTTTTATGTCGGGAAATGTTTGTAAGAAACATAAAAAACTGAAACATGTTACTTGCATAAGTATTCAACCCCTGTGCTGTGGAAACTCCCAGTTTACATAGATGAAAGAAATTGCCTTGTCGAGGACACAATTACCTTACCATTGGCCTCCACCTGTGAACCATTAAAGTTGCCATCACATTGTCAGGATAAAAACCCCACTGTTGAAGGATCATTGGTCAGGCTGGGAATCTGAAGGAAAATGAAGACCAAAGAGCATTCTAGAGAAGTAAGAGATAATATAATACAAACGCATAGATGAGGAAAAGGGTACAAAATAATATCCAAGTCTTTGGATACTCCAGTGAGCACAGTTGGATCAATAATCAGGAAGTGGAAGCTGTATCACATCACCCAGGTACTGGCAAGAAAAGGCCGTCCCTCAAAACTCAGCACTCGAACAAGAAGGAGACTTGTGAGAGAAGCCACAGGGAGGCCAACAGTCTGAAGGAGCTACAGAGTTCAGTGGCTGGGAGTGGAGTAATGGTGCACCATTCAACCATATCAAGAGTTCTGCATAACACTGGCCTGTATGGGAGGGTGGCAAGAAAGAAGCCATTACTCAATAAGTACCATCTGAAAGCACGTCTGGAATTTGCCAGAAAGCATGAGAGTGCCCCAGCTGCAATGCGGGAAAATGTTTTGTGCTCAGATGAGACCAAGATGGACCTTTTTGGCCAAAACTCAAAGCGCTATGTGTGGCACAAACCTAACACTGCCCATGCCTCAAGGCACACCATCCCTACAGTGAAGTATGGTGGTGGCAGCATCATGCTGTGGGGATGCTTCTCATCAGCAGGGACTGGACATCTTGTTAAAACTGAAGGAAGAATGGATGGAGCAAAATACAGGGAAATACGCAAGAGAACCTGCTTCAGTCCACTGAAAAATTGAAGCTTGGGAGGAAATTCACTTTTCAGTAGGACAATGATCCCAAGCACAAGGCCAAAGCAACACTGGAGTGGCTCAAGAACAAAAAGGTGAATGTCCTACAGTCGCCCAGTCAAAATCCTGATCTCAATCTCATTGAGAATCTGTGGCGTTCTTTGAAGATTGCGATCCACAAGTGATGTCCAACCAACCTGAACGACCTGGGGCGAATCTGCCAGGAATTATGGACCAAAATCCCTCCGACACTGTGCAAAGCTGGTACATACCTACACCAAAGGACTTAAAGCTGTTATTGCAGTGAAAGGCGGCTCTAGCAAATATTAATGTGCGGGGGTTGAATACTTATCCAAGCATGTTTCAGTTTTTTATGTTTCTTACAAACATTTCCCAACATTTATTTATTTATAAAACCAATGGCACCTCACAATAACTGATTTTGAGTTTCAGTGTTTCGAAATAAAATATCATACAGAACAAACTTACAATGTACCATTTGTAATTCAGTAATATGAGAGCAAAGGTCAAGGGTCTGATTACTTCTGCAAGGCACTGTAATTAAGGGTCCTTGTGAATCTCAGTTGTGGGTTGGGCTCCTGTCCTTTAATTCCAAAGAGCTACAATCCTTGGTAGTTTTCTCTTGAATCCGCTACAGCAGGGATGGAGAACAGATGTTGTTGGGACTACAACTCGCATCATCCCCATTGGCCAACTGGGCTGATGGGTGTTGGAAGTCCATCCCTGCCCTACAGAGATCAGAGGTAGATTGTAATTTGCTCGTGGATGACCCAGGGGGATACAGGTTCTGCAGAGTACACTGTAATTGATGGCTGGCCATGCAAGGTTCCCTGCCCCCATCCCCAAAACTGCATGATCCCTCAAAACCTGCCCTCCCACCTGGATATCAAGAGGGGAGCCATTGTCTTGAAGGTGCGTTGCATCCTGCACAGCCAGGACCTGCTGTGTCAGCACATCACAATACAGCCGTAGTTCAGACAGTTTCCTCCCAAGGGACTCGTTGCTTAGGTCCAGGTCTGTGGAAGATAAGCAAGCACAGCACAAACATGGGACTTGCATAAGAGATTGTAGAAAAATTAGCACCATTCATAGGAAGACTCTTCCCCTTTCCTTAGAGCAGAATAGCAATGCTGTTTAACAGCCAAATGCAATTAAATTTCTATTTGGAGCAGAAGCAACATGACAGGTCAAAAAAATGGAAGAGAAAAACATGGTACAGCTCTGCTGCCAATTGCAACTCTTAAGAGATGAAGGCAGAGCCATCATTGTCTGGTCTGGCTCAGCCGGCAAACAACCCTTGCTCCCTGTACCACACTGCCCCCTAGTGGACCATCAAGGATTCCACGGGGAATGTGTCCCTTAGTGATATGCTGTGAATGGCACCTACCCTGAAAGTAGAACACAACTAATGTAATGCTACATTGGATCATCAAAATAGTTTGTTTTCATTTATAGCCTGCCACCTTGCTGCTTCCCAAAGGTTCAGGACTAGTAACAAAAGTAAAAATATAGTTTAAAATCAGTACAATAAGACTTCATCTAATTCAATAATATGTCCTTCACCTTTTCCCCAACATAATCCTAAACCCCAAAGGCCAACCCATCAGGGAGGTTTCTTTAGGCTTCCAAAGGGCACTTGGACTTGGATTTACAAACATAAGAACAGCCAGACTGCTGGATCAGAACAAAAGGCCCATCTAGTCCAGCATCATATTCTCACAGTGGCCAACCAGATGCCTATGACAAGCCCACAAGGAAGACCTAAGCACAACAGTGCTCTCGCCACCTGTGAATCTGCAGTGGGAAGGAATTTCGTAATGGTGTGGGGGGAGGACTTCATGTGCTTGCTGACTGACCCTGAACACAGATGGCATCAATAAGAGGGTCATCTTGGTATATAGAAAGCTGACTTAGATCAGACAATTGGTCTTTCTAGCTCAGTATTGTCCAGAGTGACTGGAAGTGGCTCTCCAGGGCTTCAGACAGGAGACTTTTCCTAGTCCTATCTGGAGATGCCAGGGATTGAACCTGGGACCTTCTGCTTTGCCACTGAACTACGGCCGCGTCCTCAGACCTTGTAATGAGACAAAAGGAAGGAGATCATGCTGGGCCTCAGCCCTGGTTCCTAAACTTTTCCCCCCATGGACCACTCGAAAATCGAGCTGATGCAAACAAGGGTTCACTTACTTTTGCACCTACCCTGACTCTTATGTACTCATTGTTTGCCTAATTTACACATCGTTTTATTTCACAAGACACATAATTGGTTACGATAAACCCTACTGGACATTTAGAAAAGAAAATCAAAGCCTTCAATGAAGGCTATCATGGTAAAACTATGGAATTTCTGTAATTATCATTAGGGTTCACAAACTTTTTCTCACCACTGTAAACAGCATCATGAATTATGCCTGGAAGAGAACAAGCAGCCAGCGCATACTTTAATGCAGTGGTGCAATAGTGCTTCTAGCCACCTGCCCCCTTTAGGAGGTAGGCCATTGCATTCTGCACCAGCTGACGCTTCCAAATGGTTTCCAGGAATAGTCTCACACACTGAATATTGCAGAAGTCAAGATGTGAGGTGATAAAAGGCATAAATGATAGTTGCTTGACAGGTCCTCATCAGAAAGAAAAGGCTGCTACAGATGTTAGCTTTAATGACAGAAGAACAGAGAGGGTGCTCCTACTCATTCACTGCAACGCCGTGCCTCCATCACTATGCTGTGGCACTGAGAACAGACCCAACTTTGACTGGACAGTGCAAGCTTTATCAAGACTGCATTTACTGAGACAACAAACTCTTAACTTCCTTCACAATTTTCCACGATGACAAAAAAAGGAAGAAAGGCTGAAACAAGATAATAGGGAGCAGAGTTTCTGAATGTTCAGGGACTCATGAATTGCCACTAGGGCTCCAAATAAGGGGTGCACAACCAATAACACAGCCAGTACATTGTGTATGGAGTCACGGTACTAACTGATTGGAAACAGACTGGTCTTACTAGTGGGTCAATCTAAGCAAGAAGAGGATGTATGGGGTATGAGCAAGTGTACTAGCTGGAAGTGTTGGCCTTGGACTGGGAAGAACCAGGTTCAAATCGCTGTTCAGCCACAAAACTTACCAGGTGACCTTGTGCCAGTACTTAAGAACCCTACTGTAATGGTTGGAGTACTGTAACATGATCTACATGGGGCTGCCCTGGAAGATGGATCCAAAAATTGCAACTAGTTCAAAATTCCGCAGCAAGGATGCTGGTATGGGAAGCAGGCTGCAAGCATATTACCCAGTCTTAAAACAGCTATACTGACTGACACTTCTTTTTCAGGCCCAATTCAATGTGCCTACTCTGATGTTTAAAGTGCTCAATGGCTTGGGACCCAAATATCTGCAAGAACACCTTCTCCCACACCATCTGCCCATGCTTTAAGATCAGCAGATGAGGCCCTCCTAGAGGTCCCTACGCAGAATGAGGCACATGATGTCAGGGCCCAGGAAAGAGCCTTTTCAGTGGTGGCTTCTTGTATCTTCAACTCCCTCCCTAAGGAGGTGTGTCAGGCTTCATCTCTTTACAGCTTCAGGCAGTCGGCCAAGGTGTATCTTTTTCAGAAGGCAATTCAGGAGAAGAGACGTGATTGCTGCTGCTGCTGCTACTAACTACCACTCAGTGATTTGTTGTGCATTTTTAATGAATGTTATGCACTCTTATTTGCTTGTTTTTATTATTTATTAGATTTATATCCTGCCCTTTCTCCCAGTAGGAGCTCAGTTTTCACTGTAAATCACCCTATGGCCCATACAAAGAGTGGAACGTAAATCAGCTAATAAATCAAAGCAAGAGTGTGGCTAGTCCAGCATCTTGTTCCCAGCAGTGGCCAACCAAATATGTCTGAGAAGACCAAAGCATGAGGCCAACAGCCCTGCCTTACTGTTCCCCTTCCAGCTACAGGTACTAGAATCTAGAGGCTTCATTTAACCATCAAGATAATAAACCATGATGTTGCCTAACTTACTTTGAAAAACCAGTTAAACCAGTGGTCAGTACCACAGCTTGTAGAAGCAAACTCTCTATATAAATTATACTTTGTGTGAAGCTTTGTCTTCTTTTTACTACGTCTCGGCCAAACCAATCCCTAAGATCAGCTACCCCTGCTCTATAGCCTATGTGGTGCCCTCCAGATGCTGATGGGCTAACTCTCATCAGCCCCAACCACCATGGCCAATGGGCAGGGATGATGAGAGTTGTAGTTCATCAACATCTAGAGGGCCTCACATCAGCTACCCTGGCCACATAAGCCCTGTTTGTGGGCCTGCCAACAGGGTCTGTCAGGCTGGGGCGTACAAGAGATAGAGCCTCATCTGCGGTGGCCTCATCACCATGGAACTCCCTCCCGTGGGAAATGTGTTTGGCTCTGTCATTGATTGCTTTTAAGCGGGCTGTAAAGACCTGGCTCTTCACATTCATTTTTAATTAATTAGAATAGGGATGAGGAACTGGTGAACATCCTGATGTTGTTGGACTCTAATACCCATCAGCTCCAGCCAGCAGTCAGTGGTGACAGATAATGGGAGTTGTAGTCCAACAACTTGTGGAGAGCCACATACTCCACGCTGCTGAATTAGAGGCTGGTCTGAGCTTTTTTTAAAAAAATGTAATTTAATTACTGCTATTTAAAAAAATGACTACTGGTTTTTAAACCAAATTGTTATTTTTACTATAAAATTTGTATTTTATTATTTTAATTTATTTTCTGATCAAAACTGCCCTGACAGGGCTGGATAGTCCTGAAAAGCTGCATATAAATAGCTAAAGAAAGAAAAATAACCTACCTGACAAGGTAGTGAGGAGGATAAAAGGGGGGTATATATACTTCTCAGAGGAAACACAAGACAAAAGCAGTAATAGTAATAATAATAATTCACTAATAGGCAAAAAACATGGCGGTTTAAGAACGTACCTATAGCCAACAGATACTTCTATCAAACTGTAAAAAGCAAGGAAATTGGGCAGTTCTAATGAATGCACCAGGGGAGCAGGAGACCTGACCTCCTCTCTGAGATATTGTACTGCCCTACAAATGTGTAAAAATGCAAACACAATTTGGGTTGGTCTTTCACAGTCCAATCCACTTTCTGTGTAGCTTGAAAGAATTTGGTAAGATGTGCCTCTGAGCATATGGTGAGTGGTGGCAATACCTGCCATCTCCAAAGATGGAGAATTATATTTTTGTATGTTTGTTGGTGTTCTTCTTACTTTGCTTCATTCCTGTGTTACTATTGTTTCTACAGAGAATCTAATCTAGAAAATTTTATTTCTCTCATTATTCATCCTAGAACCCTGTGTCAAATGTATTTGTATTAATTTCAAACCCTTTTTATTGGTCAGTGTGATATAAGAGTGAAGACAGCCTTTTGTGTTTCAAATTGGAGGTTACGTTCTATTTCTATTTTGGGTGGATTAACAGTTGAATCTGAAACTGCAGTTTGATGTAAAATCAGACGGATTACAATATGTTGCTACTTAAGCAATGACTCTAGCTGCTGGAAAAAACAAACTTAGCCTGCCCAAGATGCATGTTTTCAGCCTGCTATGATTAAACCACTTCATTCAAGGCAAGGTGGGCATGGTCAATTAAAAACATAGAGCACACCTAGAATTCTTCTAAAATATATTTCACCTCCCGCTGTTTCATCTTGTGCAAACTGAGACACTCCTGATGTCCACTGGAGACTATTCTGCAGAACAGTCAGTGCCATTATTCCACAATTATTTTTGGAGTGTTTTTAGTGTAAATTTTGCAAAGTGTTGCTGTACTTCACATATTCACAGAAATAGAAGCAAAAGAAAATGATTTCCTATAGGAAATGTCACTAAAATTGCAAAGTAAATCAGACATATTTAAAGTGACTATCTGAACTATGTCAGCTGTCTTAATAATGTTGCCTCCTCCCTGCTAAAACAAGATCAGCACAGCACATGTCTTGTTTCTATTATTTGGGCTGATTACAGGTGTTGCCACCACTCACTATATGCTCAGAGGCACATGTTACCAAATTATTCCAAGCTACACAGGAAGTGGATTGGACTGAGAAAGACCAACCTAAATTGTGTTTGCATTTTGACAAATTTGTAGGGCAGTACAGTATCTCAGAGAGGAGGTCAGGTCTCCTGCTCCCCTGGTGCATTCACTATAGCTGCCCAATTTCCCTGCTTTTTAAAGTTTGATAGAAAGATCTGTTGGTTATAGGTATGTTCTTAAACTGCAAGGTTTTTTGCCTATTAGTGAATTTCTCTGGTTTTTAATCCGGGATGTAAGAAATGGGATCCTGTGCAAGCTTGCTGAGAATGGATGCATGTTTATTGAGTTCAGTGGGATTTACTCCCCTGCAATCATGCTTAGGATAGGTGAAACTGACCAGAGGGGATGGGGAGGGGAGGAGGAAGAGGAAGGGGAAGAAGGGCAGAGGGGAGTAGGGGGGTGGGAGTAGGAAGGAGGGGGGAGGGGAGAACAAGGATCATTTACATGTTTGAGTTCAGTGGGATTTACTCCTATGCAATCATGTTTAGGATAGGTAAAACTGACCAGGGGGAAGGGAGGGATGGCTAGAGTGGGCAGGGAAGGAGGAAGAAGGAAGAGGGGAGGGCAGGAGGAAGGGAGAGGAGAGGGGAAAGCCAGGTCTGATCATTTGCATGCTTATTGAGTTCAGTGGGATTTACTCCTATGTAATCATGGTTAGGATAGGTAAAACTGACCATGGGGGAAGAGCAGGGGGAGGGGAGAGGAGGGGGAAGGAGAAAGGGAGGGGAGAGGGGAGTGGAAGGAGGGGGAGGGGGAAGGAGGAGACTGGAAGGGGAGGGGCCAGGGGAGGGCAGGTTTGATCATTTGCATGCTTATTGAGTTCAATGGTATATACTCCCGTGCAATCATGGTTAAGATAGGTAAAACTGACCATGGCGAGGAGGAGGGGAGGGGGAAGGAGGGCATTGGAGGGGAGGGAAGGGGCAAGAGGGAGGGGATAGGAGGGAGAAGAAGGAAGGGTGGGTTTGGTCAGTTGCATGCTTTTTTGAGTTCAATGGGATTTATTTCTGTGCAATAATGTTTGAAAATGGACTGCCTTCAAGTCAATCCCTACTTATGGCGACCCTATGAATAGCGTTTTCATGGTAAACGGTATTCAGAGATGGTTTTACCGTTGCCTTTCTCTGAGGCTGAGAGGCAGTGACAGGCCCAAGGTCACCCAGTGAGCTTCATGGCTGTGTGGGGATGTGAACCCTGGTCTCCCAGGTCATAGTTCAACACTGACCTGGGGGAGGGGCAGAGAGTGTAGGAGAAGGGGGAGGGGAGGAGATTGGGTGGGTGGGCACTGGGCAGAGGGGAAGCCCCTTTCCTTTCCAAAAGGAAAACATTGTGAACAGTATCATTGCTTTACAGCGTTTCCCCCACCTTTTTATTCTACAGCAGGAACATGTAGCCTCCCACACAAATTTACACTAACACTGTCTCTGGCAACATCCACACCAGGCCTTTATTTCATTTTGGACAGTCATGGCTTCTCTCAAAGAATCCTGGGAAGTGTAATTAGTGAAGGGTGCTGAGAGTTGCTAGGAGATGCCGTGTTCCCCTCACAGAGTTTCAATCACAGCAGCTGACTGTTAAACCAGTCTGGCCACTGGAGCTCTCTCAGGGAACAAGAGTCTCCTCTCAGCACCCTTTACAAACTACATTTCTCAGGGTTCTCTGAGGGAAGCCATGACTGTCTCAAGTGAAATCAAAGTCTGGTACGGGTGTAGCCCCCTGATTAGCCAAGCCCAACAGCTGTGAGTCTGCCTTTCAGAACACCAACAGTTGGTTCTTACTGAGCATGCCCAACATTATCATTCAGTTCAATGCAAAATTTATTAAATTAATTAAAAACCAACCAGGCATTTTTTTAACTTTTAAACTGCAGTCAATGAAGGTCAGAGTATGGGGCAAGGTCAGTAACAGGGTTACAGATACTCTGTGAACATGGCTGATTTTTAATGAATTTCAACAGATTATGAGAACTCTCAGAGAAAAAAGTCCAAAAGGGGTCTGGTTTTTCTCTCTCTCTTTTTACACTTTGAACGCTCAATTCTCTCTGACTGTTTTGTGTATCACCATGAAAATATACAGGGTTGTTAAGCAAGCGTTTCTGAGTTCAGGACTGTATGTTTTGTAAGGTTTTGTTTTGAAATGAGCTTATAGGAAGCATCAGAATGGCATGGGGTACTTTCAATTTAACATTGCGGAATGTGAAAAATCCACGCTGGCTATAGTATACAGCCACTCTCATGGCTGTATAATAATTACAACACTACTATTACTGTGGTGATGATTCAAATAAAACATACCCTATACAATGTCAAAGTGCTTCAGCTTTATAAAATGTCAGGATTTGCAATATCAAAGCCTTGGTTTTCTCCTGTCCCATTTGGATTAATTTCATCTGGTCTCGTCCCCTAGTGCTGATTTTAATTATTTTGGTGGCACCATAGGAGGGATGCCATCTGTGCTGCTCTCTTCCTTTCAACCTCAGCTGGCAGGACTTTGGGGTATTGGCCCCTATGCTAAGGAGGACGCATGAGCCTTGCCCTCCTTGCACAGGGCTCTCAGCCAGGTTACAGGCGGCACAACCTCAATGGGCCGAATCTGAACTAGGTGGTGCCCCTCCAGAAATAAGAACAGGCCTCAACATCTCCTGAACTCGCACTTGAAGAGCCCACCCAGCAGTCTGTACTACCACCTCTGTGGCACGGTGGAAGACAGTGGAATACACTCACTTTTTGTGTGCACGATCGTGTATCTGCACAGAGCGAGTGCACTTCTGTGCTATCACAACAGACTGTAAAGAGGTCATGGTGTGTGCTAGCAGCCTCCCCTGGCCTTGTATGAAATGAGAGCACAACCCAGAGGCTATCTCTCTACCAAGGTTCCAGCCTCTCAAAAGGGGTATTTGGAGAACAAACCACCTCTGCCTGTACTTTTTTTGGTGAAAGCATGTCAAGAGAGGCTGGCTTCTTTGTTGAGAGAGGCTATTAATGCTTTACTTAGGGCAGGCAAGATAGGAGACACCCCTAAATCTACAGCCGCCTGGCTCTTGCGCAGCAAAGCAAAGCTGGAGAGCAACTTCCATTTCTGCTAATATTCTTTTTGAAAAAAGGTTATGAAGCAAAACGGTTATCCACTACTGTCAGGCATCGTTGGGTGCCATCCACTTTCCAGATTGCTGACAGGTGAGCTTTTAACCCAGCCAGCACTTTCACAGCAAGAGCTACCCTCCCCTCTCAGCCCCATCTTGATATGCCTTTTGTTCCTTAGAAGTAGAAAGGAGCTAAAGGAAGAATAAGAAATTAGGCAAATCGGATATGAGAGTGAACAGCAACTATTTAACAAGGCTGAGGAAGCTAGGCCCAGACCAGAAAAGAGAGGGAAAGCCGAGGACTCCACCCCAAGGGGGAAAATGGCATAGGGATGACGGTGGTCAGTGCATGAAGGGCTCCCCAAGCAACAGGACCAAGTACAAGGAGCTCTAGACAGGGACAGCAGGAGACAGGCTCTTTCATTGCTCTACCTTAGCATGATCTACCAAATATGCAGGTGTCAAACGCCAAAGGCTGGCTGCAGCCGTCACAAACAGTGCCCTGAATTGACATGACAGCCATTCAGGGGGTGGGGCTAAAAATACCCTGGGATTGCTGGCCAGGTAAACAAAGAGTTGTTGACTGAGGATAACCAGGTCTGAAGTAACCTCACATATCGTTCCTTGTGCAAAGAAAACCCAACAACTAACCACTCCTTGCGTGGCAGTGCTAAGGAGCAAGTTGCAATCGATCTAATCTACCTTTTCTGTTGTCTTACAGTGTGGCGTAATGGTTAGAGTGCTGGCCTATGACCTGGGAGACCAGGGTTCAAATCCCCACACAGCCATGAAGTTCATTGGGTGACCTTGGGCCAGTCACTGCCTCTCAGCCTCAGAGGAAGGGAATGGTAAACCACCTCTGAATATTGCTTACCATGAAAACCCTATTCATAGGGTCGCCATAAGTCAGGATCGACTTGAAGGCAGCCCATTTCCATTTTCCACACCTTCTTCACAGCTGTTCTCCACTTTTTGTGGTTGTTGCCAGAATGCAGAACTCATCAAAGAAAACCATTAAAAACAAAAATGTAGCAGTTCCATATAGCACAGCAGCTCTTGAAACTGAAGGCAGTGCTCAATATCTCATCACACAGCTGTATAAACCAAAAAGAAAGCGGGGCAGGCAGAGGGGCTGATGTCGCAGCTTCCAGTGAATTATTTGCAAGAATGTTGATCAGCAGCAATGCAGACAGAGTTGGGGAAAGAGGACAGACATTTGACTACCAGAAAATCTCCAATTGCTCAAAAGCAGTGGTGGCGAACCTGTAGCCCCCCCAGTATTGCGGGACTCCAACTCCCATCAGCCCCAGCCAGCATGGCCAACAGCAGGGATGATGGGAACCGTGGTCCAGCAACATCTAGAGGGTCACAGATTCTCATATGTGATCCAAGGCCTGCTGAAGCCCATCAAAACTGGCACTGGAGCAGCAGCGGGGGGTGGGGCAGGTGGAATGTGTTCATTGTTTTATCTACATTGCTCTTGCTCTAACTGGATTCAGAGGTTCACATGGCCCATCTATGCTTCCACTGATGTGAATGGCTGGAAGGGCAAGAGCCTTATGTCACAGTGATGAGAGAAGAGGCAGAAAGAAGGAAAAGGGGCAGAGTATAGAGAGTGCTACAGAGTATAGAGGGGGGAAAGAAGGTAGCATGGGGTGCAGACAGACAGGGGAAAGAGGAAACAGCTGAAAGGTTGAGGTGCAAATAAATCTTTAGAGTGAGGGACAAAAACCACTAACATTTTGCTTGTAACTCAGCTGTCTGTTATGAGCTGGCTTATAATCCAACACAATACAACAGAGCTGCAAAAGGAATGGTGGGTAGGAAAGCAATGAGAGGGGAATTCCGGAGGTGCAGACCTGTGGGGTGTATGGGGGGGAAAGCATTACTATAGAGTGCAGAGAGAGATGGCCAAGAGCACAATGGAGTGAACAGAAAAAAAGGAAGGATTAACAGAGAAAATGGTTCAGACAGACCCCATAGCGATGCAGAGAGAACATGCACACTGTGGGAAGCGAAAAAGGAGACTCTGTTTAGGTTTTCTACTCATTTTTGTAGTAAACATGCAACCAACGTGCTTCTCCACAATCAACACAGAGGTATCCCCCTCGTTGATACAGAAATGGCCTTCAGGATGATTTGAGCTGGGCACCTCTCCCCCAACAGAAAAATAAATATCCCTATTAAGTACAACTACACAAATAACTTTAGAAGTATTGCTTAACAGTGAGAAGAACTGTTTCTCTCCAAAATATGGGCCATCCATTTAACCAGCAGGCCAAGTGGTTTCTCTCTTCATGTCTTATATATACGCAGAACATTTTCATGCACTCGTTGCCATTTCAAAGGAAATCTTTGGCATAAGTCTTGGGTATGTCCTCACTCTCTCACCATGTGTTTGTGTGTGGAACTCTGCAGTTTCGTATTTCTTTGAAAACAGTACGTCCCTGGATGTCTTATCAAAGGTTCCCATTCTTTCCAGGGAGATACCAGATGCTCAAAGAGATACTGTGTTCAAATCAACTTGGGACAATCGAGTTAACTTGTTACTTTCTCCTTTCCAATAAAAAGGTAGTGGAGGCACATGCAAGAGCCACAGGCTTAAATTGAGTTGAGAGCTCTGAGGCAGGCTCGGGAATGTTTGCAAAAGAGGTGTGAGAATTAAGCACCTCATTCTAATCAGTTCATCAGGAGTCCCTGCCTTATACTTCTCCAGTTCTGCCAACCTCCTCCTTAACCTCAGCCCCACAACCTCCATTATTTTAAATTCTGGGCGGTACATTCCCATCAGTGCAAAGCCATTTACAAAGAACCAACCTCTCTCTTTCTGGCTCCTGCTGTCCCCAAGGCAGGCCTTGGAGCTACCCAAAGCCACCAGCCATTTCTGTCTCTCAGCAGCACCTCCTGCCTTCAAGTAGAAGTATTGCTCACCTGGGATGACCAGCTCCATACGAGTGGGGTCAGTAGTGTGTACTATAGGAGGGATTAAAAAACACAACAGAACAGAGTGGATGTTGAGAGA
The DNA here is from genome assembly GCF_030035675.1 of Rhineura floridana. NCBI lineage: Eukaryota > Metazoa > Chordata > Lepidosauria > Squamata > Rhineuridae > Rhineura > Rhineura floridana. The sequence goes on from NC_084482.1 coordinate 24,330,190, forward strand.
CGGTCAGTGGCTCCATGCACAAGATCACACTGTTGCAGATTTACAGGTAAGTCAGCATCCACATCAGCAAATATCTCCTAAAGCATATTTACATCCCAGCAAACCCACAGGCCGGTTTTACGCCACCTAGGCTGTATGCATTGGTTCCATGAGATCTGTATTACTGCATGGTAGATCAGCTGCCCACCAATTGCCTGCTAAAGTGCAACCAAGCCAAGAGATGTGCATCGCCCAATGCTGCTAGTCCTCTAGATGTCAACAAAGGGCATGCTCTGGACTTCACTGAATGGCTGGGACATTTGTTCCAGATGCTGGGCAGGCAGATGTTGTTGAGAAAGCAGCCCATGGAGTCAGTGAGACACCACAGGCCTTAAAAGGGAAAGGAGAAAGAGGACAGCAGCAAGGAGACTTGGGGTGTGACAGAAACAGGGGTGAAACTGCTGTAGGCCCAAAGGCAAAGCAAGAGGCAATGGATGCCTCAGAGAAAACAGCAGAGTTGGGGACCCAGAAGTAAAGGAGACTTAGTATTTCATCTGCCACAAAGCACAGCCTTGTATTTAACAACTCACCTGGTAGCCACAGGCAACCAGGAATCTGATGCAGGTCAGTGAGTGGGCTGGTGGAAGTACTGATCACTCAGTTTGTCCTCTGCAATCCCCCTTGGTTCCTGTGCTACCGGAGTCTCTTCCTCCACTACCAGCATGTAAATCCATCAGCTTGGCAGAGGAGGGATGGTTTATCCCATCTCTATTTATTCTACTACCAGCATGGAAATCCATCCGCTTGTCAGAAGGCAGATTTTGCTATTAGGCTTACAAGAGGCTAGTTGCCTGTGTATCCATGCAGTCTTGTCCACTTATTTACAAGGCTACGTTGACACAGTTTCCCCTCTGCACCCACCAGAATAGCACCAACTGGCCCTACCTTTGATTTCACACACAGCCATCTTGATGCTGCCTTTACTACCCTTGCCCACATCATCCTGTGAATCGTAATAGGAGAGGATGCCATTCTCTAGTACGAAATACCGTGGCTGCCAACCTGTGGTGGGAGAGGAAAAAAAACCAAGATGGAAAAATGCAGATCCCTTTTCTGTGACAAGCCAAGCTCTCTTACTGATTTTTCCCAAGAGAGAAAAGGTCTAATTACATTACCCCATTTGTAAACAGGAACATGCTTGGGCTCACAGTCCCTTTGCATGCATGCATATTGTAGTGCTTATTCCCACATAGGTGTGTGGAGGGGGTGGTGCAAGAGGAGAGTCACAGTGGTAGATCTACCACTGGTTCCAAAGGCCTGCTGGCCTGTGCCAGTGAAGAAGGGGACTTACTTTTCTTCCCTTCCCTATGTAGAATTTTTTTTCAGCCAGTTGGTTGCAGTGCGAGTATAGGGATTCTGACATCATCTCCAGATAGGGGTGAGTGGGGAAGAGAGATCTCGGTGCTCTCTGAAGACCAAAGTGGTTCCAAGCCCTGCTCTGTTCCACCCTTGCAACACGCTGTTTTGGGTCTTAACATCAGCTACCAGCAGTGGAAACACTGCTGGCAGACAGCTAAGCCTGCAGACCTTTCCACAGGGGTGGCAGGGCCCTGTGCAGCTGGCATGCCCCTCTGCTGATGAACCTGTTCTCCACAAGCAGAAAAACAACTTCAGTCCTTCCCAACCTTCTCCAGCCAGCAGATCTGGGGGCTAGGAAGCAGTGTTTACAGAGCAATCCAACACTTTCAAGATTGAACTACAGCTCAAACATCATCACAAAAAAGCTCATGCAGTCAAACCTCAAAAACAGATATTGGGAAAAAACAGGTTTTGTTGGAACAAAATAAAGGCTGCTTTCAGACATGGGGTTTGTTGTGTTAGTTTAATGGATTAAAATGGTAGTGATTTCTACCTGTTATACACATGCGCACTGTAGTTTCCCATTGTATAAAAGTTCTAAGATCCCATTGCCATGCAACCCCTCTCCCTTTAACATTTGACATTTTTTTTTAGTTGTACAGACATGGTGGGTGGGTGTGGGAAATGCTGCTGTTACACATGCCTCTGCCGGAATACCAATACAATCTTCACCAGCCAACACCCTCCTCCCCCCACGTGACTAATGCGTGGGAACGCAATGCACACTGGGATGCCTCTCAGGTGAGCAGCTTCAGCTAGCAAAGAACTCCTGCGATTTTCCAGGTTCCCAAGCTTGCAAATGGATTATTTCCGGTATTATTTATCACAAAAAATAGAGCTAAATTTACACTATATTCCACTAGAATTCCAAAACTAGCTTGTATGTCATGTGAAAGCTCAAATGTAATGCATAAATTACCAGGTAAGAAATCGTCAGAACAACAGAATAAAGTGCAGTATAAAAGCAGCCCATGTTGAGGGGGAAGGCATGCACAGATAAGGGGAATGGAGCCCATGGCCCTCCAGATGTTGCTGGACTCCAGTTCCTATCAGCCCCAACCTCCATGGCCAACGGTCAAGGATGATGGGAGCTGTAGTTTAGCAACATCTGGAGGGCCACAGGTTCCCCACCACTGGCACAGTCATATGTGCTTTAACCACACACACAAAATCACCATGGGAATATAACACTGACTATAAATTGTCTTTTCCAAACCAGCTTTGTGTAGTAGTGTTATTTATTTTTTTGATCGCAGCAGACTCTGGGATCTGCCATCTTGAGAGTGGCCAAGACACCTGGAAGGTTGTTATTATTATTATTATTATTATTATTATTAGATTTATTAGGTGCTTGCTACCTGAAGGTCCCCAAGCAACTTACGCAATGCTAAAACAAAAACAAATAAAACACACTATAAAACATAACAATAAACAACAACAAAAGAATAGCAAGGCTACTCTTGCAAACCATGTAACATTTGCTTGAGCAGGTCTCCTGTGCCTTGAGCAGCTGCACGATGTGACGAAATTGAACAGGTGTAGTTTCCTCAGCCTGCTGGAAAGAATCCACCATCCCACCCCATTATCTGCTTTGCTTTTATATGTGTGGACATAGTTAAGTAGTCCCACTACTACAAAGTGAAAACCTTCTCATGACCCAAGAATGCTAAAGACTGACTCGTACATGGCACAGAGTGACGACTCACCCTTCAAGAGCACCAGTGAAGGAACTAGGGTGGCTACTCACTACAATAGGCAGGAGAGCTAGCACCCTTTCTTTTTTAATGGACAGAAACAGAACACAAGTCAATGGGTGACGCTTGCTTCTTCACTGCATCTGCATGCTTGATAAAACTGCACCTGTTGAGTTTCTTCCAGTTGCAGAGGCTCTGCCCACAGAAAGATGGCAATCCTAATACCCCTGCCGTGGAAGGAAGAGGCTCAAGTAAAAGCGGACTTTCGCTTTCTGGAAATAATTTAAGGGTAAGCAACCCAATGAGAAACTATCTTGGGGAAGTAGGGTGATACGGCAGCGTGGATTCCTGGGCTCTATCCGCTGCCTCTGGGAACAACTACGTTGCTAAGAAACGGGAAGAAGGGGGGATATGCGGGGCAAGTGAAGCTATGCAGGCTCGTGAGGCTGAGGCTAAGCCCTCCGTCGCCCGCCGCCCGCCGCCTCGCCCCCCGCCTCCGGATCCACTGGCGCACTCCCGCTCACCCGAAAGATAGTTGGTCCATTTCAGCAGCGCTCCCTCCATCACCAGCGTAGTTCACAGAAATAGCTGGTGCGCCGAGCCGAGCCAATTACGGCTCTGAGCCGCTGAACTTCAGCCAATCACAGGGCAAGGTGAGGGCCGGTACCAATAATGAAAAGGTGGGGAGGGAACAGGGGAAAAATATATGAGACTGGACGACAAGTGGGGCGAGGAGGAGGAAAGCTAGTAGGAACCGATTAGGCTAGAAAACAGCCAGGTAATTGGTCGGGAAATAAAGTCAGGACGGACGACAAAAGAACTCTCGGAGCCACTCAGATGATCACCTTCCTCCGCGCACTGTCTTATGGGCAATGTAGTTCTGATGCGCATTGGTTGGTCAGTCTTGGGAGAAAGCAAATCCAATCCCAACTCTTCTTCGACATGGTTCTGGGTGATGTAGTCCATCTTTCTATTTGTTTGAGACACTCCGCGAGGTTATGGTTGGCCCAGTCCTACGGATGACAGAATAGTAGAACTCGCGCTGCTCTCTTGAGACTCACGCATATTTTGCTAGATATGCAGCCCGGCGGTTGTATGCATGTTTACTCGGAGGCAAGCCCTACAGCGTTCAGTGGGACTTGCGCCTGAGGTTAATAATTTTATTTCGTAATGTCAAGTTTTGTTCAGTTGTTTACTATGTTTATTGTGATTTTTTTCTTGTATTTCTGTAATTGATTTTTATGTGCAATTTTTCTGTTGATACTGGAGAGGATGTTCTGTTCATTTGTTGTTGTGTTTTATAGGCTGTTAAAATTATGTGGCATATAATTTTGGATTTGTTGTTTAAGATGTTTTAACTTGTGTTGTAAACTCCTTAGAGTTTTGTTTAAATAAAAGTGGTATAGAAATTGTCCAAATAAAGAAAGATGTATGGGCTGAGATTGCAATTGCGAAATGTTGCCCCTTGCCCCATTTCTGATTTGGGGGTGTGGGGAAGTGAAATCGATATCTTTGGAGTACTAGAGATAGGAATAAACTTACAGGAAGATCTAGCCAAGGAGAAGTGCTTTTAAGCTCCACTAAGTTCACAGAATTTTAAAACTCAATGAACTAAAAAAAAGCATTTAACTTTGGCTGGATTGGGTTTGTCATTTCTTCAGAAATTAATCTAAACTATACATCTGATAAATGTACTGAACTACGAGTTACGTATACACGGCAATTGCTGGCCAATAGTGCATATAATAGTACATGTTTAGGCAGGCTCCCATGCATTGGGGTGAACTTTCCTCTAGCCCAGGGCTTTTTCTTTTTTGTGGCGGTGGGCCACATTCCCTGAGAATTAATATCTCAGACTGCACTCTGATAGTGGGTGGGTCTCCCTTCGCTCTCTGTATCTCCCCACCGCTTTCTTATCTCTCTGCCACTAGAGGGTTTTTGGTTTTTTTGCTCCTAGTCACTAATATAAAATTAGGATCTGCTGCTCAAGAGTGATAGTTTGAAGGAAAAGCACAACGAGGATCCTTCATGAGGGCACAATGTAGGTGCAAATACATTTGGATTTAAAGACAAGAAATCCAAAAATACTGGGGCTACAGAAATACGGCAATCAAAGCTGTAACCTAGGAGGAGTTTTGAATATATATAAAAAAGTTTGTACAGCCGGGGTAACCCATGTCCCACATATAGTCCCTAAGAGGGTTTTTTAGTGCCCCTTCCAAGCACCCCCCTTTGGCATTTTATATACATATAATAAAAATGTAAGTGTCATGCTGTGCAGGTTGCAGCATCAGACCGATGGCACTGTGTATTGCAGTAAGAATAGTTCCGCCCCCTCCTGCACACGGCTTGCACCACCTGCCATTGTCCACCTTGGCAGCTTCATGAGCGACTGGCCTAGATGTGGTGGCAGCAGCAGCCTGGGTGAGTAGATGGGTGGATGCAGCAGAGGCTGGTATGTGGCCTACGTGTGTAGCCTAGGTGGTGGCCACCTAGGCTGGTGGACAGGAGGCCAGTGTGCAGCCTAGGTGTGCTGTGTGGTGGCAGTGTTTGTCCAGGGCAGTGCGGGACAGCAGTGGAGGAGGAACAGGCAAGGCAAGTGGGTTGGCGAGGAGAGTGTGGATGCCTGGAGGCATGGGGGGAGTGGGGGTTTAGGGTTGGCAGGGGGTGGGTGAGTGGAGCAAGCAGGGGTGGGTGGTTGGCAAGCAGAGCTGGAAGGGGGTCAGGGCCCTCCTAGTATATTAAATTATTGACTACTCCCATGGGTCCCCTGCTGTGATGCCATGATGCCAAAAGATTTTTTGTGCCTCCCAGACCCTTCAAAATCTTTCCATTAAAAAAAAAAAATAATTTAAACATTTTTTGACTGCTGCCAAAGTTCCCTGCTGTGATTCCAAAAGATGTTTGTGACCCTCCAAAGTCCTCTCCCAATTTTCTGGGTTTTTTTTAAAGAAATATTTTCCAATTTAAAAATTTTTTTTACTGGCCACTCCTGCAGGGCCCCTGCTGTGATTTTATGATGTCAAAATGTTTTTGTGGGCTTCCCAAAACTCCCCCAAAGTTGTCTTTAAAATGTTTTGACCACACCTACTTTTACATTTGGCCCCCTGCAGGGTTGACCATGAGTCAATCTGGTTCTTGGTCCAAAACAAGATTAGCCACACCTGTTGTATAGGATCTAGAAGCAGATAGGAATCCAATATAGGGATTTATGGAGGGGAGTTACCTTGTCAGAGCAAGAGCAAGATAAATGGTTTGGGCAGCAGAGTTCTGGAGAAATGAAACAACAGAAGCAGATTGCTGTAGTCAAGGCAAGAGATGACCAGCAGGGCATAGAGCAAGAACTTTTGATGAAAGGGTCAAAAGGAAGAAACATGTTCTTAGAATGTTGTAAAGAGAAAAGCAATATGACTTGGCAACAGAATGAATGTAGGGGGCAAATGAGAGAGAAGGGACAAAGTGGAAACTAAAGCTTCATGTCTGTTCAACAGGGTGGGTGGTGTTTTTGTCAGTGAATAAGGAGAGTGTACAAAGAGAGGAAGGCTTGGGAGGAAAGATAAGAAGTTTGGTCTTAGATATATTCAGTTTGGAAGAACAAGGAAACATTTCAGTGGAAATATAGAAGTACTTGGAGATGCCAGATTGGATAGAGGGACAACATTCTGGGACAGAGAGCTAGTACGGGGTGCCATCAGTGGATAAGGGGGCAGGAAAGCCATGGGATATGACAGGATCGTCCAGAGATGGAATACGTAGAGACTGGTGGCTCTGATGTCAGCGGGGCAGTGAATCCACACCGAGTTTTAGTCCAATATTTTAAGGAGTGGTCCAAGGTGCTGAATCCACTCCAGGTTTTAGTCTGAACTTTCAAGGAGCCGTCCAAGGTGCTGATTCACTGCTTCATTGACATAGGAGCCAACAGCTTCTACTGGACAATATATAGCAAAGAATAGCAGAAGGCCAAGAACAGAGTCCCAAGTGATCCAAAGAGAGGGAAAGCAGCAGAGGAAGTGCTCTCATCATGAAAATATTGACTGCATTTACCCATAACACTAAAGCCATGGTTCATTTTAGTCATGGATTCTTCAACAAACTATAAGTGATCATATCTCACAATGTGACCTTGGTTTGTTTTCCAGCTACTCTTGCCTCTGTAGCTTGGTAAGTGCTTGGGATGGGTGGCCAAACAAACTATGGTTAAGCAAGGCTGTTGGGTTCTGACATGTCAAACCACAGTTAAAACGAACTATGATTCATAAAAACAAACCACGGCTTTGCATTGTGGCTTGTTTCCAGAAAATAAACCATGGCTAGTCTGCTGGGCTGGGTTTGCACATTCAAGCAAAACCTAGTTATGTTAAACAAGCCATGGCTCAGTGTTATGTGCAAACCAGACCACTGAAAGAGCAATTAGGCAGGAAGAGAACCAGCCCAGGACAGAATCATAGTGATCTAGGGCATAAAGAGCGTAAATAACTGTGTCAAATGCAACAGAGATATCAAGAAGGATAAAGACCGGGTAGTATAGACTTGCATTTGGCAGCAAGGAGATCAGTGATTCATATTTCTGTTACTCGTTAAGGTGTCACAAAATTCTGTTTGTTTTTGGTGACGGCAGGTTCACTGGTGTACTGAAGGTGGAAGCCAGATTAGAATGGACCACACACGCGCACACACTCAAAGAGCTGGAGGAGAGAAGGTTAAGACAGCAGAAAGTAAGTACCACACTTCCGAAGTTTAAGGATAAAAGGTCAAATGAAAGTAGGTGTTGTGGGAGGATGGAACAAGGGATTTTGTTTTTTAAAGAACAGGGGAAACAATTGTATATTTGAATGCAGAAGGGAAGAAGTGAGAGGAGAGGGAGAAAAGTTGGTAATATGGTTGAAAGGAGGGATCATGATGAGAGAAATGGCAAGCAGAAGTCAGGAGGGGATCAAGATGGCACAATCCAAGGAGTAGTTAGTAAAAAATGACAAAAATAATAAGAGCAGTCAGGGATTGAAGAAGGTGTCAGAGAGAGGAGGGATTGCTGAAACGGGAAAAGGTTGGGAAAGCAAGGCAGAGATCAGAGTGGATGGTTTTAACATAGGAGAAAGAGGCACAGTCTTGAGCAGAAAGCAAGAAGTGGGGGACAGGTGGTGGAGTGGGCCTCAGGAAGGTGTACAAAGGTAGAGAGGTGCTGAAGATTTCTAGAGCTGGAGTGCATCAGAGAAATAAAGTTGCTTGGTAAAGTAGGTGATAGACAAAGGGATTGTGAATTTGTGACTGAAATCAGTCTACTCCTTTGTTGCCCTCCAGATGCATGAGAACATGAACCAAACTATTGACCTGAGGCAACAAGGATTAGAAGGATGAATAGTTTGCTGGGAGGGCAGGGCAGACGTTTCAAGAGGTTAGGGATGAACTGAAGGTGGGAACTGCAGAATCTAACGAGAGAGGAAGGGTCAAAGCGCTTTGGAGAAATCCACTGGATCCCTGAACAGAAGATCATGGAAGGAGCAGGAGGCCGGGTGGACTGTGAGCAACTTTGAAGGTGGTGATCAAATGGAATTCCACAACAGAGAAGTCAGACACACAGCAGTTCTCGGTAAAGACAAGATCAAGAAGATGTCCAGCGGAGTGCTGTGGAAGTCCAACCAAAGCCAGAAGTCAAAGGAGAAGCCAGCAGGCAGCTGGGTCAGAGGAATTATTAACAAGAACATAGAATTCATCAAGAGGCAAAGTAGAGTTGTATTTTTCTCAGAGAAAGGAAAGGCAAGCTAGGCATCAAAAGCCAGTGTGGTGTAGTGGTTAGAATGTCTGACTGGGACCTGGTCATAAAGCTTGCTGGGTGGCCTTCGGCCAATAACTGTCTCTCAGCCTAATCCACCTCACAGTGTTGTTGTCAGGATGAAATTGGGAAGGAGAGAACCATGTTTGTATGCTACCTTGAACTCCTTGGAGAAAAGGTGGGATATAAATATAATACAGTAATTAAAAACCCCCAGTAAGATCTAAAATGAAGGTTGAGAGGATGTCAGAATAGCCATTTGGAGATGCAGAGGGGAGCAGAGTCTACTCTAGCAAAATGAAGTTCAAAAGGGAGAGGGCTACGGCTAGAACAGGGTTATCCTCAAGTAAACTGATTAAAAAGTAAAGGTTCCCCATAGCTTAACAAATACCTGTGCACATGCCCACAAGAGACCTCAGGTTTCTGGAACTCAGGGTGGGTGAGAAAGTACTAATTGAGGGGAGGGAACGGTAACAAACAGGGCAAATAATTGAAAATGCTGTTCTGGATGAAGATGCACAAATACACATTCAGAAATAACAGTCTGCGTATGCATGAGTGCATAGTGTGGAGACAAATTCTTAAGCTTTGTTTCAAGATCCATACTGCAATCCTATATACACTTACTTGGGAGTGATTCCATTGCATTCATTTGAATTTATCTCAAATAGAATGTACAGTTTCATTAGGTTTAGGAACAGGCTTAAGAGGAAAGATAGGTCATGAGGAGGGATTCGAGGTAAGAGAGAAAGGTAGGGTTGCCATATTGCCCGGTTATCCGGGTTTTACCCGGATTCTTTGCATGCCACCCAGCGCCTGGCTAGCTCCTTAGGTGGCCTGGATTCTCAGCTTTAATTTAAAAAAACAATTAAGTTTCTAGGTGGTCCGGTTCTCAAGATATACATAAAAACGTCAGCCACTCCCCCGACTGTTAAATCTTTCTTTAAACAGTACAGTACTATAGCACTTCGTAGCTTTAACCCCGCCTGTTCAGGATTGCAGCCAATCAGTGAAGCCAGGATTGTGTTTCAGTTTCATTGACCTGAGGCAGTGTCTAGAAAACAAAATGGTGGTTTCCCCCCGTTTATCTGAAAATCTCATAAATTGGGTAAGTATATACATTTCCTCTTGTGTGCAGGAGTCAGATCTTGGGCAGTGTTTTGAAAACCTTCCCAATACCTGCTTGTTGTAAAAGCAATGCTAATCCCATATGCCCAGTGTAAATCCCATTGAATTCAGTAGGACTTACTTTTGAGTAGACATGGTTATGAATGTGCTGAAAATCAATGGGACTTTGGAGTGACTGTGAAAAAGAATTGTGTTTGTGTTCTAACTCTTTCGCCCCCCCCCCAGTCCTATTTTAAAGCAAGTAAGCAGGGCTTACTTAGGTATTACAGTTTTTATTCTGTAGGAAAGTAATACTGATTTTTTTAAACTAATACTGATTTTTCTGCAATGATCAACTGGTTTGACAATAAACTATTATATGGGCTGTATGTATTTATACATCTGCAGTGTGTGCGTGTGCGTGTATGGAGTCTTTCCAACACCCCTGTGAGGTAGGGTTGGAAACCAAGGCAGCTCACAACAAGAAATAAAACCATTTAAAATCCAATAACCATAAAAACAAGTATAAACAGTTGCAAAACAGCGGAAAGTGGCATGATTTGGAATTTTGGGTTGCGTGAATGAAGTTGCTTATCACTTGAGGTTGCATTTCTGTCCCTGTTTGAGTAAGCCCCACTGAATACACTGGGACTTGCTTCTGAATAAATAAACCTAGGATTTTACTATAAATATCTTTACAGTTTGTGTAAATAATAAATATATTTGATAGTCATGCTTATATAAATATTTCTTCATTTATCATATTTTTGGTTTTTGGTTATGAATCCTGACTGGTTGTGAGATGCTGAGTTTTCTGCTTTACTCTTAGGAATTTTGTTGTGGTTAGTATGGTATTACATTTAGGAAAGTGATACTGCCTTTTGTGTTGTTGTTTTCCTATTTGCATTTCACTTATCTTTAACCGCACTCCATTACAGCCATAGAAGCAACAACAGCATATGCAAGATAATTAACTCCCATTAGTGATAAGAGCAAGAATTTATAATTATTATTTCAATTAAAACAAGAGGCTTATCAATACTTTGAAGAGGACCAGATATTTATTTTCTTTCTGAGCCCAGGACTGGGTCTTTCATGATGCCCGGGGTGGGGGATGAGAAGCAGGGGAGTAGTCGATAAGACAGACATCCTGGCATTGGTAATCTAATTAGCAAGGTATGTGTGGGGTTGTTGCACACTTCCAGGCCCAGTTTCATTTTGAGTATGGAGGTGGAACCTGTGTAGATGTGGTTGATCAAAGGGAGAAGAAATTTTGAGTTAAGTAAAGCTGTGCTTTTATAAAACCTAAGAAACATACAGATACTTTGAATGTCTGAGTGCCTGCATCAGTGGAATACTGGAGGAACTTGTAAAACTTGCTGCAATAGTATTTAGAACTGAGCATGTGGTGTGAAAGACTCCTTTTCCTAACATTTTGGCTTCTTGTTTTTCTCCACCCACCACATCTTTGAAATATATCGTATATGGTTAACCGTACTGCTGCCCTGACTTACTTTGTTTGTTGCTATTTTGTGTTTTTATTATGTTTTTATATTGATTGTGTCTTTTTATTGTTTTTATTATATTTGTAAGCTGTGCTGAGCTCTGTTTTTAACAGCAGAAGGGCAGGATATAAATCCTCTTAATCAATCAATAAATATTCCATAGTGTTGGAAACTAGAGTCTAGGCATTTAAGGCTGAAAATGTTGCTTAAAAAAAAAAAATTCTCACATCTTTCCCCAGTTTTTGGTGGTAATTCCTAGGCACAAAAACAAAACAACTGGACAATCCAAATATTAACATGCAAATAATTTGCATAATGTGCAAGTAATTTGCATAATATGCAAAGTAGCCTGTCCGGATTTGTGGAACTGGAATATGGCAACCCTAGAGAAAGGTGGCCCCAAGTAGATTGTGCAACGAAATTGCTATGGGTTTACCCTTTTCACAAGGTTTTATTTTTGACTACAAACCAAAGTTACTCCTTCCGCTCGGGGCTGCTGCTGCTGCTTCTTCTTAGTAGTAGTAGTAGCAGTAATTTAGCCAGGAGCCACTTTGCACAGAGTGTGTGTGCTTGTGCTGTAGTAGCTAACTTTTCCCTACAATTACACTACATTAAAAAACCAAACCCAAAAATCTATGGTCCATGGAGACTACTTCTCCCAGCGTGCAGCGGGAACAATTATGTTGCTGTCATGTACTGAGATGGAACAGCCTGTCGATGCCGCCATGTCACTGAAAGGCTTTGTGGGATATGTAGTCCTCTTGCGAACGTTGCCTTGCACCCTGGATCCCTCTTTGGACTCCAACTTCCAGGATGCGCTTCGCAGCGCTTCGGAGGCGGCAGGGGGCCGTCGCTTCCTCTCTCTCGGCCATTGTAAGCCGGGCTGGAGGGCGGCAAGCGTTGTGGTGGCGGCGACGGCGGCGGGGCAGGAGGAGGGAATGAGCGAGGAGGAGGCGGAGGAGCCTTGCGGGAGCGCGAGGAGCTGCGGCAGCTTCCCCAGGTGAATAACGCCGCCCGTGCCGTTGCTAAGACACAAGGGGAGGAACCCCGCCCCCTAATGCTGCGTTGCTAGGTTACCCCACTTTTTTATTTTTTAAAAGCATCTCTTGGACTGCGTTGCTATGATAACGGGGAGGCCCCAGTGGGCCAGCCCTTGGAGGGCTACTATGCCAGAATACAGGGTGCTTCTTGGAGGAGGAACTTAAACCTTGGATGGGTCTAGGCTGGGGGTGGTGGTGGTAGCCCATCATGGCATTACGTAGGGGCGTACAGTGAAGATCGCAGCACGGTTTACAGCTGAATCCTATACATGTCTACTCGGAAGTAACTCCCACTGAGTTCAATGGGGATTGCTCCCAGGCAAGCGGCATAAGATTGTAGCCCTAGTTAGCCTTACATATGACTTCAGCTACCCATATTGCTCCCAAATGGTGTGTAGAGGGTGCTTGAACATGTTTTCCTGCTCTGAAACACACAGACTTCTTTTGTAGGTGGACTGTGCTTATGTGAGACATTTCTGATTGTGAGAATGGATGCTGAGGAAGGGGAAGTTGGGATATATACGTATTTAAAATGGATCTATACTCTGCTCCTCTGAGATAATGAGAAGTTAATGAGGAAGTAAAATGCTGTGGTGCTCTTGAACCTAAGGGTAATTCATGACTTGTGTTGTGGCTTTGTGAACTACTGCTCCTGCTTTCTCACAACCACACCAGTTCTATGCATGTTTACCCAGATGTTGGTCCCGTTGAGGGACTTACTCCCAAGTAAGTGTACACAGAAATGCAGCTGTACAGCACAATCTTACGCATTAGAGGTAAGTATTAATGACTTACTTACCCTTTTGTAAGTTGGCATAAGATTGCAACCTAAGAAAAGTTTATGTCACCACAGGCTTGTGTGGTCACCTCATTTGAATCTGGAATGTAGAATCCAGGCTTGGACAGATTTCATATAGGTCTCTCATTGGTTGGTTAGGAAAATGGAATTATAGAACAATGGAACTTCCATGTACACAGTTGTTTGTTCCCAGATATATACTAATAGGAGAATAGACATTGCCTTTTTGCTGCAGTGGGGAACTTTTGACCCTCCAGGTGTTGTTGGACTCTTCCTTTCATCAGTCCCAGCCAGCATAGCCAATGGTCAGGGATGATGGGAGCTGTAGTCCAGCAATGGGTTCCTTGTTCCTGCTTAATTCTTGCTTGTGAGCATCCAGAGGCATCAAGCTGGTCACTCTTACCAGCAAGGTAATTTTCCCACTCTTCCTAAACTGAATGTAATTTTTATTTCTTCACAATTTTCTTATTCCTGACATCCTCCCTGGGATCTCTGGCCCTTGAGGTTGTGAAGGAGGGGTGACCTCACTGTAGATCTACTATCGAAGGGGGCTTTGACAGTAGTGGAGTCACTATGGAACTTGTAGAGTCTCCCACCAACGATACAGAATAGTGGAGGAAGACACAGCCACATCTTTTTTTGTAGAGGATGGGACCATGGAAGGCAGAGAAACACTGTTGTGTGAAAGAGGGTCCCTGGCACAAGAATAAGATCCATCTCTGTCTCCTTGTTACCCACAGTATAGAGCAAATGCTGGCGTCCAACCCCGGCAAGACCCCTATCAGCCTGCTGCAGGAGTATGGGACACGCATAGGCAAAACACCCGTATACGATCTACTGAAAGCCGAGGGACAAGCACATCAGCCCAACTTCACCTTTCGCGTCTCTGTTGGCGACATCAGCTGCACTGGTTAGTTGTGGAAGAGAATGGGTGCATGGATGAACCAATAGAATTTAGGAGGTGAGGTGGGGAGGCGAGGTGAGGTGGGGAGACTTTCGGGGGTGCAGCGGGGAGAGAAGATTGCATATCTTCCACAGTCCTTTATAGACTTCTAAGTCAGCCTTTCCCAACCAGTGTGCCTCCAGATGTTGTTGGACCACAATTCCCATCTTTCCTGACCATTGGCAATGCTGGCTAAGGCTGATGGGAGTTGTGGTCCAACAACATCTAGAGGGACACTGGTTGGGAAAGGCTGTTCTAAGTGGTGGGAGAGGAGATGGTCCAGTTGTGCTTTCCAACCAGGCCTCTTGTTTCCAGTTAACTTTGTATTAGCAGCTAATTTGAGTGGCTCACTTTAGTACAAGCTTCTCTGAAGCACACTGACCCCATTCCCTTTAATCTATCATTGCAAACCAGCATAGGAAACCTCTAGCCTGCCTGAAGTTGCTGGACTACAACTCCCATCATCCCTGGCCATTGGTCATGCTGGCTGGAGGTGATGGAAGTTGAAGTCCATCAGCATCGGAGGGGCTGTCCCTGGGCTAGGCAGTTGCATGGCTGGTTTTCCACTATTATATGGTTAGTAGGTGAGAGAAGGTACCAGCTTTTCCCAGGGATGTTTCCAACACTTCTTTTTGTTTAGATTTTTTACCCTGGAGGCTCAGCTTGGGTTATTTTAAAAAAAAAGAGTGGGAAAAAAACCCCATAGTTTTTCCATCCAATACAAATTACAACAACATTTAGAACCTTTTGGGCAACGGATAGGGAACCTGTGACCCTTCAGCCGTTGTTGGACTCCAGTTCCTATCAGCTCCAGCTAGCAGGGTGGAAGTTATGTTCTAGCAACATCTGGAGGATACCAGGTTGGAGAAAGGTGTCCTAACTCATTACACCACCTTCTAGATCTGGGAGTAGATCTTGCGAGATCCTGGCTCCTAGATGCTCTGCTGAAACCCATGTGGCACCACATTCCTCCCAGAACTGAGGACCTTTAGTCGCTTGTTGATTTTTGTCAGGCTCCTTCTCCAAGGGCTCACCAGATATCCTCACGGGGTTATGTCTCACCGTTGACCTCGTGACTGTTTTGGAGAACTAATTGGTCTGCTGTTAGCTGGCTACACTGTAGATGGGTTTTACAGGAAGATCCCGTAGGGGCATCTGGTTGATCACTGTAGGAACAGGATGCTGGACTAGATGGCCCATTGACCTGATCCAGCAGGCTCTTCTTAGGTTCTTACGAAGGCATGCAGAACTGTAATAAGATAATTAAGAGGCACATTAGGACAGGGGTTGGGCTGCAAGCTGAGCATGGAGCCTCCAGCTGGGCTTGCCTGCTCCCCCTCAGACCACAATTGTGTTGCCAGGCGCTGATTGTGTTATCGTACCTAGCAAATGACAAATGCTGCATGTACTCAGGCTGTGGCCTGAATTCACATGAGGCACCCACCTTACTGAAGGGAAGCATGTTGGGGCCAATACACATTAGATTTCCCCCCCGGTACTGCTGCTCCTTGCTTACTCCCAAGGCACATGTAACTAGTAGTGATACTGCCACTTCTGCCTCTTTATTCCATGATTTTTCATAGGTCATCATTTATTTTTAAGAGACTACTTCACAATAGGCATGTGCACAGCTGTGCTTAATTTGAAAGCCCTTTCCCCCAAACCTACACTTTTAACAGAGAGGGGAATTTTGTTCCTACCACAATAACAGATGGGGTTGGGGGGAGATCTCACTCTCCTGCCAAAGACCCTTTTACCCAAGAGTCCTTTGTGTCTAGGGATGCAGCCTCTTCTTTCTCCTTCCATTAACTTGGAGAGGGAGAAAAGAAGAGGCTGGATTCCCAGAAGCTGGTGAAGGGGGGCAAAGTAACCCCCTAGCAAGGACCCTTGGTATAACAAGGTACTTGATGTGAGCATAAGATTTCTGTCCCGCACCCCACAATATATTTCTGTGGATTCAGCCTCTTTTCCTTCTTCATATGCCTGCTGATGGAGAGACTGCTCTCTCCCTTAACTTGGATCAAGCTGCCTGTGCAGGTGTGGAAATGCACATGAATGTAGGTGGAAGAATGACCTTTTGAGCACTTCCCATGTTGTGTGATACATGTGACTCTTTTGCTTTTTATTGCACTTCCAATTGGCACATGTCATGGACTGCCACTGTAAATGAGGTACAGTGTGGTGTGCCATATATGTGCATTATGAGTGGCTATTGCATCTGTGAAAAATAAGAGTAAAGGGGCTTTAGCATGGATTGCACCTGGGTCTGGCCTGCCTGGAAATCAGGGTCTGCCTTTTGTTCCTCCAAGGCAGAAAGGCTGCGTAAGTGTCTGTGTTTGTACATTTGTAAGTTTGTCAGGGCAGGACACATGCCCTTCCAAGTTGCCGTTCCAATCTTGTATTATTCCAACCTTGTATTATTCCAACCTTGTATCTCTCCTTTTTCCTGTGCCCAGGACAAGGCCCTAGCAAAAAAGCAGCCAAACACAAAGCAGCAGAGGTGGCACTCCGGCTTCTGAAGGGAGGAAACATGTTGGAGCCAGCAGCACTGGAAGAACCCAGGTGAGAGCTGTACAGGCTGAGGACTGTACAGAAGGTTGGAACTCCCCACCCCCATGTACTTATTTTTTAAATATATATATATATTTGGGGAAATCTTCTGTCTACAGTGGGTGAGGAACCTTTGACCCTGCAGATCAGGTCCAGCGCCAGAGGGCAGCTAAGTTGGGCACGGGCCGAGAGCCTCTGGGGCTGGGCAGGTGTAGCTCCTGCTCCGCGATCTGCACTAACACCGGGTTGCGGATTGTGCACCACACGACCCGATGCTGGCGCAGATAGCAGAGTGGGAGCCACTCTCCCAGGCAAAAGCTCCCCCTGCCAGCACAGGCTGGCTGCACCACTTCCTGCATCATTGTGTCACCGCATCAGCATGCTGTGCTCGCATGCTTGCCATTATGCAAGATGGCAGTGGAGTCGTCAACATCTTGGGTGATGGCAAGTGTGGTTGTGCAACATGCACTGATGCAGCCAGGCCTATTTAAGCTCCCGGCAGTGGTAGTGCTGCCATGGCACCGCCACCTTTAAGGGTCTGCTGCTGTCTGGTGCCCAAAGGCCCACTGCAGTCTGGTGCTGCCCCTGTTCCGGATGCTGCTGAACTCCCATCATCCCTGGCCATTGGCCATGCTTGTTAGGGGTGATGGAAGTTGTAGTTCAGTGACATCTGGAGGGCCAAAGGTTTCCCACCTCTGGCCTACAGCATCCTCTCTAGCCGCTTACTGGGCAGATAAATAAGCCACTGATAATGCCAGTGGCAAGGAGGAGACTTGGCAAACTACTGGTAGGTTAAAGGGTCTGTGGAACTACAGTCCTATACATGCGTACCTGAGAGTAAGCCTCATGTAAGACAATGGTCTTATGTCTGCACAGGTTTACAGCAGGCATGGCTAACCCACAGTCCATGGGCCGCATACAGCCCATCAAGAGGTTTTTTGTCCCCCCCCAAGACCCTTCAGAATATTGGTTTTTTTTAATTACTTGCCGTTGTCATAGATCCTACTCTGTGATAATGCCAAAAGAGTTTTTTTTATGGCCCTCCAAGCCCCTGCCATAGAACTCTTCATTTTTTAATTATTATTTTACTGACCACTCCTGTGGGCCCCCTGCTGTGATTCTGTTATGCCCAAAAGTTTTTACGACCTCCCAGAATACATCTTTAGAAAAGAAAAAAAGACCACAGCCACTTTTAGACTTTGGCCTTTGACTGTGGGTTAGCATGGCCCTTGGCCCAAAAAAAGTTTAGCTCTGGTAGTCTGTCCTTGCCTTTCCTCTCCTAGTTGAGAGAGCCTGCAGCATAATATCACAGTAATATAATTCAGCTGATGTGGGGGTCATTAATTCCTTTTTTGATGTTTGCAGACAAGTTCTGGAAATAGGCAAGGCTGTGTTTACGCTGTACTTGGTAAAACACAAAAACAAAAATTTAACTCAAATTCTGCAAAGCAGTGCTTAAATCTGCCTCTTGAACAAGTTGTATGCAAAGTTGCTTGATTTGTATCATGTATTCTGCTTCTGCTAATCTGGCAGAAGGTTGATGAATGGCACACAGCACGTTACTAGAGCTGTTTTCCATGGACTGATTACTGCAGTCATACTCTCTCTCCCCCCACCCCATGTTTCACCAAGCAACATGGAGATATTTCAGAGCATATTTCCACAGTCGTTGGCTGAGTTAACATGTTACACTAAGCCAAACTATGGCTTTGAGGGAACAAGCATGCATGCTAGTGCACATTTAGAAAATTGCTTTGCTCCTCCCGTGCTCCCAGGAGCTAAGCCATGGTTTGGCTTAGAATTGTGTACGAACCTGGGCTTGTGGTCTGTCCCCCTCCCCCAACAAAGCATGAGCCGAAAGACAGGAACAAACCTTGGTTACAGCTTATGGTCTGTTTGGAGCAAGATGACCCACAAGCCCAGGTCTGTGCACAGTGCTAAGCCAAACTCCTGGTGGTACGACAACAGCAGGCCTGGGGGATGAGCAAAGCACCTGCCGTTTTCTAAATGTTTACCAGCACACTTGCTCATTGATTCTAAGCCATAGTTTGGCTTACTATAACGTGTGAACCAGGCCAGTGAGGGACAGAAACTTTTTTTTTTTAAAGTGAAAGCTGAGATTTGCATGAAGCTGCATTCCATCTTACAAATTGTGCAGCACAATCACAGGTGCACAGTTTATATACGCAGTCATAGGACTCGGACTGTTCTGCATCGAGCATTGGATTGAGCACTGCTGCACAAGCCTCTGGGGTGAAAGGAAGGCTGGGTGGAGGGTGCACCCCTGGAGAACAAGGGGCATGTGCAAGTTCTTGGGGTTAAGTTTGGGCGGCCTTGCACGTCAAGAAGTTTCTTCCACTGTGTGTGCTTCTGCTGCTGAGCTGGTTTTAATATTGTCATCTTGTCTTGTGAAGCTCTCCTTTCTCTCTAGAGCCCTTGGCTCAGACCACCTCTCCAGTCGCCACGCCCGTACCCACCTTGCCGGTTGCGTCTCCCAGGTAATGAGACAGACACAGAAGACAAAAGCACAAGGAGTATACTGCCCTAAATCCTCCAGCTGTGTCACATGCACCCAAATTTCCCCATAGCACATCACTACTATATTAATGCTATACTGGTGCCTGTGGCAGGATATTCCCCAGTGCTTGTCCTTGCTTTCTCCCCAGTGGCATCTTCATAGACTACAAAGCAGCAGCTTGAGAGCAGGGTGGGTAGGTGGAGGATATATGCATATCAGCAGCTGTTCTCCATTCAGAAAGTACAGGACAAGAAGCACCTGGAGAAGTTGGTCACTGGAGATACAAGTAATTGATGGCTGTATGGTAGTTAATAAGTACCCTTGATAAGAAAACCAGCATTGATTTACCCTCTGAATGTTGATTGGAGGAGAGTCAGTGCCTTGCCCTCCAGTGGCGTGCCAACTGTAGGGAAGGCTCTTTTTAGCAAGGGCCCTTCTCAGCTGGGTCTGTGGAAGGTTTCCTGTTTTCATGTACCTCTAGCTACATGGTGGAGGGGAGGGAGATGTTTGGGTCAGCAGAACCATGTGGGAGAACCCTTTATCTTGTGTCCTTTTTTATTTAACCTAGAAGTTCCCCACTGGATATGAAGTCCCCAGTACCATCACAGCAGTCAGAGTGCAATCCAGTTGGGGCCCTGCAGGTAGGCAGCTCTCTTGACTGTGGTTTATTACAACCTTTGGGAAGGGCCGTAAGACAGTGGGAGAACATCTGCCTTGCATGCAGAAGGTCCCAGGATTAATCCCTGGCATCTTCAGGTGGGGCTGGGAGAGAACCTAGTCTGGAACCCTGGAGAAGCACAGCCAGTCAGTGCACACAATACTGAGCAAGATGGACCAATGGTCTGACCCAGTATAAGGCAACTTTGTCTGTTCCTACAACCTGAAGTGCTGACAGGGGGCATTGCGGATGGATGAGCTAGGTCTCCTCTCCCAGTATCAGAAGACTGTCAATCCATACTTTGCCTACATGTAGCAGTGAGGATAAATATGACTTCCCATTTGCACCTTGTTCTGCCAGCCACCTACTTCCTTCCCCACCTCTTTCTTTTGTTTGCTTATCTGGGATTTCTGAGGCTACCCTAAGAAGAGTCCTCACTTCTGAATGCAAGCCATTTGATTAACATAGGCCCACTAGCAAGCATGGAGCCAGGATCCAAAGGGCCATCTGGGGAAATGTCTGCATCCCTGCCCAGCACTTCTCCAAAAGTCTCTCCAGTGTGGGAGTGGCTCTTGAAGAGGAAGGCCCAGGAGCCACGTTAGGCAAGCCAAAGCACTTGGGCGTGTGCGTGGGACTTTTTGGATCTTCGGCTTTGGGATAAGGACAACATGTGGTCACTGTAGCTGTGGAATGAAATCAGGCACACTCCATCTCCAAAAGCCAATGGATTCCAAACGGAGATGACTTAACAGGGTTTTGAGCAAAGTCCAACTGGCTGTTTCAGCTCTTGTGCTGTAAATAAAATGCCGCTGTTCTACTGTGGCATCCTCCACTGCTGATAGCCTGGGGTCCTTTCACAAGGTTTGTCTTGATCCACTCTTTGGCAATCAGCTGTAATATGCCAGCATGGTGCAGTGAGTAGAGTGTCTGACTGGGATCTGAGAGACCAGGGTTCAAATCCTGGCTTGGCCATGAAGCTCACTCTCTCTCATCCTAACCTACCTCACGGGGTCGTTGTAAGGATAAAATTGGGAGGGGGAGAGCCCTGTCTGTATGCCACCTTGAGCTCTTCGGAGGAAAGGTGGGATATGAATGTAAATAATAAATATGGCCATATAACAAGGCTTCAATACTCTGGCTTTTCTTCCTAGCTACATTAACAACCTAATCCTATATATGCTTATCCCAGAAGTAAATACTGCTGTGTTAGATTGGGGTACCTCCCAGCTATGAGGAACTTTTGCTTTAGATGCATCCGCTGCAATAGTAGAGGCCTGATCTGCCATTCCCTGGAGGAATCCAGGCACAGAAGGAAAGAGGCAAGTGCATTACTGAAGTTCTCTCTCTCTCCCCCCCCCTCTCCCCCCAGGAGCTGGTGGTACAGAAAGGTTGGCGGCTCCCTGAATACACAGTGACTCGGGAGTCAGGACCAGCACACCGCAAGGAATTTACTATGACCTGCCGTGTTGAAAGGTTCATTGAAATAGGTAGAGCACCACCAGAGCGAGGGGAGAATCCTAGCCTGCTCATGCCTAAGCTGTTGTATCCTTTAACTTGCTGTTTGGAATTTGCAAGGCCCTGTCCGTGAGTGGGAGGCTTCCCAAAGAGCAGTCTTAAAGCTGTTAGGAGTCAGGTGCCCCATGTATCTGTCCACAGAGATGGGGGAAATCGGAGGGAGAGCAACGAGCTGTGGCCAGAGAGGACTTGGGAGGCTATAGTCTAGGCTCTTTGGACCACGTCCACACAGCAGCTGGCCCATCAGCAATGTCTGGCAGCTCACTTGGTACTCAATAAAGCTTCTGTTTGGATTTTCTTTTGTCCTGCCCACATGTCCCAGGAACAGGAGGGCTGCAAAGATTCTAAATCCAGAAAAAACAGAATTCTGCAAATTGACAAGCTGTGTCATTTTATGTAAAAGCAAGCAGATACAACATGCTTATTCACTTCTGCTCCTGCACTTTCTAGGTTGGACAGGATAGATGGGCAGGGTATCAGGAAGACATGTGCAGGCCCTTGCATCCCCCCCTCCCCACCTGGCTCTCATCTATTCATCTCCACCCCGTCCCCTGTTAACATAGAATCATAGAATAGTAGAGTTGGAAGGGGCCTATAAGGCCATCAAGTCCAACCCCCTACTCAATGCAGGAATCAAAATCAAAGCATTCCCGACAGATGGCTGTCCAGCTGCCTCTTGAATGCCTCCAGTGTCGGAGAGCCCACTACCTCCCTAGGTAATTGGCTCCATTGTCGTATGGCTTTAACAGTTTTTCTTGATGTTCAGTTGAAATCTGGCTTCCTGCAACTTGACAGGAACAAAAGGGAACAGGCACCAAACTAGAGACGAAAAGGAGAGGCAAGCTCTGGTGCCGAGTAAAGTTTATTGTAGTGCTCTACGCATTTCGGAAACATTTTCCTTCCTCAGGAGCTAAAAACATTCAAACAAACTCAATGTTGTGAAGACAACACCATGGTCTTAAACATAGCAGACTACTTTTAGAAACCACATTCTGTATAAATCATTTAAAAACATTTCAAAAAAAAATTTCTTTATGATATATCCCTGATCATTAACATCAGACTGGCATCTTATAAAACTATACTATATGACTCAAATTGAACAAAATCTTGTAATAGCCATTAGAATGCAGCTTGAACATAAAACTCTCTCATCCCCCCAGAAAACACAAAGACATTGCCCTGTACTGACCTGTGGAGCTATATCTCCTTAGCTCTGTCAAAGCAATGTGAATTCTTTATCCAAGCCCCACCCTGAATACAAACCAAACTTAAAGGCTGCTAATATTCATACTAAGTATATAAATCAGCTCAGCTGCACAATTACTGCATTTGTGAATTTTACTGATCCAGCTGGTACTTACAGTGACTAGCATATACAGTTGTTACAGACAGTAGACCAAGTTTCATATAGAACCTTTGTTTCTTATTTTATTTAAACTCAGAAAAATCCAGATCCTCATTTAACCAGATCTTGGAAAAGTTACTTTTTTAAACTACAACTCCCATCAGCCCCAGCCAGCATGGCCACTGGATTGGGCTGATGGGAGTTGTAGTTCAAAAAAGTAACTTTTCCAAGCTCTGGATTTAACCCTAGAGGTCCCAGACTTTTCAGAGAAACGATCCAGAATAACACTCTTGCTGAATAATCTATCATTACCTACAACTCTTTCAATGGCGCAAAATGTTGTCTCATTTGGCTTATATTGTTTCTCAACAAAGTGTCAGACCAATGGAGCACCCATTTGTTGGTGTCTTAAATTGCAAAGATGTTCCCCAATTCTGAGTTTTAATGGTCTTGATGTCTTCCCAACATAAATCTGATTACAGGGACAAGAAATCAGATAAATGACTTCTGCAGAAATACAGGTAAAAAAATCTTGAATTTGAATATGCTTTCCAGTGTTGGGATTGACAAAAAAAAAATTATTTTGGGTAAACTTGCAGTATGAGCAGTGGCCACATGGATGGGGTCCTGTTGGCTTGGATGTACGAAAGATTGTAGATTGACACTTGTTATTGTCGCTCCTTGCATATTCTGTATGGATCAACCAGTCCTTGAGATTTCTTGTTCTTTTAAATGCTACCGTGGGTCGTGTTGTTAGGCCTCCTTGGCCGACATAGCTTTATGGAAAAAATATTTTTCATTTAACAAAAAGTTCTTTTGGCAGACCAAAGGGGTGGCCATGGGATGCCCCATGGCTCCAGAGGTTGCCAATTTACACATGCAACATTTTGAACAAGAATTCATTTTTGCCAACAATCCACATGGTAGAAATATAATCTCATGGCTACGATATGTTCATGATTTGGCGAGGCACAAACAATGAGTTGAGGGATTTTTTTCAATGGATTGATGTTCAAGATCCCAATCTCAGTTTTGAGACAGTATGGAACAGGTCAATTCTTTGGACATCATAGTAAAAAATCCATAAAGAGTTTAATTACTACCATTTATAACAAACCTACTGATAGAAACACTTTTCTTAAGTATGATTGGCTCCAGTTAGCAGGAAAGGACAAGAAGCAAATTGGAAGACTCTTCTCAGTGGCTAACACAGAAGATTGGAGGTTGTCATTTATAAGAATTCTTCCACAAAGAGAGACTGAAAAAACGAACAAGAAGTACACTGATGCAGAAAAATTTGCATAGCCGTGGTCTGATTCCATACAATCATCTCTGCTGATTTGTCAACAAGGAATCTAAACAAATCTTAAGCCAACATGGAAGGGGCAGCAGACATCATCCGTCCTTTGGGAGGGAGAGAGTGGCGGAGACTAGCAATGACAAAATCAGGGCTTTCTTCAGTTGAACTGCTCCTCACAAGAGGGACAACTTTACATTGTATATCATTTATTTCTTATAGTATTTTAAAATTGTAAACCACCTTGAGTGTCTTGGCAGAAAGGTGGTATATAAATTAAATAAATAAATAAAGATCATCCTGCTCATCTCAAGAATAATCTACCATACAGCCAATTCTTAAGAATAAAGCGCAATTGTTCAAGAAACCTAGATTACATCCAGGAATCCCAATCTTTAGCACAATGTTTCTATGATAGAGGATATCCTGTTAAGGTGGTGAGAGCTATGAATAGAGCTAATGCCTGTAAACGTGACATTCTGTTATGTCCTCAAAAAAGAACGGTGCAGAACCGCACAGCATGCATCCTTCCATTCAATCCGATTACTAAGAGACTTCAAACATATATTCGCTCCAATTGGCATTTGGTCCAGGATCTGCCAGGCCTAACAACACGACCCATGGTAGCATTTAAAAGAACAAGAAATCTCAAGGACTGGTTGATCCATACAGAATATGCAAGGAGCGACAATAACAAGTGTCAATCTACGATCTTTTGTACATCTAAGCCAACAGGACCCCATCCATGTGGCCACTGCTCATACTGCAAGTTTACCCAAAATAATTTTTTTTTGTCAATCCCAACACTGGAAAGCATATTCAAATTCAAGATTTTTTTTACCTGTAATTCTGCAGAAGTCATTTATCTGATTTCTTGTCCCTGTAATCAGATTTATGTTGGGAAGACATCAAGACCATTAAAACTCAGAATTGGGGAACATCTTTGCAATTTAAGACACCAACAAATGGGTGCTCCGTTGGTCAGACACTTTGTTGAGAAACAACATAAGCCAAATGATACAACATTTTGGGCCATTGAAAGAGTTGTGGGCAATGATAAAGTTATTGTGGATCATTTCTCTGAAAAGTCTGGGACCTCTAGGGTTAAATGAGGATCTGGATTTTTCTGAGTTTAAATAAAATAAGAAACAATGGTTCTATATTATTGGAATATTAGCAGCCTTTAAGTTTGGTTTGTATTCAGGGTGGGGCTTGGATAAAGAATTCACATTGCTTTGACAGAGCTAAGGAGATATAGCTCCACAGGTCAGTACAGGGCAATGTCTTTGTGTTTTCTGGGGGGATGAGGGAGTTTTATGTTCAAGCTGCATTGTAATGGCTATTACAAGATTTTGTTCAATTTGAGCCATATAGTATGGTTTTATAAGATGCCAGTCTGATGTTAATGATCAGGGATATATCATAAAGAAATTTTTTTTGAAATGTTTTTAAATGATTTATACAGAATGTGGTCTCTAAAAGTAGTCTGCTATGTTTAAGACCATGGTGCTGTCTCCACGACATTAATTTGAGTTTGTTTGAATGTTTTTAGCTCCTGAGGAAGGAAAATATTTCCGAAATGCGTAGAGCACTACAATAAATTTTACTCGGCACCAGAGCTTGCCTCTCCTTTTTGTCTCTTCCTGCAACTTGAGCCCATTATTCCGTGTCCTGCACTCTGGGATGATGGAGAAAAAATCCCAGCCCCGTCTGTGTGACAACCTTTCATGTACTTGAAGAGTGCTATCGTATCTCCCCTCAGTCTTCTCTTCTCCAGGCTAAACATGCCCAATTTTTTCAGTCTCTCCTCATAGGGCTTTGTTCCCAGTTCCCTGATCATCCTTGTTGCTCTCCTCTGAACCTGTTCCAGTTTGTCTGCATCCTTGAAGTGCGGAGACCAGAACTGGGCGCAGTACTCAAGATGAGGCCTAACCAGTGTCGAATAGAGGGGAACTAATACTTCATGTGATTTGAAAATTATACTTCAGTTAATGCAGCCTAATATAGCATTTGCCTTTTTTGCAGCCACATCACACTGTTGGCTCATATTCAGCTTGTGATCAATGACAATTCCAAGATCCTTCTCACCTGTCGTATTGCTGAGCCAAGTATCCCCATCTTGTAACTCTGCATTTGTTTTTTCCCCCCAAGTGTAGAATTTTTTGTTTATCCCTGTTGAATTTCATTCTGTTGTTTTCAGCCCAATGCTCCAGCCTATCAAGGTCCCTTTGAATTTTGTTTCTGTCTCCCACTGTATTAGCTGTGCCCCCCAATTTTGTATCATCTGCAAATTTGATAAGCATGCTCTGTACCTCCTCATCCAAGTCGTTAATAAAAATGTTGAAGAGCACTGAGCCCAGGACCGAGCCCTGTGGTACCCCACTCATTACTTCCACCCAGTTTGAGATGGGACCATTGATAAGCAGTCTTTGAGTACGATGCTGGAGCCAACTGTGGATCCATCTGATAATTGTTCCATCCAGCCCGCATTTAGCTAGCTTGTTAATCAGAATATCATGGGGCACTTTGTTGAAAGCATTGCTGAAGTCAAGATATATTATGTCCACATCATTCCCACAGTCTACAATGGAGGTTACCTGATCAAAAACAAGATAAGATTAGTATGGCAGGATTTGTTCTTCATAAATCCATGTTGGCTCCTAGTAATCACTGCATTGCTTTCAAGGTGCTTACAGATTGACTGCTTTATAATCTGCTCCAGAGTTTTTCCAGGGATTGATGTTAGGCTGACTGGTCTGTAGTTCCCCGGTTCCTCCTTCTTGCCCTTTTTGAAGATAGGGACAACATTAGCTCTCTTCCAGTCATCCGGCACTTCACCAGTCCTCCATGATTTCGCAAAGATAATAGAGAGCGGTTCTGAGAATTCTTCAGCCAGTTCCTTCAATACTCTAGGATGCAGTTTATCGGGCCCTGCCGATTTGAACTCGTTCAAAGTGATTAGATATTCCTTGACCATTTGTCTATCAATCTCAAGGTCCAATCCTGCCCCTTCTACTTCATGTTTCCCAGGAGGGTCATAGGCCCTTTTTTGGGAGAAGACTGAGCCAAAGTAGGAATTGAGCACTTCTGCCTTTTCTTTGTTATCATTTTGCCATCCTCATTGAATAGCTGTGCCACCATTTCTTTTCTCTGCCTTTATTCAGTTTTTTCAGTTCAGTTCATTTATTTACTGTTTGGCCATAGGCCTTAACAGAGAATTCAAACAATAAAGGACAGACTAATGCATACAAATACAATATAAAGGACGGACTAATGCATACAAATACATTAAACAGACATTAAAAATACAGTTAAATTAACCCTTTATGCCCCAACCATCTTTCCAATTGCCATTTTACCATTTCTTCTCTCTCTAGGCAGTGGCACCTCCAAAAAATTGGCCAAGCGCAATGCTGCAGCAAAGATGCTGGTACGGATTCATAATGTGCCCCTGGACCCGCGAGAGGGCAGTGAGGCTGAAGTAGAGGAAGACCAGTTCTCTATTGTGAGTCTGAGCAATGGGGGGGGGGAATCGGAGTGTGGCAGACCTCAGTCAACTGGTAGCCTATAAAAGGTGGTCGCTGATGGAGTGTGTCAGACTCTGCAGAGATACCGGCACTGGAAGTTTGCTTTGAAAACTGACTTGAAAGAGAGGAGTCATATTTTAGGCAAATTAAATCACCTTATAAGTGCGTACCATCCCAGATGTTCTGTTCAAGTTGTCTTGTCACCAGAAGTAGCTATGGCCACCAAATTGGATGGCTTTAAAAGATGATTAGACAAATTCATGGAGGATGAGGCTATTTTCTTCCTCCACTGTCCAATGCAGTGTGCCTCTAAATACTCGTTGAGAATCGCAAGTGAGGAGGGTGCTGCTGCACTCAAATCCTGCATACAGGCTTCCCATAGGGGCATCTGGTTGGTCGCTGTGAGAACAAGATGCTGGACCTGTTGAACCACTGGCCTGATCCAGCAGGGCTCTTCTTACATTCCAGTTCCAGTCATTGTGAGGTCAGAAACCAGGGTTCTCCCCTGGTCGCTTGGTAACTGTTCTCTCTAAGCCTCATGATGGCACCCTCCCTCTGCTAGTTTTATATGGTTGCTGGAGTGACTTAAAAAAGATTCCCCCTAAAATCAGCACACCTGTATTAGGGGGTGTGCTGTTTTGGGGAGCATCCTTTTAAAAAAAAATGTCACTAGCAACCTGATAGAAGATTTGGGATCCAACTACCTAGGGAGTAACCCTTCATTGTCCATTTTGAGTTATTACTGAGGACTAGGCCAGCCTTCACAATTTATTTATTAAATTTATTAGTTGCCCATCTGGCTGGTTGTCCAGCCACTCTGGGCGACGTACAAGATAAAAAACAATACATTAAAACATTAAAATTTAAAACCATAACAGTAAAAACCTAACCCACCCCAAAAGCCTGCCTGAAGAGCCAGGTCTTCAAGGCCCGGCGGAAGCTCATCATAGAAGGGGCATCAGGAAAGAAAAGAAAAAGCCCACAGGTCATCCTTCTTCCTGCCTTTTCTGAACTGAGTCAGATATTTGTGGGGTTGGGTTTCTCTTCTCCACTGCGGGATTGTAGATGTGTTTCACCACCTTCTAGCTGAGCACGCGTGTATTTATCGGTGTGTTCACAAGCAAGAGCAAAAAGATTTCTGAAGTACTGTAAAGATTTTAAGGGACGATGGCATTTACTAGCAAAGAGGGAAGAGGAGAGAATGCAAAGCAAAGCTGGCTTTTCCAGCTGATGGGCAGGAATGAAAGTAGATTGTTTCAACACTGGGGCAGAAAATACTGTTCCCATAAAGGAGAGTTGGGAAACTTTTTTCAACTTGAGGACCACATTTTCTTCTGGGCAACCTGGCTGGGTGGAGGGTACATACCAGCAGCTAAAATGGGCAGCGTAATGAATGTAAATTTGACCTTTGTACAGCAGGCTAGTTTCTATACACATTTACACACCACACTATATCCTCCACCCAGGCAAGCAAGAGGCATTATTAGAGGTCACGGGGACATTCCAGCCAGGCAAAAACACCCAAAGATGTCAAGTGAGAGTGGAGAGAGCTGTGTCCTGGGGGGAGAGGGGGTAGCTGGGGGAGAGTCCCAGTGGCCACATAATGAGGCTTGAGGGGGGCTGAGGGTTTGCAACCCCTGCCCAGTAGCATTCCTGGGACAGGCATTGGGGGTGCTTCCCACTCAGCTTCACATACGTGGCCATTTGATGGCAACACTGATCCTTCTAGTCTGCAGTGCAGTGATGAATGGCAAGAACTAAGTTGAAGATCCTAGGCTGATGGTGCTCAAGGTGTGGTGTCGGCTGTTTGAAGCAGCATTCTGTGGGACTGAGTAGGGAAACCAGAACGCGGAGCCTTGTGACTGATGGTGATGCTGGGGGAAAGCTAAGTAGTTAACACAGGGGTGGGAAAGCTGTGGCCTTCCAGATGTTGCCAGATTCCAACCTTCATCATCTCTGACTATTAGCTATTCTGTCTGGGGCTGATGGAACCTGGGAGTCCAACAACATCTGGAGGACCACAATTTTCCCATCCCTGGATTAGCAGGAAGTAGCAGCCATGGGAGTTGCTTGAGGGAACATGGAAAGGCTGTGACCCCCTCACTTCCTGGTCAGCACACCCAGGGAAGGCTGCTGCTGCTGCTGCTCTTGTTCTTGTCGGCTGTTATTATTTATATGCATTACCCATCCTTCACCAGCAGCAGGTCCCAGTATTGAGTTCAGTACTGGAAACAGCTGAAACAAATTTTAGTAACAGGAATAGGGCAAGTCCTGAAAACACACATCTCAGGTGTCAAAGGGCAAGGTAAGAAGGTGCATCTCCAGCATTTGCTGAAAACTGTATAGCTGAGATGGGGATTCCCTCCATCTGTGGGGAGGGGATTCTACAACTTAGGAGCTGACACAGAAAATGCCCTTTCCTGGGCCACCATGACTGCAAACTTTCTCCGGGCAGCAGAACTCCCTCTGCCAGTCTCAACACCTGAGATGGTAGGGAAGGAAGCAGTCTGTCAGATATTTGGGGCCTGAGTCATTCAGGGCTTTAAGCACTAGCGAGAGCACCTTCAAATAAACCCAGAAACGAACTGGTGACCAATGCAATTGCTCTAGAACAGGAGTTATATGAGTTCTAAAGGCAACCCCAGCCAGTCATGTGGGTGCTGCATTTGAACCAGTTGTGGTTTCTGAGTTGTCTTCAAAGGCAGCCCCACGTAGAGTGCATTGCCAGGATCCAATCTGGAAGTTACCAGAGAATGGAAACCGTTGCCAAGTCATCTCTGTCCGAGAGGGGCTGTAACTGCCAAGCCGAACCAGACACAGTTGGAAATAGGCACTCCTAGCCACTGAGGCCACCTGTGCATTGAGTGTGATGTTGGATCCAGGAGTACTCCCAAGTTACAAACCGGCTTCATGCAACCCCATCAGAACAGGCAGTCTTCCCACCTGCTGGACTCAAACTTGGAACATATAACATCTCTGTCTTTGCCTTGTGGAGGTTGGTGGAAGAAAAAAGTGTTATATCTTGTGCCATCTCTCTCTTCCACTCCTCAGATTGCAGGAAACAAGGTGGACGGAGTGAAGGGTCGAGGGTCTGGCTGCACCTGGGACTCTTTGCGTAACTCAGTGGGAGAGAAGATTCTGCACCTGAAAAGCCACCCGCTGGGGGTGCTGAATGCTGGGTTCTGTAGCCTCTTGCAGGAGCTCTCTGAAGAGCAGAGCTTTGTTATTAGCTATCTCGATATTGGTAAATAATGAGGCACAGGCCTGGGTGATGGGGTGGTTCCTTATTCTTTGAAATAATGTCAAAACAAGCCCCAACCCTGTCCTTTTTAAAAAGTCCCCTGCATAGGTGTGTATGTTAATTGATTTAAATGTGTGAGTTTCTATTTTCTAGTTGCAAATTGAGCAGCCAGGTGGCCAAAACCAGAAGTGGTCAGGCCTGTTTAAAACTGCCCACGTGACTATCCTCACGTTACAGAAAATAACCTGGGAGGAGTCTCAATTCGTTCTCAGGAACCCATTTCAGGCAAGAAAAAGCTTTAGTCAGGACACAGGCTAGACTTGGGGACAGGACTTCAGTATTCATCACCTTAAGATTGGTTATTGCAGGTATAGCTAACCCAGAGTCCATGGGCTGCATACGCGCGCACACCCCTTTGAGGTCTTTAATGGCTCCTTTCAAGTGTGTTATTTAAAAAATAAAGTGATTGTTAACTATGGATTCCCCCACTGTAACGCCATGATGCCAAAAGGCTTTTTGTATTCCCCCAAAGCCCCCCCACCCCACATTTAAGATTGTTTTATTACCATCATCATACTTGCTGCTCCATACTGTGGTACTCTGTTACTGCCAAAAGGTTTTTTTGTGGCCCCTCAAATTTGTCAATTTTTTCTTTTTTTACTGACCACTCCTATAGGTTCCTGGTTGTAATTTTGTGATGCCAAAAGGCTTTTGTGACTCCAAGACTCCCTATATATATATATATATATATTCAGCCACGCCCACCTTGACATGTAGCCCCTGGAGGGTTGACCATGGTTCAGTGCAGCCCTTGGCCTGAAACAGCATCGTCTCTGCCCACCCCCTCATTCTGTTACATGGTTTCTTATATTGGTGATAAGTAAGGTAGCCCCAGGAGGGACTTCCTACAGCATGGTCTCTGTAAACCCAAATTTTTCATATCACTTTATTGGATGAGATAACAGCCACATTTGTATGTAACAAAATAAGCTACACATCTTGGTTTATTGTGGGCTGATTCATGGTGCTTGGTTGTTCTTGCTTTGTTCGTTTACACCAGGGTAAGAAGAGCAATTTGGCTTGTCAGGGGAGCAACAGACTACAAATCCTGGTTTGGACACAACACAGGAGTGGGGAACCCTGTGGCCCTCCAGAGGCTGTTGGACTCCAACTCCCATCAGCCCAAGCCAATGTCTCCAGTGATCAGGGATGAGATTTGGAGGGCCACAGGCTTCCTTTCCATAGCGTAACAGGAAAGCCACAAAACTGAGGCAAAGGACTGGTAACATCTACTGTTTGTCCTCAGTAATTTGGTGGGCAGAGATATACTGCTTCTGCCTGTGGAGGTTCTGTACTTAGCTAATAGCCATTTTTTGCCTTTGCCCTTTTGTCTTCCTCATGATCGTGTTGAGAGCCCTGGCATGCCCCCCTCCCCACATTAAGAGGAACTGATGACTACATTGATGTCTGCTCTAGTGTATCCTTGATCATTACTTGCCCAGTGCTGGATCATCTGGGCCAGCAGCCCTGTAAGACTACTTGCCCTGTAGGAATGAAAAGGGAAATGGGCAGCTCATCCTTTCCCCCTACCCCCAGACTTAAGCATTAGAATATATGCACATTTTGCTTCTCTCTTGTTCTGTTTGCTTTAATTTGAAGAAGCTGAATTTGAATTCAATTGAATTCTTCAGTTTAAAGAACCTACACATTTTAATTTTATTTTTTTAGTATAATTTGTTGATGCATATCCCCAACGTCCCAGACAGAACAAACTATACTTAGAAACGTTTTTCCTTCTTGGTTATGGTGTTTTTTTTCTTCTCCTGCAGATGAGATGAGTTTAAGTGGCCTGTACCAGTGCCTGGTGGAGCTCTCTACACAGCCAACCACAGTCTGCCATGGGTCAGCCCCTTCCCGCCATGCTGCCCGCGCAATTGCTGCCCGCAATGCCCTTCAGTACCTCAAGATCATGGCAGGGGGCAAGTGAGGCACCCTGATACCACTGAAGACTCTGGGCAGCTGGGAATTCCTAAACAGCTTGTCTCCATCTTCCTGCCCGCTAAAGGATGCACCCATTTTTTCCCGATCCATGAATTGGCAGGGGCACAGACTTGCAAGGGTGGCAGAAGAAATCCCCCTGATGTCCTGCGGGGTGGAGATGGGTTATAATTTCAAACTGGAATCTAGACTTAGAGAGGGTTTCCTGTCCCTGCAGCAGAGGACAAAGCTTGTGGAGACTTATCGTTCTGAGCACTAGGTGCTAGGACTGCCCAGCTGGAGGTCAGGGTAGTCCCGCCTCTCTGTGGCTCACCTGATGTCCGTCACTCTGTTTTTTCCTCGTTGTGGAGGGACAAACATTGACCAATTCTGCCATAATTGGGGGTTGCAATAAACCAGATTTTTAATAAGAAGGTGTTGTATTTTACTCACTGAGCCCCCCACTATTTGATATACTACAACTGGGGTACTTTAAAGCTAAAGATCTTATTTATTTATGTATTAGGGACATTGAGCTCCAGCACAATATGAGCCAATTGTTGGTGTTCAACAATATAGGGCCCGTGTAAGAGCACCTGTACCCGCGCCCTTTTTAACTTCCTTAAGCATCCCCAAGTATAGGAGGGTGTTCTCTCTGGCCAGATTTAACGTTCTCCCCTCTGCTGTATTGGAGGGGAGATATAAGAAAGTACCGCTAAAAGAACGGGCCTGTATTTGTGGTTCTGGAGCGATGGAAGGGGTAGAGCATGTCATATTACATTGCTCCTTTTATACAGACCTTCGCACTTTGTTTATATCTCCTTGCCTTTTAAAAAGATTCAGACCTTTTGAAGATATCCAGGTGCATGTTTTACTTGACAACCGTGATCCACTCATTACGGATATGGTGGCGAGATTTTGTGTGGCGGCCATGGCATGCAGAAAGAGCTTGGCCCAAGCATTTTAACACTTGTAACTATTTTGTACCTGATCTGGTCAATGTGTACAATCTTATTGTTTTAAATTTGCTGGTCTTGTACCGAAATAAACAAATACAAATACTATGTGACTCCCATCAGCCCCGCCCAGCATTGCCAATGGTTGGAGATAATGGGAGTTGTAGCCCAGCAACAGCTGGAGGGCCAAGGTCCCCTGCCCCCTGGGCTAGAATCTTGCTCTGAACTTGTAGTGAAAGCAACCAAATCCTAAATTACATTCCTTGGCCTCACATGTGCAGAACATTCTTTCTTTACTTACTCATTTCCCACACACATAATCTCCCATTCATTGCCCCTTCAATGATTTCCTTTCAAACACTTCCCTCTCAGATCCCCGTTTTTCTCACCTCTGGAGAGATGTTTCCCCCTTGCAATGTGGGATCATTCAAACATGCACCTTCCATCCCCTACAGTGGTACAGGCCAGGAAACAAGTAACTGCTGCTTCCTTTTGAATGTGTCCATTCGTCCTGAGAATAGACAATGTGCCTCTTGTAGCTTATCATTCCATCTTCTGACACCGGCCAATCGGATCATACAACAGGTCAGGAACTCCCAATGCATCAGCCCCAGCAAGCATGGCTTGTGATCAAGGATTATGGGAGTTGTAGTTCAGCAGTATCTGGAGGGCCATAGGATCCCCACCTCATACAAGAACACTTGCACTCAAAGCATGATGGCAATATTCATTGCGTTGCTTAGTACCTTGCAGTCTTGTATACAATTTCTGAACACGAAAGTTTTTTTTTTTAATGAAGAAAGCATGTATGTGAGTGACCAACACAGTGGCTTTGAACATCATGCAGTGTGTGAAGTTTTGCAGTAAATTTGCAGAGAAGGGGACAGAGCAGGACTCTTGTATGTGTATTCCCAACATTCCATCACACTAGTGTGAGCATCAAACAAAATCCAAGACTGCATTACACAGATGACGGGGCAGAGCTGTGTACCTAGGAGCAGGCTGCTTTCTCGTAGGTGGGGGGGGGGTCATCCCACCAAAGGCAAGAAACAGATTTAGTCCTCACCGTGATGTTTTCTCCAAGCATCCCTTTACTTTTCCCCATATGTTGCTATTCATTCTAACAGGCCAGTAAAGTGCTGCTCGTACAGACACCCTTGGAGTAAGAGTAAAATGTGCCCTCTACCCATGATACTGACTGGCCTGGTCCTCACTGACAGTGATTTTAGAGGTCCTCTTTCCACACTACCCATCATAATGGCAGGCCTTTAGTAAGCAATTGGGGGGGGACAGTGTCTAGCCCCACCCCCAGTTACCATTTTTCCAAGGACCTCTTCAGAGTAGATACTTGCTATTCCATAAATTCTGTTACCAAGTGCGCCGTGCTAGCCTTGGGTATGCCTGTGCATAGATAATATTGTGTGTGAACTAGGTATCCATTTATTGTTGTTATGTGCCTTCAAATCGATTACGACTATGAATCGGTGACCTCCAAGAGCATCTGTCATGAACCACCCTGTTCAGATCTTGTAAGAGGTATCCATAGATGCTGCAATTGCACTTTGTGAAGCTGCTTGGATGGCAGAAATTTGTGCCGGGGGACTGCTGTAAAGCCTGGTTCACATGGTGTGTTTGCGAGGAGCAGGATCAGTCCCCCTGCTTTCTGAACTCTCTTCATGTAAGAACCTTCCTAGAACATCAAAACCTTGTGCAGTATTTTGAATTCCAATGTATGATATGGCCTTCCTATAAACTGGGGTGGCTAACTGTAGCTCTCCAGAAGTCGTTAGACTCCTGTCAGCCCCAGCCAGCATGGCAAATGGTCAGGGATTGGGAGCTGGAGTCCAGCAACCTCTGGTAGGGCCCAATATTAGCCAGCCCGCATGTAGACAGTGGTTACACTATCCCAGTGCACACTTACTCTGATTAGTAGTGACTCCAAAGTTTGAGTCAAAGACCTTTCCCAACCCCACGACGCTAACCAATATCTTTCACTGGAGGCAATGCCAAGGACCAATCCTGGGATGTTCTGCACACACAGCAAATGCTCTACAATGGAGCTGTGTGGTCTCGTAAGCTCCCATGGCAAATGGGAGAATCCTCTAGTCCAGGGCTGGGGAAACCTGTGGCCCTCCAAGTGTCGATGGACTACAACTCCCATCCTCTCTGACCATTGGCTACGCTGGCTGGGGATGATGGGAGCTGGAATCCAGCCCCAACACCTGGAGGGCCACAGCTTCCCCCGGCCCTGCTCTAGCTAGTCTGAATGACAGAAGGGACTGCAGTATGTTCCAAGATGTAACAATGTTTTTTTTTTTAATTATTAACAATTAGCAAAGCACAGACCCCCTAAACAGGAGAGTCAGTCACCCAGGTAACCCAGTGACAAAACGTAGAAGGAAGAGCGGAAGGGGGCGGTAGGGCTTTTTGATCCGGTTTGGCAGGGATCCAGATAGCAACAGTTCTTGGCTTGTGTGGGGTTTTGTTTTTATTTTTTGCACTGCTGTGTTCAGCTTCATTTTTTCTTGCCAAACCGCTGGGGAGCAGCCATGCTCAGAAACTGAGGGGCCATGGAATCCCAAGCCCGTGGGTTGATTACGCCGCCACTGCTGGAGCTGCCCCTGGTATCACGGCCAAATCTGCAGGTGAAGGGACAGAGGTGGAAGGCAGTACAAAGGAGTCAAGGTGATGGGGAAACACTTTTGACACTCAGAAATATAGCACCAGCAGGTCCCTTCTCCCTGCACCTCCTCACACTCAGCCAGCCCCTTTGGCTTGTTGGCTGTCACAAGAGCCTCCCTTCTGCTAGATTGTTGGGGGGGGGAGGAGGAGGAGGAAGGCGAGCTGTGCAGCTGGTGCCCTGCCCTTTCTCCCCTTAACCCAAGGAGAGCAGAAGAATTGTCTGGCTACATCAGACCAAAGCTTATCTTGGTGGCAAGAGATGTGGTGCCCTCCACATGTTGTCGGAGTACAATTCCCATGAGCCCCAGCCCCCACGGCCAGTGGTCAGGGGCAATGGGAGTTGGAATCCATCCATGTCTGGTGGGCACCATATTGGCTACCCCTGGCTTACCCAGTCCAGCATCCTATCTCTCCAACAGTGGCCACAGACAGGTGCATCTGGAAAACTCAGAAGCATAGTAATAGGCATAATTTGTTCCCCTCTCCCAGGATCTAGCTATTAAAAGTGAGCCAGCCTTGGGGGCTGCATTCATTTGTTTTTAAAACAAATGGGGAAAATGAACAAATGAGCCCTGTTATTGACACTATAGGCATAGACAAATGGGAATTTGAACATAAGATAAGGGAATGAATGAAAATTTATTCATTTCTTAGGTGCTTTGCCTTGTAGGCATTGCTTTGCATTGGATACATTGGCTGGCCATAGAGAGGAGTCTAGGAAAGAGCAGTGAAACTGACAAGGCTCATTTAGATAGCAATGATGCTGTGTCTGTGTTGTCTTTTTTAAATTGACTCTTCAGTGGGGACCCTTTGTCTTATCTGTCTGAAATTTGACAGATAGGAGGCCTTGGGGGAACCAGTAGAATGCCTGCAGATACCATGCCGTTTGGATGGAAAACACAGAAGTTATCATCAGGAGAAGACGTGATGGGTCTCCCATTCAAATCAATGGACAAAACAAATGTATGGATGTAACTCCTACAAATGGAAAATTAAAACAAACGAAACTTTGAAAATGAATGGGAAAATTAAATGAATCCCCCGCCACCTTGTGGACCTCTCATGTAACCTGGATACATCTCTTTGCCTGACGGCATTGCTCCCTGTGCTCCTTACCTTTGGGGTTGGAACAAGAAGGATGGGCTGCGGCCAGGTCTCTGCACAGCATGGAGCAGGGAGCGGAGAAGGACGCCCAGTGGATGCTCCTCGGGGGGGCTCCGGGCAGGATGGTCATCATTTTCTATCTTCTGCAAGGACAAGATAAAGTGAGCAGCTCATTAGAGCAATTGAACAAGAGATGAGTTCCCTACAAGATCAAGAAGTACATCAGGCAGCTTGGAGGCCAGGGATGACAACGACGAAACACTGATTTCTGCCATGAACAGAATCGAAGCACTTCACATGATGGTCCTGACTGAGAGAGGTATGCAGGGAGATCCATCCCTGCAGTGTGGCTTCTAGAAGTCACTACAAGGAAAACAGAAGTGGGGAACCTTAGTCCCAGGGACTGAATATGGCCTTCCAGGCCTCTCTATCTGGCCGTGAGAACTCTCTCCCAGGCCACACCTCGAAGTGGCCCTGCTTTGCATCCAGAGTGTTTCTCCTGGCTGGAGTGTGTCTCTTTCATTTGTCTGGATGGGGGACAGAGATGGGTGGGTGTCTGAGCATGTGTGTAGAAACTAACCTACTGTACAGAGATAAAACCTGCATTCACTGCTCCTCCCACTGTTGCCTCTGGCCCTGCCCACCACTGGCATGTGGCCCTTGGAAGGTTGTCCAGAAGGGAATGAGGCCTTGGGCTGAAAAAAGTTTCCCCATTCTGGCTAAAAAAAGTGGAAGGTAGAGGCACTGGTGAAAGGCTTACTTCCCTTTTATTTCCCTTGTGTCTCTAAGGCATTCCGCTTTTGGATTTAGATTATAAACCGTTGGGTAAGACCCTTTTTATTTTTCAGTGTTTTAGAACAGCGGCGGCAGCAGCAGCAGCAACAACTATCCCTTTAAGACTGGCATTGGCTGTGGCTCTTACATGCTCACCGTGCATTGTAAATCAATAGTGCTCCATAATACCTCCAGTAGTGTTGTCTATTAAACTGCTTAGGGACTTCCTGTGGGCTGAGACATCCATAAGGCAATATGCATCTCCCTATTCTTATGGACCCCTTCACATTGTCTGCTCCACCCATCACAATCTCTGTTCTCTCTCTCTCTCTCTCTCTGTATAGGTAGGCAGGTGTAGGGCAGGGATAGGAGGTTGGCTGCTAGTCCCCATTGGCACTCTTTTGCATGAATCGGGTGTAGTCGTCTGGGGTCTCAGAGGGGTCTTAGACCCTTTAATTTTTGTGAGCAGGGTCCCAGCAGGGTCTCTATGTCTCCAGCATCTTATGAGCCAATCAGCACAAAAGGGAATGTGTTAGCCACTGAGAAGAGTCCTCCAACATGCTTCCTTGTCGTTTTCTGCTGATTGGAGCCAATCAGAGTGAAAGGAGGTAAGTCTGCCACTGAGAAGACTCTTTCCAGTAGCTAACACTCTCCCCTTTCATGCTGATTGGCTCCTGGAGATGTCTGTTGTTGTGGGAGAAGGCATTACCAAGGATCTCATTCTCAAGCCAGCAGCAAAAAAAAGGAGGGGGAAGGGTGTGGCTATCATGAAGGTACTGTGCACTTCTGAATTTGCTGCTCCACTACCTACTGGCATGAACTGATGACTCCATGTCTTCTCAGCAGTAGACAGTAGCACCCACAAGCTGAGGCAACCACTGGCAAAAGCAGCATCCCCATGCGAGTATTGCCCACCTGCGGCTCCATGCCCACCCTGAAGCAATTGCATGGGGTCTGCTGTCAACTGTGGATCATCTTCAAAGCTCAGGAAAGCTTCCCTTATCTTGTTCATCCTGCAAGAGCCTTGCAAGGAAACACAGGGTGCTTCCAGACAACGGACATGTTTCAATGAAATAATTACATGAACGCAAGGATTACCTCTACCACAATGAGACTTCCCTTCCTCTCCCCCCCCCCCGTGCTATTCCCAAATCTGCTTCTTTGAAGGGGTTTGGGAAACTTCAGAACACATTGGGGGGATGTGTAGGAGAGGAGACGGGGAGAATGTTCCATTGTGTAAGGAGAAATCCTTGCGCTGACTAAACATTTGCTTGGCAATACATTGAATACAGCCCAAACTGTTTATTGAGCAGCCATTCACCTCAATTTGTCGGCAGGGAAATGAGATAACACTGGCTACTTAATAAGCATTCATCCCGATTTGTTTGCCTGGAGGGTAGATGACCTTGTGTCAAGCAAGTGTTATCTCACACTTTCTGGTGCATTTCCCTCCCCCTTCCTTACCACAGGTCTTGTGAGGAAGCGGGTTTGTAGTGCAAGACACCCCCCACACACACATCTATACTTGTGCAACCTGAATTTGCTTGGATGTGATTGACTCCCACCTGAAAATATCTACTGTGTAGAAGCAACCACAGACAGCAGACTGCGATCACAACTAGTCGCAGAGGCTGATTTGGTGACTTCTCCAGAAGGTTTCTCAGTAACCATGTTTCTCAGCTACATGGGCTTCTGAGGAAAATTGTGTGTGTGTGTGTGTGTTTGTCCATCAACAATGCAATAAAATGGGGCCAGAACTATGGAGGTCTTGTTTCCAGGCATCCATTGTTTTTAAAGTCCTCCTACTGGAAGAGAACCATGTCTGAAACCCTGGAGACTCAGTGTGTACAGTTCTGAGCTTGATGAACCAATGACCTCACTCAGTATAAGGTGGCTTCCTATGCACCTTACAGACAACCACGTTAAGTGCTATTTTACCCAAGTGGTCTTACAACCCCACCCCTCCTTGTGGTCAAGTTTTCTTCACCACATGGGCAGCGCTTTACACATGACTGGCTCCCCACATGGTTACATACTCAGGATGGTAAATTCTATCTTGATCAATGGTCATTCACCCCAGATAATGTCAGGCCAATTATACTCTTGTGGACTGTATGTACAAACACTCACTTTGTGCCCAAGCAATTGAAACTGAACAGCTGAAATTATTGATTGCATTATACAAATGCTGAATATTTGCAGAAACAAGAGAATCCTGTGACACCTTAAAGATGAACACATTTATTATGATATAAGCTCCGTTGGGTGACTTGGACTCTAGTGCATGAAGGCTTATGCCAGAATAAATGTATTTGCCTTTAAAGATGCCAGCAAGACTTGGTGTTGGTTTTGTTGTGGCAGAGCTATCCCTCTGAAAACTGTATGAATATCTGTGTATGTTTGCTTCCTATACAGCATTCATTTTACTACTCACAGGGAGGGCAAGCACCTATGTAGGGCACCTCTGGACCACTGGAAATCCTAATCAATCACTTTACGCCTTTGGTTTCTTAGATTCACCAGGCAATGCATCGCCCCCCCTCCCACACTTTCATGACGCTTGGCAACCATAAGGGCTAGAAACTTGCTTTAAAAAGGAAAGGAAACCAAGGTCCTCAGGATGCTAAATACTGTGCCTAGCACATGCTTGCAATGCGTTGTCACGGAATATACACAGCCCAACATAAAACCCAGGAGCAGCTAACTGCCGGCCGGGAAATGAGATAAAACTGGCTACTTAATAAGCATTCATTCCGATCTGTTTGCCTGGAGGGTAGATGACCTTGTGAAAAGAACCACACACACCATTCTGGAAGGAATAACTAAGCAGAATCAGAGGAGGCTCCCTTCTCTGCCATCAGGGATGGAAAGTTTGATCAATTCCACTTCTCTCGGTTTCTCATTTTTCCAGTTTTAAATTCAGTTCTCCACATTTGTAATTTTTTAAAAAAATCCTCATGAAAATTCTCCAGCATTTTAGTGCAAATTTCTCCTAATAAACACATTTTTGTTTATTAGTTTTGACTAATGTACACATTTTTGCAAGCTATTTCTCCTAATATAATGCATTTTGGGGTTTTTTCACTCATATATTCATTTTTATGCACATTTTCCCCTAAGATATGCATTTTTGTAAACGATGCTTGGTTGGCAAGCTGCATTGCAAAATTCAAATAAGTGCGAATTTCTGCGGTTGGCTGTGTTTCAGTTCTCATATTGTTTCAGAAAGTGCAGCTTTGATGGATTCGGTGTGAAATGCGAACTGAACCAAAATTCTCACTCATCCCTACCTGCCACCTTGTACTTTGCTATGAGGTTAAAACGTTCCCCTGAAGGCATGGCAGGTCACAGACAGAAACTCTGCACCAATATGAGTATCTCAACACTGCTGTGGCCCCAAGAGCCCTAGCCCACTTACCATCCAGTCCAAGAGTCTCTCCGGATACCCATTGGGTTCTTCAACATAGATCTCTTTGGAGCTGAGTCCCTCCTCAAGGCTTCGGCCTGACCGCAGGCTGCCAGAGAGCAAAGCCAGGGCTAGCAACAGGCGGGCAGCTTCCATGTTGGAGGCCTGCTCTCCACTCCCCTGAATTGCTTCCCTTTTC
The DNA here is from genome assembly GCF_030035675.1 of Rhineura floridana. Lineage (NCBI taxonomy): Eukaryota > Metazoa > Chordata > Lepidosauria > Squamata > Rhineuridae > Rhineura > Rhineura floridana. The sequence goes on from NC_084482.1 coordinate 24,372,198, forward strand.
CTGGCAGTGTCTTTATATCTCCACGCTGGAGCTGCAGGGACATGGGGTGGGATTGATGACAGCAACGGCAACCATTTGTAAGATTACGCACATGGCGGGGGGGCCTGCGGCATCTCCCCGTGATGAGCAGATAGGGACCATGATGATCCCCAACAGAGATGCCGCCATCGTTGGCTAGGGCTGATTGCATGTTATTGCAAGGATAAATCCACCAAAATGGGTCTCTTAAGCCCTGTTGGGATTTGGCAGCTAATTGCTTCTTTTTCACGGTTTGTGGGGGTACCAGGGGAAATGGAGGCCAGGTTTTTCGGACACTGACCGCCCCTGCCCCCCAGCCTCTCCTGTCGACGTCTTAACTCAGCTCAGATTGATGGGCCTGGGAACCCCAGAGGCTGCTCGGGACCAAGCATTTGTCATGTCGCTCCACAAGTGCCTTTACAAGCCAGGGTCCCCTGAGGCATTCACATCGACAAAGCTGAGCTCTTACAGCTTAATGAAACATATTTACAAAAAACGACAAAGAAAAAGCGGGCTGGTGACGGGACAAAGATGGGAAGTTGCCGTGTGGGGAATTTGGCACATTGTCCCAATCCCGAAGTGATGCAATCCCAGAGATCTGGATGTGGGGCATGGGAGGACTTCCAGTTTAGGTTGATGGGGAAAGAATTTGCTTTCCACCTTTACAACACAGAGAGCTGCTGCCCCCTCCTTTAATTAAAAAATTGACAAAAGGCCTACGCCTTTTGCAGAAGCACAACTTGCTTAGGCAGAAATCAAGAGACGTGGCAATGGGTATGCCTTCACCAGTTGGATTTCTGCCTATCAACCAGCTGTTTAAAAGGCATGCCACTTGCTTTTAATAATGGTGGCTGGCAACCTTGCAGAATAGGGGCAGTCAAGGCTTTAAATAAAAGAAAACTGCTGGGAGAAGGCCTCTCCCACAGTTAAAGAGGGGGGAAGAGCCAAGGTTCTCCTGTTGATAGCCTGAGGTTCTCAGATTCCTAAATTCTACACCAGTATGAGTGTAATTATGGCCCAAGCCAGCCTTCCCCAGCCTTGTATCCTCCAGACGTTCTTGGACTCCAACTCACATGAGCCTCAGCCAAGGGTCAAGGATGATGGGAGCCATAATCCAACTTCATCTGGAGGACATGAGGTTGGAGAAGGCTGGCTTGGGCCATAATTACACTCATACTGGTGTAGAATTTAAGAATCTGAGAACCTCATACTATCAACAGGAGAACCTCAGCTCTTTCCTCCCCTTTTTCAAAAATGGCATTTCTAGTCTCCCCCTGAGCACTGATTACATTGGCTGGGGCTGGTGAAAGTTGGAGTCCTCCTTTGTGGCAGGGTGCTGGATTTGTGACTGCTCCCAGTCCTATGACCGCCACTCCTCCTCAGAAGTGGGCATTTTAGATGGGAGGTGCTGGATGCCCCTAAGGTCATCAGAGTGGGATATAAAGCCAGAGTGATATCAAAAGCCAGTTTAGCAACAGACACGCACAAGTCTAGGATTTGCCCTGTGATTATATCTCTGTATTAATATGGCATCTTAGAGCATCCCTTAACCTGGGGTAGGGATCCTTTATCAACCCAAGGGCCACCTTCCCTGATGGACAACCTTCCGGGGCCACATACTAGTGATGGGTGTGGCCACAGGCAAAAAGTAGGCAGAGCAACAATGTGACTCTTACCTGTGCACAGTAGGCTATATTCAAGCCATGCACAATTCAGAGGCTTCTACACACACATCTCTACATACGCCAGGAAAGTAACAACTCAGAAGCCACGGAGGGACGCGGCCTGGGAAGAGGCGTGGACTAGAGAGAGTCCAGAGGATCAGATAGAGAGACCTTGGTTCCCCACCCCTGCTGTACGCTAATCTTCCTTTGTGGTGGGGTATGGGGTTATGGGGGGAGCACACGTGGCAAGACTGCTCAAGACCACTCTTGATGGTATCTGTTTTTAGAAAGAACAACAGCTATGAAAAAGAACCTGGATGAAAGGAGCTAGTTGGCCGGGGGGGGGGGGGAGAGACAGAAGCTAGTGCAAACAATCCTAGTAGTACCAGCTGCAGATCGCATGAAAATGGTTGAGTGCAGCATGTTAAAAGTCAGCCCATCGCCATGTGTGAGCACGAGAAGCATGTTGGGTGAACTAGAACAGCCCTGGGTTCCATGACATCCCAAAAACAAGCAAACAAATGGCACTCACTCGCTGACAGCTGGGAAACAGTAACACAATACACTTCAGTGCTGTTCATTTCATTCCAATACACTTTGTGGGAAGCCGGTGAGGGGCCCCTTCCCCTTGCCTAGCTTTTCCTTTTCAGAAAAAAAAGAAAGGCTGGTGAGGTGGTGCCGGTACTAAAGGACTTAGAAATGTTTATGTGGGATTTTTCTGTGCCACCCCCAGGCCACGCAAAGAAGCAAAGCATCAGCATGACTGCATATTAATCTCCACGTCATGTTTTCCTGGAGGCCTGCAAGGAACCATCTGATCAGCACCTGATTGATGCGCCCAATAACAGTCAACTCCTCTCAGGCACTGGAGCCAGGGAGAGGTTCATATTCATCAGTGAAGCTACGTGCCAGGAAAGGACACCCATTCACCAGCAACATCCTGTCCCCTTGGATGAGATGATCAGCATGCATCAGAGGGAGACTTGGGCTCCCCTTACCTAAAGCAACCCCTATGCCTGATAATAAATGAGAGGTAACAAGCCCTCATGGGGTGCTGTTGCACTAAAAGTAACCTGAAAATGAAAAGGCTGGACAACAGGCAAGTCATAAGGTCACTCTAGATAGCTTGACACTTTTAAATGAAGGAGGCCTTGTGGTTTCCTATTTTGCTGTCTTCACCTATTACAGCAGCCGGGGGAACCTCCAGTTTGCAGGCCTAATTAAGCCCAACAGGCCCCTCCCCATCTGGCGTGCCTTACACCATCCTCTATGATGTCACATTGAGCAGTATCGCCTGGGGAAAGGGCACATCAAAGGAGGCATTTTTCCATGCCTTTCATGGGCCACACCTGGCAAAGGGGTAAAAAAAGAGAAGACACCAATGCACATCCAGTCAGCTGAATGGCAGGCTTCACATGACCTGCTTTTGTCTACGGCCCAGAATCCTCTTGGCAAGAAGCCCTTCAGCAGCAGATCTCTTCTTCCACAGCAGCTGCCTCAGTGTCGTTCTTTCTCCAGAGTGTCCCTTTTCCTGCCCAGTCTCCTCAGGTGTAAACCGCAAACTCTAGGGACAGCCAGATCCTCCCAGGGCTGCCCCAGGGGAGGCTCTACTCCAAAGAGGACAGGCGTGTTCTGCCTCAGTGCCCTTGGCCTGGGCAGGCTTAAATCCAAGGCTCCTATGCCTCCCCAGGGAGCAAGGGGGCAGAGGCTAGGCAAACATAGGCTGCTGGTATTCCCTCTCCAGCCATGCCCAATGGGTTTTAGGAGAGTGCCCTGCCTTTCTTCTCCCACAGGTGGACTCTCCAGGAAATGTCTCTTCGGGAACTGTTGTCTGGTTGGGGCCTGGTTGGGGCCTGGCTCAGGGCAGGGTATATGCTAAGCTGCTAATACTGCGCAAGCAGCCAGCACACTGTCCACCCCCAAAATGGTCAAGTACTTTGTCCCATAATATACTATTAGCAGGGCTTTTTTTGTGACAGTATAGCACCTCTTTTTTTGCTGCCTATGCCATCTACTTTGTGCTGGCAGCCACAGTACTTTTATCAATATCTGAGTACTGGCACGTTGTTGTTTTTACCAAAAAAGTAGAGACTAGTAGTATAAGGTTATAAAGATTTGAAAGGATCTTCATTTTCTATTTCTTTTTTAGAAACTGCTTAGCTCCTCGTTAAATCCCATATGCACAAAAACCTATTTCACACTGCGCTTTTTTTTTTTGACCGTGCACAAAATGTGACTAGCTACACCATAGAATAAACCTTGGATCAGAGCCTACTTGAAGGGCCAGGTGCCAGTAAAGGACCAGTGAGCCCTGGCAGCCTATCACACCGCTATAGGGCAGTAAATACCTGACTGGGCCAAAAGGTGGTTTGCAGACACACCCAATCAGCTGATCAGCAGCACCTACAAACCCCATACCCTGCGCTTTGCAAGCCCCAACAATCAGATTGCAAAAGCAAGAAAATATGTGACCTGGGCTCCTTCCCTCCCTTCCTCTAAGCTACAGGGACAACCTGATGCAGGGGCAATTTATACAGCCAGCAGCACAGAGTGCTAAAGCGCTTCCCGCTAAGGCTGCAAATGGCAGCAGCGGTGGCTGAGCTTTTGAACGCTTCCTACAAACTAAACAAGCACCTCCCTGCATACAGAAAATTAGCATGTCGGGGAGACAGTTCAGCTAAGATAGTGTCCAGGAGAGCTGAGATCAGGAGCTAGGAGGCAATCTGCCCAAAGAAGAAGGGACAAGACCTGGGCCACAGGGACCTGAAGCATGAATCCAAAGCAAGAAGGGCTGATGCTCAGGGATGCAGCCATCCCTGGTCAGGAAGTATTCATGCCCAGGCCAAGTCAGGAGGAACCCATGGCCTGCTCTGGGGTGTGTGTGTGGAGCCTGGCCAGAACCTGCCAGCCTTTCCCAACCAGAGTGCCTCCAGATGTTGTTGGACCACAATTCCCATCTTTCCTGACCATTGGCAATGCTGGCTGAGGCTGATGGGAGTTGTGGTCCAACAACATCTGGAGGCACACTGGTTGGGAAAGGCTGTGCTAGAAGATCAATGTTGCCTCATCCTTGAGGTGTTGTATAAAGGTGAGTTTGAGAACAGATTTGAAGAGGCAGATAACACGTAGATGTTCCGTGGGAAGGGGAGGTGTTCCAGCATGGGGGCTAGAGAGAGAAAAATGCAGAATAAGTTGAAAGAGCAGAAACTTTGTGGTTGATGAAGTCAGAGTAGCAAAACTCACATGCAAGACAGGAGTGGTATCATGGGAAATGAAAGGCAGGGCCCATCTGCACCAGACATTTAAAGCACTCTTATACCACCTTTAACAGTCATAGTTTCTCCCAAAGAATCCTGGGAAGTTTGTTAAGGATGCTGATAATGGTTAGGATACCCCTATTCCCCTCATAGAGCTACTATTGCCAGAGTGGTTTAACAATCAATCCCCCTTCCCATCCCAAGGAATTCTGGAAATTGTAGCTCTGTGAGGGAAATAGGGGTCTCCCAACAACTCTCAGCACCTGTAACAAACTACAGTTCCCAGGATTCTTTGGGAGAAACCATGACTGGTCAAACTGGTTTCCTCTTCTCCCAGGCATTTTAGCATGTGTTTTTAAATTGATTTTTAAAAATGTGTTTTGAAATTTGTATATTTGTTTTTAATGTTTTTAATTGTTGTAAACTGCCCAGAGAGCTTCGGCTATGGGGTGGTATACAAATGCAATAAATAAATAAATACATATTTATTTATTTATTTATTTAATTACATTTCTAGACCGCCCTATAGCAGAAAGCTCTCAGGGCGGTGTACAACAAATAAAATCACAATTAAAATATGAGCAAGTGTGAAAAATATAGTACAATTATAAAAACATTAAACATGATAAAAATCTGAAATAGAATTGCCATTGAGTTTATAAATTAAGATCCATATTAGGTTTAAAATATTAAATTTAAAATGTTTAAAATGCCTGGGCGAAAAGGTAGGTTTTTACCTGGCACCGAAAAGATAACAGAGAAGGCACCAGGCGTATCTCGTCTGGGAGGGCATTCCATAGTTCGGGGGCCACCACCGAGAAGGCCCTAGATCTAGTTGTTGATCTCCGGGCCTCTTTATGAGTTGGGACCCAGAGAAGGGCCTTCGACGTCGAGCGTAGTGAACAGGTAGGTACATAGCGAGAGAGGCGTTCCACCAGGTATTGCGGTCCGATGCCGTTTAGGGCTTTATAGGTAAGAACCAACACTTTGAATCTGGCCCGGAAACATATCGGTAGCCAGTGCAGCTGCGCCAGGACAGGTGTTATATGGTCAAATTTCTTTGTCCCAGTGAGAACTCTGGCCGCAGCATTTTGCACTAGCTGAAGTTTCCGAACCGTCTTCACAGGTAGCCCCACGTAGAGTGCATTACAGTAGTCCAATCTAGAGGTTACCATAGCATGGATAACTGAGGCGAGATTCTCCTTGTTCAGATAGGGTCGTAGTTGGGCTACCAGCCGAAGCTGGTAGAATGCATTCCGTGCCACTGAGGCTACCTGAGCCTCAAGTGACAGGAGCGGATCTAATAAGACCCCCAAACTACGTACCTGCTCCTTTAGGGGGAGTGTAACCCCATCTAGGGCAGGTCGAACGTCAACCATCTGGGCAGAGGGCCCTCCCACCAACAGCATCTCAGTCTTGTTAGGATTGAGTTTCAGTTTATTAGTTCTCATCCAGCCCATTATCGCGGCCAGGCAGCGGTCTAGTACATCAACAGCCTCACCTGATGAAGATGAAAAGGAGTAGTAGAGCTGCGTATCATCAGCATATTGCTGGAAACGCACTCCAAAACTCCTGATGACCTCACCCAGCGACTTCATATAGATATTAAAAAGTATGGGGGACAGAACTGAACCCTGCGGGACCCCATATTGGGGTACCCAGGGACTCGAGTAATGTTCCCCCAGCATCACCTTCTGGAGACGATTCCCAAGATAGGAGCAGAGCCACCGCCAAGCACTGCCTCCCACTCCTAAATCCGTAAGTCGCTCCAGAAGGATACCATGGTCGATGGTATCAAACGCCGCTGAGAGATCAAGGAGAACCAACAGAGTTACACTCCCTCTGTCTTTCTCCCGACAGAGGTCATCATACAGGGCGACCAAGGCCATTTCTGTACCAAACCCCGGCCGAAAGCCCGATTGAAATGGGTCCAGATAATCAGTTTCATCCAAGAGAGCCTGGAGTTGGCGAGCGACCACACGCTCTAGGACCTTGCCCAGGAATGGAACATTTGCTACCGGCCTATAGTTGTCCAAATTATCAGGGTCCAAGGAGGGTTTTTTTAGGAGCGGTCTCACCACCGCCTGTTTCAGGCAGGGTGGGACCACTCCCTCTCGTAAAGAGGCATTAATCACCTCCTTGGCCCAGCCAGCTGTTCCATCCCTGCTAGCTTTTATTAGCCATGAGGGGCAAGGATCCAGAGCAGACGTGGTCGCCCACACCTGTCCAAGCACCTTGTCCACATCCTCGAGCTGTACCAACTGAAACTCATCCAGTAAAACAGGACAAGACTGTGCTCTGGACACCTCATTAGGATCAACTGCTACAATAATGGAGTCAAGGTCCCGGCGGATGTTCATGATCTTATCACGAAAGTGTCGCACAAACTCATTACAGCGGGCAATTGATGGCGTTATTGCGTCCTGGGGACCAGAGTGTAAAAGTCCCCGGACAACTTTATAAAGTTCCGCTGGACGGTTAAGGGATGACTGAATAGAGACAGCAAAGTATTGCTTCTTTGCTGCTCTCACTGCCTTCACATAGAGTTTGGTAGAGACCCTCACAAGTGCATGATTACAGCCGTCGGGAGTTCGCCTCCATTTGCACTCAAGCCGTCTCCTTTCTTGCTTCATCACTCTTAGCTCCGGGGTAAACCAGGGAGCCAATTGAGCTCTGCAACGGAGAGGGCGCACCGGGGCGATCGTGTCAACTGCCCAGGCCATTTCCGTATTCCACAGCGTGGCCAGGGTTTCGACAGGACCGTCAATTCTATCAGCCGGAAAATTCCCTAGAGCCATCAGAAAACCCTCAGGATTCATTAGTCTCCGGGGATGGACCATCTTAATTGGTCCTCCACCCTTGCAGAGGGGAGAAGACAATGTGAGTCTAACCCTTAATAGGCGGTGATCTGACCATGACAAAGGAATAGATGTAAGATTCCTCACTCTCAGATCACCATCCCCTAATCCAGTGGCGAAAATCAAGTCCAGAGTGTGCCCCAACACATGCGTAGGGCCAGTAGCAAATTGAGACAGCCCCATGGCTGTCATGGAGGTCATGAAGTCCTGAGCTGCTCCAGATAAAGCGGCCTCAGCATGAATGTTGAGATCCCCCAATACCAAAAGTTTGGGGGAACGCAACAATAGATCCGAGACCACCTCTGTCAGCTCAGTTAGGGAGGCTGTTGGGCAGCAGGGTGGACGGTACACCAACAGTATTCCCAGTCTGTCTCGCTGACCCAACGTTATGTGCAGACACTCTAGACCATTAGCCACCTGGATAGGGTGCCTAACAAGAGGGATGGAACTTCTATAGACCACAGCGATTCCCCCTCCCCAACCCTCGGATCTACCCAGATGCTGAACCGAATACCCAGGTGGGCACAACTGGGAGAGATTAATACCTCCCAGATCGCTCACCCAGGTCTCGGTAATACATGCCAGATCGGCCGCCTCATCCACAATTAGGTCATGGATGAGGGAGGTTTTATTATTTACCGATCTGGCATTGAAAAGCAGCAACTGGAGATCCGAGGGTTGGCTGATAGAACTACCAGCAATCCTGTGGGTGTGGGGAGGACCAGAACACGTCACAGCCACCAGTTGTCTGGGGCGAGTTCCCCTTAACTGGCATGTCCTACTCTTGGAGGCCGGGCCTGGCAACAAAGAGGTCTTCTGTATCTTTAAAAGTTTGGGGAAGGGAGAATTCCACCTTGTGGTTTTTCCCATTACAGAGTTGCAAGAACACCTGCACTTGGCTGACTTTCTCTTCTCCTAAAGATACAGGATCAGTCTCAGGCCAAGAACCTGGCAACCCTATGGATGGAACAGGGAGAGGAAGGACTGAGGCATGACAACAAAGCAAGGCCAGGGAGAAGAAAACTTACAATATTCAAAAGTGTGAAATAACCAGATCGGAAGCCTAAAGATCACAGCATTGGCATGGTATTTATTTTGCGGCTCGCCTTCCAAGGCTGTGAGGCTGCATCATCATTATTACATCCTACTTGTCCTCTATTGGAATCTGGTACATATTGCAGCTGAGTGCAAAAATGAATGGTTTGGTAAGCTTGGTGGTTGAAAGAATAAAGAAACTTCTTACTACTGGGAAATAAAGCCATTCTGAGTACCGACATACAAGTAGCCATTACAGAGTCATGATGAGGCTAACATTCACACTAAAACTAGTTAGAAGGAGGGAGGAGGGAAGTAAAGCCTGATAAAAACAACCTGCATATCAACAACTAGTTACTTAAGGAATCAGGCAGTGAAGAAAACATTGCCTTTCTGTCTATCGCCCCTTAATGGAGCACATTACTTATTACAAACACTGGTACATTACTCTCTACATCCTCCCAGAAGCTCCAGGGGGCATACAAGGTTTCCTCCGGCACCCCCTCTCTCCATATTTTATCCTTCCAACAACCTGCTGAGGTTGGTTAGCCCAAGAGCCAGTGACTGGTCCAAGATCACCCAGGCCAGTGAGCTTCATGGCTGAGTGGTGGTTTGAACCCCGGTCTCCCAGGCCCTAGCCTGCTGCTCTAAATACCACACAGTGCTTCAGACATAAGACAATTGCACACAGGAAATTTGGAGACATATTAAGGCTTTTAATATTTTTAATCACTCAACATTCGGATGCACAAACGGGAGGGAAAACAACAATACTGGGCCATGATGTGCAATTTGCAGGTTATGGGTTCCTGCACTCAGGAAAAAGGAGACAGACTACCTTTATAAGGACTCTGGACTCGGTAGCAGCTGTGAATACTGGTGGAGCAATGCTGCCATCATGTGGTTGACAGAAGAAAATGCACGTTAGGGCACAAGCTTTTGGAGCAACAGAAACAAACTACTTTCCAGAAGTAAAGGTGAACATGCTGCCATGACATCATAGCAGGGAGATTGCACCCTGACACACAGAACTATAGACACAGCCGTGAATTAACCCCCCCCCCCAAATCTAGGGCATATAGGCTTAAGTGGCTTGCTGGAGATGATTACCCACAGGAAGCCAAACAGATCCCTAATAGTAGAGCACACAGCCAATCAAAGAATTTTTAAGGTGATTCATTATACCGTCATGAGAGTAGCTGTTGTATACTATGGCCAGCATGGATTTTTTGCATTCCGCCATGTTAAATTGAAAATATCCCCCATGCCATTCTGCTGCTTCACATAAGCACATTTCAAAACAAAATCTTACAAAACTTACAGTCCTGAACTCAGAAATGCTTGCTTAATAATCCCCTATGTTTTCATGGCGATACACAAAACAGAGAACTGAGAGTTAAAAGTGTAAATAAAAGTGTAAAACAAGAGGGGGGAAAAGCCAGACCTCTGTTGGACTTTTTTCTGTCAGTGGTCTCATAATTTGTTGAAATTAATTAAAAATCAGCCATGTTCACAGAGTACCTGTAATCCTGTTACTGACCTTGCCCCATACTCTGACCTTCATCTTCAGCAGTTTAAAAGTTAAAAAATGCATGGCTGATTTTTAATTAATTTAAGAAAATTAACATTGGAGTCTATTATAACATCTGGCATGCTCAGTAAGAACCAACTGTCAGTGTTCTAAAAGCCAGACTCACAGCTGTTTGGCTTGGCTAATCAGGTGGCCACACCCACACCAGATCTTTGTTACACTTGAGACAGTCATGGCTTCCTCCAAAGAACTTTGGGAAGTGTCGTTTGTGAAGGGTCCTGAGAGGAGACTCCTATTGGCCAGAGTGGTTTAACAGCCAGCCGCTCTGATTGAAGCTCTGTGAGGGGAATAGGGCACCTCCTAGCAACTTTCAGTGCCCTTCACAAACTACACTTCCCAGGATTCTTTGGGGGAAGCCTGACTGTTTAAAGTGGAATAAATGCCTGGTGTAGATGTGGCCAATGACAGTATTTTAATTGTATTTTATGTATTTTAAATTTATTTTAATGTTTTTTGTGATTTTACTGTTTACAATTTTATTATGTACATGTTTGATTTTATTTTTGTAAGCCTCCCTGACTGTCCTATTATAGGGTAGAAAGGCGGGATAGAAATATTTTAAATAAATAAATATGGGTGGGAGACAACATGTGCCTGCTGTAGAATAAAAAGGTGAGGGAGACCCTGAAAAACGGTGATACTGTTCACAATGTTTTTCTTGTGGAAAGGAAAGGGGCTTTCCCTTCCCCAGTGCCCACCCAGCCAATCCCCTCCCCTACCTCTCCCTCCCTTTCCCCCTCCTCCCCCTCCCCTAGGTCAGTTTCACCTATCCTAAGCATGATTGTACAGGAGTAAATCCCACTGAACTCAAAAAGCATGCAAATGATCAAACCTGCCCTCCCCTCCTCCTCCCTCCTATCCCCTCCCTTTTGCCCCTTCCTTCCCCCTCTTTCCCCTTTCCTCTCCTGTCCCCTCCCCCCCTCCATGGTCAGTTTTACCTATTCTATGCATGATTGCATGGGAGTCAATCCCATTGGACTCAATGAGCATGCAAATGATCAGACCTTCCTCTCCCTCCCCCTCTACCCTCTCCTCCCCTCCTTCCTCTCCTCTCCTCTCCCTTCCTCCTCCCCTCCCCTCTTCCTCTACCTCTTCCCCTGCCTACACAGGAAGTGGATTGGACTGTGAAAGACCAACCCAAATTGTGTTTGCATTTTTACAAATTTGTAGGGCAGTACAATATCTCAGAGAGGAGGTCAGGTCTCCTGCTCCCCTGGTGCAATCACTATAGCTGTCCAATTTCCCTGCTTTTTAAAGTGATAGAAATATCTGTTGGCTATAGGTACATTCTTAAACCGCAAGGTTTTTTTTTTTGGCCTATTAGTGAATCATATTCCTTTTAACTCAGGGGTTGCATTTATATAAATGTGCGCATCACAAAAGCCTCAGCATAGGTGCCTTTTTAAAATAGTGAAATAACTTTAAAGCTTGCAAATTAGTAAGTAAAAGTTACCACTGATGATTAGAATGAAAGCCCTTCCTTAATGTTTTTTTTGGGGGGCCTTCTCAGTTAAAGTAACATGCCCTGAGCTAAATAGCTTCAAAATGCGTGTCCTTAAATTGCAGAACTACCCATTAAAATTGGCCTCCACCACTTAACCTACTTAAGCTCTAGTGTGATGAATCTATCCCCCAAAGCAGGTATGGGGAACCTGCAAGTCCTCCAGATGTTGTTGAACTATAACTCCCATTGTCAATTCCCTGACCAATGGCAATGCTGGCTGGGCCTGATGGGAGCTGAAGAACGAACATCTGGAGGGCCGCAGTTTCCCCAGCCCTACATTGCAGGTTGCAGCTCTTATCCCAAGAGCCGAACTGGGGTTGGTGTGGCCGAGCCTCAATTGCCCAAATGGACCTGTATCCCCTGGGAAGGATTGCAGTTCTGTTGTAGAGGGAGTGCTTTGCATGCATGCATAAGGTCCTGGGTCAGATCCCTACAATCTCTGGTTAAAAAGGATCAGGGAGCAGTTCATGGGAAAGGTTATTTGCCTGCGATCCTAGAGAGCCTGAGTCAGTGTAGGCAATATCAGGCTAGATGGACAAACAGTCATATCTGTATAAGGCAGCTTCCTTATCTTCCTCACTTGCTGGACCACTTCCAGAGGCCACCTTGTTCAACAACAGCAGATGCTCTGAGTAATTCATAAGAAGACACCCTCCCCCGGCAACTGGTATTGGGTGGGGTTGATGGGAGTTAGAGTTCAATGTGACGCCCTTCCCTGGCTCTCCCTGTCAGGTTCCTACCTGCTTGTGGTTACTGCCTGTCACTAGGCACCACCAGGGACTCCACCAGTCCGGACTGTCCTTTTTTATGGTTTCTCTCCCCGCTCTAGCACAGATCTCAACAGATCCCCCTGCTAGGCAGCACCACCAGTCACGTCCTATAACCAGTATTCCCAGAGACTCTGCCTGAGTCTCTCTATCAGGTTACCTCTGTGACTGAGTGCTTATGCTGTCCCACTCCCTTTGTATCAATGCAGATAATTCTGGTTTGCTCTGAATACTTGTGGTGTTATATTCTCCCCTTCACCGCTGCCACCACTTGTTTCCCTTCAGCCTTGGTATTTACCTTACCCTCCCTTCTGGTCTGTGAAACCCCAGCCAAGGATCAGGCCTTTGGTAAACCAAATATATTTATTAAATAACAGAGATAACAAGATTTCTTTATAAAGGCACTTAAGCATATGGTTTCATCTATTCCTGAGGTACTGGTCTTAGTATTAATCCGAACTCCACACTCTCCTCACATCCGCCAACTCTCCACCCAATCTCCTCTCAAAAACCCACCAAAACAACCCACTCATGATCACCGTCCACCCAGATTCAACTGTCATCCTTCCATTTATACTCTCAGCCATTCTAAACACTCAGCCAATCATCCAGCATTCTACTGCCCATTCACTCCCCCCTCCTCTTTCATTCCACTTACCATGTATCTCCTATACAAACAGCAGTTACCATATTTACACTAATACAGGATCATCACATTCAACAACATTGGAGGGTCGCAGATGTTGCTGTGAAGCTGACTGAGGCTGCTGTCCTATAAATTGGGAGTAAGTGCTGTTGAACTCTGTGGACCACTGAGTAGACACGTATGGGATTGCACAGCAAGTGACCTTAGGCAATTTGCCATCCCTCAGTCTAACATACCTCATCAGACAGGTGGGGACCCTTTGATGCCCCAGATGTTGCCAAATTACCATAAATAAATAATAAACAACTAATCCCACCAGGCCCAGCAAGCATGGCAAATTGGTAGGGATGATGGGCATTGTAGTTCAGCAACATTTGGAGGACCAAAGGTTCCACACACCTGTCATAGGAGCTTAGTTTAGATAAAATGGAATGAACCCATAAGTATTTGCCACATGGCTCTTTTGGTAGTCTGCATCTAGGGAAGCTAATTTGCTACCTGTTACCATTTATTTTCCTCTGGGGGATCAAGCCCCAGGCAACCTTCACTCTGCCTTTTACTGGCCTGTCTTTCACTCTCTGGAAAATCCCAGAGGCATCTCCCCCAACACCACAGCAATTCAGGGCATGTGAGAACAATTGGGGGAGGAGAAGCAATGCCATCCCCACTGTGAGCTAAAGGAGTACTTTCTTAGAATAAAGAATGGATACAGAAAGGGTAGAATTAGTTGTGTGGTAAAATCAGTAGATGAGAGTGGATATGACAGACTGTTTACACATACATGATGGCTTCCATGTGTGACTTGAAAAGGAGTCTTCCTGGATCTAGCACCTTGGACAGAACTTTCACATGGCTCCAAGTGTACCATTTTTCATGGAGATGCTTCACACATTTGGTTGTGCTCCATAGGGAAGAGTGACTAAGTTGTGTGTGTGAATATGTGAAATTACTCTAGACAAGCACATTCTTAGCACGCTGGCCCATGGGAGTGGTGTTGATGTTAGGTGTCAGGGTATTGCATAGTTTAGGAGCATTTCCCCCTCTGCAGAAACTTCAAAAAATGATCAGCTGATTGTCGGTTACAGGGAGCCTCTTTGAAGGGGCACTCCAAGTGCCAATCAGCTGACTGATGCTGAAAGTGCATCTTCAAAGGAGGTTGCTGTAACCACTGATCAGCAGTTAGTGTGCTCCTTTGAACTTTGACAGGTATCAGTCACCTGATATAATTATGGTGTTAGGTGATTGACAGGTTGAGTGGCCTGTGTGTGGGAGGGAAGGATCTGGTCCACCAGCCAGACCCAGTTCCCCACCCTAGATGTAGCACCTGCACAACATTCAGCTTCCGGGCAAAAAACTCACATCCCCTTACCACAGTTTTATCCCAGATCAAGCTTCATAGAATCATAGAATCATAGAGTTGGAAGGGGCCTTGTAGGCCATCGAGTCCAACCCCCTGCTCACAGCAGGAAATCCACAGCTAGAGCATCTCCCGCAGATAGCTGTCCAGCCTCTGCTTGAAGACATCCAGTGAAGGGGATCCACCACCTCCCTAGGCAGTCGGTTCCATTGCCGAACCGCCCTTACTGTCAAGAAGTTCCTTCTAATATCCAATCTGAATCTACGCTCCTGCAACTTAAAACCATTAGACCTAGTCCTACCCTCTGGGGCAGCAGAGAACAAATCTGTACCCTCCTCTATGTGACAGCCCTTCAGGTACTTAAAGAGTGCAATCATATCACCCCTCAGCCTTCTCTTCACCAGACTGAACATGCCAAGTTCCTTCAACCTTTCCTCATAAGACTTGTTCTCCATACCGGCTATCATCCTTATCGCCCTCTTCTGAACCCGCTCTAACTTGTCTATATCTTTCTTAAAATGAGGCGCCCAGAACTGAACACAGTATTCCAGATGAGGCCTGACCAATGCAGAATATAGTGGGACTATTACTTCCCTCGACCTGGAAACTATAGCTCTGTTTATGCAGCCCAAAACCGTGTTTGCCTTTTTTGCCACAGCATCACACTGCTGGGTCATGTTCAACTTGCAATCCACTACAATTCCAAGGTCCTTCTCACACGCACTACTGCTAAGCCGGGTATTTCCTATCCTGTACCCGTGCATTTTGTTTTTGTGGCCTAAATGCAGAATCCTGCATTTGTCTTTATTGAATGTCATTTTATTAATTGCAGCCCAATTTTCTAGTCTATCCAGGTCCCTTTGGATTTTATTCCTGTCTTCCATTGTGTTAGCTATCCCTCCCAGTTTCGTATCATCCGCAAACTTCATAAGGCTTCCCTCCACCCCATCATCTAAGTCATTGATAAAAATTTGAAGAGTATCGGCCCCAGGACAGAACCCTGTGGCACTCCACTCGAGACCTCCTTCCAGTCCGAAGCAGAGCCACCAACGACCACTCTTTGAGAACGGTTTTCCAACCAGTTGTGAATCCACCTGACAGTATTTCCATGTAGTCCGCATTTGACTAGTTTGCTAATCAAAAGGTCGTGGGGGACTTTGTCAAACGCCTTGCTGAAATCTAGATAGATGACATATACAGCATTTCCACCATCTACTAAGCTAGTGACCCGATCAAAAAAAGAGATGAGATTAGTTTGACAGGATTTTTTTTTTGACAAACCCATGCTGGCTCCTTCTAATCACAGCATTGTCATCTAGATAGTTGCCAATGGACTCTTTTATTATCCGTTCTAATATCTTTCCCGGTACTGAAGTCAGACTGACCGGCCTGTAATTCTTCTTCTATACCCAAGACAACCACAACCTTATTTTGTGATGTTGACTGTACCATTGCAAAGAGTATTGCTACAAGAACAAATCCAGTAAGGAGAAAGACTACCTTAATCCAAAAGTCCTACACAGCTGCAAAGATATGATCCACGGCTCATTTAATGTTTCTTGGGGAGCCACAGAGACTCCTGAAGGCATCACAATCCTGCAATGGAGACACAAACAGTGCCACACAGAGCCATACTGTTACACTCTGTGACTCAGCTATGATTCAACTTGCAGTGGCACTTGATTGGTTTGACAACAGAATTGCATTGTTGGTTCACATTTTGCAGGCAGATATTGATAGAAACCCATCAAAGACAGAAGTTTGAGGAAGCAGCACAGCATAGCTTTGGACCAGGTGACGCACTGTTCCTGATCCCAGGTATTTGGGCCATTGTTTTGCAAAGGGGCGATGTGTATGGCTTAAGGCAGGGGTGGAGAACCTGTGGCCCTCCAGATGTTGCTGGAGGACAGTGTGACGCCCTTCCCTGGCTCTCCCTGTCAGGTTCCTACCTGCGCATGGCTACTGCCTGTCACTAGGCACCACCAGGGACTCCACCAGTCCAGACTGTCCTTTTTTATTGTTTCTCTCCCCGCTCTAGCACAGATCTCAACAGATCCCCCTGCTAGGCAGCACCACCAGTCACGTCCTATAACCCGTATTCCCAGAGACTCTGAATACTTGTGGTGTTATTCTCTTCACCGCTGCCACCATTTGTTACAGTTTCCCTTCAGCCTTGGTCATTACCTTACCCTCCCTTCTGGTCTGTGAAACCCCAGCCAAGGATCAGGCCTTTGGTAAACCAAATTAAGTATTTATTAAAGATAACAAAGCTAACAAGATTTCTTCTTAAGGCACATAAGCATATGGTTTTACTCAATACTAATCCGAACTCCACCCCCCTCCTTCTCCACTCTCTCCTGGCAAACAACTCTCTAAACCCCACCAAGCAACCCACTCAGTTCACCTCATCCACCACCACCACCTCAGATTCCACTGTCTCTCTTTCTTTTATACGTTCAGCCATTTTAAACACTCAGCCAATCATCTAGCATTCTACTGCCCATTCACTCCCCCTCCTCTTTCACTCCACTTACCATGTATCTTCTAAACAACCAACACTTACCATATATACATTAATATAGGAACATCACAGACAACTCCCATTATTTTTGACTGCTGGCCATGCTGGCTGGGGCTGATGGGAGTTGGAATCCAGCAACATCTAGAGGGCCAAAACTTCACCTAAGGGATTGTGAGAGCTGTCTGTTAGACATCCAGATATGACTTTCAGGCACTGCATTGGAGGACAAAAAGGGAACAGACACTAGAGCATTCGGTTATGCTCCTGAAGGCTACCAATTTGCAAGAGATGGATCTATTCATCCAGCACTGATCCCACAGCAGGATCCTCTACTAAGAAGCACATTTAATGAGGGCTCATTGGTTTGGAGGGGAAGAGTTTCCAACAGCTGAGAGTTGAGGCCCTTCTCAGTGTGCTGCCAACATTGGAGGTTCAACAGGAGCACAAGAAAGCACACTTCTCCCAGGGAGGCCCTTCCAGCTGCCTCTCTGACCTAAGAAGAGGCCTACTGGCCTAGACCAAAGGCCTATCTCAGGGGTAGGGAATGTCAGGCCCGAATGTAGCCTTCAGAACTCTTCCTAGGCCACACCCCTTCTGCAGCCATGTCCACCACTGGCCCTGCTTTGCACCCTCTGAGGGTTTTGGCCTGGCTGAGAGGTGTCCTTGAACTCTGATAGTGCCTTTTGCTGGCCTGGTTAGAGGTGTGTGTGTCTCTGGCTCTGCCCACCACTAGCATATGGCCCCTGGAAGGTTGCCTAGGAGGGAATGTGGCCCTCGGGCTGAAAAAGGTTTCCCACCTCTGCCCTATCTACTCCAGCATTCTGCTTATGCACTGGCCAACAGGCTGGCCCAAAGTGTTATGGTACCTGAGGTGAAGGGCAAGATGACACCGGCCCTCCCATTGTGTACAGAAGTGAACTGGACTGAAAGTTGACTCTTCAGCACAGGGCAATCTCCTCCACTTCACCTAGGGGCAGCAGGCCAGTTTAGGGTGCACAGGGCAGGCTGGGTGGCATACACAGTTCTGTCTTCCATCTGAGGGGCAGGGAGCTCAGCTCAGGAGAAATGGGGGGGCACAAACACACTCCAGCCTGAAGTGGCTACCTCAAGTCTGCCTAGTAGAAGAGCCGGTCCAGGTGGACAAATCCAGTGCCTAGGTGGGCAGCCACAAGCAGGAGATGAGTACACCTTGTGTTCTCCAGGAACAGATATTCAGAAGCATGCTGCCTTTGTGACTGGGAGTTGATGGCTAATGGTATTCCACCAGCAGCCAAAGTTTTTGCTTGACAGGCCTGGGTTGATGCTTGGTTCTCATGGCCTTGGGCTGTCACCTTAGAAAGGGCAGATAGAGAGCTCTCCCTCAGCTTACATTGCCAAGTGGACCTATACGTGAAAATGTTCCAGTCAGTAGGTAAGCTCAGCCTCAGGAGAAGGTCCGTGCAACTGAGTGGCAGAGGATATGCGTTGCACGTAGAAGGTCCCAGGCTCAATCCCTGGAATATCAAGTTAAAAGGAGCTGGGAGCAGGTGGGAGAAAAGACCTTTCTTGGCCTGAGACCCCGGAGAGCCACAGCCAGACCAGAGAACAGCAGACAATGCGAGGCTAGAGTGACAGGCTAACCTTGTCAAAGGCAGCTTCCAATGTCACTCATGCAACCCAAGGAAGACTATAAATACACAGCTAAGAAAAAGCATCCAACAAGAAAGTGGAATACAGCAGTGCCCCAGCATTCTGAGGCAGACACCTCAACAAACCACCCTACGCAGAAAGAGAGACAATGCAAACAAACTTGTTCTCATTAATATTTTAATGTTACATTTGCAGCATAAATAAAAAGGCACATTATATGTTTGGTAAGAACAGTGGCTGAAAGAACAAGTTGGTAAGTGCCAGTTTTTTAAATGCACATAGTTTATTTTAAAAATAGCAGAATACAAAGATGAAACGCCACAGCTCACCCAGGCCTGTGGTAACAAAAACACAGGGCCATGGGAACCACGGGGCAGGCAAAAATGCTAGCTTGTGAGGACCTGCTCACAGGAGCACTTCGGTGAATTATTGGTTGGCTTACCAGTGAGTAGAAGCATCTCTCCGCCTTTCTGCCTCCCCTTCACGTAGCTATCAAAAGGCAGAAGAACCTACACTAAAGTCTCTGTTGAGAAAGGGAGGGTTGGGAACCTCAGATCTGCATATATTTCAGGAAGTGACATGTCAACAACGTCATTGCATAACGAATGGCAGCCATTGAGGAGAAAAGAGCTGATATATGCCTATATATTTCTATATATATTCATAGATACATATTTCATTTTATGAGATACTAAACCACCTCTGTGGTTAAGCATTCAGGGATCTCTCTCCCCCAACCTCCTACCCTCAAATTTACTGATCGTAAAGCTCTCCATATAATATATCTATATTTGAAAACATAACAATTTTTTTAAAAAAATTTGGGCAGCTACTTGTGGGAAAGGAAGGCATTGCATGGGCTCCCGCACAGCGTGCAGTTTTGCAACAAGGGAAGTCTGTGTGAACATGGGGAGAGATGGAAAGGTTGCGGGGTCGCAGGGTGGAGCCCTTTGGGAAATCAGGAACAATCATACATGATATAAATGTCACTTTGGACAACTTCAGGACCAAGAGGACTTGGAGACAAAAAGGAAGGGGTATCTGAGCTGCCTCTCATCCACAGAGGCAGGATGCTAGGATGCTTGTTCACAGATTTCTCAGCTCAGTATCTTTCTCTCTCTCACTCTCCCAGCAACGTGAAGGAAGGTTACTAAACTAAGGAGAAGGAGAGGCGGAGAAGAAAGAGGGATCCAAGAGCAGGTAAGATGTGACTGCAAACATGTCACAATGAGCTTTGCTCTGAGGCAGGCTTAAAATGAAGGAAGGGGAAAAGAGACATGCTTTTATAGTTGTTGCAACTGGAGCTCAGCTGGCTGGACTCAAAACCTGAACTGTAGTTGAGCACAGGGCAAAATACAAGAGAGAAGTAAATGGGCCTCCCTCAATGAGCCTGAGTACCACTATCATGTTCTTCACCTCTCTGCTATGCCACCCTCCATGGGCTTCCTCCCAATATTGTTGTAGAAGTAGTTTCACTCCAAGCCAATCTAGCTCAGTTATGGAACCTGAACTGTTAAACATACATACTTCTTGTATACTTCAAGTATTGCCAGGTTTCCTAAGCCATCCTATTGCACTGCCGTTTCCCTTATCAATGTGCTTACTTCTTGTTCAGGTATAGAGGTGATCAAATTAAAATAGTGACTAGGAAGCATCTTTGTCCTGCACTTCTGAATGTAGGGCTATGCCTCTGTTAAAGAGATGGCTCTGGCTGTTTATAAAACTCTACAGCGTAACGCAAGGCTTGCAACAACAATGGAAACAGAGAGGCCACCGAAGAAGCTGCCTTTAACGCTGGTAAAAAGCCATTGGAAGGACCATAGGATCAATTATTCCTAAGACAGGACAACTGACATGATGAATCTGGGCTCCTCACCCTCAAAACTTTGATGTAGTCCAGACTTCCTCAGGCACTGGTGCAATTTCTGCAGCATCACTATCAAAAACAATGCAAGTCAGAACAGGGCATCAGGTTCAGGAAACCCTCTGCAATGGGCTTTCTCTCTCCATATTAAAAGTGCTTTCTGATACCCCTTCCCCGATACATCCATCAGAATAATTTTCCATACAGGTAGATCTATGGCTTTTTGTCAGAATGTGGTTCTTGCAAATAGAATCTATGATTAATCCTAGAATCCAGCCTCTAATTATAGGCTTATTTCAAAAGGAATTGAGATGACACATTCAGACAAATCCCCTCTTCTTATGTGGCCTTGGAAACTATCCGACAATGCAGTCTTGGAACGTAAACAAAGTTTCACCATAAACAGCCCTTCGCCTGTGCATGTATTTGCAAATGTGTATAATACAGGTACACACACCTCACTGAAAAATTAACCAAATATCAATAGACTGCAGCATAAAAGGTGTTTCATTTAGAACTAATTAGAAACTTCCATTAAAAGGAGCTAGCTAGGGCTTATGCTTCTTGCTCCTTCACTCGCTGCAGCTTGCCTCTTTCAGAGCACAAATAGGGAGAAATTTGATACCAATGGAAGGGTCTCCCAAGCATGCAGCAGTGACACCTAAAACAAGAATGTTGCTAAATCTGCTCCTCGGATGTCACTTTGCAGGTGGTTAGCAAATTATCAATGTTTACGAAAAAAATCCAAGGAAGGAGTGTTTGCCCAACTGAGTTTACTCTGCTTTCAGTGATCTTAAGATTCATAATAAAACAAGTCAGAGGCCCAATTCATATGTTCATACTGTACCCTGGTCGCCACTTGAAATGCAAACAATGTGGAGGTAGATCCACCAGGACATGACTGTTGTTCGAAATGGCTTTCCATGTACTTATGGCATTTCTCACCATGCCAATATACATTTCCCAATATGAGTTGGCCCTGGCATGATGAAAATACCCGACAATATAAAGGACAGCCTTTTTACACAAACTGCTTGCCGCCTGGCCCCACTTCCATGCTGTTGTGCTTCAAGCAGCAACCGCACCAGAAGTCGAGGGAGTAATGCTTCTAGCTCCATTCAAAAAGCAGAGTAATGTTGCATGTTCCAGAAGAAAAAAATGGAGGACGCGACATCAGTAGAAGAACTGGAGAGATGACCTTGAGAGTTGCCAATGGGTGATGGCAATTAGCTATTGAAGTCCAACGCATTTCAGGAAGCTCACATCTTTCATAGAACACCAATATAAAATGGTGCCTCTTGCGTTTTCTTGACTGACTGGCTTGCCTTAGCCAAGGGACTGTGTCACCACTATGGTGACATGGGATGGGCAAGGACGGAAGCAGTGGTTTACAGCCAAAATGCACTGGATTTCTGCACCGAATTTCAACAGTATGTTTCTTTCAAACATGCAAAGATGTCATCGGTATGCATAGGTAACCTGTGCAGATTTTAAAAATTAGATGCAGAGCTGAATTTGCTTGCTTGTTGCATGCACTTGTTTTCACTCAAGGAAAATCCCACCCCACGGCAAAATACCTTGTTTCACTCGGCTCTATGCAGCAGCACACAAGCCAGATGAAGCCAACGTACAAATGTGCAGCCCAATATATATTTTAAGAATGTTATTCTTGCCACAGCTCTAGCACAGTTGCCACATCTTGTTGATTCATCAGATTGCATTTTGAGCCTCTGGCCTAATTCACAAGTATAAACTCTACATAGGAACATGTATAGGAGGCAGAGTCAGAAGAATGAAAATGGGAATGGACTGCCATCAAGTCGATCACAAGTTATGGCGACCCTATGAACAGAGTTTTCATGGTAAGCGGTAATCAGAGGGGGTTTGCCATTGCCTCCCTCTGAGGCTAGTCCTCCCCAACTGGCTGGAGCCTGCTCAGCTTGCCACAGCTGCACAAACCAGCCCATTCCTCGTCCGCAACTGCCAGCTGGGGGGCAACTGGGCTCCTTGGGACTATGCTGCTTGCCCACGGCTGCACAGGTGGCAGGGGACGTAACCCCTGAGCCACTCACTGTGGGGGTGATCTTTAGCTGGCCCCTTACACCCAGGAGACACGAGCGGGGATTTGAACTCACAGACTCTGGCCTCCCAGCCAGGCTCTCCTCCCCACTGTGCTATACCAGCTGTTGTCGGAAGAATAATCCATCTGGTTTAGTACGGTCAACTCTCGCTGGGAGCGGCTCTCCAGGGTTTCAGAGGAGGGACATTCCCAGTCCTTCCTGGAGATGCCAGGGACTGAATTGTGGCCTTTTGCATGCAACACAGGTGCTCTGCCTCTGAGCTACGGCCCTTCTACCACGAGTTTACTTCTAGTTCTACACTCACAGGGCCATTAGAACATAAGTGCCATGATGGATCAGACCGAAGGCCCATCCAGTCCGGCATCTTGCTTCCCACAGCGGCCAAACAGCATTTACCACTTCTTATCTGCAGCATCCATTCATACATCCCTAGCTAGATTTTAGTCCTTAAGGACTAGCACATTTATTATGGCTTAAGCTTTCGTGGGCTAGGCCCAAATTTGCTAGTGCCTTTAAGGACTAGGGATGGGATCCACTGGTTGGTGCCAGATCGAAAGCACTCCACTGACCCAACAGGCTGCTATCAATTTGGGTTTGTTCTGTTTGCCAGCTGCTGCTTTTACTGACCCATTTTTCCCCGCATAAAAAAGAAAGACATTAGTAATGGTTTTATAAAGGAAATATTGATCTTTTGAAAGAAAATATTGCCATTTTAAAATGAAATATTGATAAATGAAAGGAAATACTGAAAAAATATTCTCAATATTGAGATTTTTAGAGGCACATTTTTTAAAAAACATGTTCTTGAAAATAACTGTAGAAAATCACTACATAAAACTCTGATAAATGATAGAGAATAAGCAAATTAATGGAAAATTTGGTTTCACATCTGAATTGGGTGAAATTCTAACACATCCCTATTAAGGACTTTTTGTTGTTCTAACCATATTTAAAACCTCTGCTTTTCTTTGGTGTACTGAGAAGGGTGGGTGGGGAGAAGAGGTGTGACTCCCCCCAACTAAAACTGGAAATGCCAGAAACAAGTCTAATGCAACCCTAAAGAACAGTGATAGGAGCACTTCCATTCATAATTTTAGTGCTAGAGTGAATGTAACCTTCTGCCAGTAGGAGCTGGGTCTGGAGTTTTCTTTTTCTAAAGCTTCAAGTCAACTTACATATGTATCAAAAGGTAAAAGTGGGTGTTTTCTTCCACCACCACCCTCATTCAGCTTGTACCTTTATTAGACCTCCATGCTTTTCACCCCACTATTAACATACTGAGGTCGCATCTACACCATGCATTTAAAGCACTTGGTTTCCCCCAAAGGATTCTGGGAACTGTAGTTTATTAAGAGTGCTGGAGCTCTGTGAAGAATAAACTACCGTTCCCAGGATTCTTTGGAGGAACCCATGACTGTTTGTGGCATAAATGTGCTTTAAATGCCATAGTGTGTGGATGTAACTTAAGAATCACAAAGGAGTGGGCAAGGGAAGAAGGAAAGGCACAGTGAACCAATTCAATGAAACTTGAGAAAAGTGTGCTAGCCTTGCCATAACTCAGCCTCTATACTATCTGGGGTACTTATGGAGGTTTTTGACTGAAAAACTGACAATTTCTGGCATGTGGATAGCAAGGGGGGGGGAAACAAACCATGAGGTGGGTGGGTGGAATCAGCAACCTATCAGCATCTCAGAATTAGCACTACCTATATCACCGAGATTCTAGACCAGAAGCCACAGCCAGGATTCTGGGGGACCTGGGGAAAGACCCTCTGGTGGGCATCCTTAAATGGTGAAGGGAAGCAGGCAGATGCTCTCAATTTGCACTGGTTGCCCCAGAAGACCGAAGCAGCCCAGTGACTTTCTACATGCTTTAGAGCTTACTATTTAATGTTGTTTTCAGTCTAAACCATGGAAAGAGCTGCCTGCAAATACCTGGATTCAATTTCTGCTCTTCTGAACATATCGTAAACACATCAGAGCTCAGAAGGAATAGCATTCCAAGCCATAATATATTATTTGAAAGAAATAAGCCAGAAAAGCAGAGCCGTTCCCCCCCAATGAAATGTAGATCATGCACGAGGGCCAACAATCACACATACAAGCCAAAACATTCCATGTCCTATCAAAAAAGGAAACAATTTTGTGGAAACGGCGGGCACACCTATACATTAGCAAACTAGATATGGCACTAAGCAGGGCCTGGAGTTTCTTCCAAGACACTGTGCAGAGTCTGCAATGCAAGAGGGCAACTCTTCCTTCTAACTGAGGGAAGGGATTTTGGCAAACAGTTGAGATGTGGGTGGGTGGTAAAAACTGAGGGAAGGGATTTTGGCAAACAGTTGAGATGTGGGTGGGTGGTAAAACAGGGTGGAGGTGTGATGGGAAAATATGACAGAAGGATTTATTGTTCAGATGGAACCAGAACCATCTGTTTGGATTTAGCCCTTTAAAAAAAAGTTCTCCATAGAAAAGAAAGGGAGCAAACATATTTTACCAGCCAGCTCAAGACTCTAAGTTGGGAAAAGTACCTTTCACTGAGAGAGAAAGTTTAACAACCCCAAAGGAATGGAAGACAAAACCAAAACTGAAGTAAACCATTGCCTCCAGCTAGAGGTATGGAAAGGAATATCCAAATGGATATTGATTCTCATCAGCAGGTTGTCTAGAGAATGCAAGCAAGAGGAAATCTAACAGTATTCATAGCAGGCAAATAAAAAGGAAAGCATTCGCTTTTGCAGTTGCCAGTCATCTTTCTTTCTTTTTTTTTTAAAAAAAATTGAATGCAAACATGTCTATTAAAACGAGGGCAAGAAAAGGGTTAGCAGCTAACACTTTAGAACAACTTTCAAAATGCATCAGCTGTGGCCTGACCTCAACACACGCCATGTGCACTAGCAAGTAAGGTTAACGGTGGGGAGTAACTCCCCATTATGCTGGTATGTCACAAGCCCCACTGTTTTACTGCTACTATGTATAACAACAACAACTGGGTGTTGGAGGCAGGCAACCTAGTTAGGGACAAGCAAGTCTGAGGTTCTAAAATCTCTCTTCCTTTTTATATTTTGCAGCAGGGAAATGGTAATTTCCCCAAAACCCTATATAGCTGGTGTACATCTCTCAACATAAGCCCAGAGCCTAGCGACATACAATGCACTGATTTCCGTTTTCTATTAGCATGGGAGAACAGATCGGAGGAGGATTCAGCAGGAGAATGGCAAGAAGCCAAAGCTGTTGAGGGGAGTACCACCCACTGAACAATAGGCTGCTCAGTACCACAGACAGGGCTGTGTTAGGCTAGGTTGCAATCTAAGTATTTGTCCTAATGGAGGGCAGGCCTCGACTACCAGAAGAGTTAGGAAAGTAATATTCTTGGTTTAGAGATAATGGACAGTTCTTCCTACAGAGGAGTAGAAAAATGCCCTTCATCTCTACCATGGGGAGGATGAGGAAGGTACGCTGAGGTTTGTGGAGCACAACAGTCAGCCTTCGGTCAGATGAATTTCCTATACAGGCCAACTCTGGCAAAGAATTGCTTCTGCAAGCTTCTTCATACTGAACTCATGTGGAGATCCAACTGTAGAGCAAGGCTCAAATTAAATATCTGGATCTTCTAAGCTGAGAAGAACATGCCTAGGCTGCACTTAAAGAGCCACTGATTTAAAACACTAGAAGTAGAATGGGATATTGGTTTTCCATAGAGGGTTGTGCACAAATGGTATGTTCACCTTTTTGAAAGAAGAATGCTCCAAGAACGTCTCTTTAAGCAGCAGCTAGAGATATCCAAGGTCCACTGGAGCCATCTAGTCTGTTGCTAATATTTTAAAAGGAAATATTGAGACAAGTATGTCTTGGAGATGCTGGAAAGCAGGAGTGGGGTGTCTCCAGATGTTGTTGGGACTTCATCAGCCCCAGTCTGTGTGGCTAATGATCAGGGTGATAAGACTTGGCATCCAGCAGCTTCTGGAGGGCCACAGATTCCTCACGCCTACCCCAATTTTCTGCGAGATGATCCACTAGATTTCTGATGCATCCTGTAGTGGCAGCAACTCAGAGGTAAATGCCACACAGGCCAGGATCTAAAGAACTATGGTCTACTTCTCCGGAATCTAGAGGAACTTTAAAAAAGTGTTTGTCTCAAACAGCACATCTTCTCTCTCTCCCTCCCCTGCCCCAAATACCATGTAACAAACAACAGAGAAATGTTTCAAAAACAGTTTGCAATATGCTGGGAGGGGGCAACCCTTCAAAGAACATGTCTCTTGTGATGGGCTTCTGCACTTCTTTGGATCCTAGGCATAACCTAACAATTGCCTTTTGTGGACATTTTTGTAGAGATGTCCCTTGCATAACGAACAATCCAACTGAGCCAACTTTCCCATTTAGTTTATTTGAAATGGTGACAGGTTTTATCACCAATCAGAGCTCAATTTTCATGTCAAGATTCACCACCACATGATACAGTCCTCCTAGGACTGTACTACTTCAGAATTTAGAGACGGGAGCATCGATATGATTCCCCCCCACATACACATCATGTATGTAAAACACTAGCACATCAAAGAGGAGGCTAGAATACTTCTTTGAACTTGCTAGCTTTGCTGCAAAACAGGGAATTTTGATGAAGGAGAGCCTTCATCATGCCCCCCTCACAATGCTATTTTCATTTTGGAATAGTACAATCCTATTAGAGCTGTAGCACATGCCTCTTCTAAATGCAACTTGTGAATATGGACAACATTCCTGACATCTGTAGTAATCTTCCCTGCGACAACCAGAAAATAACCTGTATCAGAAGAAAATTAGATTGCTTGTACATGAATATGTAGATGAGCTGTGACACTCCACCTTACCATACATAGCCAATTTGTCCCTCACTGCACCTACATTTCCCCCTGTGCTAGGGCTGCTGGCTAGAGCTATTCCATGCTTAGCTCAAGGGAACCACATTTAGAAGTTGACTTACACTTCCATAGAGTAAACGTATCTGCTAACCTCTTGGTCTAGTAACTGAGGGTGCTGCAAGATGGATCCTTTGGCACCAGATCCTTGCCATAACTCCAATTTATTGATTGTCTGAGTTGCAGGAATGAACTCAGTGTTTTCCAACAAGTTATGCTAATTAGCAGCTGGGTTTAGAGGAGCAGGAGATACAGTGAAAGGTGTCTCTCGTGGAGAACGCAGCTGACCAAGGTCTCCCTGCACTAGCAAATGCCATGAACAGGGATGTACATTACACACACCTGCAGTGGCATGGGTGCTGCTTCCCCTTGGTGTTAGATTTCACATTGTTGTGGTGTGTGTATGTGTGTGAATACTGGAACAATGAATGCAGAGCAAGTTGTGTAGGTCTTCAATGCTCTTCCCTCTCAGCAGGGCGACAACTGGTAGGCAGAGGCCCATGCAACTGGTTCTACCCTCATGGTCGATTCATTCCCACATTCCCTGGCAGCACACAGAAAGGAAAAAGGCTCCCACACTGCAGCAGGGCCAGAGGAAAGGGAGGGCTACAAGGCAGCAAACAAAAAAACACACGAGAAATTACTTCCTTCAAACAAATTTCAGAAATAGTGATTTTTTAAAAATACTTTTGCTCTTAGAGTCTATTTCAACTAGACACTGTGCATATGGTTTTTAAGAATTTAGCAGATACCAAATGACAGGTGGAGGGTTTGTAACATTCCCCCAAACACATTTCCTCCATCCACAAGAGCTGGAAACTGTAATGGAAACAACAGCCGAGTTTCTCCAAAGTTGCAGCTACAGCTCATGGGGTCCGTAATAGTGCCCTGGGGGCTGATATGTAGCTTAATCCTGTTCTTACACACTATGGGGACATGCAAGATTTTCGACGAGGTAAATACCGCAAATACATAATGGGCCCTACTCAATACGTCAGTTTTGCCTCCCTTCCTTCTGTCCCCCAACCCCCACCACTTCATGACAGAGACATGAAGAACAGTATTAGTCATTATCCTCGCCCTCTTTTTGCTGATCAGCTCCAGCTTTACACTTGCTGCCATTTCCCCACTACATGTAGTATTAGAGGTCCAGCACATGTGCTCCTGGGCTGCCAGATACCCTTTCTCAGCATAGGAAATTTGATTTCTGTCATA
The DNA here is from genome assembly GCF_030035675.1 of Rhineura floridana. NCBI lineage: Eukaryota > Metazoa > Chordata > Lepidosauria > Squamata > Rhineuridae > Rhineura > Rhineura floridana. Next base: position 24,401,106 of record NC_084482.1, read on the forward strand.
TCCATGTGTTAAGCTATTAATACACTGCATTCATGGAGCTGGGCTGCGTTCATCCTGTTTCAAACGGACTGGCAGGATATTATACTTGACACATGCCATTATAAAAAGTCGGAGCATTAGTGAATCTGGAAATTTAGTTAGAAACATTGTTACAAGGATAAAGATTTGAGCCTATAGCTTCTTCATTCCTTAGCAGACAGCATGTGGACCGTTCCAGGCCCAACAAGCCACCACAATGGCATCTATGAAGTTTCCCTTTCCTTCAGATTACTGTTGCGCCTGTTCCCGCTATTTATGACGGCTGTTTTTTAAAATCCACTCTTGGTCATTGTATTACCTTATGATTCTGCACATTTATGTGCAAACTGCAAGGTTATATGTAAAGAAACGTGGCAGCTGGGAACTAGAGGTGTGACAGCCACTGGTAATAACAGGATGGGGCAGAGATGATGAACCCGTGAATGGCAGGCAGGCAGGCAGGGCCAGGCCTACACCACGGTATCTTTCACACTGCTCTGGAGCAGCTTTCCCCAATCTTGGGTCCCCACATGTTATTGGAATATAGCTCTCATTATCCCTGACCACTGGTCATGCTGGCTGGGGATGACAGAGGTTGTAGTCCAGCAACATCTGGGGACCCAGGGTTGCAGAGGGCTGCTCTAGATCAATGTTTAAGATGACTTTCTACTGAACATTCAAATGGATGCTGATTAGGAGACAGGTCATACTATAGGGACATAGAGCATGTGCTTGACATGCACAGGGCCCGCAGATTCAATCCTCAAGATTTCCAGCTAAAGCACTGTTCTTCAGCCTTGGGTCCCCAGATATGGTTGGACTGCGACTCCCATCAACCCCTAGGCAGCTTAGCCAATGGTCAACGATGATGGGAGTTGTAATCCAACAACATCTGGGGACATGTGAAGAACAGTGAGCTCAAGGGATCACAGGAAGCAGGGCGGAGGGAAGCATCTCTGCCCAAGGCCTTGGACAACTACCACCAGCCTGAGTAGTGAGTTACTAGAGTCAGCTTCATATGTTATCTTCCACAATACTGTGGTGGCTGTTATTATGATTTGGTACCAATTCAGATTTCTGATTCAACCCTGCCCTGGATCCCTTTTCTCCTGGAAAATGGGACCAACTTCAATACCTTACCTTCCAACCCTTTCTGGCATTCATTCCACTATAAAAAGGATTGAGATTTTTTTTTAAATGAAAACACAGCATTGTTGGGCTTTGAAAGATGCAAAAAAAAAAAAAAAGTTTCAATCTGTCCTCTAGCCAGCAAGCCTCCTTTTTTGTTCTATTATCCTTAGAGGATCCTGGCTGCTGCACCTGCTGTGTCTTGTTTTCAGAGCTGTCACTAAGGAAACAGATACCCTATTGGGACAAGTGATATTCAAAGCACTTTCCTATGTGCATATTCAACATATTAAATAAAGGGGAGGGGAAGAAAAGACAAGTTACCGGATGTCTGACCTGCTTGCTAAAAAGAAGTCTGCAGACATTCAGAACAAGTTTCTTGCTGATTTTAAACAAAGGAGGAAGGAAAAGGAACCAAGAGGAGAAAGGAAAAAGAAAAGGTCACAGTAGAATAGACTAGAACCAAGATTTTGCTAAGGCAAGGAAATGGGGTAAAAAAACATGATTTTGAGGCCCTGAGAAGCTAGAAAGACAAGAGAGCTCACTCACCCCAGAACATCTGCACAAGTCCTGACGTATGTGCATTGTCCAATTGATACCAAGACTCCTGAATACGTTTATACTATATATTCTAATGAGTGAATTGGCCAAAATTGGGACTTAAAAAGTCAGTAATTATGAACCTCATAATGTTTGGCAGCTTGGAGTACAGAGCCCTTTAAAAAGAAAAGAATGCTTCATTAAAAAAAAAAAGATTTCAGAAGATGAAATTGAGGAAATGTTGGCATTGTATGGGCTTGCATGCTAATAGCCTCAACATAACCATCACATCTCTTCTTCCTCCTCGTTTTGAGATTCAGGCTAAATATTGACAATTGCCCAGCTAGCAAGAGGTCAAGGTCAATTTGAGGAAAAGATTTGTGCACACAGACACACGTTTTGGCAATAAGCAGAGGCAACAGGAAGAAAACCATTCCAAGTGCCTTTAAAATGCCAAGGTTTTTAGTTTTTAAATATACCTTCTGACACTGGTATTCTAGGAGTCTTGCACTGAAAAGGGTGGCTAGGAGAAGTAGTAGTGGGTGTATCATTACTCAAAGCAGGCAGGGGCATTCAAAAGAGAAAGAAAAGAGGGCAGGCAGGTTGGAATGCTAATCCAAACCTCTTGCCCTTGAAATAGACAGTCCATGATTTAAGGTCACAGCCTTGGTAAGTTCACTGGGTTAAATGCAAGACTATCCTTTGAAATGCACAGGGTTCAAAGGGGTTTTGAAATCTTTCAAATATGTGACTTATGGAGAAACGTTCTTTTCCCAGCAGGGCAACTCCTACATCATCCCGGCTCAGCTTTGTATGAGCCAGCCACTGCAGCAGGTGCCTAGCTAAGGCTGACACACTTAGGGCTTATGTAGAGGGTGGAGCATTTTCTGCAGACACACAGATATCCTAATTGTTTAATTTCATTCTACGTCTGCTAGATGTAGGAAGGGGCTAGGAGGTGCACAAAGTGCTAAAGCTCTGCCTTCTGATCAGTGGAAGTACTACCTATTCCTCCTTCCTAGCAAATGAAACACCAGGTACTTCCTATCATGCTTTGATAATTACCTCCACAGCCAAAATGGGCTAGAAACTGTACCAGATAAAAAGGTGAGTGATAATGCGCTCATCCCTGATAATGCGTGTAGCTACAGACTATGCAATTTGAGATGCACATAATAGGCTTTCCATTTCCACTCCAGCAACTGCAAACACCCATCAATCACAGCAGCTATGAGTGAAGTTGCTTACTTGCTTCACAAAACAGTTGGGAATGGGGTTGGGGGAGGGAGATCAAACCTACAAAAGTTATGGAGCTTACCACCTTCAGAGCCTTGAGCTTGAGTCCTGTGTGAAAGTGCAGATCTGAAAGCCAGTTACAGCTGCGATGGATACACCAGAGGTGTCTGAAAGCAATGATGCTATTTTTTAAAAAACGGGCAGCCCCAGCAAAATGTCACAGCCTCTCCCAAGAGCTGTTTTCCTTTGCAAAAGCAGCCGACTCAAGGAAGCACCATGAGTAACCAAGCTAAGGGAGGCTTAGTGTTAGTGGAACTTATACCTGAACATTAACCATTTAAGACCACACTGAGCAAAGCTACATGGACTGTTGATTCTAGACGATGACTGGTTGTCTCTAAGGGATGATGAAGTTGCTCATTCTGAAGCCATCCTTTAGAAATGTGATGGTCATATGTCAACTACTTTGGGCCAGGATCTGAATGAGATATACTTAGTTAGAAGCTCCATAGCTGCCCTTAACTCACTTTAAGAAAAAACAAAACAAAAACTGTATCCACCCCAAATTGATCAAGGGGCTTAGTTATGATCAGTCTCTCCGGCTGCAAGTTCTTATTGGTTAGTTCTATGTCACACGATTTGTGACATCATCTGCCAGCAGACTGGGATTGGGGAGCCATAATGACGTGCGACTGCATGGGCACGTTCAGTTCTGTCCTTTGGCTTGCCATCTGAGTGAGGACTGAAGTGGCGACAGCTTCAGCTGCAGAGCGGACATTCAGCCCATTGGGAGAGGCCGTCACAGAACTGTGCTGGATGACAGGAGCTGGGGAACCTGTAGGCTCAGAACTCTCCTTGGGGCTTTCTGGTTTTTCAAAAAAAGAGAAAAAAAGACAGACAGAAAGAGAAATGTTATTAGAAATGTTGTCTCCATCACATGCTAGTGTTTGTAGAAGTCTATAGGTCTAGATTCTAATACAAAATACACCTGGCAATCATTTTGCCCCCTCCTATAGGTGTTACTGTACGCTGTTTTAGGTAGACACCCCCTCATGATGCGATTTTTTTCTCTCAGAAAATTCCTTGTATAAAAATAAACCAGTAATTCCAGCTACTGAACACTACCACCACACTTTGGTGTTGCCTATGTAATTCATCCAGTTCAGGTTTCTAAAGAAACTTCTAGCAAATCAGATGAGAAGATGGCACAATCCACACCATGCATCACGTGTCTCTAGTCCACCTTCTGGAGATTTTCCAAAGCAAAACCAACATGGTTTATCCTCCCCTGATGTGATCTAGGCGAATCATGAAGTGGATTAATTGTCCAGTTCAGAATCCACAATTTGGGGGATTCCATTATGAAGTAGTCTGAGAGTTGTGCACTGGCTCTGCCCCCCCCCATTTTCCTTTCAAAATTCTAAAATAGGATATTCAACTCCTGCAGCTTGAACAGCATTAACGTGGGGCTCCTTGCGATAGAACATGATGCTATTTGGCTCATCTCAGTGGAACTGTTTAAAATAAAACCATGGCTGCCCCCGTACTTTATTTTAGAACTTTAAAGGGGAAAAAAATGGGGCAGGGAGAATGGAGGCAGTGTGCAAGCCTTAGACCCCGTTATAAGTACTTTAAGTGTGCATTTCTGGGTGAATTTTTTAAAGATTTTCCATTAAAGATCCACCTGGAAACAGGACAGACCTAGTCCCATCCACTATAAGAACCAGGATGGACCAGACTTTAATCAGTCCATCCATCCACCCCTAGTACAGGGCATGGTGAATTTCAAGCACTGTGCCCTTTGACCTAGATGCCTTCTAGCTTCTTTCAGCAGAAGCTAAATGTGGATACTTCACAATCTTGGAAACTACTTCACAGTTTCCATCACAATGTCCACCCCCTCCACTTTTTCAAGAATCAGCAACAAAATTATGACAGCATATATTGTTTCCTGGGCCAATTCAAGGTGTTCACGCTAGTGTTTAAAGCCCTAAACAACTTAGGTTCCAAATATCAGAAAGACCACCTCCTTCCCTACAGATCCCCTTGGGTGTTGAGATCAGTAGAGAGGCCCTTTTGGTAGTTCTACCACCCTCAGAAGTTTGGAGAAGGTGGCCCCGGAGAGGGCATTCTATGTGGCGGCCCCTAAGCTGTGGAACTCCCTCCCCACCGAAATATGTCTGGCAACTTCATTGTACAACTTTTGGCAAATGCTGAAGATGCACCTCCTTATCTTGGCCTTTGACATCTTAGATATATTTATATTAGTTCCCCCCCCCTTCTTGTAATGTTAGGTTGTTTTTAATGCCATATTTTAAAATTGTTGTAAACCTTCCGGGACCTCTGGGTGAAGGGCGGGTAATAAATGATGATGATGTTAATGATGCTCTATGTATGTACAAGTTCAGCAGTACAATTTCAGCATTTATTATGAGAAAACCCAAGCTGGTAGATTTATGGCTGAGCTTACTTAAACTCTTTGCCAGGGCAAGATGCTCTATCTCTAGCGGCAGAACACCCCTGTTGCTTTAAACAGAGCTCTCCTCAACTGACAGCGGCACGCATGCCAGCTCAAGAGGGTTCCATTTCAAGTAGGATGCAGGAACCCTTCCAACCTGCAGATCCAATTATTGTATGTGAAGACTTAGAAAATCATGTGGGTCATCATGGGGATTCCAGCTTGTTCCTCTTTTAAGAGAAACTTACTTTTCTTTGGAGTGAAACCTGAAAATTGAGCACTGAGGAGAGCCTCCACTCAGAATCTAGTGTGAATAACACCAGCTGTTCTTGGGATACATCCCAGAAAATAAGCTAGTACTGACATACTTATTGACTCATAGTTAAGATCAAAAGCAAGGCAAAACTGCTGCTAGCTGCTACTGAACCAGCCTTTTGTCCCAAGACTGAACCGGTGCATCCAGAAGAAGAAATTCAGCCTTACAATTGGGTGCATTACAGTCCTGTGCTGAACCAACATTCACATGCTGTTTTGTATTATTTCCTCAAATTTTAAGTGAAGTATTTGGCTTTTTGACTTTCAGGGCCTATTGAACAACATCATCAGCCTTTTAGCATGGTGGATTGTAAACCTGTTTCACTTCATTGACTCCTTGCATTTTAAGATTAAATTTTTTTTTGCAAGGTATTACAAATAAAATAACCCAACTATGCATGACGAAGCTGTATTCCATCCAAGCTCTCTGGCATTTTTGTTTAAGGAGGTGCTTAGTCACAAATCTCATTATTAAAAAAAAAGGCTGTGTGTGTGTGCAAGAGAGAGACAATTTTATTTTCATTATTCAGATGCAAACTGAATTTCTGTTCCTGCAACAAGCAGACAGAAAAGACTAATAATATGAACTATAAACTTCAAAAGTTAACAGGGAGGGAAAAAGAATCATGCTGCCTGTTTTGTATTGCACACGAAGGAACAGCCTTTGGAAGCAGAGAAGCGAGGCGGTTTGGTTTCACTGCCACACTGCTCAAGCTGCGAGTCATTGTAGTGAATCAAAATAAACAGCCTGTGCCAAGAGCCCTGCAAGGCACAAATGTGAGTTCACTACATGCAAGTGGAATTTCTGAACACTCACAACGGTGATGCCTTTTGCAGCACAAATAGTCTTGAGTCTCCTGCATTATTGTTGCCTCCCTCTCTCTTTTGCATCTCTACCAGCCATTGTGATTTTGCCAAAATGACCCTACAAATATTATGTAAGGAAGGAGCCAGCCCAAAGTCCATCTTATCCCAAGTATCAAAGTGTTACACAGATTCCAGATCTCATTAACAGGGCTGATGCAAAAGATTTCAAGAACTCAGGCTGGGAAATGGGGAGGGGGTAAAGAAATGGGTCAGAGGTAAAGAAGCAGTTGAAATGAAAGAATGGACAGTGGGTAAAAGGAGGAACACCTTTCCGGCACATTCCTTTAGCCCACAGATGGACAACCTGCAGCCTGGGCTTGGTGTGCCCCCCACTGCCCCTGACATCTCCTGCAGCTGCCTCATTCTTGTCCTATAAGAGTCCTTTCCTTCCTGTTGGCTTCCTCCTTATTTTTCCTGGCTCTTTAAAGCGTTTTTTTTTTTTTGGTAGTTTCAAAACAATTAAGGGAACCTATTTTATTTAACAAAAAATAAATGATTTAACCCCCCTTTTTTGGTTGTATAGCATGGGAAACAAAGGCCTCCCCCAAGCTCTGTGTATATGTGTTTACATGTGCACACATACTAGGGTCAGACAGGAACTGCCTTCACTTCTTTTCCAGAACAGTGGCTATATTGCTCTGTTGTTCTAAATAAAATATATAAATAAATAGATAAACCTCTGTATATTTAACCCCATCAAACCCAGTGAGGCTTATTTCTGAGTACACCTGTACAGGATTGGGAATCTGACATAGCCATGTGAAAACTGAAGCAGGGAAGTATTTATTCCAGATTAGTTAATCCAGAACACGTTCATATGTCTGTTTGTTATTGCTTCTGACTCCACCCACTGACAGCATACAGGGCCATAGCCAATGCTGCACCTCTGCTAGCACAATTGACTTCCATGAACGCAACAGAGCTTCCTCTTTCTCTCCTAACCCCTCCAGCCCCCCCCCCCGGCTCCCTTAAAGTCAGCTCTGGAGTGTTGGGGGATCCTCCAGAGCACATTTTGTGGGTAAATGGGGGGAGGAGAAGAAACAGAAGTTCCACTGAGCAAATGGAACTATGCATACCCATGGCCGCTGACAGATTGTGGTTGTTAACACAGTGGCTCAACTCTGAAATTTAGCCAGAGACTGAGGGTGGGGAGGGAGAGAGGGAGGAAACTCATGCTTGAGCTGCAAATCTATCCTCCTTCAGTTCCCTTTCTAACCCTATAACAATGATATCCCTCCCCCTGACCGGCTGATCGATCTAGTTAGTACTTATGGAATAGACCTTAAATCTACACTGGCTTCCTAACTGGATGTTTGTTTTACAGGTGTGAAAGAAAGTAAGACCACTTTTATTTGCACTTGTTTTGGTTTAGCTGCTATTGCCTTCTTGGCCCTGTCTATGCTGGTCCCATATAAACACAGTGTCAGGACACACCACCTAACTGAAAGTTATTATTTCTGGGGTTGCCCAAACACACTGGCTAGCCCAGGAGCAACTACAGAGGTGGTGGCAACCACTCTGGTACAGATACATGTCAGAAGGAGTCATACTGTGTTCTTCCCAGACTCCTCCTCAGAACAGCTTTTGCCCTCATTTTGGAATTGGAAACGTACAATAACCATCCCCTGCAATAACCTTTCTGCACTAAGCAAGCTTGCTTTGAAACCAGGCAGCTGTTTGGCAGGCTGCAGGGACAGTGTGATTTATATGATGGTGCATGGGGAGAGGCTTCCCCCTGTGTCGTTGTCTCCATGTTAATTAATGCTCTCTCCCTGTAAGTAAGTTAACCCCCCCATGAACATGTGTGTGTGAATGGTCCCAAACCTGCCCACCTCCACCCTGCCATTGACACCCTCCCAAATGCCCACCCACCACCACATTTGACCCACAGGGTCAAAAAGGTTGCCTGTCCTTGCTCTAAAAACACAATTCTCTACAGCACTGAAATGCAAACATCCACACATCCTACCCTCATTTGCCCTGCAGGCATGTTCAGAGGCTTCTGCTTACCGAGATAACCTTGTGTTTTCTTCTGTAATGCAGTGACAGGGCAGTCTTTGTGAGCCAGCAACAGCTGTTTGAGTTGAGCAACTTCGTTTCGTAATAATGTGACTTCGTTCTGTAGGAAAGGAAACATTTATCTTCACTGCATGTGTTCCCATGTTTAGTCTTTTAAATAATTGTTTGGGGCAGCATCACACCACTCAGAGGTACTGCATGAAATGAGGGTTCTGTGTAATATGGGTGTCAGCCTGTGAGTGAGTGAGCGAGCCTCTTGCTCATTACCAGAGGTAGGGAATGCTCCGTTTTGTACGCCTTGCTTTTTGGCACTTAAAAGCTGACGAGAACTTATGGTTTAACTGTGTGATGCTTTTTGCTACATCTGGGCTGATCATGAACATGGCCAAGCTAGGGGGAAAAACCCTCCCAAAACAGTAGTGGAATCTGTAATACAGTAAAATTGCAATACAAAATGCTTTAATTATTAAAGAAATAGTCATCCAATTCGAACCCATGGAATAGGGTGAGCTAAAATTCTTTCCTCTCTCTCTCTCTCACACACACAGCTTGCTGGAACGTTTAGAGATTCAAATATGTTTCCATCATTGAAATACAATAAAGGCCAGGCCTCCACTCAAGGAACTCAGCCAAACCTCTGTTAAATCAAGAGGGCAGAGGAAAAACACTGCAAGAGCATGAGTATGCAGAATGCAGCTACTGAAGAGCCACAGCACCAGCTGGACAGGAGCCCAACACACCTCCCCCCCAACACCACTTCAACCTTTATTAATAGCGTTGCATGGAATGCTGCAGCTATCCTTAGATTCTAGTATGCAGGAGTGGCCTGCAGGGGTTACAGGTCACAGTCTGTTTAAAACATTGAAGTAGAAGCTGCTTGCACTTGTAACCCTGCCTCAGTGGGTCTGCTTGAGCAGCATTCCAAAGATAACACTGAAGTCCCCTGTAAAATGATGGGGAGATTAAGTCAATGCAGAGAGAGAACTCAAAAGAGTTTTTTTTGGTGAAAACGAAGTTGTTAGTTCTGTTTTTCTCTCACAGGTAGATAGGGTGTTCGCCACTGGATTAGGTCCCACCTACAAGGATCAGAATGGCAAGGCCATTCACCAGTCACCAGGAGACCTAAGTGATATAATCTACACTTATATCTATTTCTGTGGAAAGAAAATCCCACAGAAGAACTGCAAATGAAGTGGCCCCTAACTAGCACTGACAGCATATCAAATTAGGCCAAAGTTCCATACAAGATGGGAGAAAACATGAGAAAACGGCTTTCCAATGTTAAACACAAAATGGAAAAAGTAAAAACAAAAACACCCTGCATATACTTATGCAAGGATCTGAGTCACTGCAAAAAGTGGGCAGCATGTCCTACCTGCCTCCAAGCACAGACGTTCACTAGGTAGGAGGGCATTCAGTGATGACATATTAAAAACCAATGCATCCCAGGGAGGGAACAAATCTCCCACGCCCTTGCTGGAATTGAGCCTAAAGGCTTACGGACTCTTTGAAGAACACTGCACCCAAAGGCTGCCTCTGCTGACATGTCGAGATGTCTCATAGAAAGGTATCTCTTTGAGAAGGCTCCCTCCCAGAAAGCTGCAAAGGGAGCCACTTCTTAATCAAGAGAGCTAGAATCTGAGGTAGTATATGCAAAGACAATGCAGGACAGGGTAGCTTGTTGAAGAAAGCTCAAAGGAGACAAGCAAGTTCCTCCTGGACATGTAGGGTGGTTGTAAAGAACACAAGAATGTTTTGCATGTTCACCTTCAGAGTTGTTGCACCAAAGGGCTCAAACTAACTACAGGGAAGTGCCCCAATACCACATTCAGACTCAAGGCACGACAAGCAGGAGGAGAGGAGATAAATTAAGAGCAGTAAAGAACTTGATCAAGGGCAAGAGGCAATCATGTGCCCCCCTGTGCTAAAACTCATCTTGTCAGCATATTTGGTCACACACACAAAAAATCCAAACTGTCTTGAAGGGGGGGAAAAGTCGCTCCTAAAAGAGTCGCACCACGCAAACAAGGCTTCCTAAGCATTACTGTAGGTGCAGATGGTGGAAAACTTACAGGATAGCAGAAGATAATCCTGGGGTGGTATCCTATGGCTAGCACAGTTTGCCTTTCAACCTCCAAGCAGTCAGAGTGAAAAACTGTGGCTGAGAATGAAGAACAGCAGTTCTGATATTACCAGTAACTGCCATAGATCCATATTGGAGAGGACAACTAGATCAGAAAATCTGAGCTGTTCGTAGGTGATGGAGATTATGTCTGCCTTGTATTCTGTGGTCCACCCAATTGTCTTGGGGATTAAGAGAAGACCTAGAAGTTAGCAAATCTGCAGTTGTCAACTCAACTTCTCTCCCCTCTCTTGTAGTCTGCTTCTGAACCAAGCCATCTGACTGTTTGTGCTAGTGCATAAAGATCAATTTTGGGAACTCAGAATCTAGATACTATCTGCTGAAATGCCTTCCAGTACAGTATGCATCCTGACTGATCTACTAACCTTCCATTAAACCAGTGTGCTTGAGCACTGAAGCCCCCCAAGATAAGCATGACTACTATGGAGAAAAGATGCTTCTGCCCCATTGAAGGCTGACTGCTTCCTTGGGGTATTGTCCTGTCTGTTCAGACATGTTTTTGCACTGATGTTGTCAATATGGAACAGTACATTTCACTTGGTCAATCTGGGGGTGAAGGCCTTGAAAGCTAAATAGACTGAATTTTTTTGTGATGTGAACATGGATATGTGTAATATTGGAAGAAAAGTATTTAATATGTTTGAAGCATGTTGGCCACACACTTACACTTAGCTGGATGTTCTGTGTTGTGAGTTCCTCTGCCTTCTTCTCCAAGGACGACACCCAGAGTTTGCGTTTCTGGCGGCAGCGGGAAGCTGCAGCGCGGTTCCGTTCCAAAAAACGCTGTCTGCGTTCATCTGGATCTTCATCCACCGTGCGCCTCCGTCTGCCTCCTGTGCTAGGTGTGGGCTGAGCTGGGGAAACCTGGGGTTGAAGAATTTAAACAAAATGACTGAAATTAACAAACAAGATTAATTAGGCAACTCATGCGTTCTCAGGCCACCCAGTAAATCTTCAGCAGCCAGTCAGCATCAATGCAGGACAGTTTTCTTGATCCCATATTCTCACTAGTTCTCAATAGGCAATTCAAGCAGAATGGCAACATAAGATTTTTGTGTGTTTGTGTTAGTAACTCAGAATGCATAATTGTGCTTACACCTTTTATTTTACCTAATTGAGGCTATGTCATATGTGATAATAATGTTTCTGCAATGCTGTAAACCCTTTAAACCTATTTGCTCTGCAATTCTTGTTCTGCGGAACCAACGGAGACACTTAAATCCTTTTTATTATTTCAGGAGAACAAAGAAAACTAGCTGCCAAAAGCAAAACAGAATCTGCAGGTTCCCACCTTAGCTCAGCCCCACCAAATGGGCTTTATAATTATGCAGACCAGTTTACACTTCACTACTACTCACTGTCAGTCAGGCAGCATATGGATAGTAAACTTCTGGAAGCCTGTCTAGCTGACGGAGCAGGTGGTAATTTTGATGGAAGGCTGGCATTTGGTGAGCTGGCAGGAACAAATGGGGGTGCATTTAAACCCAAAGTAATTAAAACAGGGAGAGAAGATCTGAAAACATTGCTTCTACATTCCAGACTGCATCTCTGTTGCCTGTGATGTCTAAATGGTAAATGTCTGACAGCAGTGGCAACAGAAGCAACGGGGTATAAGGCACGTCTATGCAAGGCAACAGGCTTCCTATATGTGTGCGGGGGATCCGGGACTCAATGCAGAAACCTCCCACATTCTATAACTAAAGAACCCAGATCCAGCAACTAGGGGAAAAAGCTATATAAATGAATAACATGTTCATAACATTTCCATGCTTCTTTTTATTTGCAGATTCTATGATTCTGGTTGAGTATTTTTGACAAATTTAAAAAAAGAAGGATTGGGTCTTGGTGGTGTGGCATGTAGAAATACAAGAGGTCTACACGGGACGGGACTGGGAGCTGTGTGAAGTCAAATGACATCACTTCCTGACAACTAAAAGACTGGCTGGAAATTGACAACAGTTTTTTCAGAACAGATGGTGGTGCTATAGAACAGGCAACGTTGCCCATGGTGTGCATGCTCATCACACTATTGTCTGTAGCAGACAGATTAGCCAGGGTTTTATGAGGTTTCAAAAGTCTGCAGAGCACATTTGACCATGGATGACAATGAAACACAAAGTGTGTGGGTATACCATAAGAAATAATGCTTTTATCTTATTACCCTTCAACTGTCTTAAGTTCTAATGTTTTGCCCATAGCCCTTATCTAAAAGTCAATCAATTTCCCTTTCATTCCTAAACAGTCATGAGGGCTGGGAATTTGCTCTTTTTAGACAAAGCCTCCAGTTCCTGAATTCAATAGCTGCCATTGGATTTCATATCAGACATCATACCATGATCCAGAAGTGTAACTGCAGCCATATTGTTTTTTAAATGCCTATGATATACCCCTCCCTTCTCAGAACACTGCAGCTCCCCCAAACCCCTGCTTTAATCCATTCTGACTTCGAGCAGACCTGTGGCTGGGCTGGAGAAGGTGCATCAGGGTGCTGGATGAGTATTTGACCCTGTTCAGGATGAGATGTCACCATTGTGCTTGCTGAACCCACCATCATGCCACTGCCATTTAGTGAGGAAGTAACTCCTTGTGTCAGGCTGGCTTTTAGCCTCTGTAAGGGGACAAATGCAACACAAAATCAGTAGAGGCCCAACAGTTTCTTCCTCCTCTAATGTTTTTGACTAATTTTCTCCACTTGCCATAGGGATGCAGGCTTTTGAGGATGAAGACCGATTAGATTCCTTAGGACATGCTGCTGCTAGCTAGGTTTCTATTTCCAGCCAAGACAGGGAAATGCACATCATGATGATGTCAGGACACAAGTTATACTAGATGTTAACAGAGGGAGATACCAGACACATACCTGCCATTTTCAAGATTGCATGCAATTTGCAACATATAGTCCCACCCAGCTCAAACTGACAACCAAGCCAAGTGCATTAACTCACATTCATTCCCTGACTTTGTGATCCCCGCCCTTATTTTTATATGCTACCCATACACCTCTCTTCCCACCCCTCCCCAGCCTTCTGTTGTCTTCCACTAAGTTTCTAAATTTAGATGGTAAGCTGCTGGGAGAATGGATATGTCTTTGTTCCTTATGTCACTTTGCGAAGTGCTATACACCTTGACTGAAGCAGAATCTGAATCCTATGGACCAGTTGACTTCCTTACTAAAGCACATAAGAGGCACAGAGTGAGAATTCTATTTAATTTATAGCAGCTTTTTGTTTTATATTAAAAATGAAGGACAGAAGTTCATTCATTTTCACATCTGTTTCCCACTTTTTTCTACTCTCCTCCCAAACAACTGTAGCGCAGGGTCATGGGTAATACAGCAGACTTAAAGACTACTCCATGAATCTGGAAGTCATAAGAAACCACGAGTTACTTCTGTGGAAGTAACTTTCCTGTTGACAATATTCACAGCTATCTTCTTCCACATTTTTCATAATATGTTTTGTGTACTGAACCTTCCTGTTAGCTTCAAATATCCACTAGGAAAAAAAAAGAGGGGGCTTTGTAAATTTAACTAAGTGCAGGCATTTTTGGGTTGCCTCCACTTGAATGCTACCCGCTCTTCTTCCCTTTTCCTCTACCACCCTTTTCTACCTCTCTCCTCTCCACTCTCATTTCAGCATAGATATAAATCTCTGTAGAGATTTATGCTCCCCAACCCAGTGACCATGCAATGTACTGGCAGACTACAAATTGCCATCTGTTAAGCAAGCAAGCAATGGGATAACAGAAAACATACCAATATTCTCTTTTGCTAATTGTTTTATTATTTGCTTTAAAATGTAATAAAAGTGTTAGGTGAAAAAAAGCAAACCTGACCAAATGCTTTAAGTGATGACATGATTTGAGATGATCCCCCATGAGATAATTGTGTTACGGAGCAACAAGGAGAGTCCTCCAACTCATTTCTTAAAATCATAGCAGGCACAGGTGGCCAGTTCTACTGTTATGGAATGGAACTCACCATTTTAGCTTCTGAGTGCACTGGAAGGCCTGATGGCGAAATGGAGCCACTGCTGATGACTGGGGGGCCAGGAATACCAGGAATGTTTGGCACCACAGACATAGGCCTCGCCAGCTATAGGTTGGAAGGGGAATGGAAAACACCTTGTGTAAGTTAACCAGCTTTGACGATAAATTCCTTCAGGGATAGAGAAGGGGGTGGGTACATATTAGTACTGTACTGTACATATTAGACATCTTTTCACCAGTGTTTGAGAGAAAAAGAAACAAACAGTACCAACGGTAGTTCAGAAGAGAAAGAAACTGGAGGTAAAAGAGAAAACTCCAATGCCTTCTTTTTTTCCTCTCAGCCATTCCACACATTATGCTACAGCAAATCTTGGCACTGAGCCACAGCCAAAACTAACTCCCTCATTTGCTCCATTTATGCTTGAGATTTTTAGGTGTATACCTAAACAGATGTACACCTAAAAATGGTAATTGACTATGAAATCTGATACTTCTAGCAATAAGCAAAAATTATAGAGTTCTGTCTCCAGGTCAGTTTGGCCACTAAGCCCGCAATACCATTTTAGCAGTGCTGCATTTGGAGAGCTAATATGTACAATGTCTAGGGGCTTGGATTGGAGAGGCCCAGGTTCAAATCCTTATGTAGCCACAAAGCTGACTGGGTGATGTTGGGCTCATAATCCTCTCTCAGCCTAATCTACTTCACAGGGTTGTTGTGGAAATAAGATGAGGTAAGGAGACACCGTCTTGAACTATTCATATCAAGGGCACGATAAAAATTGCAATTCATTATTGCCATGAGGAGGAAAGTTCCTGAGGGATGTCCTTATCTTCCTTTCTGCTTTTTTTTTTCATTTTTACAATGGATGAAGTTAACGTCCAGAAGAACTGAAGAGAAAATGATGGATGGATTCTTGCAGTATTTTTTAGATATCTTGAAAAGGCAGTAAGTGTGCAAACTACAAAATCAGGAACACAAGGAGATGTGCGCCACTTCTCCTAACACACTAGCTTTTCAGATTTTACAGGGCTTCCTTTAGATGACTAATTTCCAACACATGGCAGAAACTTTCTGCACACTTAAAATGGATGAAAAAAGTACACCCACGATGAAAAAGACAGGTGGATTTGCACAGCATAGCCGTCAGCAGAACCAATACAAACTGCACCAGAAGGTACTTGCATTTGTCAATCACATATCCCGAGAAAATTCATTTGCAGAAATAAAAGCTAAATAACCATTTCATACCCTGAAGAGGCCAGGGAGGGAGTTTTTCTGGCTTGGAAAGGCCACCATGTTCTCTGCAAGCTTGAATGATTTCAGCATAGAGCTAGCTAATCAGAAAGCCTGCAGTTCCCAGCCCTGGAACCAACAGCGTCTGCCATCTGCTCAGATGAAGATTCAGTTTTGAGCCTTTTTGCCCAGCATTGTGATTGGCAGGCACTGCTCACTTACAGGCTAGTGGCTCCCTCCACCCCCACATCCTCCCTTCCAGCCCAGGCTTATCTCACACAGAGGGACAGAGAGAGATGTCAATTTTGCAAATTAAAGTGCCCGCATATGCTCTACAAAGGGAAAAACTGTCCCTTCCTTTATCAAAAGCAGCCATGCTGGAAGCTTCTATTACCGATATGACAGAAGGCATCTGAACAGAAGGGCCAGGAAGGACTGGCATGGTCTGTCCGTTCACAAGGTGCATGACAAGCGGTACAGAGCTGGTTGGAGATCTGGAAGAAAACAGAATACAAACACAAAACATACTGCAGTCCAGCTTGTGTGTATTATCAGAGATCCCTGCCCAACACATCTGAGACACAGGTGATTCCCTTTGACATGCAGAGCCCCCCTCCCCCTGAAAAGCTGGCCATCTCTGCCCTGGTAAAAGCAGACTTAGCAAACCTGGTATTTTAAGACATAACTATTTAATTGCTAGATAATTGGCCTCCTTGCCACAATACACATGGGCTGCAAAAGCACAGATGCTCCCAGCTTGCATGTATCTGCTCAGGTTTAGACAGAATGTGCAAGAATATTCAACTTTCCTGCCATTTGGCTTGATAATGACAACTTTTTAATCAGCATCCAATGTCTGATCCTATCATGGAATAGAGAGGTGTGAATCAGAGAAAGATGGGTAATGGAAGGGCATCATTTAGTCACTAACATTTCAACCCCAGTGTATGTGCAACTACAAGAGCAGATGGTCAAAGGAACATGCAGGCAGGGTTGGTAGTAAAATTTTAAATAGGGGCAAGATTATCAGTGGGCCTCCTTAATTAGTCATCTTTAACTGGACGGCTTCAGCAAGCAAAGGGAAAAGCAAAGACCATGTAATATGGAGGTGTGGGTCCAGCAGAAAAAACATCTGGGAGGAGAAAAATTAAGTAGCAACTGGTTGTCATTTCTTTGCTCAAAAGTGCAGCCTTCTGAGGCTGTTTTTCATTTAGAAAATAAAGCTATTAGGAGGCTGCTATATGCATTTGCTGTTATTGCCCCTTAGTCTCTGGGAGCAGGAGGAGATGTTTGACCTCCCCCATGATAAGAGTTGCTCCTTGGATCCGAGATCTAGTCAGGAGATGGTGCTACTAAGCCTATAAACCTGACCAAGCCACAAATTCAAGGAAATAAGGAAGAAATTAAAGAGAGGGAGGAATAACAGTTCAAGCAAGGGTGCTAGAAGCTAGAGTCCTCTATAGGAGAAGACTGGAGTCTTCCACTATTCACAGGAAGGAGAATGCAGGAGTGACACTGGAGACTCTTCAATTGGTGAAGCCAAAGAGATAGAGGCTGGGGCCTTAATGTGTGGGAAAAGTCATATACATGAGACATAGCTCACGTCTGGTACTTCTCCATGTCCCTTCTCAACCTTTGTGTGTATGTGTATTCTTCATGTAATAAATTCTTTAACACCACTATCAGTCCAGTCTTCAAGGATTCTAGTCTTTTTTCAATCCAGTCTTTTCCCACTCGTGGCTGCTCTTGTGCAGGTATATATTCGACTGCCGTACTCTGTAAGGTCTAAAATAATGAGATTTGCAGGAGACACTGCTGACTGTTCACTTGTTAACTGAATGCCCAGTTCTAAGCCTCTTAAGGTCCCTATACCTCCCCCCTCAAACTCCCCATCTCCTTACTTACCCAAGCTGTCTGTTGGAAGGGGGAGCTTGGGTGATGACAGAGGTTGGAGAAGGAAGAGTGGGATGCAGAGGATCATATCCTAAGTGCAGTGGCAGTGACCCAGGACGTACAATGGTTGGAGTAGGTGTAGAAATGATAACAGGCTTTGAAGCACCCTCCTAAAAAACATGCATACACTGAATGCCAGGTATTACCATCTTGTGTGACTAATAATGGATCCCTCGTATCAACCCTCATAATTGTCAAGACTATAACTCCTGGTACATATAAAGCATTGACATTTTACTTCAACGGTACCGAGAGAAACCAAAAGTGCTAAATCCTGTACAAAGCACACACCAATAATTGCTCTTTGATGAGGCTGAAATTTGCAAGAAACATACATTAAAAGCCCAGCTTAATTCAACAGTTAAAAAAAAAGGGAGGGAGGATAAAAAGTAGAATCTCTCAAGCTAGGCACCCAAACAGTTCATGTTCATTGTGTAAATGATGCAAGTATTGCTAAAGATTTAAGAAATGACTGAGATTTATAAGCTCTGAACGCCACTTGGCATCAAAAGAGACAGCAGGTTGTTTTAAAACCATGCCAAGTCATACCAGATACTGTGCCCTAATTGCAAAATGGTGCAATAACACAGGGAAGTACAGATGGATAAGACTTGCAGGATATCTGTAGACAGCGGGGATTTGGGAATGGACTGCAGGGGAGAGATGGAAGCCATTAAGAGTTAAAAAGCCCTTCTGTTTCACCAAAGTTCTTCACGACTCTTAGAACTTGGAGCAGAAATTTCCTTTATCTTTCCAAGCGTCTGAGCTGAGACACTCAATCATTATGAATGCACTTGGACTGTAAATCTGCTTCTGACCCCAAGAGTAATCAGGAGTGGATTCAGATAACAGTTTGCATCATGGTTCCTTCTTACTAGTCCTCTGCAATTTTCTGTATGTTTGTGCCTGTCTACTCCGCTTGCAGTGGAACTAGAAGACGGAGATGGCCAGCTCTTAGTTACTGAGTTTACCGGGAGCTAGAATGGTGGAAATAGTCCTCTGAATCCAATCTCAATGCCTCTGTCTAGAGAGGCAAGAGCTTGAAAAGTAGCTAACATAACCAAGATTCTACAAACTTCACTTCATTCTGTCAAAGCTTTTTCTCATTCTATAGGTCTGGTTCAGATGCATCCCCTCCATGCCAGTGGGGCTGCAGGCAGGCTTACAACTCAGTAAGGATTTCGTGGAGGTAGACATACAGAGCTGGCCAAAGTTTGTATGATTACCGCACCTTTCACCTGTCCACCCCTGACATGGAGATGCACTTCCATATGATTACAGATGGTAGCAAGTCCAGCAGGGGCTCTGTGTGCATGGTGTGTATGTACACCAAAGGGACATATTCTGCTGAACCTGTTGCATCTCTTGCAGCTGTAACGGTATAACCATAAGTGGGAATGAACACATCTCTTACAAAAGTATTTAAAAAAAAAATAAAAAGGAAGAAAGGCATTAAAAGCAGATGAAAAGATGACTCATGAAAGCTCACCTTCTCCTTGGCCTGTGGTGACTGTGGACTCGCTACCGGACTGTCCGGAGGAGAAGAATCCACTTCAACCGGCTCTTCCTCTTTTATTTTGATGTCTGGAGTAGAGGGGAGAGACATATCCAGGGGTCCAGAACACTACGGGGGGAAAAAACAAGAATATTTATTTCAGTGTTTTGCCATCAGGCTGCACAGCACACCTGTTCACTTCCCCCAGCCCCAAAGGGATGTTAGGCTTGGAGAGCTAGCATTCAAAATAGTGATATTGAGGCTGCACCTCAGTGTGGCGCTCTCTGGATTGGGACAGCATACCGTGGATAGTGCAGGAGCGGTTCTGCCCTTCACTAAGGTGTATTCTTGCTTACCCCCAGTCAGACTGCATGATCTTTCTAGCAACTGAGATCAAGGATGCTTATTTAAAACAGGAACACAGTATTTTTTATTTTCTGCAAGTTAACACTTACATGCCCCCCCTTTTAAAGCTTTGCCAGTATGAAAAGAAAGCTGAAATGCTTGTCAATCACAAAAGGAACTTTCATTCACAGAAGCACTGCAACCCCTACAGAAGTCATTTTTGAATTATTGCTTGATTTATCAAAAGCCAATAGGACTGCCATATGAGTTATTACAGATCTATGACCAGCCTATTGTAATAAAACCTAACCATATGCCTGAACCTGGAAACATGCCACCACACCTATTTTGAACAGCACAGCATGGTATTTTCTAATCTCATTAACAGCCGCTTGTTGCATCTGTAGATCAATGGGTCAAAGCAATAGCAAAAAGAAATGGCAAAACTAGGGGCATGCAAAGCAGGAAATAGTAATAGCACATCAAATAGTCCTCAGGCAATCAAAAGACAAGACAGCATGAGCAACCCATCCTCTGATGTATTCAAGGCAGGGAATTGCTTTTAGTGGCTACCTAAAATACCACGGATCATATATCTTTTCTTGTTTCTTATTCCTCTTTAATGCCAATTTGGCTGCTAATTGCCCCCTGTGCTCTTGTTAAATTCCCCTGCTTACTACTGTGCTATGTCGAGTGTGGAGTATCCTCCAGTCTACTAGCCCAATTGCTTCTTTTATATTTCTCCTTAAACCTTACTTTTACCAGCCTTTCCTAAGTCACTGTAACACCATCTATGTGTTGTGTTGCACTTTGCCTGTTGCCCTTCTCTAAACCACGGTCTCTATGCCTTTATCTTTTTGCTGCTTTAACATAGGGTCAGTATTGTCTATCCTGGGTCTTTTCCCATTTTCTGCTACCCAATCCTTTATTTTTTTAAAAAAATTATGGATCACAGGCACTTGTGGGGCCTACTTCATGTGAAGCATGTGCTCTACCACAAATTATCTTATTAATACCATAATTCTGAATATGCTTTTGCAAAATTAAAGTGTCTCTGATTTCAGAGGGAGTAATTTCCAAGCGAGTGTTCTAAGGATAATAGTTTGTACAGCCACTTCAGATTCTGGGATGAATTTATTTTTATAGGGTTTTAGTCTTGTTAATTTCTTGATAGTTTCACATTCATACACGGGGACAGGAAAATCATAAAAGTCACACACTGTAAGATTAGAGAGCATGAAGTAGACCTTAGATTAGGGGTCAGCAACTAGAGGCCCCTGGCCCAAACACAGCCCACTAAGAGATGTTGCTTCATCTTCCCCAACCACTAGAGAGATATGGAGAATGTGGCATGTGTGGAAGCTGAGCTTGAAAGCATATCATTTTAAGAGATGGACCTTATGGCCTACCATCCTTCTCTAGAGAACTGGCGGGGACCAGAACCTTAGATTACCTGGACATGGCCACATCATGTCCGGTGTTCTGTAAAACACTTGCCAGACGAAATATAAATGGCTTAAACAGTATATTAGAATGCAGACAGCACAGGAAGCATAAACTATGATGAGAGGAGCTACTTCAACAGAGAACATGCCTTATGCATATACTGTCTGTGGATAACCTGCACTAATCATCACAGACATTTTAACATTAAAAAACCAGTCTGAATCTCTTTAGAGCTCCTTGAACCAATATATACTGGATAAGAGTGCTGGATGAGAGCTGGGGGGAGGGGGAAGCTGAAGAACCTTACTAGTTAGCATCTTTCAGATTAAACTACCTCACAGGGTTGTGTTGTGAGGATAACATTGGGGGAAGAGAACAATGTTCCCATCCTGAGCAACTTAAAGGAAGGGTGAAATAAACACAAAACAAACAGCTGCCCCCCCCTCACTATGTGTGCTTCCAGATGTCCTACTCATCGTGCTTCCTATTGCGTGTAAACGAAGCGCCTCAGAATTTAGGAGTGAATGGCACAGAGATTGGCATCCCAAATGCGTGGACAATACATGACTGGGGCTGTGACTGAGAAGGACAATGACCCACAAAACAGCATGTCTGGAAATACCCTCTCTGCATTTAATTACCACAAAAATTCTGTGGTTGGAACTATCCAGGACAAAAAGATGAAATAAAAAAACCCATGCAAACTAAAACTAGCTCCAGCAACTGGACTCAACTCAGCCTAATGTTCAAAGCATCTCATGAATGTGCTCGGCAGTTCCTGCCAAGTTTTCTGAATAGCAAACCAGTTGGATCTAACAATCCAGGCAATTCTAGCAGGGGTAATTCCTTCGGCCCGCCTGAAACTAGCCAAGCTTTGAACTGCTGCAGTCTCCTGTTGGAGGGCAGAAATATTAAGCCAGAGTCCTATTTAACAAGAAATAAACTTCTAGCAATCTAAGAATTGTAACAGTAGCTATTAAAAACAGTACCACAGGATTATGGGTGGTCTTAACATATTAAAAGTCTGGCTAGACTGTGGGTTGTCAACCATTTATCAAACAAACCTCAAAATAAAAACTAAGATTAAGATTCTGGGCTGTAATAATGAAAAGGCAACACAAAGGGGCCACCTCACAATGAGATGACACTGTAGTGGAAGATGAGATCAAGACATGGTTGAGAGATCCATGGCACATTTTTTTTTAATTTAAAGAGGGGCAAAAGCCTAGGAGGTCACACTTCTGAAATAAATACCCTGGTTTGTGATTTTTAATTGAGCAGTTACTTTTTTTCAATTTTTTATTTGCAAATATAATATAAAAAAGACAAATAAATAAATAAAAATAGTAATATACAACAACATCGACAGCTGAAAAAATAAGACTATTTCATCAATCCTAATTTAAATGTATAAATTAATATAGGCAGTCCAAATGTCTACATAGGTATCTAAAAGAAATTGACAATTATAAGCCATGTTCAAATATAGAAAGGGGATCCTTGATTTTTTTAAAAATAGCTGCTAAATGGATTTGCTTTTACTCTCTTTAAATTTTTTAAACATCTTGTTTACTGTATAATTTTAATATTGTAAGCTGCATTGGGGGCCCTTTCAAAAGCTGAAAGGCAGTAGGTAATTAATAATAATAAATCATTATCCAGATCTGAATTCCTAGAGACACAGTCTTTAGAAGGATATTTATTTGATTTGATTTACACAATGGAGAAAGAAGCTAACTGAATGCAGAAGCTTAGGGTGCGATCCAAATGCTATTTATGCTGGGTGAAGGGGAGGTGGTTATGATGAACACCCGGCTAAGTTGGCAGGGTTGTGGCTCCTCAGGCAGAAGCCCCTCATCCCGACTTAGCTGCAGCAGAGCCAGAACCCTATTGGCTCAGCTGGAGGTCCATCAGGGAAGCCCAGTTTAGTGTAAGGGGAGCCAACGTTTTAAATTTTTAATGCTTAATGTACTGTTTTTATCTTGTACGTCACCCAGAGTGGCTGGTCAACCAGCCAGATGGGCGACTAATAAATTTAATAATAATAATAATAATAATAATAACGAAAGGCAGTTTAAGGCCCACAAAAGGGGCATTCTGGGGGCATGTCAGAGGAGGGGCCAATGGGGGGGGGGACTCAGGCAACATCCAACTCATGTTGGGAGCGCTCTGGGCAAAAGTTACACTAGAAAAAAGGTGTAAGAAAATAATTACAATTATTGCTTACTCCCCAATAGGGGTATTTGTGAAAGCTGGCTTTTACTTTCCGGTCCCTGTGCACAGCTCCTGGCTGAGCCAGTGTTCAGCCGGCCCAGAGGCTCCCAAACGGCAACTGGATGCCATGAACCTTCCTGCTGGCTCCCCTTCTGCTGGCTTCCTCTGAGTTGGATTGCTCTGCTCTGTTACTTGTTTAGGATACAGGATTTCAGTCTGGGGAAAAATAAAATAGAAGCAATTGTACAAAATATGTGTACCCAAGTTTTCTTCCAAGAATGCTTTGCAAAACAAAAGCTGAACAATTTTTAATACAAAATAAGCATTATAAGGAAGAAATTTAGGTAGTGCATATATTTTGTTTTGACTTCGCCGTTTCATTCCTTCCTTACAAAGTTTCTCTGAAACCTGACGTCAGCTATGGTTTTTTAAGCCCTGTAATGGATGCAACAAAATCCTTCACTTAGCCAACATGTTAAAGATTCTGCTCTCTTCCAGAACTACATACTTGCAAATCTAGCAACAGCCAACTTAATGCACAGATAAAATGAAAGATGAATTAGCCTGCAGACTTTAGTCTTTTATAAAGCTCCTAGATCACTAGAGCTGCTCAAATTATTGTTATTGTTACGGAAATAATAATTATAATAATTTTAGTGATATATATTACATATAATTATTATATATTTGAGTATGATGATGATAATAACAACGTGCATTGCTTTTCTAGAAAACAAATAGCTGCTTTCATGGAAGGAACAAAAGATTATTTTAAACACTAGTGGTGTTCCTGCCTCTGGAGAACAGGAAAGGCATGTTGAAGAACAAGGTTATAGCTGTGGGTGTCCTGCAAGGGCCTGACCTCTCCAGGGATATTCAAAGTCCCTACTTTGAATTTTCAGCTTTCATTAAGGAAACTGTGCCCAACTGGCTCAGTAAGAGTTTAACTTGCTCTTGCACTCCAGTGTTCTGCCTGCGAGTGCAAAGGGACCGTAGTGAACGACAAGCATTTGGACATATATTTATTTTATTAAAGTTTTTTTAAATAGAACCTTAAACTGAATACATTACTTGTATTTAGGTTTCTGCTGGTTTGTATGGGTTTAGAATGTCCAAGGGGACATTCAGAGCAACAGAGAGGATGTTTATCAAAGGACTATTCTCTCATTCCAACACTAGGAGCTCAAATCTATGATTAACTGTGAAGGCTAATAAGTTAAAACAATTAACTCCCTTTCCTTCTTTAAGCATCTCCTGAAAGTTTTTCTAGAATCTCTTTTGTTCCACTTTCTTGTGTGCCTCTTTATTACAACTTCATTACCAAGTTCTATCTTCCCTTCATTCCAGCTGTTTTTTCGGCAGCCCAGGCAAAAACAAACAAAGGCTAGCTGCTACATCCCCTATTCATTTCAAGGAGGACAGAAACATCCCAAAGGGCTCCAAATGCCATGCATGCTCAGTGGCAGACAACTGAGCTGAGCTGCTCTTCCCTATTCCAAGCCTGAAAAGTAACTTATAGAAGTGATCCCTTTCCCTTCTTGCTGCGATGGCTGCAACTGGACCCAGTTTGGATAAAGGTTCGGTCTAATCACTGAGGGTAAAGAGGCTTCCCCGGTGTTCATCCTCTCACTGTAACCCACTGCATCAGTTCAGGAGCTCCCAAAATCAGGCAGTTACAATGTAATAGTTTCTGTGGTACCTGAAGTGCCTAATACTGTCGGTGCCACAGAGGTACCGTATGATGAAGAACCAGAAATTTTAGAATGTGAGGTGAAAGCTGCTCTTAAAATACTCGGAAGAAACAAATCACCAGGAATAGATGGCATACCAATAGAGTTGCTACAAGCTACTGAGACTGAATCTGTCCAAATTTTGACAAAAATCTGTCAAGAAATATGGAAAACTAAACAATGGCCCACAGACTGGAAGCGTTCCATATACATCCCAATTCCAAAGAAAGGAGATCCCAGGGAATGCAGTAATTATCGAACTATTGCCTTAATATCCCATGCAAGTCAAGTAATGCTCAAGATTCTACAACAAAGGCTCTTACCATATATGGAGCGAGAAATGCAAGACATCCAAGCTGAATTTAGAAAGGGAAGAGGCACCAGAGATCATATCGCAAACATATGTTGGATAATGGAACGGACCAAGGAATTTCAGAAGAAAATCACCCTGTGCTTTATAGATTACAGCAAAGCTTTTTACTGTGTAGATCACGAAAAACTATGGAATGCTTTAAAAGAAAGGGGGGTGCCACAGAATCTGACTGTCCTGATGTGCAACCTATACTCTGGACAAGAGGCTACTGTAAGGACAGAATATGGAGAAACCTATTAGTTCCCAATCGGAAAGGGTGAGAGACGGGTGTATTTTATCACCCTATTTATTTAATCTATATGCAGAACATATCATACAGAAAGCAGGATTGGACCAAAATGAAGGAGGTGTGAAAATTGGAGGGAGAAATATCAATAATTTAAGATATGCAGACGATACCATACTACTAGCAGAAACCAGTAATAATTTGAAACGAATGCTGATGAAAGTTAAAGAGGAAAGCACAAAAGCAGGACTACTACTTTAGTCTTTTTGACGTTCAGCTATGACTACAGAAGATTTATGTAACTTTACAGTTGACAATGAGGACATTGAACTTGTCAAGGATTATCAATATCTTGGCACAGTCATTAGCCAAAATGGATACAATAGTCATGAAATCAGAAGAAGGCTAGGACTGGGGAGGGCAGCTGTGAGAGAACTAGAAAAGGTCCTCAGATGCAAAGATGTATCACTGAACACTAAAGTCAGGATCATTCAGACCATGGTATTTCCAATCTCTCTGTATGGATGTGAAAGTTGGACAGTGAAAAAAGCGGCTAAGAGAAAAATCCACTCATTTGAAATGTGGTGTTGGAGGAGAGCTTTGTGGATACCATGGACTGTGAAAAAGACAAATAATTGGGTGTTAGAACAAATTAAACCAGAACTATCACTAGAAGCTAAAATGATGAAACTGAGGTTATCATACTTTGGACACATCATGAGAAGACATGATTCATTAGAAAAGATAATAATGGTGGGAAAAACAGAAGGGAGTAGAAAAAGAGGAAGGCCAAACAACAGATGGATTGATTCCATCAAGGAAGCCACAGACCTGAATTTACAAGATCTGAGTTATTCCTGTATTTACTCATGTACACTAGTCATGAAAAATAGTTTTAAGATGAAAGGAACAGAGAAAGCAGACATATTACTGCAAGTGTCATTGACTGATGCAAGTCCTCCTGCAAAAGCAAAGCAATTCAGGCCATGCTCTAAGTTGGTGAGAGCATTGATAATTGGTCATACTTGCTGTAATAGGTTAGTGATAAGACCAGGAATAGAACCTAAAAATGGCCTCCTGTTCTTAGCAAAATATCACACAGAGGTTCACAAACATTGCTTGACTTCCTACCCATTATATGATGTTGTTGTCAACCCTCTCCCCATCATACAGAGTCCTCCTAGTGCAGCCTTTCCCAACTAGTGGGCCACCAGATGTTGTTGGACCACAATTCCCATCTTTTCTGACCATTGGCAATGCTGGCTGAGGTGGATGGGAGTTGTGGTCCAACAACATCTGGTGACCCACTAGTTGGGAAAGGCTGTCCTAGTGCATCAGAGGGCTTGGGAGACAGGCAGAATATTTTCTCATTTATTCAGGGATTTGGAGATGGCCAGAAATTGCACTGGGATTTTGAGAAGGTAAGACACAGCAGGAGCTTCCTTTCAGCAAGTTGAGGCTCCTGCTTCTTGAAGGAGCAGTCGCCAATGGTGACCAGGTTTGTGAAGCTCTTACTGCACCTATGTTTCAGGTGGATTTGTTTAATTTGTGGCTAAGTTCTAAATCCTTTTTTAAAAATCTAAAAAACTTTAGTCATCAGCCATTGGCTTCCTTTCATGAGGCCTATCAGTCACATATTGCAAGTTGGTTGGGCTTTAGTTGTCTTGTACTAGTATACATTACCCATGGACCAAAGAAGAAAGAGGAAACAGTAGCTTAGGACATAGCTTTGTAATTTTGTGATGGTCTGTGAAGGATTATCAATACCTTGGCACGGTCATTAACCAAAATGGAGACAATGGTCAAAAAATTAGAAGAAGGCTAGTACTAGGGAGGGCAGCTATGAGAGAACTAGAAAAGGTCCTCAGATGCAAAGATGTATCACTGAACATAAAGTCAGGATCATTCAGGCCATGGTATTCCCGATCTCTCTGTATGGATGTGAAAGTTGGACAGTGAAAAAAGCGGCTAAGAGAAAAATCCACTCATTTGAAATGTGGTGTTGGAGGAGAGCTTTGAGCATACCATGGACTGCGAAAAAGACAAAAATCTAGGTGTAAGAAGAAATTAAACCAGAATTATCACTAGAAGCTAAAATGATGAAACTGAGGTTATCATACTTTGGACACATCATGAGAAGACATGATTCTTTAGAAAGATAATAATGCTGGGGAAAACAGAAGGGAGTAGAAAAAGAGGAAGGCCAAACAAGAGATGGATTGATTCCATCAAGGAAGCCACAGACCTGAATTTACAAGATCTGAACAGGGTGGTTCATGACAGATGCTCTTGGAGGTTGCTGATTCATAGGGTCGCCATAAGTCATAGTCGACTTGGAGGCACATAACAACAACAGCAGCATGTGTTCACAAAACAGAAAGGTGATCCAGCTGTTTTTACTCAAGATGCCCTTAACCACCTGACGGAAGCAAAGAATGAACTGTATGCAAAACACAAACAGGAAGGTCCAAAGGAATGGAGTTAGAAGTAAGAACTTTGCACATAGCTGCTGTCCCCGGCTTAGGAAGCAGGACCAAGACAGACCTCTGGAAGATCTTGGAAAGTTTCTTAAAGTGAGGGCAGATAGTACCAAACTAGATGGACTATTATTTGTTTTATTTATTAAATTTATATCCTGCCCTTCTTTCCAGAAGGAGCCCAGGACAGCAAACAAAAACACTAAAGACATATATTTTTTAAAAAACTAAAAAGCAATTCCAACACAAATGCAGACTGCAATAAGGTCTCTACTTAAAAGGCATGTTGAAAGAGGAAGGCCTTCAATAGGAACCAAAAAGACAACAGAGATGGTGCCTGTCTAATATTTAAAGGAAGCGAATTCCAAAGGGTAGGTGCCCCAACACTAGAGGTCCACTTCCTATACTGTGCAGAACAGATCTCCAGATGAAATGGTATCTTCAGGAGGCCCTCACCTGCAGACTGCAGTGATCAACCGGGTATATAAGGGGTAAAATGATGTTTCAGGTATCCTGGTACCAAGCTGTATAGGGCTTTATACATCAAACCAGCACCTTGAACTTAGCCTGATAGCTAATGGGCAGCCAGTGCAATTCTTTCAACAGTGGGGACTATTTATCTGACTCAGCATAATGGCATGACTCTACAACTACCATGTAGCATCTTCCAACACATTCAATACAGGCCATTGTTAGAGCAAAATGTGAAAACTAGATGAACCTCTGGGCTGATGATGTTTGCCAATGCTGAAATTTGCATGTTAATAATCACTTGATGAACACAATTTACGGACACTACAGAACATCTAAGTTCCCTACAGCTCCCAAAATTCAGCTTAATGAAAATGCTTAGCCTCTTGCCTTTTTCTCGTCATCTTCTGTGACTTTCTTGAAGTCATGCTCAAATGAGCTTGCCAACTCATTGAAGAGGCCGACTTCCTCACAATTCTTCAGAAAACGGGTTGGTGTTGGTGTCTGATCTGTTTAGAGAGCCACAGAAAGACAATGACAAGTAAGTTTAGATCACAATATTCACTTCATAGAATGAGAAGCCGGAGATTATTTATTCATAGAAGAATTGCATAGCAATGTTGTTTTCAGCCTGTATTTTGTGTGACAAAAACTACAACTGACTTACATGCACATTTTAGGAAACATAAATCCACAGTTTTGATGAAAAAGAATAGGAACAATTAGTTGCAAATCACTTCAGTTCCAATAGTCACAGCTTCTCTGATCTGTCAATTATTTCCAGTGTTCTTGGATCAGATGCAATAAGAGAAAACTTTTGGCTTTATAGACGTGTAACCGTAACACCGCATGGACTCAATCTGGAGGAGAATACTTGATATCACTCATGTATGCAAATTCTACACTTGTGAATATTCTATTCACAAATAGGCAAAAAGCCCTTGCATTTTAAGAACGTACCTATAGCCAACAGATATTTCTATCAAACTTTAAAAAGTAGGGAAATTGTGCAGCTCTAGTGATTGCACCAGAGGAGCAAGAGGCCTGACCTCTTTGAGGTATTGCACTGCCCTACAAATGTGTAAAAATACAAACACAATTCGGGTTGGTCTTTTACAGTCCAATCCAGTTCCTGTGTAGCTTGGAAGAATTTGGTAGCATATCCCTCTGAGCATATGGTGAATGGGGAGGGGAAAGGCAGGTCTGATAATTTGCATGCTTACTGAGTTTAATGGGATTAACTTCTATGCAATCATGCTTAGGATGTAAAACTGACCACGGGGGAGGAGTGGGGGAGGGCTGGAGTGGGGAGGGGGGCAGGTTTGATCATTTGCATGCTTACTGAATTCAGTGGGGTTTACTCCTATGGATAGGTGGAACTGACCGGAGGGAGGGATGGGCAGGGGGAGAAGAAATTAGATGGGTTGGCACTAGGCAGTGGAAAAGCCTCTTTCCTTTCCAAAAGTAAAACCATTGTTAACAGTATCATTTTTCAGGGTTTCCCCCACCATTTTATTCTACAACAGACACATTTGGTCTCCCACCCAAATTTAAACCAAATCTATCCCTGGCCATATCCACACCAGGCATTTATTCCACTTTAAACAGTCATGGCTTCCCACAAAGAATCCTGGGAAGTGTAGTTTGTGAAGGGTGCTAAGAGTTGTTAGGAGACATTCCATCACCTTCACAGAGCTACATTCACCAGAATTCTCTGGGAAGAGGGGCTGACTGTGAAACCAGTCTGGCCACTGGAGTCCTGTCAGGGGAATAGGGGTCTCCTAACAACTCTCAGCACCCTTCACAAACTACTCTCTCCAGGATTCTTTGAGGGAAGCCATGACTGTTTAAAGTGGATTAAAGGTCTGGCGTGGGTGTAGCCCCCGATTAGCCAAGCCAAACAGCTGTTAGTCTGGCTTTTAGAACACTGACAGTTGGTTCTTACTGGGCATGCCCGCGTTTATAATCAACTCCAATGTTAATTTTCTTAAAATTAATTAAAAATTAGCCATGCATTTTTTCTAAACTTTTATATTGCAGAAGATGAAGGTCAGAGTATGGGGCAAGGTCAGTAATAGGATTACAGGTACTCTATGAATGTGGCTGATTTTTAATTAATTTCAACAAATTATGAGATCACTGACAGAAAAAAGTCCAACGGGGATCTAGATTTTTTTACTCTTGCTTAGACCTTGAACTCTGGATTCTCTCTTACGTGTTTGTGTATTGGCATGAAAAGAGAGTTGTTAAGCAAGCATATCTGAGTTCAGGACTGTAAGTTTTGTAAGATTTTTTTTGAAATAAGCTTATAAGGAAGTAGCAGTATGGCACGGGGGTATTTTCAATTTAACATGTGAAAAATCCATGCTGGCTATAGTACAGACACTCTTGTGGCTGTATAATCCTTGGTGTTCTGTAACTGCCACCTTGGCTATGGCAGCCTTTGAATCATATTAGAGCTGTTGAAGAACAAATAAAACGTAATGGTTTGTTTTAAGACTTTAATATCTCTGTTAAATTAGTAAGTGTAATATATATTTTAAAACACAATCTGATTATAAGAAATCCTACTGATGCCATGGGTATATGAGACTTCTTTATGGAACAGGCAGCTGGACATCATATGGGCATAGGGTTGGAGAGAATTATTGGGTGGTTGTATGGGTGGAGGAATAGTGAGAGGGGCACAAATATGGAAGCAGGGGGCATTTGTGAGGAGAGGAGGTGCAAAAGTCATCTTCTGCTCTAGATAGTATTCCCATATGCTCTAAAAGGTATGCTCCAGGATCCCTTAAGTATGAGATATACCTATCAGATAGCAGGTATTACACAGAATATGCTAAAAATATTGTTCCTCTAGAACAGGGGTGGGAATCTTTGGCCCAGGGATCAAATTTGGCCCACAAGGCTGTTTTCCCTAAACCATGCTCAGCCGTCCCAGACCTAACATCATATGTGATGTCAGGTATGGGGCTGGTACAGAAGTGTCTGGATCAACAGTGCAACCACATTCCTGGTGGAGAACTTGATCACACAGCTGATCCCTGTAGAAAACAGCTTTGCCAGCCCTACACTGGGTGCTGGCAAGGATAGGGCTGGCAAAGCCCCTTTGTGTTGTAGTTCCCAAGTGCCCAACAACCAGCAGGGCATGGTTTGGGGAAAGTGCAGTGCAAGGGACTTTGACAGATAGGCAGGATAACCCACCTGTCAGTCATGTGACATCATAATGACATCAGGCAACTGGCAGGTTGGTTGTTTCATCCACATATCAAAGTTGGCTCACAGAGATGGGGACAGCTAAGAATCTGGCCCATTAGGCCAAAAAGATTACCCGCCCCTGCTGTAAAGTGACTGCTTGAATAGTTTGGATGGTACTGAACTGCAGGCTTGTTCATGTCTCCACTGTCCCCCCCCCCCGCCCTGTAGGAAAGAAATGCTGATCAGATCACGTCAGTTTTTCAAAGGGATTCTGATACTCAGGGTCTTGGTTAATGCTTATAATAGTATCTTGGCCCATTCCATCTGTCCCAGCCCAAATATCTGTATTTACATCTGTATTTGGTGGTAGTAGTGTTTTCCTAAGGATATCTGTATTTTAATTACATTTCTCAAGGATATTTTTATTTAATTAAATTTATATCCCACTCTTCCAGAAGGAGCACAGAATAGAAGTTCCAACAATCTTGGCAAGATATGCAACTATATCCCTGTGGAATTCCCTCCCCTCAAGTGTTAGACAGGCGCCATCTGTTATCTTTTCAGCGCCTATTGAAGACCTTCCTCTTTCCACAAGCCGTTTAAGTTCAGACCTTGTCCCAGTCTGCGCCTGTGTTGCAATTGCTTTTTAATATGATTTTTTAAAAAAAATGTTTTAAATCTTTTTTTTTTAAAAAAAGATGTTTTGAAAGCTTTAAAAAAAATTTTTTTTAAAGATGTTTTGTTTTAATGTATTTTAAAGTCTGTTTTTATGAAGTTTTAAGTGTTTTTAGTTTGCCACCCTGGGCTCCTGCTGGGAGGAAGGGTGGGATATAAATCAAATAATTAAACAATCAATCAATCAATCAATATATGGAACATCTATAGTTGACCCAGATCCCCGGTACTCCTGGGATTGCCAGCCATTCTCGACTATTTCTGTGAACAGCAACAGAACAATTAGACCTCTGAAATTGGCACATGCTTATTTTCTGGTTTCTTTCCTCCCTTTCTTTCTCCTTAGTTTGATAATTATCCAAGATGCTTTAAGGATATGTATGCCTGTTGTCCATTGTAATTTCAAGAATATTTCCTGCATATTTAGTAAAATCAAATAAACATTTTTTAAAAAGAAATCCACCATTCTATTTACACTTTATTTTTACCACAATTGACCATGCCTATTTAAAATCATTTGTGGCACATCAGTAGCCTAAATGAGACTAGGGATGTGAAAGAATATCTGCTAAATTGGACTTAGTACTGGATTTTGACTGAAACTGACAGTCTGCTGTCTTTTTGGACTGGCACTGATTTCTTGCAGTGGGTTGCGGTTGTAATCGGCATGGCTTCCCCCCCCCCCAATTTTATGTGATTATCTTCGTAATTACAATTGCTATTATCAATTATCATAATTAATTTATGTTAAATACATAATTTTTTTTGCTGCCAAAATACTACAATGGATAGAATTGGGAAGTGCAAAAGCAAGCGGGAACTAAAAAAGGGGGATTGGGATTGAACAATGGACTATCGGAATATAAGCGGATCGGAACTAGGCTGCGAATACCATCCCTAGATGAGACCATCACTAATTCCAATTTACAAAATTCATTCTTAATTAACATTAATTAAAAAAACTTTCTTAATTACTGGAGATTAATTTTACTTGCCACAGAGAAACTGCAGGAGTGACTATTTAAAAAGCATCAGTTTCCTCACTTCTGCTTCAGAATGCCTATTCCAACTACTGCAGAGCACTCGTTTTTGCTTTGTAGCTGAAGGGCTATGTACATTCTGCACTAAAATAAAATGGAATTTAACACGTTTGCATCAAGTAAAAAAAATTCTATGACCTGAATTATATATATCTGGGTAGATTTGCTTATTATGCACAACTCATTTTCTTTCTATTAGCTATGGGAAAGGGAATCAGCTACATAGTCACAATGAATTGGCCACACATTTTCAAGTTTATTTTGAGATCCATGAAGGCTAGAAATATGTCACATCCCCTCTCATAATTTCAAATGAACATAGTACAGCCACAGAAGAAAGGGATACAGACTGCCTTGGCTAAAATCTAGGTCCACATAAGTCAGATTTTGCTGGACTTGTAGTAGGTTGGCTGATGCTAGCAAGCTCAGAATTCGGGGGAAACCTTCTGGTTGCAAATTACGTTATTTGGTCTCACAGAGAGAAAAGTCTGATTTGTTCTTGTTGGGACAAGCTGTGAGGGCTGATCTTTTCAGGATGTTTGCAAGGACAGGAGAGGAGCTCTGAATGACTCATCTGCTCAATTGCATAGCTGTTGCAAAAGGAATAAATGACTTGCATCTCCTATCCTCGCTATCAGCACCACAATACACAACTGGAGATAGGGGTACTGCTAGTACTGTGGACATTTTGTGCTTGACAATAGGGCAAAAGACCCCACAGATAAGCGACCTGCTTTGTCAAAGCTCCAGCTGTTCAAACCCATAATACTGTACTATATGCAGAATTCTCTCAGCAGTTCCTTCATGCTTTAGAAAGAAAGAGTTTCAAGAGCAAGAAGGATTTTGCATATAGCACATTAGCACCTCTTCATAGACAGTATGGCTACACAAAACCAAATGGTAACTTCTGATCTTTTTATACAGCAAGATTTTTCTTAAAAAGGACTGCATTAATCAGGGCTGTGGAGTCAGAGTCGTGGAGTCGGAAGCAATTTTGGGTGGAGTCAGAGTCGGTAGGACTCCGACTTCAAAATAAATGTTGATTGACAAATTTTTTAAAATATAAATTCAAAATGTCAAAGAAGCTTCCCATGAAGTCTGCTGTAGTTGAGCATTTCACCATAACTCAAGATGGAAAACATTTTGTGTGTCAGTGTATGACACAGGACCCAGATGAAGACAAATGCTGTGATGCCAAGATCAGCGCATATTCAGGCAGCGATAAAAATGCTCCTATGAGAGCTTCCAATTTAAAAAGACATTTACAGGGCTTTCCAGGGCTGTGGAGCTGGAAGCAATTTTGGGTGGAGTCGGAGATGGAGTCGGACAGTAGAAAAATAGAGGAGTCGGAGTCAGAGTTGAAGGTTTGGCGTACCGACTCCACAGCCCTGGTATTCATAAGTGAACCGAAGAGGCATTTTACAATGGTACAAAATCCAGTCCAGATGCGGGATCCTAGCTCAGTGACAAGAGCACTGTATGCACAAGTTCTGAAGGTTAATCCCTCTGTATAAGAAGGATCAGACAATGGGAAAGACCTTTGCTTGAGACCCTGGAGACAGCCACTGCCAGCCAGAACAGACAATCCTAGGTTAGATGGACACAGTCTGGCCTGGTATAAAGCAGCTTCCTTTGTCCATGGCACACAACCAACTTTTACTGCCTTTTAAGGTGCAATCTTATACATGTCTACTCAGTCCTCTTGAGTTTAATGGGGGTAATTCCTAGATAACCGGGTATAGGACTGCAGCCTCAATACCTCTATATTAAGAAAAAATGAGCAGCTAATTTTCCCTGTCAGTGCTGTAGGAATGGAAGAAACCACATTTGCCAATAATTCTACAAGTTTTACAACTGTCACAAGACTCAGAACTTCTTCCCTATAATCTTCTTGTGAATGTGCACCATGCAAGCTGAAGCACGCATTTTCATTAATTATCTAATTACAATAAAACAACCAACAACATTCAAACAGCAGCAGTAGATCAAGGCATTATTAAATCACAGTATCATATGAAAAATGCGTTGCCAGGAACATCTTTACCTATCAGGTCATCATGACATAACGGTTGGATGGATATGCGTCCACCTGTTTATTTGTTACATTCTTTTTTCTCATCTCCTGATGCTACTAGAATATGCTGAATCTTATATAAATGCTTGATCAGACCCTAAGCAAACATTCTGGTATCCACTGATAGACTATTAACACTGTGGAGGGGTGAGCCTGGGAGGATTGTTTTTTCTTCCCTTTGTTCATCTTTGTTTTGCATTTTGTGTATCTAAATAAAACTTAAAAAAATAAAATAAAAGCACAGTGCCATAAAATCACCCCAAACCAGATTGAAATTAAAAAGTTTTTAGGGATGTTCTAAAAGCCAACAAAGAAGACAATCTGTATCTTCTTGGTGAGATATTCCTCAGACGGGGCCAGCAGAAAAGGCCCTGTCCCTGGTAGACTAGATAGCAGACCCTCGGACACCCATGTTAAGGCTCAGGCAACTACATACTGGTATAGTAGGTGGTCCTTCAGATAGTCTGGTCCCAAACCATTTATGGTTTTAAAGGCTAAAACCAGTACCTTAACTTGGCTGCCTATTTGTTTCCAGCTCCAGTGTTGATGGCATGAAATGGCAGGAAGACAAAATGTTTGGAGGACAAAACTCCTAAAAGCATACTTGCTGCTGCATTCTGCACCAATTGAAGCTTCTGGACTGTCTTTAAGGGCAGCTCCATCTACAGCACATAACAGCAATCCAACATAGTGTGGACCAATTGTCAAGTGGAAACTCTTGAATACAAAGTGGTGTTTTTTTCTTCTTTCACCATTCAATAGAGCAAAACATATTCAATAAATGATTGCAACTCTCCCACCCCCTTTTAAGGATTCAAAATGCAGGCTAATCGACAGGGTAGGACAATATTCCTGAATTGCAATAACCTACTGTCAGCCAGCCAGGTGTATTTTCCTGAAATCTTGTATAAAGGGTTGCACTGACTGCACCTGCGCTGGCAAGAGCCAAATCACAAGATGGTGTTTCAAATTTATTAACTGACAGCCTAAAAAGCTTGAGAAAACTGACACTTGGAATGAGGAGAGGAAGCAGAGCTTGTCGGTTTTGTTCATCATCCTGAAAAAAAGCATGAAGAAATGTGAAAGGCCATCCATCTGTAAATCACTCTTCATCACAAAACCTGGTATTGGCACAACACATAAAAAGGCAATGATCTCGAATCTTCTTTGTTTCTTCCTTCCTTCCACTTCTTCCCGATTAAATGAAGGCCACAACATGGAGAGAACAGATATTCAGTGCATCTGGTCTTTGGTATCGATTTTATAAGTAGACGGTATTAAATGTGTCTCTTTCCAAACCAACCTGGATTGCAACACATACCTGCTATGATGACTGAATCTGTTCTGGCAGGACCGAATTTCAGGGTCATTTCATGCTTGAGTTTATGAACTGCCAGGTGGTCCTCATTTGTAAACCTCTGAAATGAAAAATGGCCAGGGGGGGAGGAGAGGAAGAGAGAAGAATAAATGCATAAACGCATTTAATGTTATACTGTACATTCTATACCATGATTTGGGGTGGGGTGGGAATGCCCCACGATGGAGGCAGTAATGTAATCACTACAAAGTGCAAAGCAAAAACAGAACAGGCCAGATTGTGTGAGAAGTGCTGTTTGACACATTTTCTCTAATGGAGGAGGAAAAGCCATATAACATGCCGAGCTCCTGACTAATAGAGGGAAATGGGTTTAATAATCAAAATTTAAAAAGGACAGAAAAAAAAGGCAACGATATGTAGTTACTGTAACTAGGCTAGGAAACATGAAATATTCTTTTTGCAGCGCTCTGCAAAATGTGTCACTTTATTATTGACTAATGGAGAGAGAAATTATTTACTATTGGCGATGGAGGGGTAGAATCAGTTAATGGTTTGGAGTGTGCCAAACAAAGCTGGCATCTACAAGGCGATTTGGCCCTCAGTTTATGAAACATGACAGAACTAGGCTGGCCCTAGATCAATGTCCAATGGCTACAAACACAGACAAATGCAAGAGCTCAATCATCACTCCCAATGAACAAGGGCCTCAGCATCTCATGTGCTCACATATACTATGTTCCACCTGCATTATTATTATAGGAAGGAACAAAGTATAGCTGGTCTCTGGGACCTTGCTGGCAAAAATGGATTCCCCTCCCCACAAGAGCTCATGGCTAAGGACATTTATTATTGCTAGGGCTGCCAACAATTAAAAATAATGTTTAGTTTATTAATCTGTGAAAAAGCACAACGATAAATTAAAATTTGGTAACATTTGCGTGTCACCAAAACACCAATAAAGATGCCCTTCTTTAATATTGATAGAAGCAATCAAACAAAAGCTACTATAGTAAGAAAATACAGTTTTTAATATTTTCTTTTTCATTTCCTATTATAGTAAACATACACAACAGAAACAAGAAAGCTTTCTTAAAATAGGAAGTGTGCTCTTTACTCTCAATCTCATATGAACATTGGCCTCCACCAACCAACTAAACATCAGTTAATGATTAAATTGAAAATTTAAACCTATTAAAGCTTACAGTCTTAATTTTTGACTATTAACAATGATTCATCTTGTAACACTTTAAATTTGCTAAGTGTTTTATCATTCTCTTCTTCTTTCTCACAGTTATCCTGGGAAGTAGCTCCACAGTTTCAGCTTCCCAGCTGCTAAGTGCAATGCAACTGAGAGATAGTGACGTGATCTGAGGCTACCTGGCCCAAATTCCTAACTGAGCACCAAACTGAAACAATATCTCAAGGTTTCATTTATCAGAATTATTACCACTTCCCTTTTCCCTGAAGTAATGATTTGCTCTGGTGAATTGCATGCCCATATTGATTAGCCTCTCAAAAGCAGAATCATATTTTATTTATTTCTCACCTTTCCTCCAAGGAGCTCAAGGTGGCATACATGGTTCTCCTCCCTTTCTATTTTATCCTCACAACAACCCTGTGAGGTAAGTTAGGCTGAGAGACTGTGACTGGTGCAAGATCACCCACCCAAGCTTCACAGCTGAGTGGGGATTTGAATCTTGGTCTCTCAGATCCTAGCCCAATGCTGTAACAACTACACAATATTGGCTCTTTTAAAGTAGATATGTGATAGTGAAAACTAGATTCTCCATCCTAGCCTTCAAGGGCTATGTGTGGGTATAAAATTAGAAGCACAGGATTCAGAGTCAAATACCCCCCCCCGTTATTACAAAAACGTATCTTCCGAACAAAGAGAAGAGAGGCGCCTTAGCAGTACCTAGGGAGCCCGGACATGTATTGCACTTTCTATTTTATTAAACATTTCTGTTTCTGTAAACGAAAAAAAAAAGGTTTGAATTGAGAAGTATGTAATTGTTTAGGAGTGTTAAGTACAAGTACTGGTTTTCTGCTGTCCATGAGAACTGTAAATGTCAGGACCCCCATAACTGCCTCGTTTAATTCAAGACCATCAAGATGGTGGCAGGAGGAACAGCGGTAGCTGCGGCCGCTGCTGCTGCAGGTTGCATCTCCTCCTCGGTGGGATTCTTTGGGTAAGGAAGCCGCTGCCACTTCCTGCTCTGTTTCATCCACTGCCACTGCCACCTGGAGCCCAAAGTCTGTGAGGACTGGCGGGACAGGGAGGGCTGGAGGCGGTGGCAGCGTTGCTGGAGGGCTTTTGGCGAGAGACTCGGGCGGTAGCGGTAGGGAGCCGTGCTCAGACTGGAGGCGGAAGCAGCTGCACAAAGTCCAGAGCACGGAACTCAACGGGCCGCCGGAGCCCACCGAGTGTCCAGAGTCGCCCTTCTGCCTCTTGGGAGCTGCCGCCCCTGCTAACACCACCTCCTCTTCCTTAGTGGTGCAACCTGCGCCCATGGCGCCGCATTCCTCCCCCGGCAGCCCCGTGTCCTCCCCCAGCCGCAGCTTCATCCTCGCCGGCTCCTACAACACGCCGCTGGTGGGCGTCGGGACACAAGCTGCGGGAGATGGCACCACCGAAAAGACCATGGAGCCGCCACTGCCCACAGTTGGAACAGGCTTCAGGGAATTGTGACACTGAGATACAAAACACTGCAGGAAAAAGGATGGATGTCTTTTTAAGACAAGGTCTTCAATTCTGAGTTTCTTTCCTGGACATTTTTTTTCTTAATAATGTTATTTGTTATTTAGTTTAATTTTTGTAAATTGTATTGCTTTCATTGATGTATTTTATACTTGTGTTTATTTTTCTTTGTAAGCCGGTTTGAGGGCTTTTGGCCGAAAGGCGGGGTATAAATAAATAAATAAATAATAATAATAATAATAATAATTTTGAGTGAGATGAGATACATGTGAAGGCAAACTTGATGTAGAATGCAGCCCGCTGCATCAACTTTTTATTTTAACGCATGATGATCACCTCATAATGAAAAGGAGACAGAAGAAGAAGAACAGGGGATTCAAGGGGAAAGTAATCGATGGCCCATGACAATGCTCAACTATCACTTCCAGATAAAAAGTGTTATAGCTGCAAAGGACGCTCACTTTTCAATGTACACACACCAGTGAATCTTTATTTTATTTTTCCCATCTCTTGACTCAGTGGGTCTTCTCTAAGTATGACTTAGCTGGTTATCACCCATAGACTGTTGAGGCCATAACAATGTAAAACAATGGCCCCAACACCCACCCTGCAGAGCCATTCCAGGATAATATTGCATATTAAAAACCACAGAGAGATCAAGCAGAAGCAGCAAGATTTTACCTCCCATGTTTCTCTCCCAAGGCTGATTTGGTCCCAAAACCAGGTCTGAACAGACTGAAATGAGTCTAGATCAGCATTTCCCAACCAGTGTGCCTCCAGATGTTGTTGGACCACAACTCCCATCAGCCTCAGCCAGCATTGCCAATGGTCAGGAAAGATGGGAGTTGTGGTCCAACAACATCTGGAAGCACACTGGTTGGGAAAGGCTGGTCTAGATAATTAGTTTAATCTAAGAATGCCTGCAGCTACTCTGCCATGGACCTCTCAAACACCTTCCCAAGAAAAGGTGTATGAGCAATCAGTTCATAGAACAGTGGCTCCAGTGTGTGTGTTTTTAATTTTTAGGAGTGGTTGCACCACCACCTCTTTCAAAGCAGTGGGCACCACTCTATCACACAGTAATGCATTCCCCACACCATGGACCCATCTTGTCACACCCTGATGACTCTGTGTGAATAAATATGAGGGACAGGGATCAAGAGAGCATGTGGTAAGCAGCATAGCTGCAAGCACCTTGTTAACAGCCTCAGGCTGTATCAACTGAAAATGATCGCACAAGACATGGCTAGATGTGGCACTACATATCAGACATGGCTCTGCATTAACTATGGCATCAAGATTGCTATGGAGCTGAGCAACTGTATTCTCATAGTGCCTTACAAACTCTCACAGTGGGCCTCCAAAGGATCTAGAGAAAATCCCTTGGGAGTCAGTAACCTCCAAGTAACTCTGAACAGCTCCACTGGTCAGCTACTAGAGGATGGAAAGG
The DNA here is from genome assembly GCF_030035675.1 of Rhineura floridana. Taxonomy (NCBI): domain Eukaryota; kingdom Metazoa; phylum Chordata; class Lepidosauria; order Squamata; family Rhineuridae; genus Rhineura; species Rhineura floridana. Next base: position 24,442,234 of record NC_084482.1, read on the forward strand.
AGGAAGCCAAGTAGACTTTCTTTGCCACATTCACTGCAGAAATCTCATGCTGATGCACTCTAGTCATTGTTTGGCCTATTTCATCACTTGCAAATTTCTGGTATACGGGTGAGCAGACCAGGCTCTGCAGTGCTGGAGAGGACACTCAAGAGTGATTGTGTGGATGGCCCATTTCATCTTACCATTCCACAGTGAGACCAGGACCTTGACAGGATTGCCAGATCTCCTCACTGGAAAATCCACTGAACATAAGTCTCCAAGAGCAGATCTCCTTAATTGGTCCCCCATTCCTATAGGAATTGCTGTCACAAATCCAAATTTCACCAGAAAGTGGTTTGACCATGACAATGGGCTAATTTTAACCTCACCTATCATCAGACCACTCATTGTGCCATCAGGACCAAAGACTAAATCAAAGGTATGTCCTGCTCTGTTTGTCAGATCCGTGACAGCTTGAGGCAGCCCCATAGTTATCATGGAGGCCATGAAGCCCTAGGCCGACTCACAAGCAGCCTCAGTGTGAAGTCACCAAAAATAATGTTGAAGTCACACACAAAAAACCCAGGCCTTGGTTCCTCAAACATTACATCTGAAACCACCTTGGCCGGCTCAATCAAGGAGGATAATGGGCAGCAGGGTGGGCAGTACACCAGAAGCATCCCCAGTCTGTCTGTCTGGCAAATAAGAGATTCAGGACCTCTAGCCCAGCTCCCAACCAACATGGTTTCTTGGTGATGGACACAAAAATCATATGAACCACAGTGACCTCTACTCCCAGGGTCAGTTGAGTTAAATCAGACCCACTTTCCTCAACCACCCAGGTCTTGCTGATTCATGACAGGTTGGCTCCCTGTTCCATGATTAGATCATGAACGAGTGAGGTCTTCTTTATTGTTATGTGTCCAATGTATGTTGTGATGAGCCCTACTTTCCAGATCACTCCTTTGTCTTTTATGTCCTTCAACTAAATGCTTCAAAAAGCACAGGTAAGAATTCTGAAGGTATTTAGGATGAACGAAGGGAGTGTGAAAGCAATTTATTCTCTTTGGTAGGTATAGAATAATGAAGGCAGCAAACAAACCATTTACTAGCAGATCTGCCACTATTTCAAAAGCAGTTTTAAAAATAAAGCATTCAACATAGAAAATAAAATTAAAACCTACACCTACAACTCCTATTCCTTTGACATTGCAGTTCTGGTACTGAACAAGTAGATGGAGTTTTTACATCAGCAGGATAGCAAGCAGTGGCAGCAGGACTGTAAAGCATTGTAACTGGGAGACAAAACTAATTTATTTGCCACTTTTGAAGGATTTATAGCATTAAGTTTTTTTTTTAAAAGTGCTATAACATACTATATTTCAGCAGGGATTGGTAATAAGAGTACCGTCACTGCCATATAATTATGGTGAAGATGTAAGCAAAGTCTCTCAGAAAAGTATGGTCATGGAGATTGTAGCTTCTTCTCTAATCTTCAGCTACATTTAGTTTAATCTTAGAAATTCTCTTCAAGCCATTATGCCCCAGGAACCAGAAACCCCAGACAGAAATTCTGATGCATCAGAGACATCTATTGAGATGTGTCTGCAGTAAGGCTCTGACTGAGTGATCCCACACAGACCCAGCAGCTGGCCTGAGGCCCACTCTGTTAAAAACACTCTGCAAACCACCCAGGGGAATAAGGTGTTTTTTTGATGCCAGGAGTTCAGATTCCTCAAAATGTGGAACCAGGATTTATGGGTCCATAAAGTCTCAAATTGTCCACAGCCCCTCTGAGCTCCCAGCAGACAAAACAGAGCCAAGAAGGTGTGCCAGTCTCCAAGCCGCAGCTCTGCTCCTTAAATTCTTGTCAACTGTGGCAGGGCATGCAGCACAACTGCTCCTGTATTTTGGCATGCAGTTGAGCTCAGACCATTTCTGAAGCAGTTTCCATTGCTCATGGGAATTTACACTGGAAGCTGGCTCAGGCTCTATCCTGCCTGATCCAGTCTTAGTTAGCTGGAATTTGGATACCTGTTATCAGAGTCAAGGAACAGATGCAACTTCTATCAGCCTTGCTGGAATAGGACACATGCCTTTGTTCTAAGCCATATTTGTTTACAAGGTTTCAAAGGATTTTAGTTGCTTCGCAATGTTTGTTCTGCGTAAAGTGAAACAGATTCTGCTGCTTTCTAATGAATGCCCAAACCTGGAGACAAACCACGGCACTTCGGCCCTTAAACACTTCAGCCCTAAAACATGTTTCCCCACACAGAAAGCAAAGCGATGGAACACAAGATGAAAGGAAAGAAGTTTGAACTACAACATCAATGTTTAATCTCTTTCCCTAATTAACAAGTCCAGACTCTGAAGGGATTCCCCTACCTTCAGACATTAGCTGTTATGAAAATGATGGCATTCCCCCCTCTATGCAACACTTAAAAGGAAGTGGAGACTGGCCCTGGTAGCTGTAGACATGTGATCTCTCCATCTACTCCAAAAATACAGATTTCAAGTTTTTAAAGACAAAACCATATGAGGACTGCACTTGTTATGAGGATAAAAGGGAACTCATTCAATCTTGTGGCTTGTGACTAAAGAGTGCATTTGAAAAATGTCTTAACACCCCTCCCCAAAAAGAGAAAGTTTGATTAGAGGCACACAATATTATTTCTTTATTTATTCAGTACAGTTTTTATACATCACATACATTGGGTCTAATTATTTTCTCAAATCTCAAAATTACATATTTACTATTTACTTACCTAAATAATTTGTTACATTCAATTATTCTTAGCAGATATTTGGTAACATGCATATGATTTCAGGTTTTACCCCAACTTCTTGTATAATTGTCTTGTCTCTTGAGGTACAGCTCCTTTTTGCCCAGTTGGTATTCACATGAAAACAGCAAAATCACTCAATAATCAACATAATTGTGACATTAAAACAATTTCATATCAGCAGCAACTAACAAATTAGTTTCATCCAATTCACTCCTCAGTTTAATCTCCTCAAGAAATCTGGGTAAAGAAATCAGTATTAAGGTGGCTCAGAAACTTCACCACAACCATGGGACCATGCTGCCTAGCCGTGAACCATCAACCACTTCTGCTCTAGAGGGTCAATCTGCCCTGACAGTTTGTTCGCTTACTGTTGCTGGCTTATACCTGTTTTCACTGGGAGCACACAAAAAGTTGTAACGCACAGGATCTTTATTGTAATGCCAACCCTGTTCTTAATCTTTTACAAGTGTAATGCTGCTTTTATAAAATCTCATAGAAAGCAACAGCTCATAAACTGACTGGCTTATCTCTCCTGCAAAGCACATTCAAGTTATATTCCAGGAAGCTTGTAGAGCAAATCCTGGCAGGCTGCTACACACCTTGAGGCCAGAACATTGGTTGAGGCAAAAGTAGTGTTCTGTTGCCTCCACCTTTGGGAAAGCACTTCAGGCACTGGAATTCAATTGATGCTTTGCATCTTGTTGTTATGTGCCTTCAAGTTGATTATGACTTATGGCGACCCTATAAATCAACAACTTCCAATAGCATCTGTTATAATCCACCCTGTTCAGATCTTGTAAGTTCAGATCTGTGGCTTCTTTTAGGGAATCAATCCATCTCTATTTGGTCTTCCTCTTTTCTGGAGATCTGTTCTGTACAGTATAGGAAGTGGACCTCTAGTGTTGTGGCACCTACCCTTTGGAATTCGCTTCCTTTAAATATTAGACAGGCACCATCTCTGTTGTCTTTTTGGTTCCTATTGAAGGCCTTCCTCTTTCAACATGCCTTTTAAGTAGAGACCTTATCGCAGTCTGCATTTGTGTTGGAATTGCTTTTTAGTTTTTTAAAAAATATATGTCTTTAGTGTTTTTGTTTGCTGTCCTGGGCTCCTTCTGGAAAGAAGGGCAGGATATAAATTTAATAAATAAAACAAATAATAGTCCATCTAGTTTGGTACTATCTGCCCTCACTTTAAGAAACTTTCCAAGATCTTCCAGAGGTCTGTCTTGGTCCTGCTTCCTAAGCCGGGGACAGCAGCTATGTGCAAAGTTCTTACTTCTAACTCCATTCCTTTGGACCTTCCTGTTTGTGTTTTGCATACAGTTCATTCTTTGCTTCCGTCAGGTGGTTAAGGGCATCTTGAGTAAAAACAGCTGGATCACCTTTCTGTTTTGTGAACACATGCTGCTGTTGTTGTTATGTGCCTCCAAGTCGACTATGACTTATGGCGACCCTATGAATCAGCAACCTCCAAGAGCATCTGTCATGAACCACCCTGTTCAGATCTTGTAAATTCAGGTCTGTGGCTTCCTTGATGGAATCAATCCATCTCTTGTTTGGCCTTCCTCTTTTTCTACTCCCTTCTGTTTTCCCCAGCATTATTATCTTTCTAAAGAATCATGTCTTCTCATGATGTGTCCAAAGTATGATAACCTCAGTTTCATCATTTTAGCTTCTAGTGATAATTCTGGTTTAATTTCTTCTTACACCTAGATTTTTGTCTTTTTCGCAGTCCATGGTATGCTCAAAGCTCTCCTCCAACACCACATTTCAAATGAGTGGATTTTTCTCTTAGCCGCTTTTTTCACTGTCCAACTTTCACATCCATACAGAGAGATCGGGAATACCATGGCCTGAATGATCCTGACTTTATGTTCAGTGATACATCTTTGCATCTGAGGACCTTTTCTAGTTCTCTCATAGCTGCCCTCCCTAGTACTAGCCTTCTTCTAATTTTTTGACCATTGTCTCCATTTTGGTTAATGACCGTGCCAAGGTATTGATAATCCTTCACAGACCATCACAAAATTACAAAGCTATGTCCTAAGCTACTGTTTCCTCTTTCTTCTTTGGTCCATGGGTAATGTATACTAGTACAAGACAACTAAAGCCCAACCAACTTGCAATATGTGACTGATAGGCCTCATGAAAGGAAGCCAATGGCTGATGACTAAAGTTTTTTAGATTTTTAAAAAAGGATTTAGAACTTAGCCACAAATTAAACAAATCCACCTGAAACATAGGTGCAGTAAGAGCTTCACAAACCTGGTCACCATTGGCGACTGCTCCTTCAAGAAGCAGGAGCCTCAACTTGCTGAAAGGAAGCTCCTGCTGTGTCTTACCTTCTCAAAATCCCAGTGCAATTTCTGGCCATCTCCAAATCCCTGAATAAATGAGAAAATATTCTGCCTGTCTCCCAAGCCCTCTGATGCACTAGGACAGCCTTTCCCAACTAGTGGGTCACCAGATGTTGTTGGACCACAACTCCCATCCACCTCAGCCAGCATTGCCAATGGTCAGAAAAGATGGGAATTGTGGTCCAACAACATCTGGTGGCCCACTAGTTGGGAAAGGCTGCACTAGGAGGACTCTGTATGATGGGGAGAGGGTTGACAACAACATCATATAATGGGTAGGAAGTCAAGCAATGTTTGTGAACCTCTGTGTGATATTTTGCTAAGAACAGGAGGCCATTTTTAGGTTCTATTCCTGGTCTTATCACTAACCTATTACAGCAAGTATGACCAATTATCAATGCTCTCACCAACTTAGAGCATGGCCTGAATTGCTTTGCTTTTGCAGGAGGACTTGCATCAGTCAATGACACTTGCAGTAATATGTCTGCTTTCTCTGTTCCTTTCATCTTAAAACTATTTTCATGACTAGTGTACATGAGTAAATACAGGAATAACTCGAGGTCTGTCCTACAGTCCATTACTTGGATGAGAGGCAAATTGAGAAGAAAAGAGATCTTTGGCCCTGTTTTCTATCTGAGCAGAGTAGAAACTATAACTTGCTGTTGCTGCACAAGATGGCAATATAAAGCAAAGAGCAGGAATGACTGGTTTTGGATGCCCTTGCATTAGGGAAACCCCAACTGTAGAGTAATTTCCATTGCACAGAGTTGTCAGGGGCAATCTCTGTAGCAATTATTTCATGAAGAATTGCATGTTTAGAGCAGGCGTTGTGGTGGTGGGGAAACCTGTTGCCTTCTAGTTCCCAACAGCCACAGTCAGAATGGCCAGTGGTCTGGGATTGTGGGAGGTGAGGTCCAACAACACCTGGAGAGGAACAGGTTCCCCACTCCTGGTTTAGACGACAAGCATACCCACCCTTTTCTCTCCATTGTAATGATCAAAACCAGTATTCCAATTGTAATGGAGTTATTACAACAGAATGCTAATCAATACATGTAAAGCACTCTGGAATAATGGAAGTGGTTAATACACAATGCTTGAAAAAAGTACTGGGAACCTACCACAACAGAAGAGATTACCAAACCATAGTGGGCACATTTTAATTAAAGCACCTATTTTCATTTAACAAATATACTAGGTGGTGAGCACCTAAGAACACTTGATGAATAATCTTGGGTGGAAAAAGACTGAACTCTGGCAATACACTGAAACAACTTTCCTTTGTTTCCTCTCCAAGCCCACCATTTCCATCTTGCAACAGGATGTCTGTATTAAAAAAAACAACATTAGGGTATAAAATACACAGTGCCTTTTCAGAACAACACTACAGAAAAAGTGAATTACTTTTCCTTCAATTTTATTGGCAGCTTGCTGAAATCAAGAAACCCACAACTAGACAAGCTCCTTTGGGAAACAGGGTGTTCAATGTATTCATGTGCACTACAGTCTCAGAAAATTGCCTCACGCTTAAATTCTAAAATGTTATTTTTGGCTCTGATAGTTCCAGGGACCCATGTGGATATATGCATTTTAGTTTAAAAATGTGCTTACATCCTGAAGTATGATTAATCCATGTTCTTTTGTTTTCATAAACTATATCAGAAATATAAGCTACATTCTTGGGCAACACTTATTTACATTATGAGCAAGCCAAGTTGTGCTTGCTTCAAGCAGCACATATACATTATGAACAAGCCAACCCTCACTATCTGAAAATGTATGCAACTTTAAGTATTGCCCATTGCCTAACCTTGAGCCAGGAATAACAAAATTAAAAATAGTTAGTTTTTTTGCTTTTTGTTAAAAAAGCAGCAAGTTAGAAAAATACTCACAATGCATGCCTGTCGTATTCCTCTTCACTCATATGAACCAGGTTTAAAATGCTTCACCTAATTTTTAAGCTTCATTGTTTTAGCTACAAGAATCATTTAGATCAGCCAATAGAAAAGGCCATCGTGTTTATTGCCTAATTACAGTCTCATATTAAAAGCTATAAGAATATTAGAATTGTGCCTGAACAAACCAATTTTGGGTCTGTTATTCTGAAGCACTTGAGATTTTCTTCTTCTGCAATGTCTCTATGGAAGCCCATGTATACAGCTGATAGCTGCACTTCATAGTTGTGGAGTAGGTCTTGCATGTAAGGACCAGGAGAGAGATGTACATCTTTGAGAGGTTATGTAAAAAGGAAACCTTGGACAGATGCAGCTTGTTCCATCAGAGTGCTATGGTAAGAAGCTGCCACTGAAATCCTCCCTGCCACACCATTAATATGCACACAATAGCCACATGCCAAACTAAATATGTGGACCTTATGGGGCAGAGAAGATAATGCACTGGAGAGTTCTTTCCATTTATGTGCTCCTACTCAGCAGCAGATGGATGAGTTACGTACAATCTGTGCTTTAAGTCCTAGCAATTAGAGGCTACTTCCCCTATCCACCACCACCACCTGCCCAAGTAAGAGGCAGTCCATTCAGATTAAGGACAAAAGCAGATTTGCTTGCTCAGAGGAGACAACAGCAAAACTGCTGGGTGTCCCCTTCAGGATGGATGCCTGGGACAAGAATCCTCTTCCTCCACTGGGCAGCCCGCATAATACTGAAGATGGAAGCCATGGCTTCATTTTAAAGACAAATACGTCTGCAAATGCAGTGTGTGAACGAAGACAAATATCTTACCCAGTGGAAGTCACTAAGGATGACTAACCCTTTTGTAAACACAGCCGAGTCAGAGAATTCTCGCATAACCTTGAACAAACAATCTTTATCTGGGCATTTGTAAACTCACTAGCATCCTATCACCTGAGTCCTGCACGCATAAATATATGTCATTCTGTTAGCCTATTAACCAAGCAAATTCCAACCCCGCTTAACAGATGAGGAACTGAGGTACAGCAGAGGGCAGGTTTACAATCGAATCTACTACCTAAGATTTATCATAAGATGTATCATAAAAACATTGATAAAATCACAAAGTAGAGTATGTTTCATGAGGATACTCCTGCACTGACATGTAGGCAACTGCCACAGGCATAACCCACCCAATCTCCCCAGCTGCCTGGTATAGATATGTTACGTGAAGAATTGACATGTACAAGTATTTAATTTTTGAAATGTATAATCTATCACTCTATAGAAAAGTGACACAGACGAAAATCTACAATATTAAAACATAAAACATTAAATCAAAATACAATACAATAAAAGTACGGAGTGACTATCGAACTATGGTTAGAGGTAATAAAACACTGAAATCAAGGATATAGCCTTTCTGCCGTAACATTCTCTCTCTACAAGTTTTCTGCAGAACTCAAGTAAATAAGTCTTTTTTTCTTCTTTTTAAAAGTAGTTATGAATTCAGAAGCTTTTATGACTCAGAACTTGGGAAGTGGAGTCTTGGTCAAGAGGCCAAAAATAGCATTACTTCTTGTGCTGTTGCTTTTTTTACCATGACACTGTGATGAGAATGTTGGTCTTTCATTTGAAAGACTTGAACATCTCATGTTATCACCTTGTGTAAATCTGAAGTTCCCAGGGCCAAAAGAAGGGGCAACAGCCATGTTTGCTGCTCCTTTGTCTGCCCCCTCCGCATTTCAGGTTTAAGGTGGAGTGAGGAGTTTAATTATAATACCAAAAGAGGCTTGTGGGTGACATGGCTTGAACTGACATCTGAAAATTTTGTTTTCCCACAGCTGTACAACCTTTTATTATAGTTTACCATCTCTGAAGCTTTCTCTCTCTTACCCTAACCATTCCTTAACTGTAAGAGTTTCTATTATTCACCTTTTTAAAGTAACCATTTGCTTTTACTGGTAGGAAAGAGAGGAGGACTTGCTGAAGTGCCAGAGTGTCTTTCAGGCGCACCAAGGGCAGATATCTGCCTATAAACACATGACAGATGCCAAAGGAGGCTGAGGGTGAAGCTACCAGAAAGAAGGGATTACTATCACTGACTCCCGTCTCCTCGCACTGCCACTGCTGATGATACCCTTACTCAGAACGAGTACTGCAGCTAAAATTTATTTATTTATTATTGCATTTATATCTCACTTTTCCTCCAAGTTGCTCAAGGTGGTGCACATGGTTCTCCCCCATTTCCATTTTATCCTTACATCAAGCCTGTGAGATAGGTCAGGCTGAGAGACTGTGTCTGGCCCAAGGTCACCCAATGGGCTTCATGGCTGGGTGGGGATTTGAACCTGGAACTTAATCCAACACTGTAACCCACTAGTGTTGGGAGACAGGACCATACATTTTCAGATGGGGGGGGCAGGATACCAACCTGATGAACCTTTGCATTATGAAAAGAAAGCAACACCTCCATATCTGCAGGGAGCTTTTTATGAAAAGAGATATTCGGATATATGATTTTGCCACACAGCATTTTTTCAATTAACAGAGGCTAAAATTACAATTAGTGTGTGTGGGGGTGTCATGAAATATTTTGAGTTCATAAAGGGGGTACTGTACTCATAAAGGTTGGGAATCACTGTAATATATAATAAACCAGCAATGTAGTTCACTCTTATACTTGTATTACAGGTAGGAAGGTTGTGCTGAGAGAGAGAGAGAGTATTACAGCAGCCTCACAATGCAGCCCACTGTTAATATTGCACACCAAAAATGGGATTACTTATAATCCTCACAGATTTCTTCCCAGGCCAAATTAAGAACGATTAGATGGAGGAGTCTCCAGTACTATTGATTTGCATGCAGACTGGCTGCACTTATTAAATGGAGTGACATCCAAAGCAGGGCCAGCTCCAGGCATGCCGGGGCCCTTGGGCATCAGCTTGCCCATGTGTGCGCGAGAGCGAACGTGAGCGGCTCGTGCGCAGCCCCCCCTACCTGTCTCCTGTCTTTTACCATTGCCCTTAATGAAGATGGCAGCCGCAGTTTCCCTAAGGGGATGAAGCCTCCACCGCCATCTTTGTTGATGCCACGTTTGCGTGCTATGCACGCGCATCTCTGCCATCAACTAAGATGGCGGCCGCAGCTTCAGTACCAGAAAGAGAGCCCATTGCAGCATATGTAGCTGAAAAGATTATCTGAGCATTGCCAATTTGCTGATGGGCTAAATGATGCATTGAGAGACCGGCTAGTCTGTGGAATTCTGAAAGAAAGCATCCAGAAAGACTCAGAGGGAGATCTAACATTTATGAGAGCAACGGAAATTGCTATGTCTATGGAAAATGCTGCCAAAGATGCAATAGAGTTGCAGTCAGGAATGAATGCAAACATGAACAAGCTTGCAATAACATGTAAACAAATGAACTGTGCTATCATTGTAGCAAGGGTTAACACACACCAGTTCAATGCAGATTTAGAAGTGAAATGTGCAGGAAATGCAACAAAATGGGACATACTCAGAGACTGTCACTCAAGTAAAAGGCAACCATTTGCTAATGACAGAGAAGAGATAATTGATTGAACCACCACTTTAAAAAAGGTGCAGAAGTGCATGCTGTAGAGGAAAAACCTGATCATGGAGGTGAAACAGGGCTAGCTTGCCTGGAAATCTATAAAATAAAGGGTGGAATAAGACAAGGAACATGGCTTACACCAGAAGTGAATGGCAAAACAGTATCAATGCAACCGGGCACTGGTTGGGCTGTATCAGTTATATCACAGCATGAATTTGAGCAGCATTTCAGACATGCTAAACTAAACGCTTCAGAACTACAGTTGCAAACATATACTGGAGAAAAGATAATTCCCATTGGAATGACACCTGTAACCGTGAGATATAATAACCAACAAAATATATTGAACTTGTAAGTTCTGAAAACAGGTGGACAAACACTCTGGGGTCATGATTGGCTGAGGAAGCTGCAGCTGGATTGGAAGCTGCAGCCATCAACCGTTTGCACACCATGCTTCCAATGTTGGAGAACTGAAAATAAGCTGAAAAAGGTGTTGGCTGCTGCTGCGCCTGTGTTCCAAGCTGGCATTGGCACACTAAGGCACATCGAAGGTGAAACAGTGTTACAGGAAGATGCCACACCCAAGTTTCACAAGGCCCGTCCAGCTCCATATGCCATATGCCAAAAGGTGGAAACTGAGCTGGCCTGCATGGAAGCCAAGGGAATTCTTTCAAGGGTTGATTGGAGCCCATGGGCTACACTGGTGGTTCCTGTAGCGAAATTCTGGCGCTGTCAGAATTTGCGGTGATTTTAAAGTTGCCATTAATCCAGTATTATGTGCTGAGCAGTATCCATTGCCCAGCATTGAGGACCTAGCTGGGGAACAACGTTTCAGCAAAACACACCTAGCAGAGGCTTATTTACCAATGGAAATGGAAGATGATTCTAAGATGTTTCTCACCATAAATACACACAAACGGCTATATCATTTTAACAGACTTGTTTTTGGAAAAGCATCAGCACCAGTGCTTTGGCATAGAGCCATGGATCAGGTGCTACAAGGCTGTCCAGGCACTCAGTGGTATTTAGATGACATCATTGTCAATGGAGAGAATGATGAGATGCATCTACAAAACCTCAAGACAGCTCTACAGAGACTGGCAGACTACGGACTCACAGCACGATGTGACAAATGTGAGTTTTTTAAACCTAGCATTACTTACTGTGGTCACACTATTGATGCACAAGGCCTACACAAGTGTGCAGACAAAATCCAAGCAGTCATAAATGCTCCAAGGCCAAAAGATGTGTCCCAGCTATGATCCTTCCTAGGATTCATTAATTATGATAAGATTCCTGCCAAACTTAGCTTTCGTGTTACACCCCTTGAACACCTTGTTGCAAGTGAGGAGAACATGGCAGTGGATGAAACAGTGTGAATAAGCTTTCAAGGAAGCAAAGAAAATGGTGACATCAGATACTGTGCTCACACACTATAACCCACACCTACCAGTAAAACTAGTTTGTGATGCTTCGCCATATGGCATTGGTGTAGTTATATCACGTCATGGAAGATGGCAGCAAATGTCTAATAGCTTTTGCATCACGCTCACTCACATTTGCAGAGAGAAATTATGCATGGACAGACAGGGAAGCACTGAGTTTGGTTTGGGGTGTGTGAAATGTTTCAATCAGTACCTATATGGGAGAGAATTTACCCTCATCACTGACTACCAGCCACTACTGTCCATCTTCAATCCACAAAAAGGGATTCCACTGACAGCAGCTGCCTGAATACAGCTATGGGCATTGTTTCTGGGATACAGAATAGAATTTAAGAGGACTCACAGTCATTCAAATGCAGATGGATTGTCTCATTTGCCTAGAGGATGAAAAATCTGAGGAATACGCAACAGATTCTTTTGACATGTTTTCTCCCACGGAGATTGAGAATCTTCCTATCACAGCAGAGATGGTACAAAGAGAAAAGAGGAGAGACCCTACACTGTCACAAGTCTACACAGCAACAACAAACCAAGCACCTGAAGTGTTGATCTTAGGTTGTACTTTGCGTTCAAGGTTGAATCTTCTCAAACCCAAATTGAGAAGTGTTCAGGACAAACAACTCAAACAAGTTCAGCAATTTTCTCATGAAGAAGCACAACACTTCTCAATAGGACAACCTGTTCTAGCTAGGGACTACAGAGGAGAACAGAAGTGGGTATCTGGGATCATCAAAGAAAGGACTGGACTGCTCTCTTATACTGTAGAGTTTGCTCCCAATAATATTTGGAGACAACACATTGGCCAGTTGAGGAAATCAGGGGTAGAGAACGAAGAGGTAGCACCAGACATGACTGGAGTTCCAACTGCAATTTCTGAGTCACCACCATCAGCACCTGCCCTCAAAGAAGACATTCCACCAGTGATTGCTCCACAGTCACCAGTACCACTGGACACATCAAGAGTTTCTGCCTGTGATGACAGGCGCTATCCCATTTGAATAACAAAGGCACCACAGCACCTAAATTTGTAGAGATAATATGGGTTTATATCCAGGGGGAGGAGTGTAGTGTATTGGGTCAGTGTTATTATCACTGTGATTGTTTGGGTATGTCTTAATCTATTGTTCTGCCAGTGATTATTTAGGGCTGCCTGGAAAATACATTCAGGCATGCCCCCTGTGGGTTTTTCTTCCTGTTCTTTTTTCTTGTTCTAGAATGTTCAGTAAAGAAAAAGGTGGCAGCAGAAAACTACTCTGTCTTCTGTGTCTTTTTGGGTAAAGGGCTGCTGCAGGAGGACAACACCAGGGAAGTCTTCTTAAGGTATGGTTTTCTTGTGTCGCCCTTAGTTTTTCGTAAACTGCCTTATAATCATTCTGGTAAAATACAGTATATAAGTTATTTCAGATAAAATAAAATTAGCCAGATTGTTGTCTATTAGAATACAATCATAAATGCTCAAAACTGGAGAGACTTCTTGTTCTAAAAATCACCCTAGTTTACTCATATCTACCATTAAATGCTGAAACAAACCAAATAAGGGAAATAATATGCAAAATTAGGAACATTCAGATCTCCTTTACTGCAAGGTTTTTGCATTGTTGCCATACACAGTATGCCAGTAATGCAAAGAAAACTGTATTGATACTTTTTTGAAAACAAAACCTTTGGCACGCTTTAAACATCTCCTGGCTAAGAATGACTGCCAATTAGACCTTTCTTAGGGCTAATTTGTCTGCCCTTGAAGATGACTTGGAAATTTCAACTGGTCCAAAATGCAGCAACCAGATTACTTGGCTGGGCTTCCCTTTAGATCTCAGAAAACCCCTGTTTTAAAACAGGACTGATAATGATAACAGTGGATAGTTCAACACTTATTGCAAATAGGTGGATAAAGGAATAACCATGCCTACAGTCCCTCTTTGTAAAAATGATGTTTTTCTGAGTTTTGGCCACTAACTTAATTGTCTGGTTGAGGATTGATTATAAATGATACTAATACATTTCCCAAAAAGGTTATGTCTAAAGTTAAACTGCTGAAGAATTTTAAACTGATGTAGCTCATCTGACTTTATCAAAAGCCTTTTTCACACTATAAGTCTCCTCTTATGCTCCTTACATTTACTGTATCAATTATATTCTAGTATTCTGCTAAAATACTTTCTACAGTAAAACCCAGCTTGTCACCAAACATGATTTTCTACCACTTCATTCATTCTGCCAAATTTATAAAGATTTTATCATCCTGACTCAACAAAGAGATTGGCCTGTATCATTCTGTTAATCTCATGTCTTTCCTTTCTTTGCATATTTATTAATATCATTCTGAGTTCCTGGAATATGATATGGAGTTTGGTATTAATTAATTTTAGTTAATGGCTGTGTCAATGAATACCCTATAATATTCAACTGAGAATCCATTTGATCCTAGAAACATATTTGCTTTTATCTTTGTTTATTTTATCTGTTGCAGTTATGAAACTTTCTAAAATGCTTCATTTTCTTCATTTAAATTTAGGAATGTCTGCATTGGCAAAGAACTCAATTAAATTTTTGCCCTGTAGATGCTTCAAACTATATGAATTTATAAGATCCTATGAATTCTGCTAACTTCTCACCATTCAACGTTGTTGGTTTTCTCAGTTCTGGAGGAATCCTTTGTTTTCTTGCTAATCTCTCAGAACAGTTTAAGGCTTTTGCTGCGTATTATCTACTGTAATGTTTTTACTTCCTCCAACTTCATTTTCTGGGCTATTTTTATTGTGTTCTAATCCTCTGACCTTTTGAATTAACTTTATTTTGTTTCTCAGTTTATTTATATAAGAAGACAAGCTTATGATAGTGCCACTTATATAAACCTTACTTTCATCTCTGATTGTTGATGATGGTATACCAGAAATAGTGTTAATACTGAAATAGTGTAAATAAGTGTAACACTCTACTAAATTAGCATTTATCACACATTTTTCTTCTTAGTAACTCTGAAATGTAGGTTAACTTCCTTTAAAATAAGAGCCCATTTCCTAGTCCAGAAACATTTTTATTAGTTTGTCTGCCTAAACACACAAAGAACGAATCAATTATTTTCTTATTTACACAAACTTCATTGCTTGGCCTGCAAGCAGAATTAACTTACCACCGGTGACCAGCAGAATGGAATAGCAGGTTGTATCCAAGAAAGTTGTCCTGTTATTTCAAGGACTCCTGCCTGTTAGGGCAAGGACTTCCTCTCCTTACACCCCTACCAAATGTGCTTTGGAGGGGTTGGACAAACCCCCAGAACAGATTTGGGAGACTGCAGTGGCACTCAGGGGAAGGAAGAGAGTCAGTCCCATTGTGCAGGCAAAAGTCCTTGCACTAATGGGGCGACTTGTTGGATACAACCCAGAATTTGAAATTTAACCTTATCTACTGTATCATACTGGGCATTCATAGATACTTTGAAAATACAAAACAGTGACAAACTGGCACCTTTATAATGATTATACTTTGCATTGACATAGTGCTTAACCTTATTTAAGCATACCAACCTGTAAATTAGGCTGGTATTTACCCTGTATCACAAATTGACAGATACCAAGGCTGAAGGAATGGCTATATAGGCTATATAGTAAGCTCAAGGCAGAGGTGAAATCTGAACGGATAATTAAACCCCTCACAGCTCTTAACTACCATACTACACCAGCTCTAAATGCCACTTCAAATGTTATTAATTTCTTGCACACATAATCCTTTGCTGTATCAAGCCACAGCTCTCCATCATAAATGCATGAGGTAAAAAGACACAAGAGTGATTGTTGCATGAGATGGTGTACCCATGAGTGCCATGTTTTGTCTTCCACACAAAGCTACCACAGATCTGAAGAGGTTCTGAGATTGCAACAACTTAAAGCCAAACTAGACATGATGGGACAGTATGTTTATTCATGTCAGCCCTGTACTTGTAAATAGCCGAGGCTAGTGATCTAACTTCAGAAGTGTATCTTATTATAGCACATAAAGGGAAAGAATAGTAGCAAGCCCATCAGCCACTTGCACACTCAAGACTGCAATCCATGAGAATGCCTGCATTCGATTGCAAGGGTTAGAGCAGTGATAGCCAATGTAGTGCCCTCCAGATATTGGTGGACTCCCCATCATGTCTGACAACAAGCTATGCTGGCTGAAGCAGGTAGGTATTGTAGACCAAAACATCACTTTGGCTACTTCTGAGTCAGTGTGTGTGTGGCTTGGGGTTGGGGGAGGAGAGGGGGAAGAAGGCACCCGGAAAGGTTCTTATCCGTTACAGAAAACAAGACTGCACTCTGGCCTTCCTGTAAGATCCTACTGTTTATTAAATGAACTACATTTCCCACTGCAAATGCTTCACTGCTCTTGAATTCTAGACTCAAGGATCCTTCTCAAGTAAGTCTTGGGTTTACAGATAATAGAATGTTAACATGAAAAAAGATAAGTCAAACAACTAAGTCTTTTGCAAGATGCCCAGAATAATTAAAACATGATAGAAATAAATTAGACATCATGAGACATCACTGAGACATCATGGTAAGCCATGGCTTGTGGTTTGGTGCTTGTGCAGGGTAGGACTACGGGGGGGGGTGATTTGGCAGCATGCCTTAGTACACTATTTGTTCACAGTAAGTCATGGTTTATTGCTCACAATGTTGTCTGAATGCAGTGTGGGAACATGTGTACGACAGAGCCATACAGTCAACTGCTCCACCTTTGACAAACTTTTTAAAGCTTCAAAATCAATTGTTTCTGTAACCATGCAAGCTTAAGACACACTTTCCCATTCATGTGACCTGGCAAAGTCAAAATTTGATTATATTCCTCATTAGAAGCCCTGTTAAATAAGTAACTGCTTTTCAAAATTGGCGTAGGGAGGGGGGAATTAAGTTAAATAATATTACAGATTATGAATCTGAACACTTTTCTTCCCATAAGTAGTAAACTCCTTCATATCAAGGCTAAGCAACAGAGACTACAGTATGCCCGAACAAGAATTATTTTTAGAGTTCTTGTAAAACTGCAAGTGCTTGGATTGCCTGCATACAGTTGGCAAATCATTGTTAGAATAATTATACTTCATGGACTCTGGTTAACCAAAAAGCAGGTTATGGCTTCTACATACATTACTCTACTAGTAGATGGCTTCTGCAATCACCACTATGCAGTTTGTACATGCACTTACTAGGGGGAAATGGCACACATGCCTACATTTAAAAACGTCCTGTAGAGTAGAGGATCATTAGGTCATGTAGTACAAATAATCTATTATTCTTTGATAGAAATATCTCTGCCCTGTGATTCACAAATGTAAATACAAAGTTATTTTCAGAATAAACATTATTTTAAATATTTGCATTCAATTCACATTCCTCAATAAAGGCCAAACCAAAGCTATTTTTATACTGTCAAAGAATTAAGGATTAAATAGTCAAGTCTTTCATTGGCTCATTTTGTGATAATCTTGTTGACTAGCTGTTAAATTCTTTGTTATCTTTAGGTAGCAAACTTTTAGAAGTATAGTGTAACAGCTTATCTCTTGTTAAAGCTTACCCTACAATCCTGTGCATGTTTACTCAGAAGCAAAATCCAGCATGTTCAATAGCGATTGCTCCCACGTAAGTGTGCATAGGATTGCAGCCTTCATAGCAAACAATGTTTGAGTGTCCTAAAGATGATACAATGGTAGCACGTAAGATAAAAATCAAAAGATGCAAATAAAAAGAGGCAGATAGAACTGCAACCTCTTTTGCAGAGAACAGCTGGCAGGTTTGCCAGGATAACCTGCTGTCCTTAAAAACACAGCAAAAATGTATTTCAAGCCCCCACCCTGCCTTCTGAATGAAATACCAGCATTTTAGAACTAAGGATCTCTGCACCCTGGATTTTATGAGAAACATATCTAAGTAGGATATGTTTCTCATAAAATCCAGGGTGCAGAGATCCTTAGTTGATGAGTTGGCATACTTCAATTAGCTTTGCTTCTTTACAAACTATTTTTAATTTTTTTAAGTTAAAGTAGCTTTCCAAAATAATGCCTTCTACACAAATTGAGGACAAGCTTATGTTGCAAATTTTGGGGGAAAACCCCCCACCCCCCCATTAGCAAGTTCTTAGGCAGAAGTCTTGCATTATAATCTTGAGCAAGGACAGTATTCACTTCTCTGATTTGGTATGATGCCTACTGTGCTGTTGGCACTTAATGCTTTTTAAGTAGCAGCAACAAAGAAGATGATGCTCACATTGAAAAACTACTGTAGAGTTCCTAGAAGTCAGGCACTGATGCAATTTCAGTATGTGGAAGTGTGTCCAAAGCATTCTTCAAGTACCCAACAAAACTCACTGCTTCACAGAGGTATCCATAGAATCTTTAAAAGTCTCAACTTGCACGACAACTTTCCACTTCAACCTCAATGACCACAATTTACTAATAGCCATCTGAGAGTTATGCAATCCTGCCAACTTTTCACAACAAAAAAGTTGATGCTTGCTTCACTACAAATCCAGACAAGACTGAGTGGTTAACTACTTCCTCATTCTTCTTCCAAATCCTTATGTTTGTAATACTCATGATTCACAACAGGAGAAGGGGGAGTAGAGAAAGGTTTCAGTACGCAGAGAATTAAGTCTGGCAAGTCCATTAGCAAACTCCCAGTGCACCCATACTAACTGCACACTGAGTGTGCTAATAAAGTCTACTTCAAAAAGTCTTCCAATGCTCATCGCTTCATAATTCCCAGATGCAATTCTGCGGCTGGTGCTTTTCTAATTTATAGTTCTAATTGCTGTTTGAAACTAGTCCTGAGCAGTAGCCAAGGCTTTAAAGCATTTTACTTTTCAAATGCAGCCTCTTAATAAAAAGACTGAGCAGAGACAAGATCAGTATTGCTAGTCACAATGTGAAAGAGCTTTGTCTAAGCTTTTCTCCACGTCATTTTGCCAGTGCACCTATATTTTGATCTTGAAGAGACCTCTTTCCCTTCCATGCTGTCTAAAGCTGAAACGTATCAGCTTATGTGGCAACTGAACTATGAGATTTTTTAAAAGTCAGGATGTAGAGAACGAGCTCAGAACACAAACAGGCTATTCATTCATTTCAAGTGGGAATAATAAAATAGGTTAAAGACCAATAATCACTATTTGTAAAAAAAGATAAATTCCTCTTAAATTTTATGTTGCTTGAAGTTTAAGGACATATAAAAATGGATGCCAATCCTTTAAAAATACAAAATTAGTGCAATAATCCTAGCCTTGTTTTCCTAAAATATTCACAAATGTGAAATAAGTGGCTTGCTGCACAGAGCTCACTGGTGAGTTAAAGGATTAATGAACTGATATGCTCAATTAAGGTAACAGAAAAAACTTCCATAATTTAAAGGTCGCCTCTGAACACATGAAATATAGAATCATAGAATAGTAGAGTTGGAAGGGACCTATAAGGCCATCGAGTCCAACCCCCTGCTCAATGCAGGAATCCAAATCAAAGCATTCCCAACAGATGGTGGTCCAGCTGCCTCTTGAATGCCCCCAGTGTCGCAGAGCCCACTACCTCTCTAGGTAATTGGTTCCACTGTCGTATGGCTCTAACAGTTAGGATGTTTTTCCTGATGTCCAGTCGAAATCTGGCTTCCTGCAACTTGAGCCCATTATTCTGTGTCCTGCGCTCTGGGATGATCGAGAAGAGATCCCGTCCCTCCTCTATGTGACAACCTTTCATGTACTTGAAGAGTGCTATCATATCTCCCCTCAGTCTTCTCTTCTCCAGGCTAAACATGTCCAGTTCTTTCAGTCTCTCCTCACAGGGCTTTGTTTCCAGTCCCCTGATCATCTTTGTTGCCCTCCTCTGAACCAGTTTGTCTGCATCCTTCTTGAAGTGCGGAGACCAGAACTGGACACAGCATTCAAGATGAGGCCTAACCAGTGCTGAATAGAAGGGAACTAATACTTCACACAGTTTGGAAACTATACTTCTGTTAATGCAGCCTAATATAGCATTTGCCTTTTTTGCAGCCATATCACACTGTTGGCTCATATTCAGCTTGTGAGCAATGACAATTCCAAGATCCTTCTCACATGTCGTACTGCTGAGCCAAGTATCTCCCATCTTATAACTGTGCACTTGGTTTCTTTTTCCTAAGTGTAGAACTTTGCATTTATCCCTGTTGAATTTCATTCTGTTGTTTTCAGCCCAATGCTCCAGCCTATCAAGGTCCCTTTGAATTTTCTTTCTGTCTTCCACGGTATTAGCTATGCCCCCCAATTTTGTATCATCTGCAAATTTGATAAGCATGCTTTGTACCTCCTCATCCAAGTCATTAATAAAAATGTTAAAGAGCATTGGGCCCAGGACCGAGCCCTGTGGTACCTTGTGATGTTCCTGTATGTAAATATAATGTATATATGGTAAGTGCAGGTTTATTATAGGAAATATGCTAAGTGGAGTGAGTGAGAAGGGGGAGTACACAGGCTGTAGAATGTTGAATGATGATTGGCTGTGTCTTTGAATGGCTGAAGGTATAAAAGGGAGAATGACAGCTGAGTCTGGGTGGTTGAGGTGGTGTTTGTTGGACAGGGTGGAGGGTGTGTAGTTAGTGGGTGGTGGGCGTTGAAGGTTGTTGCAGAGAGATTGGATTAGGAGTTCTGAGGCAAATATTAAGAAGTAAGAATATAAGAGTATCATATATGAAACCATACGCTTGTCAACAAAATATTTAAGTAATCTTGTTATTCCTAGTGTGAACAATAAACATTTTCTTGGTTTACTTAAAAGCCTGATTCCTTAGCTGGAGTGTACATACCACGGGGAAAGGCAGGGTAACCAAGGGTGGAGAAGAAATTGTATCTAATGGTGGCAGCGGTAAAGGAGGAGATATTGTATCAGCATTCAGTACCACAGAACAACCCAGAGCTGTGAGCTTCATAGGCAAGAGGCTTCAGAGGGGTTGGGAATTACCAATACACACAGACACAAGGTATCATATAGCCAGGAAGAGACTAAGGCACAGTCTAGAGGCTATATTGAGTACACAGAGTGTTGGGTAGTGTGGCCTAGCAGAGTGATCTTTTGAGATCTGTGCTAGAGCGGAGAGAGGTAAAAATAAACACAACGATCCTGACTGCTGGTAGCCACGAGTGAGAGCGTCACAGGTGGTGCCAGGGGAAGGACATCACATACCCCACTCATTACTTCCGCCCAGTTTGAGAAGGAACCATTGATAAGCACTCTTTGAGTACGATTCTGGAGCCAACTGTGGATCCATCTGATAGTTGTTCCATCCAGCCCACATTTAGCTAGCTTGTTAATCAGAATATCGTGGGGCACTTTGTCAAAAGCTTTGCTGAAGTCAAGATATATTATGTCCACAGCATTCCCACAGTCTACAAGGGAGGTTACCCGATCAAAAAATGAGATGAGATTAGTTTGGCAGGATTTGTTCTTCATAAATCCATGTTGGCTCCTAGTAATCACTGCATTGCTTTCAAGGTGCTTACAGATTGACTGCTTTATAATCTGCTCCAGAATTTTCCAGGGATTGATGTTAGGCTGACTGGTCTGTAGTTCCCCGGTTCCTCCTTCTTGCCCTTTTTGAAGATAGGGACAACATTAGCTCTCCTCCAGTCATCCAGCACTTCACCAGTCCTCCATGATTTAGCAAAGATAATAGACAGCGGTTCCGAGAGTTCTTCAGCCAGTTCCTTCAATACTCTAGGATGCAGTTTATCGGGCCCTGGAGATTTGAACTCGTTCAAAGTGATTAGGTATTCCTTGACCATTTGTCTTTAAATCTCAAGCTCCAATCCTGCCCCTTCTACTTCCATGTTTCCCGGGAGGGTTACAGATCCTTTTTTGGGAGAAGACTGAGCCAAAGTAGGAATTGAGCACTTCTGCCTTTTCTTTGTCATCTGTTATCATTTTGCCATCCTCATTGAGTAGCTGTGCCACCATTTCTTTTCTCTGTCTTTTACTATGGACATACCTGAAGAAAGCTTTTTTGTTGCTTTTAGCATCCCTCGCTAGCCTCAGCTCATTCTCAGCTTTAGCCTTCCTGACACCATCCCGGCAATTCCGTGATACCTGCCTGTACTCTTCCTTTGTGGCCTGTCTTTCTTTCCACTTTCTGTATGTGTCCTTTTTTGTTTTCAGGTCATCTCTAAGCTTTTTGTGAAGCCACATTGGCTTCTTCTGTTGTTTCCCCCCTTTTTTCCTTGTTGGAATGGCTTCCCATTGTGCTTTTAGAATTTCCTTTTTTAGAAACTCCCACCCATCTTGGACTCCTTTTCTCATTAGTGTGGCTTGTCATGGAACCGTACTTACAATTGTTCTGAGTTTATTAAAATCAGCTTTCCTGAAGTCCAGGGTGCACATATGGCTACTCTCAGCTTTCGCTTCTGTTAAAATCAAGAATTCAAGTATGGTGTGGTCACTTTCCCCCTGAGTTCCCGTGACTGCCACTTCATCCACCAAATCATCTCTATTGGTTAGAATCAAGTCCAGGATAGCTGATCCTCTGGTTGCTTCCTCCATTTTCTGTAGGAGGAAGTTATCTCCAGCACAAGTCAGAAACTTCTCGGAGAGGCCATGTTTGGCAGAATTTGTCTCCCAACAGATATCGGGATAATTGAAATCCCCCATTACTACTACATTATGCTTCCTCGAAACATTGGCAATTTGCTTTTCAAAAGTTACATTCTCATCTTCTCCTTGATTGGGCGGTCGGTAATAGACTCCAAGCACCACATTCCTTTTATTACTTGCCCCATTAATTTTAATCCAGATACTCTTGGTGGAGCTACCAAGCTCATCTTCCTGTATTTCTGTGCAGGGATATATATTTTTAACATATAGCGCAACTCCACCTCCCTTTTTATTCCTTCTGTTCTTGAACAAGTTGTATCCTTCAATTGCTGTATTCCAGTCATGGAAGTCATCCCACCAAGTTTGTTATACCTAATCAAGTCGTAATTGCCCTCCTGTATTAAGAGTTCAAGTTCGTCCTGCTTGTTTCCCATGCTCTGCGCATTAGTATACAGACATCAAAGACCATGTGATTTATGGCTTGGTTTCCTTACTGCATTTTTCTGAGGACTGTTACTGGGCCCTATTAGAGCCAATCTCTCTGGTCCCGCTACTGTGCATAAGCCTTCATCAGTCGTTACCACTAAGTTTACGTCTCCCTCCCCTTTAGGATTCAGTTTAAAGCCCTCCTGATGAACTTCTCCATGCTGTGACCAAACACATTCTTCCCAGTCCTTGTGAGATGCAACCCATCACTTCTATCTAATATTCATATCTAATGAGGTAAGCTAGTACAGCCATTAAGGCTGCAATCCTATAACACAATTACCTAAGAGTAAGTCCCACTGAACTCAGTGGGCCTTACTTCTGAGCAGGCATACATATAGTTGCACCATTAACCAATCTGTAGGATACCAGAGAGAGAAGGGGACAGGCAAGGGTTCAAAGCAACCTCACAGTGGTCTCATGGAGAAAGTCTGATACGTTAAGGAAAATTGTCTAGGCTTCAATAGTTACTTTGAAGTGGTTTAGCAGATGACTCGTATCTGGTGACACACTGTGGTATCAATCTGTAACAAGAGGACAAATACAACTAATTTTATGGGCAGAGGCTTCTTTGTGTAATACCATGGATCATGCCTTCAGATTATAATGAAAAAGAGATTTTTCTTCTACATTTCCATGAATAAAAAGCAAACTATGGTATATATTTACTAGCAATGAAATTGCTGTTAGTGTTCAGAATTATTATAGCACAGAATTATTTATATTACAAATGGGACCTGCAACTGCCTACGAGTGCTCTTGTTCAGGCCTCCAGCAGGGTTGATTTGATTTAAATCACTTCTCTAAAGGACTTAGTTTAAAGGATTTAAATCAAAGTTTAAATCATTAGTGAGGAAGATTCTATGTAATTATTTTTAGTAGAAGTACAGTATTGTTTAATATAACAATACATATTCAGACATATTCAGAGCTTTGGCTGCTGGACTGTGGCGTGCCACAGGGCTCGATTCTTGCCCCAATGCTTTTTAATGTCTATTTGAGACCGCTGGGTGATTTCATTCGGAGTACTGGCCTAAAATTCCATCAATATGCAGATGACACCCAGATCTACTTGTCTTTTAAATCCTCTCCACAGGCTGCTGTAACTCAATTGTCCAAAGGGCTGGAGTTAGTAGGGGAATGGATGTCTAGGAATAAATTGAGATTAAATCCTGAAAAAACTGAAATCCTCCTGGTAGGCGATCAGACGAATTTAGGGATAACTCATGTGACTTTTAATCAAGTCTCTATACCCTTGAGTAACCAAGTCCATAGTCTAGGTGTTATTTTGGACTCTCAGTTGACGATGGAGGCTCAGATAGCGGCCGTAAGTCGGACCGCTCTTTATCATCTGTCCCTTATTCGTAAAATCTGTCCATTCCTCCCTAGGCATCTTCTACCGACGGTTGTTAGTGCCTTGGTTCTTTCACGCCTGGACTATTGCAATGCTTTGTACGTAGGTTTACCTTTGAGATAATAATAATAATATTTTATTTATTGGTCGCCTATCTGTCCAGGTTAGTGGACACTCTAGGCAACTTACAATAACAAAAAGCTATACATAATATACATATACAAAAACAAACCACAGTCCTAAACAATTTAAAACCAATTTCCAATTAAAACAAAATAAAATTAATCCTCCTTAATCCCCCCCCCAAAAAAAGCAGCACACAAAAACAAACAAAAAACAAACAAACACCCAGGCCACCCCAGCCAGCCGGCTTATGTATCCCTCCAAAGAGGGACAGGTGGTAGCAATCAGTCCCAGCTGGCTGGGTACCTGGGGCCTGGTCCTGCAGGATGCAGGTCCGCCAGGCAGAAGTCCCACAGGGAAGGGTGGTGGAGGTGGTGATCCCGCAGCAGCAGCAGCAGCAGCAGCCTCTCCTTCCCTGGGCGGCGATGTTCTCTTCCTGCAGGCCCTGGGTCTCCCAGGCCACCCCAGCCAGCCGGCTTATGTATCCCTCCAAAGAGGGACAGGTGGTAGCAATCAGTCCCAGCTGGCTGGGTACCTGGGGCCTGGTCCTGCAGGATGCAGGTCCGCCAGGCAGAAGTCCCACAGGGAAGGGTGGTGGAGGTGGTGATCCCGCAGCAGCAGCTGATCTGTGCGTAAACTTCAACTTGTCCAGAATGCGGCAGCACGACTCATTAAGGGTTGCCATTGGAGAGAACATATCACTCCAATCCTTCGGGAACTACATTGGCTCCTGATAGTGTCAAGGGTGAAGTTCAAAATACTGGTTATAACCTTTAAGTCTTTTTCTGATGCTGGTCCGATTTACTTGAAGAATAAACTTTCTCTTCTCGGAGAAGGTGGTCGTACCAGATCTTCAGCAGCTAGATCTCTCCTGGTTCCCTCAATTAGAGTGGCTAAACTAGCCGGCACTAGGTCTAAAGCTTTTTCTATTGCGGCTCCCCTACTTTGGAATACCCTGCCAGTGGCCATTCGCCTAGCTCCATCACTTTTGTGTTTTCAGAAGCAGCTGAAAACCTGGCTTTTTGATTAAGTTGGTGGGGATATTCTGTTATAGCCATTCAGTGTAGGCTGTGGACTGGCTGTCATAATTTCATTCTGATTTTTATGTTGTTTTTGTTTTACTTATATGCTGTAATTTGTTTTAGTATGCTGTAATTTGTATTTCGATATGTATTTTATTGTACGTCGCCTAGAGTGACAGGTCTTACCTGCCAGATAGGCGTCTAATAAATTTTAGATAATAATAATAATAATAATATGGGTTTTATTAGAAAGTAGGTACACACTAAGCAATTATTCTGAATTGTTTTCAGATTAATTTTCATCAAAAAATTGGGTGATAATTTGGTCATTTCAGTACTAAAGCAGAATGAACTTGTGAAGTCATTCAGGAGATAAACCTGCTCCAACTGTTCAATTAATTATGATATTGTTGTCATCTGCCAGAATCACCAACAAACAGGCTTTTAAATTGTACTGATAAGATTGTTGAAGAAAACTAAATGTAAAGTTCTTTAAAAAATAAATTTTAGGCAATTTGAACCAAGTCAACATGAGAAACTTAAAATATTGGGTGGTACAGTTCTCCACCTTTGTTTTCTTGCTTTTTCAGTTCCCAACTTATTTCTCAGTTTAGAATGAATTAGTCCAAAGGAAGAAAAAAATCTCTCTACACTTGCAGAAGAGGCTACTGCTGTTAAGAACTGGATTACCACGTAAGTGGTCTCCTTCTTGTTCAGATCTACTCCATATCCCCACATTCTTTATTCAGTGTCCTCTATTTTTGTACTCAGAGAGAGGCAAGGCCTAGAGAGAGAAAGAGCGCAAGAGCAAGCACTTCATGTACATCACTTGCAGAATAGGGCCAAGCAAGTTATCTCCCATCTCCATAAAGTGCTGTTAACATATTCATAGAATATTAGAAGTTGTATAATTAGTATTCATTATAATGTCTTTGACCTAGGCTCTTTTACTAATTGTTTTAGGAAAATTTTGAAATCTGATTTAAATTTTTAAAAATCTGTTAAGAAAAGAAGAAAATAAATCACTGATTTTTTATCGACTCTAGTCAGCTTCTGATTCCTTTAAACCAGGGAGTCTGGGCTTTCCAGATGCTGTTGGACTTCAACTACCATCAGCCCCAGCCAGCATAGCCAATTGTCTGGGGTGATGGTAACTGTGGTCTCTGCTGGAATACCACAGGTTTCCCAGCCCTGCTTTTAAACCTTTTTCTTTTTGTAAATGTGGGAGCTCAGGAGGTTAAAATTGCCCCCTTTTAATATAACAACATATGTACTTCTGTGTTTCCAATAAGGCCCCTTAGTATGTAGAAGTCAATACTTTATTCTGGGGTGACTCTATTCCACTTCCAGACAAACAGACATACAAGAGTTCACTTATTAGAGGTAATTATTTTCATTAGTTCATCCAAGGACCACCTTGCTTGGATGAACATCATATATTGACATGAACAGATTGGGAAGAAGACTGAGAGATAGTGACTTCTCCAAGGCCATCAGCAAATTCAAAATTGCACAAGAATCTGAGGTCTTTGAGGCCAAAGTTCAGCAATGTCCATATACTAAATCCAAGACCTCTGCACATCTGTTGCTGTACATAGCTCTCCTTTGTTATTTTCTTTACATTGAAATAATTAAAACACTGAAGTGACAGCAAGAGGAACCTTTCCTTAAGCCTTGCCAGGTATGCTGCTGAAGTTGACAAACGTGAACATATTTTACTCACTTGGTAAAATTCTTTTGTACTCATCCTGGAAAATAATGGTAGGCTTAAGTGTTTGGAGTCATGAATGATCAAAGCTTAGAACAATGGTTTTTAATGCTCCCTTCCTTCAGGAAATCACTTCCGCATTGGCCTGCCTGAGAAGGAACTTCTGCATGTTTGCCACAACCCCCTTGTTCAGTTCAGAGCTTTTGAACCACGTTCTAGGGTGCACATTCCCAGTTTAAATGATCTGAAATGAGCCTCAAGGAGTTTTGGACTTGTGTGCTCTTCCCCATCTCCTCTGTCTCCATGCAACAGGTGGAAAATAAGAACGGTCCTGATGCTTACCATGGCTAGTTGCTGATCATTTCAACCATGGTTTAGATAAGTCTGCATGTTTAGTTCACATGGGATGCTGGCCCATGTAAACCAAGTGCATAACCTAAATAAAACATGCTTCAAAGTCTCAAGAAGCTGCACACCGCAGGGAAATACCAATATTCAAGGACAAGCTGTCTCTCTGCCTTTTTAGGAAACCTTGTCTGCCATTACTGATCTTTCGAAGGAACCCCAGAGTTTGATGTGTCATAAAAATAGGCTTCACCTGCATGAATCTGAAATAAAATCCTGCATATCTGTCCAAAATTATTAAGTCTATAGTCAAACATATCAGCACTTGGGCCCAGATTATCAAAGGAAGCATCTTTTTCTGCATCAGCCTGCCTGCTTCTTTAGATCTATTGGGGCAGCTCTTCTCCACATCCTGACAGAGAACAAGGCATGCCCTATTTGAGAAATGGGAGAGGACTTCCTCTGTGGCTGCACCTGAAGTGTGGAACACCCTGCCTCAGGAGGTTCATTTGCCCCACCCCCATTTCTTGCCTTCTGATACCCAGTTGAACATGCTTTTATTCCAGCAGACATACAACCTTTCAAGCTAAGTTTTAGCGCTGATCCCTTACATTTAAGTTGCTTTTATCTGCTGTATATGTCTCTGTTCTGCTGTTACTTGTTTTGCGGTGGCGTGTGTATGTGTGTGTGGTTTTAGACTGTTGTAGCCACCCTTAGCACTATAGCTTGGTGGAAGGGCAGAACAGAAATCTTAAACAACTACACATTTGTAGGAGTAGATTAGACCTTGGTTTATAATAGTGCGTCCACACACTAATAACTACCAAGTGTGTGTTAAGTGTAGTCTTACCATGGGTTACTGGCCCCTCAGGCAAGCATAGCAAGCTCCCAAGAGTTAAGAAGTCAACTTAGTATTTCTGAATGACCTGAACCACAGACGTCCACACTTCAGGAACTACAGCAATCGTTAAAAAGCACCAGCTGTTTACATGCCTTGCCCTAGCTCCACATCAAAGTGATTTTATTTAACGAGGTTTTACTACAGTTAATTTATAGCTTTGTTTTGCTGTACTTTCCGAGTCCCCTATATGCTACTCCCTTTGCACAATTCTTAATTTGTATATTTACTCTCAAGGGAATCTTAGAATCAAGGTTTTTTTTAAAACACACACACACGCGCGCACACACACACAGAGAGATTTTTAGCCAGCATATAAAAATTACTCAAGGGAAACAGCTGGTAACTTTAAAACACAGTGGCATGGTTTGTCAGCAAGTATCATTAAGATTGTATTAGATGCAAACAAGATGCCATATTTCTCAAAAGAGTAACCTTCAAATAGTCCTATGGGGTTTCCTTCGGAACAGTAAGATCTATGAAATCCCACTTGCCTGATCTTCTACATGTCCCTACCAGACTCCCAATAGTTTGTTTACTGCTAGAATTTGTGTCCTCACTTGCTTTATCCACCAGCTTCTAGAAAAGACAAGGGAGTTGTTTCAACTCAGTGACTCCCCTGGGACTCTGGCACATATGTGGGGCTCATAATATGCAAACATGAGCTCTGCAATAGGGGCTTTGCATCTTTAGCCATGCATGGCTTTCTGCACATTACAGGGAGGCACAAGATTTCTGATCAAACATTATTTTCACACTGGAGAGCTCTGGATTGTGGCCACTGTCATTCTACAGAGTTTTGTCTTTTAATATGGGTGGGCAGTTTGATCAATTCTGACAGAAGCATCAGAAGCACATCAGTCACAGCTAGGGAAGGGTGTGGGCAATATATATCAGTACAACTTTATTTTCATGAACATGTACAGTCTGCACTTAATATTCACAAACTGTAAGCATATAATTCATTATGGGTGCACAATGCTTGAGTCATCCATTGAGGAATCTCATTATACAACCCCAAATAAAGAGTAATGAAGGATCTCTTTAAACTGGATTCTACTTCTTCAGCTCTTTGCCACTGTATTTTCCAAAGAGAACTTTGTCTTATATGGGAAATTCCTACTCCAATATGCAGCAAGAGGATATTCTGCATGTCAGGAAAGGTCAAGAGGCAGGAGCTGAACCATCAGTCAAACCAATGGTGTCTCCATCTTGCCAGTAAAAAACACCTATCAAGAGACCGCTACCACAGAAATAATGAACCCTGCGTGGATGAAACAGAGCATGACATCATTCTAGGAGAAAGCTGTCTAAGAGAAAAGTCTTTGTATATTAATGACTGGGAAGCCTGGAGGGACCCAATGGTAAAGTCATGATACTCTCATACTACTTATCAAAACAGGAAACAATCCATCTTAGATATCAGTGGCAGAAGGCATTCTGCACTCCTGGATGTACAAAAGCAATGTCAGCCTCAGAGCCAAGCATCTCTACCTTGCACATTTAATCAGACAAATGTGACAGCAAGACCATTTGCCTACAGTCTGTATCTGCAGCAACCAGCCTTATAACATCTAATGATAATCAATACACTTTCTTGACAGCTGTATGAACTTTACAAGTCTTCTTTCAGCAAGAGTATTCCCGTAAGGCCACTGAGATAGCTGAATCCTCACCCAACTCTTCACTATCATCATATTAGGATCGTGTGTGAACTGGCCAATGGCAACATGCCTTCCTCTCACTGCAATGAGTTCCTCAGCCATTTGGAACAGAATCAATTGCTGCCCACCTCTGGATGAAGTGTGGGTGATAAATTTCAAAAATAAATCAGAGCTGCAGCTCTATCTCAGGAGCTAGCTTCATTCTTGTGGAAGGAGTCTCTTCATTTAAAGAGGCCCAACATGCTTTAGCAGTGGTTGGCTCCAACAAAACAAGGGAAACTGTGGATCCATTAGGACAACAGTCTTCGACCTTTTCTGACCTGAGACCACCTTTAATCTAAACATGTATTTGGAGAAGCATTTCTTAATTTTGTACATGATATACTTGTGTGGCAGTAGTAGCGTTGCTGCTGTGATCCAACTTAGATCAGGTTGTGACTCAGTAGTGGGTCTCTACCCACCAACTGAAGGCCAATGCACTGGGCTCGGACAAGAGTCAGAGGAGGGCAATGTGACTTCCTCAGGCTCTTATATCAGTGCCTCTGTTCCAATGGGAAATTCACTCTCTTCCTCCGAATCCAGAGCCTCATCTCCTCAAAAATGAGAGTCATAACAGGATCATAACAGATGCAGTCTCACAGGACTACTGTTAGCATGGCGCAGCATTTCTATCTACAAAGGAGGAGCAACTGGAATATACAATGTTGTCCTGTGACTGATCCGGGATTTTACTCCTGAAACCTAGTGGTATAGTGGCAAATTTAGAATATGTTTAATTCCAACCCCCCACAGCTGGAATTAAGCAGATTTCACACCTGCCCCACCTTGCAGCCTGTCTCTTGCCCCATGGTGTGGTGAAAACTGGGATTTTCAAAAGGATGCCTCCTGGCTACATCCTGCCCACAGCATGAAGAGGACTTTACAAGTCTGTTTCACCATTTTGTGTCTTTACTTCAGAAGTTACCATAGAATAATAGTTCTGCCAAGCCAGCAACACCAGAGTAAAGTAGAGCTTGTTCTAATATGACAATGGAAGAGATTTTAACAACCCCCCCCCCTGGAAACCACTATATCATTTTGTTTGCTGCTTACCTGTGTGTCAATCAGAAATTCAACCCCTTAATGAGAATTTAAAAACAACAACTACAACAGATGTTTGTTTTCTCTGTGGGTTAAAACACACACACACACAAACACACACACACCAGCCTAAGTGTCACCTTTCCCATCTTCCTAATGGTTTTACCACTGCCATTACCCTTTCTGTTTATATACAAAGGGTCTCAAGCCAGCATTGTTGCCATTGCTCCCACAAGGCAGATCATAAGGCTTAAAAATTCTGACTACCCTTTTTCTTTCTGAAAAGCTCTTGTTCAAGTTTCTGAACATTTGCAAGCTTTGATCAAGAAGCACAAAAGAGCAGGTTGTTAATAAACTCTTGAATATTTGGTAGCTATTGTCAAATCTCATGACTTTAGACTCAATCACATCACACTCATGTTTGAATGTACATTTATTTATTTATTTATCTACCGCCCCATAGCCGAAACTCTCTGGGCGGTTTACAATAACTAAAAACTTTAAAAACAAATATAAAAATTTAAAAACACATCTTTTAAAAACAATTTAAAACACAATTTAAAACACATGCTAAAATGCCTGGGAGAAGAGGAAAGTCTTGACCTGGCACCCAAAAGATAACAGTGTTGGCGCCAGGCACACCTCATCAGAAAAATAATTCCATAATTTGGGGGCCACCACTGAGAAGGCCCTCTCCCTTGTTGCCACACTCCCAGCTTCCCTCAGAGTAGGCACCCGGAGGAGGGCCTTAGATGTTAAGTGTAGTGTATGGATGGGTCGTATCAGGAGAGGCGTTCCATCAGCTATTGTGGTCCCAAGCCCTGTAAGGCTTTATAGGTTAAAACCAGCACTTTGAATCGAGCTCGGAAACATACAGGCAGCCAATGCAAGCGGGCCATAATCGGTTTTATATGTTCGGACCATCTGGTCCCTGTTACCAATCTGGCCGCTGCATTTTGAAATTTCCAAACTGTCTTCAAAGGTAGCCCCATGTAGAGCACATTGCAGTAATCTAGCTTGGAGGTTACCAAAGCATGGACAGCTGAAGCCAGGCTATCCCTGTCCAGATAGGGGCGTAGCTGGGCCACCAACCGAAGTTGGTAGAAGGCACTCCGTGCCACCGAGGCTACCTGAGCCTCAAGTGACAGAGATGGTTCTAGGAGAACCCCCAAGCTACAAACCTGCTCCTTCAGGGGAAGTGCAACCCCATCCAGGACAGGTTGGGCATCCACCATCCAGTCAGATGAACCATCCACTAACAGCATCTCAGTCTTGTCTGGATTGAGCCTCAGTTTATTAGCTCTCATCCAGTTCATTGTCGCAGCCAGGCACCGGTTCAGCACGTTGACAGCCTCACCTGAAGAAGATGAAAAGGAGAAATAGAGCTGTGTGTCATCAGCATACTGATGGCAACGCACTCCAAAGCTCCGGATGACCGCACCCAACATTTCATGTAGATGTTGAACAGCATGGGGGACAGAACTGACCCCTGCGGAACCCCGTACCGGAGAGTCCAGGGTGCCAAGCAATGTTCCCCAAGTACCACCTTCTGGAGATGACCCGCCAAGTAGGAGCAGAACCACTGCCATGCAGTCCCTCCCACTCCCAACTCAGCCAGTATTCCCAGAAGGATACTATGGTTGACGGTATCGAAAGCCACTGAGAGATCAAGAAGAATTAACAGAGTCACACTCCCCTTGTCTCTCTTCTGACAAAGGTCATCATGCAGGGCGACCGAGGCTGTTTCCGTGCCAAAACCAGGCCTGAAACCCGACTGAAATGGATCCAGATAATCGGTCTCATCCAAGAGTGTCTGGAGTTAAATTAAAGGGAAACCCATTCTTTCCACATTAGCAAAGAAAATCCTCCTTTCCATGCTCTGGAAACACTACTGAAAATGACCACAGTCTATGGACCCAAAGGAGAAATTTATGTGGTCAAAGTCAGTTAACAATTAGATGGCTTTGTCATATGGAACTAATCTTATGAATGGGTCAGTATTGTCCCACTCCACATCTTGCCACATCTTGCCTCTTTTGGGAGATTTTTAGAGCATGGTACATCAGAGCCTTCACAAAGCCATTTTGGTTACCCCAGAATCCACTGAAGCGTTAGGATCCCCTAATAACTCTTGTTTGAGAAAGATGATAGCTTCCAGCTCCAAAGTAAAATTCTCATCTCCAATAGGAATAATCCAAATCACTTTTTGCCTTAGATCTAACAATTCAGTTTAGCTCTCTTTCCAGTATAGACAGATGGCAAATGGAAATTAAGTTAGAATTCATAAATAGATAACCTGCTATAGACAACAGGTTAAAAGCAACACGTACACATTTTTTATTCATAAATAAAACAGGTAACAGGAAGAAAACACATACCCTTGCTAACTCCAGAACCTGCACCACGAAATATAGGCTACAAGCAGGCATGATAAGTTGTAACAGGAGAGGAGTCGTAACACTACAATTGCATGATAAAGGCTGCTTCACAAAACATGCATTATCCGCAAGATGTATAATATACATAGAAGTTATGTACCTTATAAGTGGTATCACTTCTTTGCTGAGAGGGAAAAAAAGGGTGGCAGTAATAATGCTAAGTGCGGACAAGAAAAGCAGTTAGGCAAAGGGTTAAAAAATCCTTTCTGAAAATTCCTAGTGAAAAACAAAAAGCCAGCATAGGACAACACATAGCTTTAAAATGAAATAAAGTCACAGGTTTGTGGGCGTGATGCATTCAGAACAAGGTATTCTCTTGATTAATTTGATATAACAGTAAAGATAGTAGTTCAACTTTGAGAGCATAAAAAAAACCCTTGGCAGAGATATAAGAGAAATCAAACCTTTCAATCTATTACCCGCTTTGTCCCGACAGAGAACTCGTCTTGCAGCTCAACCAACTGTCACTGCAGGTGCGGAATATGTGCAGGGGGAATCTCCCTAATTCAGAATCCTTATGCTGGGAAAATGTTAGTATATTCTTTAAAATGTTACATCCCAACTAAAGCACACCTATCTTCAAAGACTCCATACCAGCTGGAAGTGAGAGAGCTAGAAAACAGTTGATTTCTACAGCCAAACTTATAACAGCCTATATTTATCTACACTTCTTTTCCCACTGAATATTAATATGGTGTAAGAAATGTCTCACGTATGAGCTTAGAGAAAAGCAGCCCTAGCCAGCACATACATTACAGAAGTATAACCCCAACAGCCTGAACATATAGGAACACATTTACTTGCATTAAAAATAAAACAAATACAGGAAGGGGCTGAACTCCAAAGACGGGAAAGGAATGCGTAAACAGCTCATATTCAAGTATCTATAGGAAACAAAAGACATTTCAAAACTCCAATCTGCACTGACCTAAGTACCAAATTCTCCCTCATCCCTGTACAAATAAAGATCTCACTGAACTTTTCACTCATGGGGTTTTCACTTGGTATGCATGGGCAAAAATATCTCGGAGGCCCTACCATGTTGTTACATGCTTTACAGCAGTTGGCTGCATTTCAGAGGTCTCATACAGATGCAGCTGGTGAAAGCTTTCTGAACCCTTTCGTACATGAAGAGGGAATGCAAAGGTATATAAATTGCCGGTCATGCTCTGCTGCTTCCATCCATGCCAATATAATCCTGCCTTATAAGAAGAGCCAAATTCTCAAATCTATTAAAGCAGGAGTATTTATATTTAATCTAATTTTCTCAAGCCTGAACACACTTTGAAAGAGCCCCACCGTTCTGCATAAGCACTTTCTAGTTTGCAGCCTTGATCATACTAGTAAATAGGAGTATAGTAGGTATGCAGCAGTTCTGCTGTTCACACACAGATTTTGGTAATGGAATCCAGAATCTAGCATCCTAAAAATCAGATAATTTAAAAATATTTTTTTAGCGATTAGTCCTTAAGGCTAAATAATCGGTTGAAAAATATATCTAGGTAGCTCCTAGTGAAGTCTCAGAAGCTCTTGAAGAGGGCAGAAAACAGAATTTGTAGTGACTGTAGTGTCCTGCTACATTGTTGCTTTTCCCCATGACAAATAGAAGAGCAGAACAAATTATATTAGAAAGAAAGAAAGAAAAAGAAAGTTTCATATGCCACTGTTCCTCCCTGAAGCCCAGGGCCACATGGCAAACAAAAAAACTTCCCCCCCCAAAAAACTACAAACAATTCCAACACAGAGGCAGACTAGGATAAGGTGTCTACTTAAAAAGCTTGCTGAAAAAGGAAGGACTTCAGCAGGCTTTGGTCTAATATTTAAGGGGAGCTATGCAATACAAGAATATATATTTAAATTTGCTTCAAATGGATTGTGTATCAGGTCACAAATAATCTCTTCTTACTGTTAGAACTGGGCAACCAGCACAGAAGCATTTCTCTCATTTTAAGTACAGAATACACAGAGCAATGGCCAATGAAATATGGAGTACAATAGCGAATAGCAGAGGAATGCGACTGGAGACAGTAAGACAGGGATTAAACTTGTGTAACTTTATTTGGATATCTTGAAGTCATTATACCTGAAAAGGACTGGGAAATGACAGTTCATCTATTAACGGTGGCCAAAATGCTGATCTGTCAAAAATGGAAAAAACCCATACCACTATCTCTATTTCTGGTTAGTTAAGGTCTGGGAAGTAGCTTATATGGTGAAACTGGCAAATTTTATTAAAGAATGCAGAAAAAAAGACAGTGAGTTATTTGAAAAACAGCTTATTTGCATTTTGTTGGAACAATAAAGTACAATATCAAATTAATACACAGTCTTAACTGGAAGGCATTTAGATGATGTAATTATAATATGAAAATATGGTCAATGCTGTTACTATAAGATCTTGCTATAAATTTTAGATATCTAAAATATAATCCCCCCCCTTCATGGAGGATACAGCTATCAATTGGTTACTAGCCATGATGGCAACACTTTGCCTCCATGGTGTGAGGCAGCATGCTTTCAAATAACAGTTGCTAGAAACAGCAGGAGGAGAGAAAGCTCTTAGGTCTGGCTTGCAGGCTTCCCATAGGCATCTGCTTGGCCACTGTGGGAATAGGATGCTGGACAAGATGGGCCACAAGCCTGATCCAGCAGGCACTTATTATATTCTTATATTCTTTGGAGTTTCTTTGTACCCGTAAAGAGTAGATCACACCATTTTTATATAAATTAAGGTGAACTACTAGATTTTCATACATTTTCATAATACACAATTATTTTATCTATGCATTCAGTATCTTTTTATCTGTTTATAGTAATATTTATAATCTGTTTATTTAAAAAAATAGAAATAAGTATAAAACACAATGATTTTCTGCTTGGGGAAAAGATGAAAGAGGGGGCACAGAAATTCCAGCTCCTAAACTCTACTCATCTACAAACACTTCCTAATCTAGGTTCTCAAAAAATAAACTAATCTTTAATCCTCACTGAAGGGCTTTGTATGGGTTGCAGTGTTCATACTGATGTAAACTTTGCACTGTGCTGAGGTGTACTAATGTCATGTAAGTTGTCCCAGGACATTGCACTGGTGCGGTACAATGTGCAATGATACCACTTTGCCTGTATCGCTGTTGCCTGCTAGTTACTTTGAACAGAGCACTTGGAAATGGACATGGAGTAATGAAGCAAGACAGGGAAGCATGTCAGACATGCATTTACTCCAAGAAGTACGATAGTAATCTCACCATCATCAGCACTGGCACAAATCAAACTACATAATGAAGGAAGCTGCTATAAGGATATTGGTATCAATACAGCAGGAGGAAATTGGCCCTTTTGTCTCACACAGGATGCCATGGAAACCAAACTTTTGCCTATCTCTGCTAGATCGCAGATCACCAGGAGCTAGACAAGTCGCCCGCTTTTGCTGCTTGCCGGGGGCTGCAAAAAATGTATACACATGCACGTACATACAGAAGAATTTTCTGGCAGCCTTAATTGTCTTTTAAACAAGTAGTCCCTATTTTCTCTTCATATTTAATCCGGAAACACAGCCATCATATTAGAAAAGCAAGATTATAAATTATGTACTTTGATTTGTAGATCAAAAGCAGCTTATTAAGTGGTCCACCGAGATGCCCAACAATTTTCAAGTGGTTCATAGTGGGAAAGCCTCAAAACTAGTGATACAGAAGATTTCACATTTTACCCCCTGCAAAGGAAATTCAGAATAAACCATACAAATAAAATACATATACAAGGTATGCAGCATTTCATTTATTTTCCAATAGTTTATTTGAA
Organism: Rhineura floridana; assembly: GCF_030035675.1. Lineage (NCBI taxonomy): Eukaryota > Metazoa > Chordata > Lepidosauria > Squamata > Rhineuridae > Rhineura > Rhineura floridana. Next base: position 24,479,787 of record NC_084482.1, read on the forward strand.
ATCTACTATATTTCATTTTGCATTTAATGCATAACATCAAATCCTGGTCACAACTGAAAAGTATCAGCACCGCAGAAAAGGAAAGATATATGATGGCTGCAGGAAGATTTTATTGAACATAAGAACTGGAGATTTCAACACTTCTCAAGATTTACCAGTTCTTCATCTGGATAATATTCATTCAGAGTCTATTAAGGGGAAAGCTTATCTCTTATAGGAGACATATTGGTAAACATTTCCTTTTGGAACAGGAGAAAATACAGGCTGTTGGAATCAATAGCCTGTTAGCAAACAAGTGTTTATAATTTAGTATTTTATAGTATTTCAGGCAGAATTTGGGTTTCTTGGCATGCAATGTGATATTTGTTGCCCAACACATGATCTGCCCATCCCATAAAGAGGTGCAATGCATCTCATTAGGACAAGAGTGTTAGCTGCCTTAGAAAAAGGTAATTGCTGTGCCACCATACTTGTAACAGGCAACATTCACTGTTATAAACTCATTATATAATTCTACATCCATTCACTGGTTCAATTTAAAGCCAATACATACAGTTTCCAATTTGGAAAATAGCAATGTACAAAACCAGCATGGTATTTCCAAGGATGCTGAGAGTGGAGATCCCTATAATTGTTGGCATACACAGAGTTAATTAAGCTACTCTAAATTATTTAGAGGCAGCTTGCCACAGTCAACAGAACTAGAAGTTCTCTCTGTTCTGTTGTTAAATGGGATTTAAAATGGCAGTTCACAAGAATGGATGGCTATTTTGTGAAATAAAAACTGCGCTATTGCTGCAGTCGTCAGTCACCTTCATACCCTTGCCTCTGCAGTGAAAATCATAATGAGATTACATCCCATTTAGATGTTTCTGAGAATATTCTCTGCACCAATAACCTATACCAATAACCTAGAGAGGAATCCAAAGTGCTTTTCTTATGAAAAAGTTAAAATTCTTTGCTGACCTTATGAAAAAAAGTTAAAATTCTGTGCTATTAATCATTCATATTGCCACCAGAAGAGGTGACTATAGAATTGATTTCTAGTTCAAAATGGGTTGTCTTGATTAACTGCATTTTCTTCTCTTAAAATAGTGGTTCTTGAATTCCTGAACTCTTTATTTATTTATTTAAAATATTTCTATCCTGCCCTCCTACACTACAATAGGGCACTCAGGGCGGCTACAATAATATCGCACACATATATAATAAAATACACAATAAAAACACAAAACATTACGGTAAATTAAAATGTATAAAATACTGTTAAAATACATAAAATGCATTATGCATACACATGCACATACAAACATACGTACATGGATATATGTACATACACATATAAGAGAGTGAGAATAAAAGAACTTAAAAGATAAAAATAAAAGATAACAAACTTTAAACAGTGTCAGGCTGACCCATCAGTCCCAACCAAAGGCTCTCCAGAACAAAATAGTTTTTACAAGTTTCTGGAAGACCATCAGGGAGGGAGCAAAGTGGACTTCTTGGGGCAGGGAATTCCGAAGTCTGGGAGCCACCATTGAAAAGGCTCTCTCCCACTTGCCTGACAATCTAACTTCTTTCATTCCAGGCACGCAGAGGAGACCAGAGGTAGATGATTTTAAATCCAGGCTAAGAACATATGGGCGTAAGTGGTCCCTTAAGTACACTGGTCCAAGGCCGTTTATTTATTTATTTATTTATTTGTTAGATTTTTATACCGCCCGACTAGCATAGCTCTCTGGGCGGTGTACAGCAAAAATACAAATACATACAATAAAACCCATCATAATAAAACAAGAACACATATGGAAAGAAAAAAAAGTTTAGGGCTTTAAAGGTCAAAACTAGCACTTTGAATTGGGCTCGGAAACAAATTGGGAGCCAGTGGAGTTGATAAAGCACAGGGGTGATATGCTCCCTGCGCCGTGCTCCAGTTAACATTCTGGCTGCTGCATTTTGGACCAACTGTAGATTCCGAATCGTTTTCAAAGGCAGCCCCATGTAGAGTGCATTACAATAATCGAGCCTCGATGTCACCAAGGCATGTGTCACTCTGGCCAAGTCAGCTGCTTCCAGGAACGGACGCAGCTGGTAGACCATTTTGAGATGGCCAAAAGCACTCCTGGTTACCGCAGCCACCCGATATTCCAGCAGCAGGGCAGGATCCAGAAGAACTCTCAAACGGTGGACCTGCTCTTTCAAGGAGAGTGCAACCCCATCCAGAACAGGTTGCAACCCTATCCCTGGGGCAGTTTTTCCCTTGGCCAGCAACACTTCCGTCTTGTCTGGATTAAGTTTCAGTTTGTTCGCCCACATCCAGCCCTTGAATGAATGAATGAAACTTTATTTTTACCCCGCCCTTTTTCCAAACTGGAACTCAGGGCGGCTTACAAATAAAACTACATGTAGTTAAAACTTCACAGCCTCCAGGCACTGGTTTAGGATGAGCAGTCCCACCTTGCCATCAGATGGGAGAGATAGAGTTGATTGTCATCAGCATATTGATGACATTGCACTCCAAATCTCCGGATGACCTCTCCCAGCAGTTTCATATAAATGTTAAAGAGCATGGGAGACAGAATGGAACCCTGAGGTACCCCATAGGCCAATGGCCAGGGGGTCGAGCAGTAATCTCCCAGCACCTCTTTCTGGGTCCTGTCCATTAGGTAGGAACGGAGCCACTGTAGAACAGTGCCTCCTAGGCCCATCCCAGCGAGATGGCTCAGGAGGATACCATGATCAATGGTATCAAAGGCCGCTGAGAGGTCCAGCAGCACCAACAGGGATGCGCTCCCCCTTCCGATGCCCAGCGTAGGTCATCAAGCAGGGCAACCAGGGCAGTCTCTGTCCCATGACCAGGCCTGAAGCCTGATTGAAAAGGGTCTAGATAATCCAATTCATCCAGGAAAACTTGGAGTTGAGCTGCCACCAGAAACTTGACTTTACCAGAAACTTGACCAAAGTAGCCAACAGTGGCTCATGACTGGAATCAGCAAGATGTACAATGCCATAACTGGGTATCTATAAAGAATTAGACATTATGTGTTCAAGAAATGTAAGCAAATTGGGATGTATGCCTGATTATACAGACTTTTTAACAAGAGGATGAGGATAACTGTTCTTTGTAAACAGAAGATGCCGTTAGAAAAGAATGTCACCTTATTTCAGACTAGTATCTGCTTAGCATTCCTGACAATCTCCAAGCCTATAAGGTTTCACAAGTACTGCCCCCCTCCCTCACACATTACAATACAATGATCAGACTATTTCCTCACTATGCCAATATAGAGCTTTTACAAGTGCTCTCTTTTGTTCTGAAATGCAGATCATGTGGTTTTCACAAACTTTCTACTTCAAAGAACCTTTTCCACTTTGACTTGCCTGCTGAGGAGCTCTTGCATATGTAACATGGGAACTCTGCAAGTTACATTTCTGGTTGATGTTCTACTGCACGCACACGAGAGAACTCCTGAGCTGAGCTACCACCCCCAGATTTCTGCAGTTGCCTATTAGAGGGTATGTCATTGTAAAGAGACTTGTGTCATTACTGGGTTTATCACTGAAAAAAAACTGCTATACTTCCAAGGAAGCCCAGGATTCTAGAGAACTCAGTTTCAAAACTACAAATGTAGGTCTGCCAATAACCCTATGTTAGAGTTGGAAAACTGAAGCTGTAACTTTTCTGAGGCTAGTCTCCAATCCTCAGGGTCAATACTCTACATATATCAGTTGGAACACTGACTACCAGAATTGGTTCCTCATTGTTTCCCTAAAGGAAACAATTCCCTAAGGAATCTTTGACTGTGTTAACAAACGACAAGGACTGTATTCAACTAACACGTCTCCCCAGCATAAGGATTTCTGCTGCTTGGGTCTCTTGGTGTCACATGGGTTGAGAAGTAACAGAGTGTCCAATGTACCCATTCTGTTAGCGCAAAGGAGAAGAAAAGAGAAGCTGAGGAACTGTCACCATCCAGCTGCCATAGTGGTTGCTCCCTCCCCCCCAAACTGTCACCACAGGGTCATCTGCAGAAACATCTTGACCTGAGAGGAGAAGAGAAGGCTCCTGCTGGGAAGAAGGGCGGGAGATAAATAAAATAATAAATAAATAAATAAATAAATAAGCAGTAACAGATTCTTCTTAAACATGCTGTCTTTTCCATGTTATTGTAACTTTTAAAAAATCATTACTTTTGTAAACCACTTTGTGAGGTCTGTCTGAAAAGCAGTATATAAATGTCTTAAATAAATAATAAATATAGGCACTTGTGCAACTGAACTTCCCCCGCATCTGCTCCAGAGGGTTGGGGCAACAGATTTAAGGGGCATGCGGGGGGAGATGGGAAGTCCCATTGCAGAAGTGGAAATCCTTGCGTTGACAGGACCCTGACTTAGCGCTATGTTGGATATAACCCTAAAGATCCAAAAAGTCTATTAACAAGAAAGTGCACATCTTGTTAAGTGCATATCCTTGATAACGTTAATCCATAAATAGTAAGACATCTGTTTTGGAAGTGCACCGTTGCATTGGCTGACTAATTTTGATAGCTTCAGATTGGAGAATGAAGTATTTCACGTCACCATCAGGTGAGACTAATTCAGTGCTCAAATTACATGTGCAAGTATACACACGTGCGTGCGCGCACACACACAGAGGGCTATCAGCCATCCTATCTGTGGTTTTGGTACTTTTAGCTACTGTTTTTCATCTATGGGGGAATAATTTGGCTATAACTGCAGAAGGAGATTAGAGGGTGGGGTTTGTGGATTTTAGTAATTCAAGCACTGGACTAAATAATTTATATCGCTGTACATCTACATGTGCAAGCATGTGTATGCATATGAAGGAACTGGTTTCTGGATTTCACATTTTCGTTTCGGATAAAAGGTGCACCCTGAAAGATTGAAGAGCACTACTTTATATTATACTGCATCAGTTTTCAAATCAAACTCAAGATTACTAATATATTTTTTAAAATGCAGTAGATGTAAGAAATTCCACAGCACTCTGACATTGGGGATAGAGATAGAAGTGCTAGGTTTGGTATTTGAATAAACATACAGCTGGCAGTATCTTACCTAAGGAATAATGCAAATCAAACATCCATTGCTTGGCCTCCAGGGCTGGTACCAGGCATGACTGGGCCCTTGGGCACCATCGTGTTTCAGGCCTGCAGTGCCAAAGCCCAACCCCCCCCCAATACAGGCAATGCGGGGCTAATACAGCCCATCCGCGCACCCCACCTACCTCTTCCATCGCTGTGAATGACATATGTGCTGTGCGCGCATGCCTGCCATCAACGAAGATGGTGTGTGAGTGTCAGCCCCTTAGGGAAGTGCCCACGGCCATCTTGTTAATGGTAGGCATGCATGCACAGTGCGCAGGTCATTCACATGGACGGGAGAGGTAGGTGGGGCATGCGTTAGGGTTACTGAAGCCCGCACTGACTGCATTGGGGTGTGTGCCTGGGAGCTCCCTCTCTTGTGATCCGCAGCAGGGTTGGGAGCCGATGTGGGAGTGCTATCCTTCCACCCTAAGGGGGGCCCCTTTTGCAGCCCCTCTGGGCTGCAGGACCCTTGGCCAGGGCCCAACCTGGCTGCCCTCTGATGCCAGCCCTGTTGGCCTCCTTCAACTGAATATTTGCCCCAGGCCAAGGAGAATCACTCATAAATATAAAACATTTGACTTTATGGCTTTTTTGTGGCTTCAATTCTGGAAATGAACAATGAACAAGAGAGTTACAATCACAGAGCCAGAAGACATGATAAAGGTCATCCACTGCTCATCCTTTATCTACTGTGCTTCAGGCAGACGAGCTAAGACACTAACTGTCAAGACAAACACACACAAGATCTTTAATGTCTTTAATGATCTTTAATTCCACAAACAAAATATTCCCAACTAAAGCCGACTGTTACTTTCAGTGTAAGACGCTGTAGATTGTTACTGTTTCATCCAAACAAACAGTACTTTTAGCCTCTACCCCAGCTTTGTGATATTATTCTCAAAGAAGTCTGTATGAACACTGACCAAAATGTAATATAGAGGGACTGTCTGATATGAGTTTAGAATACAATTGGTTTTGGACAGGTTGTACTCCCCGAGTTACAGTCTGGGGTGCTCCTTGATCCAGCCCTGCTATCATGTAGATTTTGACTGTGAAGTCGGCATTTATTTAGTGTATGATGGATTGTAGATTTGAACTGTTTGACGATTTATTTGATAAAGAAAAGCAGAATGTCATTTATTAAATTAAATACCTTTTGTTTAAGTCAGTCAAGAAGCCAGATTGTTTTTCGTGGCTTGAAGAGGTGGCAGTATATTGCATTAGAAAGTCATTCACAGTTACTCACTAGCAATGAATGGTGAAACTGTACCACTGTAGTTATCTTCAAAGCTAACCACAAACCACATATCAGCTCAAATCACTATTGCCAGGATGCCCAGAATCCACAAAGCAAAGTATACCTCCTTTTTACAAAGGAAGGTAATGATATTAAGCCATCAATCATTAATGCACATTGATGTGAACACAAGTTGCCTTTCAAACTTTCACCACCAAGACCTAGTTGCCTTGGGGGCGGTGAACATAAAAAAAAAAAAGCCCTGATGGAGATCTAGGCAAACGGCATCGTGTTCAGCATCCTGTTCTCACAATGGCCAACCAGATCCTATGGGAAGCTTGCAAGTAGGACCAAGCGCAACAGCACTCTCCCCACATGTGATTTCCAGGAACTGATATTCAGAGGTATACTCCCTCTGAAGGTGGAAGCAGAACATAGCCATCATGGCTAGTAGCCATTGATAGCCTTATTCTTCACTGATTTGTCTAATCCTTTTTAAAGTCATCCAAGATGGTGGCCATCCCTACCTCTTGTGGGAGCAAAATCCATTGTTTAATTATGTGCTAAATGAAGAAGTACTTTCTTTTGTCTATCCTGAATCTTCCAACATTCAGCTTCATTGGATGATCCCAAGTTCTAGTATTATGAGAAAGGGAGAAAAACAACTCCTTATTTACTTCTCTGTACTATGCATAGTCTTGTGCACCTTTGTGTCCCGTTACTTTTCTTTTTTCTAATCTAAAAAAGCCTCAAATTTGTAACCTTTTCTTATTAGAGAGCTGCTCCATCCCCTTGATCATTTTGGTTGCCCTTTTCTGGCCCTTTTCCAGGTTTACAAGTTTTAGGCAACCAAAACTGTATAGAGTATAAAGTGTGGTCTCGCCATACAGTTGTATAATGGCATTATGGTGTTGCAGTTTTATTTTCAAGTCCCTTTCCTAATGCTCCTTAAGATGGAATTCATCTTTTTCAACAGCTGCTGCACACTAAGGTCAATTATCTTCATCAAGCTATCCACTACTACCCGAAGGTCTCATTCCTGGTCAGTTACCACCAACTCAGACCCCATTAGTGTATATGTGCAATTGGAATACCCCCACCCAGCAATGTACATTCCTTTACATTTGCTTACGCTGAATTGCACTTGCCATTTTACCTCCCATTCACCCAGTTTGGAGATATCCTTTTGCATTCCTCACAATCCCATTGTATTTTAATCACCTTGAACAATTTGGTATCATCAGCAAACTAGTCTCTCTCACTGTTCAACCCCAACTCTAGATTTATGAACAAGTTAAAAAGTACAGGTCGCAATACCAATCCTTGAGGGACTGCACTTTCTGTATCCCACTATTGGGAGAACAGTCCATTTATTCCTGTTTCTTAATCAGTCCCTGATCTGTAAGAGGACTTTCCCTCTTATTCCATGACTGCTAAGCTTATTCAGGAGTCTTTAGTGAAGTACGTATCAAAAGCTTGACACAATGTCAACTGGAATATCTCTGTCTACAAGCTTGCTGACACTCTCCAAGAGTTCTAGAAGGTTAGTGAGACAGGACTTATCCCCTCAGAAGCCATGCTGGTTCTGCTTCAGCAATATTTGTTTCTTCTACAGTAAGGCCCTGCTTTTCGGCGGCTTGCTTTTCAGCGTTCCGCTATTACGGCGGCTTTCAATTAGAGTGTCAGCTCTTCACTGAGCAGTGTCGGTGGGGGTGCAGGCAGGGCTGGAGATTCCTTGGTAATTGCCAGGCCGTAAGTCCTCAGCCGGCAGCTTGGCTATAAATCTGCCAGGCTAGCAAGGAGGAAGCAAGATAAGGGCAGAGGCCATTCAAAGCTTACGTGCCAAGCCAGAAATCCAGAAGAGACGTCAGTGAAGGTCCGGGTCTAGTTTGCCGAGAGATCCGTCCAAGTCAAGGTTCAGGGGATAGGAAGACACACAGTGGTCACGCCTGACGTTGTAGTCAGCAACAAGCTGAACCCAAGGTTTGACTTTTAAGGAGCAGGTTTGTCAGCAGGTGTGAGTCATCAGCGTTTTGGCCTTAAGTGGACAGGTCTGCCCCTCTTCTCCCTGACCTTCTGTTGTCTACGTTCTGCAGGTGAGGGGGGAGTAACCTGTTCACTGTCTGCGTCTGGCTGAAGGGCCTCAGCTGTGTCTGGGGTGCTCTGCAGCTGAGGGGGAGAAGGAGCTGGGTTCTCAGGAGTTTCCTCTGTTTCTCCTTCTGGGTCTGCTGCTTCTGGGTCTGCTGCTGTTACTCCCGAGTCATCCTCGCCTGATGAGTCCTCTGACGGGGCCATGACATAGAGTAAGGCCCCACTCATACGACACTTGTTCTGCTTTTATGACGTTTTTTGGGTGTCAGGCGCCATTTTATTGACGGAGTTCTGCTTTTAGGCGGGTTTCGCTTTTAGGCGGAGGTCTGGAACGTAACCCATCATATGAGTGGGGCCCTACTGTATATGATTGGTAATTCTGTCTTTTAACAATGCTTTGCTTTCCACTGTTCTTTCTAGGAGAATAGATTCTCCTAGGTCCCTTTTCAAAAATTGGTGTTACATTCGCCACTTTCCAGTTCTCAGGTACCGAGGCTGATCTTGGAGACAAAAGGGTTGTATCAAATGAAGTTGGCCTGTTAGCATGAGGATTTTGGCCTGCGCAATGGGACTTCCTTTCTTCTCCTTATGCACTTCCTCAATTTATTCTGGAAGTTCCCCTTCTGAAGCAGATTGGGGAGGCATGGGGAGAGAAATTCCCATTGCATTGGCGGAAGGGCCTTGCGCTAATACCCCATTGCAAGACTTCCTGGGTCTGCCAGAGAGGCTCAGGTGTAAGCAGCAATGTGCAGTGGAGGCTTTGTTGGAGGAGTTGCAGCAGGATCAGCTGTAAAAGCTGCCTTGCATTATGGGCCGGGCAGGGGTCATGCACTGTATCCATTGTTTTCTTCTCAAAATCATGTGCTAGCCGGCAAAGGTTTTTTTTACTGGCATGAATTATTCTTTATTATTTCTCACTTTAGCCCACAAGTGTGGCATCTCGCATCTACATTTATTTTGGTTGAAGCCAAACCCTGAATTAGTTGAACTTAATTCCTGCTGAAATTAAGTAAGTTCAACTAACTTACTCTGGCCCCAATCAGTTATTTCTACAGCACTTTCTCGGGTAAAAAAAGTGGATTTACGTTATTATTTATTTCCATAATAGCCCTTGAGGTAATTCTGTCTGGCTTCCCTTGGCTCTGGCTAGCGAGCTACCCAAGCTCAGCACCTTTCCCATTGCAATTTGTTCAGCCATTCTGAATTCTGATAAGATCTTTGCCAATTCATGCTTTTTTAAAGTGGTCTACATCGTAAGCACCGCTGTTAGAGAATTAGCCAAAAAGGGAGGAGAGAAGCCAAATTCCCATCTTGGATTTGTGTGAGGTACTCTTCAGATATGATGACAGAACATCGTACACATCGTCAAAACATTAGGAAAGTGCTGATTGTTATTGAAAGATGTTGCTGCTTCTTTTTTAACAATGTTAATATTTTGTTATTTAAATTTATATTGTTCTTTTCTGATGTGTATTTTGTATTTGTGGGTTTTTTTGTGAGCCACCTTGAGGGCCTTTTTGGCCAAAAAGTGGCATAGAAACAAACTGTAACATAACTTAACTAATGGAATGACTTCATTGGATAAAACTCCAATTTAAATATTTTTGTTGCAAGATCAGCAATGTTACATTTGAGTTATTTAAGAACTCTCAGGTAGATATCATCCAGAACCAATGATTTGTGAGTATGACCCAGAATTTCATCTCTTGTCACCAATATTTGCCTCAGTTTCTCAGACCCCATCTTATGAAAGTTAGTTCAGGCACAGTGATCTGCCCAACCTTTTTTTGCTGTGAAGACAGATGCAAAGAATTCATTCAGCTTTTCTACAATCTCCTTTAGTGCATATTTGATTCCCTTATCGTTCAAGGCTCCAGCCAACTTCCTAAAACCAGACTCCTGTTATAAATGTATTTAAATTTGTTTTGCTGTTGGTCTGTGCTTTTAGCAATATGTTCCTTGACTACTACTTCTGCAATCCTTATTGTCTGTTTGCATTTATTTTGCCAAAGTTTGTAGCCCTTTTTGTTTGCATTTGGACAAGACTTCCGTTTTCCAAAGGAAGCTTTCTTGCCTCTAATAGCCTTCTTGTCCCTGCTTGTAAACCACAGTTGTGGAGGCATTATATTTTTGTTATAAAAATAGTGGAAACAAACCTAGATGGGAGTGTCTTCGGTATATAAAGTCTAATGCATGAAGTAATGCACAAATCCGAACCAAATCCTTTTGCAAGTATCTTGCAAAGAACTATAGTAGGATGTTCAGCCTCCTTGAGGAAACAGTGACAAAATGCTATTAAAAATGTTCGTAGGACAGAAATGACCTACTGCTCTCTTGGACTGAAGCCAATGGTTTAAGCATGCCATTAGCCCCTCAAATCAAACCTACTGCCTACAGCAGCCTTTCCCAACTGGTGTGCCTCCAGATGTTGTTGGACCACAACTCCCATCAGCCTCAGCCATTGGCAATGCTGGCTGAGGCTGATGGGAGTTGTGGTTCAACAACATCTGGAGGCACACCGGTTGGGAAAGGCTGGCCTACAGGCTACATAGAACTCTCAGCATAGGATAGGTTTTCAATGGGGTGGCCATGTATCCTACTTAACAGAAGACAATCCTTTGTTTGAAGGGTTATCTGGTCCAAATGCAATTTAAAAATAAAGAAGGAAGAGCAAAAAGAGCCTTGAAGTTACTCATCAACAGTTAACTCCTGGACAGCAGACTGAGCAGGTCATCTGTTCAGTCTTCCCCAATCAGGTGAGATGTACTGTATTTCTATTTAAATTGTAGAAATTATTTCTAAATTTGCACCTGTCTAAGTTAACACATGCAAATCTGTACCCTCTTTTTTGGTCCCAAGCTTCCTTTTTTTGGTGATGCATTAGTGGCCACTTTAAAAAAGGAAGCCATAAGGAAACCATTTTAACACTGCAGTGTGCATGTGCCCTCCTATCTCCCCAGATCACGGGCCAAAGATTTAGATTTCATGACACATCCAAAGCAGAATGTTATCAAATGGATTAGCTCTCATTTAGAAGAGGGAAGGATTTGGAGAGCTGTACAGAACAATTTACATTTGATGGACAAGTGCTTGTGTTGATACAGCATGTGGGGGTCAACTGGTTCTTAAGGTTTGCATTGAATCCTCACTGTAAGAATGATTAAGCTTTCCGGTTACTGGAAGTGCTGCTATTAAACAATATTTAAGCCTTTCATTATATTTTAGAGCACAGAGCACATTATAATGCTTTTGTAGTTAAAGGTCTGTCAACATTTCCATTTCAAACCCTCATTTTTAAGGGGTTTATAATTTGGTCATAAAAATTCATTCTAGGCTGGAGCTTGGCATACAGGAGCTGAGCCCAGGAGCTTTTTCTTTATTATCCAATTTGGTTTAAATTGGTTTGGCCATTTTTAAGTTATAGGCGTGTTAAAAAATAAACGTTCACTGGCTTCAGATGACTTTTCAAACTTATTATTTAAAAATTAGCACAGCACTTGCAGTTAGAGAGTGATCCATTTTTCAGCAAAATGCAAAAGGGAAAAACGAACATCAAATACTGCTTGTGCTGACTGGCGAGAGCTAGAAGAGGTCAACAAATCCATCTGCATGGTCCTCCCTAACAGCCTTACTGACCTTGAGGCCTTGTCCCCCACATTGGAAGAAAGCACGCCCGGGAAACCAGCAAGCCGCCTCCTTTTCCCCCCCAGACAGTGCAGCGAGCCAGAAACAGGGCGACTCTGAGGGGGAGGCAAGAGGACTCCGGGCCACTGCCATCATCGCCGCCACCATCCAGAGGCCCCGTGGCTTTTCAATGGAGGAGCAGCCTGGCCCGCAGTAGCAGCACTTGCTGCCACCGCCGTACCACCTCCACCACTACTATTACAACCAACACCAACACCACCAGCAGTACTTGGCCAAGGGCAGCAGGCCCGGTAAGGCCCAGCCGCAGCAGAAGGCGCCCCTGCAAGCGTTCAAGCCTCTCCAGCCTCCACAGCATGAAGCGCCCCGCAAGAAAGCAGCCCTGCAGTGTCGGTTAGCTGGAGGGAAGATGATGGTCCCAAGGTCATCTAGGGAGCTGAGCGGGGACTTGAACCTGGGGCTCCCCAGTACTTTCAATTTAACTAATAACTTCTTCAGATTGGGACCCTGGGTTCTCCCTGCTTTTAATTAACAATATTATGATAATGTTATTTGTTATTTAATTTTTGTAAATTATAATGTTTTTATTGTATTTTATACCTGTGTTTATTTTTCTTTGTAAGCTGCCTTGAGGGCCTTTGGCCGAAAGGCGGGGTATAAATAAAATTTAATAATAATAATAATAATAATAATAATAATAATAATAATAAATGTATTGTGTTTTGTTGCTAATATGGGACGAAAACCCTTACTAGCAGATGCTTGAAACCTTAGGAGTTAAGCCAATGAATTTTATTACTATGGGTTCAGAATATGCATATCAATACAACAAAACCTATATTTTAGGCACTTTGGTGATGGTCTGCAACAAACCTATGTCAGACCCGCATCTGGGCTTTCTCACATGACAAAGATTCATGTCTTTAGCTATTTTCCCATCAACCCTGTATCTGAGTCCTTAAAAATAAGAGGAGGGCAATATGAGAACTGGTCCTCATGGTATCTCTGCACAAAAGTTCTTACCAACAGATTCTGATTTTGCACCAGGTCAGTCTTTCTGGGAAGGGAACACCCCAGATGGGGAACCACCACTGAAAAAGCTCGCTTACAGATCATCAGCTATCTCAATCTCAAATGGCAGGGGCAACTGAAGAACCTCTGGACAATTAGCTCAACACACAGGAAGTTTGCTGTGGGAATAGGCACCTCTTCAAGCACCTAGGCCATAAGCTATGGTGTTTTAAAAGTGCCAACACTCTGAATTGTGCTTGGGCAGTCTGGCAGTCAACACAGTTCTCTAAGCACTGGAGTATTATGCTCCTAGTGATTAGTACTAGCTAGTAGCCTAGAGGCTGTATTCTGAACTAATTGAAGCTTTCTGGCAGTCTTCAAGAAGGTAACCTCCCATAGTCAATCCTGGATTTATTTATTTATACATACATACATACCCCGCCTTCCGGCCAAAGGCCCTCAAGGTGGCTTACAAAAAACACAAATATAAAAATACAATATAAAATACATCAATAAAATAATACAATTTACAAAATACAATTTACAAAAGTTAAATGACTGCTTAAGAAGCAAAAATAATAAGTACAACATGGAACATAATCCCAGAGAGCCAATAAATAACACAGCAGGAGTCAAGCTGATATGAAAGAGGCTGAGGAGTGTTGAGCAACAGCAACAGGAGCAGGCCTGATTCAGCAGCCTTTGGCTACGGATTTGGTTATGGGAATGAGCTGGGAAATGGGTTTGTTATTTGGACAGGCCACTTACATTTATCCTTATCAGGGCTTCTAATTCTCAGTGTTCTTTGTGAAATCAGTTTCCTAAGTTTACTATGCAAAGGTCTAATTTACATGTGCTTGTAGTATTTGGAGGGTATTACTCCATACCTCTGTAAGTTCTTTCTTTGCTTAAATATCAACGTTGGTACCTTATCATGCACGTAAGTTGTTACTAACCTTATCAGGTTTGCATATGTTTTCAATCTCTCTGTTCTTTTGATTCTTATTCTATGTGGGGTTAACCCCAGTAATTGGCTAAGATGCTGTACTATTCTATGTTTTGTGTTCCAGTTAGGGAGATGACCTCTCCAGGATAAAATAGCTAGTACACACTGGTCTGTTTGCAAAATCAAACTATTATCTAGTTACCGCTTCTCCCCACTCCCAAAGGTCCTACCCATATATGGTGTTTTATTCCTTTTGTATTGTACTTTTTGAAATGTATCTAATTTTTTATCTATATCCATCAGTTTACAGTTAGGGAGAGATTCTACTCCTATCTTGCTCTCTACCATAGAAAAACGTGTTTTTCTGGTCTATGGAATTCAAAGTGGTATAGATACCACTACCAGAACATGGATAACTATGGCCAGGCTATCCCCCTCTGGGAGAGGCTGCAACTCAGCACTCTACTCTCAACTGACAAAAGAGACTCAATGGCACATAGGCTACTTGAACCACTCATAGACTGTAAACCTAATGCTTTTGGAAAAGGATCAGGAAACCCTTTAAGTAAGTAGGCCAGATCAATTTGTGGCCAACTCTCCGTAGGCCATATTTGTTCTGCCCACCCATCAATCATCAGACATCATATTACTTTAGGTGGGTATGACCCCCAGCTTGTGCTCTGATTTGCTCCCCTGGAAGCATGACTTGATTTGGCACCATTTAAATTTGCGAACAAATGCAAGCCATGCTGCTAATTCACTTGGGAGCTCCTGAATGGATCCAACCTAGCAGTATGGCTTGCATTCAGCACCCACTGCAAGTCATGCTTCCAAAGGAACAGTCTGGAACACTCTTAAGGCTCCCAATTGTTCCTCTGTAGGCAATGCTTTACCTGATAACACACCTGATGTCATATGAACAAGTGGGCGTGGTTAGGGGAAACAGCCTCATGGACTGAGTTGGGACCTGTCGTGGAATGCAACCCCATCGACAGCAGATTGAACACTATTTCCCTTAACAGACAAACCACCTATGTACAGCACCTCTATATTGTCAGGATTAAATTTCAGTTTATTGTCCTCATTCAGTCCATTACCAACTGCAGCCACTGGCTCAGAACATTCTCATTTTCATTTATGTCAGAGAACTAGAGCAGGGCGTTATCAAAGTACTGGTGACACCTCACTCCAAATCTCCAGATGACTTTCCCCTGCAATTTTGATAAGATGTTGGAAAGCATGGGGACAAGATGGAATCCTGCAAAAGCCCACAGCATCTCCTGAACCCAGATGGATAATTCCCACCCTGATGTTATTGGAGATGAAGGGCAAGTATAAGCGAGTATGTGGAGTGGTTTGGCCTACCAAACACCTGGTCTACACCCTCACCCTGCAACTGAAAAGTTGTTACAATGTTCACGACCGGAAGAAAGCAGATCAAAAGAAATGGGGAAAACGTAGAGCAGTATGGTTGGACCTTTAAGGGAGGAATTTTGGGGAAGTCTTAACACAAGAGTAAAATTCCAAGATTTAAAAGCAAAAGAGAAAAAACTTTCCCTTCATATCTGTCTTTTCAGCAGCCATCCAGGAGGGAAATGTGCTGTGCGTTACTTTACACAGCTGTTTGAAAACTGGTTTGGAGGATGTACCAGCTGGCCTAGTCAGGCTGGGGAAAAAATTACTCTAAATGGATGCAGGAGTTATTGTTCAAAAACAAAAGTGTACCCAGATGAGGGTTTTTTCTACAATTGTGTGATTTGTCATTGAAAAGTCAAAGGCAGCAAGGGCAGCCTGTCACTGGAAAGCTTCTTGAAAGAAAGAGAGGGCACCTTCTCTCCTGCTCCCCCTCGTTTTAATACAAGAACTTGTATAACAGGAATAATCTATATTGGTTTGTATTATACCAGCTATAAAACACACCTTAACTTCAGTGCCATGTTTAACCAATCACAGAAGCCATTTGCTGGCTCGTATATTACAAAGCAATAGAGATTTAAGGGATAATGGTTATAGTGGCAGAGTATACAAAGCAATAAACTACTTTTGAGGTTGGTTAAATGCCAAGTGATGCTAAGGCTTCAGTGCCATAAACATTAATTCTATTATATGACGAGATAAGAAGATACAATAAAGAACAAAGAAAGGGAGTCATTTTCTGGCCTCGTGCAGGTTTTGAGCTTTTGATTCCTTGGACATTCTACAAATGACACCCTTAGTAGTATTGGCTTAAAGGGAATAAATTCTCCAGGAGGTAGGTTTAAAAAGTAGACAATTGTTTGAGGAAATGGCTTGTATAAAAGTAGTAATGCGATCAGACTTTAAGTGGTGATTTGTGGTAAGTATTAAAAAATGAAATGTTCCGATTTTTTCCTTGGTAGTTGTCTAAATCCTCTGCCTTACAGAATATAGCCAGTGTTATTGCACTACCCATAAAAAATTCTCTACTACAAGGCAGCTATACTGGATAAAGGATACAAATGACAGCCTTCTACTGTATTTTAAATACTTTATAATGCTATCAACAAGTGCCTTATGTTTGGGATTTAATAAAGTGAGTGGAAATGGAAGGGAATCCATCCTGTTAACAATGAGCCACTGTAGCTTGTGACAGCCAGAAAAGGATTGAATTCCACCTTTCAACTGAGAATTTTTTTAAAGCATTAAAAGGAGAGCTGTTTTGTTTTTAGTTTTATGGTACTGCGACGTGCTCAGTATTACCCAGTAAGTCTGAAGATACACCAAAAATATATTGCCTATTCAAGGAACGTGATTTGAGCATATCCAGATTAGGATTACATTGTTAGCACAGATGTTGTACAAGCATCCTGCCATGTGACCAGTTCAATTTACCTGCCAACCCTTGAAATACTGCCTTCCAAAGAGCTTCTTTGAGCACACTGGCAATTGTACACTCAAGGCACTGAGCTGAGCTATGAATTGCTTTACCATAAGCAAAATTCAAACTTGCATCCCTGATGTGACAATTTTGTTGTGTGAAATGGCCTTCAGTCCTTTTCTGTAGTGACAGCAATTTTATTTCTCCAAGACAGTTAATACAAGAGAGTATTTCAGTAGGTCTAATGAGAAGATTGCATCATGATGCATTTTTAAGTCAATACCTTCCTGCTTTAACGACATCACTAAAGTTTATTGCTCACACTGAGCTCCACTGAGGATGTGTTTTATTATCCCAGAGTATTTTAAACAGCTTTAGAAGGTAATTTTAAGTAGCCATTGGGGATGACCAATACTTTTGTCAACTATTTGGATCTATTTCACTTGACACTTTCAGCTAAAACACAGTGCTGCTTCTTATAAGACGCTTTCTTCTCTGGTATGGATATCACAGTACTGTCACAATCCATTATTATCAAAAAAAATTATGTTTACTGATACTTCTCCCTTCAAACATAACCTAAATGAGGGTCCACTATTATAGTCTACAGAGAGAATTGAACAAACGGGTAATTTCATCAGTCTTGTGTGCAAAAGCTGAAATTTGCTTAAATAATAAACTTTCCCTATTTGAATATTATTCTGAATATATTATTCTGAATATATGGGAGATAAATACCCTATGCAACATATTTAAGCACTGTATATAACTATTTGGGCACATTTTGATGATCTCTGTTTCTGTTGAACATGCAAGCTTATTATATTGCATCCAAGTACATCAATATGTGGAAAACCTGACACTTAGATACTCCTCTACTTATTTATATATTATATGGGAACTAGGAGCAGGAAATGTCAATAAACAACTGCTTTTCCCAAAACAAAACTCCTGCTCAACTCTCAATTATATGTATGTAAATGCAGGGGTTCTCAAACTGTGGTCCATGGACCATCAGTGGTCTGCAAGCTTCATTCAGGTGGTCTGTGGAATGTCTACATTAAATATGCATATTTATTTTTTAATTGTATTTTTGTTACTTCTTTTATTTCTTACATTATATTTTTGTACTATACAAAATTCTATGGAATTTTGAATTTGATGGAATGCAGATTGTAATAAAACACAACTTAACAGAAGAAGCAATAAAATACACTGAAAAATCATACAGCATCTAGCACAACTCATTACAATTGCTACAAAAGGCAGAAACTCATTAAGTGATCCGCTAAGACCATCTGTAGTTTTCAAGTGGTTCATGGGGAAAAATGTTTTGGGAACCACTGTAATAAAGTATTCTATAATGTCCGTATTCCAGAAATTGCTAATCTGAGTTTAAAATTATAGTGTTTGGAATGGATTTCTACATTCTATTTCTTGGGTGGTTGACTATACCTGCAACTTTTGGTTTTCTCACAGTTTCTTTCTATTGAAAGGGCACTGTTTTCTGCACTTATATCACAATGAGCCTTGACAGGCATATGTCTAGCCCCTCTGGCTACCATTTACTACTTAGATGTCACATGGAGAGGACAATCTTTGAGTAGGCAGCAGAGTACTGCAGGAGGACTTGTGAAATCTTATAACTGGAATTCTAAATCAGCAATAATCCTTTGTTAAATTAAATGATATCAATCTATGTAGGATTTCAAATGGCACATTCTGCTTCAAAACTGTTCAGTGGATAGACGCTAAATATGATGTCTTGGCAAACATGTGGGCTAGATACTTATCTTAAAAAGTTAAAGCTAGGATTCTAAAACAAACACAAATGTGACACAGTCTCGGGCATAGGAAGTTTTAGATCTCCCTGCCTTCACTCCCCTTAAGAGACACATTCTTGTTGAGCAACCACTTTAGAGTAAGTGTGTGTGTGTGTGTGTGTGGAGGAATGGAAAGACTTGTCACCTGTCCTCTTAGAAAAGAAACTAGATAAATGACCTTCAGCTGAATCTTTTTAAAAGAAGTATATGCAGCACATTTAGAACTCAGCTGTGTCACATCAAGCTTACTGCTGGGAAGTGATCATGTAGAGAATCCAAAAATAACAGCCATTAAAGACCTAGCAACCAAAAACATGTTTACAGGCTCATTAAAATCCCAGTAGTTTGAATTATAGGATAAAGGAGATAGCAAGTTCATCAAAACCAGTTTTGGGTCACCATCCCTTAATCACCACAACACTTTATCAGAAAACAAGAGAATAGAAGAAAGTAGGAATCAAGCAACTGGTGCCTCAAACACTGCAATATCACAATGACATTTCATATAATTAACATGTTTCGAAGACAGAAGAAAAAAAGTTTGACAGCAATTATTTTAAGTTTGTATTTCAAATTTGTTTCATCCGCTCTTTATTCTGCCCCCCTCTCAACACACCAGTAAGAATGGTGGAGAATTACATTTCGTCTGCATTTTTTAGCATACTGGCCTACTTTGTACCTCCCAGATTGATAAATGGTTCAGAACGTAATTATTCTTTGGACTATACACCTCTTCAAGTTCTGGGATACAATTCTCTTCTAAAAATACCCCCAAAATGTGTAAAAATGTGTATTTTATCATAACAATTATTGTATTTTTAGGATAAAATAATCTAGAAATGTGTACACTGAGATAAAATATGTAATTAAACAATGTATTTTCATATGTAGTTTAGATTAATGCTAAAACAGGGCTGAATGGAGTTGTGAACAAACATTGATAGGCACTGGAAAGAGACTGATCTATCCATTCCTACTAATGAAGAACCATGAAGTACGTAGGTGGCTGTGCTTTTTAGTATTTCACAAACTCCGGGTGCCTCCTCCGGATGCCTACTCAGAGAGAAGCCTGGAAGGTGACAACAAGAAAAAGGGCCTTCTCAGTGGTGGCCCCCGAATTATGGAATAGTCTTCCTGACGAGGTACGCCTGGTGCCAACATTACTATCTTTTCGGCGCCAGGTAAAAACCTTCCTCTTCTCCCAGGCATTTCCAGCATTTTAATATTTAATATGCATTTTACTTGGTGTTTAATTATGTTTTAAATTTTGATATCATTATTTATTTTTAAACTGCTTAATATGAGGTTTTAATTGTATGTAAAATGTGTTTTTATCTGTTGTACACCGCCCAGAGAGCTTTGGCTATGGGGCGGTATATAAATTTAATTAATAAATAAATAATAAAATAATAAACTACAAACCAAGATTACATTTCATTGTGTCACATTATAAGATGAAGTGGCAGAAGTCACAGTCTGTTCCCCTCAGTCCAAAGTCAGTATTCTATGCAACAGCGTATGATGGATATGATGAGACCACTTCCATCTTTAAAGTATTATGTACATTCCTGAGCCCCATCTCATATGCACAAAACTATGCAAAATAAATTACTTTCCAACTAGAGAAAATAAAAAGGATATTGATAAATTGGATCAGGAAGAATTTCCTTTTGCTTTCCTTTCAGAAAGGGCAAATTGAGGGGACTTTTTCCTCTAAATGCAAATAGAAAAATCCATCCTTGAACACACTACTCTGAAGATTGCTAAAAGCTCCATGAAGCAGATGCTTATGATGTAAACATCACATCTGAAAGAGAAAATCATGTTTGCAAATATAATGGAACATGTGGCAGACACTACAGTAGTGAGCCTTGACTGGCCACATGTCCCTGGCATGTAGACAACTGTAGGACCTTAACATGCATATAATGCTTTTCCCGATGTGTTTACAGATACATATCTCTCTGCTACAATACATAGGCAACAGACATGCTGGAAACGCACCTGCAATATAGTGGCCCTGAATTTTCTGCAAAACCTTGCAAAAGAGAGTCGATCAAGCCACAGTGCTATTAGCAGTCTTAGTTAACTCTTACTGCACTTCCAACTATTGAGTTTCTTAGGGTGGAATGTGTGCTTGAACAGTGATAATGCCCTTTGCTTGCCTACATGGAGGACTGGCATGGCTGGAACGTAGCCTACTTTTCAAAGGTAAGAGTCACATACGTTGCTCTGGTTCCATCTCCACTGGCATGTGGCCCCCAGACGATTCCACATAAAGCAGGTCTGGGGAATGTTTGGCTCTCCAGATGTTGAACTACAACTCTCACCAACCTTTACCTTTGGCCATGGTTGGTGGAGCTAATGGGCGTTGTAGTTCAGCAACATCTGGAGAACAAAAAGTTTCTCACACCTGACATAAGGGGATGTGGCCCTCTGCCTGAAATAAGTTCTCCAGCCCTGTTCTTGTTCCTGTGAGCCACCCAATGAATCACAATTATTGCCTAGCAGCAACTTCCATGATTACAGCAGATAAAAAAATCAGCGCTTATGAGCAGATCACATTTCAAAACCAGCATTTGCACAAGCGTACATTTAGGAAGGGTAATATGAATTAAAAATGTGATGGCTTAAACTGGTGTGGTGAACCCATAGTCTGGATCCAGCCCACCATGCTGTCTAGAGTCCACCTAATTTAACTGTGGGGTGGTGAAATCAGCACAGAACAAGACACCTCAGTTCTCCTTCACCCCAATACTGTAGCTAGTCAAAAAAAGGAAGGAGTGCTTCAACCTGCTCAGACGTTTCCTGAGATGCAGTGCCTTGCAAAAGTAATCAGACCCCCTGACCAATGCTCTCATATTACTGAATTACAAATGGTATACTGTAATATCGTTCTGTATGATATTTTATTTTGAAACACTGAAACTCAAAAATCAATTACTGTAAGGTGACATTGATTTTATGTTGGGAAATGTTTGTAAGGAACATAAAAAACTGAAACATGTTGCTTTTGTAAGTATTCAACCCCTGCACATTAATATTTGGTACCTTTCACTGCAATAACAGCTTTAAGTCTTTGGGGGTAGGTATGTACCAGCTGTGCACACAGTGTCGGAAGGATTTTGGCCTATTCTTCTTGGGAGATTCGCTCCAGGTTGGTTGGATGTAGCTTATAGATTGCAATTTTCAAAGAGTGCCCAGATTCTCAATGGGGCTGAGATCAGGACTTTGACTGGGCCACTGTAGGACATTCACATTTTTGTTCTTGAGTCACTCCAATGTTACTTTGGCCTTGTGCTTGGGATCACTCTCCTGCTGAAAAGTTAATTTCCTTCCAAGCTTCAGTCTTTAAGCGGACTGAAGCAGGTTCTCTTGCGTATTTCCCTGTATTTTGCTCCATCCATTCTTCCTTCAATTTTAACAAAATGCCCAGTCCCTGCTGATGAGAAGCATCCCCACAGCATGATGCTGTCACCACCATACTTCACTGTAGGGATGGTGTGCCTTGAGGCATGGGCAGTGTTAGGTTTGCACCACATATAGCGCTTTGAGTTTTGGCTAAAAAGCTCTATCTTGGTCTCATCTGACCACAAAACCTTTTCCCGGATTGCAGCTGGGGCACTCTCATACTTTCTGGCAAACTCCAGACATGCTTTCAGATGGTACTTATTGAGTAATGGCTTCTTTCTTGCCACCCTCCCGTGCAGGCCAGTGTTATGCAGAGCTCTTGATATGGTTGACTGGTGCACCATTACTCCACTCTCAGCCATTGAACTGTGTAGCTCATTCAAAGTGATTGTTGGCCTCTCTATGGCTTCTCTCACAAGTCTCCTCCTTGTTTGAGCGCTGAGTTTGGAGGGACAGCCTTTTCTTGGCAGTGCCTGGGTGGTGTGATGCAGCTTCCACTTCCTGATTATTGATCCAACTGTGCTAACTGGAATATCCAAACACTTGAATATTATTTTGTACCCTTTTCCTAATCTATGCATTTGTATTACATTATCTCTCATTTCTGCAGGATGCTCTTTGGTCTTCATTTTCCTTCAGATCCACGGCCTGACCAATGATCCTTCAACAGTGGGGTTTTTATCCTGACGATGTGACAGCAACTTTAATGGTGGACAGGTGGAGGCCAATGGTAAGGTAACTGTGTCCTTGATAGAGCAATTTCTTTCACCTGCGTAAACTGGGAGCTTCCACAGCACAGGGGTTGACTACTTATGCAAGCAACATGTTTCAGTTTTTTATGTTTCTTACAAATATTTCCCAACATAAAACCAATGTCACCTTATAATAATTGTTTTTGAGTTTCAGTGTTTCAAAATAAAATATACAGAATGAAATTACAATGTACCACGTGTAATTCAGTAATATGAGAACATTGGTCAGGGGTCTGAATACTTTTGCAAGGCACTGTATATGTATACTGCAAGAAGGCTTCACTGTCTTATATGCTGCAAATCAGCATAATCTCCATTTTGCTACCCTGCTAGTAATCCAATCCAATTTGCGTTTTCTCAAGAATAAGCCTCATTGATTTCAATGGGACTCGGTGTCTGCGGGATAGAACTCCAAGAGCGGCTTCACCTGTACATTTTACTATATTGAAACTCACAATTTTCAAAGTGTACTACGCCCTGCTGCATTACACAAACAGGTATGCATGTACACACACAGAGAATTTGCAGTTTATCCAGGTATATAGCTTGAAGCCACTGTTTTGAACTTGGGTTTGTATGCATGGTGAAGAGTGCCACAAACACTACACCATGAACATCAGTGTATTAAGTGCCCAGATGAAACCATCTAATGGCAAAAAATTGTTAAGAAAATTTACCTCCCCAACACAGAACTTCACTTACCCCACCCTTGAGTATCAATGAGAAGAATTGTGTTTTCCTCTAAAAAAGAAAATACACAGGGGCAAGTGACAAAATAATCTAGGCCCCTGGGCTATTTAAACTAGCAGAAAGAGTAAGGAGGAAAATAAAGTGTTAGCCCCAAAGCTCCAAATAGACCCTAGAAGTTTAGGGGTTCACATCACAGCATCACCTTTAACTGAATTAGGTTTCTGAGCTAAAGGTTTTTGTCTTTTACTCTTTGCCCTTTTGTTATACTGCTTGACTGTAAACCACTCAGAAAGCCTTGCTGTGGAATAATACAGTAGGGCCCCGCTTATACGGCAGGTTAGGGACCAGGCCCCTGCCGTAAAGCAGAAATTGCCGTAAAGCGGAACCCATAGATTATAATGGGGCCATCGCATGAAAACGTCGCAAAAGAGCAAAAATCGGCTTTAAAATAGAAAACGAAAGCCGCCGCATTAGCGGAGCGCCGGTAAGCGAAGCGCCGGTAAGCGGGGCCCTACTGTACATACATTTAATAAATAGACTCAAAGTTGCTTTTTCAAAAATTCTAATTAACAAATGAGCTCTTTGGTTAAATAAGCCTGAAAAAGAAGATAGACAATGTTATCAGATAATATTAACTGGAGGTCAGGATAAGGTTTTCCCTTTCCAAGCTCCATGAATATTATTGGGGTGGGTGGGGGAAAATACCAGCAGAACACCAATACGGCACAAAAGCTAAGCAAATTTGATTACTTTGGGCCCCTTACACTTGCTCATAACTTGGATTTATACACTGCAAATCCTCCAATCTGATTACCTCCAGTGATCACGTAAAACACTGGCTTTAAAGTCTTTGCCTTAGTGATAAAATAGCCACTTTGATTCACAATGACACTCTCGTAATAAAGTATACTGTAAACGTACCTGTCCGCAGCCTGGGGCATTGCACACAAATGGCCTGTCGTCTCCCATATTTTTTCCACAGCTGAGCTACACAGGACACATAAAAGGAAAGGGGAGGAGGGAAGAGAAAATAAGAGAAAATAATTAAATAAATGAATGAATACCAAATGGATAGCACTTTTCAGGAAGGTGGTTCATCAATAGCAACAACATGGGTGTTCGGATGGACCGTTCCTTGAGGGGGCAGAGAAAGCCAAGAGAATTCCTGGGGCTACTGTCTATCCTACTCTTGGCAAACAGGAATGGTTACAAAGGAAGAGCTCCTACATTGTGCCATGAGGTACAACCCTACAACTAGGACCCACTGCAAGCATAACTCGCTTTGTGTTAAGCAATAAAGGGGATGGATGGGTGGCAGCGATAGGAGTAGTGGGGCCATGAGGGTTAGCTACTTCAGGTTTTTCCAGGAGAGACGAAGTCCAAGAATATGTCAACACAGGATTCAAACACATCCCCTCCCCCATTCTCTGATGGTACAGCACATGCACAGAAATGTGTGAAGTATGTTTTTTCATTGGATCCTTTCTTCACAGGAGTTGTACAGGGGCAAGCCACGAGGGCTATACAAGCCACTAGTGCAGGAGCTACTTCCAGCCACTACCTGAATGCCAAGGGGCCAGAACAGGCAAAAGTCCTGCAACACACTTGGATCAGACTAATCAGATGCATTTCGTAAATGGTCCCAATCCCTCGAATGAGCACTATTCAAACACACCACACCTTCAGTAGTCAGTTGATAGAAGGAATCCATGAATTTCCCCCCCTTTGTGTGTGTGAGATATTATTTAAGAGCTACAGAAAGATTCAATGGTCCAGGCAACAGAAGAAGTGTGGAAGCCAGAACAGAAAGAAAAGTCTTAGCGCTTCTTCATTTTGCTTTGCAGGTCCCAGCCTCTAATTCTGATTTGCTGGATGAAGACAGCTGAGTAGTTTAGTGCCATGCACTTTTTATCATCCTTATTCTTGATTCCCTTCTAAAACAGAAGTAGACATTCGTAGAGACTCTACAGACAGACAGCCATGTGTAGTCAAGGCATGAGGAGATAAATCCAAAGCCTCTTGATGCACATGCAATATTTTCAGTGGGAGAGAGCTAGAAATGTGTAATTAAGGGATTATAGGAGTGGTGCTCCATTTTACAAGGCCATAATCTAGCTCCCCAGTGGATAAACTGCAAGACTGATGGCAAGAGTAGTTTGTCACTGACTATAGCAGAGAATAACAAAACATCAGTCCTATTATGCCATAAGTGAAGCTATTCTTATTAATAAAAGAGTAAATAAAAATCCTACCGTATGAATCTTAGAAATTATGGCTCCATCCCCCATTTTTTTTAAATGGCAGGATTTAAAAACTATAATAAAGCAAACTTTCTCTCTTCAGCGAATTTGCTATATTGACATATTGCAGCTGTTTACGTTGCTTCCAATCAACTCCCAATTCAAGTTGAGGAGCTAGTAGTCCAATGGAAGCTGACAAATGTTAAAATGCTGAAGCAAAATTGCAGCCACTGGAAAGTAAAAAAATTGTAATAATTCAGAAACGTATGTTCTCCTGGATCTGCATCACATACAACTACTATGAAACATGTGCAAATTCAAAATCTAGAATGTGCTAGCTGGTATCCAGTTAGCTGCAAGTAGATTATGTGCACCTTTGTAGAAGACTTCCTGCCTTCTTCAAATCACTGTTTGCTTCAACGTCTGAGTGGCTAACTGTGGTTTGAGCAATTCCATCGAGTAAGGTTCAAACCACGATTTGCAATCCTGATTTGGAGGATCACTCCAAATTACAGTTAGGCAGATTGAAGATCATGGCAAACCTGGATTTGGAATGTGGTAACTGAATGCAGCCACTGTAAACTGAACACAAATATCCACCTCCCACATTACAAACGGGTATCTGTAGCAAGCATAATTTATTCCTTGCTTAGCATTTATTTGTTCAAAGGCAGTGCTAATATGGGGCAAAATTTCATTTTGGGGACAGCCTGGGTGGGAGTCCAGAATCTGTGAGTTCTTGGCTTGTGCAGCTGTGGCAAGCTGAGCTGACCCTAGCCAGTGGGGGAGGGCTAGCCTCAGAGGGAGGCAATGGTAAATCTCCTCTGAATACCGCTTACCATGAAAACCCTAATAGGGTAGCCATAAGTCGAGATCAACTTGGAGGCAGTCCATTTCCATTTCATGTAGTTTTTCATGCTAGCAGTAGTCCTAGCACTTTTCAATATATTCATACCCTGGACCCATATTTAATCTACATGCACATTTGGGAACCCATTTTTTAACTTTTAACCATATATTTGATGGTGGTAACACTGTTGTTGCAACCCACGTCAGGTCAGGCTGCATGGGTCATGGGTCCTGCCCACCAGTTGAGGACCAATGCTCTTGAGTAGGGGTTGGGCAGTCTCCTGGTTCACTGGCGAATCAAATTGATAAATTTCCTGTGGTTACCTGAAAGACCACCTCCCACGTACAGATTTATTTGACAGCTAAGGTCCTGAGGGAAACTCCTACTGGTGGCACTGAGCCCTACAGATTGCTGTAAGGCAGTGACCCGGAATGGGCACTTCTCATGGTTGCTCCTACAATCTGGAATACCCTTTTCTTTCCAAATTTGCAAGACATTATCACTTATCTATTTCCCCCCAATCCCAGACTGGCAATCCTGACACCAACATTGGAATTTTGTACCTCTGCTGTATTTTACTGTTTTTATACCAGGTTTTTATGTTGTTTTATTTTGTGTTTTAACATGAAATTTGAGGCTTTGAGAACCTTACCCGAAGCGGATGACCACCATTTGTGTGTGTGTGTGCCTGTCTGTAAGCCCCTGTGGCATTGGTGGGTGGGGCGCAGGAAGGCGGGCTCATCGTCATTGTCCTCCTCCTTGTCAGGCCTGGGTTGGGCACCTCCTGACACAGCAGAGGCTCCCGAGTCAGGCTAGCACTGCCTTTTTGTGCACAGGGCAGACCCAGGCCCGGAATGGGGGCATTTAAGCCTCGCCAGGGCAACGACGTCGCTCTTGCCACCTGAAAGTTTTCAGGTGGTCCCCAGCTTGCCCCCAGGCAGATGTGGGCCCCGGGGACCCCCATCCAGATCATGAAGTTTTTGCAGCTTTGGGGGCAATTAAGATCAGTCATCACTGGGATGGTCCATGTGAAAGCACTGCCAAGAACACTAAGGAGTACATTGCCATTACCTCAGATCACTGAAGAAGCCTATCAGGAAGCAGAAATCTATAGGGTTAAAGGAGATATGAATGCTTTAGTTTACTTAAACTACTAGGATCGTCAGTCATTAAGCAGAAATGATTAGACAGCAGATATATCTTCATATTAAGGCCAAGATCAAACTTCCCCTCTTTGTTGAGATCTCTGTGCAGTCACGGATCATCATGCATGTTCATTGTGGAACATTCCAGAGAGCTCTGGACAAGATGTGAAGTCCTGGTTCATCTACCATCACACACGCAACAGGGAGCAGGCCCCGCAATCACCTTCAGAAGGTGTGGCTGATATTGTAGCAAATTCTGCAGTATGAGACCTTAATTAGAAATTGGGCATTTTTGTGTCATTGGTTTCCAGTGGTCTTGTGGTGTACCCCTCTCGTGGAGTTTCAGTAGACATTCACTCTGTTAATTGTTGGGTGTCTTTTAAAGACCTTTTTTAAATGTCAATATACCTATGCAGTTCTCTAGTTTTTTTATTTTGATTACTCATTTTAATAATTGTTTTATATTGTTTGTATGGTATTTTATGTTTTATTGTATATTTTGTACATTACTTTGATATTTTATATGAATTGCCATCTACCTTAGTGTTTATTCATAAAAACAAGCTTTAAGTTGTTTTTATGATGTAAGCAGTTCTCAGGCCCCTTCTTTGTTGCGAGATTCTGGGGGTGAACTGTGTTTGGGTCCTGGGTGAGAGCCAGGATGGATGTGGATGGACTGGACTGCCTTCAAGTAGATTCCGACTTATAACGACCCTATGAATAGGGTTTTCATGGTAAGTGGTATTCAGAGGTGGCTTACCATTGCCTTCCTCTGAGGCTGAGAGGCAGTGACTGGCCCAAGGTCACCCAGTGAGCTTCATGGCTGTGTGGGGATTCGAACCCTGATCTCCCAGGTTGTAGTCCAGCACCTTAACCACTACACCACACTGAGAGCCAGGAGCCTGCGAAGGTGTGTATGTTAGAAGCAGAAGGGACAGATATAGGGTTTATTTAATAGTAATCTGTATTGGTGTAACACTTGTATATGTAATATTGTGTATTTTTGAACTTTTGTTGTTTAAGCTTATTTTGTATTACTTTATATTTTGTAGCATTATAGGATGATAGTATGATTACTTCCGTATATTTTTGTCATTTTTATGGTTGTCAACTGCCTTGAGTGCAGTGATGCAGAATGGTGGTATATAAATAAAAATGAAATGAAATGTTATGTGTCATGGTTGTGAAATTGATTTTATTTATATTTTAAAAAATTATGTTAACTTAAATGTTTTTGTTGGTATTTTAATATTTTAGATTTTTCTTTCAAACTACTTAAGATTTTTTTAATCAAATAAGTGGTACACAAATTTTGTTAATAAATAATAAGTGTCAGTGCATACTGCTTAGACTTTTTAAATATTAAGCAGTCTAGACATTTAAATAACAATTAAAATCTTATCAATTAATTTTACGTTTGGACTGTCCCGAGATCTATTCTATACATAAAATGCTGAAACCTGCTTCTTAAATGCCAGGCGTGGAATAAATAAGCTTAAAATTACTAGGACATTCTTAGCCCTGTCATGCAGAGCTCAAAGCTTGTATTTGGG
This sequence comes from Rhineura floridana, assembly GCF_030035675.1. Taxonomy (NCBI): domain Eukaryota; kingdom Metazoa; phylum Chordata; class Lepidosauria; order Squamata; family Rhineuridae; genus Rhineura; species Rhineura floridana. Next base: position 24,509,122 of record NC_084482.1, read on the forward strand.
TGTCATGATAAGCCAGGGGGTCATGCAGCCCTCCAAGCTGCTCTATTCAGCCCTCAGGACTCTTCCCAGACCATGCTTCTCACCAGTTCTGCTTCATGCCTTCCTCAAGTGCTTTTGCTTAGCTGTAATACATTGTTGAAAATGCCTCTTGCTGGCCTAGATGGACAGGAGAGTGTGTGGAAGGGAGAGAGTGTGGGAGAGGGGTGTGTGAATATACAAACCTGACTTTTGTGTATGGCTAAAATGTAGCATACAAAGGGAGCAAAGGTTTACTGCTCTGCCCACTTTTTGCCTCCAGTCCCATCCATTGCTGGCATGTGGCCCTTAGAAGGTTGTCCATTAGGAAATGTAGTCCTTGGGCTGAAAAGGTTCTCAGCTTTTTGTGATACTATGGTTTATCATGATGGGGAATGAATGTAGGCCAGTCTTGGGCTCATGTACTCTCCCACCCCCCCACCCCAGTCATGGCTATGAGAAGTCTGAAATCTTTCCCTTCCATTTTTGATTAAATGCAACTTGGGGCAACATTCAAACCCACCAAATTGTGGGTAACCTGAACCATCACTTGTTTGAAACAAGCTAGCTTCAACCCATGGGTTAAGAGTAATCACAGTTGCGTCTGGATAACATATCAAGCTATGGTTAACTGAAATGGAAGTGAAAGCTTCTTATTTCTCCTTTTGGCTGCATCCGGGTGGGATGGGTGAAGAATGAGCCTGAGGCTCACCTAGGCTCACTGTGCTGACCAATCAGTCAAAGTTTAGGAATCCTTCACACTAAAGTACAAATTGTTTTATTCCTGGAAACAAGAGTTCCTTTATATGAAGTGGCTCTCAAAACATGAAACACAGCTTCCAAGTGAGACACAGACAGCTGCCACGGGATTTACAATTTTTTCCAACCTTAGGAGTATGAGACTCAAAGTACTCATGCATCAGTATATTATAATACGCTGTTCACCATTTCCTCAGTACTGGTTACCATTGCTGGCATTTTTTAAAAGTTGCGCTAAAAGCCCCCTTCAACAAGGACTTCAGGGTATGCCACAATATAGTTTCAAACAACTTTGCTTCCTCTCATTTCCCCCCCTTTAATATTCCTATCCCTAGGCTTAGGCCAAGAGTGAGTATTACCAGGCAAGCTACCAGTTTTATGTTAGAATTCAGGGAGGCCTCAATAGCTGCTTCCTATTTTATACAAAGAGTTCCGTTAATAATAATAAATAATAATAATTTAATTTATATGTCGCCTATCTGGCCGATGGCCACTCTAGGCGACGTACAATTTAGTTGCAATAAATGCATGATAATAAAATACACATAAAATACATATAACAATAAAACTATGAATAAAGAACAATAACAGTTCAGAGAATAGGCGATTAGTCTTAAAAAATTAACCCTCCCCAGAAGTCCCAAAGGCCTGTCTGAAGAGCCAGGTCTTCAAGGCTTTGCGAAATACATTCAGGGAAGGGGCATGCCGAAGATCGTACGGGAGGGAGTTCCAGAGAGTGGGGGCTGCCACTGAAAATGCCCTCTCCCTAGTCCTCACCAACCTAGCTGTTTTAGTTGGTGGGACTGAGAGAAGGCCCTGAGTGGCTGATCTTGTCGGGCGGCATAATTGGTGGCGCTGGAGGCGCTCCATCAGGTAAACTGGGCCGAAACCGTGTAGGGATTTAAAGGTTAATACCAACACCTTGAATTGAGCCCGGAAAATAACTGGAAGCCAGTGTAGATCGAATAACACTGGAGTGATGTGTACCCGGCAGCGACAATTTGTAAGTAGTCGAGCCGCAGCATTTTGTATAAGTTGTAATTTCCGGACCGTTTTCAAGGGTAACCCCACGTAGAGCACATTACAGTAGTCCAAACGAGAGGTGACCAGGGCGTGTACTACCAGGGGGAGCTGATGAGCAGGAAGGTAGGGTTGCAGCCTACGAATGAGGTGTAATTGATACCAAGCTGCCCGGCTCACTGCCAAAATCTGAGCCTCCATGGACAGCTTGGAATCAAGAACAACCCCAAGGCTGCGGACCTGGTCCTTTAGGGGCAATCTCACCCCATTGAACATCAGGTCAAGATCACCCAACCTTCCCTTGTCTCCCACAAGCAGCACCTCAGTCTTATCGGGATTCAACTTCAACCTGTTCCTTCCCATCCATCCACTCACGGATTCCAGGCACTTGGACATGGTCTCCACAGCCAACTCTGGCGAAGATTTAAACGAGAGATAGAGCTGAGTGTCATCCGCATATTGGTAACACTGCAGCCCAAATCTCCTAATGATTGCCCCCAGCGGCTTCATATAGATATTAAATAGCATGGGAGAGCCCTGTGGCACACCACAATCGAGAGGCCAAGGGTCTGAAACCTCCTCCCCCAATGGTACCTGTTGATGCCTATCGGAGAGAAAGGAATGGAACAACCGTAATACAGTGCTTGTAGTATTTGGAGGGTAACTCTTTTGAGGTTAGTGCATAGTCAATGTTCATAAGTCATAGGATTTAAGAAGAACTGTGGGACTGCAAGAGTTGCTCAATTTTTTTAAAAAAAATGTGTATCATATCTACCTTGTTTTGCTAACCCTGAGGGCACTTGGATTTTCTAAGATCCTACATGACAACACATGCCCCAGTGTAAAAGGGCATAACTCGAACGCTTTCTAAAAGGTAACACAGCAAGTGCCGCCCTCAAAACATACAGTCACCAGTGCATTTACTTAGCCTGTAGCATTTTCATTTTTGGTAGTGTCTAAAGAGGAACTTATGCAGAGGCTAAAGAAGGAGATATACACACATCTTGTCAAGTCAAGATGGCTTTAAAAGGGTTTCAAAAAATTCATGGAGAAGAAAGCTATCAATGACGACTATTATTTATGTTATTTAAAACATTTATAAACCATGTAATCATTTGCATTTCTAAGCAGTATACATAAAAAGAAGCTATACATAAAACAACAGAACAATAAAATAATCATAAAACCAAACACTACCTTAAAATGCCAACTGGAAAAAATAAAGTCACGCACCTGAAGTTCGACAAGGAGGGTGCCTGTCTAGTCTCAGCTGGGAGGGAGGGTTGGGCTCACTACACTACCACTAGTTATGATAGACATGTAGCACCCCCATTTTTGGAGGCAGTATGCTCTGAATATCATCTGATGGGGAACAGAGCCGAGAGGAGAGCTTTTACACTCATGTCCTGCTTGCAGGCTTCTCATAGGCATCTGGCTGGCTACTGTGAGAATAGGATGCTGGGCCAGATGGGTCACTGGGCTAATCCAGCATGGCTCTCCTTATGTTCCTGTGCATGTCCTCATCCTACAAATTCTCTGTTGTTACAAAGCAGAATTTGATTGAAGGTGTTTTGTATCATCCAAAACTGCTTCCTCTAATTACATTTATACTTTGCTTTAAGTTCTGCTTTCCCAAGACCATCACACATGGCCGTGGCATGAATGAGAATACTGGAACCAGAAAGCCCAACAGCGTAGGTATTCCATACCGCCAGCCTTGAGGCAGAGGGAACTATTAACATTTCTATCTGGCTTCTCAAAAGAACTATTCTAATGGCTGTTGGTTTTAAGCAAAGCTGTCAATGTACGCTTTTTTTAAAAAAAGAAATAAATTACAAAACACTCCTCTCATCATGTTTGAGGTTTCCTATGCAAAACACATGAAACATGGCCTGTATACACTCATTTGCGCATGAAGTCAGATTATATTTAAGTTTAATATGATCAAATTGCTTCAGTGAAATCTAACATTAGTAACAGACAAAACAAGACTATGAATGGATACTTGGGAATACTATTTCTTTGCTTCTAAACCATCACGCCAATGTGTTTTTTATTGTTTCATATGTCCATGTTGAAAATGCAAGAACTAGACACAGACCAAGATGTTCCTGGGAAGTTCTAGAGTATAGGTGTCACGTTTTACTTCTAAACAGAGGGGACTTTCCCCTCTATTTAGAGTTCTTTGTTGAGGTACAACAATGGAACCAATTACCTAGGGAGGTGGTCGGCTCTCCAACACTGGAGACATTCAAGAGGCAGCTGGACAGCCAGTTGTTGGGTATGCTTTAAGTTAGTTTCCTGCATTTAGCAGGGGGTTGGACTTGATGGCCTTATAGGCCTCTTCCAACTCTATGACTGTATGATTCTAATATTAAATCAGTCCTTCTCCTGTCAATCACTAAAATAATAGAACAAAAATCTCTTAAATCACACTATCAAGACAGCAAATTTGATATTAACCAAACTGGCAGAATTGTCCGCCATTCCCAAAAACTATTCCCCCGTAAAGCCTTCCCTGAAATGAATATTATTATATATATATTAAGACGCTCTTCTCACCAAAGTGACCCAAAGCAACTTACATTAAAAGTAGGAAATAAATTAATATTTACATAAATTTACATTAATAGTAAAGAAATTTTAATCCAACAGAGAAATTTTTAAAAAGCACCACATTGGCTACTCCTGGTTTAGTGTTACATGTGAACCAGACCAGAAAATTAAGCAAGGGGGAAACGATAAAATATTCCATGTTGGTGCTAATTACTCTTCTAAAGATAGCATTCACAGTGCAAGATAGGCCTAACTAAGGTATCACCCAGTGTTGGTATGTGAGGCTCAAGCATTCTTCGATCTTTCTAGATCAGGCTGTGGATGCATAGGTTAGAGCAAGGAGATAGCATACTCAGCATACTCTTCAATGCAACTCCCTGATAAATATGTGGACTGCAATGATTTTTAAAAAGCCTTTTCTTTAATTGCAGTACTGTAGGCTCCTTCACGGCGGATCTATATTTGCGCAGAAGTCACACAGCTCACAGAAGTCACGCAGGGACAGCCTCCCACAACTGTACCACTCCCAGAACAACTGCAGTAACATTCAGTGGTCGTTCACTCCTCCCTGTGGCTAGAGGAGTGAGAGAAAGAAAAACAGGAGCTTGAGACTTGCTCCTCGTCTCTACCCAGGTTCAATCACTTTTTGGAAGGGAGAGAAGAATTCCCCAGTAAGTTTTGCACTTTTTTGAAAAATATGGGAAAGGTGCTTCAATGCTTAGAGTCTGCATAACACTTCCTATTTTAAGAGGGATGAGAAGTTGTATGTGATTCAGGGACAGACAAAAAATTGGCACAGGGCTTGGTATCATAAGTAATCAATTGTCCTGTGAAATCAAGCTCATTCCAATTTGTTTATGAATTAGAATTTGTTTATTATTTAAGGGATGATTCATAAGCTGAAGCAAAAATGGGAGAGGTGTCCCCATAAAGACTTAACTCATGTTCCTCTCCCCTCTACTTAAGTAATTATGTAAACCAAGGGTGGGGAATCTTTTTCAGACCAAGGGCCACATTCCCATCTGGGCAATCTTCTGGGGCTGGATTCACAGGGAGGCAAAGCAACAAATGTAAATGTTTTCTTTAAGCTTTAAGCACACACCCTCTCCATCCAGGCAACCAAGAGGCATAATAAGAGTTGACAAACTTATTTCAGCAGACAAAAAACCCTCAAGGAGGATATTAAGTAAGGCTAGTGAGGGGTACAGCTGAGGAGGGGGTGTGGCCTGGGGAGAGTTCTGAGGGCCAGACAGAGAGGCCTGGAGGGCTGCATTTGCACCCTGGGCCTGAGGTTTTCCAACCCTGGTGTAAATGATAGCTCAATCAACAATCTCAGGTTTCCCCGATAGCTCATCTCATTCCATCACATAGGATGGGCACATACAGAAATCAGTTATACTATCCACTGTGGGGGGAGTTAAGAAGATCCTGTTCTGCAGCTGATGAGACATGTCACTTGGATACCACCCTGAAAATCAAGCTCCCCTAGTGTTTTATATCACTAATGTTCCAATGAGGATTTCACACCTTTTAACAGTGGACTCAGGTGATGGGTGCCAACAAGCCAATAGCCAAAATAGGGGCAAGTGGAGAAGGAAGAGGGAGGTATTAGTATACTTGGAGGAACTCAAAATACAGTCCAACAAGAACCAAGCATGCTCAGAGGCCATGCAATGACCCACTATTCTAGTTTAGGATGCCAAACTCCCTCCCTCCCCGAGACCACTTGAAAATAGCTGAGGGTGTTAGTGGGCCATTTAATACTTTTTCTGCTTGTTGTAGCAATTGTAATGTGCTGTGCTAGATTATGTATTGTTTCAGTTGCATTTTTATTGCTCCTTTTATTCCTTATATTGCATTCTATTGTATTACAATCTGAATGCCATAGAATTAAACTTGTAGTACAATGAAATACAATACAAGAAATAAAAGAAGCAATAAAATACAAAAAAAAATCAATATGAATATTTAATATGGACACAGTGTGAACCACCTGATTTATTATTATTTATTACATTTGTATACCGCCCCATAGCTGAAGCTCTCTGGGCAGTTTACAACAATTAAAACATTAAAAACAAATATACAAATTTAAAAACATTTTCTTTAAAAAAAACAATTTAAAAACACATGCTAAAATGCCTGGGAGAAGAGGAAAGTCTTGACCTGGCACCGAAAAGGTAACAGTGTTGGCGCCAGGCGCACCTCATCATAACAATCATTCCATAATTTGGGGGCCACCACTGAGAAAGCCCTCTCCCTTGCTGCCATCCTCCAAGCTTCCCTCGGAGTAGGCACCCGGAGGAGGGCCTTTGATGTTGAGCATAGTGTACGGGTGGGTTCATGTCGGGAGAGGAGTTCCATCAGGTATTGTGGTCCCAAGCCGTGTAAGGCTTTATAGGTTAAGACCAGCACTTTGAATCAGTAAATGAAGCATGCACTGGTGGTCCATGGACCACAGTTTGGGAACAGTGTATTAACAGTGTAATAACGCTGCTAAGCTACAAACCTAAGAATACCTATACTTTAAAAAATATTACAGAACATATGAAAATAAATCCTTAGAACTGTCTGAAGTCTCCAACACACCCTAAACCATTTCTATAGTAACCAAAACGTAGGCTTTCCAAAGGATATCACCTATAAAGAGGACATGATCAACTGCCTGGATTACCATTTATGTATTTTCAACCCAAGCCAAGAATTCTTATTGGATATTTCTGCAACTGTTAGTGCCAACATTCCCCCATGTTTAACCAAAGGCTGCCCAAGTCAGTTCCCTTGTGTCCTGTCCCTTTGAGACAAAGTCAAAAGAAGGCCGCCCTGCCCCAAATTAATTTTAGATATTTGTGCCTTGCACCACTGGGCCCCATCTTCATGGTGAAAATTTCAAGCTTAAGAGGCCTTGATTTCTGAAGTCTATTGTCAACATCATGTTGAACATGACTTACAACTTCCGCAGCTCATTTCTGAAGTCTTCTTTCTATGGCAACAATATTCTATGTGTATGAAGAAATTACTCCTCAAAGATGCTTCTATAAGGACAAAGAGCAGCAGTAAAGTAAGCAAATCAAATTGTAAAACAATCTTGTTTGTTCTGTTTCTTCATTTTTAGAGGATGCTTTGAAAATGTTCAGCCTCTCTCAAATTAAACTTTTTCTCATTTGTATGCTACAACTCACTACCACACTTTCAGAGCAATCCTATGCATGTCAACCCAGATCTCAGACCCACGGAGTCCACTGCAACTTACTTTCAGGTATGTGTGCATAGATTTGTAGCCTTAGTGACCTCTACTGTTATCTACATCTTTTACACAATGGGAGCCTTACCATTAGATAAGGACAGCTCCTACAGACAGTGGTCTTTGATTGCAGGATGGTATCTAGGTTCAATTCAATCGATGTTCTCCTGCACAAGTCTCATTGATATGAATACAGCTGTGTTCCTGTTTATTTCAATGGACTTGCACAAGAGAACATCCAGGTAGATTGGGCCACATATTAATTAGGATGGGGTGCCATTTGGATTTTCTGCCTCAGGTGCCAAAACAAGTTTTAGGCTGGTCCCGTTCTTGCAAAATTTAACCCGAGTTTCAAGACATTACCTCCAATATCTGGAACTTATCAACTTCATTTTACTTTTACATCTGTTATTTCAGTTTTTGAATGGTGTTCTCAAAGTAGCTCATGACGTTCATAAATTTAAAAAGACTGCTATTAAAAGATTTACTGTTTAAAAATTAAAACAATAAAAATGGACCTATGAGGAGAGGCAAGGGGGGGGGAGGTTGAACAAACAGAATTTTGAAACAAAATAAATAAAACAAGAGATGAAAATTTTTATCATCTATGGTGGTCCAGGCAAAGAGGTGAATCTTGCTGCTCTGTTGAGTCAGTTTATTGGAAGGAGGTATGCAAACTCTTAAGTTTCTCCAGTAGTCTGTTAACTGGTTCACAAGGCTGCAGCCAGAAGCATTGTCACGTCATAAATCCACATTGGAATAGCATTTTAGTTATGGCTTCTTAAAACACCCAGTTTTTCCAAGAATGTGAAATTTAAGTAAATCTGTCTTCCGTAAATGAAGCGTACACCATAAGAAACTGTACTTGCATTGTTTGGGACTGTACCTACAGCATGCTATTTATTAGCAAGGTTAATCTATGGCCAGATGTTAACTTCAAAACATTACATTGTCAGAAAAGGGAAGCTAAGAGCAAGGAATGGAAAATACTTTAGATTCACATTTAAGAATTCATTTTACCAAGGTCAACTTAATTATACCAGAAAATCTAGCCAGGGGAAAACACCTCTCATAGAATTGTAGGATTAGAAGCTACCTGGAGGCAATTGAAAAGACCCAATCAAACCAAGACAGGTTCTTTCTTCAAGTTAGAAGACATATTTAGGTTACTCAAAATATAAAGTAGGAATAAGCAAGGTCCACTAAACCAGAATGCCTTCAAGGAACATACTAGCTGAAAACGACAGCAAGGTGGCTCAAGAAATGTGAGCCAGATTAGAGCAAAAAAAATACGTCATATTTAAATACCAAATGGGATCTTGAGAGGAATTTTCTCTGACTTTCATGTGCTTGTTCAGACCCTGAAAGTGAAAATAACATCCATTCTTTTTGTGGCCATCTCCAATTCTTTTAAGGAAAGAACATCTTTGACAGGAAAGAAACAAAGATCCTTTTTACCGCATATACTATGGGGTACTGGGTTAAATAACAGAGCCAGAGATTTAAAGAACTTGCGGTCCATTACGGTTCAAAAGAAGGCATCGTCAAGTGTCAGTACCAGAGAGCTCCTGCTTCTACATGCTCAATACTAACAATGTTATGAGGCAGCTCTATCACAACCAGCATCTCCATGAAAATTGGTTTCCTGGGCCAGCACCAACCAAGCGCATTGGCAGTAGTGAGGGGGTGCACAGGGCCATGCCATCATATTCCTCACCTGCTTCCTTAAAAAAGGCAGTTTTCTTGATGAAGGGATGGCCTCCATCTAGGACCACCTAAAAGAAGCTTCTGAAAACACACATATATACACATGAAAAGTAGAGCTGAGAGTAAGCAGAAAGGAGATTGAACCCATAAACTAGCAGAATTTCCTGCTCCTAATGGGGTTGCACTCCTCTTGAATTACCAGGTGTGTAGTTTGGGGGTGCTCCTGGAAACATCTTTGTCATTCAAGGCTCAGGTGCCCTTGATGGTTAGGAGCACCTACACCTAGCCTCAGCTGGTGTGTCAACTATGGCCATTTCTGGATAGGAATAGACTGGCATGGTTACTTATGCTCTGGTAATCTCCAAGCTGGACTACTGTAATGCACCCCAGCCTCCAGCTAATATTTTAGAGAAACAGATAAAGCCCAACACTGAATACCAAGGTGCACTTCAGAAGTGCTTTCATTTAAGCAACAGAAGTGCACTTCCACATAGGACTTTCAACGCAACATCACATTACATTTTACTGTAAGAAAGGCCAATTTTCCATTCCAGCAAAAACAATTGTGAAAATAAGCAAAATCCCTACTTCAAAGATTTGTACAAAATGCTCTCCTCAGAAATTTCAACTGCTGCCTTTGGTTGGGCCAAGACATGACCTAAGGATCCCTCACAAAGCCAATCCTTCGAAGAACTGCTTTTCAGCTAGCCAGGAGTAAACGGTCTTCACAGTGGAAAGTCCCACCAAACGAGACATCAGAAAACACTCCAGAATGTGTTGCCAGTTGACAGCAATCCCATTTACAACTTCAACGTTCATGCATTTTCTTTCATTTAGTATTAGACTTTATAAACAGTTGTTGTGAAGCCTATAATACCTCTTTCAAGTACCTTTCTTTCAAGAGATTTCAAACTCTGGTGTATAGTTACAATCCTGATAAATTATACTTGCTTCAATCACAACACCCTCCACATGCACACTTAATTTCACCTACATTAAGTGAGACACTCACAAATACAAATTAAAGAAGAGAAGCATGCATGGGACCACTGGGCAGTCCTTCTGGTCCCTTCCTTGGCATTGCTGGCTATGTGCCTGGAATAGGCAAAGCAGGTGTGTCTGAAAAACAGTGCCCTCTTTCAGATTCTCTTGGTCTAAGCATCAGTCACTCCTGCCCACCAAGTGTTATCACATACTCAGTCTGGAAGACACCTTGTGTTTGCAGCATATTAAGAGGCTAGACTCTTAGCCGCTACTGATGCTGGAAACCACCCTATTTTATGAGAACAGAGCACTGTTTTTTACAAATGCAAAGACACCCAATACAAATATCATCCTATAATTTGCGCCCATTATTGTAGCACCTTAATATTGCTGCCCTAAGATTTCAAGAATGCAGAATAAGAGCAAGACAGCCATCTTATCTACCCCACCTACATTACATAGTCCACATGTCCATGGCCTCCAAATTGTTATAAAATAAAATAAAATAATTAATTTCTGCTCATTCACTAAAAGTAGCTGGAACTGCATACACATACATTTTGTTTTAATCATTAATTCATTGTCTTTTATTGTGGTCGCCAAGCACTTTGGAGGCTCCTAACAAACCAAAAGATGGACTAAGATCAATTTGAAAAACCTTAATTGACACTACTTATTGAGTTTGCCCAAAAAGGGCTTATCTGTTCCGTGTGTGCAAGTCCTCCAACAGATATTCTTTAAGAGAAAGTAACTTTAAGAGGCTAACATCAAATGCACTAGTTGGCAGCTTTCAAGTAACTTTGCTCAAATACTGACATTTTGTTCACTCATGCCTCTTTTCCCATAAAGGAAAAAATTCCTGCTAAAAGATTCCTCAGAGACTTGCAGACTCACTCTTTCTCTCGTTTATATATCTTAAATGTTTATAACTCTGAAACTCGTGTTTCCCAAAAAGCATGCTTGAGTCCTTATTATTCCTACTATTTTTAGCTTTAGTGGTTGCCTTTCTACAGAGAAGAAAAATCAATACTCACAGTGACTCTAATAAAAATATATATAAAAAAGAATTTTTAAAATGTTGCTGAATTGTGTATTTTAAGCAAACAGCAGAAGCAGCAAGTCATCCAAATGATCGGAAAGGTTGGCAATAGAGGCAAATTTTTAGAGGAGTGCAAGGATATTTCTTGGTAGGGTGTTCTATAAAGCAGGCACCACGTCAGTAAAAGCTCTGCTCCACATCCATGACTTCTAAGGAGGAAGGTACGCCAATTGATTCTAGCTCTCTTTTTTTTTTTTCAATAATTTTTATTCAGATTTTCATAAAACATACAAGACGAAATCATAAAACATTCAAAGACAAAAAACAAAATCAAAAATAGTTAAACAAAAAGAAAAAAAGAAAAAAAAAACAAAAATAAAAAATAAAGAGTAAAATATTGACTTCCCATTTGTCAAAGATCAAATCAGTTATAAGTCTATAATATATAACAATCCTGTCTCTTAAGTCATATTATAAAATCACTTTCCTCCAGTAGTTATCTTACTTAATCATCAAATCTCATAAACATTACTTTATTCTTTCCACAAAAAGTCAAAGAGAGGTTTCAATTCTTTAAGAAATATATCTATCAATTTTTTTTTCCAGATAAGCATATCGATTAATCCATCTCATTACTAATTATGATAATCTTATTGTCATAACCATAGTCAAAATAAACATTTCAATTAATCCATCACATCAGAATCTGTTAGGTTCAGTAATTTCAGTAGCCATTGTTCTATTATCCCTATTAGTTCCATTTTCCATCTTCCATCTTCAGTAGTCTTGTTAAGTCCAGTAATTTCAGTATCCAATCTTCCATTATCAGTATTCCATAATAATCTTGCTGTCAAAGCCATAGTCATATAGTAAGAGTCTGATGGGAATTACCTCTATCCCAAATATTTTCTTGCCATCCATTCTGAATAGGTTGCTGAAATACTGCTGTAAAATCATATCTCTGTTCTTTTTTTCAAAATACACTGGGTCATCTCTTGAAAGTTTTTCCATTGTCACATGGCTGCAGTTAATTCCATAGATTTTCTCTATATTGGGCTCCATCACATCATTCCAGTCCAGAAGATTATCCATGCCATTGATAACTTTATCTCTAGAATCTTCATTAATTTCTTCAGAGATAACATTGAGTTCCAAACAATAGATTTTATTTCTAAAGTCCATAGACTCCAAATCTTGTTCCTGTTCCACGTTTGTTCCAATCTCCGGGATCTCCTCTCTCACAGGGACCCCTGTTCCAGTCTCCAGGGTCTCCTCTCTCACAGGGACCCCTGTTCCAGTCTCCAGGGTCTCCTCTCTCACAAGGACCCCTATGTCTTTAATCTCCTGTGTCTCCAAACAATAGATTTTGTTTCTAAAGTCCATAGACTCCAAATCTTTTTCCTGTTCCACGTTTGTTCCAATCTCCGGGGTCTCCTCTCTCACAGGGACCCCTTCCAGGGTCACCTCTCTCACAGGGACCCCTATATCTTTAATCTCCTGCTTCATTTTACTCAATTCAATTTTCAGCTCCTTACAACCCTGTCGCAGGTTTTGTTTCGTTATCTCAATCTCATCCATTATTTTCTGAAACATAGTTATTTCCAGATTCTCAGCCACTTTCTTAATTGCCATTTTAAAAGAAAAATATAGGAAAACCACTTCTTATTTCAGCAACAATTGGGTTAATACTCCAAACTTGGTGACATCACAGTATAAACAGAGCAGACAGCCTTATCTCTCCATGCTTAAGTAAACAAAATGCAGTTCCCAGGATCGAAACAATTAATGGCGGTCGTCAGGAAACAGATTCGTCAAAATAAAATAGACCAAAAAGAGAGTAGTCTCAGACAATATAATATTCTTCAAAATAAAAATCTGGAATAGAAATCCCTCTTCTGTGTATATCTTTAGAATGCAAATCCAGGACAGCTTTTTGCAACAAAAACAGAGATAAGCTATTAATTAGTGAGTAGCAGAGAGAAGTTATGGCTCCCCAGTGAGATGTCAAAAACCGATCAATCTGGCAAATCTCTTTTAAACAGCAACAATTTAAGTCAAGTAAAAGAAAAATATAGAAAGAAGGGTGCTTGCCTGTTAGTGCGTTCTCTCTTAGAAGATAAGATGAACGTTCGCTTTATCAGATAGAGCTTGTTGTTGAAAATCCGTCCCACCTTCGTCGGCTGGACCTCGTCCCATAAATTAATGAGATCTGGTCGTCCCAACAAAAATAGGCTTTGAGGTTAATCTCTTCGTTTCTCCCTACCCGGGAGAAGTTTAATCAGTCAAAAAAAAAAAAAAACTGACTGATATATCTGAATAAGCTTCTTTTGAGGCAGGAGCCCGTCTCAAAAGCAGGCACAGGCTAAGTCACCCTTCCCGGATTCTAGCTCTCAAGAGAAGGCTTTGCCTTATTTATTGGTTGCATTGCATTTATATACCGCCCCATCACTGAAGCTCTCTGGGCGGTTTACAGCAATCAAAAACATTAAAAACAAATCTACAAATTTAAAAACACATTTAAAAAAAACAATTTAAAAACACATGCTACAATGCCCGGGAGAAGAGGAAAGTCTTGACCTGGTGCCAAAAAGATAACGTAAAGTACACAGGTCTCAGGCCATTTAAGGCTTTAAACATAGATCACCAGCAACTTGAATTGGCCCAAGAAGAGATGTTCTTGCAGATAAATTGGAGTATTGTGCTATTTTTGTGACCAAATCAAAAACAGAGTTATAAAATTCTGAAATTGCTGCAGTTTCTGTGAGGTTTTCAAGGAAGCCCCACTTAGGGCACATAGTAATGGTGTCTGAAAGTAAAGGTGGACAAATGCCACTGGCCAGATCTGAAGGCAGAAACTACCAGCATAATCCAGCCAAAATGCAGATCCCATCGATTTTAATGCTTAAAGGCACAAGTTAAAAATCTTTCCCATTGAAAGCAATGCTATTTAAGTACTCAGCTATGGCTGGACAAGATCCCACTTTTAAAGAGACAAATATGCAACTACTCATAGTCTCAGATTTATACACACTAGCTTATTTTATTGCTATAACTCCCTCACCACTATCTTTAAAACCATTAGTACTCAGACCCATGATAATAGAGATGCCTACTCTGCAAATGATTTGGGATACTGGGTCAAATCTTTCAGAGATACAACACACTGCTTCCAGAAAAACAAAACTCAAAAAAAGTAATGAAGAAGGTTACTAAAATTGAGCTGCAAACTATTTTTGTCAGCAGATACTAGCATACAGTAAGGTAACATGTTCTTGCTAGTGAGAAAAATTGAAAATCTGCAGCATGGGAAAAGTTACAGTTCCCTGCAAACTAAGTATTGATTACAGTAAGTAAGCCATAAAAAGACTCCTACTTTGCTGTCAAAAGTGCAAGTACACACAGACATAGCCTGCCTTTCAAAAGGTCTTGCAAAAGCAGTAAAATCTCTCCCACTAAAAATGCAAGGAAGGAAGTATGTGCTTTGAAATAGGTTCCAAAAGAATATCACTCTTTAACAATGTTTCAGAGGAAACACAGTTCAGCAGAATGTTCACTGAACCTTCTGAAGTACATTGGGGGGAGGAAATGGCCAGAAGCAGCTGATCCCTGGAAAGAGTCAACTGCAAATACTCATAACTTTTAGAATCTACCTAAATGGGAATCCCCAATTTTGAGTTTCCCCTCTACCCCAAAGAACATACCACTCTTACACCAATACTAACTTTCAAAAGCATTACGTATCTTATCCTCTGCCATGCAACTCATTTTACTCTGGATTGTAACAAAGGAAAAGCACTCCCAATTGCCTCTCTAATCCCACATAGCGCAATTCGAAAACCTACTTAGCAAAATGATGGCATCTTTTTTAAACCTGTGACAACAGCCCATCTTTTTTCTAAACTGTGAGGGCTAGAAACTTTGCTTTTACAACCAAAACATTGTGTTCATAGAACACAAAAGAATGGCACCAGATTTCAGGTACTACTTTTGGCAAATGTTATAATGATCATTTCATATAAACAGATACATACTTTACGGTAAAAGAGAGGTCTGACAATTTATTAAATATTTCCAATTAGGAGCTTTTTTATTATTCAGTCTCAAAAGCTGCCTACACCAGTGACACAGGAAAAACAAAAACCACAGCAACAGAAATGGCTTGGATGCAGAGTCCCACGGATGAAAGTAAGTTCTTCTATCATCTCCGCCCCCAAAAAGCATCTTGAGAGTACCGGAGAATCCTTTTGAACATCAAGGAATAGGGTGCTAAAGGATGCAATAGGAAGGAAGAACTGTCCAAACTTGAGCATGTCTCAAACTGCTTTAAAACTATCCTTCTAAATGGATAAAGGGTGATTGTCTTCTTTAGAGAAGGCACTACTTTTTGAAAATATATTTATTCATTCATTCAGAAAATTTATTCCTCACTTTAGTTAGAAAAGATCCCAGTGGCTTACAAAGTAATAATAGTAACACAATCCCTCTCTGCAGTTTTATAATCTAAAACACAGAATCAGAGAATTGTAGAGTTGGAAGGGGCCTATAAGACCATCGAGTCCAACCCCCTGCTCAATGCAGGAATCCAAATTAGAGCATATCTGACAGGTGGCTGTCCAGCTGCCTCTTGAAGGCCTCCAGTGCCGGAGAGCCCACCACCTCTCTAGGTAACTGGTTCCATTGTCGTATTGCTCTAGCTGTTAGGAAGTTTTTCCTGATGTTCAGTTGAAATCTGGCTTCCTGTAACTTGCGCCCATTGTTCCGTGTCCTTTATTTATTGATTACATTTATACCCCACCTTTCTTTTTCATGAAAACCAAGGCATATGGTTCCCAGGCGGTCTCCCATCCAGCCACTGACCAAATTTGACCCTGCTTAGCTTCAGCAGGCAGATTGCGTTATGTGTCTTCAGACCATAGCCTGGGATTGAGAAGAGATCCTGGCCCTCCTCTGCCAACTCCTAATTTCAAGTACTTGAACAGTGCTATCAGTGGCGTCACTAGTGGGGTGCGGGGAGTGCGGACCGCACCAGGGTGACACCATGAGGTGGGTGACACCCAGAGCCGCCCCATCACGGGGCAGGGCACCCGCGCCGTTGCCCAGCAAAGGAGCCAAGAAGAGCTCCGGGTCAGCATCGGAGCAGCCAACTCCTCCTCGGAGGCAGGCGAGACCGGGAGCAGCGTCAGCGGGGTGAAGGAGGCGCGCCAGCATTCCCAGGCCTGCTTCTCTGGCTGGGTGCCCCTCTGGCACGTGCCCTCCCAGGGGCATGGGTGGCTGGCCTTGTGCGCGCGCTGAGCAGGACATTTGGGGGCTCGCCAAGGAGTTACCGCACTGGGTGACACCAACCCTAGTGATGCCACTGAGTGCTATCATATCTCCCCTCAACATTACACCAAAAGGAAAAAGGGATGGAAAGGGAAGAAGAAACAAACAGGCTACTGCAGTTCAAACACAGGACTTTGTAGCACCTGAGAAATAGTAGATTAAAATCTTGCATATCAGAGCAGATGGAGGCAAGATAGTTGGCCCACATTTACTTTTGACTGTGCATGCAGCATCTTCTTGTAAAATCTTTCTAATACCATTTGTGTTCAAACAACTTATTCAGGGGTTCTATCTTCAAACAGGTTTGAAGAACACTTTGTCTCAACAGCATTGTTTTCCCACTATCAGGATTTTCTCCAATTTTCTTTAGCAAGCTATTATAATATGACTGCTAGCTTCTCCTGTACCAAGCCTTCATAAAAAAACACCACTGGTAGAAAACCAATGCCCCTTCCTGAAATCCCCATATGCCAAATCTGTTAATGGATTTCTCTACACAATATATGATTATAGTTCCCAGAAACATTTTAATATAATTAATAAACAAAGTTAAATCAATATTAAGGCAGGAGTTGACTACAAACACTGGAAGTGCTCACATAATAGCTATCAGAATTGTGGCTGGAGTTCCAAATATCATTAGTTAGGAGGAACTTTGTAATATCTTAACCTGCACTGCATACTTCAGAGGACGACATCCTCAAGACTGGTGCTTAATGAAGATTATCTACAATTTAACATTATTTATCCACTCAATTAAGGAAGCTATAGTGTAAGATCCTTGCCACATTTCAGTGAATGCTTATGGGGAAAGCAAGAACCCGACTCCACTGTAGTGACATCATATGGAATCAAGAACCCAATAAATATTCTGGATTAACAGAGGCTTAATTCAGACATCAAGCCAAGTCATGGCTTGTGTTAACCATACATCATAATCCAAAGACAAATGAACCATGGTTTAGAGCTACTTGTCTGCTTTCATTTTTCATCTGTTCAACACTCTAGGTCAGTCTTTCCCAACCAGTGTGCCTCCAGATATTGTTGGATCACAACTCCCATCTTCCTGACCATTGGCAATGCTGGCTGAGGCTGATGGGAGTTGTGGTCCAACAACATCTGGAGGCACACTGGTTGGGAAAGGCTGCTCTAGGTACAGTGACCTCTGGAAGGGAACCACAGCCATAGCAAGACATCATGATGCCAAATCCTAATTAACACAAACCAATTTACAAGCCCACTTCAAACATGGTTTCAGATTCTTGATTTGCCAGCCAACTGCAATAATCTTTTGTCAGTTCAGACATACTGCCAAAACATAGTTAAGCTTTCTTAACCATAGTTTGGCACAATATCTGAACTGAGGCACATATTCCATGCTTACATACCCTGTGCCTGACTCACAATACTGTTCAAAGTTCCTTTAGAACCATTTTGCTAGCCAGTATGTTATGTGCCTTCAAATCAATTACGATTTATGGTGACCCTATGAATCAGTGACCTCCAAGAGCATCTGTCATGAACTGCCCTGTTCAGATCTTGTAAATTCAGGTCTGTGGCTTCCTTGATGGAATCAATCCATCTCTTGTTTGGTCTTCCTCTTTTTCTACTCCCTTCTCTTTTTCCCAGCATTATTGTATTTTCTAGTGAATCATGTCTTCTCATTATGTGTCCAAAGTATGATAACCTCAGTTTCATCATTTTACTTTCTAGTGATAGTTCTGGTTTAATTTGTTCTAACACCCAATTATTTGTCTTTTTCGCAGTCCATGGTACGCACGAAGTTCTCCTCCAACACATTTCAAATGAGTGGATTTTTCTCTTATCTGCTTTTTTCACTGTCCAACTTTCACAACCATACACAGAGATCGGGAATATCATGGTCTGAACGATCCTGACTTTGATGTTCAGTGATACATCTTTGCATTTGCGGACCTTTTCTAGTTCTCTCATAGCAGCCCTCCCCAGTCCTAGCCTTCTTCTGATTTCTTGACTATGGTCTCCATTTTGGTTAATGACTGTGCCAAGGTATTGATAATCCTTGACAAGTTCAGTGTCCTCATTGTCAACTTTAAAGTTACATAAATCTTCTGTTGTCATTACTTTAGTCTTCTTGGCGTTCAGCTGTAGTCCTGCTTTTGTGCTTTCCTCCGTAACTTTCATCAGCATTTGTTTCAAATCATTACTGGTTTCTGCTAGTAGTATGGTATTGTCTGCGTGTCTTAAATTATTGATATTTCTCCCTCCAATTTTCACACCTCCTTCAGCTTGGTCCAATCCCACTTTCCGTATGATATGTTCTGTGTACAGATTAAACAAACAGGGTGATAAAATACATCCATCTCTCACCCCTCCCAATGGGGAACCAATTGGTTTCTCCATATTCTGTCCTTACAGTAGCCTCTTGTGCAGAGTATAGGTTACGCATCAGGACAATCAGATGCTGTGGCACCCCCATTTCTTTTAAAGCATTCCATAGTTTTTCATGATCTACACAGTCAAAGGCTTTGCTGTAATCTATAAAGCACAGGGTGATTTTCTTCTGAAATTCCTTGCTCCGTTCCATTATCCAACATATGTTTGCGGTATGATCTCTGGTTCCACATCCCTTTCTAAATCCAGCTTGGACATCTGGCATTTCTCGCTCCATATATGGTAAGAGCCTTTGTTGTAGAATCTTGAGCATTACTTTACTTGCGTGGGATATTAAGGCAATAGCGCGATAATTACTGCATTCTCTGGGATCCCCTTTCTTTGGAATTGGGATATATATTGAACGCTTCCAGTCTGTGGGGCATTGTTTAGTTTTCCATATTTCTTGACAATTTTTTGTCAAAATTTGGACAGATTCAAACTCAGTAGCTTGTAGCAACTCCATTGGTATGCCATCTGTTCCTGGTGATTTGTTTCTTCCAAGCATTTTAACAGCAGCTCTCCCTCACATTCTTCCAGTATGCTTCCTAGCAAATAACTTTTTCAGCTATACTGCAAGCAGGAATCGTTTTTATTTCTTTCTAGCATATTGAAAATATGATACATAGTATGGTAGAACATTGTTTGTTGAAAAGCCATAGCCGGTGGAAGGGGGCTGTTGGAGGAGTAGCTGATGGAAAGCTCCAGGGGACCCTCCTCCTGCTTGGGAAGCACTGGCTCCCATGAACAGGCCTCCCAGGGAGTAAGTGCTCCCTGTAGGCCACCATGGAAATGTTTTTACTGCGCGGGTTTGACTGGTGGAGTTTCTGGGTGGATCGGGACCTGGGGAGGAGTCCAAATGTGAGGAGGATCTTGCACTAGTCCCCCCCCCTGCAGTTCTGCCCCCGCCACACCCCTTTTTTGGCCTTCTTCCGGCCCTCTGTCCATCAGGCTGGCCATTCCTGGCTGAGCCGTGGCAGAGGACTACTGCCGTCGGAGGCCAACAGCGCCGGGAGCCTGCCAGGACAGTTGGGAGGCTGCAGCATCCAACTCCTCCCAGCCCGGCAGAAGTGCGAGTTTGGGCAACTGGTGGAAATTCTGCTGCAACTGAAATGGGAAGTACATTACAGAAATCGATACTTTAGCCGCTCTGGATAATTATTTACATAAACAAAGATGATATATTTAAAATGAACTGAGATGAATGTGTATGTGTTTTTTCACTGTCACCACATGCTAGGAACTGAGTCATCACATTAGTTCAGCACATGATAACACCAATGCTATGCCACATTTTGTCAAGCCAAGCTTCTGAAGCTGGTAACACAAATATTATTTTTTATTAAACTTCTATCCCATCCTTCCTCCCAGAAGGAGCCTAGGATGACAAACAAGGGACAAAAGACTAAAAACATCTTTTTTTAAAAAAAACTTTAAAAACGTTCTAGAAATTAATTCTAACACAGACGCTATAGACCTATATCTATATCCCAGTACCTTCAGATGACCAGGAACACAAGATCTCAAACGTGGCCATTGTTAAACAAACTAACCCAGCAAGGGGAAAAAAACAGTTGCTTGACCAGGGTGTTTTGGAACATGTTAATACAGGACAGAACTTCAAGACAAACAACAAAACTAGTGATGAAGATATATGGGTCAAAGCCATACAAAATGAAGAACCAAAACCTTATCTGAGCTTGAAAACCTTATTCAATACAGATGACTGAGACTCTGTAGTAATTTACCTCTTTCCAGAACATCTGGCAAAACATGAAAGTAGTTACAGAAATAAAGCATGCTTATGACACTTACACCTTACTTGATTTTCTAGCTTGTTGTAAAGTTAAATCAGGGGTAGCCAATGTGATGCCCTCCAGATGTTGTGGGCTACCACTCCCATCGCTTCTGACCACTGGCAACACTGATGGGAGTTGCAGTCCACAACATCTGGAGGACACCACACTGGCTACTTTGGTGCTGAAGTATCATTGGAGGGAGGCTTGCTATGGTTTGCCCTCATAATGCTACACACTTCTACTATTAATTTCCTGGCTTTCACTCACTCCTTAGCTATACTGTTCAGACTTCCTTCTGTCACTCTGCAATAACTCTTGTGTAGGATTGCTGTTCAGTACCTATAAAGTTAGAACTTTGAGTTTGCAGCTGTCACCCAGTTCAGTGATTGCTGAAACATGGTTAGGACATTGTAATAATGTTAGAGCTTGGAATTTCAAGGAGTTGTGCCAAAGTTTTGTCAATGACATAGAGCAGCCAGACTCAACTTTATAAATATGACAAATGTAGAGTTAACAGCTAATGCGGAATGCATGAGTTTTACAATATTCTTCTTTTGAAAATTACTACCCACAAGTGAAACACTATTCAGACCTTTACAGTCTTGATATGACTTAGTCATGAGAGCTGAAACACACAATACAACTTTTTTTCTTTAAAAACTACCTTACCAGTTATATTTCTTAAAGTCTCAGATGTCTTGAAGGGCCAGAAACTATATTTTAACAAAACAAAAGCTGGGGTTCCCAAGATTCGACTAAGAGCAAAGAGAACTGACAGCTACATTCTCAGAACTCCAGCTTATTCTTAGGCATTGAACCTATTCCATCGGCTTAAAAGATACAACTGTAAATTCAAATTATGGCAGAATGACATTAAAACACACTATTTTCAGACTATTCACTGACTAGTCAGACTAACAATTTCTATATAGTTAAATGAATGTCTGCCCATATAGTGCATGCCCAGGAACACATCCTACAGAACGAGACTGGAGTGCTGTTGTAACACTAACTTGACAACAGCTGTGGCTTCATCTCTACTTGGTTCTCAACTGGACTTTTAAGTTTCATCCTGGTGCAACTCCACCAGAGTTTAAAAGCAGGAAGTTGATGTTTGACCAGAAATAAATTTAGCCCTTTCTCATATGGTGCTTTCTAACTAGAAGCACTTGATGGATGGGAGAAGGAAAAAGGAACTTGTTATGTTCTTTCCAGATCACCTTGCCATACAGAATCAACATTCAAGCTGACTATGCCTTGGTTTAAAACTGCTAGATCAGCTACTAGCAGAAAGCAGTGGACACTGAATTTGCAGAAGAACAAAGGTTTTTCTCTCCCCCAGATACGGGTGATAGCAATGAGGCTATACTTAGAACACTTTGTACATTTTTTTCAATGTGTCTACTCCAAGATTGACCTACAGATATCACCCAATAGCTTTGCTCATGTATAACCCATTGATGTCACTCAACAGCTACTAATAGCTTTTCTTTACTTTTGTAATATCTAAACCTTATTCCTAATGGTTTTCCCGCTAGGAAAAGAAAATGTTAGGGGATTTAAGAAGTCGAGTTAGAGACAGGAAACCTAGGATTTAATCAGAAATAGTTTACTCTCCAGCATGAACATAAGCACATAGGGCAAAAAATCACGATACACAGATTTGGAAATGACAAGTTTTCAACAGTGAAACTTGCTTCCTTGCATGCTTCCTTGTTGTTGATTTATGACCTTCAGACCACAGCATTTTCAAACATCTTTGTAATTAACAAGGGGCAGAAAAAACTAAACAAATGAAAGCAAGAATTCCCAAAAGATCCTAGGACAACAGAAGCAACAGAAGCTTTGGGGGGCAAAGGCCTCAGATACTTTCCCATACAGCTACATACCTCCCTTCCTAAAGTTGCCACATACACAAGAAGTAAACCACTGCACATAATGTAAAACAACGTGTTAGCAATGGTTTGTGTGTCAGCTTATTTCAACTTTAACCCAACAAAATGAGTTTAAGCCAAAACAATGAAACAAAACCAAATGCAAGATGTCACCTAAACCATATTTGCAACTAAACTTTGTTATTTTTAATTCATTCATTTATTTGGTTTATTGTAATATTGTGGGCATAGAAGCCCTAATTTTTTCAGCCATATAGAAAACTAAAAAAGGAGAAAAAGAGGCAGGAACCAAAGAATTCCACATAGATTACCCAAGGTCTTAGCAACACCTAAGAAATATTGAAACCTGAGGCTAGTAATTAATTCAAATGGGAAGGACAGACTTCAAATTCAGCTCTAATTGCTCCCTAAAGGCAGCTTCCTGAACAAATCCACCCAGAATAATTGCCATTTTCAAATGGAAGACTAGCACCTTTGTTTACAACAGTGTTATCGTACATTATATTGAAGTGTCTCCAAATCTAAGGGGAAAATAGAATTGTTCCTGGACAAAACTCAATGGAAAGGGAAGGGCCATAGTTCAGTGGTAGACCATTTGTCTTGCATGCAGATGGTCCCAAGTGCAATCCCTGGCATCCCCAGGTAGGGCTGGGAGAGAACCCTGCCTGAAACCCTAGCCTAGATAGCTGCTGCCAATCAGTGCAGACAATACTGTGCTAGATGCGCTGATGGTCTGACTCAGTCTAGGGCAGCCTCCTACAAAGCATAAAGTAGACCCATTAGGCAACACCACCAAGAGAGTTCGTTGCTTATCCAGTGAAGTTTTCAATATTTGATCATCACTACCAGGAATAGCTAACCTATGGGTCAGATCTGGCCTGGCAAGCCATGCAAAGTGGCCCACCAACCCCTGCAGCTTTACCTCCCAATCTCAGGGCTCAGCAAATTGGAACTGCTGCCCTTTTCTCTTCATAGATTGTTTGTCTCATATAGAGACAGACAGACACACGACCCACTCTCTCCCCAAGCGGTAGTGGGGGAAATGCTACCTTCTACACTTCACAGGAGAGAGCATGTATGTATGATTATGTGTGTGCGTGTGCAAACACATGCTGTGTGTCTGCATATGCAGTATATGTGTGTTCTTTCTGTGTGGCAAGTGCACTTATGGTGAGCATGGGAATCCATACATAAGTATACATTGGCCATGTCCATGGCTGACGTGTCATCATGGCCCCAAGCTGAAAAAGGTTAGCCATTCCGATCTATACCATGCTTGTTTTGTTTCTGCTGAGGAATGCCACAGGCCATTCCTAGAGAGACACCTGCCACAGGTGAAGAATTTCTGTCCAAGAAGGAAGGCTCATTTGGCTGCTCACAGTCACTTCCTCGTTGCCGAAGTGAGGCACGCTGCAGTGGTGGATCACCTCCATTGGCCAACACCAAAGGAGGGAGTACCCTGATGGAGAGCAATGAGAGGCAGATCCATTTAAGCCTACTGTCTATCTGTTGTGAGAGTGAGCTGGCTTTGAGGATTCTGACATTTTTGTCTGCTTGCCTGAGGGCCAGCTGTTTTTAATATCTGTCTGCCAAACCAGGCTAGAACCTATAGTGAGAGGGTGGATCTTACCCTGGAGCAGCAAATCTTTCCAATTGCATGAGGCACTAGAGAGCCAGTGTGGCATAGTGGTTAGAGTGTTGGACTATGACCTGGGAGACTAGGGTTCGAATACCCACACAGCCATGAAGCTCACTGGGTGACCTTGGGCCAGTCACTGCCTCTCAGCCTCAGAGGAATGCAATGGTAAACCACCTCTGAATACCGCTTACCATGAAAAACCCTATTCATAGGGTCACCACAAGTCAGGATTGACTTGAAGGCAGTCCAATTTCACATGAGGCACTGAACTTTCCATTGGACATATATATGTGGCGTCATGGAATTTTGGCTTCCAGTAAAATGAGAATCTGTATTTTGTGTTTGCAATTCATACTTGTATGAATTGATCATATTATTAGTAGTAGTATTACATCTCTTTCTGCTTATATTGTTATTCCAATTCCTATTTTGATATTGTGGTATTGATGACTTTGGCTCATATTGTTAGCCACTTTGAGAGAAGAAAACAGGCTCCCACACAGTTTCTAAATGATAACCTTAATAAAATAGTAAGTACTAGAGGTAACATAGGTGTGATCAGCAATGTTTGATGGTTGCACAAAATCCCCACAAAAGTTATGTGTAGATCGACAATGTACCAGCAGTAAAAGTGCAGTATGAATATTTCAAATTCTTAAGCTATCTGAGAAACAAGGCACTTGGCATTTTTTCCCCTCAGGCTGGCACACAACTATGACCAACTTATGTCAGTTGGTGCAGTCCAATCTTTTTCTGCTATATCTATACAATGTATAGTACAGATAAATCCTTTTGATGGCAGGGATAAATTCTCCACTGCCTCTTTGCTGTGGAAAACTAAGATATAGCTGTAAACCCTAAAAGTTTCTGAAAAACCATATGCAGACCATAAATGCAGCTACTGCCTGTTAGCCAGCCATAGTTAGTACCTTTGGTTTATCAGTGTCATGGTTCACCAATGGCAAATACAATTATAGTGTTCATATGACGTTCAAATGAGACTGTAAAGGAAACCAACCAACATAATTCTAGTAGGTGAATCACCAGGTTGGGGCGCACAGTTCAGCATTCTAATGCTAAACAAGGGAATGAAAATGTTCGTCTTTGCCCGATAACCTGGAACATACATAGCCCAATCTTAAACATGTTTCTCAGAAATTAAGGCCCACTGGATTCAATGAAGCTTCCTCCATAATAAATACACTCAGAACAGCAGGCCTATTGCAAAACTATTTTGCAGTTTGTTTGCAAGTATAAGTGGAAACTTAATGTAGAGATGGAGAACCTGTAAAGTGAGAAAAGTGGGATAAAGGATTTTAAATAAATACGATGGACTAACAGTAATATTTTAGCATTTACATAAAGCATTGCAAGCATTTCAGAGTACTTTACATACACTGTTCTTAGTAATCCTTATAGGAATTCGGTACGGTAAACTAATATTATCATTCTCATATTGCAAATTGGCGCCTAAGGCCAAAAGATTAAGAAGCTTGCCCAAGTTCATGGGTAAGGAGAGATCAGAACAGGACTTCCTGTTTCTTAACTCACACTTTTCATCACTATTCAGAGTACCTCTAAACTTTCTTCAGTCTTTGTGGCATCTAAACAGCACTGGCGTAAGATCTTTTCACATCACTTGCTATAACCCATCAGACAAAGCAA
Organism: Rhineura floridana; assembly: GCF_030035675.1. Classification (NCBI taxonomy): domain Eukaryota; kingdom Metazoa; phylum Chordata; class Lepidosauria; order Squamata; family Rhineuridae; genus Rhineura; species Rhineura floridana. The sequence continues at coordinate 24,535,178 of NC_084482.1, forward strand.
AGCTATTAGAGCAAAGATTGACAGGAGCATGATTGTATTCGATGGAGTGCTAAGGTAGGGTCCTGTCAGTGCACCTCCTCCCAGATCTGTTCTAGCGGTTCTCCTGACCCTCTGAAGCAGATTTGGGGAGGGCACCGGGTGCACATGTGTGGAGGAGAAGAAGAAGGAAGCCTCATTACAATAGTGGTAATCTTTGTGGTGATGGGACGAGATAGTTGAATACCACCCCATGTGTACATATTTCTCTGCAGCATATGTGTTTCGGGTCCTTTATGGTTTACATAGTATGTGAATGTGTGCTGGGGGGATGTACATAAAGCTTTATACTGCCATTTGCCTTCACTCTTATGATAATTAAGGGTGCATTCTCATAGTTCCCGAGAGCATGCCCCAGGGGCCACAGAATCTTGCGGATCTTCCTCTCCGCAGCTAAGAAGAGGTCTGCCCTTGGGGATCCATCTTGAAAGCCTGCTCCTGGCTGCTGTGGAAATGTCAGCTGTCATTGTTCCTCCACCATCAGCGCTCCAACAGCCCTGGGTCCAAAGCCTTCATGTACCCCAGCATGCCCTGGAAATTTTTTTTGAAGGGGAGGAAGGGAGTTATGGCAGCCCTGGAGCTGGCATACTTATCTTCCCTCATTGGGATCAATGGAAAGGGAAACCTTCTTTTAAGAAATGATGCCAACTAAAGGAAAAAAACAAAGCACAAAACCTGCAACACCCCTTGCCCCCTTTTGCCATGCTGGCTCATGCCCAGAAAGGAATTGGCAGTTCCTGTGCCATGGGTTCTCCCGTCTCCACTCCCTTGCAATTGCTCTGCCTTAGTGTTTCTGCAAAACAAAAATACTGAATACTTCTAGGTCAGTTAGTCACTAGCATAAACAGGAAACTTGTATCTTATTATACCACGTAACAGCTCTAGACGCAGACAGCAGACTATGATCCTGAAAGATTACAATCAGCAAAATAACCTCATATTTCTAAATAATGAAAAGAAAATAAGTTACATTCAATAGGCAAATGTGCACTGGGCATCAAGGCCATTTAGAAAATAAATCTGGTTTCATGTGCCATAATGGAAACCTGCAGCATTTCCCTCTTTTTTTTCTTATGTGTAGTGAATATATTATATCTGCTGGACAATCAGGTGGGTCCAGCATCTGTCAGTAGTATTTGCCCTGCAGTTTATAAGCAGCCAGTGACACCCTTCATCTTCTCGAATTCATCTACTTGGGGACTACAGAAACAATAAAGACCTCTTAGTTGCTAGAACATCTCAGGACATCTGACTAGTAGAATCACATGATAAGCAGGCATTAACAATATTTTGCCAGTCCTAAGTAGTTCGAAGAAATTTTGATTCACTGATGCTGTCAAACCCTTAGACACATAAGTAACCAGGCACCTGAGATTCTTCCAGCTCTGGTAAAAGATACTACAAAATAACATTAGAAACTAGACTTTTCAATTCCTCACAACCAGACACTAGATCTAAGAATTTCAAGTCACACAACTTCTGGGAAAGGAGTATGTCCTTTGCTAGCCAGCGACAGCTTAGTTTGTATACCTGCCCCTTTGTTCCCATTCAATCAGTATTGCACAGGTGATTGTATGTCACCTCACATTTTGAGTACATCCAAAACAGTGACTCTTAGCAAGAGAAGTGGGAAATAATCTTTCTAAAACCCGGTTTGTTGCTTTACACTGCCTGCCACCACGTTTGACAGAACCACTTGTCTTTGTTCAAAGCCTACTTGGACACAATGTCTTCTTAATTTAACAAGGTTCAGTGCAGAAAATTGGAGAACCCTGGCACCAGATCCATTTATAACAAAGGGAGGCAACATGGTGCCCTCCAGATGTTGTTGGATTACAACTCCCATCACCCCCTGACTACTGGCCATGCTGGCTGAGGATGATGGGAGCTGTAGTCCAACAACATTCGGAGGTCTCCCCTTATTTTTATCATATATGATCAAGCTCAAAATGCAGGATTGAGTAGTTGGAGGCCCCAATATCTAACTATAACTACTTAGAAAGGGCTAGTCCAAGCGAACCTTTTTCAGACAAAGAGTTTTCTTTGCTGACTGAATATGCATGAAAACATGTTTCGCTATGTTGTTTTTTACAGGAAAATTGTATTTTAAGCTAGGTTTTAGAACTCTACTCTTATTTAGAAGTGAACAAGATTTCATCACTCCTATGCTTTACTGGTTATCAGCTTATTTTCCCATGTGGACAAGTAATTAGTAAGTGCACAGTGTAACATAACCAATATCATGCAGGAAATTATTTGGGCTGTAACTCTTGAAATTACAAAACAAACAGCAATGTAACATAATGCCCGTTTGGCTGCAATGCTAAGTCAAACTATGGGTTAGCATGAATGAGTGGGATCCTGGAAAGGATATCACAGCCGCTTTACTCCTCACTGGTTGTTTGGCTGCTGTGGTTTGCCTTGGTGTGTTTTCTGAACCCAGACTTGTGGTTTGTCTGGGACAACTGTGAGTCCGAGGTTTGGGGAACACCTAAGCCAAACTACAGCTTAAACAGCAGCAAAGCAACTGAGGAGGAGCAAGGCACCTGCAATCTTCTCTCCAGGAGCCCACATGTTTGCTCATCCAGGCTAAATCATGCTTTGGCTTAACATTACATGTGAACTAGATCAATGGCCAAGAGTGAGCTTGGAAGCAGGGCTGTGGAGTCGGAAGCAATTTTGGGTGGAATCGGAAGCAATTTTGGGTGGAGTCGGAAGAAACGTGCTGACTCCGACTTCAAAATAAAATTAATATTTTAATATTAATTTATTAATATTAATACATTAATATACATTTGCCATTTATGAAGGAGTCGGAATCAGACAGTAGAAAAATAGAGGCGTTGGAGTTGGAGTCAAAGGTTTGACATACTGACTCCACAGCCCTGCTTGGAAGTCCATGATTCAAATCTCACCTCAGCCACAAGCTGACTAGGTGGCAAGGCACTGCCCCTCAACCCCTATTTGCAATTTGGGGTTGATAAGACAGAAGACAGCCTACAGAGCTATTGTTACAGAGGTCATGAATTAAATGATTGGAATAATCAAACTGAGCTATATAAATGCTAAGTTATTAGAACACAGTGTGTAACTATGTAACTACCAGTACTGTCACCAAAACTGACGCATCTCCAATCAAGTTGGTTGAGCCAGTGCATGTACTGCAAAAGCCCATGTTATTTTTATATAAATAGCTGTCAAAACATTAGGAGAATCTCATAATGTTGCTAAGTTTATGCGCATTAAGCAGCATACTAATAAAATAGAGAACTTTTCCCACACAATATTGGAACAATGTTTATTTAATTTTTAGATAGAGGATAGGGACAACAGATTGGCTGCCTTAAGTTGACAATTAAGTGCTGCCTGACCTCCAATATACTGAGATAAACAAGACAATCAAGATTCTATGTCAGTACAGTGTGGATATGAAAGAAACAGAGGGAATAAACTGCTGTGAACAGTTATCAGCAAAGGCAGTCAGGTAAGAACAATCTATTTCCCCTGTTCCTTAAATGTAATCAAAGACAGCTGCATTAAAGTTTACACCCTACTCACAGGGGTTACAAAGGTGAGATCAATATTCATTTTCTTCACATGGACACCACTTTTTCCAGTTAATTCTATCGCCTTCCACACTACTATTTTCCTGCACCCAGACATTCTGTGTCAAAGTCATCCTGGCTAATCTATCAGCTTCTCTATTAAATTCCTCACCTCCCCACCCAGCACATCTGCAGAAATCAAGGACTGATATCAGAGGCCAGTGCCACTGAGCAGCTGCTGAGTCCACAAAAACTTGAGAGATCCCACCAACACCAACTTAGCTAGCCCTCCCTAACTAGCTGTCACTGCAGACATTAACATCATATCTTTACTCCAAGTAGGAGAATGAGTGGCATTTCAAAAGAGCAACCACCCTCTACTCACTTGCCTGCACTTTCCTTGTGGGTGGCACCAGGGATTGTGGGCAACACCACCACCCAGCAGTGGCAGGCAAACAAGTGGAGAACACAAGAAACAAATGCCATCTCCATTCAATCAGTATCATTATCTGAGTTCATGGCACAGAGGGTTGGGCCACCCAACTGCCATGTCCAGAGACACAGAAGAGATAGCAGCAGGCACTCCTCACAGCCCCCTTCACTATTTGATTGCCAGTTTCACTAGTGGATTGTGTCCACACACTCACGCGTACCCCCACTGCATAATGCAGTGGGCCCAAGAACCACACCGCTCATGAACAGCCTCCTTGCAGCTGCTCTGTTGCCCATCTCGGCGAGGAGGAAACAGAGAGCAGCAGCCCCCACCAACCTCTCTCAGCAGTGTGGCTTGGAGAACCCATTAATGGAGACCCTGACTTGGTGTTGCAGCAGCCACCACTGCTGCTGGGAGGACACCCTCTACTGTGCTGCTACCGCCTGCAATGGCAACAACACTTATCATGCTACCCAAAGCAGACAAGCAAATGGCAATTCAAAGGACCAGCCACCTCTACACACTCACCTGCCATCTAACTTTGGGTGGCATTGAGGGTTGGATCCCTCACCATCCTCCAAGGGAGTGGACCAGTGAGTGGAAGCAGCTGCTTCATGGGTGAAGCTGCTGGTGCTAGTCATTCACCTGCTCCATCTGGGTGTGCTGCAGCTTTTCTACCATACTGCCCAGAAAGAAAATGCAGAGGTGCTCCTTGCTGCTACCTATACCACTTGGTGGCCCTCAGAGACAACTGCAAGGATAGCCCCTGCTTGCTCGTCCTCACTGACTGGGCAGAACAAATGGGAGGACTGATCGTGTTGTGGTGAGGAGCAGGGGTGGGGGGAAGAATTAAGAGCAGAGCCCACAGAGGACATGTTGCCAAACGCTCGCCAAATCTGAAACGAGCCCAGCAGAGACCGCTCAACTCTTACCATGTTACTAGGAAGTATATACTTATATAATAGCCTTCACAAGTTAGTCAGGTTTTTCTTGCGGGGCATCGTTCCAAATAAGCGTTCTCAGCCACCTCTGCAAAGGCCACAACCGTTCTAGATCGCCCACACCATCTAGTTCTCCTTTCCTCATGAAGATGCGGTTTCCCTCATTAGTCCCATATTGTCTTTAGCCCCTTGAATTCGCCTCTTAGCAGCCTTCTCCCTTTTTTTATTCTCAGACCACACTCCTGCATGCACCAGAACACCCCATTTTCCACGGCTGGCAACCCATGTCAGGACCCACGCTCCCCACCCTCGGACGTCCGTCACCCAAGCTTCTAGACACCCTCACACCCCTCCCCCGCAGCCACCGCCCGGGCCCTTTCTTAGAGCTTCCTCGCAGCCCTTTAAGTCCCGCCCATCCCCAAGAGACGGGGAGTGGTCTGTCTAATCTCGCGCCCGTATTGGCCGCGCCACCCGCCTCTCGCCTCGTACAGCGGTGCCAATTGACGCAGCTGAACTGCCAATCACGATGAGGCGGAACCTAGCTCGCAAGTCTTGGAGGAGTTCGCTTTTCTTGAGGGGAGGAGAAGAGGGAGGGCGGGGTGAGCGGAGCAGCGGCAACGGCCAAACTCACCTCGGGACCGGAGAAGGGAGGGAATGAAATTAAGAGAACGGGTGTTTTCCCCCCCCGTTATGGTCTCACGTTCCTCCGCCTCGCGCCGCTACTAACGGGGCTCTTCCCCACTCTCGAGCTGCAGCCCCCAAGTCTTGCTGTGTTGAAGTGTTGAACCCCCCCCCTCTCGTTTTCTGCGCGCTCGAAAGTCTCGCGAGACTTGGCAAAGAGGCGGGGACAGAGATACGGAGCCAATGAAAGAGGAGAGGGCGGGGTCATAGAAAGGAGGGGGCGTGGCTGAAACTTTGAAGTGACTACCAAGTAGAGTGTGTTAGTATATCCTTCCCCTCTGCGTGCGAGCGCAGTTCGGTGGAACTCAGAGGCTGTGGTTCTCTTGAAACAAGTGATTCCCGCAAAGCTTTGCTGTAGGGGCATATATCGAGAAGAAGCGACAGATACCAATAGAGTGGAGGTAGGCAGTAGGGAATGAGGGCAATCTCCTCCAGTCGATCCAAGATCTACTTCTCCAAAGTGCATGCAAGATCAGTGCCCAGAGTCTTGCACTGAGCTAGGGCTCGGTGGAAATCTGTTCTCAGACTCAGATTCCCTATAAGTCACGTTGTTGTTTAGTTTTCAGAGAGATGTGGTTATAGGGATTGTCCTGCAGAGTGCCTGTACTTCAGAATTTGCCACCACACCACTGCAGGTAAAAAGTTTCAGATTCCCCAAACAGAGTCTATTATACCACTGCACCAAGTTTTAATGAGATTTGGTTTTTCTTGGGAGAGTTGCCATTTCCAGGGGTACAAGTGTCCACAAAAAGAATGCTCATTTTTCACTCTTTTGCACATTTTTTCATGCCAGTTTGCAGCCATTGTGCCTCTGATCTACTGTTGGGGTGTGGGGAGAGAGAACTCCTCCCTAGGGCCAAGCAGTGATCCCTTCCATTGGGATATACATCCAAAAGCATATCCCATTGAAAATACGTGCCTTTTGATGTACATTGCAAATGTAATTCTGCTGCACTGTGTTACTTTTAATGGGATATGCAGAGAATATTAGCCCACCTGCCTCAGCAATGAGGCAGAGTTCTCTCTTCCTCTTGTCACCATCACCCGCCCAAAAAAAACTTTCACACCTTTTTTCACAAGGAAGTGGGGAATAAAACTGCTGAGAGGATCCTTCATGCCAGGCAAAAATGTTCATTAAATGAGTCCCCTTGCTTTGGTCTGGCACTATTGCCCCCCCTTACCTTTCTAGTAGCACCTCTCTTTCCCACAAGAGCACAGTGGTTCAGGTAGAGAAGGCACATACAGGCAGACTGTGCCCCATTTCAGAGACAGAAGATTGGTTTGAATTGAAAGTAATGGATCACAGATTGCTAATTAGCTACCAGGCTAAGTTCAGGGTGCTGGTTTGAATGTATAAAGGCCCATGCAGCTTGGGACCAGGATACCTGAAAGATCATCTCACCCCATATATACCCAGTTGGTCACTGCGGTCTGCAAATGATGGCATCCTGCAGATACCATCTTATCAGGAGGTCAGTTCAGCACAACATAGGAAGCGGACCTTTAATGTTGTGGCACCTATCCTTTGGAATTCCCTCCCCTGAAATATTAGACAGGCATCATCTCTGTTATCTTTTCGGCACCTACTGAAGATCTTCCTTTTTCAATAAGCCTTTTAAGTAGAGATCTTTCCCAGTCTGCATCTGTATTCAAATTGTTTTAATTTGTTTTTATTGTTTTGCCACTTGTTTGCTGCCCTTGGCCCCTTTTGGGAGAAAGAATGGTATATAGATTTAACAATAAATAAATAATCAGTGGACTAAATCCAACCACAGTTAGTCTTTACTACATCCTATTAAAAGCAATGGGATTTATGTTAGTCTTAACTAACTTCTTGGATCGGTTTTGATGGGACTTAGTCATGACCATTTTTTTTAATACTTATATCCTATCTTCCGTCGTGGAAATCAAGGCAGCATACAGGTGGCTCCTGGGAGTTCTATGCAGGTACTGACCAGATCCCATACCTAGACCTCCATACCTTCAGTAAGATGGTGGCCTCCATGCCATCCCTATTGGAACAAATCCAACAGGAAATGTCATCTTCAGACTCCTTGCCATGTATAATTTTTCCTGAACTATAACTGACTCTTAAGAAACCAGCTAAATCTGCAATGTGAAGCAAATTCAACATTTAAATTTATACAGTTGTGTTGCTCTGTTAAAATCAGTTCACTGCCTGGAAAACTATCTTAATAAACTTGAGATCTATAGTCTCCCACAATAGCATTTATAGCCATCCCGTCTTAGAGCCAATGTCCAGAAAAATATTGTAGGGCAGGTCTGTTACAGCAAAGTTCCTCTTATTTCAAGACAGTAGCCATAGTCCACCCCTGGTACATGTCCTCAGAACAAAATTAAATACAACTTACTCTCAGGTAAGTGGGTGCAGAACTGCAGCTCTGAGTCGAATTGTGGTCATTGCATTTGTGGCATCCCAATAATGCATTGGGCTGACTTCTTTTTTTGAACTGTAGGGCTATTATCCTCCATTTTGTCTGAATTGCTGACCACGGTTTAAATACTAAAAATATTTTTCAGCTCCATGTAAGTAGTGCATTTGTGTATATCAGATTGCTTTATTCATTTTAACAATCATATGGGACTTTGTTTAAAGTTTAAGTCATGGGAAAGGGCCCTTCTTTGTGAGGTTGGTTGGCAGTGCTTTAAACCCTTTATACTGCAGTTTAATTTTTCATGTTAACAACTGAGTTATTGAAGACTTATGCCATTTTTTGCACTAGATTGAAATGACTGACACGATTCATTTTGGCTTACTTCTTGTTAATTATTGTGCAATTTGCTATAGCCTCTGGCTGAAGCAATGAACGTGTAGTTCTAATGTGTCACGGGAATATAGAACCCGAGTAACACATATCATTTATACCCACCTGTAGCTTCCAGTTGGATTTACTGTTGGAGGTGAGGGAAAAATAACGCATCTAAATCTGCAATTTATTCTAAGGAATGCCATTATCAGTCTGTACATTTTATGTGTTATTTCATTATCCTGTTTCTTCTGTCATCCTTTTAATTTAGACTGGCTCACCCATGGAGTGTTTCACTTGATGACTACAAGGTGAAGTAATGCTTGAATGGGCCAAAAACACAAGGCTTCTCCACAGTTTCAGTGCTTGCTTTCAAGAGACAGTAATTAAGTATGAGAAATAAAGGCTTGTACAAAGCAGAAAACTTTTCATTCCCTTTGGGACACGCTTGACTGATGAAACTCTTACAATGGTTAAAGAAGGAAAGCAAAAGGAGACAGAAACACGGTCCGAACCCTATATGCAATAATACAGCGACTACTACGTAGGGACAAAGAGAACTATTATAATAGTTATTGTAAAGAAATAGAAGAGGACAACAAAAAAGGTAGAACAAGAGCCCTGTTCCAAAGGATTAGAGAAATTAAAGGGACATTTAAACCAAGAGTAGGGATGTTGAATAATCCACAGGGGAACACACTGACTGACAGGAAATGAAAGGAAGACAGAAGCAATACACTGAAGAACTATATAAAAGAGATGCCAGGATGACAGATCCATTCACGGAGAAACTATGATGAAGAACCAGAAATTTTGGAATATGAAGTGAAAGCTGCTCTTAAAATACTTGGAAGAAACAAATCATCAGGAACAGATGGCATACCAGTAGAGTTGCTGCAAGTTACTGAGACTGAATCTGTCCAAATTTTGACAAACATTTGTCACCAAATAGGGAACACTAAACTATGGCCCACAGACTGGAAGCATTCAATATATATCCCAATTCCAAAGAAAGGGGATCCCGGAGAATGCAGTGATTATCGAACTATTGCCAATATCCCACACAAGTAAAGTAATGGTCAAGATTCTACAACAAAGTCTCTTACCATATATGGAGCGAGAAATGCCAGACGTCCAAGCTGGATGTAGAAGAGGAAGAGATGCCAGAGATCATACTGCAAACATACGTTGGATAATGGAACAGACCAAGGAATTTCAGAAGAAATTACAGCAAAGCCTTTGATTGTGTAGATCATGAAAAACATGGAATGCTTTAAAAGAAATGGGGGTGCCACAGCATCTGATTGTCCCGATGAGCAACCTATACTCTGGACAAGAGGCTACTGCAAGGACAGAATATGGAGAAACCGATTGGTTCCCCATTGGAAAGAGTGTGAGACAGGGGTGTATTTTATTACCCTATTTGTTTAATCTGTACACAGAACATATCATACGGAAAGCGGGATTGGACCAAGATGGAGGTGTGAAAATTGGAGGGAGAAATATCAATAATTTAAGATATGCAGACGATACCATACTACTAGCAGAAACCAGTAATGATTTGAAACGAATGCTGATGAAAGTTAAAGAGGAAAGCACAAAAGCAGGACTACAGCTGAACGTCAAGAAGACTAAAGTAATGACAACAGAAGATTTATGTAACTTTAAAGTTGACAATAAGGACATTGAACTTGTCAAAGATTATCAATACCTCAGCACAGTCATTAACCAAAATGGAGACAATAGTAAAAAAATTAGAAGGAAGCTAGTATTGGGGAGGGCTGCTATGAGAGAACTAGAAAAGGTCCTCAAATGCAAAGATGTATCACTGCACACCAAAGTCAGGATCATTCAGACCATGGTATTCCCGATCTCTGTATGGAGGTGAAAGTTGGACCGTGAAAAAAGCAGCTAAGAGAAAAATCAACTCTTTTGAAATGTGGTGTTGGAGGAGAGCTTTCCACATACCATGGACTTCGAAGAAGACAAATAATTGTTTGTTAGAACAAATTAAACCAGAACTATCACTAGAAGCTAAAATGATGAAACTGAGGTTATCATATTTTGGACACATCAGGAGAAGACATGATTCACTAGAAAAGACCATAATGCTGGGAAAAAGAGAAGGGAGTAGAAAAAGAGGAAGACCAAACAAGAGATGGATTGATTCCATAAAGGAAGCCACAAACCTGAACTTGCAAGATCTGAACAGGGTGGTTTATAACATATGCTATTGGAGGTCACTGATTCATAGGGTTGCCATAAGTCGTAATCAACTTGAAGGCACATAACACAAAACGTAGCCAAAACATTGGCACTTAACATAAAACTGAAAAATCGTAATCTAGTCTTTTCTCTCTTCTACTTGTATCCTTTCTGCCCCAGCTTCCAACTGGATTAATGTTCCTCTAATTTTTAAGATCCAACCTGTAGTTAGTGGTTTGTTTTAGGATGTTCAACTGTGGAGTAATTTGGGAGAAGGAACCATGTGGCATTGCAGTGATATTAGAAATTAGTTGCGAATGTAAATCTACTGGTACTGCCGGCTGCTGCTACAATTCAAGCTGTCTGCATCAGTGACGACTGTCACTCTGCTAAATTAAAAGATCTTGCTCAACGAAACGATTTCTCTTCTCACTGCCCAATCTTACAGCCACAGTTCTGATTTCTCCTCTGGTGATTGACAGAGGAGATGGAAGTCTTCAAAATGTGAGGAAAGGAAGAGGAACTTCAAAATGGAGAAGTGGCAAAGGAAGAGTTAACTGAGGTAAAGAAATAAGAATGTGGAAAAAAGGGGATCTTAGCAATACACTTCTTACTGCTTGCTCGCCAAATCCTTATGAAAAACCCTTCTAATGAGTAATTCTCACCCATTGCACTTGAGCTTAGTTTCCAAAAACAGTGCTTGGGATCACAGCCTCATACTCTATATTCCAATTTCCAATTCAACACTCCCAGTGATGTTGCATATCTGTAGCCAAAATGGCAAATCACCACATATAGGTAGGAGGTATCAGCAGACTCTGGGTCACTTTGAAGTTTGCAGGTCTATAAAAAAAAATATTTAGGGGAAAAAACCTTTTATCTTGGAGAAACTGAGATTGGACAGCCGTATATCTATCCCAAACCCCTCCCCGCAAAAGGAGAACATCCCTCCAAACCAGTCCACGGAGGACTTTGGCAACAAAGATGCCAGCTAACCAACAGAAACAAGAAGGTATTGTTTCTATCATTCATATTATAACCAAGGCAGGGCCACTGAATGTCAAAGCAAGGGAAAGTAAATATTTATTCTGGAATTATAACTGGTTCTTAAATCAATGTTGTTGGAAATGGTCTCTAGGTAAATTCCCTTATATCAGCCTTTGCCAGTCTGGTGCCCTCCAGATGTTTGGGGCTGCTGGAAGTCCAAAGCATCTGGAGGGCACCAGGTTGGTAAAGGTTAGGTAAATAGCCTCTGTTTGACCATGAGAAAATGCTGCAAGAGACCAATCCCAGAGAAGGCAGGCTGCAGAAAGAAAATGCAGAACTGATCTCCCTTGGCTCTCTTCTCTCGCAGAGCAGGTGTGCACCTCTAGCTGTGGGCAAGTTATTGGGCTTAAAACGTATTTATTTTAGTGTGTTCGAATTGGCTCTATAGTGTTGCTTTTTATGTAAAACTTTGTTTGAATTCTCCCAAGCAAAAGTAGTTCTTAAAGAAAACTTGTTCTCTCAAAATTTAGAATCAGTGAGCAATATCTGTTGCTCTCAAAATACAGTACCCCCCCCAACTCACACATTTCCTATTTACTGGAGCAAATTTGAGTGTGAAGACATCTACAAAAGAGGAGGACTGCAACAAAAGCAGACAGGAAAAGCCTACATTTCCATTGTTTATTTGATTTTCAGCCAGCATTGACTTTAGTTGCTATCTATTCTGGCCTACTAGAAAACATCTAGACGTTCTGGATTGAGCCAGGAACCTTCTGCATTCAAACAATTTGCTCTTCTGTAACCAAGTTATGGCCTTCTGCTAAAATTAGCACCCTACTCCTCCATCCCTGCCAAATGTTCACACACACACACACACAAAGCCTTATGAGCTCAAAGCTTTCTCTGTGCTGCAAGGGCTGAGCGGCAACAAAGCCCATCAGAGAAGGTGTAGGAGAGGCCAATTAACCTGACACTAGATACAGAAAGGGTGTATCACGGCCTTGTTAATGATAATGTGTTATTGGAAGTAATATACTCAAGATTAAGCAAATGCTATGTAAGTGAACTAGATACTTTTTGCTGCAATTTCCATTAATTAAATTATGAGCCACACTGCTTTTTAAACCACAGCAATCTCTGGCATGCTAGTGAATGAGCTGTCAAATACCCCTAAGCCTAGCCAGCTTTGAGAGAACTTGATTGAAAAAAGGGGGGATATACAGCCTAGAAATTGGCCCTGGTCCTCTTGCTTAAAAATGAAGAGTTCCACTTTTACTTGCCAGGAATAGATATTGTTCTTGTAGGGTCCTTAGTTTAGAGAAAAGGTGAGTAAGAGGTGAAATGACAGAAGTGTATACAATTATGCACAGCATGGAGAAAGTAGATAGAAGTTTTTCTCCTCTCATAATGCTAGAATTCGTGGACATCCAATTAAGCTGAATGTTGGAAGATTCAGGACAGACAAAAGGAAGTACTTCACACAGCTCAACCATGGGTGGCTTTAAAAGAGGAGCAGACAGATTCTTGGAGGATAAGGCTATCAATGGCTACTAACCATGATGGCTGTGCTCTGCCTCTGTAGTCAGAGGCGGTAGCTTCTGAATACCAGTTGATGGAAACTGCAGGAGGGAAGAGTGCTCTTGCACTCAGATCTTGATTGCGGGCTTCCCATAGACATCTGGTTGGTCACTGAGAATAGGATACGGGACTAGATGGACCTTTGCCCTGATCCAGTAGGGTCTTCTTATGTTCTTAGCAGAACTTATCTTCCTGTAAAAGCACAGGTAGCAGCTACAGGTGGTAAAAGCTTCTTCCTTCACTCCCTCTCACAGCTCCAGCCTCTAACTAGGGCTGGGATACCTGTAGCTCTCCAGACTACAGCTCCTATCATCCTTGATTGTTGCTCATAATGGCTGGGGCCGACCGGAACTGGTACCTAATGACATGTGGAGGTCCACAGGTTCCCCATCCTTGGCATATATCTTAGTTAGGCTTAGACTCTAAATACGACTCTAGTCTTTTGCACCCAGCTCTCAATACTAAAAACTGCATTGTATAGCTGTGATTGTCAATAATGCAAGGAAGAGAGTAAAGATAAAGACAGCAGCATGAACTAACGTACTATTTTAACTAGACAAAAACATTTTCTGGAAATGCTCTTGCTCCTTTAACAGGCAGTGGAGCAACTTTTTGCAGATCAGAGGTGCACCTGTTGAAATTGCCCATCACGCAGCTATTAATGGCCCTGGAATTCTGCCAGCGAAAATATGTACAGGCAAGAACCATAGTTTGTCATCGATGTTGGCAGAGCATAGGGCTAACAGAACATGGCAGCTCAGTGTGGCGTATAATTTTGTTTTGGGGTGATGGGCTGCTGTTAAAGGCATAGGAGACTGTATATCAAAAATGACAGTGGCATCTGCCATGAAGATATTCAGAAGCTTACACTTCTGATTTTGATTAGCCACGGTTTAGTATATCATCTCAACCCTAAACTATGATTGTTACATATGGTCTGCTTAAACAAGCCAGCTTCATAACCCACTGGTTGAAATTGGTTTGTTTCGAATAAACCATACTTAAGATCATTTGTCAAACTAGTTGTGCTGGCTGGGGCCACCAGTCTGGTGAAAGCCAACTACAGTTTATTGGGTCCAGACAAGAAGCAAAGGTTAATAAATTAGAAGCACAAGCTTCTGAACATCTCTGTGTGGCTGCCACAGAGGAGTGTTAAGCTCACTGCTTACTGTTTTCACACTAAACTCTGGTTAGCATGATGTCTGAACCATGCAAGAATGCCCATATTACTTGTCAAAAACTATCTAAGGCAGAGGTGGTGGTGGGGAACCATTTTCTGCCCTTGGGCCACATGCCAAAAGGGGACAGGGCCAAGTGTGTGTAAGTGAATAGTGAGTGACAAGCTATTGATTAAAAGCAATTTAAAAATTGGCAACCCAAGTTATAGGCAAGAATGACTTTTTCTTGAAACTTTAAAGCAGTACAGTGCTGATGGCAGAGTTTAAGGACACAACTTACCACCAGAACAAAGAGAGCTCCATAGAACAAACCATTTCCAATCTTCAGTGTCACTGCTTTAAATCTGGCAGAGCAAAAGGATTATGGTTTGATCCAGCTGAAGATCTAAGCATGGGCTTAACTAGAAGCATTTGCTTTTTCTTTGCTGGCTGTGGACAGATCACCATGGATCTGTGCCCAAATTCTGGCTTGTGTTTGAAAGCAGGCCAGCTTGCAGCTTTTGCCAAGCAACGAGGGAGCTTTCCTTTGTTCCAGGCTCCCCTTCCTAAGATTGATTCAAATGAATGCAAAACTCGGATCCAGGAGCTAGTAAGATGCATTTCTTTCTTTAAAACCATTAGATATCTTCTTACTTGAAGCTGGAGCTGGCCTTGAAAAACAAAAATAACATCCTGGGGGACTGCATTGCAAACATCCCCTCCCACCACTGCAAGTCTTCTCTAGAGCCTTCATGTCCAGCTCCATATGAGTCTGGGAGGCAGAATTGCTCACATTACATTCAGTTTATTTACACAATCTTTTAACGCCATGGCACTTTCTTTACTGAAAAGGGGGCGGCAGCAAGAAACCTCAGTTACATTTAACTTAGCTACTTCAATGCCAGGCTTATGAAGCAGAGTATGGCACACTAATTCCAGAAACACATTTATTATTTTATTTCTATCCTGCCCTTCCTCCCAGCAGGAGCCCATATGATTATAGTTTACAAAGTCAAGCACAGTGCTAGGGAACCTGTGTGGCCCTCCAGATGTTATTGGACTCCAACTCCCATAAGCCCCAGCCAGGCTGGACAGTGGCCAGGAATCACTAGTCTAGCAATATCTGGAGGGCCACAAGTTCTCCATCCCTGCTTTACCTCTCAGTACTAACTACTTTGCAAAGGTGAGTTAGGAACGGGACTCCCATTTCTTAGCATTTGCACAGCTTCAGGTTATTCATTTCTAGAACCATCCTCCTTTAAATTCAGGTTACTGATTTATGCTAAAAATATTACGCTTTAAGTAATTTGCTGGCATGAACTACATCTCCCCTACATCCCAAGACAATCTCTTAGACATGATATTTGCATCATTTGGATATATAGACTTGTTAGAATTCCCTTGCTCATTTAACACCCCTCACTTAGCTACTTTTTATCACTGGCCAGCCTGGCATCACCAGCAGGTTTCCAAAACACAGGCACAACTGTAATGAACACCCAAGCTCAGCTGGTTCCCTAGCAACATGAACAGCAGATTGCCAGGACCAGCTGTGGGTCTGTCAACAAACAGCAACACTTAACTGATACAGGTCAGGGTTGTTAGAACTTCCAAAATAGTTTCCAGCCATTTGCTCACCCACTGCAGTCATATTTGGGTCATGCGTGTCAGATGGATGATTCTAGAATGCAGCCTTTGCAAATCACAGATCTGGAAAATGTACAGAAAAGGGCAACTAAAAATGATAAGTCAGCTGGCGAAAAAAGCATTTAGGGTTTTTCCAGCTCAAAAATTTTTTTTTGAGGAGGAGGAAGAAAGGAGAGTTTTCTCAAGTATGAATTGTTGTAAGGAAAATTATTCCTCTCTCATAACACTCTAAAACTTGGATACTTAAGTAAATTGGCAGCAAATTCACAGCCAATAAAACAAGCACTTTTTAACATAATGTGTGTTAAACTAAAATAGAAGGGAGTGATGGACACTAGCTTAGGTAGCTTTTTTTTTAAAAAAACATCCGTAGCTGTGTTAGATCTGAATTTGTTTTGTATTTTATTGTGTTGCTTTTGTGTACTTGGGCTTTATGTTGGGTTGATCTTTTTAGGTTGTGGATTTTATTGTACTGTGTTCTTAATTGAGAACCTGTTTTATGAAGCAGATAACAAATAAATCTTCCAAGAATTTGTCTACCAGTGACCAACAGATTGATAGCTGAAGAGAAGTTTAATGTTTAGAAGTGATTAACAACTGGAAAAGCAACTGGCGCTACCCTTCCTGGTCTTTGGTCTGAGCCACTAATGCAGCTTCTATGTTTGCTTTTTCTCTAATTAATTCTACTGCTAAGCTGCTACTATGTGGAAAGGCCACCCTGCAGACTCCTGACGACACCACAAGAGACAGAAGTATTGCTTCTAAAGATCGGCACGAGGCCATACGTGCCAGCAGACATCATGATATGGCACAAATGTTCACCACATTGCAATATTTTGGACTGGAAGCCTCTCTATGTCTTCCTTAGCAGATGGAGAACCATGCCCTCCAAATGTTACTGGATTACAGCTCCCATCATCCCTGAGCATTGACCATGCTGGCTGGGGCTGATGAGAGCTTCAGTCCAACAACATCTGGAAAGCCACAGGTTCCCCATCCATGGATCTGTGGGCTTCATTTTTAGAACAGAACAATAACCTATGAAGAAACCAAAAAAAATCAAGAAAATGTATACCAATACAGTATTTATTCACTTGCCCCCTCTGAGCTGGACAGATCTGGTTAGCAGATGGGCTTCCCCTATCTGCCACAGAACAATCAGGTTATCGTACACAATGGGCTAAACACAGTGGGGGAAGAGAGAAGAGCACATGACAGGCAACATATCTGGTTCCTTCACATTGCAAAAAGAATAAGGAATGCCACCATCAAACAGAATAGCCCCATGGCCTCGGACAGTGCAAAACCCAGGATGGCATAGGAGAAGAGCTGCTGCTTCAAGGAGGGGTTTCTGCAAGGGAAGGAGAGAGAGAAACATACACACAGGTAGCCATCAGTGGAACAAATACAGAGCAGCTAATTTAAGGTTCTCCTGTAATTTCAGCATATTCCCAGGTATAGGGCATCAAAGGAGTAGACATCCCTCCAGCCGAGTACTGTTTCAGGGAGGTAAAAGGCCTAGCAGAGTAGCATCACAGCCCAGCAAGCCAGCTTTGTAATTGTCTACAAAATTTATTACCCCACAAGATATTTACTAGGGTTGCTTCCACGCTAGTGCCCTTTAGCACCATTAAAGCATTTATTCTTCTGCAGTCAGCTGGAAATGGTATTAACATAGTGCTGTATTATCTGGCAATGCCCATCCCAATGACCAAAGATCTTTCAATAGTGTTTACTCAGATTAAATGTCATTCAGCAAAGGACCCCTCCAAGCTTAATTAGTAGCTTCCCCTTGTGGCTTTTGCCTATTATTGCTTCCTTTTCACAACAGCCATGGCACTGCAGATGAATAGCTCTTTAATCAGTTCTCTGTTTAATTATTCTTTTCCTATCTTTTTTTTCTCTTTGTGAAACAGCACTATTTTGCATTGGGTGGGAGGGAAGAAATAAAGTCAGTAATTAAAGCACTACTCTCCCCAGAAAAATAATTGAGTATTTATGGGCCAATTTATTAATAATGCCACAGCCACATTGAGCAGGAAAGCAACTAGAAGCAGACGTTGCAAGGAGGAAACTTCTAATGAAAGGCATAGGAACCCTGAAAAGTCTCAATAGAACTTTGCCAGTTTACACTATGTTGCAAGCATGTTTTAAATTAAAGTCGCAAATCAAGTTTGAAAAAAAACCAGGAAGACAACACAGAACATAATGGAATACAACCAGTTTGCAACAAACCTCTTAAGTAGAGACCTTATCCCAGTCTGCATCTGTGTTGGAATTAATTTTTAGGTGTTTTTAAAGATGCTTTGTTTTAATATGTTTTAGAGTGTTTTTAGTGCTGTTGTTTGCTGCCCTGGGCTCTTTCTGGGAGGAAGGGCAGGATATAAATTTGATAAATAAATAATAAACAACATTGCCTGCATTTTCTGTAAGAAGCAAGTGAATGAAAGGCTGAACTCCAGACTTAAGCATTTAGTGTGAAAGCAACCTAATTTGCCTCCCTAAACAAAAAGGTTCATGGCTATTTACAAGCCTCTAGAATTGGTCCAGTGTAGTTTTGACATCTGACACATGTGCTTTACAGGCAGTGGCATTTCAAAGTGCAGACTTACCACTGCTTGCCTATGACATCTGGCAAGAGATAAACCTTCCCTCAATTTTTTACTTCTGGGTCAGCACTTGGACTAAGCATGCTGCAACGCCAACTTCCTGTACTGGGGTGTTTGCACATGTGTAAGTATTTCCAAACGACTAACTACTCTTCCAGGTCAATGGACATCTATTGTACAGTGCTTGAAAATCCCAACATACCTGGCATAGCCAATGATGAGACTACCAAATACAGTCCCGATGCCAGCACCAGAGCCAGCTACACCTACGGTGGCAGCGCCAGCACCGATAAACTTGGCGGCAGTATCAATGTCCCTGGAAACAGTGCTAGTTTGAAACTCCCGGCGCAACAGTGGCAAGAGCTCATACTGAGCACCTGAGATACAGAGAGGCTGGGAAGAGCAGAAAGAAGAAATAGGGAGTAAGATATACTGCTTTGAAACAGCCAGCACTTCAGAGCTCTACCAGCAGCTATTAATCAGGTTTTGCTGCTGATGCTTGTCACCTTCACAGCAGGATTCTACATCCAAGCAAACCAACATTCAATTTTAACAGTGATTTTTGAAACAATGCCCCAGGTAACTGTGTGTGTGTGGGGTCCATTATTGGCTAAATAATGACCAACAAGCATCCCCTGAAAAAAGAAGATAGCTTATAGTGCAATCCTAACCATATCTATTTAGATGTAAGCCCTACTGAATTCAGTGGGTTTACTGCTAGGTAAGTGGCAAAAGGACTGCAGCCCTACTGTTGTCAATCAATCTCTAATAACCAGCTGCAGGGGACTCTCAAGTATGCTATGGAGTGCACTCAGTTCATGCAGAACAATATCAAGGTTCAAGGGGCCAGGTCAGCACCCTGCATGAGCTGCAACATGCAAGGGTTTCTCAAAAAGCCAGTGTCATGTAACAGCTCGAGTGATCAGGGGGACCTGGGTTTAAATCCTTACACAGCCAGGAAGTTCCCTGGGTGACCTTGGGGCAGTCTTCATCTCTCATCCTAATCTACCATATGAGGTTGATGTGAGAGGAGGAATGAGGGAGACAGGACACATTATTTATGCTGCCCTTAACTTTTCAAGGAGCAGAATAAAAATGAATAAATAAATGAGTTGATCTGGAAAGGATTCCTTGAAGCTATAAAGTTTGGAGGACCTCCCCAACTTAGAAATGCTAATGTTGCCAACTGGCCATCTATTAAATTTCTCACTCCAGCCCCAAGAGCTTGGCTCAAGTTACAATATGGCTGCAAGAATAAAACGAGATAGCCCCATATGAGCTACCTTGTATTTCCTGGAGGAAAGGTAGCATACAAGTATGATAACTACATGAGTAACAGTGTGTTAGTTACTAAGTTGGCACCTCAATTTTACAGCTTTAGAAAAAACAGTCCTGTAGTATCATGCCTCCTAGAGTCTCACTGAAATAAAAAATAAATCGTCTGTCCAGTATACTGTTGAGCACTGCTGCAGCATACCTAGTTCAAAAGGCCCAGCAGAGCCAGCTAGTTCAGAAAGGATCTCCCTCTTATCTTCTTTCCTACTCAGTCACAGCTACCAAGTGATGCCCTAAACAACCTTTTCTAGTCCCATCAGCATTATGTCCTCCTGATCCAGTGGTCTTTTTCCCCTTGGATGTAGCAGCTTTCTAGCACACCACTCCAAATTTACCTCATTCGTCCTGACGTCAGGCCTGTTCAGCACAGAGGCAGAGATGGGCCTACAGAGCAGCCTGGAACTGTACTTCACCTGCAGAAGGGAGAAGATCCAAGCTGAAGACACATAACAAAGGGAAATTCCTGTTGACTACAGAGACTTTCTTTCAAGCACATTCTAGTCTAAGAGGCAATCTGTAACTAGTAGAAGGGATACTGAAACAAGGCCATCTGACCCATGGGAGCATGGTTTGCTTTCCTCTAACAAACCATGATCACTAGGCAGCCTTAAACCATTTTGTGGCTGTTGTTGGCTTAACAATTGTAGCTTGTTAGGGTGAATAAAACCAACATTCTGGGGTCAGGCACAATGCTAAGCTACTCCTTTCCTGCTTTGTTTACCTGCTCACACTGGTGGAGAAGCAAAGTATGAATGATGAGTCTGCATCTACCAATATGCAGCTCAGGCACCATATATTAGGCCAAGAGCCTTGGTTACCTTTACATGACAATGCAACCTGTGAAGTTTGTGCCTGCTAACCTCTCAGGCCAATGCAAAGTGGAATAACCACTCTCTGTAATGTCAACACTTCTCAAAACCTACTGCACTACCCTTGCACTGAAGCTCTGGCCATCAGAATTTTTTCTGAGCACCCTGGTTTTGGAAAACAATTTCAGGCATTGAACTTAAATTACTTCAGGCATTGAACTTATTACTTAAATGCATGTCAGCAATGGATGCTAGAATTTTATCCTATTTGTAAATGAAAGCCAAGATTTGCAGCCATTTCTATAGGGTGCTACTTACATCAGGCCTGGAACGACTTTTAAGACCCAGCAGATTGAGGCCACCTTGTACCCCCAGCCCTTTCAGCTACTTGGCACCACTGGAGAGTGAAGAGACAGCAGCTGGGGGGCACACTTAAAGATTTAAGCTCAGAAGTATAGGAAAAGGAAAATAAGTAAGATTCTCAGGAAGCTATATTCTTCCGCAAACAACCTATTCAAGGGGCTTTTCTTCAGCCCTGTGTTGGCAGGCATTTGGGCAGCACCAGCGATTGGATGTTTGTATTCCAACTAACTTTTTAACATGCTTATGTGTTTTTATTATTGCATTTTTACTCTTGTTTTAAATTGCTTTGGGACTTTTTGTAGTAGGAAGCGATATATAAATTTAATAGACGTAACCAAACAACAACTTGCACTGAACTGTGCTGCATGACCCAACATCCTGCACTTTGTGTTGTGCCTGCCAACATTGCAGTTAATCACACAGGGGAAGGCACCTTTCCCTTTCCCCATCCACCTCACATCTGGGGTGTGATGCTACAGCACCCTGCCCGGCCATTCTGTATTTACCAGTTGTGTAGGACTAATCGCTGCCTTCAGTAAAGTGATGAGGGAACAACCCCCATGATTCAGACACCAATCAAGGCAGTGAATTAAGGCCTACTTTCAGGTAATATCTCCAGCTACCAGTTACTTCTCGGGTCAAACAAAACAAGAACAAAACAAAACCAATGATGCTTAAGAACACCTGCAAGTATTAGCCGGGGCAGAAAGAAAAAGAAAACAATCTGCTCCCATTCCACTAGCTATAGCAACTCACAGACTGGGCTGGGAAAAGGTGAATGGAAAACTGCAGTGTTAGAGCAGGACACCCCAATCTCACCAAACGAATGGTTATCTCCTACTATGGTGCTGCGATTTTCTGTTTCACCCACCCCTGGCTGGGAGTAACAACTTCCACTGGGCTGCTAAGGAGGCAAAGAGAAGGAATGTGATGTGACCACGGAAGTAAAAGACCAAGTTCTGACCTTTGGGGGGGGGGTGCACGCACAGGGGGAGATGAGATAAAAGTTGCACAACTTCATTTTAAATTGCATGGTCCAGCACACAACTTAAAAAGAAGAAAGACATTGTTGGTAAGCTTTAGATCAGAGGTTGACAACCTGTAGCCCTCCAGATGTTGCTGGACCCCAACTCCCATCAGCTTCAGCCAGCATGGCCAACAGCCAGGAATGGTGGGAGTTAAAGTCGAGCAACATCCAGGGCCACTTGTTTCCCACCCCTGCTTGCTTTAAGCTCACAGAAGTACAGGAAAGGGGAAAACAGCTGTCTAAGGACAAAAGGACAGGAACTCACAGCTTCACCAAGTTGCCATCTAGTCATTAATCATACAATGCTCTCTAAATCTGGGCGAGCTGACGTTCTATAGCAAAAGCTGCCACAATGTTTTCAGATTTCTCTTTGCAACATGTGGAAGAGAAGAGTGCTCTCTTGTTGGTAAGCTTTCGATCAGAGGCTGACAACCTGTAGCCCTCCAGAAGAAAAACAGAAGTGGAAAGAAGTAGGTAGGACTTGTCCTTACAAATATGTTATTGAATGAGCGTTTTACATATTTTTATATTCATTGTTTAAATTTTCTGGTTTTAATTGTTTTATCTCTGGCATTTTATCTTTTTAAAGTTGCTTTGAGACTTTGTTTTTTGTATAAAGGAACTAACAAATATAACAAACAATAATAATCTGTGGAACTTACTGCATTACAAACCAGTCCATATTCCATGCCTGATGGAAAGTTGCAATTATGCAGAACGATCCTGTTACTTGCCAACATGGGCAAATAATACTTTTTACTTGTGCTTTGAAACCAATGCATTATTGAAAGAACCAAGACGACACATCTTAGATACTCACGAGGGTGGGAGCAGAGACGAACTTTGAACAGGTATACATATTCAGGGACGTTGGGGTGGCCACACTCAACAGCTGGAAAAGAACCAAACACCATGACGTTAGGAGAGAGTGTCCAGAACTTCTGTTACTTGCTATCAATGGAAACCCATTGTGCTATGAAGGTCTGTGGCCGAGTTGATTTGTGGAGACAACACAAACGAATGCACAGCAATAAAATGGAAAAGAGACCGTAACTCGTGATCATGCACAAACTTCAGTGCATTATATGGCACTTAGAAGGAACAAGGATTCAGTTCATCGGCACAAGCACAGCTGGATGGATATGAGGTGCGTGGCTGTCCAAATGTCTGGGGCACCCCAATTAGCTAGGAAAGATGTGCTAAAGCCTAGGTTTTATGCTGGCGCTTCTAGATTTGAGTCTGATACCTAGACTCTCTCCCCCCATCTAATCCTCAAATACAAACTTATGAGGTTCTGTTTTATTTTATTTGTTATTGCTAAAGTAAGGTGGACCTTATAGCACCTCTGGAAGATGCCAAGGCATATAGAGGCCCTTGAAGAGAAAACTACAGAAGAACAGCCATCACAGGCAGCTGCCTGTGCTCCTGGCACATAAATAGCATAGTTGAAAGGTGCTCTCTGATGAACTTACGCTGCATCTATCAGATCAACTGCACGTCAGCAACTGAACCATGCAAAGTACCCTGGAGATGGCTATCCTGGTATGATCAAGTTTTCTGTATCTGCACCATCAGGATTGGCATTTGCAGTGGGCAATCATGTGGTGCCCCAGACTGCTCCAGGGGCAGAAACAACCTCGAGATAAGACCACAGAACTGGAAGCACATTTGTTCCCCACAGTATTAGCTGTGAAGGTTATTCAGCTCAAGCTGGTTTTCATCACTAGCTTGTACACAAGCTACCAGGAGCTATTACTGGAATAGTATAATTAATAGTATGTGGTATTCACTAACACAAGATAGGTTGACAGCCACTAGCCATGACAGCTTTTTCTTTTTTCTTTTCAAGAAAAGGATTAGGCCAGGGGTTCTCAAACTGTGGTCCATGGACTACCGATGGCCTATGAGCTTCACTGAGGTGGTCCGTGGCATGTTTGTGGTTGAAGACAGGAGATAGCACATCCATTGCATTAAATATTCATCTTGATTTTTAATTTTTTTTTATTGTTTTTATTTCTTATGTTGCATTTTATTGCCTTACAATTTGCATTCAATGGAATTCAAATTGTAATACAACAAAACAGAACCTATAAGAGATAATAAAAGAAGCAACAGAAATATAATTGAAAATCATATAGCATCTAAGCACAGTGCATTATGATTGCTACAACAGGCAGATAAATCATGAAGTGGTCTGCCAAGACCCTCAGCAATTTTGAAGTGATCCATGGGGGGGGGGGAAGTTTGGGAAACACTGGATTAGGCATTCATAGGCTAATCAACAACTATTAGCTGATATAGCTAAAATGAATCTCTACATGGGGAACCTGTGGCCCTCCAACTCTCATCAGCCCAAGTCAGTATGGCCAGTGGTCAGAGATTATGGGAATATAGTCCAAGAGCATGTGGAGAGGCAATATATTTCCTGACTACCAGATACTGGGATCAAACCAAGAGTGCTGTCATCTTCATAACCTGTTTGTGCGCTTCCAAGAGGTGTCTGGCTGATCACCATCAGAAGCAATGCTAGACCAGATTTGACTCACCAAGGCAGCTCTTACATTCTGTCTGAAGCTATACAGTCCATATGACGTACTTCATGCTTTAGGGCAGCAAAGTCCCAGGAGGTAAAGGAGACCCACTTTTTGCTGGAGGCATTTCCTAGGCTGTTAGTTGGTTGCTACTTGTTCCCACTTCAGTGCTGTAGCATATGCAGGCACATACACAAGCTGTTAGGGCATATCCATATATATGCACCTTCAGAATGCAGGAGAGTTTATTTCTGAATGCTCTTCCACATCAGGGACTCCCTGAATTCATGGGAAGAGCCCAAGCAAGAGTTCCTTCATGTTCTGCTAACTTTCCATGTGCAGGCAATTTTTGGCACAGGAGAAGTGTTCAAACATAGGATTTCCCACTTACATTTTGAAACATTAAAATGCTCCTAGCATAGTATTACATGCATTTTCTGGAATAACCATCAGCTCTAAGATTATAACAAATAGAAGTGTGGTCTGGTATGGATGTACATGACTAGAATGCCCTGTCGTCTATTCTCCAAGTACAGCACATTCTGAAAACATTCTGGTTACCAGTTGTTTACCGGGCCCAATTCAAGGTGTTGGTACTAACGTTTAAAGCCCTATACGGTTTCGGCCCAGTTTATCTAAAGGAGCGCCTCCAACATCACCAAATATGCCTCCTAACGAGATCGGCCACTCAAGACCTTCTCTCGGTCCCACCAGTAAAAACAGCTTGGCTGGTGCGGACCAGAGAGAGGGCTTTCTCGATTGTGGCCCCCACCCTCTGGAATTCTTTGCCCTATGATCTCTGCCATGCCCCCTCCCTGCCATGTTTTCGTCAAGCCTTGAAGACCTGGCTTTTCAGGCAGGCCTACAAGATCCCGGGAGTAGACTAATTCTATCTTGCTACAGCTGTGGATGTTTTTAGATTAATTTAGATTGAAGTTTTGGTTTTTATGTTGTATTTTATTGTTGCATTTAATTTTAAATTGTACGTCACCTAGAGTGGCCGCTGACCCAGCCAGATAGGCGACCCAGAAATAAAATTTTATTATTATTACTATTATTATAAAACCTAATCTGCCCTTAAGCTTTTGCCTATTTCTTCCACAAAGTATTAAACCATTTGTAGTCTGAGAGCCAGTTAAATAATAAAGGAGAGCACACAAATCAGAATAACCTCTAAACCGGTATCAATCTGCCCGTCAGACCTTTTCAAAATCCTATCAAGATCCTCACACCTTTATTATGAGTAACTCCAAGGCATTGTCTAACAGTCCTATGGCCCCTACTGTAATGACACTTTGCCTTACAGGGATGGAGCTACTCCTAACTAAATGCAAGATTATTTCCCTGGAGAATAGATGAACCATCTTCTGCCTCATCCACAGCTTCGTATAGGCCCATCCATTCACTGGCCTCTTAAGTTTTTTTGAGCCTTTAAACAATGCCATGTAGTCCCTGAAGAGTTTCCCATCCTCTGAAGCACTTCCAACTCATATGAGCATTTTAAACTGTAATGTCACATCAGTGTCCTGGTTGTATTTCCAACTCTGCTAAAGCCATGTCCCTTCTTTCTACTTTTCCAGTTCTTTGGCCAAAAGCTGTCAGGGTATGTGCTTCCCTTCCTGACAGATTTCCTAATGTGCATAATAAGAAACCAGAGAGGTTTTCCCCACTGTTTATCCAAACCTCAAGTATCAATAACACAGAACATAATCTCTTTCTTGACCCTTCCGACACATGCAAAGTGCTTCACGAGAAGCCTGGTCTAGCACATCAGTGGGCAGACTTGTCAGATTTCCTTTATTTATCTTACCGAGAACCACAAGATCTACTGATGAGAGCCAGGTGCAAAAGACATATAGTTAAACTTAAGTATCAGGGTGACTCCAAGCTTAGGAATTTGTTTTCAGTAGCGGAACTGGACTCAGCTCATAGACCTTCGATGCAAAAGTCCAAGCCTAGCTAACTTTCTTTATTTCAGTAGTCTAATTTAGGTGGGAAAAGTCTTGTTAAACAATTGAGAATCAGAGTCTCTTGAGATTCTAGAGCAAATAACCAAGCATGTACTAGTATATCCTGAGCTGTTCACCTCCGATCTAGTAGACACTGATGGCTCAGGGGCAGTCCCCCGTCCCCCACATTTGTACCAGGGTATGGAGAATGTTAGGAACAGCAGGAGTTTCTCTGTATCTTCTCCAAGCCACAGTACAAATGGGACAGGGAGCAGAGAGAAGAGCTGGTAGCAAGGACAAATAGAGGCTAACTAGTAAACCAAACCAGTATTTGTGGATGAGTAGCCATCCAATTCTAAGTCTTGGTATCTGTGCTAAACAGTATAACAACTTACTTGAGATGGAAGGAGTAAAAGATGTCTTCACTTTTACATAGCCCATCATGCCTTCTGCCCTCTTAATCACTTAGGTCAGTGAACACTACTTTGGTCAGTGAATGCTTTCTCTCCTCATTTGTCCTTACAACAATTCTATGAGGACCATCAGATTTATTTCCATCAACTCATTAGGGATGGAAAGGTGAACTGGTTGGTTCAAATCCACATGTGCCAAGTCCAAATCCCACCAGGCCCCACAAAGAAAGTGGGTCACAAAGAGAGTAAGGTTGTCACCTATTTCTAATATCATTCTTCTGCTTTTAACAGCAGCAAAGCTTTCACTCTCTTCTTGCTAAGAAAAACATCATCTGGTCAGCCTGCCATTAAAAAAAATGACACAAGGTCCAGAAAGAGACGGATTAGCACCTTTACTGAAGCACAAGCTCCTAGGTAGGTGAAGGGCTGCTTTCGCGGATGCATCACCTTTGCAATGCACCTACAGTAAAGGCACAGCCGCTATACCATCAGACCACAGCCCCTAATGGAATTATGAGCCCAGCTTGGCCAGCTATGAACCGTTCTGGCTGCCATGGGAGAAAAGAAAGAAAGAACCTTGAACTCTAAGACCCGGCCACATGCCAGTGAAGAACGTTCCCTAGCGTGGCTCCGCCCACCACAAGCTCCGCCCCTCGCACCCCGCCAATACAGTGCATGGCCCCATCAACCTCGCTATAAGTCCCCTTACGGTCGAAAAAAACGAGGGGGAAAGGAAGGCTGACGCTGGGTAAAAGAGGGGGAAGAAAAACCTTCCAGGCCGCTCCGGCCAAGACTCTGCAACCCTACCTGGTGCTCAGTGGAAGACAGCGAGAGAAAAGCCACCTTGCGCGCATGCGCCAGCGGAAGGACGAATGACGCTGTATCCGTAAGGCTCCCGGAAAAGATGTATAATAGAAAAAGCGCGGCGGCTAGAGCGCCCGCTACACGCACAAAAAGGGAGAGGAAGTTCAGTCCTCCATTGCGCCTCCTGCTGGTTAGGGATGGTACTGCAGATGAAACGTTGGCTTCCTGGGGAAGAACTGTTGCTTTCCTCATTATACAGGAGCGATGCCGCTTCATGGTGCGTTTGCCGCTCTTGGCTATAGTAGGCACCCAGCTCGATTTCGATATGAGCTGCTGCTAAGTAAACGCGCAGAGAATTTCAGCCTTAGGCGACGCTCGCACAAGAAAGAAAGAAGGATGTAGCTTGCTGCAAGGCCGGTGCAATGCTGCCTGTTGGCTTGGACAGCTCAATTATACTGAGTCAGCCCATCTTGCTCAGTATTTTGTGTACACTGATTGGCAGCGGCTCTCCAGGGTTCCAGGCAGGGGTCTCTCCCAGTCCTGCCTGGAAATGCGGGGGGTTGAACTTGTAAGGAAAGCAAATGGTTTACTACTAAGTTGCAACTCCCCTCGGATCGGAGATGACCCCCAAGCAGTTTAATCTGAACCACCGCTTAGAGTCAAATCCTGTTTTCTGTGCCAAGAGCACACAACTTTCTATATATCTATATTCTGTGTTTCTTCCAAGGAGATTGAGGCAGCGTAAATGGTTCTCTAATTTTCTCACAACAACCCTGTAAGGTAGGTTAGACTGAATGCAGCCCTCCAGGCTTCTCTATCTGGCCCTTGGAACTCTTCCCAGGACACCCACCCCTCTCTCCATAGCATACCCTCACTGGCCTTACTTCGCACCCTGCGTGTTTTTGCCTGGCTGGAATGTGTCCTTGAACTTTGATAGTGACTCGTTTGCCTAGATGGAGGATAGAGAGGGTTGTGTGTGTAGAAAGCCTACTGCACAAAGGTAAAATCTACATTTGTTGCTTCACTCAGTTGTGCCTCTGGCCTCACTCACCCACTGGGATATGGGTCCCTGAAGGAAATGTAACCCTTGAGCTGAAAAAGATTCTCCACCCTAGCGAACCTGACCAAGAAATACATTTAAGATGGGGCTAGGCACAGAAGAGCTGGTGTGGCTTTTAGTGGTGGGGTGGGCAGGGAGCAGTTTTGAAAAAAAACCCTTCCAATAGTAGACCTCTTTACTTTCTATGATGTAAGTGAGCAGTGGCCCTGAACACATTTCACTGGGGACACTGGCATTCCTGACACCAGGTGGCACTTCCTTGGCCAACACGGATCTGACAGGAGGCACAAAACACCCAGAGAGGAATTGTGTCCCTTAAGCATTCTTGAAGGTCTTCTGTATGCAACCTGCCCATCAAAATGCTATAATAATAAAGATGAGTGTGTGCCTCTGAGCATGTGCTGAATTCATTCCCCTCAGTGCTGCGAGGGAAAGTGGAGGTGAAGTTCTGGGATTATAAAGGTCAGCTGATTAGCTGCTGGCCCCAACGCATCGCTTTACTATTGACGTGGTGCGTGGGTTTTACCACATCCATTGTCTCTGTAGTCTATCCAGCCTTTACGGAGCCTGCAGCTGTCATACCCTTGCGTAGCAGGGGCAGAGATTGCTGTGCAATGGGCAACGGGATTTATGAGGGATGTTCTGTGCAACTAGCCCAAGGGCCAACTTAGATGGATGTCATTTATGTAATTAGCAATTAAAAATAAGTAAATTGGAGGCATGGAGCCCGAGGTCTGGATCAGCACTGCAGCAAGGGGGAGGGGAATGTTAAAGTTCACTTACCACCACACACCAGGGTCCAAATCCAGCCCATCCCCCATCCCATCACCTGCAATTTACTTTTCAAATTATTTTGCAAATATAACAGAAGGAAAGAGTGGGATTTACTTTTTTAAAACCATCCACACGATTGCTAATTGCATGGACAGCATCTCATCCAGTTTCGGGAAATGCAGGGCAGATGTATCCTCTATTTTGTTTTATTCATTAGCTTTAAGGCAGGGGTAGGCAACCTGGTGCCCTCCAATGTTATGGACTACAACTCTGATCATTCACCAGAACTGCCCATGCTGGCTGGGCGTGACTGGAGTTGTAGTCCAAAGCATATGGAGGGCACCAGGTTGCCTCCCCCAGCAGGGGAATGTGGCCCTTGGGCTCAGAAAGGTTCTCCACACAAGGTCTCAATCTGCCCATCATGCTCTTTTCACCTGGCACCCAACATAGCTTTCAGTTCCAAGGTCACCCCTCATCATCAGTTGAGATGATGCCTACCTCTTTTGGTGCTGCTCATTGCAAGGGAGGAGAAAGAGTTAAAGAAGCCTTTGGCCACCTCTCTGCTTGCATGGGATTCTTTGCCTGTGTCTCTGCTTGCATGGGACTGAGTGCAGACAAAATTGCCATCCCTTTAACCCATGGGTAACTAACCCCAAGTTTGGAAGCCTGATCCAAACCCCTGAGAAAATTTTTCTGACTTCCCCCCCCCCCACATTTTGTCAGACATATAGAAAATAGAATAAAATAGACATAGGCATTGGGATGGGCAGAGCCCAGAGTCTTGATGGAGATGGAGATGGAGATTGTCCTCTACTTGGACAGATGAGCTAAGAGGGGGCAATACCCCCTCCCAGCTGATCTTCACAGAGGAGTAGAGACGGCTCCATGCTTGTGTGTTTATGTGTGACCTGGGTGTGTTTTGGCCACACCCACTGCTGGCATGTCCTCCCCCCGCCCGGAGGGTTGTCCAAAGGTGAATGTGGCCCATGAGCCAAAAGGCCCCCCCGCCCATGCTTTTTAACCTTTGCTCAAATCAGCACATGGCCTGATGAAAATTGGCTGCTAGCAGCCAGACCTCTAATACCTACAATGAAGCTTTTCTAACCAGAGGCTTCCTCATGGTACAAATGACAGCTTTAAGGGGGGGGATTTTCATTGGGACCACAACAATTGGGGGGGGTGTAAATTCTCCCCACCTCTTGCTGTCGCCTTGCTACTCAACTCCTTCCTGCTGCACCTGTTATGTATTATCTTTTCCAATGTGCATATTAATTGCATTCACACAATCAAAATAGCCTCTAGCTTGGACCTCGGTTGCTTCCCAAGGAAGCTTGAGAGAGCAATTTGCTGCCTGGTGGTGCGCTTAGAATTTTTTATTTATTTATTTATTTATTTATTTATTTATTTATTTCATTTTTAAACCGCCCATAGCTAGTAGCTCTCTGGGTGGTGTACAAAACAGAGTTAAAATACCATGTCACAATAAAATCCGATTCAAATAACAGGAAAATTTAAAACATTAAGATGAACAATTAACATTAAACATTAAAACATTAAAATGCCTGGGAGTATAGCCAGGTCTTAACCTGGCACCTAAAAGAAAATACCGTAGGCGCCAGGCGTATTTCCTCCGGTAAGCTGTTCCACAATTCGGGGGCAACCACAGAAAAGGCCCTAGATCTAGTAGTAATCCTCCGGGCATCTTGATGAGTTGGTACCCGGAGAAGGGCCTTAGATACTGAATGAAGTGGACGGGTAGGTTCATAGCAGGAGAGGCGTTCCACAAGGTACTGCGGTCCCACACCGTGTAAGGCTTTATAGGTCAAAACCAGCACCTTGAATCTGGCTCGGAAACAAATAGGGAGCCAGTGCAAACGGGCCAGGACAGGTGTTATATGCGCGGACCGATTGGTCCTTGTCAACAGCCTGGCTGCCGCGTTTTGCACTAGCTGTAGTTTCCGAACTGTCTTCAAGGGCAGCCCTACGTAGAGCGCATTACAGTAATCCAGTCTAGAGGTTACCAGAGCGTGAACAACTGAGGCGAAATCGTCGCTGTCCAGATAGGGGCGTAGTTGGGCGACTAAGCGAAGATGATAAAACACATTCCGTGCCACCGAGGCCACTTGAGCCTCCAGTGACAAGGAAGGGTCAAAAAGGACCCCCAAACTACGAACCTGTTCCTTCAAGGGGAGTGTAACCCCATCTAGAACAGGACGAACATCCACCATCTGGGCAGAGAAAGAGTTCACCAACAGTGTCTCGGTCTTGTCTGGATTGAGTTTCAGTTTATTAGCTCTCATCCAGTCCATTATCGCGGTCAGGCAACGGTTTAGCACATCGACAGCCTCACCTGAAGAAGGTGAAAAGGAGAAATAGAGCTGCGTGTCATCAGCGTACTGATAGCAGCGCACTCCAAAACTCCTGATGACCGCACCCAGAGGCTGCATGTATATGTTAAAAAGCATGGGGGACAGAACCGATCCCTGAGGGACTCCACAATGGAGAGTCCAGGGTATCGAGCAGTGTTCCCCAAGCACTACCTTCTGGCGACAATCCGCTAAGTAGGAGCAGAGCCACTGCCAAGCAGTGCCCCCAACTCCCAACTCCGCAAGCCTCCCCAGAAGGATACCATGGTCGATGGTATCAAACGCCGCTGAGAGATCAAGGAGAATCAACAGGGTCACACTCCCCCTGTCCCTCTCCCGACAGAGGTCATCATACAGGGCGACCAAGGCTGTTTCAGTGCCCAAACCAGACCTAAAACCGGATTGAAACGGATCCAGATAATCGGTTTCATCCAAAAGCACCTGGAGCTGGGTGTCAACGACCCGCTCCAAAACCTTGCCCAAAAAAGGGACATTTGCCACCGGTCTATAGCTGTTCAAAACATCTGGGTCCAAAGAAGGTTTCTTTAAAAGAGGTCTCACTACTGCCTCCTTGAGACTGCCAGGGACTACTCCCTCTCTCAAGGAAGCATTTATCACCTCTTTGGCCCAGCCGGTGGTTACAGCCCTGCCAGCCTTCACCAGCCAAGATGGGCAAGGGGCCAGAGCAGATGTAGTCGCCCGCACCATTCCAAGTACCTTGTCCACTTCCTCGAGCTGCACCAACTGAAACTCATCCAATGATAAAGGACAAGGCCACGCTCTGGACACTTCAATGGATTCAACTGTCATAACATCAGAGTCCAAGTCCCGACGGATGCATTCAATCTTATCTTGGAAGTGCTCCGCAAATTCGTTGCAGCGGGCTTCCGATGTTTCCTTAGTATCAGGAGGGCCAGAATGTAAAAGCCCTCGTACCACCTTAAATAGCTCCGCTGGGCGGCAAAGAGATGATCTAATAGTGGCAGAAAAATAAGACTTTTTTTTAATTGCATAGGTGTGTCTCTGTTGGAATAGGACTGCTATAAGACCATAAGGAGAGCCCTGCTGGATCAGGCCAGTGGCTCATCTAGTCCAGCATCTTGTTCTCACAGTGGCTGACCACATGCTCCAATGGGAAGCCCACAAGCAGCACCTGAGCACAGCAGCACTCTTCCCAATTGTGCTTCCCAGCAACTGGTATTCAGAGTGCGGTTAGGATGGCCTGTGTGCTTGCTCCTGCAGCCCTGTTGTTCCTGCTTAACCTGTGCCCCCCTTTTTTTAAAGCAATGCAGTTTTGCACAGCAGGCCTCTCTTCTCCAAAAGAACTTGACCCTGCAAAAACTGCAGCGACCCTCTCCCACAGTTCAGGGAAGGGGAACAAGGCACTGAAAGCGGGTTCTGAGCTAGTGGAAGGCTTCCTCCTTGGTTTTCCTGTGACTCTGCTTATAAATCAGGAGTATAGTTGGGACTCCTCTGTCTGGTTTGCCTGTATTTTCACTCCTCTCTTGTCCTGGGGCTCTGTCCTTTCCCCGCTGCCAGCCCTGGCCAAATCCTGCCTGTAATCAGCTTGGGGAGGAGAAGGGGGTGCCGTAAATCAAGCAGGCAGCTTTAGTGTCTCGGAGGGAGGAGCCAGCTCATCCGCTAGGCAGGCCAACCCAGGTGGGCGATAAAATGTTGCGGTCAGCCTGGGGAGCAATTTGCCGGGCCCCGAGCCAAGGTGCACAATCCCCCGCACCAGCCCCTGCAAAGCTGTAATTTAGCACCAAGCCTTGCACGCTTTAATTATCACTGCAGCAGAATTTCAACAGGGGCCGATCCATCTTACGGCTTGTCGGAGAGGCATTTATACCCCCATGTGCTATTTCATCTCTGGAGCCCCAATCTGCATTTTTATGGGCCAGCTTGGAGCTTCATCCCTTGGCAGTCTTAGCAGGGTATGTGTGTGTGTGTGTGTGTGTGTGTAACACAGTATTTAGGATTGGCTGTGCAGTGAAGTTCAGAAGAGATGTTTTGTCTGTATATGGAAGAGGAAATTCCCCTCTCTTCCTTCCCCACGTTAGGACTGATGCTAAGAAGGGGGGTGTTTTTTGTGTACAAGAAAACAAAGAGCGATAGGGGGAATTGCTTCATAACATCCATGCATGCACCCAACCACGTGCCAACACAAAATACTTTTTGCATGAGGTGGAGCATGACCAAGATACGGAATCCAGGATAGAGATATGAATAGTGATGCTTGCGGAATTTGATTTCTGTGAATTCTGATGTGAACTGACCTGATCTGCACTTCCTATTATTATTATTATTATTATTATTATTATTATTATTATTATTATTATTATTATTGTTATTGTTATTGTTATTTATACCCTGCCATTTTTCCAAAACTGGAACTCATGGCGGCTTCCAGATAAAAAATACATATAATTAAAAACATACAAAGTCTACATTAAAATAAGATTAAACTATTTCCAATATTAAAACCATACACACATATGGAGACCAGAGATGGGGAACTGTTTCCGCCCAAGGGCTGCATTCCCCTCCATGCAACTTTTTTTGGGGGGGGGTGTCACATGCTAGTGGTAGCTGGTGCCAGAGCAACAAATGTAACTTTTGCCTTTGTGCAATAGGCTCACTCACCGCATCTCTAGCCTCCATCCGGACAAGCAAGGGGGATTATCAGAGTTCAAGGTCACATTCCACCCCGGCCAAAAATACTTTCAATGTGAAACAGGGCCAATGAGGGGTGTAGTCAGGGAAGAGGAAATGGAGCTGGGGAGAGTTCCCAGGGCCAGACAGAGAGACCTGCTAGAGGGCTGCATTTGGCTCCCAGGCCTCTGGTTCCCCACCCCTGTCCTAGACCAGTGGTTCCCAAACTTTTTTACCCACAGATCATTCAAAAATTGCTGAGGATCTTGGCAAACTATTGAAGGATTTATTTTCCTGCCTGTTGCAGCGATTGTAATGCACTGAGCTAGATGCTATATGTGTTGTTTTTTTAAAAAACCCTGTAATTTTATTGCACTTTTATTTCTTGTATTTTGTATGATAATTTGAATTTCATTTAATTCTATAGGATTCAGATTGTAAGTGTTCTTCACAGATTGTTTGGCAACCCCGTCCTAGGCTAATGCACAGATCAGAACATAGCGATCCTTTGAAGGTCACACCTCTCTGAACTTTGCAATAAAATTCTTGGCTGAAAAATGTGTCAAAAGGTGTTAAAATGTGCATTTTAGGGTAAAATCACATTGAGGATTGCATACACTGATATAAATCGCATATTGAATAAATATGTGATATGTATTGAAATATGAATTTTCATGTCATTTTTTTAATGGCAGATTAATGCAGAAATGGGACAACACAGAATTATGAATGAACATGGGTAAAATTGATACAGACCGGAAATAGACTGATCCACCTGGATATGAAGGCAGAAGCAGGCTTCATTCTCAAGTTCTGAGTGTGGGACAAAGAAAACAGATGGCAGTTCTTGGGCGTGGCTTAAAGTAAACCTCTCCCTTGCCCAAGACTTTAGGTTGTATTCAGTGAAGTGCTAAGGCAAATATTCCATCAGCACAAGCCCCTTCAATCTGTTTTTGGTTTTCCCCAATCTTCCAGAGCAGATATGAGAACAATGCAAGAGGAGGGGGAGAGTCCCATTGTGCTAGTGGTAGTCCTTGCACACTCAAGCAATTATTTCATTAAATACTGCCCACTGTTGCAGTGAGCCATGCTCACAATCACCTGGCACTGTGAAGGTTTCTGCTGCAGCTGATCGTCCAACCAGCAGAGCAAGCAGGCTGCTTTCCCATTAAAAAATAGCTTGCTGGTTCAGCAGGGTGACTGGTCCCAGCAAAAAACTTGAAAGCACCTTTGGATACTGTGGGAGCTAACCTGGCTGTTCAGGGTTGCAACGCAAGACCTGGCCCATTAACACAGAGAGAAAGGAAATATCAACCTTTTAAAAGGAAATAATAAAATTATCGTTCTTAATATTGATATTTTAGAGGCAGAAAAAAGCTGTTTTCAAAAATAGGTGTGGAAAATCGCTTACATAAAACAGTGATCCGTAACAACACAGAATAAGCGAGTTAATGGAAAATTTGGTACCAAATCTGAATTAGGCAGAATTTTAGCACATCTTTACCCAGAACCAACAGAAGTTGGGCTTTTAACCCCCTGCGTGCGCTCTGCACAAGGACTCAACACTGTTCACCTTCATTCACGCTGTCGAAATCTGCAGAGAAATTCTGATTTAAAGATACTCTTGGGCACACCTATAAGCAGTAAATTCTCCCTAAATGCATGCATGCAGGCGCACCACACACAGACTAACTCAGAAAGGAAGAGTGAACACCCTCCCATCTAAAGCACATACATTTCTAATAAACATTCATTCTTTATCCGAGCACACCTCCCATTAACTTTTCACACACACCCTTCACCTTTCTCCTTGTAGTGGCCTGCCAGCTTTATTCCCCAGGGAGGAACTGGGAGCCAGGCTCCATATCAAGTTGTCTTTGCTTAACCCAAGGTTTCGGTGGTTGTAATTTATATACCTGCTCTGTGGGCCAAGAAAAGCCGTTAACTCATCTTTATTGCTGAGGGGAAAAACCCAGGATGCAGCTTAAAGTCTTCCATTCCTTGTGGGGTCAAGTTTCCTGGGATAATTGGTTTGTGATCAGGTGAGATGTGTGTGTGTGTGTGTGCATGTCTCAGAGGGTGGGGGGGCACATTGAAGCTGGTGGTGCTGGCAGTATGCTGTTGGCTGCTGTGCCTCTGTCTGTGACATTGAGACCAGAAAAATGAATCCCCCTCTTGCTATGTGGTTTAATCAGCATGCACATACTCTTAACATCATACATCTCCCCTGTGTTTAGAAACCCAGGAATATGCCATATCCCAGATTAGACCATCACTCAGGGCATAGCTCAGAGGCAGAGCATCTGCTTTGCATGCAGACGGTTCAGTCTCCAGCATCTCTAGGCAGGGCTGGGAGAGAACCCTGTTTGAAACCCTGGAGAGCCACTTCCAGTCTTTGTTGACAATACTGAGCTACATGGACCAATGATCTGACTCGGTATAAGGTGGCTTCCTGTGTCATAGTTCAGAGCCGTATTTGTGCATCTAACCCAGTACTGTCTGTTCCAGGAGTGGGGAACCTGCAGCCCTCTAGGTGTTTCTGAACTATATCTCCCATAATCCTTTGATCATTGGCCATGCTGCCTGGGGATGATGGGAGCTGGAATCCTACAACCAAGTCTGGAGGGCCACAGGTTCCTTAGCCTTGGTGTACTCTGTACGACAGTAGCTCTCCAACAGCAGGACAGGGCAACCCCTGCTCAGTTTAGTCTGAACCAGAGAGAGGTCTTTCACGTCACCTTTTAAATGGGAATCTTGGTGAGGCCAGGGATGGAAACTGGGACCTTCTGCATACAAAAGCACATGCTGTGTCTCTCACTAAGCTAAGGTTACTCTGCACTACTTTGTGTCTATCTTGCTGATCCCCCTCTCTTCCTGTCTGTCTCCACCAGCTCTCCAGCCTGCTCTGCTCTGGTTAGGGATGGAAGGATCTGTCGATTTTATTTCTTTCTGTTTCTCATTTTTCAGAAATTAAGTTCTCCACATTTCTGCAGCAATTTACATTTTTTTAAAAAAAAATCCTCATGAAAATTCTTCAGCATTCTTGTCCAAATTTCTCCCGATAAACACATTTTTGTATGCCGTTTTGACTAAAGTACACATTCTTGCAAGCAATTTCTCCTAATCTAATGCATTTTTGGAGTTATTTTCAGAAATATATTCATTTTTTGCACATTCCCCCCTAATATATGTTTGTGTGTTGTTTGCTAAACGTTTAATTGGAGAACTGCATTGCAAAATTTGGGCAAGTGCAAACTGTGAAGGATGGTTGTGCTTCGGTTCTCATATAGCGTCATAAAGTGCACATTTGATAGATTTGGCTTTAAATGTGAACTGAATCAAATTTCTCCCCCATCTGTAGCTCGTGCATCTCAGAAGGCCAATTATAAACAGTGTAGCTGATCCACACAATTCCTTTCTGGGATTCACCCACGTGGTACCTTCCCTGTAAAATTCTGCACCTTCACGGGGCAGGATCAGCACAATTACCTTTTGCTAATTAGAAATGTACATAACAATATATGAAGAGCTGGAAATATGGAAAGAAATGCACATCGCTGCCTGCATGTTCGTACTGTGAACAAACAAACAAACAGGAAGCAAGGAAGGAGGTGAGAACATAAGATGAGCCCTGTTGGATCAGGCCAAAGGCCCATCTGGTCCAGGATCCTGTTCTGGCAGTGGCCAACCAGATGCCTATGGGGAAGCCCACAAGCAAGACCCAAGCACAGCAGCACCTGTGGTTCCCAGCAGCTGGCATTCAGCGCCATACTGAAGGTATGGAGGTAAAACATAGCCATCGTGGCTAATAGCCATTGATAGCCTCCTCCTTCATGAATTTATCTAATCCTCTTTGAAAGCCATCTGTTTTGAAGAGAGGGGACTTGGGGGATGAGGGGGAAGATTTTGCACTTGTTGGCCCAATCTAAGGAAGAAACTAGGCTTTTAAGAAACATAATTCTGTCCTGTTCACCTTTGAGGCTAGGTGGGTGGATCTACCTTGTACACCAAAAGGGACATGAGAGTGAGGGGAGCCGAACCCTCCTCTCTTTCCTTCCTTACCTCATTGTACTATGTCCCTTGAAATATATCATTCAAGTGAGCAGCTTGCTTTTTAAAAATTTTTTTAAAGTGCTGCAGGTATGTTTGGCCATTTGTTTAACTTCTTTAATTTTGAAAAAAGGAAACCCAAATTGCTCCGCGAATTGCAGTGGATATTTCCTGGGGACAGCACAGGTGCTAGCCAATTAGTGCTCTGCACATAGGTAGTTTCTGCTCGAAACTTGCAGAACTGGATTCCCCCCCCCCCAAAAAAAATTGACACTAGAGAGGAAAGGTATGTTTGGACTGAATACGGTGAGAGTGGGGTCTCAAAGCAGCTCGACTGCTCTAAAATGTCAGGTCTGTCTCCCACCACACCCACTTTCTCCTTTTGCTTGTTGCGAGCTCCATCTCTCGAGCATTTCTTGACACATCTCCCAATTAAAAACAACCACAGCACACACACGCAAGCAAGCAAGCAAGTCGCACAAAGGGAGAACAAGGCATTTTCCATCCAGCTTGAGGATTCACACCACTGGTGCAGGATAGGACCCAGCGCCAAGTATTGTGTTAAGGACAAAAACATTTTTAATCATCTGGAAAAAGTCTCCCAGACAGTCTGCCTGGCGAAACAGGATAATGTACACCCATCAGACCATTGAAATTAAATCGCTGCATTCCTGGGGACTATTGGAGAATGGTGATTTGTGTGTGTTTGTGTGTGTGTTATATGCCATGTTAATAATATTTGCATGCTTTAAAAAAGAGAGAGTTGAAGACAAAAAGGCGCTTTTAGAGTCACGTGTGAAACCAGCCTCTCCCTCTATGCTTATCCCTTTTCTGCTTAAGCCACCTGCCTGCTTACCTCTCCCTCTGCCTCCATATCTGTCTGTCTAGCTACCTATCCATCCATTCATCCTATTCCATCTAGCTTTTATCACCTGCCACAAACCTCCCTCTCACTCACTCACTCATTCTGAGAAGCTTCATCATGTCCCGATTAGAGGGCACAGCGTCCCTTCTTCTTGGATGATTACAGATTTTCCGTGTCTGATTCCCAGAGCAAAACTGGAGTGGAGCTGTGCGTACAGAAAGGGAGGGAGGAAAGGAAGGAGGGGGCAGAGTGCCCAGCGGCATAGAAGTACCCTCAGCGATCCAT
Organism: Rhineura floridana; assembly: GCF_030035675.1. NCBI lineage: Eukaryota > Metazoa > Chordata > Lepidosauria > Squamata > Rhineuridae > Rhineura > Rhineura floridana. The sequence continues at coordinate 24,575,048 of NC_084482.1, forward strand.
CTCCCCTAGACACAAGGGAATGGCGTCTGATTGTTAGGCTGCTTTCAGGTCCCAGGGCCTGCTCCTCTCTTGAGTTATGAGGATCATTGTAATAATCAGCTTGAATTAGCCTCAGCAGATAAATAGTGTCCCTTCTCTGCCCACAGAGACATAAAGTCGTCATTCTGACACGAGAGTGGGGCCTAATAGTTAGAGCTGAGCTTACACACATATACACACAGAGAGAGAGAGAGAACTGGCTTTTTTGCTTGTTCCTTTGCATGACCTTGGGGCTATGGTTTTTAATGTTGTGTATCCCATTTGAGTAATGTTGGGTATATTAGCTGCCAAGGCAAAGAGCTTAAAGGAAGACAAGTTTCTTTGTTTATGGCTGGGTTGGAGAACCTGTGGCCCTCCAGATGATGTTGGACTACAACTCCCATCTGCCCCAAAAAGCATGGCTAATAGTCAAGGATGATGGGAGTGTAGTCCTACAGGATCTGTAGGGCCACAGCTTTAAGCTCAGAGGACATGCTTTGGTGTCTTTGGGCCTACCCTTCAGTTGCACAGAGAAGCAAGGATGAAAGATTCTGGAATGGGAACATGAAGGAAAGGCATTCCTCTTTCCCACTCCACATCCAAGCTATGACACAGGGCTGTGTAACCTTTACCCCCCCCATGTTGCTGAACTACAACTCCCATCATCTTTGATCATTGTTCATGGTGGCTGGGGCTGATGGGAGCTGAAGTCTAACAGCCTCTGGAAGGCCAGTGGCTCCCCACCCGTACTGTGGTGGTGGGGTATGGTGAGGGGCCAAGAGCCAGCCCTTTATGAGCCACCTGCGGCTGAGATGGTGTGGCCAGCCCAAAGTACATTGGAGAGAGAGAGTGGAGAAGACAGGCAAATGCTTGATATTTGAGACCACCCCAGATCTGTCCATTGAAACGGACTGCTAGTCAAATGCCGCCGCCCCCCTAAATTCTGTTTCTTAATCACCCTGGATGCCTAATGTGATTTTTCCTCCTGTCTTCTTGAAGGGATAGGTGACCATGTCCTGCTTTTACAGAGGGCAGTCCTATATTTTGAAGGGCTGCCAGAGGACAATCCTCTGTTTGAAAGTGTCCTCTGTTTGAGGGCTGCCTAGTCCAAGGCTGGTTTAAAGATAATGAACCCTAAGAGGAGAGAGCAGGGAGGGAGCCTTGAAGTTGCTCATCCACAGTTAGCAGCACCTGCTCAGCAGACTGTGCAGGAGCACAAGTCACCTGGTACCTTCCCAGCTATGGTGAGATGCATTGTATTTCTGTTTAAATTCAAATCATTTTATTTCTGAAATTTGCATCTATATGTATAGATTACCATATGCACTTTTTATGCAGATAGGTGTGCTCTTTTTTATATAACGCATATCTTCACTTTTCACAATGCCTAACTGGCCACCCTAGGGAGGAGGGCATGGGAGGGAATGCTCACACTGGAAGCACAGGGTGAGCAAGAGAAGGGGTGAAGGCAATAAGGGTTGTAGCCAACATAGTGCTACGTGAACATTCCATCAAGGATTTCTGCTTGCACAGTGGGACTCCCCCCTCTCCTCCCTCCATGCACCCCATCTGTTTTAAGGTTTCCCCCAGCCCTCTGGAGCAGATTTGGGGGGATACAGGGTACATGGGGGGAGGACAGGGTGGAGTCCCATTGTGTAAACAGAAATGTGTTGGTTGACCCCCCCCATGTCTCTGTTAGAGTTTTTGATACATATATATTGCAGTAGAGTGCAGAAAATAACTGGTCTGTTAAGGCTGATAGTTGAAAGAATAAAAAAACTTAAGTTTTATTATTACAAAGAGGTAAAGTCATACATGCTGAAGCAGCCATGCGGCCTGCTTTCAAGGAGCCATGACTAACTAACTAAGGAAAACACAAGAAGAAAAGGGAGGAAGGGAAGGAGCAAAGCCTGCAAAACTGACACACACTTTAGAGGAGGAATCAGCAGAGGGAAGAATAGAGTGTCTTTCTGTTTATTGCCCCCCCCACCGGTTCAGGTCACTTGTAATATGTATTGGTGCTTTACTCCCAACAGTCTGCACCTAGAGAGCTCACAGAGACATATTGCTTCCACTTCAAAGAGAGTCCTGGCTTTGGCACCTTGGGCAGCTCCTTGAAAGTTCAGACTAAAAACTGAAGTGGATTCCACTGCTTCACTGACATGGAGTCACCAGTCACCACTGCTGTGCACCCTGACTAACCCTTCCACCTCCAACATTCTGTCAGGATATTGGTATCCAGAGGATCTAGCAACTGCATGAGCTTTTGAACTGCTCATTTCTCTTCCCAGTATAGATGCTTTTGCAAAATTAAGGTATTGTGTTGATGCATTTGCTTTGAGAAAAAAACTGACTCTCGGGCTTTAACTTGTTAAATAGATTATGCTCGATTTCGCCTGGTCTAGTTACTTCAGGCTCTACATCGGGGTGGGGAACCTGCAGACTCCAAATATTGCTGGACTACAACTCCCATCCTCCCTTCCCATTGACAATGCTTGCTGGGGCTGATGGGAGCTGGAAGTTTCCCATCTCTGCCCCAAAGCTTGAGGTTTAGATACCATACATTCTTTTTCCTATTTTATTTATTTTTGCTACTTATATGCCGCGTTTCAACCAAACGGCTTACATATGGCTGACGGTTAAAATGAAAGCATCAGTAACCATTAATCACACTGCCTTAAAATCAGCAATAATAAAAACAACAGGCATAAGATACAAAAAACATTGTAACAAACAGTAAAACAACAGGAGTTAAAACATAAAAACGGCAGCATCAAATTGGAAAGGCACAGCATAATAAAAACTGCCTTAAATGCCCTTCTAAAAGGCCCATTGCATGGAACTGGCAAGCTTCCCTCGGGAGGGAATTCTACCAGACAGGTTCTATCAATGCTTTCTGAGCCACGCATTCCTCTATGTCCAATTCCATCCTCTGTTCCGATCCAGGCTCTCTCTTGGGAACAGGCAAATCTGACCATTTTGGTTTCTCTCAGTTCCTCATTTTTTCCAGTCTCTAGTTCAGTTCTGCACATTTCCACATCAGTTTGCAATTTTCTTGTTAACAAAAAGTCCCCATGAAAATGCATCAGCATTTTAGCATGAATTTCTTTTAATATGTACATTTTTGTATGCAATTTTCCCTAATCTACACATATTTGCAAAGCGTTTGTCTCCAGTATAAAGCATTTTTGTATGTTACCTTCACTAATATATACCTTTCTATGTACATTTTACCCCACGATAGACATTTTCTGGCTGGAGAACTGCACTGGAAAATTCAGAGAAATGCTAAGTTCAAAGGATGGCTGTGTTTTGGCTCCTGTATTGTTTTGGAAGGTGCAAATTTGATAAGGTTCACCTTTAAATGCAAACTGAATTGAATTTCTCCCCATCCCCAGGACAGGGCGACCATTGGCCATTGATGAGAGTTGGAGTCCAAAAGAAAATCTGGAAGGCCACAGGTTGTCCAGGGGAGAAGTGGGGTGATCGGACAAAGTGGTTTGGCTCTTGATGTCAAGAGCAACAGGGAAGGCAGGTCTCAGGATGCATCCCCTGAAACTCCTGACAATAAATGATATGGGGGTGGGGATTAAGATTTGATGGTTCCATCTTTTCCCAGCTATTCAGCCAGAGTCACAGCAGCTGTTGGCTCCTTGGGTGGGTGGGTGGAGAAAGATTAAGGAAACCCAGGAGCTGGCTGGTGTTCTCAGAGGGCCCAGAGTCTCCCAGCTGCTTCCAGGTCTACACAGTCACTGTCTGCCTGGAGAGAGCAGGGGGAAATGTGGAGGGGGGGGAGATCCATAAATCCAGCTGAGTGCCTAATCGCTGTCATAAATAACCATCTGAAATAGCCATTAAGAGGGCTGGAGTTCAGGTTGGCATGACAACAGCCGGCTGGTGGTGACTCAGATATTGCAGCAGCCAAAGAGTGGGACAGGCAAAGCTGGGGCAAGGGAGCATCCTGGCAGGGATAAGGGAGCATCTTGGGATAGTCCTGGCAGGAGGTCAACCAACCAGTTTAATCTACTACCAGGTTGGCATCCTGGAAAGGAAGGCTTGGGATTATGCCAGAGCATCTTCTCCAACTACTCCTGGAGGAAGATAGTTATTTCACATTCAAGCACCAGAAGGGTTATAGAACAGTAGCAAATAAGCCAAATGAGCGAACCACTCCCACAGGGACAGCTAGCATGGTCTGCCAAAGGACTTTTTAATTTCTCAACAGACATTTCCATGCAAAACAGGCTACAGATTTTCCACCTCCCTGGAAGCTCCATTTTTAGGGGATCATTCATTTGGTAGTGCAATCTCATAACATTCAAGGCATTGTCTGTGGGAGGAGAATGCATGTACAATAATCCTGACTCCTACCATCCCTTTACTCCCTCCGTGGTTTTTAAAGTGGGATTTAAAGGTATCATGCATACTATATTTGTGTGTGTGTGTGTGCGTGTGTGTGTACACACTGCTCAATTCACACATCACACTCACTGCCTGTATGCACTACGGTTGCACACAAACTTGTGTCCCACCATGTATAGAGAATTGCTAGATCAGGATGTAAGAAAACGAATTAAGGATGAACATAACATAGGGTGCAGAGATCCCTGGATTAGTATAAGGCAGGGATGATGTGGCCCTCCAGATGCTGTTGGACTTCAAGTCCCATCATTCCCAGCCGGCATGCTCAATAGTCAGGGATGATGGGAGTTGTAATCCAGCAACACCTGGAGGGCCATGCATTCCCCACTCCTAGATTCATCGGCTTGTGATTCATCCCTCAAAAGCGATTGGATCATGAAAAAAATGAACATATGGATATGCTGTTATATGTGCACATACCCAGAATTACATATTATTTTTTATTTTTAGGGGATGGGTATTGGATGGGAAGCACATGCGCTCTCACTGCTCCACTCCTATGGTACGTTATCATTTATATTTATAAGAACATAAGCCTTATGTATCCTTCCCTTATTTCAAGTGTGGGGAACATTTGGCCCTCCATATGTTGGAGAACTTGAACTGCCATCAGCACCAGCAATCATGGCCAATGAACAGGGATGATGGGAGCTGTAGTTCAGCAACATCCAAAGGGCCAAAGGTTCCCATGTCTAGGGCAGCAACAAGGTTCTCCCCCCCCTTATTTTATCTCTTGCAATAATCCTGTGAAGTAGGTTAGGCTAAGTGAGTAACCTAAGTTACTGCTAAGTTACTAAGGCTGCAGTCCAATACACACTTACCTGGGAGTAAGTCCCATTGAACCCATTGGAGCTGAGTAGACATGTATTGGATTGCAACCTATGTGAGTTGCTTCATAGCTGAGTGGGGATTTGATCCCTTGGTCTTCCAGTCTAACCGCTGAACCATAGCATGATTCCCAGTTTATGTATATGACTATCTATATACCAAACCTTAGTAAAGTTATGTATATACAATACAAAAGCAATATTGCAGCTGGCAGAATTGATTTTGGCTTCAAATCCTAGCTCAGCCACAGACTCATCAAGGGCCTAGCAAATAAACCACCTCGCCCACCTTAACCTGATCTGTAAAATGAGGAAAGCACAAATCTATTTGACAAGAGTTACTTCAAAAATGAGCCGGACAATGAAATGCTGTCATTCATCTAGCACTTCAGGGATAAGGCTTAGAAAGGAGAGTGGACAACTTCACCTTTTAGATTTCATTGCCAGCCTCAAGGGCACGCTCAACATGTTATTCTCTAGGCCCCCCTAGTGGGGGGTATGTGTGTGTTGGCTGGCATTTGTGACTCCAAAGATCTCATATACATTCCCCCTGGGGCCATAGACCTCTGACCCGGATCCATTTCTAAGCAATCAAGCTGAGCAGTCTCTTTTGACTGGGAGATACAATGGCTTCTCCGATTTTAATCAGGGCAGCCTGTGGTGTGTTTTCCCTGCCTTCAGAGACTCAGGGGTTGCCATTACAGTTCAGAACAAAGCATAAAATGGTAATTGAATCAAAGATGGCAGGGGGCCCCAGCCAAGTTGCTGAAGAGGCAGCAGGGACACTTGCTTCTTCCTGGTTGAGAATGCCATCATATTTCACCTTCCACTGAGCATAAATACAGTGAGTCGTTTAACAAGGGATGCTAGCCTCATCAGCTCTGGGGCAAAAGGTACTGCAGTGATAACTAACACTTAGGCTGGAATGTCAGAAAATAGCAGCCCTAATAGATTCCCCACCGCCACACTGCACTTTTCCCCATCTGCTTCTGGGTGCCAGCGATACCCCAACTAGTCACTGCTATGCCCAGGTTAGGCTCTCAATTCAGGGTTAGCACCCCCTCTTCAGATCCAGCTTCACACAAGTTAAAGACAATTCATCTTGGAGATTGCGAGAGCCAGTGTGGTGTAGTAGTTAAAGTGTTGGACTGCGACCTGGGAAACCAGGGTTTGAATCCCCACATAGCCATGAAGCTCACTGGGTGACCTTGGGCCAGTCACTGCCTCTGAGCCTCAGAGGAAGGCAATGGTAAACCCCCTCTGAATACCGCTTACCATGAAAACCCTATTCATAGGGTTGCCCATAAGTCGGAATCGACTTGAAGGCAGTCCATTTCCATTTCATCTTGGAGATTATATAGCAGGGATGAGGTGTCTGTAGCTTTCCAGATATTGCTGGACTTCCAACTCCCATCAGCCCCAGCCAGCATGGCCGAATGGTCCAAAGGATGATGAGAATTATAGTCCAGCAACCCCTGGAGGGCCACAGATATCTGCTATACACTATAGGTGAAGATAAGACATATAAGAGTTATTTTTTTGCATTCAGTAATTGGTGAAGCATTGTAGGGGATCTTGATGGCTATTACTATAGTCATGCTGCTGAAATTCCAAGTTTCTGTCCAAGTAGGAGGGATATGATACATCCAGGGTAGCCCTCCAGATGTTGTGGAGTACAACTCGCATCAGCCCCAGCCAAAATCAGCAGTGGTCAGAGATGATGGGAACTGGAGTCCAAAACATCTGGAGGGCACCAAGTTGGCTACCTGTGTGGCAGAGCATATGATCTGCATGTAGAAGGTCCCAGGCATTTTTAGTTAAAAGGATCAGGTAGCAGGTGATGGGGTGGGGATGGGAGACACCTTCACACACCTCAAAACAAATAAAACAGAGACAAAAAAGACAGGCACTGATCACCCCCACCCAGACGCTCACCAAGCTACAAAGGCCCAAGGCAAGAGCAGCTCGAGAACAAAGCAAATGTTGGAGAAAGAAGCCATAGTTTGTTTGATCATCTGCGGGACAATTTAGGGTTTGCTATGCTCTTGGAGGTCGCTGATTCATAGGGTCGCCATAAGTCGTAATCGACTTGAAGGCACATAACAACAACCACAACCATAAATGCAAATCAGACTTAGCAGAATGTGCAAATCAGATTTGCATTATGTGAGTCTCTTGTACAATCCCCCCTTCCTTTCAGGGGAACAAATTTTAATTTATGTTTTTAAGGTCCTATGGGCAAAATGCCCCTAGTCATTTACAGGAGGAACTAACAAAAGGTAGAGTGAGATCTGTTGGTAGATCTCCGGGTGATTAGAAGTGGATCAGCCAGGATTTTGGACTCCCGATTGTATAACAATGGCAACAGTGAAATGACTCCCCTCGAAAAACTGAAGAAACCTGGGGAGGATGGAATAACCAGGAATTTACTTTGTACAGAAGAGTGGAATGCTGATTTTATAGATCTCAGCATAAATTGATGGATTCCGAATTCTTTAATTCTTAGACATTTTATCCCTGACTCCAGCTGATGCATCTCAGTCTTCCATATATATATTTTTTACAAGTAGATCTTGCAAGTTACCTCTGATGCACAGGATACCTCCCTTTGTCCAGGAAGTTGCTCGCTCACCTCCTATTGAATTTGTCCTCAAGTAGAGATCTGCTGGGGGGTAAAGAAAGGCCAGGGACAGAACTGGGAATCCCACCCCATATATATGGTCTGCCTAGTAAATGTCGCAAGATGTCACCCTAAGAGTCGGAAACGACTCGCACTACAAGTGCGGGGACACCTTTACCTTAGAGATCTGTCCTGTTATCTCCAAAGTACACCAGTTTATACTGTGGGAGGAAGGGGGCAAGACTACCCATACAGCCTCCACTTTCCGGCACAATCAGCATACACACACACACATAAATTGTCTGCAGTCAGAGAGATCTCAGGCACGTGCCCCTCCATAAGGAAACCACACAATTTGAGAAACATGGCTTTTAATATAGCCAAGGCCAGGAGCTGGAAGTGAAACATCCCCATTCATTTCTCTCAGGTAAAGGCACTTTGAAGGCTGACAGGCCTTCCCACTCGCAGGGCCAATCAGAGTCCTTGCTTTCTGTCATCGCTTCCAAGAAAGCAACTCACCAGTTGACAGTCCTTTCTCTTTTAGCTCTTCCATTTTTACTTTTAGTCTTTGCTCCTCAGCTGGTCCAAACACTACACTTTTATTTCCTGTTTGTACATACACACAGTCATACACAACACTACACCCTTTATCTTGGTATCTTGAGTTTGAACCTAGAGGTATACCCTAAGCATCATCTTGTAAGCACTCAGGCTCACAACTCCAGGGAAAATGTTTGCAGCCCACAGTGCCAAGGATGGCAGATTCTTTTGTGAAATGTTGCCAACATAGGAACACAGGAAGCTGCCTTATAATCAAATCAGATTATAGGTCCTTCTAACTCAGTATTGTCTACACTGACTGGCAGTGGCTCTCCACTGTTTCAGACGGGACATTCCCAACTCTACCTAGAGATATAGGAAACTGAACCTGGGACCTTCCACATACAAAGTAGATGTTCTACTACTAAGCTATACAGCCCTTCCCCTAAAAACTTTTGATTTTTGGATGGATTTGAGTGGGTAGTTCAAACCCTGAATTTAGATGGCAGATCAGTCAGAGCCAAATTATACATTCCATACAAATGGGTGTAACTCAGTCCCAGTGGCCACCTTTTCTGATGAAAATCAGCTTTAAGGGGAGGGGGCTATTTTGAGCCAAGAAGTGGCCCAGAGTTCCCTGAGAAGATTGTTAAACTTCTCTGAGAATTGTAGCTCTGTGAGAGGAATAGGGGTCTGTTAATAACTCTCAGTATCCTTAACAAACTACAGTTCCCAGGATTCTTTGGGGGAAGCCATGACTGTTAAAGTGGTATAACAGTGTCTTATAACAGTGTGTGGTTCAGATGTAGCCTGTTGATTTTAGTGGATCTTACTTTAAAGGTTGTTAGACTTTCACACTAGAGCCCTTTAAGCATTGCTGTTCCACAATCAGCTGGAAGCTGAATCACACCTCTGGTTTCTCATGACATGATGAAAGTGTGCTCAGGATTACATTCTTAGTGCTGTTCTTAACTAACTCGCTGCAGTAGTAGTTGCCAGGCCAAAGGGACTTTCCCCCTTTTCGTCCCCCTGTACCCCCCCAATCTGCCCCAGAGAGTCAGGAAAACTACCAGAACAGCACATGGAGGAGGAAGTGAGGGGAGATTGTGCCGTCAAGCTAGCAGTAACACTTGCACTGATGAAACAATCTCCTTAGTGCTATGTTGAACACAACCCTTAGTGTGTATTCACTAATAGGCAAAAAACTTATTCACTAATAGGGGAGAGGGAGAGGAGAAGGAGGGAAGGGAAGGGAAGGGCAGGTTTGATCATCTGCATGCTTATTGAGTTCAGTGGGATTTACTCCTGTGCAATCATGCTTAGGATAGGTGGAACTGACCTGGAGGAGGGGGGGAAAGGGAGGTCTCCGTTTTTTGCCTGGGTACTCTGGTTTTTGAGGGTCATCTCTGGGTCTCCAGGTGAGTCACCTCAATCTCCAGACTCTTAGGTTTCATTAAAAAAGTTTCTAGGTGGTCTGGTTCAAAAGATATTGTTGTGCGCCTCCCCAATCTCCATGTGATGAGATCTCAGGGGTCCCTGCACTCATCCAGGGTTTGGTTTCCTTTGGGAAGAAGGTCAGCGGAGACTGCGGTGTCTTTATGAAATATGGTTTATTTATTTACACACATTCCAACCTGAGCTTAGGATGGAGGGGTTCAAGGCATCAGCAGTCCAATATCCAGCTTTTCCATCTGGGTTGCAGGAAGCATCCTAAAGCCATGGTGCAGAGGGATAATCTCTCTGCCTGCCTGCAGCCCCAGCCATTCTCTAGACACTATTGAAAACACTCAAAGCACAAACCTCTGCTAGCGGCCAGGAAGGGGGTGGGGAGAGGCTCTCCTGAACAGTTTCAATGACAAAAGGATCTTCCTGGCCCATTTCACCAGTTGCCTGGCCACCAGCCCGGCCTCCAAGAGGTCTTCTGTATCTTTAAAAGTTGTGCAGGGGGAAGGGAGAATTCCACCTTGTGGTTTTTCTCATTACAGTGTTGCAAGAACACCTGCACTTGGCTGACTTTCTCTTCTCCTAAAGATACAGGATCAGTCTCAGGTCCTGAACCTGGCAACCCTACTTCCCAATAAGAAGCTTTTCTGGGAGTGAAGCTGCAATGCTAATTCCGCATACCTGGGAGCTAACCTCACTGAATTCAGTAGGACTTACTTCTGAGTAGACATGGTTAGGATTGTGTTGAAAATCAATGGGACTTTTGAGTGAACATAGAAAAGGATTGTGTTGAAAATCTTTCTCTCCCCCTTCGATCCTTTTTGTTTTTTTAAAGCAGTTAGGCAGGGCCACTTAGGTGTCATTGCTTTTATTTGGCAGGGAACTAATACTTATTTTTTTAAAAAAATATTCTGCAGTGGCCAACTGTTTTTAACAATAAACGATTATCTGGGGTGAATGTATTTTTACATCTCCAGTGTATGTGTATATGGAATATTTCCAACAACCCTGTGAGGTAGTGTTGGAAACCAAGGCAGATCACAACAAAAAAGCCATTTAAAAACCAATAATCATAAAACAAGTATAAAACAGTTGCAAAACAGCTTTAAGTGGCATGTTTCTGAATTTTAGATTGGATGAATGAAGTTCCTTATCACAGCATCTTATGCATGCTTCCCTGTCAGATTAAGCCCCATTAAATATATTGAGACTTGCTTCTGAGTAAACGTGCATAGGATTGCACTATAAATATCTTTACAGGTTGTCTAAATAATAAACAACTTTGACATTCATGCTTATATAAGTATTTCTTCATACTATGTCTTGATATGTATCTGATTTCACACTATGGTTGTAAATGATTATTTACAAATTATTATTTCCTCTACATTTTAAATGTGCCCTTCTTCCTTGGGGTGGCCATGGTCCCCCTCTGTTGTTTTCACCCTGAGAGGCAGATTAGGCTAAGAGATGGTGTGAAGCCCATGCTCATCCAGTAAACTTTGTGCCTTATTTCCATTTTAAAATTTAATTAAAATGATTTATATACAGGCAAAGTTTATGAAGTAATGCAGATCCACATGATCCCTTTCAAGCACATCCAACTCTCATTTAAACTGCATGACTTCCCCCAAAGAATCCTGGGAAGTGTAGTTTCCCTCTCACAGTTATAGTTCCCACCACCCTTAACAAACTACAGTTCCCAGGATTCTGTGGTGGGATTCATGTGCTTCAAATGTACGTTGAGTGTGTTTTAAATGCATGGTGTGGATCTGCCCTAGTATGCTGTGCATTCATTAGTGAACTGAAAAGAACAATTTAAAATATACTTTAAAAAACAGGGCTGTAGGGCACGTGCTTTGCATGCAAAGGTCCAAAATTCAAAGCGGTTTATAGAAGGAATTAAAACAATGAAATTATTGGCAAAAACAGTTAAAAACAGGTATTGCAGCATTCTGCACTAACTGCAGCCCCCAGGTCAGGTTGTGCTACATAGGGATTTCTGTGACCTTGGCTGACTGGCTGCCAGGATTTTTTTAGTTTTGGTTAGGAACCCTGACTGGTTGTGGGATGCTGAGTTTTCTGTCTTACTCATAGGAATCTTGGTATGGTATTTAACTAGATTTGAATGCAAGGAATGTATTAAGCATATTTAATACCATATATGATGGCTTTTAATAATGTTTTATGATTGCTAGCTATTATATAATAAAATTACATTTCATATTTTAGATGTTCTAACAGATACATTACCGAGCCCATTTGAGTTTTGCAGAGGTTGTTTAGGTTGAGTTTCTATCATTTTTTGTTGTACTCTGGTTTTTAGAACACAGAGTTGATCCTCACGGTGCATGATTGCACTATCATAGACTCCAATGTTAATTTTCTTAAATTGATTAAAAATATCCATGCATTTTTTAACTTTTAAACTACAGAATAGGAAGGTCAGAGTATGGGGCAAGGTCAGTAATAGGATTACAGGTACTCTGTGGACATGGCTGATTTTTAATTAATTTCAACAAATTATTAGACTTTCAACAGAAAAAAGTCCAGCAAGGGTCTAGATTTTTTTCCTCCTGTTTCCTGACTTTAAACTTTGGATTCTCTCTGAGTGTTTTGTGTATCACCATGACAACTTAGAGTGTTGTTAAGCAAGCATTTCTGAGTTCAGGACTATAAGTTTTGTAAGGTTTAGTTTTAAAACGAGTTTATGGGAAGCAACAGAATGGCATGGGAGATATCAATTTAACATGGTGGAATGCGAAAAATCCATGCTGACTATAGTATACAACTACTGCTGTGACTGTATAATTAAGCCTTGTGTGTGAGTAATAAAATACCCTATTCCATATAATATGCCTAAAAGGAAGAACTTTTATAATAATTCTTATGGAGGGCTACATGACTGAAGATGTTACATTGCAATTTGTCATTAATGTGTTTTTTGTTGGGTTTTTTTTAAAGTCCTGCTTGTGAATCTTTGCTGAAATATCTTCCAGAGAGGTAGCCATGCCAGTTTGCTAAAGTAAAATCAGGGCTCATCCAGACCATAATAAAATCCATGTTTTCTTTATTGGAATTGTCCGCTAGTAGTCCAAACCTGATTGCTTTGCACTTTCTTTGTACTGCAATCAAACTATTTCCTCAGCCATACTTGTAGCAGTGCCCTTTTCTGTTTATACATTCTGCCCTCCCAGCATAGGGAGTGTTGCTAATTGGCTGAGATCAGAAGGGAGAGGGGTGAGGAAGCCAGTGGGAACCCAACAGAAACAGGAGGCATGGAAGAGGTTAAACTGTGAGTCATCACAACCGGCATCCCTCAGCAACTGTTGGTAATCACTGGTTCTCTAATTTCCGGTGTATAGTTGGTATTGGAAACTCCTAATCAAGGGAAGGGAAAGTCTGGGAAGGCAGTGATTGGAGGAGAACGTCATATGGATGAGGGTGAATTAACAGAGGCACAAGGGGCTTACATTATTAATTATTATTAGATTACAGATGATACAGATGTATAGATGAGCTCAAAGAATCTTGTAGCACCTTCCCCTTCACCAAATGCATTTTTCTTGAAATATGCACATCAATGGCCAGTCCAATGCAACATTTTCCAAAAGTACTCCTATATAGAGGCAAATGTCATGGGAGAAATGGATGCATTGTTGTAATAGGCAATTCATCACCGAGGCATTCTGAAGGGTATCATCCCTCTTGAAAGAAAAGAAAAAGCAGGTGTGGGTTCCCTAGAGCCACGTGATCAATTTGGGCACACCCTTCCTTTAACAAGCAGAATCATAAAACTTGGGGTTACTTCCTGGCTCAGCCTTTCCATTTACTAGCTGCACTGAACTGGTTCGTGAGGCAAAGTTGGTGCAACCTGTGGCCTTCCAGATGTTGTCAGACTCCAAACTCCGATCATCCCCAGCCAGCATAGCCAATAGTTAGGGATGGTTGTAGCTGGAATCCAACATGTAGAGCAGGTACTCCAGCTCCCATCATCCCTGACCATCGGCCATCCTGGCTGGGGGTAATGGGAGTTGGAGTTCAACAACATCTAGAAGGTCACAGGCTTCCCACCTCTGGCGAAAGTGTTCTTTAACACCATGGAACTACATGAGCTTAGGAGGGACTGCTGCCTCCCACCCACTGGCTACCTTCCGCTATCTGTCTCCAATAATTGCTTGATCTCCTTTCAAAACCAATTACTAGATTAATTGACTCAGGGAAAGGATGCGGTTGAGGGCTGGAGCTGCCCAGATTTATTTTCTAATAGGCTGCAGCAGACATGGCTCGTGCCAGGGGAGATTTACAGTCTCCCTAATTCAACGATAGTTCAAATCTGTGATTAATAAGGTTTTTCTACCAGGCTCATAATTTACCTCCCCCCCCCTTTTTTTTTTTAATCAGCAGAACCAGCAACCAGCCTCTAGTCATCCTCAATTACAAAAATATTAAAGCTGCAGGTGTGGTTGAGTGGTCATGCGCAGCTGGGGAATGTTTTCTTTAAATCATAGCCAAATTAACATAACAATAACTGGTATTTGCATTTGACTGGGAGCAGCTGAGAGTTGTTTGGGGAATGTAATGAATGCCCTGGTTTGGCTTATTCATATGGCTGCCTCCAGGGGCAGCAAACCTCAATAGATGGTCCCCTTTTGGAGGGAGCTTGAGGGTGCCTCTCTGAAATAAGATCTGACCCTACTAGTAGAGTTACCATTGTCTTCCTATACTGACCTAATTCAACAACAACTCTTTCAACCTGGGAAGCTGGACTCTCTGTAGCCCAGCTGTTTGGCTGCAACACTCTCCAGTTGTGATGCTGACATCGCTGCAACTTCAGAGCTGTTAGCTAGGGAGCATTTGGATTCTTAATCTGAAAAAAAAATGGGCCAGGCCCACCTCCCAAAATAGAATTAGAAGGCATCATCTCAGGGGGCTCTCTTTTTGTCCTGCCAGGTTGGAATTGATGTATAAGTCTTCCATGTGCTACTTTTGGCCTGGGTGATGTCAGTTATCAAGCAAAATTGCTCAGGGATCTTAGGAACATAGAAAGCTCCTGTATACTAAATCAGATCATTGGTCCATGTAGCTCAGAAGTGGCTAGCCTGTGGCCTTCTAGATCAGCCTTTCCCAACCTCTGGGTCCCCAGATGTTGCTGGAAGATCTCATAATTCCTGACCATTGGCCATGCTGGCTGGGGCTGATGGGAGTTGTAGTTTAGCAACATCTGGGGACCTGGCTAGGATTATTGAGCTACAGCCGAGCAGCTCCATCCAGCATGGCCAATGATATAGGAAGATGGAGTCCAGCAACATCTGGAGGATACCATGTTGGGGAAGACTGGACTACAATGTCTGGCAGAAGCACTCCAGGCTTTCACACAGGAGCCTTTCCCAAAACATCTTGGGGATGCCAGGGATGAAACCTGAGACTTTCTGCATCTGAACCATGTACTCTACCATAGAGCTACAGACGTCCCTGAGCAGTACTAGTCAGAACAAAACCTGTGTGAAGGAGACTCATGTTTTGCTTCCCATCAGGAGTAAGCAGGGATAAAGGGCCAGAAATTTAAGGAGGACCTGATCAGTAATATAGTGGCAAATGCAGAAGTGCAGGGTCCCTTCATGATAGTCACAGCCACACACCCTTCCTGTTTTTTCTTTTGCTTTGAGTATGAGATCCTTGTTAATGCCTTCCCCCACAACAACAGATGTTTCTAGGAGCCAATCAGCATGAAAGGGGAGAATGTTAGTTACTGAAGAATCTTCTCAGTGGCTCTCTTCACTCTGATTGGCTCTAATCAGCAGGAAAGGACAAGGAAGCATGTTAGAAGACTTTTCTCAGTGTCTCACACACTCTCCTTTCATGCTGATTGGCTTCTAGGATGATGGAGACATACGGATCCTGCTGGGACCCTGCTCCCCAAAAACTAAAGGGTCTAAGATCCCCCAAGACCCTGGATGACTACACCCCTGGACCTGATATGCCAGTAGCTGGCCAGCTTTGCAAGCACTTTCCGTAGACAAGCCCATAAGCAGAAGTCAGGAGCAACTTGATTGATATTGCATATTCTAGTGCAGGGGTGCCTAACCTGTGACCCTGTAGCTGTTGCTAGACTACTGCTGCCATCATCCCTGGCCATTGGTTATGCTGGCTGGGGCTGATGGGAGCTAAAGTGCAACATCTGGAGGACCATAGGTTTTCAATCACTGCTATAGTGACTAGTCCACTCTGGTTAAGAACAGTGGTGGCAGGTGCCTGTTGGTACTGATCGAGGTAAAGATCATGTCGGCTTTTCAAATACAACAATACTTTATTGCTACATCACATGTCTAGAATAAAGTCCACCTATAAGGCACTGATACAAAAAGAACTAGATGAGCCCAAGAGGAACAAAAAGCACCAACATGAATAACAGCTGCGACTTCCCGGAAGTGAGTGCCCAGCTGGTGGTTGTCTCTGAGAGATCTCTGCCTCAGAGGAAGCTTTTTTCAGTTTAAAAGCCAGCCAAGAGGAAACTTTGACTGGCTTAAATGTTCTCCAAGGTAAAGGTGAACCGATCAGATTTTCCACAGGACTTCGCTGAGCTGTCGGCGGCTATAATTGATCAGAAATTCCCTGAGATAAGAAGGCATACCGATCGGCTGAAGATGGGGTCAGGACTTCCAACAAGCTGTACTGGAAAAAAGCGAGGCGTTTTTTCTTCTTCTTAAAAACGTTCTTAACCAGCGAGCCTCCTTCTGTCTAAATCTTATCATTTGGCTTAAATTACTACAATAAAAGGGATTTGTTTACGAATCAGCAATTGAGAAATCTGGGTGAGTAATACTTTTTCTCTTTTAAATATAATTAAGGAAAAAAGAAAATGTAAACAATTTATATATTTTTTTTTACGACAAAAAGCTGGCCTGAATTTGGAGTTATAAAGATTAAAAATGGATGAGAGGTAATTATTACTTGATGGAAATATATTTTGGACTATTTTTCTCCTTGGATTATTTCTTTTTGGACGAATCTGCTGTTCGTATATGTTACTAATTGCTTGGTGTTGTGAACCAGAATTGTTTTGCATTCCTGGACGTAGATAAGAACTGTGCTGGCCGGACTATAATAACAGGCCTGGAATATTAACTCTTTTGTTGGTGGAGGGGAAAAAAAAAGGAAATAGACTGCCTCTAGGTTTTGGAACAGTGGTTAATATCAGAAATTAAAGGCTTCTTTTGAGAATGACAACTAGAAAAGCAGCTAAGGCTCAGGAGCGAAGAGGTTCAATTGATCCACAGGAAGGGGTTATACCCCCAGATATGTTTCAAAAAATAATGGAAGGAATTAGTGATCTAAAACAAGATATGAAAACTGAATTGAAAGATATAAAAGACCATATTAAAACACAAGTGGATGAGATTAAAGGGACAATTGGGCAAATAATGGAGGATGTAAAAAATACTAAAGAAAAGGTACAAATCTTGGAGAATAGAACAGATATATTGTCATGGCCCTGTCAGAGGACTCCTCAGATGAGGACGACTCGGGAGTAACAGCAGCAGACCCAGGAGCAGCAGGAGACACGGAGGAGCCTCCTGAGAATCCAGCTCCTTCTGCCCCTCAGCTGCAGAGCACCCCAGGGACAGCAGAGGCCCTGCAGCCAGACACAGACAGTGAACAGGATACTCCCCCCTCACCTGCAGAACATAGACAGCAGAAGGTCAGGCAGAAGAGAGGCAGGCCTGTCTCCTTAAGGCCCAAACGCTGAGGGCTCACACCTGCTGTCCATCCTGCTCTTTATAAGGCACACCTTGGCTGCAGCTTGTTGCTACTGCAACGTCAGGCGTGGCTTTGTGTAGACCTAGTTTCCCTGCAGCATCTCTTTGACTGACCTCCTTGGCAATTGATCCCGGACCTCCACTGACCTCGCTTCTGGACTTCTGACTCGGCAAGTACGCTTCGGATAGGCCTGGCAGATTTACAACCCGACTGCTGGCTAAGGACTTTCCTTCCCTGCCAAAGACCCAGGAATTTCCAGCCCCCCCTGACACTGCTGATGCAGTGTAGAGCTGACATATATTAAATCTGGAATTAGAAAAAATTTTTGGACTACATGGCTGTGATTGAATTGAGAAATAAAGAACATTGTTTGAGATTCCATGCAATCCCTGAGGAAACAGGTGAAGATATCAGAGATAAAATTGTTAATGCTTTAGTAAAATTTTTGGATTTGAATGAAGATCGGATGAAATTTGAAATAGATAAAGTTTATAGAATTAATTCCAGATATGCAACAATGAAAAAAATTCCAAGAGATGTGCTTGTTCACTTTATAAAAAAGACGACCAGAGATATGGTATTACAACAACACTTCAACAATACCTTTAAAATTGATGGTAAGGAAATACTGGTGATGAAAGAAATTCCTATTAGACTTTTACGTAAGAGAAAAGAATATGCTTTCTTTACAGAAAAACTTAAGCAATGCAAAATCCAATTTAGATGGGATGTTCCAGAAGGAGTGATTTTTACATTCAGACAACAGAAATATCAATTGAATACTGTTCAAAAAGCAAGGGATTTCTTGAGAAAAGCTTTAAAAGACATGGAAGAAGATAAACTCAAAGATATGGATATAATTCCTGGGAAACAAAGTCAACAGGAACATGCAGAGGAGGGGAAGGAAGATGATGGATTAAAGGGAGCATCAGGTACATTTTAAAATACACGCTTAAAGATGGATTACAAATATCTAACTTGGAATATAAATGGAGCCAACATGGCGCAGAAGAGAAAGAAAGTGTTTCATTATTTGAAAAAATTAAAATTGGATATAATTTGTTTACAAGAAAGTCATATTAAGAAGAAAGATTCCAAATATTTGATTTGTAAAAATTTGGGTGAAGAATTTATTTCGGCTGGATTAAAAAAAAAATGGAGTTGTTCTTTACATTAACCCACAATTGCTTCCTAAATTGATATTACTGGATGATAGTGGTAGATTTGTGGGGGTTGAAATTACTTTACAGGGCATAAAAATTTTGATAGTGGGTATTTATGCCCCCAATGAAGATAAAACAAGGTTTTACACAGGACTTATGGAAAAATTGTCAGAGTTTTCATATGATCATTGGTGTGTCATGGGTGATTGGAATGGGGTAATCTCACCAAAAATTGATAGACTTTCTGAAAAAAATATTAAAGAGACACAGGGTAAATTACCGAAGATTTGCTTTGAATTGATGGAAAATTTAGAATTGGTGGATACCTGGAGATATATAAATGATAATGCAAAGGAATTTACTTATTTTTCAGAAAGACATAAAACATTCTCGAGGATTGATATGATTTGGATGTCTAAAAATCTAGTGAAAGATATTTTTAAAATGGATATATTACCAAAAACTTTTTCAGACCACAATCCTGTGATATTAACTTTCAAAAAAAAAATCTTGGATTTAGATGGAGACTAAATGAATCTT
This sequence comes from Rhineura floridana, assembly GCF_030035675.1. NCBI lineage: Eukaryota > Metazoa > Chordata > Lepidosauria > Squamata > Rhineuridae > Rhineura > Rhineura floridana. Next base: position 24,594,382 of record NC_084482.1, read on the forward strand.
TATTACAGAATGACAAAGTAGTACAAGAATGTAAGAAGAAATTAAAAGAGTTTTTTGAACATAATTTACATAAAGGAACAAATGAAAATATTGTTTGGGATACAAGTAAGGCATTTATGAGGGGATATTTTATTAAATGTAACTCTGAATTAAAAAAAAGAAACAGAAAATACAATTAATTTTGGAAGAAATAAAACAAAAAGAGGAAGAATTGAAAAAGAATCCAACTAAAGTTTCTATTGTAAATCAAATTAAAATGTTACAGAATCAAGTAGCAATGCTGACAGTTAGAGAAATTGAAAGGAAACTAAATTTTGCTAAACAAAGGACTTTTGAATTTGCAAATAAACCGGGGAAATGGTTAGCATATAAATTAAGAAAAGAACGTCAAAAAAATATTATTTTAAAGATACAAGAAGGAGATGAGATGCTGACAGATAATGTAAAAATCAAAAAGATTTTTCATCAATATTATTCAACATTGTACAAGTGTCAGGAAATCCCATCTGAAAAAATAGAAGAGTATATATCTAAACAGAATTTGCCTAAAATTACAGACTTTCAGAGACAAGCTATTAATGGCCCTATCACATCAAGAGAGATATCTGAAGCTATAAACAAAATTAAATCAGGAAAGGCGCCAGGACCAGATGGGTTATCTGCAGTGTACTATAAATGTTTGGAGGAAGAACTCTTGCTACCTTTACAGTATACAATGAATTCTATTTTGCAAGAGGGAAAGATACCGGATAGTTGGAAAAATGCTAACATAACATTAATACCTAAAGAGGAGCAAGATTTAACTAAAACAAAAAATTATCGGCCGATATCTCTATTGAATAATGACTATAAAATTTTTACAATGATTTTGGCAGAAAGAATGAAAATAATATTGCAACAATTTATCCAGGAAGATCAATCGGGGTTTTTACCTAAAAGACAATTACGTGACAACGTCAGGAATGTCTTGAATGTGTTGGAATATTTAGAACAACGAAATGATAAACAAGCAGCTTTGATTTTCTTAGATGCTGAGAAAGCATTTGATAATTTGAATTGGAAATTTATGTTTCAGGTTTTGGAGCAAATGGATTTTGGAGACAATTTTATAAAATGGATTAGATCGATTTATACATCTCAGAAGGCTCAGATAATTGTTAATGGAGATTTAACGGATTCATGTGAAATACAAAAGGGTACAAGACAGGGATGTCCATTATCTCCCCTTCTATTTATTCTGGTCTTAGAAGTGCTGCTTAGAGATATAAAGCAAGATAAAAGGATTTCGGGATTAAAGATAAAAAAAGAAGAATATAAACTGAGAGCATTTGCTGATGATTTGATAATTGTATTAGAAAACCCTTTGGAAGGAATTAATGTACTGATGGACAAATTAAAAGAATTTGGACCGTTAGCAGGATTTAAGATCAACAATCAAAAAACAAAGATGTTGGTGAAAAATTTAACTTTAAGGGAAATGAAAGAGTTAATGGACAAGACAGATTTTACAATAGAGAAAAAGTTGAAATATTTAGGTATCATTATGACAAATAAAAATTCAAAGTTGTTTCATAATAATTATGAAAAATTATGGACAGAGATTAAGAAAGATCTGCTAAAATGGGATAAACTACAATTGTCATTAATGGGTAGAATATCTGTGATAAAAATGAATGTATTACCGAGAATGATGTTTTTGTTTCAAACAATACCTGTAATATCCTCTGATTTACCTTTTAAACAATGGCAAAAAGATATCTCTAAATTTGTATGGCAAGGAAAAAAACCAAGAGTTAAATTTAAATTACTACAAGACGCCAAAGAAAGAGGAGGACTGGGATTACCAAATCTGAGACTTTATTTTGCTGCCTGCTGTTTAGTCTGGATAAAGGAATGGATTTTATTGAGGAATAAAAGACTATTGGATTTGGAGGGCCATAACCTGAAGTGGGGATGGCATGGATATCTATGGTATGACAAAGTAAAAGTAAATGTAGACTTTAATAATCATTTTATAAGACGTCCTCTGTTGAAAATATGGAATAGATATAAACCAAGGTTCTATTCGAAAATACCATTATGTGTCTCAAGTCAAGAAGCGTTTTACAGAAGAGAAATGGCTGGAAAAGAGAAATGGTTAACTTATCAAGAACTATTAGAAAATGTACATGGAGAATATATAATGAAAGAGAGAGAACAACTGATAAAGGAAGGATATAGTTCTCAATGGTTTGCCTATTTACAATTGTTAGAAAGATATAAAATGGACAAGAAAATGTATGGGTTTGAAATAAGTAAATCTGATTTTGAAATAGGTTTGTGTACAAATGATGAAAATACAATTGCGAAAATGTATAAACTCTTGCTGAAAATGGATATGGAAGAAGAACAAGTAAAAGAGTGTATGGTAAAGTGGGCAAAAAATTTTGGTTATAACATACAAATGGATCAATGGGAAAATATGTGGAAAAAAGGCTTGAGATTTACATTATGCTATAATCTTAAAGAAAATTTCTATAAAATGATGTATCGCTGGTATATGACTCCAGAAAAGTTGTCAAAAATGTATAGTAATGTTTCTAATGTTTGTTGGAAATGTAAACAAGAAGAAGGATCATTTTATCATATGTGGTGGCTGTGTAAAAAGGCAAAATCATTTTGGGCACAGATAGGTAGGATGATGCAAAAAATTCTAAAGATAAATATTCAGTCAAAACCAGAATTTTTTTATTGGGTTTTATGGATAAACAAACAGAAAAGAAATATGGAAGAATAATATTATATATGATTACGGCAGCAAGATTATTATATGCACAAAAGTGGAAAATGGAATCAACACCAACAACGGAAGAATGGCTATTGAAATTAATGGACTTAGTAGAGATGGATAAATTGACATGTTTACTTAGAGAAAAATCGACAGACACATTTCTTAAGGAATGGAAGCCTCTCTTAGACTTTTTGTTGAAAGATCAAAATAAAATGATGATATTGGGATTTGACGATTAACTAAGATAGCCTATGGAGAAAAGTGATCCTGTATGTATAGATTAAGGGACAGGTTTGATATATATTATATACTTATAGCTGATCTGCGACAAATCGGAAGTCAACTATTTTATTTTTTTTCTTTTGTTGTATTGTTATGTTTTTGTTGTTTGACTTTGTTTTGTTTGTCTTTTGAAAAATTTGAATAAAAATTATTAAAAAAATAAATAACAGCACTTCCTGCCAACTTAAACAATTAACAACTACAAAAATGCCATTTGAAAACTCATGGTTAATTTAAAAACCATTACTCATGTAGCTTGGAATTGCAGTTCTCATGTGCCCTTAGGTAGGACTGATTCAGTGGAAGCTGGTGGAACCTAAACCTGGTGGGGCGCCCATCAGGTCATGTGGGAGGAGCCTATGGGGTCCCCATCCTCCTTCCTTGCAAAGAAACAGTGGGCACTTAAGCAGTACAGTTCTATACATTCGTAGCATCTAAAAGTATCTTACCTTGGCTCAGAAGGGTCCCTGCTGTTACAGTTGCAATCATTGCTACTTTTACACACATACCCCACTTCCATGGGAAGGCAGCTTTGTCTTGCTGGTCCTGATTGTTGGGAGTAAAGCACCAACACATTTTGCAAGTGACCTGAACCAGTGAGGAGCGATCTAGTCTTCCCTCTGCTGATTCCTTCTCTAACAGTGCCTGCAGGAAGAAGGGGATCACCATTGCTCAGGGAAGAAGGAGAGCCATCTGCTGCTGCTGTCAGCCTGCCTGCCTGCTTGCTTGCTGGCTTGTTGCTGCTGCTGCTGCTCGGCTACCACCACCGCCCTCTCCCTGTTGGACTTCTGCTTTGCAGGCTATCACATCCTGCAAGACCAGGCCCCCAGGTATCCAGGATGTCTGCTTTGCAGACTGGCGTTTTGTGGGACTTGTGGGTCTTGCATGTGACTATGTGCCTGGTAGAGAGGACTCAGAGCCAAGAGGGGGGACTTGAGGCCTCCCCAATTAGTGTAGTGATGGGTAGAGGGAGATATGGCATTATGAGGACTTGCCAGGTAAGGGGAACGTGGCCCAGGCAGTTAACGACTGTGCCTTGTTCTGGTCCTCCCCACACCCGCAGGTTTGTTGGTTGCCCTATCAGCCAGCTCTCAGACCTCTGGATGCTGCTCCTAAACGCCAGATCGGTGCACAATAAGATCTCCCTCATTCATGATTTAATTGTGGATGAGGCAGCCGATCTAGCACGTATAACTGAGACCTGGGTGGGTGAGCAGGGAGGACTCAGTCTCTCCCAGCTATGCCCACCAGGGTACATGGTTCAGCATCAGGGTAGACCTGAGGGTCAGGGAGGGGGGTTTGCTGTGGTCTATAGGAGCTCCATCTCCTTCTGCAAGCACCCTGTCCATGTGACTACTAGTCTGCAGTGTTTGCACCTTGTGTTGGATCAGCGGGACAGATTGGGGATTCTGTTGGTATACCGCCCACCCTGCTGCCCAACAGACTCCCTAGCTGAGCTGACAGAGGTGGTCTCAGGTGTATTGTTGAGATTCGAGGTAGAAAAAAAGTGGATGTCATTCGCTTTGGGCTTTTTATATAATTTTTATTCATAAAAACGGAATAAAATTGTGACTTCTTATCATATTGTTTTGTCATTCTGGGCACCTCCCTCCTACCACTTGTTGTATTGTTGAGATTCCCCAGACTGTTGGTTCTGGGGGATGTCAACATCCATGCTGAGGCTGCCTTATCTGGGGTGGCTCAGGATTTCATGGTCTCCATGACAACCATGTGACTGTCCCAATATGCCATTGGCCCAACACATGTAGCAGAGCATACTCTAGACTAGGTTTTTGCAACTGGACATGGAGATGGTGATCTGAAAGTGGGGGTGTGATGTCCCTGTATATATATTACTGTAAATATGGTAAGTGCGGGTTTATTAGAGTATATGTGGTAAGTAGATTGAGTGAGAGGGGGGAGTATATGGGCTGGAATGCTAGAGAATGTTGTATTATGATTGGCTGAGAGTTTGAGTGTCTGAAGGTATAAATGAGAAGATGACAGTTGAGAGAGAGTTCTGTTGGTGGGAGTTCTGTTGGTTGATGATTAGTGGGTTGGAGTTGGTTGGTTTTGGGAGGCTTTTGTGGGTTGGTTTGAATTAGACAGGTAGTGAGGCAGGTTACTGACAGCTATAAACATAAAGAGTAATGCAACTTATGAAACCACACGCTTGTTGACAATACCTTTAAGTAATCTTGTTATTCCCTGTATATATAAATAAATATTTCTTGGTTTACCAGAACGCCTGATCCTTGGCTGGGTTACACAGACCAGAAGGGTGGGCAGGGCATATACCAAGGTGGGCAAACAGTATAAATGGTGGCAGCGGTGAAGAGATAGTGTAACATCATCAAGTACAGTAGGGCCCTGCTTACCGGCGCTTCGCATCCCGGTGTTCCGCTAATGCGGCAGCTTTCAATGAGGGAAAATTCCCCATTTTAAAGCTGTTTTTGCGCTTTTGCGGCATTTTGGCGTTATTTTTGCATGATGCACCCCATTATACTCAATGGGTTCCACTTTACGGCAGCAGTCCAGAATGGAACCTGCCATATAAGTGGGGCCCGCCTGTATCCTGAGCAACCCAGGGCTGTATTCTTTATAGGCACAAAGATACCGGGGGTTGTGGCCTGCAAGTGCACCCAGACACAAAGTAGCAATAAGCCAGGAGGAGACTAAGGCATAGTCTCAAGGCAATATTGTTTTACAGGAAGGTCTGGTGGTGCTGCCTAGCAGTGGGATCTTGAGAGATCTTTGCTAGAGCCGGTGAGAGAACCATTTTGAGAGCAGGACCCTGAGGTGGGACTGTGACAAGGCGGTGACCACAGGCGGGATCCTAGCAGGTGGCGCCTGAAGTGGAATCCTGACAGGAAGGGTCCTGACAGGTGGTGGCTGTAGCAGCGGGATACGAAAAAGAGAGAGTCCCTAGAAAGTGGTGTGATTGTGAAGGGAATAACTAATAAAGATAACTTGTGAGAGTGTGGAAAAGTGTGTGAGCTCTGAAAAACATGACTGAGTTTTTAAAAATGAAGAGAGAAGAGCTAGTGGAGAAATGTATAGCTTTTCATTTACCTCATGAGGGTGAAGGGGTGGATGAATTGTGGGTAGCACTAATCTCTTATACATTGGTCCAAACCCAAGAGCCTGTAAAAGAAGAGACCCCAGAAGGGTGCTCAAGTAATCCTGCCTATGTGGAGTATTTAAGAGAGAAGTTAAGATGGGAATGTGAGGAAAAAGATAAGGACAGAGAGTTTGAGATGATGAAACTGAGGATGGAGATTGAAGAGAAAGACAAGCAGCGAGTGTTGGAGACTTAAAAGATTTAAAATGGAGGCTGAGGAGAAGGAAAAGCAGCGACTGTTGGAGAATGAAAGAATTAAAATGGAGGCTGGAAGACTTAAAATGGAGGCTGAGGAGAAAGACAAGCAGAGGGTCTTGGAGGCTGAAAGATTGAGAATGGAGACTGAGATAGAAGTGGAAAGGTTAAAATTAGAAAGAGAGAAGTTTCATTCTGAGGAGACAAGAAAAGAGAGAGATGAAGCAAAAATTAAAATTACTCCTAAAGATTTTGCTGTTTATGAGCCTGGACAGGATCCACAAATTTGCCTCACAATGTTTGAAAAGGCAGCTCAGAAGTGGGGGCTACCTGAAGATAAATATATGCAATATTTATCAAACTTAATTAAAGGGGAATTGGCTGAGGTGTATCAATATTTCCCCTCAGACAGGCCAGTGACATATGCTGAGTTTAAAGAAGCAGCGTTCAAAAAATTTAGATGGGGGCCTGATTATTTTAGAAAACTGTTCAGAAATTGCCAGATACAGACAGGGAGGTCTTTTGTGGAGTTGGGGGCAAAATTGATGGACATATTTGAGAAATGGATGATGAATGCGAAAGCTCAGTCTGTGGAGGAGGTGAAAAGCCTCATGATATTAGACCAGTTATACCATCAATTGCCACCAGAAATTAGGTTGCTGGTTAAATATCATTCCCCTAAGTCTGTGCAGGAGGCAGTGGAGCTGGCAGATCATTTTACCTCAAACTGAACTGGTTGGATGGGGAAAACACAAAGAGATTTTAAAACAAGACCAAATATTAATAGCAGAAGGGATGTGGCACCACAGAGAGTAAACCCTCTGGTAAAATCAGGACACAGGACACCTCAAATTGGGTCTGTGTATCCTAAATTGGAGGAGAAAATCTGTTTCAAATGTGGTAGGCCAGGACATCTCCATTTTCAATGTGAAGCTACAAACCCCATCAGTAATCCTGTTCAAGGGAGAACAGTGAAAAATGAGCTGAGAGAAGGGGAAACTAAAAAAATACAATTCTGTCAAATAAGCTGGTCAAATGTGCAGGATTTTGACTCAAGCTTAAGAGAAGAAGTGTGTGTGCAAGGGGTGAAATATTGGGCTTTGCTGGACACTGGTGCTGCTCGGACCTTGTTAAGGCCAGATTTGGTGAAAGCTGAGGAAATTTTACCTCAGGACAAACTAGTGATTCAAGGTGTGAGAGGTGAGCCAGAGACCATTCCCATGGCCTTAATAAAAATGAACTGGAGAGGAAAAGAGGAATCTTATAAAGTGGGTATCAATGCCCAACAGCATGAACCCATAATATTGGGCAGAGATGTAATGGGATCACAGGGACAGATTTTTGTGGTGACAAGGCAACAGCCTGGCAAAGCTGCAGAAGCCATTTTGTCTGACGCTGAACAGAACAGGGTGGAGCCTGTAACTGAGCCTGAGGTCACCATAGCAACCCCTAGTGAGCCTGGAGAGAAAGAGATAAAGTTACAAAGTATGAATGTGTTGTGTAATGCAGAGGCACAGCAGTTCAGGGATGAGTTGGAAATAGACCACAGTTTAAAACCAATAAAGGAGCAAGCTCTACCACAAAGAATCCCTTTTACAGAGAGCCTGAGGGATCAAACAGTGTGGGAGAATGGGGTGTTGTATAGATTGTGGCTACCAAAAGGGAGAGATACAAGTTGTGAACCAGTCAAACAGTTAGTTGTGCCTAGCACATTCAAATCCAGATTGTTAGTTATGGCACATGATATACCTTGTTCAGGACATCTTGGTATAAAAAAGACAAAGAAGAGGCTACCTGCTCATTATTATTGGCCGAACATTGCCAAAGATGTCAACCAGTACTGTTTCTCATGTACTATATGTCAAAAGGTGGGAAAAAGTGGGGTGAAAACAAAGGCTCCATTGAAACCCCTTCCTATAATAGGACAGCCTTTTTATAGAGTGGGGATTGACATAGTGGGTCCTTTCTCTAAACTCTCAAGGCATGGCCAGAAATACATCTTAGTGGTGGTGGATTTTGCCACAAGGTACCTGGATGCTGAGGCTCTGAGATCAGTAGAAGCCCCTGTAGTGGCAGAGGCTTTGCTGAAGATCTTTATGAGGCTGGGTTTTCCCAATGAGGTCCTAACTGACCAAGGCAGTGTGTTTATGGGTGAAGTTATGCAGTGCATGTGGAAGTGTTGTGGGTTGAAACATCTGAAAACAACCACATATCATCCAGCTACCAGTGGGTTAACAGAAAGATTTAACAGAGTGCTGAAAGGGATGATAAAAAGTTATACTGTAGGGCCCCGCTCATACAGCGGGTTCCATTCCGGACCCCTGCCGTAAAGTGGAAATCGCCATAAAGTGAAACCCATTGACGATAATGGGATGCGTTGTGAGAAAATGATGGCAAAATGGCGCGTGATGGAAAAAAACCGCCGTAAAAAAAGAACAAGCGCCTTAATGCAGGGTCTTTCCCTAATTGAAGGCCGCCGCATTAGTGAATCGCTGTAAAGCAAAGTGCCGTAAAGCGAGGCCCTACTGTATACAAGATCACTCACAGGATTGGGATGAACACTTGGGGTGTTTTTTATTTGCTTATTGGGAAGTACCACAAGAATCAACTGGGTTCTCGCCTTTTGAATTGATTTATGCAAGGAAAGTGAGGGGTCCTTTGGAGCTATTACGGAATTCGTGGGAAGGGTCCCTGGTGGAATATAAAACATCTGTGGTTGATTATGTGCTAGACTTCCGTAATAAGCTGGAATCTATGATGAAAGTGGTACAAAAAAATATGAGCCAAGCTCAACAAAAACAGAGCTATTGGTATGACAGGACAGCAAGAGAGCGTGTCTATGAAGTGGGGGATATGGTCATGGCATTTATTCCCAGAAAACATGATAAACTGCAAGCCAGCTGGGAGGGACCATTTGTTGTTAGAGAGAAATTAGACACATTGACTTATGTCATAACATCAGACAAACTAAAAAAAACACAAGGTAGTACATGTGAACATGTTAAAACCCTATCACGCCAGAGATGCAAGGGTTTTACAAGTCACATTGTTCCCTGAAGGAAGTGGTCCTGATTTGCCAGACTTGGTGCAAGACAGCAAGGTAGAGGGTAGTTTAGATCAATTGGAGTGGTCAGAGGAGGTGGATGAGAAGGTCAAAGAGGAAATCCTGAGTGTTCTGAGCAAACTTAAGGATCTCTTTAGTACCAGACCTGGTAGAACCAGTGTTGCAAAACATACTGTATAGACACTGGCAATCATCCTCCAATAAGATCTACCCCTTATCGAGTGAATGGAAGAGTGCTAGACGAAATCAGGAAGGAAGTGAGGGAGATGCTAGAGCTGGGTGTGATTCAGAAATCGATTAGTCCCTGGTCCTGTAGAATAGTGTTGGTACCCAAAAAGGATGGGACCATCCAGTTTTGTATAGACTTCAGAACTATCAACAAGGTTACAGTTTCAGATGCATACCCCATGCCAACAGTTCTATCTTGGAACTGTTGGGTGCAGCCAAGATCATTTCCACCATAGACCTGTGCAAAGGGTTTTGGCAAATGGAGTTGGATGAGCAGTCCCGATGCAAAACCTCTTTTAACACACTTGATGGGCTGTATGAATTCACAGTTCTCACATTTGGTCTTAGGAACTCACCTGCCTCCTTCCAAAGATTAATCAATACCATCCTAAGGGCCATGTCAGACTTTGCGGTGGCGTATATTGATGACGTAGCTATATTCAGCAAGTCGGTGCCAGAACATTTGCAACACTTAACAGCAATGTTAGAGGCACTTAAAAAAGCTGGGTTGACTATCAAAGTTAAAAAGTGCCAATTTGGGTTACCCGAAGTAACATTCCTGGGACATAAGGTGGGGAGTGGCAAAATAACCCCCTTATGGAATAAAGTGGAGGCTATTCAGTCTTGGCCTGTTCCCTTATATAAGAAACAAGTGAGGGCATTCCTGGGTATGGCTGGGTTTTATAGAAGGTTCATCAAGGGGTTTGGGGAAATAGCAACCTCACTGCATGAACTAATGCAAAAGAAGTATGCTGAGAGAGTGATGTGGAGTGAAAGGTGTCAAAAAGCTTTTGACCAGTTAAAGCAAGCACTGTGCCAGAGTCCAGTGTTAATAGCTCCGGACTATGAGCAGCCTTTCATCGTGGCAACAGATGCTTCTGACCTGGGTCTCGGGATTGTGCTGATGCAGGAAAGGGAAGGCATCACGCATCCTATTGCCTACATGAGCCGTAAGCTGACAGCGAGGGAACGAAACTACCCGTCAGTGCAGAAGGAGTGTTTGGGGGTCGTGTGGGGCTTGAGCAAGCTGTGTCCCTACGTGTGGGGAAGAAGATTTACCATAATCACGGACCATCGTGTGCTGATGTGGCTGGACACTATGAAGAACAGCACCATGCTTCAGAGATGGTCATGGGCACTGCAAGAGTATCAAGTAGACTTTGTGTTCATCAAAGGAAAGGACAACATGTTGGCGGACGGACTTTCTAGACATGTTGCTGATACTGCAGTCACCTGACCAGGAAGTGGGACTGTAAGGACACTGTACCCCTGAGTGACATGAACTTTAACATAACGTGTCGTAGTATTCCTGGGCACAGGAGTAATACTATGCTTTTATTTAAGGAGGGGAAAATGTGATGTCCCTGTATATATATACTACTGTAAATATGGTAAGTGCGGGTTTATTAGAGTATATGTGGTAAGTAGACTGAGTGAGAGGGGGGAGTACACTGGCTGGAATGCTGGAGAATGTTGTATTATGATTGGCTGAGAGTTTGAGTGTCTGAAGGTATAAATGAGAGGATGACAGTTGAGAGAGAGTTCTGTTGATGGGAGTTCTGTTGGTTGATGATTAGTGGGTTGGAGTTGGTTGGTTTTGGGAGGCTTTTGTGGGTTGGTTTGAATTAGATGGGTAGTGAGGCAGGTTATTGACGGCTAGAAACATAAACAGTAATGCAACTTATGAAACCACATGCTTGTTGACAATACCTTTAAGTAATCTTGTTATTCCCTGTATATATAAATAAATATTTCTTGGTTTACCAGAACGCCTGATCCTTGGCTGGGTTACACAGACCAGAAGGGTGGGCAGGGCATATACCAAGGTGGGGAACAGTATAAATGGTGGCAGTGGTGAAGAGATAGTGTAACATCATCAAGTATCCAGAGCAACCCAGGGCTGTATGCTTTATAGGCGCAAAGATACAGGGGGGTTGTGGCCTGCAAGTGCACCCAGACACAAAGTAGCAATAAGCCAGACTAAGGCACAGTCTCAAGGCAATATTGTTTTACAGGAAGGTCTGGTGGTGCTGCCTAGCAGTGGGATCTTGAGAGATCTTTGCTAGAGCCGGTGAGAGAACCATTTTGAGAGCAGGACCCTGAGGTGGGACTGTGACAAGGCGGTGACCACAGGCAGGATCCTAGCAGGTGGCACCTGAGGTGGGATCCTGACAGTGGGACCTTACATCAGTCCCTTTGTCATGGACAGATCACTGTTTGCTGAAGTTAGACTTACAGCAGCTTTTCCCCTCTGCAAGGGTGGGGGACCTATTAAGTTGGTCTGCCCCCAGAGACTAATGGATCCGGATGGTTTCCAAAGGACTCTGGGGAGTTTTCTGGCTGATAGGGCTGGTGCTCCTATCGAAACCCTGGTTGAACTGTGGAATACAGAAATGACCTGGGCGGTGGACATGATTGCTCCTGAGCACCCTCTCCTGTGTAGAGCTCATATGGCTCCATGGTATACCCCAGAGGTGAGAGCGATAAAACAATATAGGAGACAGCTTGAGAGCAGATGAATATGAACTCCTGGTGGATGCAATCATACACTGGTAAGTGCCTATGGTAAGCTGTATTTAGGGGCAGTGAGGGCAGCAAAAAAACAATACTTTGCTGCCACTATCAAATCATCACTCTCCCACCCAGCGGAGCTCTTCAGAATTGTCCGGGGGCTATTACATGCTGGCCCCAAGGACATGATAGAAGCATCTGAGGGCCGCTGTGATGAATTTGCTAGGCACTTCCAGGATAAAATCTTTAGCATCCACCAGGACTTAGACTTCAGTGTTATAGCAGGTAAATCAAGCGAGGTATCCAGAGCACAGCCTTGTCCAGATTTCTTGGATGAGTTTCAGTTGGTACAGCTTGAGGATGCTGACAAGGTGCTTGGACAGGTTCGTGCAACCACTTCTGTGCTGGATCCTTGCCCTTCTTGGCTAATAAAAGCTAGCAGGGATGGAACAGCCGGCTGGGCCAGGGAAGTGATTAATGCCTCTCTGCAAGAGGGAGTGGTCCCTGGCAGCCTGAAAGAAGCGGTAGTGAGACCACTCCTGAAGAGACCCTCCCTGGACCCAGAGAATCTTAATAACTATAAGCCGGTGACAAATGTTCCATTCCTGGGCAAGGACCTTGAACGAGTGGTTGTGGGCCAGCTCCAGACACTCTTTGATGAGACCAATTAACTGGATCCATTTCAGTCAGGTTTCAGGCCTGGTTTTGGCATGGAAACAGCCTTGGTTGCCCTGTATGATGACCTCTGTCGGGAGAGAGACAGGGGGAGTGTGACTCTACTGATTCTCCTTGATCTCTCAGCGGCTTTTGATACCATTGACAATGGTATCCTTCTGGGAAGACTGGCTGAGTTGGGAGTGGGAGGGACTGCATGGCAGTGGTTCTGCTTCTACTTGGTGGGTCGTCTCCAGAAGGTGGTGCTTGGGGAACATTGCTCAGCCCTGTGGATTCTCCAGTATGGGGTTCCACAGGGGTCAGTTCTGTCCCCCATGCTGTTCAACATCTACATGAAACTGTTGGGTGTGGTCATCTGGAGTTTTGGAGCGCATTGCCATCAGTATGCTGATGACATGCAGCTCTATTTCTCCTTCACATCCTCTTCAGGTGAGGCTGTCAATGTGCTGAACCGGTGCCTGGCTGCCACAATGGACTGAATGAGGGCTAATAAACTGAGGCTCAATCCAGACAAGACTGAGATGCTGTTAGTGGGTGGTTCATCTGACCGGATGGTGGATGTCCAACCTGTCCTGGATGGGGTTGCACTCCCCCTGAAAGAGCAGGTTTGTAGCTTGGGGATTCTCCTAGAACCACCTCTGTCACTTGAGGCTCAGGCAGCCTCGGTGGCACTCAGTGTCTTCTACCAACTCTGGTTGGTGGCCCAGCTACACCACTATCTGGACAGGGATAACCTGGCTTCAGTTGTCCATGCTCTGGTAACCTCCAAGTTAGATTACTGCAATGCTCTCTACGTGGGGCTGCCTTTGACGATTGTTTGGAAACTGCAGCTTGTGCAAAATGCAGTGGCCAGATTTGTAACAGGGACCAGACGGTTCGAACATATAAAACCAATTCTGGCCCGGTTGCATTGGCTGCCTGTATGTTTCCGAGCTCGATTCAAGGTGCTGGTTTTAACCTATAAAGCCTTACACGGCTTGGGACCACAATACCTGACAGAATGCGTCTCCTAACATGAACCCACCAGTACACTATGCTCAACATCAAAGGCCCTCCTCTGGGTGCCTAGTCCGAGGGAAGCTTGGAGTGTGGCAACAAGAGAGAATGCCTTCTCAGTGGTGGCCCCCAAATTATGGAATTATTTTCCTGACGAAGTATGCCTGGCGCTATCTTTTTGGTGCTAGGTCAAGACTTTCCTCTTCTCCCAGGCATTTTTTAACAGCATTTAAATAACACATTTTTAACTTGCCTATCGGTTTTTATGGGTTTTAATTTGGTATGGTTTTAGATTTGTATACTTGTCTTTAATGTTTTTAATTGTTGTAAACTGCCCAGATAGCTTTGGCTATGAGGTGGTATATAAATGCAATCAATCAATCAATCAATCGTTTGTTGTTTTTGCAGGCTTTGCTCCTCCCCTTCCTGTTTGTTCTAAGCTAGTAAGGGTTCCCTGAGTGCAATCCGCATGGCTTCTGCACTATGTATGACTTGACCTCTTTGTAGTAATAAACCTTAAGTTTCTTTATTCTTTCAACTACCAGTCTTAACAGACCAGTTATTTTCCCACTCTTCTGCAGTATGGATACCAAAAATCCTAACAATGATTGTGGAAGTAAGCTGTTAAAAAGGGACAAGAACCCTGCTTTCCACAATGCCAATCCTAAATCATATGGAAGAGATGCTTCCTCCCTTTCATGTTTGTGGGTCCTCTCTATTCAGGCTCAAGCGAAGGTTTGTTTCAGGCATCTGTTGTGTGTTTGTTTCATTTTGGATCCCCACCCCTAAGAGGTTTCCGGCCCTGTCAAGACATTTGTTTGAGGAAGAAAGTTGTTTACATTTGTAATTAATATAGGATAGCCATAATTATCTTAAATGTTTTGAGTACCCACCCAGCAAAGGTTTGAAAGTTTGGGTACAGAAGTGGTTCATAGTGTCCACCTATAGTGTTAGACTTTATCACTTTAAGTCAACCCTTAACATGCAATGGCGAGAAGTGTGTGGGGAAAAGATGCTTGATTTTAAAACTTATGCTTATTATTCTTTCTTTCTTTCTTTATTTGTTTGCAGGGCCAAAGGCCAACGCAAATTAGAACAGTACATATACAATAGTTTAAAATCAGATGAAGACTTTTAAAAGAAACATTTATTATTCATTATGACTATCTGGTCATATCACTGATTGGGCAGAGCAATCCAACTCTGGGGAAGCTGGTGTAAGTGGTGCTGGTGCAAGAGAACCCAGCGTAAAGTTCTGCTGCATCCAATTGCTGTTCAGGAGCCTCTGGGTTGGCTGAACACCAGCTCAGCCACCAGCTGCGTGCAGGGAACAGAAAGTAAAAGCATGCTGTCCCAAATACCCCTACTAGGCAGTAAGGCCTCTCCGTTAATTTCTATTGTATTTATTTTTGTAGACCGACCTTTTTCCCAGCGTAACTTTTGTCTGAATTGGGACCTGCAGGAGTGCTCCAAACATGAGTTGGCCTAAGTCTCCTCACCTTGGCCCTTTCCTTGACACACACCCTACGTTCCCCTGGAACACCCCTTTTTCAGGACTTACACCAGCTTCATTTATGCTGGTCTTGGCTGAGCTCTGGTTAAGCCAGGCTGGGCCAGCCAAGCTCCAGCTGAGCTGGGCTGAGGGACTTGTGCCAGTGTAGGCTGGCTGAGCCAGGACCCAGCTGGCTTAGCTGGAGATCTGCCGCATTCAACCCAGAATAAATGTGAGTTGGATTGTGCCCTTAGTAAGCAACTCTGGAAATTTTTTTACACTGAAGAGTGGGGTAATGCTTTATTTTTCTTTCAGTTTATTTTTCTTTCAGTTGTATAGTATGCAAAATTAAAACCTTCATGCTTCAACATAGTGGTGCAGATTCAGAAACAGAAGCCCTCCCTCCCCTCTGTTTATTTTCTTTTGATATTCAAGTGAGTCCAATAGCTACTTAAAGAAAAGATGAGGGAGGGGGAAATGGACATCCCATTTTGACCTCTACCCTGCCTAACAAAGCTGTCTGTAATCATGCTTGGATTATTTAACTGTTCATCTCCTAGGCAACAGAGGGTAGAACCATCTACTTCTACTAGGAAGCCTCTCAGTCTGTGGAAATGTGTTCATATTACTGAGGGTGTCAGTGAAAGACTACTTATGGCTTTGGATTTTGGGGGGTGTTGGGGGGTAGAGAATCTTGGGAGGGCTATGCCCCACTTTGCCCTTCAGACCAGCCTTCTTTGGACTGATTTATAAATTTAGGGAAAGTACATGGTAATTTTTCCTGGACAGCAGCACTTCAGGTGGGAGAACCATGTTGCTGTTTTAAACCTCCCTGATGTAATCAGAGACACGTAGAACCTGACTCACTAGCCTGCTAGTTTTCTACATTCAGGAATGCCTTTTGTGGCATGACATTGATGTGATCCTTCCCGACTCCCTTGCTGTGTTAAGATTCTAACCATGTGATTTTGCTGCACATGTAACTTGGTGTGACAACAGCAACAGTCCTATATGCATTTATTTATTAAGAGATTTCTACAGGGCCGGCACTGGCTTGTTTGGCGCCCCCCTGCAAGTTATAAATCAGCGCCCTGACCTTTTATAATTGAACTGCCAATATTGAAAATCAGAGTAAAGCTAAAGAACAAAGCAATCATAATGCCAAAATACAATTTAAATAATATCCCAGAAGAATATAAAGATCAAATAAGGAACAGATTTGAGGCTTTAAACTTAGTTGATAGAGAACAAGAAGAAAAACTATGGATTGAAGTCAAAGATATTATCAGGGAAGAATGCAAAAAGACAATAACTAGTTAAAAAGAGAGAAAGACCTCAAGGGATGACTGACAAAACTCTTAAAATGGTTAAAGATAAAAGGAAAGCAAAAGGAGACAGAAACAAGATCAGAACCTTAAATGCAGTAATATAGCGACTAGTACATAGGGACAAAGAGAACTATTACAATAGTTATTGTAAAGAAATAGAAGAGGACAACAAAAAAGGTAGAGCAAGAGCCTTATTCTAAAAGATTAGAGAAATTAAAGGGAAGTCTAAACCAAGAGTACCCCACATAGCCATGAAGCTCACTGGGTGACCTTGGGCCAGTCACTGCCTCTCAGCCTCATGAAAACCCTATTCATAGGGTCGCCATAAGTCGGAATCAACTTGAGGGCACATAACAACAAAGCCAATGTAGTGGGCTGAAGAATGGTCCCTATAAGAACATTATAAACTTTCAAAAGACCGGAGTCCCAAAATTTGCTTCTCACCCTCTCCCAACTTCTCTTTCCCCATGTTCCTTTCCTGTTGTGTGTCTTATAAGCTGGGAGCGTCTTGTCTTCTTGTTAGAATCATAGAACAATAAAGTTGGAAGGGGCCTATAAGGCCATTGAGTCCACCCCCCATCAATGCAGGAAATATTTTTTCATCTGTCTTTTTTATTCTTTCTGGGAACCTGAAGGGTGAGGTAAACCTATTTTAGACCAAAAAACAAGACAAAATAAGCTGAGATGTATTTGCGATTCTGCAACTGGATGAGGCCCTCTCAGCTTGCCTGCACCAAGGCAACAATGAGTGGGTATTACGGGATGGGGGCGCCAGAGTGCCCGATCCTGCAGTCCTCAAGCCCTTTCCTGCCTCCGTCACTTTGGGCCTCCTGCTTGACTTTTGCCTCAGGTCCGAGCACGCTGAGGCGGAGTTTCCTTCTGCCTCTCCCGCTTCTTCCCACCCTCCATTCTTGTCCCCGCACTCCCCTGAGGGGGAAGTGGCGGCTGGCAAATGGCGTTGGCGAGCGCTGGACAGCCTTCACCCGGCTAAACGGGCTGACTCTGCGCCCTCACAGAGGGTGCCTCATCGCCTCACAAAGGGTGGCAAGAGAGAGAAAGAGAAAGTACAAAATGGAACTGAGGAGCGTTTTCTCCCTTCTCCCTTCCCGTTCGGAGCGGAAAGGCAAGGAATTGAGGGTCTGAGCGGCCTACTGGCAGCCAATCAAAAACTATTAAATTGTAACAGATTTTAAATATACATTTTATAGTAATTTATGATTAATTTTTCTGGGTGTTTTAAATTCTTTTTCTGGGCTTAGGGGCACCAGAGGCACTCCTCAAACATTGCGCCCTCCTGCCATACTTACCTTGCTTACCGTGTTACGCCGGCCCTGGATTTCTATACCTTCCTAAAGCAGACTTAAAAAGTAGACTAATATAGAACATAATACATAATAAGCAAAAACATTTCAAATTATCATAAATTACAGAATTAACAGCATCATAAAAATGACTTAAGTCATCAGCCTCTAAAAGCCTGACAAAAAGGTGAGTTTTACCTGGCCTCTAAAGTTGGGGTGAGACTCACTTTAGTGGGAAAGTTGTTCCACAAATGTTGAACCACGGTCAGCTCTTCACTGAGATAGCAGTGTCGGTGGGGGTGCAGGCAGGGCTGGAGATTCCTTGGTAATTGCCAGGCCGTAAGTTCTCAGCCGGTAGCTTGGCTATAAATCTGCCAGGCTAGCAAGGAGGAAGCAAGATAAGGGCAGAGGCCGTTCGAAGCTTACGTGCCAAGCCAGAAATCCAGAAGAGACGTCAGTGAAGGTCCGGATCTAGTTTGCCGAGAGATCAGTCCAAGTCAAGGTTCAGGGGATAGGAAGACACAGCCTGACGTTATAGTCAGCAACAAGCTGAAGCCAAGGTTTGACTTTTAAGGAGCAGGTTTGTCAGCAGGTGTGAGCCCTTAGCGTTTTGGCCTTAAGTGGACAGGCCTGCCCCTCTTCTGCCTGACCTTCTGTTGTCTACATTCTGCAGGTGAGGGGGGGAGTATTCTGTTCACTGGCTGCATCTGGCTGCATCTGGCTGAAGGGCTTTAGCTGTGTCTGGGGTGCTCTGCAGCTGAGGGGGAGAAGGAGCTGGGTTCTCAGGAGTTTCCCCCGTTTCTCCTTCTGGGTCTGCTGCTTCTGGGTCTGCTGCTGTTACTCCCGAGTCATCCTCGTCTGATGAGTCCTCTGACGGGGCCATGACAACCACCACCAAAAAGGCTCTTCCACAGATTCTTGTTGTATGCACCTCATTTAATGTTGATGCCACCTGGAGAGCCTCTTCCGCTGATCTTAATGCATGGGCAGATTGATATGTAATAAGATGTTGTTTTAGGCCCCAAATTACTTACCTGGGGGTAAGGCCCATTGGACTCAGTGGGACATCTGAGTAGACATGTATAGGATTGCACTGTAAGACTCACTTAGCACTCAACTTGTTTCTAGACCCCCAGTCTGCAATACATCACAGCAGATCAGCCTACTTGGCTCCTCAGATTATTTGGTGACATCTTGCTTGGTGTTCTCTGCATTTGGGGGGCTGTTAGCACATAAGACAGAACTTTTTTTTTAATTGACTCCCATGGAAAAAGCCCTGCCAAGCTACTTGTCTTCTGATGGCTAGTGAAAACATTCCTGTTTACCAAAACCTTTTAAAAAAATACCCCCCATTTGTTCTGCCTGCTGCTTTCTCAGTAGGTTTTATTCCTTTGTCTTTTGCAGCTTTAATGGTTTTATGCTTTTTATGATTTTACCTTCATTGTATGCTGCCTTGAGCAATTTCAATGGGAACAGCAGGACACAACTGCTGTAAATAAATAGGTGTACAATAAAACAAGAGAATGAATCAACAGAGGTGCCTCTCTCTGACTCTGGGGTATGAGATGGGTTTGTCTGCTGTTCTTAATTCTTTCCTGTCTCCCCATCCTCTTTATGTTTTGCTTTCTGCATCAAATAGATCAGGTGTGGGAAACCTCAGGCCTGTGGCCCTCTAGGCTTCTCTGTCTGGCCCTTGGGACTAGCCCCAAGCTATGCTTCCTCCTCAGGCCACACCCATTCACTGGTCCTATCCTGTGCCCTCCTTGCTATTGCCTGGGCCTAATGTGCCCTTGAACTGCAATGGTGCCCCTTGCTTGCCTGGATGGAGGATGTACATGTGGGCAAATGCGCAGAAACCTCTGGCTTTTGCATGGCTGCAGCGTTTTCTGCTGCACAAAGGTAAAAGTTTCGCTCCATTGCTCTGCCTATTTTCTGCCTCTGGCCCCACTCACGTCTGGTATGCAGCCCCTGGAAGGTTGCCCATGAGTTAATGTGGTCCTTGGACGAAAAAACAGTTGCTTACCCCTGGAAGGGATCATTCAGTGACTCCTATTGCTCTGGGGCAGCTTTCCCCAACCTGGTATCCTATAGATGTTTTGAACTACAGCTCCCGTTGGCCCTAGTGAGCACTCCTCTGTTTCATGATGCCCTCTCTTTGCAGGGCTCTCAGGTCCAAGTCCAATTTAAAGGCAAAGATCCCTAAGAAGAAGAAACCAGGGCCTCTGCTGTTGCCTATCAACTTTTAGTAGTACCTGGACAGCAGACTGACACAGATCACAGTCTTCCTTGCTCTGGTGAAATGTGTTTTATTTCTCTTTGCAGTACAGTAAAGGTAAAGGTGTCCCCACACTTATAGTGCGAGTCATTTCCGACTCTTAGGGTGACATCTTGCAACGTTTACTAGGCAGACCATATATATGGGGTGGGATTGCCAGTTCCGTCCCTGGCCTTTCTTTACCCCCCAGCGTATGCCGGGTACTCATTTTACCGACCACGGATGGATGGAAGGCTGAGTGGACCTCGACCCCTTTTACCGGGGGTCAGTACAGTAATTATGACTAAATTTGCTTCCACGCATGTGAATTAGCAATAGCATATGCAGATATGCCCTCTCTTTTTGTGATGCATTTCTCTTTCTTGACGATGTGTAAGTAGCCACCCTGGGAGTGCTGCAGTTTATAGCGATTCAGTTTAGGAAAGGGCTATTTAGGTCAGCACCTGGAGAGCTGCTTTGAGAAGTTTGTAGAAGGTGAACGGAGCAAGACTGCAACTTCCAGCTCTTCAGAGTGAGTTGCTGAGTCCCCATAATATCGCAGCTGCTGCACTCGTTCACATAGCACAAAGTTAAATTATGGAAGTCCCTACCACAAGGTGTAGTGATGGCCATCAGCTGGGATGGGATTAGACACACTCATGAAGGAGAAGGCTATCAACTGGTGAGCAGGCATGATGGATATAAAATCTCCAGTATCAGAGATGGTATGCCTCTGTTTACCAGTTGCTGGGATTTGCAAGAGAGGCGAGTGCTATTGCGCTCAGATCTTGCTTGTGGCTTCCCAGAGGCATCTTGATTAACTTCTGCGGAAATAGGATACTGGACTAGATGGGTCTTTGGCCTCATCCAGCAGGGCTCCACTGATGTCCTTTCACCTCTGGGTAGACAATGGTTTGTGGGACTGGATGTGTGCCATACACACACCTTCCCCATGTGTTGTGACAGGGCCTCATGCTCAGACCACTGGCAGGAGAGAGCCAGACTGGAAGGGAACCTGGGTGTAGCTGTTGGAATCTGCTATTGGGAAGGGCTGTAGCTCAGAGCACATTCTTTGTGTGCAGAAGGTCCTAGATTCAATACCTGGCATTTCTAGGTCTAGGAAAAGACCCCTGCCTAACCCCTTTGAAGAGTTGCAGACAGTCAGTGTAGACGACACTAGGACAGATGGGCCATTGGTCTGTTTCAGTGTAAGGCATGCTTCCTATGCTGTTTGAGATTCCACTTGGCACAACTAGTGGTAATGGCCTTTGCAGACTCTCTTGCAGAATTCTTCTTCTTCTTGTTGTTATGTGTCTCCAAGTCCATTACGACTAATGGCGACCCTATGAATCAGTGACCCTCAAGAGCATCTCTCATGAACCACACTGCTCAGATCTTGTAAGTTCAGGTCTGTGGCTTCCTTTATGGAATCAATCCATCTCTTGTTTGGTCTTCCTCTTTTTCTACACCCTGCTGTTTTTCCCAGCATTATTGTCTTTTCTAGTGAATCATATCTTCTCATGATGTGTCCAAAGTATGATAACCTCAGTTTCATCATTTTAGCTTCTAGTGATAGTTCTGGTTTAATTTGTTCTAACACCCAATTATTTGTCTTTTTCGCAGTCCATGGTATGCGCAAAGCTCTCCTCCAGCACCACATTTCAAATGAGTTGATTTTTCTCTTATCTGCCTTTTTCACTGTCCAACTTTCACATCCATACATAGAGATCGGGAATACCATGGTCTGAATGATCCTGACTTTGGTGTTCAGTGATACATCTTTGCATTTGAGGACCTTTTCTAGTTCTCTCATAGCTGCCTCCCCAGTCCTAGCCTTCTTCTGAGTTCTTGACTATTGTATCCGTTTTGGTTAATGACTGTACTGAGGTATTGATAATCCTTGACAAGTTCAATGTCCTCATTGTCAACTGTAAAGTTACACAAATCTTCTGTTGTCATTACTTTAGTCTTCTTGACGTTCAGCTGTAGTCCTGCTTTTGTGGTTTCCTCTTTAACTTTCATCAGCATTCGTTTCAAATCATTACTGGTTTCTGCTAAGAGTATGGTATCGTCTGCATATCTTAAATTATTGATGTTTCTCCCTCCAATTTTCACACCTTCATCTTGGTCCAATCCCGCTTTCCATATGATATGTTCTGCGTACAGATTAAATAAACAGGGTGATAAAATACACCCCTGTCTCACACCCTTTCTGATGGGGATCTAATCGGTTTCTCCATATTCTGTCCTTACAGTAGCCTCTTGTATAGGTTGCGCATCAGGACAATCAGATGCTGTGGCACCCCCATTTATTTTAAAGCATTCCATAGTTTTTCATGATCTACACAGTCAAAGGCTTTGCTGTAGTCTGTAAAGCACAGGGTGATTTTCTTCTGAAATTCCTTGGTCCATTCCATTATGCAACGTATGTTTGCAATATGATCTCTGGTGCCTCTTCCCTTTCTAAATCCAGCTTGGACGTCTGGCATTTCTCGCTCCATATATGGTAAGAACTTTTGTTGTAGAATCTTGAGTGTTACTTTACAGTAGGGCCCCGCTTATATGGCGGGTTCCATTCTGGACCCCTCCATAAAGCGGAAAATGCCATAAAGCAGAACCCCATTGACTTTAATGGGTCACGTCACGCGAGAATGACGTGAAAACGTCGCACAACATCGCAAAAGGGGAAAAAACCCTTTAAAATTGAAAATGAAAGGCGACACATCAGCGAATGCCTTAAAGTGGAACACCGTAAAGCGGGGCCCTACTATACTTGCATGGGATATTAAGGCAATAGTTCGATAATTACTGCATTCCCTGGGATCCCCTTTCTTTGGAAGGGATATATATTGAACGCTTCCAGTCTGTGCGCCATTGTTTAGTTTTCCATATTTCTTGACAAATTTTTGTCAAAATTTGGACAGATTCAGTCTCAGTAGCTTGTAGCAACTCTATTGGTATGCCATCTATTCCTGGTGATTTGTTTCTTCCAAGTATTTTAAGAACAGCTTTCACCTCACATTCTAAAATTTCTGGTTCTTCATCATATGGTTCTTGGTCTGCTGCTTTCATTGATAGGGAGAACAGAAATGCTCAGGGAAGGCAGCCTTGTGGTGGAGAGAACAAAATAAAGGAAAGTCTTGGCCTCCTGTTCGCTCACTGGCCACTTTTTCTTTGAGCTTTGCCTTTGGAGGGTTTGTTGGTTTCTGGCAGATTATTTTTAGGTTGCATTAACAGACGTATACTTTCCAAATCACGTGAAGTACTAGTTCCCTTCTATTCAGCACTGGTTAGGCCTCATCTTGAGTACTGCATCCAGTTCTTGACACCGCACTTTAAGAAAGATGCAGACAAACTGGAACAGGTTCAGAGGAAGGCAACAAAGATGATCAGGGGACATAACAAAGCCCTATGAGGGGAGACTGAAAGAAATGGGCATATTTACCCTTGAGAAGAGTAGAGTGAGGGGTGATATGATAGCACTCTTCAGACACTTGAAAGGTTGCCACACAGAGGAGGGCCAGGATCTTTTCTCAGTCATCCCAGAGTGCAAGACATGGAATAATGGGCTCAAGTTACAGGAAGCCAGATTTTGACTGAACATCAGGAAAAAACTTCTTAACTGTTGAGCAGTATGACAATGAAACCAATTACCTAGGGAGGGCTCTCCAACACTGGAGGCATTCAAGAGGCAGCCACCTGTTGGGTGTGCTTTGTTGAATTCTGGTACTGAGCAGGAGGTTGAACTTGATGGCCTCATAGGCCCCGTCCAGTTCTACTGTTCTGATTCTATGATTTGTTAATTTTTCCAACAAAAAGCTTCACATAGTGTTTAGGAACATAGGAAGCTGCCTTATACTGAGTCAAACCATTAGTCCCGCTAGCTCAGTATTGGCTACACTATGTGGCAGCGGCTCTCTAGAATTTCAGACAGGATTCTCTTCCAGTCCTACCTGGAGATACAGGGGACTGAACTTGGGATCTCTTCTGCATGCAAAGCAGATGCCCAGTCACTGAGCTACAGTCCTTCTCCTGGTTCAGAACTATACAACATATCCTTCAAAACAGATTCCTTGGTAGCAGTGTCTTCCCCCATCTTACCTCTCTCCTGGCTTGTGAACAGGGGCAGCTCCTGCTCCCAGCCAAAAAAGTGAGAGTCACCATAAAAATTTGGGGAAACTCCCACCCCTTCCTGCTGACACACCTTTTCCCAAGTTGGATAAGGTGGCACCATGAACCAATCCTCCTTGCCATGCCATGCTTCGCAGAAGTGGACTCAGGTTATGTAAAGCTATGTAAACTGCATTAATTTGTGCAACGTATAAAGCACGTTAGGCCACTGTAGCACACAACTTTTAATTTTTTAAAAAAGTATTATTAAAGTATTAAAGCACAGCGTATTCCCAGTCCTAATCATGTAGTCTGGTGTGCTCCTTCTTCCTGTAAAAACTGATCTTGTAATGGTCTGTGTCTTCCCCTGCCACCATATTTGATTATTTGGGAAAAGGAGGAAAGAAGGGACACATAAGCAAACTGGGGCAGGGGGACACAGGCTCAAGCTAGAAGAGCAAGGTGCTATCATTCTACTGCTAGAGAAATGGGATGTAAGTATTGGGTGAGGCTCCCACAGTTGCTGGAGTAGAATATCTGTGGAGGGAGAGCTGCTCAGTATCGCTCTGTTCACTGCCTCCCCATTCAGCCCTTCATCAAAGAGCAGAGCTGGCATTTATTGGCCAATAAAAACCTACTGGAATCTGGCCAGCTCCACTCACCCAGAAACATCATTGGAAAAAATGGCTGAGAGCCAGGCCCTGGATTGCCAGCATCCTTCCTCTTCACAGCTGAGATGGACAAAAGCCCTTTGCTACCCACAATAAATGCTCATCATTTGTTATGTAAAGCTGCATTTATTACATGGTCTTGTGGGTATTTATTTATTTTATTTATTTATTACATTTATATACCGCCCCATAGCTGAAGCTCTCTGGGTGGTTTACAGTAATTAAAAACAATAAAAACAAATATACAGATTTTAAAACACAAAAAACAATTTAAAAACACAATTAAAAAAAATTAAAAAAAATGTTTTTTAAAACACATGCTAAAATGCCTGGGAGAAGAGGAAAGTCTTGACCCAGCGCCAGAAATATAACAGTGTTGGCACCAGGCGCACCTCGTCAGGGAGATCATTCCATAATTTGGGGGCCACCACTGAGAAGGCCCTGTCCCTTGTTGCCAGACTCCCAGCTTCCCTCGGAGTAGGCACCCGGAGGAGGGCCTTTGATATTGAGCGTAGTGTACGGGTGGGTTCATGTATTGTGGTCCTAAGCCGTGCAAGGCTTTATAGGTTAAAACCAGCACCTTGAATTGAGCTCAGAAACATACAGGCAGCCAATGCAAGCGGGCCAGAATCGGTTTTATGTGTTCGAACCGTCTGGTCCCTGTTACCAATCTGGCCGCTGCATTTTGCACAAGCTGCAGCTTCCGAACCGTCTTCAAAGGCAGCCCTACGTAGAGCACATTGCAGTAATCTAGCTTAGAGGTTACCAGAGCATGGACAACTGAAGCCAGGTTATCCCTGTCCAGATAGGGGCGTAGCTGGGCCACCAACCAGAGTTGGTAGAAGGCACTCCGTGCCAACGAGGCTACCTGAGCCTCAAGTGACAGAGATGGTTCTAGGAGAACCCCCAAGCTACCCTCTACATTTTTGAAGTCCTACATGGTTTGGGACCGGGGCTACCTAAAAGACTACGTTCTCCTGTATGGAGCTCCCCAAATTTTGAGAACTTCAACAGAGGCCTTCCTCTGGATGTCTTCGCTGGGTGTGGTTAGGAGGAAGAGGGTATTTTCAGGGGGAAATGTGAAGCTGGTGACTAGTCCAGTCAAATTCAGTATTGACTACAATGTGTGGCAGCAGCTGCCTGTAGTACATCAATGTGTAGGTGTGGCATATCCCTCCTAGCTGCCTTTATTACACTGGCTTGTGGGTGTGGCCATACTCCTCCTAGCTGCCTTTATTACATCTGCATGTGGGTGTGACCATACCCCTCCTAGCTGCCTGTATTACATTGGCTGGTGTGTGTACCACTTAAAGGTTATTGGAACAAGAAGCCCTTTTTTGTACATGGTAGAGCTTCTGCAGCTACAAGATTCACATTTGCTATTTCAGTCCTGTAGGTCATCACTAGAAGAGACTGTGCTAGATTATGAGCCTTGATCCACAGATGATGGAAGATTCATCTTCTTTCCTTAGTAGGTAATTCAAAAAAGGAGAAAATTCAGTAGGGATATAAAACAAAAGACTTGGACAAATCCATTTTGAAGTAATGACTGGAGGCTTTTTCCCAGTCCCAACACAACTGGGTATTTGTGCACAGGAGAGGTCTTTTTTCTCCTGGCTCCCTCCTGGACGTTCAAAGCTTTTGAGGATGAAAGAATGAGGGTCTGGAGCTTTTCAAGGTTGGGCCTTTTCCAGCAGGATGGTTGCGCCAAAGCAAAATCATTGTTTGGAGAGGCAAGCTGGGATCAGTTCCTGGAAGGTAGCCCAGGCAGGTGGGATCAGAATGGGCTTGCCCTGAACAGAGAATAAGTTCTAGGAATTCTCTGGTTTCCAAGAGACAAGCAATAGTTCAGGTAGAGCTATTGCTGGAAAGTATATGGCTTAAGCCTGCGCCTGTTGCTATCAGCCTTAACACTGGCTTCCTTTCCCAGCCATGCCAACTGGTTTCAGTTTTTAATTTCATCATCAGTGACAGTATTTATAGGCAGGGCCAATTGACTGCCATGAACTGATGCCATAATCCTGGTAATTATAAGTGTATTATTATTAACATTATAGCAGATAAAATGGGATGAGACCAATGCCAAAATGAATCATGTTTCCCTGATGCACAAATGAAACCCAAGAGATTTCTTTCCAAGAATCTTCAAATTTGATTGAATACAAATTAGAGCACTTGTGTAGTCTTAAAGATTGTTTCCACTGGTACATGTCCTAATAAACTCAGAGCTCAGTTGGTTTTGTAAAAACCCATATGGGCTTTCCAGGTTTGTTTTACAATTAAATGAAAATTGAATCAGCATCTGATTGTCCTGATGCGCACCCTATACTCTGGACAAGAGGCTACTGTAAGGACATATGGAGAAACTCACTGGTTCTCAATCGGAAACAGTGTGAGATGGGGGTGTATTTTATCACCCTATTTGTTTAATCTATACGCAGAACATATCATACGGAAAGCAAGATTGGACCAAGAAGAAGGAGGTGTGGAAATTGGAGGGGAAATATCAATAATTTAAGATATGGAGACGATACCATACTGCTAGCAGAAACCAGTAATGATTTGAAACGAATGCTGATGAAAGTTAAAGAGGAAAGCACAAAAG
Source organism: Rhineura floridana (assembly GCF_030035675.1). NCBI lineage: Eukaryota > Metazoa > Chordata > Lepidosauria > Squamata > Rhineuridae > Rhineura > Rhineura floridana. Next base: position 24,621,985 of record NC_084482.1, read on the forward strand.
CAGGACTACAGCTGAAAGTCAAAAATACTAAAGTAATGACAACAGAAGATTTATGTAAGTTTAAAGTTGACAATGAGGACATTGAACTTGTCAAGGATTCTCAATATCTTGGCACAGTCATTAACCAAAATGGAGACAATAGTCAAAAAATCAGAAGAAGGCTAGGAGTAGGGACGGCAGCTATGAGAGAACTAGAAAAGGTCCTCAAATGCAAAGATGTATCACTGAACAGTAAAGTCAGAATCATTCAGACCATGGTATTCCCGATCTCTATGTATGAATGTGAAAGTTGGACAGTGAAAAAAGCGGATAAGAGAAAAATCCACTCATCTGAAATGTGGTGTTGGAGGAGAGCTTTGCGCATACCATGGACTGCGAAAAAGACAAATAACTAGGTGTAAGAAGAAATTAAACCAGAACTATCACTAGAAGCTAAAATGATGAAACTGAGGTTATCATACTTTGCACACATCAGGAGAAGACATGATTCACTAGAAAAAATGCTGGGAAAAACAGAAGGGAGAAGAAAAAGAGGAAGGCCAAACAAGAGATGTCAGCAGCTACAGACCAGTAGCCAATGTTCCGTTCCTGGGCAAGATCCTGGAACGTGTGGTTGCTGACCAGCTCCAGGCGCTATTGGATGAAACTAATGATCTAGATCCATTTCAATCGGGGTTCAGGCCTGGTTTTGGCACTGAGACTGCCTTGGTCGCCCTGTTTGATGACCTAGGTCGGGAGAGAGACAGAGGGAGTGTAACTCTGTTGATTCTCCTTGACCTCTCAGCGGCTTTTGATACCATCGACCATGGTATCCTTCTGGAGAGGCTTGCGGAATTGGGAGTTGGAGGCATTGCTTGGCAGTGGTTCCGCTCCTACTTAGTGGGTCGTCTCCAGAAGATAGTGCTTGGGGAACATTGCTCGACACCGTGGGTTCTCCAATGTGGGGTCCCGCAGGGTTCGGTTCTGTCTCCCATGCTTTTTAACATTTATATGAAGCCGCTGGGGGCGGTCATCAGGAGTTTTGGAGTGCGTTGTCATCAGTATGCTGATGACACGCAGCTCTACTTCTCCTTTACATCTTCTTCAGGTGAGGCAGTCGACGTGCTGAACCGTTGCCTGGCTGCGACAATGGACTGGATGAGAACTAACAAACTGAGACTCAATCCTGACAAGACTGAGATGCTGTTGGTGGATGGTTTCCCTGATCGGATGGTGGATATATACCCTGTCCTGGATGGGGTTACACTCCCCCTAAAGGAACAGGTGCGTAGTCTGGGAGTCATCTTAGACTCTTCCCTCACACTTGAGGCTCATGTAGCCTCGGTGGCCCGGAATGCATTCTACCAACTTCGGTTGGTAGCCCAGCTACGTCCCTATCTGAGTAAGGAGGACCTCTCATCAGTGGTACATGCTATGGTAACCTCGCATCTGGACTACTGCAATGCGCTTTACGTAGGGCTACCTTTGAAGACGATTCGGAAGCTACAGCTAGTGCAAAATGCGGCGGCCAGACTGCTAACAAGAACTAAGCGGTCTGAGCATATAACACCTGTGCTAGCCCGTTTGCACTGGCTTCCAATATGCTTTCGGGCCAGATTCAAAGTGTTGGTACTTACCTATAAAGCCTTATACGGCGCGGGACCACGATATCTGTCGGAACGCCTCTCCCGATATGAACCGGCCCGTACACTATGGTCTACTACGAAGGCCCTCCTCTGGGTTCCGACTCATAGGGAAGCCCGGAGAGTGGTGACAAGATCTAGGGCCTTCTCAGTGGTGGCCCCCGAACTATGGAATGGTCTCCCCGAGGAGGTGCGCCTGGCGCCGACACTATCATCTTTTCGGCGCCAGGTTAAAACCTTTCTCTTCTCTGAGGCATTTTAATTCCTGTTAATTCTAAATTATTATATTTTGATTTTAGACTGTACAGTTTTGTGTACAGTTTTGTGTTATTTTTATTGTATTTTTAATGTTCACCGCCCAGAGAGCTGTTGCTAGTCGGGCGGTATATAAGCTTAATTAAATAAATAAATAAAATAAAATAAATAACTGAAGCCACAGACCTGAACTTACAAGATCTGAACAGGGTGGTTCACAGCAGTTGCTATTGGAGGTCACTGATTCATAGGGTCGCCACAAGTCATAATCGACTTGAAGGCACATAACAACAACAACAAAGGGAGGTGCACTTAATATTTCCTATAGAGTGGTACACTTAGGCAATTTTATGGATTCGACTTAATGGTCTTATGTCCCCCCCCCTGCCCTCGCCCACCTTTAGATGGTAAATCTGTTATTCAGAAGGTGGTAACAGCCCTGCTGTGTTTAGGGGCCTTCCTGTTCATTCTCTTGAATGGGGTCCTGGACTTTTGCCCCCAAATCCTACCCTGATGGCATCACTGTTGCTATATGCCAATGTGGGTTGCATAGGCTGATTGCAGGTCTGTGTAAACATGTACTGGTATATGAATGGTTCTACCTGGCAGCAAGACATGAGAACATTTCATACAAATCACCTGTCATCTAACCTTTCTGTTGCTACTTCCTCTTGCCTCCCTGCCCGTTTCTTTTTGTGTCATGTCTTAACGTTTGCAAGCCTGAGGGCAGGGACTGCTTTGTTTTAATTGGTTGCATGGGAGCCTTTTTGGTTGACGAATGCAATACCAGTGCTGCTAATACTAATACTAAATATAACAGTGAAGCTGTCTAGGGACATTAGTCATTTTCCCAAATGATGCCTAAGACCAGTCTAGCAGTGCTGTGAAATTTTCAATCGGGGATTCTCGTTTCAGGATTTAAGAAGGGTATTACAATTTCCTCCACCCTTTCTCCAGGGTAATGTCAGGCCTCACCTCTGTGTGTGTGTGTGTGTGCGCACGAGCAACAAATCAGGAACAAGGAGCAGGATCTTAAGCTGTGTCCTCATAGAAGAGACAAGTTGCGCTGATCTGGTGGACATGGATTGGCCCCCTGGAGTCCGCTGACTATAGGATGGTCACATGTCATACTTTATACTCCTATATTTGAAGAGGCTGTCAGAGGACTATCCTCTGTTTGAAAGTGTCCTCTGTCTGGATGACAGTCACTACGCCAAACCATGGCTTAGCTCACACTACCATAGCAGTAGGAGGGTGTTGGTGTTGTGAGCACTCTGGAGGAAGGGTGGGATTAAAATGTAAATAATAAAAATACAGTGGCCTGGATGCCCATTGACTTTATAAATGTCTCTACTCAGTTTTCTATTCCATATTAACAACAATTGGGTGTTTACACAAATAGCATGCGGGAGACTCGTACTTGATATAAAACGCACAAGTGAAAAATGCCCAAATTGTTGTTCATGTGGGAGACAATGTGGAAAAGAGCCATTTGTCATGTGAATGACCATTTTGCTCAATATTGGTTTTACATTTGCACTGCAAACCTGATTGAAGATCCGATTTCAGAACACCCTTACAGTGTGAATGTTTTTTTGCTCATTCTGTATGATGACAAATAACCAAAGCCCAGCTACATGATTATTGAGTTAGTGAGCTTGGAATATTGACTTGGGAGCATTGATTTAATGACTCTGGAATAACTTATGGCCTTTAATATATAATTAGCTCATGGGTAAAGCACATGTGAGTGGGTGTGTATAAAACAGGTAACTGTCAGGGTCAAGATCTCACAAAGATATGATGAGATACATCTTGGAGGGTGGCAAGATGGGGCTCTCAGAAGCAATCTGTACAAATAAGGAGATGCAGGGAGCCATATTGAGAACCAACATGCCATAGACTTAAGCCAGTTTTGGGGAATCTTTGTTCTCCAGATATTTCTGAACTACAACTCCTATCATCTCTGGCCATGCTAGCAGGTGCTGATGAGAGTTGTAGTTCAGCAACATCTGGAGGACAAAAGTTTCCTTACCCCTGACCTAAACAGAACAGTGTTAGACTCAAGATGTACACCACAAAATGGTCTGAGGGGACATGATGCAGCCGTCAGATCTAGGTCTGGTCAATGCTGGATGGGAGATCTACCTGGAACACCCACATAGGTCTCCTTGGGTTTCATGATGAAAGGTGGAATACAGAGATGCACTAAATAGATAATACACCAGATGGGTTTGTTTGAGGAAGATATTGTATTCAGAATGCCAGGGAGGGTCATCTAGCGGATAGGAGATTGGTTTGCATCCCCTGAGACAATGAGATGCAGTTGACAACAGGGATTTCCTATCTGTAATGCAGGGATGGGGGATCTCAGGCCTAGTGTCTGAATGTGGCCCTCTAGATCTCTCTGTCTGGCCCTCGGTAATCTCCCCAAGCCAAACCCTTCACCAGCTCTGCTTTGTGTCCTCCTTGAGTGTTTTTCGCCTGGCTGGAATGTGTCAGTGATGCTTCTTGCTTCTTGCTGGCCTGGATGGAGGATAGAGTGGGATGTGTGTTAGGGTTGCCAGGTCCATGGCCTGAGACTGATCCTGTATCTTTAGGAGAAGAGGTCAGCCAAGTGCAGGTGTTCTTGCAACTCTGTAATGGGAAAAACCACAAGGTGGAATTCTCCCGTCCCCCTGCACAACTTAAAGATGCAGAAGACCTCTTTGGAGGCCGGGCCTGGCAACCAGTGGAGCAGGAGCAGGAGTGGCCAGAAGATTGTGGCTCCCAAGGTCTTAGCAAGATGGTGGAGCCAGGGGAGAACCCTTTGCAGCTTGAGGGCCACATTCCCTTCTGGGTAACCTTCCAAGGGTCAGAGGCAAAAGGGAGCAAAGCAACAGATACAAATTTTACTTAGTAGACTAGTGTCTACACATACCACTCGTACACCCTTCCCTATGTTCCACGCAAGTGTTATCAGAGTTCAAGGACACATTTCAGCCAGGCAAAAACACTGAAGGAGGGTGAAAAGCAGAGGTGGTAAGGGAGATGGGCTGAGAAGAGGGAGTGTGGCTGGAGATGGGGGATGTGGCCTGTGGAGAATCTTGAGGGCCAGACAGAGAGGCTTAGAGAGCTTCATTCAGCCCTTGGGCCTAAGGTTCCCCATCCCTGCCTTAAATTCTCACGGGCCTTTCTGGGCTCCCTCTGGAAGCAAATGGAATCTTCTGACAGCCTGTTTGGCCAAGGATGGTCTCTTTGCCCCACATCCCACCTCCATCCTCCCAGCCCCCCTCTTGCTTTAAGCCCCCCCCCAGTCTTCTGCAGCCAGACCTGCCTGTGAAAACTATCCAGACTTAAAGCCAATCAATTTCCAACGAGTAGCAGAGTTTGACGGGAAATTCATTCCAACTGGGGGCCTTGATTTATCTTTCAAATATACGGACAAGCGTGCGCATGATGGAGCCCATTAAAATGTTGGAAGATTGTTTTTATGATTGAAGTCTGTATTACACTCGCCATAAAGAAAGGCAGCGCGGAGTCATTAGCATTTCCATGATGTTATATTTCTGCCTGTCGCGGGCCAATAACTCATCTTTACGGCTTGTCCCACCGCTAGCTCTTTGATACAATGAGTATAGAGTTAAGCAAAACTACAACAGGGAAGGAGAATCCGGCGAGCCGCCTGCCCTTCACGCCGCGATCGCCTCCTCTGCTAGAGACATTTTTCAGAGCGCTGAAAGAGCACATATGCAGAGAGTCACTCTTCCCCCTGCTGCTATTCTTCATTGTGCTCTCTCTCTTGCTCTTGCTCTCTGCCTGACACCTCCTTCCTTTCTCCTGCTCACCCATCCGGCTAAATGAAACTTATCTTGCCATTTTGCCCTCTCTTACTCTTGCCTTCTCCTTCTCCCAGGCTCCCTGGGTTATCACCAACCAAAGAGAGAGATTTTATCATCATCATCATCATCATCATCATTATTAAGCAATAACCTTTTCTCTCCCTCCTTTCATTTTTAGCATGATTTAAAAAAACCAAGAAAAAAGAACGGTAACAACTAGAACCCAGCTTCCCATGAATACCTTTCTTTGCTTTGATCTAGAGATGATTGGATTCATTCACGGCTATCTGCAGGGAGGGCTGTGCAGTGGTTACATCAGAGCCCCTCGCTAACATTCAGTGATGGGTTTCAAGTGGTTGCATTAGGTGGGACCATGTATATATGGACTAGGGTGAGAAATTTGTGACCTGGGCCTCCAGATGTTGTTGGACTTCAACTCCTGTAAGCCCCAGCCAGCATGGCGAATGGTCAGGAACGGTGGGATCTGTAGTCCGTGTGGAGGGGCCACAGATTCTCTGTCTCTGGGATAGACCTTCTGATGTCCCCGATGCCAATATTTTTGCTGCTTGTCATGAAAGACTCCTCATATGCAAAGAATGGATTTGACTTTATTTCCCAATGTATAATTGGCATATATTAATGTGCTTTCATTACTCTATCTACAGTACTTAGGAATAGTTGATGGCTCATGTGAAATTTTAAGCCATTGTGATTTTAAGCTTTTGTCATATTTTGTTTCTATTGTATATGATATTATTTTATTGTTGTACATTGCCTGGATATATTTTATATGACGGGTATAAATATTGTATAAATATTGTAAACAAACAAATAATGTAGAGAGTGATTGCTATTTTGTTGACCCCCAACTGAGATATGCAACATGCAACAACTGTTTGTGTGTCCTATCCTGATTGCTGAAAAATAAATAAATCCCGGCTTTATTTTAAAAACTAAGTTTCTGCTCCTCATGGGCCAAAGATACATTTGATAATAAGATGGCTCCATAATTTTATTTTTAAAAATAAAGTGAAATAAGGACACACCTGTAAAGATGTCCTGACATTACTTAGATTTCACCCCAATGCTTTTCTTGTTTTATATTGATGTTTCAGGGGCTAAATCAAAAGCTTACATTTGAAGACAACCCCCTCCATATGCATACAGAGTCAAGTGGGAGGCGCTTCCACAATGCATCATTGGTAGAGGGTACATAACAACGATACACATATGTATGTGGATGCATTCAGTATGAGGGTAGCTTGTATGTGTGTGAAGGATACATACAAGCGCACACAGATATATATGTGTGTGATAGACAATATCTATATGCATTTATAGTTCTGGTATGCACATATGTAAAGTGTGCTGTTTTTATCGTTTTACATTCTAGATTGGATTCTGTGTCTATTTACTGATTCCTTCATATCCACATACATACATTTCTACAGTGTCCACTAATTTTAAACAGTTAAAAGAGCATAATAATAAAATAAACAGGAAGCAATCATTCAAAGAACTTAAAAAGCACTAAAACTAAAAAAAAGCCTAGGGAAATAAAAAGGTCTTCACCTGGTACTGAAAAGACCACAGAGAAAGTTCCAGGTGAGCTTCTCTGAGGAGGGCGTTCCACAAAGAGGGCACCACCACTGAAAATACTCCTTTCTAGTAGCCACCCACCTCACCTCATTTGGGCCTCTAAAAATGAGATTTGGTTTGGGCAAGTATATTTGGGAGGATCTGATCCTTCAGATAACCTGGTCTCAAGCCACCTAGTGCTTTAAAAGTCAATACCAACACATTGAATTGGACCTAGAAGCCTGTGCAGATGACTAAGCACTGACATCAGTATGATTGTGTGGCCAGTCCCAGTTAGAATTGGTGCTGTTCTGTTTTGGGCCAACTGAAATTTCTAGGCTGTTCTAAAAAACCACCCCACATATAACATACTGCAGTAATGCAGCCAAGAGGTTAGCAGCATGTGGACAACTGTAGCAGGGGATGGGGGAGAGTATACTTCCCTGTGTGGTCATATGGTCTGCTGTGCAAAAGAAAATATAGTTTGCTGCAAGGTCTATACATGCAGTATTGCAAAAGTTATGGTGGTGTTCAAGTGCAGCAAAACACCCAGGAAGGTGCATGGATACAGCCATTTACAACAGTGCAACTGCTGTGGTGCATTACACTGTGCAAAGCCTTGTGTGTGTCAATGTGGGTGGAGAGTGGATGCCACAGGGACTTTGTGGGGAAGAGTACTATTAAGTACAATCCTATCCACATCAACTATTCCAGGCCTTCTCAGGCTGCTGAGAGGGGGGTATACAGGGGGTACTGGTGTATGGGCCCACAGCCACCAGGTGGCCCAGACTCTGAGCTCAGCCTCACAAGACCTTCTCTCGGTCCCACCGGTAAAAACAGCTAGGCTGGTGTGGACCAGAGAGAGGGCTTTTTCGATCATGGCCCCCACCCTCTGGAACTTGCTTCCTTTTGACCTTCGACATGCCTCCTCCCTGATGGCTTTTCGCCGAGCCTTAAAGACCTGGCTATTCAGGCAGGCCTATGGGATCTCTGGGGTGGGTTGCTATTATGCTATATTATTGAAGGATGGTTTAGATGAACTGATGTTAATATTATGATTGTTGTATGCATATGTTTTATATTGTATTTTATATTGTGTAAGTCGCCCACAGTGTCCGTTAAGTTGGACAGATGGGCGACTAACAAATAAAATTTTATTATTATTATTATTTTTAAAGAAGTATGTTGATTGGCCTCCTGTAAAGAAAGTTAGGAAGCAAAATGTGCAGGCAAATGAACCAGCCTGGGCATTTCTACTTTTCAATGTCTTTAGCCAATGAATAAGTTGGCTGTGATTGACAAGTGAGTTATTTGGACACCAAGAGACAGGAATCCTTGAGTCCTACAGAGTTGGTATTTTCTCTTTTCCTATCAGTGCACTTTCTATCTCATTTTCTAGGCCATGGAATCTCTGCAGTTTGTCCTTCGTATCATCCTGGCAACCAGGATGCATTTTTGCTGTGATAGGTTCACCTGTGATCAGTTACTTTCTAGAAGTTATTTTCTGCAAATACTACTAGACAATAAGTATAAATGCAAAATGTGAAAACTTTGCAAAGAGGCTTAAGCATGTTTCTTGCTGTGCAGGAGCTGAAGTCCAGGCACTCATTAAGAATACACTGTATTCTGGTGTAACACAGTGGTAGAAAACGTGAGTTCCAATGGCTGAGGTCAAATAGTTTTCAGGGGGTTCAGGTTGGGAACAAGTGTTGCATTTCATGCTGACTTAGCAACCTGCTGGTGTGATTGGGCATTGCAACAGTTTCTCCCCATTGACACCACATGCTCACAGGCCACAGTAAGAGAGCCAGTGAATGGGAAGCACATTGAACAAAGGGCCCACCTGGCAAATATTAGGCTATCACAGATCCCAATATTCCAACTCAAATGCTGAGCTAATTGTCTTATTCCACTGTCTTATCCCATTACAGAAACACAGAGTAAATAGATTTCCATATGTCTCACCTGACATACCCTGTAAGAAAGGATGCGTCAGGTGAGACACATACATTTTTGTACAGATCACTAAGGGTTTGTGTGTGGGTTTTTTGTACGTAATGTTGAAGCACAGGTGAGTACTGAAGTTTATAAATAATTCTTCAGACTCAGAAGATAATGACAGTTACCAGTATGTGGCAATGCCAACCGAGTGTCTTCAGGAAATACTAGAATATCAGGCTCATTTTCATCATTTACTAAGAAAGGACATATTCCATGCCAAGCCATGGCTGTAAGTGTACAATAGTTTACAAACTATTTCAGCCACATTACACAAAGATTTTTGACATTTCCCACTGACCTCTGTAAAGTTACCATTCACCATTCCTAGACAAATTTCATGAATGTCAGCATTAAGTAATAGTAGATGTCCCTACTTGTCCAACATACAGCAGCCAAAAATGATCATCCCATTTAAATGTTTGTCAGTGTTCATGGGTGCATGTTTCCCCCCCGCTTTCACACAATCTGTACCACCTACTTCTTCATGTTCTATGCCCACCCAAGGAATGCCTTCCAAGAATATTCCCTGACTCCACTTTCTTCACCATCTTCCAGTCCTTGCTCACTTCCTGTCTGTCATGGCTGCTATTTCTAAATGTTGCATCCAGACTAGAAAAAAGAGGCAAGGGTGCCCAAATATTTAAAAACTATAGTTTATTAGAACAAGAAATATGAATGGAGAATTAACAACATTAAACACAGAATTTATTTGTAATAAATAAAACCTAACAGTAGAAGGATAAGTGATACAAAAATGCACAGGTTTCACAACATAAAAATATATGCAATGTGACCTAAAATACTCGAAATCTGAACAGAAAAAGCTGGGCAAGAACTATGCATGAATCAAGGTAGGAATAGGGCTGTATAAGGGCTATATACAGCACATAAAAATGTAAAGGCTGTGCATATAGTCTAATCAGTAATCAGTATTGTTTACACAGCTGATATTATTCCACAGTGGATTATCCGGATAATTACGTGCCAAACGCATTTCGGCTTCTTAACCTTCTTCAGTGGCTTGTTTGGTTACAGTGTCCTTTGGGCATAAGTTCACCTGACACAATTACAAATAATTTTTTAACAATATGTATATGCCCTTAGAAAAAACCTAACTAAATATGCTCAATGGCTTAAAAGCATATTTTGCTCACCACTTGTGCGCCAGGAACTGCTTTGTAAGTACCAAATAAAGTAGTGCAAATATCCAATAGTTGGTGATGTATGCAAAAACTTTCAATGATCTGTAAAAGACAATGTATGGGGAAAAAGTAGCCATATGCTAAATATAAATTGACCTGTGGATCAAAATTTGCCCCTATGAACTCATGTGAAAAGGATCTGTTAATTTATAACCAAACCATCTCTGTTACACACCTGATTTAACTATGTCAGTCAGGTTTCTAGCTCTATTTTTTGGAGTAACCTTTATCCTGAAAAAAACTCACATCAGCATAGTAACCAATATAGCATACCTGTATATAATAATATATTGTCAAATCAACAATAGCAAGAAGTATAATTTTCATAACAATCATCCATTCTATGTCTTCATTCAATCCTTAATGTTTATGGTATTTCTAGCTATATAATAAGACATCACACCGTTATGTGAGGGCAGGGTGGAGTCTGGTGGCAGGGTGGCAAGCAAGGCAAGGGTGTGAGGGAAGCAAGGATGGCTGGGGGGAGGGGCGGACAGCTGGATGTAGGACAAGCAAGATGAATGAATGGCTGTCGGGTGGGAGAGTGAGTGAGGCGAGTGATCAGCTGGGGAGGAAGTGGCTACGGTGGCAGCAGCCTAGGCAGGAGGCAGGTAAATCCCCTAGGTGGGAAGCAACCTAGGTGCACTGTGTGGAGCTGTGCAGTGGCACCTAGTGTGGAGCAGCGGCGGGGCAGCAACCCAGTGCAGAAAGAGGCGAGGAGCATTCGCATAGCAGTCTTGTGGTGGCTGGTGTGCACCAATGCCTAGAGGCACTGGGGGGGATTGCTTGGGGGGATTGTGAGGGAGGTTGGGTGTCTGGGGGGGTTGCGAGTGTCTGGAGGTGCATTTGTGAGTGTGTTTCACAGTCCCTGTGTATGTGTGCGTGTGTTTGGGGTGCCTGGGTGCATATGTGTTTGGGGATGGGGGATAGGAAGTGGAGTCCCCCTAGTAATTTATATATCCATCTATCTTCCTTCCTTTTAAGCAATATATGGAGTTGCTTGCCTGAGCCACATGCCTGCTCAGTACACCAAAGTTTCAAAGACCTCACTTCATGTGTTGCCCTTTGAAGTGTTTTACCATTGGGACATGGAGCTTTTTAGTCCTAATACTATTATGCTCTCCTATTCTAGTCTTGATTGTTCTTGTGGTCATAGTAGCAATATATAAAACAGACAGGAACATTGGACCGTATATATAACCTCTGATATATTGCAGGTAAAAAATTCATTAAGATGGTATACTTTGTTGTCATTGTGATTGCTGAAGGATCTCAGTTTGACACAATTAATACATACGCTACAGTTTCCACGTATAAATTGTCCTGCAGTAGGAGTGATGTTTGGATTAGGGTCTGTACTAGAATCCAGAGCTTGGAAAAGTTACTTTTTTGAACTACAACTCCCATCAGCCCAATCCAGTGGCCATGCTGGCTGGGGCTGATGGGAGTTGTAGTTCAAAAAAAGTAACTTTTCCAAGCTCTGCTAGAATCTCTCTCAAATTAGATGCATGTTCGTATTCAAACATTGGAGCACTCCTCCTACTGTTGGGTATATTTTGTAACAGATACCAATATTTTTGAATAGCATCTTTAACCGTAATACATCATGGGTTATATACATGCGGTTCAATGTCCCTGTCCTAGATGGAGAAGGAATTTGCAAATATCGCTGCTTGGGCAGTTATAATCACTGTTTGGGGTAGTTAGAAAGCAGGTGGCCCATTATTCCCCTAAATTGTGCTCACAGTGTTTCATATTTGAAGCAACACTGGTTGCTTCCAGTTGACCTGTTTATTGAACATCTATCCTGATTTGTTTGCACAAAGTTTGTGGGCAGGTTATATGATGTCAGCTGTTTTGAGTGTTCATTCTAATTTGTTTGCAGGAAGGTTAGACGCCATTTATTGAAGCGAATGTTATCCCACTCTGCATTTGTGGGCATGTGATTGAATCCCACCTGAAAATAGTGATGGGTCTCGAAGTGCCATGTATCCATTAAGGTTCAGGGCTGGCAATAAAATTCAAAAGCAGAACAGCAGCAGCAGCAGCAGCAGCAAAATAACAAAGAAATGAAACCTCATCAAAAAGCAAAATAACAAACCAAAAGAATCCTCATCAATTGTTGAAGCCTAAATATATATTTAAAGTGAGCCTGTCATTAAGAGAGATGCTTGTCTACAGTAGTATATCCTTTGCCTATATATCTATATCCTAGTATATGTATCTCAGAGAGAGAGAGAGAGAGAGAGAGAGAGAGAGAGACAGTGACAGTTAGTGAGCCTGTATAGGAGGGTTACATCAGTGTGCTGTATGTGTCCATTCTGTTCTCATGTGTGCATGGGCAAGTATGGCTGTGTGCTCGATCACTCCATCACCGCCTCGTTCAAGCTTTGCCTTTGCAGGGCTTTAAACCTGCCAATGTCTTGAGGACGTGCCATGAAATATGAGTGGGTTTGGCCCGCTCCTTGCCAGTGGTATGTGCAATCAGAATGCTAAACAGCCCTTGGGAGACAGGCTTCACTTAATGTCTGCACTGGTTGCTTCTCTCTTGTCACAAGCTGTAGCTCTTGGGGTTGTGGGTGGGGAGGATGACATGGCCTTTCAGCAGCCAGCCCTAAGTGAGATTTTTCTTGACCATGTGTGTGTGTGTGTGTGTGTGTGTGTGTGTGTGTATGCTTTCTCATAAATGCAGGGCTCTCTCTCTCTCTGCTCATTTCTCCTTCCCAGTGTTCAGGCTGGGAGCAACGACCCCCTTGATTTATGGGCCCTGCGCTCTGCATTTACCACCTTGCTTAGCACTGATTTCTCTCATAGGTGACAAGACACAGGTTCCTTAGACAGACACACACAGATAAAAAAAGCAATCTGTGGCTGTATTCCACAGTGGCAGGCAGGATCTACCTTCTACCTGTGGTGAAGGTCCCAATGTTCACGGAAGCCACGAATTTGGGAGGAAAGAGGTGTGTATGTGCAGGAGTGGGGGAGCAGGCGATGGAAGGCCTGAAGGTTTTATTGTCTCTCCCCAGGGAAAGTTTAACGCGAGGTGCTAAAATAGATAAGTTGCCGTTTGTGCGCATTTGTATTACACATAAATTAGACACCTTGTTAGATAAGCTGCAGCTGTGGGGAGAGGAAGGTCAGAGAGAGAGGGATGGGGAACTAAATGAGCAGCTTGAAGTGAAAAAACAGGTGTTGGGTGGGGGGAAGAGAAAAAGGGCCGGCTGGTGAGACACAGGCACAGCACAAGTAGGGAGAGGCAAAAGGAGGAAAAAGACCCAGGAATGGATTTCTCCGCTATGTTGTGGGCTCTGCTCATTTCCTGCATCTCCAAAGCCTTTGACCAGGCGAGGAAGATTGCTTGGGTAGGGGGTGGTTGGAGCACTGCAGGCTTATTCAGCAGCATGCTCTTGGGCCCCCTCCAAATGTCCCTTTTATTGTTCATTCATGATTTGTGTTTGTGATGGTGTCAGGGCAGTTATATGCAATCCCACTTTGAATACTGTTTGCACCTGCAAAAATTGCAGGATGGCCATTCTGCTTAGTTTCCAGTCAATGTATATCCCCTAGCTTCCTGCTGAATCCTGTAACTTTTTAATACCACAAATGGTCCGGTTTATTATTATTTTTCTCCCGCCTTTGTTACGCTATCGCGCAAGAGCACACCACCCCCAGACGTCTATAATGTAGTAACATTGGCGACAGATTGCAGAACAATTAATAAAGTAGAATGATGTGTGGATGATCCACTACTAATAAATCCACCACTAATGCATCAATGACATTCAGAATGCACCTGCAAACACCACCACCCCCAGTCTAGAGGGGGCCTTATGTTTGTTGTCCTTTTGAACTATTTTGCTTTTGTGGGTGGGACACTTGCCCAGTACAACGGAAAGTAAGAGTGTGCATGTGCGTGCGTGCGTCTATACACATGCAACCTGCAATCTTTCACTTGAGTAGGGATGGCCAAATTTGTCTGTTTCGGTTTTTCTCAATCACTCATTTCTCCAGTCTTAGATTCAGTTCTCCACATTTCTACATCAGCGTGCGTGTTTTTTTTTTAAGTCCTCATGAACATTCATCAGCATTTTAGTGTAAATTTTCCAAGTATACACATTTGTTTCCAGTTTTGCTTAGCATTCATATTTTTGCAGAGCAAATTCCCCTGAAATAATGTATTTTTGTATGATATTTTCATTCATACGTGCATTTGTATACACACTTTACCCTAGTATATGCAATTTTGTACACATTGTGTCTGGAGAACAGCATTGCAAAACTGGGAGAAGTGCAAATGTCAAAGGATGGCTGCATTTCAGTTTGCATCTTGTTTTGGAAAGTGCAGATTAGGTAGATTTGCCTTTAAATGCAAAGTGAATCAAACTTCTCTCCCACCCCTACACCTGAGTGAGAACCCTCCAAATAACATTTCCCCCTCGGAACTGCATAACAGAATAGCACTGATTGCCCCCTGGACAGCAATCTGGAAGATGAGCAACCCATTATTTAGAGTCACCTTGCTTATCTGGTGACAATGATGTAACAGTCTTTCCTCAAAAGGTTCTCCTCTACTCCCCTTCTTGGACCACTCAGGATTCTGTCATGTTGATAAGTACAGTCAGTTAGAGGCTGGAAATTCAAAGGAATCTTCTGAATTAGGGATCTGATGGAGAGAGGCTGCTCCGTATCAGTTGGGGCTCTGCAAGACAAGCTATGGGGGTAAAATATGATTGGTACCAACTGTTCCAGGTCACATAGTTTATTAATAGATTGCTAAAAATAGGGGAGGGAATACGCTCGCAAACTACATTTGAATTTCTTTGCATGTAGGACAATCACTGGTTTGAATATATATATATATATATAAAATGCTGGTTGAACTCTCCATTTCTCCACAGAGAAATTAAAACTGCTGGAGGAGGACTGGGATAAAATTTGGGACAAGGCCCCTTTGCACACAACGTCCTCCCAGATTCAGGAAAGTTCACTAAAGACAATCTTAAAATGGCACTGGACTCCTGCCCGCTTGTGTCACACATAGTCCAGTGTATCGTTGGAGGGGATGTGAATTGACAGGATCACTGATTCACTTTTGGTGGGAATGTTATTATGTGGTTCCCTTTTGGGACTCTGTATTTAGAGAGATGTATAATAGGAAGGCAGATAAAACCCAATCCTGCTTTGTCCTTGTTATCCATTGATGTTCTGCAAGATCCACCTCTGATTCATAAAGACTTGGTCTTCCGCCTCTTGGCAGATGAGCAAATGGAGGTGGCAAGTTGTTGGAAAGACATTTAGGGTATCACCTTATCAGACCATTTGACCCAACACAAGAAAGTGATTAGTGGGCGGGCAAAACATGATAAATTTGATGCAACATGGTTTCCATTTTTCAGTCACATGAATAAGTATGCAAGAGACTCCCACAACCTCAGGAGTCTCTGGAGAGGCTTTGTGGCTAGAGCACAAGTGCAAGCAGATGCAGCTCCAAATGGGAGTTCAATTGATTAAGTTAACCTGAGTGGAGAAGAGGTCTACAATTTAGACATTTCTGAACAAGCATGGTCTTCTTGTTGTTGTCATGGAAGTTTTATTTATTTATTTATTGTATTTGTATACCGCCCCATAACCGAAGCTCTCTGGGCAGTTTACAGCAACTAAAAACATCAAAACAAACATACAAATTTAAAACAGATCTTTTAAAAACAATTTAAAACACAATTTAAAAAATTTAAAACAATTTTTAAAATATATGCTAAAATGCCTGGGAGAAGAGGAAAGTCTTGACCTGGCGCCGAAAAGGTAACAGTGATGGTGCCAGGCACACCTCGTCAGGAAAATCATTCCATAATTTGGGGGCCACCACTGAGAAGGCACTCTCCCTTGTTGCCACCCTCCAAGCTTCCCTTGGAGTAGGCACCCGGAGAAGGGCCTTAGATGTTGAGCGTGGTGTACAGGTGGGTTCGTATCGGGAGAGGCGTTCCATCAGGTATTGTGGTCCCAAGCCATATAAGGCTTTATAGGTTAAAACCAGCACCTTGAATCGAGCTCAGAAACATACAGGCAGCCAATGCAACCGGGCCAGAATTGGTTTTATATGTTCGGACCGTCTGGTTCCTGTTACCAATCTGGCCACTGCATTTTGCACAAGCTGCAGTTTCCGAACCGTCTTCAAAGGCAGCCCCACATAGAGTGCATTGCAGTAATCTAACTTGGAGGTTACCAGAGCATGGACAACTGAAGGCAGGTTATCCCTGTCCAGATTGGGGTGCAGCTGGGCCACCAACCAAAGTTGGTAGAAGGCACTCTGTGCCACCGAGGCTACCTGAGCCTCAAGTGACAGAGATGGTTCTAGGAGAACCCCCAAGCTACGAACCTGCTCCTTCAGGGGGAGTGCAACCCCATCCAGGACAGGTTGGACATCCACCATCTGGTCAGAAGAACCACCCTCTAGCAGCATCTCAGTCTTGTCTGGATTGAGCCTCAGTTTATTAGCCCTCATCCAGTCCATTGTGGCAGCCAGGCACCGGTTCAGCACATTGACAGCCTCACCTGAAGAGGATGAAAAGGAGAAGTAGAGCTGTGTGTCATCAGCATACTGATGGCAACGCACTCCAAAGCTCCAGATGACCAAACCCAACGATTGTTTTGTTTTGAAGATCTTCCTTTTTCAACAAACCTTTTAAGTAGAGACCTTATCCCAGTCTGCATCTGTGTTGGAATTGATTTTTAAGATGTTTTAAAAGCTTTTTTAAAAAGATGTTTTAAAGATGTTTTGTTTTAATATATTCTTAAGTCTGTTTTTAGGATGTTTTGGAGTGTTTAGAAAGACCTCAATGGATGACTAAAGAAATTCTTAAAATGGTTAAAGAGAGAAGGAAAGCAAAAGCAAAAGGAGATAGAAACACGGTTAGAACCCTAAATGCAACTATACAAGGACTAGTACGTAGGGACAAAGGAAATGATTACAATAGTTATTTTATAGAAATAGAAGACAACAAAAAGGGTAGAACAAGAGCCCTATTCCAAAAGATTAGAGAAGTTAAAGGGAAATTTAAACCAAGAGTAAGGATGTTGAATAGCAGGGGCGTCACTAGGGTGGTGCGGCAGGTGCGGGCTGCACCGGGTGACACCGAGACGGGGGGGTGACACCACAAGCCGCCCCCGCTCCCTGCACTGCCGGGAAGCGGGTCAGGCAGGCAGAGAGCTGCCCTGCCGGCTCCTCCTGGCTGCTGCCAGAGCCTGGCTGGAAGCTGCAGTGCGAGCGCCGCTGCCGCCTCCCCCTCGCCCCTCTTGGCGGCAGCAGAAGGGGTGGCCGGCCAAGCAGCCAGCCAGGAAATGCTGTGTTGGTTCCACCCCTTCCCGGGGCCGGCAGAGGATGGATAGACGGATGGATGGCGGTGAGGGACAACACCGCTGGCTCCCCCGGGCTGGAACTGCCCAGCTCAGAAGGGGGGGACACTTGGGGGCCTTCGGCAGCTTGGCAAGGAAGGGCCAAGGCTGCCTGGAGAAGCGCCGCCATCCAACCAGCTTTGCAGGTGCGAGCCTCAACTCCGCGAAGCAAGCGTTTTGGATCGGAGCAGTCGATTAACCCCAGACCTCGCCGGCGGCTGCATCTGCTTTGCATGCCAAAGGTTCAGTCCCAGCAGCATCTCCAGGTTGGTCTGGGAGAGCCTCCCTGCCTGAAACCTTGGGGAGCCGCTGCCAGTCAGTGCAGGTATTACTCAGCTGTATGGACCAATGGTCAGATGCAGTATAAGGCGGCCTTCAATGCGATGCAATCCTATATATAGGAACCTGTTTAGGTCCAGATGTTGCTAGACTCCAATCGCCATCATTCCTGACCCTTGGCCAGGCCGGCTGCTGGAACTTGGCAACATCTGGAGGGCTGCAGGGATACATCCAAGCAGTATATAAGGGGTAGCCAACTTGGTGCCCTCTAGGTGTTGTGGGGCTCCAACTCCCCTCTGCCTCAGCTAGGGAAAGGGGATGATGGGAGTTTAAGTCCAAAATCATCAGGCGGGTGCCATGTTGGCTATAGAGACTTCCCTTCTCCCTCTCAGCTCAAATGGTGCAACATTCTGCTCCCTGAACCCAAGTTAGGCCGTCATCCTAGGCAGGCTTTCACGGGAATAGGCCCCACTGCGCTCAGTGGGGCTTGCTCCCGAGGAAACCTGCTGAGGACTTCTCATTTCAAGACCAGGCCAGAGGGCCCTGATCCCAGAGGGCCCTGATCCTAGAGGCATGCTCTTCTTAGGATCTTTTGCAGGGCCAAACAACTTTTTCTGCCTGTTGTAGCCATTGTGATGCGCAGTGTTACATTTTGCATGAATTTTTAAATATGTTTGTGTTGCTTCTCATGTTGTATTTTCTTGTATTACAATTTCCATTCCTGGAACTGCATATAGAATTGTAAGACAAGAAAATGCAATATGAGAAACAAAAAGAAGCAATAAAATAAATTAAAAATCAGTATGAGTATTTCATATGCGGAGCAGCTAAATGAAGCTCACAGACCACAGCTTGGGAACTCCTGTGGTAGAGAACGGGCAGGGCATTGATGGGTCCTCCAGAGGGTTACTGGACTCCCAGTTCCCATAATTCCTGGACCATCGATGACTAATGATGGTGTCCATTTGCATGTGCCGTCTTCTTTGTTTCAACTTTCCAGGCCTAGCTTGAATCCCAAATGTGCATTGAATACATTGGGACTTGCTTCTGAGTAAACAAACATCGGATTGCACTATAAATATATTTACAGATTGTGTAATTCATAAACATATTTGATAGTCATGTTTACATAAATATTTCTTCATACTGTGTCCCAATAAGTATTTTATTTCACACTATGGTTGTAGATGATTTTTCCCTCTACATTTTAAGTGTGCCCTTCTTCCTGGGGGTGGTCATGGTTCTCCATTGTTTTCATCCTGAGGGGAGGATAGGCTGAGAGATGGTGAGTAGCACATTTAAGGTCTCTTCACCTCCCCCCCTTTTTTATTTGTATTTATTTTATATTTCTCCAATATCTTCCCCTGGCTGTTTTTATGTATTTTAAATAAAATATTTTTAGATTAAATAAATAGGAAATCATAATTGTGAACCTCCCTAAAAGCAATTTACCTATCCTTATGTTTTGGCAAAGTGATGGTGTGAAGGCATGCTGGTAGAACAAGAGACCATGTTTGAGGCATGTTATAAAGTGTTTGAGGACTTTGTCACACATAACTTTTTGAGACCTGTAGATTCATGTTGGAAAGAACACGTGCACATATTGAATGGTGGCTTGGGTGCTGTTTTTTCAGTCTACGCTGCATGCGTAGGGAAGGTGATATATCATCTGGCAGCTAGCTTCATAATGTGAGAATGAAAAACATTTGGATCACCATTCACTTGTTTACTTTTCTCACTATTGAGACCATTTCATATATTACTTTTTCATACACAGAAATTTAATCTTTGTATAGGAAAAAGTATTTTGTACAATATGAAGGACAGTGGCTGCCCAGTCAGTATAACCACTCTACAAGATCTACTCAGCCACTATAATTACCCTTTTTGTTTTGAGTGCCCTTTTGTCTGGGTCTTGGTTCAGGTGTGTATCCAACTTTGATGTGCTTATGGAAGGGGTGTGCAAGTAGTGCCCCCCCCAAGTGTGGAGGCTTGGACAAACATTGTGTTATGGAAAACCAAAGTCTGTGTGAAAGTACATATTTGGGAATGCCATCAGTGTAATCCTAAACACATTTAATAAATAATATCGAACTTGCACGTCACAAAATATATTACGGTCATGTCCATAAGCACCAGGAGGGTAGTCGCCCAGGAGGTCTTAGTCCCTCTGCTTTTTTGGGAGCAGGGTCCCTATGTCTCCAAGCATCCTACAGTCAGCATGAAAAGGGAGTGTGTTAGTCACTGAGAAGAGTCTTCTAATATGCTTCCTTGCCTTTCCTGCTGATAGGAGCCAATCAGAGTGAAAGGAGGTGAGTCAGCCACTGAGAAGACTCTTCTCAGTTGCTAACACTCTCCACTTACATGCTGATTGGCTCCTAGAGATGTTTGTTGTGAGAGAATGCATTAACAAAGATCTCATTCTTAATCCAGGAGCAAAGAAGGGTGTATGTGGCTGCAACTATCATGAAGGGACTCTGCACTTCTGAATTTTCTACTAAACAACTGATAAATACCTATGTAACTTTGTGTCTGGAGACTTATTATTAAGAATCACTTTCCATAATTGTAAGGAGGTATGTCCACACGCATGCATCCCAGGCACCTAAATGAGGGGTGACAGCAGAACAGGGACATAAGCAGATGTCTTATACCAGGGGTTCCCAAACTTTTCTTCTACACAGACCACTTGAAAATTGCTGAGGGTCTAAAAGTATCTGAAAATTTACTATGGGCATATGCAAGATAATTAACTCCCAGTAGTGATAAGAGCAAGAATTTAGGCTGTGAGTATGATATTGTAATTTAAAGGTGTAATTTTAATTTTGCTAGTTGTTTATGTCACTACTATTGCCATTACATTCAGTGATATATGGGAATTACGATTTACGAGTAACATTAGTACAAAAAACATTACTAAGGATTCTGTATGGTCTGGTACAGGAGGAGGTCCATGGGGGTGACACCATGAGTTACCGCACCGGGTGACACCAACCCTAGTGACGCCACTGTTGAATAATCAACAGGAGAACACACTGACTGACTGAGATGAAATAAAAGGAAGATCGAAGCAATACACTGAAGAACTCTATAAAAGAGATGCAAGGATTCATTCATGGAGGAACTGTATGAAGAAGAACCAGAAATTTTAGAATGTGAGGTGAAAGCTGCTCTTAAAATACTCGGAAGAAACAAATCACCAGGAATAGATGGCATACCAATAGAGTTGCTACAAGCTGCTGAGACTGAATCTGTCCAAATTTTGACAAAAATTTGTCAACAAATATGAAAAACTAAACAATGGCGCACAGACTGGAAGCGTTCAATATACATCCCAATTCCAAAGAAAGGGGATCCCAGGAAATGCAGTAATTATTGAACTATTGCCTTAATATCCCATGCAAGTAAAGTAATGCTCAAGATTCTACAACAAAGGCTCTTATCATATATGGAGCGAGAAGTGCCAGACGTCCAAGCTGGATTTAGAAAGTGAAGAAGCACCAGAGATCATATTGCAAACATATGTTGGATAATGGAACAGACCAAGGAATTTCAGAAGGAAATCACCCTGTGCTTTATAGATTACAGCAAAGTCTTTGACTGTGTAGATCATGAAAAACTATGGAATGCTTTAAAAGAAATGGGGGTGCCACAGCATCTGACTGCCCTGATGCTCAACCTATACTCTGGACAAGAGGCTATTGTAAGGACAGAATATGAAGAAACCGATTGGTTCCCCAACGGAAAGGGTGTGAGACAGGGTTGTATTTTATCACCCTACTTGTTTAATCTATACGCAGAACATATCATACGGAAAGCAGGATTAGACAAAGATGAAGATGTGAAAATTAGAGGGAGAAATTTCAATAATTTAAGATATGCAGACGATACCATACTACTAGCAGAAACATTTGAAACGAATGCTGATGAAAGTTAAAGAGGAAAGCATAAAAGCAGGACTACAGCTGAATGTCAAGAAGACTAAGGTAATGACAACAGAAGATTTATGTAACTTTAAAGTTGATAGCAAGGACATTGAACTTGTCAAGGATTAACAATATCTTGGCACAGTCATTAACCAAAATGGAGACAATAGTCAAGAAATCAGAAGAAGGCTAGGACTGGGGAGGGCAGCTATGAGAGAACTAGAAAAAGTCCTCAAATGCAAAGATGTATCACTGAACACTAAAGTCAGACCATGATATTCCTGATCTCTATGTATGGATGTGAAAGTTGGACAGTGAAAAAAGCAGATAAGAGAAAAATCCACTCCTTTGAAATGTGGTGTTGGAGTAGAGCTATGCACATACCATGGACTTCGAAAAACACAAACAATTGGGTGTTAGAAGAAATTAAACCAGAACTATCACTAGAAGCTAAAATGATGAAACTGAGGTTATCATACTTTGGACACATAATGAGAAGACATGATTCACTAGAAAAAATGCTGGGAAAAACAGAAGGGAGAAGAAAAAGAGGAAGGCCAAACAAGCGATGGATTGATTCCATAACTGAAGCCACAGACCTGAACTTACAAGATCTGAACAGGGTGGTTCACAACAGATGCTATCGGAGGTCACTGATTCACAGGGTCGCCATAAGTCATAATCAACTTGAAGGCACATAACAACAACAAGAGTGTTTTTAGCATTTTGTTTGCCACCCTAGGCTCCTTCTGGGAGGAAGGGCAGGATATAAATTTAATAAATAAATCAATTTGTTTGTAAGATAACTTGTACTTGTTAAAAACCAATAAAAATATAATTTAAAAAATCCTGGAACCATCCTCATTTTGCCCATGTTCCTGATGGGGGAGCTCGGAACCTGTTCAGACATGGACGCCCATTACTGGAAATCTCATTGCCTGATAATTTATTACTTCATGACTTAGATCTGAATGTGCGAAGTGCCTGCATTGAGGTGATATAAAGTCTCTGCTTGTGGGATTTTACCTGTGATGGCTATTCCAGGGAGAAGAGGACCAGAGAGTTCAGTAGCATAGCACAAGTTTTGCATGAGAAGGTCCAGGCTCAGTCCCTGATATCTCCAGCTAAAGCAGGCACGGGGAAGCGTTTTTTTTAACTGCTTTCACTCATGGACAACTTCTGCTAGAAGCAAAAGTTTGTAAAGCAACAGATGTGACTCTTACCTTTGTACAATAGGCTACTGTCCAGTCCACCCATTCAAAAGCCAGAGGTTTCTATACCCTCAGACCCCACATTTCTCCATCTTCCATCCAGGCAAGCAAGAGGCAAAATCATAGTTCAAGGACATATTCCAGCAACAGAACTCGAGGAGGGCAGGAACAGGGCTAGAGAGGGTAATAGTCTGTAGCAGAGCCGACACCAGGCATGCTGGGGCCCTTGGACACCAGCCTGCCCTGGCACCCGTATGCACGCATGCCCCACCTATATACCTTTCCCTTGATGAATGCTGTGCGCGCATGCCTGCCATCAACTAAGATGGTGGCAGGGGCATCAGCCCCTTAGGGAAACCTCGGCCGCCATCTTGGTTGATGGCAGGCTTGCGCCTGCAGTGCCACCAGCATTTATGTCAAGGGAAAGGTAGGTGGGGCATGCAGGTGGGCTTTGCGGGCCTGCACGGCAGTAGGGGGAGTGCCTGAGAACTCCCTCTTGCGATCCACAGCAGGTTCGGGAGCCAACACTGCCATAGATCACAGAAGGGAGCGCTACTCACTCACCCTAAAGAGGGGCGCTTCAGGGGCCCCTTGGGATCTAGGGGCCCTCGGCCAGAGCCTGACCTGGCAGCCCTCTTGCGCCGGCCCTGGTCTGTAGAGAGGTCTGCAGGGCCACATTTAACTAGGGATGGGCAGTCCTGTCCATTTTAGTTTTTCACAGTTTCTCATTTTTCCAGTCTTAAGTTTACTTCTCCACAATTCCACATCAGTTTGTGAATTTTTAAAAAAGTCCTCATGAACATTCAGCATTTTAGTGTAAATGTCTGCTAATATACACATTTTTGTATGCATGTCGTTTGCCTAATGTACACATTTTTGCAAAGCAAATTTTGCTAATATAATGTGCTTTTGCATATTATCTTCTCCAATATGTATTTGCATTTTTATACACATTACTTGACTGAAGAATTGCTTTGGAACATTCAGACATGTGTGAATTTCAAAGGATGGCTGTGTTTCGCTTTGTGTATTATTGTGGAAAGTACATCCTAGGTAGGTTTGCCTTTAAATGTGAACTGAATCAAATTTCTAACCCATCCCTATGTTCAACCCATGAGAAAGGAGTTCCACACCCCTGAGTCAGAAGGCTCAGTTAACAGGTAATGGGGAAAAATGGGGGAAATACCTCTGCCTGATATACCAGAGAACTGCTGCCAGTCAGAGTAGACAATAACTGGTCTAGATGAGCAAAGTCTGATCTGCTAGAAGGCAGTTCTTATGCTCCACAATAACCAAGCAAGGCATGTATGTGCATGACCTTTGCATGCATGTATACATGCTTTTTTTGGCACCAAGTTCTCTTAAAGTGAGACAGCACAATCCTACATATGTCAGCTCAGATGTACATCCTGTTAAGTTCAGTGGATCTTACTCCCAGGTAAGTGTTTACAGGATTGCAACCTTAGAGCCAGCTTACATGATTTTTTTTTATCATTCATTGAATGATAGTCTCAAGAAATGACTTGCATGAGTGCAAAAGAAAAAGGGGGATCTTGTTGCTCTATAAAGGCTAATGAATTTATTGTGACACAAGCATTTGTCAAACTCGAGCTTGCTTCATCAGATACATGAAGCGTTATCCTCAATTGTCACAGACTATATCTGTATATATGATAGATAGACAAACACACATACATATATTGGAGCCAAAGGTCCATGAAATGTAAGAGTCATTCTGTAACATTTTTATGCACAGTTCAAATCATAGGTGTAGGCAAGCTGGTGCCCCCCAGATGTTGCTGGACCACAACTCTTATCATCCCTGACCATTGGCCATGTTGACTGAGGGCTGATGGGAGTTGTAGTCCAGAACATCTGAAGGGCACCAAGTTACCTTCCTCAATTGTGTACATAGGATAAGAACAATTACCATTTTGCAATAGCAGTGATGGGTGCCAATATTAGCCTGGCCACAAACTTCAGTCAATGAACACTTTAAAATCTGCATGCATTTACATGAATTAATGCATATGAAAGATTAATAGGTATTACTTCCTGATGGATTGATTCCATAAAGGAAGCCACAGACCTGAACTTACAAGATCTGAACAGGGTTGTTCATGACAGATGCTTTTGGAGGTCACTGATTCATAGGGTCGCCATAAGTCGTAATCGACTTGAAGGCAAATAACAACAACAAGCTTTCATAACTGGTGAATGAGATTGCTTGTTCTCCCTTCTCCCTTCCCATCCCTTTTTCCTTTTGTATTGTATCTTTTGTATTGCAAGTCTGAGGGCAGGGACTATCTGGTTTTTGTTGATCTGTAAGCCCCTCCGAGAGCCTTCTCAGTAAAGAATGGGGTAAAAATGGGTCAAATAAATAAAAGAACAATCATAATTAAAAGATATTTAATATTAATGACAATACAGTACTGTAAATGGTTGTCGAGTGTGAAGGCCTTTTCTCTGTTTTTTGTTTAGTTTTGCTGATAACTAAAGCTGTTTCCTCTGTGACAAGAAGGTGTTTCTTCAATGGTTTCTGATGGCTGTTTGCTACTGGATACACGTTCTAGCCAAAGTACTAGATAGTGGTTGAGACCAGTGTTTTCTTGTATTTGTATGTGTGTGGCTAGAGAGAGAGAAACAGTATGGGAATGGACAAGCAGATAATGAAGAAGATAAGTAACAAGAGCTCTCCTGGAGCAGGCCAAAGGCCCATCTAGTCCACCATCCAGGTCTCACTGTGGCCATCCAGCTGCCCCAGCAGGGAGCCCACAAGCAGGATAGGAGCTCAACAGCTCTCCCCCCCCCACTTGCAATTGCCAGCAACTGGTATTCAGAGGCCTACCACCTCTGACACTAGACGTAGCAAACAACAGATGTCATGATGACTAAACGCCATTGAGAGCCTTATCCTCCATGAATTTGTCCAATCCTCTCTTCAAACCGTCCAAACTGATGGCCATCCCATCACTGCCTCTTGTGGGAGCAAATCCCATCGTTTAACTACATACTGTGTGAAGAAGTACTTCTTTCGTCTGTCCTGCGTCTCCTCACATTCCACTTCATTGGATGACTCCAGGTTCTAGCATGGGGGGGGGAGAAAAACAAGCTAGGTTTTGCTGCTTGCTTGGTGGCTCCAAAGGCAAGGCATTTATTTGCTGGGCATGGGGTGAGGGGGACAGATGCTGATCTGGATGCTTTCGTGCTTCCCCCCCCCTTCCCGCACACAAACAGATATTCCCAAGACACCATAAGTCTCTAGAACTCTTTCCTCAGGATTCAGGAAGGTTACCTTCCACAAGACTGTCCCCCTGAAACTTCCTGCTATTCTGGCTAATAAGCAGCAGTGAAATAATATCACTAATAAATAAGGCAGCCAGAACTGCCACTGGCATCAACTGTAACTTCAAGAACCTGTATTTGCTTTCTCCTCCTCCCTCCTGTTCCTTTTTCCTTGTGTGTCATATCTTCTTAGATCATGAGCATGAGGGCAGGGACCGACTTAGAACTGATTTTTGTAAGCCACTCTGAGAGCCCTCTCTTTTTAATTAAAAGGTGTGGTATAAAGACAAGAGATAAGTAACTAAGTAAATAAATAAATAATGAAAGGTATTAATGGATCGGGGCTTGACCTGAAGCCAACACCAGGATATAACACGGGCGGTGGGGGGAGGAGTTTGACCACTGGAGGAAGGAGGCAGAGAAGGATGCTGTGGTGACTGCCAGCAGACAACACTTCTGCTTTGTTCCTTTCCTGGTGAAGATTAGATGGAAGGTTGACGACTGTGATGTTTATGACTCAGAGAAAGCAAAGTTGGGAGAGATATCAACATTCTCGCCCTTTCTCCCAGCCCCATCCAGCATTGGCTAGTTCCCAAGTGAAATCACACCGTGCTGGAGAGAGCACTGCTCAGCTGGGCCTATGCCAGAGACATTCCCCAATTGCTGCCACAGGAATCTGCCTAATAACATTCCCAGCTGTTCTCTGGAGCCAAGAGTTCAGGCTGCTTACGATGAGCCATAAAAGCAGCCAAGGCCTCCTCTGTTGTGATGGGGATAGGACTGCAAGGAAAGGTATTTACATGCTAAAGATGGGATATACTAGATTATTGTGCCTTGATTCTGCTCCCATGTGCTGCTGGGTGAGAGATGGAGGGTCCTAGTTACAAGCTACATCTGAAAGGCAGAAATAGATATGTGTTGTGTGTCCCCTCTCCCCCATGCACATGTACAGTGTGGGAATGAATGCTGCATTCATAGGGCCTGGTTTTGGGACATGCATCACAAAATAGATTTCCTGCAGACAGTCCAGAAAAGTATATTTTGACATTGAAATGCCATACATTTAAATGCCAATTCACTAATAGGCAAAAAACTTTGAAGATGGCAGATGTTGCCACCACTCACCATATGCTCAGAGGCACATGTTACCAAATTCTTCCAAGCTACACAGGAAGTAGGTTGGACTGTGAAAGACCAATCCAAATTGTCTTTGCATTTTGACAAATTTGTAGGGCAGTACAATATCTCAGAGAGGTGGTCAGGTCTCCTGCTCCCTGCTTTTTAAAGTTTGATAGAAATATCTGTTGGCTATAGGTACGTTCTTAAACCGCAAAGTTTTTTGCCTGTTAGTGAATTTCCCTTCTTTTTAACCCAGGAGGTAAGAAATGGGATCCTGTGCAAGTTTGCTGAGAATAGATTGATCATATACATGCTTATTGAGTTCAGTGGGATTTACTCCTGTGCAATCATGCTTGGGATAGGTGAAACTGACCACAGAGATGGGGAGGGGAGGAGGAGGAGGAGGAGGAGGGAGGGAAGGAAGGGCAGAGGGGAGGAGGGGGATGGGTGCAGGAGGGGGAGGGGAGGAAAAGGACAGGTTTGATCATTTGCATGTTATTGAATTCAGTGGGATTTACTCCCATGCAATCATGCTTAGGATAGGTAAAACTGACTGGGGGGGGAGGGAGGGCTGGGCAGGGGAGGAGGAAGAAGGAAGCAGGGAGGGGAGGAGGAAGGGAGAGGAGAGGGGAAGGAGGGGAAAGGCAGGTCATCATTTGCAAGCTTATTGATTTCAATGGGATTTCTCCTATACAATCATGGTTAGGATAGGTAAAACTGACCATGGAGGAGGAGGAGGGGGAAGGGGAAGGAGTGGATTGGAGGGAGGCAAAGGAAGGGGGAGGGGAAGGCAGGTTTGATCATTTGCATGCTTATAGAGTTCAGTGGTATTTACTCCTGGCAATCATGCTTCAGGATAGGTAAAACTGACCATGGGAATGAGGAAGGGGAGGGGGAGGAGGGGCAAGAGGGAAGGGATAGGAGGGAGGAGGAGGGAAGGGCAGGTTTGATCATTTGTATACTTTTTGGGTTCATTGGGATTTATTTCCGTGCAATCATGTTTGAAAATGGAAATGGACTGCCTTCAAGTCAATGCCAACTTATGGTGACCCTATGAATAGGGTTTTCATGATAAACGGTATTCAGAGAAGGTTTTACCATTGCCTTCCTCTGAGGCTGAGAGACAGTGACTGGCCCAAGGTCACCCAGTGAGCTTCATGGCTGTGTGGGGATTCAAACCTTGGTCTCCCAGGTCATAGTCCAACACTGTCCCGGGGGAGGGCCAGGGAGGGTAGGAGGAGGGAGAGGGGAGGAGATTGGGTAGGTGGGCACTGGGCAGAGGGGAAGTCCCTTTTCTTTCCAAAAGGAAAACATTGTGAACAGTATAGTTGCTTTTCAGTGTTTCCCCCACCGTTTTATTCTACAGCAGGTACATATAGCCTCCCACCCAAATTTAAACCAAAGCTGTCCCTGGCCACATCCACACCAGGCTGTTATTTCATTTTGGACAGTCATGGCTTCTCTGAAACAATCCTGGGAAGTGTAGTTAGTGAAGGGTGCTGAGAGTTGCTAGGAGATGCCCTGTTCCCCTCACAGACCTTCAATCAGAGTGGCTGACTGTTAAATCAGTCTGGCCACTGGAGCTCTGTCAGTGGAATAGGAGTCTCCTCTCAGCACCCTTCGCAAACTACACTTCCCAGGATTCTTTGGGGAAGCCATGACTGTCTAACGTGAAATCAAAGTCTGGTGTGGGTGTATCTCCCTGATTAGCCAAGCGAAGCAGCTGTGAGTATGGCTTTTAGAACACTGACAGTTGGTTCTTACTGAGCATGCCTGACACCATCATTCAGTTCAATGCAAAACTTCTTAAATTAATTAAATCAGCCAGGCATTTTTTTTTTAACTTTTAAACTGCAGAAGATGAAGGTCAGAGTATGGGGCAAGGTCAGAAATAGGATTACAGGTACTCTGTGAGTATGGCTGATTTTTAATTAATTTCAACAGATTATGAGAACTCTTACAGAAAAAAGTCCAAAAGGACTCTGGGTTCCCTCCAATCTTTTTAGACTTTGAACTTTGTATTCTTTCTTACTGTTTTGTGTATCGCCATGAAAATTTAGAGGGTTGTTAAGCAAGTGTTTCTGAGTTCAGGACTATACGTTTTGTATGGTTTTGTTTTGAAATGAGATTATGGGAAGCATCAGAATGGCATGGGGGTTATTTTCAATTTAACGTTGCAGAATGTGAAAAATCCATGCTGGCTATAGTATACAGCCACTCTTGTGGCTGTATAATAAACAAGTGCAGCACTACATTTCCAAAAAATACAAATGTTTTTAGAATTTCAGAAAGGAACAAACGAGAGTGGTGGAAGACAGGAAGGCGAACTCCCAAACTGACAGAGGGGTTCAGCTCAAACATAGGGGACTGCCATTCTGTCGGGCAAAGTGGAACACAGGAAGCTGCCTTACGCAAAGTCATAGCCATGGTTCATCTAGCTCAGTATTGTTAACCCTGACTGGCAGCTGCTCTGTAGGGTTTCAGACAGGAATCTTTGGATATCTCAAAAAAGTACCTCACTGTTTTGAGGGAGGGATTCAAGCACATACCCGAAATATAGTTTTGCACAATTAAAGTGCTCTGTTGCCCTAGCGCAACAAATCCACTTTCAAAAAGAGATGGACTTTTTGCGGTTAGGAATGGGAAAATGCACTGAAAAGTGTGGGAGGAATGAATGAGTAGCAGGAAGACATCTCAACCCCTTGCAGAAAACCCCAGAACAAATGCTCAGCAAAGACCAGATAGCGGAGACTGGTCCATTTAGGTAGTTGGGGCTCTGCTCCACCAACCCTAATCTGCCCTGCCCTAGCCCTTCCTGCCTTACTTACAATTAGTCCAAGGGGCCTCATTGCCTGCCAGCTTCCTCCTCCTTAATCCTTGTAAAAATAATAATAATAATAATAGTAATAATAATATTGACCCTTGTAGAATTCACCAGGGAAGAGGATGGGGATAAACTAGAATTAGTTGCCCCAGCCCATCCTCCTCCTAATGTAGGGCTTCCTGCCTTCTGCTCCACTAGTCCCAGTGAGCACCACCCACGACTGAGACTTGATATAGTCTAACTTAGTGTAAGGAAATCAGGATGAATGCTGAATAAACAAGGTGTCTGGAGAAGCTGCTTCCCAGTCCTATCTGGAGAT
This sequence comes from Rhineura floridana, assembly GCF_030035675.1. Classification (NCBI taxonomy): domain Eukaryota; kingdom Metazoa; phylum Chordata; class Lepidosauria; order Squamata; family Rhineuridae; genus Rhineura; species Rhineura floridana. Next base: position 24,652,819 of record NC_084482.1, read on the forward strand.
GCCAGGAACTGAACCTGGGGCCACCACTGAGCGATAGCCCTTTCTGTAAAAGATGACCTGGTCCCTAGGCTTTTGTAGAGCTATAGCTGCTTGGGGGGAAAACAATAGCTAGTGACAGAGTACATGCCTAGCAGGCAGAAGGTCCCATGTCCAGTCCCTGGCTTTTCCAATTAAAAGATCTCTAGTCACAGGACTGGAAAAAGGAGAGCTGCTGCTTAGTAGACAATAATGGGATGGACAATAGGGACCATTGATTTCATATGTCAGTATCTTATGCGTACTTAATGTCCTATTATAGTTGCTTCTAGCCACTGGAATGTCTATACTGTCCCATCAGCCTGGAGGCGGAAGGGCACAGTTTTGCATTTCAATCCTGGACTGAAAAAGAAAGATGTGCATTTTTGCAGTTGGCCAGCTCTAAGCAGCCCTGGGAAGGAGCTGCAAGGCGTATGGTTCCTTCTGGGGGACTGATGATGTCTTGAGATTAGTATTGCTTGTCTGGAAGCTTTGTCCACTCCCTGCAGTTTAAGTTGTATGTTTGTACATCAACAGATATTGCTTTTTTTTTTTTTGCAAGTCTCCAGCATTCTCTCTCTATGAGATTTCTTACTGCTTGGGAAATGATTTGTATGGAGGGGATGTTGGGACCTGAGGCGTGCTATGGAGTTCTTTCAAACTTCTTGACTGGAGTGGGAAAGCTGTCAGGAATAGGGATGGGGAGAAATTTGGTTCAGTTCACACTTGAACGTCCCTAATTCACACTTCCTAAAACAGTATATGAACTGAAACGCAGCCGTTAAAACCTGCACTTTTCTGAATTTTGCAGTGTAGCTCTCTAGCTACGTGATGTTTTCAAAAATGCAGTGTGCAAGTGCATATATTAGTAAAAATAACATACAAACATGCATTATATTAGGGAAATTGCTTGCAAAAACATGTGTATTAGGCAAAACTGTATAAAATGTGTACATTAGCCTTGGCAATTAGCCAGTCACCTTGCTTTTTAAAAAAGTAATGCGGCAGCTATTAAATCCCAGGAGTAGAAGCAAGTGACTCAGCCCTTTTCAGGAGGGCAGCCAATGCCCATCAAAATGCCCTCCTGCCTAGAGATAGCTCACATACAATGTATTTGCCACCTTTGTGCCCTTCCCTATGCATTCTCCATATACAGGTACCCCAAATAAACCCATCAAATCTGCTTCCTACTTTTACCTGCATTGGGATCCCACATGGTTCTCAAGGAGAGAAGAAACTGTCACCGGGGGGGGGGGAGAGATACTGTTAGCACAACAACATAAAATTAAATACTATCAATAAATCAACTCATAAATCAACTAGGCAACAGGGATTTGCACTCAGAGCAGAGTCTATACCATAAGGTCAAATGGCACATATTATGCCATATATTATGTGGATTTATTATGGATCTATGCACGACAAGTGCTATACAGACAGTGCCACAGAGTTTCTATCACAGACAAGTTTATTTATTTATTTAAAATATTTCTATCCCACCCTTCTACCCTACAATAGGACACTCAGGGCGGCTACAATAAAATAGTACACATATATAGTAAAATACACAATAAAAACACAAACATTACAATAAATTAAAATGCATAAAATACAATTAAAATACATAAAATTCATTATGCATACACATACACACACTTACAAACATACGTACATGTATATATGTGCATACACATATAAGAGAGTGAGAATAAAAGAACTTAAAAGATAAAAATAAAAGATAAACTTTAAACAGTGTCAGGCTGACCCGTCAGTCCCAACCAAAGGCTCTCCGGAACAAAATAGTTTTTACAAGTTTCTAGAAGACCCCTAGGGAGGGAGAAAAGGCTCTCTCCCGCGTGCCTGACAATCTAACTTCTTTCATTCCAGGCACGCAGAGGAGACCAGAGGCAGATGATCTTAAATCCAGGCTAGGAACATATGGGCGTAAGCGGTCCCTTAAGTACACTGGTCCAGGGCTGTTTAGGGCTTTACACGTCAGAACCAGCACTTTAATTGGGCTTGGAAACAAATTGGGAGCCAGTGGAGTCGATAAAGCACAGGGGTGATATGCTCCCTGCACTGTGCTCCAGTTAACATTCTGGCTGCTGCAGTTTGGACCAACTGTAGTTTCCGAATCATTTTCAAAGGCAGCCCCACGTAGAGTGCGTTACAGTAATCAAGCCTCAATGTCACCAAGGCATGTGTCACCGTGGCCAAGTCAGCTGCTTCCAGGAACAGACGCAGCTGGTGGACCATTTTGAGATGGCCAAAAGCACTCCTGGCTACCGCAGCCACCTGATAGGGCAGGATCCAGAATAACTCCCAAACTGTGGACCTGCTCTTTCAACGGGAGTGCAACCCCATCCAGAACAGGTTGCAACCCTATCCCCGGGGCAGTTTTTCCCTTGGCCAGCAACACTTCCGTCTTCTGTGGATTAAGTTTCAGTTTGTTCGCCCACATCCAGCCCTTCACAGCCTCCAGGCACTGGTTTAGGATGAGCTGTCCCACCTTGCCATCAGATGGAAGGGAGAGATAGAGTTGATTGTCATCAGCATATTGATGACATTGCACTCCAAATCTCCGGATGACCTCTCCCAGCAGTTTCATATAAATGTTAAAGAGCATGGGAGACAGAATGGAACCCTGCGATACTCCATAAGCCAACAGCCAGGGGGTCGAGCAGTAGTCTCCCAGCACCACTTTCCAGGTCCTGTCCATCAGGTAGGTATGGAGCCACTGTAAAACAGTGCCTGCTAGACCCATCCCAGCAAGACGGCTCAGAATGATACCATGATTGATGGTATCAAAGGCCACCGAGAGGTCCAGCAGCACCAATAGGGATGCACTCCCCCTGTCTGAGAGAGCTTCGGCTATGTGGTGGTATATCAATCAATCAATCAATCAATAAAGCAGGGAGACTAGGGCAGTCTCTGTCCCATGACCAGGCCTGATGCCTGATTGAAAAGGGTCTAGATAATCTGATTCATCCAGGAAAACTTGGAGTTGAGCCACCACCACCCTCTCAGTTACCTTGCCAAGACAGGGGAGATTAGAAACTGGCTGGGAGTTAAGATCTGCAGGATCTAATGAAGACTTTTTAAAACAAAGGTCTAATCACAGCCTCCTTCAATAATGTTGGCATAGAGCCTTCCCTTAGGGAGGTGTTAATCAGATATGTCAACCAACCAGCCACTCCCAATCTGGCAGATTCAATTAGCCACGATGGGCAAGGATCAAGCGAGCAGGTAGTGGCTCTCATTTCTCCCAGAATCCTGTCCACATCCTCAGGCTTTACAAGCTAAAAAGTATCCATGGGAAAATGACCAGAGGGAGGAACAGGGACATCTGGCACAACTGTAGTTAACGAGGAGTCCAAGTCAATCCGAATGCGAGCAATTTTATCTGCAAAGTGCCTTGCAAACATTTCACAGCGAGCAACTGATGGTTCAGAGTCTGCTGTCGGGCTAGAGCACAAAAGACCACCTGAAAAAGCATCGCTGGATGGCACTGGGCAGACACAATGGTGGCAGAGAAGTAACCTTTTTTGCCACCATTGCTGCCACGTGGTAGGCTCGAAAATGAGCTCTAACCAGTGTTTGGTCAAAGACAGATTGAGTTTTTCTCCATCATCGCTCTAGCCATCATTCCTGCCGTTTCATCAGGCTCAAGGTAAACCAAGGTGTATTACGGGCCTTCCCTGGTGGGAGAGGGCGCTTTGGAGCTATAGTGTCCACCACCTGGGTCACCTCCATATTCCAGAGGTTGACCAGGGCTTTGGCAGTAGCGCCAGCCATGTTGGGAACACCCCCCCACTTCTCTCTCTCCCCATATGATTTATTGCAAGCTTAGTCCCTGGTGCTATAAAACAAAATGATTGTTCTCACCACTAATTTCTGTGTAATTAGATCACTGCTGGTGTGTGGAAAATGGGCAGCCATGGAATCATAACCCCACAGCCAGACTTTACAGGACTCTGACCTGCGTGATAGGCAGTCAGAAAGATTCTGACATTTGTACATACTGGAGAGCTGGAGGGTAGATTTCACGCAATCTATCTCTCTGTCCATGCATTATACTGATTGTGTTTTCCCCCCACGAGGCTCCAAGTGGTCTTCCACCCAAAGGATTGATTTGCCCCATACTAAGTTACTTTCAGCTGTTCTACAGTCTCCAGTTTCCTAGGCCAAGTGGAGCCAGTGGTCCTCTAGATGTTGTTGGAGTCCTATCAGCCCTGGGCCATCATACAAGGATGTGCTGATAGGAGGGTTGATGGAGGATATAGTTCAGCAACATCTGGAGGGCCACAGCCCCCCCCATCTCTGTCTTAGACCACTGGACCTATACAAATGTTCATTTATACTTGTAGAGAGGCATGTTTAAAAAAAGAAAAATGTTCTTTTTAAAATCAAGAAATCAGTAGGTTGCTTGTCTTGTAAAAAAACATTTCTTAAATATCAGAAAATCTTACATAAGGAGCACTCCTGTAAGGTATTCAATTTTTTTCCAGGGCATAGAGACATTCTGTCCTATATCTTGAGCTTACCTGTTCTCAAAAAAGTACTAACCACTGGTGCTGGAAATGCCAGAAGCATTAGGTAAATTGTCTTGTAAGGGAAGTTCCCAGGGTACTATGCCGCTGTTGGAAATCTAGACCATATAGACCTATGCTGCTGTTGGAAATCTATTTGCAAAGTTATAGGTTGAGCAGACGGGAAGCATGCAAAAGCAGTTTTAATCTAAAAGCAACATTCACAGCCTCAACATCTTAAAAGCTGATGTTCCCATCTAAGGGCAGCTTTGCAATATCTGAGTCTCACAGATGATCTGAACAAGCATGTTTGTTTCACTATATAGTTGTATAGGAATATACCCCTCCCTAACATGGTGCACATTGTTGTGCGCGCCCCAGTCTTCAACCAGTGAGAGACTTCCAGGGGTTTCTGTGCTTACCCAGGATTTGATTCCTTGGAATGAAGGTCAGTGGATACTGTGGTGTCTTTAGAATATATGGTTTTATATACACATGTATACAACCTAAGTGTAAGATGGAGGGCCTCACAGCAAGATCTGTTGGATTCCCCATTAGGCTTCTGGGGGAGCCATAGCTTTGGATTCAACATAGAAAGCAAGGCAAGCCTCTCTGTGTTTTTCCAGCTCCCAGCTCCACATCATACTCACACACTAAAAATTACCTGAGGGGAGGGAGGGGGGACCACTCTCCTTCCAGAGTTCCCATAGCAACAGGACTGTTCTGGACCGCATCTTTAGACATGTAAATCAGGTCCATCAAACAAGCAAGTAAACTGGCTTGGCAGAACTATTAACTTACGAAAGGAAGTGGTTTGACCAGTTCAGCAGATCTCTCTAATACAAACTGCATCTCTACAGATAACAAAATCACAGGCTGGAAGGGGACCCACAGACATCATCCAGATCAACCCCCATCTTATAATAGTATTTTAGGGATTGGGGGCATTCATTCAGCCAATGTATCTCCTTCCACCCATTTACATGGCTGATGAGGAGAATGAGCGCATGATACATATTGTAGTTTTTATGGTTCTCTTTAGGTGTGTAGGAGGGGAAATATACCTGTATTTTCCTTGGATTTTTCCCATGTTTGGTTGTATACTCTCTTAAGCATAAGTAGTTATGTGCTTGTGTGGTGCTTTCCCCTGTCTTAGTGCAAGTCTTTGGGAAAGGATACAGAAATTGTAGGTAGTCCTCTTGGTCCATGTGGAGGTGAGGAGGAATCCAAAGCCACAGTGTAGTATTACCTTTAATGATTGTATTTAAAATTATTTATTTTATTTATTTGGAAGATTTACACTCAAATTATTCTCAAAAACAGGATGTAATAACTCCACATCTGCCCCAAACTCTCTCTCTCTCTCTCTCTCTCTCTCTCTCTCTCTGCAGTCCCAGGGCAACTGGCAGAGTGGAGCAGAAGATTCTTTTGAGCAGGGAGGAGAGAAACAAAGCTCCCTGACGCTGCTGCTTCTCTGGATAATGGATTGAGCCAGGCTGGTCCTTTTCCTTGCATTGATGTTCTTCCTGGGAGGCAAGGGGTGTGACCTCCCAGTGGCCCTTGGATCCCTGGCTGATAGTAGAGGCCAACACGTTCTTCCCTTCGGTTCTTCAGTACTGAGGCAACTCAACAGAGGTTGGTCCTATATTAGGACCACCTGAGGAGAGAAAAGCCTGGCATGATGTTGTTTGCCTCCAGAGCCTGCAGTTTTAAGATGGAGTGCAAACAGTGCCTCCAGACTGTCAGTACGTTGCAGAAGGGATTCAAGTGCATGTCGGAACTTTAGGTTTGCACAACTACAGTGGATTGAAGTGCTCTGTCATTCTAGAACAACAAATCCACGTAAAAACACTGGACTTTTTGTGGTTTGGAAAGTGGATAGTGACAGGGAAATGCATTGAAAACACTCTGCAAGCAAATCAAGATGAATCCAGGATAATGCTCAATGTCATATAACCGCCCTGTAAACCAAATCAGAACAAATACTCAATAAAGATCAGACATAATCTAATCACCCCATAATTTGCTTTGTGCAAGCAAATCAGACTGAATGCTGAATAAACAGGTCATCTGCAGGAGACCTGGACAAGCCTCACTAGATGCAAGACAGATGGCACAATGCACCCAGGGCTACTTGAGACACAGGGGCGGCCCTAGACTAGCTGCCACCAACTGGCACCCTAGGCGAACCATGAAATCAACACCCCCACCCCAAAACCACAAGGGCAGTTCTAGGCTGAGGTTTTTGGTAAATTCTGAGGAGATTTTTCCTTGGAGAAGACAGGGAATAGTTTTAACTAGTTTCTCTTCTCTTTGCTGCTGGTAGTGTTCATTTCTGATTCTGTGGCCAGTTATGATGGTGGAGAGCCTAAGTAAACTGCATCAATGAGAGTTAAGAAAACCTGGTGCCCATTATCATTTATAACTGTGCAATGAAGGGAGCAGAGACCCTGGAGGGCACTCTGCTAGGTCTCTGTGAGCACACTAGTGCCTTTAGGCTCTGCATTGAGGACCCTGGGCCTGTAGTATATGTGGAGTCAGTGTGGTGTAGTGGTTAGTGTTGGACTGGGGAAATCCAGGTTCTAGTCCCTACTCAGCCATGAATCTCAGTGGGTATCTTTGGGCTAGTCGCTGACTCTTAGCCTAATTTACCTCACAGGTTGTTGTGAGGATAAAATGGAGAGGAGAAGGAGGATCATGTAAGCTGCCTTGGGTTCCTTAGTGGTAAAAAGGCAATATATATATAATAATTGTTTAAAAGTCTGACTGTGGATGGGCTGGGTTACTACTATTGGGCCTGCCTGTGACTGCAACCATTTTGCTCATGCTGTCATGACAAAAGTAGACCAGTAGAGTTGGCTTTGTGATTTTTTCCCCATTAGGTTTATGGTGCTCAAGTTAGTGGGATTCTGAAAGAAAAGAGCCCCCCCCCACATATGCGAGGCCTGGGACAATTGCCCTCTGTGCCCCCCTAAAAAGGGCCTTTTAATGGACCACCTTATTTATTATCATTCATATTCCTTCTGCACGTGCACGAGAATTGAAATAATGACAGAACCGACTAACCTTTCCACTAGCAGGAGTCATTGCAAGGATTCCTACTGGTAGGGCATGGCTTCTCCTCCCCTTGTACCCGCCCCAAATCAGCCCCACAGTGCATGGGGGGAGGAGAGGGGAGATCGCTCTGTCAGGCAAGCAGAATTGTTTGCGCTGCTGACAGAGCGATCTGATTAGTGCTACATGGAACTGAAATAATGACATCATTATTTTATTTGTATTTCCCCCTCAAATTTGGTGCCCCCCTTAACTTGGCACACTAGGTTTGTCTATGTGGATGCGCCACCCTTGTTGGGACAAGAGAGCAATTATGGCAATTCCCCCATGTTTGAAAACGTGCAATCTAGGAGTTATTTATTTATTTATTTATTGTATTTGTATACCGCCCCTTAGCCAAAGCTCTCTGGGCAGTTTAAAGTAACTAAAAACATTAAAAACAAATATACAAGTTTAAAACACATCTTTTAAAAACAACTTAAAACACACTTTAAAAAATTTAAAACAATTAAAAAAAAAGATGCTAATATGCCTGGGAGAAGAGGAAAGTTACTTGGTTGGATCTCCAGTCTTATTCAGAGAACGCATGTCCCATGTTGGGAGCGAGGCACAGAGCAGAAGTGAAGAGAAACAGGGCAGCCTTTACATTAGCAAAGCTGGAGATTAATTTTTAGGTGGCACAGGGGGAGGACACACTTTCTGCAAAGCCTTTCTTGCCCATATTGTTATTCCCATTCTACAGACTGTGGGTAGGGTACAGGGTGGAGTATCGCTTAGAGCAGTGGTTCCCAACCTCTATGAGTATGGGACCCCCTTTGTAAGCTCAAAACTTTTTGTGACCCCCACCCCGGTAATTGTAATTTTAGTCTCTTTTAATTGAAAAAATGGTGCATGGCAAAATCACATCTCCAAATATCCCTTTCCATTAAAAGCTCCCTGCAGACAGGGAGGTGTTGCTTTCTTTTCTTAATGCAAAGATCCGATCAAATTGGGATCCCCCTCTCTACTCCCCCCACAGTCTGAAGATGTACAGTCCTGTCTCCCAACACCAGTGGGTTACAGTGCTGGACTAAGAACCAGGTTCAAATCCCCACCCAGCCATGAAGTCCACTGGGTGGCCTTGACCAAACACAATCTCTCAGCCTCACCTATCTCACAGGGCTGGTGTAAAGATAAAATGGAAAGGGGAGGGGAGCAATGTGCACCACCTTGAGCAACTTGGAGGTAAGGAGGGATATAAATGCAACAATAATTAATTAAATAAATACATTTCTGTTGCAATACCAGGATCCCAGCCTCAGCCAACCCAGCTGAGCTTTCCCCCCCTTTTTAATAACAGTCAAGAAGCAGCAATGTGTTGGAGATGGGGATGCTAGATTGTGCACTGCAGACAACAAGGTGCACAGACAGGAGGGGAGTTCGTGCTTTTAGGCCTTGGGATGACTTGGTTAGTGTGCACTTGGGGAATGAAAGCAGAGCAGAAGACAGATCAGTATACGCACACAAACACACCTGCCCCTCCTGCAAGGATCTGCAGGCATGGACACATTCGGGCATGTGGGAGGGGAGAAACCCTCAACTGCCGCAGCATCTGGAAAGAGAGATTGGGGGGGACGGAGCATAGGTGGAAGAAAGGAGGGGTGTTGGCACACACACACAGCCTCAGAAATGGAGGGTGAGCAAGTCCTGAGCTTCCTCACTGCTTCTTGGCTCCGTCTGGGCTGAAGGTGAGATCTGGGTGGCCTTGCAAATAAGAATAATTTTTTAAAGGAGGTGGCAAAGCAGGAGCCAAGAAAGGCAGGCAGGCCAGCTGCCATGAAGGAAGGGAGAAAGCAGCCTTTCCTTGCAGCCTTGCTTCTTTTTGCTTCACGAAAAGCTCTCTCCTCTCATTTGAGCAAGGGCATTGTCAGCAGTGGCAGTGTGAGGAGACGGGAGTCGGCAATAGTAATCCCCTCTTCTTCCTGGTAGTTCCACTCTCAGCCTCCTTCGGTGTCTGCCACATGTTTAATAGGCAGACACCTGCCCTCAGCATGTCTGAAAGACACTCTGCTGCTTCAGCAAAAAGCCTCCCCTCTTGTCTGGAGCAAGGGGGAAGTGTTGTCTGCAGTGGCAGTGGGAAGCATCCAGCATCCAGGGAGGGAACACTTTTAATAAATAAATAAATAATTCATTTCTTTACTATTTGTGCCCCCCCCCAGATTACTTTGTGGCCCCTCTGGGGGTCACGGCCCCCAGGTTGGGAACCACTGGCTTAGAGAAAGATGCCTACTGACGGCTGGTCAGTGAATATGTGTTTGATCTGAGGTTTGAATCAAACATTTTCCCCAGGCTCTGAACTCACCCATAATACATCAGCTCAAATGTAACCAGCGTCCATTTAATGTCCCCATGCAGATATAAACACAAGCTGCAATCCAGTGCCCAGTTATGTATAGAAATCAGTGGGGCTTATCTGTAGTATCCAAATATAAAATATTGCTTGAGTGGCTGCCTGTGGTTTATTATTGCCAAAGGGTGTGTGTGTATGTGTGTGTGAGTGAGTGAGTGAGTGAGAGAGAGAGAGAGAGAGAGAGAGAGAGTCTTTTGTTCAATCTTCTGGTCTCTCTTTTTTCCTTCCCTCCCCCTGACTTGGATTTACCAAGCTGCACAGCACAAGCTGTATAGAAGGACCCTCTAGTACTTTACAACCTTGATCGTAAAAAAGGCCATCAACTCAAACTAAGTAAATATGCATATACTGTACATATGCATAAAAAAGTGGATAGGAGTTATGCAGCTGCCAAGGGTTTATGCTTTGAGGGGAGTGAACCGCTCTAGTAGGTAATTGGTTGGACAGCAGGAGTAATGGCGGAGAATTCATCTCCATAAACTTTTCCCAGCTAATTTATCAGGAGAGGCCAGGCACATTTCTCAAGCTACAGGCTGTCAAGCTTGTCAGGTGCTGTAGCTAAAGGGCTGGCAAGAGCCTGGGGTAGACACATGGGCAGGTGGCAATTTTATTTATTTAGAAGATTTATAAACCGCTTGATCAAAAAGGCAGGTGGAAGGCAGGCAGAAATGTCAGTGCTTCCATCAGTCTGCCTGAAGGGCTTGTCTGATGGTGTCCCTCTGCAACGTTGCCCATATGTATTCTGGCAAACAGCTTGAGTCTATCCTTTATACAGCTGCAAACTGGGAACTAGGAGTGCAAAGTTAAGTTCCTTGCTCAGCGGCCATCTGCCCTTGCAATCTGGAGCCAGTGAAAATGGAAAGCATAGTGAACGTAAGAAGGTGAAGAGAAAAGGATGCCCCTTCTTGACAGTTCCTTCTTTGGTTCCTTCTAGCTTAGGATGTGGGCTGGAAACACACTAGTCGCCAGAGCAAAGTGTTTCCATCAGCCACGCCTGGAGGGGGAACGAGTTGATCTGCTGATCAGTTGTGAAATCTCTTTGAAGCTGAATTGTTGTTGTTGTTTTTAAACCCACTCAAGCAGCTCCCACCAGGTTTTACAGTTAAAATGCCGTGTGCCTCTGTTTTCAGAAGAGAGAGATGGAGATGCACTGGAACTGGCATAACAGTGAGTGGGTTTCTACCCATAGACAGAGGCGATATTTAAAGAGAAATCACAATGGGTTCTTCACCTGTGGTGTGAGCCCGGCTCCCTTCTAGAATGACTGCACATCCTATCTGCTGAAATGCCGGGTCAGCAGTCAACCTTCAGAGAGGGGCCCTGGCTCTGGTTAGAGACACACTTACTGTTGTGCCAGTTCCAGTGCTTCTCCACCTCTGTTTGGGGCACATGACGCTACTCAAACTCCTTTTTACTGTAAAACCTGGTCAGAGCAGCTTGAGTGCTTTTTTAAATAAACAAATCAGCTTCAGGCAGATTTTGTAACTGATTGGTAGATCAACCTTTCGCCACTTCAGGTGTGGTCAATGGAAACGCTTTGCTGTAGGGTCAGGCAGAGACAGTGATTGGCTGAATGTTTTGCTGTGGGCGGTCCTGAAAGGTCTGAAATCAGTAGTGGGGAAGGGAGATGTGTCCAGCTGAGGGCAGAGTCACTTCAAAACGCAGCCAGAAAAACCACACTCACTGCTTTTGAAGCAACTAGTGTGCCCACAGCCTCAGTGGTAGAGCACATGCTTTGAATTAGAAAGATGTCAGGTTCAGTCCCTGGCATCTCTAGGTAGGCCTTGGAATGCCCCTTGCCTGAAAGCCTAGAGAGCTGCTGCCAGTCAGTGTAGACATCACTGAACTAGATGAACCAATAGTCTGACTCTGTATAAGGTAGCTTCCTGTATCCCCACCCCCTTATCCTTTTGGTGGTTTGCTTCCCCCCCCCCATTTAAGTGCCACATATATGTTTGTTTGGTTACATATTCATCCTTTGCCTTGTTTGAAAAAAGGTTGAAGCACTTTAAAAATGGTTGCAAACTGTTGCAACGTGGATGGCTTTAAAAGAGGATTAGACAAATTCATGGAGGACAAGGCTCTCAATGGCTGCTAATCATGATGGCTATGCTCTGCCTCCATGGTCGGAAGCAGTATGCTTCCGAATGCCAGTTGCTGGAAACCACAGGAGGGGAGAGTGCTGTTGCACTCAGGTCCTGCTTGTGGGCTTCCCAAAGGGGCATCTGGTTGGGCATTGTGAGAATAGGATGCTGGACTAGATGGGCCATTGGCCTGATCCAGCAAGGTTCTTCTTAGGTTCTTAAATGTTCCAAAGATTGTGACCAGGGTAGGGGTGGGTGGGGAGATATGTCCTTCTGACCTTGCAGGCAGTAACCAAAAGGTGCAAACAAGACCATAGCTGGCTTTTGCTACAATTTTCTGGAACTGCTGTATTCAGAACTCAGTCCTGGACAAACTCTATGAAGGCACTTCCAAACTGGTCCCACTGCTCTACAAATGTTATGCTTCTCTTTACAGTAGGGGTGGGGAACCTCAGGCCCCAGTTCCAAATGTGGCACTCCAGGCCTCTCATTCTAGCCTTCTGAGGCCAGCCCCCCCCCAGGCCATGCCCCTTCACTGGGCCTGCGTCACACTCTCCTTGAGTGTTTTTGCCTGGATAGATGTGTCTGTGAACTCCAATGATGCATCTTACTTTCTTGGATGGAGAATTGAGAGGGTTATGTTTGCTGAGTGTGCATGGAAAGTAGCCTGCTGTAGAAATGTAAAATTCACATGTTCCATCCAGTTTTGCCTCTGGCCCAGCAGCGTTGCTAGCGGGAGTGTGGGGGGGTGCGGACCTCTGGTGCGCGCCCTCCCAGGGGCATCGACAGGGGTGGCTGGTCACTCACGCACGCGCTGAGCGTATGTGTGCTCCAAGCTGATGATCTCTCCCAGTGATTAAATCCTGGAGTCTGGACCCTGAGGCCCCGCCCTGCGGGAGATCATCCAGGCCGCTGGCGCCCTTCCGTCACGCAGCACCTCCAATGGCATCTAAGCGCACGTGCCGTGCCACACAGGCCGGGCAGGCAGCTCAGCTCTCCGCCGACCCTCAGTGGCGTCTGCCTGTCCCACTTCTTCCTAGACCTGGTGCCGTCCACAGCCTAGGGGCGGGGCCGGGCAGCTCTGGTGTCACCCCCTCCATGGTGCCACCCAGGTGCGGCCCACACCTGCTGCACCTGGCTGGTGACGCCCCTGCTCTGGCCCCATCTGTTAATGGCATGTGCCCCCCAAAGGTTGCCCAGAAGGGAATGTAGCCCTCGGGCTGAAAAGGTTTCCCCACCTTAGCTTTCGCTGTTGTTGGCAATCATACTCTTTGCACAGTCATCCTTGAATTGTCTCCTTGGAGGTCACTATGAACTTGCCAGTTTTTGGCTGTGTTCTCTCATACCCATAAGCCAGTCTTGCTTGGCATTTTTTAACAAAACTTTTATTTCACTGCTATCTCCAGCTGCTGCTCCCTCATCACTGACTCTGGGAAATGAAATCTGCAGGTGTGGATTACGCTATTTCTCTGCAGGTGAGGTCTCCTTGGAGCTCTGTTGTAGAGAGGCCCCTTGTGGGACCTTGCACCCTCAAGGCACATGAGGCTCAATTATACCAGCTGGTAGGAGCTCAGATGCCCCATAGCTGGGTGGAACCTAGCAGTGAGAATTCCTAAAAGGACAGAAGTTGAAAAGTAACCAGAGAAATAATGATGAACCACTGATGGACTAGGCTTCTGCTGGGAAGTAACCAGCTTAGAAGATTCCTCTGATTCAGAAATATTAGTTATAACATCTGCAGACCATATTCTTTGGAATGGAGACCTGGGGTAGGGAAATAAGCCCTAGGTTAAGACTTTCCTGCTGGGACTGTTACATTTAGTTACAGTGATTTACTAAGTTATCCACAGAGGAATTATTTCACTGGGGTTTGGGGACTCACGTATTGAACTTTAGTTACTCTACATATGTTGTTTTTGAAGGATGCCCCTCAGGTCTCTTTCCAAACTCCAAAGTTGTAACTGAGGTTCTCTACCTTTCTGTCATCCTAAGCATACCCCTTAGCACCTTTGCAGGAACATAGAGATAGCACAGCAAAGGAAGCAAACCATGGTGTACACAAGCTATATCTTCCCTATTGAAATTGGGCTTACTCTCATTGTCAATGATGTCTAACGACTCTGGAGATACACAAATACCAACAAAAGTACACTGTTCCATTTATTTATTTATTTATTTAATTCAATTTTTATACCGCCCACAGCCAGAAGGCTCTCTGGGCGGTGTACAACATAAAATAAAATACAATAAAATCACAAAAAACAATACGAGCATACATAATAAACAGTTAAACAGATAAACAGCCAGATATATGTTAAGACTAATAAAATCAATTTTAAATTAAAATGCCTGGGAGAATAAAAAGGTTTTAACCTGGCGCCGAAAAGATAGGAGTGTAGGCGCCAGGTGCCCCTCATCGGGTAGACTGTTCCACAATTCGGGTGCCACCACTGAAAAGGCCCTAGATCTTGTTACGACCCTCCGAGCCTCTCTGTGAGTCGGAACTCGGAGGAGGGCCTTTGATGTTGAACGTAGTGAGCGGGTAGGTTCATATCGGGAGAGGCGTTCCACTAGGTATTGTGGTCCCGCGCCGCATAAGACTTTATAAGTCAAAACTAGCACTTTGAATTTGGCCCGGAAACAAATAGGTAGCCAGTGCAGATGAGCCAGAACAGGTGTTATATGTGCGGACCGCCTGGTCCGCGTCAACAGTCTGGCTGCTGCGTTTTGCACTAGCTGTAGTTTCCGAACTGTCTTCAAAGGCAGCCCCACGTAGAGCGCATTGCAGTAATCCAATCTAGAGGTTACCAGAGCATGCACAACTGAGACGAGGTTGTCGCTTTCCAGATAGGGGCGTAGCTGGGCTACCAGCCGAAGGTGGTAGAACACATTCCGTGCCACTGAGGCCACCTGAACCTCGAGAGACAGGAATGGATCGAAAAGAACCCCCAGACTAAGGACCTGTTCCTTCAGGGGGAGTGTAACCCCATCCAGAACAGGTTGAACATCCACCATCTGGGCAGAGAAGGCACTCACCAACAGCGTCTCAGTCTTGTCAGGACTGAGTCTCAGTTTATTAGCTCTCATCCAGTCCACTATCGCGGCCAGGCAACGGTTCAGCACATTAACAGCCTCACCTGTTACATTGGCTACTGGTCAAAACAAAAGCACCTTTACAAAAGGCATTGTCACTAAGGAACATAGGATGCTGCTGTATACTGAGTCAGATCCTTGGTCCATCTAGCTCAATGCTGCCTACACTGACTGGCAGCAGCTCTCCAGGGTTTCAGGCTGGGTTCTCTCCCAGTCCTACCTTGAGATGTGGAGGATTGAACCTGGGACCTTCTGCATGCAAAGCAGATGGTCTACCCACTGAGCTATGGCCCTCCCTTAGTTTATTTATTTATTTAAAATATGTATCTGTCTTTCACTCAAAGGCCCCAGGGAGAAAATACATGAACTTCAAAAATCAAATGCAACAATAAAACTAAAAAGAGCACAAAACAACAGAAATGCAACATTCAAGTTAAAAGACAGCAGTAGCAGTCAAAACATTCAATTGCCCAGTGCAGCTCATCCCTCCCCAAAGCCTTCTTGATACCCTAACAAAGCAATGTAGTGGTGAGATGTAGTGGTGAGTTACGGTAAACCACCCAGAGAGCTTCAGCTATGGGGCGGTATACAAATACAATAAATAAATAAATCTCAGTGGGGAGGTTATTCTTGTGGGGCTACACACCATGAACCTCATTAGGCATGGGAACTACCAGAAGGGCTTCCCCTGCAGATCTTAAAGCTCAGCAGTCTGGTATGGGAGGGGGTGTAAATCAATTCGCAGAACGCTTACTGCACTCAGTAGTTTTGCACAAGTCATCACTCATGGTCAAAGTCTATATGAACTCAAGCTCCTTGTTCAGTTTTGCACATAGGGCCCACCTCTGCCCTTTCAGTCAGCTTCTTGTGCCCTGTGGTGGGAAAATCAAAGTTTTCTACAATATTTTCTTAGACCACTCACCTATTGTTTTAAGGAAACCCCTCTCTGTGGTAAACAGTCAACAGCTCTTCACCAAGAAACCATTTTGTTCAGTCCTCCTCACCCAGACTGTTCCATGCTGGTTCAATCTCTGCCCCAACCATAGCTGTCCCCCCTTCTCTATCTCCTCTACCCTGGACCCTTGCCTCCATTCCTTGTTTGTTATTTTCTTTAGTCTAGTTAGGAACTTAAGAGAGCGCAAAGCTTTGTGTTCCCTTTAAGCCCTTTTCCTACTCTTTTACAAGATTGGGTGTACTAGGCCTTGGCCTCAGGAAAACACTGATCTTGGATAACAACAACATATGAACATAGCTATGAGTTGCAGTAAAGTACTGCCATGCAGGATCAGTATTTTTGTTCCACTAGACCTTTGGGGGCTGATGCAGTGCATTAATTTGGGATCCCTGCTACTGACTGTATTTTGTTTGTGCTCTTGCTACTGACATTGTATTGGTTTGTCCTAAAAGCCTTTAGCAGATGTCTATTCAGGATATGATTTCTGAATCTCTGATATCTTTCCCATCCATGTCTTTTCCTTGCTTTCCCCACCAGCCCCAATGCTGCATTTCACTGGCCAGGTTTAGATCCCCCATCACAGCCCAGCAGCTGAAGCTACATGGGCTTTAATGCTCCGGATTTCCAGGGACAGCTGTTGACAGCTGATGCTTCAGTTAATGCAGATTACCCCAGTTGTCATACCCTGTGACTTTTCTTGCTTTTATTATCACAGCTAATGTGCCTCACTTGCCTCTCTGGATGCTCCCTGGATGCTGACCTGTTGTGAGTGTCTTACTAATCCCAAAATGATGTGCTTGGTGATAGAGTGAAGTGTGTAACCACTCTTTCTACATTACCTACCCATTCCACCTAGTGACACCTCCTTCACCCTGTTTCATTTCTGGTCTCCAGTGAAACTGACAAACTTGGAGGGGGGGCTCTAGTCAGTTTCACCAGTACCAATTTCCTTCAACCTCTCTGATGAAACTGACAAGGGTTGCTTCTCTCCAACTTGTTTATTGAACATTTATTCTGGTATGTTTGCACAATGTTTGTGGGAAGGCTAGATGATATTGGCTGTTTATTAAGCATTCATTCTGATTTGTTTGCAGGGAAGTTGTATGACTGTTATGTCAAGCAGTTGTTATCTCACACTTTCCAATGCATTTTTCCTGCCACTTTCTTTATCACAAAAAGTCCAGTTTAGGGGAGAAAGTGGTTTTGCTGTGCAAGAGCACCAAATGAGCTTTAATTGCTCAAACTGGATTTGATTGAATCCTACCCTAAAATAGCAACAGTTTGGAAGCACCTGTGGTCATAGGAAAGCCCCATCATTTCCCCTAATGCTTTCTTAGGGCTGTTTCCGATTACCTATTTATTGAGCATTCATCCCGATTTGCTTATGCAAAGCTTATGTGGCGGTTAGACTTTGTCTGATCTTTATTGGGCGTTCAGTCTGATTGCTTGCAAGGCAGTTATACAGCAATGAGCATTCATCCTGATTTGCTTTCAGGGTGCTTATATATCTTCCCATTAGTCATTTGTTCATCCCACACTTTGCAGTGCATTTCCCCATCACTTTCCAAACCACCAGAAGTCAATTCCTTTTTTCATGGAATCACAATTGCAATGTCAAACTTTATTGCCTAGCCATAAGCCATTGCAATATACATTATTAGCAACCAACATTAAAACAAAGGCCATGAACATCAAAAATATTAAAAAGGTGAATAACCATAATACAACCCCTTAGGATTTGGTTGACAGTTCTACAACATACTTCGCCTGAAGCTTTTGCGCCGCAAGGGCGAAGAGAGCAACCCTGTGAGTGACTAAATAGTCCTGATCAGATAAGAGATGTATGATAATTTCATGCGAAGATTCCTGCCTTGTCAGCAAGCCATCGAGAAATTTGGATCTCAGGTGGGAGTATAATGGGCACTTCAGCAGATAATGGGATAGATCTTCAACCACGTCAGCACCGCAAATACATAAACGCTGGTCCCATGGAATCACAGAATCGAAGGATAGTAGAGTTGGAAGGGGCCTATAAGGCCATAGAGTCCAACCCCCTGCTCAATGCACGGATCCTATTAAGACATACCCGACAGGTGGCTGTGTGTTTGTTGTGCTAGGGTGACAGAACCCTACCAACTGTAGATTGCACAAACCTATTATTTATTATCATTTATTAGATTGATATCCCGCCCTTTCTCCCAGTAGGAGCCCAGGGCACCTAGTGCTTTGGTATGAGCATGAATCCCTCCTGCAAGATGCTGACAGTCTGGAGGTGTCCTTAAAATTTTACCACACCCAGCAGTGCTGGTGAGCATAAGTGTAAGTGCCCTTTCAAAGAAAAAGAAATGAATAGCTGAGCATCCTGGTGAAACTGACAAGGATTTTCACTGACCAAGCTGTGTCTTGTCCTCTCCTTTACCACCACCCTGAGATGACAGCTGGGGTGTAATGCAGCCCGATGGCAAACATCCTGAAGGTTGCTGTGGCATTAAAATGGTGAGAGGGTATTCAATCATACTCTTTCCCCCTAACATACACCAGCATGAGGTCCTCAGGCTCTTTCCCTCATCAGCAGCCCTCTTATCCCTCCTCCTGTTTATGCCATGCAGCCATGCCGCTGTACTAGCCCCTCTGTTTATTTCATTAACTCCCTGCTCTAAGAGTTGTCTTTATCCTGATGGTTTATTGCTCTTTTATGATGCTTTACAAGATGTTATATAGAAGCTGCCCTCGATGTTTTTGCTGAAACACACGAGCCTGTGTGTGAATATTGATATATGAGTATTCATGCAAGTATGTTATAATTGCTGTGCTTTTGTTTGTGCAAGAGGGTGTAGCACTTATCCGCAGCGAAAGGCATCACAGAGGGGTGACAATGGAAACCGAGATGTGAAGAGAAGGACTCGTGTATCTCTTGTAACTTTGCCCAATTGCTTGTGTTGTTGGTCCCTGTTGAAGAACTAAGGGGTTCTCTGTGGCTGCCTTGTAGCTTACGGGAATCATATCATGCCAACAGACTAAAAAGATGCTGTAATCATCCATAAATGAATAAAATAAAAATGTACAGTACATGGCTGATCCAAAACTTAGATTAGTTTAATGCAGTAATCCTGCTTCAGGGGTAGAAAGCCAATGCACTAAGGCGTGTTTGAGACAGGTGGCTCCTAGTGCTACTCACTTATTGCTGTTTCGTTGCACATTACAAGAAGACCAGGGTTCAAATCCCCACTCAGCCTTGGAGCTTGTTAGGTGAGCTTAGGCCAGTCACTGTCTCTCAGCCTAACCTACCTCACAGGGTTGTTGCAGGGATAAAAGGGAGAGGAGGCGAGAGAACTATATATGCCACCTTGAGCTCCTTGGAGGAAAAGTGGTATATACATGTAATACTAGATAAATAAAATATGCCTTGCCCCCTGATTGCCACCCCTCCCAGTCTTGGGCCCTTCTGTTTCCTAACCATCCCAACTGATTGCCCTCAGGCTCTGGCTTCAAGAGAAGTTCTAGATGACTTTTGTCCTCACCTTCTCTTCTCCCATGCCTTTTAAAGGCAACTCTCCTGCTGCACCCCTTGTTCTCTCAGGTCATGGGTGCTGGGAACATTTTGCTCCCCTATTCCTGGGTAAGAGTTTCCATTTGTGATTTAAAATCCATTGTTAGTTCTCAGCAGGCAACAGCCTTCTGCAGGTTAAGGAGAACACAGTCCTTCTTTCCATGTGCTTTGCTTATAAAGGAGGAAGAGGAGAGGGAGAAGGAGGAGAAGGTCTCTCCATAGAAATCCTGCAAATGGCAACTAAGGGCTAATGACAAATGGGATCCCATCATACAATTCTGTGAGACAACTCTGTGGTTCTTACAGTACAATTATTGCCAAAGATCTAGGAACTTTAAAAAAAATGGGAAAAGATCTAATAAAGAATGAGAAGCGATGAAATCCCATTCATTCATCACAAGAGATACACTTGTGATGCCACCCTAACCCAACAAAGTGGATTTGGGAGAAAAAGAAAGTGGACTATACCTCTGAGAGTAGAACAAAGCAAGGCAAACATGCTGCATGCAATTCAAGTCATAATGATAATGATGAAGAAGGTTGCGTCGTTAATATTATTAATAATTTGTGTTGAATATGCAATTTTAGTAATCTTATATTGTATTCAGTATTTTATATTGTAAGCCATTTTGAGTACAGTAATAACTCAGTTAACAAATCCTCTGGGAAAGAAGCTCCTTTTAACAAAATCATTTTTGGGTGTGGGGGGCATGGGGGGTACACACTCTCACATAGGCAGAATGTGGCTCCTTGCCTACTGGACTGCAGCTGTTGCAGGCAGCTCTCTCGCGGGGCTGGAATGGCGTTCCTTGCCAGGTGGCACAGGTGCCTCCGCAGTAAACAGGGCTTTGGGCATCTGCTCAAGTGTAGGGGAGGATGGCAGAGAGAGAGAGAGAGAGAGAGAGAGAGAGAGTGTAACGAAGCACAGGGTGGTGGTGGTGGCGGCGGCTGCCCTTTGCCTGCCTGCTCGAGTGTATGGAGAAGAGAGCAGTGCTCAGAGCTTTAGATTGCTATAGCAAGATGCTACATGATCAGAGAAAAAAGGCAAGGCAGGCATCCCTGGGTGTGTTTTGGAAGAAGTCATCAAGAGGTCTGTATGCAAGGCTTACCTGACTCAGTTTCATTTCAGAGATGCGTATTGTTAGTTTTGTATAAAAAGTTTGCTGAAATATGTTGAACTGCTCTTCTTTTTTGTGATGTAGGAACCTGTCTCTGTTCTTTCCATGCTATTCCTACCTCTGATACCAAAGTTTCTGTTAAAGAAGTAATGTCCAGGAACACATGTACTTTGTTAACTGAGGTATTACTGCATTAGTTTTAGAAAATAAGGGTATAAATATTAAGTCTAATCTCATCGATACAGTGTAACTGATTGTAGAGTGCTTCAGGCCCTTGTCTAAAACCATAAGAAAAGCTTTGCAGGATCCAACCAAAGGCCCATCTCAGCGGCGTCACTAGCGGGAGTGCAGGGGGGTGCGGACCTCCAGCGCGCGCCCTCCCAGGGGCATGGACAAGGTGGCTGGGCTTGTGTGCGCGTGCATGTGCGCGCACACTCGAGGCCAGCCACTCTGTCCATGCCCCTGGGAGGGCACGCACTGGAGGGGCACCCAGCTGGAGAAGCCCTGGGAACGCCGGCGCGCCTCCCTCACCCCGCCGACGCTGCTTCCGGTCTCGCCCACCTGCCCGCCTCCGAGGAGGAATTGGAGCAGCCTTGCCGGGCAACGGCGCGGGGCGGGGCAGCTCTGGGTGTCACCCCCTTCATGGTGACACCCGGGTGCGGGCCGCACCCTCCGCACCCCGGTAGTGACGCCCCTGGCCCATCTACTCTGGCTTCCTCTTCTCTCCATGGTCAGTAAGATGCCCATGAGAAGCCCCTAAGCAAGTAAGACATGACCACAACACCACAATTTGCAATCTACATTTGGATCCGGTGGAGGGAGATAGCAGAGGTAGGAGAGGAAAGGGGAATAATATGAGTAACTGCTGTTGCATATGCTTTGGCCTTGTTGCAATTGAGGATGAGCACCAGAAGGTTAAAGCAAAGGTTTCACAGATGAGATGATGGTTTGAATCTGCAGTGAAAACACAGGTGTAAGGCTGGTTTTGCCATTTGGACAAACCTGGGTGAAGACAGAAATGAAAAGGACGATTCTCAGGAATATGTGAAATAAAGAGTGCTTTTAAGCATGCACAGAGTGCCTTTGCCTCACAGTTGCATAAGTACAACCAGGCCCCATGCATGTAGTGTTAGAAGAAAGAGCTCCTAAGTTAAAAAAAGATACAGCTTCATATGCAGTGACTTTGAGCCCCAGCACCTCTCTGTCTGGAAATTAACCACTAACAATGCACTTCTCTGTGTGTCTACTCAGAAATAAGCACCGCTGAGTTCAATGGGGCTTACTGTCAAACAAGTGTACTGTATATAAGATTACAGTCTAACAGCCCAATCTGTGCATGTTTACTCCACATGAAGTCACACTGATTTTGTTTACTCTTAGGTAGGGATGGAGGAGAAATTTGATTTTCTTTGCATTTTTATGAGCAGCAACCTAATTTGCACTTCTCAAACCAATGTGTAAAGTGAAACACAATGATCCTTCAGAATTCACACTTCTCCAGATTTGCAGTACAGTTATCCAACCAGCCAAAGAATATGTACAAAATGCATATGTAAGGGGAAAGCATTGTATAAAAATGCATGCATCAGTGAAAACAACATGCAAAAATGCATTATATTGAGGAAAATTGTTTGCCGAAATGTGTATTAGTCAAAAGTACATACAAAAATGTGTATATTGGGAGAAATTCACATGAAAAGGCAGAATAAATTTTCATGCAACAACTTTTTAAAATTCACAAATTGCTTCAGAAAACCAAATTTAAGATTGGAAAAATGAGAAGCTGAAAGAAGCTGACAGATTTATTCATCCCTCCTCCTCGGTTAGTGAGCTCAGGGTTACAGTCTATGGGTTATATCTAAGTTTTACTCAGAGTTGACCTGTTGAAATTAAGGAACATATGTCTGCTCTGAGTATGACTAATGTGGGATCCGACTCCAAGTTGCCAGACTCCTCCCATACATCATTCTAGCACCCCCTTATGCAAATACAATGGAATGATTCCATGCTTGACAGCACAAAAGATGGGTTGATGTTGGCTGCTGGTTGGCTGGAAATCTACACTTCCCTCTGCAGCACCAGCACAGTCCTAGGCGACAACCACGTACTGCTACCATCTAATAATCAAGCCAGCCACCCATGGCTAAATCTCCCAGCTGGTCTTGCTTTGGGTTATCACCCGCATGGCAGCAGAGTCACAGATTGAACTAGATTGTCCATTCAGTTTTCATCCTGTTGCCACGTTGTTAAAAAATGGGAGTGTGACTAACAACCCCAAGCAGCAGCAGCAGCAGCAGGTCCCCGTGACATCACAGCATGGCTGTGCCTTGGACAATCTCAGGAAACAGCAGTGGAAAATGGTGGATTCTGCAGCAGTAGGGGGGCTACCGGGCGGCAACGCCGGAGGAGGCTGCGCTGGCTGCAGCGGCAGCAATCGAGGCCACAGTGGTGCCAGAGAAGGCAGCTGTGGTGCTACCAGGGGAAGCTGTGCAGGGTGTGATGGCAGCGCTGGAGGAGGCTGTGTAGGCCGTGGCCATGGCACTGTAGGATGCCAGGCTGCTGCCAGAGGAGGCTGCACAGGTCACAACGGCAGCAAATGACACACTGGTGGAGGAGGTCCTGCCGGCCGTGGTGCAGAGGAGGCTGTGTAGATTGCGGCAGCGGCACCAGGAGACCATGTCGGCACCAGAGGAGGTGACACATGTTGCAGCAGGTGGGAGGGCTGTGGCCTGGGCAGGTAGAAGGGTGGTAGCAGCAGCCCAACAGTGGCCCAGTCATGGCAAGCAGGTTGGGGTGGGGAGTGTTGGTGCCTGAGGGCAGGGGGCGGTGGTGAGGCGCCTGAGGGTGTTGGTGCCTGAGGGCGGAGGGGGGTATATGTGTGTGTGAGATGGAGAGAGAGTTCCTCTGTGTGTGTCCGTGTGTGCTTGGAGATGCCAGGGGTGTGTGCCTGTGTGTTTGGGGGTGCCTGGGATGTGTGTCTCTCTGTTTGGGGTGGGGGGGTTGACAGGTGAAGTGAGCAGGGGGACTCTGCCCCCCCGGTGTGTGTGTGTGTCTGTGTGTGTACAGTAGGGCCCCGCTTCCCGGCGCTTCGCTTCCCGGCGTTCCACTAATGCGTCGGCTTTCATTCCCCGTTTTAAAGCTGATTTTGTGCTTTTGCGGCATTTTGAGGCATTTTGGTGCGACGCGCCCCATTATACTCAATGGGGTTCCGCTTTACGGTGATTTCCGCTTTACGGTGGGGGGCCAGAACAGAACCTGCTGTATAAGCGGGGCCCGCCTGTGTGTGTGTGTGTATATATATATATACACACATACAAGAAGCATATATATATATATATATATTTGCTTTATATTTATATAAAGATATATCTATTTATATGTGTGTGTATATATATAAACACATATAAATAGATAGGTATATCTTTATATAAATATAAAGCAAATATATATATATGCTTCTTGTGAATGCATTGGCCATGCCCTATTTACCTGACCATGGCTTTTTTTTTGTTAGACAACATCGATAAAGGGCTGCTGAAGCACTGGCAGTTGTAAACCCCCACTGAAAACCTGCCGGCACCTCCAGAGTCCTCTCGGAGAGAAGTCGGGTTTTGTTTGTCATTTATAGGGAATGCAAACATGACGTGGGGGGAGAAGTTTTGCTCCTTGTATCTGACAAGTGGCCAGCAGGGGTCTCTAGCACATCAAGAATTGTGGCCAAAAACAGCTAAGGGAGACAAGGATGAAAAAATCCACTTATTTTCTCTGCTCTTGTCCCATACAATGGTTTGCCACAAATTAGAAGTGGAAGCTTCACATCTCCTTCCTTCATGTGTGAAGGAGAGGAGAGCCTTGAGGTTTGCCATGAAACGTTCATAATCTATAAATTGCTAAAAGGAACCCCTAACCCTGCTTTGTGGGGGGCTGGCACCTGAGCTACCTGACCTTGACTGAGTGAGGGTGCCTCCAGACAGGTGCTTTATTTTGGGATTCGTGCTCCTCATGCACACTTTAATATTATTATTATTATTTTGCAGCATCCATATAATGTCATTGGTATCAAAATGCCAGCCTGTAACCCCCAATTTAGCGCAGTATTCAACAAAATCCTTGTGCTAGAGCAAAGGGATCCCCTCCTTTCCATGCTTGTGCCCTGCACTGTCTCCAAATCTACTCTAGAAGGTTGGAAGAACGCCCAGAGCAGATTTGGGGGGGGAGCGCAGAGGAAGGAGAGGAGGAGAATGTTCCATTGCACAAAGGGAAATCCATGTGCTAATGAAACATTCGCCTTAGTGCTACTTTGAATACAATCCTTAATCTGGATTTTCCAGGGGAAATCTGGTCTGTGTGTTTGTTTGTTTTTTAAAAAAACTGTTGCCAATTACTCATTTGCAATACCTTAGCAACCTATTTATAATTATTAAGCATCCCCCTGGAAGCCATCTAAATTTGCTTAAGATTGTGCTGCACAGACCCATGTCGACCCTTCAAGAGAGTCTCAGTCACCTTTTTGATACATAACAACTATTATTAATGAGGCATCAACTGATAACAGGCACTGGAGGTGGTATCCAATGCTCATCAGAGTAGATCCATTGGAGTTAGTGGACATGGCTAACTTAGGTTCATTGGTTTCAGTGGGTCTGCTCTGAATAGGACTCGCGTTAGACACAGCCCATGATGAAAAAGAGAAATGTAATTATTATGATTATTTTTAAATAGAAAGGATTGCCAACAGGCCCAGCCATCTAAAAAGGCAAACATGAAAAGCAAAGAAAAAAGAGGAAGAGACAAATAAGGGTGGAAGCCAGTGTTGCAACAAGGGACACAGAAAGCTCTTGTACCGCTCCTCTGTGCCCCTTCTTCGCTGCTTCCTTGTAATAGCTCAGCTCAGACAATGGGAAGATTGCGGATGAGCCATGGCGAATCTCGGCCTCATATGCTGTCTCTCCTCCTTCACACATGGGGGGAGATATGAAGCTCCTGCTTCTACTTAGTGGCCAACCATTCTATGTCACTGCACCCAAATGCTGCAATTAGTGCAGGATCCTGCTCTTTTTGTTGCAGATGGCTTGGGCAAAGCAACTGCATATGACCAAATTGGCCAAATGCCATGCATGCATGTGCAGGTGGGGGGTAAGGAGGAGGGACCATGTGAGCTCCAGACTTACTGTGGCACAGTCTCATGCCCGGCATCAGCATGTGGCATCCTGGGGCAGCTGCTGGGAGGCTGTTGCTGATACCTGCTTTGGTCCTTCCCCACCACTTTTTTTTTTAAAAAAAGCTGAGTCTGGGAACTGTGATTTAATTTGGAAAGGGCCGTAGCTCAGTGCTAGAGCATCTGCTTTGCATCTCCAGCATCCAGGTAGGGCTGGGACTTGTCTCTGGCCTGAGACTCCGGAGAGCCACTGCCTGTCAGAGCCGACAATATTGAAGTAGATGGACCAATGATATGAACTGGTGTAAGGCAGCTTCCTATGTTCCTAGAGCAATGAGCACCACTGTGGGACATTACAATAGTCTGCCCGATCCTGACTGAGAGCAATCTTGCCATTGCCAACACTGTGTAAGCCTACCAGGCCCCACAAAGGTAGGAGACAACCCACTGGGGCCCCCTTTGCTGAGGACCACCTCAAACCTGGAGCCAGCCCTGCTCATTTTGTGTAATAAGAAACCATGGTGGGTCACAGTGGAGGCTGGTCCATAAGGACAAATGGGACACTGCTCCACCAACCTCAGTCTATCCTCAGCCAGCCCCTACCTGCCTGACGTCTTACTTCCATCCACTGCAGGAGTGGCCTTGGCTGCCACCTTTCTTTTCCTTAATCTCAACGTTGCCCTTGTATAATTCAGCATGAAGGAAGGTGGGGACAAATCCAGAAGTTATTGGCTACTGTTGGCTTTTTGCCTTCCATCTCAGTGGTCCCAATGGGCACCAGTCACCACTGTATTATGTCTGAGTATGGCCACTGCCTAGTATGTAACAGCGTGTGACATCATTTGTCACTGCACTGTGCATTTTTAACAAGGTCTTGCTCTTGATCTTAACTGCCGCTGGTGGGGGTGGTGCTTGATGGACAGGAAGTTGGACTACTACCACTACAACTATTTTAAATAGTTACATCCCACTCTAAACATATGAGAATGAGACAAGGAACAGGGGCATGCTTTTTATAACTACCATTCCCAAGTGAAGACTGCTAAAGGGATTTGAGAATGGTTAGAGAATCCTGAACAAAAGCATTTTTTAAAAAAAGAGAACATTGTTGTATGTTCTGTATCTTGATTGCTGGAAACTGCCCAGAGAGCTTCGGCTATGGGGCGGTATATAAATGTAATAAATAAATAAATGAATAAATAAATAAACAAACAAACATTGTAAGAGAAGAGTAGATGTCTGGTGGCAAGGCCCCGTGCCACATAGGCAGGACTTTGTCTGAACCAGCAGTCTGCCCTGTTGCTAATTTTCCCTACCACAACTCAGCTCCAGATCATGTGGATTGGGAAAGTTAGTAATATCAAATCTCAGTGATGGGCGCTTCCAGACTGTCTCTGTTTTTGGGGGGATTCAATCACATACTGAAAAGTGGCTTTCTCCACTCTGCAAGGGGTTGCTGGCGGACAAGCCTCAGTGCCTCCTATGATTTAGCACTGTATTTGCTGGTGTGATTCATAACATAGATATTTTTATAGTTTTGTTTTTAAATGAGCTTAGAAGAAGCTGTTTGTTTATGTATACCCTACCCCAAAAAGCCTGCTCTGCTCCCTCCCTGATGGTTTTCCGGAGATTTTTGAAAACCATCTAGTTCCAGAGAGCTTTTGGGAGGGTCTAACGGGAGAGCCTGAGACTGTTTTTATGCTTTTTATTTTTATTTTTACTTTTTAGTCCGTATAGTACCATATGCAAATGAAGCCCCTCTGAGCATTTCCTCCTCAAAGCTCTATAACTGCCACCTTGGTAATAGCATTTGTATGTTGGCAGCTGATGAAAGTGGAAGCCGAAATGTTTTGGTAGAACGATAAAAACCTCTGTGTTGTTAATCACAGTTACGTGTATATATATATATATATATGTATGTATGTATGTATGTATGTATATGTTTGTGTATATATTGTATTTTATGTATTTTAATTTACTCTAACATTTTTATGTTTTTTATTGTGTACAATCTTATGTATGTGTGCGATTTTATTGTAAGGGGAATATGAGGAAGGAAAACCAAAATGCTAGAAAAATAAGTGTTTATTTGTAATCCAAGCCCAACACCCAAGTCTTTACAGGCCTCATTGAGCCAGGATTGCCTGTTGGGGGTCAATTACTACATCCTAGGTGACGCCCTTGCACTGAAGCTGGGTTTGCAGGAGAAGCAGAATTATGGTCATGCAGGAGGGTAAGGCACAGCGTCTTTCCTGTGTGTTGACTATCTTGGCCCAGCAGTTGCATGGGAATGTCCATAGTGGTGGGAAAGTTTGTCAGTCAGTACTGGATTTCTTACTGTGGAATCATTGATAAGTTTCTGAGGAACCCCAGGGTCCCTTAGAACGCAGTTTCAAAAACCACCAGCCTAAGACCTATCCAGATTAGGGTTTATATGGGGACATTTCCTAGGATGCAGATTGTTGTGATTTAACATGCCTGGCTATCATTCATCAGAACTGTTGTCACACATGTCCGTAACTCACCCTGCTTTTTTTGGGAATCCTATCCAAATTCTCAAGTTACAGCAGGTGCGGTCATTCTGCCCTTTTCAGAGTGGATCTTCCTTCCCATGTAAATAAAAAGTAATCTGAGAAGTTGCCCATAGAGTCAGTTTACCTTTCTATCGTAAACAAGCATGACCTCATGCACTTAGGTCAATGTCATGCTATTAATTTGCCCTGGGCTCACCTCTAGGTTGTGAAAGACCAGCAGATAAGATCTAGTCTGTTCTTCCTTTACCTACCAATATCAGGGCTAAATTGTACGTGATGTTAAATGTGTGGTTTGATATTTCATGTACCTTTAAAAAAAAAAAACTGTAAAGAAGAATTGCAGGGAGGGAGTGTTAACCTTTTCCTCCCTTGGTACAGACTAACAAAAGTCACACAGTCCCCCACTGCAACCCAAACAGGGAAGCTCCACTTGGCACCAATGGAAGTTTTCCGTGCCCAATAGTAGGTTTGGGAAGAGAGGTTTTTTATTTTACTTTATGGACTCTGACGTACTGGAGGAAAGAGTTAACCCCACCATTTTGCACACTATGTTCCCAATCCTACTTGAGGGTACTCACAGCTATGACTTACAGTTTTAAAGAAGATACACTAACCTGTGTCACATATAGTTTGGCCTTTCACCCTGGAGAAGATCTACCACAGGGTGAATTCAAGGCTTGATTTTGCTGTCTCCTAGTAGGAACCCACTTGGTGAGACGACTCCACCTTGGAGGGGAGGCCTACCCAGTGGCAGTTTGGGAAACTGGTATGTGCTAGGCAGAGCTTGGAAAAGTTACTTTTTTAAACTACAACTCCCATCAGCCCCAGCCAGCATGGCCACTGGATTGGGCTGATGGGAGTTGTAGTTCAAAAAAGTATCTTTTCCAAGCTCTGGTGCTAGGGAAGAAGGCAGGAAAGTAAAAGGGCTCAGAACATCTGAGCCACAACTACCATGCTCTCTCAGCCTACCTGCAGATGCCAGTGATTGAATCAGGGATCTTCTGCATGCAAAGCAGTGCCTACTGAGCTAGGGCCCTTCCAAAATTACATTTGTCTGCTGCAGCACAGATGTGTGGGCTAAGTTGCACAGCCATGGGATCTATGTTAATGTAGAAATGAGCCATTGATCTGTTACTGTAGGAATGGGTTCTGGGCTGCCTCAGTGCAAGGGAAAGACTAGCTCAGTGGCAGAGCATCTGCTTTGCATGCAGAAGATCCCAGGTTGCATTCATGGTATCTCCAGGTAGGGTTCAGAAATGTCCCCTGCTTAAAACCCTGCTGCCAGTCAGTGTTGACAGTACTGACCAATGGAGCAAGAGCAGAAAGGTTCTTGCCATCCGTAATCGCCAAAGGCAGCCAAGACATAGGCACTGAGCGTTGGGTTTTTGTGGGGTTTTTGGCCTTCTCCAGTTGGCCCCTTTTCCAGATATTGTCCTGGCCTGGCCGGGGGCTAAATACTGTTTCCAGCTTACATGCAGACAGAGTGTACTTCCAAGATCCTCTCTGATTTGAAGCGGAGCTCTTTGCTCATTCACCCTCATCCCTAGAACCCCTCTTTAAAAGAAGCAATTTGTGACGGGCTACCTGTTTCTGTTTGCCTTTGACTAAGGCTGGTTAGGATTGGGTCCCCAGATCCTCCCTCATCAATGGAGGGTGTAACGCAGTAGTGAGAAGCTTTGAGAGGACCTTTGGTTTTTAAAAGCATCATACAAGCTGCTTAAATAAATACATGTTGAACTAAATTAGCATTGGGATAGAAAAAGACAGGAGGAAAACCCATCCCCCCATTTATTTTCTTTCTTTTATTTATTTATTTTATTATACTCGTATACCGCCCCATAGCCGAAGCTCTCTGGGCGGTTTACAGTAACTAAAAACATTAAAACAAATACAATTTAAAACAGATCTTATAAAAACAATCTAAAACACAATTTAAAAATTTAAACAGTATAAAACAGATGCTAATGTAACTGATTTCTCTCTAACTGGGCCCCTCTAGACAGATTGTTTTTTGTGGGCATATTCTTCAACATCATTTATTTATTAATTAAATTTATATCCCATCCTTCCTCTGGAAGGAGCCCAGGGCAGCAAACACAACAAAGCAATTTAACAGCAACAAAAATAAAAGCATTCTAGAAACGGTTCAGAAACATTCTAAAACACAGTTACAGTTTAAAAACATTCTTCTATCCAGTGATCTCCAGATTGCCAGGAACAGGCTCCTTCAGCCATCAAATGCCTGGGTAAACAGGAATGTTTTCATCTTTCTCCTGATAGTCAGTAATGGTGGGGACAGACACACATTCCACAAACAGGGAGCTACCACTGAAAAGGCCCTGCCATGGGTCAGCACCAACTGGGCAGCCCCTGATGGCAGCACCGCAGACAAGACTTTGCCGGCCAATCATAGGGTCTGAGATGGTTTGTACTGGAGAAGGCGCAAGATGCTTGGGTCCCAAGCCATTTAGGACCCTTTATAAGCTAGTGCTCACTGGCAGCTCACTGGTACAATACTAGGACATTAGGTGGATTTAAACTGCACTGTCCACACATCATTCCACTTTATTAGTTATTCTGAAATGTTTTTGCCATCTGGAGGGGCACTGTTGCACTATAGCACAACAAAAGCAGTACAAAACATAAACCAGAACATTTGGGGTATAAAAAGTTACAGGATTTCAGCAGGAGGCTACAGGACACTCACAGACTGGAAACGAAGCAGTATGTTCATCCTGAAACGTGCCGCTGCAAACAGCATTGAAAACATGATCACGTATAGCTGCTCTGATGCCGTTGTGAATACAAATGATAATTAATACACAATAAAGAAGCCATTTGGAGCCCCACCTCTCTTTTTACTTGGGTATGAATCCATTTTGAATAAAATACTCAAAAGCAAAAACCTGAAGTTGGCTGACTTGGTGCACCGCTAGATCTTGACTTACTAATGTATCTAGCTACATTTTATCCTGGCAAGGCAGAAGGTTCTTCCAGTTGGGGACTTAAGACTGCAAACAGGCCATTCATATATCACAAATGGCTCATTGGCAACGGTTTTTTAAAAAACTGGTTGGACTTTTACCAGCAAGGGTAAAACCAGATTTAATGAGTTGGGTGGTGGGTGGCACAAAGAATGATTGGTATTCTGAGGCAGATGATATAATGTGGACCCTGCAAAATCATGTGTGAGCGGCTCCCATCCTACACCCATCTCTGAAACAGAGCTTGGAAAAGTTACTTTTTTGAACTACAACTCCCATCAGCCCCAGCCAGCATGGCCACTGGATTGGGCTGATGGGAGTTGTAGTTCAAAAAAGTAACTTTTCCAAGCTCTGCTCTGAAAGCTCCCAAAGTGTATGAGAATTACAGAGTTAAGTCCAGCTGATGGTGATCAGATGAATGTTATTTTCCTAGTTGCAACCCCCCCCCCAACAACCATCCTATAATTTTGAAGTGACGTTGATTTCAAAAATAGGCAGTGTCCAAGGTGGTGCTGTGGCTGGGTTCACAGAGGTGTAAATTTCACAGTGTGAAAAAACCCTATTCCAGCAGACTAAATCTCATTAGTGACTGCTGCTAGGGATGGGGGAGAAATTTGATTGAGTTCACAACTTTGCATTGAAAGGCGAACTTTCCTAATTCACACTGTCCAAAACAAGATGCAAACTGAAACGCAACTATTCTTTGAAATTTACACTACTCCAAATTTTGCAATGCAGTTCTTCAGCCAAGTAATGTGTACAAATATATATATACTAAAGTGTGCCTATAACTGCATATATTTGCGAAAATTACATGCAAAAATGTATATATTAGGCAAAGGTGAATACAAAATGTGCATATTAGGAGAAATTTACACTCAAATGCTGATGAATCTTCATGAGGACTTAAAAAAATCACAAATTGATGTGGAAATGTGGAGAACTGAATTTAAGATGAGAAAAATGAGAGAGAGAAAAACTGAAATTGACTTATTTCCCCATCCCTGGTGACTGCTGAAGCACATCATTAGTAGCATATATATCTTTGGAACCAGCCTTTTAAAAAATATTTTATTGATTTTATTTTAGGCGTTTATCCATTGCCCTCCAACATATCCCGAAGGCAGCTTACACTGTCAGAAGGAGACAAACAATGAAAAATATAAAATGCATGAACAGTATACACAGAAAAATTATCTGGACTATAGATGGCCTCTAACACTCCAGCCTGAGGCTTTCCCCCCCACCCCTGCAACAATGTCTATTTTTTTCTTTTCACATTTCCCATATTGGTAACATTGAACGAAAAAAAACTATGTTGACTAGAATGTGCGTTTCGATTTAAAAATGACTCTCTTCCACTTTTCTGTGTTGCGTTAACAACATTCAGAAGTGACACACGGAAGAATAAAAGGCGCTCTCAGACAAGCAAACGAGGCTATTCGAGATACTTCATCATCTTCAAGGGTGCCAGTGGCTTTCATCCCATTTTTGATCCCAGAGGCAGGCCTCACCAATTTCATAAACTATACCAAGTTGCAACAGCCACTTTCCCAGCAGATCTAACCTCATCTCCCAAAGGGCACATGATTTGCAGCTTTTAGTGAGGAGGATGTAGATTGCTACAGACTCATACACGCTCATGGGTGGAAGCACCTCCGCAGTGGCAACAAGAGTTGAGTCCCCAAGTTGTTCAAACCAATGAACAGTGCTCCCCTGGAAGCTTTTCTAAGGGTCAGGGGGTATCACCTGATCTGCTCTGGCCTATCATTGTTAAGAGGCTTCCTTTCCTGCTATGGCTCATCTTCCCTGCTGTTCACTTTTTGATTGACTAATCATGTTGCTGCCTCAGGAGGAGTGGATGGTGCAATGAGGCGCTGCCGTGCAGCCACCTTCCTAATACCCAGTGGTGGATGGTCCGTTAAGACAAATGGGGCACTGTCCTAGCAACCTCAATCTGTCATCAGCCAGCCCCCACTTGCCTGCCTTATTACTTGCAACTGGTCTATTGGGTGGCCCTGGCTGTCGTTGTCGACTTCTCCTCCTCCTCCTCCTCCTCCTCAGTGTTGCCCCTTGTAAAACTCAGCAGGGAAGGGGATGGGGTAAAACCAGAATTAGATGGCTCTGCCTGTCATTGGCTCTGGCTCCACCTACGGTTGGGCTCCTTGCCTTCTGCCCCGCCCCCACCAGTCCCAATGGGCACCAACCACCACTGCTGACACCAGCATCACTGCTACTTACTGGGACAGGGCAAGATAGGGGAGTGATGACATCAGGGTTGCATGGCTTCTTCAGAGGAGTCAATCCAGAGCTCCTGCCAGTGCACCCACACAGCCCACCCTGGCTGCCACCCTGACCCACTCTGTCTCTTGGTAAGAGGCAGTGAAATTGGTGTTGGGAGAGTGGCTCCACAGCACTGAGCCACCATGCCAGCCACTCCTGTCTATGCTGAAGGCCTGCCTGCTGGGAGCAACCTGTGAGGGCTGGCCTATTGGGCAAAATAGGGGTGGTGGTCAAATGAGGTGCCAGGGAGAGGGCTGGTTTGGGCAAGGGCTGTATCTCAGTGATGGAGTGTCTGCTATGCAAGTAGAAGGGCCCAAGTTCAGTCCCCAACATTTGCAGCTAGGGCTGGAAGAATACCCTGTCTGAAACCTTGGAGAGCTGCTGCCGCCAATCCGTGACAATGTTGAGCTAGATGGACCAATGGCCTGAGTTGGTGTAAGGCAGCCTCCCCTGTCCCTCTGTGGACCCATGCAGGAGACAGGCTATTGGTCCATGCAGCCCTCCTCCAGATTGGCTCAGGTGTTCCCAAGTGTGGCGGCCTCTCCCCTTTCTGAGTGTGGGGTTATGGGGTGGTGTATTCAAACCAGGGACCTCCAGCCATGGAAAATGTAAGCTGTTCCACCACCAGGGTAGACGTCCTCCTGCAGCGTTAATGCTTCTGGCATCTATGACTGGATCTTGGAGCTGGGGGAAAGCAAATGCCTGTGTGTACTCTGATTCTTGTCTGCTGTTGTGGCGGATTGGTTAGGGAACTGCTCTGTGGGGCTGGCAGCATGGGTTTGAGTCCTGGGAGTTCCCTCTTTTTTGTTCCTGTTGACATGACCATTCCCGGACATTCACTGGAAATGCAAAATATGAGTGTGGCCATATTGACCCCTTCCCACTGATGGGATAACACCTGTCTCCCTGCTTCCTGACCTTCTCTTCTGTGGAGCGAGCCACTTGACTTTGCTGCTGTCACTAAGATCTACACAGAGTAGACCCATTGAAATGAATGGGCCCAAGTTACTCATGGCCATTAATTTCAGCGGGTCTGCTCTGCGTAGGACTAACACTGGCTACATCCCTTTGTGGCTGCCCTTGTTGGGTGTCCTGGCTTCTCCCTCTTGCTGCTTGGCAGAACAGTCTTTCCCTAACTGGGCGGGCCTTGAACCCTCATCCAGCTAGAGCCGGCCTTACTACTGGGCAAAGTTAGGCAGCCGCCTAAGGTGCAGAATGCTGAGAGTAAGGGAGCAATGGTGAGATACTGGAGGACAAGGAGGTGTGTGCCTTGCAAGCTGCCCTGCACCCCCCAAGTTAGCCAGCTGCCCTCCAGTGTGGTGGAGGTTGCTGCCCCATGCCCAATGTTGAAGCACAAGTCATTTGCCAGTATGGTCAGCTTCCATGTGTGGGATTTGGGTGTGTATGTGCATGCTCCGTTTTGTCCTTCACCTCAGGCAGCAACATGCCTTGGGATGGCCCCACTTGTCCCAGGGAAGGTTGTGTGTGCTGGCTGCAAGTGTGCTGCCCAGGGAGCTCTGGGGTAAGCCACTGGAGGCTGGTGCTCTCCCTATGTGATGGTGTTGTGGGGGGGTATGAATCCCTGTCTCTAGGGGTGTCTGGGGATTGGCAGGAGCAGGGCTGTTGTGGGTTGTGCGACTGGGGCCAAAGCAGGGATGGGGAATCTCAAGCCCAGGGGACCAGACCTCTCTATCTCACCCTTGGGACTCTCTCCAGGCCATACCCCAAGCCACACCCCTTACCAGCCCTACTTCATATCCTCCTTGAGCTTTTTTGCCTGGTTGGAATGATCATCCCTGGATGGAAGATGGAGAGGGGTGTGTGAATGTGCAATAGAAACTAGCCTATCATGCAAAGGTAATATTTACATGTGCTGCTCTGCCCACTTATGCCTGTGGCCCCACCCACCACTGACACGCAGTCCCCAGAAGGTTGCCCAGATGGGAATGTGTCCCCCACATGTGATGGAGGTGATATGGCACCATTGTGCATGGTGTGTGTGTGTAGTGCTCCAGTGATAGGTGTTAGCCGTATGTCCCTGTCATTGTGAATCCATTTGCTCCCTCTGTGCGGGTGGCACATAGGTGTCGTATCTGGCACAGTCCCTGACTGGTGGCCACAGATAGAGTTTTCAGAGTGGCACTGATGGCGTGTCTGTCATGTTCCTGCTGCTTATATACAGTATTTTCTGTTTGCATGTTTTACTCCTCCCAGACTGAGCAAGTAGAGGATACACCACATCCTGGAATAATGTGGGAATAGGACTGCTCTGCCTGTTTCTAAGTTGTTTTTTATATATGGCATTCAACTGCTTTATTGCACTTGTTTTTGTTTTTGTATGCTCCTCTGGATGTAATTGAAGAACAGCAAGATCAAGATCATCATCACCACCATCATCCCCTTTGGTAGTAGCTTGCTGGTGAAGCACATCTCAAATCCCCTCCAAGATCTCAGAGGTTCAGGACTTCTGGCGAGTTTGATTCACGATGACATATGCAGCACAATTCCATGCACGTTTATTCAGAAGTAAGTCCCAGTAAGTTCAATAGAGATTACTCCCAGGAAAGGGCATAGCATACGATGTAAGGAACAAATCAATGAGACAAGGTGCAAATCCACTGCCATTTCTCTATGTGACCATAGCAAAGACAGTGTCATCTTCAAGTAAATTATTATTGTGTATTACAACATTCATTTTACAGTGTCTGTCTGTCTGTCTATCTATCTATCTATCTATCTATCTATCTATCTATCTATCTATCTATCTATCTATCTATCTATCTATCTATCTATCTATCTATCTATCTATCTATCTATCTATCTATCTATCTATCTATCTATCTATCTATCTATCTATCTATCTATCTAGTCTGTCTGTCTGTCTGTCTGTCTGTCTGTCTATGTGGTTTGAAAAAGGATTACATGTACACATCAAATAAAAAAAAGCAGAGTTTGATAGTTACTGCTGACGGAAGGTCTAGCAAAGCTTTTTGTGTTAACAGAGCACAAGGACAGATTCTTTTTGTGTTAACAGAGCAACTTTTAATGCTTGTTTATGGTATTTTCAAGCAGGCAGGATCTCTCTCTCTCTCTCATTCACAAACACCTCTCTCTCTTTCTCCCTCTCTCCCCGTCTCACCCCCTCCCTAGCTATCCCAGATGCCATTAGACATAACTCAACAGACGATTTCATAAACCTACTTAAGAATGTAAAAGTTTGATAATAATTCCCGTATTATTAACCCTCCCACCCTTGTAAATTTTATGGGCTGGGAGCTACAGTAGGGGGCAGAGGCGCGGCCATCGGATGGGACTCCACGGCTGTGATTCATTCTGCTGTCAGTCTGGGTCATATTTATTAATAGTCCTAATGCGGGAAGCAATAAAGGAAGAGAGAAATTCTATTAATTAAATCATTGTTATAATTAACTTTCATTAAAGGAAAATCAATAAAGAGGAGCCGCAATTGAAATAGTGCCCATCCATTATGGCCGATTTTACTGGAATGCATTCAGGGCCCGCTATATATTATAGCACTGGTGGGGGCGGCAGTGGTGGTGGTGGGGAGAGGTAGCAGGTCTGTGAAGGGAGGTCTGTGTCACAGCTGACTGATTTAAAGAGCCCTGCTCCATTTCTATGTGTGTGTGTGCTCATGTATAGATTTGAGGCAGGTATATATAAGATGAATGTCTCTCTGTAATAGAGACTAGTGCGTAAATATAAGTGTGGGTATTTTGGGAAGGGATGGGTATGCCACTCTGCACTGAAGCAGATTACTGGAGTGGACGTGTTTATTGGTTATGTGAAGAAGAAAAACCACCCCTACCCACACCACCGATACCTGGGGAGCTAGAAAACACATGTTTTATGTGCCTTGCATGAGAGAGTGCACATTAGTGGAGTCCTGTCTCAGGGATATCAACATGTGCCGTATGAATGCATGCTACTCTTTTTTTTTTTTTAGCCAGGCTGTGAGTTCACAAGGTGTTAATCCAGAGGTGGGGAGCCTGTGGCCCTCCAGATGTTGCTGGACTCCATCTCCCATTTTCCCTGATCATTGGCTGTGCTTCCCGGGGCCGTTGGGAGTTGGAGTCCAATAAAGTGGAGGGTCACAGGTTTCCCACTGTGATATGGAAAGCCTCGAAGGGACCCCAGTTCAGTGGGAATCATCTAGAAATGGAAGCAAGTAGCAGGTTCTAGATAGCTAGGCTAGGATCAGGGTCAGTGTATGCAGGACCTGGGACAGCTCCCCAGGGAAGGCCAATGTCGAACTGAAAAAGTCTAAAATACAAATAAGTCCTGACATCCTCTTGGGGCTGCTAGAGTCACGCTTTAGGGGCAGTACTTTGGCTTGCAGCCCTCCACTGTGATGACATTGAGTGGCCTCTGATTATGCTCTCCACTTTCTCCAATAGGACCCGGAGGGGGGGGGGGAGAGCAAACAGGTTGGGTGGGGGATGGAAGCAATTCAGATCCCTCACAGCATCTGCTACAGGTTTAAGGATCCAGTAACTTATCACTGTTGTTATTGTCCTCCAAACGTTCTTTGGAGTGTTCACCCTCCAGCAATAGGCCAGGAATAGCCAACATAGTGCCCTTCGGATGTTTGTTGGACTCCAGTGCCCAGATGCCCCAGCAGCCATCATGGCCAAGTCCAGCAACATCTGAACGGCACCAGGTTGGCTGCCTGTGCTCTATGCCCAGCAGATTTTGGGGCTGTAAGTGTTTCTGGGCAGGAAATCCTGTCTGATGTTTATTATGATATATGGAGTTGCTGTCAGAGGGGCTGGGTCACAAAACACACAGCCCATTGCTGGGGCAGGTATTCAAATGAGTTATTGCCACCAACCATGCAGGTCTGATGCTGAGATTAATGACACAGGGCAGGCTGAAGTTACATTTTGATAAATATGTATTATTGCATGCCCAGCATATGTTAGAGCTATACATACTTCAGTGGTATAAGTCAGGAATGGATCAAGTTGCCAACAATAAGATTTTCAATGCAGCTTTTTGTGGTTTTAGTCACGCTGTGTATTATTGATTTAACACACACACACCCCGCTTTGTTCACTGCTTTGAGCACCTCCATTGCAGGGGCAAAGCCGGATGGAAATAATTATGTGTTTATAGACACCTTTGCACATTCAATAATTGTACCTCTCTGGAATAGAAGATCAGCATCTGTGACATTATTGAAGGGGAAGGAAAAGCTGCACTGGCCATAATCTGCTGGTTAACAAAACTGTTGAAGATGTAAGAACCCTGCTGTTGAATTGTGGGCCACCTGAAAGGCTGGCCAGTTTGCAGAGGAGAAAAGCTAGGATAAGCAGGTGTACGAGTTGGAGTGCTCTGAAGCTTTCCCTAGTCGCTACTGAGGCGGTCGTCCTATACCCATTTACCTGGGGAGTAAGCCTCATTGAACTAATGCAACTTACTTCTCAGTTGACATGGGCTTGCCCTGCAGGTCAGCTGCAGGACCTATCAGAGCAGGGGTGGCTAACTTGTGGGCTGCAGGCCATATACATCCCAGCAAGGTATCTTTTTGTGGCCCATGGAGACCCCCCCTCCCAGCATTTGTAAGCAGAACATTCCACAATGTTTATTTAATTTTTATGTTTGGTTTATTTTCTCCCCCTCCCCCATGGATCTTTTACTTTCCTTAGTGTTCCCTGAATTTCCCCAACTGCCCTGGGGTTCCTCGCTCCTTGGGGGGATTTACATGATATAATGGCTCAGTAAGCTGGCTGCAGAACTATCAACAGGATGATCACAACTGCTTCCAGATGCCAGTGAACTGTTTCCTGTGGATGTCTTCCACTTCTGAAGTGCCTAAGCAGGTCTGGGTCTGGTCAATGCCTGGGTGGGAGACCACCAGGGAAACACGTGTATGCCACCTTGAGTTCTTTGATGAAAGAAAGGTGTGGTACAAATGTAAGAAAATTAATTAATTCATAAATAAGGGTGCTTATGAGTGGTGGTCTCTCTTCTGAGGACCTTGGCAGGAAGGTAAGAGCTCCATGGACAAGTCGAGGAGAAGAGACAGTGGCTCTACTAAGAAAAATAGTTGTTATGTGCCTTCAAGTCGATTTCAACATATGGTGACCCTATGAATCAACGACCTCCAATAGCATTTGTTATAAACCACCCTGTTCAGATCTTGTAAGTTCAGGTGTGTGGCTTCCTTTATGGAATCAATCCATCTCTTGTTTGGTGTTCCTCTTTTTCTACTCCCTTCTGTTTTTCCCGGCATTATGGTCTTTTCTAGTGAATCATGGCTTCTCATGATGTGTCCAAAGTACGATAACCTCAGTTTCATCATTTTAGCTTCCAGTGATAGTTCTGGTTTAATTTGTTCTAACACCCAATTATTTGTCTTTTTCACAGTCCATGGTATGTGCAAAGCTCTCCTCCAACACCACATTTCAAAGGAGATGATTTTTCTCTTATATGCTTTTTTCACTGTCCAACTTTCACATCCATACATAAAGATCGGGAATACCATGGTCTGAATGATCCTGACTTTGGTGTTCAGTGATACATCTTTGCATTTGAGGACCTCCTCTAGTTCTCTCATAGCTGCCCTCCCTAATCCTAGCCTTCTTCTAATTTCTTGACTATTGTCTCCATTTTGGTTAATGACTGTGCTGAGGTATTGATAATCTTTGACAAGTTCAATGTCCTCATTGTCAACTTTAAAGTTACATAAATCTTCTGTTGTCATTACTTTAGTCTTTTGACATTCAGCTGTAGTCCTGCTTTCATGCTTTCCTCTGTAACTTTCATCAGCATTCATTTCAAATCATTACTGGTTTCTGCTAGCAGTATGGTATCGTCTGCGTGTCTTAAATTATTGATATTTCTCCCTCCAATTTTCACACCTCCTTCATCTTGGTTCAATCCCGATTTCTGTATGATATGTTCTGCATATAGATTAAACAAAAGGGTGATAAAATACACCCGTCTCACACCCTTTCCAATGAGGAACCAATTGGTTTCTCCATATTCTGTCCTTACTGTAGCCTCTTGTCCAGAGTATAGGTTGTGCATCAGGACAATCAGATGCTGTGGCACCCCTATTTCTTTTAAAGCATTTCACAGTTTTTCATGATCTACACAATCAAAGGCTTTGCTGTATATAAAGCATAGGGTGATTTTCTTCTGAAATTCGTTGGTCCGTTCCATTATCCAACATATGTTTGCGGTATGATCTCTGTTACCTCTTCCCTTTCTAAATCCAGCTTGGACATCTGGCATTTCTTGGTCCATATATGGTAAGAGCCTTTGTTGTAGAATCTTGAGTGTTACTTTACTTGCATGGGATATTAAGGCAATAATTCAATAATTACTGCATTCCCTCGGATCCCCTTTCTTTGGAATTGGGATGTATATTGAACGCTTCCGGTCTGTGGGCCATTGTTTTATTTTTCATATTTGTTGACCAATTGTTGTCAAAATTTGGACAGATTCAGTCTCAGTAACTTGTAGCAACTCTATTGGTATGCCATCTGTTCCTGGTGATTTGTTTCTTCCAAGTATTTTAAGAGCAGCTTTCACCTCACATTCTAAAATTTCTGGTT
The DNA here is from genome assembly GCF_030035675.1 of Rhineura floridana. Classification (NCBI taxonomy): domain Eukaryota; kingdom Metazoa; phylum Chordata; class Lepidosauria; order Squamata; family Rhineuridae; genus Rhineura; species Rhineura floridana. The sequence continues at coordinate 24,694,145 of NC_084482.1, forward strand.
CCTCATCATACAGTTCCTCCATGAATAAATCTGTCAGCCTTGCATCTCTTTTATATAATTCTTCAGTGTATTGCTCCCATCTTCCTTTTATTTTATCTCAGTCAGTCAGTATGTTCCCCTGTTGATTATTCAACATCCCAACTCTTGGTTTAAATCTCCTTTAATTTTATTTAATTAAAATAAAGAGCAATAAAGCTGATGATCTCCAGGAACACATCACCAGTGAGAGTAGAAATGGGGAAGGGGAGATAGAGTAAAAGGGGTTAAGGACGGAAAGCGGAGAGAAAAGGTTGTGTTCCCCCTTCTGCTGTGTGTCTGTCTGCTTGTCTGTCCCTTGGACAGAAATAAGATCACTCACAGTCAAAGCAAAAAAAAAGGGGAAGGTTGCTCAATTGCTTCAGAGTAGACTCATCTCACCATTCAGGGTGTTTCTTTTCCATTCTCCTCCTTCCTTCCTGTGCACTGTGTTAAGTGAAAGATTTAGATTCATCTGTTCCCCATCACTAAGCAAAATCAATGTGACTGACTGCCCAGGGTGGTACTTTGTGACTTGTGTATATTATTGACCCACTGGGGTGGGGCTGTTGGAGAGATCATTTGCTGCAGCTAGATGGAAGACTTTTTCACTTCCCAGCACAGCTTTGGTGCACATTCCTCAAAAGGTGTGCATATGTGTTGTGCAAAGGGCCTTACGCTACCAGGAAGTGTGCATGTGGGAGATAAAGAGGACATGTTGTTCAAAGAACGCAACAAGCCAGAGAGACGAGTAAGAAAGGAGCTAGCCAGTTCCAGGAGTTCAAAGATTCAATGATGGCCCACCATGTTAATATTTCATGTAAGGCAGGGGTGGAGAACCTTTGGCCTTCCAGACATTGCTGAACTACAACTCCCATCAGCCCCGACAAGCATGTCCAGTGGCCAGGGATGATGGGAGTTGTACTTCGGCAACACCTGGAGGGCTAAACGTTCGAATCATCTGCTGTAAGGACACAACATTGACTATGAGCAACCATTATTTCTGGTGCTTTAAATGCACTAAGGATGAATTCTGCTCCCTCCTCTCTTCTTTCCCCCACCTCAGTCTTGTCTTTCACAGACAAGGTGATCCAGCCAGGGACATATTGAGAGAAAAACCCCTCTGCTTATAAGCTAAGAACCTCTGATTTGGTCAAAATCAGTCAGTGGTGATGACTAGGTTGCCAAACTTTTGCAATAAACAAATAAAAATTCTAGAAATTGGGTGGAGCTTGGGGGCAGAGCTTTTTGGCTCAGGCAGCTGAGCTCATAGTAGGTCTAGGGATAGAGGCAGGGCCAGAGTGGCTTACAAGAAAAAACAAATTTCCAGGTAGAGAAGGCTAGGTTAGAGCCCCTCTCCTGCCCAAAACTTTGCAGAGCTGCTGCCAGTCAGTGTACTATAGACACTACAAAGCTAGACGGACCAATGATCTGATTCAGCATGTCAGCTTCCTATGTTCCCAGCAGGGATGTGTAGAATTCCGCCTGATTTGGATTTGGTACAAAATTTTCTATTAATTCACTCATTCTCAGTTGCTGAGGATTGGATTTTAATATAGTGAATTTCCTCAGTTATTTTTGAAAACAGATAAAAGCAACAGCTAGCGGATACAGAACAAACTCGAATTGATGCCAGCCTGTTAGGCCGGCGTAATGCTTTCGAACTGGCACCAGCCAACGGATCCCATCCCTAGTTCCCAGGCATGCTAATTTTTTCTGTGGCATGTGTGTAGGAGCATTTGATATCAGAGACCCCACCTGCAGTCTGAAATGGTACAGCCCAGGGAAGGTTTTGACCACCTCAGTGAGAACTAGGTTGGAGTGATCTGAAAGAGGCAGAACATGTAAACATTTGATGTGCATCCATAGGCCTCCTTTGTTCTGGAGTACTGTGTCCATTTCTGGGCATCACAGCTTAAGGAGGATGTGGAGAAGCTGACATGGATTCAGAAGAAGGAGATGGTTGAGGATATGTGAGGGTGGGGAAGTCCTGCCAGGAAATGTTAAAGGAAGTGGGTATGTTTAGTCTAGTGAAGAGAAGACTGAGGGGAGTCACAATAGCACTCTTCAAGTACCTGAAGGACTGCCACAGAGAAGAGGGCAAAATGACTTGGTTTCTGCTGCCCCAGAGGGCTAGATCTAATGGGCTTAAGTTACAGGAGGGTAGATTTTGGTTGAACATTAGGAGGATGGTAAGAGCAGTTTGACAGCAGAACCAATAACCTAGGGCAGAAGTGGCTAGCTACTTTGCCCTTTTTAGCCATTGTTGGACTCCAACTCTAACAGCCAGTATGGCCAGTTGACAGGGATGATGGGAGTTGTAGTCCAACAACAGTTGGAGCATATACCACATTGGCTGCCCTTGACCTAGGGGGTGATGGGCTCTCCTTCAACTGAAGTCTTCCAGTAGAGGCTGGAGAGCCATGAGCTCTGGATTTCTGGATTTTCTGGGATGTTCTGGATTTCCTGCCCCAAGCAGGGGGTTTGACCTACAAGGTCCCATCCAGCGCTATGATTCTACATATATTGTAAGGTGAGATGATGACAACGATTTCAGGAGTGCCTATAATAACCAGATGTTGTGCGCCACAGACACAGGCCCTGCCATCAGGATTACAATCTTAGAAAGCGAACAGGCAAGGGTGAGTGGAGGGAGGGAAAAGGCAGAGGAGGTAGATCAGTCTGAGATGGTTGGAAAGAGTTTGTAACAGGCATTGAAATCCAATACAGGCCAGGGTGAGTTTGTATATATAGTACCCTTGCTAGTCAGGAACGGTGCAACCTCTCGGCCCTTAGTCCTTTCACCAGCAAGTGGGGCCAGATCCTATGCATAAAGCCTCTGTGTGCACTGCTGATTGTTTGGCGAGGTGCTGTATTTAAGGCAGGAATGGGAGACCTTTGGCCCTCCAGATGTTGTTGGATTACAGCTCCCATCATCCCTGACTGTTGGCTATGCTGGCTGGGGCTGATGGGAGTTAGAATCCAACAACACCTAGAGGGTCACAGGAGCCCCATCCCTGTCTTAAAAAAAAGAGGCAGAGGCAGAGAACAGAGACATACACACTTGAGATGCCTTTGTCCCAGAGTGAAGATAGTTTCATGTCCTAAAAATGTAGCCTGGTCTTGGCTGTGAGCAGTTACCTCTGACATCTTTTGTAGTCCAGCACCGGACAGGGCGATGCCTACTTGCAAAATGTGCTGTGATGTTTCTGGATGTAATTTTTGTTTTGTTTTCCACGTTGCTATAATAATCCATTATTAATGTTGCTTGGTGATTTTTCTCCGATACCCAGCATGCTTAGAAACCTTGGCACGTGGCTGAGATTGAATAGACCCGGCAGGGCAGTTGGGAAGGGATTGGCACAGCCGTTAGAAATGGTCTCAGGTGCCAAATGTGTCTTGTACCCCTTGGCAAAATGGTGGCCAGGGGAATTGCTCCTGGTACCAGGACTGGAGGCAGGTGATTGTAAAGCTGTTGTAATTCATCCCAATGGCCCCCTGCTGCATGCAGATAAATTCAGAGGAATACTGTAGATCACCTGAGCCCTGTCAAACACTGACAGCCTCCTTTCTCTCCTGCCCCCCCTTCTCCTTTCATTGCTGACTGCAAAGGTGCTCCTGCCCTGGTCCACGTATTCAGCTAGCCTATGTGCCATTATGCCTCCCGACTGATTGCGAGTATCCTGCCCGGAGTCCGAGACACGAGACGGAGGTGAGGTTTGGCTTAATTCTCATTTTATTAGTGTGATGGTTACATCCAAAGCCGTGTGCTTCATAAGCCTGTCTACTCTGACTCACTACTTTCCCTAACTAGGCTACCTAAGCAGTCTCTGCAGTGTGTGAGGAGAGTTGACTCAGCACTAGAGCCTGGGTGGGCACCTGCTTGAGTAGGGAAGGTCTTCGCATGTAAACGACGGCTTCTCCGAAGTTCCACCCTCTGAAAGTCCCTCTTCTCTCACCTTCTCGCGTGGGGTGAGGCGAGCCTCTGATGGCCCATCTGACAGTGGGGCCTCGCTAGGTGATGGTGTGGCCTCAGGGAGCGGGAAGCTGGTTGGCAGGGAAGCATCTGAAGTGCCGGGTGGGGATTCCTGTGTGGGTGGGGTTGGTGTGCGTGAAGGGTCGCTTCCCAACAGCTCAGGCGGGGAGCTCGCAGATGGAGCGGGACCTGCCTCGATGGGGGTGCTGGCCGTGGAAGTCTGCGGGCTGGCAGAGTCCCCCCCTCCTTCAGTGCCCCCAGGGACCTCGTCCTCATCTGACTCCTCTCCCTGATCTAATTCCCCTTGTGCCTGGGGCGTAGGAAGGGGAGAAAGAAGCTGGGCTTCTCTGAGATTGACACTGTCAACATCGCCACTGCTGGTGCCATTATTTAGCACCCATTTTGCCCCCAATGATGTTTTAGGCAATGGCTGCTTTGTAAAATGGCAGAAGGCAGAGCTGAAATCTGCCTGTAAGACTGAAGACATCCCCCACTCCTGCAAGCTGAACGTAGTATGTGTAAGCCATCATTGCTTATGGTATATGTACAGTCATCCCCCTACCCCCAATCCCACTATTGTCCCTGGTCAAAGAGGAGGTTTCCATAGAGCCTCAATACCCTGCAAAACCTGTGTGACTAGAAATGCTAGAAGGATAAAAGAAACAAATTATGCACAGCCAGAGCAGAGATTGCACTATCACACCATCTCCATCAATGCTCTGCCACCCTAGTCAGAGGCAGTATGCTTCTGAAAACCAGTTGCCGGAAGCCTCAGGAGGGGCGAGTGTTCTTGCACTCGGGTCCTGCTTGCGGGCTTCCCCCAGGCACCTGGTTGGCCACTGTGACAACAGGATGCTGGACTAGATGGGCCACTGGCCTGATCCAGCAGGCTCTTCTTATGTTCTTATGTTCTTAATACTCTTAAACCTTCTTCCTTACATGTAGATTGAAGCAGAACCAAATGAATGTTCAGTATTAATAATTGTACTGGTTACCTCTGGCTAAGGTCTCAGGTGTGTGGAGGCTAGGTCTGAACATTCAATGAATGAAGAGCATTCCGTGCATGTTCAACAAACAAAGTTTTGTTTATACCACATATTCCATGGCTGGATTCTGGCATACAAAAAGGTCCCAGGGCTGGGCTGTGCAGAGCCCTGGCACCATTTAAGCCTGTGGCTCTTGGCCTAATTTCATGCAGACAGGAGGTGGGCAGAGGGAGAGAAAGGTGGAGAGGAGTGGGAAGCAAAGAAAGATCTGCCCCTCTCCGGCTAGCCTGCTGGGCAGGGAGGAAAACATCATCAAAGAGAATAGGTATCAGAAAGTGAGAGAGAGTAAGAGAAGGGATGGCCCCACCCACCACAGACTTCAGCTCTGCCCATTGCCAGTCATGCAGTTCTAGACAGATTACCCCTAAGGGAACACGGTCCTTGACAGAAAAAAGATGCCCCACCCCTGATTTAAACCCTGCAGAAATCTCTTTACAATCCACGTGTGGCTTGCAGGCAAAAAGCCTGGAGATGTCCTTGACTCTATGAAATGGCCACTTCATTAACTTGAATTGTGTCCATAAATCACTGAGTCCCACCCTGAATAACAGAATCCCAGCAAGAAGACTGTGGTCCTGTGAAAGAACTGCCCTGGCTATAATAATATTTTATATACACAAACAAATAGATGGTTGCCAATCCACATTAAGCCAAGGTTATACATTGCCAAGGTATTGTTAGAGAAAGGCAGCTCATTACAATCAACTGGTATAATCAAGTGGAAACCACATGGATACAAGCTGCATTCAGGTGTGCAAACAAGGACTGCCCTAGAACAGGGCTGTGTGCTTTTCACCATGTATTCAAGACACTGCACAGGATTTGATAGTGAGTGCAGAACTCAGCATGCTGAGTACTTCAGCACAGCAAGGGCTGCAAAAGTTGATTTGAAGGTGAAGGAACATCCTACAAATCTGGAGAAATTTCAGATCATATGGGTGAGTACTAGATAACATTTCCAGTGGACAGAGGCTTCTTGCCACTCATTGTGACTCATAAAAGCACAATGTATTACGCAAAATAAATAAACACTGCCAAATCGGCAAATTAATCTGTACAATTTATACAGGTCACCGGATTCAGGTTTTCTTCATGAAGGATTTGGAATCCCCTGGGACTGTGGGTTTATTTTAGTTTAGTTTAGCAGTGAGTGTGCCCAGCCATGCTGAATTGTAACTCTATCTTCCAGCATCATGGAATTTTGGGATTTTGAAACTAGGAAGTCCTTTGTGAGGAATACCTTACTTCCCTTGGCTAGCACTTGACTCGTGCTAGCCAATGACAGCGGTATTTCTGTCATTTATTTATTCATAAATACAGAATTTATAGTACTTTCCAGTTTGAGCAAAGGCCCCTTGTGCAGTTTCTATAAGAGAACAAAGGTAAAGCAACGTACCATTCAGAAACAAAAACTAAAACCGTAAAATGAAAAGCAGCAGAGTTAAAACCTTCAGTCATATACAGTATTTAAAAATGATTGAAAGGCCCATGGAATAAAAATGTTTGCACTGCCTACCTAAATGCCATCAGGAATGGGACTGGTTTTACCTCGTTTGGGAGGCAATTCCACAATGTGGCGCAGCCATAGAAAAGGCCCTGCCTCGTGTTCCCATTGGTTAGACATACAACAGGGCCTTTGAAGATGATCCCTCAGAATGGAATGGGAGGCAGGGCTAGCCTTGCCACAGAGGAGGTGGCATATATTGGAGGCAACCACCTCTTGCATAAAATAGAAATGTACAGGTGTCATCACGCAGCCTCACTGGAGGATTTGTACTGCCTCATCACAATCCTGGATTTGCATGAAGTCAGGGCAGGAGAGGGGAGCAAAAAGGAGTTGCACAACAGCAGCGACCATGGCATGGGAGCAAGAAAGGAGGGACACTGATGGGGAAAATGGTAGTTTACAACTACGGGAGAGGTATGAATAGATTGGGAAGTAAGGAACATTGAGGGGTTTCTGGAGAACGGAGATCTTTAATGGGCCTGAAGCCTCCATTGCTTCTCTGCTTACTCTCATGGGGTATGGCCATGTACCAACAGTGGTGCATGAGGCCCTTGGGGGCAAGGGTTCTGTCCTTTGGGGCTCTGGCTCAGAGACGGCAGTAATTGGGGAGGGGCCTAATTTGGGGGTCTCGGGTTCAGAAGGTCCCTGGTTGCTGGACTCAGCCTCAGTGGTGTCAGTGTCTCTGTGGGTTGTGTTGCTGGCCCCTTTGATTCCACTGACTCCTCTCTCTTTGAGTCAGGATTCAGGTCACTCTGGGAAGTCTGGACCATGACAGTGACAATACAAAATGGCATGCTTAGGAGAGGGAGAGATTTATGCATTGACATCATAGGAGAAGAAAAAATGTATGCAGTGACATCATATTCACTGTCCAATCAGTCACCATAACAATAGCACAGCCACATTTGTTATACAAAAAGACTCTGCACTAGCTGGAGCCAAGGATCACTGGATATTTGGTGAGAAGGATTCTCTGTTTCAGATCGCTAACCTCCTGTAGAGAACCACAGTTCCCAAGAGGGCAAGGCTGTTAAACCAATCTCCATTTGTTGTGGTGGATATACACTCACAGTTAACAGCAACTCTGGTTAGAGGTAGGATTCGCTGTTAAACAGCCATTTCCCCATTTCACCTGCTTGGATGAAACCTTGGCAGCTTCAGTTACTACTCCATTGGCCCTCCTGAAAGAACAAGAGTATCTGGGGAGCCTTTTCACTGTTGATACATTTCTGCTTAAGCGCGCACACACACACACGCACGCACGCACACAAACACACCAGCAGCAGCAGCTCACACCTAATATATCCATTCTTGATTTGTGCTCCACTTTTGATTTTTTTAAAGCACTAAAATTGGTACATCATAAAACAGCTGTTAACCTAACCACGATATCCCTCAGAACTGCTCTCTGAATAAAAGTTTTCCAGTGTCTTTATTCCTGCATGCTCTCTTCCACTTAATAAATAACAGTAAGCCTAATCCAGTTTATTTTCCTGGTAGACATTCATTCATTCATTCATTCATTCATTCATTCATTCATAGAAAGCTCTCAGTAGTCCCTCATCCAAGGACAGAGCTAGCTTTCATTAGCTGCTCCAACACCATTCAGTGGGCAATGAATGCCTTTGTCAGTTTTCCAGTCCAGAAATCTCTTTCCAGTTCTCTTCTCCCATCTCCCTTCCTTCCTTGATTGTATTTAGGGATTCTTCTTCTGCCCAAAGATACCTGAGATGATGTATAACATTAAAAGCACAATTCAAATCCATTGTAAATTAAAATACTGAAGTCCCCATAAAAACCTAATGACAAGAGGTCACCTCTTCTGCATTAGCAAAAAAAGAAAAGCCTGTTAAGAGATCCCCTCCCCTTTCTGTTTGGGCTCTATAAACCTCAGTTTGCAGCAATGGCTACACATCTGGTTGGATGAAAGTTAGGGCAATTCTTTGCAACAGCAGTAACAACCATCTCGCAATAAAAATTGAGCTTGTGGTGTCCCCATGCACAGAGCAACACAATCATCACAAGAGAATAGTGTGAATTTCAATGGCTATCAGGTTTGTGAAGGCTTACTTATGGGGGCCAATTCATTTATTTTATTTATTATTGCATTTATATCCCACCTTTCCTCCAAGGATCTCAAGGTGGTATACATGTTTCTTCCCCTCTCCATTGTATTCTCACAACAACTCTGAGAGGTAGGTTATGCTGAGAGTCAGTGATTGGCCCAAGGTCACCCAGTGAGCTTCACAGCTGAGTGGGGATTTGAACCCTGGTCTCCCAGGTCCTAGTTCAACACTCTAACCACCTTGCCATACTGGCTCTCCAGTGACTTAGGCTGTGTGCACACCATGCACATTAAAGCACACCCCTCCCCCAAGAATCCTAGGAACTGTGGTTTGTTAAGAGCACTGGGAATCATAGGAGGTAAACTACAGTTCCGAGAATTCTTTGTGTATGTGTTGTGTGTGTATACATTAAATATGCTTTAAATGTATGGTGTTTATGTTATGCTTTATGTTTGGCAACTGGTGATAAAGAGTTCATATGAGAAATTAAACCTCTGTCTCCAACAGCATTTCAAGTTCAATGCTCCAGGTGATCACTGCAAGGTGGGTGCAGTGTTTACCTGCTAATTCAACAATAATCTAGTCTGAGTTCTGCTTCCTAGTTTTGTAATGTGAAAGGGATTGTTCTTCTTTTATGTGCTTGGTGCAAACATTAAATCTCTTCCAGAACTGTTCCTTGTCATTGACCCACACCTACCTGCCTGCCTGCCTGCCTGCCTACTGATCTTCCCATGAATGTACACTAGTGTGAATATTGCCAGGAGGAGGAGGAGGAGGAGGAGGAGGAGGAGCGGGGAGCACTGTGATGCCCCTGTAAATGTAATTACTGTAAATATGGTAAGTGCGGGTTTATTAGAGTATATGTGGTAAGTAGACTGAGTGAGAGGGGGGAGTACATGGGTTGGAATGTTGATGAGTGTTGTATGATGATTGGCTGAGCGTCTGGGTGTCTGAAGGTATAAATAGGAGGATGACAGTTGTGAGAGGTGGGAGTGCTGAGAGGGGTTTTTGGAGAGAGTGGTGGTTGGTTCTGAGTGTTGGAGGGGTGGATTGTATTTAGGTGGGTAGTGAGGCAGGTTATTTATGACTAAGAAATATAAAGAGTAACACATCTTATGAAACCACACGCATGTTGACTGAACTTTAAGTAATCTTGTGTAAATCTGTGTAAATAAATAAATAGTTCTTGGTTTACCAAAACACCTGATCCTTGGTTGGGTTTGACAGACCAGAAGGGTGGGCAGGGCACATACCTAATTTGGGAAACAGTATCAATGGTGGCAGTGGTGAAGAGATAGTGCAACATTAACAGGTATCCAAAAAAACCCAGGGCTGTAATCTTTATAGGCACAAAGATACAGTGGGGTTGAGGCCTGTAAGTGCACCCAGACACAACGTAGCAATAGGCCAGGAGGAGACTAAGGCACAGTCTCAAGGCAATATTGTTTACAGAGAGTGTCAGGTGCTGCTGCCTAGCAGTGGGATCTTGAGAGATCTGTGCTAGGGCCGGTGAGAGAACCGTTAAGAGACCATGACCCTGAGGTGGGACCGTGACAGGGTGGTGACCACGGGAGGGGTCCTGACAAGCACTTTGTGTGAACAGAAACCATTGTGGAAAGGAATAAGGAGGATCAGGCATGAGAAAGTGAAATTAGGGGGTAATGATTGTGCTCTGTTCACAGTGTACAGATATCCTTAGGTGTTTTGCCACTTTTCATCACCTGGCTAGCTTTCATTTCAGCCTGCTTCACATAGTGCCACATGATGTGGAAGCTGCATCTCTGTGGCTTGATCCCATATTGTTCCAGTCAGTTATGCTGGCATAGGAAGGGAATCACGTCATCATCCTAGCCCACGTAGTTCTTCCATCTAGATAGCCAGTCAGCCAAAGACATTATGGCACCTGACACAGAAAATTCAGATGGTGCCCCCAGCTCACTGTAAAAATGCAGCAATCAATTAAAAAGTGGATAACTTGCTGCCCTCTAATGTCTCTTGAAATCTGCTGCCTGAGGCAAGTGCTTCATTCTGGCTAATGGTAGGGCCAGCCCTCAGATCATAGAGAAGCAGCTTCTCTAAGGCTGTGACAATTTATTAATTGGACCTTCCTTGCCTTTCGGTGTATAACATGCATCATCGTACAAACAATGTGCAAGACTCCTCTGCAACTTCTTTGATCCTTTTAGTCTTAAGGTCACTGATGGCCACATGATAGTCAGCCTCTGTGCCTTTTGATGTTCCTCCCTCCACCCATGCCAGTCTCTGCTGTCTCACCTAGTCTTTGCTGTCTAGTAGAGACTGCAAGCTCTCTAGGCAGAAATGGTGTAAGTGCTGTGCCTTGTACAACACCTAGCACAGAGCTGGCATTCAATGAGTGCTGGGCCAGCAGTATTTCACTTGTGATATTTTCATTTAGCTGCTGAGCTTCTGTGGTTTCTGCAGAACATATACTTTAGCAAGGAAATAGACAGTGATGCAAGATCTTTACTATGAAGCCTTTGCTTGGCGTCTCTCACTAAGAAAGTTTTGGAATAGGGCATAGCCCAGTGGTAGAGTACATGCTCCAGTCATCTGACTTGGTATAAGGCAGCTTCCCGACAGTGTGAGAGCAACCCCTATAGTCATGCACAATGACTAGAGAACTACACCACCTCTGCATCAGCATAATGCTGCCAGAGCCACTGTGTGCTTCGCTCAGGACTGGAAGGGGAGGAAAAATCAAACAGAAGCAGAGAATACAAAACCAGTGTAAGAACAGCAGAGCCTCACCACCCCATCTTTGGAAACTCCCTCCACTGCCCACCAATCAAAGATCATGCAGGTAACAACACCCACATGCCTGCACACATGTGAAGGGAGTAAATGAACTCATGAGGAGGAGGCGATGTCCTCAGCACCACCATCTCTCTAGCTATAAATGTATTTATATACTGCCCTCTCACAAAACATCAGGGTGGTATGCAGCAGCATAGAAGCATTTAAAAGCTATACGAAACAATCATTAAAATGACTGGCTCCTGGAAAAAAACACACACGAAACGGCCACCTGCACCTGTCTTCAAGAGATGCCTGAAAGTCAAAAGCAAGGATGCCTGCCGAGTCTCTGCTGGAAGAGTGTTCCACAGCATGGGACCAGCAACATTAATTGCCCAATTTCTGGCTGAGGTCAGATGGGCCTCTGTAACACAGGGGATGACTGACTGTGCTCCTGTGGGCAATATCAGTGATCAGGGTGGGATGTATGGGCTCAGATGGTCCTCAAAGAATCCTGGACCCAAGTTATGAAGGGCTTTGGATATCAATATAGAAGCCTTGAACCTGGCCTGGTAGCATATTGGCAGCCAGTGCAGATGTTTTAGCAGAGGTGTCACATTCTTTCTGACCCCATCAGCAGTCTAGCTGCTGCTTTCTGCCCCACATGAAGCACATTTAAGTAATCCAGTCTTGAGGTTACCAGTGCATGGACTACACTGGCCAAGTTATCCCGATTCAGGTACAGCAGTAGCTCGTGTATCAAAGCTGATAAAAGGCACCACCCCTAGCCACTGAGGTCACTTGGGCCTCTAATGCCAAAGATGTATCCAGGTGTGCCCCCACGCTACATGCCTGCTCCTTTAGAGGGAGTGCAACCCCATCCAGAACAGGTAACTGGCCTATTTTCCAGATGATGATAATGATTTCCCACCTTTCTTCCAAAGAGATCCAGATGGCATACACCTCTCTGTTTTATCCTGACAACAACCCTGTGAAATAGGGCCAAGTTGTAATGCCCAAGGGCAAGGTTCTTTGTGGATGTGGACACAATAACAACACAGATGGGGTGAAAAGTCACAGGTTTATTAACTAAATATAGAGATACAGACAGAAAACTAGTCAATCTTACTTTCCTTCTGATGGACCTCTGTGGAGCTTTGGCAAGCAGCACACCATCCTAGGACCTTAGTTCTATGCTGAGTTCCACTATGGTATGTTTTTTCAGGGCTTTTTATACTCTTAGATGCTAATAAACCACATCTGCTGTTTGGGTATTGTGACCATGTTTATGTTAACTTGTGGGAAGTAGCTAATATATGTAGCTGACTAGTGATTCTCTTCATTTCTAAACAGCAGGTGCAGAGCATGAAATAATGAACTTATATCTGAAAGAGTCAAGTGGTTTGCATAAAAGGGAAACATCAAAGGGAGATACTCTAGTTATTTGCCTTATTCTCTCAGCTCTCACACTGCTGTAGTCATAGCATACTGATGAGACATCTGCTATCTGGCACAGTCTCTCATGATGAGTGCTGAGCTTGCAGCTCACAACGTAGCACGGTGAAGAGCTGCAGAAAAAGCTGGTTTAGCTCCTTAAGGAAGGCATTCTGCTTACTAGCTCTGGTCAACGATATGTCTCATATAATAGCTTCTAATAAGCATAGGTTCAAGCCCCTAAATATACTGCACTAGATATGCTATAGGCAACATTGCATACCTCACTTACGTGACAATACAAAGTCAGAAAATAGTAGAAATTCACCAATTAGTTATATGCCTTCTGGCCCAGAAAGGATCTCTAGGCATGAAAGGACCAAATGTGGTGTGCCAATATCTAAACCTCCTCAAAGTTGAATGGTCTTCCAGATTTATGGCACTACAGCCACCCAGTGAGCTTCATGGTTGAATGGGGATTTGAACCCTGGTTTTCCAGCTCCTAATCCATAATCACTATACCACACTGGCTGTCTTGCATCAAAACTCACACAAATGCACAACACCATCAGAACATGCCCATTCCTACCAACCCCAATGGCATAGCTAGCAAATGATCCTTCTACTGCCAGACCCCGCACATCCTGACAGGCAGGGGTTCAAATCCTCTCATGCTCCACATAGCCACTGTTTTGGAGCTCAACGCACAGGGCTGAGGAAATGGAAGACGTAGCTCCCTGAGTAGGATGCCTTCAGAAAGCACACATAACCCTCCCTGAGACAAGGGTTCAAGACCTACCTAGGGAGGGGAAGACTCTTTTGCTAGGCACCTGAGGGAAAAGGGCAAGACATGCAACAAGGGCAGCCACAGACACATTCTGACAACAGCAGCCTTCAAGGCTCATTTCATCAGGCGGAGGGTTGGGAAGCAGGAAGGGGTGTTGAGCCCCACCAGGGGAACGGGTCAACCTGGTTCCATTCATTTTTGCATCCCCAGAAAAATATAACACGTCATAACCAGTCATGTCAGGGACAAGGAACCCCAAAACACAGACACCATCGAGTAGTTCCCTAGCTGCTTAGCCACAGCAGTAGACAGCAATCAGGCACATCACAGGGCGATTTGTCTTCCCTCGAGCCCTGAGACCCAGCCATAGATGCAAGGAGTTCCGGGGCTGCAGGAGGAACAGCTTATGTTCTCCATGTTGGAGGCCCCTGGTTTGAAAATAGCATATAATAAGGGGGGCAGCCACATCCATGCACACCTGAGCAAATCAGAAGGCTGAATGGACCAGTAAAGCTTAGGTCCTGCATGGGCCAACTAGCCCTTCTGGGAAACCCCTGTGACCATCCCTCCTTCACTGTTGTGCCTGATAGGCCAGGCCTTCTGGGTAGAATCCTAGCAGGCGTCATTGCTCCTCATCTTCATAATCAATTTAGTTTGTTTTTAAATACAGAGGATTTGTGTGATATGTTGTCTTTGTCTGTATAGCCCCTGGCTTTTAAACAATAATAAAGGGCCAAAATGTGATGAACTTTTAGGAAAATAGTTTCAGCATCTTGAGCTACAATCTCTTTTGTTCTGAGGTTGCCCTCACCTGCATCAACCTTTCCTTTTCATCCCCCTCCCACTGTGCACCCTGAGAGTCCTGCTTCCTTAGCCCATAGCACTCCCTCCATCAGAATCCCATCCTGAGGCCAACTAAAGTCAGATCCTACTAGGGTGGAAGAAAGGAATCCCCTTTTTTGAAGACCTAGCAGCAAAAACACAACATGTATAGCAATGTGAAAAAGCCTTTATTGACCAATATCTGGGATAGAGGGGATCCTGAAAGGTTATGTCACCAGTGACAGGCTGCCAACCAGTTTCTTGGACAGTGGCTTGATGGACAGCAGGAGAAGTGTCAGCCACCAGCTCCATGCTAGGAATTCCTTCACCAGTTGTATTACTCACTGTCATGAACCTTGTTTCAGGGAAGGACCGAAGCTCAGTAGTAGAACCTCTACTTTGCCTACAGAAGGCCTCAGATTTAATCCCTGATGGCATCTTCAGGTAGAGCCAGGTAGGAATGTCCCCTGCCTGAAACCCTGGAGAGCCACAGCTGGTCAGTGTAGCCAATAACGTGCTAGATGGACCAATGGACTGACTCAGTATATTGCATCTTCCTATGTTCCAGGACCTTGCTTGGAGCAAGTAGGTTAGCAAACCCATGAAGGAACTGCTGGGGTACCTCAATCACTGTGCTGCTTGTCATGGAGTGCACCTCCCTCCTTGGCTTGCCTAGAATGGAGTGTGGGATGGGTTCTCCTGTACCTATGGACAGCAATGGGGAATACACAAAGAGAATCCTAATGACCAATAGTCAGCACCTGGAGTACGTAGTCCCTGGGTGAGGATGCACAAAAGACACTGGCGAGGAAGCGAGAGGGAAGAGGGAGTGGCGCCACTTGGTGCTCAGCCAGTGCTCATGCCTCAGCCTCCCCCCACACATACTATGGGTGCTTCCAGACTGTTGCTATTTTGGGTGGGATCCAATCACGTATTGGTAAATTCAGGTTGCACAGTTATAACTTATTGGGAGGTCTTGTGCAGCAAATCTGCTTCCTCAAAAGATAAACCTTTTTGCGATGAGAAAAGTGATGGGGAAATGTACTGGAAAGCATGCGATAACACTTGCTTTGATGGAACATCATCTAGTCTCTTTGCAATGAAATCAGGACGAATGCTTATTAAATAGCAAGCACCGTCTGATTGCCCTGCAAACAAATTAGGATGCTCAATGCTCAATAAACAGGTCTTCTGGAAGCACCCCATGTGGTGAAAGGGGAGAGTGCAGTGACTGTTGAGTTCAGCCAGTATATCTTGGCTAGCAGAATGGCTCCACTGGTGGAGTATTCCATTGCCATATCTGTCATGGCAGCTTCCACTGGCACATTGAGGCTTCCGCCAAATCCTATAGCCCAGCCTTCCCCAGCTGGTGTCCTCCAGATGTTTTGGACTAGAATTCCTATCAGTCCTCCTGACCATTTGCTGCTGCCCTGAGTGTTGTAGTCCAGCAACATCTGCAAGGCAGCAGGCTGGGCTGTAGCCCCTCAGCCAGTAGATTTTCAGTATGTAATCGCTTCCTAAATATGTGTTAACTACTATAAAAATTCATATTCTGCCTTTCCATATTAGACGCACAAGGTGACTAACAGCCAATAATACAATAAAAACAAGAAGAACTTAAGAAGAGCCAGACTGCTGGATCAGACCAAAGGCCCATCTAGTCCAACACCCTGTTCTCACAGTGGCCAGCCAGATGCCTATGGGAAGCTTGCAGTGACAATAAAATCACACATCAAAAAATGTACAGAAGCGACAGCAGCCAGTTATAAGCCCCAAACCACAGGACAGTGCTACAGAATAAATGTGTCAACTCAGGTCAGTTTCTGCTGGAATGGGAAGCTCTTTTGCTCAGATTCATCCTTTGCTAATGTTTTCTGTACCAGTTGTTTGTTGCGCTGGCCTCCCCCTTTCCTGTTGTTGTCTGTTCACCGTTGGAAGTTTAGATTGCAAGCTCCTTGGTGCAGTGACTTGTCTTTTATTTTTGCTTGTGTTACCCTGTATAGCACCACACATGTTATAGTGTCGTGTTTGAGTTGGGAAGTCCCTGCTTCAAATCTTGTCTTTATCAGGTGGCCTTAGGTAAGCCACTCCTGCCAGCACTCAATTTGCAATATAGGGATAAAAACACTGTCCTACCTTACAGGCTCTTTGTGTGGATTACTTAGATAACGGGGAGAACTAGTGTGATTTAGCAGGTGGTCGTGTTTATTTCCAGGTGGCGGAATGGTCCACTTGCTGGTTTTTGTAAAACGAGATGCTGGTAAAAAGCACAAGAGAAATGTAGGCCAGTTAACCTACCTATCAGATGGCAACTCTCCCCTCCCCTCTAAAGCACGGTGTATATGCATGTTTAGGGAATATGCATGTTAAGACATGTCTCTTAAACTATGTGCCAGTAATTAACGTCAGATGCAACTCAGAATGGAAGGCTCTGTCAATTTCAGATTCCCAATTTTTCAGTCTTACATTTGGTTCTCCACTTTTCTGTAGCAATTTGGGATTTTTTTTTTTAATTCTCATGAAAATTCTTCACAATTTTAGTGTGATTTCTCCTAATAAACTCATTTTGTTTGCAGTTTTGACTACACCTTTTTGTAAGCAATTTCTCCTATTATAATGCATGTCTGTATGCTACGTTCACTAATACATTCACTGTTACACGCACTTGCCCCTAACATATGCGTTTTTGTAAACATTGGCTCATTTGGAGAACCACATTGCAAAATCCCGACAAGGGCGAATGTTGAAGGATGGCCGTGTCTCTGTTCTCATGTTGTTTTGGAAAGTGATAGATTTGACTTTAAGTGTGATCTGGAGGATCAAATTTCTCCCCCCCCCCCCCGTTCCCTGGTGCAACCCAAGGCAGCTTGTGTCAGGCTGTGGTTTCTCCCCTGGTGTATTGACTCAGCAAATCGGGGCAGTGGTGCAACTGGGAGGGCTCTGGCTTGGCTGGCAATCAACCCGGCCAGACTGCAGCAGCTCTGCTTCTCCTTTGCCTTCTCTTCTCTCCCCCCCTCCACTTCTCTCTCTCTTGGCAGGCGGGAGCTGCAGTACATTGCCACGCGGCCCATAACTCTTGGCAATATTGTGTGTCTTTTGTGGAGGGGGGCTGACAAATTGTGAAGAAATATTTAATTGATTTGTTTATAAATTTATTTTGTATCTTGTGAGAAATCCCAGGCTGTGAATAAAGGGTCAGGGAAGGAATAAACAAAATTTATAAGGTAATAGAAAAGCACCATCAAACAGTGAATCATGTAATTCAATCTAACAAGGAGGACTCCGCCAGGCCTGTAATAAAAAGGACTCACCACCAGCCTATAAGGCGGAAGACAAATGGGATCTGGAGAGACCAAAGAGAAGGGGAAGGGGAAGGAACTAAGACAGGGCAGCCGCTTTTATTCTTAAAATGAGACGGCCAAGACCGGGGGGGGGGAGTGAGGAGGGGCACCCAAGGTTCATGCTTTGCAAAAAAAAAGGTTGGATGCTGCAGATGCAATTTTGCAAAGCTAGGGAAGGGTGGTAGGGAGGAAGTGTGTGTATGTAGTTGTTTTCTTAAAACCAGTAGCATGCTTTATGAGTGGGGAGTGGGTAGTTCTGCTGGCTGGGAAATAAAACCTTTGCTTGGGAACGGGGAAAAAAACCCTCGGGTTATGGCTGGCTCAATTTTTTTCTATCTTTTATATTATTAAAAAAAAAAAAAGGAGAGAGGGAGTGCCATTGCCTTATTACTGCTGCTGAGTTCCTCATAAAAGTCACAGCCGTAACTACTGGATGCTCCATCTTGGGAACAAATAAAGTCTCCCTCATTAAAAGGGACTCGTTTGTGCAGCATGTCCCCTGGTTTCTATATCTTCCTGGCGTGATGAATGCACAGAAGGGGTGGCAAGGTCTGGAATTCCCCTCTTCCCATATGTGTGTATAACTCTCTCTCTCTAGACATACATATATCTAGATTTGGATAAAGATATAGATAGTACATAATTACATACATATACATACATACATATATATATATATATATATATGAATGCGAATGTAATAAATGACCCTCCCTACTGGGGGGGCATTTTAGGTGCAGTGAGAAGGGTAATAGGGAAAAGCCACAGGAAGGCTATATATATATATATATATATATATATATATATATATATTCAAGACTGTGTTTTGAATTATGAGAGGGAAAGTAGGGGGACTTTAATGGCCACCCTAACCCCCACCCCGATTCCTGGCAATATGAACCAAATCATACCCTCCCTTGTAGCCTTCTAAAAAGAGTAGCAAAAGGTAAGTGTCGTGAGCCCTGCAGAGAGGGGGTGGAGTGGCAAGAATGGGGAGGAGGAGGACTTTGAATGGGATGATGGTTCCAGTGATGGGCCTAGAGATGCACTGGACAATGACAGCTCCACCCTTATAGCTCCAGTTACCCGCACGGAGGCTCAGCCCAGTCTGGCAGTTGCCTCTCTGCCCAAAGTTCCTTGGCTTCCAACGCCTGCTTTGTCGCTGCCACAGTGCAGTCCCCCTCCCTCTGATGGGGAGGATCTTGCTAAGGCAGAGCAGCTACCCTCACTTCATATGCAGTTGTGCCAGCAAATTCGACATGCCCCCATGGCTCCTCTGAGGAGTGCTCATGCGCATGCACATTCTCACCAGTGACACTCAGTTCACGCAAATAGGATGTCTGCCCATCCTTACTTAAGCATGGTGAGGGGGCATGACTAGTTGGTGTGACAACGTCTTAGTCCAGTATAGTTATGTCTAGTTACTCCTAGAAAAGATGCTGAATTCTGTGTAACCTGTAAGGTGATTCATGAAGCGCTTTGAATGGAAACTTCCTTTTAAATCTACTAAAGAAAAGCACACCTCTGCATTCATGTCGGACTTTAGTGGGTTTTGGCAGGACAGTAAGAGGGCTGAGCCTTCTCCGAGCCCCTCCTCCAAAAATGTGTGCACTGATTCAAGATTTAGCCTTCATTCACACTTACTGAATGCAGAATTGTTTGTTCATAGTCCTCCTCAATGTGCTGTTTTCAATCTAGAAGCATTCTGGAACCTGCTGTCCACAAGGGTGGGTGTAGCTACCCAATATACATTTGAAAACCCTTCTTCTTTTGTTTAGGCTTGTCATGCCTTTTCCATGACCTCCAACACAATAAGGAAGTAGTGGTTGTGATTTGGTATATGCCCACCCACAATGCTATTGGGCAGGGGTGGCTGTTCCTCACGTTACCTCCATCCATTTTCAAGTGAACACATTGAAGGATAATGCAGAATCTTCATTGAGCTTTTGGTTTTGGAATGAAGCCAGTTTGTGAAAAAGTGCTTTTCAGGGGCATGCAATATGCAGTTGGTCCAGATTATGTGTAGACTACGTAGAAAAAGGCAAGGTCTCAGTGCGCATTTAATGTAGACTACAAAGTCTTGTGTATGCAGCCTAAGGCTTCCCTTCTTTGCATACAAACTTGGGCTAAGTAAATCCGATCAGAACTATGTGCATTTACTTCTGAGTAAATGCAGAAAGGATCTGACTGTACATAGCAAAAAAGTGTAATTGTTTTTCCCTAGTAACCTTTGTTCCTTTTTATATTTCACAATACCCAGAGATATAGGTTCTCCTGTTGAAAAACCACATGTTATGAATCACAAGGGTGAGTGTGTGTGCAATTGCTCCTCTGTCCTTCTAAATGGCACCTCTGCCCACCTATCTGTCTGTCTGTCTCTCTCTCTACACACACACACATGAATGATTGGTTGTTACATTAAATTTTCAATCGATGCATCAAGCCACTGGGCACTGGACTCCCTGGAGAATCTATTCTCGTAAAATGCTGTACATCTTTTTTCCTTTACACTGTTAACCTGTTACAAATAAATAAAAAAGTGAATGGTTTCGATTTGAGGTATCTGTGCATGAGATATATGTACACACACACACACATTTTCTTTTATAACAGTGGTTCCCAAACTTTTTTTTTGCCACAGACTACTTGAAAATTGCTGTAATTCTTGGCAGCCCACTTACTGATTTTTCTGCCTGTTGTAGCAATCGTAATGCGCTGTGCTAGATGCTGTATGATTTTTAACTGTATTTTTATTGCTGCTTTTAATTCTTATATTGTATTTTATTGTATTTAAAGAACTCAGTTTGTAATGCAATAAAATGCAATATAAGAAATGAAAGAAGGAATAAAAATACAATTAAAAATTAATATGCATATTTAATGCAGACATGCTGCGGACCACCTGAATGAAGCTTGCAGACCACTGGTCCACAGACCACTGTTTGGGAACCCCTGCTCTTCAACATTTATTTTCTCTGAGAGGGTGTTAGTTGCTGTCCAGAACAGAAGATGCTGTTGTAATAGGAATTAATAGTAACTTAAAAAAAAAATAGCAGACAATATTCTTCCATGTCCCATGAGCTTTATGAAAACAACACCCTGGGTGCCCGAAGTGGAAATAAGTGTAAGAAAGTTGTCTTTTATCCTGCATCTTCAAACTTCCACTCTGCCTCTTTGGAGAAGGCTTCAGTAGTCAGGTCACATGCTTTTCATGCAGGAGATCCTTTAAATCAGTATGGTTGAATAAAAAAGTCCTAAGGAGGTGCCTAAAAGAACATATTGTTGGTGCCATTCTAACTTCAAGAGGGAGTGTGTTCCAAAGTGTGGGTGCTGGGGTCTTGGGGGGTGTCTTAGACCCTTTACTTTTTGGGGAGCAGGGTCCCTCTGTCTCCAGCATCCTACAAGTCAATCAGCATGAAAGGGGAGTGTGTTAGCGATTGGGAAAAAACTTCTCACACGCTTCGTTGTCCTTTCCTGCTGACTGGAGCCAATTAGAGTAAAAGTAGGTGAGATGGCTACTGAGAAGACTGTCTTCAGTAGCTGACACTCCCCCCTTTCATGCTTATTGGCTCCTTGGGGCATCTGTTGTTGTGGGAGAAGGCATTAACAAGGATCTCATTCTCAACCCACAGCAAAAAAAAGGGGGCATCGCTGTGACTATCATGGAGGGACCTTGCACTTCTGAATTTTGCCACTACACTACAGGTGGGTACCACCACCACACTGAAATCTCTATGCGGGAACTCCTTAAAAGAACTTGATGACCTAAGGGCTGAGCAGAATGACATGGTGAAAGGTGGCCTCTCAGGTAAAAAGGTCTTAGGCTTTAGGGCTTTATACACCAGCAGTAAAATCTTAAACTTGGCCACTGCAGATCCCTTAACAGCAATGTTACATTCTGTGGGAAGGTCGCTTCTAATAGCTGTCTAGCTGCAGCATTCTGCAGAAGCTTCTCGACCAACCTTAATCAGAGCCCTGCAAAGAGCATGTTACAGTAATCTAACCCACAAGGTTACCAATGCATGGACCACCATGGCTGACCTATCCTTCTCCAGGAGTGGTCGTTGAAAATAAAAATAAAATGCAGGTGAATTTTTATGAGGACTTTTTTTTAAAATTGCAAACCAATGTGGAAATGTGGTAAACTGAACATGAGATTGGAAAAATGAGAAATCAAATAAACCAAAATTGATAGACCTGCCCATCCCTAGTTGACATCATGTCCTGTCCTGCTTCCAAGCAACCAGAAGCAATTGGTTGACCACTGAATGCTGGAGAAGATGGGTTTTGGCCTAATGCACCAAGGCCTTTTTTGTACTGCCCTGCAACTAGATGGAGTTGCAATCACATCAGTCTGTGTGCGTGACATCCTATCTCACACCCACCCAGAGGTGCCAGCAGGATTTCCTGGGCCCAGTACACTGTATGTAGATTGGTCCCGCCACATTCCCACCCTCCCACCACCTCCTGGCAATCTATTGGTTTTGGAACTGTTGCTTATCTACATATATTACCAATATAAACAGTTATTTTGAATCCACAGTCTTGATTTGATGTATCTATTTAGCAGATTTTAAACTTGCCTTTCAGAGTTCCTGTCCTCACAAGGCATTTTACAACAGTTATAAATAGTTCAAAAATCCTAATCATATAACAGTTAATTATTAAATAACATTTAAACATTAAAATAAAAATATAACAGCTGCTAAAAACATTTCAAATTGGGAAAATAAATAGTTCAAGCAAAATAATCATTACATGATATTTAAACATTAAAATAATATTAAAAGATAGCAGCAGCTTAAAAAACATTTCAAACTGGGAAATAGTCTAAGTTCTTTATGAATAAGAACAGTATTCAACAGTACTCATATCTTTCTGAAAAAGAGCAATATCCAAGTGGCAGCGGTAGATCAAATTGCATCAAATAATGAATATGGAATATGTTTTTCAGGACCATCTTGTTCATTCACTCTCAGTCTAACCTACCTCACAGCACTGTTGCAAAGATTAAAAGGGGAGAGGACCCAGGAAGAAAAGAAAGGTGCAAATATATCATATCATATTCACAGATCATGCAGAGAGACTGGGGAAAAAAATGCACAACTCCCTCCCCCCATTGCTTTAATGGCAACTTTCCACAGTCCCGATATTTTACAGCAAAATACCAACAACAAAAAGTAACCTCTCTCACAAGATTGTTGGAAAGACTCCACACACACACACTGGAGATGTAAAAATACCCCTCCCCATATGATAGTTTATGGTCAAAACCATTTGGTCATTGCGGAACTTTTTTTCAGAGCTTGGAAAAGTTACTTTTTTGAACTACAACTCCCACCAGCCCAATCCAGTGGCCATGCTGGCTGGGGCTGATGGGAGTTGTAGTTTTAAAAAAGTAACTTTTCCAAGCTCTGCTTCTTCTAAAAAATCAGTATTAGTTTCCTGCCAAATAACAGGAGTGACACCTAAACAACCTCTTCCTAATTGCTTAAAAAATAGGACGGGGGGTGGGGAGATTAACAACATAATCCTATATCTACTCAAAAGTCCAACAGCATAATCCTAACCATGTATACTCAAAAGTAAGTCCTATTGAATTCAATGGAATGATGAAACACAACAACAAATACACACAAAGCCAGGAAAGTAGGCATCACCACCCCATCCTCCATGCTTTGACTGCTACATTATATTCCTTATTTTGTACAACAAACAAGCCTGTATGCAAAGTGTTCAGTTTGCATTTGCCATTTGTGTGTGTCTGTGTGTGTGTGGGTTAAGGGATTTATTTATTTGTTACATTTATATCCCACCTTTCCCTCCAAGCAACTTAAGGTGGTGTACATGGTTCTCCCTCTCCTCCTCATTTAATCTCCACAACAACCCAACGAGATAGGTTAGGCTGAGAGGCAATGAATGGCCCAAGGTCACCCAGTGAGCTTCATGACTGAGTGGGGATTTAAACCCTGGTCTCCCAAGTCCTAGTCCAACCTTTCAATCCTTTTTAAAAAAGCAATTAGGCAGGGCTAACTTAGGTGTCACTGCTGTTATTTGGCAGGAGACTAATACTGATTTTTTTAAAAAATCTGCAATGACCAACTGGTTTTGACAATAAACTACTATATGCTTATATTTTTATACCTCGTGTGTGTGTGTGTGCGTGTAGTCTTTCCAACAACCCTGTGAAGTAGGTTATGCTGAGAGTTGGTTCAGCAAGCTACACGTGCTTAGAGTATTATGTTTGCTGGCAAACTTTTTTGCTGATAGTATTTTGCTGTAAAATGTCAGAACTGTGGACTGTTGCTGATAAACAATTGGGGAGGGTAGCTTTGTGCATGCTCCTCTCCCCCCCCCCTGCATGGTCTGTGAATATAACATGACAGTCAGAGCTTGGAAAAGTGGCCATGCTGGCTGGGGCTGATGGGAGCTGTAGTTTAAAAAAGTAACGTTTCCAAGCTCTGCATGACATATATACACCTCTCTTTTCTTCCTGGGTCCTCCCTCCCATTTTTGCAACAAGCCTGTGACAAGATTAGGCTGAGTTGGTTCAGTCAAGCTGCACATGCTTAGAGTACTTTTGTGTGTGTGCTAACTGTTGCTGGAGCCCAGAGCTGGACAAGATGCTCTGCTAGCTTCCCTGAGTATCAGGTATCTTGAGGTCCAATTGGAGAAGTGGGGGATGGGAGCCAGAGCTTGCCCACACAGGCTCATTTTATTGCCATATTTTATTTTAGATTAATGCAAAATGCTCACAACTCTGGGCAAAGTCTGACAGTAGGAGGAAGGGCCCCTCACCACCCACTCCTAAGGGCAGCATGATGAAAACGTCGACCCAGTGTGCAGCAGCTGTGAAAAAGGCAAATTCCATGCTAGCGATAATTAGGAATTGAAAATAAAACAGCCGATATCATAATGCCGTTGTATAAATCTATGGTGTGGCCGCATTTGGAATATTGTGTACAGTTCTGGTCGCCTCATCTCAAAAAGGATATTATAGAGTTGGAAAAGGTTCAGAAGAGGGCAACCAGAATGATCAAGGGGATGGAGCGACTCCCTTACGAGGAAAGGTTGCAGCATTTGGGGCTTTTTAGTTTAGAGAAAAGGCGGGTCAGAGGAGACATGATAGAAGTGTATAAAATTATGCATGGCATTGAGAAAGTGGATAGCGAATACTATCATAATACTAGAACTCGTGGACATTCAAAGAAGCTGAATGTTGGAAGATTCAGGACAGACAAAAGGAAGTACTTCTTTACTCAGCGCATAGTTAAACTATGGAATTTGCTCCCACAAGAAGCAGTAATGGCCACCAGCTTGGATGGCTTTAAAAGAAGATTACACAAATTCATGGAGGACAGGGCTATCAATGGCTACTAGCCATGATGGCTGTGCTTTGCCACCCTAGTCAGAGGCAGCATGCTTCTGAAAACCAGTTGCCGGAAGCCTCAGGAGGAGACAGTGTCCTTGCAGTCGGGTCCTGCTTGCGGGCTTCCCCCAGGCACCTGGTTGGCCACTGTGAGAACAGGATGCTGGACTAGATGGGCCACTGGGCTGATCCAGCAGGCTCTTCTTATGTCCTTATGTTCTTTACCAGACGGCATACATAGCATGGGAGGGGTGGAATCAGAAAAAAAAGCAATGGACAAAGGCAGTAGGGAAAGGATCTTCAGGGAAGCTACCAACAAAGAGAGGACCAGGCAAATTTTCATGTTTCCTATTTGACAACACTAGAAAAAGAGAGAAGTGGAGAGGGAAAAAGAAAGAAAGAGCATGCTGGAAAAAGTTACCATGGATAATATCCTATCTGACTCATTAATACCCACTTATATTTACTGTGTAGTAGAATCTGCAGAAAATAACTCATAGAGAAAACCCAATGAACAAATGAAGTTTACAAAGAGACAAGTCTCTAGCCAAAAGAGAGAAAACAGCAGCTTTTGATTCGCTGGTGTCCAATCATCAATCACAGCTCTGATTTCACCCATTGGCTAAAAACCTGAAGGGGAGGGGTCTTGGAACAGTAGGCTAGCTCATTACATCCAACTTGCAGGTGGGCGGGCGGAGGAAATGGTTTACATTTTCGTGTATAATTTTCTTTCTCCAGCAGTTAGAAAGTTGCTTTTAAAAAACAAGTTAAAGCTAAGAGTCTAGGCCCCCTGCTGGCCCTGGGCCTGCTATAAACCTAGATCAGATGAAAAGCTTATCAATTTTACAGATGTCTGCTCTGGCCTCAGGTGAAACTAACAGCATCATCTGAGAAGCAAGTTCTTAGCTCTTCTCAGTTTCACCAGTGCTGGTTTTCTTCACCAACCACCCCATTTGATCCTGGTGAAACTGACAGAAATGGGTGACAACTTCATAAATTTCTCAGCAACTTCCTTCAATGCCCTCCCCCATCTGATGAAATTGGCTGGGTTAAGTGGAAGGGGAAAGCCTTGTCAATTTTATCTGAAGTCTGCCTTTTTGTGTGTGGTGGTGGGGAAAGGTTAACCAGCGCTGGTGTGCATACAACATGTCCACTGAACAAAACAAACAAGCCTGGGTCCAGTGAAATTAACAAAATATTTCCCCTATCATAACCATGTAATAGACTGGAATGGGGAACTTCAGTCATCAGGGGTTGAGTATGCTCCCCCCCCCGCCTCTCTGTCTGTCCCTCGGAACAGTCACCAGGCTGGACCCCCTCTCATCAGGCCCCTCACCAGTCCTGTTCTGTGCACTCATCAAGGGCTTTTGCTTGACTGTGTGTGTGTAAATCTTTGGCTTTTGCATGGCTGGTATGTAACCTACTTTACAACGGAAGTATCACACCTGTTGCTCCACTCACTTTTGCCTCTGGCTCACATACAACTGGCATGCACCCCCCAGAAGGTTACTTATGAGGGAATGTGGCCCTCAGGCTGAAAAGGGTTCCCCACCTCTGCAGTAGACCAAAGCTGAGAGGGGCAGGGAATGAACTTGCTACAAATACTCAGAGCAGTAGTAATGGAGGGTTTGGGTATAGGGTTGCCAGGCTCAGGGCCTGAGAATGATTATCTTTAAGAGAAGAGAAAATTCAGCCAAGTGTAGGTGTTCTTGCAACACTTTAATGGGAAAAACCACAAGGTGAAATTCTCCCTTCCCCCTGCACAACTTTTAAAGATACAGAAGACCTCTTGGACTCGGAGACTGGGCCTGGCAACCCTATTTGGGTATGAGGGTTGTGCCGCACCTGTTAACAGCGAGACACTTCTGTACAGAGAGGCCAGTGTGGATGTGGGTGTGTAGAATGCTATACCCTAATAGGTTCAACTCTATGGAAAAAATGGTAGGTGAAGGACTAAATGTGCGCTCCAGATATTACTTATTTCAAAAAAAGTTATATTCTGCCTTTCAGAGCAAAACCTTCCAAAAGGCTTTAAAGGTCATTATCAGCACTGTAAATCAGGTCCAGAAATGAATAGGCAACTGATGGAGCTGGTGTGGTATAAATATTATAATGCTCTGACCCCTTCACTTTCTGTACCAGCTGAAGTTTCTGATGACATAGAACACCAAAAAAGGGCCTGATTCAAGCACATTTAAAGCTACTTTTTTTGTATTTCACTCACACACTAATAGAGGCTCAACAGTGGTCCTTGCGAAATCAGTCTTAGGCTGTGAAGATGTGGTATAGTGCCTGGGATGAGGGAGAGGAGGTGGCCAGCCTGTGGCCTGGCATTTGTGAAGGAGGAAGTACAAACTCTTCAAACATTCAAATATTTGGAGGGGTCCTGGGTAGGGTTGCCAAGTTCGTGGCCTGAGAGTGATCCTGTATCTTTAGAAGAGAAAGTCAGCCAAATGCAGGTGCTCTTGCAACACTGTAATGGGAAAAACCACAACGTGGAATTCTCCCTTTCCCCTGCACAACTTGTAAAGATACAGAAGACCTCTTGGTTGCCAGGCCCAGCCTCCAAGAGGTCTTCTGTATCTTTAAAAGTTGTGCAGGGGGAAGGGAGAATTCCACCTTGTGGCTTTTCCCATTACAGAGTTGCAAGAACACCTGCACTTGGCCGACCTCTTCTCCTAAAGATACAGGATCAGTCTCAGACCATGGACCTGGCAACCCTAGTCCTGGGGCAGAGTCAGGATGGGCAGCAACTTGGGGAAGTGTCTGGAGGAGTGGTAGGGAACCTTCTCTTTTAGCCCAAGAGTTTGAAAAAGGGTTTTTTTGTTAGCCCAAGGGTGCATTCCCTTCCGAGCAACCTTTGGGGCCCACATGGCAGTGGTGGGCTGGGCCAGAGGCAAAAGTGGGCAGGGCAATGCTGTAAATGCTACCAGGCAGAAACACTCAAGCACGGTGCAAAGCAAGAGCGGGTGATGGGCGTGGCCTGGGGAGAGAGGGGTGGCTGAGAAGGGAGGTGTGCAGGACCATCCTGAGGGCCAGACAGAGAGGCTTGGAAGGCCACACGTGGCCCCAGCCCTGAGGTTCCCTACCCTTGGTATAGAGGACCAACATGGGAGAATCTCAGAGGAAGATTAAAAAAAAGGCCACACTGAAATTAAGGTTAGGAAGTGGATGCAGATTCTCCTCCTCACTCTAGGCCTGCTATATTAAAATGGGGGAAATGAGTGCCTGCTAAGGGTCTTGGGCAAGGCTGCAGCCTCTAGACAGGTATGGGGAACCTGTGGCCCTCTAAGTCTAACTCCCATCAGCCAGCATTGTCAATGGTCAGGGGAGACGGAAGTTGTAGCCAACAATATCTGGAGGGCCACAAGCCATCTCCTGGGGGCTCAGGCACTCTAACGCTATAGCTTAGAGAAGGTTGCTGGGCTTGCATACTTAACTCTTGAAAACCTGTACAATGTTAGGTGGTGGGCTCCTTTGGAAGGAAGGGCAGGATGCAAATTTAATAAACGGTAATAACAGATTTCAGAGTAGGACTGGACAACTTTTTGACATGAAGGCTCTTTCTCATTAAAGGCTTATGCAGAGTACAGCATTTTGGCAATGAGGTTGCAGGCATGGGAAAAACTGCCCAGCAGTTCCCCCCCCTCTCTTCTGCTGGTCATCTTTGTTGAGAAATGATAACAACAGGCAGGCTTGTGGGAATATTACTGTTATTTACTAGTCTGCACTCTTGTCCGAATTCTGCTTCTGCAATTGGAATTAATATGGCAAATTAAACAATCTTCACTCTCTCTCTCTCTCTCTCTCTCTCTCTCTCTCTCTGTGTGTGTGTGTGTGTTTGCCATCTGATTACTTTGAAGCAATGCTGGATCACAGCTTGAGGTTAAAACAAGAGTGTTAGGGGAAAGAACGTCTGGATGATGTTCCTTAATGGGCAGTGAATGTCTCTTTATGGAAGCAAAAGATAAAAGATGGCATCTTGATACCAAGACCTCTCTGAAATGTTCAAAATGGGGAAGGTAACACACTACTTGTTCCCCTAGCTAAAGATGATGCAAGCAAACTCTCTATATGGA
The DNA here is from genome assembly GCF_030035675.1 of Rhineura floridana. NCBI lineage: Eukaryota > Metazoa > Chordata > Lepidosauria > Squamata > Rhineuridae > Rhineura > Rhineura floridana. Next base: position 24,723,341 of record NC_084482.1, read on the forward strand.
ACAGTAACAACAACAACAACAACAATGTAAGAGCAACTACAGTTTTGGAGAAAGAGAGAGAGAGAGAGTAAGAGTAAGCAAGCACAGAAACTAGCTAGCTCTGAACTCTGGAAAGGCTCTTTTAGGAAGCTGCCTCTTTGGGAACTCTGAGGTGGGGCAGCATATCTGCTGCTGGAGTATATGTCTGCCTCCATCTTTGCTCACTATGTATATTTGTAAATAAACTCAAATATGACAAACACTTTAAGTTTCCAGCGATCTCTCCTTCCAAAGAAACCAAATCCAAGCAATCACTGCAACTCTTGAACTGCACAGCACCTGGGAAAATGGGGTGCTAGCCATGATGGAAGGATAATATATGCTAAGTGCATTGAAGCTCCACTCCTGAAAACCACTGAAAATTGCGTGCTGGGATGCCCCGTTCTGACTTGAGAGGTTTCCCAGTAGTACTCTGCAGCCATAAGGACTAGAAACATGCTTTCAAAATAAAAATAAACAAGCCGAGATTATCAGAATGCTGAATTCGGAACCATTTACATCTTGAATATTTATGGTGTGATGGTCAGTGCACAGAAAACATGCTGCCATATCCACAGCCCAGTTCTACTCAGCGGCACAATTTTGGTAGGGATGCCAGATGCCGTGGAAGCTGTGCTTGGAGAAGACATGGCATTGCTGAACTTCTTAGGGCTGCAGAGCCTAGAGATGCCTTTCCTGGTCCTGATTTACAATGCTGTTTGTTTAAGGCAGAGTGCAGGCGCTCTGTCTAATGGAGGCAGCAGCAGCGTCTGCAGCCCATCAATCTCTCAGCACACCTCTCCACCCAAGAATCTGAATAGGATTCTCGCCACCATTCAGGGATGACTTGCAGTGCCAATTCTTTCCCAGCTACCAGAGCCTTTCCCTTCCCCCAATCCTCCCCCCTCTCCTCCATGCAGCCCCCAACATCAGGAGCCAGTCAGGAATGGACACGCTAGCTCCTAACGACCCCTGATGGATGGTGCAGAGGGAGCGATATTGATCAACCCTCATTAGAAAAGCTTTTTCATCACCCAGGCAAAGTGTTTCTCTGCTCCCCTGACAAATAGGGGTGTCACAGGGCACTGACGACATCATATATCCTTTCCTCTTGCAGCCATTTTCTCCCACCTTAGACACCATGCTTGGCAAAGGAAATAACGCACAAGAAAAACTGTGCATGTCTGTGTGTGTAGGGGGGTGCCAGGTGTATTTGGGTTGACAACGGAAGATGAAGGCTGGTGAGGAGAGAAAACACAGTGAGCAGGGAAACCTGCAGGACAGAATATGGGGCTATGGCAATAAGGGAGGGATGGCAGCACGCATTTCCTTGGGCTTGCTGTTTGGTGCCAAGGAAGGCATGGATGAGATTTCCCCATGATTCGTTAAAGGGAGAATGTGCCAAAGTTATCGGCCGTTGGAGAAGATCATGCTGATAGCTGATTGGAGACGTGCACGTGCTTACTATGCCTTGTTTTAGGGAGCAGATGTGACATGAAACAGACATGCTGGAATTTAATATCCACAAAGATTTTTCTTAAGGGAGAGGAAATATGAATTTCTCACGAGTATGTTTCCATGGGAATAGTTCCAAATACACTCTTGGAGAGAAGGCTCTAAAAGTGGCCCTTTACAACACCTCAAATAGAACCACAAGTGAAAACTTGTGATGTAGGAAAACTGGCTGCTCACTACAGTGGTGCTGATGCTAACAACCTCCAAAGCCCTAAGATCATAGATAGGGAACACTTTTCCAGTACCAATGAGGTAGAGTGGAAAGTGTAACCCTATTTATATATCTATATCTTTCTCTACTGAAGATGAAGTTTACATGCTTTTGGCTTCACTATTTTGTTTTCCATACAGGGAATCTGGAGTTGCCCCCAAATCTTCAAAATTATCATGTCACATTGTAGCAAATGTTAGCTATAATGGTCCCTCTGCCCTATTACATGGTGGGCTTATCCACATGGGAGCATTTATTCATAGTAAGAACACTGCTTTTACCTTTGTTGTGGATTTGCACCATTTGCAGTTCCAGCTCAATGTAGCTGCAAATATGTTTTTTCCCATTCATACAAGCAGCTGATCCTCCATGAAGGATCAATCACACAGTTTCTAATGGCCCCTGCATTTACACACCCTCTGGTTGCTAGGTAACTGGGCATGCACATTTCTTTGACCTGCATGGTATATACCTTAACCTCTCCCCCAAAAGCCACAATCCAACCTGGGGAAAAATGGAAATGGACTGCCTTGAAGTCAATTCCGACTTATGGCGACCCTATGAATAGGGTTTTCATGGTAAGCGGTATTCAGAGGTGATTTACCATTGCCTTCCTCTGAGGCTGAGAGCAGTGACTGGCCCAAAGTCACCCAGTGAGCTTCATGGCTATGTGGGGATTCGAACCCTGGTCTCCCAGGTCGTAGTTCAACACCTTAACCACTACACCACACTGGCTCTCTAACCTGGGAAAGAAAGTACAATTAATACTGAAAATGAATGGACGCTATTGCTATTGCTGCAATTGAACGCCATCAACCTCACAGTATCTTCAGTTTGTTTTGGCTTCAGAGAAAGGTGAGTAGTGTGAGCCCTGCTGCGAGGTTGATGGCTCTGCAGATTTGTGCTCAACAGCAAATGCAAAGAAATATCAATGTCCATTAATCAAACTCCCAGTATCTTCGGTTTCTTTTGGCAGCAGAGAAAGCTAAGTACAGTGAGCCCTGCTCAACCCACATTCTATTACAGTTTCTTTGTTTTTGCAAATGAAAGCAAATCTGTAGAGCATAGCATAGCCAGATCCCTTCTCTTCCTACCCCAAATGGTAGGCATGTACTAAATCGGTGAGATCAAAGAGTGATAGGGATCAAAGAGAGATGGGGGAGTGATGGCTGCTCTGGGTGGCGGCTCCAGGCTCATTCAGAATCTCATCACACAGCAGGGGAAGAGGGGGTGACAAGAAAAGATAAGGTGCAGGAGCAAAGAACGTTAGCCACGAAAGGGTGGAAGTTTCCAACATAAAAAAATCCCAAAATGAATAGAGCATATAATTCTATTGCCTGTGTGTACAATGTTACAAATTTGCACAAACTATAAGGCACACACATAAAAAATAATGGCGCAGCTTTGCTGAGCAAAATTGCCGGAAGTTGCTGGATAATCCACAGGAAACAAAATGGAATTCATGGGGGAAATAGTGGATGGACAAAGGGGAGTACAGTAGCAGAAAGTGACGATTCACCCACCCACCAAAAAGCATTGAAGCAAACCGTCTGCAACCACGTGTGGAGTGGAGTGGAGCCATATTGTTCTCAACTTTTCCTATTGTTAGCGGATTGGGTTACTCTGAACTGACAGGGAAAGCAGCATGTTGGCTTCTGGTTGCAGGTAAAATCATGTAAACGATGCAAATTAAAGGAGGACAAACATACTGTGACCCCACCGTGTGGATAAAGCCCAGGGCCGGTGCTAGCGGGCGACCAGGTCAGGCACTGGCGGAGGGCCCAGTTGCTCACAGGGGCCCTCACCAGCCTGAGCCCAAGCCCTGTGGTGCTTCTTCTCCTTTCACCACCGTCGCCACCTCCTTCTTTCTCTTCAGAGGTTGGCTCGGCCGCTCCCCTTTCTGTGCTTGCCTGGCGGGGTCTGCCACTGCTCTGGGACGTGTTTCCTGGACTTCCAGAGTATGGCGGGCCTCAGGGACAGGAGCAATGGGTGAAGGCTTTAGCTTGTGTGCCTCGGAAGAGGAAAGAGATACCTCTGCCTGACACGGTAGAACTTGACTGAGTGCCAGGAGGCAAAAGAGGCAGGCGCTCACTCGTGCCACACTAGGCCGCGGCACCTCTTCCTTTTCCTGGGGTATGTGGGTGGGGGCCTCCTCCATCCCATCCCTCATTTCCCACCTCGGAGGTCTGCAGTCTGCCAGCAACATCTCGTTCTAGCTCAGTGAGTGCAGCAGGAACAGCAGCATCAAGGAGGGGTGGGTAGGGAAGGGAGGCCCTAGAGGGGTCTGTATGCCCAAGGGCCCCAACAAACCTGGAACCAACCCGGATAAACCCGGTGACTTTACAACATCTGAATAAAGGTGTGAAAATTGGCCTGAGGCGCTGCAATTTAAAGCAGCAGCAGCAGCAACCAACTACTTTGGTTTTCTTCGTGAAATCTTGTCTGGCAACAAGTGAGGTTCTTTTTTCCTGTCCAAGAGGCTTCCTTTTTAATTCCCACCCTATATTTGCTAGTGGCAAGTTTGCCCAGTTAGCCCTTGTATGCCCGGTGATCTTCAAAGCTCTCTCCCTTTCCTCACTTTGCTGCTCCCAAAGATGCAGCTGTAGATGACAACCAGATCTCCCCTCTTAACGGCCCCCCACAGACAAAAAGTGCAAGCCTATGCATGTTTACTCAGAAGTAAGTCCTCTTCAGTGCAGTGTGGTTTACCCCCAGGTCAGGGGATCTAGGGTTGCAGTCTACATTCTTTTAATCTCTGCTCAGCCACTCTCCCCCGTGTAACCATTCTGCTTGCTGGCCTTTTATCCTGTACCTGTCTAGTGCCCCCCTTCCTGAACATAGTTGATAAAAACTGGACATGCTGTTCCACATATCTCCTCAGCAATGCCATGTAAACGTGAATACCACCACTGAAAATGCCTGACATTTACGAGCAGCACCCAACTTCCTTGTAGCTGCAATCACACTGTTAGTGTATATCTCATAGTCATTTTGTCCTCCACCAATATCCCAGGACCTTTTCCCCTGGTCCTAACAATTACACATTATAATAAGTAATATATCTATATCTGTAATGGTCACATTGACACCATGCATCCTGGCAACTGCAGAGTTACAATTCTCAGCAACCTTAACAAACTACAGTTCCCTGGATTCTTGGGGAGGGGAACTATGTGCTTTAAATGTATGCACATGGGAACATAGGAAGCTGCTGTTGACTGAGTCAGACAATTGGCTCATCTAGCTCAGTATTGTCTACACTGACTGGCAGCAGATCTTCAGGGTTTCAGGCGGAGGACATTCCCAGCCTTACCTGAATATGCCGGGGATTGAACCTGGGACCTTCTGCATGCAAAGCAGAGGCTCTACCACTGAACGATGGCCCTTCCCCAAAGACAGGTGTGGATGTGACCCATATCTACTTTTTCTTGAGCGTTCTAAATATGTCGTACCCATTATCTCAGCAATCCTTACGAGCACTGCTACAAACTAAACCAGCAGGGCCAGCGCCAGGTGTAACTGGGCCCCTGGACACCAGCCTGCCCAGGCCTGCAGCACTGTTTGCCCCAACACCCCTTCCCAATACATGTGGCACAGGGCTTGTATAGCCCTGCCCGCCCGCCCTACCTCTGTTGTCAATGCGCATGCCCTCAGTGCTGAGTGCGCGCACAGCTACCATCACTATAAGGTGGCAGTGAGGGTGTCAACCCCTTAGGGACGCCCCTGCTACCATCTTGGCTGATGGCAGGCATGCACGCACACTGGTGCGCTAATATAACAGGTATGTGAGGCTGGTGGACTTATTTAAGCCTGTACCGCCTGTATCAGGAGTGTGGGTGTGTGCCTGGGAGCTCCCGCTCTGCAATCTACGGCAGTGTTGAGTTGCATGACCCATGCAGCAGGCTTCACCCTCCCATCCTAAGGTGGGCTCCCTCACACAAGCCATGGTTTTGATTTCCAGAAATTATCTGCACCCTGGGGCGCAGAGACCCTCAGCCAGGGCCCAAGTGAACTAGCGCCAGGCCTATAAACCTGCATTATTTCCCCCACATTTCAGGGTTCTTTTGAGGGGGGGCAGCTGAGAGTAAAACAGTTTGCCTAAGGCTGCAATCCCATTTCCACTTACCTAGCGAGTAAGCCCCACTGACTGCAGATTCTGAATAGGCACATATAAGATTGCACTGTTAAGCTATAATACTATACACATTTCCCTAGGAGTTGTCTCAATTAATCTCAGTGGGACTTATCTTTGAGTAGATAGTTATTTATTTATTTAATTTATATCCTGCCCTTTCTCCCAGAAGGACCCCAGGGCGGCAAACAAAACACTAAAAACGCTCTAAAACGTCTTAAAAACAGACTTTATTATTTAAAAACATGTTTAATAAAAACATATTAAAACAAAACACCTTTTAAAAGTCTTAAATAAACTCTAAAAGCGCCTTAAACAGCAATTCTAATACAGATGCAGACTGGGCTAAGGTCTGTACTTAAAAGAAATGCATAGGATTGCGCTGTAAGTCTCTCAAGATTGCTGAGGCAAGAGACTTCTTGACTCTGAGCTCATCTACTCAGAGCTGTTACCGTAGTTCTCTGTTTGAGAATAGACAATAAACCAACAGAGGACCTTACACTTTGCACTATTGAATTTCGTTCCATTTCTATTACTCTAGTTCACAAGGTCTTCCCATTCATCCAGTATAAGGTCATGCATAAGGTCATCATCCACAAGGTTGGTGTTTAACTTATGGAAGCAGTGCTCTGTTTTTACTGATTACATGTTTTATTGTATGGTCACAGTCTGACACTGAAGGCAAGCATGCTGAAGCCCATTAGCCCATTGAAATCAATAGGCACAAACACAGTTCATAATTAAGTGCTCTTAAACTTATCTTTTTCAGTGGGGCTAATGTGCCGAGCAGGTGCTCGATTGGTATTCCGTTGTGTTTCTGATACTTCTTGTATCAGGGTTTTTTGTGTAAGTTCCTTTCAATAAATTTTATGTAAAAAGTGGCTAGCGCATTTCTAAAATGCACCCTGATCCACCCCGGGCCATAAGAACATAGAGCTAGGTTCCTGTGCATATATATTCTATATCAGCCTTCACCAACCTGGTGGCCTCCGGATGTTTTGGACTACAATTCCCATCGGTTCCAGCCAGCATCAACTGTTCAAGGTGTATGTGTGTGAAAGGCTGGCTTCACCCCCCTGCTGTTTCTTCCTTCATAATTGGTTTCAGCCTCTTTTTTTAAAGGGGGCTATGGCCACAGAGCCCCAGCTGCTTATGCAGTGTTGGATTGGAGCCAGCAAATCTAGCCGGCAAAACGTGCAAATAAATAACTGTGGGAGTTACACAATGGTGGCTTTTTTCTTCCGCTGCTGCTTATCTGGTAGCGTCTCTAAAAAGGCGCCTGCTGCTACTGCTTCCTGGGGCTCTGTGTAGCTAAAGTACAAAGCGGAACCTTTGGTCAGAAGAAAAAGGAATGGTAAGGACATATTTATCAGGAGGGAGAGGCTTTTGTACACACCATCTCTCCAGAAAAGAAGCTGCTGCAATCTTGCAGTGTAGCAGAGCTTGGAAAAGTTACTTTTTTGAACTACAACTCCCATCAGCCCAATCCAGTGGCCATGCTGGCAGGGGCTGATGGGAGTTGTAGTTCAAAAAAAGTGACTTTTCCAAGCTCTGCGAAGCACCTATTGTCATCAACATCTAAGTAGGGATGCTGACTTTTGATTTCAAACGTAATGGCCCTTACACGTTTGTGATGGGGGTGGGGAACAGCTAGAGAAGATAGAGCCAGAACAGGTTCTGGGAGGAGCCAGGCCTGTAGCCAGCCTTAAAGTTGGGAGGGGGGACCAAAAAAGTAGGGGTCATAATTTTTTTTCTGTAATAATTTTTTTAAAAAAAAATTAGGGGGAGAGAAAAAGTTTAAGGGGCTGGTTCCCAGCTGCTCCCCCGCTCCCCGGCTGTAGGCTTGGCCATGGAGCCCAGGAAATATCTGATATTTATACCTGTAACTTAGGACAGTACTTCCTGCTTCTGATGAAGTGGATTCAAGTTCACAAAAGCCGAGGCTAGGCATGCAAAGATTTTGGTTCTCCCTGTTTATTTTGCCAGTCTTAAATTTGGTTATCCACATTTCTGCAGCAACTTCCCATCTTTTAAAAATTCTTCATGACATTTCTTCAGCATTCGAGTGTGCATTTCTCCTGCTAAACTCATTTTTGTATTATTTATTTATTAAATTTATATCCCGGCCTTCCTCCCAGAAGGAGCCCAGGGTGGCAAACAAAAACACTAAAAGCACTTTAAAACATCTTAAAAACAAAAGACTTTGAAACATATTAAAACAAAACATCTTTTAAAAAACTTCATTAAAAACATCTTAAAGAACAATTCCAACACAGATGCAGACTGGGATACGGTCTCTACTTAAAAGGCTTGTTGAAAGAGGAAGGTCAGAGATGGCGCCTGTCTAATAGGAGAGTGTATTTCAAAGAGTAGGTGCCACTACACTAAAGGTCTGCTTCCTATGTTGTGCAGAACGGACTTCTTGTTAAGATGGTATCTGCAGGAGGCCCTCACCTGCAGAGTGCAGTGATCAACTAGGTATATAAGGGTTAAGATGGTATTTCAGGTATCTTGGTCCCAAGCTGTATAGGACTTTGTACACCAAGACCAGAACCTTGAACTTGGCCCAATTTCTCTCCTGTCCCTAACTGATGCCATAATAAGTGTGTCAGTCTTTATGGAGCCACAAGACTCTTTGGTGCTTTTGCTGCTACAGCCTTACACCGCTCTGGTAGTTGCTTTTCAACCCTAAATGCTGATTCTTCGATATAGAACATTACAAAAGAGATGAATGGAAAATGAGATGAGCTGAGGCTTCCCCTGTGGAAGCCACTGAGTTACTTTGCTTGCAGATAGATCTGAGACATTTCTGGGGATTTTTTTAAAATCTCACACACAGATTTCTTGCATCCACTTGCTGCTTCCCTCTCCACCCCCTTCGGCTCCCCCAACCCAGGTGCAACAAGCCAGCTCCATTGCCCCCTTAGAACCCTCCGCAGCTCAGCACCTGGCCTCTTTTAAGCTGACTGCTCCCCCACTGCGTTTCCATCTTATTCACCCTGGATAATTGCAGCAGCCGCAAGTCAGGTTGTATTAATGATCTATAGATCCCAGGTCACCCATTGCGCTTAAGACTTGGATTGCAACACTCCATTACTATTGGCTATACAAGGGCAAAGCCTCCATCCGTACAGCCGTAAATCCGGCCTCGTTGGGCCATCACTCAGCCCCACTCCGCCTGTCCATCTTCACCTGCCTGCAGGTCTTTTGTATTTTACATTTCTAATTAAATAAAATTACACACACAGACACCCGAGACATACACACAGGGAGAGAAAGAAGGGGGGGGGGAAGAGAATAATGAATTCCTCAATGATTTGCTGTTATATTTTAAAGGGTCCATAAAAGCCAAGGGTGATAAAAATTGATTTTGTCGTTATCTGCTCTGGTGCTGGAACAGAGAGCGCAGATTCCTCCTTCCCAGGGATGTTGGTTTCCTTTGCTTGGGTTTGGGCTTGGTGGGGAAGCTGGCAGTGAACTGGGGCCTGGTGGTCAAAGAACAAACAGGCATGGCTTTGAAAAGCCACTGCCAGTGCAATAATCGAGATGGCTTTTCTGCCGAATAAGCTAGTTAAGACTGTGGAACTCACTGTCACTGTATCCTTCTGGAGCTGAGGGTTGAAATGGCATATATGACCAGAGATGGCACCCGATTCTCCCAATCCTCAAGTGGATCCCTGCTTTCTGACAGGGTGGGCTGATGGCAGTTCATGACTTCAGCACTCCAGCATGCATGCACTGACTCTCTTTCAGACCCGGTGTGGTGCAGGGCAGGGAACCGCTAGCCCATTGGCTGGATCTGGTCCATGTTAGCCTTCCCTTCTTGGCCCTCCCCTCAGTGTAGCAGTTAGGCTTAGAGGGGAGGTAAGGTCCAGTTGGCACCAATGGAAGCTTTCCCCCCTAAATCTAATTATGGGAAGGTGTCACAACATGGGGAAGGCTTGACCCCAAGAGCACCTCCAAGGGAATGTGTGCAATCACATTAAAAGAAAAAAGGCTCTCTGCTCCTGGTGCAGTGGTTCAAGGGTCAGACCAGGACTGGGGATATCTGGGTTTAAATTTCCATTTAGCCATGAAGCTCACTCAGGGAGCTTGTGTCAGCCACTATCTCAAAGGAACACAGGAAGCTAACTTATACTGAGTCAAGACTATTGGTCCATCCACAACACTGACTGGCAGCAGTTCTCTTGGGGGACTCTCCCAGCCCTCTCTAGAGATGCCAGGGATTGAACTGGGGACCTTCTGCGTGGACAGCAGATGCTCTGCCATTGAGCTACAGCCCTTCCATTGTAGCAGACAATGATTTCATTCTAAGCCCATCTCAGCCTAACCTAGCCTACCTCATGGGGCTGTTGTGAAGATAAATGGAGGGGAGAAACTTTGCCCTGAACTCATTGGGGGAAGGATGGAAATAGAATGCCTTCATTTTCACCTACTATTCCTTTCATGGCTTGCTCCCACGGTCAGCTCTAGTGCATTTCAGACAGCTGATTCCAAACTGTGTAGCCAATTCTCAAAGTTGCTTCTGGGCCTCCCCCATGTGACCTGAATCCTCCCCATAAAACTCTACACCTCTGCGGGGCTGGGGAGGCTATCTCTGAGCTAGATTAATCAACACATTTTTGTAGCTATATGCATGGGCAATGGCTATGGCAATTCCCATGTTCCCTCTTTCTAGAAACCCAGATATTGTCCTTGACCACATGACCCCTTCACCCTGACTAGGGATGGGTGAATCTGTCAATCTTGGGGTCTCATTTTCTAATCTTAAATTCAGTTCTCCACATCAGTTTTTTTTAAATGGTCCTTGTGACGCCCTTCCCTGGCTCTCCCTGTCAGGTTCCTACCTGCGCGTGGCTACTGCCTGTCACTAGGCACCACCAGGGACTCCACCAGTCCGGACTGTCCTTTTTTATTTTTTCTCTCCCCGCTCTAGCACAGATCTCAACAGATCCCCCTGCTAGGCAACCACCAGTCACGACCTAATACTAGTATTCCCAGAGACTCTGAATACTGGTATTGTTATTCTCTTCACCGCTGCCACCATTTGTTACAGTTTCCCTTCAGCCTTGGTCATTACCTTACCCTCCCTTCTGGTCTGTGAAACCCCAGCCAAGGATCAGGCCTTTGGTAAACCAAATTAAGTATTTATTAAAGGTAACAAAGCTAACAAGATTAACAAGATTTCTTCTTAAGGCACATAAGCATATGGTTTTACTCAATACTAATCCGAACTCCACCCCCCTCCTTCTCCACTCTCTCCTGGCAAACAACTCTCTAAACCCCACCAAGCAACCCACTCAGTTCACCTCATCCACCACCACCACCTCCCAGATTCCACTCTCTCTCTTCCTTTTATACGCTCAGCCATTTTTAAACACTCAGCCAATCATCTAGCATTCTACTGCCCATTCACTCCCCCTCCTCTTTCACTCCACTTACCATGTATCTTCTAAACAACAACACTTACCATATATACATTAATATAGGAACATCACATTTCCCCCCCCCCCTTAAAACAACGGCAGAGTATTATTCCTGTTCCAGGATTTATACGTCGCATTAACAAATAAAAGTCTCTATGGGGAAAATGTCTTTCTTTGTTCCTCCGTCTGGTCACGTCACTGCAGTCCCAGCCACTTGCCTGGAAAGTCCATCGGCCAGTACATTGTCCTTGCCTTTGATGAACTGGAAGTCCACTTGATAGTCCTGTAGGGCCCAGGACCACCTCTGCAGCATAGTGTTATGGTTTTTCATAGTCTGCAACCATAACAAGGCCCGATGATCCGTAGTCACTGTGAATCTTCGTCCCCACACGTATGGGCGCAACTTGTTCAGTCCCCACACGACCGCTAGGCACTCCTTCTGGACCGACAAATAGTTTTTCTCCCTCGGCGTCAGCTTGCGACTCAGGTACGCCACTGGATGTCTGGTGCCTTCTCTCTCCTGTAGCAAGACGACTCCCAGCGCCAGGTCCGACGCATCTGTAGCTACGATGAATGGTTTCTCATAGTCTGGTGCTATTAATATGGATCCTTGGCACAAGGCTTGCTTCAGTAGATCAAAAGCCTTCTGACATTCATCCGTCCATACCACACGCTCAGAACACTTCTTCTTTGTTAATTCATGCAAGGGGGTTGCTATTTCCCCAAAATTTCTCACAAACTTCCTATAAAATCCAGCCACACCCAGAAATGCCCTTACTTGTTTTTTGGTTAAAGGGATCGGCCACGCTTGTATTGCCTCCACCTTGCTCCATAAGGGGGTGATTTTCCCACTCCCCACCTTATGTCCTAAATAGATTACTTCCTTTAGTCCAAACTGGCATTTCTTAGCTTTTATTGTGAGGCCTGCTTTTCTTAAGGCCTCCAATACTGTTGTCAGGTGTTGGACATGCTCAGGCACCGACTTGCTAAAAATGGCCACGTCATCGATATAGGCCACTGCAAAATCTGACATGCCTCGCAACACAGTATTGATTAGCCTCTGAAATGAACTTGGTGAGTTCCTTAGTCCCATGGGTAAGGTCACAAACTCATATAACCCATCTGGTGTACTGAAGGCAGTTTTGGCTCTGGATTGCTCGTCTAGTTCCATTTGCCAAAATCCTTTAGAGAGATCTAGTGTAGAGATAATGGTTGCTGCCCCCAATAACTCTAACATTGCGTCTACCCTAGGCATAGGATACGCATCTGGGACAGTAATTTTATTGATTAGCCGATAATCAATGCAAAACCTTGTCGTTCCATCTTTTTTCGGAACCAGGACAATACTTGAGGCCCGGGGACTGATGGATTCCCTGATCACTCCTAATTCCAGCATATCTTCCACCTCCTTTTTGATCTCATTCAAAACTTTCCCATTCACACGGTACGGAACAGATCTGATTGGGGCATGATCTCCAGTATCAATCGAATGTGTAACTATACTGGTTCGGCCAGGTTTGTTGCTAAAGAGATTCCTATAGGTTTTCAAAACTCTCAGAATCTCTTCTTTTACTTCCTCCTTCACCTCCTCTGACCATTCCACTTGATCTACCCCTCCTTTGTCTTTGCTTTCCTGTACCAAATCTGGAAGTTCAGGCCCACTTCCCTCAGGGAATAAGGTAACTTGCAACACCTGTACATCCCTGGTATGGTAAGGCTTCAACATATTTACATGAACCATTTTGCTTTTGTTTAATTGGTCTGTGGTGATTACATACGTCACTGTGTCAAGCCTTTCTCTGATGGTATATGGTCCTTCCCAGTTAGCCTGTAATTTGTCATGTTTCTTGGGTATGAACGCCATAACCATATCTCCCACATCATACACACGTTCCCTGGCTGTTCTGTCATACCAGTAACGTTGCTTCTCCTGTGCTTGACTCAAATTATTTTCCACCACCTCCATCATTGATGTTAATTTATTGCGGAATTCCAATACAAAATCTACTACAGATGTTTTGTACTCTCCCAGGGTTCCTTCCCATGAATTTTTTAATAGTTCCAAAGGTCCCCTCACTTTTCTAGTGAACATGAGTTCAAAGGGTGAGAAGCCTGTTGACTCCCGAGGGACTTCTCTGTATGCAAATAAGAAGCATCCCAACCGTTCATCCCAGTCTTGTGGGTGATCTTGAACATAGCTTCTGATCATGCCCTTCAAAACGCCATTGAATTTCTCTGTTAATCCATTAGTGGTGGGATGGTAAGTAGTGGTCTTTAGATGTTTTAGACCACAACATTTCCACATACATTGCATCACTTCTCCCATGAATACACTGCCTTGATCCGTCAGCACTTCATGAGGGAAACCCAGCCTCATAAAGATTTTTAATAAAGCCTCTGCCACTACAGGGGCTTCTACAGATCTTAGTGCTTCTGCGTCTGGGTACCTGGTGGCAAAATCCACCACCACCAATAGATATTTCTTGCCATGCCTTGTGGGTTTGGAAAAAGGGCCCACCAAATCTATTCCCACTCTATAAAAGGGTTGTCCAATTATAGGAAGGGGCTTTAAGGGTGCCTTAGTCTTTACTCCACTTTTTCCCACCTTTTGGCATATTCCACAAGATAGACAATGTTGTTTTACATCTTTGGAGAAGTTTGGCCAATAATAGTGTGCCGCCAATCTCCTCTTGGTCTTTTTTATTCCCAGATGTCCTGCACATGGGACATCGTGGGCTACCTCTAGCAATCTGGTTCTGTATTTGCTAGGTACTATCAATTGCTTCACTGGTTCACATTCATCCTTTCTCTCAGCGGGCATCCACAGTCTATATAAAATCCCATTCTCACACACAACTTGATTCCTCAGTTTGTCAGTGAAAGGAATCTGTTGGGTCAGAGCTTGTTCCTTTATCTGCTTCAAACTTATATCTTTATGCAGCTCTTCCCTGAATTGCTCTGCTTCTTTCTTATCAGAGACCACTTGATACAGTTTGTCTCCTTCAGCAGGCCTGCTAGTGGTTGCTATGGTGACCTGAGGCTGGTTAACAGATTCCACCCTGTTTGTTTCAGCCCCCCTTAATATGGCTTCTTTTTCTCTGCCAATTTGCTGTCTGGTCACTACATAGATCTTTCCTTGGGCTCCCATTACATCTCTTCCCAGTATTACTGGTTCTTGTTGCTGGGCATTAATGCCTACTTTATATCGGCCCTCTCGGCCTCTCCAAGTCATTTCCACCAGGGCCACAGGCAAACTTTCAGGTTGACCCCTCACTCCTTGGATAGTCACAGTTTCCTGAGGTAATATTACCTCAGATTTTATTAAATCTGGCCTCAGTAATGTCTGAGCGGCACCAGTATCAAGCAATGCCCAATAATTTGCCCCTTGTACACTCACTTCCTCTCTCAGACTTGAATCAAGGTCTGTTACTTCTGTCCAGTTTATCTGGCAGAACTGAACCTTTTTCGCTGTTTCTAAAGCCTTGGGCTCTGTTTTCACTGCCCTTGTCTGAGCAGGATTACTAATGGGGTTGGCAACCTCACATTGAAAACGTAGGTGCCCCGGTCTACCACATTTGTAGCATAATTTCTCCTCACTTTTAGGGTACACAGATCCACTCTGGGGTGTCCTGTGCCCTTCAGATTTTACTGGAGGACTCACTCTCTGTGGTACCACATCCCTTCTGCCAGCGTTATATGGTCTGGGTTTAAAATCTCTTGATGTTTTCCCCACCCAGCCAGTTCTGTTGGAGGCGAAGTGATCTGCCATCTCTGCGGCCTCCTGCACCGATGTAGGGGAACGGTCTTTGACCAGGAGCCTTATTTCTGGTGGTAACTGATGGTA
Source organism: Rhineura floridana (assembly GCF_030035675.1). Taxonomy (NCBI): domain Eukaryota; kingdom Metazoa; phylum Chordata; class Lepidosauria; order Squamata; family Rhineuridae; genus Rhineura; species Rhineura floridana. Next base: position 24,738,487 of record NC_084482.1, read on the forward strand.
TAATTGATCCAATATCATGAGGTTTTTCACCTCCTCCACAGACTGAGCTTTTGCACTTGTCAGCCATTTCCCAAATATGTCCATCAGTTTTGCCCCCAGCTCCACGAAAGACCTCCCTGTCTGTATCTGGCAGTTTCTGAAAAGCTTTCTAAAATAATCAGGCCCCAGTCTGAATCTTTTAAACACTGCTTCTTTGAATTCAGCATAGGTGACGGGCCTGTCTGAGGGGAAATATTGGTATACCTCAGCCAATTCCCCTTTAATCAGGTTTGATAAATACTGCATGTATTTATCTTCAGGTAGCCCCCACAACTGAGCTGCTTTTTCAAAGGTGCTGAGGTAAATTTGAGGATCTTGACCAGGCTCATAGACAGCAAAGTCCTTTGGAGTAATTTTTATTTTTGCTCCATCTCTGTCCTTTCTTGTTTCATCAGAATGAAACTTCTCTCTTTCAAATTTTAACTTTTCTACTTGTAATTCGGCATCCACTGCTCGTTGCTTCTCCCTCTCCTCAAACCCCATTCTCATTCTCTCAGTTTCCATCTTCAACTTCTCAGTTTCCAACTCCCTCCGCTTGTCTTTTTCCTCAGCCTCCCATCTTAACTTCTCTCTCAAGTACTCTATATAAGCGGGATTGCTTAAGTATCCTTCTGGGGTCTCTTCTCTGACAGGTTGTTTTTGCTGGGCAGTAGCAAATCCTATAAGTGCTACCCTCAATTCATCTACCCCTTTACCCTCGTGAGGTAAATTGAATGTTATGCACTTCTCCACCAGCTCCTCTCTTTTCATTTTTATGTATTCAGCCATGGTGTTTGAGTTCACTCACTCTTTGCCACACACTCTTTGCCAGTCACTCTCACAAGAAATCTTGTTTTGTTATTTCTGTTTGCCACACCACTGTTCTGGATTCTCTAGTATTCGTATCTGGATTCTCTGTTGTTCGTATCCCACCGCTACTGCCACCACGTGTGACGCCCTTCCCTGGCTCTCCCTGTCAGGTTCCTACCTGCGCGTGGCTACTGCCTGTCACTAGGCACCACCAGGGACTCCACCAGTCCGGACTGTCCTTTTTTATTTTTTCTCTCCCCACTCTAGCACAGATCTCAACAGATCCCCCTGCTAGGCAACCACCAGTCACGACCTAATACTAGTATTCCCAGAGACTCTGAATACTGGTATTGTTATTCTCTTCACCGCTGCCACCATTTGTTACAGTTTCCCTTCAGCCTTGGTCATTACCTTACCCTCCCTTCTGGTCTGTGAAACCCCAGCCAAGGATCAGGCCTTTGGTAAACCAAATTAAGTATTTATGAAAGATAACAAAGCTAACAAGATTAACAAGATTTCTTCTTAAGGCACATAAGCATATGGTTTTACTCAATACTAATCCGAACTCCACCCCCCTCCTTCTCCACTCTCTCCTGGCAAACAACTCTCTAAACCCCACCAAGCAACCCACTCAGTTCACCTCATCCACCACCACCACCTCCCAGATTCCACTCTCTCTTCCTTTTATACGCTCAGCCATTTTTAAACACTCAGCCAATCATCTAGCATTCTACTGCCCATTCACTCCCCCTCCTCTTTCACTCCACTTACCATGTATCTTCTAAACAACACTTACCATATATACATTAATATAGGAACATCACAGTCCTCATGAGAATTCATCAGCATTTTAGTGAGAATTACTGCTGATGTACACATTTTGTATGCAATTTTGCCCGATATGCACTTTTGCAATTCCCTCCCCAAAGAGTGCATTTGTATTGTTGTTTTCACAAACATATGCATGTATATGCACATGTTAACCTAGTATATACATTTACATTACTTGGCAGGGAGAACTGCATTGCAGCATTTGGACAGGTGTGAATTTTGACGGATGGCTGTGGTTTGTGTACTGTTTCGGAAAGTGTGAATTTGATCAGTTCAGCTTTAAAGAACTGAATTGAACTTCTCCCCCATCCCTAATCATGACCATTTGCTTTTCCCACTCAGCAGAACCTGTGGCCTGCTGGCAATCATGGCTGATGTCATTCCTGGGTGCCGCCGGCAAGGGCTAATGACAGAGGGAGGGTCAAAGGACCATTGGGGGTGGGGGTAAGGCTTGTGCCATCACATGTGCACCCATAAGAAGGGCTTTCAGGAAACACAATATTCAAAAAACAAGATAGGCAGGTTGTTGCGGAGAGGACGCATTTTATTAGAATAGCTGCAACATGTCATATAAATATAAATATATATATGTACACCCTATACATAGACTTGGGGGTATGTCAAGATTGGGGGGAGGGAAAAAGGTTATTGCTTTGAACTTTTTGCCATTGACTATTACATTCAGAAAAAGATGGGCGAGGAAGAAGCAGATGAAAAGAATCCATGGCCACAAATGTGTCACTCATTGAAAAGGTTCCCGTGCAAGTGAGCAGAGGTGTCACAGCCTCCCCAAAAGGCACAGTCGCTACAGAGTCATCATCTCTGGTCACATCCACACCATACATTTAAAGTCCTCTTACACCACTTTAACAGTCATAGAGAATCCTGGGAACTGTAGTTTGCTAAAGGTCCTGGAAACCTCTATGAGGTCAGCACCCTTAGCAAATTGCAGTTCCTGGGATTCTCTGTGACTGTTAAAAGTGGTATAAGAGTGCTTTAAAGGTTTGGTGTGGATGTGATGTCTCTCTCTGTCCTGTCCACCCCCAGCTCCATACAAGCCTTGCATCCTTCTTCTCAAGGCCCAGCAGAGATGCCAAGTAGGGGGAATATAAAAAGAAGAATTTGCAACCAAAACTTTGCAGAAAGCAAGTGCAAAGCTCAACAAATGGGGAAGCCCAGGGATATATGTACAGGGGATGGGGAGGATCCAAACAGGGGTTACATAATAAACTAAACACAATGGGCCCCCCGTGCAGGGTGCAACGCAGTGGAAGGGAGACGCATGCAGCAGTAGTCATTGGGTAGCAAGCTGAGGAGGTGGCAGGCCAGCACTGAGAAAGGGCTATTTAAAAATAACAACCGCAAAACAAACAGGAGAGGGGTGGGGGAACCAAGTCTACTTAAGGAACTACGGCTGGTTGAGGGCCACCTTCTCATTTGCCCTCTCTGTTCCTGGCAGTTCTTACAAAAGAATAAATTTAAAATAAAAAATGAAAATCTGATATCATCAACCATCATGTAATGAATCCTTGCCTCTGAACCAATCTCCGAGCCGATCTACACATTCAGCAGAATCAGGGCATACAGCTTTTCCTGGAACGTATCATTTCAGACTGCAGATGGTGCATCACATTTTCAAAGTGCTCCCCACAAACTATAGAAACTAGCACAACAGAGGGAAGGCAAGAACTGAACCCTTCTCCCTGCCATGCTGACATTCTGTGAGCAGGGAGTTTGTTTATGGGGGAAGGTTCATACGTGTAATCCCCCCCCCTGCAGTTTTAACTGGACCACACAAGATCATGCTGCAGGTGTAGACTGGCTGCCAAACAAATTGCTTAACAATGGGAACCAGGCTGGGAGGTAAGATGATCATGGGTGGGCTACTATCCCCTAACAAATGTTGACCATCGCTACCACCAAATGTGCAGATATGCACCTTGAGGGTTGCACCTGTAGATATTATGCTACTCCTTCACCGGAGGCAGAAAGAACTATGGAGTAACTGTTTAGCCAGAAATGAAGTGCCAGGGTCTATCCTCACTCTGGGCTGCAATTATGTCCTACTCAGAGTAGACCCACCAAAATTAATACACCTAACTTAGTCATGTCTATTGGTTTCAGTGGGTTTACTCTGAACAGGATGAGCATTGGCTACAACCCCGACAGTAGTAGAGGTGGCTATTTGATGGGTGTATAGTACAAAGAAAGTCCCACATGCCCTGCCCATGACAAATCTGTGCATAATGGCAAACACACACACACGCACAATGTTCATGATCATTACCTGCCTGCTGCTACTACACAAGAGCCCAAATATGCTGAGTGACTGCACTGGGTTTCTTCCATATTAGAATTGGGACCAGCACAGCAGTTCCCTGTGTATTCTGCACATCAGTGATTCCTAGCTCAGCAAAACCAAAAAGCTCCCCATGTTACAAGCCCTTAAGGTGGCAAAGATAGGCAGATGGATCTGAATGGGGCTGGCCAATCATTCCTTTTTTCTGAGTGATAGGACCCCAGGGTTCTGCAATGGGGGGGGGTCAGTGTCTTCCACAACTCACCTTTCATCTGTGGCTACTACTGACCAAAACCCCTCTGCTGCGGGCATCATGTGACATCAGTCTCCATGCCATTCTAATCCTTTTGAAAATATCCTGTACTGGTTTGGTACCGTTTCTGATAAAGTGGGCTCTTGCCTATGAAAATCTATGCCACAATAAATAAGTCAGTCATTTAAGTTACCAAAGGGCTCTCTCTCTCTCGTAGCCATCTTATCTGGCTTCTCTTCTGAAATTTGCTATCCTTTTCTCTGGAAGCAGAATTTACTTCAGTGCTATGCAAATGCACAATCTTTGTCTCATTTGTTTTGGATGCAGAATGTGGGGGTGGGTGACCCTGATCACCAGGACTTCGATGAGGGGGAGTTATTCTTTAATCTAAAAACACACCTTGTGTATTCTACGCATGCATAGCCCCCAGCTCAAAATTCTGCATAAATTAGTAGTTAGAGCTACCAGGCTCTCTTCCTTGCAGTAGCCCACTCTGCCCCCTTTCCTTCTGAAATCTAAAGACTTTGCTTCCTTTTATTTTGGAGGTAAAATCCTTTCACTGCTTGTGCAATTTTACAGAATGTGCCTCATTTATCCTGGGGCAGGGGTTGCAGACTACCACCCTGATCAAAAACAGCTGGATTCATCTTTAATCCAAGAATATCCCGAGAGTGACCCTTCCCCACTCCTTTTTACTCCTTGCTAGGAAAGGAATGGGTTTTATCCCCCACATTGCTCTGTTGCTGAATTTTCATTTTTTGCAGCCTGAGTTATTACAGAATAAATAACCTCCTTTTTAGCTATTTATGCAAAGGTAACAGCTACATTTAGGAAATATACCGATCATTTTTAAAGGGGGTGGGGGAAAACTGCCTGTGAATGTGTGTAATTTTGTTTACTGGTGATGTTGAGGCATGCAGGAGGAGGTTTTATTGGAAGCCCTTCTCTGCTTGACTCTAATTTATGCATCTACCACTCTGGTTGCTTTAGTTATTTAAAATGAAACAAAAACACACAAAATGCCATGTAATATATAAATGTAAAGCTATAAAACCTTTTGGGTTTTGCTGAAGTAAGTGCCTATAGCCAAAACAATAAATACACAGATTCATTCATTTGCATCCATCTGTTTGCTTCCTGCTCACACACAGGAGTTAAAAGTTGGATGAACAGAAGCCCCGCTAGAGGTGTGTATTGCTGGGCCGGGCCATTTCAGACAGTGGGGAAGAGGGGGAATATACACCCTAGAAAAGGAAGTGCTTGCTATAGCTCAGTAGTAGAGCATCTGCTTTGCATGCATAAGGTCCCAGACTCAATCTTTGGCATCTCCAGGTAGGAGATGAGAGAGACTCCTGCCTGAAACTCTGGAGTGCTGCTCCCAGTCAGTGCAGGCAATACTGAGCTAGATGGACCAATGGTCTGACTTGGGATAAGGCTGCTTCCTATCTTCCTGACATGTTAATTTTGTATGCAGAGAGAGTACTCTATGCAAGGAGAGCATCCAGAGATTCAACTTGCAGCCAAAATGATAGAGTCCAGCAAGTGGGAGGGGCTTTTGTTCATTTGCTTTACCTCTAAGCCCTCCCACTGCTAAGATACAGCCTTCCCCTCCCTCTCTATTTATTCTATATTATTTATTTAAAATTATTCTATGCTGTGTTTTCAGGCCTAGCCCATCCAATGGGATAAAAGTAACTCAGGGAAGGCAATCAAAATAAATAGGTGTAGTGGTCTGCCACACTTCTAGTGGGAGTTCCAAAAGCATGAAGCCACAACAGAGAAGGCCCTGTCCCTCAGACTACCCACCTCACAGATCAAGGGGATGGACACCCCAAGAGTTCAATGAGAATTGCTCTCAGGTTAGTGTGCTGAGGACTGCAGCAAACACAAAACTATGGGGTGCAAATCAATCTGGGGAGACCACCAACCTGGAATAAAAGACGTGGCCTTGTCCATGTTGTGCTGGTCTTTTTATTCCCTCACCTCTCTAAGATGCCCCTGTCCTCTTTACTGAAACTGTCCATCCCCAGTACATGACCCACAGCTGCAGAGGCCAGCCTTACCCAAGGGATTTGGCTTCTTAATGTTCCTTTCCAACTCCCATCTCTCTCATTACGACAACAATTCTGATCTCACCTGTATGTGCAGTAAGATCTTCAGTGGGTTCCCATGTTCCTCATGACATGTAATGCCCCAACCCAGGAGATCCTACAACCTCCTACTTCGGCCATTAATTCTTAATGGTGAGAACAGCGGGCAAGAGACAGCAAGGAAGCATGCAAACCCAGGACCCACTCCCAACCTTGCAGCATGTGGAAGCAAGATCAGAAAAGATTGTCTAAACAGCCCCTCTATATCTGCTCAGCTTCATATTTTTCCTGTTCAGATGTCAACAGCAGCCTATTTCTAACTAAAATGGCTTTTTGTTCCATTACAGATTTTTTCACAAGGCAAGTTCTGTGGCATAGTTTGTGCTGACAACTAGAGGGAGAGGGACAGGGGGTATGCAAATTCTTAAAATGTGTAGTTTTTTAAAAAGTTGACAACTTGATTTATGTTGCTTTCTGCGCTACCAGGGTTAACAGCTGGAGCAACAAAGTTTATGAGAGAGAAACCCCACTCATTAGTGTGTGTGTAAACAAGTGCGTCATTATGCATTACAGCATGGCCTTTGGTTTTTTGACGCTCACAATGGAACCCTGAAACGTCCCCATGTCCCCCTGTACCTTGGAGCTCTGGGCCTTGCAGGTCTCCTGCCCCCAGACTAGATAGGGCCATTCTGAACAGGCATTTCATGTGTGTGCTGCCCAGAAGTATGTGGATGTGTTTATCATCATAGGATTACTATTCTGCGATTAAAACACTAACAACCTGTCTACACGCACACATAATTGCAGGATATTTCAGTAACACCCTTTTGCTGAGGTATTTCTCCACTGAACGGAGAGGTCCACCCACCAAAAGATTACAACCATTTGGATGACCTGTTATTTGCAGGGCTAGCCAATTTGGTGCATTCCAGAAATTGCTGGACTGGGGCTGACGGGAGTTACGAGTCCAACTACATCTGGAAGGGACCACATTGACTATCTCCGCTTTATTGTTTCACATGGTCACTTACACCAGGATAAGCAAGAGGAGATTAAGAGCCCGTTGAGCTTTGTCAGGGATTGACAGCTCTTTTTTCAAACTCAGTTGCCATCATAGGATAATTGATTGTGTGTGAACAGGTCCTCATAGGTCCTCTGGCATGTAAGAGGTTAAAGGAAGTCTTCTACTTAATTTCTGAGCTCTCGGCCACTGACATTCAGTTTAGTGTAATGTGTGTACATATAAAAGTGTGTATGTGTGTTGTCCCTTCCGATACAGGTTGACTGCACCACCATAGAGAGGGTCCCAGAAAGATGGTTCCCCCTTGCTACAACCTAGCAGGTGAAGTTACACTGTTGGGGCAATGCAGTCACTGCAGCAATCTCACTATGGAAGGGAAGATAGATACCCAGCCTGGATCCCACTGAAGAGGGAGGGGGAAACAGAGGGGGCACGGTGGTGGTGGTTGGGGGGTAAGGAGAAAGCAGTTACTCAAAAGTAAAGGGGTCATGGGTACTGAAAAAGAAGTGCCCATCGACATGCGTATCCAATGTTTCCTTGTCACTCTCAGGTGGGAAGCGCTCGTGGCAGATGGGGCACTCCTTCCAAAGTGCTGGCGAGGGCAGGTCCAAGGGGGATGCCCCCATGCCGCAGGCCCCCGGTTCCGACATCTGCCGCCCTGCCAGGCCACTGCATGCAGAGGGAGAAAGAAAGAGGGAGCAATGTAAAATGGGTTGCTCAAATGCCAGACCCTTAACCTGACACTGGGAAAACTGGAGCCCGGCTTGTTTACCAGTGGTGGTGGTTACTTTCGCATGGGCAAGTTAAGGGTCAAGGGTCGTGTGCCTTGTCACAAAGACAGACAAGGCTCAGGACTCCTGGAGATGTCAGCATCAAGCTCAATGGGGTCACCATGTTAGGCACAGGACAAGGCGGGCATTTCTAAGATTTCACGTGAATAGCGGGGGAAGCACCTCGCTATCTTGCTCTGTGTACAAGACCTGAGAAACCATTTACTGTTTCAAAAAAAGAAACAGACACCTGTGAAAGTGGTTCCTGGAGCATTTTGAGATATTCTCTTCATCAAATCTAACCCCTGATGCTTCTTGTAAAAAAAACCCCTTTTTGATGCGACCTCTTCCAGCTCACCTAAGAAGAGCCAGCAGCTGTTTTGGATCCTCACTACTGTGTACAGTTTACTGGTTCCCCCACAGGGCTGTGTTTGAAGACTGCCTGGAAATGCCAGGTGGGGCTGAATTCTGCAGCCGACGGGGACCAGATGGTTTGAATATATAACTCTGGTTCTCCCATGACTGCAGTGGCTTCCGAAACATTTCCAGGCCCGATTCAATGTCCTGTTTTTTTATAAAGCCTTAGATGGCTCTGGGTCCCATTACCTCCTGGAACATCTCTCCCTGTTTGAACTTGCCTAGAACTTACATCGTCATCAGAGGCTCTCTTCTGAGTGCCCCTTCCAGCAGAGGAGGGGAGAGAGAGGGCGGCTACAGGAGAAAGGGCTTTTACAGTAGTGCCTTTGCTGACTCTGGGATGCTCTCCCCAGGGAAGCTCGCCTGGTGCCAACACTGTGACCTTCTCAGCGCCAAGCTTCCTTTACTCCCAAGCATTTGATTGCTGATGTTTCTTCTGCTGCTGTGGGTTTTGTTTTCTTAGCTAGTTGCTTTAATGGTGGATCATACTGTAGTAGTGCAAGTGATTTAAGTTTTAAAGTTTGGATATTTATGCATGATAGGTTTCACTTGGTTTGTATTTTATTGTGCAGTTTTTTAAATGATTTGTTGCACTGATGTAAGTTGCCTTAAGAACCTTGGAGTGTAAGGCAATGAATAAACATAGGAATACTACTGCTAATACTCATCATCAGCATCATAATGCTGCTGCCCTGGAACTGAATAGATGAGGAACCAGATTCCGATTTGAAATAACCTGTCAAATCTTTGGCTGCAGAACTCCATAGTCAAGATAGTATGTGCACTCTGCATTAAAAGCATTTAAAATTATCAATCTAAATTCTGTGCCCAAAAAAGTAACAAGCTGTGATCTAAAGCTGCAGTCCAATACATATTCACTCAGAAGTACGCTCCGTTGGGTTCAATGGGACTTACTCCCAGGTAAGTGTGTATTGGATTGCAGCCTAAATTGTGCAAATCCACATTCTTCTCTTGCTTTGTGTAATTTTGTCTGTGGTTTTTTTTTTTTTTTTACTATTTTGCATAATTTTTCTAGTCACAAGGAAGGGCTAGATGGTATTGCAAGGCACTGAACCCCTGCTCCCATCATATGGAAATCTCGTCCAGCTAAAAGGTAAAGGTGTCCCTGCACTTGTAGTGTGAGTTGTTTCCGACTCTTAGGGTGACGTCTTGCGACATTTACTAGGCAGACCGTATATATGGGGTGGGATTGCCAGTTCCTCCCCCGGCCTTTCTTTACCCCCCAGCATATGCCAGGTACTCATTTTACCGACCACGGATGGATGGAAGGCTGAGTGGACCTCGACCCCTTTTACTGGAGATTCGACTTCCTCCTTCCGTTGGAATCGAACTCCGGCCGTGAGCAGAGCTTCAGCTGCGTTACCACCGCTTACCACTCTGTGCCACGGAGCTACCCCTTTGGATTCTGAGATGGCCTACAAAACTTTCAAACGTATCTTCACAGCCACAGGGCTAGAAATGGGCTTCTCCACCCCATCCCCCAACAAAAGAAAAGATTGAGAGGAAGGTAAAAATTCTTTCCCCACATTCTTTGCTTTTTCAGTGCTCCTCCGTGTGCAGGTGCGCCCATGCCTGTCTAAAGGAGTTAACTAATTAAGAGCCTGTGCAGCAGGGATGGAGAACCTGTGGCCCTCTAGACGTTGTCAGAAGATAGCTCCCAACATCCCTCACCTGGGAATGGGGAATCCCCCAATTGGAGGGCTATAGGCTTCCCACCACCGCAGTACAAAAGGGAACTGTAGTCAAAAGAACCTGGAGCATTCTAGCTCTCCTCACCTGGCCACTTCATAGAAGCCACCGCTCAGCTCTGGAAGGAGCAGGTTTGTTTCTTCGCCACCGCTCTCCGCAGCAGCCATCAGCACCGCCTTCTCATCCTCTGCCTCCTAAATACAGAATGAAAGAAAAGTGGTACAAGCGTGCCTGGCTTTTGCTAACCCCACACAACTCAGCCACAACATCCTTTCCCCACCACTGAGGACAAACAAGACTAAGATGGGCTCAGGTTTGCAGGTGAAGCTATAGTAGGGTCTCTCTTGGGTATGTGAAAAAATGGAAAGCCACCATCCACACCCAAGAGGGAGTTATAAGCAGGCTTGGGGAAACCCCGAGGTTTGCAGGAGTAAAAAAAAAAAAGAATTAGGAAAAAGAAACACCAAAGAAGTTAAATGTCCTCCCTCCTTAAAAATAAAAACCCAAAACAAACGAAATCCAGTGTCCAATGAGGAATGAGCACGTTCAGTGGCTAAGGAAAGCCGACTGACTGTTAGGGATAGGGGAGGAAAGAGTGGGAGAAGGGATGGAATGGAGTATCATGATAGAGGGCATGGTTAGCTGACTGGCACTGAACAAGAGCACTCCACACTGCAACAATTTATTGCAGGTCCCAGTTGCAATAGCTAACTTTGGCACTTTTGGGTTGTATTCAACTAGCACTAAGGAGATCATTCCATCCATTTCTGCCTACCCAACGGAATGCTCTCCCCTCCCTTCCCCCCTGTGCACTGTTTTGGGAGTTCTCTTAACCCTTCGGAGCAGGGAGGGTGTCAGGGGGAGAAGCTCCATTGTGCTAGCGGAAATCCTTGTGCTGGCTTCTGCTAGCTCAACAAGTTAGTTGAATACGGACTTCTGTGTTTTCCAGTATGCCCTGTTTGAGACCATCTGACTGGCTACTGTTGAACAGAGCACGCTGGTTAGGTGGACTCTTGGCTACAACCACCAAAGCAATTCTTTAGGTTTAGAAAGCTTGGCCAGGCCCAGAATCTACCCTCTGCTGAGTTGCACTCTTTCCTGTCTCCTGCGTCCTCACCGAGTCAGAACTGGAATCCTCAGGTGGCTGTTTGATCTGACTGGCAATGGGTGCAGGCTGGCTGATCACCACAGTGTGAGCAGGTCCCCGGGCACAGGGTGGTGTGGTGGTAGCTGCCCGGTTGTCACACAGACTGTAGGAACCAAGCTGTGCAGGCAGGCGCATGTCCTCAGGGCATTCATCCTCAGAGTCAGACAGCGGCGAGTCCGGGGAGTCTGGGAAGCATGCATGAGAGAGCAGAAGAACGAGAGCACACGGTCAGTGGAGAAAGCAGTGCCACGGAGTCCGCACGTGTGTCAGAACTAATCTTCCCAGAGAACACCGACACAAATACTCTCAGGGTTTGAGTCCAGAAACAAATTTGGTTCTCCACCAGAATTCACTTTAGGGTGTGAAATCAGACCAGGCCCCTTCAGGCACAGGTGGAAAAATCCCAGGTGTCTGGTTTCTTAGGTCCCTAAATATTAGATATTAGATGGTGGCACCTAGGAAACTCTTCAGAACTTTCAAGTGTTGTGGAAGGGAAAGAAAAAGACAACAATTAGTGCCTGTTCTGGCTTTTGGAGGGTCTTTGGGCAAGATCTCCTGAAGAAGGGCTCTTCCTTGCCACCATTACCCCATTCATCAGCCATCTTCCCAAATTAGCCCATTGTCAACCATCAGTAGAAGGCAGTTGCTGCTCTTTCTCACCCGTTGCCACATACTGAGGAAAGGCACGTGAATGTGAAGCTATGACAAGGCAGAGCAGAAGCCGCAGCAGGGTGAGAGGTTTCCAGTCATTATCAGTGGACCCCTAATGAAGCACATGGGCCTTGGTAAGTGCTCGACAGGGCCGGCCTTCTGATGCAAGCCCTGGGACTGGATTCTAAATGCTTAGCCTGCACTCCGCAGTCACATGGTAGGCAAAGGAGGAACTCCCGGCATAAGCCAACCTTGCAGAGAAAAATACAACTCCCTGTTCTCCCCGTTTGGTTTGCAGCAGGTCTTAAACCTGAAATGTGATGGATGTCCACCAGGGACTCTGCCTGTGCACCATCTCCAAGCTCCAGCCTACGTGAGGAATTTCAGAGTAACAAATCAAGCCAACCAAAACACACCTAGCCAGAGCAGGTCTTGTGGCAAGGCCTGGTCCTCTAGAAAAGCTTCCAGGCCAGGCTGAAAAACAAGGGAACTCTGCTGTTGTCATCTCTGGCCTGAGGCCTCTCTGTTTTGGTCCCCCTCTGCCCCTTCCCTTCTCTTCCTGCCTACTGAACTGGATGGATTCAAGACACAGTAATAGTTTTATAAAATAGTTTTATAAAACAGTTTTAAAACCAACACACTTGTTATATTGTCTCATCAGAAAACCCAGGGGTGGTGGGAAAACAGAGCAAAAAGAATGGAAAAGGGCTCTCGTGTGGAGTCTCAACGGGACAGGATGTTCCACTGCACCTAACACAAACATCTCATGGAGGCCTAAAGCTCACTTTCAGAGCATCACAAGGGAGCAGGGAAGATTGCAAACTGTGCCACTATTCTTAACCAGGGATGGGGAACCTCAAGCTGTTCAATGGCCATCATCCCTGAGCACTGGGGCTGATGGGAGCTGGAGTCCAACAACATCTGGAGGGCCAATGGTTCCCCATGCCTAGTTCACCTGCAGCTTTGACCCACCCATTCCCATGGATGCTATTTTAAAAGACAAAACATGAGAAAAGGGCTTAGCTACATCAAAACTCTGGGAAGGCCCAAGGAAAGCTCCATCCAACCCCTGGCCATCTCTCTCCCCCCCCCCAATCTAATTTAAGGGAGAGTTGTGAGCTACTAGATGTTTGGGTTTCTGGGCTTTATAAAGCCTTCGAGCAGTTAAACATGACTCTGAGGGGAGGTTGGGGACAAGCAAGCATAATTGGACAGTGATGCAAGGTGGGAGGTTGGGAAGACCAACCAGGGGAGTCTGGCGCTGTCTCCTCTTTGTCGCCAAGAATAGATTCACTCCATTTCTCATCAGCCACTTTCTCCAGACGCTCTTCAAGGCACCGTATGTACACCAGCAGCTCCTGAAAGGCAGGGAAATGGTTGAAAGGTCACAGCAACAGCTTCCAGAAAGAAGGTGGGTGGAAGATGCGACTCTGCCCACTTCCTGCCAAAGACCCTCCCCCTTGCCACTGCCTTCCACCCCTCCCAACATTCTGTGTTCAGGCTCTGGCCGTGGATACTGGCTTCCCCCTCCTCCCCTACACTCGCATTTCATGGTTGCTGTTCCCTTTGGACCTTCTCTCCCCACTCTTTGCACCAACCTGCTTCTCGGCTTGTAGCTGCTCCTTCTCCTTCTGGGCAACCTGCAGTGCAGCCCGCAGCTCCCGTAGCTCCCGGCGGCTCTCAGAGACCTGCACCTGAGAGGGCAAAGGGCGAGATTTTGCACATTCCAGAACATTAAGGCAATGCATGGGTTGCAGGATGTGAAGGGGAGGGGGAGTCAAGGAAGCAGCTGCAGAGACAAATATCCAATCCCCAGAGTCTCCCACATCCCTAGGGCTTTGGTTGTTTTCAGCTATGGGCCAGACCTCACCCCTCTTCACCAAATGTCCCCCAGGAAAACTTCTTACTGTAATGATCCCTCTATTTCAAATGTTCAGGACTGAGTGCCAATCCTTATTTAGCCAAAATGGCAGGAGTTATGCACAAGAGGGAGGTGTCAGCGGACTTGGGGGGACCCCAAAGTTTGAAGTACAAAAAATATTTAGAAAAAAAACTAAAGGGGGAAGGAGGAAGACCCCCCCCAAAATAGTCCAATAAAGACTAAAAGTGGCCACAGATGGTGGTTGTTGTGGGTGGTAGGGGAATGGAATGAAGTGGTTGGAACCCAGACAACAGCACTGCACATGTCCTACTTTTCCTTTGCTGTGATTGCAAATAGATACCAACAGACCATGCATCTGGTGAATCCTTTTTCAAAACTTACTAGGGCTGCTATGTATTGCATTTGGAACCCATCCTTATGGGCAGGAAACAAAGCTGAACATAAAAACAATATCTTAATTGTAGCTTGGCGATGCTGATAAGAAATGTGGGCAAGCTGTTTCTATTGGTGGGTGTTTGATCCAGTATGATGAAAACAAGCGGGGCTCAAAGGGATTGTTATTTTCCTGCTACCCAGGGCAATGGTTCCCCCCCACCCGGTCCTGATTTACCAGACTGGAGTCACGCTCTTGTGCCAACTCCAAACGCAACACCTGGTGCTGTGCCCGCTCTTCTTGCAGGCTCTTCTCGAGGCGCAGCACCTCGGCACTCAGCTTCAGGATTTTGTCCTTCTCTGCCTGCCAATACCACAGGTTTGGATTGAATGGACAGTGCAGGGGGTGGATGGAACTTCCCCTCACCCCCCCCCCAGTGGAGCAAACTAATCATGCATCGTTTTAGAATTGGAAAATAAGTAGCAGGGGACATTCCACAAAGCAGAGAGGGAAGGAGCTGAACAGGGCCGGTGGAACTGAAATTATAAAATTGTATTGGTGTTTAAAACACTCCATTCAGAAAGTCAAATCCAAAATTGCGGTTTCTGCATGGAAAACTGGAAATCCATTCCCTATAAGTAAAATCCATTCATTCTCTATAAGTAAAATTTAGGTTTATCTAGATAAGATTATTATATTATCTAGTGAAGTATACCAAGAAATGTTTTGTCACATCTCCATACACTTTATAGTGAAAAAGTTACCTGGGGGAATATATTGTGCCTTAATACACAGAATGCTGGGTTTCCAAAGCCTTAAAAAACCCAACAACCTCAAATGTTATGTCTTGACATCAAAATCCAAACATTTTTGCAGACGAGAGTAGCTGACATCCACCTCCAAATGGGAAATGTACTCTTCCTGCATGCAAAACTGATTTAAATTCCCCCCATACATTCATTTCATCCCCGCACAAATAATCAATGCCGTATTCTGCTTTATCCACTGCACTTTACTCCCGCCCACTAAAAACAGAATTCAACTTACAGTTTGAGTAGTAGCAGCCAGCTGAGGGAGGAGGTCACCTGACCTCCCTTCACCACAGTCTCTGCAGCTTACTGGGAGGGAAAGGGCGAGGTGAGGTTGGCATGGTGCAAATGTGCTGGGGGAACCAATCACCAACCTTGCCTCTCCCAGTAAGCCGCAGTGATGCCGGTAATGGGAGGTCAGGTAAGCACTGTTACCCCACTCTGCTTGCCTCACCTGTCACTGTGTTTGAGAATGTATGTGAAATGATGAGGGGGGGGGTCCACTGCAGGGAGCAGGATAAAGAGTTTATCATCAGCTGCTAAGCAGGACTGGGGGACAGGTGGTGTGTGTCTAACCTCCATGTTCTGCAGCAGTGTGGCCTTCTCCTTCCACCATTGGCCTTTGCCCTCTTTCCACTTGAGAGTCATGTCAGCAAGTTTGATGTTGATCTCGGCTGCCTCGAGGCGGCTCTTGTGCAGATCAGAGATGGTGCGATCCCGGATGGAGGCTACGCTGGCCAATTCTTCCCCTAAGAGCGCCACCTTCTGCTGGCTGGCAGCCAGGACATCCTGTGTGGAGCGCAGTTGTTCACACAGGGTCTCCATTTGGGCCTGGGAAGAGATAGGATGGGGTGTGAATGGGTGCAACAGTGGCAATGGAAGGATGTGTGGGTAGGGCTGAGGGAAACATGACAAACTGAGAGAACAGGAATTGACAGATCTTTCCATCTTTACTCAGAAGTACTTTTTGTCGTAAGTTCATGCTTGGAACCAGTGGCATTTTGGGCAATTATATAAAATAAATGATAAAATCAGATTATTCGAGTGGGTCTTATTCATATTAGATACTCTCAAAAGTTCCCTGCCCCCTCTCACCTGCCCACTTAAAAAAAATGATTTGGAGCCCAAGTTAACTTAAGGATGTCCAAAGAAGAAAAGCTTCCTGCCCTCGTTTCTTCTGCAGTCACCTGTGACCTCAAAAAAGCCTCCCTGTAGGGTTGGGGGGCCCCTGCTGACCCATGCAGGATGGAGGGCAAGAGGTTGCTGGGACTAAGATGGGATGGGAAACTTTCTTCTGCCATTCATGGTAACAGTTTCTAGAGGGGTAGCAGTGCATTAGACTCTTGCAGGGAAAATAAGGAGTCTTATGGCACCTTAAAGAGTAACTTCTGTGGCCTACTGCTTATGCCATAATACATTTGTTAATCTTTAAGGTGCTGCAAGACTCTTTCTGCTTTTTCTTTCTGCGATCACACAATATAAGCCCGATTTTCAGTGATTCCCCCTTTCCTCTCTTTCATGGCTATCTCTACCTCACCTAGTTTGAAAGCTTCAGTGGGAGGAATCTGTGCGGTTGCTCTTTTATTTATTTATCATTACGTTTATATCCTGCTTTTTCCTCCGAGGAGCTGCAAGTGGCAAATGTGGTTCTCTCCTGTTCCATTTTATCCCCACAGCAACCCTGTGAGGTAGGTTGGAGGCAGAGACAGTCACTGGCCCAGTGAGCTTCATGGCTGAGTGGGGATTTGAACGTTGGTCTCCCAGGTCCTAGACAGACACTCTAACTACTACACCATGCTACTGGAGACAGAGTGTCTTGCTCAGGCACAGCATACTCCACAGTCAGGCACTTACAATGCGGCGATTAGCAGCTGCTAGCTTCTGCTGTAATTTGCTAATGTCCTCCTGCAGCACCAGAGACTGTGAGATCTTCTCACCATGGAGGGTCTTGGCTTCCTGCAGGTCAGAGGCCAGGCTGCGGCTCTCCTCTTCTGAGGCCTGCAGCTTTACCTGAGGAGAAAGGAGGGGAGTCACAACATTTGGGCTGCTTTATTACATCACCTTACCTACTTGGATTTCCTACTTCCCATTTGGGCCCTCTTCTTCTCAAACTGCTCCATCCACCACACCAGGGATAGGGAATCTTTTTTTTTTTTTAAAGCTTGAGGGCTGCATTACCTTCTGGGCAGCCTTTTGAGGGCCACATGATAGTGGTAGGTGGAGCCAGAGGCAAAGTAGGTGGAGCAACAAATGTAAATTTGACCTTTGCACAGTAGGCTTGTTTCTACAGTTATGGGTGTGGCCTGGACAGCCTTCCAAGGCCAGACAGAGAGGCCTGGGGGACTGAATGTGGCCCCCGGGCCTGAGGTTCTCCACCTTGCTCCCCACTCACCTGGTACTGCTCTTTCTCAGCATTCTCCTCTTTGAGCTGGTTGTGAATCTGCTCCTGCTCACGCAGCAGAGACTTGACAGTATCCTTCATTCTAGGGCCCGAAGGGAGAACGGAGGCGGGTGAGAAGTTGTGGCCCTGGGATCATTCCCAGGAATGAATTTTGGCATCACGAGTGTCATTTTGGTGGTGGTGGTGAGAGGGGAACCACTAGAAGTTGGCTTTGGGAAGCCCTTTACTTCAGCATCCTCCCCAATAAAGCAGAACCCCCACCTGGAAGCTCCATAGGTCTGCTCTTAAGATGACACTCTCTATTAAACAGAGTCTCCTTGGTCTCAAAGCAGAGGAACGACCAAATGTTAGGGCAGTAACTCTCAATCGGCCAATCTCGGTGGTGGAATTCCCCCTCCGCCCAAACAAAATGTGGTTCATTGAGTGTGGACTGATACAATCAGCATTAACAGCAGCAGTTCAGCCTCTTCCATCTGCATTATGGACCTATTCAACTCATGGGCCAGAGGATGAACCAGGCTGAAAAAAGCAATCAACATCCAATAAGGCCAAAGTCTATCCTTCCGGACTCGGCTCAGTTTGGAAGTAATAGGGGGGCTGCCAACTCTGGTGGCAGGCATGCAAGCTTCGGGACTGCATGGCACAATGGCAACTAGCCACATGGCAGCAAACACTGGTGGGTCTCTCTCCCAGCCATGACCCACACCTGTCTAGCTCCGTCTCTCTTTGTAGCATCTTCTCGCCCATGGCCTGGATGTCACCCTCCAGTTCTCGGATTCGGGCCATGTGCTCAGCTTCTTGAAGGCTTAGTGTGTCTCTCTGCTTGGACGTGTCTGCATAAGAATTTGATAATTCCTGGAATGGTGGGGAGACAGAGGAGTGAACAAAGCCCACGTTATTTGGAGAGTGCTTGAAACTTCTTGTAGAAAATCTTGTAGTTCCAAGCACTGTGAGGAAACAGTATCTACAAGTACAGGGGACTTCTGAGTACAAAGAGACAATCACATAAATTTTCTGCTTCTTTTCTACACTCTGAAATATACTCTGGAAAACATCTCCCTTTTCAATGGCCTTTCAGCACCCTTTTGGGGGGAAATTGCTTGTTTGTTGAAATTGCTGTTGCTTTCCCTTACTCTTACTTGCTGTTTATTGCCTTCAGTGACATCACTATGCAATTAAAGCTGATTGGTTAGGTAGCATCATGTCATCATTCTGTTCACCAGGGATCCCTGATTGGGTGGGATCAACCCTATGAATAATCCAAGTATGATGAAGAATCAGGAGCCTGGGAAACAACGGTGTCAAATATAATGGGAGGAGGGTCAAGAAGGATCAGTGGGTGACTTCCAAAGTCTGACTGTCTTTGGAAAATAAGCTATTCACATTTTTTTTTAAAAAAAGATAATCATCTTCACCAGGTTCCCTGCCATCTGGAACAGGTGGTTATAAGGGGAGGGACTTTTCAGTAGTGTTGCCCTGGATTTGGAATACCCTCCCAGAGAGGCTTGCCTGATACCTACACTGATGCCTTTCCAGTGCCAGAAGACCTTTTTATTTTTTCTAGGCTTTCTAACTTTCATTGATTTGTTTTACTTGGATTAGTTTGGCACTATTTTATAGATTGGCTGCTTTTACCTTATTTTATGTATTAGTTATTTCATGACATCTTAAATATTTTATCGTCACCCATCCTGATAGCATCCCTGAAGGGCAGTGTATAACCCTTAAAACAAACAGATTGTCTGAGCCATCCCATTGTGAGACGTGAGACAGATGGTGCTAGAGTGTGGAGTTGCCCATGACAGCCAGATCAGTCCCTGCTGCAAATTTCGGCTGCCCAGAACCAGGCTTCAGGTGAAGGTTCCATGGCCACCTTAGCCCTTCCTGATGAAGGCATCCACCTTCATCACCTGCAGGAGAAAAAGGCACAGGTCCCCTCTAGCCCTGAAAGGGACGGGGACCTGGAGAGACTGAGAATTCCCAGATCCCTGGGCTCTCTTTCTTGCCTTGTACTGCGCAGCCAGCTTGGTGTGCTCATCACGAAGGGAGCCAAGGGCTGCTTCTAGCTCAGCCATGCGGCTTCTCAGCTCTTGAACCTCATCCTTCAGGCGGCATGACTCCTGCAACAGGGCTCCTTGCTCCTGCCGACTCTCCTTCAGCTGCGTCTGTTGGAGGATGGGGAGAGATACCAAAGAGGGTTGATGAGAAGCCAGGGGACAGGTCAATATTTATTTATTTATTGCATTTGTATACCACCCCACAGCTAAAGCTCTCTGGGTGGTTTACAACAATTAAAAACATTAAAATCAAACACACAAATTTAAAAACACATTTTTAAAAAGCAATTTAAAAACACATGCTAAAATGCCTGGGAGAAGAGGAAAGTCTTGACCTGGCGCCGAAAAGATAACAGTGTTGGCGCCAGGCGCACCTCGTAAAGATGATCATTCCATAATTTAGGGGCCACCACTAAGGAGGCCCTCTCCCTTGTTGCCAGACTCCCAGCTTCCCTCGGAGGAGGCACCCAGAGGAGGGCCTTGGATGTTGAGGGTAGTGTACTGGTGGGTTCGTGTTAGGAGAGGCATTCTGTCAGGTATTGTAGTCCCAAGCCATGTAAGGCTTTATAGGTTAAAACCAGCACCTTGAATCGAGGTCGGAAACATACAGGCAGCCAATGCAAGCGGGCCAGAATCGGTTTTATATGTTTGAACCATCTGGTCACTGTTACCAATCTGGCTGCTGCATTTTGCACAAGCTGCAGTTTCCAAACCGTCTTCAAAGGCAGCCCCACATAGAGCCCATTGCAGTAATCTAACTTGGAGGTTACCAGAGCATGGACAACTGAAGCCAGGTTATCCCTGTCCAGATAGGGGTGTAGCTGGGCCACCAACTGAAGTTGGTAGAAGGCACTCTGTGCCACCGAGGCTACCTGAGCCTCAAGTGACAGAGATGGTTCTAGGAGAACCCCCAAGCTATGAACCTGCTCCTTCAGGGGGAGTGCAACTGCATCCAGGACAGGTTGGACATCCACCATCTGGTCAGAAGAACCACCCACATTAATAGATGTGCTTAAGAGTTCATCTTAAAGTTGCTGCCCCTATGTTGCTATCATGGGGCGGAATTGAGAGACGATTCAGAAGAAATAGTATGATAAAGCCCCTTTGGGCTGTAACACTTGAAGGAGTAACACTTGCCACACTGTGCTCCTTCTGGGAGGAAGAGCGGGATATAAATGTAATAAATAAAAATAAAGAAGCATATATGTGAGTGCTCATTAAAAAAACAACACCAATGTTGTACATGGGAATCTAGCATGTCATGCAGAAGAGGTTTAGCTTAATCTTCAGTCAGCCACATTAGCTTTCCATATACAGGAAGTTGGTTTCAACAGGGAGAATTCTGCATCTACTGTCTGTTGTGGTCCAGTTCAGGAACTGTTCCTTGTTGTTGTAAAGGCCAAGTCATTGCTCTAGGAAGCCATATTTCAGGGCAGGCCCAGAGCCAGTGGACGGCCAGGTTGGCCACTGGCTGAGAGCCCCTGCAGCTGAGAGGGGCCCTGGCTGCTGGGGCTGGGTGGGTGTAGCTCCTGCTCCATGATCCACACTAGCATCAGGTTGTGGAGCATACGTCCAGTGACACTTGATACTGCCACAAATCACACAGCGGGAGCCAACCTCCCAGGCACCCCCCCCTGGTGTTTCAGGGCTTTCAGGGCTGGGGAACCTGTGGCCCTCCAGATTTTGTGGGGCTCCCAACTCTCATCAGTGCCAGACAGAATGACCAATGGTCAGGGATGATGGAAGTTGTGGTTCAACAACATCTGGAGGGCCACGGGTCCTCCAGCCTTGTTTTAAACCATTTGCTCCCTTGGGAAGATTTCCTATGTTGTCCAGAGCACACATGGTAAAAGATCCCATAGATTGAACAGCCAGAGTAGGAAACTTCTAAAACCCAGGATGTGGCTTGGAGTACATTACCTCTAGCAGGGCGGCCTTGGGAACCACCAGCAACATGTCAGTGCCCCCACCATCATCACTAGCTTCCTCCAGAGTGACAAGCTCATCCATGGGCCGTGGCTCACTGAACTGGAAAGGGGAACTTTGACCATGCATTTCTCCACGGCGGTCCACATAGCGGAACTGGTATTGTTGGGGGCCTGGTTTAGGCAGGTAGCTGGCTGTAAACAGGATAAAGCTGTTTTGTTTATCTTCGTAGATATAGTTTGACAAAACCCAAACATTTCACATTACGGCAAAGTGCAATGTGGATCTTGAATATCTTGATTCCGGTTTGATCTTTCTCTTTTAACCTTTGGACAAGCTGCTGAGACTTTTTTAATTTTGCCATGTTTTTAGTGTGGGTGAAAATTTTGTCTCCCTGTTTTCTGGCTGAATTGTTTTATCCTGCTCTTTCTATGGTATGAAACTGATTTCCATAATTTGGACTGTTTCTGTTGTATTTTATGAACGCTGCAGTCAGAGCTTTGAATTTATTTTATAACAAAAACTGGATATAAATTAGATTAGATTTAGTATTTATACTCTTTTTCTATTACAGAAACACCCAAAGCAACTTACAATAAAGAACAGCAATATGATATAATACAATACAAAATACTGAATACAACGTAAAATATAAAGTATAATATAAGATATTAAAATTACATACTGACTACAATAACAAAAATACAATAATAACAATACAATAAGAGAAATGATATTCCAGATGCTGTAGCAGAACAAAGGATCCCAGACTGCATTCCGGATCCCCCACAAGACCTCCCCAAAATGCTGTCCTCTCCTCAATATCCACCCAAAGGCAGCCATCCAAGGCACTAGCCTTGCACGTCTGTGGTCTCCCTCTTGGGTAGCTCTGGATATTACGTGCTTATCATGCTGTGTCACCTCCATCTCATATTCTGGCTGCTCTGCCTCGGCTGAGAGCCGCAGGATGACAGCCCTTTGGCTAGCGCCCTTTGTCAGGCACCAGCTTAAATACTATACCTGGGGAGGCAAAAAATCACAACCAATCTTCAGTTGGAGCCAGCCACACCTCCTTCCATCCAAACACACACCAGCCCCACTCTCCAGCACCTCTTGTCAGGCACCAGCTAAACTACTATGCCTTGGCTTAAATTCTACACCAATAGGAGTAGTAGAAAAAAAGCTAGCACCGCCTCTGTGGCCAGAACGCTCATGAACATTCTGTGACATCACAGCGGCCAAGCTAACATCTATGTCGAGGACCATTTTTCAGACAGGCAAAGCCTGTTTTCTAACCTGCACATAGTGTAAGATGTGTGTACATGTATGTTAATTAAAACTTATGCACGGTTTTTGAAAGTGAAGGGCAGGTCAAGCATGATGCTCAAACCAAATGCAGCAAAATCCAGTGATCTCCATCTGTCCTCTTCCTTCTGTTTGGTTCTACATTTCCTGAATCACTGTCCTGCTTAGGTTAGAAAACTACATTTCAAATGTTATTTTGGAGGGTCCAGCCACTGACACACTGACACTTAACATGCTGTGGACCATCTGACCTCATACACCTACCCTGGAACTGGACGCTGCAGTGAAGAAGGGCTCCTGCAGAAGCTCCTCCATCTGGCACCGTGCACCACACAAAGGTATAATAATCACGCACTGAAGAGGCTTCCACCTGGGAAAGGGAACAGGAAGAAAGCATTCGAACAACCTACATCTCTATAGCTTCCCTTAGGACATGTTGCTTAGGTTAACACGTCACTGTATGAGATGGCAGACACAGAACAGATTCAGGGAATAGAAGATATTCACCCACTTTTGCAACTGTCATGGCTTTACTTTGTCTCTTCCCTACCTTTCCAAACATGGTAGGAGCCAGGATTAGGCAGGAGACACAAAACACAATTCTATGCCTTTTTTCCAGTTTCAAGATTTGGCCCAGAGTTTCCCAACTATCCCTTGTATACAATTGGTCTACACCAGGGGTGGGGAACCTCTGGCCCGAGGACCTAATTTAGGCTTGCCAGGCCTACCTGTTTGTCTTGCCAGGCCATTTTGGCCATGCCACATCCACCTGCCCTACACCTGCCATTATATATGACATCAAGTGAGGGGCCAAAAAGGTGGCTGCGGGCACCATTGATCAGCTGATTGGTGGCACTTGCAAAGCCCATTGCAAGGCACTGTGAAGCCCTGACTATCAGCTGATTGTTGGTGCTTGAAGACAGCCCTGCACAACCAAAACCCTGACAATCAGCTGGGATCAGCTGCACTCAGGAGTTCTTCTTCAGGAACTCCCGAGTGCAGCCGAGGCGGCTGGAGGAAGTGGCCTGGATTCAAAGTGCTTCTTCCAAAGCTTTGAATACAAACTGCTTCTTCTGTAAAGAAAAAAAATGCAGAAACTTTAAAGGAGCTCCCTGCAACCTTAAAATGTGCTCCCAGTTTCTTTGAAGGTTCACTCTGGTCTGAACCAATGGGTTGAAATGGCAAGGGAGAAGATTTTGGCTAAACATCAGGAGAAATTTTCTAACACTAGGAGCTCTTCAACAGTTGCCTTGGAAGGTGGTAAGCTCTCCTTCGCTAAAGGTATTTAAGCAGAGGTTGGACCACCAGCCTCTTGGGGAAGGGCCACAGCAGTAGAGCAGCTGCTTTGCAAGCAGAAGGTTTCGAGTTCAATCCTCAGCATCTCCAGGTGGAGCTGGGACTGAACCCTGGAGAGCCACGGCCAGTCAGTGTTGACAGTACTGAGCAAGGTGGATCAATGGCCAATTCAGTATAAGGCAGCTTCCTATATTCCCTCAGGGGTGCTGAGGATTGAGCAGGGGGTTGGACCAGATGACTTCTGAGGTCCCTTCCAGCTTTAAAATCCTATGACTTTTGTGCCTCATTCTGTTATGACCGCAGCTCATAAAGCCACATTCCATCCCTACATCATCAGCAGGACTAAAGAACAATTGACATCTCGAGGATTTGATGAAGAATTTCTGAGTCTCGAGGTAAATCCAGATTTCCCCCCCACAGAATTCACTGAAGGGTGGGAAGTATTTCCCCAGTACTGTCGGGGTCAGGTAAAGAGGAAAGAATGCTGAATTAAGCCCCCAAATTTCAATTCCCAATGACTGTGGCAGACAGAAAAGGAAACCCCCAGCTTGCTCTTGAATAAACAGCATTCCCTTTCTATGGCTGCATAAAGGAAGAGTGTTTGTCCTCTTTCCCCACCTCCCCTTCCCCACCTCGTACATTGCATGGACTCTGGGTCTTGGACATGCGGCAGGATGAAAGGGAAGAAGACACTATATTACTCCAAGTGGAAGGCGGAAGGGGGGGATGCCATTTTTGACTGCTCCATATATAGAACATCCTGTAACAGCAAGATAAAAAAGGGAGAACTAGAACATCAACTCCCTACTGTGTTAGCTTTCTATTTGCAGAATTCTTCTTCCTTTTTAAATGGAGAACAGCTTTACAAAAATGTGACACCTCCCTGACACCTGTAGTCTGAAGTAGTACGGCCGTTCTCCATCCTCAGGGCTCTGCCACTCATTCTGTTGTATGTGTAGAGCAGGCCTGATAAATGGGCACCAAGGGTGCAATCAAAGGCTCCTTTGGGCTAGGCTCTGAGAGAGCAGGCTTCAAATTCCCACTCTGCCATGAAGCTCACTGGGTGACCTTGGGCCAGCCTACCTCACAAGGTTCTTTGTGAGGATACTATGGAGGGGGGAAGCCATTTTAAGCTCCATGGAGAAAAGGTGGGATAAAAAGGCAATAACAACAACTGCAAGTGACAACATAAGGGAAATGAGAAAGTGTGAGTTTCAGTTCCCCCATCATTCCTAGAACCTCCCTCCACCCTCTCCCTGGTATAATACCTTAAAGATCCCGACCCAGTCTCTGGCTGATGGCTTCATGCCAGGTGGCAGGTTGTAATGACACTCCACCTTTGCGTGGGGCACATAGCTCGAGGCCACATTCAGGAAAGCCACGCCAGGCTGGGACTCCACCTCTTCCATTTTGGTGGCTGCAAGGGAAATGAAGGTGGTCAGCAGGGCAAGAGAAGCTGCCATCATGCCTGGAAACTGCAGCTGTGCCGGCACGGACAGCGTCTGCCAGGGCAAAAGCCAGGTCGGTTGTTGAAAGATGAGCTGTAAGTCTCTTGATAGGCAAATGCGTATCAGGACGTCGGCCCAGAGCTGAGCAATAGTACTTGTCCTATACGTCTTTGCCTCTCTCTGGTTAAAAGGATCTCAGACAGACAAAGGCCTTTTCCAGTCCGGAGACCTTGCGAGGGCCACTGCCAGTCAGAGTAGACAATGCTGGGCTAAATGGACCAATGAGTCTGACTCGGGACAAGGCAACTTCATATGCCTATGCGGGGCAAGGCAGAGGCTTGTGCTAAAATTCTGCACCAAGAAAATCCATGTTCTGTAACTTTTGAAAAGCTGCATGAGAAAACTGCATACTTCTAGTTATTTTTGCATATTTTCTGCCATGCAAAAGTGGCAGGGGGAAGTTATGGGTGTCACGGAAGCCCCAATTGAATATTACCAAACATCTTAAATTTTTACCAGGCATTGCCCACAAACATGCAAACCTTTCTTATCCTCATCCCAAAGTGAAACTCTGCTTCAGCGTGTGTAAATCAATTTGCTTGCATTCATCCTTTGCTCGTCTTTCCTCTTCTTCTCTCGTCTTCCCCATTGCTGAAATCTAGATTGGAAGCTCTATGGGGCAGGGACCAGTCATTTGGGGGTGGGGGGGATTATGTTGCTGCTTAGGTTGGGTCTTTACAGAAATAAACAACACTGAGGCTGCAATTCTATGGATGCTTACATGGGAGTAAGCAGCACCATTGAATAACATGGGATTTATTTCTGAGTAAACATAAACAGGGTTGCACTATGTGGCTTCTTGGGATGTAAAATACTGGGCTCAGTTCCAGTTTCTACAATGGGACGATGTGTTTGCGGAATACACACAGCGCAGGCCTTTCTGTATGAATGTATGCATGTATTTATTTATTGATTAAATTTATATCCTGCCCTTCCTCCCAAAGCAGCCCACAGAGTGTTACAAACCCTTGCAAATTGAAATAACTCTATGCAAATCAATACAATTTGCTTATTATGCGTAATCATTATGATTTATATACTTCATTCTGTCTAATAGTCAAGTTGGGTGTTTTTATTTACTTACATGAAACTAGGAAACCTCTGGTGAAAATGTTGCCTTCCGGCAGGGAAGACAATATAAGGAACAATGGGAAGTGGGGGTGCATGCACAGAGGAACACAGATGGAGACTGTGAGGAAAGGTCACAGGAATGCAGGACACAGAAGTATCTTTGGCAGATTATATCTCCACAACTATGAAGACCAATTCATTAAGCGCCATGATTTATTTACACCACTGCACTGTGGTATATGTTGCTTCACTTAGCTTGCCCACCCCGCCATCTCTTGCCCAAACCACCCCTTCCCTTAGAGCTCACCAAAAGCCTTTTACAGTCCTGCCTCTGCTTCTCCTTCTGACTGCCCCATGCCGGAAATGCAAAGAAACATCAGCCCCACTGACCCCACAGCCAAATCTTCTGCTGCCCCTATGCCTTGTCAAACTCTCCCTCCTCTGAGACCTGGCCAAGTCTCCTCCTCCTCCCCCCTACAGGTCACCAAGCCTCCTCTTGACCAGTTCCATGACCAGTTGGTCATGGAACCAACCAGAGGGACGGCAACCCTGGACTTAATCCTCAGTGGGGACCGGGACCTGGTGCGAGATGTAAGTGTTGTTGAACTGACTGGGAGCAGTGACCACAGTGCTATTAAATTAAACATACATGTAAATGGCCAATTGCCAAGAAAATCCAACATGGTCACATCTGACTTCAAAAGAGGAAACTTCACAAAAATGAGGGGACTGTTAAAAAGAAAGCTGAAAAACAAAGTCCAGAGGGTCACATCACTCGAAAATGCTTGGAAGTTGTTTAAAAACACTATATTAGAAGCTCAACTGCAGTGCATACCGCAGATCAGAAAAGGTACCACCAGGGCCAAGAAGATGCCAGCATGGTTAACAAGCAAAGTCAAGGAAGCTCTTAGAGGCAAAAAGTCTTCCTTCAGAAAATGGAAGTCTTGTCCGAATGAAGAAAATAAAAAAGAACACAAACTCTGGCAAAAGAAATGCAAGAAGACAATAAGGGATGCAAAAAAAGAATTTGAGGAGCACATTGCTAAGAACATAAAAACCAACAACAAAAAATTCTATAAATACATTCAAAGCAGGAGACCATCTAGGGAGACAATTGGACCCTTGGATGATAAGGGAGTCAAAGGTGTACTAAAGAACGATCAGGAGATTGCAGAGAAGCTAAATGAATTCTTTGCATCTGTCTTCACAGTGGAAGATATAGGGCAGATCCCTGAACCTGAACTAACATTTGCAGGAAGGGATTCTGAGGAACTGAGACAAATAGTGGTAACGAGAGAAGAAGTTCTAAGCTTAATGGACAATATAAAAACTGACAAATCACCGGGCCCGGATGGCATCCACCCGAGAGTTCTCAAAGAACTCAAAGGTGAAATTGCTGATCTGCTAACTAAAATATGTAACTTGTCCCTTGGGTCCTCCTCCATGCCTGAGGACTGGAAAGTGGCAAATGTAACGCCAATCTTCAAAAAGGGATCCAGAGGGGATCCCGGAAATTACAGGCCAGTTAGCTTAACTTCTGTCCCTGGAAAACTGGTAGAAAGTATAATTAAAGCTAGATTAACTAAGCACATAGAAGAACAAGCCTTGCTGAAGCAGAGCCAGCATGGCTTCTGCAAGGGAAAGTCCTGTCTCAGTAACCTATTAGAATTCTTTGAGAGTGTCAACAAGCATATAGATAGAGGTGATCCAGTGGACATAGTGTACTTAGACTTTCAAAAAGCGTTTGACAAGGTACCTCACCAAAGGCTTCTGAGGAAGCTTAGCAGTCATGGAATAAGAGGAGAGGTCCTCTTGTGGATAAGGAATTGGTTAAGAAGCAGAAAGCAGAGAGTAGGAATAAACGGACAGTTCTCCCAATGGAGGGCTGTAGAAAGTGGAGTCCCTCAAGGATCGGTATTGGGACCTGTACTTTTCAACTTGTTCATTAATGACCTAGAATTAGGAGTGAGCAGTGAAGTGGCCAAGTTTGCTGACGACACTAAATTGTTCAGGGTTGTTAAAACAAAAAGGGATTGCCAAGAGCTCCAAAAAGACCTTTCCAAACTGAGTGAATGGGCAGAAAAATGGCAAATGCAATTCAATATAAACAAGTGTAAAATTATGCATATTGGAGCAAAAAATCTGAATTTCACATATACGCTCATGGGGTCTGAACTGGCGGTGACCGACCAGGAGAGAGACCTCGGGGTTGTAGTGGACAGCACGATGAAAATGTCGACCCAGTGTGCGGCAGCTGTGAAAAAGGCAAATTCCTTTCTAGCGATAATTAGGAAAGGTATTGAAAATAAAACAGTCGATATCATAATGCCGTTGTATAAATCTATGGTGCGGCCGCATTTGGAATACTGTGTACAGTTCTGGTTGCCTCATCTCAAAAAGGATATTATAGAGTTGGAAAAGGTTCAGAAGAGGGCAACCAGAATGATCAAGGGGATGGAGCGACTCCCTTACGAGGAAAGGTTGCAGCATTTGGGGCTTTTTAGTTTAAAGAAAAGGCGGGTCAGAGGAGACATGATAGAAGTGTATAAAATTATGCATGGCATTGAGAAAGTGGATAGAGAAAAGTTCTTCTCCCTCTCTCATAATACTAGAACTCGTGGACATTCAAAGAAGCTGAATGTTGGAAGATTCAGGACAGACAAAAGGAAGTACTTCTTTACTCAGAGCATAGTTAAACTATGGAATTTGCTCCCACAAGATGCAGTAATGGCCACCAGCTTGGATGGCTTTAAAAGAAGATTAGACAAATTCATGGAGGACAGGGCTATCAATGGCTACTAGCCGTGAT
Organism: Rhineura floridana; assembly: GCF_030035675.1. Taxonomy (NCBI): domain Eukaryota; kingdom Metazoa; phylum Chordata; class Lepidosauria; order Squamata; family Rhineuridae; genus Rhineura; species Rhineura floridana. The sequence goes on from NC_084482.1 coordinate 24,767,941, forward strand.
GGCTGTGCTCTGCCACCCTAGTCAGAGGCAGCATGCTTCTGAAAACCAGTTGCCGGAAGCCTCAGGAGGGGAGAGCGTTCTTGCACTCGGGTCCTGCTTGCGGGCTTCCCCCAGACACCTGGTTGGCCACTGTGAGAACAGGATGCTGGACTAGATGGGCCACTGGCCTGATCCAGCAGGCTCTTCTTATGTTCTTATGTTCTCTCTCCCTTTAGACCTTGTCCTGCAAGGTGGTGGATGATGAGGCGCGTAGCGGCGGCTGGAAAGCCCAGGCGAGCTGCTGAGGAACATTCCGGACAGGCTGGGGCAGCTCGCCAGAAACCATCCTGCTCTCCTGCTGCTTCCCTCTGCCACTGAGGCTGGAATCATTGTTGGTGAGGTGGGTGGTGGCAGCAGAGCAGGACCGTTGCTGAGGAGCTGCCCCGGCCTGTCATGACTGTTCCTCTGTGGTTCACCTGGGCCACCTGGCTGCTGCCGCCCACCACACTCACCACCCGTCTTGCTCGATCACCTCACTGCTATGGCCCTGCAGCATTTAGAAGGCTGCCATCACCAGGGCTGTGGAGTCGGAGTCGGAAGCAATTTTGAGTGTAGTCGGAAGCTACTTTTGGTGGAGTCAGAGTCAGAAGAAATGTACTGGCTCTGACTTCAAAATAAAATTTATATTTTAATATTAATATTAATTAATATACATTTGCCATTTATGAAGGAGTCAGAGTCGGAGTCAGACAGTAGAAAAATTAATATACATTTGCCATTTATGAAGGAGTCGGAGTCGGAGTCAGACAGCAGAAAAATTAATATACATTTGCCATTTATGAAGGAGTCAGAGTCGGACAGTAGAAAAACAGAGGAGTCGGAGTCGAAGGTTTGACATACCGACTCCACGGCCCTGGTCATCACGCTGTAGTTTGCAGTGCCACTGTGTGAAAACAACCTTAGAAGCAAGTCTCTGCTCCAAGGAGCTTAGAATCCATACTGTGACGATGGGAAAAGGCAATAGAAATATCAAAGGAGAGGCAGGAATAAACAAATGGTGAATGTGATTCAGTTCTGTTATATACCAGGCTTTGTTTCAGTAGGGCTAACATATTAAGCCAAAGAAGTGGCAGAAGGGTTGAAGTTTCAAGAGGTGAGGTGGGAGGAAAAAAAGAGAGATGATACTATAATGCAGTGGTTCTCAAACGGTGCGCCGGGGCACACTGGTGCGCCACAAGAGGTGGCTAGGTGTGCCGCGAATATTATGAAAGTATATTATTATTAAGTTATTTTTATTCATAGTTTAAAATATATTAATATATTTTTAATTTTGTACACGAAGTGCGCCAGAAATTTTTTATATGTTTTACAGTGTGCCGCGAACCAAACAAGTTTGAGAACCACTGCTATAATGGTATTCTGGGAGGGAGAAATATAGAAAGTGAAATTGTATGGAGTCTACTTTTTACACAAGATTCTGAATTCTGCACAGAACACTGACTGCAAATTCACAGAGGTAGATCAATGCTAGGTACAGTGAAAGGCACAACCAGATCTTGCTCCTTTCCACAAAACTCTCTGTAATGTAGAGTCATATGAGAGAGCGAGAGAGCAGCCATACCTAGACAGGTTTGCCACCTGATCAGTGTTCATCTGGCACAAATATAATAATTCATAATAATTTATCTGACAGATTCAGTGAACAGGGCACTTTACTAAAGAACTCAAAACTTTATTCTCACAATACCACAGGTGAGAGGACAGGCTTAAGGCCACACAGCAGGTTTCATGACTGAATGGGCAGGGATTTGAATCAGGGCCTCTCCCATAAGCCTCCCTCCACTGTTTCCTTCAGCTTTGGTGCAGTTCTGCTATCAAGTCAGGAGCAGGCAGGTGGGCTGGGTGAGGCTGGAAAAGCTTTTGGCAGTAATTTATTTATTATTTGATTTATATCCCGCCTTTCCTCCCAGCAGGACCCCAGGGCGGCAAACAAAAGCACTAAAAACACTTTAAAACAACATAAAAACAAACATTAAAATACATTAAAACAAAAGAACTTTAAAAACATTTTTTTAAAAAGCTTTGAAGACTTTTTTTTAAAAAAGGTTAAAAACATGTTTTTTGTTTTTTTAAAAAAAGGTTTAATGAAATTAGATTTCAGGTTTTGCCAGAACTTCCCATAATTGGCACTTGAAGATCAGTGACAAACATAGGTGAAAACGATTTGCTGGTATGCTCTGTAACATGTTTCCTAGTCCTATCTATCTTGGCCCATTTTCACCCACTGGGCAATGACCTTGAAGTCCTATAGTAGTGCCATGGGACACAGCTGGAAGGAAAAACAAGAGAGACTAGAACAGGCCACCTAACTTGCTGTACAGCCTCAGCTTATGCATGAGGAAAAATTCTAACACTCACAGGGTGGCATATTCCGTGCAAGTCCTACTCAGAGTAGACCCACTGATGTTAATAAACACATATATGTTTATTAATTTCAATGGGTCTACTCTGAGTAAGACTTAGTTGAATACAACCTACACAGTTCAATGAACCCAGTTGTTTTCAAACTATACTTGGGGAAGTGGGAATTCTGGGGTTCCTGAAAAACTCACAGTGAGTTCCTCACTCAGAAAACCAATAATGGTGGCCAAATGTCCTTGAAATGTGGTTTACCCATTACTATTGGGGGTCTCCTGACATACGTAGCCATGGAGGGGGTGCATTCTACTGCACACTCTCTGTGTGAGGTGACAGCTAAGCCCAACTGGCCAAGTCAGCATCCCATATGTAATGAGTGGGCAACTAGCACACATCCCAGAATCCTTTGCAATGCTCAATGGTTTTCTGGCAGATGAGCACTTCCCTTGGCACACAAATCAACAGGGAAGGATTCCCTGAACAGTGTTTGAAAACCACTGAGTTAACCTAAAGAAATGAGGAACTGAAGGTTTCTTTCTTGTGTGCACTGTTGACAGACAGCATTGCCTTTAGCACAGCACATATAAAGGACTGCTTCTACAACATGAGCCTGCCTGTTTCATATATGTATTTTAGACCAGTGGTTCCCAAACCTTTTTCCCCACAGTCCACTTGAAAATTGCTGAGGGTCTTAGCGGACTACTTCATGATTTTTCTGACTGTTGTATCAATTGCAACGCATTGTGCTAGATGCTATATGGTTTTTAATTGCAAATTTATTGTTTCATTTCTTATATTTTGTATTTTATTGTATGACAATTTGAAATACATAGAATTGAATACAACATAAGAATACAATATAAGAAATAAAAGAAGCAATAAACATAATTAAAATCAATACAAATATTTAATACCATGGATGTACCATCTCCCATCTTCAGTCACAGACACGCCGTGAACCACTTGAATGAAACCTGTGGACGACTGGTAGTCTGCGGGCTACAGTTTGGGAACTCATGTTTTAGAATGCTTATTTCCTACTTTATTGACCCGAGAGGTCCTCAAAGCAGTTTACAAAAGATTCTCGGACAATCAACAACTTTCAAGTCTGGTTTCAGCAACAGAAATAATATGGCGTTCCTAGGATGCCAGGATGATTTGGGTGGCATTTCCTGTCCTCATCCTTGGTCTTCCCTCCGTTGATCACTGCTCCCTAGGCAGCAGAGCTCACTTGATGACTTCTAAGGTAGGGAGTGGGGCTAAGCAGTTGGCTGGCACTCACTCAGCCCATGATGGAGGCAAGTCTTCACTTACACGCACCCTGTGAGGCCATCCTCTGAGCACCACCCTCCAGCCACCATCAGAAGTCAGCCAGGAGGTAACTAGAGACAGAGATCTCTTGGCTACAATGTTCTGTATTTTGGATGCTTTCCCCAGAGACACTCGCCTGGTACCAAAACTGATGTTGGTACCAGACAAAAGACTTTTGTTAATTTGCTCAGAAATTCCAGCCTGTTAACTAGCTGGTTTTAAATATCTGTATGGCTTTTGCTGGGTTTTGTCTTCTGGCTATGGCCTGTTGGTTTATTGATTTTACTGGCTTCATTTATTTATTTATTTTTAATTCCATTTGTTGCACTGGGAATAACATGTTTTACTGTGAACCTCAAGCTGAACGGTGGCTTATACATTTTCAATCTATATATACATAAAAATGTAAGCATCAGCATGAATGCTTCTCCCATCTGTATGCCACTTGTACTACCTGTCTTCACAAACAGGCAAGGCGTTAGTGGCAGCCTTGGTGAGTGAGCAGTCTAGGTGTGGTGGCGGCTATGCGGCAGCGGAAGGCTGGTGTGTGGCCTAGGCGCGTTGCGCAGTGGCAAAGTTTGTCCAGGGCGGTAGGGCTGTGGGGTGGCAGCAGAACAGATGAGGCAAGTAGGTTGGCAAAGGGAGTGGGGGTGACTGGGGGTGCCTTGGGGGAGGGGGTTGGCGAGTGGGGTGAGCAGGAAGGCAGAGCCCCCTGGTATAAAATAAAGTAATAAAGATCAGTCACAAGGCAGCTGAACTGAGATCTAGGCTCATAGCATTATAAATTTGGAAGGGTAGGATGACAAGCATTCTTTGCCATCAAAGCAAGGTATCAGTCAACTACACTGGAATGTAGCCCAGATACCAGCACTCTTGCTCCCGGCTTTTACCAGATGAGCAGAAGATGTACAGCAATTATTAACAATGTTGGCCTTGAGTCTCTGAAAGTAACTCATGTATTCCCTAATGATATAACCATGTCTGACACTACTCATCTCCCTCCACCCCCAAATCCAGGAGGTTGCCCAACCTAGGAATGAAGGGCATTCCTAGGGGCCTCGTGTGACATTTTGCCACACTGCAGCATAGCATGTGTTCTTTTACTAAATATTTTTAAAAGGGAAAAAGTTTCTAGCCCACATGGTAGCATAAGGAAGCTTAAAAAACCCACTAAGGTTTTGTCAACCCAAACTCTGCACAAGTTGTCTAGTTTTGAGAACATGACTGGTACAAACCTTCAGCAAGGTCAGGCAGCTCATGGAGCTGTATGGATTTCTCAGGATCTCTGACCCACACACATTCAATTGCAGATTCTTGTGTGCTCCACTTGTGGACTTCCTTTCCACAAGATAAGGCAACAGCTGCTACTTTAAGTAAGGATTACTTACATTATTGGGCCACAGATCTATCAACAGCCCTTAGTCATGGAACCTTCATGTATAGGAGCAGCTTATTTTGAATACCAGATTCTGGGGACACAGAACAGAGGATGGCCAGCTTCATGGCCAGCTTGAGAGATGTGGGAAGCATTTAGCTGGTTGCCATTGGAAACAGAACGCTGAATGAAATGAACCTTACTCTCAACTTGGAGGCAATTCTTACATTCTTGTGAGGATGGCTTAAGGATGATATAACTGAGTGGGAGGTTTATTGCCCAGGGATATTTATTATTTATTTTATTACATTTATACCCTACCTTTCCTCCAAGAAGCTCAACGTGGCCTACATGTTTCTCTCCTCTTCATTTGACCCTCACGGCGACACTCTAAGGTAGGTTAGGGTAACTGGCCGAGGGTCACCCAGGGAGCTTAACGGCTGAATGGGGATTCGAATACTGGTCTCCCAGATCATAGTCATTAGCCTAATCATTACACCACACTGCAAATCTATTGCCTCTGTGTCCACAAGTACCTGCAACGGCTTCTTCAGAGTTAGTTTAACACATAAGAACAGCCTGCAGTTCACCATCCTGCTTCTCACAGTGGCCTACAGGAAGGACACAAGCAAGGCATGAGCACTCTTCCACTGCTGTTCTCCAGCAACTGATCTAGAGGTATACTGCTGAACTGATCCTGGAAGTTGTATATATGAGCACCATGACCAGTAGCCATGGCTAGCCTTATCCTCTGTGAATTTGTCTAACCGCCTTTTAAAGCCATCTAAGGCAATGGTAACCCCCCTCTGAAAACCCTATTCATAGGGTCACCATAAGTCGGAATCGACTTGAAGGCAGTCCATTTCCATTTCAAGTTGCTGGCCATCACCACATCTTGCAAAAGTGAATTCCATAGTTTAACTATGCACTGTGAGGAGAAGTACTTTCTTTTGTCTGTCCTGATCGTCCACTGTTCAACTTTACTGGATGATCCCAGGTGTTATGAGAGGGAGAAAAAAATCTCAATCCACTTTTCCCACACCATGCATACTTTGATAAACCCCTTATCACAACCCTCTCTCACCTTTATTGTAAAGCTTCAACTAAGCAGACCTTGCAACCTTTCCTTATAGGGGAAGCCTGTGATGAAACCTTGTCAAATGGGAGCTGTACTAGATACCTTCTAAGCTACACAAGTCAAGGCAACAAGTTTGTCCCCAAATGACCCATGACCCAGGCAGAGTCACAGCCAAACCACATGGGTAACAAAACCCGGGCAGCTCCTAGCACTGTTGGCCAAATTCCTTTCTCCAGGAGCATCTGGGTGGAGCTTCTCCAAGCAGAACACCAATCAGAGGCCAGGCAAGAGCCCAGACACGTTTGTGCTGGGCAGAGCAAAACAAACCAGCAATCAGATCTGTTCATCTAAGAGGCAGAAGCGTGGGAAGGATCACGAAGTCTTAAGTATTTTGCTGGCCTGGTGCAAGGCTTACGCAAGGGAACCCATCATCCTGGTTTATAAGGGGTGGTGGTGAAATCGCGTGCAATTTTGGGGAAGGAGGCGGATCTTAATCCCCACCTTCTTTTGGGAAAGGTTATGACTCTCCTGTAAAACTGCCTTCCTATCGGGCGTCAGGGTTTGAGCTCCTGAGGAGCTCAATGCCAAACAAAGGAAAACTTGTTTTTAAGCAACCAGAAGTCCCTTGCTTCCCTCAAATAAACATCAAGCCTCTCGCACAGTCCTTCCATCTTATTGGCAGTTACGCATTTTTGAGAGGCCCCAGTACCGAAATAATATGCAAGTTAGACAGAGTAATAATCGAGTGGAGAGAAAAACTGCAGGCGTAGAACATCCTGGGCCTATTCAGCACGGAAACAGACAGAAACAACGACTTTTGGTGACTCAAAACTGGCAGACTCGGGGGGTGGGGGCAAAAGAGAGAGAAAAGTAAATGTAATTAGGAAAGACCTAACTATTTGATACGGTAGTGCAGAGATTCCCTCGATCGTCTCCCCCCCCCTTTTGTGCTGCAAGCCCTGCATTAAAGGCCTGCTGAGGCCTTGGTATACTGTTTTTTCTCCCCCCGCTTCTTAAGAGAGGAAGGAGTGGAAATCAATGGAAAACTACTCCCTTGATAGACGGCGTGGCAAAGGCAACTCACCCCCCTTTTTTAGTTTTGCTCACAGCATTCACAGGAAGTGTTATGTGATCAAATGCTCCTGAAATAGAAGGGGAAAGGGGTTCCCTGTCCCAGTGCACACCAAATCCACTCTTTCCATCCCCCTCCAAGCAGCAGCAAAGAAAAGCGGAGAAGAGAGAGAGAAAGCAGAAACGTCCCCTTCCCCAAGACAGAAGACGTCTCTTACCCAGAGAGCAATCAGCTGTTCCACTAACCTTTTAGCAACAACAATAACAGCCTTCAAGCCAGCTGGGGGAGGAGGAGGAGGAGGAGGAGGCAGGCGAGATTCCAAGTGCTTCTGGGAATTGTAGTTCTCTCGTGTTGCTCGTAAATCGGCAAGAGCGGAGGGGAGAGACTGCATCTCCCAAAGAGCCGCGCGAGGCTGGGAAGACCGCCAAGGATTGTGGGTTTAGTAGTCCCAAGGCCGGACAACTCAAGGGGAAAATGAGGCCTGAGGGACTCCAAGTTCCAGGGAGCAGCATTGACTGAGGGCTATGGAAGCAGTTTACTGGAAGGAGAGTAAATAATTCAGAAGGGGCTCAAGTTGCCTAAGTGAGGAATCCAATATCCCGAGACGCCCTTCTGGACCAACGGCCTTGCCTCTGACTTAGGTGCGTCTAGCCTGTCTGAAGCCATTTACAGGCAAAACACGCTGCCAAAACAGTGTAAAAATGTGCAGATGAAAAAGACGCGTGAAAGTACAGTGATGGAATATGTACTTCCAAACAAATATGAAGGAATAAACCAGGGAACACATCCAAAAATGTATACTGTGTACAAAATGCAGGGCTGCACATACGCACCTACCTTGACATGCATGTAGAGAGTTAATACAAACACTCAAGGGATAAAATAGGGACTTGCTGACCTAAAACTACATCTGAAAATAGAAATAAATGTGTTGGTGCAGCCGTGCACACATCTGTATGAAGACAGAACTATAGACAGGCAATCTCAAATACACATATCCACAGAGAGAGAAATTGTGTATCCTTCCTGTACAAACTATGTACAGGAAATCGATGACATTTATGATGTGCCATCATTGCCAAAGCCTTATTGCACCTGTGCAAGTGTAAATGATATGAAAGGACATGCGGTATGCAAAGCAAAGCTCTCTGTTTCGAGCAGATCTGTGTGGTGTGCATCCAAGCCTCAGACAATTTGACATTAAGTTTATTTGATACTTCTGCCTTTTATTCCCTTCTGCACTCCCATTTTCATGCCTTCTGTTTTCCTATTCCCTGGAACTCCTAACATTCAACACTGCTCCTGATCTGGAGTAGCTTTAGTAATGGCAGGGCTTGGCATATTAGGCACCTCTGGTCTCTGCTCCAAGCATTGCAGCTTCATGTCCACTGCCCTGACAAGTCCTACAATTTCCCCACATTTATCTAAATTAACTTGCAAGGGTGCTAAGGAGTTGCCAGGACCTCTTTGAAGCAGCAGCTCAGGTTCTGCAAAGCTCAACTGAATTAGTTTGCAGAGGAACTGAGCTGTTGCATGGTGCTGCTGTGATGTACAGGGTCAGGCCTTCTGTGATCATTTGGAAACGTCAGTGAAGGTGAAATTTAGCAGAATAATGGAGAAGGTGCCACATTAACATTGGCTAGAATGCAACAAGAATCACACATGCAGCTGCAAAAATGTGAGAGAAGCTCTAAGGCAGTGGTGGGAATACATCAGGCTTGCAGGGATTATTATTATTACTATTATTATTACCTTTAGATCCTCTAACCAGGGCCAGGTGCAAAACAATGGCTTGGCTTGACAGATGTACACTAAAAAAATAAGGGACATGGTGCCTCTGAGTACATGTTAAGCCCAGAAATTTGTGAACACTACTGGAACCAAGCTAGCAAATCCTTTCACACAAAAATTCACTCCTGGGTTGCCCCACAAATGTTATTTTTCAGTGACCTATATTGGGGGCTGGGAGGGGGGTAGGAAGCGCTTAGTTGTTTCTGTTGGTCAATTGGGAGTCAGAAGTCCTTGTCAACCCCCTGCAATTTACTCACAGACTGACCAATAGTTCCAAAACTATCTCCTACCCACCCCTGACTCCAAAGCACTTGTAGTGTCAGTCACATATGAAATACTTGCAGAGTGACAAAATTTGTATCACTTCTATTAAGGGTTGCCCCAAGACATTTTGCTGCCTGAGGCAAAGGACAAAATGCCACACGTCCCCTATCCTATGCACAGAAGCTGAGTGGACTAGCGTTTGAATCTTATTTCAACAACAGCAATGTGATAGCATCTTCTGGTGCACCTGATGGCAGCAGGCTAGTTTAGGGGGTACATAACAGGCTTGTGGCACACATAGCTCTAAGGGGAAAAGCTGGGGAGGCTGCCGCTGCTGGTCACCACCATCTGCCACTGGAGGCGATTGCCTAAAGATAGGGCCGGCCCTGCTTCTGTTTCATCTGGCCAAAGTTCCATGCTCCCATTTGGAAGGCAGAGAGACAAGTTCACCGTATCCTCTATCTGGACATTCCTGAAGCAACTTTCAGCTAAGGTGTTTGGAGATCTCTGCCCCAGTCAAGCTGCTGATCTTTTAATTTGTTTGTCTGCCTTCTTTCCAGAGTCTCTGTGAGTGACAGCTACCTGACTGCAGGCATCAGTGACTGAAACACATATTAGCCAAAACCAGAGCTTGGCAAAGTTACTTTTTTGAACTACAACTCCCATCAGCCCAATCCAGTGGCCATGCTGGCTGGGGCTGATGGAAGTTGTAGTTCATAAAAAAGTAACTTTGCCAAGCTCTGGCCAAAACATGTTTGTCTCCTCCTCTTTTACTCCCTAATTGTGAATGTATTTTGTTTTAACTGTTTTTAGAAATGTATTTTATATTGTTGTGACCTGCCCTGGGACCTATTGGTGAAGGGCGGCTAATAAATCTCCCTCTCCTCCTCCTCTGGCTATTGTGAAGGTGAGCCATCATTAAAACCAATTCCACCCCCCACCCCCGCCCGGCAGGAGGAGGAGGAGAACATCCATGCTCCTGTGCCTAATAGAAGCCTGACGAAAGACAGAAAAAAATATTAAACTTTCCCCATCCTCGTGCCAGGGAAAAATGTCAATGAGAAAGTGGAAAATGTCAATGAGAAAGGCTGCTGATAAAATCAGGAAAGCAGGGGCAATCAAAACTTTGGCACCACTGCTAGGGTGGGGCAAGGGGATGACAGGAAGAAGAGAGAAAGACCTTGGCTCCCTTCTTGAAAGAAGTGGCTCTGCAAGCACTTTCTGTGAAGCATGTCCTCCCTGCTTGTGTCAGGCTGTGATCTGCATCACACACATGAATTCAGAGGTACACTGGAGGACGGACTTGATGGGCTTTTCAGGACTAGGACCTGGGAGGCCAGGGTTTGAATCTCCACACAACCATGAAACTCACTGGGTAACCTTGGGCCAGTCACTGCCTCTCAGCCTCAGAGGAAGGCAATGGTAAAACTACCTCTGAATACTGCTTACCATGAAAACCCTATTCATAGGGTCGCCATAAATCGGGATCGACTTGAAGGCGTCCATCCATCCATTATTTGCCTTTTAAAACAATTCCTGGTCAGAAAAAGACAGTTAATGGTCCCGGATGGTTCTATTTTTATATGAGAACTAATTGCTAGAAAATGATTTCTTGGTTCATGGCAGTGCTTGGAATGAATTTACTCAGATTAACTAATTCAGTGAATTAATTCAAAAATCTCTGAATTACACCTGAAAGTAGTTCTTATAATTTCCGGGTGACCTGATTACTTTTGCAGTGGAATTTTGGCCAATTTTAAATTCAATTCAATTTTAATTTTAATTCAATTTTATCTCACTTACCTCTGTAGTTGATTGTGTCAATACCATTTCTACCTACTTGAGAAAGTGATGTTGTTGTTTAAGCTTAAAGATAATAATTTGGGGGGGAAATAAGTAAAACCATGGTTCACATTAAACTGTGTATGTGTGTTTTGATGTTTTCTTAGTCTTCTTACATATATTTTATACTTTAGCAGAGGAGCATGTAAAATTCTGAAGGTTAAAAAAAAATCCTGAGGACCACCTGAATGAATTGTGAATTGAATTGCAATGGAATTAGTTCCTTTTTGGAGGGGGCAAACCTGAACTGGAACAAAAATTTTTTTTAAATGAACTTTCCAAGTAATGAATGGTTCACAGATATACCTCTGGAATGTTGGGGAAAGGAAAGCCATCAGAGATTAGGAAAGTGACAGATACCAGCCTTTTTGGTTAAAGCAGAAATGGAGAAACCCCCATCATGCCTGATCATTGGCCATGATGGCTGGGACTGATGGGAGCCGAAGTCCAACAACATCTGGAGGACCAGTGGTTCCCCATCCCTGGGCTGAAGAGAAGATGCAGGTGTGTGTGTGTATGTGTGTGTATGCATAAAAAAAACAAGTTGAAAGCTGAAAGCTTCAAAGCGTCTTAGAGTGCAGAGGGCCTCTTTTTGGAGATCTGATGTGAGGTGAAGGATCTGTTGCATAGCAGGAATGTGCATATGCTGCTAATCTTCATTTATGTCATATTCGTAAATAAAGCAGATCTTAGAAAAACAACACAAAGCTAGGGGCCCTCTCTTCCACAGGAAACTAAGCAATCTCAGAACAGAACTTCTAAAACTTCTGTGGAGCTTCTTGGGAAAATGCGGAGCACGTAACAAAATGATCAGATGGTAGCATTCTGTGCTCTGACCTAGATGCTTGTTTCCTTCCCTACCAATACCCCTGCACCAGGTGTGTTGTGATTCTGTGGGAATGCAGGTGCTGTGATGCATGTGATGCTGACTGACTGCAGAGTAAGGAATGTGCTAGAATTCTACCCAACTCAGAGTGGGTACCGAATGTTCTATTAATTTGCTTGTTTCTGTAATGATTTTCTGTGGCTATTTTCAGAAATGGATTTTTTAAAAATACTGATATTATTGTATAAAATCAGCCTAACATACTGATATTTATATTTTAGCAAACTTTTTATCAATATTTACTTCAATGTATTGTATTGATATTTCCTTTTATTGACATTTCCTTTAAAATATCAATATTTCCTTTCAAAATATCAATATTAATATCAATATTTTCTGCAGTAGGGGAAACAGATCAGTAAAAGCAGTGGCTTGTGGATAAAGAACAAACTTGAATTGATACCAACCTGTTTGGTCATTGGAATGCTTTTGACCTGGTGCCAGCTAACAGATCCCATCCCTATTGCAGAGTGCAGGCTATGACTCTTTATGGATCTCAGGTTTCATATTTTTTTAAATAAAGTTTCTAGCCTTTTTGGTTGCAGAGATATACCTGAAAATGTGTGTGTGTTTGTTTGTGTGTGTGTGTAATAGGGATGGGATCTGTTGGATGGTTCTGCTTTGAAAGCATTCCAGCCACCTTACAGGCCAGTATTGATGTGAGTTTGTTCTTTGTCTGCTAGATACTGCTTTTACTGATCCGTTTTTCTGCCTTGCAAATTTTGTTGATATTGATATTTTGAAAGGAAAAACATCTTAATATTCTTAATACTATTAATTATTCTTAATATTCTTCTCATGTTTTACAGGTGACCTTTTTTTTAAAAAAAACTTTTTTTGAAAATCGTTGCAGAAAATCACTAATAAAAATCCAACAAAAGAGAGCAAACAAATTAATGAAAAATTCGGTACCAAATCTAGCTTGTTCTCACAGTGGCCAGTCAGATATCTATGGGAATTCTGCAAACAGGACCTGAGTGCAGGAGCACTCTCCCCCCCTGTGGTTTCTAGCAACTGGTATTCAGAAGCACAGTGCCTCTGACAGTGGAGGCAGAACATAGCCATTGTGGCTAGTAGCCACTGATAGCCTTATCCTCCCCCATGAATTTTTCTAATCCTGTTTTAAAGCCAGCCAAGTTGGTGGCTACCACTGCCTCTTGTGGGAGTGAATCCCATAGTTTAATTATGCTCAGGACGCAGCTATTTAGATATGTTTTCCAATCATCAGAGGCTCTCTTGTCCTTCTCCAAGTCTAATAGCAATCGAATAAATTATGTGTAATAGTAAAAATGACAGAATCATGCAAAATAAAGGGAACTAACACAAATTGTTTCAATTTGCATAATTTCTGCAGGTCACAGAATTCATATTTTCTTGCTGCTTAAATAGGATAGCCTTGATACACAATTCTGATTCTTTTGTTTTTAGAAATGAGTTGCATGGGCATGCCCTACACTCAGTCCTGGATGCCACTAGGGCATATGAGTACCTTACTGGTTCCTATCATGGGCTGATAGTGATCACTGTGAACTAAATCATCCTGCACATTTAAACTGATATGGGAGCATACAGAAAAAAAACACAGTTGTGTTATTTCAGAACTACCTGAAAGAAGCATCCAAAGATTATACAGGAGGAGTTGGTATCCTTGGGGATGCTGGGAAAGTGCCCTAACATTTTGGACCCATAACCTGCCTGCTCTCCAGAGGATATAATCCTGCTCATGTCCTTTGGCCAGAGTTATTCTGATGGGCATAACACAGGTTTGTGCAATGGAAGAGAAGATACGGCAAGAAATATCTGCCGCTACAAGCCTTTGCTTTTACAGCTACTTAGGGCTTCATACTGGAAAAAGCAACAAGCGTCTTCTTCGGCTTTAAGCAGAAGCTGAAATATCTTGAGAGAGTGCTTTAAGATCCTGCAGAGCCCCATGTCAGCAGCTTTCTGACTAGCATGGAGTGCATGGATGTGTGATGCTGAGAGTGCATGAATGTGTGTGTCTACGTGGCAGTGGGTGGGCTGGGGCCGAGAGCATCATAACTTGAACATAAAAAATGTTTTTTGCACCCCAGCATGGCGTAGATTGGGCTGCCTTTTGGAGGATGGTGACGTGGCACAGTGCTAAAAAGCAGAGACCACTGCTTGATAGGGACCTAATTAAGTCTTCGATCCGGCTGGCTCATCTGCCTCTCATTAGTGCCTCTGATGCCAGGCCTGGCACTAAAACGAACAGAAGGGGCTGTTGGCTCGACATTCTGTGGTCAGGCCCGCACCGTGTGCCAGCCCGCCTCGCTGCGCCAGGCTGCTCTTCTTCTCCTCTAGCCTGCCAATCACTGGGCTTAAACTGAACTTGCTCGTCAGAAGAACATTTGTCCATGAAGCGTCTATATACGTGTGTGTATGTGTGTGTTCTTTAATTTGCGAATGATTTGTTGTTTTTCTCGTCTTCAAGTCACAAGGAATGAGGAAGCCCAGAAATGTAGTCTGGCTATTTACTCTATCTTTTGAAATTCTTACTTTTTCAAATTTTGTAAACAATGTTTACAGAATTGTATATGTTAGGGGAAAGTGTGGATAAAAATGAATATACAGTGCCTTGCAAAAGTAATCAGACCCCTGACCAATGCTCTCATATTCCTGAATTATAAATGGTACATCATGATTTCGTTCTGTATGATGTTTTGTTTTGAAACAGTGAAACTCAAAATCAATTACTGTAAGGTGACGTTGGTTTTATGTTGGGAAATGTTTGTAAGAAACATAAAAAACTGAAACATGTTGCTTGCATAAGTATTCAACCCCCCCACAGTAATATTTGGTAGAGCCACCTTTCGCTGCAATAACAGCCGTAAGTCTTTTGGGGTAGGTAGGTATGGACCAGCTTTGCACACAGTTGGAGGGCTTTTGGCCCATTCTTGGCAGATTCGCTCCAGGTCATTCAGGTTGGTTGGACGTTGCTTGTGGACCGCAATTTTCAAAGACAGCCACAGATTCTCAGTGGGATTGAGATCCAGACTTTGACTGGGCCAGTGTATGACATTCACCTTTTTGATCTTGAGCCACTCCAGTGTTGCTTTGGCCTTGTGCTTGGGATCATTGTCCTGCTGAAAAGTGAATTTCCTTCCAAACTTCATTTTTTTAGTGGACTGAAGCAGGTTCTCTGGCAGTATTTCCCTGTATTTTGCTCCATATTTATTTATTTATTTATTTTATTATTTATTTATTTATTAAATTTATATACCGCCCCATAGCCGAAGCTCTCTGGGCGGTTCACAACAACAAAACCAGTAACATACAATTAAAAACCACATATCATCAATTAAAATAAATTAATTATACAAAAATTAAGACAAAATTAAACACATATTGAATGCATATTAAATAGTAAAATGCAGGAATGTTAGAATGCTAAATGCTAAAAATGCTAAAAGCTAAAATGCTAAAAAGTCTGGGAGAAGAGGAAGGTTTTTACCTGACGCTGGAAAGATAGTAATGTTGGTGCCAGGCGTATCTCATTAGGAAGAGTATTCCATAATTCGGGGGCCACCACTGAGAAGGCCCTTTTTCTTGTCATCATATTCCGGGCTTCTCTCTGAGTAGGCACCCGGAGGAGGGCCTTCGATGTTGAGCGTAGTGTACGGGTAGGTTCATATCGGGAGAGGCGTTGCATCAGGTATTGTGGTCCCATGCCGTGCAAGGCTTTATAGGTTAAAACCAGCACCTTGAATCGAGCCCGGAAACATATAGGCAACCAGTGCAAGCGGGCCAGAATCGGTGTTATATGTTCAGACTGTTTGGTCCCAGTAATCAGTCTGGCCGCCGCATTTTGCACGAGCTGCAGTTTCCGAGCCGTTTTCAAGGGCAGCCCCACGTAGAGTGCATTGCAGTAATCTAATTTAGAGGTTACTAGAGCATGGACAACTGAAGCAAGGTTCTCCATCCATTCTTCCTTCAGTTTTAACAAGATGCCGAGTCCCAGCTGACGAGCAGCATCCTCACAGCATGATGCTGCCACCACCATACTTCACTGTAGGGATGGTGTGTCTTGAGGCACGGGCAATGTTAGGTTTGCGCCACACATAGCACTTTGAGTTTTGGCCAAAAAGCTCTATCTTGGTTTCAATTGACCACAAAACCTTTTCCCACATCACAGTTGGGGCCCTCTCACGCTTTCTGGCAAACTCCAGACATGCTTTCAGATGGTACTTTTTGAGTAATGGCTTCTTTCTTGCCACCCTCCCATGCAGGCCAGTGTTATGCAGAGCTCTTCATGTGGTTGACTGGTGCACCATTACTCCACTCCCAGCCACGGAACTCTGTAGCTCCTTCCAAGTGATTGTTGGCCTCCCTGTGGCTTCTCTCACAAGTCTCCTTGTTTGACTGCTGAGTTTTGAGGGATGACCTTTTCTTGCCAGTACCTGGGTGGTGTGATGCAGCTTCCACTTTGTGATTATTGATCCAACTGTGCTCACTGGGATATCCAAACACTTGGATACTATTTTGTACCCTATTCCTAATCTATGCGTTTGTATTATATTATCTCTCACTTCTCTAGAATGCTCTTTGGTCTTCATTTTCCTTCAGATCCACAGCCTGACCAACAATCCTTCAACAGTGGGGTTTTTATCCTGACAATGTGACAGCAACTTTAATGGTTCACAGGTGGAGGCCAATGGTAAGGTAACTGTGTCCTCGATAGGGCAATTTCTTTCATCTGTGTAAACTGGGAGCTTCCGCAGCACAGGGGTTGAACACTTATGCAAGCAACATGTTTCAGTTTTTTATGTTTCTTACAAACATTTCCTAACATAAAACCAATGTCACCTTACAGTAATTGATTTTGAGTTTCAGTGTTTCAAAATAAAATATGCAGAACGAAATTACAATGTACCACGTGTAATTCAGTAATATGAGAGCATTGGTCAGGGGTCTGAGTACTTTTGCAAGGCACTGTACGAGTGAAAATAGCATAGAAAATGCATTATATTAGGAGAAATTGCTTGCAAAACGTGTACTTTAGTCAAAATCGCCTACAAAGATGTGTTTATTAGAAGAAATTCACACTAAAATGCTGGAGAAGTTTCATGAGGATTTTTTTTTAAAAAAATCACAAATTGCTGCAGAAATGTGGAGAACTGAATTTAAGATTGGGAAAATGAGAAATTGAGAGAACCAAAATTGACCGATCTTGTCATCCTATTACTACCAGTGTTAGCCCCCCCCCGCAATATTTAACATTGGATCTTGTTGACATTCATCCTATCACTTTTTCCTCACTCTTTTTTCAAGATTATAAACTCCTTGGGGGCAGGAATCTGCTTTGCTTGTTCTGTGTAAAAAAGTACCATCTACAGTGACAGCGTGACATGCAGAGGAATAATCCAAACGGTCCAGGACAAACCTGAACAGGACAAAATTGACAGCGCTTTCAATAAACCTAGCACCTGAATTCATGGTGGAGATCAGTACTATTTTGTGTAATCTCACAGTAGCCATCTAGATCCTTGTGGGAGCTTGTGAGGGAGACAGAGGTGATGTGATGGGAAACACAGAGCTGCAGCTACTCTGTGTCTCTTTCTGGATCCTGACATCTAGTTTGATGCAGCCTTGAATTTAAGCACTAGCCTGGTAGCCATATGCCAGGGCTGGGAAAATCTCAGGCCTTGGGGCCAAATGCAGCCCTCCAAACCTTTCTGTCTGGCCCTTGGGACTCTCCCCTCCCCACTCCACCCCCCCATCATCAGCCACACTCCCTCTCCAAGCCCAAGCGCTTTGCAGGCCCTGCTTTGTATCCCCCTTTAATGTTTTGGTCTGCCTGAAATGTGTCCTTGAACTCTAATAATGCCTTTTGCTTGCCCGGAGGATAGAGAGGGTGTAGGTAGAAACGAGTCAGCTGAACAAAGTTAAAAATTACATGCGTTGCCCACCCACTTTTAGTTCTGGCCCTGCCCACCACTGGCACTTGGTCCCCTGAATGTTGCTTAGAAAGGAATGTGTCCCTCGGGCTGAAAGAGATTCCCTGCCCTGCCATAGGTGACCCAGAATTCCATGCAGGTGAGTGAGGAGGCTGGCAGAAAAGAGATGGGATGCTTCACTTCTCCTGTGTTTGGGCAGGCCTCCAGAGGAGGAAAGCTCCATCCTCCTGCTTGTGGGCTTCCCATGCGCATCTGGTTAGCCCCTGTGAGAACAGGATGCTGGACTAGATGGGCCCCTAGCCTGATCCAGCAGGGCTCTTATGTTCTTTTGTTCTCCTCATGGAACACAGAAGTGCAGAGTGGTTGCAGGAGGGCTGGAGCTCTCAATCTCTCCCCTGCCAAACCCCAGCAGATGATGATTACATTTATTACCCACCCTTCACCAGCAGGTCCCGGGAGGGGGGGTTTACAACAGTAATCTTTGTGGGTTTACTTACCAAGGTGGCAATATAACGTGTGATGCGACATCACTGTGGTGCACTTTGCCCCTCCCCCAGCCCCCTCTTACATTCTTGGCTGTTGGTGGCAGAGGTGGGGAAATGCACAGACAGTGCAAATGACATGGTGGCAAGAGAGCTAATGTGATGCAATGTACAAAGTGTTCAAAAAGGTGTCGGGAGACCAGGGTTCAAATCTCCACTCAGCCATGAAGTTCACTGGGTGGTTTTGAGTCAATCACTGTTTCTCAGCTATCTGATCTACCTCACAGGCTTGATAAAGTGGTGGTGGTGACGGAAGCTATACATACCACCTTGAGTTCCTTGGAGGAACATTGATTTCTTGGTATTTATCCATCCATCTATAAATCACACCACTCATTATATTAAATGGTGCCATGAGGAGGGGGAAGAGATGCAAAGGAATATAGGAAGCTACGTTCTATCCGGTTAAGACTGTTGGGCCAACTAGCTCAATATTGTTTACACGCTGACTAGCAATGTCTCTCCAGGGTTTCAGATAGGGGACATTCCCAACCCTACCTGGAGATGATGGGGATTGAACTTGAGACCTTCTGCATGCAAAATAGATGCTCTACCCACTGAGCTATGGCTCATCTTCCTTGCCATGGACAGAGGAGAAGCAGTTCCATATCTCTTTTCTTTCTAGCTCTACTCTGTCTGGCATCAAAAGAACAATTGGTTGTACATCTAACCAGTGCCGTAACTAGGCAGGTGCAACAGGTGCACAGGCCCAGGATGAAGGGGCCCCTGAAATGGATTTGCTGAAATGAAAATTATTTATAAACAATTGTTATATCGTATTTGTTTTATTATTATTTTTGCTGAAATGAAAATTATTTATAAACAATTGTTATATCGTATTTGTTTTATTGTTATTTTTCCCCAAAAAAATATTAAGGGGCCCAAAAATAAAACCTTGCACAGGGCACATGAAAAGCTAGTTACGCTACTGCATCTAACTGGTGCATTAATGGAAGGGATTTTAACTCAGTGGAAAGCATCTGCTTACAGAAGAGGAGGCAATTTTTGCTCATTTTTTTCTGTTCCCTGCAGCCCCAACAATACCCCAAAATGTGCTCTGGAGGATGGGAGACCATCCAGAACAGGACTGAAGTGACATGGGGGGATGCTGCTGCAGGGGGAAGGGCAAATTTGCCTCTCCTCCTCTTCCATTAGCAGATGCCTTCACTGGAGCAAAAGCACAAGGAGTGCCAATTGGACTCCAGCCCTATATCTGCTTTGCCCATTCAGGCATGCCCACCTACCTTTTGCATGGGCTTCTCCTTCCGCCTCCTGGGGGGCTTCCATGGCAGGCAGACATTCCGGCACGTTTCATACTTGGTGAAGGAAAACATGTGCCAACGCGAATAAAAAGTCGCCAAGCTTTGCAAACTGGAAGAGCGGAAAGCAGAAGTGTGCCATGTTGACTGCATCACAATGATGTGTTGAACAGCAGGATGTAGGAAAGAATGGGCTCAATGGATCGGAACAAAGATCCTTCTAGCCTGGCATTCTGTCTCCAACAGTGGCCAGCTAGATGCTTTTGGAAGACTCACAGGTCAGGCATGAAAATGATGGCCTTTTCTTTCTGTTTGTCCTCAGCATCTGGGATTCAAGGTATGCTGCTTGTGTCCATGGAGAGGCATCCATGGTGATGTCATAATACTTTGAGCCAGTACAAAGCAGACTGTTGAACAGATCAGGGAGCCCTGGTTTCAAACCCCTGCCATGAAGCTCACCTGATGGATTTAAGCAAATCTCTCTCTCTCTCTCTCTCTCTCTCAGCCTGGCCTACCTCACAGGATTGTTGTAAGGATAAAATTAGACTCCCCATATATGCTGCCCAGAGCTCTGTGGAGGAAGGCTGAGATACAAATGGAATAAATGGATACACAACACTGTTTCAGCCTTCGCTCAGTTTCCTGCAGTAGTTCAGGGATGCTGGTAGGAGATGGCTAACACTGTAGGTATTTTCACTTAGGAGCCAGCCCAGTGGAGTTCCAGGGTTTCAAGTTAAGATGAGGAAACAGCAGCACTTGTGTGGAATTGCAGAATAGTATACACAGACCTAGCCACCAATTTACTAGTGAAGAGAAAGGACATCATCGTTTATGAATCTGCCTGTCTATTAAAAGATTAACAGAGTAGGCTTTCGTGAATCCAGCTTGTATGAATGCTGGTACTTTGGGCTCCAATACAGGAGAAAGCTTTCTCTGTGGTTATAAGAACTCTTTGTCCTGGGAGATTTGTCCTGTGTTCTACTTAATGATATATTTTTTTGCCATTTCTTTAAAAATTACTTGTTTCAGCAGACATTTTAAACATTCATCTGGTAAACTTGGTATTTTGCCTGACACTCTATTTGCATTTAATTTTTGGTACCTGTTTGTTTTTAAATTGTTCAATGTTGTCTTTATATTTTAGATCATGAGCTGCTTTAGGCATCTTGACTGGATAAGTGGGACATAAATTTAGTAATCAATCAATCAATCAGTGCAATCTGAAAGCAGTTCTTTATTCATAATGCAAGTGCTAGGCATATCTACAAAGCAGCAAGTCTTACTGAATTCAGTGGTACTTACCACCCAGGCAAAGAGTGGAGTGTCAATTGCTTTAAAATACAAGTATAAAACCTACACTACATTATAAATGCCTCTGCATTATAAAGTTCTGCATAAACTATGACCAGAAGTTAATATAAATAGCAGTGGGCACATGTGCATGTGGGAAAGAGCAGCAGGGTAATCCCAAGGCTCCAATTCCTCCCTCCTGTTTATTCCCCTTTCTGCACACTTTTGAGATTCTAATCTTATTTTTGTGGATATAAGGCTGTCGTGCTATGCTGCATGGTGTCCAAGAGGGCAAAGAGTGTACAATAACTGCATTTTTAAAGTCTGTTTTGTATCAATCTCAAGGGAGAGGTTTGAATACATCCAATATGACAGTGAAGGCCTCTAAATCTAATAAAGATGAATAAACTTCACTCTCTGATCCAGCAGATGACTCTGTCACTGTGCAAATCGCTGCTTTGCAAGAGACTTTGGTCAAAAAAAAAAAGGGGGGGACAAAACCTTCAAAACATTGGAAGAGAAGATCACAACCCTTAGAGGTAGGGTGGAAGAAATGGCCAAACCTGTGAGTGAGGCCCTAGATATTGGTTTACAACATGCAGATACTATTAAACATATTATTAGGAGTCAAAGAGATTTACAAATATGTCTGGATGATCAAGAAAACCAGGCATGCAAAAGAAACCTTCACATGCATGGACTAAAAGAAAGGACAGAACAAGTGGATGTGACTCAATTTTATTGGATTGGTGGAAAGGCCTAGTTCCAGAAGTGGAATTGTATTGTTCCAACATGGAGTGGGCTCATCGCAGCTAAGCCACCAGATCAAAGAATAATGCTCCTCTGCGAGATATTACAGTGGCTTTTTACAACTTTGCAGACTAGATTGCTTGTTTTTATTTAGTCTAACCTTTCCATGGGAAGATGATTTAGAATCAGATAATTTGATCAACATGTACTGGTAGGTGAGGACTGGAAAACTTTCCCACAGGCATTGAAACGTTGCCACTGCCCAAGAGTTGACTCTGTAATCACAGCACCTCTTCCTCAGAGAAATACGGAATCTACTGCTGCAAAGACAAAATTATTTTAACCCTTTTAAAACAAAGATGTTTTAAAAGCTTTTTTTTCTTTTTAAAAATGTTTTTAACATTGTTTTGTTTTAATGTATTTTAAGGTCTTTTTATGATGTTTTAAAGTGTTTTTAGCATTTCTGTTTGCCACCCTGGGCTCCTGCTGGGAGGAAGGGTGGGATATAAATCAAATAATAAATAAATAAATAAAATTTTGACTGACTTATAGTGGAATGCAACGGATAGCACTTCTCCACATAACCTCTATTTAAACTTTGTGGATCTGTTCTATCTTCTTTCTTCTTTTCATTCATATTTTAGATCTTGAATGTGTGTCTAATATATGGTTTGATACTGTGCAAAAGGTATGATAATTTGGGGGGAGGAGGGGGCGACCAGGGATTTGCTGTTACAGTTGCAGCATGGTTATAAGCCCCCTCTTGGCTTGGCCTTTCTGGTCATGGGGTGCCTTAGGTCTTCACCACAAGGATGGGAATTGCCTTTGTTGGACTCGTTGGTTGTGGGGGTGGGAGAGGTGTTGGGAGGGGTTACTGGAATCATGGTGGAAACTTTGGAATTTTCATGTCAATTTTTTTTATTTGCTGTGGCTAGCATCAGGAGGATTATTGGCTAGACGTAGTTCTTTCAGTTTATTTATAAGCTTCTTCTATGTCATATCTTAAAATACTGACTCATAACTTCAGGAGGCTGGGAGATGTGGTTAAGCAGAGGCAGTCTCCGACTATCTTCGGGCTCGGGGGTCTGCCATCATTTTCCTACAAGAGATATATAAAGTGAGTGATGAGATATCTATTTACCCATCCATATCTCAGAATGCAGTTTTTGCCCTCGGGCTCTGCACACTTGAGAGGTGTGGGAGGGCTACTTGCTCATTTGGTGAACTTTCAGCTTCATAAGACAAAAACTGATAAGGACAGCAGGTTTCTTTTTGTCACTGGTTTTTTGAATAACCACAATGTGACTTTAGCCTCTATTTATTCTCGGAATTCAAAGCAGTATAGTTCCTTGGCATATACAGTAAGAAAACTTTTAAATTTTGCATTGGGGGAAGTGATTCTTGGAGATGACCTGAAAGCCATCTGTGATTTGGTTATAAATAAACACATTCCGGGCTGGCAGCAGGCATGACTGGGCCCTTGGGCACCAGATGGTCATGCGCTCGGGCCATCATGGTACTGCCCACCCCCCCCAGCAGCTGATGTTGGCTTAAACAGGCTCAGAAGCCCACCTCCCCACATATCTGCATCAGCATGCACGTGCCTACCATCACCCAAGATGGTGGGGGGGCATCAATGGAGTGATGGTAGGTGTGTGTGTGCTATTGCACTGATGCAGAAGATGGGGCTGTCAGGCCTATTTAAGCCTGTGCTGGCTGCTTTCGGGGAGGGGTGTTGCCTGGGAGAATGGAACTCCTGCTGTGCAGTCTGTAGCAGCATCGGCCTGGCTGCAAATCATGGCCCACTATCTGACGCTGCCATGGATTGCAGAATGGGAGCTCTATGTTCCAGCCTCAGCCACAGGAAGGGCTCTTCTGGGCTGAGGGGCCCCTTGGGCCCATGCCCAACCTGGCTGCCTGCCAGCGCTGGGCCTAAACACACTGAATGACCTTCTGGTCACTTCCAAGGTAGAAAGCATATAGCAGACCTCCTGGAGCATTATCAGATGGTGGATGCATGGAGATAGGTTAATCAGGGGGCCAAGGATTGTTCTTAGTTTTTGCTATGTTTTCAGTCATTTTCCTGCTTGGATTATATACTCCTCTCAGCACCTTTGGCACTAGATATAATTAGGGCAAAGATCATTCCTAGAATATTATCAGATCATGCGGCGGTAGAAGTTTACATATAATAATAATAATAATAATATATCGCAGCATGTTCTGTCTAACCCTGAATGATGTATTTGGGACTTCTGCATTCTGATACCCAAAAAGCATGGATGCATTTTCGCTGTCAGACCAATTGGCTGCGCAAGCCTTGTCCCTTAAGGAATATTTCACATTTAATACCACTCTTAAGGTGGGTTTTACTACAATATGAGATCTGAGGAAAGCAACAATGAGGGGGCACTGTATAGCACAAGCAGCGAAACATGAGAAGAGGGTGGACTCCATTAGGTCCCAGCTGCTATACAATATTAACTTGTTAGAAGAGCAACATAGAACTATGGGACTAAAAAGGGTTTATGCTGGACTCCAAAAAAAGCACAGTGAATGTGAAGCCTTAGACTCTACAAAGATAGCCAAAGCTATGTGGTATGCCAAACAAAACTATTGTGAATCTTGCAACAAATGTTCAACACATGCTCTCTGCTCACAATGGCAGTCTACATGCATTGCTGCTCTTCATAAAAGTGAGGGAGATCTGACATATGACCTCAGGAAAATCAGTTCAATTTTTGCCAAATACTGTCAGGACTTGTATACCTCCAGGGGGCTGAGGACGGTGTTATTCAAGATGATCTTCGGGACTTCCACACTCTGATACCCAAAAACATTCTCTCAGGTCACCAATTTCTACAAAAGAAGTTATATCTGCAATCTGGAGAGACCAAACAGAATAAAGCTCCGGGTCCAGATGGGTTTGGTAGTTCTTTTTACAAAACAATTTAAAGATATTCTCCTACTGCATGTAGTTTGATTATTTAACCATATTTGGAGAGGGGCCCCATTCCTGATACCTGGAATTTATCTCATTTTGTGGTGTTTCGCAAATCAGGTTGTTGTTGTTATGTGCCTTCAGATCGATTACAACTTATGGCGACCCTATGAATCAACGACCTCAAGTAGCATCTGTCATGAACTACCCTGTTCAGATCTTGTAAGTTCAGGTCTGAGAGCCAATGTGGTGTAGTGGTTAAGGTGTTGGGCTATGACCTGGGAGACCAGGGTTCGAATCTCCACACAGCCATGAAGCTCACTGGGTGATCTTGTGCCAGTCTCAGAGGGAGGCAATGGTAAACCCCCTCTGAATACTGCTAACCATGAAAACCCTATCCAGACGGTCGCCATAAGTTGGGATCAACTTGAAGGCAATCCATTCCATTTCAAGTTCAGGTCTGTGGCTTCCTTTATGGAATCAAACCATCTCTTGTTTGACCTTCCTCTTTTTCTACTCCCTTCTGTTTTTCCCAGCATTATTGTCTTTTCTAGTGAATTGTGTTTTCTCATTTTGTGTCCATAGTATGAGAACCTCCTTTTCATCATTTTAGCTTCTAGTGATAGATCTGGTTTAATTTGTTCTAACACCCAATTATTTGTCTTTTTCGCAGTCCATGGTATGCACAAAGCTCTCCTCCAACACCACATTTCAAATGAGTTGATTTTTCTCTTATCCGCTTTTTTCACTGTCCAACTTTCACAGCCATACATAGAGATCGGGAATATCATGGTCTGAATGATTCTGACTTTGGTGTTCAGTGATACATCTTTGCATTTGAGGAACTTTTCTAGTTCTCTCATAGCGGCCCTTCCCAGTCCTAGCCTTCTTCTAATTTCTTGACTATTGTCTCAATTTTGGTTCATGACTGTGCCGAGGTATTGATAATCCTTGACAAGTTCAATGTCCTTGTTGTCAATTTTCAAGTTACATAAATCTTCTGTTGCCATTACTTTAGTCTTCTTGACATTCAGCTGTAGTCCTGCTTTTGTACTTTCCTCTTTAACTTTCATCAGCATTCGCTTCAAATCATTACTGGTTTCTGCTAGTAGTATGGTATTGTCTGCATATCTTAAATTATTGGTATTTCTCCCTCCAGTTTTCACACCTCCTTCATCTTGGTCCAATCCTGCTTTCTGTATGTTATGTTCTGCATATAGATTAAATAAATAGGGTGATAAAATATACCCCTGTCTCACACCCTATCTGATTGGAAACCAATCGGTATCTCCATATTCTGTCCTTACAGTAGCCTCTTGTCCAGAGTATAGGTTGCATACCAGGACAATCAGATGCGGTGGCACACCCATTTCTTTTAAAGCATTCAATAGTTTTTCATGATCTACACCAGCCTTTCCCAACCAGTGTGCCTCCAGATGTTGTTGGACCACAACTCCCATCAGCTTCAGCCAGCATTGCCAATGGTCAGGAAAGATGGGAGTTGTGGTCCAACAACATCTGGAGGCACACTGGTTGGGAAAGGCTGAGCTACACAGTCAAAGACTCTGCTGTAATCTATAAAGCACAAGGTGATTTCCTTCTGAAATTCCTTGGTCCGTTCCATTATCCAACGTATGTTTGCACTATGATCTCTGATGCCTCTTCCCTTTCTAAATCCAGCTTGGACATCTGTCATTTCTCGCTCCATATATGGTAAAAGCCTTTTTTGTAGAATCTTGAGCATTACTTGACTTGCATGGGATATTAAGGCAATAGTTCGATAATTACTGCATTCCCTAGGATCCTCTTTCTTTGGAATTGGGATGTATATGGAACGCTTCCAGTCTAGGGGCCATTGTTTAGTTTTCCATATTTGTTGACAAATGTTTGTCAAAATTTGGACAGAATTCAGTCTCAGTAACTTGTAGCAACTCTATTGGTATGCCATCTGTTCCTGGTGATTTGTTTCTTCCAAACCCAAACCAGGTAAAGAAAAGAAAAAAGTAGGATCTCAGACTCATAAATTCCCTGAACCAAGACCAGAAATTAGGGCTGGTTCACATATGAGCCAAGATCCACATTAAAAATGCTGCTTTTTCCATCACAATTGATTTTGACAGTTCACATACTTCTGCCCTCACTACGAATAAATTGGCTGTTTTTCTTTTTAGCATTCACACATGTGCACATTTATTGCTATCAGCTATCAGCATTTCCTTGTTGCCGTGCCCACACATTAGAAAGTTAACTGCGGAGGTGGGGAAGGGGTGGTGTTTCCCTAAAAGAAGAGAAGAATGGGCGCTTGAAAGAAAGGGAATCACCTTCAGCTGCCCCCCTTCCCTGCAGTGCAGGCTTTCTCCTGTCCCCCCTGCTCCCACCTGTTAGGCTGTCTGTGTGAGATTGGTGTGCCTTTGGTACCCCGGGACAAGCCTCAGCATGCGTTCTGGGAAACATAACCCCACCCCGAAACAATTATCTTTAGAGAGACATTAAAAGCAGCTACTAAAGGAAGTGTTTAATATTATCGCTCTCCGTGAGTGGGATGAGTGGAGCAGATGCTGGGATGAGACACCAAGGCAGCTCCCCTTTCCCTAGCGCTTTTGGGCACTTATAAATTACCCCAGCGGTGCCTTCGCCAGCCTCCTCTCACCGTGGCTGCACACGCTCCAAGCCTGGGTGTAGCTCCAGCGAGTGGCGCGTAGCGGCTTGCCGACACCTCCCGCAGCTCAAGTGAGAGAGCCGGCCAAGGCTGAAGGGGAGTCTCCCTCTCTGGTGGCCAGGAAGGAATTTCCTGAGCTCCAGCTATTCCCTGCTACCCTCGGGGAGTTGTTGGTGTTGCTGCAGAAGAGAGAGAATGAAAGGGTGGGAAAAAAACCTCACATCACATGCAGAGAGCTTTCACAGAATTAGATATTCTAGGGTGAATAATTTGGATGAATGTGATTTTGTTTAAAGGAGTGGGAGAGGAAATGTATTTGGGGGTGGAGTGGGAGAAAGCGGGAGAAAGCGGGAGAAAGGAAGGCAAGAGCGACCCGAAGTTGCTTCGTCAATGGCAGGAAACAAAATAATGCCCAGAGACAGTTAAAGGGGCGGAGAAAAGGGAGGATCCAATGGCGAAGAAACTGTGCAGCCAAAAAAAGGCGCTTAAAAGGTAATACACGGTAGAAGAAGCACACCAAAGCAGGTGCGGATTTTAAAGCAATTTTGGGTTTTTGACGCATCAATTTAATCCGGAGTTAAAGGCAAAAGCAGCTGAATGTACTCGCGTTGGCAAAAACGTCATGCAAATGGTCCAAATTAAAAGGATCTGCAAAACGCATCAGATCCACATTATACCGGCATCTGATCAGGCCCTTATTTACCTCTGTTTTAGCTGCTCATCTTAATTTAGTGATCTCTGACATTGTCCATTTAGACCAAATGGGGTTCATCCCAGGCCGGCATATTTCTGATCCAATTAGACGCTTACTTGATATTATTCATCATGCTGTGCATGCTAAACAGTCACTGGGAGTTTTTTCATTAGATATTTTCAAGGCTTTTGATTTACCTGGGTTGGAGTAACTTAAAACAAGTTATAACCAAATTTAATTTAGGAAGCAATTTTCTTTCAGTGGTTTCATGATTATATGTGAATACCAATGCTTCAGTCAGAACCAATACTTTGGATTCTACTCATATAAATATTGGAAGAGGAACAAAACAGTGCTGCCAACTCACACTAGTGCCTTTCACCCTCTTCCTGGAGGCTTTAGCTGCTAGATTGCGTGGGAACATCTCTATAACAGGTTATTGGGGAGAGGGTGAAGAGCATTTACTTAATATGTACATTAATGACATGATCCTCATGTTGGGAGATTCAGTAACAGCAGCTAGCCCTCTTGGGCAAGAGTTGGATAAACTTGCCCATGTTGCCAGCCTGTAGGTTAACCATGATAAATAAACCATTATGTTTTTCCACACATTTCCAAATCAACAACTGAAAGTTTTTAAAGCACTAGGAGTCTCAGTGTGCACTAAATCCTTTAGATATTTGGGGATACAAATCCAGAGGAAGTGTTCCGTATTGTTTTAAATTAATTATTTTCCATTAACCTGCACTCTTAAAAAGCGTATAAAATGTTGGTCAAAACTTACTCTTTTTCTTTTGGGAAGGCTTGCCTCAGTTTGTTTGAAACTTGTTCTGAGATTTTTGTATCTCTTGCAGGTTCTCCCCATCTTCAATTGCGCCATTATAAAGAAATGGCAAAAATCTTTAAATTCATTTATTTCCCAGCATAAAAACCCAAGGCTAGCTATGAAAGCATATTACACCCATGTGATTGGAGGAGGTTGGGGATTACCCAACTTGCAAATATACTATGATGTATTGAAACTCCACCAATTTAGTTTTATAGTTATGACAGTGAACAAAAGCTGGACTGTGCTGGAGGAGTGAATGGTAAGCTCTGGCCCATTATGGACATTGCCATTTGTACCTATAACTAACTCATTTTTACAATCAATTGGAAAACCAATTTACTAAAACTACCTTAACGACCTGGAAATCTTGGCAGGTTAGGGTTTCCCCAATTTATTCACAATTAACTCCACTGCAAGTATATCCTAGAATAGGAAGTACTTAAAATGCATATAATCAGATGGGAAAGGTACGTATTTTTTTGACTGAGGGACTTTTGACTGAGGGCCACACAGTCTTGTGGAACAACTCAGATTTACAATAACCAGCTTGGAACTGGGGTGGCTACATACTAATCAATTGAGATATATCTTTCAAGATCCTCATGTTAAGTCCCATGCATGTAGATAGCTCACCAGATTTGGAAAAACAAACAAACAATGCAGGACATAGAGATTCAGGCTGTTAGCAGAATGTTTCAAAGCAACCATGTAAGGAAGGTTACCAGTACTCCCATTTAACAGGGGGAGAATTAGGGCTCAGAATGACAGCTGGTCTACATAATCAGCAGTTCACATGATAAAACTGTCCTTGAGCTGTACCACTTCCGACTTAAAGGCATCACATTATTTAATGCTTCTGTCATTCTAATCTCCCTGCGCTACATGTTAGATGAGGAAAAACATTCTAGCTGAGTCTTCTCCCTGACATACTAGTTTTCTATTTGCAGGGATTCCTCCCCAATAGAAAACTAGTAGAAGCATTCAAATATGCAACTTCCCCCTAGAGTCTGAAGCAGCACAGCACAGTTTTACTATGTGATCATCTCTCTGCGTAGACCAGCCCTGAGAGACTTGCCCAGGCAAACTATGGCTGGACCACATGGTAGATATTCTCCTGCTGAGCATCACCACATTCATTGCCTTCATGGATGCTTAGCTGGTTTCACTAAAGGCATCTGTGCAAAAATTCAAAAGGCTTTATCATAGTGCCACATTGCTGGCACAACCTTGTCTGGGCCAGCTGGTCTGAGCAGATGGCCCTGTTTGGCTAGGCTGTGTGTGAGTGTGGCAAAAGCCAGATGGGACCCACACCACGAGCCGGGCTTTACTGCAGTGGAAGAGCTTGTCATTGATCGCTTTGGAGTCAGATGGCACACATAGGCATGCTTTTCTGCACCCTTACAAGCTCCTCCTTGTACAAAGACACAAATTCCATCAAACTACAGGCCAAATCACATGATCAAATTACATGCACTGAGATGCTGGGCAAAGTGCATCCCTGCAGCGGATGGCCCCTTACATGCTAATGTGATAATGCCATGGTCGGATGAACTGTGGGGAGTTGTAGACTCATTTTGCCTGACAGCTCTCACTGCCATCCATTGCAATACGTAGGATCAGCCATAATTACTGTGCTAAGGGGACAGGTGTTGCCTGATATTTACTGGACAGCAGAGCTAAAGAAGAGCGAATGCTTCCCCTGGCAAAAGGCCACTTGAGCATATTTTGTAACACTTCACACCACAGCTTCTCAAAGTATCCTTATTCTCCAAGAGTGCTTATTCCTTCATTGAAATATCCTGCAGAAAGTTATTCCTGGCAACCCAAGAGAAAGCACAGAAAGCATCACAAGAGCTGAGTTACTAGGGGCTCATCCACATGGGAGCATAACTTCGTGCTAAAGACGCTGTTGTTACCTCCATTTTCTGTTTGCACTGGCCACAGTAAGGGTTCAATGCCAGCTGTAAACATGGTGTTTTCTAGTCACGCTTGAGGGGAAGCATCAGTCATGTAGACCACACCCTCTAATTTAGTATATATTTATATTTATTGCAGCCGATGGCCAATACAAAATCATCATACAGTTAAAACCATTTTTTAAAACAAATGAAAACCAGTGTCGATACTCTTTATATGGACTTTTGATTTAGCAGTGTTCTACGAATTATAATTGCTGTGGTGCAGAATTTAGCAACGATGTATGTAATCTGAGGGTGGCAATCTTTCAGTAAATGCCTTGTATAGTATAATGAGTCGTGGCCAGGTATCGATTGAATGATAGGAGTAATGCTGCAAGTGCGGATATCTTCGTAGAAAGTACAGTATAAAAGGACATGGGATATTGTCTCAGTTTCTCCAGTTCCACATGGGCACAGCCTATCCAAGCGCTGGACCCCACGAAACCTACCCTCAAGTAAAGCTGACGGCATCACGTTGAATCTCGCCATGGTAAAAGCTCTTCTATATCTGGCAATAAGGAGGTTACTAAGGTATTGAGCAGGGGCAAAGCCCCTGGAAAAGGTGATGGTATCGAGCTTGCTAGATGACACAGATAGTTGGGTTTGCAGTTCTATGTCCATTATGCATTGGGACATAGCTGACCATGCTTTAACATATCCTAAGTTGTAAATGTTGGCAGGCAAAAAGCCGAGAGATGACACTTTCTTAATCACCGACTTGTGCCAGGACGACTGAAAGGTGTCAGAGAGTACTAAGGGAGCCAAGCCTACAGGTGAGAATTGGAGTTTTAGCCACCACTTTATTTTAAGTTTCCAAATTCGAGCTTCGATGGAAGGGAGACCGGCTTCCATTCTTACTATCGCATTTGAGACGCATGATGGGATCCCAAAAACAGCCCTCTAATTTAACATTCCAATCCCTCTGGTTACCTGGCAACTGAGCATGCTCAGTTTGTTCTACCAGTACGTTTCCTTTAAAACAACAACATCCCGAAGTGGGATTATTTGTATTTTCACTTGTACAATACAGCTAAAATACAAATCTTTGTTTGAGCAGTGTTATGCTTTTGTGCACAAGTAAGGGGAAAAAAGAAAATAAAGGCACTGTTTGCAGCCAGGAAAAAGCCAGGAAATGAAATGAACAAAGGGAGGAGGAGGGAGTGGGCATGGAGAGGGGAACGATTAACACACCCACCTAAAAGCATCAGAGCAAAGCGTCTGCAAGCCCTAGAGATACAGAGTGAAGACTTTTTTCCTTCCCTTTTTGGATTATCAGAGGATTGGGTTAGTACGGATTTACAGGGTGGAAACTGTGTGATAGCTTCTGTTTGCCAGTAATGCCATGTGGACTAAAAGGCAGGGGCATCACTACCGGGGTGCGGAGAGTGTGGCCCGCACCCGGGTGTCACCATGAGGGGGGTGATACCCAGAGCCGCCCCGTGCCGTTGCCCAGCAAGGCTGCTCCAACTCCTTGGAGGCGGGCAGGCGGGCGAGACCGGGAGCAGCGTCGGCGGGGCGAGGGAGGCACACCGGCGTTCCCAGGCCTTCTCCGGCTGGGTGCCCCTCCGGAACGCGCCCTCCCAGGGGCATGGATGGGGTGGCTGGCCTCGAGTGCACACGCTGGAGGTCTGCACCCCCCTGCACTCCTGCTAGTGACGCCGCTGCTAAAAGGGGATGCAAGTAGCACCAGACACACAGTAAAACCCTGTGTAGATGAGCCCTAGATCTAAGCAGGGCTCCTAGGTAGAGTTTTTCAGCTTTTCTGCACTTTAATTAACATAAACCTTGGATAACAGTGTGCACAACTAACAGATTAGTAATGACAGTGGGGTTGGGCGAAAATCTATTCTTTTGTTGTTGTTGCTTACTTCCATGTGTGTTGGAAGAAGTTTTTTTTTCTATTTTGAAACCAACATTTTCACATTCTGATCCCTTCCTCCTGTTACCACCCCCTTCCTTTCCCCACTCCTACGTATATTTATGTGGCATATTTTTATTGTGAGTCCTTTAAGGATGTGGGCACTGATGTACAATTCAAATCTGCTGCCCTGAGTGGGATATAAATCAAAACAAACAAACCACTAAATAAAATATGACAACAGGAGAGTGTTTTCGTATTTAATAGCTGTTCAATAGTAGGATATGAATGAACCAAATTATTCGACACATATGTATTGACTCTGGGCAGAAGGAGCCCAAATAATGATTTTGAAAAGGCCATGATGTAGTTCCATTGCAGAAGCTAAACAGGTCTGGTCCAGAGATACATGCTGCTTACACACAAACCAGTTTATAGCACAACAATGTAGGTTTTTCTCAATCTGGAATTGTTCCTGTTCATCCTCATGCTACTTTCAATCTAGATTGATTCTAGATCCTGCCATCCACAAGGGTGGGCATGGTTACTTCATACACATTTGAAAACCCTCCCCTTGGTTAGGTTATCCACACCTTTTCCTCCCTGCACATGGCCCATGAAGGAGGAAGAAGGAAGTGGTGATTGTAGCCTTGTGCAGGTGTAGATGCATCCCTCATTGCCAGGACTGCCTATATCTGTCTTCAAATGGACACACTGTGGGGTAATGCAGATCAATCTGCAGTGAGCTTTTATTTTCAGAATGAAACCAGTTTCTCAAGAAGTGGTTTTCAGGGGCAAAATATATACAATAGATCTAGATTGTGTGTGGACTACATAGAACCCCCCCTACAAGTATTCAGTCTCCATTGATTCTAGGATAAAATGTTGTGCGTACACAGCCATAAAATAACTGACAGTGTAATCCTATACATGTATTCCGAGAAGTAAGTCCCACTGAATTCAGGGGGACTTATTCCTAGGAAAGTGGTTTAGGATTGCAGCCAGGTCTATTTATGGCTGTTATCCTGTACCAGGGGTGGGGAACTTGTGATCTTCCAGATGTTGCTGGGCTCCAGCTCCCATCAGTCTCAGCTAGCATGGCCAATGGTCAGGGATGATGGCAGCTGTAGTCCAGCAGCATCTGGAGGGTACCAGGTTCCCCATCCTCGCTGTACACATTGAACTCACTCAGCAGGATGTCTCCTAAAGCATGATAGGATCAGAGTGCAGGTTGGGTATTCACATTGGGACAATCTGTCCTGTCAAACTGAGAGATACCGTTATTGTTGTGGTGGTCCCTGGGGTGCCAACAGAGATCAAAGAGAATTATGTTACAAAATATAAGCAGAGAACCCCCCTGCCCACCCCACAAGGTGGAATTTAATGCTTTTGCTAGGCCTTGCGTGGGGAGCTTTCCTTCCTCGTTCGGAGGAGCCACATTTCTGGAACCCCAAAGTTGTTCTGTGCCTTCTGATGCTCTCCATGTTTTCTGGGCAGCCGGTGATTCAGTAAGCCACTGACTGGATAATTGCAGAATGCGCGTGGCTGCTGCTGTCACTGGGACTTGGTGTATTATCGCAGAACCAGTCTGGCGAGTAATGACTCTCTGCTGCAGCTGAGCGAACATGCCAATTATCTGGAGATAGCCTGCTCCTCCTCAGCATCCTCTGGAAGGGCGGGATGGATGCGGAAATCCAACTTGCCTCCAAGCTCTCCTGGTTTGGTTTCACAAGAGACACCAGGTTTATTTCCTCACCTTTGCCTACTGAGATCCTACCAGACTGCCTTATGCATGTTCAAAGGTTAAGATTTTCATGCTATATTCCAGGCATACCAAAAATAAGAGGTTCCCATATACAAATGCATACACCCAAGTCCAGGCAAGCAAGAAGCATTTGCAGTTCAAGGCCATACGTCAGCCAGAAAGAAACAATTGAGGAGGGCGTGCAGCAGCCTTGGGGAGGGGAAATGGCGTAAGGAGAGTCCTGAGGGCCAGATAGGGAGGGTTGGAGGGCTGCAATTCTCCCTGGAGTCCCCAACCTGGGCCATGTGCATCCATGGTCCCTTGAGCATCTCATTAGTTTATGGTCTGTCTTGATGGCACTCAAAGGATCCAACCCACAACATCTGCACCATCTACCTGGGGATGGATGGATGAAGGTCAGCCTTTGAGCAAACTTTACTCAAGATGAGTTTCTATTCTTTATTGAGGGATCTTGTATTGTTTCAGGAATAGGATGTGTGCGTATGTATGTGTGTAGATTCTGGCATGTGCTGAACTAATGTTATGCCATTCTCGAAAAGGGCCATTCCATCTGTCACAGGAAGGCAAGGGGGCAAAGTACCAGATCTTGGCAGCTCAAATCAGAGGGCAGCTGGGGGAGAAAGATATTGCCCCCAAAGCAATAAATCTGTGGAAGGGTTTCTAGCCTTGCCCAGCTGGCAGCTCTTTGCCATCTGGAGAAATGAAATCTTGGTGCTTTCTCATGGTTAATGGTTCCCCCCCCCCCGATTCTGGCAAGTAGCGTGCCAGTCTCGGAAAAGTCTGTCCCATCTGTCAGAGGAAGTCAAGGGGCAAAGTGCCGGATCTTGGCAGCTCAGATTGGGCAGGTCCTGCTCCAGCTCAAGCCAGAGAAGAAAAGGTTGTTGGCCCTGCCTATCTGGTCCCTCTTTGCCAGCTGGAAAAATTAAATCTTTGCTGTGGAGACTGGAGGGTAATGCTACAAGTAAAGCCTGAGACGTCAGCCTGCAATTGTTTTCCTGGAACTGGCTCCATCAGACTGCAAGCCATGCAAAAGTTCTTCCATCAATTTCTGACCACGTAAGAGGAGAGCCAGAAGTGTCTTGGGAAGAGAGAGCATTGCAATGGACCCTAGGCTTCCATCCAGTTGCACACAACT
Source organism: Rhineura floridana (assembly GCF_030035675.1). Classification (NCBI taxonomy): domain Eukaryota; kingdom Metazoa; phylum Chordata; class Lepidosauria; order Squamata; family Rhineuridae; genus Rhineura; species Rhineura floridana. The sequence continues at coordinate 24,803,552 of NC_084482.1, forward strand.
GGCCAGGCCTGAATTTAGGGGCAGGTGGCCCGGGGGACAATTGGGTAGCAGGTCTGAAGGGGATGCCCTGGCTGCCTACTCAACACAGGAACACAGGGAGCTGCCTTATACTGAGTCAAACCCATTGGCCCATCTAGCTCAGTATTGTCTACACTGACTGGCAGCAGCTCTCCACGGTTTCAGGCAGGGAATCTTTCCCAGCCCTACCTGGAGACACCAGGGATTGAACCTGAAATCTTCATGCAAAACAGATGCTCTGCCTCTGAGCTACAGCCCTTCCCCATTCACCACTGAGGGGTATGCACTCTGCTCATGCTCAAAAGCTTTCTCAATTTAAAATTATTACTTGACATATTGTAGGGCTGGGTTTCTGGCACCACTACCACCACAACTCATAACACCAAGAGAGCAACAAAGCCTTGATGAGTTCTTGGCTCAAATGAAGCTGGTGCTGTTGGTGCCAGCTGCCTCGTTCACCCAATCTATCTGAATTTGGCCGTCCCTGTTCAGTCCCAGCTCACACATCCTGACTTGGAAACAGTTGGAGGACAGTGAGGGCTGAGGACTCACTTCAAGGCACTGGCTTAGAGACAAATGTTCCGTTTCCCCGAAGGTTAGGATTATAGCTTTATGAACTACAGTCCATTCCTGCTGGGATACTAAGCAATGCTTTTCAGTAGTCAAAAGCTGTAGCTTCACCATTATTCTTTGAAACTGTACATATGCTTCTGTTGATCATCCCATTAAAGCAGCTGCATTCATTGCTTAAAAGCCCTCATGTATGTTGATGTTGTGAAAGGGTGACCTTGCCATGTCTCCTTTCTGCATCTCTCGCTGTGAAGTTTACTAAGAAAAAAACATGACTGCGTCTTCGGACGCAACTGTAAAGACCAATTGTAGCTAAGGGCCAGGCAAGTGATACTATGGGACAGAGAAGCAAGCTTTGGACAAAGGACACAAAGAAGATATTAAACAGGCAGAAGCAGAGGAGTGCTGACATTCCAGCTCCTTACTTAAGGCGCATCCTGGCTGATGCTCTTGCTATGTGCTATGAACTGTTCCCTTAGACTAGGGGTGGGGAACCTGCAGCCATTCCCCAGATATTGCTGGACTACAACTCCTATCATCCTTTGTCTGTCCACCTGAACCAAGGCATTGCTAAAACCTCTTAGACCTAACATTAGAAAAGGATGCTCAGACCTGATTCAGATCATCATTTTATTCCTTTACGATTTGCTGCAACTTCATCATCACATTCCGTATCCTGTCCTTCCTTCAAGGAGCTCAGTGTGGGGTACATGGTCCCAACTGCTTCCATCTTCCCAGGACATTAACAAAAATCAACTCACTGATGAGATCTAAGGGCTGATTTATGTGGTCATATTTTAAAAATCATTATAGTTATTAAAGCAGGTTCTTTTTAGCACAAATTTGAAATTTAGTATGAATTCATAGTTTGAATTTAACTTTTAAAAATGTAAACATTTTCCAATTTTGCTTTGACTTTTTGAGGAATGATGGATTATGGCACTGGAGAAAATTCAAATTATGACAACAAACATTTTTTTTGGAAGCAAATTTGAGCTAGGGGGATTTTCATAAGCATTCCCCACCCCATCCTTGATGCTGTGTTAGTTGTTATGTGGATGAAGCAATCTTCAGTGGACTCTTTTGGTGTAGTGAACTGCCTTGTGAATTATCCAACATGTCCCACAATTGCAGCTCAGCACTTCCTGGAAAATCTTCAAAAGACACCAAGACATAGTGGACAGTAGGGGTGCATAGAACAGAGATGAATAAAGTCCCGAGTCTAACTGAAACTCCTTTTGCTTCCCTCAAAATTCCATGGGAGAAACCCCCGGGGAGAAACCTCCACCTTGAAAATTTGGAAAAATCTGGTAATAACTTTAGTCCTGGATCTCCTCAGCTTTGCCCATTCTGAGCCTCACTTGCAGGCTGTAACATTGGGAGCATAATTTTGGACAGGAGTGGGAGATGCTGGGTGGCGGAGGGCCCGATTTGTGGCCCTCACTCTGTGGTGGCCTCCTTTTTTGTGACAGCTTTTGTTTCTCTTCCCCACTAGGGCACTCTGGGAAAAAGACAAGCACTGGGCCATCCTTGAGAATGCACCAACTTCAGCACCCCACCCTAATCAGGGGTCTGAGGAGGCATGGGACATTCTTCAGCATGGGGCAGCCAGCAACCATGTACCAAATTGTCATACAAACTAAGCCAAAGACATTCCTACTCACAGTCACTGGGTTCTCTCTCTCTCTCTCTCCTCTTGAATTTCTAACTACGTTGGCAGAGACACAACAAGTTCAGAGGAGCTGGGTTAAGGCCCTCTTGGGTCCCCCACCCCCTGGTCTTCTTTGCTGTAACTAAATAGACCACCCTCCTTCCAATTACTACGGAACCAGGCTGTTAAAGGCAGCAGCCAAATGCCCTCTACGACAGCAGCGCTGAGGCCCTGTGGGCTCGTTTCACGAGTGACCTTACCCAGGATTTGAACCCAGCCTCTCCCGAGGCAAATAGCTGAGTGCATTAGCACGCAGTGCCACCAGAGCCCAATAAGAAAGCAACGACAATTTGTAATGGGCACAACATTTTCGCGAAAGCTTTATGCCTGGCAATTATTTTTTACGATTACACCTTTAACGTGACTTATCCTTAAGGACAAATTGAAAAAACAACAACCTTGTAACTAAATGCCCCTTCTATCCACCCAGACAAACAAGGATTTCCCGCACCCGCTGGGAGATGCTTCAGAGCCTCCTTCGGCTAACCCCAGAAGTGAAGAAGCAAGGGAGAAGGAAAGCCACAGAAATTGTTTAAGATTTCTTCTTAAAAAAAAAAAGCCAAAGTAAAAAAGGTGAGACAATTAGGAATAATAAAATTCTACATAAAGCCGAGATCTACATGTTCAAACACCCGGTAATTGCTAAATTGCCGAACCATCTGCTGACTTGCTTTACGTAAATTACCAGCTATATATAAGTCTCTGTGCATTGCAGCCTTTCGGCGGCAGAGACCCGGTGACTTTGAATGGAGCTCAGGGAGCCATCAAACCTCTTTTACGAAATTTTAATTGTTTTCTTTCTTGTTCATGGGAAGACAGGGATTCAGGTGAAGGTTTCCCCCCCCCCCACTCTTTTCTTGATGAAAAAAGCAAGCCAAATCACTGTTTGGTTTGTTTGTTTCAAAGGAAGAGGGATTTTTTTTTTGATTGGGAGGGAGAAATAAATGTAAATCCTGTCCCCTCCCCATCCCCAGACTGTGTCCACACAGAACTATCTTTTTTTGTGTGTCAGTGAAGTGAAGAGGGTGTATCCCTTGCCAGTTCTGGTAAGAAGACAAGAGTTCTCTTCATCAGGCTCAAATGACACATTACTATGAATGATGAATGTGTGTTTGCTGCTACTCCATGTCTCCATCTGAGTCTGCCTGGTAATCTTTCATTAAAGATGACACAGGATGTGATGTCATGATTTTGATTCCACTTCATTGGTCCCCGTTTTCAAGGGAGGGGCAGGAGAACACTGCAAGCAATGACATCAAATCACATGTCTTCCTTAACTAAATGTTAACAGGGAGATGTAGCCACGCATGCACATGACAACAGTGTGTAGGCTGCTAAAATTAGAGGTGTGTTCAAAGGCTCTCTCGAAATTCCCCACCCTATTTATGGGCAGTGAAATTAGGGGGCTATTTTTTTTATTTTCTCCAGGGGAAGAAGAAAGTCCAATAGTTTTTCAGTTGTGAGGCTCACATTGGCAGTGGCCCAAGCACAGCTTCCCTCTTTTCCCCTCAAGGTTTGTTTTTATTTTTTATTTTTCATTGTCGCTATAAATAACACCAGCAGCACAGGAACAGGAAAGCTGCCTTGTACCAAGCCACACCATAGGGTCCATCTAGCTGAGTACTGTCTACAGTGACTGGCTGTGACTCTCCATGGTTTCGTAAAAGAGACTTTTTCAACTGTTTCTGGTAGATAAACCGGGGACCTTCTGCATGCAAAGCATATCTTCTCAGCCACTGAGCTATGATGACCTTGCAAAGTTGGCTGCCCGGCCACAATTTTGCATCATCCACAGTGCCCCAGACCTAGCATTGTTGCCAGGCATGGTGGGAGACAAATGGCAGCTGCCAGAAAGAAATGGTGGAAAATATTCAGAGACACTTCTGCAACCTTCTTTCTGTACAGGGGTGGGAAAAAATCTCATAAATTCTCTTCAGAAGAAATGTCTTCTGAGAAATTTTGTCTCAGCACCAAGGGAGACAGAACTTTGGAATATACATTAAATCTAAGAAAATTTGGCAAAGGCAGGAAGTGAGGTCAACATCTGCTTGAACTACAGGAGAAGCAGTCCCCTACCCTTTTGTGTCGAACCCTTAGCTGCCATTTTTATAGCTCTGTGGGAGAGCTAAGATTTGGTTAAAATGGGGGAATGCCAAGGAGTAGGGCTTGCGTGTTTCAAAAAGGGCTTCCGTCCACCTTTTCTGCCATCATTTATGTACTAATTTTCAACTCATTTTACTCTTTCAGGGCTAGTTCAGGTATCACTGTGCCTGAGGCAGGTCACTCCTCTTCCTGTTTGTACAAAGCAAATGGGGTCATCTTTTGTTCATTTGTCCCTGGCAGAAATTGCAACTGAAACCAAGCTAATGGTATGGGAGCACCAGGAAGTAAGCCTTTGCACGCCTGATTTGTGTCTGCATGAGAGCCCCCTATACCCTGCCCCAAGAGGTCCATGTAAGCCACTCTGAGCTTTCTTACCAAAAGTGGGTTATAAGTGCAGTAAGTAAATGAAATTTAGCACGCCTCTCCTCAGCCACATCACAGGAGCTGACAGTTGACTCAACCCCAATCCTCGTTTGGGCCTCTTGATGAATGATTTCAGGCAACCCATTCCTCACACGTACAGCATAATCCGAGCATGGATCAGAGCAGTCGTATGCATGCGATTAGGGTGGCCCCTCAGGCCTTCTCCCTGGGCCAAAGAAATGCAACCCATACAAGAGGAAAAAAGGGGGGCACAGACTTGCATATGCTAATTTATATGTGTAGAAATGCACATTTAGGATTGCTTACTACAATTTAAATAAAAATACATCTCACTATAGATATGGGGGGCGATGTTGCCGGGTGCCCTGTGCTCCCCTGCTCATTCTGCTATCCAGGGGCTGCTAAATGCTGATGAGCAGCTTCAAGCAGCCCCTCCCTGCCCTCCTCCCTTCTTAGGGTTCTTTATCTTTAAATCAGACTTGGACTGGACGGCCATACAGGACAGCCATTCAAATACATTCAAAGAGAGGACTCTTCTCTGACAGCCTTCCAGATGAGAGGCCTGTCCTCTGTAAAGTTCAGCTACTACAGAACCGTCTTGCAAATCAGCCCACCCACCCAGAGCTTCCTTTATTAACCGTCACTTTTACTATACTCAGCAGATGTAAATGGCACAGTTATTCACCTTTGCCAACAGAAGTGTACTTGATGGGGATAAAAGAGAGGGGTGTGTGTGTGGACTGAACTCTGAATGGCCTCCCAAGAGAAGCTCTTTGTCCCCCTCCTCTTCTTGCCTGCTTTGAAACAGGTTCTGAAGACTATTTTTTTTAAACGGACATACCCTTTGATATATTGCTTTGGACTGCAATCCTAATTGCGCCACCACCCCTGATCTGGCGAGGCAGAACAGAGTGGTGGGGCCAGAGTCACATCCACAGCCTTGCCATGCATGGAAGGGGGGGGGAGATAGATAGATGTACCCACCTAGGACTGGCTGGATTGGCCCTAATTCTATTGTGGCAGCAGTGGGGCTGGCTCATATCCAGGGCTGGTACCACACTATAGCAGGTCCTTGGGCACCAGACTTCAGGGGCCATCAAAAGTGTTGTCATTGTCACTACCACTGCCAGCACCACTGGGGGCTTAAATAGTTCCAGCTGCATCAGTAGATTTGCGCACTGCTGTGCGCATGCCTGCTATTGCCCAAGATGGTGTGGTGGTGGTGGTGTTTGATGTCCCTGCTGATATATTGGGTGATGGCAAGCATGTGCACTCAGCGTGGTGCTGCGGTGCTGCAGGAAGTTATGCAGCCAGCCTGGGCTGGCTGGTGTGTGTGTATTGCCTGGGAGGCTAGCTGCCACTCTGTGATCTACACCAGCATCAGGTCATGGGGTGCACGCTCTGCAACTCAATGCTAGCCCAGATCACAGAGTGGGAGCTACACCTGCCCAGCCCCAGCAGCAGGGGTCCCTCTCAGCACCAGGGGGCCTCAACCAGTGCCCAACCTGGCTGTCTGCTGGCACCAGGCCTGCTTTGCCCCTTCTCATCTTTGGAGCACTCAGTTTTGGGGCTTTCCAGTGGCTGCTTTCAGTAGGGATTTTGCTGGTGGCTCTTTCGCCTGCCTGCACGTTTGGTGGGAAAAAGAGGGACTCTGCATTTGCAGAATGATGTTGTCATCACTCCACAGGCAGGGTGCCAGTGGAGGTTGCCAGTGCTGGGCAGAGGGACACCTCTGCCCAACTCACCACCTTCCAGCCTGGTGCAAGGGGGATCTGGACTGCTCTTTTAGCCTGCTGTTGCTGATGCTGTTTTCATGATGTAGTTTCATCATGTTGTTTCACTGTTGTTTGTTTTGTAGTTAGGTTTTATTTTCCTTTTTGTTGCAGTTGATACTTTAAAATTGTGAGCCGCCTTGAGTTTGATTTGATCATAGAAAGGTGGGATATACATGCCCAAATAAGGAAACCAAATACATAATATATAATGCTTTATGTTAGGTCAGGAGATGAAAAGGTACAGAGTAGCTCCCCATCATGGGGTAGAGAACAAACGGGATATATAGCTTGTTTGCATAGGATCTGATAGCTGGCAGTCTCCACTGAACCAATTTTGAAGCCTGATGTACATTATCCTACCACTTTTTAAACAATTAATAACAACCAATATATATGCTTTGCTTGTAATCTCTGTGTTTTTCAAAGCATAATAAGATCTAGTGTTCAAATATTAAGAGACATCAGGATTGCAAAGTTCTGCATATACTAACAAAATGGTACTTAGATACAGTAGTGTAGTGGCAAATTCAGAAGAACAGGGTTCCTTCATGATAGTCAAAGCTATGCCCCCCTTTTTTGCTGCTGGCTTCAGAATGAGATCCTTGTTAATGCCTTCTCCCACAACAACAGGCATTCCTAGGAGCCAATAAGCATGAAAGAGAAGAGTGTTAGCAACTGAGAGGAGTCTTCTCACCTCCTTTTACTCTGATTGGCTCCAATCACCAGGAAAGAACAAGGAAGCATGTTAGAAGACTCTTCTCAGTGGCTAACACACTCCCCTTTCATGCTGATTGACTCATAGGATGCTGAAGACATAGGGACTGTACTGGGACCCTGCTCCCAAAAAAGTAAGGGCTCTAAGATCCTCCCCCCAGACTCTGGACCACTACACCCCTACAGTTGGGTGGGATTATTAATCAGAGTGGTGTGAAAATTGCCTCTGGCAAATGCTCACCCTATTTGTGATCAAAGAAACTGGGGAGACCATTGCAGAGAAATCCCCCAAATTTTTCAGGAGCTGGGCCTACCACTAGAATGGCAGTAGCACTACTTCCTTCTTTTTTTTCCTGAGGGGGACATGGGGGGCAGTATTGCTGTACGTGGCAGCAGCAGCTGAAGAAACTGTCTTATACTGCGACAGATCATTGCTACATCCAATATAGTTGTCACTGACTAGTAGGCATGGGTGCATTTGTCAATTTAGCTTTCTTTCAGACCCTCATTTTTCCAAACTTAAGTTCGGTTCTTGAGATTTCCACATCAGTTTCATTAAAAAAACAAAAGTATGGATGCAAATTTATCAGCATTTTAAGTGTGAATTTCTTCTAATACACAGTTTTTAACTGCAATTTTGCCTAGTATACTCATTTTTGCAAAGCAGTTTCAACTTAAAATAATAATGAATTTTTGTATGCTATTTTCACTAATGTACCGATTTTTATGTACACTGTAACCTGGGATATACATTTTTGTACACATTACTGGGCTGGAGAACTGCACTGCAAAATGCAGAGAAGTGCCCATCTTGAAGGGCCGCTGCGTTTTGGTCCATGTATTATTTGCAAAGTGTGAATTAGGTTGGCTCACGTTAGGGCTGGAAGGATGTCTCCTTTTTCCAATCTTAAATTCGGTTCTCCACATTTCTGCAGCAATTTGCAGATTTTTTAAAAAACGAAATCCTCATGAAAATTCTTCAGCATATTAATGTGAATTTCTTTTAATAAACACATTTTTGTCTATAGTTCTGACTAATGTGTACATTTTTGCAAGCACTTTCTCCTGCTATATGCATTTTTGTAAACACTGCTTCATTGCAGAACTGCACTGCAGACTTAAGATAAGCGCGAATTTCAAAGGATGGCTGTGTTTCAGTTCTCATATAGTTTCGGAAAGTGCAGATTTGATGAATTCACCTTTAAATGCAAACTGAACTGAATTTTTCACCCGTCCTAAATGTGAATTGAGTTGAATTTCTCCCCCATTCCTACTGACTGGCAGGGGGTTAACAGGGATTTCGTGTACTAGTCTTTCCCAACCTGATGTAGAGATGCTAGGGGCTGAACCTGGGACCTTCTACATGCAAGGCATGTGTACCACCAACCCCTAAACTATGGCCCTACCACCTGTGTTGGCAGCCTGGCCACCACTTTGTATCAGAAACAATGTCCCAGACCGAGTGTCATTCCAGGGCATTGAAGAGGGGAATGACAAATGGTGGCCACCACAAAACAAGGCTGGGTATGTGGTTTAGAAAAAGAAAAATCTCCGATGTTTTCCCAGAAACAATGTTTTCTGAGAAATTTCAGCTCAGCTCTAGTACTAATAAGCCCCCCTTTTGTATACATCCTCAGCTGATACTGGTACACATAGGTTACTGCACCAATGAAAGGAGGTACAGGTTGTGGTGGCTGTGATTTCTCATCCTCCTAAAGGGAGCTCAGGGTAGCAAACAATAAGTGATAAAACACTAAAAACATCTTAAAAACAGAACATCTTAAAAAACATCTTAAAAGCTATCAAAAACCATTGCAAGACAGATGCAGACTAGGATTAGGATAAGGTTCAAGGCCATGTCTTGGCCAGAAATGCATGAGACTGCAAGCCTATGCCTGCTTACGTGGGAGGTTGTCCCAATGAATGCAGTGGGACTTACTTCTGTGCAGGCACGTACTGTATAGGATTGTCCAAGAGTTCAGCTGCAAGACTTGCTAGAGTTTGTGGTCTCCAACAGCATTCCCTGAAATGGCATTAATAACCCAGCTCCACTGCTTTAACCTAGACAAGAACATTTAGGAACACAGGGATCTGCCTTGTACCAGTGGTCTACCTACACTAACTGGCAGGGGCTCTTGGGGGTTTCAGACAGGGGTCTCTCCCAGCTCTACCTGGGGATGCCAGGGATTGAACCTTGACTTCTGCATACAAGGCAGATGCTCTACCACTGAGCTATGATCCTTGCTGAATCTGCTTGAAAGCTCCTGGTCACTAGCAGGGTGAAGCCATGAAGATGTTTTTGGTACCTTCAACCTAGAGTTGTCACTAGTCACTTAACTGGGGGGTGGGTGGGAAGAAACTGCAATTGTTTGCATTTATTTTGATATGTGCAAATCTAAAATTGTTCATTTCCCAGGAAGCAGGCAGCGCCTGAGAAATAATATTTCAAAAATAAATAAAAATTCGTCCATCTCTCAGAGCACTTCAAAACTGGGAACAAGGCAGCTGTCATCCTGTAAGGTTGTACAACCCCCTTTCTCCTACCTTCATTGTGTTTTTATCAAAATGTATTTGGTTTTCCTCAAGATTTCCTGGATGCTTTGCTTGAGCAGAAATCCCCAAATTACGTTTGCATGAAAATTCAATAGCAATAAAGTTGGTTGGGAATAGTTCCTTGAGCTTGGATAAATTATGTATATATGTACACACACACACACTGAAATAAAAGACATTCTCCTCCTCAGAAAGCATCTGTATACACAATCCCGGTACTCTCAAGTCCTGGCAGGCCAGCACTGCCTCCTTCCCAACAGTGCCGGTTCCAGGTTCGGTTGGGCCCCTGGGCAAGATGCCCTCAATGACTCCCCCTCCTGGAGTACACCCCTCCACACTAATTGTGCCACTGCCCATTCAATTGCCCTCTCCCTCTGGATGCATCATTCCCCGGATGGAGAGATCAAGGCAAATCAAGGCCTGTTAATGCTCAGAGAGCGCAAGTGAATGGAAGGAACATCAGCCCTACATCTGTCATTATGGCTGGTCAGAGGTCACTTCCAGATAGCAATGGGGAGAAATCTGATTCAGTTTGTATTTAAAGGTGAACCTACTTGATTCACATTTTTCTGAAACAACACGAGAACTGAAACACAGCTAACTTTTGGAATCCACACTTCTCTCAGTTTTGCAGTGCAGGTCTCCAACCGAGTAAGGTGTACAAAAATGCATATGCTGGGGGCAAAGCATGCATATGAATGCATATATTAGTGAACATGACATACAAAAATGCATTATTTTAGGGAGATTTGCTTTGCTAAAATTTGTATTTTAGGCAAAATTGCATGCAAATATATGTGCACAACAATGCTGGTGATTTTCATGGGGATTTTTTTAAATAAAAAAGATCACAAACTGGTGTGGAGAACTGAACTTAAGACTGGAAAATGAGAGAAACCAAAACTGACAGATGTGTTCATCCCAAGACCAAGGGGCTTTGGAGGTGGACAGTGTCCCCCCGCTAGGATGTGTGCTTCGGGAAGTGCCCATGGATGCCAACCCCTGGTGCTGTCCCTTCAAAAGTTATTAGGGTTGGGTTTTGCTCCAGACAGTATATTCTCCCCACCCTTCCAGTTTAATCCTCACAACCTTCCAATTTTATCCAGACAACCTGTTATATCGAACATTCATCCTGATTTGAATGTTTTTTGTTCCTCAGTTGAGAGATGAGGGAAGTGTTACTGCATACTATGTTGGAAAAAGTGCAAAAAAGTGGTGAGAGGCAAGGGGAACTGTTTGGTATGAATGTTTCATTTAGTGTGTGTGTGTATGCGTGTGTATGTATATGCAGACGATACCATACTCTTAGCAGAAACCAGTAATGATTTGAAAAGAATGCTGATGAAAGTTAAAGAGGAAAGCACAAAAGCAGGACTACAGCTGAACGTCAAAAAGATTAAAGTAATGATAATAGAAGATTTATGTAGCTTTAAAGTTGACAATGAGGACATTGAACTTGTCAAGGATTATCAATATCTTGGCACAGTCATTAACCAAAATGGAGACAATAGTCAAGAAATCAGAAGAAGGCTAGGAATGGGGAGGGCAGCTGTGAGAGAACTAGAAAAGGTCCTCAAATGCAAAGATGTGTCACTGAACACTAAATTCAGGATCATTCAGACCATGGTATTCCCAATCTCTATGTATGGATGTGAAAGTTGGGCAGTGAAAAAAGCGGGTAAGGGAAAAATCAATTCATTTGAAATGTGGTGTTGGAGGAGAGCTTTGCCATAACATGGACTGCGAAAAAGACAAATAATTGGGTGTTAGAACAAATTAAACCAGATCTATCACTAGAAGCTAAAATGATGAAACTGAGGTTATCATAATTTGGACACATAATGAGAAGACCTGATTCACTAGAAAAGGTAATAATGGTGGGAAAAACAGAAGGGAGTAGAAAAAGAGGAAGGCCAAACAAGAGATGGGTTCATTCCATAAAGGAAGCCACAGAGCTGAACTTACAAGATCTGAAAAGGGTGGTTCATGACAGATGCTGTTGGAGGTCGCTGATTCTTACAGTCGCCATAAGTCGTGGTCGACTTGGAGGCACATAACAACAACAACATTTAGATATGAGTGGTTCTCATGGTGTGGACATGTTAATGTGCTGTTTTTAGGATGTGAAATTGAATTATGTGAGTGCTCGTAGAGTGTGATTTGAGATGTTCTAAAAAGTAAGCTTGAGTGTGTTGGTTTAAAATTTTGATATGTTTGAACACGAGTATGTTGATCTTGTAAGGGTGTGTTTGAGTAAACTAAATGATACCTATTTTCAACTGTAGTTAGATGGAAATCTGTTATAAAAAGGGCTGACTGTTTCAGTTGTTTTGCTTTTTATTATATTGTGATTAAGAAAAGAGCTGATTTATTTTGTTTAATCTACTATGTTTAAAAATAAGCTTGTTTTTTAACTTGATTTTTATTATTTTTTCTTGAAGCTTAAGGAATATTTTGTTTAGTCTACTATGTTTTCTCTTGTATTTCTTATACTTAATTTTATATGCAATGCTTATACTATATGTTGATACCAAAGAGGTTGGTTTGTTCAGTTAATTGTATTTTATTGATTGTGGGTTTTTTTGTATCTGTTGTTTTAAGATGTTTTGACTTATGTTGTACACCTCTTAGAGTTTTATTTAAATATAATCAGTATATAAATGGTCTCAATAAACAAATATCAACCCTATGAAGTAGGTTAGGCTGAGACAGTGACTGGCCCAAGGTTACCCTGTGAGCTTAATGACTGGAGATTTGAACCCTAGTCTCCCAGGTCCTATTCTACACCACACTACACCTCTCTGGTGCTGGTAGATGTTGGGGCTCGTCTACATTACAGACTTAAAATGGTTTAACAGTCATTTGCTCACCCCAGGGAATGCTGGGAACTTTGGTTCTGTGAGAAGGAGATGGGGTGGATGGGTATTGGGAAGACTCATAAGCTTGAAGTGTAAATTCAGAGCACCTTCACTAAATTATATTCCCCAGGATTCTTTTAGAGAGGGAGCCATGTCACTTAAATCAGTATAAAACTGTAATGTAGATACCCCCTCAGCATATGGTAGCAGGGCCAATGGGGGTGGGGGAGAGCCATTTTGCTTGGGCATCAAGCTCAAAGGGGGGGGGCTCAGATTTAGACACTTCTTAATTTTTTCACATTTGATTAGTTTCACAACTTGCTTTTGTGCACATCAGACCAAAATCTGACACCCTCTTTCAGCAAATTACTGGATTTGCACAGAAAAAGCTAGAAAAGCATTGGTTAAATAAATAAAATTACCAATTACGCCTCACTCTTGTTCTGGTACTTTTTTGTTTTCATGTGCCATCTTTTTTTATGAGCTAGGGGCCTCAAAAGGCTGAAGTTGCCCAGGCCTTTCTGGACCTGTGAGAGGACCTTTCTGCCAGCATTGCTAATCCTTTCCTTCTAGTGACACCTTCCTACTAGCTGACCCTTGGCTCTTAGCCTTTTGCTCATAGGCAAAAACATCACCAGCCCTACATCTGCCACTGTGGCTGGCCAGAGGTCACTTCCAGACAACCTGTTCATTGAACATTCCCCCTGATTTGTTTGCGTAAAGTTTGTGGGAATTAGATGACATCGGCTACATACTGGAGCATTCATTCTGATTTATTTGTGAGGAGGACAAACAGCGTTGCACTGAGCAATCATTAGCCCACACTTGTCAGTGCATTTTCCATCACTTTTCCTTATTGCAAAAAAATCCGATTTTTTCATGGGGAGAGCAGGATTGTTGCACAAGATACCTAAGCAAGTAAGCAGCTGTCATTTCGCAACCTGAATTGGCTGGTATGTGATTGAATTCCACCCCAAAATAGTGACAGTCTGCAAGTGCCCACAATCTCAATAAACATGAGAGCCCAAACAGCTTGGGGTCATGAGCTCTTAACCTCCTCAATTCCCTCTGAGGGGAAAAAAGCTGTGTTCCTTCTCAGCCACCGAAGGTGGCCAGCCGTCTCTTGTGTGTCCTGGCATTCTTTAAACCTCTGAAGAATCCTACTCTTGCCCCAATGGTGCCTTCCTTCCTCTCATTGGCCCCCACATGTCCCCCTCCTTTTTAAGGGTACAAGATCCCTCCACTTTCTAATAAGGCATCATCTGCAGTGGGGCTCCTGGGGAGGAGTTAGGAGAGGGCTTGTAGGGAAGAAGAACAAAATTTGGGGGAAGGGAAAAAGAATGAGGGGAAAAACAGGCTATCCTTTCTGAGGGTGACAAACTACAGTTGTCATCGGGCTGATTTTTAAACCGGCTTGACAGGCTTGTTTTTTCCCCCTACCACCAATCTTTCTTTGTTTTTTCCCTTTCAAAAAGCTTTGCTGCACAATTTTTATATGTGTCTGCATTTTGGTGACTTAACATATGCAAATGATCCCATGGCTGCTTTATGTTCCTTTGGGAGGGAGGGGGAAGTATGTAAAACAAGCTCAACCCCCCCCTTCGCTCCTTTGCCTCTCCTCCATCAGCTCCCCCCTTAAATTTGGTTGGGAAATGAGCATCTGAATGAAGCTGGCTTCTGAAGACCCCCCTCCCCTAAACTCCCCTGCCCTCCCTCTCCTTTCCTCCCCTCCCCCCATTTTGGCGGGGAGGCACGTGGTCGGCCATTTTCCTGTCTGGCAGTAAAGCTGGGCCGTAATGTAGGCTCTCCAGAGCAGTCATTTAGTATTCATAGAATAGCCGAAAAGCAGGCACATCTGCTTAGCACAGCAAGTCCTGTCATATAACTGTCTCCCTCACTATCTGTCCATAAAGAATGTCCCGGAATTGGTGTAATTCAGAGAAATTAATGATAGCTTTATGTGGGAGTGCACCCCCGAGGCAGCTTAACACTTCATAGTCCATCTGATCAGTTACACGCACGGCACCATAGCAACAATTTGGACCCCTGCCAGCTGCATTAAAGGTTATTACTGAAAACATGACCTGAAAACCGGATGCGCATTACGGTGCCCAGTGAAAGAGGGGGGGATGAGGTGAAGAGCGAGGGGGAGAGGGGGTGGGAGAAAGGCAAGAGCAAAAGGGGGAAGATGGAAACAAACTGGGAAATACAAGTTCTGGCAGATGCAGATTTCCCCCATCTCCAGTCAAAGATGGAAATAACAGAGCATAGAAAGGTGAGAAGGCATGGAGGTGTAAATTCAGGGTCTTTCTTTCCTCCCCACTTCTGTTTTTTTCATAAGGGCAGATACTTTGGTGGTGTGTGTGTATAAGGAGAGGGATAAAATGAGCTTCAGTGTGGCAAGTTGATAGATTGCACAATGGAGAATGCCATCTTGCCAAAAGGCACAGTATCAGGTTTCAGCCCTGCTCAGGGCTGGAACCTGACATCTCCTTGGAGGATGTGCAGAACCCTCCTGTCCCCAACAGATCTCCACATTCTTGGTGACCCTAAAGAGTCTTTGAATCAGGACAACCCCGCCCCAGGAGAAGAGGTCACCACACCAGCTGCCTAGAGTTCCTGGCTAACCCTGAGACCCCCCATCATCTCTCCTGAGGACCTCCCCCAGAGGAGACTGCAGGTCAGGCTGGAGCTGGGAAGGGTTGGAGCCTCCAGTGCTTATAAAAGCTTCTAGTCTGGGAAGCAACGGCTCTGTTTCCAAACTTCAGCTTTCCCAAACCAGGGAAGTGGACACAGGAGTGAGTGGACAACCTGGCTGGCTGGATGTTGCTGGACTTCATTTCCCATCAGCCCCAGCCAACATGATCAATGGCCAGGGATGATAGGATCTGTAGTCTAGTAACACTAGTAACAGGTCTTTTCAGCCTGTTGCTCATTTAGATATATTAACTTAACACTATCCCTTGCCTAAACACTTGCATAATAGCACTCGAGAAAAACAAAGAAACTTGGTACAGTTCAGTGGGTCTTTAAAAGGTGACCAGGTTCAATGCAGGGCCAGGCTCCTATGTTCTTAATGGAGGGATGGGGTAGCTACTGCCCTCCAGATGTTGCTGGACTCCAACTCACATCAGTCCCAGCCAACACAGCCAATGGTCAGAGATGATGGGAGGTGTAGTCAACAAGCATCTGGATGACTGCCGCTTCCCTATCCCTGCTTGCCAGGTTGCTGCCTGGGTGGCTGTATTATCTTTTTGATTTGTGAAAAGTCACTCCCTCTGCAAGTTAGGCTGGCCCCAACTTTTTACAGTTTTTAGGCACCAGCAGAAGACCTCCCTTTTTGTATAGACTTTTAAAGGGCTGTAATATTGGCCTGCGTAGTGAGAACCTGACAAGACTTTTGGTATGATGTGATACTTTATGATTGATGCATGTATTTATTGGAACCTCTCCTTGGGTCTTTGGATGAAGGGTGGGATATAAGCTTTAAAAATAAAATAGATAATAAATAATGAAGCTATTGCAGCTTTCCCCCAATCCTTCCTCTGTCCTGTGACCGGAGAAACCACATTTGCACCATCTTTTCTAACTGCTGAGACAGCATGGCTTTCCAGGTTGTAACCTGGCAATCTTATATACCATGAGTAGCCAACCTAGTGCTCTCCAGACATTTTGGACTTCAACTCCATCAGCCCCAGCCAGCTCTGCTCACGGCCGGAGTTCGAATCCAACGGCAGGAGGAAGTCGAATCTCCGGTAAAAGGGGTCGAGGTCCACTCAGCCTTCCATCCATCCGTGGTCGGTAAAATGAGTACCCGGCTTACGCTGGGGGGTAAAGAAAGGCCAGGGAAGGACCTGGCAATCCCACCCCATATATATGGTCTGCCTAGTAAACGTCGCAAGACGTCACCCTAAGAGTCGGAAATAACTCGCACTATAAGTGCGGGGACACCTTTACCTTTTAGTGCAATAACAGGGCACCTCATTGGCTACCCCTGCTTAGGGATGAGGAAGAAATCTAATTTAGTTCACATTTAAAGGTGAATTTACCCAATCTGCACTTTCCAAAACAATACATGAATTGAAATCCAGCCATCCTTCAAAATTTGCACTTCTCGAAATTTTGCAATGCAGTTCACCAGCTGAGCAATGTGTACAAAAATAAATATACCAAAGTAAAGTGCGTATACAAAATGCATATTTTTTGTGAACACATACATTGTATTAGATAGAACATTAGGCAAAAATGTGTACATTAGGTAAAACTGCATTCAAAAATGTTTATATTAGGATAAATTTGCACTAGAATGCTGAATTTGCATAAAGACCTTTTTTTTTAAAAAAAGTCTGTAAACTCATGTGGAAATGTGAGGAACTGAAGGATGGAAAAACGAAAAACCGAAATCAACAGATTTGCCTATCCCTACCCCTGCTATATACAGTTTACCCTGTCATTGCTTTGTCTAGCTGAAAGAAGCTGCACCAGCTAAAAATCACACATCTATACAAATATTCACTAATACGCAAAAAAACCCCTGCGATTTAAGAATGTACCTATAGCCAACAGATATTTCTATCAAACTTTAACAATCAGGAAAATTGGACAGTTATAGTGAATGCACCAGGGGAGCAGGAGACCTCATCTCCTCTTTGAAATATTGTACTGCCCTACACATTTGTAAAAATGCAAACACAATTTGGGTTGGTCTTTCAAAGTCCAATCCACTTCCTGTGTAGCTTGGAAGAATTTGGTAACATGTGCCTCTGAGCATATGGTGAGGGGTGGCAACACCTGCCATCTCCAAAGATGGAGAATTACATTTTTTTTGTATTTTGTTAATGTTCTTCTTACTTTGCTTCTTTCCTGTGTTACTACTGTTTCTACAGAGAATCTAACCTAGAAAATTATATTTCTCTCTTTATTCATCCTAGACATTTGTGTCAAATTTATTTTTATTAATTTCAAAGCCTTTTTATTGGTCAATGTCATATGATGGCGAACACAGCCTTTTGTGTTTCAAACTAGAGGTTATGCTCTATTTCTATTTTGGGTGCATTTACAGTTGAATCTGAAACTGCAGTTTGATGTAAAATCAGACTGATTACAATATGTTGCTACTTAAGCAATAACTCTAGCTGTTAGAAAAAAACAAACTTGGCCTGCCCAAGATGCATGTTTTCAGACTGCTATGCTTAAACCACTCCACTTAAGGAAAGGTGTGCATGGTCAATTAAAAACATAGAGTACACACAGAATTTGCTAGAATATATTTCTCCTCCCACTGTTTTATCTTATGCAAACTGACAGTCCTCAAGTCCATTGGAGACTATTCTGCTATTATTCTACAATTGTTTTTGGAGTCTTTTTAGTGTTGCAAAGTGTTGCTGTACTTCACATATTCACAGAAAAGAAGTAAAATAAAATGATTTACTGTAGGAAACTTCACTAAAATTGCAAAATACATCCAACATATTTGTATTTGTATATTTGAACGTCTGAAAAGGAAGAACCTAGCTGACTGTGAAAATGATGAGTAATTTGACTGATAACGAAGAACACAGTTGCCAGCATTATTCTTGTTCTTGGCTTGTGGACATGTATATACAACTTTTTAAAGTAACACTTGCTCAGTAATTTGCTTTTAATAATGTTATTTGTTATTTAATTTTGAGAATTATATTATTTTATTGATGTATTATGTTCTGTTGATGTATTGTTATATTGATTTTTTTTTGTAAGCCGCCTTGAGGGCCTTTTGGCCATAAGGCGGGGTATACATTTAAATTTAAATTTAAATAATAATAATAATAATAAGTGACTATCTGAACTATATCAACTGTCTTAATATTGTTGCTTCATCCCTGCTAAAACAAGATCAGCACAGCACATGTCTTTTTTCTGTTATTTCTGCTGATTGCAGGTGTTGCCACCACTCACCATATGCTCAGAGGCACATGTTACCAAATTCTTCCAAGCTACACAGGAAGTGGATTAGACTGTGAAAGACCAACCCAAATTGTCTTTGCATTTTGACCAATTTGTAGGGCAGTACAATATCTCAGAGAGGAGGTCACGTCTCCTGCTCACCTGGTGGATTCACAGCCCAATTTCCCTGATTTTAAAAAGTTGATAGAAATATCCATGGGCTATAGGTACATTCCTAAACCGCAAGGTTTTTTTGCCTATTAGTGAA